>NC_138901.1:45957688-48676135 GCF_965194825.1 Balaenoptera physalus
GAATAATGAGACAGACCTGATTAGTCAAAGGTTCAGGAAAAGGCATGTAGCACAATTCTGGCCAATGAGATACAGAGAGAAGTTTGCTGGGCAAGTGTTTTCTGTTTTGAGAAGGAACTTTGTGGAGTCTCTCTCCTTCCTGCAGATGTGAACAAAAAGGTTGTAACACTGATCGTGAGTAGCTACTCTACAATCACACAGGAAACAGCCATAGTTCTGAGAAAGGCAGCACTATGAACGGCAGGGTGGAGGGAGAGTCCTTGGGATGTTGCCCATCCTAGCTCTGGTGGCTGGCAGCTTCTCCTCACCCTCCCCTCCCCTCCCCCTCCCCCCTCCCCCCTCTTCCTTCCCCTTTCTCTTCTTTTAACATTTTTATGACTTTATTGAGATATGACCACTTTACAACAATAAACACATATTTAAAGTGTTCAGTCTGAGTTTTGACAAATACACCTGAAAACCCATCAACACAGTCAAGAAAATAAATGTTTCTATCACCTCCCAAAGTTTCCTCATGTCCGTTTGTAATCCATCCCTCCTTCCATGTCCATCCCTAGGGAACAACTGATCTGGTTTCTGTCACTCTACTTTAGTTTGAATTCTCTAGAATTTTTCTAGAAATAGAAGCATACAGTATGTTCTCTTTCTTGTCTGACTTTTTAAACTGAGCATAATAACTCTTAGACTTCTCCATATTGTTGCATGTATCAACTAGATGCATTTACTAATTCTGGTAGCTCTTTTGCAAATTCCTTACAATCTTCTGCCTAGATGATTATTTCATCTGTGACTAAAGTTGGTTTTACTTCTTCCTTTCCAGTTGATATGCCTTTTATTTGTGTTTCTTATCTTATTGCACTGGCTAGGACCTCCAATACAATGCTTAATAGAAGCGGTAAGAGCAGACATTTCTTGTCTTGATGGTGATCTTAGCAGAAAACCATTCACTCTTTCACCATTATTATTAAAGTCTTCTATATCCTTACTAATTTTCTGTCTATGTATTGTACACATTATTGATAGAGGAGTATTGATGCCCCCAGCTATAACTGCAGCTGTGTCTATTTCTCCTTGCAGTTCAGTCAGTTTTTGCCTCATGTATTTGAAAGCTCTGCTGTTAAATGTATAAATGCTTATTATTATTATATCTCCTTTTGGCGAATTGACCATTATGAAATGACCTTTTTTATCTCTGGTAATTTCCTTGCTCTGAAATTTACTTTATCTGATATTAATAAAGCCACTGTAGTTTCCTTTTGATTAGCATTAGCATGGTTTACCTTTTTATATACTTTTATCTTTGTCTTTATATTTAAAGTTGTTTTTTATAGACAGCATATAGTTGGGTCTTGCTTTTTTTATATCCAATCTGACCATCTCTTCCTTTAATCGAGATGTTGAGACCATTTTATTTAATGAGATTTTTGATGTGGTTGGGTTTTCAATCTACCAGCTTGCTATTTGTTGTCTATTTGCCCCATCTGGTCTTTGCTTCCTTTTTCTACTTGTCCTCTCTTCCTTTAGATTAATTATTTTTATAATTCCATGTTCTCTCCTTTGTCAGCTTCCTAGTTCTGTCTCTTTGTTTACTGTTTTTGGTGGTTACTCTAGAACAGGGTTTCTCAACTCTGACACTATTAGGATTTGGGGCTAGATAATTATTTGTCATAAGATGCTGTCCTGAGCATGGTAAGATGTTTAACAGTATCCCTAGCCTCTACTCACTAGATGCCCCTCCCCATATTGTGACAAATATGCCCAGGATAGGCAACCCTGAAACCACAATTCTAGAGCTTACAGTATAAATCTTTAATTTATCACAGTCTATCTTCAAGCAAATATTATGCCACTTCATATACAGTAAAAGAAACTTACAAAAGTATACTTACGTCTTTCCCACCCCACCTTAGTGCTATTTTGGTCATATATTTTACTTCTACATGTGCTATAAACCCCACAATACATCATTATTTTTACATTTTAAATATCATGTTTTAAAGAGTTTTTTTAAATAAGAAAGAATATTTTATATTCACTCACATATTCCTTATGTAAATTCACATATCCATCTGGTATCATTTTATTTTCTGCTTAAAGGACTTACTTTAACATTTGATGTGGTAGTTGTCTGCTAGTGATGAATTCTGTCATTCTTTGTATGTTTGGAAAAAAGAATCTTTGGTTTACCTTTGTTTTTGAAATACATTTTTACTAGATATAGAATTCTAGGTCAATGGTTATTTTCTTTCAGTACTTTAAAGATATCACTCCACTGTCTTCTGGCTTTCATGGTTTCTGAGATGTCTGCTTTTGTGTTTCTCTTTGCTCCTCTGTATGCAATGTGGCTTTTTCTCTGACTTGAGATTTTCTCTTCATCACTACTTTTCAGTAATTTGATTACAGTGTGCTTTGATGTAGTTTTCTGTGTTTCTTATGTTTATAGTTCACTGATTTATTTGCATCTATGGATTTATAATTTTCATCAAATTTTGAAAACTTCCGGCCTTTATTTCTTCAAATATTTTTTTCTCTTCTCCCTTCTTCTTTTATTCCAAATACATGATTTTG
Organism: Balaenoptera physalus; assembly: GCF_965194825.1. Lineage (NCBI taxonomy): Eukaryota > Metazoa > Chordata > Mammalia > Artiodactyla > Balaenopteridae > Balaenoptera > Balaenoptera physalus. The sequence goes on from NC_138901.1 coordinate 45,960,257, forward strand.
AGGTCATTTGATGCCATTCTGCAGCTCACTGATACTCCAGTGTTTGTTTTTATTTTGTCTTTTCTGTGTTTCATTCTGGATAGTTTCTATTGATGTGTCGTCAGTTTCAGTGATCTTTTCTTCTGCGGTACCTAATCTGCTGTGAATTCCATCAGTGTATTTTTCATCGAAGATATTATACTTTTCGTCTCTAAAATTTTGCTTTGGGTCTTCTTGATATCGTCCCTGTCTCTCCTTGTCATACTCACACTTTTCTTTATATTCTCAAACAAATGGTACATACTTACAACTGTTTTAATGTCCTTGTCTACTAATCTATCATCTTTTTCAGTTTTTGGGTCGTTTTATTGATTGGTTTTTCTCATTGTTATGGGTGATAGTTCTCTGTTTCTTTGCATGCCTTATCATTTTTGATTGGATGTCAGGCATTACGAATTTTATGTTGTTTGTTGTTGTTTTTCAATTCCTTTAAATGTTGAGAGGCTTTGTTCTGGGATGCAGTTAAATTCAGAAACAATTTTAATGCTTTATAACAGGGATCAGCCAGCTATATTCTGCATGCAAAACCAAGCCCACTTTCTGTTTTTATAAATGCAGTTTCATTTTTTTTTAATATCTTTATTGGAGTATAATTGCTTTACAATGGTGTGTTAGTTTCTGCTTTATAACAAAGTGAATCAGTTATACATATACATATGTTCCCATATCTCTTCCCTCTTGCGTCTGCCTCCCTCCCACCCTCCCTATCCCACCCCTCTAGGTGGTCACAAACCACCGAGCTGATCTCCCTGTGCTATGCGGCTGCTTCCCACTAGCTATCTATTTTACATTTGGTAGTGTATATATGTCCATGCCACTCTCTCACTTTGTCACAGCTTACCCTTCCCCCTCCCCATATCCTCAAGTCCATTCTCTACTGGGTCTGTGTCTTTATTCCCATCTTACCCCTAGGTTCTTCATGACCTTTTTTTTTTTTTTCTTAGATTCCATATATATGTGTTAGCATACGGTATTTGTTTTTCTCTTTCTGACTTACTTCACTCTGTATGACAGACTCTAGGTCTATCCATCTCCCTACAAATAACTCAATTTCGTTTCTTTTTATGGCTGAGTAATATTCCATTGTATATATGTGCCACATCTTCTTTATCCATTCATCTGTTGATGGACACTTAGGTTGCTTCCATGTCCTGGCTATTGTAAATAGAGCTGCAATGAACATTGTGGCACATGACTCTTTTTGAATTATGGTTTTCTCTGGGTATATGCCCCGTAGTGGGATTGCTGGGTCATATGGTAGTTCTATTTTTAGTTTTTTAAGGAACCTTCATACTGTTCTCCATAGTGGCTGTGTCAATTTACATTCCCACCAACAGTGCAAGAGTCAATGGATCACAGTCACCAGCTCCGTCCATTCATTTATGTATGGTCTGTGGCTACTTTTGCGTGACAACAGGAGACTTAAGTCATTGAGACAGAAACCGTATGGCCTGCAGAGCCTAAAATATTGACTATCTGGCCCTTTACAGAAAATGTTTGACAACCCCTGCTTCAGAAGCTTGCTTTTAAGCTTTATTAGGTGAGTCAAGGGCAGCCCTAGTCTATGGCTAATTTGTCTCCACTACTGGAGAAATACCCTTCTGAGGACTCTGCCTGATGCCTGGTGTATTGCAAAGTTGTTGTGCTCTGACTGATAGAAACATGTAGCGTTCCTGGCCCTGTTTGGTCTCTGGGGATTGTTCTGCCTACAGTGGTTCTTTCTCTCAACCTTGGTCCTTTCCTTGTACACATGCACTCATCAGTACTCACCGAAGACTCCAGGGAGATTTTCTGCAGATCTCTGAAGTTCTTTCTCCATAAGCCTCATCTCTTAGGTATTCTACCCCATGAATTCTAGCCATTTGGCCTTCCTGACTTTTCAACTCTGTCACCTCAATTCAGGAAGGCTGCCAGCCTCTGCTAGGGTTCTCCCTCCCTCTACTGCAGTCTAGAAACTCTGCTGGGAGTAGACAGGGCAATCGTGGGGCTCACCTTGTTTGTTGCCCTTCTCCTGGGGAGCACTGTCCTGTGCTTACTGTTATCCAGTGTCTGAAAACCATTCTAGGCTTCTTACGCGAACTAAAGAATGTACTGTTTGAGCCAGATTGAGATGGTTTTTCTAGTTTTTCCAAACTCCCCCACTGATACAGTCATCCAAGAGGATGGTGCTGGTTTTGTAGAGAATGTATTATCGCTTTGAACCCTGAAGAGCCATGTCATGAAGGAATTGGTGAAACAAACAAACAGAACCCAATCAAAAACTGAAAAACAACATACTGCTCTAGGAAGGAGATATTTCAAAATAACAGAGTCAATTTTTATAAATGCCAGTGGGCAACATTGCAGGCAAGTCATGATCAGTTTGATTTATGTTTAGACTTTTCTTATTATCGTTGCTTGGTTTTGCTTTAATAAGAGATTCCAGAGAAGGTGCCAGAGGATTGGAATTGAATAAATCATAGAGGCAAATTTCTCTTTTATTAATACTGCAAAAGGAGTGGTGGGAGTTGATTGCTCCTGAAATATTTAATGAAGGTTCCAGTTCTCATGAATTTAACACATTTACTTACATTAGGCAGGTGCTAAATTCGATATAAATCTATACTACTTTCTGGGGGTAATAAGTGCTGGAAGCTTAGTACTCTCTGTTTGAAATAGGACTTGCTTTCATTGTCTGACACTTAGTATTGAATTGGGGCAAACCCAGCAAGGCCACAGGTCACACGGTCCAGTACTTAGGTAGGATTAGCAGATCTGATGGTGGCGCTGGGTACTTGCCACAAAGAGGCCAGAGGCTGATGGAATGCAGGGAGGTGTGTAAAAAGGGGAGCAAAGGATGAGAGTCAAGGGCAGGACCTTGGGAGAAGTTTCAGGCTTTAAATTAAAAGGGCTCAGAGGAAGCAACAGGGCACAAAGGTCAGGATAATCAGGAGCAGGTAGGGTTGTCGTATTTGGGACGTCTTTTGCAAAGGATGCAGTGGACCAGAAATTTGACACATTTGGGAACTGACCACATGCCATGGGAGAAAGTTTCCCAAAGACATAGGTTAAAGGCATAGGACTAGGGGGCCCATCCTTCCCTCCGAAGTCTCAGATGGCAGCATTTTAAGGAAATTTGGGGCATTCATGACTTTCCCACTCCCAGCATATTTTCTCACAGGCTTTCTAGACTGGTATGTTCCAGATGGAGAGATTTTACGACAACTCCGTAGGAGGAGGTGTCTTTCAGTGTTAACATAATGGTTGATGAGGTATTGAGTTTGGAAGCAGGACACCTTGCTTCTGCTTTTATATCATCTGAGTCACTAGACAGCCAGGTGGATTTGGGCAAGTCGCTTTAACTTCCTGATACATTAGTTCCTCCTCTTTAGAGTAAAGGGATTAGGTTGTGTGGCTCAATTATAGTAAGAGATTCCTTTAACTTAGCACCATGTAATATGCCAGTTACCATAGTAGACATTTCAGATACAAAGCTCAAATCCTCAAAATAGCCCAACGACATAGACATTATCATTATCATCTTTCTTTTTATTGGAGTATAGTTGATTTACAATGTTCTGTTAGTTTCAGGTATACAGCAAAGTGATTCTGTTATACATGTACATATATTCATTCTTTTTTAGATTCTTTTCTCATGTAGGTTATCACAGACTATTGAGTAGAGTTCCCTGTGCTATACAGTAGGTCCTTGTTGTTTATCTCTCTTATATATGGTAGTATGTGTGTGTTCATCCCAGGCGTCTGATTTCTCTCTCCCCCCTCCTCGCCCCACATTTCCCCTTCGGTAACCATAAGTTTATTTTCGATATCTGTAAGTCCGCTTCTGTTTTGTAAATAAGTTCATTTGTTTCTTTTCTTTTTTTTAAAAATTAGATTCCACATATGCATGATATCATATGATATTTGTCTTTCTCTGTCTGACTTACTTCACTTAATATTTTATCATCTTAATTTGATGAAGAAACTGCAGCTCAGAGAGTTTAAGGATGTGCCCAAATTTGCACAGCTAGGAGGTGACAGAGCCAGGACTCCGTGGCAGGTCTTGACTCCAAAACTATAGGCTCCCTTCTACCTCTAACAAATGATGATTTTGCAAAATATGACTGAGTGTATGTAGCTGGAATGCAAATCTTAAAATCTCACATAAGCCCCGGGAAAACAGACCAGGAAAGTGTGGGTGGTGCCCTGTTTTTCCATCGCTGCTCTAATAGCCCAGGCTTGATGAAGGACCACTGATGGAAGATTATCAATGATATAATAAGTGCTTCTTAATTTGAGTCCTATTCATTCAGACTTTGATATAAAAGCAGATACAGTGTCTGTGGTCTTTTTTTTTTTTTTTTTTGAGTAAATCGTTTGCAATTACCTCTGCTTCTGAAAACTTTGGGTTTCTCAGTAGGTAAGGGAAATCCATTTAAAATCAATATCCTTTTTCTAAAAGTAAGGGCTCTCAAATTAAGCATTCCTTTCATGCATCAGCAACTTCTGAGTCCTGCAATTAATTATTGTAATGTTAAAGGTCTTTTATGTTTATGATACATGCTTGCGTTCCGCAGGCATATTATGAATTGTAATTTTTTCATTAACTCCCCTCCTCTTCACTATTTGCACTCTGTTACATCTTAGTTGATCATTTATATAACATTCGAAAGTAATAAAACTGTTTTTCATTAAAATCACCCTATGATTCTGACGTTTCACTAAGGTTCATAAAAAACTGCTTTGCAAAGAGGTGGGGTGGGAGTGGGAAATAAAGTTTACCGTAAACTTTACTCCGTAAAACCATTTACTTTGAAAATACCACTCTTCACTTTGGAGTGAAAAGGCCGATGCTTTGCTCTTATTAGCTGTGTGGCCTTGAGCATATTAGTTTCACCTCTCTGAACGTCAGTTTCTGTAAAATAGGGACAATGAAAAGGATAGCTATTTCATGTTAATACGAGTTGTGAAATGTCTGAATGAAGGAACCGAAGAAGCCATGGAAATACACCAGTACACTCATGAATCAAATACGGGCCACTACTCTCCTTTAAGAAAAAAATCAACAGGAAACTGTCACGACGATGAGAATGTTGCTAGAAACCTGGGCAGGTTGGAAGGGAATGAATTTATCGCTTCTAGCAAGGTAGCCCGTCATTGTATACTTCACACTTCGTAGAGCAAAAAGCCTGTAACGGCTCCATTTACATACAGAGGCTTAGGGGGGAATAACAAGGATCTGAAGGAGATAATTTCGAAATTGCCACTATTTCCCTTGTTGCTGACTATATTGATATTGTCTCGTCCATTATGATGGAGAGAGGCTTCTCGGATCTCAAATATGCACCCAGCACAGACGGGGAAGAGAGTGAGATACTAAAAAAGGACAATTTAAAATTATAGTCAGATGATTATATTTTCTCATAATAGAGACACTGCTTGACGGTGGTTCAGCCCAGTCTGGCACCTCCTGGCAACCTAGAGCTGCAAAAAAGTTTCAGATCGCAGAAAAATAACAGTAATAACAACAACAACCAGCGAAGGCACTGGGCAGAACTTCAGGGCGGCACTTTCCCGCTTGCCATCTCATTTGGTTATTACAAGAACCCTTCGAGGAAAGCACCGGGAAGTCAGTGGCAACTCTAGCTTTCCAGGTGCTCAGGTCAAAAATCGTAGCATCCTTTTTTCTTACAAAGCCCACATCCAACCTGCCCGCAAATCTTGTTGGCTTTTCCTTCAGCATACACGTAGAATCTGACCACTTCTCTACCACCAGTGCCTCCCTGCTCCCGGCATTCTCACCTCTTGCCTGGGCCTTGCAACTGTCTTCCTGTGTAGGCCTTGGACCCTCAGTGGTCACTTCTCAACCTACTGGTCTCTCTGGGGTCCTTTAAAAACACAAAGCAGATCCCGTCACTTCTTCCCTCAAAACACTCTGTTACTTTCCCGTCTCATGGGGGTTGAACGCCAAAGTCACTAGAAGGTTCTACCCAATCTGGTCCCTCTTACCTTCCGATCTCAGCTCTTGCTACAGACCCCATGACTGACTCCTCTTCAGCCATACTGGCCTTCTTGCTGCTCCTAGAACAATTTAGGGGGTCTGTTTTTTCCTTTTTTCTTTTTCCTACTGTGGCGTCTCTCGCATCTACAACTCTACTCAGATCAATAAGTATCTGTCTAATAGAGTGATTTCTTAAAATGAGCTCTGAAGTCAGACCGCATGGCTTTGCATTTCAGATCCACCACTTACTGTGTGACCCTGATCGGTCTCCTCACCTGTAAAATGGGAATCATAGAAGTACCTATTTCCTAGGTGTAGTGAGTTGAATCATGTATCCCAAAAAGATATTTCCAAGGCCTAACCCCTGGTACCCGTGAATGTGACCTTATTTGGAAATAAAGTCTTTGCAGATGTAAACGAGCTAAGAATCTCGGCATGATATCATCCTGGATTTAGGGTGAATACTAAATCCAATGGCTGGTATCTTTGCGAGGAAGGAAAGTAGGATGTGAGACACAGGCAAGAGGGCTGTGGAGGCCAAAGAATGCCAGGAGCCACCAGCAGTTGGAGGGGATAAAGATGGATTCTCCCTACATCCCTCAAAGGGAGCACGGCCCAGCCAACAACTTGATTTCAGACTTCTGGCCTCCAGAACTACGAGAGAATAAACGCGATAATTTGTTACATCAGCTCCAGGAAACTAATACAATAGGGTCGTTGAAAGGATGTAATGATCTTATCTATATAAAGAGTTTTATTGTAAGTAGCTCTCTAAGTGTTAGCTATTACTATTAGCCTTATTTTACAGACAATGAAACCAAAGTGCTAAGAAGATAAATCACTTACCCAAGGGCTCACAGCTGCTAAGTGGTGGGTCAGGGGTCAAAATTCTCACAGAACGGGCTCCGGGGTCTGCCAGGCTACGTGGCATTTTAATGCAGATGACCTCTGGCTGATGGTAACTCCAATTAAGTCTCTTCCAGCTCCTAATACTCTATGAATTGGCCAGATGCTTCCCAACAAAGGTGTTTTGTCCTTTTTCCTCAGGCAACCAAAACTCCCCAAAGAGGCTCTGAGTTACTAAAGCATATGTTCCAGATGTGAAACAGAGCAAGTGCTGGTGACCGTGTACTTTGCCCACGGAGACCAGAAGGAACAGAGCGTTTAGCCAATCAGACTTGCCCGATAGGGCCCCCAACACCCCAGTGACCGCAGAAGTCTGCGAGCTGGTCGCTTCACAAAACTCCACATGCACAAGCTCAGGAGGTGGGAAATGTGCCTGAATGTCGTCTGGAGTTGGGATTCTGGCCAATAGTAACTGGCTTCAAGAAGCACGGTTTCTAAACATCACAGGGTCCCCAGATAGCTGAATGAGGCCTCCCAGTCGTGGTTTCCAGTAGAAATGTTCGCTATAAATCAGCCAGCCCAAAATCACTGCCAAGGACTTGTTGCGATTCCTGGCCAGGTGGAGGGAAAGGAAGGTGGGGGAATGAAGAGGGATTTCAAATGAAAACATTCTCTCCGCCCACCTGGCCAGCACTGGATCCCAGGAAGGGACGGTGAGGTTCTTCAAGGCGCACTGCCTTCCGAGTGAGCGTGCTGGGAACAGAGGGATCCCGCGGAGGCGAGGGAACCAGCAGGAGCGCAAGGCGATGCTCCCCGCCTCCGAGGCACCGCCCGGTCCCCCGTAACTCGGACGGTGCCCCCGCTCCTCCCTCGTGAGACCTGGAGCAGTTGCGGGGCTTCGCTGAGCTCCGGCCACTGACAATCCAGCTAGCAAACTACCTCTTGCGAGAGAAGTGCATCTCGGTGGTGTAGCTGGCTGCACGCCGGAGAATCTTGCTCTCTTGGCAGGTGGAGTGTAATCACCCCCTCCCGATGGAGACGCGGGGCCGGGGGTGGGGTCTGTTATCCAGAAACGTAGTGCGTAGGACTCGAGAGCCAAAGTACAACTGTGTTCTGAGAGAGCGCCCTTAAGACGAGCAGGAAAGCATCTCTAAGCCGGCGCCTAAGGTAAAGCTGAAATAAGGACGGGAGTGAGGAGCATTGGGCAACACAGTAGGGCGACCAAGAGCTGGTTTGGTTGGGGATGAGGCGATCCTGGGATGCTCCCAGCTAAAGCGTTATTACAGGGTGGCTACACTTGGGGGCCTCCCTGGTGGCGCAGTGGTTGAGAATCTGCCTGCCGATGCAGGGGACACGGGTTCAAGCCCTGGTCTGGGAAGATCCCACATGCCGCGGAGCAACTAGACCCGGGAGCCACAACTACTGCGCCTGCGCGTCTGGTGCCTGTGCCCCGCAACAGGAGAGGCCGCGATAGTGAGAGGCCCGCGCACCGCGATGAAGAGTGGCCCCCGCTTGCCGCAACTAGAGAAAGCCCTAGCACAGAAACGAAGACCCAACACAGCCAAAAATTAATTAATTAATTAATTAAAAAAAAAAAAAAGTAGCTACACTTGCCGTTCTGGAGTCAGTCTGCTTGGATTCAAATACAAGCTCCGCCATCTTGTAGCTCTGTGACTAAGCCAAAATCTCCAAATAGCTCAGCTTCCATTTCCTTACCCATAAAATGAAGTTTTCAGAGCTTGAGTGAGTTAATTCCTAGAAAGTGTTTAGTGCCTGGCATATAACAGGCTCTCAGTAAATACTGGCATTTACTCTTATCACTGTTATTATTGTGAGTAGATCTATTAAAGGGCTTGGGATGGGCTGATGCCTGACAATCTTCCCTGCTTCTGCCTAAACTTCCTGCCTCGTCTTCCCACCGTGGGTGATGGCAAAAAGTCACAATATGGAGAATGCCTACCAAGATGGAGGACCGAGACTAGACAGTGGGGATGGTGATGGGGAAACAGGAGAAGCAGCGAAAGTTCAGGGCATTTGTATCTTGATCTACTGCTCGATAGTCTCAAGTGATGTTTCTGAACGTTGTAAGCAAGTAGAACTATTGTTGGCCAAGTCCTGTTTTCGGTGAATTAGGATATTTCAGGTCAAGATCTTACAGTCAATCTTTCTATAGTTTCCTGGCCATTCTTTTCCAATTGTTTTTACTCCTTGGAGAATTTGAGGGGAGGCTAGGCTTCTTTTTTTTTTTTTTAATTTATTTATTTTATTTATTTATTTTTGGTTGCATTGGGTCTTTGTTGCTGCGCGTGGGCTTTTGCCCCGCGGTGAGCGGGGGCTACTCTTCGTTGAGGTACGCGGGCTTCTCATTGCGGTGGCTTCTCTTGTTGTGGAGCACAGGCTCTAGGCACGTGGGCTTCAGTAGTTGTGGTACATGGGCTCAGTACTTGTGGTGCATGGGCTTAGTTGCTCCGTGGCATGTGGGATCTTCCCAGGCCATGGCTCGAACCCGTGTCCCCTGCATTGGCAGGTGGATTCTTAACCACTGCGCCACCAGGGAAGTCCCGAGGCTAGGCTTCTTAAAGTGGAGGTGGCTTTATTCTTCATCTAGAGAGCCACAGGAGGCAAGCAAAGAAATCTAGGAAAGAGTTATAGATACACTGAAAATTGTGGTGGATAAAACATCTCTGAAGGAAACTATAATCAATTCCTACTTTTTTTTTTTTTTTTTTTTTTTTTGCTGCACCACACGGCTTGCGGGATCTTAGTTCCCTGACCAGGGATCGAACCAGGACCCCAGCAGTGAAAGTGCCGAATCCTAACCACTGGACCGCCAGGGGATTCCCATCAATTCCTACTTTCATTTCACAAATACTCCCTGCATCCATCCTATGGGAGAGGCACAGTAGACCCTAGGAAGGCTGTAATGGTCCCTGCATCAAGGAACCCCACCAAATGGAAGGAAAGAACCAGTCAACAAATGATTAAAAGCGGATGTGACTTACGATGAAAAGTCAGCATGGAAGGGCCTTTCGAGCAGAAGAACTATCTCAGCAGCTGTTTGTAAGGAACAGAGCATGGGTTTTAGCATCAGCCAGACCTGGTTTCAACCTCCGGCCTCATCACCTATGAGCTTAGGAAACTTGTGCAAGCCTCTTCACTTTGCAGCCTCAGTGTCTTCTGTAAAATGGCACTGCGACCTACCTATGGGATTGTAGAGAAGATGGTTTGAGATAATACATAATGTAGCCCAGCCCCTGGCACATGGTAGAGATGCAACAAAAATCTGTTCCTTCCACTGGAGGGGTCCAGAAAAGGCTCTCTAAAGAAGGGGCCACTTAGGCAGAATCTGAAGGAGGAGTGTAAGTGCTTGCCAGGGAGAGTGGGATGCATTTCAGGGATGCTTTCCACAATATTGTGATTTCTGCCCAACTTTTCAGGAACCCATATGCCCACTGACTGACAGTAATTTTACGAAGCCAGACATCTCTGTATTCTTTTTCTATCCAAAAAGAAAATCTCTTTTTATTTTTTGGTACTTAACGGTTGTTTTGTGGTAGTTACAAACCGTCCTCTAACTGCCAGCTACGAATCTGCCAGAAATATCACAGGGGGCATTAAATGTGCCAAGAAACTAAAAGGGAGGCAGGAACTGGTTTCCTTCCATTAAAGTGGAACGGAGTCTTGCAGGGGGAAAGTAGCACTGAGCCTGAGGAAGAGGTAGCCGAGCTGACAGCTGCATGCCTGGGTCCCCTGTCTCTGCCACTCATGGCTGCGCACAAAGGCACTGAAGCTTTGCGGATTGCATTGGGCCCCAGGGACCCGTTAGTATCCAAGCCACCCATGAGCTTCCATTTCTCATGCACTTGAAATTCTGGCCAAGGTGGGGAAAGAAATAAGAGAAGGCTCTCTCCCGGGATGGGTTCTGGGCTGAGATCAAGGAAGAAAGTTCAGTGGCGCCTTGGGCCTGGCAACCCTGGGTGTTGGCTCTGGGCACTGCGGCAGGGAGGTCGGCAGGGAAGCGGGGTTCACGGTGCATGCACACACGCAGTCTCCCCTCCCTCCACGGAGCCTTTCTCTGCTGGGCTGTCTTCTTCCAGAGTGAGCCCTGGAAACTGATCTCACCTCTAGTCGGTGGAGAGAATCAAAGGGGGAGATGATGCCGGTCTGCCTGTTCTCCCAGAACTCAGACCGTGCTGTTCTCTCTGTCTGGACTGCCCTCCCCCTTCTCCTTTCCTGACCTTAAGACTCAGTTCAAATGCCACCGCCCCCATCAACTGGGCTTTAAGAGCTGAAGGAAAGAGATTATCTGGTCTTAGTCACCATCTGTCCTTGGTGCACAGTAGGTGCTCAGTAAATTTGTGGACTGAATGACACACCCAGTCTTCTCTGTCCTTGGTGCACAGTAGGTGCTCAATAAATTTGTGGACTGAATGACACACCCAGTCTTCTCTGACTCCACTGCCCCTAAAAGGAGGGAATTTACTTGTGATGTCTTGGCTCCACGTTTCATATCACTTAGTTGTTTGCATGCCTGTCTTCTCATCTAAACTAGGGACTGTTAACCTAGGGTCCATGGATAAGCTTCAGGGGAATCCGGACACCCTGAAATGTACATAGAACATGTGCGTGCGTGCATGCGTGCTCCTAGGTTCATCTTTTTCTGGAGGGAATTTCCCAGCTTTGACCAGGTTCTCACAGAGTCCATGATTAGAATAAGGTCAGAAACTAGACTAGTCCACAGAGGACAGGGCTGTGCCCCCTTTGAGGCGGGGGTCCTGGCTAGCACAATGCCTGGTGCACAATAGGTGCTCAAGACGTGTTTGTTGAGCGAGTGAGTGAGAGAATGATCTTAAGCCCTGCCCGGACCTCCACCATCACCAGATTCCCAGAGATGGGTTCCTCCCGTCACACCACCCTCCACCCATCAGCTGATGGTTGACAGCTACATCATAGCAAGTCAGAGCAGGCTGTGTGTCTCTGAGCCTCAGTTTCCTTACCTGTGAAATTGGGAATAACTCTTGCTCTGCCTATACCCCTAAATTGTCTTCAAGATCAAATGAGATAGTAGGGGGAATTCCCTGGCAGTCCAGTGGTTAGGACTCTGTGCTCTCACTGCCGAGGGCCTGGGTTCAATCCCTGGTCGGGGAACTAATATCCCAGAAGCCGAGCGGCACAGCTGAAAAAAAAAAGAAGAAGAGAGATAGTAGGTTCTTTCACTTGTATTCAACACGTCCTTCCTGAGCACCCACTGTGCCAGCTCTGGAGGTATACAGAGAAACGAGCTATACTCCCTGCCCTCAACGAGCTCATAATCTAATGGGGGAGACGGACAAGTGATCAGTTTCAACATGATGTGGAAAGTGCTACAGCACTGTAGGAAAGCCCACAGGCTGCCAACCTGAAAGGTTAAAAAATGGAGACCTCCAAGGGGAGGAGCAGGGGTCTGAAGGATGGATAAATGTTAGCGAGAGAAGGGGAGGGAGATAAAGCACATTCTAGGAAGGGGAAACAGCCTGTGCAAAGGCCAGGAGATAAGAATGTGGCACCTTTCTGGGGCTCACAGCTTGCTCAACACACAGTAGGAGAGTCAGAGAGACAAACTGGAGGGGTGACCAGGGACTGGGTCCGAGGGGGATGCCAAAATTGGGCTTTTTCCAGAAAACAGTGGGGAGGGCTTTTGAGCTGAGGCATAAAAAAAACCCCGCAGATCTATTATTTTAGAAAGCTGACTCTTGGCTGCAAGGTAGCGAGTCCATTGGAAAACAAGATTGAGAGCACCAATGCCGGTCAGGAGCGAGTGGGATCCATCCAGGGAAGAAGTGCAGAGGGATGTGGGGATGGGTAGCAGAAGGGATGGAGGGGAGAGAACAGAGTTCACAGACAGCTGGACAGCAGCCGCAACCGGACTTGGTGAATGAATGAGAAAGTGTTTACAGACTGAAAAGGGCTGCTGCTTTAATACAGTAGAGCTTCCTTGTTCTAGATGCGGGAGCTACATGAAGTCATTTCAGCATGCCACAGACTCAACATGCTGCGCTCTCTAGTTTCACAAAAAGGGGGCAGGGCCTTTTCTTTCCATCTGTGAATCCTTTTCTCTCCATAGTGGTACAGAGGCAAAACAGTAACAGTCAAGAGGAAAGGAGTGCTTTTAAAAATAAACTGACACTGATTTGCATCCTCTCCCTTTTTTTCTTGATGAGTCTGGCTAAGGGTTTATCAATTTTGTTCATCTTCTCAAAGAACCAGCTTTTAGTTTTATTGATCTTTGCTACTGTTTTCTTCGTTTCTATTTCATTTGTTTCTGCTCTGGTCTTTATGATTTCTTTCCTTCTACGGACTTTGGGTTTTCTTTGTTCTTCTTTCTCTAGTTGTTTTAAGTGTAGAGTTAGATTGTTTAGTTGAGATTTTTCTTGTTTCCTGAGGTGAGATTGAATTGTTATAAACTTCCCTCTTAGAGCTGCTTTCACTGCAGTCCCATAGCTTTTGGGTCGTCGTGTTTTCGTTGTCATTTGTTTCCATGTATATTTTTATTTCTTCTTTGATTTCTTCAGGGATCTCTTGGTTATTTAGTAGCACACTGTTTAAAAAATCTAGAAACAACAAGTGCTGGAAAGGGTGTGGAGAAAAGGGAACCCTCCTGCACTGTTGGTGGGAATGTTAATTGATACAGCCACTATGGAAAACAGTATGAAGTTTCCTTCAAAACTAAAATTAGAACTACCATATGACCCAGCAATCCCACTACTGGGCATATACCCTGAGAAAACCGTAATTCAAAAAGAGACATGTACCACAATGTTCACTGCAGCACTATTTACAATAGCCAGGACATGGAACCAACCTAAATGTCCATCGACAGATGAATGGATAAAGAAGATGTGGTACATATATACAATGGAATATTACTCAGCCATAAAAGAAACGAAATTGAGTTATTGGTAGCAAGGTGGATGGACCTAGAGTCTGTCATACAGAGTGAAGTAAGTCAGAAAGAGAAAAACAAATACGATATGCTAACGCATATATATGGAATCTTAAAAAAAAAAAAAGGTACTGATGAACTTAGATGCAGGGCAGGAATAAAGATATAGACATAGAGAATGGACTTGAGGACACGGGGTGGAAGGGGGAAACTGGGGTGAAGTGAAAGTGGCATCTACATATATACACTACCAAATGTAAAATAGATAGCTAGTGGGAAGCAGCTACATAGCACAGGGAGATCAGCTCGGTGCTTTGTGACCACCTAGAGGGGTGGGATAGGGAGGGTGGGAGGGGGGCTCAAGAGGGAGGGGATATGGGGACATGTGTATTCATATGGCTGACTCACTTCGGTGTACAACAGAAACTAACACAGTATTGTGAAGCAATTATACTCCAATAAAGATCTATTAAAATTTTAAAAAACGTAATAATAAAGAATGTGAAGCCACCTTAAAAAAATAATAATAAAATAAACTGACATTAACTCAGGACAGTCTTTGGAAATTGGGGGACATAAAGTAGGCACAGAAATTGCTTTTTGCCAACAGCTACTTGGAAGAAGTGCCTGGAAATGCCCCCTAAACAGATCGGGAAGAGAAAAGCATTTCAGGCCAGATCAGACAGTGGGTTGAAAACGGTGCAAAGGATCAGTGTCAGAGAGAAAGAATTTGAGAAAGAAAAATGCCTAATCAGTATCAATTTAATAGGCCACTTGAGCAGTAGGAGAAGAAATGTTGTTATTTTATGGCGGCGATTTTATAATCACCGGAGTATTTAGCTTCATGTAAGCCATCTCATATTCATTAGAAATAAGAGGAATTTTATTCATTGGAAAGAACTCTTCAATTTATAGCATCTTAATTGCCGAGGGTTTAAAATTCTGATAAAGGAAGCTCCATTTTTGGTGGGAGTGGGGGGTCAGGCAGAGGGGAGGATCCGTTCTTTATGACAAAGACATCGGGGTCGGTATTGTGTTTGGTGGCTGCATCAGGAAGAACGGGCTGGACCGTGCTTGGTAAGAAACAACCCCCAAGTCTCAGTGGCTTAACACAACACAAGTTGATTTCTGGCTCATATTATATGTCCAGCGTGGCTTGACAGCAGGTCACTCAGGGATCCAGGCTCCATCTCCACATGACCAAAAGTCACATTGCAGGGGTGTACAGTCCTACCCTACCACGTGCCTGGGAGGAGGAGAGTGTCTGTGGGCAGTCCCAGTGACTGCACGGTGGAACCAAAGCCATCGAGTCCTTTGTACCCCCACTAAGACGTGAACTCCCCAAGGGCAGAGGCCATCCTTTGAATCTTGGTACCACCAATACAATGCCTCTCCCAGAGTAAATGATGGTGAATTTTTGACAAATGAATGAATGAATGTATTGATACATGGATTTGATTTTCAGAACTTGTTGAGTTTTTCTAAATGCGTGGTCCAGGGACGTCTGCCTATATTCTTTCACCCAATTTTCCTTCAACGTTTTCTGCACCCGCAGAAGCAAACACAGTTTCCCGAAGCTTACAGAGCAGACCCCTGGGGCAGGGGAGGGACTTGTGACATCTGCACTCCACCAGGCTGGCCTGTCAGTGGCTTTGTCACCTGTTGTCTGGGACACGGGAATTAGCCATCAGAAGCCAAGATGGAGAAAAGGGAGCAGCATAGATGATGTCTTTATTTTGTGTTAGGCACAGTGCTTCCAGCTTTGCTGAACTTTTCTCATTTAATCTTCACAGCAGTACGGAAAGGAAGGTGCTATGCTTCCATTCCACCACCCCCACTGTAGCAATGAGAAAACTGACACTTGAGAAAATTAAGGCATTTACCCCATATCTCATGGCTACTAAATGGCTTAGAACCCAGATCTGTCCACTTCTAAGCTGGAGCTCTTAACCACTGGGCCGACGTCTGTCTTCTTCAAGCAGGTCACACACAAGCTTCAAAAACATTTTGCTTTCCTATGAACTTCTAGCCGTGCGTCGACAGGAAAAAAATAAGAAAAATGGAGAGTTATGTTTTATTCAGGGCATTACTGAGGACGATAGCCCAGCAACCAGCCTCTCAGATAGCTCTGAGGAACTGTTCCGAAAGGATAAGGGAAGAGCCAGGATATATGAGTTTAGGCTGAGGAAAAAAGAGCAACAACACATAATAGAACATCAAAAGATTACTGTTAATCACAAAAAACCAGACATCTCAAGTTAATGATTTCAGTGCTTTTCTATGTATGGAAAGATACAAGAGTCTGGGCTTATTGAAATTATTCCTTTGATATACACCTTCACTACCTAGGGCCAGTATCCTGCTTTTCTCCATCCTGAATTCCCCTACGGGTGTGGCTGCAGTGGCCAATGGTGTTACGGCTTCAACATCCTTTGTTTACTGAAATGGCAGGTGACATTCTTCGTCCACACATGCATGGCTCTTTCTCTGTCCACCCTCCAGGAGGCAGGAAGGGCCACAAAAATGTGGCCCCATCTCCCACTGAGGCCCAGCGGCCCTCACAGCAGCCCCCGAGTTCCCACCTTCCATCAGCACCTTAAGCACCTCAGACAGAGCCGGCCCCATGAGCTTGGCCCCCGAGATAATTAGGATCCGTGGCGATTTGGTCCTTTCCCTGGTCGCCCAGCCTCATGCCAGTCATGCTGTGCTGACGTGTCATTCGGGCTGTCCCCGGCCGCGCAGCCTCTGTCCGACTCTTCCTCTCAGAGGTGGTGTATTCCCACAGAAGGAATCAGACTGTATCCCCACTCCTGAGTCTGCCTCCTCATGTATAAAGCAGGGAGGCGGGGGGCGGTGTGGAAGGAAAGAAGGGAAACGGTA
The DNA here is from genome assembly GCF_965194825.1 of Balaenoptera physalus. Classification (NCBI taxonomy): domain Eukaryota; kingdom Metazoa; phylum Chordata; class Mammalia; order Artiodactyla; family Balaenopteridae; genus Balaenoptera; species Balaenoptera physalus. Next base: position 45,976,924 of record NC_138901.1, read on the forward strand.
CGTATGGAGCGCCTATCGTATGCAGGACCCATGACATGAGAACTCTCACTGTATCTCCATGGGGAAGGGAGTCATGGCCCCATTTCACAGATGAGAAAACTGTGCTCACATGGATCAAGGAACTGGCTGAAGGGCCCACAGCCAGGCAAAGAGGCAGCCAGGATTCTAAATCTGGTTAGCCTCTCCCCAACGTTGATGTTCTTTCCAATACGCTTGTGGATCTCAAACTTTTGCATGGAATGATATGCCAGCCTAGAGGGCTTGTTAAAACTCAGGTTGCTGGGTGCCACCTCCAAAGTTTCTGATTCAGTAAGGCCATGGTGGGGCCTGAGAATTTTTGTTTTTAACAAGTTCCCAGGGGCTGCTGAGGCTCTGGTCTGGGGACCACACTTTGAGAACCACAACAGTAAATCAGAACTACTAAGCTCCCTGAGCTATAGGAGCTCACAGCTGAGAAATTCATGGACTCTGAAAGGGACAGTTTCTTGATGTGCATCTTGATCTACAAGATGTTCTCGTGATATGTGACTGGCATCCCTAGCAGGGACAAAGTGACTGGTCCATAAGACCTGTGCTTTGTCTGTGTCCCTAGGTGTAAGGACAGACCTGCAGGGCTGGGGCCTGCACATCCTACCTAGGACAGCCAGCACATGTCCATTTGCAGAGTGAAAGCTACTACCTTCCCCCCTGTGCTTGGGGGGCTGCCCATCTGCCATGCAGAGCTGGGCTCTAATATTGCCATAGTCATCGGCTAACTGTGGCAGGGGATTTCAGTGGGCCTCCCAAGGCCACTCCACTCATGGAAAATCTTGTCCCCACCCATCTTCTGCCCTGGCATTCTGTATATAAAGTGCAGGGCTTAGCATCATATGCTAAGCTTTAGGGTATGCTCATTTGAGAGCACAGACTGTATTACTCGTCCATGCTGCTAGTAGTTATTGGGCAAGTTCTATGTGGCAGGTGTTGCACTACCAAGGAGAATGATGCAATAGAGAAATAGAGTCATTGCTCCCTCCCCTCGGGTCAAAACTTCGTAGAAGTAACAGACATTAATCAAAGAATTACCCAAGTGAAAATGAGCATTTCAACCCTGACCAGTGCAATGAGGGTCACGGTGCTATGAGACTGTATGAGGAGGGGAACTGGCCATGAAACTGAAATTTGAAGGATGAGGATTTAACTATGGGGCCAGGGAAGGGCTCTCCAGGCAGAGGGAATGATATTTGCCAAGGTCTTGTGAAGGAACGGGGTGGAGCAAGGATGAGGCACTAAATAGGTGGCCAGAGGGGCTGGAGCTCAGGGTGAGATGAGGCTGGAGATGGCTAGGAACAGACTGAGGCCATGTGACAGGGTTTGGACCCCATGTTCAAGGGTGATGTCTCCATCCTGAGGACAATGGGAAACCTTTGAGCAGCTCTAAGCAGGGAGTTATGATCAGATTTGTGTTTTGAAGGATCACTCTTTAATCTGGAGAACCCACTGGAGAAAGGCCATGGGGATGCAGGGAAACCTGGTAGAAGGGAAGTCCAGGAGTCCAGATAATGGATAAAAGACACAGCGAGGATGGTGATGGAGAAAGCAGGTGGAATTGAGATCTATTTAGGAGGTAAAATCAACTGGATTTGGTAATGGATTGAATGGGAGGGTATTGACATAAAAGACTGAAAAGTGACTCATTGTGTAGCTGAATGCATGGCATCACCATTCAATGAGATTGGTTCCCCAAAAGATGACAAAGTTTGGGCATAGTGAGTTGGAAGAGCCTCTAAAAGTATTGAAACACAGTATGAAATAAGCAGTGGGGCTTCCAGGTCTAGAGTCCAGAGAAGACGTTTGGACCAGAGATAGGAATGTGCTAGGCAACTCAAACCATGGGCTTTAACGAGATTTCCTAGGTAGAAAAAAAAGATATTAAGATTTACTGGCTGTTAGAGAGAACCATTGGCAGAATAAGACTGAGAACTTGGGACTTCCAGTTCCTGGTACCATCTTGCTGCCCCTCAGACTCACAGAGGTGATGCATCAAATCACACCAGTGCTTTAAAGATTTGATGCGTTCCTGAGCATGTAAATGTTGGCCCTTAAGGAGCCAGTGCTAGCCTTGACACATGTTTACCTTGGTTAGGACCTACAATATCACACATCTGAAGTACTGTGGAGTGGAAGAGGGTAGACCTAGATTAAGTGGACGGTGCTTCACGTATTGGGCTCAACACCAGCAACTTCCAATTGATCAGGTCTGTGCGAAGTGGAATGGGTTGCCTTAGGAATTAGAGGGCTCCCCATTACAGCAGAAGTGGGCTAAATATTTGATGTGAATGTTGTAGAAAGGTGTCTGATGATTGCTTGAGCAACCTGAACTTGAGCCCTTTATGACCTGTGAGATCTTTGGATTCTTTCGGGCAGGAAATTCTTACGCTGTTCTGCCGGGTTCCTGGTTCGTTCTTGTGTATTTTTTTGAGGAGTGGGGTGGGGTATAGGAGACACGGGGCCTCTGGTCATGTATGTGTAAGAGCTATACAAACATTAGGACAACTGCCTTCGTGAAACCTGCATGACAGGAGACAGGCAATGCTAGAAAAACAAAACCATAAACGACCAAGGTCCCTTCCCCTCATGTCTGTACTTTGAGAGCTGTCCTAAAGGACCTTCAGCTGATAGATTTTTCCTACTTTTGCCTTTAATTTTGTCTGACCTCACGCTCCCCCATCTCCCAGTCAAATAGTTAATAATCTGTTTTAAAAATGACAATGGGAAGCCATTTCCTACTTGAAGGTAATCTAGAGGTGAATCTTTTTAAGACGTAAGCAACCTCCGATGGGTTTCGTCTATCTAGACTTCTGCGTTCTGAGTCTTTCTAAATCAGGGTCCTGCCATTTGGACCACACATTTCCCCCATTACATTTAAATCACCCTGCTGGACATTTTCATGAAAAGAATTTTCAGGTGAATAAAACAATTTACCAAAAGGATGTCTTGGCTGCACTTGGTCCTCTTGGAAAGGCTCCCACATTCCCACATAACGACTATGCGTGTTTCCAGCACCGCTGGGAGTATGGTCTTCTTTGTCGGTTCCACGTTATTAGTTCCAGAAAGCCCTCTCTCCTCTGTTGCCTCCCTAGCACAGGACAAGATTGGTTCTGAAGTGGATTGACTCATCTTGCGGGTCCTGTGCATTTTCTGATACAAAAGGGCACCTAGAGGCCCACCCAAGGCTGCAAAAATTATTATTTCTGCAGATGTTGTTATGTATTATTATTCTGCAGATGTCTCCAGAAACCTTCTCTTCTGTGTATATGAAAAAAGGACTTGGGACACAGAAGGGGTTCACTGACCCCAGGGCTTCCTGGGATCATCTCCATCAGCTGAAGGACCACAAGAGACACCACGGGTCTCTAACTTAAGTCTAAGTGGCATTTTGGAAAGAGGAGAGCTTTTGAAGGCAGACAGGCTTGGCTTCAAGGCCCAGCTCCCCTGCTTACTAGCTGTGTTATTCTGGGTACAGTATGTAACCTCCCTGAGCCTCTAGTTTCTTGTTTGTAATAATAATAGTTAACTTTTAGTGAGGGTTTGCTGTCTGCAAGGCACTAAGCTAAGTGGTTTTTATGTCTTGTCTAATTGAATCTTTACAACGGATCTTGGGGTGATGTAAAGCATCTTTCTCCATTTCATTGCTTCAGTCAAACACTGTCTCCGCACCACAGACAGTGGGAGAGAATTTGGAAGGAAGAGACACAGCAGAGGCTGATTGTCCTTCAGCGGTGGGGTGGGAGCTGGGGTGTGGGTGGTCCCAGCAGCAGTGGAAGATGCCGTCTTTATCACTGGCCAAGGCTGGGTGAGGTACCCTCATCTCCTCTCCCATCACCCTGTCTCTCCTTGCAGATTGCCTATCGCCATATCCATTCCTTCCAGCCCCACACCAACCAGGGTGTGAGTCCCTTGAGGGCAGGGACTCTTTCTTATCTCTGAGTCATCAGGACCTTCTGCAGTGCTTGGCAGGTTTCTGGTGCTCAGCGAAGGAAGTTGAACAGAGGAATAAATAAAGGAATGAATCAGTCCATTTAGCTAGCAATGCCTCAGACCCAAGTCGCTAAGATTCTGGTCACAGTTCAACCTTACCCTAGATAAGTAACTTCTCTCTGGACCTCAGTTTCTTCTTCTGTGAAATGAGGGAATTAGAGAAGATGATGTCTCAGGGTCCTCAGAGTTTGGCAGCTTTGTAACATCTACAATAGCCAATCAGCACCGAGCAGTCCTAGAGCCTGTGGATACCAGGAAGTCTCCCTTTTTGAGCAACAGGAAGTACAGGCTTGACCCAGGGAGGGTGGAGAAGGGCTCAGATGACCCGCCCACTCAATGGGAAATCTCATTTTCCAGCTGGCACTTACATAGTGTCTGCAGTGTAGACAGCCCTGCTCAGCCCTGTAAGGGATTCAGAAGAACTGAATTCCACCCCTGTGCTTCATGGGACATAGGAGGACCTGTCTACTAATGTCCGTCATGCAGGGTCCACCAGGGGAAGAGTCTCAGGAGAGTCTGAGCCATCATGTTCTGTGAATTCATAGGGAAAAAAATGATAACATCTGGTTGGAGATGAGAAAGGACTTCTTCCTCTAGGAAACGGCATTTGTAGTGTCCCGAAGGATGGGTTGGACTTGGGCACATAGAGATTGAGGAAGGCATGTCAGGCAGAGGGCTTGGAGGCAGGCAAATGGGCCAGAAAGTCCACGTTTGGGAAATGGCAGATGATCTGGTTTTGCAGAGCATAGCGCTTATCCAGGAGAGATGCCAAAGAAGGCTGGGAGGTCAGCCCAAAGCAGTACAGGGTAAAGGCTTGAATGCCAGAGTGAGGAGTTTGTACCTAATGCAGTAGGCAGCAGGGAGCCATTGAAGGTTTCTGAATACAGGGGTGAGAGCAGAGCTGCCTTTGGAAAAATCCATTTGGCATCATAGGTAGAATTGTTTGGAGAGAAGAGGCCCCAAAACTGGAGGTGGGAGGTGAGGGACAATTTTGGAACTGTGGCAATGGTCCAGGTGAGAAATTACAAGGGACTCAACTAGGGTGATGGCGGTGGTGCGCCGAAGCAAGAAACAGAATCGGGAGCCACTGTGGGGAGAAGCTCTGCAACTTGACAAGTGACTGCAGAGGTCAAGAGAGGAGTCCCAGCTGCCTCTCAGGCTTCGGTTATGGCCGGATCGCCACTTGGGGTGGGGTGCCACCAAGAGAAATGGCAGATACATGAGGAGGTGGTGATATAATGGCATCAGGGGCCGGCGAAGGAGGAGGTGCAGATGAGAAATGTGTTTGGGACATGTTAAGTGTCACATGCTGGCCTGACACTTCATCTTCAGAACAAGGGAGTCGGATCACATGATGAGGCAGTGTGCATCTACTATGTGCCAAACCCTGTATGACAATCTTTATAGGCATTGGTTCACTTAGTCCTCACAACCTGCCTAGGAGACAGGCATTGCTCTCATTTCCAGTCATAAGATATTGTGATTCTGTGACTCCAGTCTGTTACCAAATGATGCTCTTCTCATCAGAGCAAGTCAGAATCCGGCCTCTCTCTTGAGCCCTTCAGAGGAAACAAACAAATCACTGTCATCTCTAAAGCTTTAGCTGAAACTGACATCCTCTAAGGAACGGTCGAGGTGCTTTCTGCAGAGCCGCCTCTGTGCAATGCCATTTGCTCCTCTCGTGCAGCAGAGCAGGGTTCTGTTTGCTCCGACTCTGGGCTCTGCCGTCTGTCTTGGCTCTCACTGTATTTCCCCGCAGCCCATCTCCTTCCAGTCACTGCAAAGATGAGGCCAGGAGTGGTGGGCTTTACTTGAAGCCCTAGGGAAGCAGGTCCTGCCTTCATGCAGGGGACCTAGGGCATGAGGCATGCCAGGACCTCAGTGACACCTGCAGTTGGGGAGAGGGGATAGGCTTCCAGAACCCCAGAAACAAGGTGGGACCTTACCAAGCAGTTCTTCATTTTCCCAGCTAAAGGGAACTAACTCCTCACTCTTCTGGACCCCACAGCACTTGGTCACAACTGTCCTTTGAAACTTGACCTTCAACTTTGTGTTCATTAGCTACGTTCTTAGATCATTTCTCCCTCTAGACTATGAGCTACCTGAGAGCAGAGAAGAAAGGAAAGGAAGTAATGTTTCATCAGCACCTATTATGAGTCGAACAAAATGCTAGTAACTTTACAACTATTAGTTTATTTAATCCTTACAACGACCTGGTGAGGAAGGGATTCTCATCCCCATTTTCCAGATGAAAAATTGAAAGATTAAGGCAACTGAGTAAGTTCAGGAAAAGTGGTTAGGCAAGTGCCTGGCACAAATGCCCTATAAATTATAGCAATTATTATTGAATAGCCTGTCCAAGGACTCGGAGCCTGGAATTCAGTCCAGTTTGGACTATGTCCAGAGTCTATGCATGCCTCGTCCCTCAGGGTATCACAGTGTCCACTGCAGGAATTTAGGAAGTGCTCACCACTGAGTCCTTTATTCTTTCATTTATATTCTTGACCCTTCCACACCCCACACAAGGCTTGGAATATCTCAGTGGATCTCCAATAAATAATTATTGAGCGAATGATTCATTGAATGAATGAATGTGTGTAAGTGTGTGTAGTTAGGTGTGTAGTTGTATGTGTATGTAGTTAGGTGTGTATCTGTGTGTGTGTGTGGAGTTGTGTGCATGTGTATGCGTGTTAATGGTTTGGGACAGCTCTTCTCAGAGAAGCTGGTGAGCTCTCTACCCCTCCCTGTAATGTCACCGCCACCCCTGCCAAGATTTGGGCCACAGGGCATTGGGTCAGTGGCTGGAGGAAGTTCTGCCAATTACCCTCCAATTACAACCCCACCCGCTACCCCGCCACAGTAAGTCCCACTGGAAAGGCCTCAGTAGGCAGGAACATCTGAATCACAGGGGAGAGCCAGGAAGACAGCAGTTCATCAGAATCCCAGGAAGATTCCCGAGTGGCCTAAATATAGAAACCGCCACCCTGCCAAAAGCAAGGTGAGTTCGGCATCAGCTGACAGCGCAGAGCCCGCCCGGGGCAGGTCAGGAGGAGAAAGGACAGGACTGGTGACCAGACACACCTACAGGGCTCAGACGGGCCTTGAGCCAGGCCACAGGTAGGAAAAAAAAAGCCCGCCAGGAATTTGGAAGCCAGCATCAGGAGACGGGGAGAGGCCACAAGGTATGCGGCATGGGCTTTGTGGCAGGACACACGTGCCCACGGGTTCTACTTATGTGACCCTGGGTGAGGCGCTCAGCCTCTCAGAGCCCTGGTTTCCTGAGCTAGAAAGTGAGGTCGACTGCAAACGAAGATCCAAGCATCCTCCCACCTGAGGTTTTTGCCTTGGCTGTTCCCTCTGCCTGATGCTTTTCCCCGAGGCGTTTGCATGGGCTGTTCCTTCACCCGCTTTGGATCTTTACCGAAATGTGACCTTCTCAGTGAGGCCGTCCTGAGCACCTATTTAAGACTGTGACCAGCCCTGGCATTTTCGGATTCCCCTTCCCTGCCTTAGCATTTTTTTCCATAGCCCTTTTTTTCCCCATGGCATTTATCATCATCCGACGTATTACATATCTTACTTGTTATCTACCCCACTAGGATGTGAGCCCCACATGCTCACATCTGTTTGGGCAATGCTGTGTCTCCCATGTGTAGAGTGGTACCCAGGGTCTAGTAGGTGTTCAATAAATACGTGTTGGATAAATGCATGAGTGAGGGGAGGGAAGGAAGGAAGGAAGGAGGGAGGGAAGGAGGGAAGGAAAGGAGGAAGGAGGGAAGGAAGGAAGGATGGAGGGAAGGAAGAGAGGAAAGAGGGAGGGAGGGAAGGAAGGGAGGAAGGAAGGAGATGGAATATGGAAATCACTTGGTGCTGTATGCCTGGTTGTAGCTGGCGTGTGGATGACATCTGACAAGGGGTCACCAGAGGTAACAGGGGAGAGTCTCAGAGTGGTCAGGGGGCTGCAGCAGACCCTGGAAGTCAGTGTGGGGAGCCCCAGGCCCACAGAAAGGTGGGTCTGAGAAGTCGGTTTATAAGAAGTGAGGCCACCTCATGGGGGGAATCTAAGAGGCAGGACACAGGCTCCTAGAAGAACCGGGCGTATGGTGTCTCTCCACCAAGAAGGTTGTGCCTCTGTGGGGCAAGGTAGGGACTACTATTAACCAAGCTGTCATAAAATACTGGATGATAAATAGAAATGCCCAGTGATTAACTTTCCTCAGGAGAGAGAACTGGCAGGTAACACGAAATATTCATGTCATGTGGTGGGCATCTTCTCTCAGCACCATCTCCTTAGAAAGCCAGGTTAGGACCAGAAGTTTGCTTGATGGGAATTGAAGGGACCTTGGTGAAGCTTAGTGATGCTAGTGTCTTATGCTGGTATGAGGTCCCCATCTTTCCTCTAGGGAAGCAGTGTAGTGTATCTAAAGGTATAACTTTGAAAGCAAATCCTAGTTCAGATCCTATCTCTATCATTTATTAGCTGGGCAGGTCCCTCATGCCCTCTATCCTCTGTTTCTTCACGTGCACAATGGAATAGTTATACCACCTCCTGGGGTATTTGTGAGGTCCACATAAAACTCCATGGGAAAACCACCCAGCCTCCAGGTGGGAAGAGATATTTGCTGAGTACCTACTATGTGCTGGGCACTGTCCTGGGATATACAATCATGAACGAGTCTGAAAGAATTCCTACCCTCAAGGAGCTTACATTCTAGTAATAAGCAAGCAAAAAAATAAAATGTTTGGGTATGAAAAGTACATTAAAGAAGATAAAATAGGGTGATGTGGCAGAGGGTGATGGTGGAGCAGGATGGAATTATGGCTTTGACTAGGGTTGGAGAAGGCTTTTCAGAGAAGACAAAGTTTAAGCTAAAATTTAAATGGTGTTAAGGAGACATCCACGCAAAGGCAAGGAGAAGAAGAAGAACAAATAGCATGTGCAAAGGCCCTGTGGTAGGAACAGTTTGATTTGAGAGGAAAAGAAGGTTAGTGTGACTGAAGCATATAAGGGAAGACAAGATGCCTGGCACAGTGCCTGCCACGCAGTAGGTGTTCTATAAACATTAGTCCTCTTCCCCACTCCAGCACTAAAGGCTGGAATGTTCATGTCAGCCAGCTCCCCGTCTTCCACTCTAACAGTAGATGTTACTACTTCTCTGGTGATGAGATTTGGGAAATCCCCTCAGTTCTGCTGCAGCCCAGCTACAAGCTGTCCCCTAGACTGGATCTCTGCTGTCAACGGCTTAATCTCCCATCTTTATGTCTTTTTTATCAGCTGCAATTTCAGAGGAACGTTTCCTGACATCGCCCCACATTTGCTCATTCTGTGCACATTAACTGAGCTGAGGCCAGGGCTGCAGAGATGCCCGAGGGCCTCTCCCCACCCACGAGCAGCGCTCGAAGCTCACGGTCCACGGGGAAGCTTGCAGTCTGTTTGGAACCCGTCAGCCCCTCCTCACCCAGGCCTTATCCCAGCCGTCTTCTCATCAGTCAGGCAGATGGGAGCTATCACAGGAGTTTTCCTGCTCTTTGCTCACAGCCTCTGCTGTTCCTGCTAAGGTCACTTGCATCTAGATGAGAGAGACTCTACCCAAGCAGAATGAGGGGAGAATGATCTCCAAGTGGCCTAGGAACATGTAGACAGCTGCTCTGGGCAGTCCCACGACAGAGCGGAGCATCTGTGAGGCAGAAGAGATTCGAAGCAGGACCTGAGTGCAGAGGTGCCAAGGTTAACCCTGAAGCCAGTGTCGGGAGTGGAAGGGCTCCAGTCGTAAAGCCACAGGACTTGAATTCAGAGTAAAGACTCTGCATTGCATCTTTGAGACTCAGTTTTCCCATCTATAAAATGGGGATGATAACCCTCGCCTTTGGGTTATTTTGAGGATCAAACGAAATACTACAAATGAAATTGCTTGATCACCTTGAAAGCTTTGCAATCTTTTCTATCTCTTAAGAGGCTCCATGTGGCAGTGAAACATCAGCTCTGGACATCCAAAAATATTAACAATAATCATCATCCAGCAAGCAGTTTCTATGTGTCAGGCATTGTGCTAAGCCCTCTACATGAATTGCCCGATTGAATTCTTCCAAACCCAGGAGGCTGGTGCTGTCATTAGCCTCATTTAACAGTTGAGGAAATTGAGGCCCAAGGAGATTAAATAACTTGTTCAAGTTACACAGCTAGAAAGTAGTTGGCCTCCAGAGTCCCACCTCTTATGCACCGCATACATCTACTCAAACCGGCATCATATTTGAAGACCCTCAGGGAGGTTCTAACCCAAGGGTGGGCAATTTCTAGCCACCTTTGTGGGGACCCAACTTCCTCCATGGAGGAAGCAGTCCTGGCCTATGCAGGTAGTTTAGTGAGTGGAAGAAGCCTGGGACAGGTAATTAGGAGAACTCGATTTTAGTGCTGTGTATGACCTGTGACCCTACACCTCTCTGGGCCTCAATTACCCCATCTATGAAACAAGACGTAGAGGGAAGATTGATCTAGAACAGCATCTCTCATCCTTTTGGACTCTTGCCCACCGGGGTAGGGTAAAAGGACCCACAGCCTCCTGCCCCATCTGCTCTCAGGTCCATCAGGAAAGGAAAGAGATCATCTGAAAGCATTACATTGCAAGCAGTTTGGGGGTAACATTAGAGATGGATTTTCTTTAGGAATGGGAGACAGATGATTCATCGTTGAACTGCCCTACACACATGCCTTAAAGCCCAGCCACTGAAAAATCATAAGCCCAAATTACTGCTGTTAGGCAAACAACCCACAACAAACTAAATCGGTCATGATGAAACTAAACTAATGGTAATTTATAAGTAAAAAGCAAGATCGGTGGTAACTGGAAAGCAGTGTCCGCTCAAGACAATACTGCCGAGGTTCTCGCGGATAACCACTCCCCCCACCCCACAACCCGCCCCGCTCCTGATCTCTGCAGGGCTTTCTAACTCTGCACTGGGCTCAGGTACAGGAGAGTCTGGCAGTGCCGCCCATGTGGCTTGGGACTTTAGGGTCAGAACACCAAATTGGAGTCTTCCGTAAACTCCAACGACACATTTATTTTCGCCTGCAATTATCGATGTTTAACAACTCCCTACACCTTGCTTGATAACAAGGGCTGACCTTTATCAGCATGTGCATATCCCTGCACTGAGCCCTCTGCAGGCTTCATCTCAGGGTGCAAGATGGCTTTCGTCTAACAAATGAGGTCCAAGAGATGGAGCAACTTCCCTGAGGACACACGGCTAATAAGTGGTGGAATTCTGTTTTGAATCCAGACCATCAGGCTTCGAGTCTGCTGTGCTATAGTGTGCCTGGTAGACCAATGAGAAGTAAGCCCAGTAACAGGTAAAAGTGAACTTCTTTGGCGATGCCAGTCATTCACCTAAACGAACCAAGGGAGGACTTGCATTATTGGATTCGTTCAGAGCTCACCAGAACTTTGGAGTTTATGGTGATCCGCAAACCAGGGCCCTGCCAGTAGCTAATAGTCTGCAGGCCTCTTGATCCATCCCACCTCTCACCCCCTAGACAGTGCTTCTCAGCCAAGGGTGGTTTTACCACCACAGTGGACATCTGGCCATGTCTGGAGACATTCTTGATCGTCACAGCTTAAGGAGATGGAGATGTTACTGGTGCTTAGTGAGTAGAAGACAAGGACGCCGCCACACTTCCTCCTATCCACGGGACAGCCCCGTACAACACAGAACTACCCAGCCCCAAACACCCAGCCCGACAGCGCCGAGGTTGAGAAGCCCTGCCCTAGACTCATGGCCCTGGACAAACCAGGTTGCCCTCGGGAAGCGTGTACAGAAGACGGCTTCAGACTAAGTGGAAAATAAGGGACCGTGAATCTTCCAGTTCATGAGTAGCCGGGGCAGAAAGTAAGTGAGATGAAGAGGCAGGAACTGCACGCAAATTGCCTGGGGTAGAATTTTGTCTTCATCGCTCCTGAGCTGTGTGGCCATGGGCAAGTTACTTAACTTTTCTGAGCCTAGGTCTCCTCATCCATAAACGAAGGATAACAGCGGTACCTACGCTGGAGAGTTGTTGTGAGGTTTCAGTGACACAGGGGCATTTACTGGGTTTACATAGTATCCAGTACATGGGAAATCCCTGATAACAATTATTTAATGATTATTTGATATAAGGATGGTGATGCAAAGTGAAGACAGGGCAAGGTAAGGACATAAAGGAAGAGGAGGGACTGAGAGAACAGAGCGAGGAGTAGAGTTCAGAGCCCAGTGGACAGGATAAGACAGCAGATGTGCTGAACAACTTAAACAAGGTGAAGATGATCTGCAGGGTAGGACCACGTGTCCCTCACGCTCATGTGCACGCCCGCCCCACCAACTCCAACACCAAGGAGGGGAAATGCAGCAGGCTGCTAGGGGCACACCCCTCCCTAACACGCCCCCCCCCCCAGTCTTTTCACGAGCTGCTGCTCCGAGAGCATCCCACCTTTTGCAGGAGGCGATGACTGGATTCATTTATTCATTCATTCATTCATTCATTCAGGTACTTCCTGAGCACCTCCTATGTGCCAAGCATTGTTCTACATGCCTGGGATGGAGCAGCAAACCAAACAGACAAAAATCTAGTCTTGAAAGACACACAGTAAACATCAGTAAGTCTATATGAGTGGTGTACCAGATGGTGATGAGTGCCATGGAGAAAAATAGAGCAGCAGAAAGGACGGGGTGTACCAGCACGTTCATTTCAGTTTTAAACAGGGAGGGATTTGAGCAAAACCTTGCAGAGGGGAAGGGAGCAAACCATGTGGACCCTGGGGGAAGAACGTCCCAGGCAGAGGGACCAGCAAGCGCAGAAGCCGGAGGCAACAACGTGCTTGAAGAGTTTGGGGGGAAAGCGAGGGGGACGCAGTAAATGAACTCACGGAGGAGCTTGGAGGTGTCTGTTACGTGGGGCAGCACAGGCCACGGTGAGGACGTTGGCACTGGCCCAGAGTGAGATGGACACCATTGGAGGGCAATGTCGGGGAAACACTTTATCAGTCTCTCCAGCTGCTGTGCTACAAATACACAGGAAGGGCAAGGGCAGAGGCAGGGAGACCATCCATCCTCCAGGTGAGAGATGGTGGTACTTGGACCAACGTGGTAGCAGGGAGGTGGTGACATGCTTGGATTCTGGGTAGATTGTAAAGGTGGATCCAGTGGGATTAACCAATAGGTTAGATGTGGGCTGTGAGGGAAAGACAGGAGTCAAAGGTGACTCCAGTGTGCCTGGCCCAAGAAACTGCAAGGATGGAGCTTATATTGAATAATAAGCAATTTACTGATATATGGAAGGCTACAAGTGTAGGAGAAAGATGAAGAATTTTGGAATCAGGCAGACTGGGTTTGACTCCTGGCTCTGCTACTTAAAAGATACAGAGTCAGTCAGTTAACTCTGCAGAGCCTCAGTTCTTTCATCTGTAAAATGGGCATCACGGTGCCTCTCTTGCAGGGATGTGATGAGGATTCAAATAGATGAAGGAGGTAAGGCTGGTCCGAAATAAAATTTGGTGCCATTTCCTCAATGATGTCATTCTTGGCCTTCTTTTGGTTGGAGCCCCTGACTCTGCTGATGGGCTGGATTCCCTGGGGTGCCCAGAGTTGGAAGAACCACTGAAGTCATGGCCTCCCGTTTTGATTGGCCAGGGAGAAAATGGGGCTGCTGGCTTGGTGCCTTGACCAATCCCCATGTCATGAGCTAGCACAGTACTTGGGTCACCATCCTCCCCTCTGGGGGCAGGATCTCAGTCTCAGTAACCTTCCTAGAACCCCCAGCTCCTCCCAGACCCACCATGGTCAGGCACCGTTCCCCAGGGCAAAGGAAGGGGAGGGTTGAAACCTGCATTTCCTCAGGGGCTCGGACAGTGGTTCCCAGCCCTGGCTGCACAACAGAATCACTCAGGGGGCTTTTTAAAATATGATGCCCATGCCCTCACCCCAACCTCCAGTCTGATTTAATGAGCCCTAAGTGCAGTCATTTTTTAAAGTTCCCCAGGTGATCCCAGCATATAGCCAAAGGCTGAGAAATGCTGGACCAAGTTACAATTTTGTCCGTTTTACAGATAAAATACTGAGGCCCAGAGAGGTTAGGTGACTTATCCAGGGTCTCTCAGCTGCTCAGAGGTAGAGCCAGGATTCAAACCCTGGTAGGTCTGACGCCAAAGCCAGGGGTCTTTCTACAACATTAAAGACCAACAATTAATTAGGGCATTAATTGGAAAGGGCTTATAATATATATTCTTCTGTGGCTAATTAACTCCTTTATAGAAGACTTGGGGAAACAGAAATGGTCAAAGAAATTTCAATCTGAAGTGTTAGGAAGCTCCTGAAAAATAAAAGCAGGTATCCAGAGTGATTCAGAAGTCGGTAAGGGAAATGGATTCAGTCTGCAGAAGTTCGGTTTATAGACAACTTCTCGGAGACACATCTGCAGGGCATATTCAAGAGTCACTGCACCGGGGACCAAAGCTGCCAGCCCTCAGTGTGCCCACCTGGTGCTTGGGTCAGATAAGTGAGCTGGGGGTTAGGTTAGAAACTGCCCGTGGTCAACCAACATCACTGAGAGCCTAACCAACGCTAGACTCAAGGTTGGGCACACGGGGTCCTTGCTGACTTAGAGACCCTTCCAAGCAAACCCATGGTGGCACCAACCCTGCTGCTCTCTGTGTTGATGGGAAGTCTCAGGACTCTAGCTGGAGCTGCTACCCTCACAGGTGGTGCTTGGAGAAAAGACACGGCCACCGCCACCAGCAGCCGATGGAGGTGAAAGACAGCTGGGAGACTGGATGCTTGGCCCTCAGTGTCCTCCAAAGCAATTAGAAATGCAAATAAGTCACACAATAATTACACACGTTTCAACTTCTCTTCCAGTCTCACAAACCACCTGTTATGAAATTAAAGGGGATTTATTTTTTAATTACTGTGACAGTAATTATCAGAGAGTTCAGATGCTTAGAACGAGGCCTGCATAGGGAGGTAGAAATTGGAAAAAAAAGAGAGTGATTTTGGTTTGCAGAAAAGTTCCGAGCTAGTTTGGGATTCTGTAAGCACTCCTCTCTGCATTGAGAGTCGCCTGCGGCTGCGTTTGGAACATAGAGCCAAGGAGCACATTTTAAAACGAAAGAGGGCTGCGAGGGAAGCCCAGGCATTGGGCTCAAGCAGGCCTGGGTTTGAATCCCACATGGCTACTCGCTGGCTGTGTAGCCTGGGAAAACTTTCTCAACTTCTCTGAGCCCTAATTTCCCTTAGAGGTAACAATCCCTGCCACCCCAATATTGTCATGAGATTGTTGGGAAGAGTTAAGAGGGCAGTGGTACATGCCCCTCGACCCACATAATTATTGATCACCATGAAAGCATAAGAATATACAGAGTCACACTGTCGGAGGTTGGGTTTGCTGTAGGGTCCTGGTGTGCCCAGGACTGTCTTGGTTTTAGCACTGAAAGTCCCACATCATGCAAACTAGCATATGCGGTCATCCTAGTTTCCTGGCAAGCAGACATTGAGGTGGAGTTTAGCGCAGAATGTTCATTAGGGGGCACCCTCGGGACCAACACTTGTGGCCTGGAGGGGAAAGAAGCAGGACAGGGTAGTGGGGAGATGTCAAACTGTGATGTAGACCCATAAAGAGCCGTGGGCGAACCTACAGGCTCTCAAAGCTAACTGGCCCTTCTGAGCGATCCTAAGTTGGGCCTACATGACCTGCAGGAATGAATCACTGGATGTGGGCTGCTTCGGGAAGGGGCGAGAGCTTAGGTGCAGCTGGGACATCCCTGCAGGAGCTGACCCCCGGAGGCCACTGCTGACAGCCTGCCCAGCAGCGGGCAACAGGTCAGCCTCTCCTTGTAGGGGGATGGGAAAGGGCATTCGTGTCCTCCACAGACGTGAAACCAACCGAATGACAGACTGTGAAAGTATACACCATGTGAAACTGTCATCAAAATAGAAAATTGAAACCTACCATTACTACAGCCAAGAAATCCCCACACACAACGCCCTTCACCGCCTTGACCAAAGGTTGGAATGTGTTCATGAGTGTGGAGATCGTAGCAAACACTCAAAAAAAAAAAAAAAAAAATCAGTTCTCTAGACTTCCCCGATGTAGCGTGTGATTAAGTTGCCCCAAGTTAGTTAACCCGACCCTCCTTCTCACAGCACTCCCGCCCCTGCAGCGAGTAAAGCCAATCTATGCCCCTCCCTTAAGGAACACCCTGGAAATGGCACAGGAGAAGTCTGCCAGCAGGACACGGGGGAGCGAGCCCCCCACTCAGAGACCAGGGCTGGGGGCCCGGGCATCCATCCCGACTGCCCCCACCGCGCTGCGGCATCCAGGGAGGGCGCTGCAGTTCTGAGACTCTGTTTTCTCATCTCTACAATGGGGATAACCACACTGTCCCAAGGTTGCCGTGAAGACCAGGTGTGTTAACGATGGGAGAGGATTTTATGAGCCACAGATCCTTGGATATGAGAGAGGAAGGGGAAGGCCAGGGAGTGGCTGCTGGGAGAAAGTAGCTCAGCCATCCCAGTCGCCAGCAGATGATTTCTTCTTCTGAAGGTCTCACCCCCTGGGGGTGACAAAATTGCCTTCCGGCCCAGGTAGGAAGGCTGTCCATCACCAGATGGCTAGGTTCTATTTTTTAACCAAACGTTATTTCATTGAAAATTTCCCCAGGGAAAAATTTAATAATGAATACCTTCCGTGTCTTTCTTTTCTACAGGACTGCTCAGACCCTTGACCGTGCTCATGTGTGTTGTAACTCACCAAGAAAGGGCTGGTGTGCAGGGACTCCTGTTTTATTCTTTCCTCTGAGGCTCTCCCCAGGGTCAGTGCTCTGTGGCTCACTTTGGGAACCCAGGTCTCAAGAATAAATCATAAATCCAGACCCCTTTACCTGACCTTGGAAACCCTCCATGATCCACTGGCTAACCCCCATTTCCAAAAGTCCCTCCCCCACCACCCCGAGCAAACCTCTTACTCCAGTGCCCCCTCACTCAGTCCTGCTTGCCCTCTCCTACCTCTTGGCTTTGCTGTTCCCTCTTCCTTCCTCTTGCTTTGCTTTCCTATTTATCTGAATGATCTCATCCTCTGGACCGAACTCAGACCCGATTCCTCCATGAAGCCTTCTCCAGTGCCTCCGTCTGTAGGGATCTCGTCCATCTGTGAAACACCAGAGTATTTAGCATTCATGACCTTGCAGTGTAAGGCATCTGATGAAGGCATCTTGGCTCTTCAGCGGGGATATAGGCTCCTGTAGCTTCCTGCTACTCCCCCTCCTAGACCCGCCCCACCATGCCTAGTACGACCTAGGAGTTCTCCATTGGGCAACAGGCAGAGCAAGTGTACCGTTGCATCTGTGTGACCTTGAATGAGAACTATACCCCTCTGAATATCAGCTCCACAGGATTGCTGTATTAAAGCAGATGACATAGGGGAAGTCCCCAGATGAGATGACATTCAATGGTAGACCCTTAATCGGTGCTGGTTCCCTTCTCCCGGCAACACTGAAACAAAATGCACTGCAGAAAGGGAAACATTTATTAAACAACCCTCATGCATGAAGCACTTTACTTACCTCTTGAACTTTAGAATTATGACTTGACACAGTCATTACTCCAGGACCATCATTCTAGAAATGAGAAAGCCACAACCCAAAGGCCTTTCCAAAGTCACACATGAGTAAGTGGCAGAAATTAAAGCAGCAATGACTTCACTCTGATTAAAGAAAGAATTTCTTGCTCATCAGTGATAAGACCATGGAATGATGGATTATAGGTAGATGTGAGGCTTTGGTTTCCAAAGATCTTCCAAGTAGAGAATGGACAACTTCTTTCCAGGAGGATTTGGACATTCCCCTGGAGGTGAGGGATAGAATCGCCTGACCTTTCCAGTTCTGGAATGTTCTGCGATTCTCTCTATGATTCCCTGAGCAGCAGGTGGGAGGGACATCTGTGCCAAAGAAATATGCACCTGTACCAGGCAGGTGGGTGGGAGGGACTCTGTTGTCATGACAGGAAATAAAATCCATTTTTCTTCGATTGTCATCACTTCTCAGTAATTAACTGGATGTTAATGCCTTAGATGAAGCTTCCTCCAAAACCATAATTGAACTTCAGTAAGGTGTGCATGGAATTGCGGGAAAACAAAAATGGCAGCATGAGCTGAAAGCTGTGTGGCAACTGCCACCTCCCTAAATTTGAATGAGAAATTCACGAATACCTTGAGAGCTGCCAGCTGCCACAGCTTCCTCGGAATCAATGAGTACCTGAACTTATTGATGCACTTGCCTTAAAATAATTCGCGAGCACCCAATTCCTTGTCATGAGCCTCACTGGGTAACTGGAAACGTGAAGACGTCTAAGAGAAATGCATCAGGAGCGCTGGGCTGATGCCTCTTCCTTCAAAAGTAGTGCTTTCGAATGAAGGTGGGAAAGATGGAAAGAAGGAAGAAGAAAGGGGAAAGAGGGGGAAATACAATACAGATAGCTAATATGAATAAACGTTCAACCTCACTATAATCAAATAAGAAAAAGATGAAGACAACAGTGAGATCCCATATTTTACTTAGTAAATGGGTAAAGATTTTGTTTGTAATTTTAAATCCAAAGCTGGTGGGGCTGGGATGAGAAAGACACTCATACAACGAATGTAGGAATGTAAATCGGTAGGAAGTCTCTGGAATTACCTATCTAAAGACGAGTTTTCATTCATCCAAACGTTAATGAACTACCTACTGTGTGCAAAGCACTGTGTTAATGTCAGGGAGATAGCAGTAGGCCAGATCCAGCCTCTCCGACCAAGAATGAATGAATAGCCAACCTCACAGAACCATGATGTAATGGGTACCTAAATTATGCTTCACCTATAGAATGGCATCATTTGGGGATGACTAAAAGTGATATTTTAAAAACAATTTAATAGCATAGGGAAAGGCCCATGCTACAATGCTGCATTAAAAAGACAGGATAAAAACTGTCAATGTATATAGTTCTGTCTGTGTTTAGGAAAAGATGGCTGGAAAAATATCAAAACATTGTGGTGACGGCTGTGTGTTGGGATTACAGTGATTTTTGTTTTCTTCTTTATGTTCCTATATTTTCCATTTTTCTACCAAACTGAATGCCAACCAAGCTATGTCAAGAAAGATATTTGTCAACTTTTAAATTTTATTTTTTTATTTATTTTTATTTTTATTAATGTATAGTTGATTTACACTGTTGTGTTAGTTACAGCAAAGTGATTCAGTTATACGTACATATATCTATTCTTTTTCAGATTATTTTCCCTTATAGGTTATTACAAGATATTGAGTATAGTTCCCTGTGCTATACAGTAGGTCCATGTTGGTTATCTATTTTATATATAGTAGTGTGTATATATTAAACCCAAACTCTTAATTTATCCCTCTTAGATTTTCTTCGTACTATTTTATTATTACTTTTATACTAAAAAATACTATTAGATAATATTTATTAAGGGCTGAGCAGGACATTGATCTGAGTGCTTTCTGACTCAGTTGTTTAATTCCCACAAGAAAGCAATAAGGAAAGTACTCTTATTATCTCCATTTTACAGAAGAGAAAACTGAGGCCCAAAGAGGTTGTCAGTGGCACGGCCCTGGAAGTGGCAGAACTGGAGTATGAACTCAGGCAGGTTGACCTCGGCCCTTAGGATCTTAATCTCCATACACTTTGTACAAGGTGTTTTGATATTTAAGTGCTTTTCTTCTAGTTCATCCCAATATGTATGTGGAGGGCAGCCTGGTAAGACTGAACAAGACCTAACTATGAGGTCGAGTGACCTTGATTTAAGTCCTAGCTTTGCCACTTCCCGGTGACCTCAGGCAATTCACTTCTCCTTTCTGAATCCCGATGTACTTATCTGTGAGACGGGTTTAATGACCCCTGCCCCAGGGGACATGGCAAGTATGTGACATGGGTGGATGTTTCTTTGCACCGTATAACATTCTCTAGAAACCCACGGTCCTGTTATCTCCCTGCCAACCTCACGGGGCTGTGGGGCAGATGAAACGGCACGGCAGGTATGAAAGCACCTTATAAACTGTTGTTATTATTTCACACTTCACTTCCACTCGGCTTTATCGTTGACCAAAGTGGGAGGTCATGTTCTCCTCCTGTCTCTGCTCCCCCACTCCCTCTCCAGGCCACAGTTTCCCCATCTCTTGGGTAGAGAGGAATGGACTCCTTGACCTCCAAAGTCCCTCCAACTTGGACCTTGCAGGATTCCAAGCAAACAGACAGAGCCGGTCATGGCTGGTCCCCAATCTCTGATGAAAACTGCTGCCCAAGGCAGAATGCTCCATCCAGGAGGGTGACACCTCTGAATCAGAGCTGGATTCAGGTCCACAGTCTTGTTGAGAACATTTAAAAGTGATGGTGGATGTACCGTGCTCAGTGAATATGAGTGTCCTTCCTTCCCCTGCATGCCAGCTGAGTCAAAGTTGGCACTGGCTCTGGATTTCACTGTCGTATGGGGTCATTTTGGCTCATTAGAAAAATCATTAGCAGTTCCTTCCTCAATTAAAACCTACCATGGAAACAACAGAAAGATTGCTTTGCCTCCTCTGTTCTGCTACACCACAGTTTCTCTAGGACAATCCTGCTGTGTCTCATTAAATGTAAAAAAAATGACAGTGAAATGAAACACGTTAGAGTGCAGCACTCCCTCTGGTTCTAGCAGAGGTGTGTATTAGTGTTATCAAAGATGCAATTGCTTCTATTCAGTAAGATATCACCAGCCCACCTGTCCTTCTAGATTTAAACACCAGCTGAATCTGTACCATATCTTTTAGCAGACAGTGAAAATCATTTCTCTTTTTGGACGTAGCTACCAGGAAATTCAGATCTGAATTTACAGTTCATGTGCAGTTGCTAACTCATCCCAAGTGTTTGTTTCAACTAGCTTCTCTCTCTTCTCACTTGTTTTTTTTTTTCTTTTTTTTATTTGTTACATGTGTTTAATCTCCTCCACCACTTTAAATTTATTTATTTATTTATTTATGGCTGTGTTGGGTCTTCGTTTCTGTGCGAGGGCTTTCTCCAGTTGCGGCAAGCGGGGGCCACTCTTCATCGTGGTGCGCGGGCCTCTCACTATCGCGGCCTCTCTTGTTGCGGAGCACAGGCTCCAGACGCGCAGGCTCAGTAATTGTGGCTCACGGGCCCAGTTGCTCCGCGGCATGTGGGATCTTCCCAGACCAGGGCTCGAACCCGTGTCCCCTGCATTGGCAGGTGGATTCTCAACCACTGCGCCACCAGGGAAGCCCTCACTTGTTTTTTAATCTGCTTTTTTTTCAGTAATTTTTACTGTTCACTTTATATGTTCTAAGATATTTAAATTTCCTCAAATTCTCTACAATGTGAAAATAATAGCCCTCTTCCCATCTACCCAATCCTTATGTTATCTAGTTAACTTAACCTTACGCAGACTTGAGATGTTATCAAACACTTACTTCAAATGTGGGTTAAAAATAAGCATGCACATTTTCAGAGTGGGGAGAGACGTCAAGGAGCAAAACAGAAACAGCAGCAGTAAAAAATAGAAGGACTTAATTGGACCTGTCTGTTGACATCAGCACGTGAGGGTCTCCCAGGTTTGGTCTGCTACGGGCTAGTTCCCGCCCTGGGAGTGACCAAAGTAACAAGAGCTCCCAGCTAGCCTTGGCATTTCCCATGTAGACTTCTAGATCCTTCGAAGTGCTTCCTCCGCTTCCTTCCTTCCAGTCTAGACCATGGCTGCTCTTGGGAATCCAGCCAGCCAGAAGCCAAGGTCCAGGAGGTGAGGACGGAGGTGGGATGCAGCCTTCTTTTGTGGGCACAGAGAGGGAGGCCCCGGAGGCATGAGCCGGGCTCAGCATCCTTTGTCTGCCTAACCGGCACGACCATTCTTGTTTTAGCCTAGTGGCCACTGTTTGGCTCTGAGCCAGCTAGGGGCTCAGGGTCTGAGAAATGAGAGCTGAATGTTACATAGTCACATTCCAGAGCGCATCTGTTTCCCAGTTTTTGATCGTGGGCAGCGGAGTCAGGTGTCCACAGGGAGGACCTAGAAGGCAGATCTCCCCCCTCCATCCGGCAGCCCTGCAGCCAGCCGGGTAGGGCTTCAAACCCCAGCTCTGCCACCTGGATTGCAGGACATTGGGTCCCCTCCTTAACCTCTCAAGTTCCTCATCTGTAAAATGGACATAAGATAACCCATTCCCCCGCCTTGTCGGTGGTTGTGAGGATTGAACCAGAGGTGATGCTTTTAAATTCCCAAACACAGAGCCCAGCGCCCAGAGCTGCTCACGCGGTCATCCATTCCGCTGTCAGATGGAAGGGAGCTTTTCCTCTTTCCTCACTCGGTGACTTCCAGAGACTGATGATTGACTCTGAGGAGGCAGGATGGAAGTTGAGCTCCGTGTACCCATCTATGGCATACCATATGACACTTGCCTGGGGCCGTTGAAGGATATTTTCGAGACCAAATTAGAATCTGCTCAAGTGACTAAAATAGGGGGTGCTAAGAGGAGGAAAGGTTTTGCAAACACCGTTCCAAACACTTTATGTTTCTACCTGCCTGTGAATCTGCACTGGCCGTGACATAACCCCGAGCCGTGCCCCCAGGTTAACTGTGGCAGACGGGGGACGGAGCTCCACTGGGCATGACTTCTAACCACTTACGGCACCGTTCCTGGAGACCAAGGACCTCAGCAAACCACCAAGAGGAGAGAGCCTCCTGCATACCTGAGTTGACGGTTTCAGTCATGGGGTGAAGGGGGTAACCAGCATTGATTAGCACTGACTCTGTGCCAGCACTTGACCGCCTTCATTCCATCAAATCCTCCCAACATCTGCATGAGTTAAGAATTATGACTCCATTTTTATAGATGAAGAAGTTGAGATTCCAAAAAGTTAAATATGATACCTATATATAGTCGGGAATACAGAAGTAAGCAAGGGATTTCAAACGGGGGGCATTTAATCTGGGAAGTTAGTAACACATGTGCTGGAAGGGTTGAAGGGGCAAATGCAGGGTACTGGGGTAACCCAGATATCAGTAACTGCAAGAAGCAGTCACCACCTTCTAGGACTGGGGAAGGCAAGGGAAGAAACCAACCGATATGCCTTATCTTACAGTTCACTTCATATCCCCAAAGAGAAACAGAACTCTATCCAAACTCATCCTAAAAAATTCTAGGACAGGAACTGATTGGCCCAGCTTGGGTCAGGTGCTCACCAGGGACCAATCACCTGAACCAAGAGAGCAGGGTCACATAAAATGACAACTCCACCCCCAGGAGTAATCAGTTCCCAGAAACAGAGAGGGATGGGCATTAAGTGGGACCACGTTGCACCAGACTGTGTACATGACACTGAACAACAGCACCACACCGCATTTAATTGTTCCCCTGTTGTTGGTCAGTTCTTGTTGCTACTTTTTTAAGATTATAACTAATGCATCAGGACATTTCTTTTTGCACATATCTTTTCCATAGTTAGAATTGTTTCCTTTATATAGTTTCCCAGATGTGGAATGTAGCTTATATAGAGTTTAAGTGGGTTTTTAAAAACTCAGACTATCCAAATACCAACACTGATTTTACTATAGTTGCTGTGGAAACTATTTTCTCTGTTGCTAAGCAAATGTCAAAAGATTAGGTAGTATAGACTAGTAAAAAGATATAGTCTGTCTGTGGAGCCAACAGTCTGGAGTTAACTGTTCACTGGTTCTGTGACCTCAGGCAGGTTGTTGGACCTTTGTGACGGTTCTCTGTTCTTCCAAAAGTGGGATCAACATAGTTTTCCTCACCAGGTCATTTGGAGGAGTAGGGAGAATATATGAAAAGCAAAAACAACCATCACGGTGCCTGGCACATATTAAGTTTTCAATAAATTGTACTTTTTAAGTTATATCTTAAATGTTTTAAAGGGTGTTGTAATTACTTTTCATCATGAGATTAATGCTATTCAAAATAGGGAATTGATAGCCTCATAGAATGCAAAGGACCTTAGTCCAACCTGTAGCTCTCTCTAAATGTCACCTAGGGAACTCCCTGGCGGTCCCGTGGTGAGGAATCCATGCTTTCACTGCCGAGGGTGCAGGTTCAATCCCTGGTCGGGGAACTAAGATCCCGCATGCCACACAGCGCAGCCAAATTAAATGTCATCTAGCTGAGGTGTCTACATTCCAAAGCAAAGCTTTACCTGCCTAGTGAGCACACATGAACTAGGAAAGGCTCAGAGGTCAAAGCAACCCACCTGCACTGCTCTTACAGTTGTTGATTGCCACCAAAGGGCATGCTGGGAGGCCTTGGAGTCACATGGAACCGGCAGAACGCATCACTTCCTCCTTCAGGTCACCCTAGGCAGCATGCGTTCTTCTCTCAGCCCACCGCCAAGTCCTGATTCAGCTTTCCAGTTTACATGAGGAAGAAGAAGGGGGGAACCTATGTTCTAGGGTTCAGAAAGACCCCTCGCCCTAACCTTCAGGAGCCTAGACAGTGACCTGCACGCCAGACACCCTGAACCGGCCACACCGACAGCTCAAGGAGCTCACCACCTACCAGATACACGAACAGGATGGTCACCAAATCTGGAAACATTGCTGAATCCATAATAAGTGGTTTATTGCTAGTACATTCAGACGCATGGTAAAATAATATCTGTTTTTCCAGCGAGGCCCAAAGGAGGGATGGTCAGTTTTACCTGAATAGAGGGAGAGGGTGTGGTCACTGAACTGAGTCTTGAGAGATGATGGAGCCAAGTGGACCAGGGGAGGGGGTGGGCTGGACATTCCAGGCAAGAGGAGCAGCATGACCAGGGCCCCAAGAGAGTCCCAGCCTCACTTGCTCTCTCCGTCCTGTCCAGAGAGAGAGACTGCTCTACGTCTTTGAGGACACCAGGCTGGCCATGGATTGACCTGTCATGAGCCCAGAGTCTCTGGGGAGGGGTCTAATCCTTTATCAAAGGATACGGCTTATCCTTTAAAGACAAACATTGGATGTATAAATGTTCAGGAGAAGCTGAGTGATGAGTGCATTCTTCTCCACATGCGGGCTCTCAGCTCCCCACCTTTGTCTCTTTTATCACAACCCAATTCTCTGGGTGGAAATTCTACCTTTAGAGGCCATGGAGGGCCTGGTGAATGAGCCAGGGGTCCCAAACATCTGAGTGTGTTCTCTGCAAGCCCACTTTCTGAGTTCTCACTTTATTCCATTGCCCTCCCCACTCCCACGATAAACCTTGCCATCCACTTATTTATTTATTTATTTATTTATTTATTTATTTATTTATTTATAAAATTATTTATTTATTTATTTTTGGCTGTGTTGGGTCTCCGTTTCTGTGCGAGGGCTTTCTCTAGTTGCGGCAAGCGGGGGCCACTCACTATCATTGCGGTGCGCGGGCCTCTCACTATCGCAGCCTCTCTTGTTGCGGAGCACAGGCTCCAGACGCGCAGGCTCAGTAGCTGTGGCTCACGGGCCTAGTGGCTCTGCGGCATGTGGGATATTCCCGGACCAGGGCTCGAACCCGCGTCCCCTGCATTGGCAGGCAGATTCTCAACCACTGCGCCACCAGGGAAGCCCCATCCACTTATTTATTAATTCATTTAACTGATACTTACTGAGTTCACAGTATGTGCCAAACACTGCACAGAGTGGTGGGCGGGCAACAGGGAACAAACTGCTGGTCTTTGCCCCCATGGGGGTTACAGATGGAGGAGGTAGATATTTATCAAATACTCTTATACACGGAGATATATGCCAATAAGGTCTGGAAACATAGGTACCATTTTATTTTTTAACAGATTGAAGATGTCCTTGTTGACATGATATATAGTCACCTATGCTTCCAGGCTTCGTGGACGCCCTGTGTAATTACAGACTGTGTTAAGGAAAAGCTTAGGAGGCTGAAACGGTGCTTAACAAAGATACTTAGAATGAGGATTCTGGAATATTAGGGTTACGAGGGACCTCAAGACATTGAAGGCTAAGGCTTAGTGAGAGGGAGGGATTACCCAGATAACACAGGGAGTGAGTAGCTGGGAGAAACCAAGGTCCTTACCTCCTAGTCTAGCTCCTGCCCTAAAGCTCAGCATATAAAGTACTGAACAGAAGTTGAAGCCCAAGTAATGGGAATTATACCACCCCACCAGCACCCTTTTATCCTTGCCAGAGGACCCAGTCCTCCGTCTCTGTCCCTCGTCTTCTGGGAAGCCCGACGCCAGCTCCAAAGTGTCTGGGTCAAATCTGCAGTCACAGCTCTAGCGCAACACATCCCCAGAGCTTTGCTTTAATCTCGGGTGTTTGCTCCGCAGTTGAAGGCATAGAAGCCGCTGAGTGAGCAGTTGAAGGACATTTTATGCTGCTTTTCCTTGCCAGGAAAACCTACCCCTCCTTCTTCTCTCCCGTTTTCCCCCTGAGCAAGATATAAATTATTTTAACTATCTTTACTTAAAAGCCAATAAACTGTAAAAGAATGCTGTTTGCCTTCTGTTTTTAAGTGCTTACAAAGCAAAGGGCAGCAGGCGCTTCGGGGCTGGGAAAACAGGGGGGTTCTGGGGCCTCTGGGACAAAGGCCAGCAAGCAGCCTCCGCCCTCAGTCTGATGGCAGAGAAATAGCCCCGCCCAGGAACCCTCCTAGTCTGATGCCGAGAGAACAGTCCTGCCCTGATGGAAGTTCCAATCTGATGGGAGAGATACAACCCCACCCTAGAGAACCCCAGTCTGATGAGAGAGGCAACGCTCTGTCCAAGGGGAGGCCCCAGTCTGATGAGGGAGACAGGTGAGCTGTCTTTCTTTGCAGATGAAAAGCTGCAACTCAGAGCCATTGCCAAGCTCAGCACAGGTATCTAGGATCACAGAGCTTTACATGAGGCCACGGTGCCGATCGCTTAAGCTTTGCAGCCCCCATCTGGAGTGATGGCTATCCCCACCCTGTCGTGGGGTCTTCTGGCTCGGCCTCACGGCCTGACCCACACCCCAGGGGAGCCAGGGGCAGCCCTGGCTGGTTTTAACAGCCAGTCCAGCATGGCTTTAATAATGCATGGCACACAGAGTTGCTAATTAAACTTTAATAGCCTTGCACAGGCAAAGAGCAGTGGGTCTCACTCAGGGCAGGACTTGGGCTTTGGGGAATTCAGCCAAAGATTTCAGCTGCTGCCAGGTTCTCAGAATCAGGTCCCACGTGGGTCTCAGTTCAAACATGCCATGTGGGGTGACATCCACCTTAAACAAACGAAGGCAGGTCTCCAACCCCTTGGATGGAGGAACTAGTTTTTTGTGAGCCTCTACAATGTGGCGGCTACTTTTCGTGTATAAGCTTATTTCCTGTTATCACGACCCTGAGATAAAATGACTACTATCCCCATTATAGAGAAAAGAACAATGAAGAGACAGGGAACTAGGGGATCTACCTGAAGTCACTTAGATGATCAAAGCAGAGCCGGGATTGAAATACTGGTCTAATCCGAAGCTCCTGCCTTTCCACTACACCGTGATGCCTCTTGGACGTACTCGAAAAATATCCTGGAGTTGGAAAGTGGGAGGAAAGCTCGTCAGACGGGAGGCGTGTAGCATCACTTTCAGAGCATGCTAAACGGGCTCAAGGAGCTAAAGGGAGAGTTGAGTGTGCAATCCGGGGATTTCTGATAAAATAAAAATAAGCCAGTGATCCTTACACATCTGGACTCATGAGACTCACCTGGGAGGCTTGCTTACTTACTTATTTGTTTATTTGTTTATTTATTTATTTTTGAACTACAGTTGATTTACAATATTATATTAGTTTCAGGTACAAAACATAGCGACTCAGTATTTTTATAGATTATCCTCCTTTTAAAGTTATTACAAAATAACGACTATAGTCCCTGTGCTGTACAATATATCCTTGTTGCTTATTTTTTTAATACATAGTAGTAGTTTCCACCCTTAATCTCATACCCCTATCTTGCCCCTCCCCCTTCCCTCTCCCAACTAGTAACCACTGGTTTGTTCTCTATATCTCTCAGTCTGCTTCTGTTTTGTTATATACATTCGTTTTATTTTTGGGGTTCCACATATAAGCGATAACATAGAGTATTTGTCTTTCTCTGTCTGACTTCTTTCACTAAGCTTCACCCTGGCAGGTAGGCAGGGCCAGACCGTTTTACACACAGGAGAACTGAATCTCCGTAAAGTAAAAGGACAGCGTAAGAACACAATAGATAATGGTAAGTCCAGGGCCAGCACTCATGTCTTCCTGCCTCCAAGTTTCATACTTATTCAAGCATTCAGTCTTATCACTCTGGGCCGAGAGGGGAGGGGAGGTATGCAGGTACTCTTCAAGAGGTGGCCCTTGGTGGGGGTGTTTGGGTGTGTGTCCTTGAGACCAGGGGCCAGTCCGTGAGACCTGCAGGAGAGACAGGCCCCTGCAGGGAATGAAGAGGGCTTTGGCAGCATCAAAGCCAGAAGGGAACAGGGCTGGGGGACAGGGGGTCTCTAATAGCCCAGGTGAGAGATTATGGGCACTTGCCCAGGGCAGTCACTGAAGTATTGGGACACAGCAAGGAAAGGGGTGTGGGAGGTCCTTGCCCAGAGCAGTGTTGCCCCTACGGTCACCAATTAAGTACTGGATGAGCTAAAAGAAGGTCATATTTGGCAACCATGGGCCATAGAATGAAGGACAGAACAGACTTAATGATTTTCCCAAGAATCCTTGTTTTGGGCATCAGAGAAAGGATGGATTTGGCGGGAAAGGGACTTGAAACAGCTCCATCCTCATCATATTTAACTCCAGATGGGGCAGAGGTTGGACTCAGGCTGAGAGGTCTGGAAGGTAAGACCTAGGTAGCTACCAGGTAGGCAGGAAAAGGTATGTCCCCAACACATAAGTTCCAGAGTCAGAATAGAAATGATGTTGCTGGCAGTCCTGGCGTCCAGGACACAGATGATAGGAGGAAGGCAAGAAATGTGGGGGGGCTCTAGCAGTCCAGAACTCACGGAAGGTTAGAGCTGGAAGGAGCCATGGGGGTTGTCAAGCCCTAACTCCTCACTTTCATACGAAGAGAGTGAGGCCTAGACATGAGAAGTGACCTGCCCAAGGTCACATACCTGGCAGCTAGATCCCAAGCCTTCCGACTTCCAGGCCAGCGCTCCTTGCAACCCAGCCAAGGGCATCTCGCCAGCCACCTCCACCGTCCCACTTCCTGATTACTGTGTGATCCTAGACTTGGAGATGGAAGAGGCAGCCAATTAAAATGTGCAATTTTTAAAATGTCAGTTCGGGATAGTGTATTAACGTAATCCCCAGATGGAGGCATTAGCGTTTGTGCTCCCTTAACACTGCCTGGCGAAACTTGCTGACGTGTCTAAAACTGCAAATGCTTTTACTACCTGAGGTGGCAGGGAACCCTCCAGGGAATACACGGACTGAGATGAAAGGTGGAGGGGATGTGAGGGCCCCTCGGTGTCCCAGTCTGGCGGGGAGGGGCTTGAGCGAAGGGAAATTGCTCAATGGGGGTTTCTTTCTTATCAGAGAACCCATAGGCGATGGTCAGGTTCTTGGCAAGAAGGAACCCTATTAGTCAACGAATCCGAAACGAAGGGCTCACTAGTGAGCAAGAAACGTGTGTTCCGATCAGGCTCTGCTCCTAAATTGCTGGGTGACGTTGAGGAAGTCCCTTCACCACTCTGGTCCTCAATTTTCCTTATTCTGTAAAACAAGCGTTTGGGGTTAGATGATCCCCGGGGCTCTGTACCTCCAGCTCTGACATTCTGTCTGTGGCTCCTTAAGACCCTAGGGCAGGCCCTGAGCTAGTGTCTCATATAAGGAACATTCTGGGACATTCTGGCATGTTCTGGCCTGTGTTGACCCATCCGTTGTTTCTCACTGACACTTTGTACCCAAAGCTTGGCTCTGGCTTACCAGCCTCAATCTTGGCTTCTCTCAAGAAAAATTCTGGCTTTCTTGGTGCCACATACCTTGGGTCACCACCTTCCAGGAGCTTCCATCCCCTGTATTGCTTGGTGCCTCTCCCGTGTAGTGAGTCCCAGGCCCTATTCCAGGAGGTATATCCAACATACACTCATGCACAAGAGCTCTAAATTGTCCCAGGAAAGTCCAAATTGGAAGAGATGTTTGTATCCACCCCGCCCACCCTATTCCTCTCCCCCTAGAGTAATCCATGGAGCCTGACTTTTAGGCTCAAAGGGAGTAGAAATGGATACGATTGGAAAAATAGATTAGGGCCAGTCCGTGGAGGGATTTGGTACGTTATCGTGTCAGCCAGTGTTCATTGCAGAGAGGTCTATGGAGCCGTAATCCCATCTGGTGCTCATGGATCCAAACATAGACTTGGAGGTCAAGCCAAGGAAGGAATTTGTGGAGATGCTCTCAGTGCAGTAGCCACATGGCCTCTGTG
The DNA here is from genome assembly GCF_965194825.1 of Balaenoptera physalus. Taxonomy (NCBI): domain Eukaryota; kingdom Metazoa; phylum Chordata; class Mammalia; order Artiodactyla; family Balaenopteridae; genus Balaenoptera; species Balaenoptera physalus. The sequence goes on from NC_138901.1 coordinate 46,007,351, forward strand.
CTCTCTTTTCCTGCTGTCAGGCACTTCCTGCAAACACCTGTGACTTTCTGCCTCAGAGTAATCTCAGGGCACAGGGACATCCCAGGCCTGAGCCCCGGGGCAGGCGGGAAGTTTGGGGTTTGGACACCCCAGGAGCAGCTCTCAACCAATGATAAACAGGAGCAAATAGATGAACGGCCAGCTCCCTCCCCAATCTGGTGTGATTACCCTGCAGCGTGTTTTTCACCATCTCTAGGAGGTCCCCTTAGCAGGGCTAAGCCCCAGGCACCACAGCAGGAACTGACTCCAAGTTTACCATATACGGTGGCCTTCCCTTCCCTGCCGTACTTCCACAGCCCCCTACTAGGGCTTCCTGAAGTCACTCCCAAGTATACCCTGAAGTCCTAGCCTCTGGAGGGATCCAGCCTAAGACAGAAATGGTGCTTACTATGCCCACTCTTGGAGATTCACAATGTACGTGGGTATATTAAAGGCTCTGAGAAGGCCTGCAAGAAATCAACATGTTTAACTGTTTAGCCCAGCGTTTTCTAACCTATTTGACCACAGAGGTTTTTTTCCTTTAAGCATCTCCTAGAAATCATGTTTTCTGGAAAATACTTTGGAAAATGCTATGCAGGCATTTTCAGGCACTACTGGAGTCGTGTGTTAGAATGGCCCAGCGAGCGGTGGGTTGGCCATGGTAGGAACAATCACTATTATCAATGGTAGTTACATCCCACTTTTGTCTGGATGCTGTAGGATCATGGACTGTCACAGCAATCTTGTGATGGTTAACAGAGATGGTATTCGCGCTCTCACGGATAAGGAATCTGAGACTCAGAGAGACTAAGAGACGTGCCCAAGGTTATACAGCTACTACGTGGCAGGCTCAGGACTCCTAACTCCACATCCCTCTTTGCAGTGGACTTCCTACTTAGCAGCAGGACTGAGAATAAAATCCACATTCCCATCATCCTACTCCAGGGTTTCTCCATCCACCCAGCAACGAGGGTCAGCCACTGGCCTCCGAAGGTTCCTGTGACTGAGCAGAGGTCAGAAGACCTCCAGGGGAGACGAGAGGAAGTGGGGAGGCCATGGCCATGGGTTGTGCACACTCTTTAGGTATTAGGGCCCTTGTTCTGACTCAGGTGCCCCGACGACTTCAGTTCTCTCTCTTTTCTTCCCCTCCCCCAACACACGCCACTTTATTCATGCACACACGTACTGAGATTTCCAGGCCTGCACGCATTCAGATATTCAAGCATGCACGTGCACACCTGCACCTATATAACATTCAGTGCGCGTTGTTGTTATTACTTGTTTTGTTGTCTGTCTTCCCCTCTACACCTTTGGACTGTATAACCCACAGGGTAGGAGCTGAGACTGTCTTTTTCACCATGAAAACACCAGAGGCAAGTACAGTGTCTGGCACAAAGTAGGTGCTCACTAAATATGTATGGAATAAATGGATGAATCCACCCACACATGTGCAGACTGCACGTATCTATGTAGCAAACCACAGTGCACACACACATACAGGCATACACACCCCCAGTACACGTAGGCAAACACACATGCACACGGGAACACAGGCACGGATCGGACCACCAGTACCCCATCCGGAGCCCAAGGTCAGGACGTGGACGTCACGCCTGCTGACAGGAGTCTCTTGGATGGGATCCAGAGCCTCCCCTCTGGAGAAGGCAGCAGCCATCGCTTTGCTATCAGTCTCTCTGCTCCATTTATGGTTGAAATAAAATGTGTCACTGTTGCTTCACTGGAGACCAATGTAGACGTGGGAAGAAATGGAGAAATATCGGCCCAGCTTGCATGCTGGCTCGCTGACCTGGGGGAGCTTAAGGCATCAATGAGTTTGGAATTAATTGCCTTTTTTATTGGGCTTTAATTCACTGGTACTTTGCCGGAGAGAATCCAATAAGCAGATGCAGGGTCGAGCAGTCTCTGGGGCTGCCAGCACCCCCTTGCCCTCTCCCCGCACCCTCAGGCCTGTTCTAAACCACTTCTCTGCACGGGATTACCCTTGGCCCTGTGGTGATGGGAGGAATCAGCTGTCGACGCCTGTCTCCTCCTCCCTGGCCTCCATCTTTCACCCCTTGCCAGGCAGCCTCTCCTGTCATAACTCCCTTCCCCCCAAGGGCATTTCAATTTCATGCAATAACATTGATGGAAAGCTTACTCCGTTCCCTGCCTTGTGCGGGCTGCTGGGATACAGAAATGAACAAGAAGGAATCTTTGCCCTCTGGGAGCCTGGAATCAAAAGGAGAGGCAGACACATAAATTTCACAGTATAATAGATACCAAAAATTAACCCATGAACAAGGTCCAGTGATGCGGGTAAGGCTACCAGATAGGACGCTTCCACTTCCTCTCGAAGGAGGAGGGAGTTTGCCAGGCAAGGTACTCCCGGGAAGGGCATGCCAGGCAGGTGGAACAGCAGGTGCAAAGGCACAGAGGCATGAGAGAGCGGAGCGTGTCCGGGGCGCTTGCCAGAGGTCCCATGCGGTGGCGTGGGGGAGGGAAGAAGAGGGGCAGCAGGGCTCAGCAGGATGAACTCAAGCCTGGGAGCCGGGAAACCTGGATTCCAGTCCCGTCTTTGCCGCTAATCAGCAATGAGACTCTGGGCAAGTCATATTCCTTCTCTTCATCTGTAACATGGAGAGTTTGAGCTCACTGATCTCAAAGAGGTCCTCTCCCCCCACCCCAACGCCTTCTCATCTTCTTTGCACTGACGTTTCTCTGCTCTCCTAAGGCTCTGACTTAGTTGATGCTGGTTTTGAGTTTCTGTGAAAGAAGCTGACCGCAGAAAGCCCAGTACAGACCTGCTGGGGTCTGAGAATCCGACAGTCTTATAGAGCAGGTGTTGCTGCCTGCCCTTCTCTTGGGGCAGGGGAGGCCCTGGAGTGCCCCTTCTCAGAGCTCTGCCCTGAGTCCTGCAGGCTGCAGGAGCTCTCCCCAGCGAAGTGGGAGAGCCAGGCCAGCGTGGGGACGACATGGTGGAACGCTCTTTCCTCAAGCAGGAAAACCTGATCTGCATTTCAAAGTTCACCATCCAGCATCATCCAGATTTTCAAAACATCGCGTTTAAAAGGATGAGCTTCAGTTATCTGGGAAACTTTTCTCATTTCACCATATGAATAAGGCATGACTGAAAGTGGGGAAATGCATTGGAAAGCTTCAAAGCTCCGTGCAAATATAAATACTAACGCGCCTTTAGTATAGGGTATAGTGTATGTACTATATACGATAGGATAGTACATCCCAGTCTGCCCAGGACAATGCCAGCTTCTCCCTGTTGTCCTGGTGTAATTACTAACAGTGCCCCCACCTTTCACTGTCAAAGGTGCCCTCCTTGGGGCATAAATGTTTTAACCGCCCTGGTTGTTAAGCTCTTGAGGCAGGAGTGATAGCAGGGACGCAGCGTGCTCTAGTGGAAAGGAATGGACTTTTGGTATTACACTGACCTGGGTGTCAATCCCATTCTACCTTGGGTACCTGACTGAACCTTTCTGAGCTCAGCTTTCTTATACGTAAAATGGGAATCTAACACCTCCCACGTCTTTCAGAGAAATAAAGGAGGCATTGCCTGTAAGTACCTAACACGTACGTGCTCAGTATATCTTCCCTCGGCATCTATGTCCTTGGCAACCCCATAGTGCTCAGTGCCGGGGGTAGAGGAGATTGGATGTTGAATGCACAAATGAATGAGTCCATCAGTCAATCAAGCCCAGAAGCAGAAGTTGGGGCTCCTCTCCCTACACTCCAGCTCCCTCTTCTGTCAAATGAGCTGAGACGTTCTGAGAACTGGGAGTCTTCCACTGTGGATGGAGGGTTTGATCCTTTCCCAGCATCTTCCCCCCCATTCTCCATCCCGGAGCCTTCTCATACTCCTTTCATTGATTTCTCTCTGCTCTTCCACTTTTAACCTCCATTCAGCTTCTCCTTTTCTCTTTCTTTCTCTTTGGAGGTAGTGATGGGGGCCAGGGCCGTTCTTCATCTCCATTGCAATGCCTAACCTGAGAGAGCAATATAGACTTTACCCGGCCTTTGTATTTCCCCAGGTCCCTCATTGTTTCCCGAATGCCTCTTGGCAACAGTGTTTTGTTCTTGGGGACACAGGGACTTAGGGACCGTGGATCTGAGTTTGGATCCTGACCCCTGCTTATGGGCTTAAAGGGCTGATTTGGGGATGATAATCTGCTTATGGTAAAATGTCTTGTAACCTCTCAGAGTCTAAGTTTTCCATCCCTACAAGGGGCATAATAACACATAAGACCACGATGAGGATTAAATACATAACTGTGTAAGCTGTCTCGCACAACGCTTGGCCTTAACCCAGAATCGGGGTTTTCACAGTCTGGCCCAAGACACCTTTCCCATCTCATCCTCCACTTCCTTCGCTCACAGCGCCCCCTCCAGCCCCACCAGTGCGCTCCCTGCCCCCAGAGAGCCCCATACACCTCCCCATGCCTCTGTGCCTCAGCTCATGCTGTTCCCTCTGCCCTTCCCCACTTTGCGTGTCCTGAAATTCTCCTCCTCCAGCCAGCGCCAGTGCAAAGCCACGCCTCTCACAAAGCCTTTTCAATCCCTCAGGTCATAACTGGTCCCTTGGCCGCGCTCTGAGTCTCCCCATGTACCGCATCCTTCCTTCTGCTACGGTCTATCGTAGCTATTTTTTTACACTCCTGTCCCCTCCCAAAGGGATTAGAGAGTCCTGGAGGTTAGGAACCTTACCTGGTTCATCTCTGTATTATAATTGACCTCAAAAACCTTGGGAAGCAAGATAGGGCACGAGCAAATACAATTAAAATTCCAGCCATGATTTCTAGTTCCACCGTCAGCGGACTGAGCCAACCCAGACCCGTCTTCCACTCCATGCACATAGATATGCAGAACAAAGTACAGTTTTTTAAAAAATCTTTAATGCAGAGCCAAGCTCGAAAGAAAAGGAAACTTCAGGTGCCAGAAATGAAAAAGCCCTGGAACCAAGATGCCTGCATAAAGCCAGGACCCAGGAATAGCCATCTCTCCACTAAGGGGTCTGGAAAAGTCCACCCACCAAGGAAATAGATCTCTGCTGGGGGCTCTAGGTGGCGTGTGTGTGTGTGTGTGTATACAAGTGTGTACACATGTGTGCATGTGTGTACATGTGCTCTGCTCAATTCAGATAAAATCCCCGGAATACCTACTGTGTGCACTCCCCAAGCTGGACACAGGGGATCTGGCCCACAGTCCCCTCCCTCCACTGGAATGTCAGAGTGCATCCCCAGGAGGGCAGAGACCCTTGGGGATATATTCACTGCTGTTCTAAACACTTTCCCCATATTCTCATTTAACTGCATGACAGATTTGCAAGGTGGAGGGTATAACAAAGAAGAACTGAGGAAGGGAAACTAACTAACTTCTAGGTCGGGACAGAGCCAGCATTTGAAACCAGACAAATTTGAGTCTGAACTCTTGCGTTTAGATGCCCTGGTACATAACCTCGTACCAGAGAGTAGGTGCGCAAAAATGTTTGTTGAATGAAAACCTGAATGAGTGGCCGGGAGGGGCTCCCAGAGCAGCTCAGGATGCTGTGGTCAGGGTTGGACCGGGCAGGCCCAGTCCTGGCAGCACTGACCTGCGAGGGGCCCCGCGTCCAGCCCAGCTCTCTGTAAAGGGTGCCAACTTTAAATGAAATGGACTCCCCTGGCCTATAGGTGCTTGAGAGATGGTTTCTCCTGTCTCGGGATGATTGCATCGGGCCCCACTTCCTCCGAGGCTCTTCTCAATTTTTTTTTCCCTCCCCGCTGTGCATCTGGCTCTAATTCCTTTCCTGGGTCCCATTTGGTGGTTACCACGTATGTTCTAAAATGCGCCATTAGGCGTCTGATGTATGGTGTGTTCGGTGGGTGACTGCGCTGGTGCTCCAAGCCGTTCGCGGAAATGAAGAGGCTACCGCCGTCTGCCGTGGGCAACGCCTGCTGACAGTGGCTGCCAGTCGGCCCCCTGGGGGTCTGTGGGCCCAGATCAGGGAGGACAGACTGTCCCCCCAGCCTCACAGGTCCCCCCAGGGACATGAGCCCTGGAGTGAGCAGGTCTGGCTAAAGCACCTGTCTCCACATTTAGCTAAGCATCCGTTTGTGTACCTGGAACCCATTTATTACACACCCACTGCGTACCAGGCAAGATGAGGGTGCCTTTCCTGCCCTGTGGAGCTCACTGTGTATGACTCCAGGCCCGATCCAAACAAGCTTAGGGTCTGAGGTGGGGTCATAGCTGTAGCCAAGTGGGTCTGGGGTCCATGGGGGCTGCCAAGGGGAGACTGTGTCCTGGCAACGTGGACACACAGCTCTCTAGCACCGGGCACCTCTACAGCAACAGCAATGAACTGGGGCGTGGAGAGCCCCAGCAGTTACTCCTAGAAATTGCTTGGGATCCCTCTAGAATCCTGGGATGTTATCAATGGAAGAGTTCTCGTAGATGTTTTTTTCCTGCCTTTTAAGCCAGGCTGACCCATTCAGACACCCCTCCCTTAGCCATCCTTAAGATATGGCCTCCAGTGGTAGCTGGTGAATGAGACAGGCCTTCAAGCCCATCCCTTTCTCCCCATGGGAGCCTGTCTTTCCTTGGGCTCATCTCCCCCTTATAAGTAGTAATAACCCTAATGAGCATGGCTGTCTAGATGCCAGGCACCCAAGCTCATTTAATCCTATGAGGTAGGTCCGACCTCCCATTTTCCAGATGAGAAAACTGAGGCTCATAGCGGTTGAGTGCCTTGCTCAGGTTCACACGGCTAGTCAGCAGTGGCATACGGCTCAGAGCCTGAACACTCAGACTGCTTTCCACACCTGCGATTCCTCTTCTTGACTTGGATCCTTTCCTCACTCCACACCCCTCCCTCCAAGTCTAGCGGCCTTCCTAGACACCTTGGGTACTCTAGCCCCAGCATCTCCCACTGTCTGGAATGAGGGTCTCTGGCTCCAGTTCATGGCTCTGGGGGATCCAGCTCTCCTCCAGACCCTCTGCCAGTACAGGACAGGCTTGCCCAACCCCCCCACTCGAGGAGAAGGATGAGAGTCCTGGCCAAGGTTATCTGGTTCAGGCCCCTGCTCCTGGAATACCCTCTTGGGCGGCGCTGTTGAGGATGCCCAGGGTATTTGCATAAACGCTTCTAGTGACAGGGAGCTCCCTGTCTCCCAACACAGCCCATCAGATTCATCTCTGTTCAATAATGAACATATATCAGCTTTTAATTATGAAAAAATTTTAAACATATACAAAGTAAACAAGATAGTATAATGAACCCCATGTGCCCACCATCCCGATCCAACAATATTAACATTTTGACATTCTTGTCTCCTCTGTACCTCTGTTCACCCCTCTCCCTCGCTTAAGGACAATGATGATGATAATGGTGATTTAACATTTCCTTTTGTTGTTGTGAAATTTATGTATACTGAAGTGCACCTATCTTCCCTGTATTGTTTTGACAAATAGATACACTTGTGTAACCCATACCCTTAGGATATAGAATATGTCCATCTCCCCAGAGAGATTACTGTCGCCTATTTTAATTGTTAAGTTCTTTCCCTAGGTCCAACCCAGATCTTGGCACTATTCTCCATGGCAGTACAGAAGAAGTATATTCTCTCTTCCAAATGATATCCCCCCCAAATATTTACAGATAGCTGTCATGATCCTCCTTAAGTCTGCTCTTTTTCCATTTTAAATACCCCCACTTCCTCCAGCCATTTCTCCTTTGTTCTCAGAAGACAGGGGAACTGGCTGCTGACATTGATAAAAGGAACCCTGATTTCATCCTCACCAAACCTCTCCCCGGCCCATCCAACCTGAAGTCGTGAGCTCAGGCAGAGGTCTTGGCCACTTTCTTAAGTTCCTGCTTTGAAGAAAGCTGGCTCACGGCGGGGGGGAGGGGGGGAGCCACACAGGAGTCCTAGCTTTATACAGTTTTTGATCAGCTACGTTGTGTGCAAATTTCTTTCTTTATAAAACAGATTGCACCATTATTCTTTCAGTCATTCTCTTTGAAGTTGATCATTCAACAAACTTCTACTGAGTACCTATGCTAAGCTAGGCTCTGCATAGAGCCCTTGGATAAATAGGTTAAGACATAGTCTCAGAGTTTGGGGATGGAGCAAAAATAGACAAATAAATGAAAGCATTAATTTATTCAGCATTCATTGGTTTTCTGCTAAGTCCCTAGAACTAGGGAGGATACAGGGAATATGGTAGCGTAGAGGATGCTCACCCCTGCAGAGACTTGCAGTGGTGACAGCTGACAGCTCTCCCTGAAGCTTACAGGGGTTGAGAGGAGGAAATTAACTGGATATTTTCCGGGTAGAACCTATAGGACTTAAACATGCAGAGAGCTGCTGACCTGCCCCCCTCAATTCTCGGATTTGGTGGAACAGCGTTGTAGAATTTCAGTTGAATTTTTGGGACATAGCAAAGACTCATACTGTTAATCAGTGACACCCCTGGGCGATCCTGGAGAGCCTCAAGCCATCGCTCTGCCATGTCTAGGAAACAGTTGGCACTCATGTGGTTTCACGTCCTGACTTGCAATTAGTCTAATTTATACTCAGACATGTTAGAACGTGCTCAGGTGCAAATCCTAGATTTTGCCCCATTGCTGAGAAATACTAACCTGGATTTCTTTTTGTCACTGTTACATAGTGGGATACAGAAAGCCCAGGTTTCTTAATCGGACAAAAGGGTGGAGCTCCTGGCTCTACCTCTGACTTGCTGCATGACCTTGAGCCAGTCGTTTGACCTCCCATGGATTCTGTTTATTCTTCTCTAACAGTGGGAATAATAGTAGGGTTCCTGGGTGGTTTGAATGGGAACGTGCGTTTAAGCTCCTGGCATGGCATCTGATGTGTAGCAGGCATTCCGTCTCAATTATCCCTCTAGAGAAGATCTGAAGCTATTACCAGGGACCTCTAAAAGCACTCACCAAACAGATGCTTACCCCCCTCACACCCCAGAAGAACAGACAGTTGACAGGGCTGGAGAGACAGCAAAGGCTATTAAGGAACTTACATCTGATCCTCCGAAAAGGTCTTCAGACCTCACTCGGGGTTGGTACAGACATCATTTCATTTGGTCCCCAGGGCATCTCTGTGAGGCAGGTGTGGCCAGTCCCCTGGACACATGAGAAAGCAGACTCACGGAACCAGAAGCTGGAAGTGCCTGGACTTCATTCCCATCTGACCCTGAGAGGTGTTATTATCGCCATTCTTCAGATGGAGGAATCAGAAGGTCAGAGAAAATAAGTCACTGGCCCAAGGTCACATGGCTCAGGGCTGGTAGAACTGGGTTCCCCACTTGGATCTGTGTCAGTAAAAAAGCCTGTGATCTTTCACTTCTCTGTGATGCCTCTTGCAAGTAACTCACCCTCTCTGAGCCTCAGTTTCTTCATCTGTAAATGGGACAATAGTGTCTATTTTGCAAGCTTGTGAGAACAGCCTGTCATGCCACTCTCATCATGAATGTCTTTCTTCCAGTCTTCATCTGACTTTGTCTGGAGCAGGGCCCAGATGAGGGTGAGGCAAGCGAGGCACCTGGGGTGCAAAATTTAAGGAGGCGCTCACTCTCCGCCCCCGGAAGTGAGTGGCTCCTTAAATTCTGTACCTTAGGCACCTCACCTGCCTCATCCTAGTCCAGGCTCTGATTTGGAGGTGAAGAGATGTGATGGGCTTGGTGAGGGAGTGTGGAGAGGATGGGAAAGATTGGGGTAGGTCATGCTGATATCAAAGCAGTAGCTGAAAACTGGCCCTCTGAAAATGTACAAAAACTCAACAGGACCGAAGGGTTAGAACAAATACTACACAAGCGGACCTTGCTTCATGTTCATCGTTCCTCAAGAGCTGCGTTCTGTAAACTGATGTGTGGGAATCAAGGACGGCCTTACAGCTGCTCCGTCGCCTTGATGATCTAAAGCTGTTTTTTCTCTGTTTCTACCCTGACAGCTAAGGGGAGTGTCCATGTCTTATTTATCTTTGTATTCCCAGGACCTCACAGAGTATGTGACATGTGATAGTTGCTCATTAGATGTTGAATGATCTAAAATTCTTTGTCTTTCATTCTGAAAGCCCCTAATCATCTCAGGTCCTTTGATCCTTTGATCCTAAGTCAAGGAACTGTGGTACCATGAAAATTACAGTTGCCTGGGAGTCGAGTCCACCAATCTGAAACAGAAAAACATAGGGGTGGTTAAGAAATATTAGCCCAGGGCTTCCCTGGTGGCGCAGTGGTTGAGAATCTGCCTGCCAATGCAGGGGACACGGGTTCGAGCCCTGGTCTGGGAATATCCCACATGCCGCGGAGCAACTAGGCCCGTGCGCCACAATTACTGAGCCTGCGCGTCTGGAGCCTGTGCTCCGCAACAAGAGAGGCCGCGACAGTGAGAGGCCCGCGCACCGCGATGAAGAGTGGCCCGCCACTTGCCACAACTAGAGAAAGCCCTCGCACAGGAACGAAAACCCAACACAGCCAAAAATTAATTAATTAATTAATTAATTAATTAATTAAAAATGCAACTGCAGGAAAAAAAACAAAGGTTTGTGTTATTCCCAAAAAAAAAAATTAGCCCAACGTTAAAAGCTCATAAATGGCAGAATTGGTATTTGGTTCCAAAGCTTATGCTTGCTCCACCAGAGTGCAGGGGGCAAGTCTAAGCAATTTTTTTAATATAGAAAGTCCTACCTCTGCCTATGTCACCAACTAGAGTCCCTTCTGCCTAAATCCCCAAAACTGTGGCCCTCAAGTTGCCCTGCTCAAACCCTCCCCGACTATCAGGCATTGCCCTTAACTACAGAAACACTGGCACCGTCAGCAGAACTTACATTCTTCCAGCACAAGGAGGGTAAATAGGATTCAACTCACTTGCTAATGCTAATAGTGGCAGCCAGAATTACCGGGCTGAAAACAAAACTGTGAGACTCAGAGGGAGAGAGTGCTGTGATCCATTAGTTATGTCTGCTATGGACCTAGGAGGGAGAGTGGTATTGTGCATGCTGTGTATCTGCCAGCTGGTCTTAATTCCACACTTCAGGAAAGCAATCTGATTAAACTACCAAAAGCCCTCTGCACTCATGAATCTGTGATGCCTTTAAACATTCATAATGCAAGCTTTGCTACTGAGATTACATGCTACTCAACCTCCAAGACCAGCCATGGGGAAGAACTAGAAGACAATGACATCCTCTGAGCAGTTCCTGGAGAAGCTGAAATCTGTTTTTAATGAGAAAACATGAGATCAGTAAGAAAGCGATGTGAGGATTTTCGTGCCGTGTGGGTAGTTACCTGTTTGACCTTTTCTTGATCAGCTTTTAGAATCAGCCTGCCTTGGGATTGTTTTCAGCCCTGGCATTAATTGGAACATCTGCTTTACTTCTGTTAACATCATAAACCATCATTTGGTTTTTACCCATGCACTGTTTTCCATGCAACCCTGTAGAATAATGTGAAATTAACCAGGAACACGATAGAACACATTTCTGATCCCCACCTTTCCCCTCCCCCATCCCACACCTGCTCAAAGAACGGCAGTTCCCAGAAGGTGTGTAGTAAGGCAGGTGCAAGGAATGACATGTGTCTTATCTCAGGGTGGGTCATCCAGGTATAAAACACTCACAGTGGGATGGGAAGCCCGTCAAAGCCCCATGGGATAGGTGCTGGGAAGGTGGGGGAAAGGTGAGGTTCAGCTGAGCAGCCAGGCTGATACAAACTTCTTATAGGGGAGTATCCGAGGAATGTTCCAGAAGGGATCTGGGCACGGCCACGGGAAAACCAAATGGGCACATATTCCTGTAAGTCCAGCAGACAGCAGTTAGAAGAGGACACAGGGCTGTAGTCACAGGATCAGGCAAGCAGCTGTAAAAAGAACTCGTAACAGGACCAGGAACCCAGAAATCACAGCGTGCAGGCGCTGAGATTTCAGAACTTGGGTGCAGAATCCCTACCACAAACAATTATCTTAACTAATGTTACTAGGTAGGTACCCTCTGCCGGGCGCACTTCCTGTCCATTATCTCGTGAGTAATCAGAACGTAGACTAAGATGTGCCCCGCTGTGGGGCTCTGCACCCCGAAAGGGCCGGATGTGGCAGAACTCAGGGCTACATCCCAGTGCGTCTGGGTGGCTGCACCTTGAACACAGCCCTGCCTCCAGTCGCCTCTGCCCGGGAGCTGGCGCACGCTGGGGCATCAGGAATCGTGTCAGCAGGGTTAGAAGGAAGGAATGGGGGCAGCAGAGGGACATGGTACCGGGCTGTGGATGGTTTGTGCCCACTCTTTCTCCTTCACTTTTTCTGAGCCTCTGCCCTCCTTGAAGGCAGGGAACCCCTCCTGAGTCCTGCTCCCCACATCTGACGACAGCCAAGGGGATGGTCTTTGCAGTGAGCCTTGGCTTGCTAGAAATGTGCTCTTTTTCTTAACCCACCTGCCTTGGCCCTATGTCCCTAAGTTGGGCTTGGTGACCTGCTGGCAGTGTGCAGATCAGAGAGCCAGGCTTGGGGGGTTGGCGGGTTTCCACTGAGACTGACACTGGTTTCCTTGGAGAGAACCAGATGCCAGCTCTTCTCAGTCACTGCATGTGTGTCTTAGTGATTATCAACTAGCTGACAGCTCAGCTCCACTATTCATTGTGCACAACGTCTGGCACGTAGTAGGTGTTCAGCCAGGATAACCTGACTCCAAAGACTTCCACAAATCCTGCCCACCTCTTAGTGGAGCCCATCACTGTCTACCTGGATGGGGGGTAGGGAGGGGTGTTCGGTTCCGGAAGCAGAAGAGAGCTGGAGTGATGGGCTGGTAGGCAGGGCTCATCGGGCACCCCTGGCCTTCCTGACATCAGCATGGCCCTGTTAAGACCAGGAGCCAACCTAAGGGATCTGTCTCAGCCTGCTAAATACCACTGGTTTCAGCAGCCCCGTCCCTGAGAGAATTCTGTATCCGTCCCCACAGTACTTGGTACCACCCAGGATCATTCTGCAGGGCCACCCTCCCTACTAGGTGGTCCCTAAAAAGTTGATTCATGTCTGCATCCCCAACGCCTGGGGAGGTGCTAGAACACGAGAGATGTTTGGTAGATGTTCACTAAGCAACTGAATGGATGAGCCACAAATGTGGTCCCAGACGGAACATCTCAGATTCCATTTCTACAGGCAAATAACAACTCTTTCGCCTCCCCTGCTCCTTCAGGGCTTAGACAGGATACAGGCCACAAACAAGAATGTTCTCTGCCTGGCCCAAGGATTTGTTTTTCTATGAAGTGCTTTCAGATCCATGACAGCCTTTTTGATCTTTACGACAGTTCTATCGGAAGTTATTCTTACCAGCATTTCGAGGATGAGGGATCAAGATTCAAGACGAAATGACTTCCCCAAATCAGGACAGAGCCAGCATTGGAAGCTGGGGCTGCCTCGTTCCCAATTCCATGCTTGACTTTCTTCTGGCACCCAGACACCTGCCCATTAAGTGCCTACTATGTGCCAGGTACAGGACCAGGCACTGGGAATCCAGAGGTGAAAACGACGCAGCCTGTACTGCCCACAGGAGACAGGCAGTGGAGAACCCCCGCAGAAAGAGCAACCAACCCATCCTTGAGTCGCCTTGGAAGCTTCCATCGTGCCCAGACTCCCCTCCCCCGAGCTGCCAAGCTGCAGTCTAACTTGAAAGGCTTCTAGCTCCCCACATCCCATTTCATGACCCCAAGTCAGGCCCAATCTGGGGTGCCCACATGAGGCGCCAGGAGGGATTCATCGGCGGGGGTCTGGCATTTCAAATGACCCTCCAGGTGCCTTCAAGTTGCCCCTGTGCCTCTGGGAGCCGTCCTCCTAGAGGACATTTGCTCACAAAATGTGTGACTTGAAGAAGAGCACTCAGAGTCACCCGTTGCTCCCCTCCGTGCTGTTTCCCCAGCTCACAGATCTGCAGTCACCTGATGCTCTTTTCTTCTGCGTGGGGCTCACACATCTCTTCCCGCGTGGTCTGAAGCTCTCTGGACAGATGCCCAGCAGAAAAGGCCCGGGCTGTGCTTCAGGCTTGGAAGGAGGAGACAGGCGGGCTTCTTAGTGAAACTGGCACAACAAATGTCACGTCCCGGCAGATGGGTGCAGGGGCCCGAAGGAGGGGGATCGCAGTACCATAGTATAGGCTCAAAGAATGCTAAGGGTTCTTTGAGCGACCCGTACCTATAAAGGGAAAAGTCAGGCGAACCACTCTCTAGCTGTAGGACCTTGGATGAGGTATTTAGCCTCGCAGAGCCTCAATTTCTCATCTGCAAATTGGGGAGAATAACACCTACATCTGTGGGCTGTGTGAGCCTTAAAATATAGAAGGTGTATAAGCAATCAGCATAGTGTCTGCCTCGTGGTAAATGCTCAGTGACTGTACATTCTTCTTTCCCCTTGAAAAAGGAGCCCGAAGAAGAATGATATTAATGATGTCCTAAAAGAGACTGTGTGTGGCCTCTTGGTTGGGAAGCAGGGAGAAGTGTTTGCCAAGGGGCCACTTTCCCCTCATCTCCTTCATTCCCAAGGACCACAACAGCCATGCAGAGGTGCTTTCATGGGTATCCATGAAATGGATGAAATCGCCTTTTTAATCTCATTGTGGGGAAAAAACAGAGTCATGCAACAGTCCTTGGAACGTGATAGGTGGTCAAAAATTCCTGTTGCAAGAAGAGATAAATAAGCAAGGAGATTTCTTCACGAGATGCCATCCTTGCCTTCAAAGAGTTGACCGTCTATGGCGGCCTCCTCACGCACACATCCCTCTGCCATATTTCATTTTCAAACACGTTCCTTGCAACTTCAGAAAACAAAAGACAGCTTCGTTTTGTTGACTGGAAACCTGGTAACCCATTGGACAGACTGTCTCACTTCCCAATGCGTGAAATGTGTTGGAGGAGTTTGACAGAGAAAAACAGAGCAGACAAAACAGTGGGCTTCAGCATGTCCATTATTTTGAAAACAGCCTAATGAGAAATTTCAGCAACTCACTGGGAGGAAAGTTCATTCAACTCAAGACTGAGCTTTAGAGGCCTTTTGGAGCAGCACAATTTCATTTCCTTCAAGTGTAGCAAGCAAGAAGAGACAAGGAACCCACTGCCTAGGAAAAGCCCTAAAGGTCAGGATTAATGAGGCGTTGGAAGGTTTGAAGCTTGCAGGCCCACTTGTGTGCTAGTAAGTGGATATTTCAACAGTCCTTAAGGGAGCTTATACATAATTTATTTTCTTAAGTAGGTACATGGTGTGGAAATGTTGTTTGCACTACTAATTGGACCAGAAAACTGTGTCTTCATGGGTATCTGCCGTTCCTAACCTTTCCCAACAAGGGCTCCACATTGCATTTCCCAGACTCCGTTAAGGCAGGGTGCCCCAATAGGTCATACCAAGCCTAGAGGCTGGCACCCAGGCCAGCTGGAGTTGCCAATCTTTCTTATTCCTGGATACAATAAGGGAAGGAAGCTTAGCTATAATCTCCAACCCCTGGCATGTGCAAACAGAAAGCTTTAGAGGAAGAGCACAGACCCAAGCCCAGATCTCAGCTCTGCTCCCAAACTAGCTGTGTGACCTGGGGCAGGACACTTCACCTCTCTGAGCCTTAGACTCTCCACATGCAAAATGAGACATTTGGGCGGGAAGATTTTTGGCAAAGATGACTTTCACCCTGGAATCTCTACTTACCAGCTCTGTGACCTGGTTCAGCCTCTCTGGGCCTCAGTTTCCTTATCTGTAAGATGGGGGCGATAATACCAAACTCTTGGGCTGCTGCAAAAATTAGTGACAACAGATAAAATGTGAATGGTGCTCCAGAGAGGGTAGCAAAGCCAGTCTGTGACATCAGGGCTATTCTTAGAGCTACTGGAAGGCAGTGAGACCCTCTCCCCATCCCCACATCCAGGTTTCTTTTATCTAGAACGTGCCAACTATGAACAATTATATGCCAACAAATTGAATAACCTAGAAGAAATGGACAAGTTTCTAGAAACATATGGCCCACCAAAACTGAATCAAAAAGAAATAGATCATTTGAACAGACCAATCACTAGAAGTGAAATAGAATCTATAGTTTAAAAAAAAACAAAAAAACAAAAAAAAAACTCCCTGTAAACAAAAGTCCAGGGCCAGAGGGCTTCACTGGGGAATTGTACCAAACATACAAAGAACTTATACTGATCCTTCTCAAACTCTTCCAAAAGATTGAAGAGGAGGGAACACTCCCAGAGTCATTCTGTGAAGCCACCATCACCCTGATACCAAAACCAGACACAGACACTACCAAAAAAGAAAATTACAGGCTAGAATGTGCCAGCTTCAGACTGGCAGTGGCTATCCACTGTACCAGTAACTGGTTACAATTCAGTTGTTGGAATCCAAATGTAGATTTTCAAAGTGGATCGTGTGCATCAAAGTATGTCCCTTTCCTACAGAACTCCATGGCCCCAGTGATCTCATTGGCTGCCCTGGGCTTTCAGCAACAGGCTTCACATTCTTAAGGAATAAGCAGTTAGTGGCACATGGCATTTTCCATCCCCTATAACTACTTCAAGATGAGCTTAGTATCATGGGGACATGAGCAGAGAGGACAGGACTCCTCAACCCCACCCCCATTCTTCAATTTATGACTGACCTCCCCCATAACCCAAATAATTTATCTCTCTTTTGCTGAAAAGGACCTAGTATGGATTCATAACTCGTAAAGATGTCTATTATGTAATCTTCCAAACAAATCCACTTGCATTCTCTCATTTAGGCATTACAACCACGTGGCAAGATTATCTTGCTCAATTTTCAGATGAAGAAACTGGAGTTGGGAAAAGTAAATGCCATGTTCAAGGCCATGGACTTGACAGATAATGAGAAATCTGCTTTGATAGCTTCTTGTCTGGCTCGAAATTTCAGTGTTCCTTCCTTGGAACTTCCTTGGTGGTAAAGTCACACCCATGAGTCCCAGCTCTACTACCTACCTCTTCACCAAGTCTCAGTCTTCCCAACTGTAAAATGGGCATGTGATAATAAGCTGCCTTCCCATCAGGGTGGTTGAGACCATAATTAGGAATGCTATAACTCCTATGAAAATTCCAAGCAGGGGCCAGCACAGAGTAGAGGTTCAGGAACTGTTAGTTTTCTTCCCTCCAACTTCACGGGGCCATTGAGAAAGTTGAAGCTGCACACATGCCATCTCTGAACTGTAACACACGGTGCCAGTGTGAGCAATGAAACTGATGGTCATGGGGCCCATCTTTATCTCAGGCTTCCCCCCACAACCACCCCATCACTCCTGGAGATCCAGGTTTGAAATGTGCACCATTAATTCTTACAAACCGATTCAACTAAGGACAATTCTAGACTCTTAGCAACCTTGCAAATCCAGCCCTGCCATCCGCGACGGGGCTGTCAGCGCTTACCGGGAGAGCAGAGAAGCGCCTTGGAGAATGGCAGGTCTGAAGAAGCAGCAGGCTCAGCCTGAAAGTCTAGACTTAAATAAATTGTGTTTTCTGGCTGGCGGCGATCAGGCGTAAATTTGAAGCGCGTGTTACACTTACACGTCATTATGCATCGAAATGGGGAAGGAGAGCGGCATCTTGTCCCAAGTTTGTAGCAAAACTGCACTGTGTGTACATAGCTCTCAGGCCTTTGATGTTGAGCAGAGAGGGAAATGATCCTCTCTGAAAAGCCCAGGCAGGAGCGGCTGAGAAGGAGGCCGGCAGAGAAGTGCAGTGAGCATGAGCCCGCCTGGCTCTGAGCCCCTTCTCCTGCCCCTGCAAAGGTAAACTATCTTTCCTCTAATAAATACCTTCATGGAGAAGCAAGCAAAAATGCTTAGGAACAATCAGTTAGGAAGCTGAGAAGGCCAGAGCAGAGAAAGAGAGGGAAGGGGGTGGGACAAGATGTCAGCATGAGCTCCCGCCAGAACCAGCAAGGCTGGCCAGCACCAAAGGGCGCCTCCCAGAGGTGGGCAAGGGGATGGGAGTAGCAATAACTTGGAACCCATTCATTCATTCATTCCACATAACAGACACAGCCCCCGCCCCCTCCAACAAACAATCGCATGAATCACCATCTAGTTACACGCTTTGATGTGTGCTATAAAGGAAAATATTGGGAGTGTGAGGTTATAAAACAAGAAGCAGTAGCAGGGCTTGTACAGTCCCCATAATTCTTGCACGTAGTAGGAGCTCATGCGTATGAATATTGATTGGCTGATGGAAAAAGCAAGGCAGAGAGGAGCAGCGTATGGCTCAGAAACATCCCAATGACAATGTCAACATGCTCAGAAAGATCGCGTGTGTTAGAATCAGACAGACATGGCTTTGAATCTCAGCTTCTCTACTTAATAGCTGTGTGACCTTAGGCAAGTCGCTTAACCTCTCTGGGCTGTGGTTTCTTCCTCTGCATAATGGGAACAATTATGAACAATACCCACCCGTGTTTACTGTTGCATGTGATAGCTGCCGAGGTAAAGGAGCAAGGGGAACAGTAAGGAGGGATGTCATATAACTTGGTCCAGGAGCACGGGAAGGCTTCTTGCAGGAGGAGATGCATCAATCCAGTCTTGGAGAACAGAGGCTGCCCAGGCAGAGAACTAGATGTTGTCCAGGCAGAAAGAGGAATGAGAGGAGTTACAGGGGGCAGAAGCAGCAACTAGAAAACCATGAGTACTACGTTAACCAGCAGGGCACATCCAGAGGTGCTGCAAGTTGTTTGATTTGGCTTCACCCACCCACTCACTCACTCATTTATTCATTCATTCATCCACTTGACATATATTTCTGGAGCACCCCCAGGTGCCAGGCCCTGTGCTAGATTCCTCGATGTACATGCAGAGGTAGTCCCTGAACCCGTGGAGCTTCTCTTCTAGTGGATTCTCGTGGACTCAGATGGGGAGAGGAGGATGGGGCAGGCAGAGAGCATCATAGGAAACTGGGTGTGGCGGGAGGGCCTGGATCTTACTGTAAGGGGGATGGGCAGTCCTGGTGGATTTTAAGCACAGGCTTAATATAATAGGTTTGCATTTCTGAAAGAGTGAGCCACAGTGAACTCAGAGGATGGGCTGGAGAAAGTTGTCTGGAATCTGGGAGCCTAGCTAGGAAACTGCAGCAGCCCAGGCAAGAAATGATGGGGGTCCTAAGTTAAAGCAGTGCAGAAGAGAGAAGGCAAAATTCAAGTCGGCTGTAGAGACAGTGTTGACGAGCCCCGCCGGCTAATTGGACGTGGGGGTGAGGAAGAGGAGGCGTGGGCAGCCACTCTGAGGGTCTGGCTTGAGCCCCTAGGCAGGTGGCAGTGCTATTCCCCGGGACATTGTGTACAGGGGAACCATCCAGTGGGGCACGGAGGCTGAGGAAGATTTGATCCCATGGGGACGTGCTGCGTGTCGGGGATCCGTGGGTCCCCCTGAGGTCACGCTTAGCAGGCAGTGGGATCAGTGTGTCTGGAACCCAAGAGAGAGCTTGGGGCTGGAGACGCAGATGAGAGGGTCAAGAGGATACAGGTAATGCTGGACACTTGAAAAGCGCGTTACTGCACAGGGCGGGGGTGTGGTGTACAGAGGGAGAAAAGAGCAGATCCCACTGCAACAAGAGCCAAAGGGTGTCCAGATGTGTTCTTTGATGCCAGAATCCTACTTGGCAAAAGTCAGGCCATGAGCCAGGGGTGAGGAATCATTGTCGCCAGGAGGGCTGCTTGTGACAGGCAGTGGGGACTCTAGCCTGCTGTTGGATTTCTGGGGTCTCCCCAGTCTCTGGAGGCCAGTCTGAAGTCACCCATGTGCTTCTCTCTCTCTCTTCTCTCCTTCAGGTGTTTACAAAATATGGGAAGTGTTACATGTTTAACTCAGGCGAGGATGGCAAACCTCTGCTCACAACAGTCAAGGGGGGGACAGGCAACGGGCTGGAGATCATGCTGGACATTCAGCAGGATGAGTACCTGCCCATCTGGGGAGAGACAGGTGAGCTGGGCCAGGGACTGGGGCAGTGGGTGATGGTGGAGGGCTGCGGACTCTGAAAGACGTTTGCCTCGGGTGGGCTGTCTTGGCCCACCTGGTGAAGGACTGCTTGCTCTCCATCAGGGGGTTAGTGACATGACAGTCAATGGTGAGGATGTCCCTGGTATGGACTGCAATGATGCCCTGGGTTACCTTGGATTTCACCAGGTGGGAGGGGGCAGATGATGGGACTGCTGGAAAGGGAAGGCAGGGGGGATGAGAGGAAGCATGGAGGAAGGTTGGAATTAACAAGTATGGATGGGGAGGTAGGTGGCTTGGTTTCAGGAGAAGAGGAAGGGACGAACCAGCCCCTTCCTCTTCCACCATCTTGAATATCCCAACCCAGCTACCAGGCCCAGGGGAAAGGAAAGCAGATCCTCCCACTGAGGGAAGGTGGAGAGGCTGCTGGAGAACTGAAGGGCACAACACAGGGGCCTGGCACCATGGCTGCCATGTGTACAGTCCCCAAAGCTTATTTCATGCATCCAATTATTCATTTATTTATTCAGCAAACTATTCATTAGCCACGTACGCTATCGCAGGCTTTGCACAAAAATAAGGACATTAAATTGAAAAAGACCAAGCCCTTGATGACAGCCTAGAGGAGGAGACACAGAATCCAGTGGGACGTGAGGGTCCCCTGTGCTGCGGCAGGACGGCGGCCTTCGCCTGGGAGGAGGGAGGGTTCAGGGAAAACACGGGGTACTTGCACGGGGTCTTGAGATTATCCTGGATTATACAGGTGGGTTCTCATAAGAGGGGTGCAGGAAGGTCAGACAGAGAAGGCAACGTGATGACGGAAGCGGAGGTTGGAGTGATGCGGCCAGTAAGCCTAGGGATGCTGACCGCCTCTAGAATCTCAGCAGGTGGAGAGAGTAAAAAGGTGCCCAAGCGTGGGACCCTGGATGCCAAGGAGACCCAGAGTGAGATTAACGCTGGGTTCAGGGCGAAACGGGGGGTAACGGGGAGGGGGTCTAGAGATGGGCCTGGGAGGGCCCACAAAGAGGGATGAAGGGAGAGAAGGTTCCAGCAGGACAGAGGCTTGGGCCCTCAGGTTGGAGCTGAGGAGGGGTTGGAGGCCAAGCAGGCTGGCCCTCACTTCTTGCGGTCCCCACCCCGTGATTCCTGCAGCCCATCCCCCCAGCCCCCATCCTGAGGTCTGGCCCTCACCAGGCCCAGGCCCACCCGGCTTCTGAGGGCAGCGAAGGCCTCCCCCACCGGGACGACTAACCGCAAACCCCGAGCTCTCCCCGCTCCACCGCACCGGCCCCCACGGCACCTCTTGTCTGAGCATCCCACGGGGGAGGGGTGAGCAGGGCCACTCACCTCACATTGTGGTCACCCCTCCTGCTCCTGCAGCTGGACGGTAAAAGGGCGCCGCACGATTCGTTCCAGCACAATCTCTGGCAGCTCACCCCAGGCTCCAGGCCCTCCAAGCCCAGTCTGACCCTAGTTGAGCAGACGCTTCGTTGATCCCATCCACTTTCCTGAATTCAGTATCCCTTGGTCCCTCTCCGGCAAATGTGGGAGATGGTCCCTCTGGGACCGCAATAGTCCTCCCTCCTGGCCTTCCCCTCACCGCAGCCCTGCGTGGTAGGAAGGGCTCCTCATCCCCGTTTGCCAGGGAAGGAGGCTGAGGTTCGGTTATTTCACGCAGGCCACCCAGCCAGGCCTCCTGAATCCCTACCTCCAGGCTTCCTCTATGGTACCTTTCTTCAGGCTGATACATCACCATGCACGAGCATCTCTTGGAGACTCTGGTCACCTTAAAGCTGCTCGTTTCCTGGGCTGGTGACGGGGTGGTGAGCCTCACGTGGGTGGGAGTGAGGTCCACACACCTGCTGAAGGATGAGAGGTGGGCTCTGGCAGGTGAGGGATGCTGGTCCACAAGGCCACCTAAGGAGGCACGGCCACATCCTGCTGTTTGCTCATTGCTCCCAAGGGCTGGGGGCACGGTCAAGCCTCTCACCGCCACAGTCCTCGGCGGGGAGGAGCCTTCCTGACCTGCCAAGCCGTGTGGCTCCACAGAGGCCATCTTGCCTCCTTTACGTTTCCACTTCCTCTCAATCCCCAGGCAAAGGAGCCTGGGTCCTTAGAGGAGATATTTGGGTGATGATGGAGAAGAAAGAAATGGAAAGTTGGAAAGTTGGCTGTTGAGGGAGTGGCCACAGACAACTTGATGACAGAGGCAGAGCAGGAGGACAGGAAAGTGGCTTTACAGAGTCAGACCGAAGATCAAACCCCCAGCCCTGCCTTTATCAGCCGATCAGATGAGAGCTGTCTGCAAACTGTAAACAGTGGAGGGTTGATAATGGCAACCGGTAGATGGGAGGATGGTCAAACCCATCCCAGAGGCAGAGACTGTTCCAAATATCTCATACCTACACAAGGGTCCTGGGGCACCTTATCGTCTGGATGTCTCATTCTCAAAGCAGAGCCTTTGGCACGTTCTTGCTTCACCTCTCAGAAATTTAAGGAAGCAAGGAGGGAGCCACGCCTCCAGGTGTAACTCTGACCTAGAGGATGGACCTTTGGTGCCAACGAGTGAATTAGGAAAAGGCACCCTCTTTGGGTGGACCCAACCCTATGGAGTCATGCTTAGCGAGTAGAAAGTAACTATGAAATTTACCAGAAGTGTCCTTTCCTCCGGGCTGACAGTGCCTCCTTGGTCAAACATCCTTGTGCAAGGCAGCCTGGAAATATGCCATTTTAAAGAAGGCAGGCTCAGTCACACATGGACCTTAACAGTATGCCCCCAACTCGGCCCTATGGACTGCTAGGAGTTTCAGATGTTACATGTTACAGGAATAGAAAGGATCTGGGGAACCCTGGTTAGGCAAAGTTAAACACATTAATTTGTGACAGGAATTCTTCAATGCACTACATTATAAATCTCCAAGATAGAAATATTGCATACACCATTTATTTCCCCGATGCTTTTGACCGTGGAAAACCTTCTTTTTCATGGAGGAACTCACAAGATAGAAAAAGGACAGAAAAGCTGTCCTCGACTACAGAAGTGCAGATTTCATGACCAACGTTTTTCTAAAGGAAATTAAATTGAAGGCAGGTGGGAGGTTGTTAAAAATGAAACTCTGTGTAGATGCCTCTGAGTAACTTCAAAGATAAAAGAAATAAGCAGTGGGTTATCTAGGCTGCAAATGAGAAAAACCAGATTCAAACAAGCCTGGGCATAAAAGGAATTGTATTGCCCGTGGAATCCAAGGCAAACTTCAACAACCCAGCAGCAGGAAGGCAAGGGTGCAGCATCAGAAACAACTGGAACCAAGGGCAGGAGCCTCCTCGATCTCTCACCCCTTCTCTCACCTCTCCTCTTTCTAAACTGCTTTATTCTCTCTCACTAGAGACAGGCTTTTTCCACACATATATCTTTTCACACATAGTTCCCAATAGATATATATTTTATACATCCTGCCACCAGCGAGAGACCATTCTGGTTCTCTCACTGATATCCTATTTAAAAACAACAACAAAAAAAAAAAAAAAAAAAAAACAGGGAAGGGACTTATTGGTCCAGCCAGTCAGGTGCCCACCCCTGGACCAATCAGGGAGCAGGAGTGTGTTCATGGAAGGACACGGGAGCCCTGAGGGGAGCTGGGTTCCCGAGACTGTCCCGAGAATGGCCCTGCTGGGGGAAGAAGGGACGAGGGTGGGGATGGGTTACATCTGAGAGAACCAGAATTGGTGTGCAGAGAACCCTCTAATGAGCTTGCATTCTAAATAGACAGGCTCAAATTTTATATCCTTCATTCATCCTGATGTAGAATACACTTTGTAATCAAGTAAACTCTGCCTTGATGTCCCCAAGTTCTAGTATTGTGGGAAAATGAATTTGACATTATATTTTTGAGCAAAGGAATTATTTTGAGAGTCAATGCTCTGATAGAGGTCAATGTCTTGCCCCATATTATCTCCCCAGCCTCATCCCCTTTACTCCGTCCCCTTGTTCACTTGGCAGTAACCACTCTGGCTTCCCTGTAGCTCCTTGTACACTCCAGGAAAGCTTACCTTCAAGCATCTGCATTCTCCTTTCCTTCTGCCTAGAATTCCCTGCTCGGACCCACATGGCTTACTGCTTCACCTCCATCGAGTCTTTGCTCAGACATCACCTACCCTGACTACCCGATTGAAAATCGTACCCCCACCCCACTCCTCACCCCTCCTTATCTGCTCTGCTTGTCCTTTGTTCCATGTCGTGTGTCACCTTCGAGTATACCATCCTCCTCTATTGAAACACATGCTCCAAGAGATCAGGGATCTTGGACTGTCTGGCTCCCTGACATATACCAGGGCAATAAATATTTGTTGACATATCTGTTGAGAGAGAGAAAAAATTGCTGTGTTTTGCACACTGATGGGGCCAGGCTGAAGGAGAAACTAATATTAATGAGGAGCTACTATGTGCCGTGAACATTCTATCCCATGAATCCTCCAAGTGACCCTCCTAACGAGGTGTTATCCCCGCTGAAAAATAAAGAAACTGGAGCCCAGAGAAGTTGAGGAAGCTCCCCAAGAACACACACTTCACTCAGTGGTTGAACCAAGCTGAAAACCCACGTACGGACCCAGAAGCGATTCTCCTTCCACTATATTCCTTTAATGTTCAAAATGTGATTGTAAAGGCACTGCCGTGAAAATAGCTCAGAAAAAAAAAGTTCCAGTGACATCTTTGGAGACAGAATGGCATATAATGATAGGTCTGTTTCTGTTCTCCTTTTCTATTTTTTCCTCTTTTTTTTTTTTTTTTTTTTTTCCATAGCAGAATCCTTGTTTTGAACAAAAGCTTTAGCACAGCTCCAATATATAAAGCAGATAAAGGTAGAGCTGCTCTGGTCCAGCTGGAGATGGGGCCCCCAGTTTGATTTCTCCATACTCACTGTGCCCGAACCTGAGACATTCCTGGAGGAGCCCTAGGACTCCAAGGAACCCAGCTTGAAAACCACTGAATGGGCAACTGATGTTATTGGGAATGAAAAGCGCCCATTGGTCCTATGGTTGTGTACATCCCAGAGACCAGCTCTACATCCCTCCCCCTTCTCCTGGCGTAGTGAAAGGAGTCCATGACGTGCCCGCTGAGCTCCAAAGCTTCAGGGAAATTGACAGTCTAGATTTCTGGTTGGACACAGTGGAATGAACATAAGTATGTACGGAGGCTCCCTCCCCAAACCTCCCCTAAATTGCAATCAAGGATTTTTTTTTAAGAGTATAAACCCACAAGGACGAAGAAGATGGGTGAGAAGACAATAGTAGATGTCAGCAAATTTTTGGAAAATGGAGAGCAGATGTTAACTGACTAGGCAGACAAGGCAACTAAGCCCAGGCTCTGCACAGGGAAACCAGTTAAAGTCAAATGATTCTCACCATAGACGCCCCCCTCCACCGAGAAAGTATCAGGGATTGGAGGCATCAGATACTGTTGACGACAGGGTTGAGAGGTGCAGGTAAAACTAGGAGGATTAGTTAAAAGTCTGTAAAAGGAGCTGTTAAGTCCCCCCAGATATCCTCCCATGGCCCAAAGCAGCCAAATATCTCTCTGCACCCCAGCAAAAGATAAGATTGAAATAGACAGGCTCTGGGCTGGGGGAAACCAGGCAAAGCTGAGGGCACGGGTGAGGTGCTGTACAGAAAACAGGGAGATAAGGTGAAATTCTGCTTACTGAGTAGTGAGACCCCCAGCCAGACTAATCTGCCTCACCCACCCCCAACCAGAGATCTGGGGAATCCCTTCCTGGAGACACAGACAAGCTCAAGAGAAAAGATTCACAGAGAATGACAATCAGGAGTCCCCACACAAACCTAGTTAGATCACCCTAGGGTGAAGTCCCCTGGTAAGTCTTCCCACACACAAGGAAGACTGTCCAGGCTCTAAGTACCAGTTGGGCTTCCCTGGTGGTGCAGTGGTTAAGAATCCGCCTGCAAATGCAGGGGACACAGGTTTGAGCCCTGGTCCAGGAAGATCCCGCATGCGGTGGAGCAACTAAGCCCATGCGTCACAACTACCCAGCCAGCGCACCTAGAGCCTGTGCTCCGCAACAAGAGAAGCCACTGCAATGAGAAGCCTGTACACCACAACGAAGAGTAGCCCCTGCTCTCCACAGCTAGAGAAAGCCTGCGCATAGCAACGAAGACCCAACACAGCCAAAAATAAATAAATACATATTTAAAAAATAGTAAGTACCTCTTAACTATGAATGGAGAGTCAACAAGCCAAGCATTTGAGGGGAGCCACTAACAGGAAAGGAACCAAACAAACAAAAAAGAAACTTTGAGGAAATAGAGATAATGGTTAATGGCAAAAAGCTCTAGAGCCCAGGTTCAAATCCAGCTATACAACTT
Organism: Balaenoptera physalus; assembly: GCF_965194825.1. Lineage (NCBI taxonomy): Eukaryota > Metazoa > Chordata > Mammalia > Artiodactyla > Balaenopteridae > Balaenoptera > Balaenoptera physalus. The sequence goes on from NC_138901.1 coordinate 46,033,702, forward strand.
ACTAGCTATGTGACCTTGGACAAGTTACTTAACCTCTCTGAGCCTCAGTTCCATCACCTCTAAAATGAGAATAATATTATTATCTACTCCTTAAGATTGTTAGGAAGATTGAAATGAGTTAATATTTGTGAAATACTTAGAAAAGTGCCTGAATAATATTAGGCACTATGTATGTGTTTGATAAATAAAAAATAAGTATGGGAAGCAGAAGGAAACATCAAACTATTTTAATTAAAATTCTCAAGAGATAAGAGATAATATGAATAATGCATTCATAAACACCAGCTATTAAAATAGGATGCTATTAAAAAGTAACATTCAAAGAAAAAGTTTTTTTTAAAAAACCTCCTGGAAATTAAAAATATTATTGCAACCATTTTTTTAAACCCACAGAAGCTTTGGAATTTAGGAAAATGCCTGAAAAGTAAAACAAAAAGACAAACAGATGGAAGATGGGAAAGAAAAAAATATGAACATGAGAGGATAAATCCAGAAAGTCCAACATCCTACAACTAGGAGTTCTAGAATAACAAAACTGAGAGAGTGGAGAAGAGGATGTTGCCAAAGAAATAAAATAAGAAAAATTCCCAACTGACCCACATGATTTTCCATATTAAAAGAATTCACTAAGTCCTGTAATAAGTGGCAAAAGAACCAGACCAAGATGCATCCTTGTGAAATTCGGCCTCATAGAGATAAAGAGAAAGTTTTAAAAGGTTCTGGAGAGAAAAAACAGTCACATACCTAGGATCTAGAATCAGAATAGACTTCTCCACAGGGGTAGTTGAAGCCAGAAGACAATGGCAGAATGCCTTCACATTAGGGGCAGGGACCAAGGGGAGGTGGGAATCTTTCTTGTCTAAGATAGAACTCTATATCCAGCAATCTACAAATGAAGTATGAGGGTAGAATTTGGTTTCAAATATATTCATATATATATATATATATATATATATAATATATTCCTATATATACATATATATGATAGCATTTAAGTTCTACTCTCAGCAAATTTCAATTATATGCTACAGTGTTATCAACTATAGTCACCGTGTTTTACATTAAATCCTCTCACCTTATTGATCTTTTTTTTTTAACATCTTTATTGGAGTATAATTGCTTTACAATGGTGTGTTAGTTTCTACTGTATAACAAAGTGAATCAGCTATACATATACATGTGTCCCCATATCTCTTCCCTCTTGCGTCTCCCTCCCACCCGCCCAACCCCACCCCTCTCGGTGGTCACCGAGCTGATCTCCCTGTGCCATGCGACCTTATTGATCTTATAACTGAAAGTTTGTACACTTTTACTAACCTCCCCATTTCCCCCACTCCCAGTCCTGGCAACAGCTTTTCTGCTCTTTCTATGAGTTTGACCTTTTTTTTTTTTTTTTCTCTCATTTCTGCTATAGGTACAAGCCAAACAAACCAAAAAACAAAAAGGAAAAAGATAGGAAAAACAAAATAGTTTCACAAGGAGGAGATCAAAAACGTTATACACAATAAGTCTGGGGTGTGGGCAATACTCACATAGTCATAATTATGTAAAAGCTGGATACTGACTTAACCAAAATATCATCTAAGCCTATATAGGAGGGTGAAAGGCAAGGGAATATGCTAGGATACTTCATACAAGAAACCTACACCCTTAGCTCCCATGGTAGAAATTCAGTAGGTAATATTTTAAAATTTTAAAAACCAAGAAATAACTTGTCAAGCAATTGATGTCCATGAAAATATGAAAGTCAGTACCAGAAGAAACAGCTCAAACCATTGAGAGTAGTAGCCTCCAAGGAGTGGGACTCGGGGGGTGGGGAGAGGTAGAGCAGTACTATTTGGCTTTTTAAATGATGTACATGTATTGCTTTGATAAAAATTAAAATTAAATTAAAAAATGATCATAAAATTTCCACGTAGCTGGAAGGTCTAAGCAGCTATCAGTGGTAGCACGGTTCCCAGCCCCCATCACAAATGGGACATAGCAAGAGGGATGCGGTTGGTTGCTATGGTTTCCCCAACACCTCTGCTTCCAGGAAAGACTCTTGTCCTAGTGCCTGGTACCGAGGACCTCCCCAGAGGGAGAAGTGCCGGCTCTGGACTGAATTCTGCGAGTCTGGAGCTCAGGAACATGCTGTGTGCGGCCAACTGCGATTCTGAGCTCACTCTCAGGGTGGGCCTTCGTACTGGAGAGGTGGTCTCCACAGGTGCCAAGGAATCTGGAGAAATGAGACCATAAGTCAGAAGCACCGCTGGAGGCAGGCATCCATTAATTCGCCAAAAGAAGCCTGACTTCTGTCATTCTGAGAAGACCTGCTTAATGCACATGCTAAATGCTGTGCAGAAAATATATGTGCTTCAGTTAAAACTCCCGGCCCAGTAGGCAGTGGTCTGAGGGGACCATCTAGGAGGTGGATGAAACAGACCCACCTCAGAGCTCATGTCTTCCTATCCAATAAATTGCCAAGAGCACCTACTATGTGCCAGGCACTCAAGGATACAGGTGTAAGGCCCAGTCCAGGTTTTCAAAGTGTTCACGATCTAGGAACCATCTCGAGGCCTCCTTTTATGTGCGAGATGGAAATTCATTGATCCAATAGCTCTCATGTTAAGTGCCTTAAGGAATGGCAGACGTTTGCAGTCTGCTTGGGAGACATGTAAACAATTATATGTCATCAAGCGCTATGAAGGATAGAGGAAAGCTGGGGTGCAAAGGAGGGGATAATCAGTTCTGGAAGGGAGGAAAAAGGTATCTCACGTTGGGGGGGGGGGTGGCTCACAGAGGAAATGACCATTGGGCCTACTCTCAGGCCTGTTTGCCAGGTAGCTGGGCAGTGTATGGGAGTCAGAGGAGGGTGTGGGTCATAGGGAAGTGAGATGCCAGGCAGAGGGAGGGGAATCGGGAGCAAAGGCCAAGGACAGGCCCAGGTGTCCTGGGGTGGCTGAATCCAAGGGTGAGACCTCGGGCTGGAGAGGTAGGCAGAGGCCAGATAACCACAGGCCTGGTATGCTCTGTTCCAGCATAGATGTTCTTCTGTGAGTCCTGCCACCCAAAGTGTGGTCCTCCCATCAGCATCATTGGCATCCCCTGGGAGCTCATCAGAAATGCAAAACCTCAGACTCCACACTGAATCTGCCTGGCAACAGGATCCCCAGTGACTCACATTCAAGTATGAGAAGCTCTGATCTAGACCACTGTTTCCCACCCTTTGGAAATACGAGGATGCCTTTTTAACATCAAAATATTTCTCAGACATCACTCCCACATGAATGCTCTCATGCTTTTCACATTTATTTATTGAAAAAATATTCAATATCAGGAAGTTGCTGTGAATTCAGTAATGCTTTGAATAAGTTTGAATTCTATAGACACATCACAATCTATACACGGGATCTGTTCAGCAATCTGGTTATACCTAAGTTCTGCTGTCAGTGTGTGTCAACAATTTTTATCAGTAGAATCTTAATCATCCACCAACTTCCCCTATAGTTTCGGAGACATGGCACTTTCTCCTGCACGTCGGTTGCCCACCCAGACTTATCAGCTCTCTTAGCAAGTAATTTATAATCTCTGAGCCTGAATGAACTAGGGAAACTCATTATTTAAAGGATCCTTGGAATAAATCTTTGTGTAATGAGCCTAGACCCAACTCCACACTCAGAGCCTTCACTAATGTATGTTTTGTAAACGTTTTGTTTCATAGAAGTGCGTTTAGTGTGACCACACTTCTCTGTTGCATAACCAAGACCTAACGTTAACTATCTCCTGTGCCAACATGGACACATTACTCTCCAGTAGAGAAGGCACATCGCCTGCATACTGTCCTTTGATCCTCACACACTCTTGTGATGTAGACAGGGCACTGCTAATCATTTAACAGATGAACCCACTTAACAGATGTGGTAAAGCAAGTCTCCAAGATGCTGAGCGACTTTCCCACCATCTCATGTTTAAGTATTGGAACTAGGACTTGATTCCATAGCTTCTGATTTGGTCCTTGGTTCTTTCTACCAAGAGCTAGTGTTCCTTAAAAATGAAGAAAAAGAAAAGGAAAAAAAGGTTGCTTTGGATAACACTCAGTTCAACAGAGGGTAACAGGTTATAGGGTCTTTAAAATGCTAGTGTGTTTGAGGCTCTGCCAGAGGGGGCTGGGATTTGCAGCCTTCACCCAACTTTTGTGGCCGCTTGATAACATCTCCTGGGTCATGAGCAGTTGGTGAGAACACTTTGCTACCTCAGGCTGTCGCCCTGAACAGACATAATTGCAGCCCATCCAGCAGGGGACACAGCGTTGATCTTTCTTCCTCCAGAAGCCCAGCTCACCTCAAAATGTCACCCAGGAGCAATCAAGCGTGAGGGTTGCCATCTCCGTGCTGGGTTCGGATTTTCTCACCTAGGATGCTGCTTAAATGGGCCTGTCTGTGAGAAACAGGGCAGAGAGGGAGGACAAGAGATGCCTCGTCCATTTTTAGCTAGGCAGCAATTTGTGGATTCTTTGTGCTGTCTTTAGAAAAATCAACCTTTTCTGACTTGATGTAAGTGCTGAACGGCCACATCTAATTTTTTTAATCTGTTTTTCAGGAAATTAAAATGAGATGCAGTGAGGTTGGAGACTTGTGCGTGATCCCCAGCTCGTAGAATTTTAGAGCTAAAAGTAACCTGCGAGATCAGCCATCCTTTTCAAGGCTCAGAGAGGCAATATAACTTGCCTGAGGTCACACAGCTATTAAGGGGTAGGGCTGGGAGTCAAACCCAGCTCTCTGTGATCTCAGAGCCAATGTTTTCTTTTATATACTTCCCTGTTCTTCTTTCCAGGGCCCCACCTTGGGCCTCCTTGCATTCATGCCATGGATTTCTCTGTGCAAGCCAGGGGAGCATGAGGGACCAAGATGGCACCACTCATGGACCACCCAAACTGCATGTGTAGCCAGCCTGGTAGAAATACCAGGGCTCTCAAGGGCTAGGGCCGTGGCCCCTGTCATCGTCACTGTCAGACATTCAGTGAGCTTTCCCTTGGTCTCTGAGATGAGAGAACGCAGCCTTCATCCATTACCATGTTCAAACCCATTCTACATATTTTGCAGAAAAATGAGGCTCCAGGAGATGAAATAACTTGCCAAAGGTCACAGAGCTGGAAGTGACCTCACCCTGCCTGACCCCAGAGCCCCAAGCGTCTAACCAACTGTCCTAGGCGCTCTCTGCTTCTGACCCCCCGAGTACCAGGGGCCCGCACGTCCACTGACTCAGAATGCCTGGTTCGCCCTTTTGAGAAACGGGGTGCGCCGTCTCTGGGCATAAGCCCCGCCCACCCTGGCCCCAATGTGGGAGGTGGGAGCCCCCGGAACTCCATAGGCCATGCAGGGCAATTGGCTCTCCTGGGTTGGGGGGTGGGGCAGAGGGTCCCGGGCCCCTCCCCACAGAAACCTGGGCAGGCCACCTACATCCCTGAGTGCACCTCGGCTAGCGAGGCCTTCGGAGATGAAGATGCACTGGGGTCAGCGCTGCTGGGGAAGGGTAGCATGAAAACAAGAAGGCTCCGGTGGTCATATCTTCAGATCCTGGAAGAAGGGGTAGAGCTAGAAACAAGTAAAATCTATAAGCAGGCAGTTGTCAACTCAGTGCAAGGATGAACTCTGGAAACCAAGGGCTACCCTTGCAGGTAGTGAGGTCTCCATTCCCAAGAGGCTCCAACCAACAGCTGCCCTTCCATGGATGGTGAGGCAGAGAGGCCTCCTAGTGCCTCTCAGAGGTAAGGTAGTAGATGCCCTCTGGGGGCTCTACCATCAGGATCCAAGCAAGAAATCAACAGCACCCGCAGACGGGGTAATACAAGGAACGATTAATGAAGGGCTAGTCACAAAGGTGCGGGCAGGGCTTAGGGAAGGCAGTACTGATGGGGCAGTATCCTGAGCCCGGTAACAGAGAGAGCCATTGCCATGCCTGGGAAAGGGAGAAAGAGCCCGTATCAGAATGGAGCGCTCCCTCCAGGCCCCGAACCAGAGTTGTGCCCTTCCAAGGTGGCACGCAGCTAACGCACAGGGACCCAGCAAATAGAATTGAGAGACTGAATATCCCAGCCTGACTCTCCCCTCTCCCCCAGTTTCCTACCTGGGCCCACCATCGGCTGAAGGCAACCAGCAGCTAGAGGGCAAGGGAGCCCAACAGGACACTTTATACAAGTGCAGCTCCCAGGGCAGAGAGAAGAGTGGAGAGGATGGGTAGGGGACAAACAGAGACATCCTGCACTGAGACGCATCTCACCATGTGGCTGGCCTCCCTCCCGCCCTCTCCTCTCAAGCTAGCTATCCCAGCCACTGTTACAAAGACGGTTTCCTCCAACCCAAGATTGCTTTGTACCAGCACATCCCTGCCTTAGCCTAGAAAATTCCTCCAGGTTTTCAGAGACGCTTCTTTGCCTCCTCTTCAGTGTTTATTGCCTCTGCGTGCTTCCTGTAATTTGCAAAGATTAAAAATGTAAGCTTTTACTGTGATGTACTTTCCCTGCCCCATTATGCATTCTGCCCGTGGCTCACCCCCCCCCCCCCTCCGCCCAGTAGAGCTTCCCGATCCTTTCTGCAGGCACAGAAAATTCTCCACAGGTAGACTTCACCTGGTGCCGGCCGTGGCCCTGCTCCTAAAAAGGAGACTCTGGCTTCTGCAGGTTGAAGTCTCTCTACCACCCTCCTCCTGATTCTACATCATCTTTCATGTTACACCGTCAGGGTTGCGGCTTGGTCGCAATTAACAAGGGCTCCTAATGCTGTGTGTGTAGTAACTTCCCCGTTCTCTGTGCCCTCTCTCTCTGGGGCTTTGAATCCTGGTGTTCACGATATGTAAACAAATCCTTCACTGCACTGGGGGCCTGCACTCTTTGAAGCAACTCAGTGTTGAATGTTTTGGTGGTGAGAGGAATAGGAAGATGTGAACAATTCCGTCCAGCACCAACGGGGGTTATCATCAGGGCTGGCTTCCTGGTTGTGTGACCACTGCAGTCACACAGGCTCAGGAAGGTCACACTTGGTTTCATGCTTTACCACTGCTGTCTTGAGTTTCTCAATAAATTTTTAACGAGGTGCCCCACATTTTCAGTTTGAACCCAAACACTGTATGGCTGGTCCGAGTTTCTCTTATTGTTATTGTTGCTGCTGTTGCTGTTGTTTTCTGTGCAGCCCAGCTGCATGTCAGTGAACGAGACCTTCTGCCTTGTGCAACATGGGAGCAAGCCCGTCACTGGGTGACATGTGGCGCTGGTGTTTCCTAGGGTCCAGCCAGACCCTGGCAGACTCACAGCTGGTCAAAGGGCGGGGAACAGTCAACTCAGCAGAGGACACTCCCTCACTCAATTTGTTTCATTCAACAAGTAGTTATTGAGCTCTGCTCTGTTCCAGGCACCATGCTAGGGGCTTTAGGGGATATGACAATGAAAGAGATATTCCCTTTCTCCAGCCTCCACTCAGAACCCCAGGGCTATGAACCAGGACATCTGCTCCTGTGAAATAAACCACACCCCTAGTGGGGGAGGAAGAGTGACGAATTGCAAGTCAGAAGACCTGGCTCTTGGCCCCTGCTCTGCTCTTGACTTGCTGTGTGACCTTGGGCAAGTCAAATTCCCCTCTCTGGACTAGATCGCTGCTGCCCAAATGTGTCTGGCCTCAGATAATTTGTATCAGAACCCCTGGGCATGCAAGTTTCCTGGGCTTCACCCCAGAGGGACAGAATCAGAATTTCTAGGGAGTGGATCCCGGGAATGGTCACGCAGAGCTCCGTATGTGATTTCAACGTGCATTCTAGTCTGAGACCGTTGGGGGTACGTGGGCGGAGCCTTGGGCTCTAGCAGCCTATGCTTGATCACTTCATTTCTTCAAGTGTGTCTTCGTATTTGCACTGGTAGTATGCCATGTCCGGGAAAGGCAGGAGCTGAGGGTGGGTACAGGGCAGGGACTGGAGGGGGGCTGCTATTCACTGTCAAACTGGAGAATTACTCCACAGAGGGGAGCTGAGGGCAGTTCTGTGAAGGAAGAGGAACTACCTGGAGATGAGAGAATAAGTGGTGCTTTGGGAGACGCAGGGTCAGGGAGGATCTGGGGCTGTAATCATGGGCTGACTACAAATAGGCAGAACTCCGCTGCTCAGAACCCCACCCAGATCTCCTGCTTCTGGACAAGAGACCCCACAGGGGCACCTGCATAGGAAAGCGGGGTGCTCAAGCCCTTGCCACCCCTACTGCTCCGAGAGGGCTGGGATCTGCTCACAGGTGACATTCTACAACTGCACTGCCCAGTAAGGTGGTCACCAGCCACATGTGGCTACTTAATTTTAAGTTTAATTAATTAAAATTCAATTGGATAAAAAAATAGATAAATAAAGCAGGCCAGAAAGGTAATATGTGAAGTGATGGATATGTTAATTAACCTGATAGGGGGAATCCTTTCACCATGTATACCTACATCAAATCATCCCACTGTGCACTTTAAATACCATACAATTTTATTTGTCAATTATGCATCAGTAAAGTTGGGGGGGGGGGCATTAATTAATTAAATTATAAATTCAGTTCCTCAGTCGCATGAGTCACATTTCATGTGGCTAACAGTACCAGGTTGGATAGCAAGGATTATAGAACATTCCATCTTGGTAGAAGGTTCCTCTAGACAGCATTATCCCGAAGAGGGCAGAAACCTTATTCATATCTCTTCTGACGCTGCCCATCAGATTGCATGCCCATCCATGTTTGCAATGATATGAGAACACTTTAGGAATTTACTCTGCTCCAGCCCCTGCTGCTTCTTGAATACACTCCCCATCTGAACCCTAACCCAGTCTGAGTAGCCTTGGGCAGCTCTCACTAGCACAGGCACGCCTGGCTGTCCTCTCTGCTCACTGCTCACAGCACTTCTGACACCAAGGCCCCGTTTCTCATTTCTCCCTGTAACCACAGGTACCTCCTTCGAGCCTGTCCTACTGGCTCTAAGGTTTCTTAAGCTCACTTAATATCGCAGGCACACAGCTTCACTAGCTCTGGAAAACGCGCTTTGGCATCTCTCCTCTCCCACCCCCTCCAGCTCACTGAACGTGCTTTTCATTCATCCAAGCATCCTGTATCCCAGTATCACTGTGTTCACTTCTCCCCCCCATCAAAGCCTGTTCTCTGGGCTCCTCGGCCTCTCCTCAAGCCCTCTCTCGGGCGGACCTTAGAACACACAGCCACTGAAAGCTGGCCACTCAGCCTTCTTCATCTCCCCCATCCTCCCTCTCCCTCAGCCCCCTCCCTGATGTACCTGTGGGCCAAGCCCCCGGCTGGGCAATGGGCACCGGACTGAGCAAGCAGGACTCTCCTCTGTTGAGGCACCCACCACCCATGGGAGAGATGGACACAAAGCCACAGGCACGCAGGGACGTAGGGGCAAGAGTTTGGATGCAGCGATCTGGGTAAAGAGATGGCGGAAGAGTTGACTCTGCTGGAGGAAAGGGGGAGGTGTTCGTGGGTTTCACGGGATTCTCTCCTGCTCCGCGAAGATGTGTATGAAAGGATTCCTGGCTGAGGCTCTCTTTTGCCTAAACCTCATGTCAGCCACTGGATTCCTCGTCTAGTTGGTGAGAGCCCTGCCTGTTCTTCCTCTGGCCCCTGTCTGCCTACTCAACCTTGGCCTGTGCCCCCGACCTTGGAATTCTCACCCAGCTCTGGACGCCTCCCCCTGCCTCGGTCACTGGCCCCCAGGCTGACCCGGGTCCTGCGCATTCACGTGCGTGGCTCCAGCGCTTCCCTCCTCCTCGCCTTTCTCTTCTGTGCCAGCTTTAGAGCATGTCCGCAAACTCTCCCTACGCTATGGCCCTGGTGCTGACACACACCCCCTCCTTGACCTCTGACCTCCATCCCCCCAAATCTTCCCTGATTTCTGCATTTACCCATCCTCTCCCTATTCTCTAGCTTCAGAATACTCCTTGATGTGGATTCTAGATTGGCCTTGCCCATTAATAAGTGAGTAAAGGTTGGAGTCACAAATCTCTCACTCGTTCGTGCAACAAGCGTTCCCTGGGTGCCTGCAAGATGCCCAGCCGTGTGCAGGGCCTTTGAGATCCCGAGAGAAAGCCCTGAACTTGGCCTCACGATGCTCAGCCTTGTGGAAAAGACAGTGAGATAAAGGATTATGTCGTGGTGCGGCAGAGGCTTTACCAGGCGTATGTGAAGAATACAACCAAGCAGGAGAAGGAGTGGCTCTGGCTGGGGCTGGGGGCTGAATCTGCAGTGATGAGAAGGGAGATGGTCGGGTGGACCAAGTAAAAGACATTCCAGGCAGAAGGAGATGCATGTGCGTCCGTGTAGAGCTGGGATCAGTAACAACCAATCTGGTGGCCCTGGTGGGTTGGAACACGTAGTGCCACGAAGCAGAGGGCTGCCCAGAGCAAGGCTGGAACGGGGGCAGGTGAAGGAGATTGGGCTCCTTATAAGTGCCTCAGATTTGCATTTTGGAAAACTCATGCTTCAGGCTGTTTGCAAAGAATAAGACAGAGAAGGAGACCCAGGAAAGGCTGATAGATCCCATAGGTGCACTTCCCGCCAATTATGATCACCAACATATAGGATGAGCCAGGCTCTGCCATCCCGTCCCTTTCTGCCGTCCCTCCCCCACTTACTGCCGAGGGCCGTTTCTCCTGCCAAAGAACAGAAGGGGAGAAGCTTCTCTTCTAGTTGCCCATCTCCTGCAGCTCCAAGGGGCTTACAGGAAAGCCCCGTATTTTTATTCCAGCTGCTGTATCATCGTGTTTTCCTTCTCCTGATCTCCTCGCCTCAGCTCATGGCCCAGTAGAGAAGTTAGTAAATAAAGAGAATAGGTGCTTCATTCACTTCATAATCCCATTCTATAGTTTCGGAGATTGAAGCAAAAAGTTGATTGGCCTAGCTGACCTGAATTCATTTCTGATTGCTACTCGAACAGATTGCCACAACAATCTGATTGCATCAGATGGCATCAAGCAACACGAATTTATTATCTTACAGCTCTGGAAGCCAGAAGTCAAAAATGTATTTTAAGGTGTCAGCAGGGCTGCATTCCTTCTAGAGGCTCTAGGGGAAATGCATTCCCTTGGCTTTTCCAGCTTCTGGAAGCTTCCTGCATGCCCGGGCTTATGGATCCTTCCTTCCTCCATCTTCAAAGCCAGCAGCATCGATTTTTCCACATCTCTCTGACTCTGATCCTCCTGCTTCCCTCTTGTAAGGACCCTTGTGATCCCATTGGGCCACCTGGATAACCAAGGACCATCTCCCCACCTCAAAATCCTTGGTCACACCTGCAGCATCCCTTTCACCAGTGTAAGGTAACATAGCCACAGTCTCCAAGGATGAGGATGTGCACATCTCTGGGGGGCCATGATCCTGCCTACCGTGGGGCCTTTCCAGCATCCTTTTGAGCTTTTCAGTCCCAGGACTCCATGAGCATCTGTTATCATTGACCCATGGCTCTGTCCATCTTTGTTCTTTCAGAGGAAACGACGTTTGAAGCAGGCGTGAAGGTTCAGATCCACAGTCAGTCTGAGCCGCCTTTCATCCAAGAGCTGGGCTTTGGGGTGGCACCAGGGTTCCAGACTTTCGTGGCCACACAGGAGCAGAGGGTAAGTCCCCAGGGCTCTCTGGATCAGTGGTCCTTGGCCTCTCCCAGCCACCTGCCGCGTGAGGAGGAGAAATGGGATTCCCACTCCTGGAAGGCTCCGAATCCACCCAGGAGGCTGGAGCAGGGCTGGGCTCAGTAAAGAGACTCACCCTGAAATTGGAGAAATGTATCAGGCTAACCTCTGTAATCCAATTCTCCTGTACCGCCTGTCGGTTTCTGTAATAGGGCATGAGGGAAACCCAGCTTATTTGCTTTTCCACTGAACTGGTTGGGGGTTTTTTTTTCCCAAAACATTCTGGGAAAAAAATCTTTGCGGGGGATGGGGTGGGAGTCCAGTGGATGCTGAGGGAAATTGCTCATCAGGGTTTGGTGTGTTTCGTCACTGTGTTAATACAAAGCCAAGTGGCCTGCAAAAAGGAACAGGGATGGAGCATCTCTCCTGTAACGGAGTTTAAGTGGAGGGAAGCTGCTTCATGGGTTCCTGTCTGCTCTCTGATTTAGCACCAGGGGAGGGGCCCTCCCAGCCAGCCAGGACTTCTGCATCAACTCTGTGCCTCCATGGAGTGAGGATTGGCACAGATGTGACATGGCTTACACACCTCAGAAGGGAGACCTTTGTAAATTCTCAGTGGGGAGGAAGCCTCAGAACAGGACTGCAGAGAGACATGGGGATGCTTTTTTATCTCTTATCTCCTGGTTCGCCGAGAATAAAAGCTGGAGAGCCTATGACTCTGAGGGAGTCCTAAACCAGGTCACCCAAGACAACGTGCCCTGGGAGGCCTGGAGCAAACAATGAGGTGAATGAGCGACAGGGAGCCCAGCTCTAGGGTGTGAGGAAAGGAGAATCCGGAGAACGGGAGGAGCTGTCAGCAAAGAGATACGCACGTAACTTAGGAGCGCCGCTTGTTTTGAAAATTTGGCCCAAATCATCTTTCATCCAGTACAGATCACAGTTCCTTAGCCATTTTATAAAGCGATCTTCTGTACTGGAAACTGGTTTTAACTCTCTAAGCGAGCTGTAGTTTTGGATCTCTGGGAGAACGTGGATGGCGCAGGCCTCGTGAACTACTCCCTGTACTTAATGCCTGGGCAGTTGCTAAAGATCAAGGTCAGCCTCCTCTGCAACATGTAGCAGGTGGGATGGTGGCTCTGAGACTTGGGTAGAGAAGGCTGGGAGGTCGGCCCGGCAGCTAAGGGGCTCAGAGATAGAGGCAGGCGGTGTAAGCAGAAGTGGCGTATTCAAGAGCGTGCAAGGTGGGGGCCTGGTGGAACAACCAGGAAACTTCATCCTAGAGGACAAAGAAGGAAGGCATGAAGCAGGCAGCACGGAGCCAAGTTCAAGGCTGAGGATTTGAATCAGGAAGCGTGAACGCAGGCTAGCAGGTCAAGGTGTGCAGAGAGCCCGGAGCCCAAGCTATTAGCCTGGGTGTAGTAGCAAGCCTTCCTTCGAGTACTGTCAGATAAACAAAGCAGCAAGGACAGATTTAATCAGTAATATACTATTGCAGCAGGGAAGAGGGTTCAGCCTGAACTGAACTCAACTTCGATTTGTGCAGAAGGCACTTGGTGTTTTAAAGGGAAAATGAGGGGAAGGGTTGCGGGGAGAGAGGGTGCCTGAGCAGAGTCAGGGAAATGAAACATTACAAAAAGCCGGAAGTTAGTGGGGTGGGGGTCAGTGCATGTGGAACCCATCCAAGTTTGCTAATAGGACCCCATCATAGTTAGGCTTCTCTCCTCCTGCAGAGACAGGGAGACAGGGGCCCTACCTTTTGGTCTTGGCAGGAACAAACAAACAGTAAATTCTTTTGGCAGTCTTGAGTTCTCAGGCAGAGACTTTAAGGGGGCTAGGGTCATCCCAGGGATTTGGCTTTGAGCTGTGAGAAACTATGTTAGTGTAAAAACGTGTTGAAGACACAGTCATTTTCGTAAAGAACTTTAGTTGAATGTTTCAAAAATACCAAATATTCTTGAGCTCACTGGAGAATCCAGAATAAATGCTACCTGGAGTTTTGCCCTCTGTTTGTCTCCTCCTCCTGGGCTTGTGTGGCCTAAGTCGTATTACGCTACCCTGAACAGCATACTTCATCCAAGTGCAATAATACAAGCTGCACCTTTTTTGGATTTCTGCTGGCCTTTTTTATTTCCTTTATACAAGTGTGATTTTTCAGAAGTCGACTGTTAACACTATTCTAGTTCTGTTCTTCATCTAAACTATCCATTTCAATGAAAATGAAGTGCTAATGACAAGGAAGAAAGAAAGGAAGGAAGGAAGGAAGGAAGAAAGGAAGAAAGAAAGAAAGAAAGAAAGAAAGAAAGAAAGAAAGAAAGAAAGAAAGAAAGAAAGAAAGAAAGAAAGAAAGAAAGAAAGAAGGAAAGAAGGAAGGAAGGAAGGAAGAAAGAAGGAAAGAGAGAGAGAGAGGGAGGGAGGGAGGGAGGAAGGAAGGAAGGAAGGAAGGAAGGAAGGAAGGAAGGAAGGAAGGAAGGAAGAAAAGAAAAGAAGGAAGGAAACTATGTTAGTGTTTGTCCAAGTCTTTGTAGGCCAAGGTTGAGGCCTCATGGAGAAGAGGGCACAGAGGAGGCTGGCTAGTCCTGCCTTTTGTGGGTGATGTGAGTCAATCTACCTCCCTTTGAAGAACCAGGCATGGGTTAGACTAATAAGTGTGTCCATGAATTCTTTGACTATCTAATGGTGAATTGTGGGCTAGTTTTCCAATGCAAATCTGATTCTGTGGTTTGTGGAAAGTAACCACCCCTCTGCTCCTGCATGACTTACCTGTACTGACACCTCTCTGGTGTCCACATTGCTATTACCATGCAGAGGAAGTGAACAGCCTTCCTTGAAACCCACAGGGTAACTTCATCTCACCGCTAGCGAAGGTTGGAGAGAAGGAAGCTCTCTGTAGGCTGCTGTGTCATTGGCTTGAGAGGTGTGCTTTGTCCTCCCCACTCCGCACTGACCCCCCATTACTGACACCAAAGAAATTGCTGGGCCTGGTGGGAAGCTGGAGCTGATAACTTCTCAGAACCCTTAAGTCTCTTTCTCTTCCCAACATGAAACAGAGGGACTCCCCGTGGCGATCAGGGAGAGAATGTATTCCCAGCTTCAGAGGACAAATTCATTGTTGGCTTTGAAGTATATTTTCAGAAAATCAGCCTCATTCATATTAGCATTGCTATGGTTATTATAAGTAATAATAAGATATTTGGTTAAACATTTTACAGTCTTCAAAACATTTCCACATCATCTCATTTCATCATTTCATTCATATTAATAGAGAAATACAAAGACACATCCTGGAGCTAAATCTAATAATACATTATGTTTACACATATATAAAAGAGCATATTCATAGGAAATAAGACTCGAAGGAAATAAGGCAAAATACCCACAGTGGGGGAATTCTGAATGATTTGTTTTCTTGTCTGGGTTTGCCACATGTTTTATAATGCGACTTTGTTTTATTTTACTTGTTGAGCAAATATTTGTTGAACACCTACTATGGGTGAAGCGATAGGGATACGGTGGTGAGCGAAACAGACCCAGTGTCTGGCCTCACAGAACTTACATATTAATGGTTTCTTTCACATAGGAAAAATAGCCGTTAAATAATCTTAAGCCAAGTATAATTTGGGGATTAGCCCCCACTGGTATATTCTCACTCTGCCATTAGTACTAACCTATCCAGCTGACCCTGGTTCTCAAACGCTGATTCTAAGATGCATATTTTTTTCACATTTTAACATTTCTGAAATTGGGGCTTGTTGCATGTCCGTTACAACTGGCGATGCTTTTTCTTTCTTGATGGCACATAAAATCATGGTGGTCTTACAACCTATAGCGGCTACACTGTTCCCATTCCACGATTCTGCTGCTTCAGCTCAAAGCTCAAGGGAATCTTGAAAGATGACAAGACTATTTGGCGGGCAGAAGGCCCTTTCCTAGAAACTTGGTGTGAATCATGCTAGGGAAATTGACTCCTGAGTGAAAGCCCTGAATGGAACTGGTAACTTACGGGACTGCTGCCATGAATCCCTTTGTAAACGGGAAAGTCCTTTTGCCTGGTAAAGTCATCCCACCCGTGCAAAATTACACACGCACGTCTCTCAATATTTTTCACTTTACTTTGTCATCCAAAAGAACACACCATTGGGCTGTGACCCAGACCAAAGATTGCTTTTTTACATCTGTATTTGCCCTAAACCCAAATAAGCCAAGGTATGCCCCTGCCTTCCTTGGACAATCTGAGAAGTGCCCCCCTGGCTCAGCTGCTGTAGGAGCCCCTGCACCATCCCAGGACCCCCACCACCAGAGACAGGCAGTGGGATAACACGCTGGGAGCAGAAACAGAACCCAGAGGGAGAGAGCAGTTCCTTCTACCTGAGCGCACACTCCCCTCCAGGCATTAAGCTGCAGAGACACTTGACCTGCATTATTTCATTTATTCCCCACAACAACCTCAAAAGGGAGATATTGTTATGCCACGTTCCAGATGACAAAACTGCACAACCAAGTCACTTGCTTCAGGTCACCGAGCTAAGGGAACTGCAGGACTCAGCTTTGAGCACAGATCTATCTGGGGAGAGAAAACCAGACAGGGAGCCCACAGGCCTGGATTCTAGTCCTGACTGCGCCATGAGAACTTGGACAGGTTGCCTCCGTCCCTGGGCCTCAGTGTTCCCATCCATAGAATGGAAGGGCTGGGTTAGGTGACCTCGAAGGGCCTCCAGCGTTCGCAGCCTGGGGGTCACTCAAGCACACAGGAACCACCTGGAAGTTTGGGCGATAGCAGTTTTGCACCTACTCTGCCACCTGCAGACTCCCTCCTTCATGCCAGCTGGCGTGGGGTGCTGTTAAGGTCCATGGTGGCAAGGACATGTGAGATAAACCCCCCTGCCCTGGTCTGAGAGGCAGAACGTGGGTTCCTACTAGTGAGAAGCAGGGGTTGGGGTATGTAGCCAACCTAAAACTTTAGAAGACAGGCTCTGCCCGTGCTCCTTGGTCGTGCCCCTTCCCCAGGCCACATACATGGTGGCCACATGGCTGCCCTACTTAAAACCCTTAAATTCCTGGGCTTCCTGTAATTTGCAAAAGCCCCACCCCTTAGAATGGCGTCCAAGGTCCTGTTCAGCCTGGCCCCTGCCCACCTCTCCAGCCTCATCAACTGCCCATGGTTGACTAACGTGTCCCCTGCATCCCAGTGTTGGAGAACCATCCACCAAATGCACCATGCTCTCTGATGCCTGCCTCTGTACATTTGCCCCCACTGTTCCTTATGCCCAGCATCCCTTCCTGGTCTTACCTACCTGGCAAAGGCCTAGTCCTATTTCTAGCTACTGCTCAAAGAGCACAGTCTCTAAGAAGACCTTCCCCATCCTGTCCTGCCACCCCCCAAGGAGCAGCTAGTCGCTCCATATAACACCTTATACATTCACTTATTCCTTCAGCAAATATTCACTGAGCACCTACTTTGCTGGGAAGATGAAGATGAGGGAGACCTGGTCCCGCCTTGGAGCGCTCACAGAATCGAGCAGGTTTCTCGGCAATTTTATCCCACTCCTAAGAGATATAAAACTCTCCTTGCAGACTTTACCTCCCCTTGTGCACCCCTGCCCCTACGCCTGCCTCTTACGAACTGTCTTTCTCAGCCTCCATCAGCCCTTGGCTCACTTAGGCTGGGAGCTCCCTGAGACCAAGGATGGTATCTCTCGGATTCTCTATCCCCCGTGCCTTGCTTAGATATGAGCTCAGTAAATGTGCAGGATTGAAAGAATGAATTATACACTAACACTCAAATCTGCACTCTGGGCCCAAAGAGCGCTCAGATGCTGCGCTCCAGGGCACTCCCTGCCTCCCCCCTTCCCCCACCTGCCAAAACTCCCATTAAAATCTGCCCTGGGGGCCCTCCTTCTCCCTGAGACTGTGGAGCCAGCCTCTGATGGATGATGGTGTCTGTATCATTTCTGGCTGCACACTTAGAGAGCCTAATCAAAGCAAAAGCTCATGAAAGGGGTCAGGGCTGGAGACAGAGATCTGGAAGCCATCTGTGTGCACGAGAGTGGATGGAACAGATGGGAAGGTCCTCACCGAACTCTGGACCATGGGGAGAATTAAACGAGTGAGCGAATATATGTGAAAGAGAAAATCCGGGACATTCATGTAGTAAGAGCACAGCATCTTCAACGTTGACATCACCAGTCGGACTCTTTGCCCCTAACTGAAGGCGATGGCTAATCCTGCTGGGACTTCCAGCCATGATTTGATATAAGAAAATTTTCATCATCTCCCACTTCCTCCTCAAAGAGCCTGGCGGTGAGTCTTGTTTTCTAAATGTTTATCCAATGTGTCCATCAAATCTTTATTCAACCGCCCTGCCCATACTTCTTGGTGGGACTGAGAATGAATCTGCAGACCCTGGGCAGTCGGTTGGCCACCAGCCTCATTGTTCAGAAAGTTTTCGGGGAAACGTGGCCCTGCGTTTATATTCGAGGGTCTTGGAAATGCCTTGGGGAACCAGAGTTGCTAATCACTGCCCAGATATACCCCGTTCTCACCAGGAAGCCCTTCTACTACTGGAGCCATTGGGAATGAGAAGGGTTCCAATTCCACAACCTGGACTGTGTGTTGGTTCCTCACTTGGGCTGTATCCAGAGTACCACAAGGATGCCCACGGTCACAGCACACCCTGCATCAAGCAGCTGCTTGCTACCCTCTTTGAGGCTGTAGATACACAACGCAAACACAAATGTTTGGGTCCCGCCGGCCCCAGTTAGGTCACTGGCAGGCCGTGTGGGCACAGTCGGCTCCTACAGAAGCCTAAGCCTTTACCATCAGCGTAGGTTGGCCGCGTCTCCAACATTTGGAGGGAATCCCACCATGGCTCACAATGAGAAACAGTATCCCCGCCTCTACCCCCAAATTAAAAAGGCCCAGATGTTGGGTGGGGTGCCCCCAAATGCTTTTCACAGCTCCTCTCAAGCTTCCAAATACAACTTCCTAAGTGCCTTTCAAAAGAGAAGACTCGAGGCTTCCCTGGTGGCGCAGTGGTTGGGAGTCTGCCTGCCGGTGCAGGGGACACGGGTTCGAGCCCTGGTCTGGGGAGATCCCACATGCTGCGGATCAACTGGGCCCGTGAGCCACAGCTACTGAGCCTGTGCGTCTGGAGCCTGTGCTCCGCAACAAGAGAGGCCGCGATAGTGAGAGGCCCGCACACTGCAATGAAGAGTGGCCCCCACTTGCCGCAGCTAGAGAAAGCCCTCGCACAGAAGCGAAAACCCAACACAGCCATAAATAAATAAATAAATAAATCCCATTTAAAAAAAAAAAAAAAAAGAGAAGACTCATTTGTCAATCTGACAGCCAGATCCATGGTCCTTAATATGCTTCACGGGCCCCGTTAAAAATGGAGGCTTGCCCAGTTGTGTTTTTCAAGGCAGGGGAGAGAACTTGTTCCACCTGCCTTCAGCAACTTCCAGACTGTCAAAGCTGGAGCCGCACAAACATGGTAACATCCAGTTCTGCTCCAGAAAGCGCCAGGGAGGCACCAGGAGGCAGGATAGCCTGCTGTGTGGCCTTCCCTCCATGCTCAACAGGGAATAGTGTTTCCCATACATAGATGAAAATAAGAATCAATTAAGCATCTACTAGCTTAGCTACTTCCTCACTTGTTGCCACTCCTCCTCGAAGGGAGAAATATCTTCAGATCCCCAGATGGTTTTGCCAAGAGTCAGGTTTTCACCTTTTTTTCCTGCACAATGAGAGTTTGTTTTTGTCAAGGTGGAGGTGATGACAGGGCGTAGAGGAGGAAGGAAAAGGGTCCTTAAAAGAAGTGTTGCTTGGCTAGGATGAGCAAATGTGCTCAGCTCTGTTGGGGGAAATCTCAAAGTAAATAAAACATGCTTAAGGTATGGGGATATATGTATATGTATAGCTGATTCACTTTGTTATAAAACAGAAACTAACACACCATTGTAAAGCAATTATACTCCAATAAAGATGTTTAAAAAAAAAAATCCTTAAGTCTTAGAAAGAGGTAAAATCACTCTATTTTGCCTACTGTCTGCCTTGCAGCCTCTCCTCCTCCTTCCCTCCCTAAAAGAGTCTCCAAAGAGTTGTCTAGACTTGCTTCTCTCTACTTCCTCACCTCCCTTTCACTTCCCGGCCCACCTCTAGCATTCCACGGAAACTCTTTGTCATCAAGGTGACCCATGAAATCTTTGTGGCCAAACCCAATCTTTGTCGGTAAGGACACTCCTCCCTTCATGCCACCTGGTTTCCCAGCAGCATGTGGACTGTTGGCCACGCCCTCCCTGAGACCCTCTTCTCCCCACTCTGGTCTGGTTTTCTTCCCAGCTCTCTGCCTGCTCCTCCTGAGTCATCTTCATAAGCAATTCCTTCTCTGTTCACCCCCGAGATGATGGGCCTCCCAGGATGCTGGTTTTCGCTTGTCCCATTCTGTAATTTCCTTGGATGAGCTCACCCTTTACCATGACTTTCAAAGCACTACCCCCAGCCCAGATCTCTTTCCTGACCCCCAACCCAGGACTCCATGTACTGCCAAATGCCTCCCCTCGGAGTCCGTGGGCTTCTCAAATCAAAAGTCTAAACTGAACTCGTCCTCTTCCCCTGCCCCACACCTCCACCCCGAAACTGCTCCCCCAGCCACGGTCCCCCAACCCTGTAAATGGCCTGAGTACAAATACGCACTCCCTAGATGGTGACCCTGTGCCTCACTTCCTCATCTGTAAAATGGGAATAATGATGGTTTCTATCCCAGAGGGTGGCTAGAAGGCTAAGTGAGTTAACGCGTGTGCGCGGAACAGTTCTGACATCCAGCAAGTGCTCGATAAACGCTAGCTATCACTATCGCCCACCCCAGACACTACTTTAATTCAGTCCTTCATGGTCTGTCTCCTGGGTAAGAACAGCAGCTGCCTGGCTGGTCTCCCTGCCGCCCACCTTGTCCCTCTCCAATCCATTCTCTGCATCAACAAGAATCTGAGCATCTCCCTCGCTCATTTCTTCGAGGATAAAGTCCAGGACCCTCTTCACAGCCCTTTCGGTTCTGGCTGCTGCCTACCTCTCAGCAGCATCTTCCTCTGCTCCCCCGGCCTCCCACGCAAAGCACCAGCTCTCCTAAACTGTGTGCAGTTATTTCCAAGCATCACATGCTCTCTCCTCTCTCTCCCTGCCAGCAACACCCTTCCCACCCTTTCTTCACCTAATTTGTATGAGTCCTTCGAGATTCAGCTCTAATGTTCCCTCATCCAGAAGGCCACCCTGGAGTATTCTGTGTGAATCTCTGGCATAAAATTTACACATGATAATCATCTGTTTACCTATCTGTCTCCCTACCAGATTGTGGGCTCTCTGAGGATATGACTCCGTCTTATTTCTGTCCTTTGTATTTCAGCATTTTGTATAGTGCCTTGCATATAGAAGATGCTTGATAATTATATTGAATGGAATGAATGACTCAATGAATGCATGAAAGAGAAAGAGCCTACTTTATCATCTCACTCTCTTGCTTAAGACCCATTAATGTCTTTCCCAACCTAGAAAATAAAGTCCAAATTCCACATCCTGGCTCTGGCCATCACTTTTCCCAGTGACTAAACCCCACTACTCTCCAGCAGCCCCGCTGCCTACCAGCCACATTCCTTGATCATTTCCTGCTGACTCATTCGTTTATTGAGCATTAGCTGTGTGCCAGGCACTGTGTTACGCATGAGGGATACAGTAATGGACAGGACTGACCTGGTTCTTCTCAGAGCTTACAGTCTAGCAGGAGAGGCAGACAATCAATCACAGATTAAGAGCTATACGTGTCTGTGTAATAAGCCCCCAGTATACTGTAAACTTCTTAAGGGAAAATATTAGGTCTTATAATTCTTAAATGGAAAGATGGTTGGACGGAATGTTGTAGAATGATCTCTGAGGGATAACTTCAATAACTTACAATCCATTTCCGCTATGCTTAGCCTTCAGAGATGATGTAACCAAATTCAACAGTCTTTAACACTAAGAACTGAAAAAAAAAAAAAAAAGTCTTTTTACTGAGTGCATGGGGAAAAAAAGGGATGAACCAAAAATGGTACTAACCAACACGGCAGCTCCAGTCTGGGTCCAAAGTCCAGAACTTTGTGGTACCCACTCCCACCAGCATCCATCAGGGCAGAACTAGTTTCTCCTGGATCCTCTCTGCACTAGCTCTGACATCAGAAGCCAGTTGCTTATCTCTCAGTGGCTTATTTCCTCCTCAGACCCAGCAGAGGAAAGGAGACCTACTGTCTGTTGACTCACCTACTTTTTCTTACTCAGGAGACAAGTTAATAAATCAGAACATTCTTTGGTTGGGTCATGCTACCCAGTACCACGTTCTCTTTTGATTCGTGAGCACCATCTGAACTCTGAACAGGGTGGCTTGGTTTCTGATGCCTGTTGTTTTTATATATAGGGAAAAAAAAAAAAAACCTGTAGAGGACACCTCCTTATGCAGGCTGAAAGCTTTTTGTGGCCAACTGGGAAGACTAGATAGTCACAAACAAATCTTTTAGAAATATCAACCAGAATGAATGAATGTGAACAGTCCTGCTGATGGTCAGATTGCCTTGGCAAGGGCAGGGGAAAGTGGGCCTGGGAAAGACATCTCTTTCCTATTTCTCCCCTCCTCCTTCCTCCTGAAAACAACTGTTGCCCTCCAGGGATGGCGAAGTCAGAATGTTTGTTTATGTTGTTACAAATGTACTGAACAGCCCCTGTAACCATTCGCTGTGCGCAAGTAAATCTTAGTGCTAATCTGTTAGCTCTAGCCTAAAATATCTCCAGTTTCTCACCTACTGAGATCTATCTCCTTTTGTCATTTAAAACATTTTAACAACAGCCATCTGGCTGTTAATACAAAGTTACCTGAATAACCCAAGTTATTTGCTTGTCTTCCTCCATCAATGAGAGTACGCTGTCTGAAGGTAAGGACTCTGAGCAACTAGCACAGACCCTAACGCTGTAAATCAATCAATCAATCAATTAATTAATTAATTGCAGAGTGTATCAATATTGGTTAATGAATTGATTCAAACCCTGTAGCACATCCTATCATGGAACAAAAAAATCATTCCTAAATGAGCGTCATCACTCCTCGATTTATCTGCTTTTTATTATTTTTTTTGGCCATGCCATGCAGCATGTGAGATCTTAGTTCCCTGACCAGGGGTCGAACCCATCCCCCCTGCAATGGAAGCACGGAGTCTTAACCAGGGAACCACCAGGGAAGTCCCATGTTTTATGTTTTAAGATAGCACACCCAGTCCTTTGACACAATTAGGTGACAAAGGACGGGAAGATAGCATTTGGCCAAGGTCTCTAGGAGAGCCAAGAAGACTGTGAAAGGAACAAGCAGAAGGGGAGCAGGGCCCCAGAAAAGACGACACCCATCTCTGGAGAGGGCAGACAAGACAGCTGTTGAGTGGAGTGTAAACTGCTTGGGCCTTTTGGGCTAGAGATGTGGGTGGGGACTTAACAGCATCCATTCAAATAAAAAAGCACACCTCCTCTTCAAAGGAGAGCAATTTTCCTTCTTGGAATCTGCCATAAAGAAATACTTACACATGTACCCCAAGAAGCATGGATGAAGGTCTTTTCTGCAGCTCTCAATTTTTGTGAGAGTAAAAATTTAGAAACAATTCAGTTCATCAACGAAATGATGATTAAATTAAGGAGGGCAAATGCATACGTGTTTCCCCCAACCCCCTGCAACAGTTAAAATGGGTAAGAAAGATCTGGTGGTCCCTTGGGGAAATTTTCCAAGACATATTGATAAGTGAAAAAAAAAAGTCAGAACAACACATACAGTGTGGTCTCATTTGTATTAAAAATACCACCACACTAAACTAAACTATATATTTGTAAATGCACATGTATGCACGCACGGTAGCACACAGAAGAATTCTGAAGAATTTAAAAAATACTGACAGCTGCTCAGAGGAAAAGAACAGAACTGAGTGTGCAAGATTTTCCACTTTTTCTGGATCCCAGGAATATTTATAACGAGAATGCACTTGTGTATTCATGTATTAATTGTGCAACTTTTAAAGACATGCGTAATGCAGCTATTTACAAGTATGTTTTCTGGTTTGAACCCGGCATCTAACAGACTGGCTCACGTACCGGGGATGGGGTGCTACTCCCTGCAGCCAGGGACAGCCTCCCCTCCAGGCTGGTCCTGCAGTTCCTTCCCCAGCAGACAGCCTCCACCGGACCCTGCTTCTGGTCCCGGCACACGCAGAGGCCATAGGGAAAGGCCTGCAGCTCTGAAGTTTCCCTTCTAGCAAAGAAAATTTGTAAAGATTTTTCTCTGGTTTTGAAGTTTAAAAAAAAAGTGTCCCCACCCTACCCCCAGGCCTGGGGCCAGAGTCCACAGTTCCCAAAGATTGAAGAGCACCGTGCCTGGCACCATGCTGGTCCCCCATCCACATGGAATGGGTTGAATTAGTCCAATGGGTTGGATGAGATTGAATTAGATTGGATTGGGTTGATTAGGTTGGATTAGACTGATAGCTAGCCTTGTTAATTCCGTAGCTCCTAAAATTGTGCTCTCCTCTTCCCTGCCTCAACAGTGCATCCGAGGGATGTCCCCGCTCTCAGTTTTCATCCCTGCTGTGAGCTTGACATCATCTCCCTGCCCCACCATAAAGGCAACAGGTACCATACTTCCAGGTCTTTCCCTTCACGCATCTGTCTCTGGGACTGAGACACTCCTGTGCATGTCCCCACACCTGCCCCAGTGCTCAGTACATGATAAGGCCTCAGTCAATGTGTATTGAATTGAACTGAACTCAGCCCCCCAAACCTCCAGGAAAAGGTCTGGAAGGAGCCAGCAGGAGGAACAGACCCAGCCAGGGCAGGCGGTGCTCCACCTGGGGTGGTCAGGATGCTCTTGAAGTTAAACCCCAGACCCACTGCTGGCACAGCTGCTTCTATGACCCAAAGGGTAAAGGATGATGGGGACACTCTGGAGCTTGGTGACGGCAGATATAGGAGAGGTAGCTGAGCTTAGCCACGTTTAGCACCTCAGTGAGGAAGAACACAGGCAGGGCCTCCCCGCCTCTCAGAGGAGATGCGACAGCATGGGAGACATCACTCTGTGGAAAACACTGAGTCCAGAACCGCTTTCAAGGGATCCGAACTGAGTCCAGAACCTTTCTAAATGCATCCTACCCATTATCTCGGGCGTGCTTCTCAAATCTAATAAGGTAGAAATGATTGGAAACCATTTTACAGAAAATCAAACTGGAGCACAGAGAAGTTAAGAAACTTGCCAAGGACACACAGCCCAGGAAGTAGTACAACCTGGAATCGGGATCAGCTGGACCCCAAAGCCTAGAACTCGAACAATTTAGAAATACCGCCTTCAGTTACCCTGGCGTGCTCTGCTTTTATTTTGTCCAGAACAGGACATGCTCAGAGGAACCCAGACAGGGAACAAGGCCTCCTCCTAGGCAGGTGTTGTGAGAAGCCCCAGGTGTAGGGGAAGGAAGGTCAGCTCAGGAAATGGAAATTACTAGAAGGCCTGGGGAAAGGGGAAGGGGCCACTCAGACAGAGGTACAGTGCCTCCAAAAAGGATGGAGAGAGGAACATGGCCAACAAATAGACACAAAAGAGAGCCAACAGCAGCTGCTATGGGTCCTGTGGGCCAGTGAGATCTTAATACATGCTCAACGTAGAAGATTTGGGGGGAAACCAAAAAAATAGGAAAAAATAACCCATAGAACCCCCACTTAGAGGAAGGAATGGTTATGCTTTTGGTATCTTTCCTTGCCGTTTGGTCTCCGTGTGCTTTGTTGTTTGTTTCTGCCTTAGTTAGGGCTCTTCGGGTTACAAGGAACAGATGGCCTTCAGAGGATAACGCAAAGAATGGGCCGTGGTTCCTGAAGCCTGCAGAAGGGCATATAGAGAGAAAAGACGGCACATCCTGTGGCATCTGAAACCCAGAACAAAGGACCCGCTCTCTCTTCTTACTCCATCTGTGCGTGTCTCTTGCTTTGTCTCCTCCTCCCCCGTCCCCCTCCCTCCCTGTCACTCTTTCTCTCTCTCTCCTTTCAGAGGCCACATGTGACGTCCTCACATCTCTCAGTCTTCTCTCTCTCCTTACTGGCAGGCTTCCTAACCCAACTGACACATTTACACATGGTTTTACCTCCTCATAACCTCCGCTTGCCCCAAGCCCATGGTGGCTGGGCCCTCTCAGGAGGACTTTGGTTGGGCAAGTTCCGACAATCATCTCTAGTCCAATTTGTTTGCTGGACTTGGATTTTGTTCTCTCCTTTTGTCCTCAACATCACTTCCCATGAGCATCTTCTCCTGTCGTGAGATCTCTTTAACGTCAGTGGTACCGTTCCATCACAGTTCATAGAGTGGAGATGGCCTAGTGGACACCATCATTTTTTGTCCTTAGACTCTCAGGACCACGGGTGTGATGGTGGAAGTGAGTGAGCACTGTGCACCAGGCACTTTATCCAGGCTGCCTCATCACGACCACCTTGCAATGGGCTTCCCTGTGCCCATCTTACAGATGGAGAAACTGAGGCTTAATAGTGGAAAGAGTTGTGGAGAGTGCATGTCACTACTAAGGTGCCAAACCCAGACCTTTCAGCTTCCAAAGCTTGCGATCTTTCCCCCCACACCCTGCTCTGAGCTCACAGGCCACCAAAGGAGCCAGGCCTTCTGACCACTCGTGTAGGCAGAATTCCCGGTAACTAAGGAACTGAGACCCTCGATTAAGAAGAATCCGTTTCAGAGCTCCATATCTCTTTCTGATGCCAGCTTCTCTTCAAATGTGATTGATGTTGCTTTATTTTACAAGCTTTTAAGAAGCCACTTAATGACAGCAACCCACTTCCTGATGGGTAGCAAGCATCGCTGATATTATGGCTATTCCCCCAGGATTACCCATTTCTTCAATTGGTCCTAGTAGAAATGAGGATGAATCACTGTTGAAATTTTCCAAGGAAACACATTCCCATTTTGTCCACACACCATGGCAACGGTCAGAAAACACAGGATTGTACTGTCCATGCTATGCATTTAGGCAGCACAAGGGGCCCACCTGGGACTACATTCATTGTGCACTGCTTTCCCGTGTGTTTTCTAGCAGCAGGATGGATTACTCATCTTCTTCCCAGTGGGGAGATGCAGATGCAGAGCAGGAATGAAGGCTGAGCTCCCTCCCTGCTGCCTTGCAGGGAGAGAGGAAGCAACAAAGACAGCCCCAGAGTGGAGCACAGAGGCCCTGGTTATAATCCTGACTCTACCATTCATTCTCTAGGCAGCCATGGGCAGGTCACTATACTCATTGGGCCTCAGACTCTCTACCTGTCAGATGGGCTAATAACGCCTATTGATCTCACTTGGCTCTTGAGAGAATCAGATTTGGTAATAACTATGCAAGTACTTCAATTGTAAAGGAGCTCCATCACTCTTTTCTGCATGGAGAGGTGATGACACAGAGTCGGGCACACCTGATTCAAATCTGCTCTTTACTGGGGCAAAGCATTTAAGTCCTGGTATTAAAATGAGCCTGGTGTTGAGATGGCTTAGACTGATGGTGGCAGCAGAGACTCTGATGCTGGCATCCAACCAAGACATAGTAATAGAGTGGGTTTATCCTCTCACCTAAAACAACTGCCCCCCCCAAAAAAAAACCTTTTTCAAGTGTTATGAATATTAGGCAACAAAGAACAGTGATCCCAGAGAGATGGGAAACAAAAATGTTGAGCACTATGACAGCCTTAGCTTGCATCCTTAGAGAGTTTCCAGGCCACAGTGCCTGCAGGGGGACCCAGGCAGAGCCCCAGGGATGCCCTGGAGTTGAGGACATTTTGCTGAGGGTCCAGGAAGACCAAGGCAGCTAGAGTTCACAAGACAGAGTATTAAAGGGGAGAGGAAGGCACAGAGAGAGAACACTGAAGATCTATAGCAGGGTCCCCCTTCAGAATTCAGGCTCCCGATTGGGGTATGCATGTGAGAAAACTACCCAAGGCCAGGGAAAGAATGACCCAAGAGGGCTAGAAGGAGCAGTGCCCGGCACTCACACAGAGCTGGGGATAGTGCCTATTCCTACCAGCCAACCTGGAAACCCTCATAATTCCTGGGACATGGGGAAATGTATCCACAAGAGTCTTGCCTCAGTAGTGGGGAATAATTAGCCCTAGACTAAAAGCTGCTCTCCTTCCACCTAACAAATCCTAAAGCAAAACCCAAAAAGGTCAAACTATTTCCAAATGACTTAAATGTGTCTCAGAACAAATCTCCAGAAAATGTATAGGAATACAAAAATACCTGACACCCAACATGGTAAAATTCACAATGTCTGGCATCCAATCAAATATTACCAGACATACAAAGAAGCAAGAAAATATGACCTATAATGAGGAGAATGATCAATCCATTGAAACCAACCCAGAACTAACACATGGGACAAATAGCCAACAAGGTCATTAAAACAGTTATAACTAAACCCCATATGTTCAACGTGTGGACATGGAACATATTTTTTAAAGACCCAAATTGAGCTTCTAGAGAGAAAAACTACAATGTCTGAGATGGAAGATACGCTGGAAGGGATTAACAGCAAGTTATTTCAAGTAATATTATATTACTTGAGGAAAAGATTAGTTAAAGAAAGAGTAATGAAATACAGAGAAAACAAAGAATTTTTGAAATTAAGAGTATCAGTGAAAAATTGAGACTGTGATTAAAAATCTTCCAACAAACCAAAGCCCAGGACCAGATGGCTTCACAGGCGAATTCTATCAAACATTTAGAGAAGAGCTAAAACACCTATCCTTCTCAAACTCTTCCAAAATACAGCAGAGGGAGGAACACTCCCAAACTCATTCTACGGGGCCACCATCACCCTGATATCAAAACCAGACAAAGATGTCACAAAGAAAGAAAACTACAGGCCAATATCACTGATGAACATAGATGCAAAAATCCTCAACAAAATACTAGCAAACAGAATCCAACAACACGTTAAAAGGATCATACACCATGACCAAGTGGGATTTATCCCAGGAATGCAAGGATTCTTCAATATACACAAATCAATCAATGTGATAAACCATATTAACAAATTGAAGGAGAAAAACCATATGATCATCTCAATAGATGCAGAAAAAGCTTTTGACAAAATTCAACACCCATTTATGATAAAAACCCTCCAGAAAATAGGCATAGAAGGAACTTACCGCAACATAATAAAGGCCATATATGACAAACCCACAGCCAACATCGTTCTCAATAGTGAAAAACTGAAACCATTTCCACTAAGATCAGGAACAAGACAAGGTTGTCCACTCTCACCACTATTATTCAACATAGTTTTGGAAGTTTTAGCCACAGCAATCAGAGAAGAAAAAGAAATAAAAGGAATCCAAATCGGAAAAGAAGAAGTAAACCTGTCACTGTTTGCAGATGACATGATACTATATACTATACATAGAGAATCCTAAAGATGATACCAGAAAACTACTAGAGCTAATCAATGAATTTGGTAAAGTAGCAGGAGACAAAATTAATGCAAAGAAATCTCTTGTATTCCTATACACTAACGATGAAAAATCTGAAAGAGAAATTAAGGAAACACTCCCATTTACCATTGCAACAAAAAGAATAAAAATACCTAGGAATAAACCTACCTAAGGAGACAGAAGACCTGTATGCAGAAAACTATAAGACACTGATGAAAGAAATTAAAGATGATACAAACAGATGGAGAGATATACCATGTTCTTGGATTGGAAGAATCAACATTGTGAAAATGACTCTAC
Organism: Balaenoptera physalus; assembly: GCF_965194825.1. Classification (NCBI taxonomy): domain Eukaryota; kingdom Metazoa; phylum Chordata; class Mammalia; order Artiodactyla; family Balaenopteridae; genus Balaenoptera; species Balaenoptera physalus. Next base: position 46,063,138 of record NC_138901.1, read on the forward strand.
TACCCAAAGCAATCTACAGATTCATTGCAATCCCTATCAAACTACCAATGGCATTTTTCACAGAACTAGAACAAAAAATTTCACAATTTGTTTGGAAACACAAAAGACCCCGAATAGCCAAAGCAATCTTGAGAAAGAAAAACGGAGCTGGAGGAATCAGGCTCCCGGACTTCAGACTATACTACAAAGCTACAGTAACCAAGACAGTATGGTACTGGCATAAATACAGAAATATAGATCAATGGAACAGGATAGAAAGCCCAGAGATAAACCCACGCACTTATGGTCACCTTATTTTTTTATAGAGGAGGCAAGAATATACAATGGAGAAAAGACAGCCTCTTCAATAAGTGCTGCTGGGAAAACTGGACAGCTACATGTAAAAGAATGAAATTAGAACACTCCCTAACACCATACACAAAAATAAACTCAAAATGGATTAAAGACATAAATGTAAGGCCAGACACTATAAAACTCTTAGAGGAAAACATAGGCAGAACACTCTGTGACATAAATCACAGCAAGATCCTTTTTGACCCACCTCCTAGAGAAATGGAAATAAAAACAAAAATAAACAAATGGGACCTAATGAAACTTAAAAGCTTTTTCACAGCAAGGGAAACCATAAACAAGACGAAAAGACAACTCTCAGAATGGGAGAAAATATTTGCAAATGAAGCAACTGACAAAGGATTAATCTCCAAAATTTACAAGCAGCTCATGCAGCTCAATATCAAAAAAACAAACAATCCAATCCCAAAATGGGCAGAAGACCTAAATAGACATTTCTCCAAAGAAGATATACAGATTGCCAACAAACACATGAAAGAATGCTCAACATCACTGATCATTAGAGAAATGCAAATCAAAACCACAATGAGGTGTCACCTCACACCAGTCAGAATAGCCATTGTCAAAAAATCTACAAATAATAAATGCTGGAGAGGGTGTAAGGGAACCCTCTTGCACTGTTGGTGGGAATGTAAATTGGTACAGCCACTATAGAGAACAGTATGGAGGTTCCTTAAAAAACTAAAAATAGAACTACCATATGACCCAGCAATCCCACTACTGGGCATATACCCTGAGAAAACCATAATTCAAAAATAGTCATGTACCACAGTGTTCATTGCAGCTCTATTTACAATAGCCAGGACATGGAAGCAACCTAAGTGTGCATCGACAGATGAATGGATAAAGAAGATTTGGCACATATATACAATGAAATATTACTCAGCCATAAAAAGAAACAAAATTGATTTATTTGTAGTGAGGTGGATGGACTTAGAGACTGTCATACAGAGTGAAGTAAGTCAGAAAGAGAAAAACAAATACCGTATGCGAACACATATATATGGAATCTGAAAGAAAAAAAATGGCTCTGAAGAACCTAGGGGCAGGACAGGAATAAAGACTCAGACGTAGAGAATGGACTTGAGGACACGGGGAGGGGGAAGTGTAAGCTGGGACAAAGTGAGAGAGTGGCATGGACTTATATATACTACCAAATGTAAAATAGATAGCTAGTGGGAAGCAGCCGCATAGCACAGGGAGATCAGCTCTGTGCTTTGTGACCACCTCGAGGGGTGGGATAGGGAGGGTGGGAGTGAGACACAAGAGGGAGGAGATATGGGGATATATGTATATGTATAGCTGATTCACTTTGTTATAAAGCAAAAACTAACACAGCATTGTAAAGCAATTATACTCCAATAAAGATGTTAAAAAAAAAAGTATCAGTGAGCCATGGGACAACGTCAAGTGGCCTAACATATGTTTATTTGGAGTTTTTTAAGAAAGGGGGAAGGCAGAAAAAATTATTTTGGGAGATGATGGCCAGATCCTTTCCAAATTTGATGAAAACTATAAATCCACAGATTTTCAAAGCTCAACAAACCCCAATCTCAAGAAACATGAAGAAAACTACACCAAAATTGCTCACAATCAGTGATAAGAGAAAAATCTTTAAAGCATCCAGAGAAAAATAATTCATTAACATACAGAGAAAGAAAGAAAAGGATGACCATATATTTCTCATCAAAATCAATGCAAGAAGACAGTGAAGCAATATCTTTCAAGCACTGAAAGAAGAAATACTGTCAATCTAGAATCATATACCCAGTGAAAATATCTTCCAAAAATAAAGGCTTTTTCAGACATATAAAAGCTGAAGATCCAGCAGGTTCATCACCAGCAGATCTGAATTACAAGAGATATTAAAGAAAGTTCTTTAGGCAAAAGGAAAATCATGCCAAATGAAAATATGGATTCACATACAAGGAATGAACAGAAATGAGCAGAAATGATAACTACATTGATAAATATATAAGAAATTTTCTTATCTCAATGTGTTTAAAAGATAACTAACTGCTTAAATAATAACAATGTATTTTGATGTTTATAACATATGTATAAGTAAAAAGAATGCCAACAATAGCATAAAAGCCAAGGGAGGGGAAATGGAAGAGTACTATTAAAAGATTTTTATGCAGTACATGAAGTGTTACAATATTACAGAAAGGTAAACAGTGATAAGTTAAAGATGTCCACTATAAACCCTACAGCAACTGCTAAAATTTCAAAACAAGGTTATAGCTAATAATCCAACAAAAGGTATAAATAAAATCACAAAAATACTCATCTAGCCTAATAGAAGGCAGAAATGAGGGGAAGGGGAACAGAGAACAAACGGAACACATATAGCAAGAGAACAGACAAATCTAACACATCAATAGTCACATTAAATGAAAATGGTTTAAGGCTTCCCTGGTGGTCCAGTGGCTAAGACTCCACGCTCCCAATGCAGGGGTCCCGGGTTTGATCCCTGGTCAGGGAACTAGATCCCACATGCCACAAATAGAGATCCCGTATGCCACAACTAAAGATCCTGCATGCTGCAACTAAGACCTGGTGCAGCCAAATAAATAAATAAATAAACAAATATTTTTAAAAAAAAGAAAAAAAAATGGTTTAAGCACCACAATTAAAAGGTAGATTGTCAAGCTGAATAAAAAATCAACTCCCAACTATATTCTAGTTAGCAAAAAAAGCAAAAACCTGTATTTTAAACATAAAAATGCAAATAATTTTTTTTAAAGGGATGGAAACGTATACACCATGCTTGCATAATCAAAAGTTGGAATGGCTATACTAATATCAGATAAAGTAGATTTCAGAGCCAGTGATATCACCAGGGATAAAGAAGATCATTTCTTAATGATGAAAGGGTCAATTCATCAAGAAGACATAACATTTATGCACCTAATAACAAAGCTTCAAAAATACATAAAGCAAAAACAGATAGCGCTGCAAAGAAAAATGGACACATCCACAATTATAATTGAGGATTTCAAAACTCCTCTCTCAATAATTGATAGGACAAGTAGACAGAAAACCAGCAAGTATACAGTACATTCGAACAGCACTATCAACCAAGTTGACCTCATGGACATTTATACAGCACTCCCTGCAGCAGTGGCAAAATACACATTCTTTTCAAGTACACACAGAAAATTTGCCAAGATAGACAATATTCCAGGCCATAAAACAAATTTCAAAAAAGTTAAAAAAGATTCAAGTCAAATAAAGTATGTTCTCTGATTATAATGGAATTAAATTAGAAATCAATAACAGAAAGATACCTGGAAAATTCCCAAATATTTAGGAGCTAAATAACACAGTTCTAAATAACCCATGAGCAGAAGATGAAATCAAAAGGGAAATGAGAAAGTATTTTGAACTGAATAAAAATGAAAGTCTATCGTACAAACATTTGTGGATGCCACTAGAGCAGTGCTAAAAACGGAAATTTATAGAAGTAAACACGCATATTAGAAAAAGAAGAAAAGTCTCAAATCAGTGACCTCAGCTTCCACATTAAGAAACTAGAAAAATAAGAGCAAATTAAATCAAAAGTAAGCACACCAAAGGAGATAATTAAGATCAGAATAGAAATCAGTGAAATATAAAAACAGAAAAACAATGAAGCCAGAAGAGGTTTTTTTTTTTTTTTTGGAGGAGATTAATAAAATTGATAAACCTCTAGCCAGAATTATCAGGGAAAAAAAGAGAAAAAACACAAGTTATCAATATTAGGAAGGAGAGAAGTGACATCAGTACAGATTCTATAGCCAGAAAAAAAAGGGTAATAAGAGAAAATAATTAAAACTTTATGCCAGTAAATTCAACAACTTAGAACTTGGGGCGGGGCTGCAATGGCTTAAATTTACAATCAGTTTCTGAAGCCTCTTAGGGGCTACATCTAGGGTTACCAACCATCCTGGTTTGCCCAGAACTGAGGGGTCTCAGGGGACATGGGACTTTTGATGCTAAAACTGGAACAGTTGGTCACCATAGGCCTGCATCCCCTTGGTCACCCTCCCCTCCCCCCAGTCCAATCACCCAGAAGCCACAGCTGCCCACAGAGGGATCTGTCTTACCAGGCTTGACTCTGCCCTTGTGATCTCTAGGTTGCCTGAGTAGGCAAGGGTCTTTGCTTGACCTTCTCTCCGTGCTGGCCCCACCGGTCAGAGGCAGGGTCTTTCACAGGCACCCCAGGCTGCAAATGCACCTAATTAATCCTCCCCTCGCTTTGGGAGAGGTTGCCAGGTTCTCAGAAAAAGCCTCTGGATGAAGCATTAAAATGTGATTTCTAGGACTTCCCGGGCCATCCAGTGGTGTTAAGACACCACACTTCCAATGCAGGGCGCGCAGGTTCGATCCCTGGTCAGGGAACTAAGATCCCACATGCCACGCAGTGTAGGAAAAAAAAAAAATGTGATTCCCAACAGCCCGGGCTGGAATTGGCTTTGAAGGTGTAACTGGCCTTACCCTGGCCCACTGCCATCCTCTGCTTCGCTAACCATTAACTCTGAGGGTTCACTTCCCTTCTTTTACACTTCTCTGTGTTTCTGCCTCTCCCCACCCTAAGTGGGAGTTCCTGCATATTTGAGACAATGGAGGCATTCCAAAAATCAGACTTCACAGCCATCCCTGAGCCCACCCCACCCTCACTCATGCACCCTCCGTGGCTCCCTGCTGTCTAAAAAGTAAAGTATGGTTTCATGGAGCCAAAGTTCAAGGCCCCCTGTCATCCCGGTTCATACTTCATGAGATGCTCAGTCAAATAAGACGGCGCACTGCAGGTTCCTGACTCTGAACTTTTGTCTGCTCTGTGTCTACTTCTCAGAATTCCATCTCTTCTAGCTCTTCATGTACAAATCCAACACTTCTTTTCCTGCTCACCTCAAATGCCACCTCCTCCAGGAAACCACCTCAGATGCCCACAGCTGGAGGTGAGGTCTTTTCCTCTAGATCAGCTTTGTCTGTGGCTCTTGACACTCTCTGCTGTGCATTAGAGCTATTCACACACACAAGTTCTCTTGACTCCTACATTCTAATCCTTCCTTGACAGCTGGTGACCCATCTTCTAGTCCTTGCCCCATCATTTACACCCCAGAACTCTATATTTTAGCCTCGTAAATGGCTTGTCGGTCCCCCAAAGAGATGTGTTTGCTCACTGAAGATTCCGGGCTTTTGCCCATGCTGTTCCCACTCCCTGTCATTCCCTTCCTCCGGGTCCACCTGGGGACTCAGCCATCATTTTACAACCCCAGATCTACTTCCCCAAGTCCCTGGGCTCCCACCTATTGCCAAGGGAGCACTTAACCACTCTGTACTCTCCCATCCCCTTGCATCCCTGTCCCCCCAACTATCCTGGGGGCGCCTTGAGGGCACCTTCCTTATCCCTCATCTTTACATCCCTGGTGCCCAAGAAGCACCCAGCAAATGTTTGCTGAATGAATAATTGAGCATCAGCACTCTAAGTCACGGTTTCCGGATGAACAGACAACCCACCACCTCCAAAAGCCTGTCCTGATTTACTTCCTCCTGAACTAAAAGCTGATTAACATTGCTGTGTGACCGCGGGAAAGTCACTTTCTCTGAATCGTAAGTTGTTCACCTCTAACATGAGGGGGTTGGATTTGATAGAGAAAGAGAACCCTGCCAAGTTTCCCTTTTTCTGATCCTGGTTCAACGATACTGAGCTTTAGCCTAAAATCTTCAATATTTGTGTCTGGTCTCTTCAAGTGACCCACGAGGACATCCTTCATCCTCAAGCCCAAGCCCAGCATCAGGCTGTGTGCCCCCGCAAAGCCCTACGAAATGCCTTCTGAATAAATATTAAGCCACTCAGGGGGTCCAGGGTCTCGCACCAGCAAGACGGGTGAGAATTGCTAAGGGCACATTATCAGAGACAGCCATTCTTCCCGCAGGCGCCACCTGGGTGTCATTCTTGCAGCTCCCACCATAGGGACCAGCAGGAAGTGGGTTCAGATGGCCCCAAAGGAAATTCTGATTTGAAAGATGTCCCAAGGGTCCTGCATGGTGGAGAAGGACCTGGTGACAGAGAGCCCTTCATCTGCAGGGTGGGAGGTGACTTGGTGTGTGCTTTAGTGACCCACTGGCCTGAGACAGGCTCCCTGCTCTGCCCTCACCGGCTGTGGTATCTTAAAGAGGGGCCTTAATCTCTCAGGCTTCGTTTGTCAAAGTGGAATGAAAACCATTTCAATTTCAAAAGGCTGTTGTGAGGGTTAAATGGAATAAACAATCTAACAATCTGATTTCTCATTTTTTCTCATTTTACTCCACTTTTATTCTTTCAAACGCATAACTTGATTTTTCTCCAATTTCCGTTCTCTCTCCTCAGCTTATTAGGTCACATGAGGCTGATGTTAATGACACAGAAACCATTCCCTGACTGCAATTTCTTGCACGTGGTAGATACTTCATAAATGTACATTGGATGGATGAATAAATATCTGGTCATACCTGGAAGGGGAGGACAGTAGTTGCCCCCCATCCTCCTCCAGGTATCATTTGAGGAAGAAAGAATTCATTCAATCATTTTCAATAGCTATAGACCCGTAATATGTGCCATTAATTTTAGCAAATTAATTTAACCACCAAACAACCCTCTCCGCTCAGTGTGACGTGTCCTCGTTTTCCATCTGAGGAAACTGATATGGAGAGAACTTACCCACAGACCCTGTAAGTGACAGGGCTCTGGTTCAAGTCCAACTTTTCTCTAAGTCCACACCCTTACCGTGCAAAGGATTTACCATCTTTCCATTTCAGAAGTTATACACATGCATCATTGTAGACTTGGAAAAGACAGAAAAATAGAAAGCATCAAAGTTTAACCACCAAAAGACATCCTGAGTTTAATACCTTGGAATATTTTTTCAGATCTCTTTTTCTGCATATAGATTTCATAGGTCTGGGTTTTTTTGGTGGTAGGTTTTTTTAAGCTATGATCAGATGGTATAAGCAGGTGTGTATCCTCACTTAACATTCTGTTGAAAGCATTTTCTCCTTGTTTTTACATTTGCGCCATCATTTGAATGGCTGCGTAATATTTCTATCAAATGGACATACCATAATTTACTTATTCCTCTGTTGTTGAACTGGAATTGCTTTCTCTGTTTTTGCTATTGTAAATAATACTCTGCCTGATATCTTTGTGGACAGAGTTTTAAGATGATCTTCTCGGGCTAATTTTAATTCTTTCCTTAGGCTAGTTTCTAGAAGGGTGAGATTTCTGGGTCAAGGGAAATGAGCATTTGTAAGGCTCTTGAAAAATAGAGTGCCGAGTGTATTTTCTCAAAGATTTTCACGTTACAAAATAAAAAGGAGAGTAGAGAACCAAAGAAAGATAGATGGTTACTGGACAGCTGGCAACCACAGACAAGAAAAAACAGGGCATGCCAACTATAAAGCTTTATCAAGGACTGAGCTGTGTCAAAGAGAAGCGATAGCAAAAAGCTGTGTTCTTAGGAAGGAAAAAAACATATAAATACTGCATGTGGATTAGTGAAGGAAAGATATTTTCAATCACTCTGAAAGCACAAGTGCGCTTACTAAAAAAAAAAAAAAAAAAAAGCACATGGAAGTCTACTCTTATCTAACAAGTCTTCCTGCCTCTTCCCATCTGCCGTACCTCTGTGCTTCGAGAAAGAAGGCCCAGGTTCCAACATTAGGTCTGTCACTGGACGGCTCTGTGTCTGCCGGCCTTTCTGTGCCTCCGTTTATAGGCCTGCCTGGCCTACCTCCCAGGGGTTATTAGGAGGAAAAATAAGCTCATGTATATGAAAATCCTTTGTAAAATTTCAACCACTGATATGATTTGGTGGTCAAAAAATAATTTCCTATTAATTATGATTCATAATGTAAGAATCTTCAGGACCCTACAGAAGGCATCTCAGCAGAGTTTCTCAAAATGTTTTAATATACCAGGAAACTTTATGTGGTTTCTTTGAAACAGGCTTCTATCAATTTATAAGAGTGAGGTATGCTTTACTTTTGCTGGAAAACTCAGATTGTGTAAAGCGAGGCACAACTTCTCTGTTCTAAAAGTGGGCAGGTACCTCTGCCCCGTGCCCCCAGCTCCAATGTCAGACAACACTATGCTGATTCAGATGACCCCCCGGGAGCTGAGCTGACCCACATCTGTACAGCTGGGCTGGCTTAACCACTGAGGACCTCAGCTACAGCCCCTTCCCAGGACCCCCAGCCCTGAGTCAGTCCTGGAGGCAAGACCACAGACCAGGGCCATCATTCAGTTCAACCAAGCACCACTGGGCTCAGGCTTGAAAAGGAGTTTCCTTCCACTCCCTGGAGCGTTCTTCCAGAAAGGTGTTTGGTCCCTCCACCCTGCAAAACCTCCAGAGACTCCAGGGTTTGGCAGGTAGTCCTTACAACGAAGCCAGCCCTGCCAAGAACACAAGTTGGGCAGCATTTAAACTTTCATGCCTCTGCCATCTTGGCTTCCAGCTACCATGTTCACGTCCATCTCCCTGGGCGGGGCTGGAAACCACAGGTGCATAGGGCTGGAAAGGCGCTAAAGGTCATCTAGCCCTTCCCCTTGATTTACAGTTGAGATATCAGGGTCCAGAGAGGTGGTGGCCCCCCCATCTCCTTGATATTAAGTATGAAGTTTTCCTAAGCTAGCTGTTCTTCAGTCTCAGTGTGCATCAGAAGCAGGGAGGAAGTGGGTTAAATGCCCATTCCTAGGCCCAACACCACACCTGCTACGTCAGACTCTCTGAAGGTGGGACCCAAGAATCTGCCTTTGTAAACAAGCCTCCCAGTAATGCAGATGCACACAAAGTTGTAAAACTCCTGAGTGGTAGGTAGGACCACTTGCCACTCAATGCCCAGAGCCCTGACTCGTGCAGCTGGTGGCCCTAGTTTAGCCCCTGCTGGTTGTGCTTCCACTGCCCACCTGCTTACACACACACACACACACACACACACACACACAAGCACATGCATTCATAGCGGGCCTGTTGACATTGGGGAGGTAAATGACCAGGTAAGTTCAAAATCCAGAGAGAACCAAGGACAGAGTCACCTGGGCCTCTCAGCAAATGGTCAGCAGCTTTGGAAGAAGCTCTCTGGCTTCCAAAGGAAATCCTGGGCAGCTGAGGAAGGGCTGAAAACGCATTCAGCATCTTTCAATGACAGCAGCTCACATATTTGCAGACACCAGCTCAATGGGGTATTTCATTCCCAGATAATTTAATAGCTGATTCTGCCCATTAATTTCTTCCTGAGGGCAATCCCTGATGGGAACTACATCGATTCCTGATGAGTCATTCATTGGCCAGTAAACGTTATAGAGCAACCCAGGCCACCCAGCACTAAACATCCCACACAAGACAGTGGAGATATCAGGCCCTCTGATATAGGGACATAGAGAGCCTGGAAAAAGTCCACAGAGAGCCCCTAACATGGCTCGAGGGCTGGGAAATAAGGCCTGTGAGACTGGTGAAGTGTCCTGTCCCCAAAATAGTCTGAAACCCATCTGGGGAGCTGGGAAGGGGCTGAACTGTCAGAAGTGATTACTAGGCAAACAGCATCAAGCATGTTTATTTTTAACTTGAGGTCCTTTTTACTGCAACTCCCTTCCAAGCTCTACTGTTAATTTCTGCCTGGATTTTCCAACACGGAGTGAATCTCTCTCTCTCTCTCTCTCTCTCTCACACACACACACACACACACACACACACACACACACACACACACAGCTGTGTGCCTATGGGGTCTACCGCCTACAGTAAAGGTTCATTCAGTGGTGTAGGCCAGTTAGAGCTTTGAATGAGGAAATCCAGGGATAATCCAGAGAACTGGAGTCTAGCCCCGCCTCTGCAGCCAACTGCATGACTCCAAGCAAACGCTTGGCCTTTCTGGACCTCAGTTTTCCCATCTCTCAAATAGGTTGGACTAGTTTAATGGTACACAACCTAACTACAGGGCTAGGATCCTCTAGGAAGTTTTTGAAAAATCCTGGTATTTGGGCCTCATGCCAGAACAGCTGAATCCTAATCTCTGGGGTAAGCCCCGGGGTATCTGTAGTTTATACAGGTACATGATTCTGATGCAGAGTGTGGGCTGAGAACCACTGGCCTAGGTGATCCAGTTCTGCTGTTCAATTAATTCCATCATTTATCATGGAGGGGACAAGACAGAGAAAAGATGGAGTGGCTGCTTTTCTTCTGATTCCTGTGAAGAGAAGCCAAGGGCAGAAAGGCTCAAGTGTGCCATCTGGGATTCAGTATAAATTCAGAATTTCCTGAATAGAAAGAAAAGGATGTTCTGAATATAAAATTAGACAAAAGCCCTGGGCTTGAGGTTTCTTAGCAGAAATATACTGTCAAGGGACAGGAAGAGATTCCTCTCCACGGGATGCAGCCTGGGGTGAAGGATGAGCTGGGAATCTTGGAGGACCCCCCCTGGTCATCCACTGAGGGCGGGGACACCTCTGTCCTTCGCCCTGGGCCTGATGATGCTTTCCAAGCACCTTCTCAGGCCTCACGGAAATGAAAGTGCAGCACTTAAGCCTCTTGGCAGCCGAGCAGCCTCAGACAAGTCCCTTCTCTCTGCACCTCATATTTTCCTCTGTAAAATGGAGAAGGTGGGAGTTAAATCAAATATCCTATTCCATCAATTCTAAGCCACGCATTTAACATCTCTGAAATAGAGATGGACCTTACAATCAATGGCCTCTTACCACTAATTGGCAGGATCCTTTTTTTCTTAGAGGTGTTCCAAGTAATGGTGCGTCTTACAAAGGATAGCATCTTAGCATTGGTGAAATATGGTCATATCTCTGGTTCCTCCCAATTCAAACATTCTAAAAATTCCATGACTCTTTGACCTTCTGTCCAGATCATCTTTACTACCAAGCAGTATATGCATCAAGCCCTGTGGAGAGGCACCAGCTTCTACTAGTTCTTTGCCCTTCAGTGTTATCCACGGACCAGGAACAGCGTCAATGGTATCAACGCATCAGAAACACCAGCTGGTCAGAAGTGCAGTGTCTCGGGCCCCACCCCACCCCACGTTCTGTTGTATCAGAACCTGCATTTTTACCAAGATTCCCTCGTGGTTCCAAGCACATGAAAGTTTGAAGAGCACTATAGTAGTTCACACTCCTCCATCAGAAACACACAGGCACCTAAATCTGTTTGCTGGGAACACTCATCCAGAGCCTTACTATAAATAAGAACCTCTGTGGAGCTCCGTTGCATTTCGCGCTTGCATACAGTGTGAAGAGCGGCTTGTTTTGAAGTCTGAAATAGGGAGGGAAACCCTGGGAGGATGGCTACAGGCACATACTCTTCCTTTAAGAGCCAGAGGTGGGGCAGGTGGATACGGGCAGCACTTCAATGGCAGATCTGGGGCTGGGTACCAGCACCAGCACCGCCCAGCACCCCCTCTCCTTCCTGAGCCTCACTTTTAGCACCATCCTGCCCCTCACCCAGAGAACCCATCACCCCATTAGGTTTCTGACACCCAGCCTCGTCCTAGCTGCTCATCTCTGCCCCTGGATCTCAACTTTATATCTGTATTTTCCATTGTCCTGTGTCCTTCTTATTTCCAGCCCTGCAACTCTCCCCAGGGTCCACCACTATCCATCCATCCATCCATTAATCTGACAAATATTTATCGAGCATCTGCACACCTTGGGGACCCACAAGTGCTTACACCTGGCCCCACCCATGGGGAGCACACAGTCTGGTGGAGGAGGCCAACCAACGTGTGAGCCACTGTTTATAACGCCTTGTGGTAGGTGTAGGAGAGGAGAAGCACAGGGTGCTATGGGAGTCCAGGGGGAGGGGTCTCACTCAAACTTAGGGGGTAAGGGATGGCCGCCTAGAAGAGTTGCTGTCTGAAGTGGTATTCAGGGATCAGTAAGCATTATCTGGATGAAATGTGGAAAGAAAAGCATTCCAGGCATCACGAGCAGCCTAATAAAAGGCACAGAGGCAAGAAGCAGCTCACGAGCGATTTATGTTGTAGCACACAAAGCCTGGATCAGGAAGTAGGAGGCAGGTGGGGCTGGATCAAGCAGGGCCTGTCAGGCCAGGTTAAGGATTTGGACTTTAACCTGAGGACTTCTGTTATGTTGTTATGCAACAGATGATACTTAATGAGAGCCTTCAGGATGTCCTGAACTAGGTGAAGTTGGGTCAAAAGAACCAGCAGGCAGGCTCTGTTCCCAAAGACCCTGAGGCCTTTGGGACAGATAGAAAGATGTCATATCATAGAAAGATAAATGGTGGCACAAGGCTGCGTGCACTGAGCACCCAATGATCCAATGGGAAGTGCTACTGGAGTCAAGAAAAGGGAGAGTGGAAGGACGAGCCAGGAGAGCTTCCTGGAGGAGGGCAGGACTTGAGACACGAATTAGCAAACTCAGCCATAATACAGGGATTCGAAGCAGACAGGGGCACAGGAAGTTCTCAGATGGCTGGCTGACCCTAGAGGACCTTGGGAAACCAGAGTGACTCTTGGGCGATGAATAGTCCTGGGGCAGGAGAGAAACACGTGGTGACTGACCTAATTAATAGGTGAGGAGCTGCCCTGGAGTCAGGGTAAGTAGGGTGGCTGGGACTGAGTGGGGAATGCCCAGGGAGTGCCTCCATGTGCGGGCATCAGGGGCTAAATCCCACGTGCCCACAGCCAGGCACTTGGCAGGGAGAGGCTGCCAGCTTCCTAAGTATCCACTGAATTCTGTTTTCAGCTTGTTAAACCTAGGAATGTAACTCCTCTGGACTCAGCTGACTCTCCTGTATTCCTCGAGGGCTGGGAGAGGAATGGACCATCCCGACCCCACCCCAGGACACCACTCCCCTGGGAAATGCAGCTGGGAGAGCCCTGACCCAGGGGCTAACATGGGCTGGGTGGAGGGGAGAGAGCTTGCCCCAGGCCACGTGGCCCGTGATGGCGGAGCTCCCTGAGCCTGTCCATGGCGTGGCATGAAGTGTGCTGAGAATCCCTTCCTCCTACCCCAAGCTCTCCCTGAAGTCAGGACAAGTTGCAAGCCTGCAAATGGCCTTTTTCCCATGCCAAGTCATCATTGGTCACGCCCATTCCTCATCGGGATCAATACAAGGGGACATCTTACCCCAGTTTTGATATCTGAGGGGTAGTTTATGAGCTAAGTGACTGAAGTCTAAATAACGAAGCCGTGTCTACTTGATAAATGAAGCTCTGGAATGCCTGAGACGCCACACTTGCTAAACCTGCACCATAAGCTTTTCTGTAATGATAAATTCTCTCCGGCATCAGGCAAAGCTGAAAGCCACAGGCACCCACAAGGACAGTCTTCTGCAGAATTGTGGCTTGCACAGACACAGCTCAGGAAAAACTCTGAGTATTGACTTCCCTTGCATGACTGTGCTGTGTTAGTGGTAGGACGGTAGAATCCTGGAATGCTGAGCTGAGAAAGCCCAGAGAGACCATGAAGGACTTGTCCTTGCCAAGCAACCTCCCAATTTTACTTACGGAGAAACTGAGGCCCAGGGAGGGAAGATTGCCTTGGTAACTGGCTTGGCTGCCTCGAGCGAGAGTCAAGTCAGTTGGGCTCCAGCTTTGTGCCCGCCCGGGGGGAAGAGAAATTGGTCTCCCACCTTTGGCCCAAAAAGCTTGAGGGCTAGTAGGAAGCGGGCATGTCAGCCGATGACTGTGCTGCATTCAAAATACTAGATACTCCCCCTTTCCCAGCTGGTGCCAGCTGTAGGGTAGGCAACTGCAGTGGGAGAGAAGGGTGCTTTCCCCTCTTTCCCTGACTGATATCTCTACCCCTTCTTCTTAGCCTTGCCAGTCACAGTGTTTGATCCCTACAGGGGAATGGGAGAGAGGAGGAAGAAAGGAAATGAGATGCTCTTTTATCTGACTGATACTCTTCAGAGACGGAATGTGCTCTTTATCAGGGAGATATTTAAAACTTTCCCTCATGGAATACTTTCTTGGGTTCTTTGGAGACCGCTCTGCATGACCTCTCTGCCTAATGGGAGTTTTTACCTGAAATTCCCTTGCCCAGGTAATAGCCTCGCCTCTCCCTCTTGCTTTCTTTTTCTCCCTGGTTCTCAGCGTTCCACTGCCACATAAACTTTCTCTCACTGTTGGGGTCTCCTTGTCCCTCTGGATGGCAATCCCGGGCAAGATGACTGCAAGCCCACCAGGCTATCTCCCCCTTGAGGCCATATCTGGTCAGGACAATCTTGAGGTTGCAGGCAGATACCCATGTAAAAGCACCCCTACTTCCCTCAGCAGGTAAACTTGTCAGGGAATTACTCATCCTCAGATTTCTCAAACTCATTCTAATATCTGCCCACCATGTACAGCAACTGCAGGTGACAAATATTAAGCCCCTTGATAGTTTCCTCATCGTCTACTCTCTTTAGTTGACGAGGGAGAATCCCATTCATTCTCCTTCCTTGGGGAGGGGAGCGGATGTACTCCACATACACCAGCACCCCAAAGACTCCAGCTAACTCTTCTAATCCTCTACTTCTCCTCTTGATGTGAATGAGAGGGTTGGAAACAAATGGTTTTGCACAACCTCCTTTTGCAACTTCTGCATGATGGTCTCATGCTTCATTATGGAATCTGTTTTCTGGGTCCTCAGCAAAAACTAAAGTAAAATTTTTTTTTTTAATTTATTTATTTTATTTATTTATGTTTGGCTGCGTTGGATCTTTGTTGCTGTGTGCGGGCTTTCGCTAGTTGCGGCAAGCGGGGGCTACTCTTCGTTGTGGTGTGCGGGCTTCTCATTGCAGTGGCTTCTCTTGTTGTGGAGCACAGCCTCTAGGCGCGCGGGCTTCAGTAATTGCAGCATGCGGGCTTCAGTAGTTGCAGCACGCGGGCTCAGTAGTTGTGGCTCGCGGGCTCCAGAGCACAGGCTCAGTAGTTGTGGCTCACGGGCTTAGTTGCTCCGCGGCATGTGGGATCCTCCCGGACCAGGGCTTGAACCCGTGTCCCCTGCATTGGCAGGTGGATTCCCAACCACTGCGCCACCAGGGAAGTCCAAGTAAAATATTTTTATTTTAACATTGTGTTATACTAGCTTTAAAAATGAACACACACTTACCTATATTCATTAAATATGTAGTTTCCTTAACAATCTTGTGATTCAATTGTGTATCATGTTTTATTCAATTATTAAATTCTAAGCACTTTCAAAACAAAAAAAGAATGTGGTGCCAGCATAAAACACAAACCTGGACACCAGGGTCCAAAGGCAAGAAGGGATGGGTGGAGGAGGCTTCTTGGCCGAGGGACACAAACCGAGCCTTGAAAGCCAGGTAGCTGGTTGCAGGCTGAGAAGCAGGAAGAGCCATCCAGGCAGGGAGAGAGAAGAGCAAAGGTAGAGAGGCTATGGGAGCCTGATCGTTTGGGGGAAGATGAGAGGAGAAACAGGAAGGCAGATCATGGAAGGTCTTCTGAAGAAAAGGAGCTTGGATTTTATCGGGGAAGGTGGCGACATGACTGAGTCTGCATTTTAGGAAGACCAGATGGGGGTCAGATTGGAGGGGGTGCATGAGAAGCAGGGGGGGCAGTTAGGAGACTATTGCGATGGTCCAGGAGGGAGCTGAGGACAGTCTCAACTTGTCCAGAGAGGGGACACTTGCAGGGACTTGGGGAGATTGAATCAGAATTGCTCACCCATCCAGTGGAGGAGAAGGGAGAAGGAGGAGGGGTCAATTTATTGGGTCTAAAAATTAAGAATCTGGTATCCAGTGTTCTTCAAGTTGTGAGCTGAGTGTCCACACAACAGCTAGCAGAGGTGAGTTACAATACACTGTCCGGTTAGTAGAAACCATTGGGCTAACTCATAATGAACCTTCAGTTTGAGCAATTGTGTTCTGTTAAATAGTAGAGTAGTGCCGTAAAGTAGTGCCGTAGTAGACAGGAGAGGTTAACTGCTATAATAATCAACCCTTAAATCTGAGTCGTTTGACACAACGACAGTATATTTCTCCCTCATGTTGTGGTCCAGTGCAATTGGCAGTGGAGCTCTGCTCCATGCAGTCATGCAGGGATCCAGCTTTCTCCCATCTCTGTCCTCCTTTAGGCTTTGAGACTCATCTCTCTTCCGCCATCAGCTGGGGAAGGAGAGAGCACATCTACTCTTAACCACCTCAGCCTAGGAGAACTAGTCATACACACCACCTGGAGGCACAGGTGGCTGGGAAAAGCCACCAACCCGAGAGGAAGATGAGAACCCCAACACTGGTCTCCACCACGCTGCCCTAGTTTACCTGTGCAGCGGCTTCACAGTTTAGCTAGCACATGGCATTTTCTTAATGAAGATGCTCTGGACACCTACTGGAGCTCAGTGGACAGGATTTGCCCAGCCATCCCTGATCCAAAGACCCCAAACAGACAGGGCTGCCTCATACCCTGGAGGTCACTGAGATAGATTGTGTCCTGCATTCTGTGCCCTGGCCTCTCTGTCTTGAAATGAGGGCTCAGCTTTTCACCTGCCAACTTCCCAATGCCAAGAGCTTTCTGTTCTCCATGTGTTCCTCCTAATAGATGGCTCTTCCCTTCCGCACCCGCAGGAGACAGAGGCTCTAAGGCAGTTGTCAAGAATTACCGCAGCCCAGAGAAAGGACGGGGAGAATGAGAGTGATTCATCAAGAAGACTTATAAGCCGATTGGGCAGCCCGTGATCGGAGCTGTTTAGCTACCAAAAGGGATAGCGAGATAAATTACAGCCAGAAGAATTAACAGTTACAACCGTGGCCTCTTACATTGTGAGGGCTTGTTCCAATCACCTGTCACTGGGCTTTTAAAGGTTAGGGGGAAACGTTTGGGGGGTGCCTGACTCTGCATTTATGTCTTGCTTTAAACAACTGAAGGATGGGTTCCTGGGAAAGAGGGTGAGACGGATATTTATAAATGAAATCTTTTCTTTGGGTTACTGCTGCAGACCTATTTTTTTTCTCCAGTTCTATTTGATTTCTAGCAGGTAATTGTTCCTAGCACTGGCTTTCCATAACACGGGCTGTGCACTTTCTCTCTCTCCACTAAAGTCACCATCAAGTGGCTAATGAATTGTAAACAGGCATGGCAACGTGCACATGTTGCTGCCATTTAAAGGACCCTGGCTAAGCCCTTTGTGAAAATCAAATGTCCTTGAATCATTAAAATAAGCCCTGCCCTGACTCAAGGCTGGGTGAATTCTATAGACCGGATGTTCTTAAGGCAAACAGAATTTTCTGGACTCTTTTTGCCAATGACAAAGGCCAAGATCTTGGCTATCTTGAGCACCTGCTATGTGTCATATAAACAATGCGCTGGATTCGGTTCATATATTATGTCATAAAAACTCTCCAGGACAGAGATTAATATTCCTATTTCACAAGACGTAACTGATACTCAAAAGAGAATCAATAGTTTGCCCAAGGTCACTAAGCTAGCATGTGGTGAAGTTGAGTTTCAGGCTTAGAATGTCTGACTGCAAACCCATAGTTCTTTCTACTCCCAACACTATCCCCAAGTAAGGTGCCTGCCTGTGGGCTTCTCTGGAAGACCCCAGAGATAAGCCCCTTTACTCATATTTTTTAAAAAGCTCCTGGGAAAAGACAAAACTTGAATCCACAGGGCTGTAGACAGTGCAGTGGTCGACTTGGTGTATGGGGTCCCCTGCCTCTCCCTGGTGGCCGGGCGGTAACCCGGAGAGAGGGCTGGGCAGGGTGAGGGAGTGGGAAGCAGCTGTCTCAGTCGCTGTGGGGCAGGACTGGGAGTCAGAAGCCTTGGGTTCTTGTCCAAACACTTTCTCCGAATTGCTAGATGATCGCAGGCAAATCGTTTTGCTTCTGTGAAGCTCCGTCTTCTCCTGTTTACAATGGCGATGATATGGCTGTGCCACGTTGAGAGGGAAAGAGCAGACCTTCCGTGGAGCATCCCAAGACATGCAGGAATTTCTCAGTGGGTCTCTGATAACGAATGGCTTCTCTCCAGTGGCAGTGGTCGTCACCTGGCATTAGACAGCGAGGGCTTCCTTAAGAGTGGGGACCACAGGACAGTGATGCCAGGCTTCGGCGTCAAACTGTCCAAATCTGAATCCGGACTCCATCACTTACCAGCAGTGAGATCTTGGGCAAGCTTCTGCACATCTCCGCCTCAGATTCCTCATCTGTATAAGAGGGATAACAGTAGTACCGACCTCAAACTTCATCTATGCGAAGTGCCTGGGCCAAAGGGTGTCTGTCCAGCTTCCTCCCTGCCCCTACGCTCCCACCCTCTACCATGACGGCATACGCCAGGGTCCACAGCACCAAGCAGGAGGGCTGAGGCCATGGAACAACCCCAAGGAGCCCGACAAAGAGCTTGAACGGGGGATATTTGTTCCTCTTTGAAAGGCGAGAGCCCAGGGCTTCTTCGTGGTCTGACAGGTTACACCTGTTCATCTGTGATGTTCCAGACTTGCAAGGGAAGGTTCACTTCAAAGACCACTTTATCAGAGCAGCAGGGAAGACATCAGAGCATTTTATAGTGAAGTCAATATTGCTTATGGTTTCTGCCGATGCTTTTTCCAGAGCACCTGAGTTGGGGAGAAGAGAAGTGGGGTGGGCAGCACAACAGTTTGGGGCACCAACTCTATGACTCTAGTTATGGACACCGACACACACATGAACTTTGCAGATAAGGATACTGTAGAGGGGGTGTCATGCACCCATGGTCATCCAGAGTCAGGATTTGTCACTAGGTCTGATCCACCCCAATCCAAACTGTGGTCCTTCAGGAACACAGGAGAAGGAATGCTGCCATTCCCTGTTGCCAGCCAAAGGCTAGCCTCTCTTACTGCTTGAGACAAGCAGCACAGAGGTGCATTCTGCTGGGAGGCGGGTGGGGACCCAGGAGTGGCTCTAGTTTAGATCTGTGATCTGGGCAATTTTCCCAGCAGCCACATTCAGTAGAAGGATGACGCCCACAGGGGTCTTAGTGGGTTATTGACATCTTAGTCGCTGTCCCAGGTGGGGCTTCACGTCTTCAGTCAAGGTCTTCATGCCCAGCAGGGTTGCCTGCCACCGTTTTCTTCTGTAACCTTCCCATCTGGTTCAAGCAGCCCTGCCCTGAGCCTTGGTACCACTAGGGGCAGCAGTGAGCAGGTGACGTTGTCCAGCAGGGCTGCAGCGCTCAGGCACGTGGCCCTTCCCCACCCAACCTGTGCCAAAATTCCACAAAGGGGAGGTTTCCCCTGGGTACAGTCCTGGGGAAGGATACATCTGGAGCTCCTTTTATACACCAAATGCTGTGATGGGTGCCTCCGTCTCCATGCTAACTCATTTAATACTCCCTCAAACCCTGGGAAGTAGAGATAATTATTCCCATCGTGCAGATGAGGAAACTGAGGCTCAAAGATATTTTAAAACTTGCCCAGGGTTGCATAGGAAGTCATAACAACAGCTGCCATTTATTGAGCTCCAGCTCTGTGCAAGACACTATGCTGAACCCTTTCAGGCATGACCTCATTTAGAATATTTCATCAAATCTAAGACAAGGACAGCTGTAATAAGGGTCAGTGTTATTTTATGTGCCAGTAAGAAAGAAAAACACTACCACTGATGGTAAGACCTTACAGAGGTGTTAGGATGTGGGAAAATATGTGTTTCATAACCAACGAAATATAGACATTCTCACAATGAGATATGTACTGTTACTCCCAGCCTACAGTTGGGGAAACTCAGCCAATAACTGACAGAGCTAGAACCCAAAGCTGTGTCTCCCTGAGTCCAGAGCCCAGTCTTTTCACCATGAAGTGATGCCCTGAGTATTGACTAAGTCCCTGCTCTGCTCCAGTGCCAACACTCTCCTAGACCATCTCCTTCAGTCTCCAGGCAAACTTGTGGGGTGGTACCGGTACCCCTTTTTGGAGATGAAGAAATAACTGAGAATTAGAATCCAGTGCCCCGTTCCAAAGGCCACTCTCTTTCCGCGACATCACGTGGTACGTCACCTGCCCCTTCCAGCCTCTGTAATCCCCGAGCCATCTTTTCCAGCAGCCCACGTGGTGTCCCGTGTGGAGACTGACTCTGTCAGGGCCCCCCCCACCACTGGGAAGGTGAATGTCTTTCTCAGGGCCCAGCCAGGAGCCAGCCCATAACACGTACAAATGACTTTGAACTCCCGAGGCTGGTGGTGTATTGATCTCTCCATTGTAGTCCTTCCAAATGGACCAAGCGTTTAAGATGATGTCTATGAAAGGGGAACGTGTCCCCAGTTCCCCTTCAAAGTGTTTTGTGGAGGTACCCCATAGACTGTAATTATAACTGGGACCACCAACTCAGCCATACAAAATTGGAATCATTCAGTGGAAAAGAAAGGGTTTTTTTAAGGTTGTAAAGTACTCTGACTGTGTAAAAAATGTGGCCCAGCATGCTGACGATGGTGGCATTTCTAGAGATGGTGGCCAGGAAGTCACAGTTTGAGGGACTGACAGGTAGTGATAGATGAGATTCCACAATTATAATGAACCCTCCACAAATGTTAATTATTTGGGGGATGATGGAACACAGTGTGGTGTTATAAACAGCCTAAATACAAAGCAGGTAGCCCTCTTTGGAAAATTGCATAAGATTCAATTTAGTGCGGGTCCTGCTGGTGCAGAGCTGAGCCAGAAAGATCAGCCCTGAGAACTCGGCCCCAGTCTGAGAGTTCAGTGACTCAGGAGCGCAGACTTTCGATTCCAGATCTCATCCTTCCAGGATCCACACGTTTTATGCCTGTAGACATTTACCACCCCCACACCGGAAAGCTCCAGGAAGGGGGTAATAAAAGATGAATTTTACGGCCACTGCTCTGTGCACACAGAGCCTCCCTGCCACGGAGCCTTCATCAGGCAGGGTCACAGGAGGAAATTCATCCAGTCCCCGAACGCGGTCATCCAGGGCCGCAGCGGTGGAGTCCCAGAGGGAAAAGCGGCTGCGGCTCATTCTGACACCCTTGCCGGGCTTTCAGAGGCCTCGAATGGAGCGTGGGGCGTAAAGGTGTGAAAGTGCCCCTCAGCCCCGCCTCGAGGATTAACTGAAGCCACACACGTGGTCAGTGTGGGCACTCAACGAGCATCCCGTCCTTCCCTAGTCAGGGCTAGGATTTGGCAGCGTGGTGCTGGGTCAGCTGCAAACCCTCCTAGGTAGCTCAGATCTGCTCTAGGGTGGAGGGCCAAGGCGGGGTGAGGAGAGGGGGATGGGCAGGTGGCCCCAGGAGGCTGCAGAGGACAGAGCTTGTGTTCAGTCCACACACACACCCAGCACCCACTCACTCACACTCCCAGCTGGGGCAGAGCCACCCCGAGACCCCCCCCACCAACTCCACGCCCACCCAGATATGTGGAAAGTGGATTCCGAATGGAGCTAAAAGCCAAAACTGTAGCAAATGCATTGAGGTGCTCTCCACTCAACCTGCACCCAGCTTCTCTTTCAAATATACAATGGAAAAAAGCCAGGTCGTAAAAGGCCCCCATCCCCATCCCAATAGAGATTGTGAACAAAGGCCAGTCTGTGCCCCCACAAACATACTTCCCCAGCACACACACACACACACACACACACACACACACACACACACACCCCACACACACACACACACACACCCGCCTAGCCCATTCAAACAGGAATGTTTTCATTGCGATGTAAAGGTGAGGTATTTGAAGGGGAAACAATGGGATGATGGGGATTGATAGCTGGCGGAGGAGCGGAGCGAAGCCCCAGGCAGGGCTGCAGGAGAGGGAGACAGGCCGATGGGGGCTACCCGGCGCTCTGTCTGTAGGCGACACGCACACCTTCGTCCGTGTGACTCTCCTGCGGCTGTGCAGTGTGCGCCCTGCACCCAGATGTACGCGGCAGCTCTGAGATGCTCCAGCCTAGCCGCGGCCAGTCTTGCTGGCCTCCTCTGGACTCTTCCATTGATGATTCTCATAGGTGGAAGCTGGACTGAGGGATCTTCTTAGAAAGATGAAAATGCACCCAGGGTTAATAAAAAAAGAAAAAAAGGGGAAAGAGGAGAAGGAGGAGGAGGAGGAGGAGGAAGAGGAAGGGAAGAAAATACAGGGCAGAGATGCAGTCTGGATCCCAAATGGCCCCTTTCCAGCTTACAGAGCTGAGAGTATGGGTCACAGAAAAGGGCTGGGGGAGTCAGGACCCCTAGTACTATGTCATGAGGACCCCCCAGCAGCAGTGAAGTCCAGGGCAGAACCTGCAGGGGGGCCCAGGACAGGAAAAGACAAAGGGTACTTATGTCAACAGCTGGCCCAGGGTTGGAAGGAGTGAAGGAAACCCTAGGCTCTGAGTGGGGAAGTACCTAGTTCAGGTCAGCCTGGGAGTACATGGCCTGGCTCATATGCCTCTGAGCTCCCTCCTCTGGGTGAGGCCACCTCTGCGCCTGCGTCCCTGCGACACTTGCCCTCCCCCAGCTTCAACCAACAAATCACACACTAAGGCAATTTGCTGAGAACACACTGCCGGCACCGACAGCACTTGCCCAAGAAATTGTGTCCCGACGAAGATGCGACGATAATGGTGTGTCAGCATGCACAGACACACTTAAAAAACGCTCTTCTGCCAAGGCAGCCCTTGCACTGGGGAGTGGAGGCAGGGCATGAATTTTGCAGGGGCTGGTACCTACCAGGGATGTATGTTCACTGAAGGTGCAAGAGTCACCGTAACAATGATGGAGAATTTTTCAGTCACCCGGGGCTGTTCCAGGGCACGGAGCAAGGCACACCAGCCTGACACTCACCCACGTGCCCCCTTGTTGCCCTACCTGAGGCTCCCCTTCCAGGCCAGGCCTCTCTTTATCTCTGGGCCTTTGCCTGGGCAGTTCCCTGGACCCAGGGCACTCTTGCCACTCCAGATCTGTCTAATGAACAACACAGTCTTTCTAGACTGAGCTCAAAGGTGACCACCGCCTCCATAAAGGATTTTCTGATCCATCCCCACTCCAAGTTGGTCTGGCCGTGCCCTCCTTAGTGCCTCCACAACTCCCGTACATTGTTACCCCATTATAGCACTTGCTTTGTTACATGCGTGTCTGTTCTTTCTAGACTGTAGGCCCCCAGGTCGTAGGAACCAGGCCGTATTCATCTTTGTAGCCTCAAATCCTAGGAGTGTTCCTAGAACAGATCAGGTGCTAAACAAACATTTATTGTACACTTGGAAAGTGGATGTGTGGGAGGGTGGGTGGATGGATGGATGGATGGATGGCGGGGGTGGATGGATGGAGGGTGGGTGGATGGATGGATGGATGGATGGATGAATGGAGGGTGGATGAACGGATGGATAGATGGATGAATGGATGGAGGGAGGGTGAATGGATGGATGGATGAATGGAACGTGGGTGGCTGGATCAATGAATGGATGTATAAATGGATGGATGGAGGGATGAATGGAGGGTGGGTGGATGGATGGATGGATGAAAATAATAATGAAAAAAATAATATTTTTATGAAAATAAAAGTGCAGGGGCTGTCTGCCCCATGACGCCAAAGCTGGAAGGATTCTTGTAGAGCTCCAGAGGCATATCTAGAGCCAGCAAAGCCCAAGGTGAAAGTCACGTTAGAATGAGGCAAGTTATAGTCTTTGAAAAAGATCCTCTTGCTTTTTTGAATAAACAATTCACTTTTTGCTCTTGTCCCGTTCTCTCCCACTCGCAGACATCTTTACAATGGATATAACCTCATTATTTCATTATTAGTCACAAACCATGGGTAATTTACTTTTTAAGCTGATTTTTGTTGCTTGCTGAAGTGCTGCATCAGCTACTACTACTTAGTTTCGAGCCAGCACAACCAGCAGTTCTGTGTGTGACCCCAGGGCCGGACCAGGGTGTTGCTGAATTCTGACTGGGTGAATCCTCCTGTGGTCCAAATGGTCCAAATGCCGTTTGGGGGACGCTCCTACGCAAGAGGGCAGGTTGTGGTTCCCGTTCTTGCAGGGAAGTCACGTTCTGTATTTTATATAGTACATAATAAGTCTTATCTAGTCTATGTGAATAGTTAACAATGTGTAGTGTGATGGTTCCTGCAGATGAAGCTTCCCTAAATACAACATCTCCTCTCGGTTCTGATTTCAGTCAAACGGCAGTGTTTAGATAAGTTCTAACACCACATCTGTGATCCATTGGTGATGGCTGCCATTTGTGCAGGACACGGGGAGGGGTGCAGTCATCTGGTTTCCCTTATAGACCACCCCCTATACTCTACTACACCTGGAGGTTATCTATTTTGAACCCAGGTGCTGCAGATGAAAAAGCTATGTCCCCCAGAGAGGACAGCAGGGTAACAGCACAGCCAATATGAGGCTGTCCCCTGACCCCCAGTCAGGAGCCTTGCAGTCAGACGGACCTGGTTTTGGCTCCTGCCTCTGCCACTTCTTAGCTGTGTGGTGTTGGGCAAGTTGCTGAAGTTTGCTCGTCTGTAAAATGGGGATGATAATATTTAACTGGCAAAGTTGTTGTGAGGGCTAAAGTGTTCAATGACTCCGTGCAACATTTCCCATGTTGGGTTCTGAAGAACCCATGTTCCCATCCCCGCATCTCTGCTGCAGCCTCCATCCACCCACCCAGGAATTGCCTCTGCTTCCTGTGGACCCTACCCACTGCGGTAAAAGGCAAGGCAAGGCACGGCACATTGATAAACGTGTAGATTGCTGGCTTCTAGTTCCAGCTGTGCCTCCTACTGTCTATGACCACAGTCTCTTTAACGCTTCAGTCTCCCAGGATATACAATGGAGATCATAAAAGTACCAACCCCACAAGGCTATGGTAAGGATTTGAGGCGTCAGTCCAAGTAAGGTGCTGAGTAAGGGCACAGCAAATATCAGCGGTGTCTATACCATCAATTAGTCTACAGTGAGTCTTTAGGGCAAGTAGTTCTTACTCACGCAGGGTCATTGTGTGGGTTGAAAGAGATGCTGTCCTTACAAGCACCTCCCACAGGGTCTCCAGCCGGGAGGGGTTATCATTGCTCAGTCTCTTTGCGATGACTTTTGCTTCTTCCTGGTGCCGTCTCTCCTGCTTTGACCTTGGGGACTGAACACTCAGGAAAACCACGGGGATGGGGCAGGAGGGGGGCGGGCGCCTCACTGCTTCTGTGCTGCCTGCAAGGGCATGCTTCCCATGAGACCCCATTTCTGCCTGTGTTACCGACTGATTGGTGGATTTGATTTTAGTATTTTATTTGATTTTAGTATTGTTTAAAAGGAGCACAATATAATCATTTGTGAACACACTTAAATCACTCCGCAGGCTGCAATAAAAACATCAAACCAAAAATTCTGGCTCAGAAAGCAAGCAGGCTCTGATTTGCCCTCCATCTGGGTGGGCCAGGGGGAAGTTTGTACTTGTAGTAGAAGGTGGGAAAATGAGGGGGGGGATCACAGGGCATGGCCAAGAGCAGGGAGACCTCACGAGGCCACCAATCCTAGAACCTGGGGCCTCTCGGAGCACCGTACCTTTAGGGCCCTGCCCCTTACAGATGGAACAGAGAAGCACAGAGAGGCTGAGTGACATGCTCAAGATCACACAGGAAAACCTGCCATCAGCTAATCCAGGACTCAGATGTGATTTGGTGCTGAGCCCACCTCAGTGCAGAGCCAGTGGAGACCAACATGGAGGACCCTCTGCTCCTGCTGGACTGGGAGAGGGCAGCCCCCTGCCCTCATCCTCTGTACTGGGGCTGAGAGAAAGCAGGGTGGTGCAATTCATTCATTCATTCACTCATTCATTCATTCATTCATTCAATAAGTATCAAGCACCCACTATATGCCAGCCCCTGTACTAGAGGCCTGAGATCCAGTGAACAGGAAGAGATATGAGTGTAGCTGAAGAGGGGGATGCCAATTAGGAAAGGCATGTGGAACCGGCCACCGACTGATACCTTTAATGAAGGACTTTCACAAGCACTTCCCAATCCTAGGACTCAACAAACACATGGAAACGCTGCGGAGGCTCTTCCCACCTATTGTCTCATTTAACCCTCAGGGAGGCCCTGGGAGTTACAGATAATTAGCTCTGTTTTGCAGATAAGGAAGCTGAGACCCAGAGTAGTTACGTAACTTAGCCAAGGCCACACAGCCTGTCTGTGGTGGCACCATGTTCTTCCCACTTGCCCCCAGCTGTGCAGGCTGGGGCAGAAGAAGAGAAAACGCCCTGGGAATCTGGGGACACACCTTAAGGTGGTGGCAGGAGGGGTCTGTGGCAAACAGGAGCCCCTGGACAGCAGGTACCCCCATTTTACTCACCTCTCTAGCCCCAGTGCCCAGCCCGGTGCCTGGCACATCGTAGGAGTTAATGAAGTGCTTGTTCAATTAGGCTGGACCACTGGGCTGGCTGGGCTTACAAAAGCCCCACTGAGCCTTTGGTAACAGCCCAGACTGCACCCCGACTCCTGTTCCCTGCACCCCGAGGCCAGCTCCCTCTGGTTGAGCACTTCTTCATCCATGGGCGCCTCACTGAGCGAGCTGAACACCCCTGCTGACTCTGTTCTCTGGAAAACAACTCACAAAGGGGATTTTTTTCCTTCACTCTCAAGGCAGTTTTTCCCAGAGTGAAAGCTTCCCACTGACTCTGATCCAGGGCCACTCTGGCCTCATCTTGATCAGTTTCACCAAACACCCGGAGGGAAGAAAACACGTTGTGAGCCAAATATTCAGACCCCATCGATCATCGGAGAGCAGCCCACCCCTCTGCCCACCCTTTATCCCGGTTTGTATTAAGTGAGACACATAGACTCAAAACTCTGAAGATTCTGGAGGCATTTAGCAGCTCTCTGGTCCACACCCCTTGCTTTATGGAGCAGCTAAGCAAGGCTCAGAGGTTACACTTCCTGCCCAAGGAACCACGTAAGTCACTGGAACCTCACTGGGTGTTCGCACTCAGCACTTCTCCCTGGAAGCCCCAGCAATGCTCCTCTCACAATGCTACCCACTCTGCTTCATTTCGGGCACAATCACGAAGAAGTGGTCAAATCAGCTGCATGCTAGCTTCCGGGTCAATCACACACAGATATCCCAGAGGGAAGACTCCAGGAGTAACAGAAAACAAGTGTGCACCACGGGTCATCGGGGCGTGCTTCTGTGTTTCCGGTCATCAGAGTGAATATCTGTGTTACGGATGCAAAGCACGACCAGCTCTGTTGCCCGGTCACTGTACACGGTGAGACAGCACCCTAGTGGGGAGAAAAGAGGCCAACGACGTCTCTGGTTCATTCAGCATCTATTATTCACCAGGCACTCTTGGAGATGTTTCGTCTTGTTACAGAATGAGGCAGGAAAAAAAAAAACCAAAAAAAAACATGATAACATTTGGCTTTAGAATTCCTCCCAGGGATGGAAGTGCCTTTCCTTGAAACTCCACGGGAAAGGTTGTTGCCATGTTACCAAGATGACAGAGGATGATGCAACTACTTAAGAGTAAGTGGATTCTGCTCCTGCAAAGGGTGGCAAAGCACATAAGGAGAGAGAAAGGAGGAGGGAGAGAAGGAAGGAAAGGAGAAAGATGGAGAGGGGCTGGGCTTAGGCAAGGTGAAGGAGCTTTGCTCTGATGTAGACCCTCCTCCGACTCTGACATCTTCCTTATATTCTAATGCCCTGGGTGAGTGGGCTTTCTGTGGAAATGAACAAGGGGCTGAGTTTCACATCCTATCCATATGACACAGAACAGAGACTGGAAGACGTCAGCCAAGGGCCACAGCTGGGTTACAAGTACCTTATGTTCAAAACTCACAGTATCCCTCTGAAGTAGTTAATATCTCAGGGTGCTTCTCATGCAGAAAGAGGAGGTCCCCCACTAAGCAAGTGGCAGAGCCAGGATTCCAACCCAGCTGGGTCTGACCACAGAGCACGTGCTCCTAACATGGGTGCCCCCGGCAGACAGAGGACCAGACAGAGAATCTCGGCCAGGTGGGCTAGTGAGGAAGAGAAGGAAGCCAAGCAGGCCAGAACGAAGACCCTGACCCTGCCCTGGGAAGGAACCTGCAGGGGAATCCCAGAGCCTAAAGGGATCTGGTCCAGGTGAGCAACGTGTCCAGCCCCTGAATCAAAAGCCCAAGCGGCTGGCATGACAAAAGAGCCAGGTGGGTACCAGGTGAGCTCAGTGGGCATCTCTCCTCGTCTCCCTCCTCCTTTGTCTCTCCTCTGGTCTTTTCTACCCTTTCCAGGAGCAGAATGAACATATTCCTATGCGGTCTCATCATCGTCACAGCATCTCTCCCTTAGGAGCAGCCCAGCCAAGGCTTCTGTGGGCTGCAGACACAAGGAAAAAGCCAAGGGAACTTGGCAAGGTCCTATGAGACAGTCTCCCTCCCAGCATCTCTGACTATAGAGACCCGCCTTGAGCAGCTAGGCTAACTGCAGCGCCACCTGCTGGCACACCTCGGGATCTATGGGCTGGGAGAGGCTGGGAAAGCCAGTGGCTGAGGAGGAACAGCATAGGGCGTCCCTAGGCAGGGAGGGTGCAAACACAAAGTTCTCTCTAGAAAATGAAAACTACTGTGGGGAGAAGCCTCAAGACAGTGGAGCGATGACAGGCAAGCACCGGGGTATGCCATCACAAAACTTCTGAGTTCTTTGCTCAGCTCATAAATGTAAGCAATTGTGCAAACCCACCAGTTCCACGGCACAGTGAGAAAAAAAAAAGGCTAAGGACGGGTGAGTTGTTAAGTAAATGCAGGAACACTTTAAGACTCAATCCTGGTGTCTCTCCTCTCTCCCTGGGCTGACTCGTCCACCCCACAGCTTCAAGATCCACTAAAGCCACACACAAACACACACATTTACATCTCCAGCCCAGATCTCTCTCCCAGCTCCAGACCCCTAGATCAGCGGCCTGGTGTCCTCTTGACTTGGACATCTGCATTGGCAGGAGTTCTTATAGTAAACCCAATGCAAAATAACTTGAGCCAAAAAAGGATGGAGTTTCGCTAGTCTGTAAAACCAGACTGTAAGGAGAGCAGAGGTGGAGGTGGACTATTTGTTGAATGAATGAAAGGGTAGAAAAACATGAAGACGTTTGTTAGGGGAAAGGGATAGGAACTAAGTCTTGGTGGGTACCTACTAGCTGCTGGGCACTTATTTAATCCGATGAGGAGGCTAAACGAGGGGGCTGGGGGATGGGGGGCTTTGTCACTTACTCGTGTCACACAACTAGCCCATGAAAGAGTGAGGTTCAAGGTTCTGTCTGACTAGCTCCACTGTCTCTAGTTCTCAAATTACAGTTATAGATGTAGGGTCTATGATTGGATATAAGGGCTTTAAGAGATTTTAGAATCTCCAACTGCACATGCAGTACTTGAATCTCTCTCTTCCCATCCCAGCCAGGTAGTTGTATGGTCCCCTCATGATGGGGACCTCACCCTCAAGATAGGGATGTTATCATTGAATCATAGTAGCAGGTTAGAAAATTGAGACAGAATTTATCCTTCTTTAGGATTAAATAAGAGAATGCATGTGCTGTGCCTACCACAGTGCCTGCGACATCAATAAATGTGATCATCGTCCCCACTTCCCTTAGGACAACTGTTCTTGTGTCTATCTTTCCCTTGGGAAACAAATCTAATTCTTCTTCCCTGAGACAGCCCTTCAGATAATTGAAGACAGTGCTTCAGGGTTCCCCTGAGGCTTCGCTTACCCAGGATAAACAAATACTCCAACCCGCTTTCAGACACTCGTTGGTAAGCAAGAGTTGATGCCGTACACACTGCGATTTTCCAGCTGCTGTGGTGTGTGAGGCTTCAGAAAATCTGATGGGACAAATGGTAAACCAGCCACAGCAGGGTAGCCATGGTATCTGGATCACGACCTCTGTATAAAAAAAGGGAAGTGATTGACCCTGAACAAACAGTAACGCATCCCCCGAGCTTCACCAGCTGCATTCTTGGTCCACCCACAGTGGGAAATTGTTTTAGAAGAAGAAAAAGAAATGACAGTCTCCCAAAAGGATTTTACATCATTTTAGACCCCCTGCCTTGCCAAAAGTCACTATGAATTCTTCCCAAATCTAGTTTGTGGGCTTATAGATCCAATATTGAGCAATGTAGGGGACTGAATCCATTCTAATCATAGACTATCAAACCTACCCCCAGATACTCCCTCTTCACGGATGGGGAAACTAAGGTCCAGAGGAGAGCGGCGACTTATCCAAAGTCATGCAGGAAATCTGTGCAAAAGCCTGGTCAGCTCATGAACTCCAAAGAAAGATGAGAGAGTAATGCAAACCTTCATGGGAAAGGAAGAAGAAAGGAGCTGTTTGTTAGAAAAAAAAACAGAAGAGAAAAGCTCTGAAAGGTCCTCTCGGGAGTGTTTCTCCCTCCTTTCATCAATTTCCTATAGAGACAGTGTAGTATACAAGGGCAAGATTGGAGTCAGAAATTCCTAGGTCCATATGCTGACTCGGCCACTGGCTCTGTGTGTGATCTTGGACAGACTACCAGCCTTTCAGATACTCAGTTTCGTCATGAATAAAATGAGAATAGGAACAGCTCCCTCAAAGGAATATTATGAGTCTTAAATAAAATACATAGAGAGACTTTTGGTTCTCAGTAATGGTGGAGCAGCTTATATCAGACTAACCCTTCTGGAAATAACAATTATAAACTCTGGACAAAATATTTCGAAAGTACTATTTGATGGCATTGGAGAGAGACTAAAAACAGGCAGAAACTGGAGGGTATACAGCCCTTGAAGGAAGGAAATCACACTGGATGAAATACACATTTATTTACCTGATCTCTCCTTTGAGGGCACGTCGAGTTCTAAGGGAATATTGTAGGTAGAGTTCAAGCAGAAAGCAGCAGTCATTGAGTTTAAAAGTCTCAAGCTAGAGTTCGGGGTTGCCAGAAAAGCTAAAAAAATATGGGAAGAAAAATCCTAGAAAGGAGGGACCCCCAGAGGCAGAGCCCCCAAATTTTTCATCTCACTTCTCTGCTGCTGAGAGATGGGAGATGACAAATTGTGGAAGTGGGAAGATGTGGCCCGTGTAAAAGACTTTGAGAAGATCAGCATTTATAAGAAGGTTATACAAAAAATAAGATAGGAAAACTGGTATTGGAGCCAGACGTAGAAGGCTTGGGAGGTCAATGGAATTGAGGTTGTCATGTAGTAGATGCTCAATAATGGTTTGTTAACTGAGTAAGTGAATGAATGAGCCCCTGGGCCTGTCGAGGCTGAAGATCTGGGCCTGACTGCTGCCCTCTCCTTCCTGTCTTGTAGCTCACATACCTGCCCCCGCCGTGGGGCGAGTGCCGGTCCTCGGAGATGGGACTCGACTTCTTTCCTGTTTACAGCATCACTGCCTGTCGGATTGACTGTGAGACCCGCTACATCGTGGAGAACTGCAACTGTCGCATGGTCCACATGCCAGGTCAGTGCCAGGCGAGGGCAGCCGCAGGGGCCCAGGACTACCTGCGACCTTCTTTGCATTTCTCACCCTGATGGGAAACTCTTCACCCACTCCACGAGGAAGCAAAGAGATGCTGTTCTGTGAAGACTGTTATTTGATGCCCAAACTCTTAGAGGGCGGATGGAAACATCCAGTCTGGCAACCAAGGCGGCATCCTGGTGTCCAGAAGTGGTCAGGTGTTTGGAGAACGTTCCTCCCAATGTTCAATGTGTTTGCTAATTGTTTGCTGTTCTTCCCTCTTAGAGTTCAGTGTCCAGATATCTGGATGCTTATAATTCTTGCATCCTGGTGTGGTACACGTTCAAACATCCAGATGGTTATTGCTTTCCTCCAGATGTTTCCCTTCTTGCATCCAAATGTCTAGCATTCTTTCAAGCTAGGCAAGAGTCCATCAGCCAGCAAATGAATGTATGTGTACTGACATTTCTGTTGTCAGACTAACAATGCAGGTAGCCATCATTAGAGGCAGTTGGCTTGTCAGAGGCAGAAGTGGAGTGCGGGGAGGGGGGCTGATTGGGGCAGGAAGAGTTTGGTACTGCAGCATGGAAGGAAGGATGACTGAGGCTGGAGTCAGTGGCCTTGGCTTCTAACTCAGGTTCCTCCACTTTACTGCTGTGTGACCTGGTACAAGTTACTAAACCTCTCTGTTCTTACCTCCATTATCTTTAAAACACAATCATTCGTGGTTAGGAGGATAAAATTAGGCTAAGATATAAAAATGCTTTGTTGGGGATTCCCTGGTGGTCCAGTGGTTAGAGCTCCGTGCTTCCACTGCAGGGGGTTCGGGTTCGATCCCTGGTCAGGGAACTAAGATCCCGCAAGCTCCGCAGTGCGGCCAAAAAGAAAGCTTTGTCAATTGCAAACGTCAGTGGTGATTGTGTTAACACATGGGGAGAGGGAATCGAGAGTACTGTTGACTGAAGACCTACTATGTGCTGGGAACTTTGCTGTTATATTTCATGGCTACAATTTCATGGTTATATCATACTTCATTTGTTTATTTAGCTAAATCCTGATATCAGACATTTTGTTCATTACCAATTGTTTTCTGTTATAACCAATGCTGAAATGAACATCCTTAGAGCTCAATTCTAAATTAGTGCATTATGATCAATAATTTCTCTAGCAATCTAAATTTAGAATTATCGACCTTTAAAATTGCCTCTGAGCTTCCTAGAAGACAGAGCAAAAAGGGAAACATATCAGTTAAATTTTTATTATTAGAAAGGAGGAAGCATATCAGTTCTTCAGCTCTTGAAAAACAAAGGTGTTTAGGGAGAAGGTAAGGAAAAGATATCGTGGTGGGCTTTAACTTTAGCACTTGGTAAAAGAAAAAAAAAAAAAAAGCTTCTGGATTTCTACAGAGACCAGAGAGAATTGAGCACTGGTAAATGCTACCTGCCTGATGCTCAGACTGGATCACCAGCCAGTGAAGTTTCCCCATGGAACCTGAGCCCAAAGCAAGCAGGAGAGATTTTAATCATTTCCCTCCCCCCACCCACCCCCCGCCCATGACACTATTACTGGCATCTCAATTATAATGTGGAATTAAGGGCACAGCAAAGAGGAGACTAACAAAGCAGTCCTCACTCCCCTACAGCAGTGTGGTGTGGTGGAAAGAGCCCTAGCCTCGGAATCAGACAGACCTGGGTTCAAAGCCCACCTCCATCACTGCTAGCTCTGATGTCCTGGGAAAACAGGATTCTTAAGCCTCAATTCTCTCCTGGGTGAAACAGATACAGTATTTCCTATTTCCGAAGGTACCCGTGTGGGTTAAAGGGGACAATGCATGCCCAGGACTTAGTAGGTGCTTACCACTGCTTCCCCACTTTAACTGTCAACGCTTTCCTATCACATATGTAAGCCAGATTGTGCAATCTGGGAGAAGTTAGCTAGACCGGTCTTGTTATCACAGAACAGATCAGAACCCAGTCTTCTGCTCCCCAACTACCCCCAGGCAGCCCTGATAAATGGCTGCCTTCTGACCATCCACTGGTGAACTGCTGCCCCTCCTAGGTTACCAAGGTACCTGGATGCAATCCCTTCCCCCAGCCCAAGGAGGGGAGGGGTTGCTGCCTCAGTACCTCTCCCTGTCTTTCTTCTTTGCAGGGGATGCCCCTTTCTGTACCCCTGAGCAACACAAGGAGTGTGCAGAGCCTGCCCTAGGTCAGTACCAGGGGCCAGATGGAATGATGGGGGAGGGGCTGCGATCAAGACCTGGGAGAACTTCCGGGTGCAGCAGAGAGATGGGGGGAAGGGGAGTGGGGAAGGGTGAGGGGAAAGAGGCTGGAAAGGGTGGCATCCCTGCAGGGACGGGAGAGGGAGATGGAGAGGAGGAAGGAGAAGAGGGGTGGGGGAGGGAATTGATGCAAGTGGATGAGGGCTGGAAACCAGATTAGGGAAAGATAGGAGGTAGAGAGGTGGGGGTAGGGAAGGAGTGGGTTTCGGGGGAACAGAGAGCACTGCGGAATGCAGAGGAGCGGGCAGAGATGAGGAGAGGATGGACAGTGAGCGTCCGGGTGGGCACCAAAGGAGATCAGCGATATCTCCCCGCGCACACTCTGGCGGTTATTCCAAGGCTGTCCTGTCTCTGCATGCTCCGCTGAGCCAGGCGCGCCCCCCTACTCCCCCTCCTTCTGCTGGGTGTTTACTGGTCCACACCCCCCACCCTGGAAAACATCCAAGTGAGGGAGATCACACAAACAAGCTGCAACCCCCAAGCTAGACCCACTCCACGTGCCCACCTTTTCCGGCCCCGGGAAATGATTTATAACCAAGACAAGCAGAGAGTATTTAAATCATCCGGACTCAAGTTCGTTCAGCAGCTGCCCTTGCTGGATCTAAGTGCAGCAGCTCTGGACTCACAGGTCCAGACGCCTCCAGGAGGGCTGGCGGGAAGGAGAAGGAGTGACTTCCAATGGATGCGAAGACTCAGTTCTGCGTCCTAAACCAGCGAGCAGAGCAGGTGGGCATTGGCTATATGGGAGCCCTGGAGGGAGAACCACGGAGCCCAGAGTTTGAGAGAAAATGGTCTCCCACACTTGCCTTTGGAGAACAGCCCCCTTTGTAGATGAGAACTGAGACTAGGAGCAGAGAAGAAGGCCCTGGGAAGGTGAGGGGTCCGGGACTCCCTTGGAGCCCATTCTCCAAAAGTGGTGCCTTTTCAAAGATTTACAAAGGGTGACATAACAGTAAAGGAAGCAGAAGGAAAACAGGACCAAGAGTAACAGAGAAAGAGTGGGCACGTTCTATGAGAGCTCACACCCTCATCAACCTGTAGCAAAAGCCCGGCCCTCCTTCTCTCCACAGCCCCCCCACCCCTCATTTACCCGGATGGCACCTCCTCCCAGCTCACTCCTCTGCTGCGGGAACCTGGCTCCTCTGGGCCAGGAGGTCCACCTGACTAAGCCCTGCCTCCCTCTCCCCTCCAGGTCTGCTGGCGGAAAAGGACAGTAATTACTGTCTCTGCAGGACACCCTGCAACCTGACCCGCTACAACAAAGAGCTCTCCATGGTGAAGATCCCCAGCAAGACGTCAGCCAAGTACCTCGAGAAGAAATTTAACAAATCAGAAAAATATATCGCGTACGTTAAGTGCACGTGGTGGATGGAGGTGGGGGAGGATGGACTAGGAAAACATGGGGGGCAGTCGAGGAAGAGGGCAAGGTAAGCAGTTAATTCTATTTGGCAGACATTAATTGAGCACCTGCTCTTTGCCACGTTCTGTGCTCAGACTCAGGATATGAAGACAAAGCGGATTAAGACGCAGGCCCAGCCTTTAACGAGCTTATAGTCTGGTGGAGAGACAAGTGCAAAACTGAAAGCTATATAGGCCGATGCAGGTAATGAGAGAAGCGGCTGGCCGCACCTTGCGTAAGGATGCTGTCAAGGAAAGCTTCAGAGATGTTTTTCTTTTTGCATTTTTTTTATTAGTTATCCATTTTATACCTATTAGTGTATATATGTCAATCCAGAGATGTTTTTACAGGATGTAGAGGAGTTTTCCAGGCAGGTTTTGCGCATTCTGTTCCCTCTGCCTGGAATGCTTTTCCTCTCAGTCTTCACCTAACTGGTTCCTCATTGTGCAGTTCTCTTTGGATGACTAAATTAGTCCCCTCCTGTCATTTTTCTCTGGAAGCACTCTGGTGTTTTCCTTTATAACACACACCACCGTGTGTAATTCTATATGCACGTGTGTGTTTCCTGAAATAAACTTGCCCGCTTCAGGAAAGTGAAGCTCCTTGAGGGCAGGAGACTTTCTTGTTTTGTTCTCTGCTGTGGAGTGTCTGGCACAGAGTTGATGCTCAAAAATATGTATATATCTTTTAACAGAATAAGTGAAAGAAAGACACAGGAGCAGAGGGTGTCCCAGGCAGAGGCTCAGCAGAGAAAATCAGTGAAGGGCAGACAAGATTACGGGAAGGGGAGGCTGGGGGAGGTGGCTGTGTCCAAGGTAGAGGATCCTGCAGGCTGAGCTGGGCGGGGGTGGGACGCAGGGAGTGGACTTATTCTAAGAGGACAGGCGGCCACAGAAGAACTTCCACCAGGCGAGTGACAGGCTCACATTTGTCGTTTAGGTAGAACCTTCTGGAAATGTTCTTTATCTGTGATGTCCTACATGATGGCCACTGGCCACATGTGGCTACTGAGCGTTTTAAATGTAGCCTGAGTGATGGAGGAACTGGATGCTAATTTTACGTCACGTGGATTAGTTTAGCGGTTGTAGGAAGACCCTTCAGGCGGCAGACAGAGGACAGACCGGAAGCCAGGTGGGCGGAAGGGAGCCAGGTGGGAAGCAGTTACCATAAACCAGGCAAGAGAGGGTGACAACTGTGAATGGCACCTGGGCGAGCCCCGCGGGGAAAGGGCTCCTCTCCCCCAGCCTCTCCCTCCTGCCCTCACCGTCACCAGACCTCATCCTGGGACGGCTTTTGCCCTGTGGGTTGAGGACAAGGAGCACTGAGGTCATTGTGAGCCACGTCGTGGAAGGAGCCAGGGAACTTTGTAGGAGGTGCCAGGCCCCGCTGTCGCAGACATTGTGCCGGCCGTAATGACGTCTCCTGCCTAGATGTGTCTCGTGCACACATCTGCCCAAAAGAGCAAAAGAGAACCGGGGTGCTTCCATCAGAACACCTGCAACCAGGTGTGGGTTTTCTCCCTAAAAACCCTCCCTGGTCCCTGCAGCTGACTTGGCCATCCGGGGTAGGGCCCCCACTAGGAGGAGCTTGCTATCAATCCCAGTAAGAACTGGGGGCCTCTCCAGAGTGGGCAGGGGAGGTCAGCGGGGGACAGGCGAGAAAGCCTTGTCAAGACAGTGCTGAGCTCACCTGCACGTAAGGGCCCAGGCAGACCCTCTGGGAGCACAGAGACCTGGAGGCCAGGCAGGATTCCTGGAAAGGGTGCAGAGAGAGAGGGGCGTTAGCAATAAGGGGCCAAGGGGACAGCTGATATACACCTCCAGGCCCGTGAAGGGCTCTGAGCTGGGAGTCAGGATGTCAGGTTCAAGCCCCAGCTGTGCCACTAACCAGCTCTAACTTTGGGCCAGTTGTTTCACTTCCCTGGGCCTCAGTTTCCCCATCTGTCTGTGGGGAAATTGTATTAGACGATCCCCGTGGATCCTGATGGCTGTCACCGCGAATGACACTGGACATTTCCTCCGCAGAGAGAACATCCTCGTCCTGGATATATTTTTTGAGGCTCTCAATTATGAGACCATTGAACAGAAGAAGGCGTACGAAGTTGCTGCCTTACTTGGTAGGTCAGAGTGTCTGTTGCACAAATGTCCGCGTCTCATGGGGATGGGCAGGTGGGCGGGTTACTCCCTCTTCCCTTTGCACTGCTCCTGCCCCAGAATGGGAAGAACTCCACGTGCTGGAGGTGTTAGGCCCAGTTCATGTCCCAGTCTAGGCCTCAGTTTCCCCATCAACACAATGAAGTAGGTGAGCTAGACGGTCTCTCGGGGCCTTTCCAGCGCCATCCTCTTGGGATTCTATGGTCTTCCGCCCCCAGGTTGGAGTCAGAGCCCTGGGGCCATGGCAGGAAGAAAGAGCTGTCAAGTGGAGGGAGGGCTGAGCTGTGGGTGGTCCCAGGCAGTGGGCCCAGGGAGAGTCCCCCATGGAGCCCCCACTGGAAAGCAATTTTGCTGCATTGAGAAGGCCCAGTGCCCCCTGGACTGAGAGCCCTTTGTCAAACACAACAGCAGGGCCATGCACCCCCAGAAATCTACAAACCTGACTGCCACCCCACCCTAGGGCCAGCTCCCCTGGCCCCGAGGGCACATGATGGATGCAGGAAGTTAATTTCAACACAGTCCCAGCCCAGCGTAAAACTCACAAGACCCCTGTGGGTGCACAGTTTAAAAGACCTGCTCTGGACTCGTCCCCCAACTCCCACTCACTCTCAAGAAAGGATCTGGTGTCTGTGGCTTCGAGGAAAAATAGCTCTTGTCTCTGTGAACTGAATCAGGTGAGAATAGCATCCTGGGTGAGGGCGGGGAGGCGTACACCTTCTACTTGGAAGTACAGGGGGAGAACAAGCCACGGGCTGCTGCACACCAGCTGGGAGAACGTGGGCAGGTGGCTTCACTGAACCTCAGGTTTCTCATCTGTAAAATGGGTCTAATAAAACTCACTTTGTGAGTTTGCCGTGATGGTTAAATGTGGAAAAGCCCCAGCCCACAGGAGGTCCATAAATAGTAGTTTCTGGCACCTGGACACACGATGCCAGGGACCCAGGGCCTACCCTGCGGCACCATCTGAGCGTGTCTGTTCCTCTCCCAGGAGGCTGGGGAACTGGGCCACAGTGGGGTGCCCGCTGGGCTAAGGTGGTCATCACCTGGGCCTTGGAGATTGTTGTGGCCAAAGGGCCTGTGGCCAAAGGGCCTCATGCCCTGAGCTGGTGGTAGAGCCCTGCTCCTGCCACCTTTATTTCCTAAAGAAGACCAATGACATGCCTCCTCCCCTCCCCTCCCCTCCCCTTCCCTCCCCTACACAGGCTCACAGTCACACTCAGACACACACACGCAGCGACGAGAGCCTGAGCCCCGAATCTGTCAGGAGAGGTAGCTGGTCCCTGCAGCAGACATGAGAGAGCGTTTTCCCAGCATCTTGCTCCCACCCAGAATAGCCCGCCGTGCAAATCACGCTGCCATCTGTACCTCCCGTGAGGACAGCAAATGCTGCTCGCAAACCGTGAGCCACGGCACCCAATCGGGCCCGTCCCTCCCCTCCCCCCCGCACACAGCGCACCCCTCCCGCGGTGAACACACCCTCACAGGCCCACATGCAAGCCACGCGGCTACAGAGACACGTACGTGCACACAAGTTGCGTGCCTACACACTCACGTGATCACACCCGCACATGCTCACACATGCTCACTCAGACACACCGTGCCCGCTCCCACAAAGCCGCATTTGGGCGCACTCGTGTAGCTACCCTAGACGTGGCTTGCCGCCTATGTAAAGCTGTCGGTGGTCAGACGTATCGCCTGCGTCTATCCCACACGCGTTCGCGCACGGGGCACCCAGGCCCATACCCCACGCTCCGCCACACGGCTCACACACGCACAGACACGCCCCACTCCTGACGTGCACATGCATTGTGCACACTCCCTGATAAGCCTCCATTGAGGATATTAGAGGGGGCGGAGGGGCAGGAGAGGAGTGAAGGGGAGCCACGTTGAGCCCCAAACCAGGTCCCCCCAGGAAGAGCTGCCTCCCCGTCGTCATGGCTTGTTCGCCTGGGGATGTGTTGGTTGGGCTTCTCCAGCCATAATCAGAGGAGGAGTGGGCAGAGGTACTCATCCAAAAGTTCTCAGACCAAGAGGTCAGCCTGGAATCTCCAGGAGGATGGTACATTCACCCCCGACAGCACCCGCTCTCCCCAGCCCAGCCCAGCCCAGCAGCTGCCAGTCTCAGAGGTCACAGCTGGAAAGGACTTCACAGTTCATCTCCTCCAACCACCACCCCACCCCCTGACCACCTCCACCACCAAATGTCCGCAGTAGGCAAAGCTCCTGAGAAGGTCAGGGCTTATCAAAGCCGCACAGCGAGCTGGCGGCCACCCTCCAAACTCACAACCTCAGAGCCCCCTGCTCCGCCACACTGCCTCTGGAACGAAGCGCTTGGGGCTTTGGGGGGATCAGAACCCCCTGGAGAATCTGATAATAACTTGTGAAAGACGGACTCTCCCTCTGCAAATGCCCAGGTGCACACACAATGGATTGCGTTCAATTCAGGGGGTCTCCAGCCACTGGAAGCTCCCACAGGAGAGCGGTTCTCAAAGTTTGGTGGGCCAGAGAACCACCCGGGAACTTTAAAATCCTGACCTCCAGACCCCAACCCCAGAGACTCTGATTGTGTAGGCCTCAGGTAGGTCCAGGCATCTACACTGATTACAAGTATCCCAAGAGTCTGATGCAGGGGGATCCGAAGACCAGTCTAGAAAGACTTTGGTCGGTGGGGCCCAACATCCAGGGCAAGGACCTCTACTCTAGAAAGAGACCAAACTGAACATTTACCTTTAGGTGGGGAGATAGGGAGATGCTTCCTACGGCCTTATCCCAAGGGTGAGAGAGGCCCCAAGGTGGCCCCAAAGCCCATGTCATGATTGGGGGGTGTCTCTTGTGTTACTGCTGCCGAGACCCTCACTCAGGGCACCTGACACACGTCTCAAGCTAGACTGTGTCCTCGCCCAGACCAGGGACCACACGCACCTCATCTGTTCCCAGCCCAGAGCCAAACCTGAGCCCCACCAGTGTGGTTCTGAACGGAACTGAACAAGCCTGTCGGCCCACGAGGTCTATTCCAGGCCCCCCCCCAAAAGCATCCAGGTTAGTTCCCATCCCCATGGGTGCTGAAAACCAAACCCACCAGCTCTCAGAGCTGTGCAGTGAGGGAGGGACGCGTCAAGGGCCTGGCCTCCCAGCTACCAGGCCCAGGCCCCCCGGGAAGGGGAACCCATTCAGGAAACCTGGTTTCCGAGTTCTCAGTCTGTTCGCCCCTTTCGGAAGCGCTGTCAGGAAAGCCAAGTCTTTGTCTTCTCTCTCTCTCTCCAGGTGATATTGGTGGTCAGATGGGATTGTTTATTGGTGCTAGTATCCTTACAATACTAGAGCTCTTTGATTATATTTATGAGGTAAGATTTGGGATCGCTCGTGGGGGAACGACCTGGTGCCCTCATCCTGCCCCGATGTCCAGAACCAAAGCGTGGATGGGGGAGAGCATGGCCTCTCTTCCCCCAGGGCCGCCTCCTCCTCCCTGTCCATGGATATTGTCTATCACCACCTCCTAGGCACTGGGGGAGGGATGGTTGTAAGAGAGACAGAAGCCACAGGCCTATCCTCAGGGCTGTCTACACTCACAGGGAGGGAGCAGAAGGGATGAGAAGAAGAGGATGAAACTGTGCTGAGGCCACAGCCCTGAGCCCCTCCCGCTGCTAGGGGGCTTCAGACACGGGTGTGTGTGCACCCTCACCCTCACACCGCATACCACACTCACACACCACATGTGCACACACATGTACCACACGCACTCCACACACACCACTCACACACGTGCCATACACACACATCATGCACAGTTACAGCACACTCACATACGACATATGCACACACATATACCACACGCACTCCACACACACCACTCACACACGTGCCATACACACACATCACGCACAGTTACAGCACACTCACATACGACATATGCACACACATATACCACACGCACTCCACACACACCACTCACACACATGCCATACACACACATCACGCACAGTTACAGCACACTCACATATGACATGCACACATCACACACACTCCACACACACCACTCACACACGTGCCATACACACACATCACGCACAGTTACACCACACTCACATACGACATATGCACACACATATATCACACACACTCCACACACACCACTCACACACGTGCTATACACACACATCACGCACAGTTACAGCACACTCACATATGACATGCACACATCACACACACTCCACACACACCACTCACACACGTGCCATACACACACATCACGCACAGTTACACCACACTCACATACGACATATGCACACACATATATCACACACACTCCACACACACCACTCACACACGTGCTATACACACACATCACACACAGTTACAGCACACTCACATACAACATATGCACACACATATATCACACACAGTTATACCGTGCTCACACACACTGCTCAGAAATACACACATACACCACACGCACACCTCATGCACACGCACACACACAGCCCTGCCCTCCTGGTGGCCCGTCACCCGAGCAGCGCCCTCCGTGGTCCAGGCAGGTGTCGGGAAGGAGCACTCCTGCCTTGCTCATCAGTCCTGAGCAGGAAGAGCAAGGGCACCCCTGCCGCTCCTGGCCACTAACTGTCCGGGAGTTGTCGCCCTCAGGGGGCAGCTGGACAAAGCCTCTGAAAGCTTCTCACACAGCAAACAGTGGCTTCAGTCACTGAGCGCTCCGGGTGCACGTCAGCCTTCCTACTGCCTCCCTCCCCACAGCCCCGGGATGGCTCCAGGGACTCCAGGATCCCTCAGGGAAGTCCAGGCCCAACACCGTCCCCAGGACCACCTGAGTCTCAGCCTAGCAAACGGGGCCGGCAGAGCAGTGGCCTGCATCCCAGATGGGGCTGGCGATGGCCAGAGGCCGCTGGCAGTCACTGCAGGGAGCCGGAGGGCACCGGTGACCAGGGGCCTCTAGAGTGTCACATCCTGCCTCTCAGCATGGTGACCTTGTTCCCAAACCGGGTCCCATGGCCAGATTTCATTCTGCCGTGTTTACTCATTTTTGTGAAAAGATATACAAAATCACAGAAATTGAATCGCACCAGGGAACATATTTAGTAATTACCCTCTCTTGCTAAGAATAAAATGTTAAGAACTCAGGTGTATCCCGATCTTGTGAACTGTGGAGTTGTCAGGCCTCAAAAGTGATGAGTCATTCTGTCCCCCCAGGACAGACAGGGAACCAGCCATACTGGGAGACCAGGCCCTCCCGTGACCCCCTCCAAGCTCTAGCTCCTGCTCCAAAATCCCATCTCAGCCCAAAGATTGGGTAGGGGCCCCAGCCCAGCCACGTGGAGGGAGGTCTCTCTCTCTCTACCTTGGCGCCGTTCTTCTGGCCTGACCACCCCCTTCCTGCCTTTCTTGCAGCTGATCAAAGAGAAGCTATTAGACCTGCTTGGCAAAGAAGAGGAGGAAGGGAGCCACGATGAGAATGTGGTAAGGGCAGCCCGGGGTTTGCAGGTT
Source organism: Balaenoptera physalus (assembly GCF_965194825.1). NCBI lineage: Eukaryota > Metazoa > Chordata > Mammalia > Artiodactyla > Balaenopteridae > Balaenoptera > Balaenoptera physalus. The sequence continues at coordinate 46,106,177 of NC_138901.1, forward strand.
GGTTAGTTCCTCTGGCACATACAGGCCGTGTTAACCCAGATGCGCGGGCCGGGTAGGGCCGGGGGGCGGGCCGAGCTTCGTTGCACACCTTTCCGTGGCTCGTGACACTCTGCAGCTCCCAAATCCAAGGACACTCCAACTGAGCCTTGAGCCTCTCTCTGAGACTCACCCCAGAACCCAGCAGTAAGCCGTGGATGCAGCGGAGACCAGGAGATGCTTCTGCCTGGACCAATCCAGCTTCTCCCAGGCCAGAGGCCACGCCCCTCTTCTCATGCCTTGGGAGAACCGGAGAGGCTCTGCGTAGGTCCACTCCCTTATTCTGCGGGGTGGCAGAATACAAGCAGGGATGTCCCTGGTACTCTACCCCATTTTGAAGGGGACGTAGGGTGTGGTGCCCTGTGAATGTGGTAGTGGCAATGATACCCATTAGAACTGCTAACCATTGTATGCCTGGTACATGTCAGGCACTGTGCTAAGTGCCTTAAGAGCGCCACGTCGTTTCAACCCGGCAGTCACCCTAGAGGAAGGTCTGTTTTTATCTCCATTCTGTGCATGAGGCAGTCGCGGCTCAGAGACCAAGGTTACACTGCAGGTGAGTGTCAGAGCTGGGCACAAAGCCTCCCTAACCACTGTCCTACTCTGCCTCTCATTCCTCGAGCCAGAGAGGGGCAGCACCTCTTAAGCTGCTCATTCTCCGTCCCTAAGTCTGCTCCTGGACCCCGGGCTCCACTGAAGGTTGCAGGTATCGCTGGCTTTCCCCAAGTCAGCACCCGGCCCTAAGAGACCACCCCATTCAGTGGCCACTTGCCCCCTTAAAATCATAACATGCCAAATGGATCCCAGCCCCCTCCTCCTGTTTGGGCTCCCACTTCTGTTCCAGACACTATTTCTCTACCCATCTCCCAGGCTAAAAAAATCTCACTTTGATTCTCTCGGGTCCCTGCAGCCTCTGCTTGAACAGAAGACAGCTTCTGTTGAGGAGAGGGCAGCGTGGAAGGAGGGCAGGCTCTGGACTCAGCTACCTGCCTGGATCCCAGGTCCCCGCTTCCCAGCCATGTGTAGCGGCTGGGAGCTCGTTACTTCCCTTTCTGATCATCTGCTAAATCACTGGGGCTTCAGGGGGTGCCATTCAGATTAAGCGAGGCCAGGCCTGTAAAGCCATGAGCTTTGCCTAGTTTATAATGAGCGCTTAGCAAGCACAGGCTCCCTCCCCCACCGGCCTTCAGAATGTCTCAGAGCCCCTCCCCTCTGGGCCCTCCCCCTCCCCCAGCCTCATCCTCATCAAATCTCCCCCCCGCATTCTTGGCACAGAATTCTGCTCCCATCCCTCCCAGCCTCCAGCCCTCCGCAGCCTGGGAATCACCTGGAAAACTCAAAGCCATCTCAGCCCCACCCTGCTCGGGGACCCAAGACAACTCTTCCCTGGGGCCAGCCTAACCTAAAGGTCCTGTGGGCAGCTGTGATCAGGGGTCAGGGTTCTGGCTGTCAGGGGCCTCCACTGCTTGGCCTCAGCGATTGGCACCCTCTGCCCCAGGCTTGGCCACAGGCCACCCCTCCTCCAGCCCAGGCTGACCCAACAGAGGCCCCAAGGGCGAGGGCCATCCAAGCTCCAAAGCTACACACACCACTCAGATGTAGCTTCAGGTGACACATCAGGGGACCGCTAGAGAGAAGGTCAAACCAGTCGCTAAGCCCCATCCCCACTCTGCGGGTGCAGGGTGGGGGTGGGGGTGTGCCTAGGTGGAGAATGGAGAGGATTCTAAAGGCTATGAGGCCCCTTCAGCCTCATGCACCAGGATGGCAAGCCGGCGCGGGAGGTGTCTGGGGCGGAGCAGCTGTGCCCCGGGGGAGCCCACAGTGGGCAGCGTGGTTCCCGGGGCCTGGGCTGGGCTGCCCGGGGGGCATCGTGATGAACTTTTGCTGAATGAGCATCAACGCCCACTTTCCCCTTCCCACCAGAGCACTTGTGACCCGATGCCAAACCACTCCGAAACCATCAGCCACAGTGTGAACGTGCCCCTGCAGACGGCCCTGGGGACCTTGGAGGAGATTGCCTGCTGACAGCCCTCCGACCGCCCGGCACCCCCCAGACAGACCTTGAGGCCCAGGACCAGAACAGGGGACGGCAGGCTCAGGTGGGATGGCCCCTGCCGACCGACGGAAAGAAGCAAGAGCCCCCTATGCACACATAGCAAACTCTCTGTCAAAACCTCGCTCCAGCCTCGTCTGGCACGACGCGTCCTCAGGCCCTGCTGCCGCGCCCCCGTCCCTCTTAGGAGAAGTGAGTCACGCTCTGGAACTGTCCGAGAACCGACCTGCCATCACATCTCACTGCCAGATGTAAAAAGCAACTGCATGCTCTGAGCCCTCACGGCACCGCCTCCACGTCTGTCTCTGTACTTGACCCTCCTCCGTGCGGTTTCCAGCAGTCCCTCTGCAGCAGTGCAGGGGGACCAGGTTCCAGCCCCGAAGTCACCACGAGGCCACGCTGGAATCACACCTGCACGATCAAGAGGGAAACGGCAGAACTCGACGACGTCCGGTCCTTGTGTAGTTTGTGAAGGTTCTTAACCTGCCCACAGAGCCCTCCCCCACCTCCCCAAGCCGGCCCACAGGGTGATCAGGGCCACCCCCCCCTCCCCTCCACAGCTGCCCCTGGCACTCATCCGCGGTGCCCACGTCATTCTGCTCTCCCTGTGACACGGCTTGTACGGTCTGATTCTGTTTCTTTGGGGGGCTTTTTTTTTGTCTGTCTGTCTGTCGGAGATCTGTTTCATTTCGTTTTCTGAATTTGGGTTTTGATGTCCTGAGGTTTGGTTTGGTTTTTCCATTTTCTCTGGCGTTTATTTATTTGTGCTTCCAATCACACTCATATTAAAAGCTGGTCTTGTGGAAATGGCTGAGTCGTCTCTGCCCTTCCCCCGCACTCTTTCTCCCCAAGACTTTAGGAAAGAGCCAGATCTGCCAGGTCAAAAACTACAGGACGAATAGGTAGATAGATGGATAGATAGATAGATAAATGATAGATAGATAATGATAGATAGATAGGTGATAGATAATTAGATGACATAGTTTATGCATTACTTATCTTTACAAAACACGTACGCTCTGTATTCTATTCTATTCTATCCCACATCTTTAAACACTATTGATCACAACATTGTGAATGGCTTCCCCACCCCACGTATGGGTCTCAGCCTGAGGTCTGAATGACGCTGCGCTGGACCACAGGCACGTGGCATGCAGACGGGGAGGCAGAGCACGCCGCCCAGCCCTGCAAACCTTAGAGGAGGCCTTCACATCCCTCTGCTCTTCCGTCCTCTGTCCTGGCTCCTCCTGACCCGGCCAGTGAGTTCAGGCTGGACACCTGCCCCAGCAGGGCCCCCTCCCGCACTCCTGCCTCTCCCAACCCTCTCTGCAGCCCACCTCCTCACCCCCATCAAACTGACCTACTTCTGCCTTGCTCCCCACGACTCCTGAGAGCATGTCCGTGTGGGCGAGGAGGGGGGGAGGTGCCCTCTGCTGGGGACGGGGCATGCCCTTTCAAGCCCCCCTGTGGCAAGAGAGAGCTTCCTGCTCCTGCAGAATCCTCGTCCTCACAACATCTTGCTAATTCCGCAGGGCCAGTCCCTGCGGTCTAATCTTTTACTTCCCCTTACTTCCCCCTGCCACTCCCAACTCAAAGTCATCCCCAGAGCCACGAAGAAAGACCTAATACGGTTTGTACCTCCCTCCTCATGCACAAGTGCACCGAAAGCACTGGCTAGACCAGGCAGTCTGGTCCCTGCTTCTCTATCCAATCTCTCTCTCTCTCTCTCTCCTAACACAAGGAATTGATGGATGAGATCATGCACCTCTCTGGGCTCAGTTCCCTCCATCTGAGTGTGAAGATAATACCTTACCTGTGTCTTCACAGATGATCTCCGGAGGCCCCTTCAGACTCGAGGTGCTATGACAGTACTACTCCCCCTGCCAGTGGGACAAGTCCCACCCGCCACACACACCAAGCCGGGGCCGGGAGCTTGCAGTCACCAGGCTCCAAGAGGCAGCTGGGACAGAACATCCCTCTGATGTCTCCTCCCAAGGATTCTCTCAGCTAGGGTTGCCCAGGGCTGTCAGCAAAGCTGGGTTTTAATTTTCAGAAACAGGGTGCACAGCTGCTGGAAGTGTCCTTGTTTTCGTGTTCTATCTCTGCCGTAACAAAATGACAAACTTAGTGGCTTAAAACAACACAGATGTATTATCTTACAGTTCAGGAGGCCAAGAATCAGACATGGGTCTCACTGGTTTAAAATCTAGGTGTCAGCAGGACTGCCTTCCTTTCTGAAGCATCTAGAGGAGAAACCATTTCCTCACCTTTTCCTTCTACAGGCTACCCACGTTCCTTGGCTTGTGGCCTCTTCCTCTTTCAAAGACAGGAATGATGGGTTGAGTCCTTACATCACAAAGACAATGACCTTCTCCTGTAGTCACACCTCCCTCTAGCTCAGATCCTCTCCTGCTTGCCTCTTCCATTTTTAAAGGACTCAGATGAATTAGATTAGATTAGATTAGGCTAGATTAGATTAGGTGCAGCCAATAATCCAGGATAACCCTCCTATTTCAAGGTTATTAACTAATCACATCTTCAAAGTTTCTTTTGCCATGTAAAGCAACATATTCACAGGTTCCAGGCCTTGGGACCTGGACCTTTTTGGGGGCCATTATTCTGCCTACCCTAGCCCTTTGGACCACGTAATCTACTTACCCTCATTTTCCAAATGAGCGGACCCAAAAAGGGAGGGAAGAGACTTGCCTAGCATCACACGGTGAGTTAGCAGCAGTGCCCAAACTACACTCCCAAGCTCCCAGGCTCACAATTCCATCTGTAGGCCCACTTCAAGCAAGAAGGACTGAGAGTGATCATTTTTCCAAACTTTGCCAGGGCATGGAAGTCTTTCTCCTGAGAGAGGTTCACTCCTCATTACGTCAGGCTGGAAAGTGTCCTTCTGGTGCCTAGACTATAGGATGTAGAAGAACAGAAAATGTCTTCAGACTGCTCCCATCAGGGATAGAATTCAAATTAAATGTCTATTCAGTGAGTTGGGAGTCTGTTGGATGCTTCTGCCTCGTTCCAGTTTAACAGTTTCATACATTTTTTTTAAATCTGTAATTTAAATTTCAATTTGAACTGCTTCATTGGATTCCTGGCTTCCTTTAAAACAAACAAACAAAACAAAAACTTCAGATCAATTTGGGATGGAGTGAAGAATATCCTAACAGGTTTGGATTGCTTCAGGCTTCTGTATGTGCCCCTTCTGATTTGGGGATTCTGGCTTTGTTCATCTGGGAGCAGGTCTACAAACTGAACCTGTTTAAAGAAAAAAAGACAGGAAATTCGAGAGAATAAATTAATAGCCAGCTACCGATTATAATTAACTGGTTGTTGAGCAAAGACATAGTCGTAAGCCTAAATTCTTGGGAGTGGTGGTATTTTTTAGTATCATTATTTCAAACAAGTAGCATTGTGTGCAATCATTCCTTTAGTGGAGAAATGATTTCTTTACTGAAGAGGTTCGGTAGACAGAGAAGACCTGGGAATTGTCACATTTTCAAGAGTCACCCAAATGATGACATGATGGCCGCGAGTTTGGACTGATCGCAAGCCCAGCAAAGCACAGGGATGAATCATCAGGGACCTCAAAGTGTCACGTCAACCAATCAATTGATCGATCAACCAAATAATGGCACATAATCTCAGAATCGGTGGTCTGCTGCAGTTAGGTGAAAGGAATAAGCATTTCTGTGAGGAGCCTTGCCAGGGACCGAGCCAGCTGCTTAAATGCTGTTTTTTTCTTGTTGTTTTGGGCGGAGAGAGGTCAGGGTTATTTTCCTCTCTCCAGCTGGGAGTTATTTTTGTAACAGTCTCAACCAGGAGCGCACCTAGTGACCAAGGGTCCACAGAGGGTCTCTGGCTAGGTTCTTGGTGAGCTGGGAGGGAGGAAGGCAGGGCAGGCCCCGCCCACAGGTGTGATCTTTGTGGTAATGGTTCCCTCAGGTGAAGCTCAGCTCAGCCAGCCTGAGCCTGAGACGCAAGGAAGAACCTGGGACCTCCTCCTCCACAAGCTCAGAGATTTCAATTCGATTCTGAGACCTAAACTCGGAGCAGAGGCAAGAGGCCTCCAGAAAGCGCCTCCAGAAAGCTCCCCCGTTACAGAGAAGCAAGGAATTTACTTCTCCGGGGGTGTGGGCTGCCAGCCCTGATTCACCCACAGCCAGGGCAGACCCCGCGCTGCATAGAACAAGCTTCTTGGCAGAGCTGGGAGGGGAGCAGGGCGATGCGGAAAGGGGAAACACGTGAAGAACACGGGTTCTCCATTTATTGATGGTCTATTGTGTGCCGGGCACTGGCCCTCAAGGAATTTATCATCTGAGCAGGGGACACTAAGTAAACAGATGACTCTCAGAGATGGATCTGAATTTTGCAGCGGAAGGAGAGCAAGAGAGCAGCATGTGCAAAGCCAGGGGGTGAGGTGGAACGGGGGAGTGTTGGAGGAGGCACAGTCCTGGGACTGCACGGAAGTGCAGGCAGGCAGATGCCAAAGGATGAAGGGCCACGGCAGCAGGTTGAGGGCTGTATCACGGCTGAAGTCTCTCAGGCTCCTTCCTCTGCTCTCCAAGGGTCTAGGACCGTATTTCCCAAGCCAAGGGTTGATGCATCTATCTAATTGCTCTGGGATTCCTAGCACGTAGAATCATTTTGCGCATGCATCTGTGTATTCCTAAGGCTCATAGGCTGAGTGTGTTTGGGGCCACGAGGTCCCTGGAGACCATGAAACAGGTCAGTGGGAACCAGCCCGGCCTGAGGATGGGTGGAAAGGGGAGGGTGTCTTACTAATTCGGTTTAATAGTCAATGAAACCTACGCTTACCGGGTTTGCAGGAATAAAGCAATAGTTGGCAAAAGCTTTGGACAGAGTCAAAAGATTGAATCTCTAACCTGTTTCTGCTGTAAACTAACCATATAACTTTGGAAAATGTATTTCACTTCTCTGGGCCTCAGTTTCCCCCTCTATAAGAGGGGAGGGATGGGAAATGGACAAATAATCCCTTTGGTGCATCCCAATTCTAATGGTCTATGAGTCTAAATTGAGAATGGGTGTCAGGTATCCAAGCAAAGATTCCGTTTACTGCTCGGAGCCTCTGTTTCCCATCTATATAACGGTGATAATGATACCTAGGTGTCAGGGTAATTATGAGGATTAAACGAGCCGAGGTGTATACTTTCTATCTTTTCTTCTTTCCTTGTTTCTTCCTGTAAAACATTGATTCTAAATCTTGCTTGGATTAAAAATAAGGTGAAAACTATGAACTCTCTCCCCAGAAAAAAAAATGCACGTGGCCCCCATAGATGTACATAAAATTTTGCATGCAATTTTAGGAGGGTTATGGACCCCAGAAGCCCATCTGTGATCCCCTAGGGATGCACCCCTGGTCTAGAAAGTGCTAAACATTCCCCCAGAAGAGCTGAAGGAGGAGAGTACCACTAGAGCAACCAACATTTCTTCCCCTAAATGATATTCTGACTGTCATTTTTCAATTTACAGGCAGGAAAAAGGATAGATTGGGTTTGATCAATGTCAACTTTTTTCTCCTATAATTTTTTAAACCTTTGGAACCTGCTGCAGCTTGTGTGCTAGCAAGTTCTCACAGAGGGCAAAATGAATGAACGAGCAGAAAATCAGTATGAACAGAGAACCTCTGAGATTACTTTATGCACGTGGTGATTACGAGGGCCGAGGAGACCTGCATACATAGAAAGCAACTGTAGCATCGCTCTACAAACATCCCTGTGGCCTGATTCTTCAGGAATGTGATCACTGAGTCCACTGCATGCAGGAAACGCACGCTCATGGTCTCTGTATGCCGTTGAGCCCCTAGACACGCACCCCTGTTGACATCTCATTTGTTTTTGAGCAAGACTGTAATCGTGCTTTTTGTTTAAAAAGAAAAAAAGAAAAAACACCCCGTGATAATGGCCGTGAGTGATGCCTTGGCATGGGGAATTTGGATGTCTTGACTCCTTAAAACTACTCTCCACACCACCTGCTTCCGAAGGCAGTGGCTCATTTGGCTAACTTAACACCATCATGGGCTGTTTGTCTTTAGTGTAATTCAGACTTTGTGGCTTCTTTTCAAAAGGAATTCTATCCAAGTTAAAATAAGCCCAAGAGAAAGTGATTGGAGGGCACCAAAGCATCCTCAGTTCAACCTGTCTTACAGGGAGGAGGGACAAGAAACAACTGGAAGGCTTCCCAGCACCAGCTGGGGGTCTCCATCCGGACTTCCTCACTCCATGAGCATTTTCTGCGTGGCTCATATATCAAGAGGACACAATCTCAGGGAGCTCAGAGTCTAGGCAGGCAGAGGTAGGCAACAGACACGCACACGGGAACCTGAGCAGAGAGACGTAAAGTGGAGATGCATCTGGTATGCACACTCATTGGAGAAGAGGCACCAGGGCTGTCTGCCGGGCTGAGGCATTAGTAGGTTCTGGCTGAAGCCTTGAGAGGTGGGTGGAAGTTGCCAGGGAGGCAGGTCTGCAGAGGAGACACCTGAGCAAAGGCTTGGAGGCAGAGGAGAACGTGAAGTGTCTGAGGAAAGACAGATGCTTGATGGATAGAACTGAGCTGTCTCTCCACTGCCCTCCATCCACTGTGCCTTCCCACCCCAGGGGTCCAGCCGACTGAGAGTCCAAGGGCTGGTCCAGCTATGGAGGCTGAGACATGCTGAGGACAAAGCACAGCCTTTGGAGTTCAACAGCCCCATCCGAATCCCAGCTCCACCAACTGTGTTACCTTGGGCAAGTTCTAGAACTTGTCTGGGGCTCAGTTTTCTCCTGAAAAATGGGGATGACCATCTCTACCCCCTGGGGATGCTGCGAGGGTGGTGAGATAAACCATGGAAAGTGCTGGTGAGATGCCTGACACGTGGCAGTTCGGAGATGATGAAGTCCTATCCTACCTGCCATTGAAGTGTCAGAAGGATTCCTGGCCACATAGAATAGAGGCTTGTGCTCAGTTTACAATAGCGGTGTCCGGTGAGTGCTGGATCCCATCTGATTGGGCCAGTTTCCCGTAGTTTCCCACTCTAGAAGCTTCAGGCCAGTGTCCAGAGTGGAAAAAGCCAGCCACATCCAGCTGAGGGTATGGATCTCACAGGCAGAGCACAGGGACCTCTGCCCAAGAGAAGCACACTGCAGAGCCCCACTCATCTGCCAGGAGCCTCGGGGCCCCTCACCTGTACTTGCCAGTAGAGAAGGAACAGCACCTTAGCAAGCTAATTATCCCCTGGGGCATTCACCCCACCCTTAGCACAAAAGATAAAGTCCATTTCCAATTAGTCTCCTGGAGCCAAACTAGTCCAAGAATGAGGTGACTAGGACTTTTTTTTTTTCCTTTTTTTTTTAAACATTTTTAATTGGAATATAGTTGATTTACAATGTTGTGTTAGTTTCAGGTGTACAGCAAAGTGAATCAGTTATACATATATCCACTTTTGGGGGGGGATTCTTTACCCATATAGGTCATTACAGAGTATTGAGTAGAGTTCCCTGTGCTATACAGTGGGTCCTTATTAGTGACTTGAACTTTAAAAAGTGCCAGAACTTCACTTAATTCTCCCCACTTCCCATAGAAATTTCTGCCACTTTATCCAAACCATCCCCGTGCCTCTTCTGCTCTTTCTTCCACACCTTCTCCTCTCCTCTTCCTCCTTCTCAGCAAACAGTGACGAGGACATTGGTGCAGACCTCCCAAGGAAGCCCTGGTCACCAGGACAGGCAGGACGTGTGCCCACCAGGTGGGCTGGGGCTTGGCACCCCCAGAGCTCAGGGAAGCCAGACAAGAGGCCAGTGTTTCTTAAGTCCCTCCCACTCTGTGCCACGCCCTGTACCAGGTGCCTCCCTGCTCTGTATTATGTGATTGATATCAATACGATATTGCAAGCTGGCCTTTATTAGCTCCTCTTGTCCGTGAGGAATTTGCCCGTGAGAGGTGGAGTGACCTTCCCAAGGTCGGGCAGCCAGGATAAAGGAGAAACCCCATTAAGCCAGCTCTTCCCGAATCGTGCCAAACCCCCCACTGCTCCAAGATATGGCCAAGTGCGAGGTGAGCGAGACTTGAATGAGAAGCAGGCAGAGCGGTCCCCCTGAGAGGGAGAGAGCTCGGGAGGGGCTGTGGTTCCATCTAGAGAGAAGCCTGGGGCCTGACAGCTACTGTTGAATGAACTGTTGCTATGTTGAAAGAAGGTATCGGGGCCCATTCATTTACTAGTTCTACAAACGTTAGCTGAGTGCCTACCATACATTCAGGATGCATCGTTCATGCATCAATCATATATTCAAGAGGTTCATGTAGGAAACTCTGCCAGGTGTGGGCAACACAGGCACTGACACCCCCCCTCCCCCAGGCTTCCAGGAATGGAGGCAAACCTCCCTTAGAGTCCAGCTGAACCCCAGCTCATGAGGATAGTGAGGAAACCCTGAGATGCTTCTGGCTCCAACACGCCACCTGGACACACAGTGATAGCTGAGAACCACACTTATATTAAACTATACTTTATTAGTTGGCTTGTCTCCCCAGGCCTGGGTCAGGAACCAAACCACATCTCCCAAGCTGCTGTGCATGGCCTGTCCATCCAGAGAGAATCCTACAATTCACAGCCATCCACCCAGTCACTGAGGTCCTTGCCCTGGCAGTGATGCCTCCAGACCTCCCTGAGGATGGAAGATGGGGAAGAGGAGAGACCAAATCAGCTGCGGTCTTCAGTCTTCGCTCAGAGAAGAACAGGATGGAGGCGAGGGCTCTAAACCAGAAGTGAGGTGAGGAAAGGGGCTAGCAAGGGGAAGAGAGACAAGTCAGCTGTGTTAACTAGCAAAGAACCCCCTAAAAGAAGTAAAAAAAAAAGAGAGAGAGAATGGCCCTTAAAAAGTTACCTGTCTAGCCTCCATATTTTACCGATGGAGATAACAGAGTAACTTGCTCAAGTTCACCCAGAAGTCAGTGGCAAAGACTGGGGTCCAGAGCCCCAATTCAATGCTCGCTTCCTACACCATGCTGTTTCTGCAGACAGTGATGCCACTGTACATGTGTACAGCCCTTTACAGTTTACACAGCACTGTCACACCCATCACCCATTTATCTGCCATCCCCCCCAGCAGCTCTATAAGGTGGATTGGGCAGATATTATGTTCCCTATATTCCAAATGAAAAGCTGAGACTAAGATGCAAAATTACTTGCCCAAGGTCCACAGCTTGTAAATGACAGAAATGCACCTACTCCCAATTCTCCTTGGCTACCAATCTGGATCTTTCAGTTGCTGGTAACTATAGTTTAGAGGCTCTTTTAGGACCATTACCTTGTTCCAGTGTCATACTAGCCTCTTGAGTAAGTTAAGCAAGATCCTGGGATCCTGGGGGTCCCAAGTTCCCAGGGGTTCCAAACTTGGAAAACTAGTGTCCTCTATGATGTCAATGTCAGAGAGCCCAATGGCAAGGAGGGCCCCTAAAGGACCTTGGTAGATCTATCAAGCGAGAGGGTTGACTGGCTTGTTCATCTCTTCCATTAGACTGAGACCCTTGAGGGCAAAGAACGGTGTCTTGGCCACGCCTGAAGCCCAGCACCCAGCACAGAGCCTGGCACAGATGAGTTCTCCGGTGTGCATGTGGAGGGAATAAACAGCACCCTTCCTACATTCTAGGACCACTTCCTATTAGCCTCAGCCAACTCTCAGAGGTTATACATGCCACAGATTTACTCCCAGCGTACAAGAGAGTTGTTCTTTGATTTAACCCCAAAGAACCTGTTTCTTCCATCCCAGGGTAGTGCCCCCAAGGCCTCAAGCCCTTGCATTCCTACCTGAGCCTGCATTCACCCTTCCTGATTTTATAGATGTGCATTCTATCCTGCTGAGCCTGCCTCATTCCAGATTCAGCTCCCGGGGCTTCAACTGTTCTCAAATCAACACATCTCCAAAGCTGTGGCCATTGTCAAGGCCCACCTTGGACCTTCTCTATGTTCGTGGTCCTTTCCACCTCCTCCTCTCGCTCACTGGCCATGTATCACGTGTCCCTGTTCCTCCTCCACAGCCCCTCCCCCCAACCCCTCTCCTGTCCATCACCTATACAACTGAGTCCACACCCTCCGTCTCTCATTTAGACTCCTGCAAAGGCTTCCCAACTAGCCCCCCTGCCTCTAGTCCGTCTCGCCTCCTTCTGATCATGGAGTGACATTTGATACTTTCCTAATTACCCCACCAGCCTCGTCACTATCGCATCTGCCCTGAGTTCTGGTACTCTGGCCACCTGGAGGGATTTTACCTTCCCCACATTCTGTCCCCTGCCGCTATCCAGATAGGGGAGTAAAGGGAGGTTGGAGACTCTATGTAGAGAAGCTCCCATCGGAAGAGGCTGGGAAGCTGTAGGCCTGCTGCTTCAGGGGCTCCAAAGATATAGTCCAATGCCCCATCGGATGCTCGTCCGAACTCCCTTGCCTATGAGGATGGCTGCAAAGGCCATCTCGTGGGAAGGAGGTGAGTAAAGGGAAGGCTGATAGGCTGCGGCTCCAGAGCACCCACCCGTGCTTCAAGCCGGGAACTTCTTTGATCTCTTGTACTAGGCAAAGATGCCACAGTTAAGAAGCAAACAAAGTTCCTAGACCCTGGTCTAATGAACTTGTAGGCAGGCATCCCAACATAGGCAGATCTTGGAAGAGCCAGGCTTGGCTCCGTGACCTTCAGTGACTTGCTTATCCTCCCTGAAATTCAGTGCGTTGTCTGTAAATACATCAGTGGTAGTGAGCTCTGCCACCAAAAGTTGCCGTGTGGATTAGATTGTGAGACCATAGAATGGTGCCTGGGATAAGTAAGACACTCAGAGAAGGTTAGTTCCCTACTGTGGTCCTGGCCACATCACCTTGCAGGGGGCTCCAACCTACATTACTTACCAGGTGCCCAGACCCTGGGGATCTTGAATTATCTTCATGGCACAGATAACAGTATCCTTGAGGTTAGGATTCAACAAGTCTGGGGAGGGAGGCAGAGAAACACGATGAGGGAGCGGGGGGTGGAGCTGGACAGCCAGAGTCTGTCTCTATCTCTCTGTCTTTCTCACACATGTACACACCCTCCTCCATCCTAAATTCAACCCTGTCTCTCGACCGCCCTGGAAGCACAGGGCTTACCCGATCACTTCCCCCCATCAGAAGCCATCCCCCCTCCCTTCCCATAGCTCTCAGGGCAGTGTCCCATCTGGGACCCCAAATCAGATTCACGGAGGACCCATCCTCATCACTTGCCCCATCCCGCCCTCCTTGGTAGACCCAGCAGGCAGCGGGGGTCCCCACTCAGACATAAGGCAGGAGGAACACACAAGGCTGGGGAAGAAACAATGGCCAGTGCAGAGCCTGGCCCCAGCCAGCCCCGGGGCCCAGGCCCAGCCTACCGGAGCAGTACATCTGGCATATGTTTGGGACATTGGGTTTGAGATTTTTGCACCACTTCCGGCTGTTGATCTGGAAGATGCCGTTGTTGGTACTTCCATCGGCTTCGTGGTCCATGGCAGCTGTGTCGAAGCCACTTGCGAAGTAAGCAAGACAGACCCCTGCACAGGGCGGAGACACCGGCCTGCGGGTCGGATGACGGAGGCCAACCCAGACCAGAGGGCTCATGGGGAAACTCCACACGTCACCTCCTCCGAGCCTCAACTCCTGTTTCCAGGCAGTCAGGGCAGACGCCCTCCCACCTCCTTGACAAATGAATCCATCGAAGCTCGGAGGGGCAAAGTGACTTACTCAAGGTCACACAGAGCTACCAAAGAGCAAGAGTCAGGACCGGACCTCAGGCGTCCTGACTCCTAGGCTAGCAATCTTCCCACGGTCTCACTGCCCGCACATAGTAGGACCCAAGAAATGCTGTGGGATGAATGAACAAGAGCTCGCTCTTCAGAGACATGATTAAGAAGGCACAGGGGGAACCTAGAGAGAGGGCTAGAACCAGAGAAGAAATGAGTCCCCGTGTGGGTGTACTTCATAGCTCCTCGAAGCTGCCACCAGCTTGAAGAGTTTGGTATTTACTGCTTTGCTCAGCTTGCCCTAAACTTCACTGGGAATGTCTGATCCTAGTGGCCACAATTCAGATTAGGGTAGGAAACCATTCTTTTCCTTTGGCTCCCGACTTTACCAGCGGGGGAGAAAATGAAGAGGTCATTCTGATTTGGCTGCCTGTCGCCTGCCTGCTGTGTATTCACGACCCAGTGCCAGGTGTTCTCTGCCTCTCAGCTCATAGGATCCTTGTTTGACAAAGGAGAACAGAAGCTCCCAAGGCCACAGCCTGTGAGGGAGGAGGAGGGAGGGAGAGCAGGAGGGAGGGAGGGAGTGCAGTCCTTACAGTCTGCCAGGCTGTATCCCCGGAATCCATCCAGGCCGAAATCCTGCAGCACTCTGGCCAGCTCACAGCGACTGTAGACCTTGGCCTGGCCTGAGGTGAGAAGGCAGCTGAGCAGAGAGGCCAAGGCCAGCAGCGTGATCCCAGGCAGGCACGACCACCTTCTGGGAGCCCAGCTCCCACCTTCCATGCGGGTGGCAGGGTTGGAGACCCCGCCACCCTGGCTCAAAGTTGGGCTTTGAGATGACAGGCAGCTCACAGAAGGCTACCCCTGGAAGAAGACGGGAAACAGGGCCTGAGTGTACCTGGGAGGTGGGCAGAAGGTTCCAGCACTGCCAACCTGCTCCCTTGCAGGCCTGATGGAGCATTAGCCGTACCACCAAGAGCCAGAAGAGGGTTCCCCGAGGCCAGCCCCTCTCCCCTCCAATCCTGCTTTGTACCCCCCTGTCCTGGAAGCTGAGAGAAGAGGAGGGGAACCGGGGAGAGGACAAACATATTCTGAGCTCCATACTACTTGCCAGGCATCACGGAATCCTGAAGCCCAAGACTTCACAACTCAGAAGGGACAAAGTTTGGACTGAGACCAAAGTTTATGTTACTCCAAAGTCCCACGAGGGTTTGGCCACAAGCAGATGCTCCCAGAGGGGACAGCCGAGCAGTGACATCAGTGTAAATCAATCCCTCAGCCCAGATGCCACGAAGCTCTCTTCTAGCACTGAGCCTACACCTCCTGGCCTGCACGGAAGCCAGGTCTCCCCCTAGAACACTGCCACCCTGCAGCCTCTCAGGTAGAGGATGCCCTTTCTCCCACACACAGGCCGCCCAAGGCGATGCTGAAACTCTCCTCCATGCCCGCCACCCCATCTAAACCATCATCTTGTTAAAGCCCGGCCTCCCTCGAAGCTCACCTCGCCCGGTTCGGTTTCCCCTCCACGCCTCTCATCACTGGCTCTGCAGACCTGTCCCCAACATCGTGAAGGACATTTGCAGCTGGGTATGACCTTGGCCTCCACTCTGTCTCAGAATAGAGAAGTGTCTCTATTCTACTTCTATCTCTCCCCAGCCACCTGTGACCTACCTCTCCATGTCTCTCACGACCTCGGCCCCCCAACTTGCCCTCCACCTTCATAGATTCCAAAAACGAAACACAACCTCGGGAGTGGGTGTCCCTACAACTGGGTGGCCCCGAGCCCAAGGATGACAAGACAAGGGTGTGCTTTGCAGTAAGTCTCGTCTCAGCGGGAAGCCCGCCCCTACGCATAACGTCTCCGACGTGGACACTTTCCCAGCACCATCTTCTTCCTCTATAACGTGAAGAAATGAATAACACCTGCCTCATCGGATTGTTGAAAGAATGAATGAGAAAAGAAAGGCACAGAGAGAACAGGGCTCTTTGTACTGGAACTCGGCTGGTCATTATTTCTATTAGGATGTGATGTTGGCACCGGCCCTGATGCTCGTCTTGGTCAGCTTTCTCTCTCCCTTCTCCCTCAGAGGGTATTCATGACCCTCATTACTGTCCTTGAGTCCCCTCCCCGCCCTGTCCCACCTCACCTCCCGCCTCACTGAGAAAAACAAGGTGCTCACAGGTGAGATTTCCTTCCTCTTTCTGCTTTTACCCCATCCCACTCACAGGTGCATGAGTGGCCACACCTACCCTCACAGAGGAGGTGCCTCTACACTGATGGGGGCCCATCTTTCCTCCAAGCTCTGTGTTTCATCCTTTCCCGTCTCTCCACCTTGTTCCACCAGCCACTTCTCCTCTCTCAGCCTCACCAGCAACTCTTCTCCACCAGCTTCTCCTTCCTCTGCAGGTACCGACATGCTTAGGTCTCCAGCTTCTAAAATACCTTCCCTGGACTCTTCATCTATACTGACCTGTCCCTCTCCCTCTCTTTCTCATTTCAACTTCTAGGGGGAAATCTACGATTTTCTCACCTCCCATTTGTTTCTCAACCCAGTGATACTTAACATCACCACCACGGCCACTCGCCTGACACTGTTCTGCGCAGTCCAGTGGACCCTCGTCAGCTCCTGTCTCGCGGGAGCCCTCAGCAGCCTTGCACGCCGCTGCCACTCCCCCTGGTTGAAACTCCTGCCTCTCTCCGCTTCCAGGATGCTCCCCTCTCGCGGGTTCCTTGGATTCCCTTTTGTGGAATCCACTTCCGCCCAGGCCTTAAATGCTGATATGCTTCCCAGGCATTTCTCCCTTGAGCCCTGCTCTCTCCCACTTCAGGAAACCCTCTGGGCAGCCTGCAGGAAGCCTAAGCCTGTCTGTGCCTACTGCTCGCAGGATGTACAGGATGATGGCTTATATGACATCTTCACCGGAGCAGCAGACCTCATAGGGAGCTGCCTCCTGGGCATTTCCGCTTGGATAAGACACGGTGAACTCAAACTAAGCACGTCCAAAACAGAACGAAGCTTCCCACTATTTTAGTGCTCTTTTGTATGTCTTCCCTTTCTTGGTTTAAAACATTCTTGGCTTTAAACTCATCATGTTTTATTGTTTAAACCTATTTATCCAAATTGGTTAACATTTTTATCCAGATATAAATGTCATTCTTCACTCCTCTCCATCACAACATCTTTCACTCATCCCCAAGCCATCAATCCCAATGTGCTGTTGAGTCCACCTTCCCTCCAAGGGCAACATCTTTTCCTTAGTTCGGGCCACCCTCCTGGTGTGCTGATGGTCTCCTGGGACCCAGTCCTGACCTTCTCCCCAACTATTCTACCCACATTCACCAGCATGACGGTTTTACACAAAAAGCCTGGCGTGTGACATCCTTTGATGGCTTCCTTCCTCACTGCTCCTAAGCGTGGTCCACAAGGACCCTCGTGACCCAGCCTTGCTGACCTCTCCCCCGCGACACATTAAGTTCCAGTAATGCCATGTCATTCGCTCACGATGATCTTGCCGTCTGAACGGGAACCCTCTCGTTTCCTCTACATGCTTCACTCTTACCTATACTTCAAGGGTCATATTAGAGGTGAGTTTCCCAGCAAGACTCCCCCAGTGTACGCCCCCGCCCCCCCCTAATACTCCCAAAGCGCCCTGGGCTTCTGCCCTCCTGCACAGTAGACTGTAAAAGACGTTAGCCTTTCCCGCTACAAGGTGAACTTCCAAAGAACAATGGTGCTCTTATTTATCTTCTTATCCTGAGAGTCAAGCAGAGCTGCCGGCATGGAGTGGCTGATCAGTGGGTGCTTCTTAAGACTGAAGTACATTGAAGTCGTGTCCACAAGCACGTGAGCCCTTCTCATCAAAGTGTGGAGGATGAGAGGGAAGAAGACACACTTCTGAGTTCTTAAAATCTGGCAGACAGTGTGCTGGGCTTTTTCTGGATGTTTTCTGACTTAATCTCATCTAATCCTCTCAACAATTCAAGGTGGGGAGGATTATCTCCAACTTATAGATGAAGAAACCAAGCTGACTGCTCTACAGAGACTGTTTTTGCTTTTTCGGTAGCAGAGTTATTTAAAGGTAATTTCATCCTGAGCATTTCCCAGCAGGTCTAGAGGTAGCAGGAGTCAGGTCTGCTGATCCAGAGACCAGAGACTGCCAGCGTGGTCTCCAATCTCTCTCTCTCAACTCCCCACCCCCGCTTCACCAGCCCAGGATCTGCCCCCCAACCCCCGCCCCACCATCTCTGACCACTGCCTTCCTTTCTCCATGTCTCTCCCTGACCAGTTCACAGCTGCAGGAAGAGGGGGAAGGGGGCTCACTGATCAGGTGTCGTCCGCACCAGAGCTGACACAGCAGTGACAGTGGCAGTAACAGCAGTGGCCCAACACCCTGCTTCAGCCCAGGACACCCCCCATGATACAGCTGGGGCCCCAGGCACGCAGCTTGAAGAGAATGATGGGAAAGGGCAGGCTCCAAACTGACGTGGGGCCTTCTGGAACTCCCCAGTTCTGTGAGCTCATCTTCTAGAACCATCTTCACCCACCCAGCTTTGCTAGCCCCCCTGAGCCCCTCAATGTCAGGGCCTGGGGACATATTAGGAGGATCTAAGCTCAACCCCTCTTGCCCACCTTTGCTCACACACACAATACTTTGAAGGATGACTCACTCCTCTCCTCCCAACAGACCCTTCCGGTGGGTACCCAGGGATGACAATGCTGGCGGGTGGCCACCGCCGCCCCAGGCATCCGACCTCACGGTCAAACTCCTTTGTTCTTCTTCCTTGATGCCGAGCCATGAACCGCCCCCTTTCTCCATCTGGATGATGACAGTTCAATGTGGACAAGCCTGGAACAAATGTGATGCTGTCGACCCTAAAGCTTGTGGGACAGAGCAGTAAAATAGAAGGGCATGTGACACCCGTGTCTATACCCCACAGGGGTCCCTGCTTGGAGGCCGTGTGGCACAGCAGTTAGAGCATGGACCTTTGCAGTCAGGCTGACCTGAGAACGAACACGGGCGCTAGTGACTACCAGCTGGGTGTCCCAGTAAAAGTGACTTAACCTCTCAGTTTCCTTCATTCTCAAGGGGGAATAACAATACAGGAAACATCTCTAGAGACACACAATACACAGGATCAATTACCGCTAAGAGCAGAGCACAACCAAAAACATGTCAAGCTGCCCCTGTTCATCCTGTCTGCCTGGGCCCCATCCCAGACAGACCAGATTCGAATTGAGGGTTGACCCACGTTTGCATCAGGATTTCTCTCTCTCTTTTTTTTTTTTTTTTAATTTTACTGTGGTAGGAATACATGAGTCACTTAACATGAGATCTACCCTCAACAAAATTTTAAATGTATAGTATGGTGTAGTTGATCCTAGGTACAGTGTTGTACAGCAGATCCCCAGAAACTTCTTCCTCTTGTTTCACTGAAACTTTATGCCCGTAGATTAGTAACTCCCCACTCCCTTCTCCCCCAGACCCTGGCAACCACCATTCCACTCTTTGATTCTATGGACTTGACTCTTTTAGATACCTCCTATAAGTGGAATCATGCGGTGTTTGTCTTTCTGTGACCGGCTTGTTTCCCTGAGCATAATGTGTCCTCCAGGTTCATCCGTGTGGTCACATGTTACAGAATTTCCTTCCTTTTTAAGGCTGAATAGTACACCACTGGGTGTATAGACTGCATTTTCTTTATCCATTCATCTGATGGACATTTAGGTTTTTTCCACATCTTGGCTATTGTGGATAGTGCTGCAATGAACATAGGAGTGCTAATATCTCTTCAAGTTCCTGATTTCAGTTCTTTGGGATAAATAGAAGTGGGGTTGCTGGATCACACGGTAGTTCTGTTTGTAATGTTTTGAGGATACTGTATTCCACAGCAGCTACGCCGTTTTGCATTCCTACCAACAGTGCACAAGGGTTCCCATTTCTCCATGTCCTTGCCAAAACTTATCTTTTGCTTTTTCTATAATAGCCATCCTGACAGGTGTGAGGTGATATCTCATTGTGGTTTTGATTTGCATCCCCCTAATGATTAGTGATGCTGAACATTTTTTTCATATGCCTGTTGGCCACCCGTGTGTCTTCTTTAGAGAAATGTCTCTTTGGCATCAGTATTTCTTAAAAGCCCCCCCAGAAGACTCCAATGCACAGCCAAGGCTTGAGCCTTTGTCCTGGGGGAAGGGCTCTGGACTTGAGTTAGAAAACCTGAGTTCAATGTCTTGGTCTGCCCTTGACTGGCTATTTAGTCTTGGCCGGTTAACCTCCACTTCCTCATCTATAAAATGGAGTCGTTACCCTGACCCACCCCCCTGGAACCACGGTAATCTCCCCAAGCCTCATTTTGCTCCTCTGTAAAATGGGAATAATCCTCCCTCACTGTCTCAATGCCTGAAGATACATACCACTTGGATCAGTACATCTTAACTATTGTTTTTATTGTCTGGCCCTGGGTGGTGATTCTGTGTGGTTAAGTTTTGGGGTTTTTACTGTATCAGCCTGCTTTTACTATTTTGTCACTTCTTTTCATTGAGTCATCTTTCAGCTTATTTTTATTTTATTGTATGTTTTGTTATTTCCCACTTGACTTTCACTCTTAAATGGAGAAGAAGAAACAGAAAGCTCAAAAGAAAAAGTTACAAGGGCAGACAAGGCCCCCAGCTGACAATTGGTGGGTCTTTATTTCTCTGCTGAGCTCAGCACGAGTCTTTCCTGTTTCCCCAAAGCAAGCTCGGATGCTTGACCACATCCCAGCAGAGATCCCCCACCAGCTCCCTTCAGGTTTAAGTTCTCCTGAAGCATCTCTTACCTTTCTGCTTCTCAGTCCTGGCTGCACTTTAGAAAAAATACACCTGGGCACCACCCCAGTCCAATTACATCCAAATCTCTGGGGGTAAAACCCAGGCATTACTATTTTTTCAACACTTCCAGGAGATTCCAAAGTGCTACCAGAGGTGAGGACCACTGTTCTAATCAAACTTTAGTTCCCTAAATGTGTGCCAGTGCTTTGCAACCATGTCTTACATGCTATTATATAAGCTTTTCCCTCTGTCCAGTACACTCTTTCTGTTCCAACTAACTGGCTAGCTGCTGGTCCTCCTTAAAGCATTGCTGGAGCTGAACTTCCTCCCCTGGACTCCTTGTGTTGAGTCAGGAGTCCCCTATACCCTGGCACAGCAATCAATGTTAATGTGTCATCTCAGCATCTACCACACTTCATCAGTATCTTCTTTCTCCATCACTCCCACCAGACTAGGAGATGCCCGATGCGTCCCAATTGTCTATTTTCCCATTGTTGACAACAAGATCAAAAAATACTATGGAAAGAAATGAAGAAATGAATGAAAATCATCTAGTCGGTTGATTCAGAAGAACCTCAACTCAGAAGACTCCATCAGGAGAGCGCCGAGGGTGGTCCCAAGGAGTATGCAGGGGTCTCTGTGGACAATGAAGAAATGAGTCCTACTCTGCCTGCAAGTAGGGAAAGGCTGGAGCTCCTAGAGAAAGGTCTACTCACCCGATGCACTCCCAACTCATAACAGTGAAAATAGAACTGACCTCTTCTTGATAAGTTGTGTCCCTGTTATTTTCATCTTTGATCACAGTATGTGGCTGTAATCACAAGACATTGTTATCAGGAGGCCTGAGGCATGTAAAGTCACTAACCCTGCACTGCAGGGTCTCACCTCATCATATTCTTTTAGTTTTGTGTCTCCTTTATTAATCTGTCTTCTTCCTCTTGATGGTTAATTTTCTGTGTCAACTTGACTGGGCCACAGGGTGCCCAGATATTTGGTCAAACATTATCCTGGGTGTTTCTATGAGGGTGTTTCTGGAGGAGATTAACATCTTTAAAAATTGAAACATATTTGACACATAAGGTTGTGTAAATTTAAGGTGTACAGCATGTTAATTTGATACATTTCTATATTGTGATATGATTATCATCATAGTCATAATTAACACCTCAGTCACATTACATCATTATTTCTTTTTAGTGGCTGGAATAATCAAGTTCTAGTCTCTTAGCAAGCTTGATGATTACAATACAATATTGTGGTCTATATTCATTATACTGTGCATTAGATGAGATGAACATTTAAATCACTAGACTGAGTAAAGCAGATTGCCCTCCCTAATGTGGGTGGCCTCATCCAACCAGTGGAAGGCCTGAAGAGAACAAAAAGGCTGATCCTCCCTGAATAAGAGGGAATTGCCCCTGCCTGACTGCAATTCAAACTAAGACATTGACTTTTTTCCTGCCTCTGAACTAGAACTGAAACACCAGCTCTTCCTGGGTCTTGAGGCTGCCAGCCTTTAGACTGGAATGCCACCATTGATTCTCTTGGGTCTCCAGCTTACCAACTCACCCGGCAGATCTTGGAACTCACCCACTTCCACAACTGCATAAGCCTTATTCCAAATATATATATAACGACTGTTCTAACCAAATTTTTATAGTTCCCTATATGTGTATTTATATACACAAATCTTATTTGTTCTGTTCCTCTGGAGAACCCTGACTGATACAGCCCTCCGTGAAGTTGGTAGAAAATCACTTAATCACTTGAGGAACTTGAGGTTCCTCAATCCACATTATTCCCTTCCTTGCTGTGGTGCCACTACTGGCTGACAGTCTTCCCTCCCCGCTTATGATGCGTGCCTTCCACAGTACAGGGCAGCTGAATGAAAGCAGCCAGACCTGGGCTGGAGTCCTGACGTCACAGAATTTACTAGCTCTGTGACCTTGGTGGGTTCGTTAGCCTCAATATCTTCACCCATAAAGTTAAAAGGACTGCCACCCAGGGGGTTGCTGAGAGGATTAATGAGATAACATGCAAATCATCTTACACAGGACCTGGCACCAAGCAGACACTCAATAAAAGGTAGTTCTTTAATTATTGTTATTCTGGGAGAGAGGAAACTAACTAACCATACTTTTGAGAACTTCACTTGAATTGTCAAAAAAGGCTCTGAGTGAAAGGGCCTAAAGGATATTGCAAAGGGAAAGCAGGAGCTAGTTTTAACCAATCAGAGGCCTTTTTCCCATCCAATTTTGTGCTGTGTTGGCCCTCGCGGAAGTCACAACATCTCTGGATGAGCAAGGAATTAATCTACTAGCATTCATCTTCCTGGACTTACATCCTAGGGATTTGCTCTCAGGGAAACCGACACAGCCTAAAGAGGAAGGAAAAAAGTGCTTGTTCATCTATGTCATACTCCCCCCTCCCCATCCTGATGTCCTTCAGAGGTCAAAAATGGTTCCTCCGTATCTGCCCCCATCACTCTGGTTGGTGCTGTCAGCGTATCTTATCTGAGACTACAATCATTCCCTAAGGGGTCTCTCTCTACATCTAAGTGATAGAACTGAATACACCAGTCCCCGTTTTTAAATCTTTCACTGGATGTCTATCACTTGCAGAACTAGTTCAGAGGTCCTCCACGCTCTGTCCTCTCCCCACTTCTCCAGCCCTTCCTCCCAACACTTCTCTCCCTGCAACGCCATCCCCTGGGCTTCCACGGTTCTGAGCTACCCACTCTTCCCCAAATTTATCTGTCTAAAATCTCTCCTCATTGGGCACCTGATAACTCCATTTCACCCTTCAAAATCAGCCTAGCATTGCAACTTCCACAGAAAGTGTTAATCCCACACTCTCTACCTCCTGAACCCTCCAATCTATTTTCTTGCCCCCGGCCCTTGAATTTCTCCCTGTCACAGAACTCCCACATTGCACTATAATTTATGATGTACATGACTGTAGCCCTGTCTGTGAGCTCTTCCAGAGCAAGGAGTACGTTATATTTAATCTCTGTATTTCCTTGACCTATTAATGGGTGAGACACCCAAAAGGCACTGAGTAAAGGTTAGGAGAATACATTTAAAAACACACTGGTTGGGGAGGGAAGGAGATGCCCACGATTCTATAGGGAGAACACAAGGGAGATTTTGTGGTGCTGGGACAGTTCTGTATCTTGATCCGGATGGTAGGTACACAAATGCACGTCGTAAAATGACGCGAAACCGTACACACACATCATCGCAATGTCAATGTCCTGACTGATATTACAGTGGGTCCCTTGGTATCTGTAGGGTTTTGGTTCCAGGACCACCTCCCCGCCCACACCCAGGATACCAAAATCTGCAGATGTTCAAGTACCTATAGCAAATGCCCTAGTACGGTTGGCCTGTATCCATGGGTTTCGCAACCTCAGGTTCAACCAACTGCAGGTGGAAACCCACAGATACGGGAGGCCAACTGTATATTATGTTGTAGAAGGATATTGCAAAGGGAAAGCAGGAGTTTGTTTCAACCAATCAGAGGTCTTTTCCCCATCCAAGTTTGCGCTGTGTTGGCCCTCGTGGAAGTCACGAGCTCTCTGGATGAGCAGGGAATTACTCTACTAAGCATTGATCCTTTTGGAAGATGTAACCGTTGGGGGAAACTGGATGAAGAGGCCACAGGATTTCTTTCTACCCTCTTTGTAACTTTCTGGGAATAACTATTTGATAATAAAAAGTTTTTTAAAAAAGGAAAAATGCACTGACGACTTTTACTGTTCCGACTCATCTAATAAAATTATTGGAAATGAGGGGCAGTCAACCCTGGAATTTTTCACAATCTAATTTAAGATTATTTAAAACTGACCAGCTAGAAGGTGAATTATGAGAACACAAACATAACCCAAATGTGCTTCAACATCTGCTTTTTTTTTTTTTTTTAAATCATCACCTTTTTTGACCAGGATTCTTTCTTTGTTTATTTATTTATTTATTTATGGCTGTGTTGGGTCTTCGTTTCTGTGTGAGGGCTTTCTCTAGTTGCAGCAAGCAGGGACCACTCTTCATGGCGGTGCGCGGGCCTCTCACTATCGCGGTCTCTCTTGTTGCGGAGCACAGGCTCCAGACGCGCAGGCTCAGCAATTGTGGCTCACGGGCCTAGTTGCTCCACGGCATGTGGGATCTTCCCAGACCAGGGCTCAAACCCGTGTCCCCTGCATTGGCAGGCGGATTCTCAACCACTGCGCCACCAGGGAAGCCCCATCTGCTTTATTTAGAATAGTAACAAGTTTCTGCTCTAAAGGCCTTGGAATCAGTACCTAAATGGGAAGAACCGGGAGTAGAATGAATCAGGTCAGCACAGCTGTGGGAGCAGAACGAGGCCGCCTGTGATGAAGCACCTGAGAAAAACAGAAAGCTTCTGTGACTCTACCTGACCAGAGAAAGAGGCTGAATGGGTGGGAGAAAACTGCATTTCTGACCCATGACTTGGGAGGCCCTGAACCTAAAAACCTGAGTCCACATTCTTAGTAACTTGGAAACCCTCACATGCTGGAGGTGCTAAAAACTGAGGTTTTGGGAATTCCCTGGCGGTCCAGTGGTTAAGACTTCACGCTTCCACTGCGTGGCATGGGTTCAATCCCTGGTTGAACTAAGGCAACTAAGATCCCTCATGCATGCTGCACAGGACAGCCAAAATAAAATAAAATAATTAATTAATTAATTAATTAAGAACCGAGGTTTCCAGTAAACTAGCACCTTCAACAGCAGAAGGCCTCCACACACCCAGGGCCTCTGACCTCCTGAGATTCCTAGCAACCAGGGTGGGCTCACAACCTGATGATGTCAATAGCCCTAGGAGCCTGAGACCCCTAATAACTGATGTCTCTGAGAACCATGAAGCCTTTAATAAATTGAAAAACTGAATAACCCAGGGCTTCTACAGACCGAAGGACTATAATAAACGGAGACTCTTAGCAACCCAGGTCTCCTAGCAACCTGGGGACTCTGATTGTCAGAGACTCCTGGCAACCAGGGAGATTGCACAATCTGGGGCCCCAGCACACATCCAACCCTGGGCCTAGACTTCCTCTCCCTCTGTGGTGATTCCACACTGAACCTTGAGAGGAACTGTGATCTGAGAGACAGAGGCAGAATCAGGAGCCAAAGACCTGGGTAAAACGTTCTGATCTGGCCACTTACTAACTGTATATCCTTTGGCTTAATCTCCCTATCAGACTCCTTACATACAATATGAGAATGATAATTATAATCTCTAGCTCATAAAATTATTGTGAGCATCAGGTAAGAAGGCTTAAGGGAAAGCATTTTAACAGCTATACATATGCATGTTGCCATTTCCAATTGCACCCTGTCCCCTCCCATCTCAAGACCCACCATACTGCATCAATTGGAAGTCAATGCTACTTCCAAAACATTTTTCCCATCTATTCCAGCTCCATCACCACCACCAGAGTCGCAAGCCCCCATTGTCTACATTGCCACCAGTTATCTTTCCAACACACAAGTGCTCTCCTTTCTCTTTTGCCCACAGGCTTCTATTGGCTCCCTTGTTCTTTGAGTCAAGTTCAACTCTTTGGCATGGTATATAAACTCTTCATGATCAAGCCCTATCTTTCCAGTTCATCTTCAATCACTCTCCCAACTCCCACTTCCTTTATTTACTCTGAAAACAAACCTGAGAGGTGGGTATTCATCATCTCAGTTTCACAGATAAAGAAAACAGGGCTGAAGTAGCTCACGCAAGTGCATACAGCCTGGAAGCAGTGATTTGAGGCCAAGTTGGATTGTAAGACCCAAGTCCTTTGACTGCAAAGCCATTACCTCCTTTTGGAAGCTTCCCAAAAAGCATACTTCTCTGGTTACTCTCTTAATAAACCAACTTTGGTCTTGTCCCAAAGCCCCTCCACCCTTTTCTGCAAGAGCCGCTGAACAACATTCAGCTTTGGTGGAGCTTAAATTTACACTAGGGGGCGCTCTCCTTGCACACAGAACTATATACATCATCCCTAAGAGACTATTGAGACCACGCCCAGTGATGCTTTACCTGTGGCCTGGCTCATTTTGCCATATGGTTCGAGGTGTAATTCTAGGATAAATGTAATTTTAGGATAAACTGCTTCCATGTTGCTGCTCCTCAAAAAAGCCCAGATATTAACATTTCAGGGGCTAAAAAAAGTCATTTTTATTAACATCCTTCCTGTCAATGGAACAGGTTAACCTAAGTTTTAAGAATATACCTGTTCTTCCATAGGACTCAATAAAGCTTCTCTCATTTTCCACTAAAATAAATAGGACCTGAAAACAGCTGTATTTGCTGTTTGATTCTCAAGGTTCGGGGTGTGGGGAGGTTGGTGGGGACAGCAGGACAATTTCTCATCATGGGTACAATCTGACATCTTCATTCTATGAATGTGAGGACAAAAATCCCCAAAGGGAAAGCACATTGCTTCAGGGCCCATGTCAAGTAAGAGTCAGGGCAGGGACCAGATCTAATTCTCCAGAACACATCTTCATATTCATAGACTCATCTTGTAATTAACAGAGAGTACATAAGCGGAGCCCTCTGATGTTACGGCTCATGGGCTCAGAGCACACGGCATGCATACTGTATGGGGCTCCTTATGGCGTATGGAAGAGAAACCATACTTGGTTCCGTGGGTGTGTCCAACCCTCTGAACATGTGTGAGATGGGGGAATATGTACGGGTGCCTCTCAGAAGGCCTGGCTTTCCTGATGTGCTCGCTCTGGTACCTTCCCCCACCTCTCTGAGAGCTGTCCTCTCCAGGCTGAGATCAGGGGCCCCAGAGAGCTCTCCAAAGGTGCTGGGCAGGGTAGGGTTGGGAGGAAAGACTTTCTCCCCTTAGACCCAAAAACAATCTCCCCCCGAAACTGCCAGGGGAGAACTCAGCACCAGGTTCATGCTGTTCAATGAGCCTGAAGGGATTCTCATTTGGGGATGATTTTACCCCCCAGAGAACACTTAGCAATGACTGAAGACCTTTCTGGTTACCACAAAGTGAGGAGAGGCATGCTACTGGCATTTAGTGAGTCAAAGGAGGTGAAGATGGCTACTCTTGACTGTTTAAAGCAGGGCAGGTGCCATCCAACCCCTGAGCCTCAGCAAAAAAAGCAATCCTTGTAACACAGAATCTGTCCCATGGTGAAGCCAAGACCATCTTTTATTGATTGAAGGTCAACAAGGATGTAGATAACTGAAGCTATGCAGGGAACTAACATTCTGAAATGCCAAATCCTACGGCTAAAAGTCTAAAACCAATCATTCAAAATACAAGGAGGGCTTCCCTGGTGGTGCAGTGGTTGAGAATCCGCCTGCCAATGCAGGGGACACAGGTTCGAGCCCTGGTCCGGGAAGATCCCACATGCCGCGGAGCAACTGGGCCCATGAGCCACAACTACCGAGCCTGCGCGTCTGGAGCCTGTGCTCCGCAACCAGAGAGGCCGCGATAGTGAGAGGCCCGCGCACCGCGATGAAGAGTGGCCCCCGCTTGCCGCAACTGGAGAAAACCCTCGCACAGAAACGAAGACCCAACAGAGCCAAAAATAAATAAATTAATTAATTAATTTAAAAAAAAAATACAAGGAGATGCAACTCCGAGGACCGATCAGAATCTGAATGGCTCCACTGGATCTAAAACCCAGATCGCCAACATGCCGCTAAGGTTCCCACATGGAGGGCTGTCACCGAGCTCAGAGCCGACACTGCACGAAATGCACGGAGTTCACGGGAATGTACGCAGATCTGTGAGCACCCACGTGTGCATTCCTACCGCTCGGAGGCTGGAGAGAGTCAGGCTGGGCAGAAGAAATAGAAAGGAAGGCAGAGGAAGCCGAAGTGAACGGTGACATCCAATTCTGTTTCCTTCGACATTCCAAAACAACAGTGGAAACTCACTCTTCTCCTGGTTAATCCTTCCTGTCTCCAAGGAAGCTGGCTTTTAGTTATCATTCAGTTTTCTCATCAAAGGAAGCCAATTTACTGTATAGAAAGCCAATGGAGTTATTCCAGAGCCTTTAATCTAATTGTATTATCAGCACTTGGCCTTAAATTCAATACTTGTCCTTAAAAAGTACCCAGTTCCTTTGAGTCTAGGGCAAGGGGTTGAGAACAAGCCAGGGCAAAGCTCAGGACAGCGTTTGGTAAGAGGAGGATTTCAGCTCCAGGGCTGGCCTCTGGAGAAGGCACCCCTGAAGCCTCAAGGGGTTAAGTTCAACAGGTAAAGCAAGCTCCAGGGTGAAAGAAACAAAGGTCAGGAAAGCTGCTCTGGCTGGGATAAGGGCACAGCAGTGGAAGGTCTGAGTGGGCAGCCAAAGCTAAGAGTAGAGAAGTCAGTCTTGGAAAATCTGTCCATCTGGGGCAAGACCTCACCAGCAAGTGGGTGGGGAAGAGAATGTGTATCCAGCCTTATCTTCTTGTTTCTCACTATCTTCTCAGGGCCTAACCCAGACACTGGTACCTAATAGGTGCTTAATAAGTATTTGCAGAGTGAATGAATGAAAAACAAAACCCCTAGAGATACCAAGTCCACACACCTCCTTCTTGCCTCTACCATCCTGCCCTATGGGGATGAGAGAGGATGCCACTGCCTGCCTAGGGACTCCTTGGTGATTTATTAAATCACTAATTTTAATTAGGCACCAAGAACAAAAGGATGAACACCGCCAAGTTGCAAAGGACGAGAATATTGTGGGAGAAATCTAATGGGAAACACGGAGCATGGAGATGGACCTGCTGATTGAGCTCTGGGGGCCGGGACTGGGAGGGGTAAATGTGGCCACTGCCAGAGCAAGTGGGGCTGGCAACAGATGCCCTGTGGGTTTGTCCCCCCTGTGGCCTGGAGAGAGGCAGAGGAGGCTGGACCTTGCTTCCTGGTCTGGCCAGAGGCAGGCGACTAAAACCTACATAGAGTGATCCAGCCAGCCCACAATGGGGTGTGGCCTGGCCCATCACATGAGCGTTTTCCCTTCCCCGCATGGGCTCCTCGTGCAGCCAGTGGGAGAGCAAAGAAGTAGGGAGGCCAGGTAGGAGGGGCTTGGCCTCGGCTCAGTTCTACAAACAGCAAGCAGGCGGCCTGCTCCAAAGGCGCTGCTGAGACCATGGTGAAAACTTGGTAATGGTAAGAGCCACAGTCCCCCAGCCAGGAGCCTCAGGCCCTGGGAGCCAGATGTTCCACAGGACAAGAACGTCCTGTACCCGAGTCGGGAGGAGGCAAGGAGCTGAGGTTGCTGCAAGGTGGTCAAGAGGCATGTGGAGTAGACTGGGACCCACCCCACCGCTTGGAGCCAAGCAGAGCTCAGCAGCATGCAAATCAGCCAAACCCCAGCCCACTTGCCGTCCAAAGCCCAGAATGAATGCTTGTTGTAAGTCATTGAAGTTTCACAGTAGTTTGTTATGCGGCAACATCACTGACTGCACTGTGCCTTCTGAGGGCCTTTTCAGTGCCTTCAGTTAAAGAAAGAGTCTGGCTATTAAAAGGAAAAGTTTACAGAAAATTCGAACACTCCTTGGTTCTCCCATTTGGGAGAGCAATTTCACAACTTCCAGAAAAGTTGAAGATGCACGTACGTTAGCGGTCAACTACTCCACCTCTAGGTGACTACACACCACAGAGCAGGGTCAGAAAAGTGTTTCTGTAAAGGGCCAGAGAGTGAGCATTTTAGGCATTTCAGACTAGATGGTCTCTACGAGACTATACAACCATTCGACTCTGCCATTTTAGCGTAAAAGCAGACGCAGACAATACTGAAATGAATGCCCGTGGCTGTGTTCCGATAAACCTTTTTTATGGACACTGAAAGGTGAATTTCATGGATCACAAAATATTCTTATTTTTTTATCCATTAAAAATGTAAAAACCATCCATTGACAGGTGAATGGATAAACAAAATGTGGTAGGTACATACAATGGAATGTCATTCAGCCTTAAAAGGAAGGAAATTCTGACATGTGCAACATGGATGAACCTTGAGGTCATCATGCTAAGTGAAGTAAGCCAGTCACAAAAAGACAAATAGTGTGTGATTTCATTCATACAAGGTACCTAGAGTAGTCCAATTTATAGAGACAGAAAGTGGATGAGTGGACAGGGGCATAGAAGTTATTGTTCAATGGGCAAAGAATTTCGATTTAGGAAGATGAAAAAGTTCTGGAGATGAATGGTGGTGATGGTTATACAACAATGTGAATGTACTCAATGTCACTAAACTATACACTTAAAAATAGTTAAGGGCTTCCCGGGTGGTGCAGTGGTTGAGAGTCTGCCTGCCAATGCAGGGGACACGGGTTCGAGCCCTGGTCTGGGAAGATCTCACATGCCGCGGAGCGACTAGGTCCGTGAGCCACAATTGCTGAGCCTGTGCATCTGGAGCCTGTGCTCCGCAACAAGAGAGGCCGCGACAGTGAGAGGCCCGCACACCGCGATGAAGAGTGGCCCCCACTCGCCGCAACTAGAGAAAGTCCTCGCACAGAAACGAAGACCCAACACAGCCAAAAAATAAATAAATAAATAAATAAATAAATTTTTTTTTTTAAATGGTTAAAATGGGAACATTGTATGCTAGGTATATGTTACTGCAATTTTTTAAAATTAAAATTATAAAAAGAAAAAATTAAAAATTATTCTTAATTTACAACCCCATACTAAAACAGGTGGCAGTGGATTTGACCTATCGGCTGTAGTTAATAACACTTGCCCTAAAGAAACTCTCTTAGATGTGCCCAGGAGATAAGTACAGGAGTACTTATCACGGCACTGTCTGGGTTATAGAAAAACAACAGGAAATAACCTAAATATTCATCAAGAGGAAAATGGAGCAATGCATTGTGGTATAATTATTCAATGGAATACACAGTGATAAGTGGAGTATGCTATAATTTATATCTAAAACTTAAAACCCTACTGAATAATGCTATATTGTATTAATGCATACATAAAAATGTAAGTGTAAAACCATACATAGGAATGATAAACACTGGATTCACAGTAATAGTTACCTCTGAGGAGGAGGGAGAAGAATAGAAATGGGAATGGAAAATACAGGGAGCTTCAATTATATCAGTAATGTTTTATTTCTTTAAATGAGATCTGATGCAAATGACACAATGTTAAGATTAGATAAAGCTTAATGGTGGGTAAATAGGTAGTCATTACGCTCTTTTCTATTCTTGTCTGATCTTTGAAATATTTCACGATGAAAAAATTAATTCATAAAAGGGGAAAAAAGCAAAGGGAGGAACAAATTTTTAAGGAAAAACAAAAGCCAGCAATTTCAAAGCATGCCAGTAGCAGCCAGAGGAATAACAGAAGAGGTTATCAATTCATCTCACTCGTCCTTCTGGGTTTCCTCCACCAGCTTAGAACTCAGGGGGGTGAACCTGATGCAGAGACCCACATTCGGAACCACTAGATGGCTCTGCCTGTGAGTTTGTTCTGTGTGTCTGGAGAAGGAAGGCTGACAGATCCCAGACCAGCCAACCCTGAGAACCATGTTCCAGCCACAACCTGCTTTCCAGAGGCAAACCTGCCCTCACCCACAAGGCACAGGAAGGCATTTCAGGGCTTCAAGGTGTTTCATTGTGAAAACCAGGTTCTCTCACCAATACCTGCAGAGACGGAAGTGACAGGCCACCTCTCAAGCCTTCTCTTGGGGACGTTGCTTGACCTTAGTTCTTGTCCGTATTTAATGCTGTCAATTAAGATTAGGTTAGATTGAAAGTAACAGGAAATGCAAACAACAGTGGCTTCAACAAGACAGAAGTTTATTTTTGTCTCATGTAAGATAAATCCAGAGGTAGATAACTCAGGGTAGTGTCAAAGCTACGGTGTGACCTGTCCTCCGGTTCCAAGATGGCAGCTGGAGCTCCAGTTATCAGATCTGCCTTCCAAGCAGCAAGACAGAAGAAAGGGAGAAGGACCTGCCTCCTCCTTTTTATTATTTATTTATTTATTTATTTATTTTGGCTGCACACGGGCTCTCTCTAGTTGCGGCGAGCGGGGGGCTGCTCTTCGTTGCGGTGCGCGGGCTTCTCATTGCACTGGCTTCCCTTGTTGCGGAGCACGGGTTCTAGGCGCAAGGGCTTCAGTAGTTGTGGCTCGCGGACTCTAGAGCGCAGGCTCAGTAGTTGTGGCGCACGGGCTTAGTTGCTCTGCGGCATGTGGGATCTTCCCGGACCAGGGCTCAAACCCATGTCCCCTGCATTGGCAGGCGGATTCCTAACCACTGCGCCACCAGGGAAGCCCCCTGCCTCCTCCCTTTTAAAGGAGTCTTCCAGAAAGCATCCCATGATTTTTCCACTGACATCTCATTGTCCAGAACATAGTCAAATGGCCACACTTACTCCAAGAAAACTTAGGAAATGTCTTTTTCTGAGAAGCCATGAACCCAGCTGAAAACCAGGAGCTCCCTTACTAAGGAAGAAAAGGAGAACAGATATTAGAGAAGGCAACTTGCAATCTCTGTCACAGTTGCCACCTTACTGTGTCACTTTGAGCAACTGCTGTCACTTCCTCACCCTTCAGTCAATGCACTGGACTAGGTAGGTCAGAGCTAAGATCCTTCCCAGATCTGACATCCTATTCTATGCTAAAGTGTTATATTTATGTAAATCTTTGACTCCAAAGTTGGAAGAGGCAAGTGAAAGAAACTAACATTTATTACTTACTCATGAGTGATCGATTCTTTCTCTGTTTAACTCTTTTCAACCTCATCAGCGACTATATGATGTTGGATGTATTACTGCCTTTTAGAGAAGAGAAAATTGAGGTTAAAAAAGGCTAAACCACCTCCCAAATTCACACAGCTTTAAGTGATGGAACCAGGATTTGAACCCCACACATGCTCCTTCACTATACCATGCTGCCCATTTCCGTATTTGGAAATAGACCAGAACACAATTCCAGGTCTGACACTTATTGACAGCGTAACCTTGGACAAGTTACTTAATCTCTCTGTGCCTCATTTTTCTCATCTGCAAAATGGGAATAATAATGGTACCTAGGCTATAGGGTTGTTGAGAAGATTACATGAGTGAATAAACATAAAACACTTAGAACATGCCTGGCATGCAGAATTAGTCTGCAAGTGTTAGCTATCATCATATTAGGCAACATTTGAGAGGTTCCACGAGGGAGAACTGAGGAACAGAGAGGATGTTCCAGGCTGAGGGAACAGCCCAATCCAAAGCTGGGAGACGGTGACGGCAGAGTCAGGTCTAAAGGCATGAGCAGGAGTCATGAGTCTCCAACTTCAATACTTAATCGGGGTCTCCGCGTGAGGTAGGGCCTCACTAGTTACATACTTGATTTGAATAGATCTCAGGAAAACCCCTAAGAATGAAAAACGTCTATAGATACGAATCTCAAATTTTACCTTGAAGGGAAGGGAAGAGTGACATACACCGGCTCCCAACTGCGAGCTCCCCATATGCTAGGAGCATGAAAAGGGGGGCAGCCTAACACCCAGAGCAAAGTATATGCACTTGGGTCCTTGCTCTGCCTGGCCTTTATGGTGCCATATTCCGGGTGTTATAGCTTATTATTCACAGCTGGCAGCCAGCCAGCACCAAAGCACCCAGCCCCACCTTCTGAACTTTGCCCCCAAGCAGGAAAATTTTCTCCTCTGTGTACTTAAGAAAGGGACAGCTACACAGTGTCACACCCACGGGTACTTCCGGCCACAGTTCTACAGCCAACCGGAGGCCTGAGGGACAGGGCTGTCCTCCCCACGCCAGCCCCTCCCAGGGAGGAGCGTCTCCCTCTGCCAGGGACCAGGTGCAGACCCAGCCTTTATAAAACTGGGCGAACCAAGATAGGAGGCAAGCACCTGAAAATGGGACTTCGGAGACCTGGGTTCTTACCCCAAATCTGCTACTAAGTCGTTCTGTGGCCTCGGGCCAACACCCTGCTTGCCTTAAACCAAGGGCCAGTGGAAATAATCACATGCTTCTTGTAAGATCGCTCACTGGTTGTGAATATTAAATGAAATAATGCACGTAAGGTGTTTAAATCAGCTCAGCATGCAGTAGGGACACAGCCCATGCAAGGTCCCTTGTCTCTTAAGGTTTCTGTCAGCGTCAGAACTCTCCGAAGCGTGATGATAATTCCCATAAGTGATTAGATGGCTTCTCTTTTTTCGTCCTAAGCATCCTCAGTGCTCCTGCACTTAATGAGTTTACCTTTGGACTCTTCCACACTGTTCATGCTTTTACGACTTTTTATCACACCTTTCCCATGATGACCAATGGTAGGGGCCCCAGGTAACACGTTCCTCTCCTCTTCTCCAAAAGCACCAATAAGATAAACCAATGACACAGACACACAAGGATTATAAGCCAAATGGAAGTAAATATCATCTTCCCTGGTACGTTGCAGACCTCAAACCACAGGCTTTCCTTTAATTTGTGTTGGAGAATTCAGATCAGGCCAAGGGTAGCTGTGGGACTTCTTAACTCCCAAATCTAGATATTGGAACATATTTCCTCGCACACACCCTGAAGCTTGCCTGCAGAGACGGTGATGAGGTCTGAGAGGAAG
Organism: Balaenoptera physalus; assembly: GCF_965194825.1. Lineage (NCBI taxonomy): Eukaryota > Metazoa > Chordata > Mammalia > Artiodactyla > Balaenopteridae > Balaenoptera > Balaenoptera physalus. Next base: position 46,141,368 of record NC_138901.1, read on the forward strand.
CTCAGCTCAGCTATATAGACAAGGATGCAAGCCTTCTAGAAGGTAGCCCTGAGCCTGGACCAAATATGCTCCAAGCTGAGACAGTAAGAGGAGGAGGGCTTGCTGAGGAGGGAGGGAAGTTGAGCAGGAAGCAGCCGACCTGGCTCCTGATTTGGAGTCACAGCAGCCCTGACCACTAAAAGCTGACCCAGTGACCATCCGTTTCTGCCCAGCCGGTCCAAACACTCCTCTTCCTGGACAGAAGCAAAGAACAGTAGGGAGGGAGACACTACACATCCTCCGACGTGCCTCCCTCCTGAGAAAAGCACATTTGAGAGGAGTTTCTAAAGGAAGGTGAGAAGGAGAGATATTTTCTCTTGCCCGACAACATGGGTCTTCTGTTTTTAGCCTAGCTTAAGCAAGAGCAAATCCCTGCCCTTGAAGATGCACACTTGTGCACACACACACACACACACACACACACACACACACACACACCTGATCCCACTTGTGCAGACAGCACCAGGTTTAAATTGAGTGGAATGATTGAGTTCGGCCTCCTCGCTGAACTTCTTATCCAGACAGAACACAGAAGTTGGACCAAAGGCACATCCAAACCAGAAAACCATTGGGACTGCATGCCTTACACCCGGTGTACAGGGAAGATGCTGCTGAATCTTGTTCCCAGAGTCCTTGTGGCTGACATCCTAAAAATTAATAGCAACATGGTGATTCGTCTGCCATTCTGAAACATAAACCCAACAGACCAGCAGGCCAGGGCCATGGGCTCACACTAACAGGGGTTTATGGTACCTTCCTGAGAATGGGATCCAGAGCTCACCCCTGCATGAGCCGCCTGTCCAGTCATCACATCCAGGTGGAGCCCTGGGCCCGGCAATGAACTGGGAATTCCTTGGTGTCCTTTCTCCTCTCAGGTCTTCCGTTACTAGCCACACGAACTTGGAGAGTTAGTTCCTCTTCTTGGGCCTCAATTTCCTCCCTGCTAAGCCTTGTTTTCTTAATTTCATAACAGGAAAAATAATTGCTACCCCTATGGACCTCCCAGGCCCATGGACTCCAGCAAGGTGGGTATGGGACGTGATCTCCCGACGAGAGGGCATGGGGGTCACACAAAGTCCCATCAGGTCAGGAGGAAATGACCAGTCCAGCAACAACAGTAAGCCTGGGAAAGGCAGTTTTGTTCATTTTCCAGGTGGGGCTGGGTCACCTGGAAAGACAACCTGAGAAAGGTTCTCACGGGGAAGAATAAAGCCAAAAGTTATAAGGAGCAAAACAGGTAATCCCATTCGCAGAAGTAAATAATGAAGAGCACAGAGAAAAATGGCAAAGGTGATGGACTGAAACAGAAATCACTAAAAAATAAAAATTAAAAAAAAAGAACCAAAGTGAGAAGTCTGCATAAACAGAATGGTAATTAGGAGAGAAAGACAGGGTAGCAGGCAGGGAGGAAGGTCAGGTGCAGACATCCCTCAGAAATTCTGTGGGGTGGGGGTCAGAGGGCAGCAGTGGAGCTGAAAGGGGAGAGACAGATAAAGGTGGTGCCAGGGAGAAGTATGGGCAACAAGCAGTGTTCAGAGCTCTGTTCCAGGAGCAAGGAAGGCTCGGAGAGAGTGGGGGGCAGGCTGTGGAGGGAGAATATGGTTTCCAGCTAACATCACAATTCTAGAACCGACCAAGCCCTAAAACCAAGACAGTGCCCCAAGGACTTGGGGTCTGGCTATCGAGCTCTCCAAACTGCCTCAAGACCAAGCAAACTTGGATTGCTGTCAAGGGAAAAGGAGAGGGCTAGCCAAGGACACAATACGCGTGTACTCTATATAAAATAGAGAAACAACAGTGCTACTGTAGAGCACAGGGAACTATAGTCAATATCTTGAAATAACCTATTATGGAAAAGAATCTGAAAAGGACTAGATATAATTAACAGAATCACTTTGCTGTATACCCGAAATTAACACAACCATGTAAATCAACTATACTTCAATTTTAAATTTTTTATTATATTTAAAATTTTTATTTTATATATTTTAATATATATTCTTAATATAGATACTTATAATGTATAAATATATATTTATATTTTTAATGTATTTATATTTTTTCAGATTCTTTTCTATTCTATATATTCTTTTTCAGATTCTTCTAAATTCTATTCTATATATATATTCTCTCTATATATTCTATTCTATATATATATATGAATCACTTTGCTGTACACAAGAAACTAACACAACATTGTAAATCAACTATACTTCAATTTAAAAAATAATTTAAATAATAAAAATAAAAACAGTACATGTGGAAAGGGCAGTGGGCAGCTCTGACAAGCTGGAACCCAGTGCTGTGGTTTGATCCCACCAAAAGTAGGAGCCAGGCTTCGGCACCAAGCATGGTGTGAGGGGGGTGCCCCAGCAGATAAGGCAGTGGGTGCCATGCGGGATGGCAGTGAACCACTCGGCCATCATAGGGGAAACTACAGGGGGACCCACAGAAGAAGTGTTGGGGGAGTCATCACGCTCAGATCCACAATAGGCTTTGAGCCAGGAGAAATGTCGGCGGGAACTTTGGAGGCGAAGAAAATGCCAAATATTTGAAAGAAAGAACCTGGAGAAGAAGGTGCCGTGCAGGGTGAGGTTCAGATATTAGCCTTGGAAAACTGCATGATGGTGGACCAAGCAAAGTGTGTCACCCTCAGGCAGGGATGGACCAATAGGGCAAAGACAGAAAGTCATTTGAGTATTTGCTGCTGAAAGAAGAAACACTGACCCTCATTAGTGCATATGTGGTACTTCGAAATGTCTGTAGCCACAATTTTTTGAGCACCGGCTGGGTGTAGGGAAGTGGGCTAGGCACACTACAGACATTAGATCCCTCAATTCACACACACACATACACACACACTTTATTGGCAACAACATTGAGACTTAAGAGTGGGTAAGCAATTTGCCTAAAGCCACACAGCTAGTAAGTGGCAAAACTGGGATTTGGATGCGGGTTGGCCTCACTCCCAAGGCCACGTTCATAACTGCTCTTCTGTCCCTTAAGAAGACAGAAGGTAACTCTGCTTTGAGAGATGCTTTCATTTCTCCCATCCGACTAAAAATCGGTTCTCTAGAACGGGAAGGGGCCCTGAGTCATCTGCTCAGGGCTGAATGAGGGGCTTCTCTCTATTCTCCTCCAGCCCCTCTGCTTCCCCTGCCTTCACATTGCATTATAATCATTTGTTTACACATCCGTCTCATCCATTAGGCCAGCAGTGCTTCTCATCCTTGGCTGCACATTTAAAATCTCTTTTACAAAATAACAATTCCTGGGTCCCACTCAAGACCCATTAAATCAGAATCTCTAGGGCCAGGACTTTGACATCTTTTTTTTAATTCAATGATTCAAATGTGCCATTGGGTCTGCAACCCACTATTGCAGACTGTGGGCACTTCAAGTTCACGGACCAGGTCATGGGTATCTGAATCCCCAGAGCCCAGCACAGTCTGATCCATCGCAGGGGCTCCATACATGTTTAATGAGAGGATGAACACAGAAAACAGAAGATGAAGATCAAGAGCAGAGAAAGAAAAATCAGGGAAGTATTATGCAGAAGGGGGGCGCGGAGAAGGCAGTGATATGAGACTGAGAAGCAGAGAGAATCTTTTAAGATGCCCGGGGCAAAGGAAGAACCTGGATGAGGTTGTCTTGCATAGCAAATCTCTAGTTAAAGCTAACATGAAGCTTCAGTGCAGAATAAACAGCACCTGCCTCAGAGAGAAATGAGGTGAAGAGGAGTCAAAAACGTGAGTTTCTCAATGTGCCGGAACGGTGGGCTTTGGGGGCCAGAAGACTTGGTATCGGTGAAAGGAGATGAAGAGGGCAAGTGCCAAGAAAAAAAGAAAGAGAACAGAATTGTGATTTTGAGAACCACTGAAACATGGGAAAGAATATGACCGGGAAGATAAAACTCACAATTTGAAAATAAAATGGGAAAACAAGAGAAAGCAAGGTTAAGTATAAGAGAGGAATGAATTCCTAAGTCATCCATATGTGTATTTGCTCAAAATGCTATTGTTTCAGTGCTAGGGAAAGAATTAGAGGTAAATAAAATATACAAATGCATTTCATGATGAACAATCCTGTGATGAACAATGGAGATAATCGCTGTAAAAATTCTCTGAAAATAAACCACAAAATGTTCTAGAAATGAAAGGTGGCATGATTATCATTCTAAGGTAGGTGTTGCTGTATGTGCTAAGAAAATTGGCTCTCCAAGTGTTGGTCATTGGTCAACTAAACAAAGGCCCAGAGTTCTCTTAGGTCGGTTTCAGAGAGCTCTCAAAAAGGTAGGCGCTCCAGGGCTGAGTCTTGGAAGAGAACAGTGCTTGCCTAGTATATACACCAAGTACCCTGGGGCCATCTCAAGTTGGAAGAATTAGGTTTAAGTCTCTGGCTGCAACACATAGAGCCAGAAAGTACAGAGAAATAAAATAAAGGTAGCAGAGTAGTTAAAAGGAGAGAAGGGAAATGTATCTAGCATTTATTGAGTGCATACGGCAGGCCAGGCACTGGGCATATGGTATTTTAGGCAACCATCAGAATAACTCCACAACAGGGGCTTCCCTGGTGGCGCAGTGGTTAAGAATCCACCTGCCAATGCAGGGGACACGGGTTCAAGCCCTGGTCCAGGAAGATCCCACATGCTGCAGAGCAACTATGCCCATGCGCCACAGCTACCGAGCCTGCGCTCTAGAGCCCGCGAGCCACAGCTACTGAGCCCACGTGCCACAACTACTGAAGACCACACGCCTACAGCCCGTGCTCCGCAGCAAGAGAAGCCACTGCAACGAGAAGCCTGCGCATCTCAACGAAGAGTAGCCCCTGCGTAGCCCCCCCGCTCGCTGCAACTAGAGAAAGCCCGCGTGCAGCAACAGAGACCCAAGGCAGCCAAAAATAAATTAAATGAATTAAATTAAAATAACTCTACAACAGCCTTAGACTGGCCCAAGATCATATTAGATGTCAGAGTGCCTTATGGCCCTGCTCTATTTTCACTCCATACTGTTTCGCTAGCATCGCCCCATTAGCCGTAACTCCAACAACAAGGACCTCTGAAAAGCCTCCAGCCCAGTCTTCTCTAAGCTTCAGACCATTATATCACACCCAGCTTAGATATCTCAAATGCACCTAATATTCTTCAAATCCAAAGCAGATGGTTTTAACCTCTTCCCCAAACCTGGTCCTCTTCTGGCATTTCCTATACCAGTGACCCCTGTTCCCAAACTCTCATAGCCATGTTAGGTGTGCAAACCTGAAACCTAGGAGTCTTTCTGGACACCCCATCATCTTGCATCACTGCCCCATATCGAATCCATCCCAAGTCCTATTTCTTTTACTTCCTCTCTCAAATGTAACCACTCCCCTAACTTTCCATCTCCCTCTCCCTGCTCAGACCAAGCTACCGTCTTCTCTTGCCTTGACTAATGCAATAGCACTGGGTCTCCCCTATCCACTCTGGCCCAATCTAACTGGTTCTCCACAAAGAAGCCAAAAATACCTTTTCGAAATACAAATCCGATTGTATCTCTACCTCCAGCCCACGCCAACCCCACCAGCTTTGAATAAACCATTTGAATGGATTCACATGGCTCTTCAGATAAAGACCAATATCCTTCACATGGCTTAAAAGGTCGGGCATGGTTTGACCTCCTGCCTCATTCTCACCTTTGTCTCCCTTGTCTTTCCGCCAAAAGACCTTTGCATGGGCTGCTCCTTGTGTTTCAACTCCTCCACCTCTGAACTCCCGCTTATCCTCCAGGGAGTAGATCCCTTTTAATGGAAGCCTTCCTTGACATCTACATAGATCAGTTTCCCTAATAATGTTTCGTAAGATTTTCTCTCTCTTCTTAAAATACTTTAAAAACTTTTCATTTTCCATTGATTCAGAGAATCATTTGCTTGATACCTGCCTTTCCTCACTAGTCTATGATCCCACGCAGGCAGAAATTGTGTGGTTTATCTCTGCCTTGTATCCCCACCACTTAGACGATGCTTGGCACAGAACATGCGTCGGATGGAATTTGCAGAAGGAAGGGAGGCAAGCAGGTGGGAAAGGAGATGGCTCTGGAGTGGCAGAGTCAGGACCCAAACCCAGACTCCCTCCTGGCACCAGGGAAGAGAGGGAAAAAGGATGAGAGATGACAGGGACTTCCCTGGCGATCCAGTGGTTAAGACTCTGCACTTCCACTGCAGGGGGCACGAGGCACGGGTTCAATCCCTGGCTGCGGATCCCATATGCCACGCGGTGCGGCCAAAAAAAAAGAATGAGAGATGACATTATCTCCCCACCATCTGGTCCAGATGAAGAGAGGCTAGTCTCTTAAGGGAGTGCAGTCTACACCCAGCCATACTATCCTGAACCTGCCCGATCTCGTCCAAGGGAAAGCAGACTAGTGCCATGGTCAAGTCTGTCATCGGTCTTCCTTTCCAGTTACTTTTGACTCCCAGGCTATGCCTCCTCAAATGAAATGGCTCCATGAGGCACCAAGAATTATTTGGATTATGTCTTCAATGTTCTCAGAGCACAGTGAGCCTAGTTTATGGGCCCTGCTTGGCTCTCCCTGATTCTCTTTCCAACCTCGTCTCCCATCCCTGCTTCTTCTCATGTTAGATTCTAACCAAACACACTATGTTCCTCCATACCTAACTTGGGACATGTAGCTTCCTCCCCACGCTGACCACCTCCTACTAGTTCTTCAAGACTCTCTCTGCCTCTCCCCAACAGCCTCATCCAACTCTTTGATCCCTCTGGTTCCTCCTACCTTTAACCTTGAGCTGGGTTTGGGGTGAATAAATGAAGGTTTGATTTCTTCCAGCCTGGTTTGTTTGTTTTGCCACTACCTCTAACCTGTGAATATTATTATCAATCATTCACCCACAACACTTCACTGCTTCAAACATTTCAATGCTATTTATTTGATCTTGGATGAGAGAGGATTTTCTAAGCATAAAAGCAACGGAAGAAGTCACTAAGGGAAAGAAAATCAATACATTTGACAACACCAAATTTAAAATGTCTGGATGTCAGAAACCATTCTAAACAAAACTAAAAGGCAAATGACAAGGCTGGGGAAAGTCTATGCAATAAATATGACAAAGGGTTGTTATCCTTAATATATAAAGAGCTCATATAGATCGATAAGAAAAATATTAAAATCCCAGAAGAAAAATGGGAAAAGGACATGAATAAGTACAAAGAGCTAATAAACCCATAAAAAATCCTTCACTCCACCAGTAGTCAGGGAAACACAAATTAACACAATGCTAACGATGGTTCATCTATCAACTTCGGATAACATTAAAGGCAGATAAAAGTGAGGAGATTAAAAAAAATTTAATAAAAAGTATGGAGATCATGTGATTGTTTTCCAAGAAAAAGTAAGCACTTTTTCAACTTTCAATAGCTCCCTACCACCTAAAGAAAAAAGTCCAGGCTCTGGTCTTCACCTTCCTCTCCTGTCTCATCTCCCACCACGCCCCCCCTCCCCTCTGACACTTGCAGCAATAATTCCCTGAGCCCGGCATGGGATGCTGGCTGCAAAGACTGCCCTTCTTCGATTCTCTGTCCTCCTCCACCTCCATCATCTACTATCCCACACAATCTTCTTCTCCCAGGTAACACCTACTCCTCCTTCACAATTCTTCTGAGACAGCATCACCTTCGGGAAACTCTCGCAACCTGGGGTTGGTGCCCCTGCTCCGTGCTCTCATTACGCACACGTTCCCTTACCCAGCGCTTACTGAATTAGATTGAAAATGACTCTTGATGGGTTTCTTTCTACCTTAGAGTATATGCATCTCAAGAGAGGCATTATATTTTTATTTATTCCTGTATCCCAGGGTTTAATCCATGTAGATGCTCCACAGATGACTCCTGAACTAATCAATCATGTAATAAATTCATTATTCCATGTTGCACCATAAATTTTTTTTCTTGCCACTATTCTGGTAAATGCATGTTTTACTTAAAAAGGATAAAACTAAGCCGTTTTGAATGGAGAGAGAATACCTCACCCATGCCCCAGCCCTCATTTTAGTGCCCATGTCCTATCATCTTGTGGGTTGTAACCGATTAGTGGGCCATGAAATTAATCTATGGGTCATGACCACCAATTTTTTTAATGAAAAACACTAGAACTAGAAGAGAAAAGAATAACTCTGGGATCTGCTGTTTCCTTCGTATTGTGGATTTCCCCACCCACTGAACCCAGGCAGGCAGGAGTGGTGGTAAAGAACACCAGGTGGGGAGTTGAAGTTCCTGCTCTCATTCTTTTTTTTCTTTTTTTTTTCTGGCCATGCTGCGCAGCTTGTAGGATCTCAGTTCCCCAGCCAGGGACTGAACCCAGGTCCTGGCAGTGAAAGCGCTGAAACCTAACCACTAGACCACCAGGGAACTCCCCCTGCTCTCATTCTTAATAACACCACGAAAGTTACTGGTCTCTCTAGGCCTTGGTTTCCTTATCTGTAAAATGGGGATGATAAAATACAGATAGAATGAGACAGCAAGGAGGACCCAGTGACGCTGCAAATCCTCAAAACTGCTCATCAGCATTTCTGATACAAAGACACTGTAACTACCTACCAGGATGAGATCCAGCACGACCTCACTACTACCCCGGCCCATTCTGTTCTAACGCCTAGCCTCCCTCTTCCTCCACCCTGCCTTTCTGCCATGATTGAGTCATGAGCCTCTCAGGCTCTGCAGGAAACACGTGCTCAGTGGCATCAGGCACATTTATGGGTCTTGACGTCTAACGTCATAGGGTATGAAGTAAATGACTCTTTCTAAATTGCAAATCTGACCAAATCACTCCCCAGTTAAACCTTTTCCAGGGTCCCCATTATGCTCAGGATAAAGCTTCAACTCCCTAATATAACCTCTAAGACCCTCCATGATCTGCCAACCTGTCCAACCCCACCCTCACAGCCCACCCTCCAGCCCTTCCCCATCACCTGCAGTTCTCAAATGAGTGTGCTCTCTTGGCCCTGGACCTTTCCCATGTGGTCCAGTCTGCCTGGAACACCTCGATAACACTCTGTCAACTCTCCACTCGGGCATCAGCTCTTCCCAGGTTTCTTCCCTATCTCGACCCCGCCCCTTCCCTGTCCCGTGCCCGCTCAGGGGCCCCCGGCTAGGCATCCCTCCCTCATTGCACTGGCCACAGTCATGTTTCAATCAACTGCTCACTTGTCTCTGCTTCTTAAGGCCAGGTATTGTGGCTTTGGTTCCATATCCCCAGCACCTAGCACTATGCTTCTGCCTAAGTAAACAGTACTTGTTTGTGGGAGAGAAGGGTGGAGGGAGGGAGAAGAAGAGAAGGGAGGAAGAGGAGGACAGAGGGAGGAGGAAATAGATGGAAATTCTTCATTTGACACTTTCCCAAAGTGTCCAAGGTCATAACGTAACTCAGGGGCTTTGAACTGTAAGTCATTTTCTAAAGATCAGGCTCATGTGGCCACACGGAGTAGAAAGGGTCTCTGAAGAGAAGGAACTCCTGGAATGTGGCGGTCAGGGTAAGCACCAGGGTAAGTTGGATGCCAGGAACACGTGTTCTGTCTGGGAGATTTCACAAGCTGGTGGAGACTCTGGGCTGCGCTCTGGAGGAATGCAAGCTTGGGCAGTCAACCCTGGAACACTGATAAGAGGCCAAGAGCTTTGATTGCCTTCCTGTTGTGAACATACTTGGGGTGGGGCAGGAACGAGGTTGGGCCAGTGATTCCAGAATTTTGGCTATTTGGTTCCAGAGCTCATGAACAGAGCTTAGACAGAGCCATGGTAACTGGGGTGACACCATCTCGATCAGCTGCATCAGGGCACGGGGGACTTTGGAGAGAGAAGTATTAACATTGGCTAATCAGTACCAGGCACACAATTGGACATTTCACATACACTGCTTCATGCAATTGACATACCAACCCAATGAGGCAGTAGCCTTGATTTTACAGGTGAGAGAGCTAAGGACCAGAGAGGTTAAGAAACTTGTCCAAGTTCACACAGTCAATGACTGAGCCCAAATCTGAATCTAATTCTGTCTGACTTCAAAGACCTTGCTCTTTTCACCCTCAATTCCTATCCCTAATTCCTTCTTCATTCAGAATTTGAGTCTGATGCTCCTACTCCAGAGTAAGAGGGGGTGGGGGTCATGGAAGAAAATCATGGAGGAAAAGATCTATGACAATATACACAGACACTAGTGAACTAGGGACTCAGGATGTGTCCATCATCTGGGAAACCATACCTGGCTGGATCCCCAGTGCTTGCCAACCAGTCCCTCCCAAATGAGGAGGCAAGTTCAGCCAACTCCCAAAGGGCTAGAAGAGTCCCACCCCAAAGACAGTGCTTCCACCTCAACCATCAGTCACCAACACCAACCTGATCCAGAGACTTCTTATTTGTCCTGCACCGGAAACAAAAGAAAGGCTCCACAGCAGCAGAATCAGAGATCCTGCAGCCTAGCAGACACTTCCAAGGTCTTCAGCCACCTCTTCTCACTACTAAAAGGGCAGCATCTCAGAGCTTGAGGAAGTAGGTGGGTCAGGACTTGCCAGGGTTCAGAGATGGGAGGTGGTGCTGGGAAACTTCTCCACCTCTAACCCCACACCTTGTGGATGGTATTTGAGAGATTAAGGGCTCTCTCTGGCTTAGGGCTCTGGTCCAGGTTAAAATACAGGGACATTGACAACCATGGCAGCCACTGCAACCTTAGCATGGTGGTTTCCAGTCTGCTTATGAAAGCAGGTATTGAAACGGAGGGGAAAAGACAAAAACAGGAGGACTCTGGATATCTATCGGTGGAGGACACAGATAGAAAAGTCACAGTGACTCTGTGGACACTGCCCATTCACAGCTCACCAGCAGGACAGGAAAGTTACCTAGCACGTGTTCAGGGCTGATGGGAGTGGACAATCCAGTAAGGCGTCTCCCCTGTCCTCAGGAATCCCTCTATCCTTCCATGAGGGTTGAGCCCCAGCTTCCCTCTCCTGACTCCACCTCCCCAAGTGGGAATTGGTGTGCACTGTGCTGGAGAGAAGCATCTTGCTTTTCAGGAGAGAATGAAATTGGATGGATGACACATCTCAATGACAAACAAGGCCCCGATCTTGGACTTGGGAACATGGGTTCCTGGTTCTCTAGAATCAGGCTGAGGGATTTGCTGACTTGAATTAGGGCACAGAAAATGAAATGGGAACAGACATGGAGCTCCAAACATGCTTAACAGCATAGGATATGAACCAAGGCAGCCCCCAAGCCAGGGCCCTCTCCCAAGAGTGAGGTTGGCTCTGAGATCCTGGGAGGAAAAAAAGTATTTCAGGTGTTCCTATATGCTTGTGATGGAAATTATAGAATTTGGATGCAGTCTGGATTATACAATTGTGATTCTGGGTTCCCCAAAGGTCTCAAGTCATAAAAATGCCCCTCATCTTTCAGTACTTGCCAAACAAGCAGATACCAGAAGAAAGGGGACCCATCTTTCCTGGATGTCATTGGTAGTGTGGAAACAATACTTCATGGTGGTTATCTTCACCTCTGCCTGAACTCTGGAGGGTCTCTGAATATCTTATTTTGAGTCATACACACAAGGCATCCTTGGGATTCTTAGCCTCTCTCCTTCCACCCTCAGTCCTCAGACAAATACGTCCCGCCACACACCGTGCATCAGAATTTGACTAAACAACCACACAATTGAGGGAAAGCTAAGTATATGTTTACTCTCCACCTAGTGGTAGCTAGGTAAAATTGCAGGCATAATGATAAAAAGGAAATGATCAACTCTACGTTGCTCATCTTCAAACCCAAACCTGTAAAGAGAAGGAGGGACCCAGAAGCCTCAGGGACCGGGCAGATAATACAAATAAATGAAACAGGCCAGGTGAGAGAGTACAAGTATTGTCAAGAGAGGCAACTCCTACGTAGTTCCAATTGATTGTCCTCTGTGGAAAATGCAGATCAGAGTTGCCTCAACTTCTGATTGTTCAAGAGAAACCAGATATTCTGATTTAATGTGAAACCTCCTGATTCTTAGATGGTGGCTGGATTTTCTTGAAAACACTAGGTGAGCTAAATAAAGCTTACAGTCCTCCAGTTTTCAAAGCTCTGCTGTACAGATGGTGACTGTCATCTCCCCTAACTGTGGGATTAGACTGCCACTCACCAGCCACCATTTGTAACTACAACAGAGGCATCAACTGCTTTACTACACACACACAGCTGGACTCCCCAGCTGTGGAGAACTAACTCTACAGGAAGAAGTAGAAGGCACAGCTGAGCCAGCCAGCCATGGCAGCAGGCTGGCCCTGTGACCAGCTGTGGGCTGGTAGGCACTAAATGGCCGACTGCTCCTGCAGGAAGCCTTCAGGGCCTGGGAGACCTTTATCTGGCTCCGAAGCCAGGGCTGCTTCTCGAAGGACTTCCAAGTGCTCCTCGGCAGCTGACAGCGACTGGTCAATCCAATCCAGGCCCCCGGTCAGGTGGCAGGCATTCCTGGTCACCAGCACCAGATGACTGACAGACAGGAGCAAGGCAGTTGTCCTAAAAAAAACAACAGGATCAGGTTCCGAAGGATCTAAGGGACTTTGCCCCAAAGCCCAAAGGGATAGAGTCTAGACTGGTGTTCCCCAAGCTGGAGTCCCTTCCTTAGGAGGTTGCTGAGTATGTAATTTAAAGAGAGTTCGATGCTCAAAGAAAGCTGGGAACGCCTGGGTTAAACAAAGGTAACTGAAGCCCTTCTCAGATGATGCACGTGGTAAAGCTCTAAGGGGAGAATGTAATACTCTGAGTCTCACTAACTTATTTAAGACTGGGAGCCCACTTTCTGCAACACATCCATTAACATCTCCCAGAAGAGGGTTTTGTGGGACAATTTGGATCTAGTCAATTGGATAAGCACATCCCCAACTGCTGCCCCCTTGAAGACAGGATATTCATACCCCACCTTGGGCATCACTTAATGATTCTGAATCAATGAGGGCCAGGGCTGGTTTACCGCATCCTAAAAAATTTAATTGCAAACTAAACTGAGGAGGAGGCTTTTCAGTATTGAAAGATTCAGTGCAGAATATCTTCTATATAGTGAGTGTGCACGATGCATTTGGGAATGCATTGCAGATGACTAGCCCATGAACACAGCTGGGCAGTAATAGGAGTGGGGCGGAGAGACCAACTGAATTGCTGTGACCCACAGCCTGTCTGGCAATTATTACACAGTGGGCCTATGAAACAGTCATATCAATCTGAGAGACAAAGGAACATGTTTTTTTTTTTAAGTGGGTTTATAACTCGTAGAGGAACATAACAACTTCAAAAGCCTAAGTACACTCTGCATATTAGGGGAGGATCATGAGACGGGGCTCCTGGGTACGTCCTGTGGAAGGTGAGCACAGCTTTAGCTGACCTGTCACTTGCATTCTCATTTCCTGCCCACCACCCGTACCAGCGACCCACCGGGCGGCACTCACAGCTGAGGCATGTCTGCTTCCGGCGTCCAAAGGGCAGAGAGAGCTATGGGGGAAGTGGGAGGGAGGGAAGGTGCAGATAGGACTTGGCCTGGGTGGACGTTTAATCACAAAAATTCAAAATCTAAGACTGGCTCTTCCTCCTCTGGGGTTTCAGGAAGAGCCCTGGCCGCCAGCATCCAGCCAGGCTTCGTTCGCTGGTTGGCTGACCATTACCCACAGCCCAGGCAGCCTTGGGAACCCACCAACACAGCTCTCTCCTCCACAACCTGAACAGCCGACCTCACAGATGTGATAACACAGGGAGCCTCCAGCATGAAAAGACACACGACCACTCCACCCCTCTCACCGGGCATCCAGGAGCTTCGGGTCCAACGGAGGGTACATTGACTTCACAACATCGTCCACTCTGAGGGGAGGCAAAAGGTTTTCAGTATTTCGCTTTTCTTATGGCCTTTTCTCCTTCCTTTCTTTCCTTATCCCTATGCTTCTCTTTTGATATTCCAGACCCAGTCTTTAGGGACTTTAACTGCATTCTCAGACAGGGACTTAAACAGAAAGACTTAAGATTCAGTTTAGCGAATATTTCTTCTGGTTTTGTTTTAGCTCCAGTGGTCTAAAAAGTACAAGTTCGCACATCTGGAATGATGTTCAAGATATACAACTACATTTGGACTTCCCTGGTGGTGCAGTGGTTAAGAAACCGCCTGCCAATGCAGGGGACACGGGTTCGAGCCCTGGTCCGGGAAGATTCCACATGTCGCGGAGCAACTAAGCCCATGTGCCACAACTACTGAGCCTGCGTGCCACAGCTACTGAAGCCCACACACCTAGAGTGCATGTTCCGCAACAAGAGAAACCACTGCAATGAGAAGCCCTTGCACCACAATGAAGAGTAACCCCGGCTCGCCGCAACTAGAGAAATCCCGTGCACAGCAACGAAGATCCAATGCAGTCAAAAATAAATAAATAAATTTATTAAAAAAAAAAAAAAAAAGATATACTACTACATTAAAATAGCATATTGCCAAACAATATGTAAAGTTTGATTGATCTCATTTGCGGAAAAATGAATAAACAAAAGCTGTGAAATGCAGTGGGCAGGGGCAGTCTGGAGGAATACTCACCAGTCAACAGGGATTACCTCCAGGAATTAGGATGGGGTGGAATTAGGGGGTCCTTCACTTTTCAGATACTCTATTTCTGCAACGTTTTAACTTTTACAAGTGTTTATTACTTTTACATTTAATTTTTTAAAAATGGTTAAAGGTAGTTATATAGAACACTAAAAAAACCCTCCAAGTTTAATTTGGGTTCAAACTACTGCATTGGATTTCTTTTAGCACACGGTACAGTTCATGGTTAATTTTCTTTTAATCAAATTCTAGAAGGAGCTACTATTCATCCTCATTTACATGGTTCAAGGTTTTCATCCAAATCCTTGCTCTTGGACCACCTGATAGTCAAGAAGCAAAAAATAACGATGTATTGTTTGATTCCCAAAGGCACTTGAAAACAGATGCCCTTGAAAGTCCTTGTCTTGGGACTGAGGGGCTGGTGCGGAAGTACAGAGGTGTGGTCACTCAGTGCCCATCTTAGCCGGCCCCTTTCTCTGCCCTGCAGCTGAAGCCACTCTTCTTGAAACTAACATGCTATCAACACACTGTATGGAATAGATGGAGCAAGAAAAACAGTTGAGACAAAAAACAGCCCGAAGGAGAAAGAAGTGTGAGGGCAAAAAGACAAAGCAAGGCCCCTGATTGATTTATGGCAGGGATCATTCTGGAAGCAATCCAAGGTGCTCTGTAGGACGGGCCAGTGAGCACAAGGTGAGGTCTGCCCTCTGAGCGATGCCACACCCTGGCTCTAGCACCATTGCTAATCCTGACCACCCAGGACTTCAATGGGACTCAGAAATCTCAATCTCTTTCCTCCTCCGAGCCCTCCTGGCGATGCTGCCTTGTAACCTGGGGTCACATGAATTCGTCTGGCCCCTGGGATGGCTCTCAGAAGTAACAAGAAGCATGAGGAAGGTCCAGCAGATATGAGCAATGCAGCCTCTACCAATCACGGGAGGCCAGAGGAAGGTCTGGTGCTTGCCCAGAGCCTGGGTCGGAGGGTCTTCAGGCCAAGGGCCGACCTAGGCTGATCCCACTCAAGTAGCCACACCCACCCGGGGCAGCTCCAGAGAAAGCCAAGAACTCTTCTGGATCATCTCCTTCCCACGTTCTCAACTCACTGAACTCCCTGGACAGAGTTCAAGTGTACCAACTCTTTCATGTTCCCTCCAAGGGCTGGTTCCTCGTGATCTACCCGAGGCCACTGCAACGTGGAAAGCGAGGACCTCTGGAACTCCGAGGCTGATAAAGAAAACATCCTGAACTCGAAAAACTCCCAACTCAGGCACATCCACATGCCAGCCACCAGATGGCAGCACCAACTTAGTACCGCCCTTCCCTCTAAGAGAAGGGCTTTATTTTCTTCACAAGATCGAGCCCAAATGAGGGGGTGGAGCTGTTGACTACAATCCTGCTCCTTGCCTCCCACATGGTATTCTGCAGACAGCCTGGAATTTGGGAGATCTGAATGATGTCTTCACCTCCCACCCGGTCCCGGAGGCTGCTGGCTGGGCCCTGGATGGGGCCGGGGGTGACAGCACAGAGACAGGGAGCTGGTCTACAGTACAGACGCCAGCCACGAGGTCACTGCACACAGGGCTGTGGGCACCAGTGGGAAATGTGCTTGCTGGCCCGGAGCCCAGGAAGAAGGTGTGGCAAAAGGAAGGAAAGCAGCCCCGGCTGGCACGGGACCCAGGAAGAAGGAGCCACTCAGCACTAGTCATATGCTGGCATTTCCCAAAAAGCCTACAGGAGGGGGCACTCTGGAGGGGAGGGGAGCTGTATGACACCACCTTAGCCTGAAAGCCTCCCAGCGTCTACACCCTCCTGGGTGCTCTGGGAATGTGTAGGACATAAACCACTCAAGTTGCCCCTGGAGTGTCTCAGGAGAGCCTGGTCTTTCCCTCATCCCAGCTGCCGGCCCCTCCCCTCCCCCTCCCCCGCGGAGTATGGGGACCTCACCTGGGGCTGATCCGCTTGGCCACCACGATGATGTCACTGACACTGGCTGAGGTCTTCATCTTGGCCCCCGAGCCCATTGTCATGGCAACAAGTTTTTCCGTCAGAGTGTGACAAATCTACCGCAGCAGGGAGGAGAGAGGTGATGAGGAGGGACCCAGCTCCCCCGAGGGCTTCTGCCAACCCCACAAAGCCAAACACGCCCCCCATCTCACAGCTGGGCCCAACCTAACGGACAGATTGAAGTGAAAAGTACACAGAGATGAGAGGAAATGGGATGGAAGAGGCAAACCCGAGGACACGGCCGGGTGAGGAGAGAGGGGTGGGAACCTCAGATCAGGGTCAGGGTTTCGGCTTAGAGAAGTCTGAGCTGAAATAATCTGTCTAAGAAAAATCATGTGCTCTAATTTCACCTTCTCACTTAAGGGCAAAAACCTATTTTCTCTCTCGATTCCTTCACCTCCTGGCTTCGTCTTCCAAAACGATAAAGATCTCCATGGGCACCCTCAGAACTATGGACGGACAAAGGGCAACTGTTCCCTGTAAGCACATCCTCCAAAAGTGGAACTTATTTCAGCACTTTTCTAGGGTAACATTTTCACGTTTGTCAAGATGATGATAAAAGGGCCTTGGAAAAAAAGCAGGAAAACAGCAAGACCAGGACACGTGGCCTTTTTCATCACGCACCAACAATGCTGGCCGCCCCCAAAGCTTTGCTCCTCACTTTCACACCTCCCCGATGTCAGAACCTGGATGTGCTTCAGGCCCTGGCAAAGAAGTTCCATCACTTGCCTTATACTTGGGGCTGGAAAAGAGAGGCCGAAAGAAGCCCAATAGCCCACCGAGGAGAGAGCCCAGGCCCTTCCCTCGAGGCCCCATCACAGGGATTCAAGGGCATGTGGCCAAGCAAAAGGGCCTCGGGATCCCAAGAGGAAGATGAGAGGCTCTCCTTTGATCTAAGGCTCTCAGGATGGACCACTGATTCCAATCCAATAAGACACCTTCTGGCTGATTTAACCCACACCTCAGCTGTCATTCATTCCCCCTCCTCCAACAGGCAAGGGCAGGGGACAAAACCCAGAGCCAGGACACATCCTGGTTGGGAGAAGGGGGATGTAATATGGTGTCATTGCTCTAGACATTAGACCCTTGTATCTCCATCTATAACCACATCTATACCCCAAGAGCTTCTTGGAATTCAATAATAAGCCTGGACTCTGGGACTACAATGTCCCACCAGGAACTTCTTTGTCCCCCAAGAGAACAGCTGAAGAAGAGGTGGGATGAAAGACTTTTTAATATTTTGTACTGAATGACACTTAAAGCTGTCTTTTTTGAAATCTTGAATAATTGCTAGACAGAGAGAGAAATGTGTGGTTCGCCAGGTTACTGAAATGAACGATATTTGCCATTGGCCAAACATTTCAATATTATTATTATCCTATTAAGTAGGAGAGCGTGAGGCAAGAATTGAAAGCCAAATGCCGAAACTATAAAAATTACCCCAAACTATAAAAATTTCCCCAAATGCAAATTGGATGCAACTCTCCACCCTGTCCTGGAGGCTGTAGGCATTAGAAGAAAAAAGTCTGCCTTCAGGTTGAAGTACTCACGGTTTGGCTTTTTTTTTAACACTGATTGTCCCGTTTGGCTGACTACCGTCACAGTCAAAGAGGGCTGGTGAGCAACTTCTATTAACTGCAGAAGCCCCAATAACAGAACTCAACTTGCTGTCGAGGGCTGAGCTCTCTGTTCATGAAAGAAAGTGCCCAGGAGAAGCTGAGAAGCCCCGTCTCCCCCTAAACACGGTCTCTATTCTGCACACAGCTTTCTCCATGGTCAGTGAAAATGGGGTTAGCGACTGCCTGTATGAGGACCATGTGGGAAGGGCCTTGAGAATTCTAAAGCAGAACAGACCATCCAGGGGGAGCAGAAGTGAACAGTAGAAACTCCAACCGTCAGGCATGTTACAAAAGGCCTCCTGCACAGGTCAGCGCTCTTCCCAAAGTTCCTTCCCCTCGGACAGTCTGCGGACACGGATGCTTTGGTGACCACCCCTTATTCTCCTGGGGAAATCGCAGACTATTACCTTCAAGATGGCAATGCAGTGGGACATGAGACCCCTGGGGAGACAAGAAGCATTTGTCAGTGCTCCTCCTGAGAGGCCCACCTCCCTCCAGCGACCACCTCCGTGCCTCATCCAGCTCTGACCAGTGGGCACAGCTGGACACCACCTGAGAACAGGGGTGCCTCAGCGATAAAACGAACAAGCCCAGTAGCTAAACCAGGAGGCACCTTCTGTCCCGTCTTTCCCTTTCCTCTCCTGCACCCAACCATGCTGTTTTAGAGCTCTGAGCTTCTGAGACTGTTCCCTCCACCCAGGGAATCCTTCCCTGTATCCTCAGCCTGGGCGGTCCAGCGGTTAAGACTCCGCACTTCCACTGCAGGGGGCACGAGTTCGATCCCTGGTGGGGGAAGTTCCGCACGCCGCACGGTGCGGCCAGAAAAAGACCCAGGACAAAAGGCACGCACTCTGGGAAAGCCTTCACGAAATCCAGCCCCACCTCCAGCCAGGCAGCTCTAGACGCCACCTCCTCCGCGTGTCCGCTGCACCGCGCACAGAGACCCCCCTCCATCATTTCTGCAATACTGTATTTTAGTAGAATTCTGCCTCCACCGCCAGTTCCATAGCTGCAGCGCCTGGCCCAGAGCCCGCACATCACACCTGTAAACATCTGCCCAGTGAATGAACGGCTGAGTGACAGGAAAGGGAGCGGCACACTCTTCTCAAGCTACAGCATCTCCTGGTGGGTGGAGGGATCTCCGAGGGACACCGGAGACAAAGGCAGCATCCCTGGAGCCTGAGGGTCAAATTCACAGGCGCCCCAAGAATAACCCAAGCACATCAGAGTGACTTTAGAACAACTCTGCCACACATCTATGGGCCTCAGTGCTCAGGTCTACAAAATGGGGAGAGCAAGGACAAACACCGTGGTGTCATATTCTAAGTTCCCTCCACAGTGAAGGCAGGGGAAAGAGAAGCAAGTGGCACAGCGCTCCTGGGCGCTCAGTCGAGGGCTCTGGAAAAGGAGGCCACGCAAGGGCACCCAGGAGCCTCGGTCGTCATCCCCAGGCGGCCGCAGGAAAGCAAATGGTCCCCAAGGCCTTACGAGGCATCTTCAATCCACTCTTCGTTCTCCAGAATGGCCTCGATGTGGGGGTTGGTGATGACGACATCATCCAGTTCCAGCTCCGAGGGCTCAGACTGGGTCTCCATGGCGCCGATGAGGTCCACAATGGGCCTGGAAGGAAAGCCCAGCTAAGTGGTTTCAAGATGGGCGACCGCTGCTGACTCTCTCCTCATCGAGGTCCACATATCCGCCCGAAAGGATAAAGGGAGTGAGTAAGTTCAAGCAGGGACTTGTTCTGGAGCCAAACCTGAGGCTAGTGGAACTGCACTGTGGGCAGGGCACATGGCTAGACAGTGAGTCAAGGAAGTAGGGGCACGAAAACACAAGAAAAGTGACACAGAACAAGATGCGCCACTAAGAGAAAGGCAGGGCTACAACCACAAGAATTACAAAGATGTACTAGACAGGGCTGCTCCTTTGGGACAAAATAATATCCGTTTGTAACTTATTTGCCCTCCACACCTACCTTTCATGGAGACGCTAAGGTTCCTAATACTCAAACTGACCTGTACTTGTTCTGCAGAATCAACTCCTGGGAGCGACCTTGGTCCACCGGCACGAGCCCATCCCCTCCTAGTTATACTAGAGAAGCGGGCGAAGTAAAAATACCTCCTACTTTACAACAGGGCCCTTGAAAACATGAGACGCCACAGCAGAGCTTTCCTGGGTCATACAAATGGTCATTTACTAATTATTAACCACTCAACAGAGATGCTGATAGGATTCAGATAGAGGGGTAAGAGAAACTAAGGGTTTAGTGGCCAGGGTCCCTTGGGATCTATCAATTAAAATATCCCTAAACTGAAAACGGGATCTTGCTTACAAAGTATGTTTCACATGAAGAACATCATGAAGAAATTCGAGCAGAGAGAGAGGCGCTCCTATGCTGGGGTTTCGTAGCCCCAAGTGTCTGTTGCTTAGATGTGTGGCTGTAATGTGGGCACTGGATTTCTGTTCCTATGAGTTTGGCTGGAAAGGGATTTGGCCTGTCCAAATGCTAAGTGACGTGGCCAAGTTTGGGATAGATTTGTGCTAGGTGAACATGTTCAGAGACAGAGTCCGAGATGGCTCAGGATGTTGGGGGAGCTTAAGGAGCATTATTAAGCTCTGAGGTCTTTATAGGGAAGGACAGCCTTTGGGTACCATTTTAGAGATAAAAAGCTGAACGACAGCTGCCCAGCACCAAAGTTCTTTTTCTTTTGTCGGGGCCCCAGGGCACAGCCCCTCTCTCCTCCTTCCCCTCCCTGAGCCACTCACTTGGAATCATAGCGCTGCAGGAGATCTCGAGGCCGGCAGTAGCGCTGCCTGCAAACCACCACCAAGGCTGCAAACGAGGCCAGAAAGATGGTGGCCAGCACACCTATGGCAACAATCACCACGGTCTCCATGCTTCCAGGTGGCTCCCTCAGTCCTGGTCAATCCCCCGCATGGGCTGAAGCTGGAAAGACACAAGGGCAGAGCAGCCTGGTAAAGAAGCAATGAAAAGTAGTGTGGTGGTGTGGGGTCTTCCCTGCTGGCGGGTTGATGGGGAGGGCAGCTAGGTTCCCCAAAGTCACCTGTAGAGACCTGAGGGCATGAACAGAATCAAGACGCATTTTAGGTCATGCCCCAAATTTGATCTTTTCCTTCACTAAAAGCGTTTGCTCCCCAATTAAACGGGGATGGCCTTTTCAACCTGGGACAAAAGGAAACATTGTCACTAGCACTGTTGTTTTCACATCTGCACCAGGAGCATGAAAGAACACCCACCTAAGAAGAAAGGTGGAACTGTAGTCCCTGAGGGTCTACTCTGTGCCAGGCACTTGGTATGTGTTCACTCTTCTAACGATCCTATGAGGTAGGTATCAGTATCCCCATTTTACAGTTGAGAAAACTGAGGTCCAGAGAGGTTAAGTAATTTGTCCAAGTTTACGTAGTCAGGAAGCAGAAAGCCATCCACTCAAACTGAGATGGACGGTCACCTCCCTTGTCCTTTCTAAGGAGGAAAGAGGATTCTAAAAATTCTGGGGAAAGTTTCGATTGTGAGTTTCAGCGTTGGAAACTTACAACTGGTATTAAAGTGTTCCTTGCCTATTCACTGCCTGTTTTCATTTAGGTCGTTCTTTCACACCTATCTTAAACTCATAGGCTGGAGGAACAATGGCATCTCAGGGAAGCATGTATTCACAATGTTATTTCATTGCAGGTCTCCTACTTGTGTCCTTTTGAGCAAGTCTTCTCCCCTCTCTGGGCTTTAATTTCTCCACCTGCAAAAAAGGGTGCTTTGACCTAGAATTCTCTCTGACTCCAGGACAGTACATCTTCTCTCTTTGGATTTAATGCTATGTTCTATGTCTTGGAGGGTCCAAATGCTCCTGATCATCATTCAATAAGTATTTATTGTTCATTTACTATGCACCAAGCACTGGACTGGATTCTGGAGATTGGAGATAAATAAGACATGGGCCCCAAAACCTGGGGAGCTGGGGGGAGAGGCAGACAGGCAGACAAACCATTTCAACTCCGTGTGCCTGTGTCACATGCAGAAGTACACAGAAAACAGAGTGCCAGTGCTTACATGACACTCTCTAGGAAAGCTTTCCTCCCAGGGCAGGTGATGCCTGAGCTGGGTTTTGAAGGATGAGGAGTTTTCCAGGGGGACTTCACTGGCTCAAAGTGCCAAGGAAGCCTTCTCAGAGAACTCACAGAGCTGCTCTCCCATGTGATGCTCACGTGCCCACAAGGGTAAGAAGGCTGGGATCTACCTTTTTCATCTCTGCATCTCTGTGTTTGTGGGGGGAGGGATCCTGCGTCAGTTTCTCTAGGTGTGTTTCTCTATACTATCCCTCCTAAAGGACTACCTCCTTTAGCCCTTTGTCCTTCCTCCTCCTCTCACTTCTCACTCTCTTCATTTTTCCCTGTCTCAGCTTTCCTCTCCACCCTTCCTTCTGTTTTCCCCCTCCCCTCATCTCTTGCTTTCTCGGTGTTTCCCTTCCCCTCCCCCTGCCCCAGGTCTCCAAGACCGCCCGCTTTGTTTCCTGTCTTCCTGTGCGTTTCGGGTGAGTTTCCCTGAGTGTGTAGGAGCTTTTCTGTGAGTTGTTGCCGTCTCCCTCCGTGATCGGTCTGTACGAGTGTTTCTTCGTGTGTTTTCTTTTTTCTTTGTGTATTCTCCTCTGTGTGTTTCAGGATGAGTTTTTCTGTTTCCCTCTAGCGGGTTCTAAATCCACAAGGATAAAACAGACCCAAGACCCGCCTCCTTCCCCCTGCGCGGCCACCCAGAACACCCACGCCACACGCAGGACCTAGGGAGGGACCCCCACGCGCCCCGGCGCGCGCCACGCGGGGCTCGATGGCTCCGGGGCGCGCAGCTCCGCCTCTCCCCCCTCGCGGGCGCCGGGCTCCCCTCCCCCTCCTCTCCCGCACCCCCCGCCCGCCCCGCGCACCCGGCTCCAAAGGGGCTGCCAGGGGGCGGCCCGCGTGGAGCCCCGGTCCCCAGCTCCGCGGTGCGCCGGGCTCACCCACCTGAGGCTGCGGCTCCGGGACGCAGGCGGGGGCGCTCCCGCGGCCGGGCCCCCCGCGATGGCAAAGTCCGGGCGCGGGACTGGCGGCCGCCTGCGAGCGGGGCATGCCGGGAAGGCACCGAGATAAGTCCCGGCGGCCAAACCCCCGGAGGTGGTGCGGGCGGGGGAGCCGCCGGCCGAGCATCCAAATCCCCCGCTACCAGGCGCCGCCGTCACCGCCAGGCCCCCGGGGCCGGCCGGGGGTTGGGGCCGCGGAAGGCCCGGGCAGCTGCGAGGCTGTGGCTCAGCGACCCGACAGGCGGTTCCCGCGCCCCCGCGGAGGCCGGGCCGTGGAGGGGAGGGGAAGGGGGAGGGAGGGGGAGGGGGACGCGGAGGGTCTGGCCGTCCGGTGGGGGTGGGGAGCGCCAGGCGTCTCCACAGTGTGGCTGGGCCGGGAGCGAGTCTGCTCTGCTCCCCGCTGTCTGGTTTAAATCCTGGCTCTGCCACTCACTAGCTTGTGGGCAACTGATTTCACTCCTCGGTACCTTGGTTTCTTCCTCTGTGAAAGGCACTACGACTTGTAAGCATCCTGAGTTAGTTAAATGCCACGATGCATGCAATGCTGGGCCCAGGGTCAGTGGTAATCAGTGAGCCACCCTGGGCAGTGACAAGCAGGCCCACCCCTACCAACTGCCTGGCCAGGGGCAAGAGTACGATTGCAGGACCCTGGTTGGCAGTCCTGCCCCTTCCGTTCAAACCCTACTCCATCCCATACCAAAGGGGGACTCACAGTGCGTTCATACGGACACAGCCTCCACCCTGCAGTGAGCCATCCCTCAGGCCTGAAGATGCCCACGACAGGCGGTGCCGGCTGCCTTGGAAGGATGGAGGTCCACGCAGCCCCCGGAAGCAGGCTGGGGGCCGTCTGAGCAGGGATTTCCAGAGTCCAGAGTACCAGGAGCATGGTCTAGAAGGATCATGGGCATTCTCCCTTGGCTCTTGAACTCCTAGCCCTGTGAGGAAGAGGCAGGACCAGGGCAGGACCAACTAAAGCCTGGGGCCCAGTTAACCAGTCTCAGGTCAGTACTGGTCATAAGTACCGAAGGATGCAGACCAGGTCCCGGGCACTTAATGCAGGCTCTGCAATCTTGTAGCCCCTAGGCCACATCCAGCCCACAGAGGTATTGCTTTGGCTTACAGTTTTTAAAAACTCAAATTAATTGCCAACATTTTAAAAAATCAGGAATTTTACTTATACCTCTAGATTTCTAGCTTCCCTGGAAAATGCATAAGCTCTCTCAAAATGCAGCCCATATTCCATTGGGTGCAACAGTCAGTAAGAGAAGGGTGGCTGAATTTCCAGGCCTGTTCTCCTGGCCTACCCCCTTTCCTGCTGGGTGCAACATACACCGTATGCACATACCCTCGCACTTCGCGTTCTTTTAAGGGCCTGGCCCTGTGGGAGCTGAGGTTACGCACCATTGGCACTCAGGGATGAGAAGGTTGAGGAATGATTTTATTACCCTCCAAAGGGCTTTCATGGAGAAGTTACAATCCGTGTAAGGAAAATGGACTGACAGCAAACATCAGAATGGGTGACTGGGGACAATGTCTCCATGTCTTGGGGATACTATGAGAAGAATGGAGTGCTATTTTTGTCTAGGGTGGTTTAGACACTTGTGACTCTGTGGGAGAGATATAAAAGAAAGCCTTAACCTTGGCAGGGGGGTTGTAAGTGGAAAAGACTTACCAACACAAACAGAAACAACCAAACGGAAAAAAAATAATCTCAGCTGCTGCCTGGAGCTGACGGTGCAAATGCCCCAATTAACCACCCACTACCCAGCTGTAGGGAAGACAGGGTGGCACTAAGGTTGAGCCAGTGCCTTTCCTAGTCAGCTGTGTCCCATCATTCTAGCAACTCCTGCCATCCCAATGCCCCTTGAAGTCCCCCCAGACTGACCTGAAAAGACCTTGTGAGTACTCAGTGTTCTTACTTGCAAGCAATAGAAATTGGTTGCTTGTCCCATGTGGAAAGGGATCTTGTTGAAAGCATCTGGGGTATTTGCAGAATCAGCGGGAGACTGAAGACCTGGATTAGGACATGGGCAGGCACCACAGGGGCTCCAAGGGCTGGGTGCCATTGCCCTGAAATGATTGTGACCCTCCCTTCAGCTTTACCTTCATTCCGGATTCAAAGTCCTGGGTAGGACCTCGCCCTGTCGGCTTGCACTGTAGGAGACGAGGCACAGGCAGTATCCTGCCTTCCAATATCTCTGCATGCGAGGGAGGTCCCCCCAACAAAAGATAAGAGGGAGAGTTGCCAGGCTGCTGCCCCCAATTCCAATACTCCTAAATACGGCCTCTCCCCACTTAATCTGAACATCAAATGGTGTAGCAAGAGTTCCCAAATCAAGGACTGAACTCGATGGGTAGCAAGGAGAAGCCAGCAGGTGGGCAGTGGTGCTGACCGTGGTGAGGCTTGGTTCCTGGCCGGTGGGTGCAAGCTCGTGCTCCACCCAGGCAAGGAGTGAACATTTATTGAGCGCCAACTATGTACCAGACACTGATTAGGCATCCTACATGCCTTATCTCATTTGATCTTCCCACCAACCCTGAATAGATGGTATGATTATGTTTGCAAGGAAGGAAATAGACTCGGAGGGGTAAGGCCACTTCCCCAAGCTCTTTCAGCTTGTAAGTGGTAGAGCAGGAGTGGAACTCAGGACTCCCTGGCATCAAAGCCCAGACCACTCGAACCAGGAAACTGCCAGCTCTTCCAGTGACCTGGGTATCAGAACACAGCAGGTTGCCATGGCCCCAGCAACAGCTACAATAGCTAGAGACACTCTATCCCAACTCTGTGTGCACCCCATCCTCAAAAATACACTTCCTCTGGTCCTGGAAGTGAGCCTGTCCCATTGTGATATCCTTTCACTTTGTTTTGTCTTTTCCTTCTGATGCCAGCTGCAGAGTTGTATCTGTGTCATTTGATCCTCCTGGGTGATTCCTTTTGCAGCACCTAATGCTGTGTTATGTCCTAGTAATAATAGATGGGGATAGTGCTGCTTGGCAGGCTGGATGCCAAGCACCTAAGATACTCGTGCTCGTCCACTCAGGGCAGCTGAGCATTCCCTGAAAGGCAGCTCCAAAGACCGAGGTGGGAAAGGAGTGAGGTAGACAGATGTCGATCACCTACCTTCCCCCCCCAGCCCCCAACCCATAGCTCTGGGCAGCAGCCCCTTCCTTCCAGACAGGCAGGACCAAAACCCCCTCCTGCCCCAGCAAGAAAAGCACCTCACATGGCCTGTAACCCTCACTAAACCCTCCCGACCCACCTCCGGGCCATCAGAGGGACAGCAGAACGGCATCCTTCACCCCCACCAGGTAGGCGGTTGAGAGTAGGAGCTGAGCCAGGGAAACTGCGGTCTGAGGTCTGCCTCCTCTGCTTGGAAGCTGTGTGATCTTGGACAGTTTCCTCCAAGTGTCCCCATCTGGAGAATGGGCATGACAGCAAAACCTATGGCCTCCAGTTGTTCTGAGGATTAAATGAGATGATGCATTTAAAATGCTCATCACAGAGAAAGTGGAATGGTGGTTACCAGGGGCTGGAGGGAGAAAGGAATGGGGAGTTGTTGTTTAATGGGTACAGAGTTTCCGTTTGGGAAGATGAAAACATGTTGGGAAGGAGTAGTGCTAATGGTTGCCCAACAGTGAGAATGTGCTTAATGCCGTGACCATATACTTAAAAATGATTAAAGTGGTCAAATTTATGTCGTGTATATTGTATCACAGTTTTTTTAAGAAGTGTTCATCACAGTATGACATACAAAAAAATGGGGCCTCTTTGACATTCCTCAAACATGCCCAGCTCACCCTGCATCCTGGTTGGGCTTTGCTCAAAAGTCAGGGCACAGGTTGCCATCAGGAGGGCAGGATCCACGCTTCATTTCCGTCTCTGGATCTACGTGCTGGTTAAATAGGTGGATCCGCTTCTTTAAAATTCCCTATATTCCTGGACTCCTTGCTGCTGTTGTTCCCACGGCTCCCTCCCTCCCTTTGGTCAGATGGCTGCTCAAGAGTCACCTCTACCAAGAAGTCTTCCCTGATCACCCCATCTGAAGGAGCATCTCCCATTGTCCACACTCCCCTGGCCTGATGTGGTTTTTTGAATGGCACTTTTGCTACCGGACAGTGCATTAAATATTTGTTTATTGTTTCTTCCCTTTCAGAATGTAAGTTCCACGAGAGCAGGGACTTGACTGTCTTATACTTTACTCTGCTGACCTCCAGTTCCTAGAACAATGCCTGGCATTTAGTAGGTGCTCAATAAACACTTGTGGGAGGAATGAACATAAAGCTTAACTATCGTCACTGTCATTCTACAGCGGGGATAGGAACTCTAGACCCATTCCCAGCACTCGGAAGCCCCCTGGGGTGTGGCCGCCAGGGGGAGGTTTAAGGCAGGAGGTTTAAGGCACGTGGGAAGCACTCAGAGAGGGTAAGGCAGCAAGCACTGGAAAGAAAGGAAGGTTGATCGGAATTTGAGTCGCAGTTTTAAATCCCTGATTTGATTCCGAGTTCATACTTGTTTGAAGTGTTCGGGCCCTTTTACGGGCTAGTGAACAGCTTTCCAAGGAGACAGAGGCCAGCAGGGAGGGGTTTGTGTACACGCACGTCAGTCCTCCTCTGAGCTATGGGCGTGGACAGACATCACAGTGAAGCCAGTCTGCCTTGCAGGAGCAAAAGCCAGCAAACCCTCAGAAGGGTTGGGTCTGGCAGCAGCGAGGGAACAGGACCAGAAAGCAGCGAGAAGGGAGAAGGCTGGAGGAGGGCAGGGCTGGGCCGGGCTCCCCACTGGGAACAAAGGCCAGATTTGCATTTCCTCTACATCAAAGCAACTGGACCAGTGGACATAGAGACCATTAATACAGATTTCCCCCAGGGGACATTAGGGCATGTGCACGTGGGCAATGGAGCGGGGGCGGGGTGGGGGGTTTCGGGGGGTGGAGCAAGGGAAATTATACTGTGTCAGTATAAGAAACACTTTCATGTACGTTACTTGACTTTTACCACAACTGTGTGCAGGGGGCGTTACCATCACTATTTTACGGATGTGGAAACAGATGTGGGCAAGTGGCTACCTGACTGCAAGTTCAGTGCAGACTCTTGCCACTACACCAGGCGGCCCCCTAAGTTCAAAGTCAAGATCAAGCTGGCGACTGTGAGATAAGAGATGGGGAAGAGGGTTAGAGGCGAGTCAGACAGTCTTCCTCCATTTCCATTTCTTGACCACCTTCGAAACCATCTTCTTCAACCTGCCCCACTCCAGGGTTCACGCCTCAGCGACACATCCTCATTTCACCCCCTTGTGCCTGGACTTAAAACCGGATTGGCTAACCTCTTAAAGTGAAAGATAAACAGCAGGTCTTAGTGAAAGGTAATTAGACAGAATAATAAAAGTATCGATAACTTAGGTCATTGCACAGGGAGTTAAGTGTGCTATCTTGGTCCTCTTTGTATTTCCCGTGAATACAAAAACTAATCAAGACACAAGCACCCCTATGTTCATTGCAGCATTATTTACAATAGCCAAGATATGAGAACCACCTAAGTGTCCATCAGTGGATGAATGGTTAAGGAAGATGTGGAATATATATACAATGGAATACTACTCAGCCATAAAAAAAGATGAAATCTTGCCATTTGCAACAACATGGATGGACCTGGAGGGTATTATGTTAAGAGAAGTAAGTCAGACAGAGAGAAACAAATATTGCATGATTTCACTCATATGTGGAATACAAAAACCAACAACAAAAACATAAACAAAAGATAAAATAAACCAACCAGACAAAACAAACACATAAATACAGAGAACAGAGTAGTGGTTATCAGAGGGGAAGAGGCAGGGGTGGGGGGAGGATGAAATGGATAAAGATGATCAACTGTACGGTGATGGACGGTGAGACACTGCAGTGTATACAGAAGTAAACATATAATGTTGTACACGTGAAACTTACACAATGTTATAAAGCAATGTTAGCTCAATAGAAAATTAGTTTTAAAAATAATGAAGAGGGGTAATAAAATACTAGAGCAAGAGAGGAAGGCTGTGAAATCTGTCTTTAGACGTCTTTCCAAAAAAAGTGTTTTGACAATTTTAAGTGTTTCTGCCAAGAGTACAGAACAGCTTCTAACTGAGATGCAACCAAATCCTTAGCCCAGAAGTCAAGCCTGGTACCTGTGATGGGTGACAGGATTTGGGGAGAAACTGTGTTTCCCTCTAGACTAAGTCAGACCCCAGCGCTTGGGGAAGGAGAATCGCGGGGGAGTTTGAGACATTAGGACCCTCTCAGCTCTTGAGTCAGCTGGGTTGACAATTCCCCAGGACAACCGTGGGCTGGAAGAGGTTTGCGTCACTACCTGGCATTTGTCTAAACCCTAAGGGTTTAGGCATTCCCAAAGCCATCCTAAGATGCTTGTTCTGGATCCCCAGGACGGCAGAGACCTAGCAGGGAAGCCCATGTCTGGGCTTACAGCTGCCAGGTTGCCTTCAATGCCTCGACTGTCCATGTCTAGTTACCCACCTGGGCAGCATCTCTACCCCCTTCGAGAGCGCAGGGCCAGTGGTCCAACTATGGAGAGAATCGGGGAGGGCTTGAGTGCCTCCCAAGTGGAGCAGAACGCCCCCTGATCACTTCATACAAGCTGGCTTTGGGGTCTGCTGACAACATAAAACTGAGAAGGTGCACTTCAAGGAGTGGTCACTGGGTGTCACCCCTGCTTCTTAGGCAAGAGCCCTCATGGGTTAGCTAACACTGAACGGCGCTGGAGAGAGAAAATTCCTTCTCTGAGATTCAGTTTACAGGCCTGACATCTTCCGTGCCTTCTGTGAATCCCATGAGGTTTTGCCCCTCTCTTCCCACTCCTCCCCGCCACATCCTGGCTGGCCTGGATTCGACGGTCCATCGTGCGGTAGCTCCCTTGCTCCTCTCTCCTTCCTAGTTCACTCCGCAGAACCCACACTGCATTCTGCAGCCAGGCACTGGAGCAGATACATGCCGTGGAGAAAGTCACACAGCAAGACTGGCTTTGCTTTCAATTCATGACCACAGACCTTAAGCAGGTGCTCAGTCCTGGGGAGCCATTTGTCCACAGATGTCCCAGCTTCACGCTTAGTCCCTTAGACAACAACTTCATATCTTGTCTGCAAACTTCCCATGTCCCTCCTCCACTTTCACTTGTTTCACTCAAAAAAAAAAAAAAGTACTAATTTCCTCATTTTTTCATACCAAATCTCTAAACTTCCCATATTTGTACACATCGTCTCCTCTTTCATTTCTACTCTGAATCCCATCCCCACCATCACCCTGTTGAGGTCCTTGGTCCTTTGCCTTTTTCTACGTTCTTCTGAATCTCCCTCTACGCTGGAGAATTCCCATCAGCAAACAATGGCGTTCTAGTACCTATCATCTTCAAACTCTCTGTACCCAGTGACTCTCCAACTACCAGCCCAAGTCTCTGTTCCCTTTCAGCGCTAAATTTCTCCCTTTGTCTGAACACCGTCAGAAAAGCGGTCTCCACTGACTAGCTCCCATTCACTCTTCAACCTGCTCAAATCTGGCTGATACCCACCCTGCTCCAGTGGGCAGATTTCTCAATGGCACCATGATCCCCTTGTCACCAAGTGCAACAGACACAAGCATCTCCTTTTAACACTCTCCCCAGGATTGTGCACAGTGGACTGGACCCCTTTCTCCTCTCCTGGCTTCCACGACACTACCCTCTCCTGATTTCTCACATTTCCCGCCCTTTGTTTCCTTTGTCTGTTCTCCACTACCTGAATCTAAATATTAGAATTTCTTTGGTCTTGGTCCGAATTGTCTTCTCTTTTCCTTTTTATCCCATCTTCCTAGGTAATCACACCCATTCCTGCTGATGTATATGTTGCTATTTTATGCTGATTCCCAAATTTGTATCTTTGGTCCTTCCTACCTGTTTGACATCTCCATTTGCATGTTTCACAGGTATTTAAGACTTAACCTGTCCAGAATGCAAATCTCAGTTTACACCTCTCCCCCAAAACACCTGTCCTCCTTCCTAGAGTCTTGTCTATTTCTATAACCAGCCCCACTGTCCACCACACTGCTCAAGCCCTAAACTTAGGAACCATCACTTTTTCCTTCACTTCTCATATCCATTCCATGAGCAAATTCTATTGATTTGATCGCAAATTCTATTTCAAATCTCCTCACTTCTTTTCATTGCTACCCACCATCAAGCAGCCCACCATCATCCCTCCACTAAACTCATGCAAAACATTTTGAACAAATCTGCCCATTTCCACATTCTCTTGAATCTATTCTTGACACGGCAGCAACAGTGAAGGAAATGTGCTGTATCTTATTCTGAGTATATATAAACATATATATGTAAAACTTTGAGGTATGCTTAAGATTTATACACCTTACTGTGGGATAAACCTCAACTAAAAACAACAAAAACCTAAACAAGATGTCAATTCCCTAGTTAAAATCCTTCAGCAGCTTCACATTGTCCTTGGAATAACAAACCAACCCTGCATGACTCGGCCCCAGGCTTTTTCTCCAACCTCATCTCCTAATGTACTTCTTTCTTGCTTGCTAGAACCCGGCTGCTCTGACTTTCATTTAGTTTCTCTAACAAGCTAAAAGCTTTCCTGTCGGCCTCAGGACCTTTGCTCATGCTGTTCCCTCAGCCCAGAATCCTTCTCCCCTTCTTTTCCTTCATGTCACCTACCCAGGCTGTCCCAGACCACAATGTCTAAAATATATCAGCCCATTTATTCTTTCTGCTCCTAAATTATTGTATTTTTATACTACTATTATAATTGGTTTGTTTTTCCATGGTTGGGACCAGCTTTTACATTTGACTGACACTTATTACATACATGCTATTATGCTAGGTGCTATATAGATAAACAATGTCATGGGTCTTATACTCAAAGAGCAAACAGACCCCTTTTCCCTTTATTTTTTAGTTTCCATAAGTCAAGGTAGGGGTGCTTAAATTAAGAAAAAAAATCCTCAGTTCATATCAGTGCCGCAGCCCCTACCCTGGGGCTGGAGTGGGGTGAGCGATGGTAAGTCCACAGTGTAACATGTTGTATTGTGTCCAAAAATACAATAGGTAAGCTCAAAACAGGGCAGATGCGTGCTTCAGAAAAAATGTTAAAAACCATAAGCAAGCATCACACACAAGAGAAAGTGCCTTTCCTTTATTAATTTATCTATTTTCACAAATTAAGTCAGAGGCTAAAAATGCAAGACCCAGAGACCAGGTGTGTCACACCGAGACCACCACTGCAGCGGGTTCTTCTCAGATACTTCATCTTCCAGCTCAGTCCTCCAGCGGATCCAATTTTGTTTGACAAGTGTAATCATTTCAACAACAGGGCCATCCAGATTCACTTCATTTATTCCCAAGCTCTTCCGAGAGCATCTCTGCTTGACTGCCTCAAGGATCTCTCTGCTGGTGACGGTTCTTCTGTGGTTGTAGAGGGACAGTCTAACCGCCTCCAGGCTAACCCGTTCCAGCCACCAATCCTCCAGAGCTCCCAGTGCATCCAAGATCCAGAAGCACCCACTGAAGTCTGGGTGGGTCTGGGACAGAGACAGCATAAGGGTGAGACAGAGAGGTGAAGGCTCCCACAGTCAGGAACGTATGGTCCAACCCAGCACCCGAGTACCCATGGCTTCTGTGGATTCATGCGTCCGTGGAAACATACGACCCACCCAGAGGGACAACGGTAGGGATATGATGAAGGAAACCAGGCCATTGTACCTATCAGCTCTCTCTGAGGAAGAGGGAGGGAAGGGAATTTGTAGCTATGTGAGAAAGGTAACCTTTGGATAATACAAACTAACTCTGGTTACTTCAACTTTTGCGCCTTGGTTTTTCCTAATTGAAGCAGTTAACATCTGGCACCTTCTGAAGATGGAAAATATAGTTTTAGCTTCCAGTATACTTTCACACTCTATATTCATACTAGTGAGCATTTAACACTTTCTAATTTCCCGCCTTACTTCCTTGTGCCAACAGGATCTCCAGCCAAGCTGGGAATACTTGCTCTTCCTCAGGTGTGTCCCTATGTTTTCCGGTCCCCATGCCACTGTGGATCTGTCACCTCTACCTCCCATGCCTGCACCCAGCTCCACCTTTCAAATCCCATCCATCCTTTAAGGCTCTTCCCCAAGTGCCACCTCTGGCTTATCTGCATTCCATACAATCCCCCCACTGAGGACCAGAGCACTTTTTGTTCTCAGAGCCTGTGTCACACACTGCCTATGTCATTAGTGTCCTTGTCTGAAGTTAGAGAGGCAGCAGAAACAGTCCAAAGAACGCTGCCCTGAGAATCACCCCTCCTGGGCTCTAATCCTAACTAGACAAGAGACATCATGTTAGCAAGTCATAGACTCACACTGGGCCTCAGTTTCTTGAAAGGAAAGGTTTGAGGTAGGATTCTAAACATTCCTCGTGGTTTTCATAATTTACAGGTATTTCCTCAGTGCGTCCCCCAATGCGCGCGCACACACACACACACACACACACACACACACACACACACACACACACACACACAGCAGCACTGTGAGCCCCTCTACAGCAGAGCCCTCACCGTTTTCATCTGAGCTCCCGCAGCAGGCCTGGCTGGCACTTAGGCACTCAATATGTTTATCCAACCAACATCTGGTTTTATCCTTGCAGTGCCCTGAAAGGCTGACCCAAGGTCACGGACCTGACCCTTTGGAGGCTTGAAGAAGCAGGGCGGCCTGCTAGACCCACAAGGTTAAGGACAGGCCAAGGAAAAACTAATGCTCAGTAGACTTCTTAGTCCAAGTACTCCCACCGAAGGCCTTTCCAGCCAAATGCAGGATCTCCTGCAGGAGCTCGCAACTGGGGGGTGATTTTGCCCTCCAGGGGACATTGGGCATTATTTGTGGAAATTTTTGGTCGTCACACTGGGAGGGAGGGTGCTACTGGCATTTAGTGGGTAGAGGCCGGGGATGCTGGTCAACATCCCACAATGCACAGGACAGCCTCCCGCGCAAAGAATTACCCAGACCCCACTGTCAACAGTGCTGTGGTTGAGAGCCCCGTTCTGAATCACACACCTTCTCTCCTTCTCCTGTCATTCCTTAATCCCATTTTCCCTTCTTCTCCCAGGATAAACAACAGATTCCAAACGATACTACTGGAATACAGGGGGCTTCGGTACAATTACAGACACGAGCACTCAGCCTTGCTTCATGGGCATGAAGAAGTAAAATCCCATTAACATATGCACACTATTGTATATAAAATAGATAATCAACACGGACCTGCTGTAGAGCACAGGGAACTCTACTCAACACTCTGAAAAAGAATAGATACATGTGTATGTATAACTGAAAAAGAATAGATACATGTATATGTATAACTGAAAAATAGATACATGTATATGTATAACTGAATCACTTTGCTGTACACCTGATACTAACACAACATTGTAAATCAACTACACTCCAATATAAAATAAAAATTTAAAAAAAAAGAAGTAATATCCCCAATCAAGCCTTAACACATCTTCCAGAAAATCTCCTTCCTGTCTTCCCCATAGCTTCTCTTGAAGGGGAAGACTTTCCTGATTTTGTTTTCTACAATTTGTATGCCATGGGGTGAGGTGTTGGGTGGGCAGGAAAAAAGGAATGAGTGCCTACCTACTTAAAGAAATTTCTAAGTGTAACACAGATGACCATTTAATGAAAACCTGCTAGTTGCAACTCTTCAAAGTGACAGAACAGACGAGGTGGTGAATCCCCTCTCTGCAGGAAAAGGGGAGGGCATTTAAGAATCACTTTACAGATTAGCTGCCAACAGATACAAGAAAGGGAGACACGAAGGGCTCAGGTGTTCAGAGTTGCTGCCAACAGAAAGAAAGGCAAGTAGGAGAAGATAGCAGCCATTCACAGATCCAGTTTATAGCAGCAACTTTTCGGGAGCTCAACGTGTGAGGAAGGACTCCTGCACCAGAAGTTGAAGTCAAGGTCACACCCAGGGCCACTAACATGATACCTGTCTTGGGCATCCTCAGTTTGCATAAAGAGAGTCCCAACTCACTTGCTTTAGAATTTTCCCCATGTAACTAAAATATGCCTCTTTCTTCTTCCTCCTCTTCTTCCCAAAGGCGGAGCTGGCCCGCTCATCTTTCTCTTTGGCTGGGATATAAATTGTGGGCTTCTTCTTAGGGAATCGTAGGCCATGTAAGCAAATGAAGTGCATGTGGAAGACTTGTCTTTACACTTCTAGCTCAGAGCACTGGCCGTAGGCAAGGGCAGTGCTGAAGAGGTTTTATAGGGAGTGCTGGAAGACACTCTTTCCTAATAAAATCAGTCATTAGTGACTGCACTTGCAGGAGATGAAGGCTCTCAGAATCCTCAAGAGATATTAGACGTAGGGTC
Organism: Balaenoptera physalus; assembly: GCF_965194825.1. Classification (NCBI taxonomy): domain Eukaryota; kingdom Metazoa; phylum Chordata; class Mammalia; order Artiodactyla; family Balaenopteridae; genus Balaenoptera; species Balaenoptera physalus. Next base: position 46,177,094 of record NC_138901.1, read on the forward strand.
TAAAGCCAGCTTGTGTTACCTTCCCGAAGGAGCATGAGGTGGGAAACTCATGTGTGCTTTGGCTCTGTCCCAGGTGAAAGGGAGCACCGATTTGAGGTAAGAGCCATCCGTTTACCAGGTAATGCTCATTTCAGAAGTTATTCTTTGTATGTGCCTAACTCCAGGTAGTCTTATGACAATGGTTCTTAGCCATGAAAATTCCAATTCAAAAGGACCAGAAGTGGGATCCTGGAAGCCGTATTTTTCGAAAGCATCCCAGGTGAACCTAATGACCAGCCAGATTTGGGATTCATGGGTCTATAAGACCTTCCTAAAGCAACTACACCAGACTCGGGGGTGGGGCTGGAGAAGCTCCTCACAGATGTGATGCTTAGGCCCCGTGTATTTCTATCTGCCTTGCGAGAGAAATGTCTCTCTTGAAAGGCAAGTGTGTGCCTAGTTACGCAAATGCAATTAGGAACTCAGGAGCCAAAGCTTGGATGGGAAAGCCAGCAAGTCACTGTAACTGCAAGACTGAAGGTTGAGAAATTGTAGATAGAGAGGCCGTGAACTGCCTGCGATTAGTGTATCAGCTCAGCTACAAGGACGTGACCAGCCTGACACGAACCAGCAGATAAGAGGACACCAGAGAACCAGGGTTCAAAAGACAAAAAGGACCAGAATGGAACACTCTTTCCTCTCCCACCTGGTTATGAGCCGTATCGAAGTCCCAGTAGAGGGACTGGTGAATAAGGAAGTACTATCAGCTTACATTTATTGAGCCCTAACTATGTCCCGGACCCCATGCTAGGTGCTTAACATACTTTATCCCACTTAATTATCATAGCAATATTACGAGGTAAGATGTATGTATTACTTGAACTTTACAGAAGAGGAAACTGAGTCTCAGAGGGCTGACGTGACTTGCCTGATGTCACATCAGTGAGTAAGTGTCAGAATCAGCCCCTGAGCCTTTGCTTCTAACCCCACACTCTACCACCTTCCAGACCTGAACACCAGAGCCCCACGACCCTTATAATTACCCGTGTGTGCTCTGTGCAGTTGCTATGTGTATCATTCATTGATGGAGAACTTGGAATGTAACTTATCCATAGCGTAGGCTCAATTCTTCTGAATTAATCATTTGATCACCACCACGGAAGCTAAACTGAACCCTTCTGTGAAAGGAAAAAGTGATTCCTTCTTACCTGGTTGTCACAGCCACGTCCCGCCCACCACTCCAACTCCTCCCATTTCACCATTTCACCAGCTTCCTCTCTCATTATTTCTCTGTTTAAAATATAACCTATGCCTAGAGCATATATTGTATGATGAGGTGAATTGGACGTTTTAATGCAAAGAAGTAAATGAAAACTGGCAGGTATCATAAAGGCATTGTGGGATAGCACTGTTCACTGGAACCGGGCAGTGGGAAGGGTCGGGCCAGGAGGGAACTGAATCAGTGCCATAATGTCAAGATGCTGGAGAGCATTTGGGGGAAGGGTGAGAAGAACAGATGTGGTGTTGCCATGGGAATGTAGCACAGAAGGTCTAGCCAGATGGCATTCTCTCGATGCAAAATATTCGGCAATTTTTGATCCCCTACTAAGTGTAAGGTCCATGGTTATGCATGGAAATGGTAATAAATTACCAATACGAATCACAAAACTCAGAGGAAAACGTGATCAGAAGATGCACCAACATCTATTAGAAATCTCAGTCTGCTAAAAAGGACATGAAATCAATGATTACCTGGTAATAATTTCCCTATCCTGAAGATAAAAGAAGAAATTACACTAATAGGCACGCTAGCTCATATTCATTGAGTGCTTGCTACCTGCCTTGAATTATACGAAGCACCTTATAGACGTCATCTCATTTCATGGTTTTAACACTCACAGATGGGTTTTATCATCTCTTTAACAAAGATGAGGAAACTGAGGCTTATCAAATGACCTAAGATGTTCAAGGTCACACAGGTAGTAAGTTGCAGAACTAGGAATTGAGCTGCAATATGTCTGACATCAAAATTCCCATCAATATTTCTCTAAATTAGGCCCCCTGCCCACCGGCAGCAGAATCCCTTGGGCTGCTCATTAAAATGAAGACCCCCCAACCCCTATCCTACACCACCAGTACAGGTATCTAAAGTTTGGGTACCACTGTACTACCTCCGCCTCTTGAGGATGGGAAAAATGCTACTCTGAACTGAAGGGCTATTCTGTGCAGAAGGGCTATATAGAGACTTGGAAAGGATGGGAACACTGGGAGAAAGTGACTGTGACATGGCTAAGAGATAGCAGTCAGACACAGAACTTAACGTTGAGAAGGCAGAGTTCAAAGAGATCAGAGAACATAGTGTTAGGGTTCTATGGATAGAAACCCTAAAAGGCAGATCAGCTCAAGAAAAACAGGAGGCTTTTCCTTAACTGGCTATGACCTCGGCTCCTCTCCTTGATTACAATTCACTTCAATCCGGTCCTCTCTTGGTGGAAAAGCAGATGCAAAGGGCAAACCAAGTTCATACATGCGGATTATGAGTAACCGGAGCAGAGGATGGGAGTGTTGGGAGCTGGCTGACATACAGGGCACGGAGCGAGTCTGAGCAGGGATTCAGGAGTCAGATTGAGTGAAAGGGTGTCGAGCCCGCTTTTGTGTGGACACATCTGCATGGCATGGAGGAGGCCTAATGAGTCAAATGCCTGGTAGATCCAGGCATTGTATTCAATAGCATATGGTAGAGGGGATTCAGGCATTGGGTGGGATACTGGATCACTTGGCCACTGAGGTCTCCTAGGTTTTGTGGATTCTACTTTTCAATCATTAAAAATTCCCCCCTGTATCATTTCTTTAGAGTTCAGGTTGTCAGAATTTGGATAGAAGTACTGCTCATCGTATTCTACCTCTAGGTAGTCTGAAGAATGAATCCAGTTGACTGGATAAAGTCAGAGGGTCACACTGTGCATTTTAACATCATCTTATTTCATGATCTTAACACTAGGAGATGAATACAGCCGCAGCTCACCAGTTGAGAAACTTCTCATGAATGGCAGGAGGAGATGGGGTCTGGGAGGCAGATTAGAAGACGTCACCTTGAGTATGATGTCACACTCTTCCTGCAATGTCAGTTCTCTGGATACTAATCAAACATTAATGGCAGATGTTATCTGTACTAACTACTTGCTATTCTGTCAGGTGGAGGGGAGAAAGGAATTGGACTTTTCCTGACCCCAGCAATATTTTCTCTAGCCTCTACTCCAAGCTTTTAGAAGAGAACAAGGCGAATGGGGAAAAGGAGGACATCAGCCTCCCACTTAGAAATGGGGTAGGGAGGTCCTGGGGTTACCCAGGGGAGATCTAGGGTGCTGCTCTCCTTTTTCTTTACTACACACACACACACACACACACACACACACACACACACACAGACACACACACACATACACTGTCTTACAAGTGAGTATTCATGTTGGATAGTGGAAGCAATCCACTACCCAAATCGGAAGTTGTATAAGTTCTGGTCTCAGCTCTACCAGTGCCTCACTCTGACCTAGTCAAAGTCAGAAGCTCTTCCTGGGGCTCACTTTCCCCATCTGTAAAGGGGTACATATGTTTGATTACATGGCCATTAGGATTCCTTAGAATCCTGCTACCCAGGGAGGTCTGGTCTACAATCTGGCTGCAGCAGCGTCACTAGGGGATCCTGTTAAAATGCAGATTGCAATTCAGTGAGTTCAGATCTACTCAGGTGGGACCTGAGACTGCATTTCTAACAAGATCCCAAGTGATTCTTATACACCTTAAAATTTGTGACATCCTGCCTTAAGATGCAGGATTCAATCCATGAATTGATTGTGGATGTGTCTTCCCTCTCATGGGTTCCTATCACACTCCCAAATTTTCTAGCTCTAGGACTCCTTCCAATGGCCAGAATAGCTTGAGTTATTGATTTTCTGGCATAGGGCACAGAGAAATGTCACACGCTCCCTGAAATATAACCCTACATCTACACACCCCCATTTACAAATAAATTAACTCACTAATTAATTCACCTACTCGATTCAAGAAATATCTAAGGGGCATCAGGCACAGACTGAGGGCTGGAGATAAAAGGATGAGTAGGGCGTGGCCTCTGTCCTAGCAAGTTGAGGGACGTGCCTGGACAGCCAGCTCCTACCATCTGACCTTGTCTTTCCTGAGGCCTTAAACAATGTGGCTCCAGTGCCAACTCCCGGGGACGTGCTCTTGGGACAGCCCTTTTCTGGTGACTCACGGGACACTGACAGTCATGCCTTGCTTAAGTTCTTCTCCATTCCCCAATGATTAGGACCTGTGGTGTGATCCCCCTCTTAGCTCAGGGGTTCTTTTTTTCTTTTTTTTTAATTTATTTTTTGGCTGCACCTCGCGGCTTGCGGGATCTTAATTCCCGGACCAGGGATCAAACCTGGGCCACAGCAGTGAAAGCGCCAAGTCCTAACCACTGGTCCACCAGGGAATTCCCAGGGGTTCTTTTTTTTTTTTTTTTTTTAACATCTTTATTGGAGTATAGTTGCTTTACAATGGTGTGTTAGTTTCCGCCCAGGGGTTCTTAACTTGGGATCCACAGACAGGTTATTCTGGGCCTGGGAGAATCAGGAGAGTCCACGTGCAAACTGTTTTGCATGTGTGCTTAAGACATTTGTCTTGGGAGAGAAAGTTCCCGTGTTTTCATCAAAGGACAATGAAACCTAAAAATTGGAAACCAGTGTCTTGTTACTATCCACTTGCTGCCCTGAGACCCTGGCAGTTGCAGCCACTTTCCTTCTCTTCTTCCTCCTCCATCTCCTCCCCCTCCTCAGCTGCTATCTCCCAACTTCCTCTGCGCTTAGGTTGATTATGTTAAAAGTAGCTCTGTCTATAGTATCAGCCATTTCAAAGAGCTAAGGGAAGATCCTTGTCCCCAACTCAGCATCGTCACAGGTAAGCACAGCTGAACCACAGGCACAGCGGGCAAGAAACTCCTAGAACCCGGAGACAGGTCTTGAGCAATTGGCCCGCCGTCCCTCTGTCTTTAATAGCTAGAGGTGAGAAGGTGAGCTTCTTAAGTCACTTTCTGGGCTTTCAGGGTAGTTTATGACAGTGACCTCTGCTATGAAAATTCCCTTTCCTTTGTGCTGTGAGATGTCTAAAGAGTGAAAGGCAGGGGTGAGGGAGTTGGGGGTGGGTGGGGGGAGGGGTCAACAGGTGGGCAAGTCATCAATGACACCAGGGAGACAACTGTTGGGTCTGTTTTTACTCTAAAAAATTTAGGCTTCAGAAACCATAGAGAGCATATACGCTGTCTTTGATGTATCGTTCTTAGTTCAAATCCAACCTTAGGCATGAAAGAGGAGGATGTATGTTTTGGATAATATCTAAGGCAGAGGGTTCCATATCATTTCCATATGGTTGTGAGTGCATTAGGAAGTTATTTTGCAACATAAATTCGCCTTTCTACTTCTGCTCTAGAATAATTGGGGCTTATACAATAAATTTATAAAATGCCCTTTGGATATACTTTGTGACTATGTCCCTCCTGGCCTTCCTGCTTGTCTTGTGGGACTTATGCTGAGCCATCTTCCCGGATACAACGCACCTGGTAAAGAGAGGGAGGGTGGGCAGCCCAGAAACATTCTGGGAAAGTAGAAGAATGGGAGCAAATATCTGCTGTGGAAAATTCAGAGTTGATTTTTTAGGGAGAACCCAGAGCAGATCCTCTGCAGCTGGTGTCAACAGCAGACGGGTTTTTCGGACAACAGCTTTTGTTCAGTGTGAACATGTAGCATGCAGGCCTGGCCCCAAGAGAGAAGTGAACACAGCCCAGAGACCTGCCTGCAGGGGCAGGAGATGAGAATGAGATAAACGCTGCACAAAGAACGGCTTTTAATGCAGAAAATCTACCAACAAGGGTGGATTTACAAACTCACATTACATAACCCATAGATTCACAGATCATCCCCTATTCCTTCATCAAGCAAGCGTCTATTAAGAGCTTCACACGCTAAGCACTGTGCTACTAGGGGCCAGAGCTACATCCAAGAACAGGACAGACACAGCTTCCAGTACTCATGGCCCCGACACTCTAATGTGATAGATGGACAATAGGTTTGTTAAAGTGCGTTCAGCCTGTAACGAGGATGACACTTCCAGGGTGCTGTGGGGGCGCAGAGGAGGGACTTAGCCAACCCTGACTTAGGAGATCATGGAAGCCTTCCTGGAGGAAGTGACGTTGAGGCTGAGGGCAGAGGGATGAGCAGAAATTAGCTAGGCCACAGGGGTGAGAGGCAGGACAAGAGGGAAGAGAATTTCAGGCAGGGAACAGGTTGTACCCTCTCTGGGGCATATTTGACAACTAAGGTAAACATGAAATTATTTCATCTAAATTATAAAAACATATTTAAAATAGAAATTGTTGAAATTATTTTTGGTTTTAGAATTATTTTTGGTTTTAGTGTTTATAATCTCCTAGCATATGTATGGCAACCAGAGCGAATAGATAGTCTGTACCAGAGCTTTCAAAGTGTGTGCTGGTTTTCCAGTTCTGGAATGTCTGCAAACTTCCGATGTGACTTTCATTTCTAAGTGTTACATGATTGCTTTCTCTCTCTCTTTTTTTTTTCCTTTTAAGTATAGTAGATTTGTAATGTATTAGTTTCAGGTGTACAGCAAAGTGATTCAGATGTGTGTGTATGTGTGTGTGTGTGTGTGTGTGTGTATTCTTTTTCAGATTTTCTTCCAAAATAGGAAAAAATTATTACAATGCGATTTCTTAAAAATAAACCTTTTAAAATTTTAGAACAGTTTTAGATTATTTGATTTTTAACTTTATATTTCAAAATAATTTCAAACTTACAGAAAAGTTGCAAGAAGACTGGAAAAAAAAAAAGGCTCCCATATATACTTTATACACCAATAGTTAATATTTTCCTACAGCCCCACTGGACAGATTTGAGTTCAGCAAAAGAGCTTCATTGGTCTCAATGCCTGATTTTATACTAATTTGCACTTTAAGTTGATACACTACCCTTTGCATATGTTGTGTATATGTTTTACACATTGGGCTCCTGTACAAGACACTGATTAACGCAGGAGTCCCCTTGCTTTGGCCATGTGAAAACCAGAGCTGCATCCCACCATAGATCCTACCCACTGTACAACTGCTTTTGCCCTAACAACCCAGGGGAAATACCTACCTCCATCTTCCAATAATCGTTTCCAATGAGTGTGGTCCCTGGTTGCTCTAAATTGCACAGAATTTGAGATTTCTTCCTTTTCTTTTTGAAACTCAGTTTTATTGTATACTAAAACATACCAATGCAAACATTTTAGGAATGTACCACACTCTACGCAATCACCCACTTAGCCACTGACCCACCCACACAAATGACCCAAGCAAAGGATGGTCCTACCTTGGAAAGTATCTAACCCAGAGGTCTTATTCCACAAACGAGGATGCTGAGATTCAGAGAGGTGTCTTCTGAAGAACGAGAGGTGCTAATGGTAGTCAGACTGCAACTCATCTCTGCCTGTGACAGAGATTGGGGTGGCTTTCTCATGGCAGACGTGCTCATGCAGGAGGTGATCAAGCTGTCTTACCCTCTCTCTTGGCCAGGGTGGGTTGTTGGAAGCTGAAGCAAACGTGAGCAAGGTCCTTAGGTCTGGCTTACACATCTCACAGTCAGCCATAGTGTAGAAGTCCAGCCAGGTCTTTGGGGGCTTCTAGATTTCCTAGTAGGTTTTGAAATAGAAGATAGTCCTAATAGAAACACAGGACTGAAGAGGTGCAGCTGCCTTAGAAAGCCATTTATAATAGATTTTCACTGAGAAAATGCAGTCTAGGTTCCAAAAGAATTTTCCAAGATCAACCAATGTATCTATAAATTGGAGATCACTTAAAACCCATTCTATTCCATTGAACCATTGTGCATTTCATATGTATATGTGCAAGGCACTACACCAAGCTCGTTGGTGTGTGTCAAGGGGGATATGGAGAAGTTCAGGACATGGTCCCATGCTCAAGAAGCCTACAGTAATCCCAGGGAGATGATACACAGATAGATGAAAAACTTAATAACAATATAAGATAATGTTTGATGACATGCTTAGGTGAGTGGAAGAGAAAAATGGATCACGGAACACTGGAGAAGGAAAGCAGTCTGCCATGTGGCTAAACGCTGGGGCTCATAAGTCAAATGACCTGGATGAAATTGCAGCTTCCCCACTACTTAGGTAGCCGTGCGCAAGTTACTTAAGTTCTCTAAGGCCCTTATAAAAGCTCTGGGCACTTTTGGTACCCGCAACGTGTTAATTATTATTACTATCTCTCAGTCTGAGCGTGAACCATCATTTTAAGGACGGAGAGGATGTGAGCAGAAGAGCAGGAGAGGGCTTCGCAAAAGGGTGACAGAATCGTAATGAATTATCCACGCGAGAAGCTCCACAAGATACTTTCGTAACTTTGTTGGCATATACCAAGCCCGGGCGGAGGCGGCAATCCTGGAAACTTGATTCCACCCACCTCCTACGTTCGCACGCCTCGGCACCGCCCCCCTGAGCTCCCAGCGCCCGTCCCCAGAGGGCGCTGCCACCCCGCCGCCTCTGCCCGGCCCGGAGCGCGCCCCCGCCGGCCGCCCCGCGCGTGCGCGCCGCCCAGGTGAGGAGGTGGTGGCCTGCGCCGCGGGGGCGGCTCCTCGGCCGGGGGGGGCGGGGCGGGGCGGAGAGGCCGGGCCGCGGCGGGTGGGGCGGGCAGCCGCGGGGCCGGGGCCAGACAAGGCCAGAGGCGGGACCAGCCGCCGCCGTCTCCGTCTCGTTGTCTCTTCCCCCACGGCGCCGGGCAGCAGCCGCGGGAAAAGCGGAAACTGCCGGGTGAGCCGCGCGGGACGAGAGCGCGCTGAGGAGCAGCGGGGCGGCCTCCGTCCCGCCCAGCCCCGCCGAGCCGCCGCGGCGCCCCCTTCCCCGCGCCCCGCCCCGGCCCCGGCCCCGCCCGAGCTCGCCGCGCGCCCCCGCCTCCGCCGCCCGAGCGCGCCCACCTGAACCCGTTCGCGCCCACCTGAGCCCGTGCGCCGGCGCCATGGCGGAGCAGGAGAGCCTGGAGTTCGGGAAGGCGGACTTCGTGCTGATGGACACCGTCTCCATGCCCGAGTTCATGACCAACCTCCGGCTCAGGTGAGGGCGGAGCGGCCGTGCGCAATGCCGCGAGCCTGCGCTTTCCCGAGAGGGGGCGCCCTTGCGGTGCGGCCGGATTGGGGGTGTCGGGGGTGCACCGAGCGCGAGGGATGGAGTGCGGCCGGATTGGTGTGTCCGGGGTCCTCTGAGCTCGATGGTTGAGCTTTCCCGAGAGAGGACGCCCTGGGGTGCGGCCGCATTGGAGTGGAACGGGCGTGCCGAGCTCCAGGGACTGCGCCTTCTAGAGAGGGGGTGTCCTTGGGTGCTGTCCGGACGGGGGAGGGAGTGTCGGGGGGAGGCAGCGCTTGGGGCCAGGCAGCTAGTGCGCTGCCCCAGGTAAGTGCTGTGGGCGGGCCGGGTGACCTAATGGAAACAAGAGTAAAGGGAAATAAAAACTTTTGGGAGAGTCGTGGCGGCCGCAAGGCTCTGGGAAGACTGGAGGGTTGTTTTGGAGAGAGGCTAGGGTCTCATCGCGGTTTCACACTTGGTTCTTTTCTTTTTTCGCTTTCGTCTTTTTTTATTTTTTCCTGGCGTGGTTCCATCACGTCATTCAGGACGCTATGGAGTGATCCCTGAGCTGTCTGTTCCGGGACACCGGCTATTTTTTAGTTACTCTCTGAACGTAATTAGACACGTTTCCAGACATCGAAGAGACTGCTCTGCTTGCCAGTGCCAAGATAAACTGTCTGAATTTGACAAGGCATTCGTGGTTTCAGTTTTTTTCAAGGAGTTGTGGATGGAACCCTTGTGTTACTGACATCCTTGAGAATGTAGTCACAACTCAACGCCCCGGGATGGGCTTCCAGGACGAGTTTGTTTTAGAAAGGCTTCTACATGGGATTATTTCACTCCTGATAGAGTAATATGTAAGCAGAGCTTTAAAGTAGTTTGACCTTTTTTTTTTTTTTTTTAAAGAAAACATTACAGTAAATGGAGTTTCAAAATAACTGAGTTGGGGGGGGGGGGAGGTGTTTCCTGGAAGTTCTGACTCCATTTCTTGTAGGTTTTAAATATCGCTCCATAAACTTAAAAGTGAAAATCTTAATCTCGGTTTGGGTGCTTAACTAATCCCACTTCTCAGTATGAATTCCCCTGTTAACTTTAAGAATTTTAAAAACTTTTTTAATCTTCAAAATTGCAGTCTCCATAGTCTTCATCTGCCCTTAGCCAGGCTTCATTGTGTCCCAGAGTAAGGAGCAGGGGTCACAGACTGGAGTTCTACACCCACCTACCATAAACGACTTTGAGCCAGTCCGTGTGTCTGAGTTTCCTAATTTGTAAAATAATGATCTCCAAGATTTTTCTGCCCTTAGGTTCTGTTTTTGCTTTCACATATCATTGGTTGCAAAGTCTTGTGAGGCTTGCCTCTTAAGAAAGATTATTAATGTGAGCCTAACTTAGCTCAGAAGAGAACTTTGCACAGGAGAGAACTTTGCGATTTAATTCTGCATTATGCAGGGTACTTTAGGAGGTAAGGTGGGAGGGTCCAAAGAACCATCAGATGTGTCCTTACCTCTCAAAGACATGCAATGTTTATGAAGACAGGGAGCAAGGTGAAAATTTTTATTCATTTAAATAATAGGTGAAGAAAACAACAGAAAAGTTAAGCTTTGTAGAGCTTAGATGATTCTTTGCCAAGTAATTGTACAACCTGATTGTTCTGGAAGTTCAGCAGAGGGAGAGATGCCTTAGGCTGGCTCAGAAACACCATCGAGAGGAGAGGAGGGGTTGAGAGTAGTTGCAGAGGATGGGTAGGAGCTGTGTAGGTGGAGAACGTTCCAGGTGGATAAAGTGCCAAGCAGAGGAGTGGAGCTTAAAAGCTGACTCTGGGTGATCGTGAATACACTGAGTTGTCCGGAGGGGAAGGAGTGGGTGTTGGGGAGTTGTGGAAGGAATCGCCAGCTCTCATTAGTATGACCCTTGGCTAACGCCCGGGTTTCTAGGTCTACCTTTATTCCCAGTCACCAGGTCCATCAAGATTCGGATGTTGTATGCGTCTCACCTGTGTGTGTACTCGACCACTCTGCAAATTGGCTGCAAGTCTCAGCGCACGGGTTCAGTGATTGTTCATGGTTTATTTATAAGTTGGGAGGGGTTGGTTCCCGGGAGCTGTAAAAAAGGGTAGCAGTGCCCTTGCCTCCTCCCCAGCTGTAAATCTTGATGACCCAGGTGGAAAGCAGGCCGCTCTCTGATAGTTGGAATTTCCTATCAGCCTGGTGTTCCTCCAGACTGTTCCAGTGTTTTAGCTGTATGAGCTACTGGGCTCATGCTCGTGTGGACCCTTGGATATCTGTGTCCCTCTGCAGAAGGTGACCACAAACCCACTGTAGATCCAGGTGCGATTATGTCATGTAATGTTTTCATCTCCTGGAATATGGGTGGTTGGTCCATACGGGGTGTATATTTATGGTTGTATAGAGGCGAAATTTGAGTGTATTTCATCTCACAGTGGGTATGTGCGCACGTGCTCCATCATTCCTGCCTTCCCCAAGCTGCGGCTTCTCCTCTCACTCCCGTCTGGAATGTCCTGTCCCCTGCTGTCTATCTGGCTCTTCTGCAAGGCCCCTTTCCTTCATTTATGGTCTGTGACATGCGTTTAGGCACTTACAGCTACAGTTGTTTCAGGGGTCTGTGTCATCCAAACTGAATTTTAATTTTCCCTACAGTAGCACCCACTGTGACAACATTTTTTATAGAGAGAGAAAAAAAGGAATGTTTCGGTTACTTTTTTTTTTTTTAAAGCTTTTGTGACGTTGTCCATTTAGAATTATCTTCTTATTTTGCTACTAGTCTGGCTTTCTTTTCCTCTCTTGGGTAAAAGCTTTATTTTTAGACATCTGCTACAATCAATGTCACTTTCCCCTTACTGTTATTATTTTTAAAAATTGATGTAGGCATGTGTCTGTGCCTGCGGGTCTGGATGAGGCAAGACTCAATGATGTGGATTAGTGTGAGTTAGCATATCTGAGAAGGACTTTCAGTTTGTATTTTACCCTTATACCAAAAACTGCTAGGATCTTGAGGGCTGCCTTCTCTCCCTCCTAGGAGTCTCTTGCTAAGGGAGATTTGTTCTATTTATTTGCTTTTCCTTTTGGTGGAGGCAGAGGTGTCGGTGGTTTTGGTGATGGTGGTAAGCTCCTCACTCCACTTCCAAGGGTCCAGTCCAGGAGTCAGATGCCTGCACAAGCACCTCCAGCCTTCATGGTCAGGCCTGGTTCCCGCCAAACCCCCGCATGGCCACCTGAAGGCCCGACCTCGGCATCCCCACCATGGTCTGCTTTCTTCCTAGCCGCTTCCTTTTCAGAGCCTTTGGTTCCTTTTCTCGTGGCTTGGGCCGTTCCTGGACTTGAGTTCTAACAAAATTCACATCAGCTCTGCACCGTGTCTCGCAGTGAGAGACCCGCCTGGTGCAGCCACGCGGAGCATCTGGTCCTCTCTGTGCTCTTACTCGCCACTTAGCCGTCCTCGAGGAAGGAGGAATGCGGGCAGCTGTTCCTGGGGACAGTGGCCTGAGACATGTGCTTTTCATGTCACAGGTCGAGGAAACCCACTTCAGGCTTCCAGTTTCTAACTTTGCTGGTGGTGGTTCCTGTTTTGAGAATAAGGCATCTGCTCAGCCTGGTGTCTTGGCTCTTTGGAAATTTAATTTGTCCTCTTTTCTTACCGGTTTTTCTCTTCCATAAAAGCAGTGATTTGAAGCACTGTGTTTACCGAAGCTCCAGGCAACTTCTCACCTTTAACCTAACACAGTGTTCCTTTTGTACCTTTGCTTAGACCAGGCTTTCCTCAGGCTTGGTGCTGTTGACAGTGGAGCTGGGTCATGCTTTGCTGGGGGGCGGGGGGGGCTGCCCTGTGTGTTGTCGGATGTTTGGCAGCACCCCTGGCCTCTACCCACCAGATGCCAGGAGCACCCCTCCCCTCCCATATGACAACCAAAAATGTTTCCAGATGTTGCCAAATGTCCCCTGGGGGAGGGGGCAGAATTGTCCCCAGTTGAGAACCACTGGCCTCGGCTGTTCTCACTCCCTGGAATGCCCTGGAATGTCCTCCCCCTACTCTCTACCCTCATTCTCTGCCTGTCAGACTCTTACTTGTCCTGCGAGACCAGTTCTGAAAAGTCTTTCCCAAACGTCCAAGGCAAGGGTTAAGCATACCCTCACCTGTGCTTCCAAGATATATGGGCACTTGATCATAACTGTTAGAGAGGATTTATCATGCTATGTTGTTTTCTCTGCATGTCTGCATTCCCACCAAATTGTGAGATTCCCTAAAGCCAGAGAGCCTGTCCGGAGGTGGATCCAGGTTGTGTGGTCCTTTGAAATTCATTACAGTTGGGGAGGGGGGAACCACCTCTAAGAAAAAGAGTATAAATTAATGAATGTCAAATTAGATACACGGCTTTGGAAGGGCAAGCACAAGTGAGTGGCTGTGAAGCAAACCCACCTCTAGCCCTTCTGCATTTTCTATCACGCTCCAGAATTGGGCAGCTATGTGTTCAACACATTTTAAAATGAGTGAACTGGGACTCCCCTGGTGGTCCAGTGGTTAGGACTCCGCGATTTCACTGCCGAGGGCCTGGGTTCGATCCCTGGTCAGGGAACTAAGATCCCACAAGGCACGCGGCGTGGCCAAAAAGTAAAAAAAATTAAAATAAAAAAATAAAATGAGTGAACTAAGCCGTCAAATGTTGGCTGATTATTCTTCAGCCCATGGAATTCTTAACTTTAAAAAAGCATACAATCATCTCAAAATGTTGTACTTAATTTAATACAACTTCAGTGTGTGTGGGGGGCGGGCAGGAACAATGAGCTGCAGAATTAGAAAGGCAGTGAACAGGTGCTCGCTTTCGCTCTCTCACTCGCCACACAACCTCTGCACTCTTTCTGCAGCTCTTTGATCATTTGGAAAATTAGATAGGACAGAGGGTCCCTCTTGCTTCCTGGGGCACAACCTTAGGTACCCTGGTGGTCCTCAAGCACGTGTCAATCTGTGATTGGTTCAGAGCTCTCCTTCAAAGGAGCTGTAGTTAGATTCATAGGAGAGGTGAATGGCACACTAAATCTTTTTGGCTTGCATGTGAAATTCTTTGGCAACCACTTTTAGAGGCCTTCGGAAAAGGACAGTTTGCTCTGGGCCTGTTTTGCACATTGGCTTCATATTGGGACAAAAAAATGAGAATTTGGGTTTCGGAGCTGCCATTTGGAGTGAATCACCCAGCCGTCTTGTTTCCTTTCCTACTCCGTGACAGATTTCCAAGACTATTTTTATTCGGGGTCATTTGTTGACCCTGGAGACTTCTGCTGAATTTAGCTCCCAAACAGAGCCAGATGTGGGTGGAATCAAGCACTCAGAAGCTGCTACTGGTGTGTTTCATCACAGGTTCTGAAGGGTTCTTCTTCTTCCTTAAAGAGAGGAGCTTTGACTTTTTGCTCAACTTGGAGACGAAAATGGTGACGCTGGTATAGACAGAAGTGTGTTTGTTTAATGACTCGTGTAAGCTGTCAGTGTTGTGAATTATCCTAATGTGGAGAGCTGTTTGCTGACATTTTCACCTAAGTCTGAGCCGCCTCAGCAAAAAGGACCAGATCTCAAGGACCGGCCTCATTTTATGCTAACTCTCTGGCATCCCTTGCTGTGTTGCTGTTGGGACAGGATTGGGTCATGTGTGTCACTGCCAAGCCTATCTAGTGGGATCTGCTGTCAACAGTGCCTCCAGCCCCACTGGTGATGAGCCCCACTGACATGGCCTATCAAAAAGTCAGCTAGATTCAGGAATGGGTTCAGAGGGTAACAGCAGTTTTAAATATACATTGCAAGTCTCTCTCTTTCTGTCTATTCAGTTTCTTGGTTGAGATAACAGTTTTATTTCCTCTGGGATGGAGGCTCCCTTCAGTTTACCTGCTGTGTAATAACTGGGCAGATCTCTTAGTCGATGGTGTTTCCCAAACTTTAGTTTTTGTTGTTTATGGGAAGAAGAAAGGGGAGCACGTGCTTACATCGGAAAGCAGTGAAGAGAGCAAAGGCTTCGAGTCCTGCCTGACCAAGTTCAAATCCCAGCTTCACTTTCACTCTTTTTATTAGCATTATACCTTAGGGTAAGTTAACTTACCTAAGCCTCAATTTCCTTATATATGTAAAATGATTGCCTCTTAGGGTAATTGGGATGAAATCACATGAAGTGTAAAAAGTGTGTGGTCGGTGCTTGGTACATAATTCCCTCCCAACTAATGTTAACTCTGTTTCTGAATCCTTCCCACATGGCCTCACCTCCCTGCCCTGACCCTGAAGGGCTTGCTCTTCCTTCCTCACAAAGACAGAGTCATTCGTTTTGGCTTTATTTGGGGGGCAAGAATGAAAAGTGTTCTAGAAGGGGTTGGGGTTACCTAGTGGAGAAAGCAGAAACATTGGAGATAAATAGCCCTGGACCTTAATCCTTTCTCTGTCCGCTACTACCACCCACGTGGGCTTAGACAAGTTGCTTAGCCTCCCTGAGTCTCGGTTTCTTCATCTGTAAAGATGAAGCGTTACTGCAAAGATTAAATTCTACCACCTGTAAAACACCTAGCGTGGTACCCGTAGCATAGTAGATGCTCAGCAGATGGTCCTCTGTCTCTCCTCTCCATCCCCTCTCAGTGCAGCCCTGTGGATCAAGTGCCCTTGTTGGTCCCAACTGTCTCCGTGACTGTCACACTCATAACCCTGTTCCCTCCAGGGTTACCACTATTTAGTTCCTGAAAATTGTTTTAAACTCTTTGGCAAAGGAGATCAGCTGTTCATATTATTCATAAGTGTTCCAAAATATTTCATTCTTCATGTTTACTGTTCTCTGCTTTCATGAAGGTTGGTGGCATTGGTGCCTGAAGTCTCCAGACACTATAGATGGGTGATTAACTTTAAATATAGTCTTAAAAAAAAAAAACCTCTAACTTACTTCCTTATTTAACTATAGACCTTATGTATTTTTAATATAATCTCCTGACTTTAAAGCTAGCAGCTACTTGAATTCTTGCTGTGTGCTCATCACTATGTTGGGCACTTTGGTGGGGGTTACTTTATAAAAAGTCATTCTTTGGGGGATAGCTTAATTGGGAGTAAAAGATACCTTAATAAATAGATCCAGGTCAAGTAGAATATGATTGAGCCAAAATGAATATTGCAGACAGTCAATTATTTTTAGGGCTTCCTAGAGAGAAGGAGCCAATGAAGCAGATTTTTTAAAAACAGAACTGATGACAATGTAATTAAGAGTTGTATATATGTTATGTACTGGAGTTCTCAGGGAATTCAGAAAAAGAGAAAATGGGATTGGGAGTAAGTAGACAGTGCTCTGTGGAAGAGGTAGAATGTGAGCAGACCCTTGTTGGGAGGAGAGAGAGTTTCTCATCGGGAGACACCCCTTTCACCTGGGCCCTGATGTGCTAGCCCTTTGCTTTCTCGCCATCCACTTTCAGCGCCAGTGGGCTGGCCATGCTGCCCGCCAGCTTCCACTGCTTGAAAATATCTACCACTACCACCACCCCACGCATTGTCGGCACTTTTTCATTCCTGTCTTATGCTACCCCCAAATTCTCCCAACTAGAGACTGAGTCAGGCTGATAAGAATCCTCTTCCAAAGTCAAATACTTCTAATGCAGCCCAGGCACATGAGGGTAAATTTGCTGGGTCCTTTCTGTCTCATGCCTTGATGAGGTCAGTTAGAAGGAGGGACTGAGAATTTCATTGCTGAGTAATAATTTTGCAGCCTGTCACTGCAGACCTGCGATGGAGAGCTGAACTCTGGCGGGAAGGATGGGCCAAAGATAGTGTGAGCCCAGTTTATTCCTGGGGAGGCAGGCTCTGAGGACAGAGAGGGAGGGTGCCAGAGAAAAACTTGGCTCAATTAAAAAATTTGTCTGTGGCTTATCTTTGGGTCTAGAAGAGGAAATGGAAAAAAAATTTTTTTTCTTCCTTTATTTTATGCCTAATTACAGAACTTTTAAGACTCAGCACCCAGACTGCGTGGTGAATACTATGGTCATTCCATTGTGGGTTAGAGACATATGTGAGCCAGCCTGTGACTCTAATCATGGCTTTCAACATTTCTTGGTGAAATAGAATGGTCCACTTTTGGAAAGTAGGCCATTTTAAAGTAAGGGTTTCTGATAAGTGACTTTAATTGATGGAGAAGGGATTTGAGAGCCTCAACTGGTTCCTTTCTGATACTTCGCCCACCTTCCCGTCTCCTCCTTGTCTCAGCCTCACCCCTGAGGATACCCCAATTTGTATTCCAGACACAGCTGCTCATGGGGGAGTAGTTACTCTGTGTCTCAATGAGACCGTCTTCATTCTCCCCACCTTTCTGCCCCTTGGTGCACAGTATGGAAATGGATTTCGCTTTAGTGAGATTAAAGCATTAATTTTAGTAAAGCTATTTTGCTTTAATAAAAAGGTTGTTTAGTGCTGAACATAGCTTTTTTCCAAAAAATACACAGGCCAATTCAAGGTTCTATTGAAACAAAACAAAACAAAAACTTCTGGAATAGATGGGGAAATGCATCAAGAGACAAACCCAACTTTGCTTTCATTCCTCCTCTCCATTTATCACCCACAGTCATATTACTAAGACTTGGGGGAAAAAATTACCGCTTACATACACCAGGGTCCCATAAGCGCTAGAAGCCAATGAATTAGTCAAAAAATGGCTTCATCTAAAACAATGAAGCAAACACCAAGAGCAATTCAAACAATTTTTTCCCCTCTGATCACAAAGTCTGCTTTGAGTAACTTGTACAATAGAGGATCATCCGTAGCCGGGTCAGGGCGATCCCGAAGGGCTTTGTCTCAAACCGCTGCTCTGTGCTCAGTATAAAGTCGAGAAAAATTTCATAGTCAATTAAAAAAAAAAAAAGTCAAACTCCATTTAAAAAAAACACAAAACCTTACACTTATTTTGGATCACCCTAAAATCAGTTATGTTTCAGTTTTGGCTTTCATGGACATCTCGGTCATTTAAAATTTATTGTAAGAATAGCCTTTGATCATGAGGTTGAGTTAGCCTGATTCTGCCATCCTAGCCTATGTTACTTGTAACTAAGAAGAAAACCTTTTTTAAAAAATCCTCCAAAGAACATCTCTAGAGTAGTTCAAATGTCAGGAAGTACAACTATGAGGAGTTCTTTTTTTTTTTTTTTTTTTTACCAATTGGTGACCTGTCTTTTTTTTTTTTTTTTTTTTAATTTATTTATTTATGGCTGTGTTGGGTCTTCGTTTCTGTGCGAGGGCTTTCTCTAGTTGCGGCAAGCGGGGGCCACTCTTCATCGCTGTGCGCGGGCCTCTCACTATCGCGGCCTCTCTTGTTGCGGAGCACAGGCTCCAGACGCGCAGGCGCAGTAATTGTGGCTCACGGGCCCAGCTGCTCCGCGGCATGTGGGATCTTCCCGGACCAGGGCTTGAACCCGTGTCCCCTGCATTGGCAGGCGGATTCTTAACCACTGCGCCACCAGGGAAGCCCAGGAGTTCTTTTTTTTTTTTATTGCATTCAGCCCATGCTGTCAATTCGTATTTGTGTCCTACCTCTAGTCTCGAAGTCCCGAGGGCAACTTTATCTTCTTTATCTCTGAAGCCTTCTTTCCAGGCATTAAGAACAAAATGTTTTCACATCTATCAGTGAATGAGTAAATGAACGCATAATATTTCCACATCTTTGATTCCTGCCTGAACTATGTATTTTCCGGATTTTGTGTATTGTATTTTGTATATTTAAACAATCTGATTTTTCTGCTGTAACTCTAGTCTTTGGGAAGATAGGAAAATAAAACTACCATTACTCTTGGGGGAGAAAAATAGCACTGAAATATATTTGGGATCCTTGTGAAATGATAGACATCTTTTCAAAGACTTGTAGAACTCAGACAGGTGGAGCTTGTCATCCATACAACAAGGGGGAAACCTACTTGAGTGGTTCTGTAGTCTCGTGTTGTTGCTTACCTTAGCAAGTCGATGACATTTTTTACCAGCATCGGGAGGCCTTTATATAACTTGGTATCATTTGTTGAATGTCTCTAAAGGGACACTCTTTCATACAGCAAACCCAGTGACTCAGATCATACGATTGGTGCTCTTTCAGTCTGCATTCTGTGGTGTCCTGGGCCATGAGAAGCCATCTTGGATGCCAGGTAGGGGTGGAGTAGGGCTTCAGCCCCTCTCCTTTCGACAGAGCAGCTCTGCATCTACATATTGGGGTTCCAAGGAATTCTTTTCTTGATGAGCTAATTTATTTTTATTTTTAATTTATTTTTTCAATGAAGTATAGTTGATTTACAATATTATACTAGTTTCAGGTATACCGCATAGTGATTCAATATTTTTATAGATTATACTCCATTTAAAGTTATTACAAAATAATGGCTATATTTCCCTGTGCTGTACAGTATATCCTTGTTGCTTATTTACTTTATATAGAGTAGTTAGTATCTCTTAATCCCTACCACTATCATTGCCCTTCCCCTTTTCCCTAACCACTAGTTTGTTCTCTATATCTATGACCAAGGAATTTTTTGTTTGAGAAGAAATGCTATCACATTGAAAAACCAGTTTGAAAACCACTGTTCTAGGTGCTTGTTTTCCAGATGGCTTTTAGTCTTACAACCACACACATACACACACACACAAAATTAGAAATACTTCTAACCAAGATGATTTAAAAAGTGGCAGTGCGGTATGATATAATGAGCAAAGGAAATATTTCAGTTATCCGAACTTAAGCATGGCTCTGCTATAGGTACTATATGACGTAAACAATGTACTTCAGTTCTCTGGGCCTCTACTGCCTGGTTTTAAAATGGGACTGATCCCTTACAAGGTTATTTCATAAAATGAGATCATAGATGGGTTGTTTATTGTTGTAAACATATCAAGGACGCTCAAATGCTAATGCTGTCTCACTCTTGCTTCCTTAAACAGAATGTAAGGAACGTAATTTAACTTTTTCCCTAAAGGACCTAGATCATGATAGTCATAGTTACGAACAATTGTTTTCACACCTCTGGGGTTTATTGAGGTACTGTGATGTTTTGTTCCACACCAAATTGATGTGAACAATGTAACATTTTAGAGTATATGGTTAAATTTCTATAGTTTCTCTTCGTGGGCCTCCCTATGGATTCTCTACCCCCTCTTAATCTACAAATGTGATCTGCTCTGGGACTGTCTCATGGAAAGGAATAGAGAGGAGTTAATGAGTTCTACTGAAGACTGAGGGGTTGCCCTCAGTCAACTCAGGGTTGCCCTTAGTCAAACACTGAGGGGTGTTTCAGTTCTGGGGCATGAATTTTGTGACGTCTGTTTTTGTTTTTTGTTTTTTTAATTAATTAATTAATTTATTTTTGGTTGTGTTGAGTCTTCGTTTCTGTGCGAGAGCTTTCTCTAGTTGCGGCAAGCGGGGGCCACTCTTCATCGCGGTGCGCGGGCCTCTCACTATCGCGGCCTCTCTTGTTCCGGAGCACAGGCTCCAGACGCGCAGGCTCAGTAGTTGTGGCTCACGGGCCTAGTTGCTTCGCGGCATGTGGGATCTTCCCAGACCAGGACTTGAACCCGTGTCCCCTGCATTGGCAGGCAGATTCTCAACCACTGTGCCACCAGGGAAGCCCAAGACGTCTGTTTTTTATCTTCTCTGCTCAGAATTATTTTTTGATTGCTTTGGTGTGTGAAGCCAAGGCTGAGTTCTGAGTCGTAGGCAAAGTGCTAGTCCAAAACTTACTCCTGCCCTTGGTATTTGAATTATTTGTGTGGTTGAACAAACCAGCGCATGCTGCATGGGTTTTTCCACACTGCATGCACTTTATGATTGCTTGTTGATTTGTGAGAGGCGGCAGCTGTTGGCAGAATCTGTTACCATTTGCATCTCTGCCTCCTAGGTTCCTGGTTTATCTGAAACCGTTACTGAAAAGAAACCTGTTCTTTAACTTCTTCGTTTATCCTAGGCTGGTGGTTCTCCAATTTGGCTTTGTATCAGAATCACCCAGCTCTTAAAATACCCAGATTCCCAGGACTCTACCTCCCAGAGACTCTGATGTATTGAGCCTCCTGAATGCCCAGTGATTCTCAGGTGCAGCCAGGTTAGGGACCACGATCCCGATCCTAGGCTACTGGTTTTTCATCCACAGCTGTGTTCTGTTGAAGCTATATGGGGTGTGAACTGACTGGCATAGTAACAAATGTATCATAACTTATCCAGATAATCAGTGTTCTTAGTTCTGTTGTGATTACTAAATCAATTTAATTATTTGATAGTCACCCTTTTTTTTTTTTTTTTTTTTTGGCTGCGCTGCATCGCATGCGGGATCGTAGTTCCCTGCCCAGGGATCGAACTTGTGCCCCCTGCAGTGGAAACACAGAGTCTTAACCACTGGACCGACAGGGAAGTCCCGATAGTCACATTTTACTCTTCATCCTTACAACACATTTTCTTTCACTCTGTGGTTATGGTTGTCCACTTTTAGCATACCGTATATTATTTTTCTGTCACCAGATTCCCCATACCAAAAAAAAAAAAAAGGGTAATCATACCATCCTTGTTAATACCTTGATATATTTCCTTATAATATTTTGTACATATATAAATGTATATATTTAAACATTGGGAATCTTCCTGCTTAAACAAGATACACTTTTGTAAACAGTTTTCTCATATAATGATGTAGTGTCCTCAGCATGTTTTTCGTGTCCTTAAGTTGTCATTGAAAGTATGATGGCAGCCACAGCATTGTCGTTCTTTTCTGGGTACGCAGGGGCAACCCAGACAGACATGGTTTCTTCTCCCATAGAGCTGAGGGAGACATACAAAACTGGTAAACAACAAAAGAATAATTACAGGTGGTAATAAGTGCTAGGAAGGAATGAACAGGGTTCCCTCCCAGGGGAAGTGGCAGCGGTATGTGTTCACGCCACGGAGAAGGCATTTTATGAGGAAGTTGACTTTAAGTGAGATCAGAAGGATGAGGTATCTGCGTGGGGGGGGGGGGGTGGAGGCAGGTGTGGGGCAGGGAAATCAGATAGGGGAGGGTGGTTCAGGCCAGGCAGAATGAGTCACTAGAGAGGGAGAGAGGCAGCTACTGATGGAGCGCTAGTCAGGACCACACTTTGCAAAGGGCCTTGGGAACGAAGGGCTCAGACTTTAAGTGCACTGGGAAGCTTTGAAGGGCTTCCCACATCTTGCAGTCACTTCAGGTTGATAGCGTACTTTTTAAGTGTCTGGGTTCAGCTGCCAAAACTCCCCAGGTCTGGTGGCTGTGCTGAATGTTTTTGTCAAATTGGTGAATGGAGTGAGGAGTTGGCAGTTGCTTTCTACACTTGTCGTTCAGCGATAGTAAACACACATACAGTTCCGTCTTGATCTGTCGTATAACAGAGCTGTTTCTTGGAAGAGGCAGCCCCAAAACAGTGTTTTGTTGATTTGAAGTCAATCTCAATTAATGACTAATAGGCTACAGCTGATTTTTGGGAGCTGCTTTTTCTGATTTTATGCTTCAAGCAATAGAAGAAGGATTCTGAGCCATGAATTCCCTGATGAAATCTCTGAGTTGTAGGACTTTAATGCCAGAAGGGAACCTGGAGGTTATCTCCCTGATGTACAGATACATGAAATTAGGAACACAGAAATTATGTGATTTTTTTTCCCCCAGGATTCTTCAGTAGTCTAGTGGCACAGTTATAACTGGAGCAAAAATCTCTGGTGTCCTAGCTCTGTATTTGTTCTTCTTCTTCTGTCTTCTTTACTCTGGATTGCTTTGCAATCAAGTAGCAATTCTTTAACTTCCTTTTTCATTCACCAACCCCCCCCCCCCCCCCGCCCCCCTTAAAACAAACTTACTTTAAAAGATCTGAGCAGGTTGAAACAATGAAGAAGCTAGCAATGTAAATATGAAGTAAATCTCTGGTTCTGTTACTGAAGGGCAACAGTACAAATACAAAATAACATTTTAGGAGTGCCAAAGATGAGGGTTTTAGGAGCCAGTGTCATGTGTCAACATCCACCTGGGCTCTATCAAGGAAAAAGAGACGAAGACTCAACACAGCCATAAATAAATAAATAAATAAATAAAAGAACGTGAACTTCTAAAAAAAAAAGAAAAGAAAAAAGGGGACTTGGAAGTTCTACTCTGGTTCATCCCACCTGCCCTGGAGGGGTGTGTAGTTCTCACTGCTTTATCAGTTAAAATGCTGTTGGCTGCAGTGAAAAGAAAACCTGACCAAACTGGCTTACACAGAAAGGAAACACATTATCTCACACAACCAGAAGTCAGTGATAAGAGAGGCTCTGGCTAGTCGTTAAGGACTCTGGCTCCACTAGTCTGTGATTATCTCAGTTTTGTCCTTCTGGGGCTGGTTTCACCCTCACACTGGCTGAGGATAGTTACAGCAGTTCTGTGCATCTCATCCAGACACAGTACCCTCCAAAGGAAGAAGAGGGAACCATCTGCTTGTCTTTGCTTCTTTTTTAGGAAGTCCCTAGAAGACTTCCTTGTGTTTCATTGGTCCACATTTGCTCACATGCAAATTACTAAACCCATCACTGGTTCTGAGGAATGCGGTTATCATGATTGATTGAGAATGCACACAGTTATGTGGAAGGGAGTAGATACTGGAACAAAATCAGCTTCTTTTAGGGAGGAATGGATTTTAGGGGGGAGAATAGGATGTTGAATAGGCAACCAAGAGTGCCTACTCTGTACACTTTTATAAGCTGTGTAGACAGAATGATGTTAATTCAGAAAAGAATGCTCAGTGTGATGAGGGCACATGAAACTATGTCATTATGAAACTATCTCATTTTTAAATGACTGAAGGAGCCATGGAAGCCACCTAAATGTCCATCGATAAGATGAATGGAAAAGAAGATGTGGTACATATATACAATGGAATATTACTTAGCCATAAAAAAGAACGAAATAATGCCATTTGCAGTGATATGGATGGACCTAGAGATTGTCATACTGGGTAAAGTAAGTCAGAGAAAGACAAATACCATATGATATCGCTTATATGTGGAATCTAAAAAAATATGGTACAAATGAACTTATTTACAAAACAAATAGTGTCACAGATGTAGAAAACAAACTTATGGTCACCAAGGGGGAGATAAATTAGGAGATTGGGATTGACATATATAAACTACTATATATAAAATAGATAACTAATAAGAACCTATTGTATAGCACAGGGAACTCTACTCAATATTCTGTAATGACCTGTATGGGAAAAGAATCTTGAAAAGAGTGATATATGTATGTATAACTGATTTAACTTTGCTGTACAGCAGAAACTAACACAGCATTGTAAATCAACTATACTCCAATAAAAATTAATTAAAAAGTAAAATAAAATGACTGAAGGAATAAGACAGAGGATGTGATAACTTTGGTGTGTTTTCCAGCATCACCAAGCAGTTCTCCACTTCTCAGTGGACACCAACTGGGTGTCTAACAAATTTAATGTGCACATTAAATGCACATTTAATGATCTGGTATGATCTACAGATCCTACAGGCTAAGGGCTCAGTCCCACAAGACTGCCTGCCACTTCAGACAGCAAGTCCAGGCTGTCACTTGTGCTTCGGACCAACCAACTGTAAACTGGAGGTTCCCACAACCCCTTCCTCTGATTTGATTTAATTTGCTAGAGTGGCTCACAGAACCCAGGGAAACATTTACTTATGTTTACCAGTTGATTATGAAGGATAGAGGTGAACAGCCAGGTGAAGAGGTACATAGGCTGAGATCTGGAAGCATCCTGAGCACAGGAGCTTCTGCCCATCCACACTCTGCAATATTATAGACCAAACTAAAAGAAAAAGGCTGTGTATGTATTGGCCTGAACATATGCCATGATATGTGATATTGGGTTGGCCAAAAAGTTCCTTCAGTTTTTAAGTAAAAATAAAAGACACATTTTTCATTTTCACCAAGAACTTTATTGAACAATGCAGTCACCATTCTGTTCCACTACCTTCTGCCATTTTTCAGGCAACTTCATAATTCTGTCTTTCCAAAACTTTTTATCTTTTTAAGCAAAGAACTGTTCCAGGTACCTTTTACAGTCTTCCAGGGAATTGAAATTTTTTCCATTAAGAGAATTTTGTAAAGACCTAAATTAATGGAAATCCTAAGGTGCAGTGTCTGGTGAATATGACAGATGAATCAGAACTTCCCAGCCAAGCTGTAGCCGTTTTTACCTGGTCATCAAAGAAACATGCAGTCTTGCATTATCCTGTTGGAAGATTATGTGTTTTCTGTTGACTAATTCCAGATGCTTTTCGTCGAGTCCTGCTTTCAGTTGGTCTGATTGGGAGCACTGCTTGTTGGAATTAATCGTTTGGTTTTCCAGGAGGAGCTCACAATAGAGGACTCTATTCCAATCCCACCATATACACAACATCACCTTCTTCGGATGAAGACTGGCCTTTGGTGTGGTTAAGGGTGGTTCATTTCGCTTGCCCCCTGATCTCTTCTGTTCCACATTGTTGTACAGTATCCACTTTTCATTGCCCATCACAATTTGTTTTAAAAATGGAACGTTTTCGTTACGTTTCAGTAGAGAATTGCATGCGGAAATACAGTCAAGAAGGTTTTCTTCGCTTAACTTACGTGGAACCGAAACATCAAAGCGATTAACATAACTGGTGCAAATGATTTTCAGTGCTTGATTTGGATATTCTGAGTATGTCGGCTATCTCCCGAGTGGTATAACATTGATTGTTCTCAGTTAATGTCTCGATTTGATTGCCGTCAACTTCAACTGGCCTACCTGACCATGGAGCATCAGCCAGCGAGAAATCTCCAGCACGAAACCTCACAAACCACTTTTGACACTTTGGACCAGTCACGGCACCTTCTCCATATGCTGCACAAATCTTTTTTTGTGTTTCAGTTACATTTTCACCTTTCTTGAAATAATAAAGCATAATATGCCAAAAATGTTGCTTTTTTTCCTTCCATCTTTAATATTAAAATGGCTACACAAAAATTCACCAATTTTGATAAGTTTTGTTTTAAATGCACGCTGATATTACAGCTGTCACAATACAGTCTAACAAAATTGTTTCAAATGAAGTTAAAGATAACTAAGCGCTACTGGAGCCATCTTATGGAAAAAAACAAATGAACTTTTGGGCCAACCCAATCTATTTAATGAAATAGGTGGTATAATTCCATTTTTATAAATAAAGAGGTGAATGGTATCCCTTCCTGTTTTAAAACAAACAAATAAAAAACAAAAAGCAAGATGAGCCTGGGGCATCTTGCTGTGCCAGAAACAAAAGAAGTCCTCAAGGAATGATGGACAATGTAAAGAAGATACAAAAACCAGCTCGAAGGAGCTCCCTCTGGCTAAATCTGGATCAGCTTGAGCATCCAATTGAAATAGGAAACCACGAGTCCATACTTACATAAACTAATCCGCTAATATCTTGAAATTTGTTGAGGAATGAGATCTTAGTATCTCGTTCTTAGTATCTCATTTAGTATCTCCCTGCAAAATACTCATTAATTAATATCAAAGAAAAACTAGAATATTGTTGCAGTAGAGAAGCCTGGTAGACACCACCTAAGTAAGTGAGCATAAGGGACTGCATCAGTAATGGGACGAATCAGATCACATACTACGGGCACAGATGCAGTGAGAACACAGTATCGCATCTTCTGAGACATTCTTTTTTTTTTTTTAATTTTTATTTATTTATTTATGGCTGTGTTGGGTCTTAGTTTCTGTGCGAGGGCTTTCTCCAGTTGCGGCAAGCGGGGGCCACTCTTCATCGTGGTGCGCGGGCCTCTCACTATCGCGGCCTCTCTTGTTGCGGAGCACAGGCTCCAGACGCGCAGGCTCAGTAGTTGTGGCTCACGGGCCTAGTTGCTCCGTGGCATGTGGGATCTTCCCAGACCAGGGCTCGAACCCGTGTCCCCTGCATTGGCAGGCAGATTCTCAACCATTGCGCCACCAGGGAAGCCCTCTGAGACATTCTTGCTAAAGATGCATAACCTGGATCTAATCAGAGGAAACGTCTGGCAAGTTCAAATCAAAGGACCAAATAACTATAATCTTTAAAAATGTCACATTCATAAAAATCAAGGAAAGACTGAGGAACTATTCTAGAATGATATAACAACTAAAGGTAAAGCACGATTCTGAACTGGATTCTTTTGCTATAAAGGACAGAATTGAGACACTTGGTGGAATTGGAATGGAGTTTGAGAATTCATTGTTGGTAAATGTATCACATATTAATTTCCTGATTTTGATGATTGTGTTGTGGTTACATAGGAGAATGTCACTGTGGGAAGCACATATGAATGGGTGGTAGGGCATCAGGTCAGCACATTACTCTCAAGTAGCTCAGGAAGAAAGAGGTAGTTGCAACTTTTTTGGTTGCAAGTTTGAGATTAAAAATAAAAAAAAAAAGTAACTGCTACCTAGCCATCAAATGGGTTCCCAAAGGTGGTAGTGAGCCTCTGGTTGTAGGGATGCATTGAAACAGAAGTTGGAAGTTCACCCGCTGAGGCCATTGCAAAGGGATGTTGTACATCTGGAAGGCTGGTCTACATGGCCTCTGAGGTCCCAGATGCTAAGATTCTGGGTGTCTATATACATATTTTAAAGTAATAGTTGAATTTATTAAATGATGTTTATGCCTTCAGTTATTACACACAAAAGGAGCTTGACCTCATACCAATCAGCAGGTGTTATTTAAAACTCTTTGCTAGAGGGCTTCCCTGGTGGCACAGTGGATAAGAATCTGCCTGCCAATGCAGGGGACATGGGTTCGATACCTGGTCCAGGAAGATCCCATATGCCGCGGAGCAGCTAAGCCCATGCGCCACAACTACTGAGCCTGCGCTCTAGAGCCCGTGAGCCACAACTGCTGAAGCCCGCGTACCTAGAGTCTGTGCTCCACAACAAGAGAAGCCACTGCAATGAGAAGCCCACGCACCGCAGTGAAGAGTAGCCCCTGCTCGCCGCAACTAGAGAAAGCCCGCGCGCAGCAACGAAGACCCAACACAGCCAAAAATAAATAATACAATTTTTAAAAATTAAAAAAAAACACAAAAATACTCTTTGCTAGAGACTTTGTATACTAAGGACTGTGTATGACTCCCTACAGGAAACGTTAATGATGTCATTGGGTAAAAAGGGCACTGACATAAAAAAGAATCTGACCCCCATACAGTAGTATATAATAAATACCAGATCAGTGGGACTGATATTCTACAGTTCAGACTGGGGGATGTTTCTGTGAGCTCAGGAAGGCCTTTAAAGAGCTATGGGATGGGGCTGGGTGCTGGAGCATGAGTAAGACTTAGGTATGCATGGAGTAAGAGTGGAAGGGGGACATTCCATGCAGAGGTGCCTCTGTGAAGGGGCACAACGTGTTTGGGGACAATGAGAGGACTAGTCTGACAGGTTTGGAGGGTTCCTATAGGAGAGCCCTGCTTTAAATACAGTGTAGTCAGGGAGACAGGACTAGCTTCCATAAAAAGGAAGACGGGGAGGAAACTCAGGATTGGGACATCAGGCACTGGGTTAGATGGTTTTTTAATTTGTGAAATTCATTCATTCATTTCTCTCTTAATGCATTCAGTCCTACAAGATAGGTGTTGCACTCATTATACGAATGTGAAACATTGTATTCAGAGAGAGGAAATGACTCTCTGAAAGTTACAGAGCTGATTTAAGAGGCAGTTTGAATCGGAAGCCAGATCAGCATGACTTCAAAGCCCATACCCTTCCTCTACCCCATCTGCTTCTTACACGTGGAAAAGGAATAGAGGGCAGTGATGTACGCTGGGGTTGCTGACTGTGTGTGTAGAATACTGGAAAGAGTATTGGAAAAGGGAGAATGTCTCTCAATACCTCCTGTCACGTTGAGATGGAGGTGCCCATGGGACATGCCGTGAGATTATCGGAAAAGAGCATGAGGTGTGGGAAAAGGGCCAAGGACTGAATCCTGAGGAGCATCTGTGCTTAAGGGACAGTCAGAAGAACACCCTCATGGGATCCTGCAGAGGAGCGTCCAGGGAGGTTGGAAGTAAACAGGAGAGTGTGATGTCACAGGAGTCCAGAGGAGAGGGTGTGGTTGGCAGAGCTGAGCACTGCCTAGAAGTCAGGGAAGATGCAGGTGGAGAAGCGTCCATTAGACCCAGCACCAAGGAGGGCATTGGGGACCTTAATGAGAGTGGTCTCAGTTGCGGGCAGAGGTGGAAAACAGTCACAGTGGGTTGAACAGTGAAGGGGGAGGGGAAGAGAACTAGAAACCGTGAAAGGTGAGAAGGCTTTCAGGAAGTTTTCTCTGAAGGGAAGGAGAACAGGCCGTAGCTACAGGAGGTGGTGGATGGAGTTTTGCTTTTCTCTTATTTTTAAGCCTGGAAAGTTGAGTAGGAGTAAATGATGATGGGAAGGAGACAGGAGAGAGAGAGAGAGCTTTGAGAGAAGAGAGGGTCTGATGCAAAAGGTGAGACCCCTGAGGAGATGGGCAGGATGGGGGGGGTAACGGAGGCACCATGCTCATTGTCTACACTGCCTGCTTCCCCCCACCCCCAGACACCAAAAGTCTCCGTGTGCCCATGCAAGGTGGCCTTACTGACCATAGCTTCCTGGTCCCCGCCATTTCCAAAACACATCATCCACAAAGAGCATCTGCTGCACATTTGGAACAAGGGCAGCGAAGGAATATTCTGTTTAAAGTGGCTCAATTCAGTGCTGTCTGTTTGTGCTCAATTCAATGCTATTTGTTCTGAAATAGCTTCCTTTAAAAAAATAGGTGTCCAAGGAGAATGAGGGAATGAGAATGAATACACTCAGGCCAGGAAAGCCAGTCCTGCCGAGACCACAGCCTGGGCCAGCATGGCCTTGGATGGGCCTCAGCCTCATCCAGGGGAGTCTAGACCACGCTTCTCAGGGCTGAATGTGTTTTGAAACACATGGTGTTTACTCTGTCATGGCCTCATTTACCACCATTTAATTGGGCATCTGAAGAACGATTTTGATCTGTAATAGCTGACAAAAACTGTTTTGAATAAATGAAGCATGCAAAAAAAAAAAAAAAAAAAGTGCTAGACCTGTATGTTAGATGTTAAAATGCAAGACGGAGTAAGAGCCCAAACTTGGGAAGAACACAAGTTCCCATCAGGAGTGGGATGGAAAAATAAATGGTGGTATTCGTACAGTAGAGGAACTAGATAACAACAGAAAGGAATGGATAACAGCTCCATGCGTCAGCACGAATTAATCTCACAGTCGTAACACTGAGCAAAAGAAGTTGGACACAAAACAATCCCTACGCTGTGCCTTCATCAATATAAAATTCAAACCCAAGCAACACTGATCTGTGGCGCTGGAAGTCAGGGTAATGGGAATTTGGGCAGAGGAGAGAGGGAGCAGTGATTGGGAGGAGGCTAAAGCAGGGCTTCCAGGGCTGCGGGTCATAGTCTTCTTAACACAGGAGTGTCGCACAGGTGTGTTCCCTGCGGTAATTCATCACATTGTGCTCTCATGATTTGTGCACTTTTATGTGTGTGTATTACGCTTCAATAAAATGTGTTTTTTTAGAAGAGACAATAAGGAAGTGGTTGAGGAAGCAGTATAAAAATCAGCAAGCAGTTCAGAGTTGGTGGAAGTCCTTTGACCTTACGCACGGCATCATAAATCTCATTGCAGCCAATGAGGATTAACTACCAGTTTATCAGTGCCAGCTGAAGGGTGGCATGACTGCAGTGGATTTGCAGAGACTGGAAGAGCAGCTACCAGATACGGCATCTGTGCGTGTGTGTGAGGTGACGTTCACACACGATACGTACACACTTGTATACCAGGCGTCGGTGTCTCAGAGAGACCACAGTGCAGGGACTCAGTATAGGGTGTGGATTCAGCCAGTGTGCTCACACCCAGCAGTGTCCCAACTCCTTATCTCCAATTTGTGTGTGCTATAGGCATAGTTACAGATTTTACTGGGCTTCCTCAACCTTTACTCTGTGTTTATTGCTTCCCTTCAGATTACTTTCTGATTTCGAGTCTCGGATGCCTTCAAGAATTGCATACTTACGGGATGTTTTGAATCCCCAGCTCTGCTTCACTGGCTCAGTGGGTTTGTGTGCAGAAAGTGCAAACTGATTCTAATATTAGTTTGTCAAATAAAATTAAATCTCTAACCACTGCATAAAGTGTATAGTGTATCCCAAAGTGAGGCAGAATTATTTTTGGATTATTTGTTGTTTGCAGTTGACTTCGTCAATGATTTTCTGCCTTAGGCCGGAGAAAAACTAAAGTTGTTTTGCTTCCATGTGCAAGCTCGTTCACTTGCAGGTTTATTTCAGGTGGAACTTTGCTTTTTTGGAGAAGGGTGACTCACTTGTGAGGAATTTTGAGTAGTTAAGCAAGGAAGAGATCTGTTTTTCAGGGTTTCATAAATTGTCAATAGTCTCTACTTTGCCAGGATACATCTTTATTTCTTCATAACCCCTTATGAGTTAGATCTTCATGAAAATTCTGGTTAATTTAAATTCCCAAGGGTTACCTCTTGCATGTGTTTGGAATGAATGGAGAAGAAGCTCTCCATGAAGTGAAATGGAGATTTTATTTTTCTTTAGTTCAGACTGATTCCAGTATGATTCCGGTTGTTGACATTGCTGGTAAAAAGAGTATTTGACTTTTTCTATTTTTAGGAAACTAAGATAATTTTTGCCTGTATTTGAAATCAGTAGCTCTGAAAGGTGACTTTCAAACATGTGCCTCAGAGAGAAAAAAAAAGTTAGGGAAAGATTCTTACGAATTAATCTAAAAACGTGTACACTTCCAAAGTGACTACAAGATAGCTATGTAAACTTAGTCAGATACCACACTTCATAATGTTCAACTTATTACTTGTTTCAGTTATTTATTTAGTAAATTTTCCACCTTGCATATATTGATTCTTAGAGCACTGGTTAAGTTGTGTGAGAAAAAAAAAATCCATAATTTGTTAATCCATCCTGTACTTACCTTATTACCCAAAGTAGGAATATGGGGATGGTGGGGCTGTTTACCGAGACTAGAGAGAAGAAGATTTGGAGTGTGGGAAGGAGGCTAAGACAACAGGTAGAGGCCATGGTTCTTGTGAGTCATCACAGGGAATTGTCTAGAAGCCACATGGAAGCTCAGTTCTGAAGCTTAGAAGAGTGACCTGCGCTAGGGACACAGGTGTCAGTCATCTGTAGATGGTGACATTTGGTGCTTCTGGAGTACATGAGATTACCTGCTGGAGAATGGGCAGGGTGAGAAGTGAAGGCAAACATCACCTTTCAGGAAAAAAGTTTGGGCCCTCTTATTGAATTTGTTTTTCATACATGGGTTTTTTCCTCTCAAAATACAAACGATCCCTGTCAAAAACTTGGAAAGTGCAAAAATATATAAAGACAGTAAGATTCACCAATAATGTAATTCTCATTTCCCAAGAAAATCACTGTTAACATTTGGAATATTTCTTTCCAGACTTTTTCCTATGCACATGCTTTCCACACAGTTGAGATGCCGCTGTGTAGACAATTTTGCATCATATTTTTTTCCACTTAACATTAGTTCAAGCATAGTGTCATCTTATTAAAATTATAAATAACATTGCATTTAATATTTCTGTGCAAGAATTATTTCTTTCATTATTTAGGATTGTCTTCTTAGCATGGATTCCTAGAGGTAGAATAACTGGGTTAAAGGATATGAACAATGTAAAGTTGTACATTTTATTAAGTGTTTTTCAAAATTTTTGTTTCAGTTTCTACTCCCATTGATAGATGGCTCTAATTAACATTTAAGGGTTTCACTGGAGGAAGAGTTAATAAAAGAAATAGATGAACCAGAAAGTAATGGTATGAGAGAAACTAATAAAAGAGAGAATTCCTAGAAAGAAACATCAGCAGTAGTAAATGCTGTAGAGAGGTCACATAAGCAAAGGATAGACGGATCCATTGGGTTTGGTGCCTGGAGGCATTGGTGTAATGGTAGGGTGTTAGCCAGGTTTACAGTGAGCTGACAGATGGATGAAGTAGATATGGTTTATTCCAGAATCATAGCTGTGAAGGGCAGGAAAGAGAGGGTTATTAGGTAGAGGGGCTGCAGAATTGATAAAAGGTGTTATGTTGTTTGTTTTTAAAGATGGGTGAGACGTAGGCCTATATGCAGGAATTGATGCTGGAGGACGTGAGAGAGGCTGGGGTCCAGAGCTCTAGGGCCACCTCTTTTTCAGAGACAGGAGGAAGGGGGGTCAGGATGGGAGTGGATGCAGGTAAACTGGTAGGAAGTTGGAGGAGTTTCTGTCTAATAGCTTTATTTTTCTCTGTGAAAGAGAAGGCAAGACATTGGCTGAGAGTGAAGGGAGTGGTAGAAACATCCGCTCGGTGACGAGGTGACGGTGAACAAGTTTACTTTCTGATGCAGGTGACAGTCCAGGGAGCTGTCTGAGGACAACCATGGGCATCACCAAGTCGAAACTTCACCAGCGTCGGAGGTTTTCCTGAGGTTGAAAACCACAAATCTGTAGCGTTTCCCATCTGTCAATCTGGGGGATTTCTCTGGCAGTACTTAACAGCCCAGGTGCAGGGGAGAAGCAAAGTAATCAGTTGGTCCTCCGAAAAAAATTTTCCTTGCAAGTATATTTAAATAACTTTAAAGTAAGTACAGGGAGGTTTATTCTCTCATAAACAAGAAAAAGGAAACGGATTGACTCCCATGGTAAGCTGGTGATCAAGCTCCATCCAGACCTTGATAATGACTCTGTTCCCTTTGAATTCACTAATGCTTGTAGTTAGGTTTTAGAAAAAAAAAATTTTTTTCAAGTGCTGGTAAAAGAAAAGTTGGCATATCCTTGTATGCTAGATCTTAGAAAAATAAAAAGACAGGGCACATAGTTTAAGTGAGGAGAAAGAAAAAAAAAAAAGAAGGCATCATTACTATGCTATTCCTGTTCAGAACTGCTGAATGTTATTGGAGGGGCAGTAATTATTTAGACATTGGAAGTTTTAGAGAAGCAATGAAAGAGAAGGCAATAGAGCACTCACAAAAGCCATTTAGTTTTTGTACTGCCCAGACATTTTACGTGAAGGATACCTTTTTAAAAATTATCTTCAAATACAATTTCATTTCAAAGTAAAATGGCTGTGTTCTATGGTAGTATTGCTGTACAGAAGGTAAAAGAGCAGTACGATAGTTCAGGGCCAATGGTGTGATGTGTTAGAGGATGGGCAATTGTCCATCTAAACGTTAGTGGATAATTAGCATTATGTCTATGAGAAAAGTTCACACAGTTTGATTCACTCTTCAAGTATTATAAAGCAACACTAATTTCTTTATCCAACTACCTTTTTTCTCTCTTAACATGGTTTTGAGTGAATCAGTTTTTAGTGAATGTAAACAACCATCCTCTGGAACAGTAGCTATTAAAATTGGTTTGAAAGCTGCTTGACAACGATGAAAAAAAAAATATTATTTCCCAAAGGACTGCAGTAAGACTGATGATTTTTATGCTAGTGGAAGGCCAGTTTTTACCACAAAAATTTCCCTGTAACCTTTCATGATTGAAAACATATTACTTGCTATTCAAAAACACAGGCAAATTAGTGAGGAGAGTTTCTAAAATAAGTTCAAGGGTTAGACATATACTTTGCGGATGACATGTAAAGTGTAGTCATGATAGTGAAGTGTATTTCCTTCTGTGTTTTGTTTTAAACTGTAGAAAGTATATGAAACACCACAATTCAGGCTGCAGACATGTTTTTACAGCTGTAAGATGAGCACACCTAATTTTTAAGGGACTGTCTGTTTCAAGTGTCTATGTCTTACTCCAGAATGTTTATTGCTCGCAATGTATTTCTTCTCTTATTTTATAATATATGTTTATCTGACTTTGCATGGGTCCATAGGAATGTCAGGGAACTTGGCATTGCCTTTGAAATGTTCATCTAGGAGCCTCTTCATTACAGGGCTGTTCTCTTAAAACATATATTTTAAGGAACAAATGTGAGATTTGGGGCTGCTGGGGTGAGTGAGCCCAACTACAGACTGTGACAATAAGGGTGCAGAAGACAGTAGCTAGATACTAACTGCCCCAAGAATTCACGCTTTAAGTAGTCATTGAATGACCCCACGGTAAACAGCCATGTGCTCTGCTATCAGGAGTGAATCAGTTCTGGATCCAGCATGACCATCAGAGCTAGCAACAGAATACAGTGGCCCTTCAAGCCAACTAAAGGCCTCTGCAGCATCCAGAACATTCCATTTCCTTGCTCACTCTGAGACTGAACCACCACAGAACCACTTGTTTTCTGAAGGAAATGTCAAGAAAAAGATCAATTAACTCTCTGGTAACTTTTTAGTTTGGCATAATTTTAAATTTCTGAAAAGTGACAGGACCTCCCTTGTACTCTTCACCCAGCCTTACCGATTGTTTGGCATTCGCTTTGCTGCTGCCCTCACCAGTAATGTGAGAGTAAGTTGCAGGCATCATGCCCTGTATCCCTAACACTTGAGTGTGCATTTCCTAAGAACAAGGAGAGTCTCTTACCTAACCCCAGTGCAGATACTGGAAGCAGGAAATTTTACTTTGGATTAGATAATTGTCTCGTATCAAAGTCCATGTTGAGATTTTGCCAGTTGCCCCCAATAATGTCTTTATAGCAGTTTTTTTTTTCCCGGCCTAGGATTCATACCATATCCTCTTTGAGCTGGATTAATCTTAAATGAATTAACTATTTTGAGCGAAACGGAGAGGGGGGCACGTTTTCATTGCATGCTTTTGTTACATGCATGTCCATTTCAACATCTTTTCTGAAGCAGAGTGACAGGAGATTTTATAGAGCAGCTGTCATGTAGTAAATA
Source organism: Balaenoptera physalus (assembly GCF_965194825.1). Lineage (NCBI taxonomy): Eukaryota > Metazoa > Chordata > Mammalia > Artiodactyla > Balaenopteridae > Balaenoptera > Balaenoptera physalus. The sequence continues at coordinate 46,213,127 of NC_138901.1, forward strand.
CTCGTACTTCATGGCTCATGAGCCTAGTACCTTTTCCAGCAGGTGAACTACTTTCTGTACAAGCAACCACTGGTTCTTATGAAGTCTTGCTGTAAACGTATTATTGTTTGCTGAGTACAGTACCAAGCTTTCTTTTGTTCAAGACTGTCTTTTTAACATGTGAGAGCTGCTATTTCGTCCCATTGAACATTTTGTATAAGTTTTGAGCAAGTTGTGTAAGTTCAACTTATCTGCAGCTTGTCTTTCGCTGAGGAAGGATGACAGGTAGCCATCGTTTTTCTGCCTAAGGCCAGCAATTGGGTTGTAATTATTCTCTGGAGCATGGGAACAAAGCAGCATATGCTTGTTACTCAAAATCACTCATAACCTCTACCACATTTGTTCCATTGAAAATTGCATGACAGTTTTCTGTTCTGATGTTTCATTCTATAAGGTGTGGCAGAGCTCTGCTTTCAATTCATTCTCACAAGATATGAAGAATTCCCAAAATGAGATTTTTCTTAGAAGACTCATGGCCTAAATGGAATCACATAACTAAGAAATTCAGTACAGTTTTTAAAGGATTATTTTGTCTAATGTTATGATTCTACAAAGATGAGAATTATGCTATCATCTCACCTCTGTATCCTGTCTTGATTATTTAAATTGTTATAAATGTTTGGCTACAAAAGGATATAATGTTCTTCCCTAAGTTGACCTAGGAATGTGCTCTTAATGTTTATACTGTCAACCTATTCCCCTGTTTATTTAATGCTTTGAAATTTGGGGATAGTTTTTATACATAAAATTATCAGGTTTCTTAACTACCACCAATTACTGTAGTTTACTTTTTTGCAAGACTGTATTTCTATTTCAGATGATAGAATTTCAACACATAAAGTACAAAATTAGATTTTTTTCCCCAAGATACATCTAGATACTTACCTATAGATGGACCTGTATTAGTAAGTCTGATGACACACTTTGTCCATATTGCTGACTCTGTAATGCTGATCAGATATAACTTTAACAGTCGTGTGTGTGATCACATGATGTACGTGCACGTTTTGGGTAATACCTGAGATGATGTTTAAGTAGGCATTCTGCTATTTGACCTTTCAGAGGTCAAGACCAAAGCCACAAGAGGGTGTTACCCTGTCAGCTTTCTTCTCACCTTGTTTCATTAAGCCCAAGTTGCACTGCAGACCAACTCTGAGGCACAGAGGCTGTGTGGGGCAGGGGTAGACACCTAAACAAAATCTTAGCTCCATTACAAAGGAAGAAGAGGGTGACTAGGTGCTAGGTAGGCAGCCCCCCGAGTTCACTGTACCACCTTTCGGGTTCTTCTGGTGCCCCTCTTCTGCTATTCACTGTTCCCCAGCTATTCCAGCCACCTTTCAGTTATCCTAATTAAGCACAGTATTTTTTTTTCCTATAATTTTTCAGAGATTCATATGTTGTAGGGAAAGATCATCAAGTAATATCTTCCTTTTTTTCAAGAGGGCAAAGCAAGGGTGTAGAAAGCCACCACATGAGTGGAAAATGTTATTGGCATGGAAATCGCATCATTTCTGTGGTGATGGAAATATCTGTATCTGCCACAGTCCAGCACAGTAGCCACTAACCACATGTGGCTACTGAGCCCTTGAAATGTGACTAGTGCAACTAAGGAACTGAATTTTAAATTCTGTATCATTTTAATCAACTTAAATTTAAATAACCACTTGTGGTTAGTGGCTACCATCTTGGATGGTGCAAGCTAGCACCATTATTCACCAAACTGAGACCCTGGGCTCATCCTTCCACCTCTCCTAACTCAGGCTACTTATCTTAAAAGTGAGGATTATGCTTCCCCTGCCTTTTACGTAGACTTGAGGACCAAATAACGTTGTGGATATAAAGGCTCTTTAAAAATTGTAATTGAAAATGTAAAATGACATTGTCAGTATTAAGGCACCCCTGTCTTTTTTCCATACAAACCTGGAAACAACCACTTTTTATTGGTTATCTCAGTCCTATTATTTCTCCTGTTCTACTGCTGATTATTTCTTTTAGCAAGGATAAACTTAGAGTCTATTGTATAAATAGGGAAAGGAAACAAAATTAAAATAATTCATTATTTGATAATAATTTTTGAACCTTATTCGCTCTTAAAAAGGTTTGAAAGTGAATTGAAGATAGATTTGTTAAAATGAAAACTTAATGTATAAAAATAATATATGGTCCTTATTTTTTTTAATGGAGTCAAGACAGAGTTACAAAGAGGAAAGTAAAAATCACTCCAAGTCTCACCTCCAGAAAAGCCATTATCAATGTTTTGGTGTATCCTTCCAGATTTCTTTTCTTGTATATGTATAACATTTTATAAAACACAAATATGGGAACATGCTCCTTTTAGCCTGCATTTTCCACTTAAAATGTCTTATTGATATATTTACATGTCAATACATATACATGTACTTTGAAATAGCTATAGGTCTCCAATTACAAACGTAATACAAAGTCCCACAAAATTAAAAATTCAAGCATTGTATAAATATAAAATAAACAAAGAGAAATTCCCAGAATTCACATCCCCCATGACATTATTGTTCGGTGCACATTTCTTCTATCTTTATACACATATTGAATATGTATATACATGTCTACATACACATTAACATTATTTAAATTTTTATTTTTATAAAAACTAGATGACACTATATATACTCTTTTTAAACTTGCTTTTTTCACATAGCAACATATGTTTAATACATGTATTTTATATACAGTAAGTCCCCTACATACTAATGGGTTGCGTTCCGAGAGCGCGTTCGTTAAGTCCAATTTGTTCATAAGTCCAACAAAGTTAGCCTAAGTACCCAACTAACACAATCGGCTATAGAGTACTGTACTGTAATAGTTTCTAATACTTTTCACACAAATAATACATAAACAAACAAAAAATTAAGAAAAAATTTTAATCGTACAGTACCTTGAAAAGTACAGTAGTACAGTACAACAGCTGGTATTCAGGGGCTGGCATCGAGTGAACAGGCAAGAAGAGTTACCAGTTGGAGGAAGGAGAGGAGGTGGGAGATGGTAGAGCTGAAAGATCGTCAGCAGTAGGAGACAGAGGGCTAGCTGCAATTTCACTCACGTCTGACATTCATGGAACGAACGCACGTTTGTGTCTTTGAAAGTTCGCAACTTGAAGGTTCGTATGTAGGAGGCTTACTGTATTATTTATTGTATTCTATACAGTAGAATATTTAATCAATTTAGTGGTGAGCCGCTTTCAGTTTTTTGCTAATAAAGATATTGCGCTAACGAATATCTTTGTGTGTGTGTGTGTGTGTGTGTGTGTGTATAAAACTGTGTCTTTTTTCCTTAGTATAGATTCCTAGAAGTAAAATAAGGGGTCAAAATGTATGTACCTTTAACATTTTTATATTTATTGCTAGATTGCTCGATAATTAAAGTGATGTTAATTCAATAGAACATGAGAGTGTCTTCAAAATGGGTATTGCCATATTCATTTGGGGCAAAAAAAAGAGTTTTCTTAATGAATTTTGTTTATGTTACTCCTTGGTTGAAGTTGAGCTAGATGAGTCTGTGTGTATGTCCTTCGGGGGTTGTAGAGCACTGCCCCCCACCCCATTTTGCCTGCAGTACCTTGATGAAGGCCACTGCCTTTCCTTCAGTCCTGGTTCCTGGGTCTGTAAACTACTTCTTCCTCCCTTATTTCTATCTTTGCATACCACCCAGAAAATACTTAGTGACTAAGAAACATAAGGCTAGTAGTCATTACTAAGCATTCCATTTGATTCATTCAACATTCCATTACTAATTTGCCAGGTTGTTGGGCAGCTTTGAATACATTTTCTATAAACACACTTCCCATTTTCTCCTTGGTCACAGGAGTTTGTTCTTTATAGATACTCAGTGTGGTGTATGAGCTTTAGAATAAGAAGACAGTTGTCTACTTCTTGGGCTGTCTCAGTCCTTTCAATCAAGAGTATTTCATAGTCTCCAACTACACACATACATTTTGGCTTAAAAATTGAATTTAAGAAGATTTCCTGTCCTTAAGGAGGATGAGAAATAAAACAAATGACAGTATAATTATGTGGAATAAAAAAAAAATCTCTGTATTGGAAGAAATAGTGATTTGTGTTAGGTAAAATCTTGGAGAGCTTCCTTGAAGAAATTGGGTACTTACCCAGGTTTTGAAAGTTGGTGAGATTTTGCAGTCTGGGCACATGGAATGGGAAGTGTATTCTGAATGAGAGTGGAGAGAAGGCGTGTAAAACGCCGTGGGTGGAAGGTTGAGTCCCGCAGCATCTTGGAAATAACATGTTGTTTTCTTTGGATTGGAATAGATAACCTGACCTGAGAAAGAATGCAAGTAGCTTATCAAGGGGGGGGTGGGGAGAGAGAGAGAGAGAGAGAGAGAGAGAGATGGGGGCACCCCCCTTTAAGTGTATACTGTATGTAAAGGCTTTGAGGAATAATTGAATATTTCTGACCAAGCAAAATATCAGAGAAACCATCAATCCAGTGTGCATCTGACTCATAAGGGGCCTATGTGATCCCTGTTGGGACGCTGCTGGGATTAACTGTCTCAGAAACCTTGCAGCTGACTAAACTGGTCATGCGTCACATCCCTGTGCTCTTGGTCATCTCCCAAGATGTCATCTGTCTTCCCGTTCTCATACTTCTTCCTTCTTCCTTCTGACCTGGGATTGTCAACCCAAGCTCCATTGCATCTGTCTTCTCAACCTTAGACTGCACTGTCCCGCTGTCCTTCAGGGGGCCCTTACCTGCAAAAGTCCAGCCCTGGACCTATCAAGTTGCTCTTTTTTATTTGCCTCTATAGATTCTATATTAGGGCAGCTGAGACTTGCAGGAGAAAATTATACTACTGTACAGATAGGTATCAATAAATTTAGAGTTGCTACCCTCACTCAGGTGGTAACACTGCTGGGCATTCCTCCTGTGCTTTCCTAGGCTGCTCGCCGTCATTTCACATAGCATCTATTTCATATTCTTTCCACTAATCTCATATTTCTATCCTGCTCCCTCCCTCCTGCATCACTTTCCTGCTTCTCAGAGAGATACTTCTTCAGACCTGAACTATACCAATTCTGCCGGCACATTTAAACCCTGTGCGTTCACCCACTCCTTCCTCCTTCCTTCCTGTCTACTCCTCCTCTGCAAGGCCGGTCCCACGTGCCCTACCATGGACCCTATCTCTTCTCACCCTCACAGGGACACTGACCTCGCTATTATCATTTTGCTCTTTTGAACCTTCATCCTTGCCCTCTTTCCCAGATTCTTCCCTTCAGCATTCAAATCTTGTAGTGAACACCTATTGTTTTTCTGACTAGCATCCCTCCCTGCAGTCTACTCAAATGGTAACTCTGGGACCTGCAATTTAAATACAAGATACTCTTCCTTTTTTTGGCCACTGTTGATTGGTCCAGGAGTGGACACCTGACTCAAGCTGGACCAACCATAGTTCTTCACCAGAATTCTATATTTGAAACGAAATCGTTTTTCTCTCTCTTTTGGTGGTGGGGAATTCAGAATGTGTATATTTTGGAACTGTTTGGAATTGAATTCTGCTTGAGTATTGAAGAGTAGAAAAAAATAATAGAGAAGAATGAGGTAACGGAGACAGAGAGAGAGAGAATATGAATGAATGAATTTGAAAGAATTACAGCAGAGGGGCCAAAACAGCATTTCGTGAGTTCTTTACAAGCAGTAATTGCCAGCCTTTTTCATGTCATGACCCACATACAATAGGATAATATCAGTACTGCCCACTGAGGGAAATGAATAAGGCTGCGCTTATGGCTGGTGGGTACACCTGTGGTCTGAGCACAGGTTAGGAAGCTGTACTCTGCAGTGTTCTGGGAGAGCACGCCTTTAACCCACACCCCGGTGGGGTTACCCCGTTCCAGTGTCTGGTTCCAGGTCTTAGCTTGGGCCCCAGCCTGTGGGTCCTATGGGACACCCACATAACCTTCCCATGGAGTCACTTCCTCCAGACCGCCTTCCTGAACTCCCCACAGGCCTCCCCCATGTGCTCCCGTGCTCCCGTCCCCCATGGGACCTTGCACGCTGTACCCTAATTATCAGTGATTTTTCCCTCTACCCCCTTGTACTTTGAGCCCCAGGAGGACAGGCAGCACATCTCCCTTTTCATCCTGAGAGCCCCGGTGCCTTGAGTGTAGTAAACATCTCTGGAATGAAGAAATTATGCTCTGCCCAGGTAAAAAGATTAGGGGGAAGACTGCAATTGGAGCAGAGTCTTAGGTGTAAGATTCTTTTTTTCTAAGAGAGACAACTTTGGGAGCCCTGGAAAGGAAAGTGCATGAGAACTGTGTCTTTTTGTCATTATCGATCTAGCAGTTTTGTCAGACTGAAATCTTTCAGTTTCCCATATTTTGACTTAAATTACATATCTCAGCGTTCGAAGTGGAAAATAAGACTCAAACCCTTTTCAGAATAACAAATCTCTTGTGAAAAAAATGCCCTTAAAGACCCTAAGAATAGTGTCCATCGACAGATGAATGGATAAAGAAGATGTGGCACCATATATACAATGGAATATTACTCAGCCATAAAAAGAGACGAAATTGAGTTATTTGTAGTGAGGTGGATGGACCTAGAGTCTGTCATACAGAGTGAAGTAAGTCAGAAAGAGAAAAACAAATACCGTATGCTAACGCATATATATGGAATCTAAAAAAAAAAAAATGGTTCTGATGAACCTAGGGGCAGGACAGGAATAAAGACGCAGACGTAGAGAATGGACTTGAGGACACAGGGAGTGGGAAGGGAAAGCTGGGACGAAGTGAGAGCAGCATTGACATATATATATACTACCAAATGTAAAATAGATAGCTAGTGGGAAGCAGGTGCATAGCACAGGGAGATCAGCTCGGTGCTTTGTGACCACCTAGAGGGGTGGGATAGGGAGGGTGGGAGGGAGACACAAGAGGGAGGGGATATGAGGATGCATGTATATGTATAGCTGATTCACTTTGTTATACAGCAGAAACTAACACACCATTGTAAAGCAATTACACTCCAATAAAGATGCTTTAAAAATAAAAAACCCTAAGAATAAATATAGATGTAACACATATGGGCAGTTTCTCTGCTTTGTCCATTGGCAGAGTGATGTGTCCATTCTTGTTTGTCAATACTGAAGAGTGCTCCGAGGCATAGTTTCTTTCTTATAGGGTGGACCTCCTTCCCTGGCTTTCCTTCATTCTCTCTCTTTCTCTGGAGGAAGCCTTTTAGCCCCAGTTTGCTGTCTATCACAGAATTTCCACGTTCACCGCTCCACTTTGCTTTGGTGTGAGAGAATCCAGACTAGAACTGATTAGGTGAAGCCATACACAGATACAGTTTTGAAGCACCTGAGGTCTGCTTTAGGATCATTTTCACTCCTTTGGTTCTTCGCCCCCAGTACTATGGCTTATAATTATTTCAGTAAAACTTCAGCATGCTTTGAATTCTGGTCAGAGTTTTTTTCTTTATTCACTTCTTGGCTTTTGGAAAAATAAGGTTCTTTCTTCATTGGGACCTAGGCATACCTGTATTTAATGCTGGAGTTTAAAACGTCCATCTGGCTCTCTCCGGACAGCTTGGTCTGCCTTCTTGGCTTAGACCTTAGTCCTTTTTGTTTTTGCTTCCCTTTGGCTTTTGGCATTTCCTGTGTTTTTGGTCAAGATTAAGCCTCTCCTGTCCCGCCTTTCCCCCTTCATTTTTGTTTTGCTAACAACCATGCATAACCACATAACCTTCCCACAGAGTCAGTTCTTCCAAGCTGAACCCCCCCAGATGCGTCTCCCCTGTGCTCCAACAGCACCTTGCACCCTGTACTCTAATTGTCTAATTATTTTTCTCTACTCCCTGTTGTATCATGAGCCCCAGGAAGACAGGAAGCACATCTCCCTTTTCATCCTGATAACCCCAGTGCCTTGAGTGAAGTAAACATCTTTGGAATGAAGTAATTACGCTCTGCCCAGATAAAAAGATTAAGGAAGTCTTATGTTCCAGAAATACATGGTGAAAGGAGATATATGGTTTAGCAGCAGTTATTTAAAAACCGTAGGGAAAATGATATATAGAATTGTCATTCTTCATAAGTTCATTTAAACATTTAATATCATTTCAAATAAAGTCACAGTTGGATTGGAATGGAGTCAGGTGTACAGGAGGGAACTTGGCTAAATAATTTCAATATTAATCTGGAAAAATAAATATGTCATAGTAGCATAGAAAGTTTGAAAAAGAAGTACTGAGTCAGGACTTAATTCTACTACTGGTACCCTAGGTAGGCTCCTTGGCTGTTCTCTTGACTTCTAGTAAATGATTTTTTCATCCTCCTATATAGCCAAAGTGGTCTTTCTCAAATACATATCCAAAGTGGTCTTTCTAAAATGCATATCTGAACACTTTGCTCCATGATTAAACCCTTGAGTGGCTTCCCTTGCCCTCAGGAGAAAGTACAAAATCATTTTTAAAGTCTTGCGTGATCTTGCCTTTGATACCTCTTCAGCCTCAGCTCTTACCACACTCCTTCTCCCACCCCATGCTCCACTTCCAGTGCCCTTTTCTCTTTCACTTCCCGATCTTTTCAACAGGCTTTCTGCTCGGCCATAAGACATCACCTCCTCCAGGAACCGTGTCCTCATTCCCCACGTCCAGGTTAGGGGCCCCTCAGCTCCCTGTGCATCTCCTGTCATACGCATCGCACTCTGTTGTCACCACCTGTTGACTTGTCTTCGTCCTCCCACTAGTCTGTACATGCCATAAGGACAGGAACCAGGTGTGTGCCTTCACCACTTTAACCTTAGGGTCTAACACAATGCAGGGGCTGAATGAATATTAGTCAAATGAAATAATTATAAGGCTACAAGAATGGAAACAATATAATTGTATTGTAAAAACTGACAGACAAATTGGTGGAACTGAAAAGAGCCCAGAAAGAGATGATCACCTGCATAAAAAATTTAATAAGCGATAAAGTATGCATCATAAATCCAAAGAAGGAAGGAGTATTTGTTTGATAAATGGTACTTTCACAGCTGGTTATCAGTTTAAGAAAAGATAAGATTTAGAGATAAGTCCACTACAGTACTGCCCAAAAGGTTGCTAAGGGACTAAGGAGTTAAATAATTTTAAAAATAGAAGAAAATGGATGTGAATATTTATAGAGAAATATATCTGTAGGGAACACTTAATAAGGAATATTGTAGGGAGAAGACATTTCTAAGCTTGGATGTGATCAGAGATTTGACTACATAAAACTTTTAGAAGCACAAAGCACATTACATCTTGGGGAATGATTGCAGTAAATAAAATAAAATAAAATAATATTAAAATAATATGGAAAAGGAAAAGAAAAGCAAAGCTTAATACCTTGAGTGAATGAGAAAAACTCTAAAGACCGCAGTAGATAAATGCACACACACAAAATGAACAGACCATTTGCAAAAGTGAAAAATAAATGGCTAAACAAAAATATTTTCAATTTCACTGGTAGTCATAGAACCAAATATTAAAACAATAAAATACTAAATTTTTTTCTATCAAACCGGAAAAGATTTTTTTTTTTTTAAAGCCAGGGTCATTGAGGACATGGTGAGCAGGTATTGTCACTCACTGTTGAGTATCAATATCAATTGATAAAATTCTTTCTGAAGCAGCTGGGCTCTGTCTGTATCAATACCAAATGGTCATATGCATTGATTCAGTAATTCTACTTCTGTGAGTCTAGGTTAAGGAAAAATTTTTAGATACAGATAAAGCTTTAAAAGTTGGTAATCAACAAGTTTGATTACAGCAAAAATTAGAAATAATCTAAATATCCAGCAATAGGAAAATAGTTAAATGATGACATATCTAATTGATACAATAATACATAACTTTTAAAAGTGAATATGAGCCACATTTGGAAAAAGATTTTTGCAATACATATATCTGACAAAAGACTCATAGCCAGAACATGTAAAGAACTCCTAGAAAAAAAATAAATAAAAATTAAAAATAAAAATAACCAAATGATCAATAAACACTTGAAAAGTCCACAGTATCATTGCACATCAGGGAAGTGCAAGCTAAAAACCGCAAAATAGCATTATGTGTTCATCAGAGTGGTTCAAATTTAAAAGACGTGACAAAAATCAAATGTTGGTGAGGGCATGAAGCAGCTGGAACTGTTACCTATTGCTATGAAGACTATAAATGAATTCAGTCGCTTTGGAAAACTCTTTGGCAATGTCTCCTCGGGTTAGATATATACCTGTCCTATGACCCAGCAGTTCGACTCCCAGGTAGATAAATGCACACACACAAAATGAACAGACCATTTGCAAAAGTGAGAAATTCATTCAGGAGAGTGAATTCATATGTCTACCAAAAGACCTATGCATGGTTGTTCAAAGCAGCTTTATTCAAACTAGCCCAAAACTGGAAACAACCCACGTGATCATAAGAAGAGGAGCATGGATTAATAAACTGGTATGTTCCTATATGGAATACCGCATAGCTATAACAAAAGAACAAATTAGTCACGCACATGACAACACGAATGAATCTTACCGACATTATCTTGAATAGAAGAAGACAGACTGAAGGAGTGCACACTAAATGATTCCAGTTATATGATGCAAGAACAGGCAAATTAACTGATAGTGAAAGAAGTCAGAACAGTGGTTACACCTGGGTGGGAGAACTGACTGGGAACGGACGCAAGAGAACCTTCTGGGGTGATGAAAGTTTTCTAAATGTTAATCTGTATGAGGGTTACATAAGTCTATACATATGTCCAAATTCAACAGACTGTACATTTTATATGTATGCACTCCTTTACATTTCTCACTGATTTAAAAAAAAAAAAATCAGGAAATAAAGGACACGTGGCCTTGGACCAGTCACTTCATTTTCCGAAGCTTCAGTATTCTCATCTGTAAATCATAAGGATACTTAACTTGCATGTTCGTTGTTATAATAGCACATGGTCAGTGTGTAATATATGACAGTTTCTGAGCAACCAGAAATATTTTTAAATGTTTATGACATGTGAAATATATATAAATTGAATATATAGTATGGTTGGAGAAATAGAAACCAATACTCCCTTATATGTTAAGAAAATTAATTCATAAGATATACTCAATGAATTAGATGTTGTTGGTGGGATTTTTTTTCCTATTTTTAGTTTACAAAAATGTTTAATGACTGTTGGTTTCGTAATGGAAACCTATTAACCTTACTTTAAACAGTAAAAATTTTTCAGGCAATAGTAAGCTCAATAAGAACCAACAATTAGTGTGAACCCGCACATATTAATTCTGTTTTAGGTAAGGTTAATTGAAGAGTGGTAACTACGACAAAGGAAGCGATAGTCATTTGGTTTTAGGAGCCACCATTCTAAAGGGATATAAATAACCTAGAACCTATTCAGAAGAAGCACAGCCAGGAAGGTAGAGAGAATCCAGGTTGTGATATATGAAAGAAGGCTGAAAGAACTGGTCATGGTTCTCTGGGAGAAGAAATACCCAGGAGGGTCTGACGGCTGTTTTCAAATTAGAAAGGCATTCGTGTGACAAAGAGTGTGTTGTCGGGGGTGAGAAGGGGATGCTGGGACGAAGTGAGAGAGTGGCATGGACATATATACAGTACCAAACGTAAAATAGATAGCTAGTGGGAAGCAGCCGCATAGCACAGGGAGATCAGCTCGGGGCTTTTTGTCCACCTAGGGGGTGGGATAGGGAGGGTGGGAGGGAGACGCAAGAGGGAGGGGATATGGGGACATTTGTATACGTATAGCTGATTCACTTTGTTATACAGCAGAAACTAACACACCACTGTAAAGCAATTATGCTCCAATGAAGATGTTAAAAAAAAAAAAGTGTGTTGTGTTCTCTGTGGTTTCAAGCAGAAGCAGTGTCAGCAGGTAACGGCCATTCCAGGGAACCAATTTCAGGGCTGTGTAAGAAAACTCTGTGGCGATTGTATTCATTCATTTATTCAAGATATTGATCGAATGCTTTTCTGTTGTAGGTGTTCTGCTTAGCCTAGAGTTTGGAAAATAAGTAACATGTGGTCCCTTCAGTGAGCTTGTGTAGTGACAAAGGAAGCTCTGCAAATAATAACAGATAATGTCCTCAGTGCTGTGATAGAAGTAGGAACAGAGTGTTAGGAGAGCATAGAGGAGAGAAGCATTCTCTTCTGCAGGGAATTGGAGGAGGTAACCTTTTAGTGGAGCATTGAATGTTGGGTTAATCAGTGTTTGCTAAGGAGCCAGGCAGGGAATGGTATCTGGGGCAAAAAACCAGAGCTGTGTTGGATGAACCTACCAAGGTATGTTTGGGACCAGATTGTTCAGGACTTTGTAAGCAATGAGAAGTGATTAAAGAAATTTAGGAAAGGGAATGCAGTGGTGTTTTTGTGGGGGGCAGTAACTCCAGCCACATTGTGTGAGACAGACCGGATGGGGGGAGACTGGTAGCAAGATGCTAGTTGGGGGAATAATACTGCACTTCTCAGGGAGCAGACTGAAGGCTGGGGAATTGAGTGATGGAGGAGCTAGAGGCTTTGACTGTGTATGACACATTCCTGAGGTAGACTCGAGAGGTCTTGATGACAGATCTGTTCATTGGTTTAGAAGGTAAGAGAGAAAAAAAATTGTGGGTGATTCACAGGTTGCCAGCTTGGGAAACGGGGCCTGCTGACCCCGACCTTATGTACAGGCACCTTTTGATCATGGTTGCAGGGACAGGGGAGTAGGTACCTTCACTTGACTGTCACCTTCATGAGGGCAGGTCACTGATCTGCTGTTTTCCCAGTGGCAGTGACCCTGAATGAGTGAACAGGTTGCCTCCCAGAGGGTCCTACTAAATTGGAGGCAATTCTTGGACTTCTGTCTTTTGTACTTAATTACTATTGATCAGGTTAAACATGATATCAAATATTATTAAAGTTTGGAAAGCTGACTCATTTGTTTATTCAACAAATGCTGATTGAGTGCCTACTCTATGCCAGGCACCATTCTTCGCTCCGGAGGAAACAAAAAAGACAAAATCCATGCTTTCATGGAGTTTTCATTCTGTGAGGGGGAGTAGAAGGAGATGTGGTCAGAGCTGGGGGTGGATTGGAGTCAGAAGGCTGATGGAAGGGTGTGGCATTTTTCTGAGCTGAGAAGCCTTGGAGGGTTGGAGCAGAGGAAGGACATGACCTGACTTACATGGTAACAGAATCACTCGGGCTGCTGTAAACTGAACAAACGGAAGAGGAAGCAAGGGCAGAGGCAGGGAAGCCGTGCAGGGGGCCGTGCGATAATCCAGGTGAGAGGGATGATGGTTGCGTGGACCAGGATGGCAGCAGCAGAGGTGGGGAGAAGTTGGATTCTGCATGTAGTTGGAAGATAGGTATTGCTGATGGATCAGGTGTGGGGTGTAGAGAGAAGATGGGGCAGGCTCAGGATACCAGGAGCTCAGTTTGAACATGTTATGTTTGCAGTGCCCAACACACATCCAAGTAGAGATGCTAAGTAGGCAGGTGGATAGACTATTCTGAGGTTCAGGGGAGAAGCCAGGCTGGAGAGAGAAATACTGTGAGTGTAGTTTATGATTTGAACACCCACGACTCAGGGGAGTGCCATACACAACACTACTTTAGAATCATGTAAAGGTCCCTTGGGAAGATTTCAGATTATGTTTTGTAGGCACAAAAACATTTTATATTGATAGATCAGGTAAATTAAGCTGCTACCTTGTACCCAAGTTAAAAGTTATTTGCATTTTAAAAACAGTGCCTTCTTAAATCACGTATAACTTCTGTTCTTTACATTTGCTTTTTAGTTTTACTTTATTTTTAAAATAAACATGCCTCTTAAGTCAGTAAAATTGGTGACATTAACAGTTTTTTGTGTGTGCAGCCACCTTTACTCTAAACATCCATTCCTTTCTTTTTTTTTTTTTTCTCTCTTTGGCCATGGCATGCAGGATCTTAGTTCCCTGACCAGGAATCGAACCTGTGCCCCCTGCAGTGGAAGTGTGGAGTTCTAACCACTGGACCGCCAAGGAATTCCCCCATTCCTTTCCTGTCTTGCTTTGCCCTTCTCATTAATGTGTGTTCACAGACTGCAAGTTAATTTTAACAAATGTATGATGTAATTAGGAAATAATGCAGAGTATACCAGACTTAATTCCCTAATTTATGAATGATAGCTATAAGCAGATTGGGAGCTATAAGTCATATTTAAGCATTTTTTATAGCTAAACACTTTATGATGTATAAACACTGATATTCTATTTACTGTAGCATTACTTTGAGGACCCTGAATAGTACTTACTTTAGTAAGGAATTAAGAAAAATAGCCATCTTGATACAGTGGTATAAAATGAGGATTGTTTGTTAGTGAAATCTTTTCCCTTTCTTTTAATATTTAGTCTCACACACAATTAATTAGCATTTATTAAGTGTATCGTTATGGAAAGCATTTGGCCCCGTCTGGGGTTGGGGTAGTTGCCTCAGACACCACCTGAAAAGGTAAATAGATTGGTGAAAGCGTGGAACTTTATTCATTCTTTCTTCTAAGCCTACTATGTTTCAGGCATTTCATTTAATCTAATAGGTGTTAGATGTAGAGAAACTAAAGATATTCTGGAAACAGAACACAGTACAATAGAAGTACTCTGATAGGGGAAAATAGAATCAAAAAGCGATGAGAGGCAGCAGCAAAGGATCCTACTCGGCTTCACATCAGTGATGTAATGACAGGAGCTGACACTCATGTAACAGTATGTGTGACGCACAGTGTAAACCCATTACATGTATCAGCTCTGAACAGCAGCCCTACTGAGGTTGGTGCTCTATCTCCATTTGCACTTGTGGAAACTGAGACAGAGGTGTAACTTGCTCAAGTTCACAGCAAAGTGGTAGAGCCAGGATTTGACTAGGCAGGTGTCACTCTCGAGTACTTCCTTCCTGCCAGGCACTGTGCTGAATGCCTTATATACATTCATTAATGAATCTTATACCCCACGTAGAAGATTGTAACCCCCATTTTTATACCTGAGGCTGCAGAAGCTTAGAGAGCCAACTACCCAAAATCACACAGCTAGACTAGGGCTCAAGTCCGGCTCAGAATCTGTGCCACTGCATTGCCACAGCTAGAAAAAGTCAAGAGATGGTGAAAGATGCCTTGCATTTATGTGTTGTGACGGTAGCATGCCTAGTTACCTGATCAAGCAATTCAAATCCCAGGAAAAGAAAGCAGCAGGTCAACATGAAATTATGTCAATATTTGTTTAAGAATAATACATAAACCTAAGTACAAATACCCCAGCATAAGTTATTTTAAGTGTTTTAAAAAAAAAAAGTAATCAAATTCTCTAGGGCACAAATTGAGTTAATAAATGAAATACAGTTTTCTTTTTTTAACTACGCAATTCTGGTTATTATTTTGCATCGCATCAATAATTAATTATTGTTTTTTCCTCATTTACTTAGAATTGAGCATATGTTACATTGTAATTGATCCCAAGCCTTCATTTTAAACACAAATTAGTAGAAGCCTGATGATCACATTCCTCTTTAAACAGTTATTTTAATGGAATTACTAAGTATTTCATTATCTGAAAGCACTTAATTCTCTATCAGCATGGGTTCTCCTAAGCAATGTTCACACATTAGTTTGAAGGAGATTGAAAGAAATTCCATCTGTGAATATTTCCCTGGGTGTCATTAGTAGAGAGTACCCTTTATAGATTTCCTGCAGTAAAAATTCAGCATGCTCTAACACAGAAAAAAAAAAAGCAAAAAGCAATTTCTTTTTTCTCCCAGTGAATATTATGTGCTTTGAAAAAATGTTACTCTCTTTCTCAGCAGAATTTGGAAGCATTTTCTGATTAACACTATCAAAATTGCTGCTTAGAACTGTGCCAAATTCTATTTTCTTTTTAATTTGTGACACTGTTTCTTCTCTCTGTATATTGATCACAAGTCAGTAATATATTTATTAAAACCTCGTCTTTCCCTGCCCTTTGCTCTCACATCAGTATCTTTTAAAACCTTTTTCTTTTGTTGTAGAAAATAGAAATTGAGTATTAGGAAAAAGAAAAAAAACCCTGTAATTCTTCCATTTAGTGATAACCAGTCTTAATATTTTGTGTTTATCTGCCCAGACTTTTTCTTGCATATAGATACAGATATACAGATAAGAGAAATGCCTATGTGATTTTTAAAAATAAAAATGGATTCCTACCATAAATAGGTATAAGACTGTATCTTTCATTTATTGCTTTTTAAAACTTTTTCCTTTGTCAATAGATAATGTCTCTTCAGCATTATCTTTATCAGCTTCATACTCTGTTTCAAAGCCTTGCCTCTGCCTACCCTGCTTTTAGTCATCCCCACTTTAATCCAATGATAGCAGTTCCTGGGGGTACTCGGCTGTTATGCATTTTTAGTATTATATTAAATGATAATTAAGTTGTGATAATGCCATTTTCATTGGATGGAGAATTTTGCTTTAATGATGAATATCTTGATTTAAATGTTACCATTTTCTTTATTTACCCCAGTTATTTAGAACACAGTTGAGGTCAGAGTAAAATATATTTCATGCAAGCTAAAATAGATACTGTAATCAATTCACTTCATTCCTAGGAGACCGTCCCAGGCCTTTATTTGGAGCCTTTTTTCTCTCTAACTTTACGTATGACTCTAGAGCTAAAAACCCTAGAAATCAGGGGCTTGAATTACCCGGAAAATTTGATGACATTGTAATTAAAGTAACTACACCTATTAAGTCATCTCTTTTATCCTTAGAAGAAATGTTTGTTTGATTGATGGTAAGGGGAATGCATAGACCTTTTGATGATGAGTCCTATGCTCACCTTTTCATTACCCCTTTGCAAATTCCCCAAGGCGGGTATTCCATCGTCTGTGTCTCTGTCTCTCTCTTCCTTTCCTCATTTGTTTAAAAAAAAAACAAAACATGAGATCATGTTCCTGCTCCTACCAAGTGATAGAATAAGGGTCCAACCTCAGGAATGATGGCAAAGCCCATGGTTTTAGGATTCATGCAGAGTGTAGGTATATGTATAATTCAAAGTGGAAAAAATAACTTTTGATTTGGGATAAACACAGTTTTACCATTCGTTTGAAAAATAGGTATGTCTGATGTTCTGATAAACACCAGCCCTCCCTCCCCCAAAAAAGGGCATAAAAGTGCCCCAAGAAGACCTTTCTCAAAGATGCCCTTGAGAGATCCAGTTTCCCTGTTGAGTGTCTGCCTGGCCCCTCCCTGTGAGTCAACTCTCTTTTGCTACTATTTCAAGATCTCATCTTAAAAGTAAATGTTTTGTAGTTTATTTTGGCATCCACCAGAGCATATTTTCCTTCTATCATTTCCATTTTTACTCCTGCTTTACTGTGTCCTGCCTGTGTGGAACTGAGGCTGCACAGCTCAGGAAGCCCTGAGCCTTGGAGTCAGTCCTGGCCTTGCCTCCCACCTCCGTTATTTACTATGAGAGTGTGGCTTCAAGCAAGTCTACCCAACTTGCATGCGCCTCAGTTTTCACGGCAGTCAAATTGGAATATAATAATGTGGAATCAATAGAACGCGTAATACAGGATACAACCTCAGAGAGTCGCTGTGACCTTCAAATGAGAAAAATGCATAGAAGGTAGCAACTTGCCTCTCAGCACAAAGCAAGGACTCAAAACTTAGCTCTTATACCCCTTGTACTCCTTTAAGTAATATGAAGTCACCGATCTTGCTCAGTGGCTTACACTGCCCATTCCCCCGTCCCCCTGCCTCCACCCCCATCCTGCCCTTGAATACAGAATTAAAGAGAACACTGGAATGTGGCATACCACTGCCAAGGGTCTACTCATGCTCTGATGGACTCGTCCACATATGCACCTGTTTCCTGTCTTCTCATCTGAATAACACACAAGAATGAAAACAGTCTGATTTACTTACACAAAACAATTACCTCTTACCCAGAGCCTTTCTGGTAAATGACACCTGCCATTTGTATTACTGGCTTCCACGTCAGCCGGATCGCTGGAGGCCTGAACTTGAAGTGTTTTCCAGTGTGCATTTAGCCTCTCCCAAGTTCAGTGTTCTGTTCTTTGTCCAGTATTTAACAGTTAGTGATCGTGTGCTTTCGCCGGTGGTATGGTTCTAACTTGGTAAGAGTTATCTTTTTGATGCTTTACAGTGACATCCCTTTTTTCCCTTGTTGAAAATGTAGTTAATAAGTGAGGATAGGCATCATCTTTTACCTGCAAACCAGACTTCTGAAAATATTTTGCAGATAGTTGCTTAAGTGAGAGTTTCGTTTTAAGCTCACTTTTTCCTCATTGCCTTGGCATGAAAGACAATTCCTTGTGTACATAGTCACTAACTGTTTTGTGGGCTGTAGATTCTAGAGAGGATCTAGAATCTACTAAAGTTTAGTCTTTAAACTTAATGACGTTTTTTATTTTCTACTTTGTGTGTGTGTGTACACATTAGTTGACTAGATTGGAGGTTGGAAATATAGAGAAGTAAGGAAAAGCTTTTGTTTTTCAAAAACAATGAAATGCTTCCTACTCAATTTTTATTGTGGTAAAATAAACATAAAGTGTATCATCTTCACCCTTTTGAATGTACATTTCAGTGGCATTAAGTACATTCACATGATGTATAGCCCTCCCCACTATCCATCTCTGGACCTTTTTCATCACCCCAAACCGAAACTCTGTACCCATTCAACACTGACTCCCCTCAGCCCCAACTCATCCCACCCTACCCCCATCCCTGGTAACCACTCTACTTTCTGGCTCTAGGAACTTGACTATTCTAGGGACCTCATGTAAGTAGAATTTGACAGTATTTATCCTTTTGTGACTGGCTTATTTCACTCAGCATAATATTTTCAAGGTTCATCCATGTTATAGCATGTGTCAGAATTTCATTCCTTTTTATAATTAATTTATTATTATTATTTTATTTTTGGCTGCGTTGGGTCTTCGTTGCTGCACGCGGACTTTCTCTAGTTGCGGGCAAGCGGGGGCTACTCTTGGTTGTGGCGTGCGGGCTTCTCATTGCGGTGGCTTCTCTTGCTGTGGAGCACGGGCTCTAGGTGCGCCGGCTCAGTAGTTGTGGCTCGCGGGCTCTAGGGCGCAGGCTTAGTAGTTGTGGCGCACGGGCTTAGTTGCTCCGCGGCATGTGAGATCTTCCCGGACCAGGGCTCGAACCCGTGTCCTCTGCATTGCCAGGTGGATTCTTAACCACTGGACCACCAGGGAAGTCCCTCATTCCTTTTTAAGGTGGAATAATATTCTATTGTATATACACCACATTTTGTTTCTCCATTCGTTTGGGTTATTTCCACCTTTTGGCTGTTGTGAATAATGCTGCTGTGAACACTGGTGTGCAAATATCTGAGTTCCTGCTTTCAATTCTTTTGGGTGTGTACCTAGAGGTGGAATTGCTGGATCATATGGTAATTCTGTGTTTAATTGTTTGAGAAACCACCATACTGTCTTCCACAACTGGCTGTACCACTTTACATTCACATGGTTCCTAATAAAATTATATAGACTTAAAAAAAATTTTTTTAATAAATAATGTATACCTTTCCAACAATGGTCCTATCAGAATTGAGCAGGAAATCATGGAATGGCATGAGAAATGCATAACTAAATATTGCACTCTTTCATGTTTCTTCAAGATAATTTTATGTCCATCAAATTAGTTTACTGTTTGGTATGAGTTGTCTTCTGTTCAAATAGAAATTTTCTACTATCACAATAGTGTGGAAGATCTAGTGCCCACTGTGTTCTAACTCAGCCCAGGATTTTTGGTATCCTAGGTGGTATCACCTAGGTAGATTACATTGTGTCCAGTTTTATTAAATATCAAGTTTTGATAGATTTCAGATTTTAATAGTAGCAAAAAACAATTACTGAAGGGATGCACATTTTTCTACAGGTAACTTTTCAAGCCATAGATTTACTCATTTGCCACTAAATATTTAAGTTTCTATTCTTTCTAAGGTAATAAGATGGTGTCAAAGAAAAAACTATTCAACGGCACTTGTTAAAGCTCAGTAAGGAAGACTTTATGCAAGTGGGCTGCACACTATCTCATAGGGACCACCCCTTCAGTGGGATTTTATGGTGGGTGGAGAGATTGGGCTCAACCCTAAAAACAGCATGGGAATGTAGGAATTTTTAGCCAAGGAGCAGGGTGGATGTCAGTGGATGGAAAATTACTAAGAGGAAACATTAGGAGTAAGGGGGGTTCTGGCTAAACCGACGTAACAGAATTCTTGCTGGAAACAGGCCAGGGTGATCAGACATCAGTGAGGGGGCTGGCGGGGCATGGAGGGTGAGGAACCTTATCAGATATGGAGAGTGATCAGATATTGAGTGTGGGGCGTTCTGGTTAAACTGACTTAGAAGGGTTCTTGCTAAAACTAGATTTTGCACAGATGCTGCCTAGGAAAGGCTTCAGGAGCCTGATTAGTTTGGTCAAGCAGGGAATCTTCGCCATTGGCTATTGTAACTGAAGTATCCCTAAACATTTTTCCACATATGTCTAAAAGCATTTATGTCAACCAACTTTTATTGACTTGCTGTGTGCCAGGCTCTGGGCTCAATGGGTTGGGATGGGGATGCTGATTACAGACAAGCAAACAGCCAAGTCCTTATGGTAAGTTCTGTGAAAGGGGAGGTACAGAGTATTTGGGGAGTGGATGGGAGTAAGCAAGCTACCCAAAATTTGGACATGAGAGGAGAACGTATCACCAAGATCCCTAAAAGACCTCAAAATTCTTCAGGAAGTATATTCTCCCTTGAGTAGTCGACTCCCAGGATAAAGAAGTAATAAACATTTTCATAGCATTTTAACATCATCTCTTGTTTGTAAAATGAGTATTCTGTTAAGAAAGCAGCAATTATGCTCAGGCTATTAAAATACCAATAGAGTTTCAAAACTCTATGAATATGAGCATGTTACTGTACTTAAAGAAAATTCACCCTGAAATAAGGAATAACCTGCATTATAAAGTAGTGTATTATGGAAAAATTTCCCCTGGTTTTACTGAGATATAATTGACATATAACATTGTATTAGTTTGAAGTGTACAACATAATGATTTGATATATGGAATACTGTCAAATGATTACCACAATAAGTTTAGTTAACATCTGTTACCTCATGCAGTTAGTTTTTTTCCTCATGATGACAGCTTTTAAGATCTACTCTCTCAGCAACTTTCAAATATATAATACAGTATTGTTAACTATAGTCACTATGCTGTACATTACATCTTCAGAATGTATTTATCTTATAACTGGAAGTTTGTACCTTTTGACCATCTTCACCCACTTCTCCCACCACCTACCCCATGCCTCTGGCAGCTACTAATCTGTTTCCTGTTTCTATGAGTTTGGGATTTTTTTTTAGATTCCACATGTAAGTGGGGTCATATAATATTTGTCCTTTTCTGTCTGACTTATTTCACTTAGCACAGTGCCTTCAAGGTATGTGTGTGTATATATATATATATACACACATATACCTCACATACACACACATACACACATACCACATTTTCTTTATCCATTCATCCACTGATGGATACTTGGTTATTTTCATATCTTGGCTCTTATAAGTAATGATTCAATGAACACAGGGGTGCAGATAGCTCTTTAAGAAGGTGATTTTGTTTCCTTTGGAATTGCTGGATCATATGTTAGTTCTGTTTTTAATTTTTTGAGGCACCTCCATACTTTTTTCCATAGTGGCTGCACCAGTTTACATTCCCACCAACAGTGCACAAGGGCTTCCTTTTTCCACATCCTTGCCAACACTTATTACCTCTTGTCTTTTTGTTGATAGCCATTCTAACAGGTGTGAGGTGATAGCTCATTGTGGTTTTGATGTGCATTTCTCTTATGATTAGTGGTGTTGAGCACCTTTCCATGTACCTGTTAGCCATTTGTATGCCTTCTTGGGAAATAACTATTCAGTTTCCCAGCCCATTTTTAAGTTGGATTACTTGGCTCTTTGCTATGGAATTGAATGAGTTACTTATATATTTTGGATGTTAGCCCCTTATCAGACATATGACTTGCAAATATTTCCTCCTATTCCATACATTGCCTTTTCAGTCTGTTGATGGTTTTCTTTGCTGTGCAGAAGCTTTTTAGTTTGATGTAATCTCACTTATTTATTTTTGCTTTAGTTGTCTTTGCTTTTGGTGTCAAATCCAAAACAATCATTGCCAAGACCAGCGTCAAGGAGCTTACCCCCTGTGTTTTCTTCTAGGAGTTTTATGGTGTCAGATCTTACATTCGAGTTGATTTTTGTGTATGTTGTAAGGTGTAGGGGTCCACTTTCATTATTTTGCATGTGGCTGTCCAGTTTTCCCAATCACCATTTATTGAAGGGACTGTCCTTTGCTCATTATATATTTGGGGCTCTTTTGTTTTAAATTAATTGACCATATATGCATGGGTTTATTTCTGGGCTCTACATCCTGTTCCATTGATCTGTGTGTCTGTTTTTATGCCAACATCATACCATTTTGATTACTATAGCTTTGTAATATAGTAGTATTTTGTTAAGGAAGCAGCAATTAACTTCTGTCATGCTCAGGCAATTAAAAATATCAATAGAGTTTCAAAACTCTGTGAATATGAGTATGTTAGCTTAATTAAAATTCATCCTGAGATCAGAAATAAACTGTGTTAAGAGTAATGTAATATGGATATTTTTGTTTTAATAGTATTCAGTACTTCATTTGGGTGTGAAAATGTTCCACACAAAGCTAAATAAGCGCAACAAGTATTTCTAATGTCACAGTTTTCAAGTAAGCCACAGCTGAGATGTAACAAAGATATGCTGTTCTTTGGATAAACCTTCTCTTTGAATTAATTTGTTTTACATCTTAGTTACTTTTAATTTGGCTTACTTTTTTTATCCTTATTTTCTTTTTAATTATTAAAGGAAAACATCTTTCCAACAAGCCAAAGTAAATGAAGTAAAATGTGAAATTTCCCCCCTTCCTACTCCTCCCCCAATGCTACTCCCCCAGAGTAAACACTGGAAGTTTGGTGTATCTCTTTCCAGAGCGTGCAAACATTTGGACAACTAACTAGTTACATATATAAGAGGTAGGAGAGAGTAAGGAAGGAAGAAGAGAGGGAGAGAGATTGTGTGAGTGTGTTTGTGTGTGTGTGCACAGGCATGTATACACACATGTATAGTTTCAACTTAAAAAATAATATAATGTTGTATGGTATTAAATCTCCATAAGAACAAACAAAATTTTAACAGGGACCATGCCATAATAATGTTCTATAGTGTGGTTCTTTTTCCCTTTAATACAGTGTGTCCTTAACCTCTTTCGGTGTTAAGTGTATTGGATTCTGCCTCACTCTTTCCACTGGCCACATCATATGTCATTGTTTGGATGTAATCATTTTCCTAGTCATGATTGTTTGTGAAGTGTTGGCATTACAAGCATACTGCAGTGAGTACCCTTGTGTATGTATTTTTGCACACTTGGGCTAGTATTTCTATAGGATAGATGCCCAGAAATGTGATTGCTGAGCCCTTTGTATATGCACATATTCATCATTTAAAGCTCTTTGATGCAGTTTACCAAACTGCTCTTTCAAATACTTGAACCTGTTAACCAAAAACCTTATCCCTTTAACACTCGATTTTACAATTGTAAACAGCTTTTGCTAATCTAAGGTGAAAAATGCTATGTCATTATTTTATGGTACATTCCTGCATTGTTAGGTTGAGTATCTTTTCCTAGATGTATTAGCTATTTATATTCTCAAAGTGCCTATTTTTATTAGAGTATTTGTTGTATTCCTATTGATTTTAATAACTTTTTAAATATTATTCCTCTCTACTGCATAAGTTGGGAATATTTTTCATTTTGTTCTTTTAACTTTATGTGTAGTAACTCTTGACAAATAAAAGTTTTTAATATTTATATAGTCAAATCTATCAACTGTTTCCTTTATGGCTTCTGGGTTTGGTATCATAATAAAGACCCTTCCAAATCCAAGATTATGAAAATATTCATCTACTTCTATCTGTTCATTTATTACATTAAATTGTGAATGCATTTGCAATTTATTTTTGTGTAAGATACAAAAGATCTAATTTTATTTGTTTCAGCATAGAGGTTCACTGGTCCCAAAGCAATTTATTGAATAATTTTATCCTTTATTCATTATTTAGAAATACCACATTTTTCTTATGAATGGCGTCCCTTATATTCTGTTTCACTGAGCTACCTGTCTTGCTAGGAGGCAGTTTTGTGTAGTGAGCTAGGCCAGAGCACCAGCTCTGGAGGAAGAGGTCCTGGGTCAAACCTGAGCCATCACCTACTGGCTGTGTGACCGTAGACAACGATGCAATCTTCCTAAATCCCAGTTTTGTCATCTGGAAAATAGGGGTGGTATCCTGGCTACTCTGCAGGGTTGTGAGGATTAAATGAGATAATACATGTAAAGCACTTACAGCAGTGCTTTACACGTGCCACACTGGACAAATACCAATAGAGTATTGTCCATACCCAATACCATACCCTTTATGCTGTGTTTTCCTGTGTGAAAGGATACAGATCTCTTTATTGTTCTTTACTTTTCCAAAGTTGAACTTTAAAGCCAGCTTTTCAAGTTCCAAAATGAAAGTTCATTAAGATTTCAAGTGTGATTGCGTTAAGTTTGTAAATTCAATTTTGGGAGAATTGGGACCAGTTTTCAGAGTTGCTTTGTTCCAATGAGTCACTTGTGTTCAGCCTATAGTTTGCTTTTACTTTGTGATCATTCTGAGTCTTGCTTTAGATGATTTTATATGATCCTTTATTGATATGACAGGTATGTTTGGTCTTAGTTCTATCTTAATTTGTGTAATTTTTTTTTGTTTTTTTGTTTTTTTTTGCTTTTAATACTTCTTAAATAGTTTTTACCCCAGGTCCCATGTTTGCCTTGCTTTGTGTTGTGTGTTATTTTCCTTCTGACAATTTGTACATTTATAATTAGTTTTTAGTGGCCTTTTTTCCTGTAGTTATCTTTGTGACTACAACTTTACATTGCCCCTCTCCCGTTCATCACCCAATTGTTGATTAGTTATATTACAATTAGTCATTTTTCTAGTGATAATTCAGTTAGGATTGTGTTTGGTTTTTATGGAGTAGAACTCCCACATCAGTGGCCTCACCAAGTAGGGGTTTATTTTCCTCATAAAATGAACAGTGCAGAGGTCAGCGGTCAGGCTGGTTTCATAGCTACCCGGCGTCATCAGCATCCCTGGCTCTTTTTTTTTTTTTTTTAACATCTTTATTGGAGTATAACTGCTTTACAATGGTGTGTTAGTTTCTGCTTTATAACAAAGTGAATCAGTTATACATATACATATGTTCCCATATCTCTTCCCTCTTGCATCTCCCTCCCTCCCACCCTCCCTATCCCACCCCTCTAGGTGGTGACAAAGCACCGAGCTGATCTCCCTGTGCTATGCGGTTGCTTCCCACTAGCTAGCTATTTTATGTTTGGTAGTGTATATATGTCCATCCCTGGCTCTTGGTGCCCTCCCCCACGCTAGCCTCGGCTTTTGTGCCCATGCTTGCCTTAGAGTGGAATGCTGGTTGCTCCACCTTCAACCTCTCATCTGCATTCTAGATGGGAAGGAAAAAGAGGAAAAGGGAAAGGGGTGCCTGAACTGGAGAGGCAGAACTTTCCTAGAAACCCTCCACTGTGTCTCATTGACCAGAACTACGTTGCACCGTCATCCCCTGGCTGTCATCCTGGCCGGGAGGGTGAGTGTGGTTAACGGGGCCCGATGCCTCCCTGAACCAAATCGTGGTTCTGTTGGTCAGGAAGGAAGGTGACAAGACATCGAATAGGCAGTTAGTTCTGTAGGACGCAGTATGCGTTCGCATCTTTAAATAGTAACCCGTATCCTCTCATAACTTAGCCTGTGAGCTGTGAACGGTACCTGCAGACGCCCGACGGGGAAGATGAAGTCAGAATATTTAAACGAACTTCTGCCTTTTTTCCTCTCCTGCATTTTGTTAATGATATTACTGTTCTTAATACACATTGTCACTTTTTTACCACATTTTCATGCTGTCCACTCATGAATCCAGCACTTGCCTCCCGCCCTTTTGCTTCCCCTCAGCCCTTGGTTGATGTGACTCCTCTCTAAGTGTCTTCAGAGTGGACTCTTGTGAGCATTTCCATTCCTGCACTTTTCCAAATCCCTGCGTGATGCCTTTATACTAAAGGGATGGTTTGGGTAATAAAATTCCCCTGTCGTACTTTCTTTTCTGTGTAATCATTGCTGTGCCGTTGTCTGAGGTTGAATATTACTGAAAGTCTGAGGCTTGCCTAATTTTTCTCTTGCGAGAGACCGTGGCCTGATTTTTTTTTCTTGTTTTAATGTCGATGGAATTATTTTGTTGCTCTTTTATCTTTGAAGCACAGTAACTTCACTCCAATATGTTCTGGTGTTCGTTCATCTCTATTAGTTTATCTTAGAACATATTTGGCCCTTCAGCGCTTTAAAACGACCTCTTGGATTTCTTGAATTATCCTTTGGAGCCTTTTCATTTCTTTGTTCTTCAGAGATACCAATGAGGGGAATGTTGATTCTCCACGGCCTCCCCCTATATCTATTATTTTCTCTCAAATCCTTTTGTTTTCCATTGCGTTTTCTCACTTTTCTCAAGCTTGTCTTCCTTAGCCTCAGATGCCTTTTCAGCAGGGTCTTTGCTCCTTTTCGTTGCTTCCAACGTGGCCTTTTTTATGAGATGACTTTTACTCTTCCTTTCCTTTCTGAGCGCCACTAGCTCATTTTTTTCCACCTTTAGTTGTTGTATCATTTCTTTTCTCTTTTGAGCTGTTTTAAGCTCTTGTTTCATAAAGCCTTAAAGATTACCTGTAACAAACTACCACAAACTAGTGGTAAACAACAAAGGTTTATTATAGTTCTGGATGTCAGGAGTCTGATGTGGGTGTCACTGGGCTGCAATCAAGGTGTCGGCAGGTCTGGTTCCTCTCCGGAGGTTCTGGAGGAGAATCCCCGTTTTCTCACCTTTTTCGGCTCCTAGAGACCGAAGATACTCCGCGCCTCGGGTCCTCTCTCTCCACCTTCAAAGTCGGCAAAGCCCTTCCCACATCGAATAGCACTGCCCTTCTGACCTTCCGTTAGTCACATCTCCCTCTAACTCTGACTTTTGTGCCTCCCTATCATTTTTTTTTTAAACGCTAACCTAATAGGATACCCCTATTTTAACTCTCCATTTCCTTGCTATTACTCTTTTTTTTTTAATTTATTTATTTTATTTACATTTATTTTTGGCTGCATTGGGTCTTCGTTGCTGCTCGCGGGCCTTCTCTAGTTGCGGCGAGCGGGGGCTACTCTTCTTGCGGTGCGAGGGCTTCTCATTCCAGTGGCTTCTCTTGTTGCCGAGCTCTGGCTCTAGAGCGCAGGCTCAGTAGTTGTGGCTCACGGGCTTAGTTGCTCCGTGGCATGTGGGATCCTCCTGGACCAGGGATCAAACCCGTGTCCTGTGCATTGGCAGGCGGATTCTTAACCACTGTGCCACCAGGGAAGCCCTCCCTGTCATTTTTAAGGACCCTGGTGATTCCATGGGCCCCATCCAGGTAATCTGTGATCATCTCCCTATTTTAAAGTTAGCTGATTAGCAACCTTCATTCCCCTTTGCCATGTAAGGTGACAGATTCACAGGGGTTAGGACCTGGACATCTTTGGGGGTAAGGGTGAGGCATAGTTCTGCCTACCAGAAAGATCATGTTAAAAGTAATGTCTTTGCTCACAGACATAGAGATCAGACTTGGGTTGCCAAGGGGTGGGGGGAGGGAAGGGAGAGGGATGGAGTGGAAATTGGGGGTTGGTAGGTGCAAACTATTACATGTAGAATGCATAAACAACAAGGTCCTACTGTATAGCACAGGGAACTATATCCAATCTCCTGGGATAAACCATAATGGAAAAGAAAATTTAAAACAGAATGCCTATATGTGTAAAACTGAGTCACTTTTCTGTACAGCAGAGATTGGTACAACATTGTAAATCAACTATACTTCAGTTAAAAAGTAAAAAATAAGTAAAAGTAATATCTTTGGCCATGATTTTTTACCTGGTCTTGCAAAATTATGGTATATATTCTTTTTTCATTTCCCACATACGTATTCCTTTTCCCTTTCTCCCTCCCTCCCTCCTTCTCCCTCTTCCCTCCCTGCACTCCCCCTTTCCTCCCTCCCCCCCACTATTTTTTAGAAGTACTTCTGTGTTTGTCCTTAAATAAGAGGAGTTTTTCCTTGACCCAGGCTGTTCGTGTGAGCCACGGGTTGGAGAATAAGCTACCATAGCTAGTACTTTGAATTTAGATCTGTCCATGGAAATTCAGTTCTAAGGCAGGACCTGATTTTCCTGGATCCATAGGGAAGCCCCCTCTTAATCAGGGGTGTGTATTTGTTCGTGTGTATGTACGTGTGGCGGGGGAGGTGAATTAGTTTTATTTCTCTTCAGCTGACAGGCTCCTGGCCCCCCTTATTTCTCTACCACAGTATTACTCTTACCTGACTTGTAATTCTTAAAGATAAGTTTCAGTTAGTTAGTTGATTTTGAAATATTCCTAGAAGACAGACAATGAAAGGGATGGTTATACTAGATGTATGAATTAATTAAGTATGCCTGCCTCCCACCTACACCCTTTTTAAGAGTAACCACTCTCTACAGCCTGGCCGAGCAGAGGCTGTGTTTTGAGCCGTCGGATCCCCCTGCTTCCCTCCACCCTCACCCTGCTGCAGCTGGGATAGGACTTGATCCAAAGATGGCCAACCTGTGGTCTTACCAGCAACCCGTGGCTTGATTCAGAGAGTGTAACTCAACCCGTTTTAAGCACTACGTATATTATCTAGGCTCAAATTCAAGCTCAGCCAGTTACTAGTCGGGTAACCCTGAGCACCTCCCTCAGGGTTCACTATGCCCCGGTTTCCTTTCTGTAAAATATTAGATCCTATATAATGTTTTGAGAATTAAAAATAGTTAATTCACTTAAAGTTCATACAGCAGGGTCTGGCTCATACTCAAAGCTGCATAAATGGTGGCCATTCTTATTATTCTACTAGGAATTTGGAATTAGGAAACTGAATGACTTTGAGAGTCACCAGTAGAAACGAAAGCTGGCATGTCAGGGGACAGAGCAGAGTGCCTCCCTCCTTTTACGGAGTCATTGCCTTCTTGAGGCATCTGATGAAAACACGGGCAGTTCCCTGCAGAAGGGGACACATGCATACGTGAATGTACACAAAGTCAAGGTGGAAAGCGCCTCATCTAGAGAAGGAAGGGAAGGGCTCTGGCAAGTCAAAGCCACGTGCAGGTCAGATTCATGAAGGAACAGAAACACATCAAAGCAAGGGAGCTGTTTCATAAAGGGCGGAGGTGGACTGAGTAAGCAGAGAGAAACAGGAGCCGGGAGACACCCCTCAGTTTCCGGTCCCTCGATTTCTCCCCCAGGCTTCCCCTGCGACCCCTGCCCTTCTCCTCACTGACCTGGACATAAACACGCTGGCCCGCTCTCACATCTTGCGACCAAATTAGCCAGACAAAAGCAGTGATGACGCTGACCTGTACATGATGAAGAATTACTGCCGTGTCATCTCAGATTGCTTGTAGCCAACATTATGAAGTTTTCCTGTGGTGTGATTCTATCAACAGCCAGTGCTCTCTGAATAAAGTGAATAACCAGCTGCCGCAACTTTTCAACGACTGCTGACTTCCTTTTTTGTAGGTTGAACACGTTCCAGGAGTATCCTATTTTGTAATATTCCAGTTTAAGGAAAAAGCAAGGAAGAGGGTGACATCAACCTCTTCAGTGGAATTCTTTTTTTTTTATTTTGGTTAATCTTCACAAGTGTTTGAACTGAAAATGGGGCCGAACTTCGTAAGATTTTTAGAGCTGGAAAGGATTTTAAAGATTTTTCTAGTCTCGCTACTTTTCGAACTAAAGGAAACTGGACCCAGTATCACATTGCACGCCCCGCCTCATCTAGTACTCACAACACCCGTGTGTGGTACAGTACCCTCCCTTTACAGATGAGGACACAGGCTTGGAGAGATGAACTCCTTACCCAAGATCAAAGATACAACAAGTGGTGGAAGTAGGATTTGAACCCAGGTCTTTCTGACTACAAAGCATGTTAGAAATGCCTCTGTGGGCTCTAAAGCTCAGGCTAGAGAAGAGCAAGGCTTTTATTTTACATTTCCTTCCCTCTACATGGTCTTTCTTTCAACGTCTCTTCCAGAAAAGAAGGCCAGAAATGTACAATCCCCGCTTTTTAACCCATGAGCTAGAAGGGTCTTGAACATAGCCATCGACCACCTGCCTCCAAAGCAGTGAAGTATCCACCAATTAGAAATCTTCCTACTGAGCTGGAACTGCTGTTGGAGATCTATCCAACCTTCCTTCCATATAGAGGCCCTCATGTGGAACCACAGCCAGGCGGCGCTAGGGGCGAAGGTCAGAGACTGCTGGGGCCTCAGTGTCCAGTTTGAGCATGACCTGAATCGTATTTGATGACAGATTACTTGCAGGAGGCAGGAGTGGTTAAGAGCTCTGGCTCTAAAAGTAGGCTGCTTCCGTGAATCCCAGCTCTTCTGTTTGATGCTTGTGTGACCTTGAACCAGAATCTACTGCTTCTCAAAGTCGTGGTTTCTTTATCCATAACAGAAGGGCTATGTGATACATTGGATTGTTGCGAGGATGAAATGCAATCATGTATATAAACCACTTCACACAGGGCCTGGCATAGTCATGCTCAACAGATGTTGGCCATTATTATACTCTTCAAAAACAGTGTGCAGAAACAGCAAGGAAGAGGTGACATCAGTCTCTCACTAGAATCCTCTTTCATTTTGGTTAATTTTTAAAAGTTTTTGAACTTAAAACAAGTAACTTTATAGGCTTTCATAGCTGGGAAGGATTACTTTCCTTGAAAGTGGTTACTTGAAAATGGCAACTCCAGTGTTGAGCTGACAAGACCAATTTTTAAAACTGCAGTCACATTATAAGTGTAAAGTATTCATTTCAAAATGCAGAAGATGTACATACGTTTTATGACTATAATGAAGAGAGGTAGAAATATGTTCTTGCTCCGAGTTTTTTTGTTGCTAAACCATTAAATAATATGGCTGTGGTTTTCCTGGTCCTCAGCAGAATAAGGAAGCTTTAGTGCCCATATCTTTTTGGACTGAAAAAATTTTATAGAATTTTTAATGCATTCTTATAACATTACTATGAAGTGGCTAGCAGGTGAATACTATTTTTATTTTATTTATAACAATATACCAATATTCGATTTTAAACAATAACTCAAAATTCTCTTCTGGTTCGCTACCCAGATGAATAATTTTTAAATATTTTTTGTTCTCATAGACTACATGATTTGTGTTGGGCCACAGTGATTTTTCTAGCTTCCTAGACATTTCAATGTACAGTGGAAGTTTTGGTTTGCACAGTGTACTACCAATTAATGTATAACTTGTGCCAGTGTACAATGTATTATCGTGCAATGTACTTATTGTACAAACTTACAAAATACAATAATGTGGGAACTTCTCTGGTGGCGCAGTGGATAAGAATCCGCCTGCCAGTGCAGGGGACACGGGTTCGATCCCTGGTCTGGGAAGATCCCACATGCCGCGGAGCAAATAAGCCCGTGCGCCACACCTACTGAGCCTGCGCTCTGGAGCCCGTGAGCCACAACTACTGAGCCCACGCACCTAGAACCCGTGCTCCGCAACAAGAGAGGCCACCACAGTGAGAAGCCTGCGCACTGCAACAAAGAGTAGCCCCCGCTCGCCGCAACTAGAGAAAGCCTGTGTGCAGCAATGAAGACCCAACGTAGCCAAAAATAAATAAAATTAAATCTTTTAAAAAAATACAATAATGTACAATTTACCATTAGGTGATTTTCTGGGGCAGAGTTACACACAAATTTGAGAGGCTGACATTTGACAGGTACAAAAACCACATGCATTTAGAATCATAATAAGTTGACCTGGAAGGGAATTTAGAAATGATTCCAGACTAGTACCTCATTAAATAGAAAATTGAGGCACAGATAGTCACTTGTCTAAGTTACATAGATGAGTTGTGATCGTTTTTCCTTTCCAAAAATTTTTGTGCTGTGGCTTCTATTACCATTTGTCTTCCCCCTTTTTGTTAAAAATATTAATTAAAAAAATTATTTTAAAAATCTCCAAACAAGGGCTTCCCTGGTGGCGCAGTGGTTGAGAATCTGCCTGCCAATGCAGGGGACGCAGGTTTGGGCCCTGGTCTGGGAAGATCCCACATGCCGCGGAGCAACTAGGCCCGTGAGCCACAACTACTGAGCCTGCGCGTCTGGAGCCTGTGCTCCGCAACAAGAGAGGCCGCAATAGTGAGAGGCCCGCGCACCACGATGAAGAGTGGCCCCCACTCGCCGCAACTGGAGAAAGCCCTCGCACAGAAACGAAGACCCAACACAGCCAAAAATAAACAAATTAATTTTTTTTAAAAATCCCCAAACAAGATAGTATTGTATTTGAAGAAGAAAGGCTGAATCCTCTTTTTATGATCAAGATGGATTAGGGTTTTGATAGTGCATTTTCCGGGAGTTTTCTATAGTGTCTGCAGTTAAGAGCGTCCATCTATTAGATTTAGACCACTTTTTAAACATAAAACAATATCTAAAGCAGAACTAACTCATGGTCCACTAATTGCAAATAAATAGTATAAGTATTTTCAAAGAAAAAAATGCATTCAAGAGTTTTCCTCTCCTCTAGTATTTGAAGATACTGTTAAAGAATTGCTGTCTATTGCAAACTGGGCTGGTTAGGATCACACCGCATTGTTTAAAATTCAGTTGTAATAGTGCTCCAGCAATCAAATGGGGAGAAAGCAAAAGAAGTATTAAAATGATTTCAGAGCTCAAGACCAGAAGTAATAATATCGGGCTAGGTTTCCAGTCTTTCCTACCACAGCCTGTCCTGCTCCCTTGGTCTGGAACATTCTTTTTTTTTTTGTCTGTTTGTGTTTTTGTTTTGGCCTGCGCAGCTTGCAGGTTCTTAGTTCCCCGATCAGGGATCGAACCCGAGCCCTTGGCAGGGAAAGCGCGGAGTCCTAACCACTGAACCTCCAGGGAACTCCCTGGTCTGGAACATTCTTAACCTTCTTCCGCACCTGTCTAACCCTTATTTATCCTTCATGGTCCTGCTTTCATCTCAGTGGAAACTTCCCTAAACCAGTGAGGTCTCAGGTTAAATACTATGTTAGCATTCTGCTGTCCTTCATATCTCTAATTTATCTGGATCGTAATAATAGGGTTATTGGTAGTTTTTTAAAAAACTGTGTTCCTCACTTGACTATAAGTTCTATCAGCTCAGGAACCAAATGTCTTTTTTACTGCTACACCCTTCATGAAGAGCATCATGCTAGATGCATAGACATCCTCCAGAAATATTTATTGACTGATGGATGAATGGATTCCTTGTTTAGGATGTTGTCGCAAAGAGACGTTGAGAGGACTCAGCTGGCTGCTTCACACAGGCCTTCAGGTCACGTTCATTGCTACTAGGTCACTGTGAGTAAAGGATTTGGTTAGGTTTGCAAGCCCAGAAATTTACTTTGATCATTTTGATTATCAGATTCATTTGTAAACAAACTTACAAGAAGCTAATTTGTGTGCCAGAATACAACTTTTCAATTTACAGTAGGAAATGTACCCAAGAACTGGGCCTTACAATCTGTGCAGGTGTGGCCGAGACACTAATCACTGGATAACCTTGTACTTTTTTTTTTTTTTAATATTTATTTGGCTGTGTGTGCCGGTCTTAGTTGCGGCATGCGGGACCTTCGTTGCCGTGTGCGAGATCTTTTAGTTGCGGCACGTGGGCTCCTTCATTGCAGCACGCATGCAGGATCTAGTTCCCTGACCAGGGATTGGACCCTTGCCCCCTGCATTGGGAGTGTGGAGTCTTAACCGCTGGACCATCAGTGAATAACTTTGTACTTCTCTACATTTCCCAGCCTGGCCTGCTGTTAGGTTGGGACTGCATAACTGGAACTGACCAGTGGATTCTGAGCCAAAGTGATAGATGTTACTCTGGGGCCCAGGTAGTTAGAGCTGATGTGCTTTCTTCATTTCTTTCTCCTCTGCCATGGCAGCTAAGCCATGTGTTCTAGTTGGCAAGTCTACAAGATGGAAGAGGACTGGCTAACCAGGATGGGACTCAAATGAGCAAGAAATAAACCTCAGTGTTAGTCACTGAGATTTCAGCAGTTTATGTGTTACCATAACATAGCCTAGTATTACCTTGATTAATAAATTAGAAACTTTCTCTTGGTTTATAAATTTCCATTCAGAGAAACAAATTATAAACATGAAGCTTGTTTCTTGGGAAAACCCTCCATATTTGGATCTTACCTGTTCCCTTGACCTTGAACTACCTCAAACGATAACTATGCTTTATATAAAAATGATGAGAATAAGAGCTAACGAATGAAAATGTAAAACATCTAAGTAATTCATAGCCAGTAACTGGGATTTTGTAGTACTTTAGAAGCCATGTTCATGATTCCTATTGAACCACAAGTTTGGCATGTTTCTTCCACAGTAATAATTTTGGTCTCTTCTTGGTAAATAAGAAAAAATCCAGGTTGAAATGAGCAACTGCTATATATCAAGATCTTAGAAATCATCTTTTTCCCTACATTCCTTCAGTTTTTGTATTCCACAATTCTTTTAGCAGCAGTTTATGCCATAATGTGGGTCTCTTACAGGGTAATATTTTTCATAAAGTATTTTTTTCAATACGATTGTATTTGAGTACTGGGATTCCAGTTCTCTTTGAGATACTGTTAGGCTTTGCCACTTTGCAAAGATGAATGAGTCAGATGTCTTGTCCTCAGAATTTTCCCATCTGTGACAGAGACTGCTAACTATTCACCAAAACTTGTTTCCTCTTCTTTATGGGCACACCCTCCCTTGCAATTCCGTGTCTCGTGTGACCAAGTTCTTGCCAGTGGAACTTCCGAGGTCCAGCCACTTCCAAGCCTAGCTTGTAAAAGCCTCCCGCATGTGATTCTTCATTCTCTGCCCACTTCCGCTTCGATGCTCACGGTGACCTGGAAGTCTTGAGCTGAAGATGGAAGAGTTTCTGTGAAACAATTCACTGTATGATTGCCAGGAGCAAAGGCCCACTCCCTCTCCCCAGAAGCATTTGTGTTGGACTAATGTGTGAATAACAAACTTCTCTTGTTAAGCCACTGGAAGTTTGGAATTTATTATTGCAACTAACATCACCCTAAGGCAGCATTTCATAGCCAACACAGCACTTTCAGAGTAAATATTGAACATTTCAAGAGTGATGAACTTATGTCTTAATTTGTAATGTAACTTAGAAGAAACAAAGGTTTCATTTTAAAATAATCTTCTAGTTCTCAGTCTTTCATTATTCCAAATGACTTGGCTCTTCCTAAAACAGCCAACTAGTGGCTACTCTGATTAAGTAGGCCCTTTGTTTATCCTCCTTCCTCTCACACCATTTTATAAGGTCACATTCTGTGTTTACAAATCCAGGGAGCATTTACTCTTACTTAAAAGTGCAGTAGAAAAAAGAGAAGGAATACATTTAAAATGTCAACACAAAAGTGTAATTTATGTGGCTGACGCAGACTCTGGCAGGTCACTTTTCTAAAACGTGTCACTGCCTTGAGAAATTTACCAACATGTAAAAGCTGCTCTGTGTTCAGCCTTCCACCTAATGCCCAAGCCGGAAATCTGGTTATTCTTGATTCGTCTCTCTTTTTAACCATCTCCACCCCCATCTAGTCAGTCACCAGATGGGGTCAGTTCAGTTTCCTAAGTGTCTTTTGAATCTGTCTCCCACTGTGTTCTAGTTTAGGTCTCTATTAAGGATCCCATGGATGCAGTTTCTCCTCACTGGCCTCCTAGTTGTCTCCTGTCTTAATACTTCCATGCCATAGCCAGAATTCGCTTTCTGAAATGCAAAACTCAACACCTATGCCTCTGTGTTGAAATCCTTCAGTGACTCTCCCTTTGGGGATAAAGCCTAAACTTAACGGGACTTGCAAGGCCCTGTGTCATCAGTGATTAGTTCTCCTATCTTCTCTCTCACTGTCTTTCCTTCCCTTTACCTGCACTATCTTTCATGTGCCCTGTGCTCCATCCTTACAGAACTTCTTTTCTTTAAACATACCTTCCTCTGTCTTAAGCTTCTCAGCCTTTGTTCCCGCTGTGACCTCTGTGTGGAGCACTGCTTTTCCACCACCCCATCTGTATCCCCTGATCATGCCTACCCATCCTTTAGTTCTCAACTTAGATGTTCCTTCTTGGATCACCTTCTCAGATCCTCAAGGTCTGGGTTAACTGCCCTTCATTTGTACTCCAATATCACCCTGCATTTTCTCTATCATGATAGCTCCTGTGCTGTATTTTCTACTTACTTGTTTGTATACCCTGCAAGGCTGTCCGGAGGATCTCAGGCCATGATTATATTGATGACCATTGTACATAAGCCCATAGCACACTGTGTAACACAATAAACACTTGGATAAATGAGTAATAGGAACCCAGTCTTTTTCAGATTTGTCCACAAAGCGATATTTGAGGATATAATAAAGGTGACTAAACTTAGTGCCAGAATATCTTTCCAAATATTGGGAAACCATTGGTGCTGAAGACCATTTATATGAGAAATGATTGCTTCTGGATACACTTTGAAGGTTGAACTAATAGGATTTGCGGATGGATTTGCTGACGGATGTAAAGGACTCTATGCTTATAAATTCTATTTGCTTGGTGAAATTGTTCATGAAAAGATGGTGTCACGATTATGGTTAAGGTAATTGTGAGGATTAAATGATATAAAGTTACTCCTAGCCTAGTGCTTGGCATTTGGGTAGGTATTCAGTAAATACTATTTTCCTATTTGTAAGTGACTTAGTATCTTGTTAAGACCAGAAAGTGAAATGCATTGTAGCTGCTCCTCATCCAAAGCGTGCATCGGGTGTCGTCGGCGTCCAGCCTCTGCCTGCACCTCTGCGCCCTCTCTCTTGTCCTGTACAGACTGTCCACAGGCTGTCTCGGGGCCAGAGCCTCGCCCCTGACCTGGGACTCTGGTTGTCTCCCCAGTTCCCTCACTTTCAGAGTTTGTGACTGTTACACCTCACTCTTTCCCTGCAGATGGAACTGCGCCTTTTAAAGTGTTATGCTTCGTCTTCACCTCTCTGATTACTGCTCATTACGACTCCACTCTTTTCCCTTCCTGTGATTTAAGCGTAGGTCGCGTGGCATAAAGAGCTGAGCGTTTACTCTGTCGTCAGCCAGCTGGGTTTGAACTGCGGCACTGATACCCACCACCTCTGTAACCTTTGGCAACTTACTAAACCTCTCTGGTCCTCATTTCTGCCATATGTAAAGTAGGGGTGGAAACTTCCATTGTTGCGAGTTGTGAGGATAAGAGAGAGATTCTTTTAATACATTTGGAATGGGGCCTAGCCCATAAGAAGCACTGAATAATTGTTAGCCGTCATTAGTCATAATCATACCTGGTGACTGCAGCTACTCTGATGTAACTGGAAATGTCACTTCTGTACTTGAATCTACTCTCCTCTCCTCTCCCCCATTCTCATCCTTTGATCTTGTTTCCACTTGGATGTCCCACAATAAACTCAAACTCAGTATTCATAGCTAAGCTTATCAAACTGTTATCTGTAGCAGGATGCTTTGGCTACAAGTCACAGAAAACCCAAATAAAAGTGGCTTATAAACAACAAGGGAAGTTATTTCTCTCCTGTAACCAGAAGTCTGGAGTTAGGATAGATCCAATTTGGGTAACCTAGTTGCTCAACCCTGTCCTCAGAGACCCAGGTCCTTTCCATTCCCTCAGCCATTTCACTGATCCTTTTCAGCCGGCTCCCCTCACCTCAAGATGAAAATCCAGGAACCATGTACAACATTCTAAAAGGATTTCTCCCTCATCTTCGCTCAGATGAAGGAGACTTTCCTAATCTGATCACTGACAGGGGGATTGGAATTCCCAGTTTCAGCTTGCTAACCAAGATCCGTTTTCCTGGAGCTGGGGAGAGGATTCCATTCCCTGAGCAGACTGAGGGGGTGTGTGGCGGGAATGGGGGTACGGGGGGTGGGACGCTGAACACCTGTACGGAATCAGGGCTCTGCTGGCAAAGAAAGAGGGTTGGGGGATGGATTTGGGTAGAGACCATACAGAGTCTGCTACCGTGTTCGAAATATGTCATACTTAGAGGGGGAAAAAATCTAAAACTGAAGAATTGGGAGTCACCATTGAAGTCAGGAAAACTAGGTAGTGGGTATTGTAGAAAATCAAGTCAGACCAAGGAGTGAGGCTGGAGCAGAGGGGATGGATTTGAGAGATGCGTCTGGCGTCCTCAGTGGCTGGCAGAGGGTAGGGAAGAAGGGCCTCATTTGCTTTCCAGTTTCTTTGTGGCTGAGTGGATAACCGTTCATGGAGATGTGGAAAAGAACAAGATTTGCAGGCTTCATTGATAGGAGTTTAAGTTCCAAACACATTGAGTCTGCGGTACCTGTGAGACATCCTGGTGGAAATATTCCACAGGCAGTTGGAAGAAATGTCTGAATTGGAAATATAGATTTCAAAATGCTGCTCTTTTGCCCCCCAAAGTTCTGCCTTTCCCCTTTCCTTCACTCTCGGAGCTGTTGCCCAGTATCAAGCCCTCCTCTTCTTCCTTGATTACCTGTCTTCTCCTAGGTGACAGCCTTCTCCCTCTCTTCTTAGGGAACCCATCCTCTTTTGGCGAAGCCATTGCTTCAACCACTATGTGCTCAGGTTTCTGTGTAAGGATGGAAGTCAAGTAACCATCCACCGTTAAGATTAATTCAGAATTTACAAAGCCAAGTGATTTAGTTGGCCCACTTTTTAAAAGGCCCATAAACATTATTAAATTCAAAAAAAAAAAAAAAACCAGCTCCCACACCAGAATACCTCTACACTCATGCCCAGGAAATTGTGATAAGTGGACAGAGTTGTTTAAAGGCATATTAAAAGTTACAATCTTACCTTAGGGATTCCCCCAAGTTACAACCATGAAAATAGTGTTCAAAGTATCCATTTTCAGTTTGCTCTTTAGACCTGAATTAGCAGGGAAAATCAGCACATTCTGACAGAGGACACCCAACCATCTGTACCTTTACTGAGTCTGTGACCCCTGACCTTCAGGGTTGCCCTTATCAACTCCTTGCCTGCTCCCTTCTGTTTCTCTTGCCAACAGCTCCCCAGCCTGCCCTTTCTCAGCCTCACATCTGGTGTCCCGGCACTCTCCTCTCCAGCTTCCTCACCCTTCACATGCGATCCATTGTCACGTTGGTCCCTGGCACTGGTCACTACTTTCAGTGTCCTACCACGTCTCTGGAGTGTTTGCAGACACCTTTCAGCCACATCAGTCTCCTTGCTGTTTCCCGGTCAGACCTCTCCACTCACCTGCACTGCTCTTGCTTCTTCCTGCCTGCCCTGTATTACCCTCATCCTTTACTTAGCCCATTTCCCTGGCCTTTAGGAGAGGAGAAGGGTTAAAGTAGTTTGGACCTGACATTGGGGCAGCTTGATCGCTGTGAATTTGTTTTGCAAACACTACATAGATTGTGAGTTCACCTGACAGTTATAGCTGGACCTCTTCCCTTAAGATAATGCAAAAGGCTTGCCCAAATATTAGCAGTTGTTATTATTGCTGTCACAGAAACACAGCATGAGCGCCTCTTATTTTAAAGACAGCTGTAGAAGAGTGTGGGGAAACAGGCACTCTCATGGAGAGGCAATTTAGAAATCTCTCTCAGAATCTACCCTAAATATACATAAGTGCATGCGTATCTCTATATATGCATATACATATATCCATACAGAGCTATATAATTTTGCATATATATTCATATATTTGATATCTCTCAAGATACATATGAAATTGATAACATTGGTTATAGTCAGAGGAAGGCAATGGGATAGGGTGTGAGAGAGACTTTTCGTTGCATTCCTTTGTGTGCCTTTTGAATTTTGGTCATTGAAGTATTACTTATTTAAAAAATATTTTTAGTGTACTATTCTATGCCCAGCAATTCCACTTCAAGGAATTTATCCCACAGAAATATTTGTATACGTGTTAGCAAAACTGCATGTAAAATAGTGTTAATGGTGACATGTCTATAGTAACAACAATAACAAAACTAGGAGCAACCTCAAAGTCCATCAGTAGGGGCTGGTGCATCAGTTACTACTTACCTCTACTGTTGTTTAGAAGAATGAGGTAGACTAATACGGAAAGGTTGCTGAATTAGGATGTGGTAGGGTATGCTGCAGTCACAAACAACCCCCAAGTCTCAGCAGCTTAGTGTAACAAAGGATTGTGTCTCACTCCGAGAAAACCTGTGGATCCAGCGGACTCTGCAGGCAGCCACTGAGCACTCAGGCTGCTTGGATCTTGTGGCTCTGCCGTCTCAAACACAAAGCTTCCTCAATCACCAGGGTGGCGTGGACGCCAGCTTCTCTGCTCTTTGGCCCAGGAGTGTGTGTATCCCATAGCCTGTTGGCCAGAGCTAATCACATGGCCTGCCTCACTGCAAGAGGGGCTGGCAGTGCGGGAGAACAGATGGAATGTTTGGGGTGCAGCCATCTTGGCCATATCATTTAGAGTAGACTAATTTTAAAAAGCAACGTATAGATCAGGTTATATAGTGTGTGTGTATGTTTTATATATTATACACACACACATATATCTACACACATATATAATTTTATTTTAAAAATAAATGTATCTGGAGCATAGGCACATAAAGTTTTCTGGAAGGATGTATAAGAAGTTATTAACAATAGGAACCTCTGAAGAGTGGGACTAAGGTTTCCTTGTTTGAATTTTTTTACCGTTATTTTTAATATTTTCAATCTAACAGGAAAATGTTTAAACTGCCTTAAACACTATAGTGTAGTCTTTACCTTCTATTAATATATATTGAGGGTAGAATTAACAAATATTAATTTTTGTGGTTTTTTTGAATCTGGTCTAAATTGACTCCATGAAATGATTCCTGAAAAAAAATTTCAGTTTGAGAAATCTGCATTGTACAACTGTTAATTTACCTTAAATGAAATTAATTTAGAGCTCCAACATGAATGTGTGTATATAATATGAACAGAGTAGAGAGAATAGCAAAATCCACCTATATTTGTACTTCCTTGTGTTCTTTAGTTAAGCCTCACATTTGCCAGTTTTTTAAAATGGGAAATGCCCTTCACCATTTACTCTGTACCACTCCTTTCCTGAATATGCTGGAATTAAAGGGCAGGCAAAGAAATAAGCAATTCATTCATCGTGCACAAGCAAGGAACTGCCTTGCGTCACCTTGGAAAGCCAAATACCCAGCGAGCTATAAAAATACAGTAACAGATGACATAATCCTTACTCCTACGAGAAACATCTTAAAATATATTAATCTCTTGAGGCATTCAAAACACGAAGGTTCACTTTTACAGGTTAATGCCCTCTTTCTACAAAACCAGACATTTTCATTTACAGATGGAGTATATATTCAATGTACATTTAAAAAATACATTTAAACTCTGATTGAAAAACCAAACAGCATACCACCTTGGATGCAGTGGCCTTAGGTTCCTTTTACAGTCGGCATCTTCTCTCTCTCATCAAACCCTCAAAGGACAATGTAATCCCTGAAGGTGCCTATGGCCTGAAAAGAACAATGCGGTTTGAGCTTGTCTGTCTACCAGCGAGAGTCTCTGGAACCCCAGGAAAGAGCCTGCAGCCTCTGATATAGCTCTTCCAGTTCAGGTCCAACACCTATGCTTCTTTGCCCGACTCCTATCTTGATGTCCTTATGGACTGCCTTGACCAGGCTGAGACTATCCTGTAAATGTTAGCTTTTTCTCTCAAATACATCTTTTGATTTTGAAGTTATTTCTTTATGTGTAAATGCTGCCTTATTTTGATGCTTTTATGGCTTTATTAGTTAGTCATCTCTGCCAATAACACACCTCCCCATCAGTTGTGGCTCCAAAACCAGACTCAGTGTATGAGGGACTCATACCTCTCAGTGAACTTAGTACAGACTCTTTTGGTCTCCATTTCTCTGGACCCACTTTCATCATTATCATTTGGTTAACTACGACTGCTACATTCAGAAAAAATGTGTCTTTTCTGGACAAAACAAGGCTGTGAAGCTTATTTTGCTGAGGATTAGG
Organism: Balaenoptera physalus; assembly: GCF_965194825.1. Taxonomy (NCBI): domain Eukaryota; kingdom Metazoa; phylum Chordata; class Mammalia; order Artiodactyla; family Balaenopteridae; genus Balaenoptera; species Balaenoptera physalus. The sequence goes on from NC_138901.1 coordinate 46,255,479, forward strand.
CTTAAGTTAAATTAGATTAAAAATAAATAATACAAAGGGGGGGCCTTCAAGATGGCAGAGGAGTAAGACGTGAAGATCACCTTCCTCCCCACAAATACATCAAAACTCCATCTACATGTGGAACAACTCTTACAGAACACCTACTAAACGCTGGCAGAAGACTCAGACTTCCCAAAAGGCAAGAAACTCCCCACTTACCCAGACACCCTCAGGGGACCTACACGCAGAGATGGGGCCAAACCCAAAGCTGAACCCCAGGAGCTGTGTGAACAAAGAAGAGAAAAGGAAATCTCTCCCAGCAGCCTCAGGAGCAGCAGATTAAATCTCCACAATCAACTTGATGTACCTGCATCTGTGGAATACCTGAATAGACAACGAATCATCCCAAAATTGAGGTGGTGGACTTTGGGAGCAACTGTAGACTTGGGGTTTGCTATCTGCATCTAATTTGTTTCTGGTTTTATGTTTATCTTAGTTTAGTATTTAGAGCTTATTATCATTGGTAGATTTGTTTATTGATTTGGTTGCTCTCTTCCTTTTTTAAATTTTTTATATATATATGTATATTTTTTTCCTTTTTCTCTTTTTGTGAGTGTGTATGTATATGCTTCTTTCTGTGATTTTGTCTGTATAGCTTTGCTTTTGCCATTTGTCCTAGGGTTCTGACTGTCCTTTTTTTTTTTTTTTTAATATAGTTATTAGCGCTTGTTATCATTGGTGGATTTGTTTTTTGGTTTGGTTGCTCTCTTCTTTCTTTTTTTTTATTACTTTTTAATTTTTTTATTTTTAATAATTTTTTTCTATTTTAATAACTTTATTTATTTATTTATTTATTTTTCTTTCTTTTTTTTTCTCTGTTTTCTTCTGAGCCATATGGCTGACAGGGTCTTGGTGCTCTGGCCAGGTGTCAGGCCTGAGCCTCTGAGGTGGGAGAGCCAAGTTCAGGACATTGGTCCACCAGAAACCTCCCGGCCCCACGTAATATCAAATGGCAAAAGCTCTCCCAGACATCTCCATCTCAATGCTAAGACCCAGTTCCACTCAACGACCAGCAAGCCACAGTGCTGGACACCCTATGCCAAACAACTAGCAAGACAGGAACACAACCCCACCCATTAGCAGAGAGGCTGCCAAAAATCATAATAAGGTCACAGACACCCCAAAACACACCACTGGACGCGGTCCTGCCCACCAGAAAGAGAAGATCCAGCCTCATCCACCAGAACACAGACACCAGTCCCCTCCACCAGGAAGCCTACACAACCCACTGAACCACCCTTACCCACTGGGAGCAGACACCAAAAACAATGGGAACTACGAAACTGCACCCTGTGAAAAGGACACCCCAAACACAGTAAGTTAAGCAAAATGAGAAGACAGAGAAATACACAGCAGATGAAGGAGCAAGGTAGAAACCCACCAGACCAAACAAATGAAGAGGAAATAGGCAGTCTACCTGAAAAAGAATTCAGAGTAATGATAGTAAAGATGATCCAAAATCTTGGAAACAGAATGGAGAAAATACAAGAAACGTTTAACAAGGACCTAGAAGAACTAAAGAACAAACAATGATGAACAACACAATAAATGAAATTAAAAATTCTCTAGAAGGAATCAATAACAGAATAACTGAGGCAGAAGAATGGATAAGTGACCTGGAACATAAAATAGTGGAAATAACTACTGCAGAGCAGAATAAAGAAAAAAGAATGAAAAGAATTGAGGACAATCTCAGAGACCTCTGGGATAATATCAAACAACCAACATTTGAATTATAGGGGTCCCAGAAGAAGAAGAGAAAAAAAAAGGGACTGAGAAAATATTTGAAGAGATTATAGTTGAAAACTTCCCTAATATGGGTAAGGAAATAGTCAAGTCCAGGAAGCACAGAGAGTCCCATACAGTATAAATCCAAGGAGAAACACACCAAGACACATATTAATCAAAGTATCAAAAATTAAATACAAAGAGAAACTATTAAAAGCAGCAAGGGAAAAGCAACAATTAACATACAGTGGAATCCCCGTAAGGTTAACAGCTGATCTTTCAGCAGAAACGCTGCAAGCCAGAAGGGAGTGTCAGGACATATTTAAAGTGATGAAACGGAAAAACCTACAACCAACATTACTCTACCCAGCAAGGATCTCATTCAGATTCGACAGAGAAATTAAAACCTTTACAGATAAGCAAAAGCTAAGAGAATTCAGCACCACCAAACCAGCTCTACAACAAATGCTAAAGGAACTTCTCTAGTCAGGAGACACAAGAGAAGGAAAAGACCTACAACAACAAACCCAAAACAATTAAGAAAATGGTAATAGGAACATACATATCGATAATTACCTTAAATGTAAATAGATTAAATGCTCCAACCAAAAGACATAGACTGGCTGAATGGATACAAAAACAAGACTCATACATATGCTGTCTACAAGAGACCCACTTCAGACCTAGGGACACATACAGACTGAAAGTGAGGGGATGGAAAAAGATATTCCATGCAAATGGAAATCAGAAGAAAGCTGGAGTAGCAATTCTCATATCAGACAAAACAGACTTTAAAATAAAGACTATTACAAGAGACAAAGAAGGACACTAAATAATGATAAAGGGATCAATCCAAGAAGAAGATACAACAATTGTAAATATTTATGCACCCAACATAGGAGCACCTCAATACATAATGCAAATGGTAACAGCCATAAGAGGGGAGATCGACAGTAACACAATCATAGTAGGGGACTTTAACACCCCACTCTCACCAATGAACAGATCATCCAAAATGAAAATAAATAAGGAAACACAAGCTTTAAATGATACATTAAACAAAATGGACTTAATTGATATTAATAGGACACTCCATCCAAAAACAGCAGATTACACTTTCTTCTCAAGTGCTCACGGAACATTCTCCAGGATAGATCATATCATGTGTCACAAATCAAGCCTTGGTAAATTTAAGAAAATTGAAATCGTATCAAGTATCTTTTCAGACCACAACGCTATAAGACTAGATATCAATTATAGGAAAAAGTCTGTAAAAGATACAAACACATGGAGGCTAAACAGTACACTACTAAATAACCAAGAGGTCACTGAAGAAATCAAAGAGAAAATCAAAAAATACCTAGAAACAAATGACAATGAAAACACAACGAGGGCTTCCCTGGTGGCGCAGTGGTTGAGAATCTGCCTGCCAATGCAGGGGACACGGGTTCGAGCCCTGGTCTGGGAAGATCCCACATGCCACGGAGCAACTAGGCCCGTGAGCCACAATTACTGAGCCTGCGCGTCTGGAGCCTGTGCTCCGCAACAAGAGAAGCCGCGACAGTGAGAGGCCCGCGCACCGCGATGAAGAGTGGCCCCCACTTGCCGCAACTGGAGAAAGCCCTCACACAGAAACGAAGACCCAACACAGCCGTAAATAAATAAATAAATAAATAAATAAATCCAAAGTTTAAAAAAATGTCAGGACTAATCTCTACCTTCGTTAAAAAAAAAAAAAAAGAAAGAAAACACAACGACCCAAAACCTATAGGATGCAGCAAAAGCAGTTCTAAGAGGGAAGTTTATAGCAATACATTCCTACCTCAAGAAACAAGAAACACCTCAAATAAACAACCTAAACTTACACCTAAAGCAATTATAGAAAGAAAAACAAAAAAACCCCAAAGGTAGCAGAAGGAAAGAAATCATAAAGATTAGATCAGAAATAAATGAAAAAGAAATGAAGGAAACAATAGCAAAGATCAATAAAACTAAAAGCTGGTTCTTTGAGAAGGTAAAAATATTGATAAACCATTAGCCAGACTCATCAAGAAAAAAAGGGAGAAGACTCAAATCAATAGAATTAGAAATGAAAAAAGAGAAGTAACCGCTGACACTGCAGAAATACAAAGGATCATGAGGGATTACTACAAGCAACTGTATGCCAATAAAATGGATAACCTGGAAGAAATGGATTAATTCTTAGAAAAGCACAACCTTCCGAGACTGAACCAGGGAGAAATAGAAAATATAAACAGACCAATCACCAGCACCGAAATTGAGACTGTGATTAAAAATCTTCCAACAAACAAAAGCCCAGGACCAGATGACTTCATAGGCGAATTCTATCAAACATTTAGAGAAGAGCTAACACCTATCCTTGTCAAACTCTTCCAAAATATAGCCGAGGGAGGAACACTCCCAAACTCATTCTACGAGGCCACCATCACCCTGATACCAAAAGATGCCACAAAAAAATAAAACTATAGGCCAGTAGTTTGATGAACTAGATGCAAAACTGATGAACATAGATGCAAAAATCCTCAACAAAATACTAGCAAACAGAATCCAACAGCACATTAAAAGGATCACACCATGATCAAGTGGGGTTTATGCCAGGAATGCAAGGATTCTTCAATATACGCAAATCAACCAATGTGATAATCCATATTAACAAATTGAAGGAGAAAATCCATATGATCATCTCAATAGATGCAGAAAAAGCTTTTGACAAAATTCAACACCCATTTATGATAAAAACCCTCCAGAAAGTAGGCATAGAGGGAACTTACCTCAACATAATAAAGACCATATATGACAGACCCACAGCCAATATCATTCTCAATGGTGAAAAACTGAAACCATTTCCACTAAGATCGGGAACAAGACAAAGGTTGCCCACTCTCACTGCTATTATTCAACATATTTTTGGAAGTTTTAGCCACAGAAATCAGAGAAGAAAAAGAAATAAAAGGAATCCAAATGGGAAAAGAAGAAGTCAAACTGTCACTGTGTGCAGATGACATGATACTTTACATAGAGAATCCTAAAGATGCTACCAGAAAACTCCTAGAGCTAATCAATGAATTTGGTAAAGTAGCAGGAGACAAAATTAATGCACAGAAATCTCTTGCATTCCTATACACTAATGGTGAAAAATCTGAAAGAGAAATTAAGGAAACACTCCCATTTACCACTGCAACAAAAAGAATAAAATACCTAGGAATAAAACCTACCTAAGTAGACAAAAGACCTGTATGCAGAAAACTATAAGACTGATGAAAGAAATTAAAGGTGATACAAACAGATGGAGAGATATACCGTGTTCTTGGATTGGAGGAATCAACATTGTGAAAATGACTATACTACACAAAGCAATCTACAGATTCAATGCGATCCCTATCAAACAACAATGGCATTTTTCACAGAACTAGAACTAAAAATTTCACAATTTGTATGGAAACACAAAAGACCCTGAATAGCCAAAGCAATCTTGAGAAAGAAAAACGGAGCTGGAGGAATCAGGCTCCCTGACTTCAGACTCTAATACAGAGCTACAGTAATCAAGACAGTATGGTACTGGCACAAAAACAGCAATATAGATCAGTGGAACAGGATAGAAAGCCCAGAGATAAACCCACGCACATATGGTCACCCTATCTTTGATAAAGGAGGCAAGACTATACAGTGGAGAAAAGACAGCCTGTTTAATAAGTGGTGCTGGGGAAACTGGACAGCTACATGTAAAAGAATGAAATTAGAACACTCCCTAACACCATACACAAAAACAAACTCAAAATGGATTAAAGACCTAAATGTAAGGCCAGACACTATAAAACTCTTAGAGGAAAACATAGGCAGAACACTCCATGACATAAATCACAGCAAGATCCTTTTTGACCCACCTCCTAGAGAAATGGAAATAAAAACAAAAATAAATGGGACCTAATGAAACTTAAAAGCTTTTGCACAGCAAAGGAAACCATAAACAAGACGAAAAGACAGCCCTTAGAATGGGAGAAAATATTTGCAAACGAAGTAACTGACAAAGGATTAATCTCCAAAATATACAAGCAGCACATGCAGCTCAATATCAAAAAAACAAGCAACCCAATCCAAAAATGGGCAGAAGACCTAAATAGACATTTCTCCAAAGAAGATATACAGATTCCCAGCGAACACATGAAAGGATGCTCAACATCACTAATCATTAGAGAAATGCAAATCAAAACTATAATAAGGTATCACCTCACACTGGTCAGAATGGCCATCATCAAAAAATCTACAAACAGTAAATGCTGGAGAGGGTGTGGAGAAAAGGGAACCCTCTTGCACTGTTGGTGGGAATGTAAATTGATACAGCCACTATGGAGAACAGTATGGAGGGTCCTCAAAAAACTAAAAATAGAACTACCATATGACCCAGCAATCCTACTACTGGGCATATACCCTGAGAAAACCATAATTCAAAAAGAGTCATGTACCACAATGTTCATTGCAGCTCTATTTTCAATAGCCAGGACACAGAAGCAACCTAAGTGTCCATTGACAGATGAATGGATGAAGAAGATGTGGCACATATATACAATGGAATATTACTCAGCCATAAAAAGAAATGAAAGTGAGTTATTTGTAGTGAGGTGGATGGACCTAGAGTCTGTCATACAGAGTGAAGTAAGTCAGAAAGAGAAAAACAAATACCGTATGCTAACACATATATATGGAATCTAAAAGAAAAAAAAAAGGTTCTGAAGAACCTAGGGGCAGGACAGGAATAAAGACGCAGATGTAGAGAATGGACTTGAGGACACGAGGAGGGGGAAGGGTAAGCTGGGACAAAGTGAGAGAGTGGCATGGACATATATACACTACCAAATGTAAAATAGATAGCTAGTGGGAAGCAGCCGCATAGCACAGGGAGATCAGCTCAGTGCTTTGTGTCCACCTAGAGGGGTGGGATAGGGAGGGTAGGACGGAGACACAAGAGGGAGGAGATATGGGGATGTATGTATACATATAGCTGATTCACTTTCTTTTACAGCAGAAACTAACACACCATTGGAAAGCAATTATACTCCAAGAAAGATGTTAAATAAATAAATAAATAATACAAATGTTACTTTCCTGACGTAGCTGATAGCGTTAAACTGCTAATTGAAAACCAGGCCTTATCAAAATTTAAAGAATTGTAAACATAGAAAGTAATAAAAATAAATACATGCTTACACTGCTGAGATTTTTATGGACTTTTGAGTTAGATTTTATAAACTATTCTTAAGTATTACAAATTGTAACTTGGTCCTGCCGTGGATGACGAATATCCAGCCTGGGTCATGCTCGACTACACCATAAGAGTTTAACAGCATCCAGAATGGTCCATACTTTGTTGAACAAAATGAGTTCACGGGTCTCACTCTTGGCTGTCACTGTAATGTCAAATTGTCATAAAGAGTTTCTGAATGCCCTCTGTTTCCGTACTTACCACAGACCAAGCAACAAACAATTTGCAGACTGGAACACTTGGAGTAACACTTCTTGGGACTATTGGAGAATATAAGGAAATATAGAAGCACTTGAAATATTAAACAGCAATAAAAATTCTGTAGCTTAAAGGGTAATAAAAGAATGGCCCCAGTGTAGCATCCAGTTCATTGACAAATAAGTTGTAGAGTCAGTGAATCCTTAGTATCCAGTAAAGAGAGAGATTATTCAGGCTAGAGGGGCCAAGGAGAGAGAGTGGAGCTGGTGGAACTTGAAACACTTCTTAAAGGATAATTAAATGTTTAAAAATATAATTCGGATCAATTTTATTTTAGTCATTGTAGTATCTTGATTAACTAATTGAATTGTTCTATAAGCCAAAACTAAACATTAGTCATACTAATTAGTAATATGTAAATACTGATTTTACTACATAAATCTTAATGTCAGCCTTTGAATGCAAAGGACACTTCCTTGCTCGTGTTCTTTTTTAAAAATAAATAAATTAAAAGTCTTTGTTCTTTTGAATCATTACAAATTTCTTGGTAATTACTGTGTTTGAACCAGATTCTTTGTAAGTGAGAATACTCCGTAAGTTTCCTTTAAAAAGCTCTGCTTTGCAGATGTTGTTTTGTAATATGGGATCAATTCTTGCCAGCTCAATCTTCCTTTTTTATTTATCCTGCATGTAGTTTGTATTGCATCACTTCCTTTGCAAGGGAATTGACTACAGGATCTGAGGGTAGGGTCATTTTTTCATTGTTTTTGCACAGTGTCTATTACCTATTTATGGAATTATAACTTTCTGTTAGTCATCACCAAAAATTAAATGGGAGTTATTATTGCACCTGTCAACTGGTAGTGTGGTGAGCTGTACACAAGTGAGAGATGAATTTTTTTTCCTCAGACCAGTTTTATTATTTTTAAGCCTTAGTCCCATTTTAAAATAGGATACTATCCCTAAAAGAATCCATATTTCTACCTTCTCTTGAAAAATTAGAACTTCTGGTGCAACTCAATCTACATTTCAGAATAGGAACCATCTATGAAAGTAATAGCTGCACCCTTTATACAGAGCACACACTTGTCTAGTCCCAGCCATGCCATTTGACTGACTTTCTGCTTCACTTGTGTTTCCTGATGCCTGGCCTTCATAGACAGCTTGGTTTGATCATAGGACTAGCCTGTAAGAGCATGATTTACCCACCAAATTCAAAACCACACCAAAACAAAACCCTCAGCTTTACCAGCACCATCAGTTACCTTTCCTAACTTGACTTATGTGTCATTTGAATAATTAAATTATGTATAAATCTGTGGTTAAATAAATTGATCTCAGAAATAGATTATTATCTGTATAAACAAATATTGTGTGTATATGGATATTTACACACACATTTATGTGAGAATAAGACAAATCTGAAAACATGCTAACAATTGGAGAATCATCTGAGTGAAGGATATTTGAGAGTTTCTTAATGCTCTTCCTACAACTTTTAAGTTTGAAATTATTTCAATATGAAAATTATTTTTAAACGTCAAAGCTAACTCTCAGTCACAGATTGTCAGTGAGAAAGATTTTTTCTTCCCTAAGTGATTAATCTTTTAGTCTGAATTTAGGGAAGGGGAACATTTAAGGCCAACCTAATTGATACCACGTCTTACAAGTTATCTTCCAGTAAAGAAAAATTTTTTTCTTCTAGTTGATATGCAGAATAAAACTTAGAAAAAAGATTTTTTGTATGTATGAGCAACCGAAACAACTTGTCTCTGCATCTAATTGTTAGTACCATGACATAAGCAAGCATTCAAAGCACAAATATTAATAAATGCAGGCTTCTATGTATCCAAAGAAGGACCTTATTAGCAGAGTTTATCCATATTTCTGATGGGTAGACATCCACATCTTACATATTTTAAACAAGCAACCGTGTTGTCAAGAGGGCACAGATTTGAGCTATGTGTTCATTTGTGGTGAAGAACTTGTGCCAGTTTAGTCGCACACTTTGGCCTCATCAGCAGTATGTGTCTCCTAGAAGGCTGGTAAGGATACCAGCTGTAGCGCACACAGCCGCAACAGAGAACAAAGATAAATCGTCAACAACCAAATGCATTCTCCTTACTTTCCCAAATAAACCAGACGATTTGTCCCAGATTTGGGTAGTGGAAGCCTCTTTCTGCTGGCAGCAGTATCCTTTTGACATGTCCCTGTCATTCTTGGAGCACTTCCTTACTCCCTGGCTCAGGAATACTGATTCCAGGTTCATCTAGTGCTTTCCCTGGCCGGGTGATGGATTCAGCCATTTCTTCCAAGAGCCTTGGTTCCTGTTGGTGGTGTGTGGCTTTTAAAAACCAAGATCTGGGTAGTGGGTCCAGTTGTTGCTGCCAGTGTATCATTGCTTCCAGGCTTGCTCAGCAGAATTTGAGGGGGAACATGCTTACACACATATACATACGTGGGTTTCTATTTCTTTGTCTATTTATGTGAAATATCAGGAGTTCATCCCAGTACCTCCCATTTCAGTCTAACCCCCTGGGTTTGTTTGCGCCGTCTCGCTTCCGTATTTGTAATTTCTTTCTGCAGAAGTGAGAAGCCTGGCTCCCATCGTCCTCAACATATTTACTTATTTCCTTAATCCTCCCGTATGTAACTGATTTCCCCACCGTGCGGCCCCTACCCTGTTGGACACCCCAGCTGCCCTGGTGGAATCCTCCTCCTGGCCTCACCACTCACACCGAGCCAGCCGAGTCCTCGGTCCTGGCTCTGCCAAGTACACCAGCCATGCTGGCCAAACCTTGACTTTTTAAACTTAGATGACTTATAAGCAAAAACTCGAGACAGCGTATTTCCTGAAATTAGAAAATGAGAGGATTAATATTTTTCTTTATTCAATCGCATAGTTTCAATTCTTATTCACAGAGGACGACGGAAGTTATTTCAGTTAAAGATTTGGAAATAATGCTGTTTGTAAGTAGGCTTAGCTTTTCTTTTCCTTTTTGAAGTGTAACGTTAACAGACATTTAGAGAAACTGTGTGCAGCTTCCATGAGCAAGGCTGAACTTCAGGGACAGCTGCTTTCTGAGGGCAGCTAGAGCTTTTCCTATTGGCCCGGTTACAGGGGGACACTTAAAAGAAAAAATAAATATTATAGTATTTGTCTTACATTGGCCACCAGTCTACTCACATAAATTCCTTTCTCAGTTTGATCTTAGCAATAATAAAAAAAGATTTTTTCTGCTTTAGGAACTTAGAAAAAATAGGGAAAATTATTTGTTTTTTCCATTTCCTGATGTATTTGATCTGTTTTTAGTTTTTGACTCTCTTCTTTGCCACCACATTCTTCCTCTCTTAGTTCACTTCCTGATGTCTGCTGCTCCTGAGTGTAAGACAGCACTTGGTTATTTTCACAAGTGGAAAAGGACCGATTGGATCAAGCAGAGTCGTTGATTATCCATGTCTGTGTGGCTTCAGAATGTGTTGATTTTTATCATTTGAATATGGGCCCATCTAATACTTTCCAATTCTAATAATGAATCTCTTATGGTGCCAGGTCCCTCCTCCCTTAATAAAAATTCCCTTGGGTCCCACGGCAGCGTGCTAGGAATGAGTAAAAATAAATTTAAAAGAAATCTGGCTCATGGTTTCTTAGGGAACTTGATGACAATTTAGGAATAAAGCTGTAAAATGCAACATCTCAAATATCATGTAAAGATGAAAACACTTTGCAGAGCTGTAAGAGTTGATGGCTTTTGACTTTTATATCTTCTCAACCCCTTCCAAAGTCAGCTCCCTTCTCCTTACCATAATAACTTTATCCCCAAATGAACAGCCATTATTGAAGGACCCTGGTGAGCAGCTCTTGATATTTCACTTGGAGATGCCATGTGACATTCTTAATTTCCTTTTAAAGCTTGTTGGCATCGGAGGAGTTGCAGTATTAGCAGATTAGCACTGTGAAAGTTCTGTACGCCCCGGACACTTCCAACATGGGACAGTAAGTGTGCCAACTTAACCTCCCTCCTTCCCCTGAGGCTGCTGTCCCCAGCCCCAGAGTCAGGCTACCAAAATGACATGTATCCTACACCACTGATAGGGGAAAGGAAGTTAACCCTTCACTCTACCTTAGACACAAAACAGGTTGTTTAAAAAAAGCAAAACAAAAAACCGCAAGCCAAGAGAGAAGGCCAGCTCTAGCAAGTACGAAGATAATGCAACATTAAAAGCTTTACATGAGGAGATGTGGCCTTAATAGATGTTGCAGACTTCTGACAAGGAAAGCCAAGGAGAGAGCCAGGCGACAAAGTTTCTGGCCATTCATTCAGTAAATATTTTTGCTGGTTTTAAAATCCTCTGCTCAGTGGCGGCTATTAATTCACCCCAACAGAAACAATAGCGGAACACATAACTTAGGAGCATCTGGGCAAATTTCCAGTTTCCTTCCTCTTATGAAACCCCTCTGTAGGAGAAACAGATCTCCCTCCCAGGCCAATGAAAGCTTTGCTTTGTGGTTCACATTTCTCCAAGCAGAGATAATGGTTAGGAGATTGTTTTAAATATATGGTGATTTTCTTCTTACCTGTAACTGGGCATGTGACGTCAACAAAAGGTTTGGGAAGATTTTCTGTTAATATTTAAAAACATATGATTAGCAACATATGTGAAAAATATCTAACGCAGTTCTTGATACAACAGGTGCACAATAAATATAAGTTTAGTGTGACTTTGTTTATTGACTTAAAGCAGGTGTTTAAGTTCAATAAACAGGTGTATTTAAAACAAAAAACAGCTGTATTTACAAAGGAAATAATTCATTCACTTGGCTACAGAGCCATTTATTTCTCTTCAGTGTCACCTGCAACATAGCTACCACCCAGCTTGTACCCAAAAGCTGCCTACCTGGTTGACCCAGGACTGAATAGCAAAGCCTTCACATGTTATGAAAACCGGGATAAGGAACTATAGTTTTTGAAAAGTGATACAGTATATTGATTAGGTGTTCTGTCATTTACTAAATTAGGCATAGTTGTGAAAAAGTGACAGGGTATGCCTGTTAGCTTTCCTGTCTCCCAGGGAACCCAGGGAGCAGGATACCTGGGTACAGGTAAGGTAGAGGGGCTTCCTACCAGTATAAATTTGAGGGTGGGGTGGGATAAGAATCCTAAGTTTACTATATATAAAATAGATAATCAACAAGGACCTACTGTATAACACAGGGAACTCTACTCAATATTCTGTAATAACCTATATGAGAAAAGAATCTGAAAAAGAATGGATATATGTATATGTATAACTGAATCAGTTTGCTGTACACCTGAAACTAACACAACATTGTAAATTAACTATACTCCAATATAAAATAAAAATGAAAAAAACATTTTAAAAATGCTTAATAACTAAACATTCAAAAAAAAAAAAAGAATCCTAAGTTTATCCTATTTAGTTTCAGTCCTCAGACATCTTTGGGATTTATGTATGTGTTTTTTAGGAGTGTTCAGTACTGTAGTTTAAGTGGTTTATAGTATTATTCAAAATGCATAATTGTTATCCATATATGTAATTGTGCATTCCTACCGAAGAGTTTTCTGACTCATTTTCCTGAGCAGTGTTGGGTTTATAAATAGGCTAACTCCTTGGTTAAGGCAAAATGGAGTTAACTACTTCCCCAGGTAGACAAATGGTTACTTTAATCAAAAATCATTTTTAAATGAAATGGATATAAAGGAATAAATATGTAACAGTTGAGCCCTGTGTTGGATAAATTATATTTGTTACTTGTCGATTGGAAGAGAAAATATTGTGTCATGTCATTAATAGGACAGTTTCCTTTTTTTAAATATTTTATTTATTTGGTTGTGCTGGGTCTTAGTTGCAGCCGGCAGGCTCCTTAGTTGTGGCGTGCGCACTCAGTTACAGCATGCATGTGGGATCCAGTTCCCTGACCAGGGATCGAACCTGGGCCTCCTGCATTGGGAGCATGGAGTCTTGGGCAGTCCTAGGCAGTTTCCCTTTTATCTTTGGTCTAGATCTTCATGCCTGTCATTATCAGACACTCAGCATCTCATAGCTAAATAATACTATTGTGATGTAGTCATACACTGACATTGTAAGATACATAACATCTTTATTATGGGAGTTTTTTGTTTTGTTTTTTGTTTTTACTGATTTTACGTTTTTTGTTTTTACTAATATTATTTGAATATCTGAGCATCCGTTCTCTTGGTCTGAGGGTCTCTAGTTTCTGTGGACTCTTATAGTTTCTTATAGTGACTTTACTGTGGTTCAGTTCACCCATCTTTGTATTTCCTCAACTAGGATTTGAGGAACATCAGTCAATTAAATATTTAAATACTATCTAAAAGCTACAGGGTGGCAGATGACCAAAACAGATGATGCGAGTTCCGTGGTGTGGGTTTGGTAAGCTTACAGACCTTTTATGATCTCATGGGAAGAACAGCTTTCCTTGCAAGATCAAAATGTGGCCATTTCAGATTGATTTTCAACAGTGTGTTGAAGGTGCAGGTGCTCCAGACCTAACAGTGACTGTCTACCCTGTGTGGCCGTGTCCTGACACCAGTAGTAGTAGAGACTCACCTGTTGTAAAGTGCCTGGTTGGCTGAGTGCCCTGTGAGTGGGCAGTGTCCTTCTCATGATGCTGACCGACTTGAAAGTTGAACCTTTCCAGACACCCCAGCTGACAGAACAACACAACCTGAAAAGCAGTCCATTTACAGATGTCAACCCAACTGCTGTATTTGACAGATTATGTTTTATATCCTCAAGACTTCTCTTGTTTTCATTGAACTATACCTTAAAATGCTCTGTTTCCTTTTGCCAGGTGAATGAGTTGTGATCTTTGGTAAAAGTGTCTTTCATAGTCAAGAGATTTAGACAGTGTACTGAGAGCTAGTCATTGTATTTTAGTTTTTAACCAAATTGCCTGGGACCTTAGGCGATAGCCTTTATGGAAGTGGGTGTTGGATTGTTTCTAGTGTTTTCTTATACCAAGAAAGGAGAATCATTGAGTAACTTGACATGACCAAATTCAGTTAATGAAAAATTTAAAATAGAACCCAGATATCTACTATCTCTTTAAAATCTTTTTCTTGATTTTAAGTTGGGCAGTAGAGCATGTGGTCCCCTGGCAATGTTTGCCCACCGTGACAGGTAAGGATTTCTGGCTGCCCTTTCTGTTTTCTTTCTTTTTTTTTTTAATTTTAATTTTATTTTTATTTTTTTTAATTTTATTTATTTATTTATTTATTTATTTATTTATTTATTTATTTATTTATTTATTTATTTATTTATTTATTTATTTATGGCTGTGTTGGGTCTTCGTTTCTGTGCGAGGGCTTTCTCTAGTTGTGGCGAGTGGGGGCCACTCTTCATCACGGTGCACGGGCCCCTCACTATTGCAGCTTCTCTTGTTGCGGAGCACAGGCTCCAGACGCGCAGGCTCAGCAATTGTGGCTCACGGGCCTAGTTGCTCCGCGGCATGTGGGATCTTAGTTTCCTGACCAGGGATCAAACCCGCGTCCCCTGCATTGCAAGGCGGATTCTTTACTACTGGACCACCAGGGAAGTCCCCCCTCTCTGTTTTCTTAATACTCTCCCACCCTCTGTGTTGTTCCCTTTGTGTCCAAGGGATCAGATTTAATTAGATTGTGAGAGAAAGAAGAGGAACGTCTTCAGTTGGCTGTCTCTCAGGAATTAGCCTGTCTAAATCCCGGCCACCTCCTAAAATTCTGCTCCTCCTCCACTGTCCCCGTTCTCATTCACAAGCAGCATCGTGGTCTGCTCAGCTCTGGAGGTGAGAAGGCCCGACCCCTCCCTCTTTCTCACCTCTCACATCCAGTCTGGGTCATCCTGTCTCATCAGTTCTGCATCTGCGCTTCAAGCCTGTCTGCTGCTCCGTCTCTCCACCGCTCTGTCCCAACCAAAGCCCTGGTCATCCCTTCCTGGGGCTAATGCAGAAGTATCCTCACTGCTCCACCACCAGGCACTCAATCTTTTCCAGCCCGTGGTCAGAGGGGGCTTGCAAAAAAGTAAATGTGATCAATACTTACAACCCTGCCCTTGAGATAAACCCCAAATCCCCTACGATGTGCCTGCAAGGCTTGCATACTCTAGCCTCTCCCCTCACGCCCCTGACATCACTGTCCCCTTGCTCTCTCTGCTCTGGTCACATTGTCCCGCTCTGGATTCCCCAGGCACGTGTTCTCCCCTCCACCCACGCAGTGTACATTCTGTTGCCTCTTCCCCACACCCCTGTTGAGTGCTGTCCTTCTCGTTACCCTGCACTGGGGCGGGGACAGGTCTGCCTGTTTGTTCCTCCACCCACGGCTCCCAGCACAGTGCTTAGAACATGGGCACTAATAATGATTTATTGAATGAATGAATGCAAATAAAATTAAAGACAGCAGTAAGAACATTTAAAGTTACTATTTCTCTACAAGGAATGCCTTACTATATAATAGAAATGTGTTTTGAAAAAGCAATCATAATCTTTAAAGGGTATATATCAAAAATAAATTATTTCCATAGAGAGGGAAGGGTAGGGGAGGGAAGGGTAGGGAAGGGAAGGGAGGAAGGAAATGAATGGATGAATGAATAATTCAGCCAGGCATCTCCAGACCACACTTTCTGGTTGACTACCTTTGGTGTTGCTCACATGAAGAGACGTTGCTCTGGAGAAGAAAACCAAGAGATGAACTTAGGAAGTCTATAAAACCACCGCCAGTGGCCCTAGCTAGTTTCCTATATCCTGTGAAAAGCCTAAACGTTCTTATGGAGGGGTTTTGGCTTCAGAGGGTCCGTCCTAGAAGAGCGCTTTCTGTCCACGATGCCTAGCTGGATCACGATTCGTTCCACTAACAGAAGTGACCCTCGCCTGAGGATAAACGCAGCGCAGCGCAGGTGCAGCAAGCGGGACACTGGGACCTGAGCGGGGGAAGGACACTGCCTGCCATTCAGAGGGCTGGCGGTGCCGCTCACGGTAAAAATAGGACCTGGTCTTCTGCACCGCATGCCAGTAGTGTGCCTCGGGGTCCGTGGTGGAGTGTCTCATTTCTTATCACGGTCCTGGGAGGTGAGGTAGACACTAGCATTGTCCCACCTTCCAGATGAAGACAGACCCTCTCTAGCAGAGAGGTAAGATCACTTGCCCGTAATCATAGAGCTGGTTGGTGCTGCACCGCCGTCAGGTTGCAGAGCACGCTTTCTTAATGCGCCCTTCTGTCTGCTGTGAGGGTCCAGGGAGGCCTTGCGCTGCACTGGTGGGCTGAGGTGGTACTGCTCAAGCCCGCTCTTCCAGGACTGCAGTGTGTTAATAAAAAGTCAACATCGAGCATCCATCCTATCTCAGATGCTCTTAAGGCAGTGTAAACCAAGAGGTGCCTGGAATTACCTAGATGGAGGCTGTATAATCACATAAATAACGTAAATGTCAAGTAACTTAATTTTTAGGATGCCTTCTTTGAACCTTCCCACTGCTAGAGATGGATTAGGTGTCTTTTCTCTAAGCTTCCATAGCATCCTTTCTATCTTGTTGCCTTAAATCTTTTCTGAAACAGCATGTGTGTGTATCTGTGTGTGTGTGTGTGAGAGAGAGAGAGAGAGAGAGAGAGAGAAAGAGAAGGAGGGAGGGAGGGAAGAAGGGAATGATTTAAAAAATTATGTAATTTTTTTTTAATTTTTATTTATTTATTTATTTGTTTGTTTATTTATGGGTGTATTTGGTCTTTGTTTCTGTGCGAGGGCTTCCTCTAGTTGCGGCGAGTGGGGGCCACTCTTCATCGCGGTGCGCAGGCCTCTCACTATCGCGGCCTCTCTTGTTGCGGGGCACAGGCTCCAGACACGCAGGCTCAGTAATTGTGGCTCACGGGCCTAGCCGCTCTGTGGCATGTGGGATCTTCCCAGACCAGGGCTCGAACCCGTGTCTCCTGCATTAGCAGGCAGATACTCAACCCCTGCGCCACCAGGGAAGCCCAAATTATGTAATTTTTAAACTCTCTTTCATTATGCTTACCACATGGCCTTGTCTGTTTATGTAAACCTTTTAGTACAACAATGCCATGCCTTATTCTTTGTAACTCAGGCTCCTGACATAGTGCCTGGCACGCAGCACTTTTTAGTTCTACTCACATGTTTATGAACACACACAACCAGCAACTAGCAGAGCAGGATTCAAACCCAGGGCTCCAGGGCCGTATAACTCTAAAGCTCGTAATCTTTCCAACGTAGTCCCTGCCCATCTCAGGAACATACGGTAACAAAGGGGATAAAACGAATTGACTCCATCACATAGAGACCATGATTTTGCCAGAAGCAGAAACAAGATGCCTTCACCCTTGGGAGAGATTCTCCCCTAAGAACTGGGGGAGGTGAACTGAGCCGTATTAAAGTTGGCAGTAAGCTAATGAGTGTTGCATAAGTTTGGTACACCAGTAAAGAAAGGGGTCAAAGTTTTGTGTACTTTGAAAATAAAACTGCAATATAGTCTGTCCTTTTGAAACGGGCCAGCATCATTGATTGAAAAAACCCACACCCAGGAAACAGAAATCTCATAGATTGTAAGTGGAAGTATAAATTGCTGCAACCTCTTTGGAAAATAATCTGGCAATAATTCATAAATTTAAATTGCAGATAATCCTCTGAATTACCAATTTCAATTCTAGAAATGTTTTCTACAAGTGTATATACACATATGCACAAAGAAATATATGCCATTATATATATAGTTGCATTGTTCATAGTAACAAATGATTGGTAATAATCAATTAAATATTTTATTGTATATTCACCCATGAAATGAAGTACTATACAGGCATTAAAAATGAGGCTTTTCTCTATTTACTTACATGAAGCCATTGCCAAGATATATATTTTTTTAATTAGAGAGACAGAAGTCATCCATGGAAAAAACTACATGAATGCATATGTGTGTGTATGCCTAAACTATTTCTAGAAGAATTCACAGGAAACCAGTGACAGTGGTTACCTCTGATGAGGGAAGCTGTGGCAGAGATGAGAGAAATACTTTTCACTACCTATTCATTGATATCTTTTGAATCTTTTACTAAGAGTCTGTATTGCCTATTCAAAAGTAATAAATTAATAAAATTTAAACCTACTATATAAGGAAGCATGGAAGTTGGATTTTTATTAGCAACTTTTAATTTTGATATACTTTCAAATTGACAGAAAAATTTCAAGAATACTACAAGAAACTTCCTAGGAGTATACCTTGCATTTAGTTGTTATCTCTCTCTCTTTTTTTTTGTCTTTCGGCCACGCTGCATGGCTTGTGGGTTCTTAGTTCCCCAACCGGGGATCGAACCCATGCCCTCAGCAGTGAAGGAAATGGAGTCCTAACCACTGGACCACCAGGGAGTTCCTGTTGTATCTCTTCTAATCTGGACTGTTATTCAGCATTTGTCTGTTTTCTTGACTGTGAAGTTTTCCACTTATTTTGTAGACTGTCCTTCAGTTTAGGGTTGTTTTCTGTTTCCTCCTGATTAGATTCGGGTTGCGTGTTTTTGGCAGACACCACAGAAGTGATGGCTGTGTCCTCACCGCCTTCTACCAGGAGGAGCTGTCTTTCTCTGGGTTCTCAGCCCCGAGGCTGCAGGAGACACAGCTCTCCTTCAGGGCACACATAGAAGCTTTCAGGTCATTTCATGGCTCTTAAGCTGGGAACTTGAATCCCTGAGGTCATCCTTTTCATTCACCACTTTGTCCAGGGACATTAGGACCTCCCAGCCAACTTCCTATACTTGTTAACTTTTCCAAGAATGTTTGAAAATATCATATATAGTCACCCAGCTCTTTGTTTCTTACAAAGGTTGATTAGGAGTATCCAATGGAGATTTTTTTTTTAGGCGAGTTTATTTTTATTTATTTATTTACATTTTGGCCACGCCTCATGGCATGTGGGATCTTAGTTTCCTGACCAGGGATCGAACCCGTGCCCCCTGCAGTGAAAGTTTGGAGTCCTAACCACTGGACTGCCAAGGAGGTCCCCGCGATGGAGATATTGATGTATCTCTATGGCCAGATCACACCATGGACTATCAGTGCTCTCTTTACTACTAGAAATAGAGTCATTAGTGGCTGTAAATCTAATCATATTAGAGAGCCAATTCCAGAACCCCCAGAACCAGTTCAGAAAACTCATCCTGAAACGGGAACCTTCCTGCACTGTTGGTGGGAATGTAAATTGATACAGCCACTATGGACAACAGTATGGAGGTTCTTTAAAAAAATAAAAAGAGAACTACCATATAACCCAGCAATCCCACTACTGGGCACATACCCTGAGAAAACCATAATTCAAAAAGAGACATGTACCACAATGTTCATTGCAGCTCTATTTACAATAGCCAGGACATGGAAGCAACCTAAGTGTCCATCAGTAGATGAATGGATAAAGAAGATGTGGCACATATATACAATGGAATATTACTCAGCCATAAAAAGGAACGAAACTGAGTTATTTGTAGTGAGGTGGATGGGCCTGGAGTCTGTCATACAGAGTGAAGTAAGTCAGAAAGAGAAAAACAAATACCGTATGCTAACACATATATATGGAATCTAAGAAAGCAGTACTGATGAACCTAGTGGCAGGGCAGGAATAAAGATGCAGATGTAGAGAATGGACTTGAGGACATGGGGAGGGGGAAGGGTAAGCTGGGACGAAGTGAGAGAGTGGCATGGACATATATACACTACCAAATGTAAAATAGATAGCTAGTGGGAAGCAGCCGCATAGCACAGGGAGATCAGCTCAGTGCTTTGTGACCACCTAGAGGGGTGGGATAGGGAGGGTGGGAGGGAGGCTCAAGAGGGGTGGGATAGGGAGGGGATATGGAGATGTATGTATACATATAGCTGATTCACTTTGTTTTAAAGCAGAAACTAACACACCATTGTAAAGCAATTATACTCCAAGAAAGATGTGGGGGGAAAAAAAAAAACTCATCCTTAAAATTCTGTTCCTCTGGAACCACTCTTGGTACCAAAATCTGTGTTAGTTTAGGTTACCCAGAGAAACAGAACCAACAGGATAAGAGTATGTGTGTGTGTGTGTGTGTGTGTGTGTGTGTGTGTGTGTGTGTAAACAGTTTTTCGCTTATGTAATTTTGGACACTGTGAAGTCCAAGACCTGCAGTAGGCAAGCAGGAGACCCAAGACAGCCGATGGTGTAAATTCTAATCTGAGTGTGTACTAAGGCAGGAGACCTATGTCCCAGCCAGCTCAAAGACAGCCAGGCAGAAAGGATGCCTTCTTACCCGTTTATTCTAATCAGGCCTTCGACGGTTGGATGAGGCTCGCACATTGGGGAGGGCACTCTGCTTTGCTCGGTCTGCTGATTCTAATGTAATCTCAACTAAAATGACCCTCACAAACACACCCAGAAAAATGTTTGACCAAACGTCTGGGCACCCCGTGGCCCAGTCAACTTGACATATCAGATTAACCACCACAGGCACATGCGTTTGTTTGTTTCAGTATTGGTGATATTAATTTTGATCAGTTGGTTTAAGTGGCTATAAGGTTTCTCCACTAAAAATTATTATCTTTCCCTTTTGTAATTAATAAGTGATTTATGGGGAGATCCTTTGAGTCTGTGTAAATATCCTCTTCCTAGTCACACTTTCAACTCCTTGTTTAGCATACTTGGATCATTTTCTAACTCACATCATTCCTTCTGTATTTCTTAAGTGGCATTCCACTCTAAAGAAGGGCTTTTCCTTCTCTTATTTATTTCTTTTTTACATTGGTGTGGACTCACAGATTCTTATTTTATCCAAAGGATTATAATGTTCCTAACCTTAATTATTTTAATGCTCATATGGTCCTAGATTTGGCCAGGAGCCCATTCAAGCTGGCTGCTCTGGCCTTTTGACATGTCCCCGTTGTTCCTTGAGTACTTCCCTACTTTCTGGCTCAACATGCTATTCCAGTTTCATCTTCTGTTTTCCCTGTCCAAGCTCTGGAGTCAGCTTTTCCTCCAAGGAGCCCTGGGTCCTTTTAGTTAATTAAGAAGGACGGTATTTATAAGCCAACATCTGGGTGCCATTGCTTCTAAGCTCTCTCAGCAAACGGAGCTAGGAAATGTATGTGTACATACATCATCCCCCCTTTTATCTCCCGTAATCCATAAATTTATACTGAAATCTCCAATTCTAAGTCAACCCCATGTATTTTGTAACTTCCTTCTCTAACAGTGAAAAAAACCTGTCTTGGTTGGAGTAGGTACCGTTCAATCATATTTTCCTGGAATAAAAATTGCTATTTATATCTAGATTATGTGAAGTTTCCCACATGAAGGGAAAGATTATTTTATGTTGGGTCATGGGGATATGGCCCATTTTTAACTAGATGACATCTTGCTATATTTAGTACTCCCCCCACCCCAGTTTTTGAAAGTCACAAGGAAATAAGAGAAGTGAAACAAAGTATATAAATAGGAAAAAATGGTAAGGATGGCAGGTGATTTAAAGTTTTGCACACCTGATAGCCTGGATTTTCTCTGTAAGTAGAATGTAAAACCATTTTCTGAGAGAGTAGAGGTGGGATAAAGGAATATATTCATTCATTCCTTTATTTTTTCATTCATCAAATATTTAACCACCCCCTATAAATTCCAGGAGCATGTTGCATGCTGAAGATAAAACAATGATCAAGATAGATATGATCTGTACTCCCCCGCTGGAGACAGACAATAAACAAGAAACTGCTTGTGGTAAATACTATAAAGGAAACAAGTAAGTGTGAGATGATGGGGGTGGGGTGCAGTTTAGACGGGAAAGAATTTGTTTTATTCTCAGCCAGAGCACACAGTGACCAGGAGTAGTTGGCATGAGATGGGCCAGTATCTCAATATCAGATTGGCCTGACATTGAGGTTTTCCACGGAAGAGATTTAAGGATAGGAATGAGTAGTTAGGTTTATATTTTCAGATCATGCTTCCTGCTGTATGGAGATTGAAAGGGGACAGACCAATTAAGACGATACCTATGATGGGGAAGATACCTGTGACTCCATATTCTTGCTAACATTGTTCACTATAAAACTCTTGATCTATAGGTGAAAAATTGTATCATATTGTTGGTTGGATTTGCATTTCCTTAAATGTAAGTGAAATTGAGACACATTTTCATGGAATTTATTTTGGTATAACTAGTTGCATCAGGTTCCTAGAGTTGCTGCAACAAATTACAACAAACTAGGTGGCTTAAAGCAGTGGGCATTTATTGTCTCACGGTTCTGAAGGCTGGAAGTCCAAAATGGAGGTGTCAGCCGGCCATGCTTTCCTCTGAAACCTGTAGAGGAGAAATCCTTCCTTGCCTCCTTGCGAGCTTCCAGTGGTGACCATCAGACTGTGGCATTCCTTGGCTGGTAGCTGCATCTGCCTCTGTCATCACAGGGCATCCTCCCTCGGTATCTGTCTGTCTTCACAGGCATTTTCCTCTTCTTGGAAGGATACCAGTCATACTGGATTAGGGCCCATCTAATGACCTCATCTTGATCACATCTGAAAAACCTTATTTCCAAATAAGGTCACCCTCCCAGGTATCAGGAATTAGCACTTCAACATACCTTTTTGGGGGAACACAATTCAAGCCACCACACTAATAATCTGCATTTTGTTTTTCCAGGTGGCTAGCTCATTTTCTAACACTATTTATTGACATTTATTATTGGTATTATTGCTGTTTTGAAATGTCACCACTGCCATATACTGAAGTCTTCAGGAATACCAATTATGTCACCTCCGTTATCTCCCACTTCTAGAATTCCTTCTTTCTATTTTAATTTTGTTTTTCCATTTCATTTTGCTTACATTTCTCTACCCCTTCTTCTTGTCCCTGGCTATTTTCAGCAGTGCCCATTCCCCTTTTCTTTGTCTTTTAACGTGACCTTCATTTCTTTGGGGTTTTTTCCTTGAGCTCTTTCAGTTTATCTCCTTTAAAAAAAATGGTTTTAAATATGCTTTTTCTCTTTTTTAGCAATGTTTTCTTTGATCTCTTGGTTTATAGGGCTATATTTTCTTTACATTCTTTGCTTTCATGCAGAAATATTTTTTCATAATTTTTCTCCTTTATGGCACACTTTTCTTTTTCGTGGGTATTCTTTTTTTTTTTTTTAAATTTTTATTTATTTATTTATTTTTAATTTATGGCTATGTTGGGTCTTCGTTTCTGCGCGAGGGCTCTCACCAGTTGTGGCAAGTGGGGGTCACTCTTCATCGCTGTGCGCGGGCCTCTCACCATCGCGGCCTCTTCTTGTTGCGGAGCACAGGCTCCAGACGCGCAGGCTCAGTAATTGTGGCTCTCGGGCCCAGCCGCTCCGCGGCATGTGGGATCCTCCCAGACCAGGGCTCGAACCCGCGTTCCCTGCATTAGCAGGCAGACTCTCAACCACTGCGCCACCAGGGAAGCCCTCGTGGGTATTCTTGATCTGCTTTTTGTCCGTCCAATTCTTTGCCTACTTTTTTCCTTTAACATCTTATCATGGGCGCCATTCTGTTTCACTTTTGATTACTGCCATCTTTTTTTTTTTTTTTTTTAACATCTTTATTGGCGTATAATTGCTTTACAATGGTGTGTTAGTTTCTGCTTTATAACAAAGTGAATCAGTTATACATATACATATGTTCCCATATCTCTTCCCTCTTGCATCTCCCTCCCTCCCACCCTCCCTATCCCACCCCTCTAGGTGGTCACAAAGCACCAAGCTGATCTCCCTGTGCTATGCGGTTGCTTCCCACTAGCTATCTATTTTACGTTTGGTAGTGTATATATGTCCATGCCACTCTCTCACTTTGTCACAGCTTACCCTTCCCCCTCCCCATATCCTCAAGTCCATTCTCTAGTAGGTCTGTGTCTTTATTCCCGTCTTGCCACTAGGTTCTTCATGACCTATTTTTTTTCTTTCCTTAGATTCCATATATATGTGTTAGCATACTGTATTTGTTTTTCTCTTTCTGACTTACTTCACTCTGTATGACAGACTCTAACTCCATCCACCTACAACCAAGATTACTCATACCGCCATCTTTGAATAGGTGTGTTTCATTCTGGGTTGGTTAGTTGCTGAAAGATAGTGTGTAGAAGGACCAGTAGATCGCTGAGTTTGGGATCTGTTACTTCTAGACTCCTTCTCACCAACACTCTGCCCTGAAATGGCAAGAAGTTTGCTTGACTAGCTAGCAGGTCCCATACGTACGCCATGAGACTCCTGGGAGGTGAGTTAGCATTACCTCTTTTCATTTATGAAGATCACCTGCCATAGAGCAGTTGTGTCTAATTTTTCATTTTCTCCTCTCCGTTCTGACAGTCTGCTTTTTTGCAAAAACATATTGAATAATTTCTACTCATTTCTTCACGTAGCTCCACCTTGCAGCTATTCAGAAGTGTCAAATGGGACCCATTTTGTTCCGCAGCCACCTGCATCCTGAGACCCTGCCATTCTTGTCAAAATACAGTTGCCTTGGCCACTTAGGAACTGCAGCCACTTCTGGAGTACTTGCCTGGGCTTTGCAGAGGCACACGCTCCCTCTTGGCAGCCTTCTTCCATGAGGGCTTGTTTTCCAACACTTCACACCCTTTCTTCACAGCTTGTGTTTCCGAGTTGTAGCTCGTTTTCTGTTTCCTCATAGGTAAAGTTTTCTTTTCTGGTTTTATTTTGTCTTGTTGATTATCAGAGGGTAGAGTAGGACTAAGGTATCATTACTCCAGCCTCCTTAAATGGGCATCCCTTAGGTGGTATATGAAGTTGATACTGGACCCAACCCTAGAGAACTTGAGTGTTTAGAGATCTTTGGGAAAGAGGAGCCAGCAAAGGAGACTGAGGAGGAAAACCCAGAGAATGTGGCCTCACAGAAGCCAAGAAAGAATGTGGGGAGGAAATAGGAGTCAATGTCAGATGCTGCTGGGACACCAGTAAGTTGAGGACAGTCAGCCAGTGGATTTAGCAGTTTCGTTGGGAACTTACTTTGGGAAGTTTGATCAAGGTTTACTGAAGTGCTGGACAGGAACCCAGATTGGAGTTGGTTGAGGAGATAATGGAAGACAAAAAAAAAAAAAAAAGGCATGTGTAGGTGAACATTCCTGAGAAATGCAAACATTCAAAGCAATTTAAGATTGCCTTCGCATTGAAAAGGGGAAGAAAACAGGCCAAATCGATGTGGTTAAGCATCACCTATTTGAAAACGTATGTTCTCATGAAATAAATAGTATTTATTCGTGAATAAAAATATTAAGTACATAGTAGACTTTTTTTTTTTTTTTATTTATGGCTGTGTTGGGTCTTCGTTTCTGTGCGAGGGCTTCCTCTAATTGCGGCAAGTGGGAGCCACTCTTCATCGCAGCGCGGGCCTCTCACTATCGCAGCCTCTCTTGTTGCGGAGCACAGGCTCCAGACGCGCAGGCTCAGTAGTTGTGGCTCACGGTCCCAGTTGCTCCGCGGCACGTGGGATCTTCCCAGACCAGGGCTCGAACCCGTGTCCCCTACATTGGCAGGCAGATTCTCAACTGCTGCGCCACCAGGGAAGCCCCCCATAGTAGACTATTCACAGAGAATTTTCCTCCTGGTGATAGAGTCCATATAGTTTAAGAAGTCGATCAAGGGTAACACTGAATTCTGTTAGTGGGTGAACTTAGAATCCTCGGGAGTACATTTTGGAATCTCATCATCCAAAATAAATTCCTTTTTCTCTTCCACCCGACTCAAAAGTTAAATATAGTTTTGTCTCTCATGTTCAGCAGGTGTTCAAATTCTGCCCACTCTCCCTTTGAAACAACTCAAATTTCTCTTTCTCTCATTTCTACTGTTGTTCCTTTCATTGAGGCCCAGCCTTATTGATCTCTTTAGCTAGAAAAGTCTTCACTTTTTTTCTTGTTTCCAGTCACATCAAATTTAGACTTCCTCAATCTGGTTTTCAAAGCCTATCGTGTCAGAAAATAACCTAAGTGTCCATCAGGGGATGAATGGATAAAGAAGATGTGGTACATATATACAGTGGAATACTATTCAGCCATTTAAAAAAAGAAAGAAACCTTGGCATTTGTGAAATGAGGGCATTAGGCTGAGTGAAATAAGTCAGAGAGAAAAACAAATACCGTACTATCTCACTTAAAGGTGGAATCTTAAAAAAAAATACACCAAAAACCCAAGCTCATAGATACAGAG
Source organism: Balaenoptera physalus (assembly GCF_965194825.1). NCBI lineage: Eukaryota > Metazoa > Chordata > Mammalia > Artiodactyla > Balaenopteridae > Balaenoptera > Balaenoptera physalus. Next base: position 46,281,922 of record NC_138901.1, read on the forward strand.
AACAGATTGGTGATCTCCAGAGGTGGGAGTTGGGCCGGGGGGGATGGGAAATGGGTGAAGGGAGTCAAAAGGTACAAACTTCCAGTCATAAATAAGTCATGGGGATGTAATGCACAGCATGGTGACTAGAGTTAATAACACCGTGTTGCCTATTTGAAAGTTGCTAAGAGAGTAGACCTTAAAAATTCTCATCACAAGAAAATACCTGTAACTTTGTATAGTGACAGATGTTAACTAGACTTATTGTGCTGACCATTTCACAGTATATACAAATATTGAACCATTACGCTGTACGCCTGAAACAAATATAATGTTGCATGTCAATTATACCTCAATTTTTAAAAAAAAGCCTGTCATATCAAATCTGACTCCCTCCTACTTTTCCAACTGTTTCCTGACATTCCCTAGTACAAGTTTTCTGCTCTGGTTAGGCCAGCCTCCTTCCCGTACTTCTAATCTTGCCACATGGTTCTGCCTTCATGCTTAAGTTCATGTTCGCAATTAGCACTTCATTATCTTTAGGATTGTTTTGTGTGTGTTGCCCCACCCCCAGTGTCATACTTCTCTGTAGGGTTGTACACATAGTCTGTCCATGTCTGATCTGAGGGAGCTGCATACATCTTGACTTATAGGTAATCTTTTATAGAAGCACATGTGCAAATTAACGAGGCTACGTTTTTAAAAAAATAAATGTTTCAGGGACTCCCTTGGTGGTGCAGTGGTTAAGACTCCGCACTCCCAACACAGGGGGCCCTGGTTCGATCCGTGGTCAGGGAACTAAATCCCACACGCCTGCCGCAACTACGAGTTCACATTGTCACAATTAAGGAGCCCACCTGCCGCAGCTAAGACCAGAAGCAACCCAATAAATAAATAAATAATTTTAAAATAATAATAATAGATGTTTCAGAATTGATGTACGAAAGACTATTGTTCTCCAGAGGCATAACCTTGGTATTTTCTCCATTGCTACTCACTAATTCAAAAACTTTTTAGAACCTCTTTGTTTCATTCAGAAGCCAGTGAAAATAATCCAGCGCGTTCAATACATATTTTTAATAAACTCCTTAAAGAAATTGTTTTAAAAATCAATTGCTGTTAAGCTATTTTCACTATTTGGGAAGTTTCAAAGGGAAAAAAAAAAAACTGAACAGAGCGAAGACTATAGTAGCCCTAGTGTTGGGGATGGGTACCAAGAATGGCTTCCTCGAGGAGCTGAGTTTCAGGCTTTTGAAGAAGGAGTGGAAATCTGCCAAGCAGAGGGGGGAAGAAGAGGCAGGTGGAGAAGGGCATTCTAGGCAGAATGGACCCCATGGGCAAACCATGCAGGCATGGTGGCCTTGGGAACTGGAACTAGCTCATTAACGTGAGAGCAAGAGTGACATGGGCTGGAGGGGTGGGAGTGGGGTTGATGTGTGGAAGTGTGTGGAGTTAGGAGGGTCCAGTGGAGAGAAATGTGGAGGCCAGAACACAAAAGACTTGTGTGCCCTACTGTAGTTTGTATATTACCCTTCAGGGTTCCATATCAGAAGGAGTTTGTCGTGATCTTCTTTGCCACCATGGTACCTGCTTTTAGCATCTTACCTATCACACTGTGTCATTATTATTTATTTATAATACTTCACTGTTCTTTATTCCTTTTTTAATCCCCAGGGTCACACCCAGTGCCTGGCACAAAGTAGATATTGAATAATGAATTATAAAATTTATGAAACCTGAAATATTTCAACTATGCAGAATGAGTGATAAAAGTTTGTCATAAAAGGTTTGCACACAGAGGTCCTAGAAATGCCTTCCTTGGTCTCTTGTAAGAGATGGTATCACGCATTTGTCATCTAGGATAATTACTGACATTCCTCCTAGAGGCAAACCAGAGGTGAGGATTACCTAAGTGCTTGCTTACTTCATACCCTGAGGCTCTCCAAAGCAAACGGAAATCTTGGGTTGGTGTTAAGGTGTATGCTGACACCATCTAGTGGTGATTTTGAGACCTAACCGAATTGAAAGTTTCGTCTTTAACAACCAAACTTTTGCTGAAACATTGTATTTAATGTCGTATTTTGTTAAGCCTTTGCCACTGTCTTCAAGTTCATAGCTACTCAGTGGATGGTTTTACCTATTGTGTTTTACAAAGATGCTCAGAAGTTTTGATAAACAAAACATTCTATTTGAAATAAAATGGAATTTCAGAGAAAGTACATGATTGGACGGACCTGGAGTCTTAGAACAACATTGTAATCTCATATGTTATTTGCTGTCTCTTAGTCACAGAGTTCCAGACTCATGAGGCAATTTTTTTTTCCTAATATCCTTCTCCTTCTCTTTACTTTTCTTTTTGGACAGTGTTTTTTAAGCTAAAGAATTTTGTCCTTTCGATTCTTATCTTTGAAGATAGCTATCGAGCATGTCCTTCAAATTTTCAGGTTAAGCCAGAAAGGCTTAGCTTCTTATTATGTTTGTGGGTCTTTGAACATGAGTTATGTAGACATTTTGCTTGTGACTTGTGTTGGTTGACAGCTGAGGCAGGCAATCGAATTAGGATCACTGCATTAATTCCTCACGTGTAGGGATTGCTGTGATTTTCGTAGCAATGTTAATAAAATGAAAGCATTCATTAAAAATCTCCTTCATGCAGAACGTAATTGGATGCATAAGATTAATTGCTTTTTTTTTTTTTTAAGTACTCAATGCCAGAGGGAGGGACGGGTATAATTATCACCATTTTACAGGTGAAGGAGGCAGAAACTCATGGAGGGTAAGCAGCTTTCATAGGCTCGCTGCTCTTAAGTTTGCAGGGTGAGCCTTTGGACTCAGGTGTCAAGGATTCCAGGGTTGGTGCATTTAGCTAGCATGTAAACTTTCTGTCCAACAATGGGGAGGATGCCTTGGAAAAGCACAGGAGAAAAATGCACAGAAAACCTTAATGTAGTCAGTAACTCTTATTTAAACATACACTAACTACTTGATAAAAATCTTGGTCTTAATTTATTGTTGACATTATCAGCATATTTGTTTCCACTCCTAATTATAGCTGACAGCCTTCATTCCAGTGTAAAGGGAGTTTAAGGGTCTTGCCCTTTGCTCTCAAATGCTTCAGTTATTTCTCGCTGCAGTGACCCTGCAACAGGAGTGCTCAGAGACCCGGCCGCTGTCCACGGACCAGCATTCTCCCATCCTGGTGCTCCCTTCTCCCAGCTCTTGGAAGCGAGCTCTCTCTGCCTGTGCCTCTCAGCAGGTGGAGAGTGTAGTGGCAGCCACTTGTGTAGAAACGTCCATTTGGGTGTTGGCCTCGCTCTGGTTCATATGTGTTTATATGTGTGAGTTAATGTGTCAATGGTAAATATATATGGGTTTTCTAAATTTTATATTGAACTTTTTCTTTGCAAATATAGTCACATGATTTTGCACAATTGGAGTCATATCATGTATGCTGGGTTTGTTTTTTTTACTCTTTTTTTTCTTAGTTCCTCTGGCTTTCTTCCAGCTGCCCACATGGCCTTCCTCCTCATCACCCTACTGTATGTATTTAAAAATACGTAAGACATAATATGCAGCCTTCCATATTTTTCTATGCTCATGTAATCATTTACAAAATATATTTATGTACAATTTATATACATATCATATATATATACAGGGTGGATTTTTAGCTTCTTATATGTGTGAGTGGTGGGATCATGTTATACTTTTTAAAATACACATACCTTTCAACCAGCTATCCCATTCCTGGGAATCCGTTTCACAGAAATAAAGGCACTGATTTGTAAGATTATGTGCCAAGAGTACTCTCTACAATATTGTTCATAAGAGCAGGAAGGATGGGGGGATGATTGAATAAATAAGGGTATATCTGCACTGTGGAATTTTAGGCAATCATTTTTTTAAAAAGTGAATTTGATTTATGCCAGAAATGCCTCCTCTACCATTCTCTCTGGTATGGGTTTTGCTGTTTTTATTCCTTTACTGACATTTTAGTGGGATTTCAAGAGGGAGAAGAAATAAACGTATTTGGACAATTTTCTTTACAACTGAAAATCTGACTAAATGGATTTCAAGACCTGCTCCGGCTTCTGTTATCTTTTCCTCCTAGAGCTCTAAGGTTGTCTTCAACTCTTTTTATTTCTTACCCTTCTGTATTTTGGAAATTAGGAAATCCCCAGCCTCCAAAATATTAAATTCTTTCTTCTCTCTTGGCTTATAACCCCTACTGGTCTTTTCTACCAGCAGCATCCGAAGGAACCCAGCCTCAAGCATTATCTCTAAAAGTAAACTCAGAACCGTGAAATGTCAGTTCAGAAATAGTTCCTGGGATGTTTGGATTTTCTTGGAAATAAGAGACTCACAGGAAAGAAATAGCATCTCTGTATAACCACAGCTCCATCTTCCTTTTCTTTGGCTTCTGTGCAGATTTGAAAAAGGGCGCATCTACACATTCATTGGAGAAGTCGTTGTCTCTGTGAATCCCTACAAGTTGTTGAACATCTATGGGAGAGACACAATCGAGCAGTACAAAGGGCGCGAACTGTACGAGAGACCTCCGCATCTTTTTGCCATCGCCGATGCTGCTTACAAGGCCATGAAGAGGCGATCAAAGGACACTTGCATTGTGATATCAGGTATTTAAGGAGTTCCCTGTACTTCCAAGGTCAATATATATTTAACTGACTTGGTACTCAAGGGTCCGAACAATTGATTAGGTCTCTTTTGAAGTTAAAAGCTTAAATAATTTTATAGGAGAAAAAAAAAATGTAATGCCAGATTATTTCTATCATTTCTGAGCATCTGCTAATCTTGGTTCATTTACACATTACCTATTATGTTTGGATGGACTTCTGGTCAATTTTGTAGACCGAGGTGACATGGGAAATTCATCCTCCCATCTCAAACACGGAAAACTACTGGATAAAAATGTAACAAAAATTATTTTAAATAATCACAGAATGAAACCAGGAAAATGAAATCCTGAGGTACCAAAAAGGAAGAATGAACTCCAAGTCAGACTGGTGAACGGGAGCTAGTGACCAGGGACATACAGAGGCCTGGGGGCTGGAAACAGGCTCTCAGAGCTGGGGGCCAGAGCTTTAAAGGCCGCAGAGGGGGAGACAGGTGACAGACCCTGGGTGCTCAAGTACGGGAGCCAAGCCCTCTGTGTAAAGCTGAGCTCTTCAAGGAATCTTGTGTAGTGAGTTGGGAACAAGAAAATACCTGCCCACTGACCCAGGATACCCTCTCCCAAACTGTGGGACTTTTTTTTCGTGCTAATAATACCTCATATTCGCATGAGTGGCTTTATACTTTTACAAGGCTTTGGTGATATTTATTCCATTTTGGTTATCAGTGCAGCTCTCTGATTGGTAAGTAGGACAGTTGTGTTTCTACTTCACAGATGAGGATATTAAGGGTCAGAGAAGTGAGGCAACTTAGTGTTGGAGTTGAAGAATTATATCCTAGGGCTACATTTTATTAAAACAAATTTTGAAGGCAGTATTATTGCCTGATTGTAAAAGGTGGCGGGGTGCGGGGGAGGCAATTTTACAAGTGTATAAAGTGAAAGCAAAAAGTCCCTTTCCCTTGAATACCTTGTTCCCCCCAAAATTCTAGCAGTAACGCCTGTGAACAATAAAGCATTTATCCTTTTAAACATTTTCTCTGTGTGTGCAAATATGTATAGTCACACATGCATATGTAATTATAAATATAGAATTATAGAATTATGTTATAACTGCTATTACATAACTTGTTTTTCCATTTAACAATGTCTAGTGGACATCTTTTCATTAGAGTACCTATAGAAGTAGTGCATTCTCTAACAGTTGTGTAGTATGCCATTGAATAGTTGAATCATAATTTATTTACCCAATCCTCTACTGATGGGCATATTATTTTCAGATTTTAGCTATAACACATAGTATAGTCTGCAGAAATAGTCTGAAAACCTTTGAAGATTATTATTGGATTATATTAGTATTTTTAGTATTTCTAGAGTATAAAATTCTACGAGTGGAGTTTTGGGTCACAAGGGATAAACATTTAAAAATCTGGGTTGATAATTATAAACTTATCCTTCTTCCCCTCCTTATGTCAGTTGTCATGCTTTTTCTGTGACACCATATGTCTGGAGCTTGCTGCTTTTGTTTTGTTTTTTCACTAAAATTTATCTAATTTTCTGAAAAAATTATTTCATCCCCATTAAGATTTTTTAAAACTCTGCCATAGAAAACAAAGTTATATGAGTTTTGCCGTGGCCACTGTTTGTCACTTTCTTGTTTCTTTTCCAATGGACTTCAGAGTCACTAAGTACTAAGACTTTAAGGAATTAGTTTACCACGTTTTATCCCTCGATATTTTTACTAAGTAAATCTTGATCTGTAATCTGTTATTTTGCTTCTACAATAGTTTTAATTTTTTCAACATGTTCAGACCTGTTAGAACCAATCCCATATCAAGACAGGATGAAATAACTCAAAAAAACCCCCAAAAAACCAAACAATGAAACATAAGGGATTTCAAATGAATAACTAATGTCAAAACTTGAAATTATTCTATTAAAAATTATTCCTCTTGGTTTAAGTTGTGATCTTAAGCCTTGCACAATTCTTCCCCAGGGGAAAGTGGAGCTGGTAAAACGGAAGCCAGTAAGTACATCATGCAGTACATTGCGGCCATCACCAACCCCAGTCAGAGAGCGGAGATTGAAAGGTAAGGGCAGTCTAACAACGCGAGGAAGTTCTCACTGGAGCTTCATTTTCTATACAGACTTGACTAGGTTAGGCCTAAACTCTGATATGCATGGAGTGTTTATTAATGGTTAAGCTACTTTGATTCCCTTCCTGCATACTGTCCCTGTACTTTTATTTATATCCCTCGATTTCTATATTTGTTTTTAATAGAAAGATACTGCTAAGGTGATTCTAGTCTATCACCGCTGCCTTCAGTGTTATGTGTGCTCAGCAAAGATGTTATACTTACTGGTAGCTGTATTGTTCAAGCTCTCACAGGTTTCTTGCTCTTTCTACTTTACCAGCATCTTTTCTAAACTGTGTTCTACACTCCCTAGAGTGAAAGGGGGACTCTAGGAGGCAGATCCATGCTGTTCCATCATTGCTAGAAGCAGAACCTTGGTATTAGAAGCTCTGAATAGGGTTCATTTCCTGAACGGGTTTCAGGCCGCATCATGCTCTGCTCACAGCAAGATGAGTGATAAAGCGGGTGCACACTGTCTGGGGCCCAGTGTTCAGCAGAGTGTCTGGTACGTGGTATTTACGTAGTAAATATGTAAGGAATGAAGGGGTGGGTTTTTTTAAAAAAAAAAGAAAGTAGGAAGTGTGGCTATAAAGCAACATGACTTGACTTTCTTATGTGGTGTGGACTTTTTGAAGAGGAAAAAGCAAGAGCTTTCCAAAGTTGCTACTTTGAGGCTCAGTATTTATTTACAGAAGAATCACATTCTGTATATACATCTCAATCTTCAGTTTTATGAATAGAGAGAAAGGAAGCTGGGTTGGTCTGAAAGCAGAGAATTTGGACTAGACTACCCTGCATGGGTAGAATTGGGCTAGATTGCCAGGTCAAAAGAGGTATTTTTCTTAATAGTGATACATCCCCAATTCTGATTCTGACTTTGCAACCTAATAGGACAAGAACAAGGATATAAGTAAGTTTTTAAAATTTCCTTTGGAGCTGAGGAGAGTAACTGGCTGAGAACTAAATTTTATTTCTAAACCCAGTTGGTACAGTGGAGTAAGGCATATTTACATTTACTAGTTTATTTATTTATTTTTTTAATTATTATTTTTTTTTTGGCTGCGTTGGGTCTTTGTTGCTGCGCCCGGGCTTTCTCTAGTTGCGGCGAGCGGGGGCTACTCTTCGTTGCGGTGCACGGGCTTCTCATTGCAGTGGCTTCTCTTGTTGCAGAGCACAGACTCTAGGCACGCGGGCTTCAGTAGTTGCGGTGCGTGGGCTCAGTAGTTGTGGCTTGCGGGCTGTAGAGCACAGGCTCAGTAGTTGTGGTGCACGGGCTTAATTTCTCCGCGGCATGTGGGATCTTCCAGACCCGGGCTTGAACCCGTGTCCCCTGCATTGGCAGGCGGATTCTTAACCACTGCACCACCAGGGAAGCCCCATTTACTGGTTTTTTAAGAGCATATCTTACCACAGTTTTATAGACACTTTCTTTTATTTACCATAAGCAAGCAGTTTCCCTTGCCCCAATTATAAGTATACTTTCATTCGTGAGGAGATAAATTTGTAGGGTCACTTAACAGTGGTAGTGGAAGGACCAGGGGATCCAGTACATCAGGTTATTTCGGCGATATGCCCATGTAAGAGGGATTTTGTCAGTGAAATAGAAACAAAGGCATAAAGCCTAGAATGAAGTTAAAATATATCCACTGGGAGAGACTGCTCTATAAAGAGTTAGCATTCATCGAATAAAGAATGACTTAAGTACCTGGTACCAAAGAGAGATTCCGTACAGCTTCAGACGAAATGACGAGCAGTTTCTAAACTAAGCAAGACCACATTTATGATGTATTAACCAAATGCAGTAAATTTCACTAGGCTTTATAAGCAAGAACTTTAAAAAATGGAGTCATTTTCTGTATCACCCGTTCTTTTCAGAACATCTCTTTTTAAGATTTTTCTTTATGTAAATAAAATATGTTCATTTAAAAGAATAACTAAAATTTACAGCATGATGTAAAACATGAAAGTTCCCTGAAATTCCACCCTACCTACCCCATCAACCTAGGTAACCATAGTGAAGTGTGCTGTCCCCTCCAGATTTGTAAGCATTTACTAACACGTGTGTGTGTGTGTGCACACACATGCACCCCCCACACACACACACACACAAATCCTGCAATACATATTATTTTGCAACTTCATCTCACATTCATTAATATATTCTGCACATCTTTCTATGTCACTGCATATTATACTGGGAAACAAAAATTTATTTTTATCCATCCCTATTGGTGGACATTTAGGTTGTTTGCAATATGTATATTTTTTGATGTTACAATGTTACAGTCAGCATCTTTGTACACAAATTTGCATGTCTTTTAATGAAATTTAGTTTCTTTAAAGTCCCAGCCTTTAAAACTTTTACAGCGACTTTCATTTATCTGTGTTAAAGAGTGAAGAACATGTTGCTTAAGTCCAACTGTGTCTTGGAAGCTTTCGGAAATGCCAAAACCAACCGCAATGACAATTCAAGCAGGTTTGGAAAATACATGGATATCAACTTTGATTTCAAGGGGGACCCTATTGGTGGACATATCAATAACTACTTACTGGAGAAGGTAAAAAGTGCTTAATTTCTGAGGGTAATGTTTGCAAATGCTGATTTTTTTGCCCTAGAATTGTCTTTTCAAATTGAGTTATAATTAACCTACAATATTAGTTTCAGGTGTACAATGTAGTGATTCAGTATTTTTATACATTCTAAAATGATCACCACACTAAGACCAGTTACCATCCATCACCATACAAAGTTTACAGTATTATTGACTATATTCCCTATGTGTACATTACCTCCCCGTGACTTATTTATTTTGTAACTGGTAGTTTGTACTTCTTAATCCCCTTCACCTATTTCATCCATCCCCCCAACCCCATCCCCTCTGGCAACCACCAGTTTGTTCTCTGTATCTATGAGTCTGTTAATGCTGAATGTTTTTTTTAAAAACCTGATTATATTAATAGAATTTCTTTCATTGCCCCAAAGTAGCTGTTAATCCTGTTCTCTGTCCCTTCCTGCTCCTCAGTCAGCTTTCTATGGCAAAATAATCTCTTTTTGTGTTCTCTTATTAGCACTTACAGTATCAAGCTGGGAAAAGTTATAGACTTTGTAGGTAAAGGTTTAGGTGGGGGGAGGGGGGAGGGGTGCCAACTTTGGGTAAGGTTTAACAAAAACCTATCTAGGATTAATCACTTCTACTCCTTCTACACATCCTCCCATGTTTTTATTTTAATTGACTGGCAATCTCGTTTTCTTCTAGTTTCTCTTTGCTCACTGCTTTATAGTAACATAGATGTACTTTGTGATCTTACAGCCTAATTACGAAGCATACTGCATTTGGTCTGTGAAAACTTAGAGTGTGTTTTTATCTGCCCATGTGAATGATAGGCCCAATTTGTAGAAGATTCCAGTTAAAACTCTCCTCTTGGGACTGCCAGAGAGGTTGTGTCCTAACTAATCTTGAGTAGATTCGCCTGGTTATTACAGTTAAGATTGAACTTTACTAGGTTAAGTCTCCACCTTGAATTGTACTCAGGTTTGAACTGACATGCCTTCTCAGTTAAGTGTTTTCCATCTCAGTCACACCATAGCAATCTTTATGGCAGCAGAATGCAGTATAAATCTTATTTTTGTTTGTTAAACTGAAGTCAAACTGTTAAGGAAATCTTGTTTTATCAGAGTCAGTTGAAAAATGACAGGAAATGCCAGTTATTATCAGTCTTTTTTCCAGAATGTTTCATGGCTTCACTTTATGTACATGCTCAATCAAAAGAATCCCCTTGAATGAACATACATTTTGAGTCCTCTCTCAAGAGCAATCTTTTTGAAACCATCTAAAGCAGAGGTCTCTGTATATGGATTTTGTTCAGCTCACTTTATTACAGGATATAAGGCATTGCTTTTTGAAATACCAGCAGACCCTCAGGAAGGGAATGTTGAGAATATTCCTCCCTAAACATTCCTTCCTGTTCTCCCCACTTGCAATCCCCCCACCCAAAAAATTTCCTCTTTAGGCTCTAGGTTTAAAAAATCAAAATAGCTTCATTTTCAGAAAGTTTAAGGAACTCTGTTTTTAAAAGAGTAAAAAGAATTATCAAAAAATTGCACAGAAAACCCCATAGAGGAGATCTAGTTTTAGGTTGGTCCCATCCGTGCGGTCTTTAGGACATTTCAGTGCACTGTTGATACAGGATTCCCTGGGAAAGTGGCTCTCACTTTCTTTTAGGAGTACATTCTCAGATTAGTGATTTTTTAAAAATTTATTTTATTGAAGTATAGTTGATTTACAATGTGTTAATTTCTGCCATACAGCACAGTGATTCAGTTATATATGTATATTCTTTTTCATATCCTTTTCCATTATGGTTATCACAGGATATTGAATATAGTTCCCTGTGCTATACAGTAGGCCCTTGTTGTTTATTCATTCTATATTATATATTCTATAATAGTTTGCATCTGCTAATCCCAAACTCCCAATCCATCCCCCCCCATCCCCTCTCCCCTTTGGAGATCACAAGTCTGTTCTCTATGTCTGTGAGTCTGTTTCTGTTTTGTAAATAAGTTCATTTGTATTATTTTTTAGATTCCACATATAAGTGATATCACATGATATTTGTCTTTCTCTTTCTGATTTGCTTCACTTAGTATGATAATCTCTAGGGCCATCCATGTTGCTTCAAATGGCATTATTTCATTCTTTTTCATGACTGAGTAGTATTCCATTGTATATATGTCCCTCATCAGATTAATGATTTTAATGTGCTTTTTTTCTTTTTTTTTTTTAGTCTAGAGTGATTGTGCAACAGCCAGGAGAAAGAAGCTTTCATTCTTTCTATCAGGTTAGTAATCTGTTATGCAGATAATCAACCATTTGCTCAGTTGTACAGGAAATGGATGTTTTTATTTGGGACTCTCTCCTGTCCTGTGCCTCCCATGCCTCCATTGGCCCACGACACGTTACACATGCGTGCACACACGCATACACTCTACCCCGTGGGCTTCTTCAGAGACTTGAGGAGCATAGCTGTTATAAAGAGCTAGCAGGTGGTTAACCAACCAGACGACTGCCTTAGTTGAGCATCCCTGTGTTTCTTTGCAGTGTAGGTAACATTTTAATGACCCTAAAAGCTTTTGAAATGGTACATTCTGAATATGTTAAATTAATTTTGTCTTATTTTTGAATTGAAACTTTTGTTCCCATTTTGGGGTGTTCCAGAGATGGGAATAGAAATTCAGGTTGTTTTCGTTAAAAAAATCAATTTTAAAAATCCAATAGTTACATCTTTTCAGTAAACCAAAGTGTGCAGTTTAATATAGAGGATTTAAATGTATTACCTTCTAAAATGCACGTTCTATGTAGAAGGACTATGCGTATTGTATTTGTGTTTTTGTTGACAATTCGCCATGTTTCCAATAAACTAGCTTTCTACCCAATATAAGAGTTCTGTTCATTTCAAGAACCCGTAACTTTTTCCGCACTTGAGTGAGAGTGTTGGAATTTGTCTTTGTCCACCACTACAGTCCTGGTTACCCAGTTGTCCTTTCCTGGGATATAGAGATTGATGAGGAAAAGCTGTTTGTTTCCAGTGTGATTCAACATATGACTGACTGCTGACACCTCTTAGTTCTGAGGCAATATTGACTTTTTCTGAATTTGAAACATAACCCTATGCTGTCCAGATAGCAAGGCTGCTAAGCACGTGACCACCACAGAGCGCGAGCTCCTGTTTTACAAATGGCCACAGTCAAAGCAAAACCTTTCATGCCAGTTATGTTGTGAAAGGGCTAAGACTTTTTTAAGTAATCTTCCTCATGACTGTATAACATTGTCCATCACTGATGATGTTGAAGCCATTCTTCGAGGTTTAAAAAAAAAAATCTTCAAAGCTAGAAACAGGAGGACCTAAGTGAATTAGCCCAGAAAATGAAAAAAAGCTAGACTACCAGTAAGAATACATGGTGTGTTGGGTTCAGGATATATTTTGCTAACTTATTTTTAATTAAATATGTTTCAGCTACTCCAAGGAGGTTCAGAGCAGATGCTCCGCTCTCTGCATCTCCAGAAATCCCTTTCATCCTACAACTACATCCATGTGGGAGCCCAATTAAAGGTAAGAGTTTCCTTTTTGAGATGATTCAGAAATAGAATCAGAGAATCAGAAGGGACATTAAATAATTATCTGGTCCAGCCTGCTGCCTTTAGGCAAATGAATGGCTCTTTTATTCTATTCTATTTTTAAAATTCTCAGGGACGGAGATTCAATATATTATTGACTCAATAACTTTGCTTAATAACCCATTACTGTATTTTATCACCATCCGATAGGAAAGAAGTTTCTCTCTTATGATCTTGTGGGGTTTAAAAAATTTTTTAATCCTATTACTTTTATTTTGACACTATAAAAATATTGTTAGAAGTAGGAAGTCCACCGCAAAAGAAGGTACCATATCATTTGGCCAAAGGCAAGTTGGTAAGACAAAAGAAAGTTTAAAAGCACTGTGGTTAAAAATAAATAAATAAAAGCACTGTGGTTGAAAATGGATATCAAAGATTGCCATTCACTATTTTTTCCAATAATGATTTTGATGTATCCTAGAAATAGTTTTGTGACCCTTGGAGCATTTCTAGTCAGCCTTCAATTTTTTTCCATTATTTTCCCCTTCCTTTGCATGTAAGCCCTTGCTCACACATATGCAGATCTTTTTGCCCTTTTATTTCTAATTAGTTTTCTGCTATATATATAATACAATTTCTGCTAGCCATTTTATAGCTAATCCTAGTAATATAGTAGCTTATTGATGATAGGTTATAAAACAGTAATTGCAGTGTTACCCAATTTTGTTGGGGGAATGGTGTGTGTGTGTGTGTATATATATATATATATATATATATATATATATATATATATATATATATATACACACACACACACACATACATACACACACACGCACACACACATACACACATACATGAAATAAGATTTGGAGGGAACTAGACCAGGGTTTTACTTCTTTACTCTGGATGGATGAGATTATGGGTATTTGTGTTCTTCTGCTTTTTCCACATTGCACATTTCTTCTATAATTAAATATGCACAGCTTTTGTAGATGGGGGAAAAATAAAAGAATTTATAAAAGGAAAGAATCTAGATGTGGAGGTGTTTTTTGTTTTTTGTTTTGTAATTTTTGCTCTTCGTCTTAAGCTAATTATACCTGCATTACTTGTTCAATGGTATTTTTATTATTGTGCATATAAATAAATGATATTTAGGGTTTTGCAATTAATTTTCCATTGTTTGAAATTTAAGTTGCACGAATTTTTTACTTTTACAGTCATCTGAGAACAGGATGTTTGGCTGAAAATTAATTGAAAGCAAACAAAACACCAGAAGGCAATACTCCAGCTTTCTGAGAATAGGTCAGAGGTACTTAAAGATGTATAAAGGATTGTAAAATGAACACTTAAAAAGCCAGTGACTGAAAATATTCTTTTTAAATCAGATTGTCTTATTGACCAAGTGGCTTTTGGCCCAGTCATGTAGAGCCCCACAGAAAGCAAGTATTAAATAAACATTTAGCCTTTTTTTTCAAAGCTAAATTTAGCTTAGGTTCCCCTTCCATCAAAGTTTTCCATTCCTATTCCTCCCCCTCCTTTTTTTCTGCCTCTCTAATAAAAACAAAGAAGCAATACATGATCACAGTCAAAACCTAAAATAAAGATGAACCAAAAGGAAATAAAAATATGCTAAAGCTCACCATCCAGAGATAATTATTGATAACAGTTTATGTGTATATATTTATTCACGGAATCATATAATAAATCCTGATGAAATAAACCTTTTATTATATTATAATCATTAATATCTTCCCATGTAAACAAATATAAATTAATAGAATGATTTTAGTAACTATAAAGTATTGCACTCTGTGTATCATACTTTTACTTAGCTATTCTAAAATATAGGACTCATGTACAATTACGACCCTGTGGGTTGCAGGTAAGGTAAGACCCAATTAAAAGTCACCAAAAACAATAAGGAACTTGGTTATCTCACATAACAAGAAGCCCGAGGATGGGGCAGTTCCAGACGTGGTTAATTCAGTGCCTTAACAATGTTGATAGGGACCCAGATGTTCGTTTATTTGTTTCTCCCACTTACCAATTCTGCCATCCTCACTGGATCGGGCTGGTCTGCTACAGCTGATTTTCCTCATGGTCCCCAAATGGCAGCAACAGTTCTAGGAGTCACAGGCAGAGGAAACGTTCCTGGCCGTAACCCTTGATAAGCTAGGGAAACCTCATGTCTTATGGACCAGAATGGCATCACATGCCCATGGCTGACCAATCACTTGGTAAAGGGAATAAGGTCCCTGTGATTTGTTTAGACCAATGAAGATTTACCTCCTGAGGCTGGCACCAATCCTGAAGAACGGGTGCACTCAGAGAGGGGTAAACAAATCAGGGTTCTATCAACAAGAAAGAAATGGGGCTGGGGAATGCCTGTTAGGTAAGCAGCCGACAGTTCTCCTCAGTAGGACACATAGACTTTGTGTCTGGTTTCTTTGCAGTTTTGACATGGTTACAGCTTCTAATAATAGTAATATCTGATACTCGAGTGCTTTTTATGTGCTAGGAACTAGGGAGGTGCTTTATATAAATTCTCATTCCATTCCCACAACAGCCCTGTAAGAAAGGTATTATTATGCCCATTGTACCCACGAAGGAATTGAGACTTGACAAGGTTAACTGTCTCACTCAGAACTGGGAGGGGGAAGAGCTTGCCTGGTCGTGTCCTGGACGTTAGAGGACCACATGCTCATCAGGCAGAGGGGAACCCTCCCTGTGCTCTTCCGTAGCAGGTGAGCATCTGGCCAGGTCTCTGTGTCCCGGCCAGAGCAGAAACTCACCAAGGAAGAGATCAGGCCCTCCGCAGATGCTGCTTTGGGAAAACTGCTAAGATAAGCAGTTACCGTTGCTTTATTGTAAATTTTATTGACACGCTTGTATTTCCAACCTGAGGGCTACAGATCCTCAAGGCAGACGATTTATCTTTGAACCCCCGCCTTAGTCTAGCTGGGCTGCTACAACAGAAATACCATAAACTGGGGTGCCTTATACACAACAAAAGTTGATTTTCACAATTCTGGAGGCTGGGAAGTCCATGATCAAGGCACCTGCAGAGTCAGTGCACGCTTCCTGGTTCAAAGGTGGTGCCTGCTTGCTGTGTCCTCACAGGGCAGAAGGACTAGGGATCTCTGGGGTCTCTTTTATATGGGCACCAATCCCATCGTAAGGGCTTCACCCTCAAGACCTAATCACCTCCCAGAGACCCCACCTCCTAACACCATCACCTTGGGGGTTAGGATTTCAACATACAAATTTGGGGGTCAGGGGACAGACATTTATTCTACAGCAGCACTTCTGTGCCATTTAAAGATCTGACTTGCTGAATGTTTGTTGAATGCCTGAAAAAGCGAAGTGATAGTCCCAGACCATTTCCCAAACTAGCTTGCTGAATGATCAAGGCAGGCCACTTGGCTTTGGGAGGCCTCCTCTTCCTCACCTGTGGAGTAGAAAGCCTAACCGTACAAGCATGGGAGTGTTGTTACAAGCCTGGACAAGACTAATTGTGGAACAGAAAGCCACAGACGACAGTAGCTAGGCATATGTCTCGGAGGCTCCGTCAGTCAGAGTTTCCATTTGTGGTCTCACATCTCACGCCACTTCCTCCACACATCCTGGAGCTTCTCTGAGCCAGCTCAGGACTTGCTTCCTCACCAAAGGTTCCAGAAATGTTCCTGGTGCTTGTCTTAGGTGACGACGACTCTCACAATTGGGCATTGTGGGTGCTGTGTTCTGTTTCTACCCCTGAAATCATTTTTATTTTCTTTGGATACCCATCATCCCTTCAATGACTTGCTCCAAAGGCATCAAGACCGTGGCTACACTTGAATTTAGTCTCATAGTTTTTGGATGTTAATGCTCACATGCAGTGTCTGTGACCTCAGTTTCCTGTTTTCATTCCTAGTCGTCTATCAATGATGCTGCAGAATTCAAAGTAGTAGCTGACGCCATGAAAGTCATTGGCTTCCAACCCGAGGAGATTCAAACAGTGTATAAAATTTTGGGTGCTATTCTTCACTTGGTGAGTGGGGACGCCTCTCAGAATTCTTCGCCTCCCTGTGGGACTAGGGTGTTCTTTCAGAAGGTTTGGGGTTTTGTAAAAAGTAATTTATGTAGAGAAAATTCCTCTGACATTTTGAAGAAATTACTCTATCTGTAGTTTCCTCCAACGTGTTATAATAATATGAGGGATTTTCCAAGCCACTGTGGGTTTTGAGACTGTGGCTTTAGTTCACTGCCTTCCTGGTATGTCAGACTTCGAACTGGTTAATTTCAAAGGTAAAAGAGTTCAGCAGTGATGTGACCACCAGTGGGATAAGCTAAAATCTTTTGAACGGAGCAAATTTCTAAAGGCATTTGAAACATAGAATCATAGATTTCTAGAACTAGAATTTTGATTATCTCATTTTATAGATTGGAAATGACTGGCTTAAAAGCACATCCAGTTCATTGCAGCCAACACCACGGACCACCCTGGCCCACTTATGCACAGGTTATTTTCCACACATCACACCAACCTTAGAAGTAAAGAACCATCAGTCGGAGTCCTTTCATTACTGTCTATATGATTAGAGATGTTGAAAACGTAATGAACATGTAACCTGGTAGTAAATGAGTGACAACATGGATACAAATCTGGAGTAAAAACGACCTTTCACTTTCCTGCAGTGAGATTTAACTCTAAGTGAATCAGAAATACACAGGACCTATATGAAAAATATTATATAGCAGTATATAAACAATCTCTTAAATGTTCCTGACTAGGAAGACTTTAACATTCTAAATTGTCTCATTCTTTCAACTAGTTTATAAATACGGTGCAACAATAATCCTTCAGAATCCAAAGAGGAATTTTGTTTTTCAGTTGACGTAATGATTCTAGAATTTACCTAGAGCAATAAACATGTAAGAAGGTCGAATAAAATGTGTTAGAGTAGTAGGGTAGGGGGAGCAGGGGAGAGGAGGCACGACTAATTCCACCAGGTTTAAAATGATAGTAAAAGCCACAGTACTTTAAAACTTGCTGCATAAATTCAGCACCAGATTAATCAACAGATTAGTTCATGTGCTGGACACTTGGTAGATGGCTAATAAGTATTTATTGCTTATTGAATGAGTGGAATATAAATAGACTCAAAAACTTGGTGGAAATTAATATGTAATAAAGGTGATATTTCAAATCAGGAGGAAAAGCTAGACTATTCGATTAATGGTGTCAGAGCAACTAACCATCTGAAAAAATAAAGTTAAATTCTTACTTTACACCACATACCAACATACATTCTGGTGGATAAAAAGCTTAAATGTAAGAATAGCTGTATGAGGAATAGAAGAAAATATTAAATATTCATAAAATCTTCAGAGTAGGAATGATCTAAGTATAACACCAAAGAAAGAGAAACCCGGAAGCAAATGATTCATAGATTTGACTACATAAAAATGTAAAATTTCCATCCATCAAAAACATATGCTGAAAATTAAAATATAGATGAGTGTCGGGGGGAGGAAAAAATGCATAAAACACTAGGTTTTTATATGTTGAGATATTAATGTATTTAGGAAAATAGGCGCTCCAAACAAGGTCCCTTGGAATTCTCTCTTAAACTGGCAAATACATCCCTGACATCGTGTTTCAGAATCTCATTGGAAGTGGTGTGTCTTGGTTTTTCTCTTCTGATACAGGGAAATTTAAAGTTTGTAGTGGATGGTGACGTGCCTCTGATTGAAAATGGCAGGCTTGTATCTATCATAGCAGAATTGCTGTCCACCAAGGCAGACATGGTTGAGAAAGCCCTCCTTTACCGGACAGTGGCTACGGGTCGTGATGTCATCGACAAGCAACACACAGAACAGGAAGCCAGCTACGGCAGGGATGCCTTCGCTAAGGTGGGATTTTAAAGGCATTGTGTCTGCCTTGCGAGGGTTCTGGTACCAGAATTTCTAACATCATGGGGAGGAGGTGTTTCCATACACCGCCAGCTCTCTGTGATGCCAGCTGGGTGTCCTACAACTTAACTCAATCCTAACACTGTCTACCGGAGATAGTATCACATCCCACAGGTTAAGGGCTCAGTCCCGCAAGTCTGTCCCCCAACATACACGCACGCACGCGCGCACACACACACACACACACACACACACACACACACACGCTTATCACCTGTGCTTCTGACCAACCAGCTATAGGTGGGAAGTACCAGCAACCTCCTCCTTGGATTCCATTAATTGCTAGAGTGGCTCACAGAACCCAGGGAAACATTCACTTACATTTACCAGTTATTAAAGGATATGATAAAGGATACAGACCAACAGCCAGATGAAGAGATTCACAGGGCAAAGTCTGGGAGGGTCCCGAGAACAGGAGCTTCCGTCCCCTTGGAGTTGGGGTACATCACCCTCCCAGTGTGTGGATGTGTTCGCCAGCTGGGAAGCTCCCAAGCCCTGTACTTTGGGGATATTATGGAGCTTCCTCATGTAGGCATGGTCAGTTATTAACTCCATTTCCAGCCCCTATTCCCTCTCTGGAGGATGAAAGGTGGGACTGGAAGTTCTAAGCTTCTGATCGTGGCTTGGTCTTCCTGGTACCCAGCCCCCAGCTAGGAGCCCACTCATAGTCACCTCAGTAGAGTAAAGATGCTCCTAATGCCCTTATCACGCAGAAATTTACAGGGGTTTTAGGAGCCCCGGGTCAGGGATGGGGTCCAGGACCAATATCAGAACAAGAGACGCTCCGAGTGTTCTTATCACGTAGGAAATTACAAGGGTTTCAAGAGCTCTGTGCCAGGAACCAGGGGCAGAGACCGGTATATTTTCTATTATCTCACAGCCTGGTGTTGATCTCAGTTTCATTTTTAGTGAAATTCTGTGAGGAGGTGTTCAGACGTTCCTTGAAAGCAGGTTAAGCCTCTTGAAACCAGAGTGGTGCTTTTTGACCATCATGGTCTCAACAACACCCCATGGCTGTGAGCATCGCTGCCAGAAACATTCTCAGAAAAGCAGAAGCTGACTGACCGGGGAGCTCAGGGCCCCTCGCTTGCACAGGCCCCTTTTGTGGCCCTTCGTTTTGCTTTCCTCACTCGATAATGCTTCGTGCAAGTCCCCTTCAAGCCAATGGATGGACCCATTGTTTTAGTGTCTGTGTGGTGATGGGACCATAATTTATTAACCATCCACCTCTTATGTCATTCACCTTGTTCCCTTTTTTTTTTTTGCCACTACAAACAATGCTGCATCCTTGTCCCTCTTTCCTGACACACCAGTGCTTTTATTTCAGTTAGATGGCCTCCCAGGAATGAGCAGGTCAAAGGACACCCCGATCTGAAGCTTTAAGTGACTGATTTTCTGGGTGTACAGTGATACCTCATTGTTACTTTAGTTTTCATCGCTAGTGTATTTGAGCATCTTTTCCTATTTTTGTAAAGTATTTACATCTATTCTGAGAATTGCTTGGGTATATGCTTTGTACATTTTTCTTTGGGGCTGTTACCTTTTTACTGTCCATTTGTAAGAGCTCATAACTTTAACCCATTGTCTGTTATCCATGTGGCAAATATTTTATTTTCCCAAGTTTACATTTTCTCTTTTTCTTGTTTGCTGGTTGATTAGGTTGCTCCATATTCCATTTTTTACTCTTGTAAACCTCTTGCTTGGTTTTTAGTCTTCAGAGGAATTTGAATTTATCCAAATGCAATGGAGAGTGGAATAGTTTAAGCAGAGGCAATGTCATCAAGTTTGAATTTTTAAAATGATGGCTCTGACCTTAGTATGAGAATCTTGTGGGGCTCTGACCTTAGTATGAGAATCTTATGGGGCAGTGGGTAGGGCAAGGGTGGAAGCAAAGAGACCAATTAAGAGGATATTTCAGTAATCCAGGAGGATGCTGATAGCAGCTTGGACAGGGAAAGTAGCAGTGGAAATGGGGAAAAGAGGATGATTTGAGACAGACTGTATCTGGAGAATAAAATCCACAGGACCTGTTGTTCTGGGGATGAGGGAATCAAGAATAATTTCTGACATGGTCCAACCGACCTCTCCTGTCTCATTTCCTGCCATATTCCAGACTCGTTTCTCCCCTTTACCACATTAGACTTCTCTCAGGCCTTACGTGTTGTCTTTATCCCTTTATCCTTCCAGCCACAGGGCCTCTGCACATGCTGTTTCCTCTGCCTGGATTGTTCTTCTCTCCCCTCTCACCTGGTTAACTCTTACCATCCTTCTGATCTCAGCCCACTTTCTCAGAGAAGCCATCCCTGGCCTTTCTGAACACTGAACAGGTTGAAATCTCCTCACATCCCATGCACCTCATCTGTGTGCATGTGTGTGTGCGCGTGTGTGTGTGATTTTCCTTCACTCTACTCCCTGAGCTCCTTGGAGACAGAGACAATGTTCATTTTACTTGGTACAGTATCTTCCACAAACTGCACAGAGCAAGTACCCAGCAAACATTTAATGAGTGAATGAATCCCCAAGTTTCTGTTTCTATTTATTTATGGTTAAAAGTTGGGTAGGAAGGACTTCCCTGGTGGCACAGTGGTTAAGAATCCGCCTGACTATGCAGGGGACACGGGTTCAAGCCCTGGTCCAGGAAGATCCCACATGCCACAGAGCAACAAAGCCCGTGCACCACAACTGCTGAGCCTGCGCTCTAGAGCCCGCGAAGCCACAACTACTGAGCCCGCGTGCCACAACTACTGAATTCTGCGCACCTAGAGCACATGCTCCTCAACAAGAGAAGCCACCGCACTGAGAAGCCCTCACAATGCAACAAAGAGTAGCCCCCGCTCGCCGCAACTAGAGAAAGCCCACACACAGCAACAAAGACCCAACGCAGCCAAAAATAAAAATTAATTAATTAATTAAATTTAAAAAAAGAAAAGTTGGGTAGGAACAGTTTTAGGAGGTGGGAAGATCAATAGTCCAGACAGGACATAAGTTTGAGACAGCTGTGAGACATCCAAGAGTGTTGTCAGGTAGGCAGTCAAACACGGGAGCCTGGAGCTCGGAGGAGAGGTCTGCATTCAGGTGATACATTTAGGGGTAATATTATATCACCGTTCTTTAATATTGTGTGAAATGACTTAGGAAGAGATAGGGAGTGAAGAGGACTAGGAAGAGATCCAACTTTTAGAGATCAGGTAGAGGAGGAGACCTACTAAAGGTCACCGAGAAGGAGCAGCCAGTGAAATAAGAGGAAAATGAAGAAAGTGTGGATTCAGGACTTCCCTGGGAGTCCAGTGGCTAAGACCTCACTCTTCCACTGCAGGGGGCGTAGGTTCGATCCCTGGTTGGGGAACTAAGTTCCCGCATGCCACCTGGCATGGCCAAAAACAAACAAACAAAGTGTGATATTACAAATCCCAGAGAGCCCAATGTTTCAAGACAAGAGTAGGAAATTGGGTTGAGTGATGCTGAGTATCTGAGTAAGATGTCCCTATAGAGGTACAAGAAAGGGTCCATATAGAGGTGCTTGGGGTCCTTGATGAGCCATTTCAATGGAGTCATGAGGGAGAGGTGAAGGCTGGAGTGGCTGGAAGCGTAAAGGGGGGAGGGGGAGGGGAGGAATGGAGGTGATGTGTATAGATGTGTGTAGGTGAAGAGAGAGGGTTGCTGGAGGGAGATGTTAAGGAAAGGTTTTCTAAAGATGTGACATTGCAGCGCACATTTGTGTCAGGATGTGAATGTGTGTGAGTGTGTGGTGCCTTTGTCCCTGTGTGTGTTTGCGTGTGTATGCTTATGTATTGACTGTGTATTTGATTCTCAAGGAATTTGAAATGGTGGCCTTTTGGCTCAGATCTTTATTTAGCATTATAAATCAATGTTCATATATTTAGAATCCATAGGGCATAGAACTCATTGGTTCTCTGCTTTTTATAGTTGATGAGATTAAAATAAAGCAATGAAGTGACTTATACGAGGCAGTAGGCAAATTATTGGTATTAGCAGGGCACAGAAACACACCTCAGGAATGTTGTTGGAATACAGCACATGTAGTGACCCATAATAATCTTTTAAAACTCCAAACGTCATGCATACGTCGTATAATTTTTAAACAGATGATGTGCATTTCTCATTTTTCAGCTTAGAGGATTAACAGCTAAACGGTAAGGAGGAGGTCAATAGGAATTTAATTCAATAGGAATTTAAAACTTATCACAAATCCAAACAGGGGGCGCATTTCCAAGGGGCAAGAATTTACGATGTCATTTTCATCACAGGCCATATATGAGCGCCTTTTTTGTTGGATTGTTTCTCGCATCAATGATATTATTGAGGTCAAGAGCTCTGACACCACCATCCACGGGAAGAACACTGTTATTGGTGTCTTGGATATCTACGGCTTTGAAATCTTCGACAACAACAGGTAAACCGGATAAGATACTGAAAACCCTATTGTTTATTTTTTTTATTTGTTTGAGCCTAATTGATTCCTTTTCTTGCAGCTTTGAACAATTCTGCATCAATTACTGCAATGAGAAGCTCCAGCAGCTGTTTATTCAGCTGGTCCTGAAGCAAGAACAGGAGGAGTACCAGCGGGAAGGGATCCCCTGGAAGCACGTGAGTGGACTCGTACAGACTGTTCACGATAACGTCAACTCTTAGCATCTTGGGTATCTGCTGATCTTCTTGGGTGCTTGAAACACCTAAACCTTAGCTTTCCTTTTTGGGGTATTGAAATATTACAGTTCATTTTCAGGGTTGATAGGTGGGATTTCTCTAATTTGGTCGACTGTCTGGTTGGTGCCCAGAAAAGGCTGAGTTAAAAATCAGTAAACTTATGTTCACTTTACAGCTGATACCACATAGTTTTTTGATTCACATCTGTCTATTAGAGTTTAGCATCATTTATAAGTTACTCAGAGCAGCAACTTATGCCTTCAGTTGGCTGAACTTTGCTTCCAAATTGAGTTTCTTCCCCTTCCTTCTTTCTTTTTTTGCTCTGATTTCTCCTTTTTTCTTCTCCTACTTTGTAAGCTCGGTGGCATTTTATTGTCTTTGGTTAATGAGGTTCATATTCCCTGAAACCCAAGCATGAAAACATGTGTATTAACTTTGATTTCCATTTACTTTCCTTTGTGTCACACACACCTATCACCTCTCTTTTCCTGGCTCTCTGTGAACTTTGTATTTGTCACTAGTCCGATAAGATGCAGCCAGACAGTATGATTGATGCTGGGTGCAATACCACAGATCACAGCTAAAAACATGACAATTAGACCTCCTGCTCACAATAGAAATGGGACCCTGTAATTTTCTTTGAAATTTGTATTTTTAAACAATTTTGAGGACAGACATGAAAAATTCAAAAACTTGAGTTTCCATAAATTTCTGTGTTTATCCTTTTGCCAAATAGTATAGATAATGAAGTCAGTATTTGTATTTTGATATCCAATGTAAGCAGTAAAAAGCTATTTGAAATGCTGTATTTAAATTACTTTTATATTCCTTCCCATCTTCCTACTTTCCATCTCCTCTCATTCAGAAAAAGGAGATACTGATATAATAACTAGCTTTCCTGCTTCAAATTTCTTCTTTGCCTTCCATCCATCGTGTGTTAAATATTAGAATACCGTAACAATTTTGTTCAAGTATAGTAGTATGAATTCTACATATTTACAAGTAAAGCAAAGGGTGTATTATTACTTTTTAATAGGAATACCTACAGTTTTGATTTAAAGAGTGAAGTCTCATCGCATATTTAAGATGTAATTCAATTCAATTACGTTTATATGCAGCTTTCTTAGAACAAATCTGTTGCATAACATAATACACAACTATAACTAGGGCTTAGGTTTTTATAGCAAACTTAATCATAAAACTTGTTATTCAGATGTGGTTCAGAGATACTGGTCCAAAATATCCTTTAACAATCAGAATATCAAATTCCACAGGCATAGTTGATAAAGGGAAAAGTCAACAATTGCAGGAGACTATTCCAAACATCTGAAAAAGGAGCAAAAGCCCTTTAAAACAATTCTTAGTGAAATAAACCAAGAAAAATGTGACCTAGAGGTAACAGAAAGCTCACTCCAAAATAATAGTTACTGAATACAGCCTGGGTCCCCAAATTAGAATCTCCATTCTGGGCAAGTATTTCCTTTAAAAACCCCAAACTTTAGAACATAGTAATTAATTTTAAAAAATTTTTTATTATGGAAAATTTCAAGCATACATAAGAGCAGAGATCACAATATAATAAACTCATTGTACCCATCACTCAGCTTTAATAGTTATCAGTGAATTGCCAGTCTTGTGTCATCTGTACCCCACCCACCCCCAGATTATTTTGAAGCAAATCTCAGACATCACATTATTTCATCTGTAAATATTTCAGTGTGTTTCTCTAAAAGATAAAGACTTTTATAAAAAACCATAACCACGACACCATTATCACACCTAAAAAATTAACAGTAATTCCTTAGTGTCATCAAATATGCAGCCAGTGTTCACATTTCACATTTCCTCAGTTGTCTTAGAGTTTTTGGTTTTGCTTTTATAGTTTGTTTGAATTTGGATCCAAATAAGTTACTTACGTTGTGATTGGTTGATAGGCCTCTCGAACATCCATCGATTTTCTCCTCTCTCCTCTCTCTGTCTCTCTTTTCCTTGCAATCTTTTGTTCTTTAGAGTTGCCCACTGTCTGGATTTTGCTAATGGGGTTCCCGAGGTGTCACCTAATCTGTTTCTCTGTTCCTTATATGTCCTGTACATTGGTTATTAGATCTAGAGTCTTGACTGGTGTCAGGATCACCGTCTACTTCATAGGTGGTATGTGAACTTCCACCAAGAGATTCATAATGTCTTGTCTCCCTAATTGATTCGCCTTTACATGATTTTGGTGCTGTAGTTTGCAAGTCATCTTTAGGTGCTGAGAACTTGACTCTATTTGGCACAAAGCTGCTCTATTTGGAGTGAGGATGGGAGGCCCAGAGCCCTGTGCCCCTGAACTATCCCCTCTCATCTCTCTTTGTCCCCTGCATCCGCTAAGAAACCTCCTGGGAATACCAGGTTGCTGGAAGAACCTAGTTTGAAAACCACGACTGTAAGCAATGTTTGAAGCAACAATAAACTGTGAACCAGAAGCTACTGGACTCTTCAGCAAAGACTAATCACTTTTAGTTAGACAGTTGGAATTTGGGGAACTTAATTCTTTTGTTCTTGCCACAAAAGACTTAATCTTTAATTCCATGGTCACAGAGTCTACGATTTCAGCTGTTAATTACTACAGAGTTCCTGCTTTTGGAATATTTTAAGGATATTTTTTCCAAAGATAGAAATAACTTTTCTCCATTATGAGAAATGTAATAAGTGCCCACAATAAAAGTAAATACTTAGACCAGGGCTTCTCCATCTCTGTACTAACATTTTAGACCAGATAACTGTTGTGAGTCTGTCCTGTGCTTTGTAGGATGTTTAGTAGTATCCCTGGCCTCTTCCCACTGGATGCCAGTAGCATTCTACTAGTCATGACCACCTAAAATGTCTCCAGACATTGCCAAATGCCCCTGGGGGGCAACGTCACCCTCTGTTGAGAATCACTGATTTAGACAAACCAGAAAAGTACAAAAAACAAAGAAAAAACCCACCCAGTTCGCAGACTTTCAGTCCATGGAATACAGAGGAGGACTTGGAAGACTAGGGATGGAGCTGAAAGCCACAGACATATAGCTGGCATGAGCCCTTGGATTTTAAAAAGCATTGAACAGGGATCCATGAGACACAGTAATCCTCTATCGTGAGTGTGTCGATCTTACAGAAGGTAGTGGGGACAACTCGCAGTTCAGGTACCTCCTAAATGAGGCGGGACACATCAACACACAAGATTAAAATGTGTAAGCTGCCCGTCTTCAAATGAGGTACTCCAGCTTTCCTGAGTCAGGCCCACGTGTGCTTTCTGTGTGTGTGGTGATATGTATGCTGCAGACTATCGGAACAGACAGGTGTAGAAGAGGATTATTACACAAACCTTGTGTGTGCTGAAGTGGCTAAAGAGCCTGCAGTTATTTACAACTTTATTCGGCCTGTGGAAGCAAGTGAAAAGCTTATTCTTATCCTTTATGGATACTTATTTCTCAGAATTAAATTTTTTATATTGTACCCTGGAAACCTCTGTTAGACCCATATATGCTTTTTAACTTTGGAAAACTGAAGGAGATACTCTTTGGGATTTTTAGTCAGCCAGGGCCGTGTAACTAAAAATGCAAGTTCTCAGAAACACCTTAACTCCATCAAGTTCAATATCAATGAATACTTCAAGGTTATTTGTTGGTACTCAGTGGAATCTGGGTCTTGCGGTTAACAGCCAACAGATTGAGGGATTGAGGGTCTGACGAATAAGGTTAGGTGCAGGATGTGAAGACAGGATTAAAACAAGAGTTAGCGAAGGGAGAAACATTATCTACTTTATAATTTTTGCCTGGAGCTGTACTCATTTAAGGCAAAACGTTTTATGATAAAAAGTCCACAAATACATTTTTAAAATAAATTTATTTATTTGTTTGTTTTTATTTTTGGCTGCGTTGGGTCTTCATTGCTGGGCACAGGCTTTCCCTTGGGGCGAGCAGGGGCTACTCTTCCTTGCAGTGCGCGGGCTTCTCATTGTCGTGGCTTCTCTCGTTGCGGAGCACGGGCTCTAGAGCGCCGGCTCAGTAGTTGTGGCGCACGCGCTTAGTTGCTCCTCAACATGTGGGATCTTCCCAGACCAGGGCTCGAACCCGCGTCCCCTGCATTGGCAGGCGGATTCTTAACCACTGCGCCACCAGGGAAGCCCCACAAATACATTTTTTTAAAAACCTCTGTTAGAATGTGTGCTCCTTTTAGCGTTATACCTCATTAGTGTTATTCACCTCTTCGACACCAAAGTGACTTAAATTCCTGATACCTATGGAGGCATTGCTGTTGCACCTGTTCCTGGTTTCCGTTGCCTTTGGAATTGCCGCTTTGCTGTGTCCTGCAGATCGATTACTTCAACAATCAGATCATCGTGGACCTCGTGGAACAGCAACACAAGGGCATCATCGCCATCCTGGATGACGCCTGCATGAATGTCGGCAAAGTCACCGATGAGATGTTCCTGGAAGCACTTAACAGTAAACTGGGCAAACATGGTCATTTTTCCAGCCGAAAGGTAGTGTGTATAATGAGAACTTCCTCTCATTTTGATCATTAAGAGTTTCCTCATTGTTGGACAGAATTCAATGACTTTATATGTTGGGTTGAAAGAATGTCCATTCAAGTGAGAGAGACCATAAACATCCGTGAAATGATTTATTGCTGTGGCTAAATTCTGCCTTTCTGGTTTGTAGGATGACGAGATTGATAGAAATCACAGTGTCCAGGAGAGGGAGCTCTAGACTATTCCATTTGCTAGAAATAGGAAAAATGAACATGATGCTTTAGAAAGCATGATGTCATTTGTAACCAATAGGTACAGAGTCCTTGTTCATGTGCTAGAATTTTGCTCCTGCATCTGATAATTCTGGCACTGAAAATAGCTTTTGTCCTTGACTTTCTACTGTAATCCTCAGTTATAAAAATCTAGTATGTGTTCTCTGCTGTAGTTCTTCAGACTATGTGACTTTCTTGAAAACAAGGAAATTCTAGCTGAAATCCTAGTGTTACAAGGAAACTCATTCCTTAAATGAATGGTGATCCTTCTTAAGTCCCTATTTTTCACATTCTAAAAATGTTATAAGTAGATCATATCTCCATGATAGTTGGTGGCAGTCGTGGTTATCCGACATTTGTGCTGTGCCTAGCATATAGTATGTTTGCCATAATATTTGTCATAGAAGAGACACGCCGTCATCCCTAGGTGTTCCCTACAAATGTAGGCTTGTCTAGCAACCATAAGCTGAAGGAAAAACAGGCCCCATTCTTCTTCACTTCCAGAAGGAAAGGGGCCAACATTTCTGCTCCTCCATAATTCCATATAAATCTATGACCCACTGCCACTTTTTAGCATGAATAAATCTGTATTCTGACTTTGTCCCTTCTGAAATTATGTAATCAGAACAGTAAGAGTCCCCAATTAACTGGAGACAGCACAAATCATCAAGAAATATATTACTGGCTGATATTTATTTTAGACTAGTTTATTTCTAAAATATTCTCCTTGGTCTACTACTGAGGACTAACTTGTAGCCTTCTGTAAGTCGGCTTTCAGATGCTACAATCTGATCTTTGACATTAGGGGTCTAGCTAGGGTTATTCCTTCAGTCATTTCCTATTTATAACACAAATACTTAAGTGCCTCTCATTTTCCAGGTACAATCCTGGGTGCTGGGGACGGAGCAGCGAGCCAAGTTAGAAGCCCCGTAAATAATTTACAGAGGTGCTTTGAAAGACGGCATGATTACAGGGCAAATGTCCTGTCTCTGAGGGGATGGGTATAAATGTCCTTTATAATCACAATTCAGGTTTTGGAGACTCGCCTGGCATTGGTAGACCATCTGTGTTTGTCCAATTCAGTTGAATTGGTCACAGTCATACCAAATAGACCTTATGAAATATTGAATTCCAAACTAAAACAGGCAAGGCTTCACTTTGTTTAAATAAATAACTATGATTCTCATGTGAGAAATCACTTCATTTTGTTATGTTTCACCTTGGCCATTTATACACTCGAATTTATCAACCAAATATTTTGAAATATAATTTCATATTTACAGTAGAAACTGTACATACGGTACTTTTAAGCAGCTGCTACTGACTTGATAGGAAATGCTAAATAGTAATTTATCTGTGGAGGTGGAATTTTTTTTTTCTTTCCTTTCTTTTTTTTTAATGTGGGAGCCCAGGTTTTCCCAACTCTCAGACCAGGTGGTTCCTTTCTCCCTCAGCATCCTCCCCCAGACAAATCCCGAGATGGAAATTTTTTGTGTGTTCTTTTCTGGAATTTTTGCCTAATGAAGGAAAGAAATGAAATAACCAAGCTGTCAGGATATTTTCATCACTATGAGTCTTTCTGTTAAATAAATGCTATTATTCTGTATGTTAAAGCAGGTATTATCATTGCTATTGGTTATTAACGATTAGCTAGAATTATTGGCAGGCTAAATAAGAAGTTTCTGGCTTGTGCTTATTTAGGGGCTAAGTTGTTTCTCATGCCTTAAAGTTATCTTGGAGAGGCAGGCAGATGATCCAATAAACCATAAAATAACTGTGTAAAATATTATTAACATATAAAGTTGAATGATAAATGCGTAACTTGTATTATTTTTTTATAAAGTAAAGAAAAATCTAAAAACTTCTGTGTTTAGATCAGTTAAGACTTTGCAGTATCCAAATGTAAGAATATTCAATTATAATGGTATAGATATCTCTTGGGTCCTTTTCCTTTGGGCATTTTGTAAGTAAAAGGGTTTTGTAAAAGTGGTTAATAAGAGAGAGAGAAGGAAAGAGGAATTAAATATTTTGGAGACCCTGCTGAATGTTAGACACTTTGGTCTCCATAGTTCATTTAACCTCCAGACCAACTCTCTGAAATAAGTGATTACTAAAGGAAACAGAACAAGTAGATGGTAGAGCCAAGATTGGAACCTCAGAAGTCTGACACTAGCTTCCTATAATTATTCATTTGTTGAATTAATAGACTAATTATTCCTTTAATAATCTAGACATCCACATAGAACCCACCAACCTGGTTGGGGTTGTTTGCTGTCTAACACTACAAGTCAAGTGGTGTTTGTATGTAACTGCACTCAATGCTTATGGATTCTTAGACGTCTGCTTTTGAATCTGTAGGATATCAAGTGATCCTTCACAGGGCGGTCAAAGAATCTAGGTGCTACTGTAATAAGGAAATTGCAGAAAGTTATAGAGACCCAGGGCTATATAAAAACTGCCTTCCCATAAAGTTCCTCTTCAGTGAGAAACAGCTGCAGAAGGTTGATCTGTGAAGCGATAGACCTGGAGTCCCGGCTTAGCAGAAGACAGGTGAGCCAGGCTGTTGTGTACATAGGAGAGTACAGACATTGCATTCAGTCCCAAGAATCCTTCCCAGAGCTACCACTTACCAGCTGGACCTTGGGCCAGTTACCTAATGTCTTTGAGCCTTAGTTTCCATGTATGTAAAAGAGAGCCCATAATACTTAGTCTAGATGTCAGTTGTGAGTATTGAATGAGATGTCCATGCCTAGGAGATAGCAAACCCTCAATATGGTCCTCCTTAAGTGGGACATGGAGGAGAAAGAGACTCTATCAGTCAAGGTAGGCTGGGCTGTGTTAAGATAGCAACCAAGATTTAAGTGTCATAGACAATAGAAGTCTGTTTCCCTCCCGGGGACCCAGACTTCTTCCATCTTCTGGCTCTTCCAGCCCCTGGGGACTATCCTTCTCTGCATCCAACTAGTGGGAGGTGAAAAGAAAGTACAGAGGAGAATCACCCACTTCTTACCAGCTTTGGCCTTGAACAGCCTCACCTCACTTGCACTCACCTTCCATCATCCAGAACTTGGTCACTCGGCCAAGAAATGAAGTCTGACTATGTGGACTTCTGGTGAAAATTCTCAGTCTTTACCACATTCGCCAAATTAAATCAAGCCCCACTCACTGTGATTTCCTTCATAATGATATCGTGATTTGTGACATGATTATCCTCTCCTATTAAGTTGGAACATATTTTTAGGAAAGAGAGAATGTCTGTTTTCAAGATCATCCCCTTCTTGATTTCTTAGCTCTGCGCCTCGGACAAAATCCTGGAGTTTGATCGAGATTTTCGAATTCGAC
This sequence comes from Balaenoptera physalus, assembly GCF_965194825.1. Classification (NCBI taxonomy): domain Eukaryota; kingdom Metazoa; phylum Chordata; class Mammalia; order Artiodactyla; family Balaenopteridae; genus Balaenoptera; species Balaenoptera physalus. The sequence continues at coordinate 46,313,520 of NC_138901.1, forward strand.
ATTATGCAGGTGACGTGGTGTGAGTATCTTACTTTGGTACCTGATGTGATGATTTGCATGCAGCCTCACTTCAGAAAATATAATCGAGGAAAATGGAAATTGTTTTTATATTCATTTGCATTTTCCAGCCATTTCATATGCCAGTATATTTTAATTTCTTCACTTAAAACATTGGCGTAGCTTCATTCATCCCTTGCTTTTCAAACATTTATTGAAGACACACCACGTGACCATACACAGTTCCTGGCATTGTTGGCACTCAGTCAAAATCAGCTGATGGTTAAATAAACCATGGAAGTATGTTAAGAACTGGGATAGAAAGATGGGTAATATGGGCCGTGCCCTGAAGAAGCTAACAGTTTAGTGGAGGATACAGGCAGAATACATGGTAAGTTGTTATAATGGAGAACGGAAGGGGTTAAATTGGAGACACGCAAGGCATTATGGGAACACTGAGGAGGAGTAATTAACCCAGAATGAGGAGTGTGGCCAAGCCTTTTAGGAAGTGATGTCCCAGCTGAGTCCTAGGAGTAAAAGAGGCTTAGTCACAAGACAGAATTAGGAAGAGAAGAGTAAGAGAGGGCATTCCAAGCAGAAGAGATAGCAGGCCTGCGGGCCCAGAGGTGAAAGTCACCATTGTACATAAAGAACTACTAGTGGTTGGGTAACTATATGAGCAAAAACCGGTTTACCATATGAATTTTCAAGTGTTATTTGAAAAAGTGAAATTCTCACAAGCTACATTTTCTGGTTATAATATAATAAAAGTAGAATTGGGGAAGAAAATGAAACTAAAAAAATATACCTAAACTAAAAAAATACGTTAGTATTTTCGTTTCCTAGGGCTGCTGTAACAAATGACCACAAATTGGTGGCGTAAAACAGTAGAAACTTATTCTTTCACAGTTCTGGAGGCCAGAAGTTAGAAATCTAGGAGCCGGCAGGGCCACACTCTGGAGGCTTTAGAGGAGGATTGTTCCTTGCTCTCTCCAGCGTCTGGTGGCTGCCAGCCTTCCTTGGTTTGCGGCTGCATCACTCCAGTCTCTGCCTCTGTGGTCACACTGCCTCCTCCTGTTCAGGGTGTCTGTATTAAATCTGCCTCTGTCTTAAAACTACACTTGTGATGGCATTTAAGGCCCACCTGAATAATACGGGATGAATTTCTCTTCCCAAGGTCCTTCATGTAATCACATCTTTTACCATGTAAGGTAACATTCGCAGGTTCCAGGGAATTTGACATGGTTGTCTTTCAAACGTGGCATCTTTCAGTCTGCTACGCTTACTATGTTTTGCCCACCCAACACTGCTTACTATCTTGTTTTTGTTTGAAGTCCCCTCTTTTCCTTTCTGCTTATTTTTTACATTAGGAATCCTATTCATGTAACCCATTACGGGAAGAAATTAAACAACAACAGAAAGCAAATGATCATCTGTATAAATGCCAAAAAGACATTTGAGGAAATTTTAATAGCTGTTCCTGATGTGAATTAAAACTCTAGAATCATAAAATAATATGGCTCAAAATTATCACCCCCCCCCACCCCGCCCTGTCAAACTAGGCGTTAGTGCTGGAATGGCACCATTATCCACTTTTTCTGGTGCTATTTCCAGGTTCCGGAATACTGCAGAGGGAAGATCCAGGACCATGCAGATATCTGCCTCTGAAAATCCAGGCCTCACTTATAGAGAGTACTTTTTATACAGCCCAGATTGGCATAACTGCAGAGCTGGACAGAGGCCTTAGAGAGCATGCAGGGCATGAAGAAATTTATGCAGAGTGTGTAAAATTCTTACCCAAGGTCACACAGCAAGCTTACGGAATAGCTGAGACAATAACTAGGTTTTCAGACTCGTGTTCCAGAAAGCTAGCCGGCCCCATAGCGGAATATTTGATGCCTCAGACTTCCCCTCCTCTTCTTAAGCTCTTCAACCCTTTTTCAGATTTTTGCTGGGTATCTTCTGTGTGCACAATACTTTATAAAGTATGTTCCCTGCCCACAAAGAGCCTTCCATGCATACATACATACATATGTGGTTGTGTGCATGTATTTATTAACACACACTCCCATATATATATACACATACACACATTTATATACATACACTGATACAACAAAAGATGGTTGAAAATAATTGCCGTATGAGTAATAATGTGTTGCCAGAATTCAGAATAAGCAAATGATATAATACTTCTAACTGTGTGTGATAAACCCAGGAAGGCAGATGCTGGTCCTTGGGTGCTAGGAATTATTTTTATAAGAAAAAGTGGGAAGAAGGCTAAAAATATTTAGGAAGTAGTAACTAGACCCATTTGACTGGAGTGTATCCTTTGGTGGCATAGAGAAGGAGAAACGCCTAGAAAAGTAGATTGAGATCAAATCACAATGAGTCTTAAAGGCCAAAATAAGGAGTTTGAAGTTTGAATTGTATGGGTCTAATGATAGATTAAGAGTCAGGTGACTTCAAGGGCTCAGTCAGAAGAGACTTGAAGGTATTAGGAAGAAGACCGAGGTTGGAGGAGGCAAGGAAATAATTTTGGACCTGACGGCCTTAATGTATGCCCACGGGCAGCACAGCCTGAAGGAACGTCCTTGCATAATTAAACATGTAAGGCTGGAACATCGGTGGGGGGTCAGGGTTAGGTGCGATTGTCAAGGAAGACAATATAGTCAGGCAAGAAAGGAGAGCTGTAAGGAGCAGCTGCCTCTATAGGGTTACTACTTACCCAGCCTCCTCTCAGCCTGTTTTAATCATGCAGAACCCTCCCTTCCTGTTATCCCCCCTCATCCCCTAGTTTTCTCCCTCTAGAGCCATGCCAGTCACTGCAGCAGAGCAACCCCCATTCCTACCTTTGTCACCAGCTGCAATCTTAGCTGGACCTTCAGGACATTACTCACGTCCCTTCCTCCAAACCATGAACACTGACCTTTTCATTTCCTCTTGAGAACGCCGCGCATGTGCCTGCTCCCGCCCTTTCATTTAATCTGTTTCCCTGTGTGATCTGCCTTCCTCTGTCTCTTCTGCTTATCCAAATCTTACCATCCTTTGCAGCTCTTCTTGGATTCTTTTCTCCCACCCTGAACGCAGTGAGCGAGCCTTAGGCAAGTCATTTGACCTCCCTACGGATAAGACTGTTAGATCCTGTACGTTGCCGTTTTGCTTTTATCTTAGGAATGCTGGATGATAAATACAGCTGTCTTTTTAAAAGTCATCGTCTTGAGGTAAGCAACAAACCAGTAGAGAATGATGATCTTAATCATAATGATGACACTGATGTTGGCTCTCCTTTGGAGGAATAGAAACAGCACCCCCTCTGTGCAGTAGGTGAATTCGTTATTCTTTAGCCCAGAACCGGGTGGGCGATATCAGCTTTATAGATGGTTGGTTATAGATAATTTAACTGTGGAAAGGCTTGTAGACTTCTAGAAAAGCTTAAAAGTGGCTCTCGCTTGGTGAATAATGTGTTTTCTTTTTTTTTTTTTCTCAACTAGCTATTCTGTCGTCGGTTTTATTGACAAAAACAAAGACACTTTATTTCAAGATTTCAAGCGCCTCATGTATAACAGGTAGGATTGAAATTTTATTATTTGTCTTTATGTTAAGCTCTTTGACATGTATATTACATAATATATATGCACATGATTATTTTATGTGACAATTTTAAGAGTTTCTGGTAATTTTTCTAGTTCTGCTTGATCATACTTAATGAGTGAAATAATATATTACTTTATGATGATAAAATCTGTAAACTTAGGGCAGGAACCCTGTTATTAATATGATGTTCCTTGATTTCCCTTGGGTTGCTTCAGTTTCTCCGTTCATTGCTGCCATCCTCTGGCACCCCTGCCAGTGTACTCAGCAGTCCCCCAGCCAGGGCAGTGGCCATGGGAGACTGTCAAATAGCCTCTGGCCCAGCCGAAAGCTTTACATACTCAGATTCCCACTGTAGTGTCTTTTTAGTGTCTCCAGCTAAGGGACCACCCTAATATCAGAGTGGCTCTGGTGTCAGTGGTGATAGATCCTGAGTGGTCAGAATCTCTCACAATCCAAGAAAATGTGAAAAATCTGTGGAGAAATAAAACCAGGCAGAGGATAGCAAGTTCACACCCAGTACGGATACCTTGGAAAGAAGGCCTACGAAGAAGAGAAGCTTCCTAGCCAGCTGCTTCTTTTGGAATAAAGTGTTGTCGCTCACGTATTAAGTCTACTCAGCCCGTTGGTCAGTAGGTCAGACAAGGTGTATGGAGCACCTCTGAGCTACACGTTCTTCTGTGCTCTTGGGGTGCAAAGCCCCTGCCCTCCTGAGGTCTTTTATTCTAGTGGAGATGACAGTTAATAAACAATAAAACAACGAACTTTCAGGTGGTAACAAGTGCTGTGAAGAAAAGTAAAGTAGTTGAGAGATTGAAGGGTACAGACCAGGAAGGGCCAGGGAGGCATTACAGGTAGGGTGGTCGGAAAAGGCTTCTTAAAAGAGGGGTCATTTGAGCTGAGACCTGAGTGAAGTGAGAGCATGAACCATGAACAGGGCGGGGAAGAGAGGGGGAGAGCATTCAGGCAGAGAGAAGGGCTAGTTCACCAAGGCACTAAGGTGGGAACGAGCTTGGGTGTGTTGAGGACGGCAGGAAGGCCAGTGTGGCTGAAATCAGTGAGGGGAGGGGAGAGTGATTGGGAGTGACTGCAGAGAGGTCCGCAGGGTCCAGCTCACGAAGAGTCCATGAGCCAAGCATGATGGGAAGCCATTGGAATGGATGATGTGAGGTGATCTCTATTTTAAAGAAATCATCGGAGCCACTGTGTAAAACCCAGACTGTAAAGGGCAAGAGTAGACATGCAGAGACCAGGTAGGAGGCTCGTTGAGTGATCCAGGCTGAGGCGTGGATGGTGGTTGCAGAGATGATGAAAAGTGGTGTGAGTGGGTGATGTTTTGAAAGTAGAGCCAGCAAGGTTTGCTGATGGATAGGATGTGTGATGTGAGAAAAACAGAAATCAAAGACGATGCCTGAGCAATGGGGAAGGGATGCTCGATCGTGGGAAAGACAAGGGGAGGCGCTCATTTTGGGGGGAAATCAAGAGTTTCGTTTCGGATGTGTTTTGTCGGAGGTGCGTTTTGGGCATCCAGTTGAAAATGCCAAATAGGCGATTGTTTGTGTGCATCTAGAGCTCAGAGTAAAGGCAGGACTAGAGACGTAAATTCATGGCCACCAGTCTATTGATATTATTTAAAGCCATAGTCCTGGGTGAGTTTGTCTAGGGTGAGCAGAGATAAAAAATAAAAGAGAGAAGGGGTTGAAAGATGAATCCCTGAGATACTCCACCGTTTCGAGTCAAGCAAGGAAAGAGGAACTAGCAAAGGAAACTGAGAGCATGCCTGTGAGTTAGGAAGAAAGCCAGGAATCTGGTGTCAGGCCAGGTCAAGTAAAAAAGATAAACTGTGTCAAACACTGTCAAGAGCAGAGTCCTATGAGGACCAAGATTCACCACTGGATTTGCAAACATGAAGGTCATTGGGACCCTGACAACACTGGCTTCAGTAGAGTCGTGAAGACAGATGTCTGACGGAAGCGGGCGCGAGAGAATGCAGAAAATGAGAATGTGGAGAAAGTGTGTTTCAACAGTTCTTTCAAGAGGTTTTGGTATAAAATGTTTCATCTGGATGGATGAAGCCTGCCAGAGCAGAGATGGAGCCATCATCACTAGAAAGTCACAGAGACGTGGGAATGTCAGAGGGGACCCATGTAAGAGCTGGTTTGGGGAGAAGAGAGTTTCAGAAAGAAGTTTCAGTGCTCGGTTTATCAGGTAAGATGCACCCATTTTGAGAGAGAAATCAAAGAGTCTGGCATTGCTCTGTGTGTAGAAAATGTCAAAAAGTCAAATCGGAAAAACGGCCTCAGTCGGCCAGTGACAAAGTCGGGGTGTGTTGCCCGGGGAAGGCAGCCAGGCTGTGTACCGGGAGGCTGCACAGGGTGGCATTCGTTACCTTCTTGAATTATCACAGCCCAGAGGTTCAGCTCACAGAGAACAGCTGCACCTTCTAGTGGTGGATTCACGTAACCCCCAGCTCGCAGGACCGATGCAGAAACAGACCAGCGAGCAGATTTATTTCCAGCGGGCAATCTAGCGGTCTCATGGTATGGAACACTTGCGTGGGGATAACAGCTCTTCTTCCCCATTGGAAAACCTGCCTGGGAAGTCAAATAGAACTCTGTTAATTGCCCATGAAAAATATCACCTATAGAATGCTTAGTTGCTTGGTAAGCCTGGAATCAGGACAAAGGAACTTAGATAAATCCAACAATTAAGGGCATCAGTCTGAGATGAATCCATTTCACAACAGGGATGGTCTTGCCAAAGGTATAAAAACATTAAAAGTCTGTTCACTGCAACTTGTTGTATATATCTCCGTAATAGGAAAGGCCTTGCCAGTGGGATGGAAAGTCTTGAAATGATTTTGGTTAAAACCATCCTCCTGGATGGTGTTTAGATGGGCTACCTTTGCCTTTTCGATGCTTCCATGGCTAAATGACCTTTCCAAATTCAATCCTTTCTTTATATCTGTTTAAAGAGTAACCCCTGGACCTCTAGTTCTGTAGAGTATCCATGCATGTGTGCAGGCACATGCGTGTGTGTGTACATAAAGGGAAGGAGGCAAGGAGCAAGCAGGTGGCATGCGAGGTGCACAGATCGCCCTTTACCACTCTCGTTAGCCAGCTAAGTTCCTCCTTATCTGTTACACGTACTGGGTTTCTGGATAAATAAGCTTCCCTTTTAAGGGAAAGTTTCTTCTAAATAAGTTTGAAAACTATGTTGACTTACTGGCCTGAAAGTTCTTTTTCTTTAAAACAATTGTATGTGTCTGTTTTGATTCATTATGCATCAGTTCTACTGTTTAATAACGTAATAATAATAAACATCTTATTTCCTTCATTCCCAACATTCCCCCCTCCCTTCATTTACAAGGTAGTGTCTGAAACAAGACCAAAAGGGAGTAAGGTGGCACTGAGGGTAGAAACTGTGTAGACAAAGCCAGTGATTTTCTGTCTTTGATGTGCATCAGAATTTTCAAAGTGCACACGCTCTAGTTTCTGGAAATTCTATTCCAGAGGTGTTAGGAAGGCATCCAGGCATTGTGGGCACTAAAGGTTGAAAGCCATTGCCTCAAGTTCTCTCTCTGCTAAAGGTTGAAATGGAAAAGTTAAGGAAAAGCAATATACATTTATGTGGTCATTTTTATTGATACGTGTATCATTGGAAAATTATGGAATAGGATTAGAAGGTAGTAAAACTGGGTCCATGAACCACAGATCATGCATTATTTTATAGCCACTTTTGATGGTAGTTGGCACAGCTTGCTGGCAATGGAGAGGGTTAGGACTGTTTTTCTTTTTCTGCCTTCATTCACAGACCCAGTCAGTCTTCACCTCACCGTTTATCTCCTTCACTCTTGTCATCCATTCTGGCAGTTTGCTGCTATTATTTAGAGCCTTTTTGTACAGAATTTTACTAGGTGTTCGGGGAACCAACTCAATTTTCTCAGTTTTATATCAGGAAAAGAAAAGTGGGCAAAATGATGGCAGCAGTAAACACAATTAGAAGAAAAAACAAAATCCATGTTAGGTCTTTTCTATTCTCAATCCCCAATTAAAAAAAAAAAATTCTGACGAGAGAAAAGTTTCCAGGATGCAAGCAACATTTCAAGTTCCAGTTACTTTAAAATCAAAAGCACCCAGTGTTGTGTTCGTTTCAGGTGTACAGCAAAGTGAATCAGTTACACATGTACATATATCCACTCTTTTTTAGATTCTTTTCCCATATAGGTCATTACAGAGTATTGAGTAGAGTTCCCTGTGCTATACAGTAGCTCCTTATTAGTTATTTTATATATAGTAGTGTGTATATGTCAGTCCCAACACAACATTGTAAATCAACTATACTCCAATAAAAATTTTTTAAAAATCAAAAGCACCCAAAGTGAAACAGGAAGAAAATCAGAGCTGAGACCACCATACATGTTTATAAAAATGTCTCCACTGAGCCAAATAAAGAATACAGTATATCATTTTTAGCCTGAAAACTGGTCTTAAGTACACTTCAAGAATCGGATTGCAACCGTCTTAGTGTCACATCAATAAAATACTGTAACCGCCGGTGCTACCTATAATGTGTTCATAATTCAGCTGCAGTAAAGGGATTTACTAGATGACAGTGTAAAAGTGGTTATTTTCTATTCCTATCTGTATTTTTTGAAAGACCTGGCTTTTTGTGACCTATACTGAATGAATATTTGTTTCAATTAAAAGGTGCTTTCTCTTTCATGATTTCTGCCCATGACATTGAGGATCGTTTTCCTACTAGTGGTTTGTTCTCATTCTTATAACGACCACCAGTACCATTTTATTTTAGGTATATGGTATCAGAGCTATGCAAACCATTTGAGGATCCTGCATAATAATAACATCGAGGTCACTTTAAAGAAGTTTAAAGAATTTTTCGAATGTGGTCTCGTTTGGACACATCTTCTCACTCTGTAGTGCAGTATCTGTCATTATACCCTCAGCCTAATTTTCTGGGTGGGATCATTTTTCCAATCAGGGCTTGTGAGTTCTGTCTGCAATGCAATCGTGGCTCCCAGGATACAGTTCAACAGGATTGCTTAGCAATTCATATTCAGCTTATTTGAATGTAGCATTCAAACCACTCTTTCTTTGCTTCTCAGTTCAAATCCTGTGCTGAAGAATATGTGGCCCGAAGGCAAACTGAGCATTACAGAGGTGACCAAGAGACCTCTGACTGCCGCCACCTTATTTAAGAATTCTATGATTGCTTTAGTAGACAACCTTGCATCAAAGGTAATTACTGTCTTTTTTAAATATCCATTTCATTTCATAGATTCCCTCTTGATATATGTTATAGAGAATGTATGTGTGGTTTGCTTTGTAGGTGATTATAGTAAATCAAATTGAAGAACATATTTAAAGTGAGTGTTACAATAGAATTCTTAATCCTGTTTTGTTTGTTTGTTTGTTTGTTTTTTGTTTGTTTGTTTGTTTTTTAACATGGCTTGGTAAAACAGTTGTTTGTGTCCCAGATGAAATGCTCTTCTTAAATTTGGGCCTTTTATCCTACTGTAGTCATTAATGGGAAAGTCTTAGTAAGATCTTTAAAAAAAAAAAAAGCAATATACTACAGGCATAGTATATGCCTGACAAAATAAACTTCAGCCCTGTGCTGAAGACAGGGCCTGGCTTAAAAAAAAAATCTTGAAATAAATTGTAACATACCATCTTTATGTTGTATCTGAAGACAAAATGACCAGATAGAGGTTTAAGAGGAAGTTTAGTATTTAAGTATTGTCCTTAGGCTGTTTTAAATAGTTGAACTAAAAAGATGTATTATTGGCAGTTATTTCTGCTTTTTATTGTTCCTTTGAGGTCTAATACTGTTTGATAACTTTAGTCTGGGATTTTTTTTCCCCTTAAAGAACAGATTTCTACTCTTAACTGCTGCTGTTGACAAGTTTGATAAATTAGGCAGCATTCTGGGACTCATTATTTTTAGTGCCTTCATTTTTATCTTTCTCTTCTGATGCTTTTCCAGTATATTTTTTCTTCTTCATTTTTAACTTTTTTTTAAAAATCAACTTCCTCTCTAAAAATTTAAATCTATATTATTTTTGGTTACTTCCCTGTGGATAAATTAGGCAAATCACAAGAACACATCTATTCAGTAGCTTTCTGTTCTTTTCATCAGGATTCTTTGGCCTCAGGTGACAACAGATAAGCACAATGTGTTGGCTTGTATAATCAAAAATCCAGAAAGGCAGGGAGGGGTAAGGACATGGAGTGGTAGACTAGAATACCCTTAGGGCCCCTCCTCTTGTCCCTCAGCTTCTCTCTGCATGTCAGCTTCAACCTGTCTCATCCAGCAAGAAGGAAAGTGAACCTAGAAGGAAGGCATGGGACACAAGAAACAGAGTTGAACACAGAATTTTATAAAATGTATTTTATACAATACATTAATTATAAATATATAGTTTATAAAACATATTCGATTTATTCAATTAACTAGAAAAGAATCACTTTTGTTTTCTAAATTTGGTAGTTAAATGTGAATTTTTTTAAAATAAAAATTCTAGAACCATCTATAATTTCTGTATGGGCAATTGCATTCAGCTACTAAACAACTGAACCCCCCCTCCCCAAATTAGTGGCTTAAACAAGAGACACATTTATTTCTCTCTCTGTAAATGAAGTACAGGAGAAGGTATCCCAGCACTCGTATAGCAGCTCTAAGGTTATTAGAGACAAGTTCCTTCTGTCTTTCTGCTCTACCATCCTAGTGCTTGGCATCCCTCCTCCTGGTCCGAGATGGCAATTGGAGCCTCTTCCCTTTTAAAGAGACTTCCTGGAAGTCTCATATAGCACTTTAGCTACATCTCATTTGCTGTACCTAGTTGCCAGGGAAGCTGGGAAGTGCCTTTTTATTCTGGTCAGCAGTGCACCCAGCTAGAAGTAAATTTTCTGTTTTGAAGTAGGAAAAAAAATACTGTGTGTGAGGTAGGCAACGAGTCTAGCAGTCTCTGCTACAGCTCCCCAGTCTGTGTGTTTGTTGAGGTGGGGGAATGAGGGAGAGAGTAGGGACAAGCAAAAGAATAGAGACAACCTATCAGTCTAATAGAAGGCAGGAAGGTGGGCAGGGCAGAAACAAAGGAAAAATGTTACATTTAGAAAATACATACATGATAGAAATAAATCTAATTAATTGGTACTCACCATAAATGTAAATAGACTGAACAGACTGGATAGGTGGAAAATCCAGGTACAGGCATACCTTGTTTTATTGCAATTCACAGATAGTGCATTTTTTACACATTGAAGGTTTGTGGCAACCCTGCAACAAGTAAGGTTACCAACACCATTTTCCCAGCACCATTTTCTCACTTGTATCTCTGTGTCACAGTTTGGTAATTCTTGCAGTATTTCAAACATTTTCATTATTGTTATATTTGCTGTGGTGATCTGTGACCAGTGATCTTTGATGATCTACGGCTCGCTGAAGGCTTAGGTGATGGTTAGTGTGTTTTAGCAATAAAGTATTTTTAATTCAGGTATTGGTTTTTTAAGGCATAATTCTATTGCACACTTAATAGACTATAGTGTCATGTAAACATAACTTTTATATGCACTGGTAAACCAGAAAATTCGTGTGACTTAGCCTGTTGCAGTATTCATGTTATTGCCATGGTCTTGAACTGAATCTGCAGTAACACCAAGGTTTTGCCATGTTGTTTATAGGAGCTACCTAGTTGACACTATGCAGAAAGATTAAGAACAAAAAGGTGGATAAAGATATATCAAGTCCCCACCCCAAAAAACACCCCTGGTGAAAGCAATATTAATGTGAAAAAACATAGAATTTAAGGGAAAAAAGTATTATTACAGATAAAGAGACTAATCATAATAAAATGAAAACTCAGTAAAGCCATTTTGAACTAGCTACCTAACAGCACAGCCATGAAGGTACTTGAACTCTATAAAGCAAAAAAAAAAAAAAAGAACCTGAAAAACTGTAAAAGGCAAAATTGACAGGTCCACAATCCTGGAGGGAGATTTTAAACCAACTCTACCAGAAACTGATAGATCAAGCAAAAACCTTAGTAAGAGTGCAGCAGCCAAATTTAAACTTTATCTAATAGATCAAAAGATCTCTGTACCCAGGAGATAGGAAATACATATTCCTTTCAGGTATACATGCAACATTTACAAGAATTGACCACGTGCTAGATCACAAAAGAAGTCTCAGCTATTTTAACAAATGTATATATAGATGCATCTCCATCCTCACAGCAAATGAAAAGAAAATCAGCATTAAAAAAGTTTTGTTTTTGTTTTTAATGTGCTTGGGAACTTAAAAATACTCCTAAAGTGGTCTACTTGTTATGCCTTTATTTAAAAAAAAAAAAAAAACAAGGAAGACTGAAAGTAAATGAGTTAACTTCAACTCAAGAAGCCAGAAAGGGAAATCCAAAAAAAATCTAAAGAAAAAATTAAGAAAATTTTTAAATAGCAAAAACTAAAAGTAATCAAAAAATTAATCAAATAGACCTTTAAAAAACTTATTTTAAAAATAGAAAATAATGTTAAAAATGAAAAAATGATACAACTTTATATATTGCAGAGATTTTTAAAAGTATCAGAATATTATGAACAACTGTATGCCAGTGAATTTGAAAAATTCGTTTTCTAGAAAAATATTATCAAAATTAACTCAAGAAGAAATAGAAAGCCTGAATAAATCAGTAACCTTAAAGATTCTGAATCACTAATCAGAAGTCTGCCTTCCCCCAATTCTGCCAAGAACTTCAGGCCCAGATGGTTTTACAGATAAGTTTTACAAATCCTTCAAGGAGCCAGTAATTCCTATCATACATACATTGTTTTGGAGGATGGGAAGAAGAGAGGCCACTACCCAATTCATTTTATGAGCTTAGTATTACCTTAGTACGAGGTTAACGTGAAAAAATGAAATTAGAGATGATTTTCACCTAGGAACATAAACATGAAGATTTTTAAAATACGTGTAAGTAATGCATTTTCCGGCAACAGGGTGAACAAAGCACCCCCTAAAACCAACTGAGAGCAACCAAAAATTGATAAATTATAAAAACCTACTTCCTGAATACGATCATGAACTAACAAGAAAGCAAAGAATATGCAGGCCTGGTGCTGAGTGAAGGCAGAAATTAACTGAATGGAGGGAAAAATAACTAGAGCACCAGAGCTGCTTTCACCCTGTCAGCATCTGTTGAAGTGGGTGACTTTGAGTATAGGTATCCAAGGCTGGTCCTTGGAGGGAAGCCCAGGGCCTGCCCAGAGTAGGGTGACTAACAAGGAATCACAAACCACATGCATACTCACACATATGTACACACACAAACACATGCACACACACAATGGTAGGTCTCCAGAGGGCTGCCTCCTCAGAGAGCTACCTCTAGAATGAGCTAGAAATAACCCCTCATTATCTGAAAGGAAAACTGCCTGTCTTGGTCCTTGGCACTGAGCCAAGCAGGGTGGGTGGCCATCCCTTGAGAATTTATAATTGTAAGCCAGCTTTTGTGAGATTTGCAGTCCAAATTCACACTACCTGGGTGGCCTGAAAAGGCTCAAGCCTGGTCAATTCAGGTCTGGTATTGCCCCCAGGCATCTGATGGAAGCAAGGTGAGGGAACCACCTTCATTCCAGACCTTAAAGAACTTCCACAGATGGAGTTCTAAGGAAAATAGGGAGTTCGTAGTAAAAGATCTCCACAGACATAAAGAAGCAAGACAGGACACAGGGAGAGTCAGTCTAAACAACAGACTCATGAAAATGTCTTATACTGGATTATCAGAAACAGACTATAAGAATGTTTAATATGTTTCAAGAAATGAAAGGCCTAAAAATATGAGAACTAGTAATTGAGAGCAGGTAACTAGTCAATTGATAGAAATAAAAACTAAATAATTAAAACTCAGTGGATAGGTTTAACATCAGTTTAGACAAAGCTGAAGAGAGAATAGGGAAATGAAAGAAACAATTGAAGAAATTATCCAGAATCCCACTTAAAGAGACCAAGAAATTAAAACTATAAAAGACACATTAAGAGACATTGAAGATAAAATGAAAAGGTCTAACATGCATCTAACCAGAGTCAAAGAAGGAGAGGAGAGAATGGGCAGAACAATAGAAGGAAAAGAAAAAAGAATTTCAAGAATGATGAAAGACACCACTGTACAGGGTCAGGAAGTCCAGTGTATCCTGAGCTGGAAAAATTAAAAGAAATCTGCTCCCAAGCACCTAGTGAAACCCCAGAATACCAAAGACAAAGAAAATACCTTAAAAGCAGATTAGCTATGAAGAGAGAAAATAACCAGAATTCTATACCAAGAGAATTTATATTTTTCAAGAAGAGAGACACAACAAAGAATCTTTCTGAAAAATAAAAACAGAGAGTTAGAACCACAGTAAAGGAAATTCTAAAAGATATATGTCAGATAGGACGATGTCTGATTACTGAACGAAAGTCTGAAATGCAAAATGAAGAGCAAAGAAATTGGTAAATATGTGGGTGCATATAAACTGACTCTGTAAAATAATATTTTATTGGATTAAAAATACAGGTTAGAGCTAAGTAACACAACAACAATAGCATATAAATTGGAAGGGTGGGTGATTATATTTCAACTGTTTAAGGTGCTTGGTTGTTCAGGAAAAGGATAAAAGTATTGGTTAGCTTATAACTCTCATGAGTTATAAATACATATGAAATTTTCTAGTGTAGTCATTGAAAGAATAGAAATGAGTTTATAACTTCCAAACTAGTGGTTGGGGGTGGGGGAAGCCAGAATGAAAAAAAAAATCATTAGTCCTAAAAAACAGGAAAGAGGAGACAAAATAACATAGGAAAGCTGGGACAAATAAAGATGGTAGAAATAAATCCAAATATATTAGTAATTACAGTGAATATAAATGGAGAAAAATTATCAAATCAGATTAAAGAAAAAGAATACAGATATATTGCCACTTATTAATGACATCTAATCATAACAGAAAGGTTGAAAGTTTACATTTAAAAAGATATATCAGGGCTTCCGTGGTGGCGCAGTGGTTGAGAATCTGCCTGCCAATGCAGGGGACACGGGTTCGAGCCCTGGTCTGGGAAGATCCTACATGCCACGGAGCAACAAGGCCCGTGAGCCACAACTACTGAGCCTGCGCATCTGGAGCCTGTGCTCTGCAACAAGAGAGGCCGCGATAGTGAGAGGCCCACGCACCACAATGAAGAGTGGCCCCCGCTTGCCACAACTAGAGAAAGCCCTTGCACAGAAACGAAGACCCAACACAGCCAAAAAATAAATAAATAAATAAATAAATAAATTTTAAAAATAGAGGAATTCCTTTAAAAAAAAAAAAAAGATATATCCGGCAAATTCTGACATTCTGGAATCACCTTAATCCAATTTCAGGACCTGTAGTGGCTCAGCAGTGAGCTGCCTCCCATCCCTGAAAGTGCCAGACTATTTTCCATTCACCTTTAACTCCCAAGTTTAGCTCTTCAGGATTCCAGACCAAAGTGTAGCTCTGCATCCAAGGTCTCAAATTCCAGCTTTCATCCCCTGAACCCCACAAGGCTGTCAGCAGCCGTGCTCAGCCTCACAGCTGCCTCTCCAGATCAACGGTTGCCTCTAAGACAAAAGCAGCCCTGAAGGCTGGCTTCACCCCTCTGGGCTTTAGTCTTACTCTCATCTTGGCTATGTTATTAGCTCTGATGCATTGAGATTTCTCCCCTCTCCCCATATTTTGTGTAGCACTTATTTTCAGCGACTCCCTCAGGAAGGTTGGTATGAATTGCCTGGTCCTCCATCACCAGAAGTGCATTTTCTCAGAGTCCACACAGTGGTTTTGTTTTGTTTTGTTTTGTTTTACTTTTTAAATGTTTATTTATTTTATTGACATACAATTGACATACAACAGTATATCAGTTTCAGATGTACAACATAATGATTCAATATTCGTATATTTTGCAAAATGATCACCACAATAAGTCTAATTAACATCCATCACCATGCACAGTTACACTTTTTTTTCCCTGTGATGAGAACTTTTAAGATTTACTCTCTCAGCAGCTTTCAAATATACAATACAGTATTATTAACTATAGCACACAGTGTTTTTAAATGTATGTCTTATCGCCACCTAGATTATAAGTCTTTTGAATCTAAAGAATGACTTCTACTAATTTTATATACTTCTTGATACCTCATAAAGCACTCTGGGGCTTCCCTGGTGGCGCAGTGGTTGAGAATCTGCCTGCCAATGCAGGGGACACGGGTTCGAGCCCTGGTCTGGGAAGATCCCACATGCCGCGGAGCAACTAGGCCCGTGAGCCACAACTACTGAGCCTGCGCGTCTGGAGCCTGTGCTCCGTAACAAAAGAGGCCACGATAGTGAGAGGCCCGCGCACCGCGATGAAGAGTGAACCCCGCTTGCCGCAACTAGAGAAAGCCCTTGCACAGAAACGAAGACCCAACACAGCCAAACAAACAAACAAACAAATAAATAAATAAATAAATAATTTTTTAAAAAAGTCACAGGCTGGCAATCATGCACTCCAGCAATATTTAAAAAAAAAAAACAGCGCTCTGAACAGACGGTCAGTAAATTATTAAATGAACTTGAATTTGCCTTTGACTCTATTTATACTGTTCAACACATGTTAAATATCAATAGATGAATATCTATCTAAATCAGGTATCTTCTGCCTAATACATATACTGATTGGTGTACTTTGGCAAAGGATGTTTTTCACAAAAATATAGGGAGAAATAGGTTTGAAAGCACAAGATAATAAGATCACTATCAACTTTGGGAATTTAACTTTAATAAGACACTTTGAATTTGTCAAATTTAGGATTTCTTAGGTTGAGTCAATCTGGATATTTACAAAGGAGAGAGGAGGCGGCGTTTATAAATTGAAACAGAATTCTGATTAAATATAGAGAAAGTATTTCCACTAGCTTCCTTATCTGAAGGTTTTTATGTTACTAACCAGGATGAAAGGGCATTCCCCCACCCCTTAGCTGGTCATGAAGTGTCTATTCCAGTGTTACCACTTCCTGTGCATAATCAGTCAATACTGGTAAAATTCCATTCAACTGGGTTCTGTTTAGTAAAGTTACTTATACTACTCAAATGATACCTTACACTAAGATTGCTTTGCCCACATGATTGCATAAATTATTGAGTTCAAAATATTTTCTAATTCATACTGTAATTTTCTTTTAGACCTGAGGGTAATTTAGAAGTATATTTCTTAATTTCCAGCCTTATATGATTTTCTAATTATCTTCTTGCTCTTGATTTCTAGCTTAATCTCATTTGATCAGAGGATAGACTCTGTGTGATTTCAGTCCTTAGAAATTTGTGAAGTTTTCTTTGTGTTAAAATTATTTGCATTTAATATTCTACACACATCCATTAGTTTGCTAGTCATATTATTATTGTCCAGTGTTTCTGCATTCTTACTAATTACTTTGTTTTGTCAGTGCTGAAATGTGTGATAAAACCTACTTTGATTCTGAACTTGTCTACTTCTTGTTGTACCTTCCATTTTTGCTTTAAATATTTTGAGAATTTATTAGGCTTATTCAAATTAGAACGGTTATATCTCCCTAGTGTTTGAGTCATTTATCACTATGAAATGTCTTTATATTGCTTTTTGCCTTAAAGTCAGCTTTGCATGAATAAAAAAGTTAAAAGCAGCTTTTCTTTTGGCCAGGGCTTGCATGGTCTATCCTTTTCCACCCTTTTGCTTTCAACCTTTCCATATCCTTATGTTTCAAGTTTGTCCCTCATAAATAGCATATAGTTAGTTTTGTTTTTTATCCCTTCTGACCATCTTTGTCTTTCAAATAAATCACTTAGTTCATTTATTCTTTTTTTTTTAATAAGTTTATTTTATTTACTTTTGGCTGCGTTGGGTCTTTGTTGCTGTGTGCAGGCTTTCTCTAGTTGTGGCGAGCAGGGGCTACTCTTTGTTGTGGTGCACGGGCTTCTTATTGCGGTGGCTTCTCTTGTTGCGGAGCATGGACTCTAGGCGTGCGGGCTGCAGTTGTTGTGGCTCGCAGGCTCTAGAGTGCAGGCTCAGTAGTTGCGGCTCACAGGCTTAGTTGCTCCGCGCATGTGGGATCTTCCCAGACCAGGGCTTGAACCCGTGTCCCCTGCGTTGGCAGGTGGATTCTTAACCACTGTGCCACCAGGGAAGCCCAGTTCAGTTACTCTTAACGTAGCTACCGTATGTTGTATTTAAATCAACCATCTCATTAGTGCTTTCTGTTTGTCTCTTCTATATTTCTTTTTCTTTGCTTCCTAACGTTTTTGATTGATTACTGTGGGCAAAAGGTAAACAGAATTCTATTCCTTCTGCTTGATAACCTCAGTTAAATTTCTAACTCTGTTCCCCTGTTAACCTAGTATGATGTATATCAACTATATTACTAGGCAACATCACTTAAGATAAAAATTACCCCTATTGGTAAATTGCACCTGTACTGGGAAAATGATAATTGTCTGGTGGGGATGACATACTTTTGGCTTCCTGAGTGTGATGACTCATGTATTAGGCATGTCCCTTTCAAGGACCCTGGAAGCTATGTCTTTAGAGTTGTTACAGAGATATTGAATCCTATGGGGCATGAGGCTTTTAAACCAAGGGCACTTCCCACATCTGTCTGATATGGACCTCATCTTATTGTGCCCAAGCTATTACCTGACTGCAGTATGGGCTGCTGCACGACCTTGACATGCCTGCTGGCAAACCGTGTTCTTGTCCTCCTGGGTAGACTCCTGCCAAGTGCGGGCTGTAAGTCTTTTGAGTCAGAATGTTCAGTTAGACCTAGGGAGGCATCCTTTCCTTGCACTGCCGCCGCCCCCACCCCACCCCCACTACCACTCAGTATTGCAATGATTTTTTATTACTACATTTATTCACGTTATTATTTTGGAAGATTTACATTATAATATTGTTTTGGTGGTTACTCAAGTTATTACAATGTCATTTTGGATTATAGAAATCTAATCTTATTTGGTGCTTTCACCTCCTTCCTGGACAATGCAAGGTCCATAAAACATCTTAATTCCATTTGTCTTCCTCCCAACTTACGCGCTCTTTTGGTCATGTACTTATAAATATTTTATTTATTTATTTATTTATTTATTTATTTATTTATACACATATATATACAGATATATATGTGTATATATATATATAAAGCCAGTAAGATGATGACATCATCATCATCATTATTATTACTACTAGGTTTAGTCAATATCTGTTTAGATTTACTCATTTATTACTTCTTTTTTCCTCTTTCTATATCACTGAGCTTCCTCTTGGACCATTCTTCTTCTCCCTGAATTTCATCCTGTTATATCTGAGGCCTGATGTTGACAAATTCTGAAAATATTTTATGCTGTTTTCCTTCTTGAAGAATATTTTTGCTGGGTGTAAAATTCTACATTGGCAGTTCTTTAAGCATTTCAAAGACAATACTCATTTGTCTTCTGGATTCCATATTTTCTTTTGAGAAGTCAGCTGTCAGTCTATTTGTTGCTCCTTTAGGTAGTCAGCCTTTTTTCTTCTGGCTGCCCTTCTTTGGTTTTCAGAAGTTTAACTGACGTACCTAGGTGTAAATTTTTCTTTTTAAATCTTGCTTGCAGTTTGTAGCACTTCTTCAGTTTGTTACAGCTTGATTGTTTTTCATCAGTTTTACAAAGTTCTTGGCTATTAGCTCTTCAAATATTGCTTCTGCCCCTTCTGTCTCCTCCCTTTGGGACTGCAGTTACTTAGACCACTTCACTGTGTCTTCTGTGCCTCTTAACCTCTCTTCTTTATTTTCCATCTTTTTGTCTCTCCATGATCCATTCTGGGAAAATTCTTCTCACCTTCCTTCTAGTTCACTAATTTTTTTCTTCACCAGTTTCTAATCTACTCTTCTACTGATCCACTGAGTTCTTAATTTCCATTATTGTATTTTTAAGTCCTAGGTTTTCCACTTGTTCTGGTTCTTTTTTGTAGTTTCTGGTTCTCTAAAAAAATTCTCAATATTGTCTTTTGTCATCTTGAACATGCTAAGCGTAGTTGTTTTAATATTTCTATCTGATAACTCCAGTATCTGGACCCTTACAGATCTTTTTATTTTGTATGTTGTTTTGCTATTTCTAATTCATGTTATCTTGGCTCCTTATATATCTGGTTAACTTTTATTTTGTTCCAAACATTATATTTGCAAAACTGTTTATAGAAATAATTGGAGGCCCAAGTTTATGTAATCTTTCTCTAGGGAAGATTTATCTTTGCTCCTTTTAGGCACCTAAAAGCACTGATATTCCAAAGAAGCTATTCCAGTTTGAAGGACTGAAATGATTCAAAGCTGAAAGGAGCACTTAGTATGTACCAGGGCTGTGCCAATTATTTTACATTCTTAAACAATGCATTTTTACCACAGCTTCTGCCTCTTTCTATTAAATTACTCCTTCTGTTACTTTTAACCATGTTTCTGTAAATACACAAAAACTTGATGTTTACATGTCTCAGTTGTTTACACCCTAGTTTTATCCCCTTTTTACTATTCCTGATGAGTCCTAAAATATAATAATACAAAATTTTAACTGAATGCCTGAGAATTTCCAGGCATTAAATTGAAGGGAAATTTAAGTTGAAGGGAAAGGAAGAATTTTTTTATAAGTCAAATGAGAGTCACAGAGCTCAATTTGACACAGCTAACACTAATGACATGTTAATGTCTTTAGTCCGGGATTTTTCTCCAGTGAAACTTATCATTTGCCGATTCATTTCTTTAGGAACCATATTATGTACGTTGCATCAAACCCAATGACAAGAAGTCCCCACAGATCTTTGACGATGAACGCTGCCGGCATCAAGTAGAGTATCTTGGACTCCTGGAAAATGTGAGGGTGCGTCGGGCAGGGTTCGCCTTCCGCCAGACCTACGAGAAGTTTCTTCACAGGTGAGAATAGACTAAACAAGGAAACCTGCTAACACACTGAGAATTATGGAGTCCTCCCCATGTTTAAACATGCATCAGCTCCTATCAGACAATCTAAATGTTTGTTGAATGAACAGAAGAGTTGAGGAAACTGCAACTATGAAAGACCTTCCCAGAATCGGCAGGAGTCCCCTTGAGTCTGTGGTTTACGGACCATGGGGAAAAGTTTTATTCTTCATGGGGAAAATGGGGGCATATAGTATAGGAGAAAAAACAAGGATTTGGAGTCACAGCTGGGTTGGAATCCTGGCTATGCTACTCATTTGCTTCACGACCTTGAGCTAGAAATTTAACTTCTTTGACTCGCCTTCTGCATCTATAAAATGAGTATAGTAACACTACCTCATAAGCCTTTTGTTGTGAGGATTAAATTAACCAAAGTAAAAAGGCTAGGTGCCTGACACATAATAGATGTTCAATTAATGCTGCTTAGCATTACCGATATTGCTAACTATAATAATAACAAAATATTAAGTAGTTAATCATGGAGCCCCTAAAATTAGTCTACCTGATTGAATCCTGGCTTTGCCATTTCTTAGCTTTTTGACCTTAGGCAAATCATATAACCTTTCCATGCCTCAGGTTCCTATGTATAAAATGGGGGAAATTAATTAATCTTTTTAAATGGGAATAATAATGGTAACTACCTGGTAGGGCTGCTGGGGGATGAAGTAATATATGTAAAGTACTTAGAATGGTACCTGGCATATAGTAATCACTCAATAAATGTAAGGTATCATTGCTATTGTTATTTATTTTTACTAACAATAATGATAGTTGACACCTGGTATCATAAAAATAGTGTTTTAAATGCCATCTATTCATTTATTTAAAAATATTTATTGAGCATTTCCTATGTTGTAGACTGCAGATTCCACAAAATATGAATAAACAAATACATAAAATACTGATTGGTGAGAAGAGTATCTAAGGAGATAATAATGACAGGAAGGGGTCAGCCATACAAAGGTCAAAGAATAGAGCAGGTAGAGCAGAGGAAACAGCAGAGAAAAGTCTCTCTTGCAATAATAAGTGGTGTTTTAGGTACCAAACATCATCCAGTGTGGTTGGAGGATGCTGAGTGACAGGGCAGTGGTGTAGGGTGAGATCAGAGATGGACATAGGCCAGATCATGTTGAATGTTGTAATCCAGACTAAACAGTTTAGATTTTGGCTAATTGTGGTAGAAAACCACTGGTGGATTTTATGCAGGGAGCAACCCAATCTTATGGATGTCTTAAGATATCACTGTGGCTGCTGTGTGAATAGGAAGCAAGGAGACATTTAGAGATGCTATTGCAGGAATCCAGGAGAGGCAGCTCAGCGAGAGTGCCTTGAACAAGGAATTATTGTAGATCCAAGAGTAGTGGACTAATTCAGGGTATGTTTTGTGGAAGGGTAGACTAGACTTGCTCATGGATTGGCGCGATGAGAGAGGAGTAGAGAGGGATGAAGGTTAACAAGTAGATTCTGGCTGGAGCATCTGGGTAAGCATGGTACCATTTGCTGAGGCGAGAAAGATTGGGGAAGAGAAGTTTGAGGAGGAGGACATGGAACTGGGGCAAAGATGGAATCAAGATTGTCTCCTGACTGTGTTAGGTTTGAAATGGCTACTAAATGTCTAGGTAGAAATACTAAGTAAGTTATTAGCCATACATATCTGGAGTTCCGGGAAGAAGTCCAGGCTGGAAATAGAAATTTTGGAGTTATTAGTATACAGATTGTATATAAAGTCTTGGAACTGGATAGAAAAGAGGAGGAGGCCCATGCCAACATTTAGGTTTGTGGTCTGACATGAAAGAACCAGCAAAGAGAAGAGAAGAAGCAACCAAGAGGATAGAAGAAATATCAGAAGAGGGTTATGTCACAGAAGCCAAGAGAAGATGGCATTTCAAGAAGAAGAGTACAGTTATCATATTAAATGTTGCTGTGCCATCAAGTAAGATAAAAGCAGAAGCTTAACCGTTAGACTAGGCAACATAGAGGTCAAAGGAGAAAAGGCTGGACAGAGCCCCATTTGAGCAGGATGGGGAAGTGAAGTGAGAATTTGGATGTCTCTGGACAACTCAAGAATGTGTGCTATGAATGAGAGCAGAGAAAAATAGAAGCAGCAGCCAGAGTGGAATGTGAGGTCAAGGAGATACTAGAAAATGTATGTATGCAGGTGGGGATGATTCAGAACAGAGGGAGAAACCAGCAACACAGGAGGGAGGGAGATAATTGTAATAGTAACATCCTTGAGAAGGCAAGGAATGAAATCCCAAGCACAAGTGGAAGGTTTGTCAGCTTTAGATGGGAGCAGGGAGGCTTCATCCTTAGCAACAGGATGAAAGGCAGAGAATATGAATACAGATGCAGGAAGCCTCAAAGCTTGGCTGATGGCAAAGATGAAGATGTTCCTATCTGATTGCTTCTATTTCCTTAATAAAGTATGAGGCAAGGTCATGAGCTGAGAGTGAAGATTAGGAGATGTGTAGGACGTTGGAGGGGAAATGAAAATACTCATTTTGGAGAGTGGGAAAGCATAGGTGTGTATGGTAGTTTTGCTGCTAGGAAGATCTGAGCACCCACTTGACATTTGAGGTTATAAGTGTACAGTGACACCACCTAGCCACTGTCTGTTGTTCTCCACCAGTGTTCAGCTACTTGTGTGAAGAAGTGAAAGGGATTTACACTAATTGGAGACTCTTGGAATGAATAAAACTTTATAGCAGAATAGCCTAGAAAATTGAAACAGTTTTATATTGATCAAAAGGTTATGCTCAAAACTGATCATTTTCCTTATTGAAATCATACTGTTCTTTAAATTTTTTTTTTTTTTTTATTGAGGCTGTCGAGTAGGAATGTTATCATGAGTAGAGATGTGTTCATTCTGAGTCTTGACTTCAAACAGTGTCAAATTATATTAATAGGAAGATTGTTAGTCCCTTGTCATTACTCAGAATTCTAGCAATTACTCAATTGTAGTATTGATTTTTGTGTTGTCACATATATAAGATCAGCAGAAGTTAAGTATTAGAATGAGCAAGATGGGAATGGGTAACTATAGGATGGGGATGAACTAAAAGTATATTTCCCTAAAATATATATTTCTCTAACTAAAAATATATTATCATGATAATAGAAGCCATGGAAAGAAGTTGAAATAAGAGAATAAGCAAGCTTGATTTGGAGGGGACAAAGACTTTTGCAAGTGCATATCCTCACTCTTAATCTCTTTATGCACCTATTTTACTTTCAACTCAAGATGTTTGGTGTGTTTTTTGGCATGAAAGACATGCTATAAGGATTGGATTCTGTTTTCTCATACTCATGTAAAAATAGAAAAGATTAAAAAGAACCTATGAATTTCAAATATGATGGTCTTAGGAGTACAAGCTTAAATCTGCCATTCCCACTCCAGAACATCCCCCAATAATATAAAATATGTGTATTTAAAGCCACGTTAATGCATAGCCACACTATGGAATCAAAAGGGGGATTCTCAGTGAACCTCCTAAATACCTCCTAAGATGTGAATCACTCCTAAATACACTATGAAGCAGACATGAAGACCCAGAAGTAAGCCAAGGTCACAGTTTTAAGGAAAGACTGCCTTGTGAGGCTTGAGCTGCCATTCAGGAAGCATCTCAGCTACTGTGCTGGAGTTTACCCAGCTGCAGCACCGGGAGGTTGCCATAATGGCCAGGGCAAGTAACCGCCTCAGCAACTGTAACGGAGACATCATAGGTATATTGGCCAAGACTCAGGAAGCAAAAGTAGCCACCTAACAAGAGGCCAACAAAGGCCAAGATGTACACGTACATAGAAGGACTCTGGGGAAGGAGACGAGATAACAGTCAAACATCTGAGAAAGGCCAGACCAATGAAAAAGAGACAATAAGCTCAACAAATAAAAAACCTCACCCCCAAGGGACCAGAGCAAGGAGTGAAAGACATTAGAATAAGCCTATTTCATATTCTCCAAGAGATAAAGGAGAGAATTATGGTCCTAAAATAGGAATACAAAGTTAGAAACAAGAACAGGTAGTTATTAAAAAGAACTAATTAGAGATTTAGAAAATGAAAACCAGATCAAGCACAATGAAAGAGTGAATTGTCCATCAGTAGAAGGAGTCAGCAATTTGTAGTGTAATCATACAATGGTTACTAATCAGCATTAAAGAGAATGAATGGCTAATACAGCAACAACATGGATGAATAAAACATTATGTGGAAAAGGAGTCACCGAAGAGTAATTTCTTTATGCTGCCATTTATATGAAGTTTAAGAACAGATAGAAATCAGAGCAGTGCTTTGCTCTGGGTTGGGGGTTAACTGGAAAGGGGGAAGGGCAATGGGGGAACTCTTTGAGATTATGGAGATGATCTGTATCTTGATTGGCATGTCAGTTCCATGGGTGTACACATTTTTCAAACTTACTGATTCGTGTACTTAAATGTGTGCATTTTACTATACGTAAAGTTTACCACAATTAGAAAAATTTTTTTCTTAAATAAACTTCTTTTAAACAACTTAGTGAGCTAGAGGATCAAGCTGCAGACTTCTTCCAGACCTCTTCACAAAGAAAAAGAGATGGGAAGTACTAAAGAAAGGTCAAGCTGCGTGTAAGGTTAATCCAGGAGGGCCAAAAGCCATCTAACTGGAGCTCCAGAAGGAAAGAAGAGTCTAGGGGTCAGATTGAAAGAATACACTGAGTGTAAAACATACAAAGTTTTTTAATGAAACTTAGGTACATTATGTTCACTTTCAGAATGTTAGACATAAATAAAAATGCTTAGAGCTCCCAAGAAGAAAGGCAAACTACCTGTGAGGGAGTGAGACTCATACTGACATTAGACTTCTCATTAGCAACATTCAGTGTAAACAAAGGAGCAGTATCTTCATAGTGAAGGGGAATGAAGTGTATGCTTAGAATTTTATTCCATGCCAAGTTATCATTCAAGAGTGTGGGCAAAATAAAAATGTTTTCTGACATAATATAGGCTCAGAAAGTTTACTATTCTGAGAGGGTCATAGACCCTCTGAAAAATCTCTAGAGGGTATACTTTAGCAAAAAGGAGAATAAATGCAGGAGGGAAATATGGAATGCAAAAAAGCAACATTGAACAAATAAGTAGGTAAAACTTTTTGTGAAATCTGAACAAGTATTGATTGTAAGGGGGAAAAAGTCTGTAGTAATCATTTGCAGCAAAAATTAAAATAGTAGTGAGAAATATAGAGAAGTAAAGACTTTTGTACTCCTTATGGGAAGAATATAGATGTTAATTAACTAGACAGGAAATAGTATATATTTTTACATAAATAAATGTTTACATATTTAATTTTTCAGAATGATAATAATAATAGTGCTGACATTGTGAAGTGCTCACACCATATGTACCCAGCACTGTTGTAAACAATCTGCATGTAGTCTGTCCCTAAAGCTGGCAACCAGATGAGGAGAGTGTGTTACCCCCATTTTATGCAGATGAGGAAACCGAGGCACACAGGTTAAGGAACTTGCCTCAGGTCATGGAGCCAGGTAGTGGTGTAGCCGTGTCTGAGCTCAGGCAGTTGCCTCCTGAACCTACCGTCTTTAACAGTGCACCGCCTCACAACTGAATGTGCGGCTTTATCAGAGGAAGGAATAAAATGGAATAAAGAAAACTCAGTCTACCCAAGAGAAAACAGGGTAAAAAGCAACGAAGAGAAAGCACAACTAATAGAAAACATTAAATGAGAAGTTGAGAAAATTGAAACATATTAATAATCACAATAAAAGTGTCAGACTTGCCCTTTAAAAGACAGAATTGTGGGAAGACTGAAGTCTCTCTAGTTGATGACTATCTAAGTTCAGATTAGGTTCTCTCTACTAGACTCATCTAGGAAGAGTGCTGGATGAGATGGTGGGATGTGCATCTGGGTGGGATGTGCATCTGGGAAGATGGTCTATCCCTCCTCTGCAGGCTGTGTTTATCTGCCACTTTACATAAAATGTGTTTGTTCACATTGAAAAATTGACATTTTATTGTCATACTGATTGAACTAATTAACAATGGGACATGG
Source organism: Balaenoptera physalus (assembly GCF_965194825.1). NCBI lineage: Eukaryota > Metazoa > Chordata > Mammalia > Artiodactyla > Balaenopteridae > Balaenoptera > Balaenoptera physalus. The sequence goes on from NC_138901.1 coordinate 46,340,176, forward strand.
GGTAGGATGGAAGGTGTGTAGGACATTGGATCAATGTTTTCAGTCCTGGTGGGAGAAAAAGTAATATTTTCCTCAATGAGTTTGTGCTTTTAGATTCTGCAGATTTTTTGTAAGCTAGCTTTGAACCTAAATTTCTACTTGTCATTTTCATTTTCATTCTTTTATTGAAAAAGAGAGAGAAGGATTTTAAATGTACCGATAACCTTAAAAGCTGCTAAAGTCTTTCAGGGAGGTAAAACTAGTTGTCAGAAAGCAGATGAATTTAGCTTTTTAATTTGCAAGTTCAGGATGCTGGTTTGCTGAAGAACTTGAGGCATGCCCTTGACCGTCAGGAAGAAAGGAAGGGCGCCGTTATCCTGATGTGTTAGCTGAGCAGTGTGGCAGTAGGATTGCTTCTAGTTTCTGCAACGTGCCTAAAACTTTAAACAAATGCCATTACTCCCTGTTGACTCTTATTCTATCGAGAGTTTTATAATGAATTTGGAAGTTTTTAGATTTTATTTCCTTTTTTCACATGACGTTGCTTAATATTACCTTTCTCTTCATATTAGAACTCTGGTTTCTGTTTCTGTCTCTATCTGGCAAGTGACTAGACTTTTAAATGTATTTTCTTCCATTCTTTCATTCAGTAGATATCTCGTTCCTCATTGTATGGTGGACAACACGATAGGCACATGGCATATAGTGGGGAACAAAACAAAATTCCTGCCTTCGTGGTACCCATAGACTGACATTCAACAGACAAACACACAAATCAATATGATTACAAACTGTGATGAATGGTGTGAGGAAAAGAAACCCATCTGGCTGCCCTAGAGAGGAATAATGGGGGTGAGGGTTGATGGTTGATGAAGGAAAATCAAAAAAAGACTAAGGAGTCTCAGCCTTTCAAAGAGTAGATTAAAAAGCATTCCAGGCAATGGGAACAGCATATGCAAAGTCTCCAAGACAAGAAAGAGGCAACCGCATTACAGGGCCCTAAAGAAGGCCAAGGTGACTGGAGTAGAATAATGAAAGCAGGAGAGCAGTAAAAGATAAAAATGATGTGAGGCTTTTTGGAATACTACTCTGGCTGCTAAATATGCAGAATGGATTGAAGAGGAAATGGAAAACTGGTTAGGAGTCTATTGTAGTAAACTTGATGGTGGCTTATATTAGGATTGTAGCAGTAAAGATGAGAATAGTTGAATTTTAAATATATTTTGGAGGTGGAGTCAATAGACTTGATGATGGATTAGAAGGAATGATAGAGAAGAGAAGGGATCAAATATGACTCCCAGGATTCTGGCTTTAGTAACTGAGGACATTGAGGTAGGAAGGACTGAAAGAGGAATTTAAGATGCCTTTAGGTCTATATAGGCATTGGATATGTGAGTCTGAAGCTCAGAACTGAGAACTGGGCTTGGGATAATAAATGCATGAGTTGAAAAATAAAGTGGATGGAATAGATGAAGTGATGTGGGAGGTTGTACATAGAGAGAAGAGGGCCTGATATGAGCTCTGGGACACTCCAACATTTGGGGGTCCAGTAATGAGGAGTTGCCAGAAAATGAGATTGAGAAGAGATACCCGGAGAGACAGAAGGAAGCCAGGGAGAGTGTGCTGTTGTGGAAGCTAAGATGGAAATCAGGAAAAGAGAGAGACATCAAGAAGAAGGGATCAGATGCCCCTTAGATACATAGTATCTTAACCAGAAATGTGTAAAGCCCTAGGAGGAAAGCGTGCAGACTCCTGAAAGGCACGAAAGTAGACTTGAACTAATGGAATGATATCCCTTGTTCTTGGATAGGACAACTCGACATCATAGCTAAATTTAATGAATTTAACATGGGAACCCAATAAAAATACCAGAAAGGATTCATTTGTTTTGTGATTGTTTTCCCCTGGAACTATGCAAATTGATTCTAAAGTTCATATAGAAAAATGAACACATAGGAATATCTAGAAAGACCTTTAAAAAGGAAAAGAAGGAGAAGAGACCACCAGATATTAAAATATACTTATAACATCTATAATTAGAAATTTGCAGTACTGGTGGGGCAGAGGGACAGACAAAGCAATGAAACAGACCAGAAAACCCAGAAATGAACTGAAGTACATATGAAAATTTAGCATATGATAAGATGGCATATTAAATCAGAGGGAGAAAGACAGACGTTTTAGTAAATCATATCGGAAATAGCCTTTTGTCAAAAGTTGGATCCGTATCATGTGGACCCATATCAAAGTAAACTCCAAATGGATCAGAGATCTAAATATAAAAAATGAAAACATATAAGTACTAGAAGAACCCATAGGTGAATTACTCTGTAACCTGAATATGAGGAAAGCCTTTCTCACTATGACTTAAAATTCAGATGCAGTATGTGAAAAACATTACTAAATTTGACTACATGTATGAAACAACTTTGCACCAGGAATGGAGGAAAAGCACTGCAGTAGGCAGCCTTCTAAGCTGGTCCCAGTGATCCCCACCTACTGGTATTCACGCCTGTGTAATCCCCTTCCTGTGCGTATGGGCTGGCCCTAGTGAATTGCTTCTAGCAAAATGGAATACGTCAAAAGTGATGGGATGTCGCTCGTGAGATTAGGCTACAAAAGGCTGAGACTCTGTGACTACTGTCTTGCTCACGGTCACCCTCACGAAGAAGCTGGTGTGTAGTAAACTAACCTATGAGAGGGCCACGTATTGAGGAACTGTTGGCTGCTTGTATGTAGAATTGCAAATGATCTGTGTATTGACCTTATGTGCAGAACTGTGCTTAGTTTTCTTTTAGTGATGATAGTTTATCTGAAGATCTGCTTGATGTCCTTTGAAGCGAGTCATATTGTTCATAACTAATGTCAGTCATTTACCAGTTCAAAAACCCATGATAGAGGCATCCTTTTCTTGTTTCTGTTTGTAAAGACAATGCTTCCAAGGTTACGACATTACAAATAATACTTGCTGCAAGTTTTTGGCAAATAGCTTTTATTAAATTAAGGAATACCCTTCTAATCCTTGGTTGGTGAGTGTTGTATTTTATTGAAGGAGTGTTGTATTTTATTGAAGGAGTGTTGTATTTTATTGAAGCCTTTTTCTATGACTCTTATCAGGCTAATGAAATTCATCCCTATTCCTAGTTTGCTAAGAAGTTTTTTCTTCTTTCTTTCTATGAAGCATCTTGAATTTTATTGGATAGCTTTTCTGCATCTGTTGATACCACGTGGTTTTTCTCCCTTAATCCATGCCGTGTTCTTTTTTTCATCCAGGTACAAAATGATCTCTGAATTCACCTGGCCCAACCATGACCTCCCTTCAGACAAAGAGGCTGTCAAGAAACTGATTAAACATTGTGGCTTTCAGGATGATGTAGCTTATGGGAAGACCAAAATTTTCATTCGAACACCCCAAACATTGTTTACCTTGGAAGAGCTCCGTGCCCAGATGCTCGTAAGGATTGTCCTCTTTCTACAAAAGGTAATTTAATATTTTATATATAAGGATAAGGCCTTAGTTTTATGTTCTTAAAGATGAGTTGAATGTTTTCTTTGATTCAAGAAATGTTCACGATGGTATATTTTTTGCATCTATATGCATATCTTAAGAGTGTTTTCTGTTGCCTTCACACATGGAAAACTTACTGGGCTGCGTGAACTCAAAATTATTTTATCCTCAGAACTCTGAAGCTATTTTGTCTTCTGGTATTTAGAATCAGAGAGATGTCTGAAGCAGTCTGGTTTTTGTCTCTTGCAGTTAACTGAGTTGTTTGCCTCAGCTTAACTGCATAAAGGACTTTTTCTATCTTATAATTCAAAAGCTTGGCCAGCCTGTGTGAAACCACCTCCCTCACCCATCACGACCCACCACCAGCACTTGCCAAGGTGTGCAGTGCTCACTCAACGATCCTCGTAAGACCATGGTACCTGTCATCACTGATCTGTGCAGGGCCCCTTCTCATTTCATTCAATCACTCAGGTATTTCTTTTTATCCCTCTTACCCATTTCCGTACCTTCTGATTGAACCATTTTAATGTAAAAAAATTATATATGCATATAAAAAGAAATCGTGTTCCTCTAGGAGAATGTCCTTGGGGTATCCATCAGGGGAAAGGTGGCTGGGTCATTGGGTATATGTAGACCTAATTGGTATAAGTAGTGCCAGGCTCCTCTCCAGAATGTCTGCCAGTTTGCACATCACCAGTTTGTATGTAGAGGTTACTATGTGCCCACATCCTTACCAGTATCATCCAGGTCCCTAAATTTTGCCAGACTAGTAAGTATAATGATATCTCATTGTTGTTTTACTTCCTATTTCTCTGATTACCATTGAATTTGAGCATCTCATTAAATGCTTGTTTGCTTTTTGGGTTTTCCTATAAACTGCCTGTTCATATCTTGTATCCATTTTTCTACTGTAATTGGTATCATTTTCTTGTTGATTAGCAGGAATTCCTTGACTATTTTAGACATTAATCTCTTATTCACTTTAGATATTATAAATATATTCTCCTATTCTGTCGGCATTCTAATGAACTTTCTAATGTGCTTTGTTGATGAGAATCCTTAATTTTGACATAATCAAATTCTTCGATTTTTTTTTTTTTTGGCCTTATATTTTGTGCCTTGGAATTTTATTTAAGAGGGCTTTCCTTGTATCTAGGTCACAAAGGTACTATCCTGTGTTTTCTTCTATGAACTGTATAGTTTTACCTTTCACATTTAGGTCTTTAATCCATTCAGAATCCATCTATGTATGTGGTTCTCTCTAGGAATCCAGTTTTACTTTCTTCTGTATGGTGAGCAAGTTTTCTCAATACCATCTAAATACTAAATAATCTGTTCTTTCCCTATTGATTTGTGGTGCCACTTTTATTATGTATGAAGTTTATATATATATATATACATATACATATATACGTATTCTGTTTCTGAGTGCTCTATTCTGTTCCATTTTTGTATCTGCCTCTTTTCATACTAATGCCATATAGTTTTTATTGTAGTATGTTTTAGTATATGGTAGGATAAGTCCATCTTCTCTACTCTTCTTTATTGAGGTTGATTATTCTATACATAGACCTTTATTCTGTAATATAAATTTTAATCTGTTTATTGAGTTCATTAAATTCAACAATACTTTTTATTAGGATTGCATTGAATTTATAGGTTAATGTGAAAGGATTAACATTTTTATAATATTAAATCATCTTAAGAGTATTGAATAGGCTTATTTAAATCATTTTTTTGACTTTTAGACTTAGAGAGGTCTTATGAAGTCATAGTTAATTCCTAGATATTTTATTGTTTTTGTAGCTGCTGTGTTTTTATTATTGTGTTTCTATTATATTTTCTATGTGTCAGTGTTGGTATAGAGAAGTAATATTGGCTTATGTTGGTTTAACTGTATCCAGAATGAAACGTTTCTTGATTCATATTTGTTGATTCTATTAGTTTTTCTGGGTAAAAGATTATATCATATGCAGATTATAAAAGTTCTCTTCCAATTGCCAAGATGTTTCTGAGTGTTGGTCTCGTTCATTTATTTTTCCTAGAACTCAGGAAAACTTTTGAAGTGGAATACTAAATTCTGTTTCATCTTAGAACAGTTTCCTTCTATTAATTGTTTTTTTTAATATTGCTTTTACTCCGTTCTGTTTTCTTTCTCAAGACAGCTTGTAAATTTGCAAGGTGAATCTCTGTTTTTTGTCTGCCATAGTAAGTTATTTTCACGCATCTGTTCTTCTGTATATTCAAATCCTTACTTTTGATCTTCCCTACTTAGCAGTGGGATATTTTGTTGTTGCAGATCTGCTACTTTGTCTTTCTTCTTCATACCTATCCAAGACATTGACCAGACTCAGGGCTTGGCCCTGAGCCAGGATGACCATACCTCTCAGTTTGGTTGGGACGATCCTGGTTTATGACTGTGGTCTGTTGTAAATATTAGTAGGAAACCTTTCACTCTCAAAGTGTCCCAGCATGGGTGACAAATGATACAATAGTCACCCTACCATGAACTCACTTTCTTTCCACTTGTTGGCTGGTAGAATCCTCTTCTTAAATCTACATCGGCATTTTGTTTACTTCTTTCACAATTGTCAGTGTCCCAGAGACTTTAACCTGTTGCAGCTCTCAGCCAAAGATGGGGCCCACCCTGTCCCTCCCCACCCCAGGGCCCAGCTCTTACAGAAAAGGTTGAATTCCAGATCTTTCTCAGTCCTCTCTCTCTACAGCACCTCTGCTTGCTTTCTGGTGAGAAATTACAATTTCTACCTAGAAAAGAGAGATTCTAAAAGACAAGGGATGGCTGCTTCATAAACCATCACCTGCGCCATGGAGGGAAAGCTGTCCAGTCTTCTCTGTGGTGTAGATCTTGCATTTCTTAACCATAAGGCAGTGAGTAGGGGATGACCTCCCTCTAAATTCTCAGGCACACCATCCTAGAGTACGATACACGTGATCTACTGATTATGTTCTTCGAACCAACTCCACGGGCCATAAAATTAGTGAGAATTTCAGTTTCTGGGAAGAGGTCATCAGTCACCTAACTTTCCATGTGACGTGTTTTCAATTTTTCTGTTTCCTTATGGGAATGTAGTGTGACGCTGTAGAGGCAGCATCAGGAGATGCTATTTTAAACAAGACTCCCCAGCAATTAATTTTTTAAATTTCCTTTTTAAATAAAAATTAGCTTTGTCTTTTTTATTGTATAATTAAAGTGTGCTCATTGTAAAAACAAATTCAAACCATAATGAAAAGTATAAGGAAATCCATGGGAAACCACCTAAAATCCCACCATCCAAAGGTAACACACCAAGTGTGTGAATTTTTCCATTCTTATCAGTAAGAAATGCTACCTCGTTTCTACTATTTCATTTTTTATTTTCATGACTACTAGCAAGGGTGTGTTTATTGGCTTTTTGGATTGCCTCCTCTGTTACTCATTTTTATCAGTGGCCCATTTTTCTGTTGGATTGTTTGCCTTTTTCTTAGGAATTTCTGGGAGCTATTATCTTTATGTGTTGCAGCTATTTTTCCCAAGCTGTCATTTGTCATTTGATTCTGTTCATGGTATACTCTTTGATGTGAAATTTTTTCACTGAATGTAATGAAATATGTCTTTTTCTTTATAGTTTTTGAGTTTCTTCCAGAAACAAATTATAGATCTGGGATTTCATTTTGTACATGGTGTGATGTAAGGGTCCAACTCTATTTTGATCCAGGTATTCAATTCCATTTATTTAAAAAATTCCTCTCTTTTTTCCACTAAATTGAAATCCCACCTTTGTCTAATATTAAATGCCTATATATGCTTGAATCTATTTCAGGACTCACTATTTTGTTCCATGGTCAATTCCTATGCCAGAATCATACTGTGTTTATTATAGTACATCTTAATAGGTTTTAACATGTGAGAACGTGGCTTTCAGTACCTGTTCTGTGCCTTAGTGGAGATTCAGTGTCAAGTTGGAAGAATCAGTGATGTTGCCTAAAACCAGAACCTCCAAAATTAATTGTTCTTAAAGGAATAAACTGTATAACCACAAAGATTGCAGAGGAGATACAAACTATGTTGCTTTCTGATTCATAAAAAAATGTCTAGTTCTCCACTGTCACCATCTAAACCATTAACCACTTGGTATCAAGAATTATGGATAATCCGTGTAGTGCATCTTGTTTCTCTTCATATACTTGGTCATATGCTTGACATTTTAGAGGATTTTTGAAATTGCTAGAAATATCTTTTTTTAAGAAATAACCCTCTAGATTTCAAAGAATTTCATTGGTTTTATAGTACATAAGTAATAGCAATACAAGTTCATGTAGAATCGTGAAAAAATATAAATCCTTTTATAGTTTTAAAATGTAATTTTCTTTTATATTATACATAAATTTTAATCATAACATACCATTGTACAATATTTTTTGTTATAACTTTACACGTGTAAACACTAATTTGCGTATTTATAATAACTGACTTAGTCCTTAGTATGATTTACTAGAGTTTCCTCAATCTGTCTGCTATTACTGGATGTTTGGGTATTTCCAGTGATACATTCTTACAGGTCCCATTGCAGGGCACATCTCTGTTTACTTAGAGTACTGCCTGACACCAAGTTCAATAATGATACCTGTTGTTATTACTACTGCTACTGGTATTACTGCTATTAAGTATTTGTAAACATCCTCGATTATTTTCTTGGAATAAACTCATAGACACAAAATTGTTGGGTTAAAAGATGCGTACTTTTAAGATTTTCTATACCTGCTATCAAATGGCTTCCAGAAAGATTGTGCCGGTGTATGGTCCCACCAACTGATGAGTGAAAGAGCTTGCCTCACTGAAGCACTGGATATTTTCATTCTTACAAATACCCTTTCTGGATGACCTAAAATCTGAATGTTTTGCCTGAATACAGGCATACCTCAGAGATACTGCAGGTTCGGTTCCAGATCACCACAAATAAAGCGAATATTGCAATAAAGTAAATTACATGAACTTTTGGTATCCCAGCGCACATACAAGTTATGTTCACATAATACTATAGTCTGCTAAGTATGCAGTAAAATTATATGTAAAAAGAATGTACATACCTTAATTTAAAAACACTTTTATGGCTAAAAAATGCTAACCATCATCTGAGCCTTCAGCAAGTCATAATCTTTTTGCAGTAGTAACATCAAAGATCACTGATCACAGATCACCATAACACATATAATAATAATGAGAAGGTCATCTGCAAACAGTGACAGTCTGTCTTCTTCTTTTCCAATTTGGATTCCTTTTATTTCTTTTTCTTCTCTGATTGCCATGACTAAAACTTGCAAAACTATATTGAATAATAGTGGTGAGAGTGGGCAACCTTGTCTTATTCCTGATCTTAGAGGAAGTGGTTTCAGTTTTTCACCACTGAGAACGATGAGAAAACCATAATTCAAAAAGAGACATGTACCACAATGTTCATTGCAGCACTATTTACAACAGCCAGGACATGGAAGCAACCCAAGTGTCCATCAACAGATGAACGGATAAAGAAGATGTGGTACATATATACAATGGAACATTACTCAGCCATAAAAAGAAACGAAATTGAGTTATTTGCAGTGAGGTGGATGGACCTAGAGTCTGTCATACAGAGTGAAGTAAGTCAGAAAGAGAAAAACAAATACCGTATGCTAACACATATATATGGAATCTAAAAAAAAATGGTTCTGATGAACCTAGGGGCAGGGCAGGAATAAAGACGCAGATGTAGAGAATGGACTTGAGGACACGGGGAGCGGGAAGGGTAAGCTGGGATGAAGTGAGAGAGTGGCATGGACATATATACACTACCAAATGTAAAATAGATAGCTAGTGGGAAGCAGCCGCATAGCACAGGGAGATCAGCTCGGTGCTTTGTCTCCACCTAGAGGGGTGGGATAGGGAGGGTGGGAGGGAGGCTCAAGAGGGAGGCGATATAGGGATATATGTATACATATAGCTGATTCACTTTGTTATACAGCAGAAACTAACAAACCATTGTAAAGCAATTATACTCCAATACGGATGTTAAAAAAAATAACGAGAAGGTTCGAAATATTGTGAGAATTACTGAAATGTGATACAGAGACACTAAGTGAGCAAATGCTGTTGGAAAAGTGGCACTGATCGACTTGCTAGATGCAGGGCTGCCACAAACCTTCAATTTGTAAAAAAAAAAAAAAAAAATCTGTGAAGGGCAATAAAGTGAGGTATGCCTGTATTTTAAAAATTATTTTCTAAGAAGCCCTGGATGTAGTACTGCATGTTTGCATCATTAAATTAAAAGAAATGAAGCTGTGTAGCAGTGGGATTTTTTTTTTAAGATCATCTTCTCTTCCTTTCACAATACGCAATTGCTTCACTTCCCCACACAACCTCTACACTGGAGCTTGTGTGTGTTCTTTACGTCACATTTGAATGAGAAATCAAATAAGGTGGAATTTCTAGACAGCACTGAAGAAACTACAGTTTTCAGAATTACAGCTTTAAGCAAGGAGGTGCCGAGACATCGGTAGTCAGTTCAGCAGCAAACACACGGGGCTGTCAACATGTGTAATGATTGTTTTAAGTGTGTTGTGCAGCAGAGCTGTCCAAGCTGATTTCCTTTTAACTTTTTTCCATCTTCATCCTGTACCTTCCTGATTTGGTGTTTCCTATCATCCATCTTCTATATGTTGTATTCATTAATTCCCAGAAAATAAAGATACTTACTTGTTGTGTGGTTGGGGAGATCCTGAAAGAAGACTATAGTTTTCACTGTTAACTGGTAGTTAACTGTTAACTGATTTTTAATGAAAATATCTCACCAAATGCATTACAAAGCATCACGGTTCTCTAATATTCTGTACTCACTTAGTTTTAAATATTTTGCTCTCTCAGAAAAGGAGTGGGGGAGCTTCCCTGGTTGTCCAGCAGTTAAGACTCTGCGCTCCCAATGCAGGGGACCCGGGTTCGATCCCTGGTCAGGGAACTGGATCCCACATGCCACAACTAAAGATCCTGCATGCTGCAACTAAAAAAAGATCCTGCGTGCCGCAACTAAGACCCAACACAGCCAAATAAATAAATATTAAGAAGAGAGGGAGAGCTTATTAAAAAAAAAAAGAAAGAAAGAAAGGAGTGGGGTACAGAACCCCTCAAGAAACTCCCTTATTTTTTTGGTGCATGTATAGTTTTAAATGTATGTTCTCATCTTATGGCATCATAGGACAAGATCAAAATCATCATATAAGGTGATATTAAAAATGGATTCTCAAAGGGAGATAGAAAAGTACTGGGAGACTTCATCTTTTGTGTGGCCATTACCAACAAATATGGAATGAGGTGATGGATTTTGAAGAGTGGCTTTCTTGACCCACCTATAAGACAAATAGATGCTTTTGTGAATTGTGTCTTCTTTTGGGGAAATTGGCCCTTTCTTAAAGGGCATCTATAATCGATTATAGACAGACACCTTAATTGGTCACTGTGTTATGTATTTGGGCCAATTCAGATCACACAGCTTTGATCCTAGCTCTAGGAATAGATTTATCCTTTCCGGTGTGCCATGTTATAGTTAAGAGGCCAAGGCCCCTCCTCTGCCACGTACTGAAGGCTACTAAGCATAGATATTCTTTCTTAAAGTAATATCTTAAGGCTCTAATCATTTTTCTCCAAGCAATTTGTGGTCACCCTGAGATCACAATTACAACTCCCGAATTCCCCAGCAGCAAGAGCTGCCAGCCCTTTGAAAATTTAAATTATGCTAGCCTCTGACCTGCTCCACACTCCATGCCACGAGTTTTTGTGGGTTTTATTTCAATCCTAAATACGGCTCACAGCTTATAGCATCCATGACACATGAGCTGTGGGGTCCAGAGTCAAGCTCGAATCTGACATCAGTTGTCAATCTTCTTTTATAGTCATGTGAAATTACAGACATGTTTATATGGGAAATACAAAAGCTTCATGCTATCAATGTTCAGATCAGTCAGCCTCCTGGATCACTTGGCTCCCAGAATTTTATTTTTGCTTGTCTGGTGTCTGCCTGAAAGGATAGTAGTGGCTTGATTATTAGGTCATAACAAAATTGGTGCAATCTCAAAGGCAGGACAGGGGAGAACAAAGGAATGAGTGGAGGAGAAAGTGTGGAAAAGATGTGGATGAGAAAAAAAGGTGATGTAACGCTGAGAAAGGAGGAAAAGACATCAAGTCAGTGAAATAAAATACTCAAAATGTAGGCTAAAATGACATGTGATTGTCATTTCTAATTTTATGTGGAATTCAAGATGGAATTGTAGAGGGCTTCCCTGGTGGCACAGTGGTAGAGAATCCGCCTGCCAATGCAGGGGACACAGGTTCGAGCCCTGGTCCAGGAAGATCCCACATGCCACAGAGCAGCTAAGCCCGTGCACCACAACTACTGAGCCCACATGCTGCAACTACTGAAGTCCGTGTGCCACAACTCCTGAGCCCGCGTGCTGCAACTACTGAAGCCTGTGCGCCCTAGGGCCTGCGTGCCGCAACTACTGAGTGTGTGTGCTGCAACTACTCAAGCCAGCGCACCTATAGCACTGAAGCCCATGTGCTCTAGGGCCCACATGCCGCAACTACTGAGCCCGCGTGCTACAACTGCTGAAGCCTGCATGCCTAGAGCCCGTGCTCCGCAACAAGAGAAGCCACCACAATGAGAAGCCTGCGCACCACAATGAAGAGCAGCCCCTGCTTGCCACAACTAGAAAAAGCCCGTGTGCAGCTACAAAGACCCAGCGTAGCCAAAAATAAGTAAATATTTTTAAAAATTAAAAAAGAAAAGGCGGCTCATGTATCACAAGAACTGCCCTGGTTGTTTTTTCCCAATTAATAATTTAATATTATTTTTATGTTCTTGTATTTATTTGTTAAATTCGCATTTTTCATTCTTTTTTTAATTAATTTTTATTGGAGTATAGTTGCTTTACAACGTTGTGTTAGTTTCTACTGTACAGCAAAATGAATCAGTTATACGTATACATATATCCCCTCTTTTTTGGATTTCCTTCCCATTTAGGTCACCAGCACTTTACATTCTTATTGTTGGGTTATATTATAGTCCCAATCACAAGAAGGATCTTGTGAAGAGTTAAGAGTGACTCATAAAAGCATAAACGTATAATGAAAATAGCAAATTCTGAAACTGAGAATATTATCATCACTATTAATGATAAGTAATCGCAAAGGTTAATATAGGTCTGAGTGTAATAATTTTGTAAACCAACCAGAGAAAAAGTGTGAATAGAATCATTATCTGAAAATCAGATTGTATTGGTGTAGTTATTCATTTGCCCCTATTCCCTGATATATTGTTTATTGTGAAACTTTGTCAAGTAGTAGCATAAAGCTATGGGGTTTTCACGTTATTTTCAAACAAAGCTCACCAGCTTCTTTGTGAAACCAGTCAAGTGTTTTATTTCTCAGACTAAAAGCAAAATAATTATCTCTCATATGAAATTGATTACTTTTGCCCTTAAATTAAAAAAGAAAAAAAAGCTACTAATATAGTAGCTAATCTTTACTGAGTGGCAGGCACTATTCTGAGCATTTTGCATATATTAACTAAACCTTTATAAGAACTCTGTGAATGAGTGTCTATCAGTATTTTTCATATAATAGGAAAGGGAACTTAAGCCACGTGAATAGCTGAGTGCCTTGCTGGAGATCACACCAATAGTGGACCCCACAGCTGGGATTTGAACCCAGTGGTGCAGGCTTCTGCACACTTTTAACCCCTATTCACTTATACCACACTAGCATCATTCAGTGTGCACTCCTTATAGGAAAAACAGGTAACAGGTATGACTCACACTATTGAAGAAAAGTTTATAAAACCAGCCACAAAGATGATGATGGCATCATGCTCAGAGAGAAAGAAGGTGATTTGGCCCTAGTGCTGTCTGAGTCATTGACTATTGAGTATGTGAACTAAGATATATCTTTACTACGATTGGAAGGAAACACTGATGTTTCCTGTATGAATCAGCTCTTGACATATGTACGGTAATGAAAAGTGATCAGTGACTCTCTCTTTTTTTTTTTTTTTTTAATTTATTTTATTTATGGCTGTGTTGGGTCTTCGTTTCTGTGCGAGGGCTTTCTCCAGTTGCGGCAAGTGGGGGCCACTCTTCATCACGGTGCGCGGGCCTCTCACTATTGCGGCCTCTCTTGTTGCGGAGCACAGGCTCCAGACGCGCAGGCTCAGTAATTGTGGCTCACGGGCCCAGTTGCTCCGCGGCATGTGGGATCTCCCCAGACCAGGGCTCGAACCAGTGTCCCCTGCATTGGCAGGCAGACTCTCAACCACTGCGCCACCAGGGAAGCCCAGTGACTCTCTTTTACTGAGAATACGTGCTCCAGGAGAAGAGTTTTACTTGTTGTGGTAAAAGTTACTTTCGAGCCAGGAGTGGGTTGGGAAAGGTGTGTCTGGATGACTGTGGACAAAGCATGAGCTGAATTACAGGAAGGGTAGGGGAGGCATGGCTCTGTGATAAGAGAGGTTGCCCCCAGTGCCAGTCAACTCACTGCTTTATTCATGGGGAATACTTATGGTCAAAAATACGCTGCTTGACCTCAGCTAGTATTGAAAGAAATAAAGAAAGATGTGCCTTTGATCAAATGACCACCATTGACATTATGTCTTTTCAGTAGGAGGTGAGAAGAAACAGGTAGCTAATGTCCTTTCCAACACTGTGATGTGTGGCCGGGTGGGAGAAGAGCACTCGTGTATTTTAAATGAGTAATAAACATGGATTTGTCCATTCATTACTGAATAGGGATATACAACGAGCAAGACAGAGCTCCATCCAGAGGAAGCTGACAGCCGAGGCAGAAGGGAGATGTGTTAGCACTCAACCAGTGCAGTAGAGTAATGGTGACACTGTTGAGTAGGTAACGACTGCCAGGTGGGCTCAGAGAAGAGTCACCTACCTGAGCTGGGAGAGAAGGCTTTTTGGAAGAAGGAGAGATGCCAAAAAGTTGGAGAACAACTCTGTCAGATTCACATTTTACTTGAAAGTCCATTGTAGGGAGGACATATCTTAATCTCTATTTCATAAACCATTTATACAGGTTGAGTTCATTGGAGCTGGGTCATTGATGTGATAGCAGGTTAATTGTCACTAAGGTTAGTGGGTAAACTAAACTTCCTATGACAAAAACAGGGAACGAAGTTCTACAAAAATATCAAACAAATGTTGTTTTCCATAATAAATGTATACTAGTCTCAGTCCTTGGAATTACTGAAACTGCCCTTTCGATGTTACAGGAGAGTTCTTTGCCCTCCTTAGAAATTAGGACAATTAAGATGCAAATATACATGGCAGCCATGCAACTCGTGATGATAGAATTAAATTTAGCTGAATTTTATCACAAGTTTATAAATATTTACTAACCTTTCCCCTGTTTATCTAACAAGAGGTAAAGAGCTAGCTCTGGATTTGTCTTCTCAAAGCACCTAGGTCAACAATTTCCATTCTGTCATGGTTCCTCATTAATAACTGCTAGTAAAGGCTGGCAGCCTCTGATTTGATTGGGGGTTTTTTTCTTTGTTTGTTTTTGGTTGTGGCTTACAATATTCTGTTTCCACACTATACTGTACAAAGTCTCTGCAACTTGAGAGAAGGGGTGCAGAGGCAGGAGCGTATTTGGAGGAACTTAATAGTTTGGGGCATAGTTCAAAGTGCCTCTGAGACATTCGAGTCAAGATGACCAGCATATTGGATGTATGAGTCAGGGAAGCAGAGGAAGTAACAAATTTCAAGTAAGAAGGAATGATCAGCAGTGTCAAACACAGAATCATCCAACAAAATAAAGGACTGAAAGTGCCCACTTAATCTGGCAATTGGGAGATCACTGGTTTATTAATAACCAGCATGTTAAAGATGATCAGGATGAAAGGCAGAGTACAGGAAGAGAAGAAAAACACACCAAGTACTAGAATCCTCCAGGAAGAAAGTAGGTTGAACATTTATTGGTAACTCATGGTAATATGGTAATGAACATAGGTATAGGAAAGTATGTATGTTTTTAATGAAGAAATCAAGGAGTATTTATCATTTACAAGACATTTAATAAGTGATTATTGAATGTTGAAGCCTTACCCCTACATATGTTACTAAGCAGTCCTAATAAAATAACATTATTCAGTACAAGTCATTGATTTTTATTATTGTGAAGAAAATTTCTATTGATTTATAATGTAAGCCAATAACTGATGCCCTTTAGTATTTACATATTGACAAATGCAAAGCCCTTTTAGAACAATAAAAATGCTTCAGCAAAAATTTAACATTAGAACAACAGAGCATCCTTTCTTCTCTCTCTCTCTCTCTCTTTCTTTCTTTCTCCGTACCCACCTCCCCACCCTTTTCCTCCTCCCACCCAACTGAGGAATAAAAAAGATAAAAGCATATTTGGAAAATAATGATGACATGTCAAAAATAATTTGTTTCTTATTTATCTCCTCTCAGATACTGCCAATAAGAAGCCACTGCCGCCCCTTCCCCAGCCTGTTCCCCTGTAAGTTGGAAGCAGATGATTTGCTCTCCTGAAAGAGCAGCAAATCCGTTGCCCGGGTGATATCTCATTACTAAGGCAACCAATTTGGTGCATCAGTGTGAATCCCAATTTTAAAATGTAATTATGCCAAGATATGTACATATGCTTGAGATTTGCTTAAAAGAAATCTGTTCTCCTTTGGAAGGAAAACATTTCCTATGTTAGTTGAAAGAAAGGGGGAAATACTTCTTTTATTCTTTGCTAGTTAAATACACCTTTCAACTGAGCTCCCACCATGCTTAGTGAAAGAGCTTGCATTCGTTCTCTCTCACCACTTTTTTTTTAACTTGAGATCTTCCCTTTCCAAGACACTTCTCTCTTGAGACCTGTCACTCATAACCCAGCAGCTGTTGTCACCATGACAACATTTTCTGGCCCCTATAGGTGGCGGAAGGAAAAAAAAAAAAAAAGTGGCTCCATTTTCATTGCACTTTTCTTTTTAATTGCTGGGAACTCAAGAGATTGACTCTTTGTAAGGAATTAATTAGTGAAGGGGAAGTGATTCAATGAATAGGTGTTAACATTAAATTAAAAACTTGTGAACAATTCAGTGAGGATTGCTATCCCGGACTCAAATGAAAGATCTTATAGATAGGAGGTGTACACCAAAAGCTTGGCTGGAGGAAGACAGCCAAGCCAAACAAAATACCATCGAATCACTGCTGAGCAATTAATTTTTCTTCCTCCTCGACAAAAATTATTGTTTAAAAATTAAAAACGTATTTGGGTGCAGGGAATATTTAATTAACAATCTTATTAAATAATGAAACCCATGCAACTCATTAAGTTTCCCATTTGCTGAAGCTGCCAGGAAGCTCAGGATTCAGATTTGTACTCAGATCCAAGAACCATTCTTAGCTGGGGTTTCAAGTGTGACTGTCACCCTTCCTACTGAGACCCCCACCCATTGCCTACCTGTCCTTTTATCCTCAGTTGGGTGACTATGTTGTCTATGTACCTTTTTTTAAAAAAATTTATTTATTTAATTTATTTTTGGCTGAGTTGGGTCTTCGTTGCTGCACGCGGGTTTTCTCTAGTTGCAGCGAGCGGGGGCTACTCTTCATTGCGGTGCGCAGGCTTCTCATTGCGGTGGCTTCTCGTTGCGGAGCACCGGCTCTAGGCGCATGGGCTTCAGTAGTTGTAGCACACGGGCTCAGTAGTTGTGGCTCGCGGGCTCTAGAGCGCAGGCTCAGTAGTTGTGGCGCACGGGCTTAGTTGCTCCGTGACATGTGGGATCCTCCCGGACCAGGGCTCAAACCCGTGTCCCCTGCATTGGCAGGCGGATTCTTAACCACCTTGCCACCAGGGAAGCCCCCTTGTCTATGTACCTTTTATGTAAGTTCCCTCCGATCCTTTTGGAAGTAATTGGGTGACACATATTAAAGGCAACGATGAAAATATCATAATGGGTATTCACTACCTAGTGGCAATGCTGATATTTCACGTAAAATATCACCCCCCAAAAAAGATGATTTTCAAAACTGCCTTTTTAAAAAGGCCTTTCTGAAGTACATCATTTTGCCACATATTTCATTAAGCCAAGACACTTTATGGGTGACAAAATATATCCTCATATCCTATTAGGTATATAAAAGAATATATGTGGTTTAAGTGTAAGGGCTATGGTGTTGAGGTTTACTTTAGTCTTTTTCTTGCTATAGCACCAAGAAATCTAAGTGTGTCAGAAATTGCTTATATCTTTGTCCTGGCACATTTAAACACATTCTGCTTGGACTATTAAGTTTTGCTAACCAAAAAAAAAAGTTTATGAAATATTCAAATGTTCTGGGAAATGTATCATTATTTATTGCATATATTTAGAGCATTCAGTTTCTCTTTATGGGGAGACGTATAGTGGCTTTAAACTCGATCTTTTTCATTTCAGCACATGCAGAGTATAAATACCTTTAACGTACAAAAGGCCCTTCCAAAGAAATGAAATAAATACCTCACTAGAAAACTGAGGAAAACTATAGACAATCAGTCCACCAGAAAAAAAGAAAAATGGCCAGCCACTATATTTTCACCTATCAAATACTCAGGGTTTGTTTTTTTTTTTCTTTTAATCCTACACAGTGTTGTTGATGATATGTTTACTACTGGCATGAGAGTAAATTGGTGAGGACTTTCTGGACAGTAGTTTAGCAATGTGTTTCCAAAAAATCTAAAAGTTGGGTTTGCCTCTAATCTAGCAATTATACTTGTAGAAATTTATACTAAGGAAATTCTTGAAAATTCATGTAAAAATCCAGTTGTAAGAATTTTCTCTTCAGTATTTCTCATGAAAGTGGAAAATAATGGAGAAAAATGTTAAGAAGTGAGTCATATAAATTGTGGTACATCCCTACAATAGAAAACTAAGCAGCCGTTAACAGTAACAATATAAATAAATTTAATAACAGCAAGTGCTCATGGTAAATGTTAAGTGAGAATATATGTTACAAAACAGGATGTTCAGTATGATTCCTTTTTAACCACATTGTTAATTCTAGACATACCTACACATGCATGCATGTGTGCACACACACCCATTATATAGACTGAGGAGGAGTCATTCCTTTGGGGGGGGCTTTATTTATAACTAAAGAAAATTTAGGGCTATTTATTTATATTCAGTATTTTTTGTCAGAAAGTCTTACTGTTGCCAAACATCACTCTCCATTCAAATTCAGTACTACAAGGAGAATCTGTATTTTTTTTTAAATTGAAGTATAATTGAATTACAATGTTGTGTTAGTTTCTGCTGTACAGCAAAGTGATTCAGTTAAATATGTATACGTATATATATACATATATATATTCTTTTTCATATTCTTTTCCATTATGGTTTATCATAGCATATTGAATATAGTTCCCTGTGCTATACAGTACAACCTTGTTGATTATCCACTCTATATATAATAGTTTGTATCTGCTAACCCCAAACTCCCAATCTATCCCTGCCCTACTCCCCTCCCCCTTGGCAACACAGGTCTGTCCTCTATGTCTGCAAGTCTGTCTCTGTTTTGTAGATAAGTTCAATTGTGTCATATTTTAGATTCCACATATAAGTGATATCATATGATATTTGTCTTTCTGTTTCTGACTGACTTCGCTTAATATGATAATCTCTAGATCCATCCATGTTGCTGCAAATGGCATAATTTCATTCTTTTTCATGGTTGTGTAGTATTCCATTGTGTATATGTACCACATCTTCTTTACCCAGAGACTCTATATTTTTAAGAAAATTTAATTTCAAAATAAGATGTTTACTAGCCAGTTGTCCTGAGTTGGTCTTATTGTATTTGTGTAGATACAAACACCCAAAGAAATCAAACAGTCATAGAAAATATGTCAGTGACAAATATCCTCGGGGAACTAAAAATACAATCAAGCACTCGTGATTTAAATGCAGGTTACAGACCAAGTACTTTATTCACAAGTTTACTTTAAATGGATTATAGGGCTTCCCTGGTGGCGCAGTGGGTAAGAATCCGCCTGCCAATGCAGGGGACACGGGTTCGAGCCCTAGTCCGGGAAGATCCCACATGCCATGGAGCAGCTAAGCCCGTGCGCCACAACTGCTGAGCCTGAGCTCTAGAGCCCACAAGCCAGAACTACTGAGCCCGTGTGCCCTAGAGCCCATGCTCCGCAACAAGAGAAGCCACCACAATGAGAAGCCCACGCACCACAATGAAGAGTAGCCCCGGCTCGCCACAACTAGAGAAAGCCCATGCGCAGCAACGAAGACCCAACGCAGCCATAAATAAATAAATAAATAAATTTATTTTTAAAATGGATTATAAATAGGAACAACATAGAGCTGTAATCACATTATTTCCATCTAAAATTTTAATTGTTTTTATTATAAAGTAATACGTATTCATTGTGAAATTTAAAAATATACTTAAAGAAGGAAATAACATCATCCATCATCTCACCACCAAAAGGTAACTACTATTAATGGTTTGGAAGGTGTCATAACAGTCTTTGTCCTACTCTCTCTTACACACACAGTTTTCTAAATTGAAGTCATGCTGTGTACACTGTAAAGGGCTGTTCCAGATGAAAATCGGCAGAACCACGGTGATGGTTGTGGTACGGGGTCCCTGGACCACTTCTGTGTGATCTTCCAAGCTTCTCTCCTTGACCCACATCTGCAAAGCATCACCATCTGAGTTTTAATGATGTTGTTCCTCTGTTCAAAAGCCCTTCAATCACCTACAAAATTCAGACCAGGCTCTGCCAGCATCTTTCACTGTGCCACCATGCAGCGTCATCGTGTTTTTCCCTGCACTCTCACATACATCTCTTTCCCACCTGTGCGCTTTACACATACCATTTGCCTTGCCTTTTGTATCTTCAAATTAGACTCCACCCCCTCATTCAAGCCCTCCTGGCCAGACTAGTCTAAATAAAGTCATCTTTACTTCCTTCACCAGCACCCATTTGTCGATTTTACGTGGCTCTCTGAGGCAGTAACTTTAACAGGAGGTAGGAACTGTGGGCCTGCTGTTAGTTTGGGGGTTGTGTAAGGTTTTAGGTCATCACTTCCTTTATCTGTAAAACGATAGGCTTGGATATGGGCACATCTGTTACAATCAAGTATGAGGTGTATTATGAGTAACTTGGTACTAATAATAAGTTAGCAAAGATAATGAATTAATTTGTAAATAGGAGCTGATGCGAGGTTATTTCTATAAAATTTATATTTGCTTTCTTGAGTGGGCAAGAAAGGTCCATTTCAGGGATGGTACAACCCCCGAGGGTTGTTGCACGTGTGTTGCACGTGTGAGTGTCCTTCCTAAAGTGTGCCGTGGAAGAGTCAGGGCAGAGAACCTCCCAGCTGATGGTTTATAAGAGGTCTTCAGCTCAAAGATTCCCTCCGAATTCTAAGATTTCTGTAGTCTGTAGAGCATCTATTAATTTTGCACCTTTGTCTTCTCTCCTCAACCAGATTATAAATTGTTGAGGGAAGCAGTGTCCTTACACTTGTTTGTACTCCACCCAGGGGCCCCAGCATGGTGCCCTGTGCACAGTGGCTCACGTGGTATTTTGACAATAATGTAGTATCATGACTCAATACTAGGTGCTCTGGGATTATAAAGGTTCCTATTAGCTATGTTATGTTTATTAATACTTAAGAGCTAGTCATATGCATTTAAATGAGGTACCTTCATCATACCAAGCAAATGGAGTAATTAGTAGGCATAAGAGTTATTCCTAACTGGGAAAGAAGCCTTTAAGTTTTAACTCTGCTGCCAGAGTTGAAGAATCGCTAATTTCTGTGTAATTTCTAGTCTCTACTGCTGCCTAACCAGCAGGTAGTTCTTGGCTTCAGTCAACCACAAGGCACTTGGGTTCCAATCCCAGCTCCAACACTTACAAGATGAAACTTTGGGACCTCTCTGTTCTTCAGTTTCCTCATCTGTAAAAGGGAAGTAAGAGTACCCACCTTATAGTATGGTTGTAAGTATTAAATGACTTAATATATTCAACATACTTTGATCAGTGCCTAGCATATGGCAGGTACTATATGTTTGCTATTCTTATTAACATTGATATTATTAATATTATTATTATTGGTTTGGGTATATATCAGTTGACCATTGGCATAATTATGCCACAAACCACCTGTATTGGTTTCCTATGACTACTATAAAAATTATCACAAACTTGGTGGCTTGAAACAACAGAAATTTATCCTCTCACGGTTCTGGAGGCCAGAAGTCTGAAATCAGTTTCACTGAGCCAAAATCAAGGTGACATCAAGGCCACACTTCCTCTAGTGGTTGTAGGGGATTATCTATTCCTGGTTTCTTCCAGCTTCTGGTAGCTGCCAGAATTCCATGGTTTGTGGCTGCAGTCTCTGCTTCCATAGTCATATGTCATCCCCTTGTCTGTCTTCAGATCTCCTACCACCTCCCTCTTATATAGATATATGGGATTGCATTTAGGGTCCAAATAGATATATGGGATTGCATTTAGGGTCCAAACAGATAACCCAGGATAATCTACCCATCTCAAGATCCTTAACCTAATCACATCTGCAAAGTCCTTTTTTTGTCACGTGAAGTAACATTTACCGGTTCCAAGGATTAAGAGGTAGAAATCTTTTCGTGGGCGGGGGGGGGGGCGGGGGGTGGATTGTTCAGCCCACCACATCTCTAAAACACAGTGGCTATAACAGTCAGAATTTACTTCTTCCTCATGCATCCAAGGTTTGGCCATTTTTGGCTGAGCCCATCCCAGGCCGTGGGCTGAGTACAGATAGTCTCCACATGTGGCTTATTTTTTTCTGGTGTCAGTGGATCCCAGGGGCATGTTCTTCTCATAGTTAACAGCAAAAGCCTAAGAGGGCAAGGCTGACCACACAAGCACATTTCAAGCTGTTCAGGTCACATGCATATGTATCTCGTTGACCAAAGCAGGTCACATCAATGGGGTGACCCACGTAGGTCAAGAGGAAGGGAATAAATATTTGCTATCATAACAACTTAGCATGGGGTTTTCTGTAGACGACAGCTAACTTAAAGCTACATTAACAATATATGTATTTGGAAGAGGAAGAAAATCCAGGATTCAAAGCAAAGTTATTTAGTAATAAGACAGTTTCCTATAGTTGTTATTTGAAGGTTAAGTCAAGAAGCTATGTGTTTTGTAGTCTTAGTCTGGCCAGATACAGTCCTGAATGTGGTGATCACAGGAAACTTGTTGCATGATTTTTGATTTAGAGGATAAACCTCCACAGACGTGGAATGAGCTACCCAGCTCCTTTTGCCATAATGTAATGTAGTGACTCGGTGAACTCCTTGGAGATGTGAAAAAGAAGCAAGAGTTTTCTGCCCCTCTGGCAGAACAGAATATGTGCTGGGTAGCCTCGCAAGAAGAGAAGGGACCTAGAGAATACCTGTCAGCTGCTGAGTTAAAGCCAAAGCTACATTAATTACAGTATCTTCTCAGTCATCCTTGACCTATGAGCCTGAATAGATAGTTCATCTAAGTGATCTAACCAAGAGCTGGTTCCTTATACATTCATTGGAACCTGATTTTTGTTAATTTGAGAACTAGTATACAATATTTGTATATCTGAATTGGATAGAATTTCCCAATCTAGGGGGTTTTTTCCCCCTCTTTCCTCTCATTCCGGTAATAGAGAAATTAGATTATTCTCACAGGCCCAGTGAAAGAAAGGAATAATACACAGTAGAGTCTATGAGCTCTTTCTCAGTCTCTTTGGCTCCAGGACAGAATAAAGGATGTACCAGGTCACATTTTCCTCAGTCACTTGATAAAAAGCAGTGACACTAAGGTGTTGACTTGTGTCAAGGAAAAAAAAAAAAAAGGAAGAAAGTAAAAAAGCAAAGGGGGAACTTTTCATGAAAAATCCTGTAACTGGGATGAATGGAATTAGGAACTTAATTTAGAGTATCCGTATTTAAGATGAAGATTTTTACGTTTTTAGTGAAGGAAATTCTTTTAACATAAATGAAACATTCACTGAAAACCAGACTTCTTCACGACTCATGTTCCTCACTGGCAAACTGGCAGCAGTTTGCCAAGCAGATGCTCATTCATGCTAGACTGCTCTAGAACCATCAAGTGTCACCACTGATCTTGAAATTCCATTAAGGCTTGAGAACTGCGTGGCAGCTGCCGTGTGTCACTTCCTTGGATGTTTCATCATTTGCTTGGCTCGACTGCACTGCTGTGTAACGGGATGAGTTGCTTCTCTTAAGTGAGCTCTTAAACCCTAAGGTTACTTGGTTGTCAGACATTCCGTGGGGCCTTTTTCACAGATAAGTAAGTCTTCTTTTAAACTTGTAATAAAAGATCTTTAGTGTATTCAAGCCAATAAGTATCCATTCATTCAACAGATGTGTTTATTGCCAGGCACTCTTTGGAGACACCGGGATGAATATAATAGAAATAGTCCTTGTCTTCATGCAACATACATTCTAATTGAGGAGTAAGACAGAAAAACTTAGTCAACAAATAATTATAAGTTATGTAACAGGCATGAAGGAAAGGAAGGCCTGAATTGGGACAGTCATTCAGAGGACAAGGGAAATGGGCTGGTCAGGGAAGACCTCTCTGAGGAGGTGACATTAAAGTGAGACCGAAAAATTGAGAACGAGCTGACTCTAGGAGAAGTCCAGGGAGAGGAGATGCAAGCAGAGGGAACTACATAAGCAAAAAACTCTGCAGCAAGAGAGGGTGTGAACATTTGGAAGGCATTTTCAGCAGTATCACTGCCGCGTCTGTGCTTCTGTCACTTTTTTTTTTTTTTTTGAAATACTGGTGCACATTCCTTTCTTCAAGGCTCAGTGCAGCAGAATTTCTGTCTGTGAAGTTTTCAGCTGGAATTTGGGTTTAGGTTTTCTGGAAGGATACCTGGAGGGCAGCTAAGGAAGAGTTCCCTGAAATATTGATCACAAGCCAGTTGAGATGAGTGAAAAAGACCAAAAAGAAGGGTAGAGTTTGATGGTCCGAAAATATTTCACAGACAGAAAGAGTTGTTTATTGGCAAGTCTAACGCTGATGTTCGTTCTAAAAGCAGTCTGATTATTCTCTAAATCCAAGATATGGTTGAGCTGACTTTGTATGAAAATGCTGATTTAATGTGACTTATATATTAAAATCTATAGAATATACCCTTTCACTATAGCTTACGCCTTTTGCAGTCAAGTAGTTTTATGTATGTGGGTGGGTGGGAGTGTGGCTATATATATATCTCCTGATTATTATATATTCCTGATTATTTCCCAGTGATTTTTTTATGCAGCTATTTCAGAGGAGACATCCTCATAAAGATTTCCAGTGTTAACTCTTCTTAATGCCTGACCAGGTAGGATCTGACTTAGATTCATTCCACTCACATAAGTTTGATCCAAATAGAACATTTCTCCTGTCATACTCATCAGCCGTAGCTGGTAACTCATTTGTATTTCAAAGAATCCAGAGCTTTAGTGGGCATTTCACACATCTTTAATTATGGATAATCTACTAGAGTAGACACAGTTTCCTGCCATTCATGAAGTGATTGTGAAATAAAGGCTCTCTCCTATTTGTGATTGAGACCACTCCTCCACATAGAACTTACATTTTAACAAGACAAATTCTTTTTATAGACACATATTTAAAGTTTTTTTCTGAGATGTGCAATTTATTTATTTTTATTTATTATTTAAATTTTTGGCCACACCCCGAGGCATGTGTGTTCCCCGACCAGGGATCAAACCCACGGCCCCTGCATTGAAAGGCAGAGTCTTAACCACTGAACCACCAGTGAAGTCCCTAGACACATATTGATTTTAAAGTAGGGAGGGCCTTTCTGAGTTTAGCAGCAGCAAAAGAAGAATCATAAGGGCAAACGTTGATAAATATCTCTGAATAAACATTTAAAATTTCTGTTTCTCAAAAAATATCATTGTATCACAATGTGTTCAGTTGCAAGGAAGGGAGAAGGGGAGAAAAAGAGAGTAGGAGGGAAGGGGAAAGGAATAGAGGGGAGGAGAGGAGAGGGAAGGAGGGGAGAGCGTAAAAAGAAAACTCAACTCAGACGGGCACAGAGTGTAACGGGGATTTATTTCATACATCAGGAAGCCTTCTCTTGGGTCATCTTCTTTCTCAGTGTGGCTCCCCCTTGTGGTTGCCAGATGGCTGCCAGCAGTTACAGAAGCCACGTTTCGTTATTCAAGGAAATCTCTTCTAGAAGTACTTGGACATTCTCTCTGAAGAGTGAGACATTTTCTTTCTCAGAAACACCTAGAAAATGTCTTCTCATGTTTTATTAGCCAGGACCAATAACCATGGCCAGGAGATGTTAAAAGGCAAAATGCTAAAGAGCCTTTGTAAATGTAATAAAAGTTTAGCTTATTTCATATATAAAAAGCCCTTACAAATCATTATGTAAAATTACAAATATGTGATGGACAAAAACAAGGAATGGAAAGAGAATTCACAACAGAAAAAATTCAAATAGCCAGTGAATTTTTTATATTCCTAATCAAAGCAATTGAACCATAGCGACAATATGTTATCCTATATCAATCTAGTTAATTCTTTTTAACTCTTCGCGTGGTAGAGTTTGGAAATGAATACTTTAGTATGTGGCATTTGGAAATGTAAATGAGTCGCAGCAGCAATTCTATTTCTAGAATTAGAATTAGAATATGTACAATGATACTCCTAAAATGATATTTTAAATTGCAGAAAACACCAGAAATACCGCACAGTAGGAGGTTGGTTAACTGAATTATATGCATGTATCTGGTTGAGTACTGTGAGGCCATTCAGAATCACATTATAGGAGGATATTTGATCACATGGGAAAATGTGCTTGATGTATCAAATAAAAAGCATTGCAAAGCACTTTATGATAATTATGTGATCTCAGTTTTGTGTAAAATATGTATGTAACCATAAAAGAAAAATGAATACATTTGACCGCACACAATTTTTTTAAAAGACAACTTCTGTATGGTAGTATACCATAAATAGTACCAAAAGATCATTGGCCTACTGGAAAAAATATTTAAAATGCTAATAACAAAAAGATGATTCCCTTAATTTATAAAGAGCTCAATACAAATCAATAAAAGACAGTCCAAAGAAAATGGATTTTAAAAATAGAAATATGCCGTTTATAAAAAAGAATTTTAAATGACTGATAAAAATATACACGTTATATTTATATTTATATTAG
Organism: Balaenoptera physalus; assembly: GCF_965194825.1. Taxonomy (NCBI): domain Eukaryota; kingdom Metazoa; phylum Chordata; class Mammalia; order Artiodactyla; family Balaenopteridae; genus Balaenoptera; species Balaenoptera physalus. The sequence continues at coordinate 46,366,942 of NC_138901.1, forward strand.
TTGAAAAATCAATTATATTCCTGTTGACATCCATTTTAAATCTGTTCTGACTTGATTGGCATATAACTAAGAAACTTCAGTCTTCAAATATTATGTTATAAAACATTTCTTGGGAAAGAAATAGATTAGGTAGTAGGATTTTTCAGATTTGTAAGTACAAGGTTGTGTTTCCGGTAGGATTTTCAGTAATATAGTTATAGCTATGTGTACAAGTGTAAAACCTCAACATCACTGAGAAAACCTAGCATTTTAGTTTAGATTTTTCTCTAAATAGTAGCATTTCTGTCTGTCTCACCACAGCATTTTTCCAGCATGAGCTACTTAATACTCTGATCATAATAGTGTGTTGCCTACTATTACGATAAATCATGCACCCAACAGCGCAGTTGTATTCTTTTTTTTCTCTTTGGCATTGAGTTATGACCAGGAATGATCTTCATAGTTTTTTAATCATATTATGTTGAACTTGTGTAAATTTGAACTGTTGAAAAAGTATCTGTCCTTAGTAAGTGTACTTTTTCTTATCCTGCCATTTCGCCTTACATTAATTACAGTCTAAGACAGAAAAATAAAAAGAGGAAGCATATTTAATGTTTACCCAAGTAATCTAAGGGGCCTTTTCCAAATTATTTCCTTTCCCCCAACATTCTGAAATCCCCCCCCCAGGAAGCATCATCACCCCACATCACCATCGGTGTGAACACTGGGAACCGATAGCATATTCGGGGTACAGGGATACATTGAAGAGCGCTGGTCTCAACAAAACCCTGCTGGCACCATCACCCATTGCCTACAGCCAGAGCCAGGCTCCTAGCAAGAGCTGTGAATATGAATCACATTGCTCTGTAAAAGCAGGGTTTTAGGTCTGAAAAATGACTGTTTCTCAAAGCCAAGTGTTTGCCAGCAAAAAATATATTAATGTATGACTTCAAGAAACTTATGTCAAATGTATTCCCTGCTTTTTTTAATGTTGAATTATTAGTTGGAGAAACATAAAGCAGCAACGTACAAATATATGTCAAGCATAAGTGCCTTAAAAACCTATTTTTAATGTATATCAAGTGTTTAGCATAAGGCCTAGTCCATAATAATGAAATAATGTTTTCTCTCCCTAGTCTGAGGAGTCATAACAGTAATCAGATGAAAATCAAAGATAGTGGTTGTCAATGCCATGTGCACTTTAGATCAGAAAGAACCTTTAACACTTAAAAATTTTTGTTCATTATCAGTAGCTGTTAAGATAGAATATGAGTATGTGCTCTTATAAATCATCTAGTGTAACATCCTTGCTTTACAGCCGAAGCACCTGAAGCCTGCAAAGTAGTCTGTAGGGAATGCTGGCCTCTCCAGGGAAAGATTCTTTCCACTCCACCCCAACTCCCTGCCAGACAGGGAGCTGTCCCTCTCGCAGTGCTGGACTTCTTGAAAGAGCCTCACTGTGACAGGAATTCAAGCTTCTTTACATTGAGGTTTCCATTGTTGTGGCCTTTGACCAGATCTCACTTTTTAGGGGATCAGTTGTAGTTGTTTCCCAGTTATCTCATAGGCATGTTTGGTTTTTCCTAGAATATCATAGGTGTCCCCTGTTTTCCTCTATATCCCCAATAGAAACCAAACGTACAGTAGGAATTTGGGAAATTCTTATAGAACGAACAAATGCTCAGTAATGCTTATGCCACCATGGCATGTTTTGGGATGGCATATATTGATCCCCTTCAAAATGAATGAGTAATCTGTGTACAAAGGGTTCTGTAGTTAAATTTTGTTTTTAAATTTAAAAAATTTAAATGTTTTTAAAATTTTGTTGAACAAAGTTAAAATAGGTTTACTTACATAGAACTTCTTAAAGCTTTTAATATGCTAATGTACATTATGAATCTCCAAAAAGGAATTGCAGTATGCAGCCTTCCTGAACTTACTGAAAATGGAACCCTTTTTTCAAGGAGCATTTCGAAGGCCTTATGTTCCAGAATTCACTTTTGAAACTCTATAGAAAAGAATATTAGGATGCACCTTCAAATACCAGTTATTATCTGAGTTTTTGAGAGACCTAGGGAACCATTCAAAATTGAGATCATTTGCAAGCATCTGAAACAAAGGTTACTGGGTTTTGTTTTTTTTTTTTAAGGAATTCTGCATGTTCTAGATGCTAGACATAAAGGAAGAAAAGTCAGAACATTTATTACATAAGATAAAAGCCCAACCTGTCCCCTGACTGGTTGATGAGCCACCTCTGTCTTGGATGACAGTGGATCTGGGGGTGGACAAGGCAGCAGGTGTCTTCACACAAACTTAAAACATCCCCAGATGCCTCGTTGGATCTACTGAAATGCCCAAACACTTGACCCAAACCCTGAGGTTCTATGTCAAAAAGCAGTTCTGAAATAGCCTTGACCTGAGCGATTTTTGAAGATGAATTATCAACTTTGTACCTCTTAAGAAAAAAAAATTTTTTTAACCAAACAGAAGAAAGCAACCACTTCAATAGAGCTCCACAGGCAGTTTACTTTTGAACAAGATTGAATCCTGAAAGGCCCATCAGAATTACTTAACCTGTTAGCTGGAGTAATTTTGTTTTCGTTTATCTTCAAACTAATTGCAATTTGGGTTTTGACAGAGTTAATGTTGAGCTAGTCTTCTGACAATAATTGACTAAGAGGTTCGATTGCTTCTTGAAGTTACAGTTACAAGGAGGTTGTCAAACTATAGCATCATCATATTAGGCAACAGTTGTATGCACTAAAGAATTTCTAGGCTAATGGATCTGGAGAAGGCCATATAGAAGATGTATGAGTCCCAAATGAAGGTTCACAAGTCAACTAACTCGGCAAGTTAGTCTACCAGACCAAGGTAAAGCTCAGGGGTGATCATTTCTAAATTACACTCACACGCACATAGTTAAGTTCATCAGGATAATTTATAATGATCAGGCTCACACATGCTCTTTTTTTTGTTTTTTTTGGCGGGGGACGGGTCTCTTTATTTGAAGAGTTTACATCTGTTTATTGACTGAAGATCTGGTTATTTCATTTCTTTCTTTAATTTTTATTTTATATTGGAGTATAGTTGATTTACAATGTTGTGTTAGTTTCAGGTGTACAGCAAGGTGATTCAGTTATACGTATACATGTATCTATTCTTTTTCACATTCTTTTCCCTTATAGGTTATTACAGAATATTGAGTAGATTTCCCTGTGCTATACAGTAGGTCCTTGTTGGTTATCTGTCTTATATATAGTAGTGTGTGTATGTTAATCTCAAACTCCTAATTTATCCCTCCCCTCCACCTTTCCCCTTTGGTAACCATAAGTTTGTTTTCTAAGTCTGTGAGTCTGTTTCTGTTTTGTATATAAGTTCATTTATATCATTTTTTTAGATTCCACATATAAGTGATATCATATGATATTTGTCTTTCTCTGTCTGCCATACTTCACTTAGTATATTTCATTATTTCTTAATTTCTCCCCTGGGTCATCTGAAATGCTATTAATTTATCTGTAAAACCAAGGAATTTTGTGTCAAAATTTATGCTAAGAACTTACAAATTATATTCACTGGGTCTTAGTTTCTTCTTGGTACATATTAACCTGCTATTCTGGTAAAAACATGGGTACCGCACTAGCATTTTAAAAATAGCACATCAGGTCTTTATTCATTTTGTCCCTCATAGAGATATTTGGGTTGAAGAGGAATAACTCAGAAAATTTTTTCTGTCTTTGAATCTTCGTTTAAAATAACTCCTAGGAGGGGCCTTCCTTTAAAATAACTCCTTCGTTAATCGGTCATGAAATATTCCAAAATGGATGTCGTATTCTTAATATGATGGGGTATATGGATACCAAAGATAGATTTTGTGTATTTGCTCAGAGTTCAACCTGGTACCTAAATAAATTCTCTTCCACCACAACTCTTTAGCAACCGTATGCTGTCAGAACTCAGCCAGAATGACTGTATGGAGGACTTAAGGCTAGAAATAGAAGAAAGATGCCTCTCCCAAAAGTTGTCCCTAGGCATGGAGGGCCTGGGAAGCTTGGAAGCTGGAATTTTGAAGGATTTCAGTTGTAGAAACTAAGAGAATATCCAATTCAAGGCAACAGGGAGCTGTTTGAGAACAGGCAGAAAAGACCCAGCACCCATAATGACTAGAAAACAAAAACATGGAGAACTAGAGAAAAACAGAAAGCTGACCTGTGTTTGTTTCTGAAGCTAAACTGAAACTATGTAATTGACCTACTTCTTAACAGAGTGTTACCTAGAATCCTACATCTTTTGCAAAGTGTATCTTGTACTTTAATGACTGACAGACGTTGCTTTGAAATGCCTGACCACCAAGGAAGAGGAAAACATGGTCGAATTAAGATGGCATTATAAAACATCTGGTTAGACATGCCAGACTGTGCTTATATCTACTCCTCTCAAAACCCCTCAATCAGCAGTAGGGGATGAAAATTGGAGAAACTCACAAGGACAAATAGAACCATAATGGAAACAACAGCAGAAAAGAGGCATCAACATAATTTTGGAAGTAAGTGGACATGTGGTTAGTCCCCCAAGCTGGTGGAGAAAGCTGAAATCTAAGTGCCTGCAGACAAGCAAGCCAGGTCACCCAACCATGGGGCTGTAGGAAGATTCAGGATGGGAAGGACCAGGTACCTCTGTAGGTAGGGGTGAGGGGTGGAGCTGGAGGAGTAGAATGGTTGAAACTCTGTATAAAGAGCAATTATAGCGACTTGCCTGGTGGCACGGTAGTTAAGAATCCACCTGCCAATGCACGGGACACGGGTTCGAGCCCTGGTCTGGGAGGATCCCACGTGCCACGGAGCAACTAAGCCTGTGTGCCACAACTACTGAAGCCCGCGCTCCTAGATCCCGTGCTCCACAACAAGAGAAGCCACCACAATGAGAAGCCCGCCCACTGCAGCGAAGACCCAACGCAGCAAAAAATTAATTAATTAATTAATTAATTTAAAAAGAGAGCAATTATACATCCAACTCTCCTAACCTCACAAAGTTGGACGAGCTACCTCAGTCTCATTCTGATAGAAGACAAGAAGTTTACTCTGAAGAAATTGAACCAGAGAAGCTCTGGGCTTGGGGACATCATGCACCAGTGGAGGAGAGGGGTCAGGCACCATGTTGAAATCAGGTAAATTAAGCGAAAGTCTAGATACGAAAGATTTCCTCCAGCCCCCTTCACTCAGAATTCTGGCAGCAATGAGAAAACAGTTTAAGGTACGGACATTGCTGGGGTCCCCCACAGATGGTTGGTCCCCACCTAGTCACCCTGTAGTGAAGTCCACCACCCACCAAGCACACATACAGAGCTTCCAAGTGGCTTTTCACTTTTCAGTGAATGGACAGCCAAGGATCCCCAGTCATTCAAGCAAGGCCTCTAGCTCAAAAGACCAAGACCAAGACAAATGGGAGAAGAGGGGATTTATAGGTAACAGATGCAATGTGGGGAGCAGCATAAAAAGTAAAACCATAATTCATCTGCTTGAGAGGAAGGATGCTTTTGTAAAACAAGAGCAACATGCTTTTAAAAGGGATATTTGGAGAACGAAGATGAGTTCTTGAAAGTGGAAAACGTGACAGCGAAAATGAAAGATTCAATATCAGGCTTGCAAGATGAAGTTGAAAACATTCAGTCACTCAACAAATACTATTTTTTTTTTAAACATCTTTATTGGAGTATAATTGCTTTACAATGGTGTGTTAGTTTCTGCTGTATAACAAAGTGAATCAGCTATACATAAACATATATCCCCATATCTCCTCCCTCTTGCGTCTCCCTCCCACCCTCCCTATCCCACCCCTCTAGGTGGACACAAAGCACCGAGCTGATCTCCCTGTGCTATGCAGCTGCTTCCCACTAGCTATCTATTTTACATTTGGTAGTGTATATATGTCCATGCCACTCTCTCACTTCGTCCCAGCTTACCCTTCCCCCTCCCCATGTCCTCAAGTCCATTCTCTACATCTGCGTCTTTATTCCTGTCCTGCCCCTAGGTTCTTCAGAACCTTTTTTTTTTTTTTTTAGACTCCATATATATGCGTTAGCATACGGTATTTGTTTTTCTCTTTCTGACTTACTTCACTCGTATGACAGACTCTAACTCCATCCACCTCACTACAAATAACTCAATTTCGTTTCCTTTTATGGCTGAGTAATATTCCATTGTATATATGTGCCACATCTTCTTTATCCATTCATCTGTCAATGGACACTTAGGTTGCTTCCATGTCCTGGCTATTGTAAATAGAGCTGCTATGAACATTGTGGTACATGACTCTTTCTGAATTACGGTTTTCTCAGGGTATATGCCATACGACCCAACAAATACTATTGAGTGGCTACTATGTCCTTGGCACTGTTCCAGGCAGTGGAGATTCATCAGTGAGCAAAAGAAGCAAAGATCCCTGGCCTAGTAGAGCTTAAATTCCAGTAGAGGGAGAGCATAAACAATACAATCATATGTAAATTACAGGTGTTATAGAGTGTTAAGTGCTGGAGGCAAGAGAAGAAAATAGAGCATGGTACAGAGAGTGGAGAGTACCAGGAGGGGAGGGTGGACAAGGGGAATTTTTCCATAGATGGTCAGGGCCGGGCTCATTGGGAAGGTGACAGCTGAGCAAGGACTTAGAGAGTGAGGAAGATAGCCATGTGATATCTGGAGGAAGATCCTTCCAGGCAGAAGGAGAGGCCCTGAGACAGGAGGCCTGTGCAGGGTAGAGCAGGGCCCAGTGTGGCTGGAGTGATGCAGGAGAGGACAGTGGAAGGAGCTGGACGGTGACAGTACCAACTTATGTGGCGCTTGTGGGCCAGGGGAGGGACTTTGGCTTTCACTCTGGGGGAGCTGGAGCACTGCAGCAGAGTTTTAAGCAGAGAAGTGACACGATCTGACTTTGGTCTTAAAAGGATCACTCAGGGGACTTCCCTGGTGGCACAGTGGTTAAGAGTCCGCCTGCCAGTGCAGGGGACATGGGTTCGAGCCCTGGTCCAGGAGGATACCACATGCCGCGGAGCAACTAAGCCCATGCGCCACAACTACTGAGCCTGCGCTCTAGAGCCCGCGAGCCACAACTACTGAGCCCGTGCGCCACAACTGCTGAAGCCCGTGCGCCACAACTGCTGAAGCCCTCACGCCTAGAGCCTGTGCCCCGCAACAAGAGAAGCCACTGCAATGAGAAGCCCACTCTTGCTGCAACTAGAGAAAGCCCGTGTGCAGCAATGAGACCCAACGCAGCCAAAATAAATTAATTAATTTAAAAAGAAAAAAAGGATCACTCGGCTGCTGTGTTGAAAATTAACTGTAGGGGGTCAAGGTACCGAAGAGAGGAATTGTGTCTAAAATTCAGTAGCAGGGATGTGTGACCTGTGGCCCTAATGTTCTCTTTTTATACCTCAGTGTGTCCTCCAATTCACCCGCTCTGTTCGCCTCTATCCTCGGTTCCACCTAAGAAATGACTTGCTTGCCCTCTCCGTCAGCCTGATCCCTGCCTTGTACCTTCTGATAAATTCCTCTCCCAGATCCCATCAGGTCTCCTTCAGTGTTCAGCCCCCACTCTCTTGCATCAGATCCTAAAGCACATAATGTCTGGTTGGTCCCACTTTTAGTGTTCATATTGTTGAATGAGGGCCCCTCTGGCTCCCTGGTTTTTTGCTGAACCTCTCTAGGCATAATCAAATAAGCATTAAGCATTTGCTTATTGAATATAACATTTAATTTTCCCCCTTTAGACGCTCTATCATCAGGCTAAGTCCTCTCTGGAGGTAATCTTTGTATGACTTGAAAAACCCCACAGTTTAAGCTCTTTAAACAAAGAGGGAAACGGGAAGATCTGTCTCATACCTTAAGTTCCAACCTTCAGACCCTTCATGAGACGATCAACCACAGCCCTTCTCCCACAGAAAGTCCTGGGGAGCGTATCCGTTTATAAGGCATTATAAGGGAAAATACATGAATCATTTTTTTGCATAGAAATCATTTGCCTCCGTAGTTTTCACTGCCACTTTTTCTCTGATGTTAGAAAAATAAATAAAGCCGAAGGGACTTCTGATAAAGTTGATGATATTACTGCAGGCTCACAAAATTCCTTTCTCCCAAATAATATAGTTAATATAACAGATGTAATAATGTAAACACTATGGACTTTAAATTTTTGATGTAATTATTATTGGGATTATAAAGGAGAGGTAATAGTGATGGTAGGAGAGCTAAATCACCAATTTCTGTAATTTGGATAGGGTCTCAAAGGAGCCACCAAGAAATAACAGTATATGTGTATTATACAGCATATGTGTATCCTGTGTATATGTATGTGTATACATATAAATAAATTATATGTGTATTTAACTGCCACGAGAAGAAACAGTTAAAATAGTTGGCATGAAATAACACTGTGAGATGGGGAGGTGGGCTTAGGTGGGCAAGGGGAAGGGCTGCTGTCTTTTTTATAGCATTTTTGTGCTATCTGATTTTTCAACTACACAAAACCTAAATAAACTAAGGACACAGATGAAATCTAAAAGGTTGCCCAAAAAAAAAAAAACTACCCCTTAAGAAGCACCTACTTATACATTTTTTTTCAGATTATACTAGAGTCTAACCAAAAACATTTTAATAAAAAATCTTTATAAAACACTTTTTGAAAACTATAAGATTGATTTCCTATATAGATGTGGCTCCAGGGGGGGTCTTAATTTCCTTCCTCTTAAAAAAAAAAAAAAAAAGCAACAAACAGTATGAAACTTTAAAAATGTGTTTTCTTTAAAAAATTGAATTCCAGATTTCTACCCTCTAATTGTACTCTTTTGGTTTTTCAAGATACTAAAGAAGGGACCTTTATTTTAGCACTTGGGTGAAGGCCTGACAAAGCCATGTGCGTGATAGATTCGTCCACAAGAAGCGAGGCATCTTGACTAAAACAGGTTACTGTGCTGATGCCACACGCAGCAACGAGTGACTTTTCACTGCCTCTTTGTCTTTATATATTCTGTTTATACGTGAGCTCCAGGTTCATCCGAAATTGCTCCTATGTCGTGTTTCCCTCACATATCATGGTTTTTCTTGACCCATTAGTTCCTCTTTGGGGTCCGTGGATGACCTCCTCATATTTGTACAGCAGGCTGGAAAGGGAGGGCTTTGCAAGCACATGGTACCTGTTGAGGAGCCTTCATGAAGACCAACCTAAAATGGCTGAATAAAAGACGTATCATACCAGTTTTTCTGAGAGAAAGTGGTGGGCACAGATGGGGATCTAAGAAGAAATAAAAGAACCCTGAGTGATCCTGGAGAACCCATACTGTGGGCTTTGAACTGGAGGTTGAATATCTTGGTCCTGAGAGGCCAGAGATGGGGAGGGAAGTAGTACCATCAACCTAAGAATTGGGACAGTCATTTAAGTAGCAGCAGTGAGGATCGCCTGGAGCGTGATGCCGATGTGTACGAGGAGTTTATCCAAGAAAACAATGAGGAAGTTTGGGGTCTTGGGACTGTAGTAGCAGAAAGGGAAAGAAAGGGATTTATACTGGAAATACCGTGGAAGAAAGAATACGTTTGGTGGTAGAAAGCGTATTTAGGGGAAGAGCCAATAATGAAGATTAAACCAAATTTCTTCTTACTTGAGAGATTGAGAAGTATGGGGTCCTGAAAAAAATATAAGTATCTGTGACTTCACCATGTTTGGATAAAGCAGGCACCGAGACGTTTACATAATGTCTGATTGATTTCTGATCACTGAAAAAATTTAACAGATTTCATATTAGTAATTTGTTTTTTATCCTTTCTCCAGGAATACATATAAATTCTTGGGAGTTTACCTGGGGAGGGGGGCTGCACAGACTGTGTATAAATCAGTTCATACATCCAACGTGACATTACACTAGTGGCCAATGTGTATAATCTATGCAAAGCTAGGTTTCATAAGAGAATTATGGATGCTGATGGCTTTGTGTTCTGACTCATCTTGCTTCCTTTCAACATTCTTAAAATATTTATCCAAAGATAATGGTATTTTGGCTTTCTTCTTTACACGACCGTAAAGTTAGAACAGGGCTCTGCTTCAGAATCCGCGCACGCCTCCTTTGGAGATAACGAACAGCTAGACACTGAATCAAAATGAGGGACGTGACTCCTAGTGCCATCTGTTGGTGGCAGGCAGAACTGACATGCTCTGGCTGATTTTGTGACGCATACAAATTGCCAGGTTGAGCTTCTAAGTAAAGGAGCTTCTGTGATTTCAACGTGATCTACTACTCAGCCAACCAGCAACATTTTCCTTTTTTTTTTCCTCTATTGCGAAGGTGTGGCGGGGCACCCTGGCCCGTATGCGGTACAAGAGGACCAAGGCAGCTCTGACAATTATCAGATACTACCGTCGCTACAAAGTGAAGTCGTACATCCACGAGGTGTCCAGACGCTTCCACGGCATCAAGACCATGAGGGACCACGGCAAGCACGTGAAGTGGCCAGCCCCTCCCAGAGTGCTCTGCCGTTTCGAGGAAGCCCTACAGGCTATTTTTAATAGGTAAGGACTTGGTATGTGCTGCATCCATTTGTGGCAGTACACGTACTGTATAAATTTACAGATCTAAGACCGTGACATTAGCTCCACCATTTGCTACATGACGTTGCTTTTACCTTGTGTCTCCACCTTTGTAGATTTCACTTTCAAAGGGCATTTGCCTACCCCTCCAAATAATAGAACTGTCCATTTATTTTTCCATTAGCAGTAGACAGCAGTATGCCACAAGGCCTGAATCAAGCCAAGTTTAAGATAAGCTAGTGGCATGATGTCTCTCCTTTCTTTTATTAGCAAAAAGATAACTTTATTAAAATCACCACACGTCACTCACACTAGGAAGTCTGTTCATCCTTTCAGAGCAGGGGTTCTCTATCCCGCACCTGACATTCACAAGGAGTTTATAAAACACACTGATGCCCAACTCCCACCTCCAGAAAGTCCTGTTTAATGGTGCCGGGGAGCGGAGCCCAAGCGGAGGTCCTTTTTAAAGTTTTCCAGGTGATTTTAAAGTAAAAGGCAGAAAACACTGTTACAGAGCAAGCTATTTTTTTAAACAAATAAGTAAATAAATTAATTAACGCCCATGTAACATTTGATACCTTTCCAGCTAATCTTCATTTTTTTAATAAACTGCCCTGAATCTGACTTTGTAGTTACTCTTAGCTCCTTTCTCCTCGCTTTTTGAGCTTGTTTGTTGACAGCGTGCACCAGATATGTTTAGCTATGTCTTAGACACAGCCATCTAGTCGCATAAACTAAGCTGATGGTTCTGAAATGTGGTCCTTTGGCATTATGGTATTCCACCAAGAACACCATGAGCTAATTAACGTATTGATGTAATTGATGTATTGAATGTAAATCAATGTATTGAATGGCAGATATCAAAAGAAAGAAAATGCATGCAAGGAAAACTCTTTAATATGTATCTCATTTGCTTTTAAAAAAATGATTGCTCATAAAAAGAAAAAAATAAAACAGTAGAGCATTATTGAAAGCAAAAGCACCCCAGCCCTCCATTCTCCCATACAGTACTATAAATGTTAGCTGTAAATCTTGGCAGCCTTTTTACTGCACAGATAAATTTTTTTTCATGAATCGTATCATATCACCTGCATTTTTGACGTAATCTAAAAAGTGATTACATGATACATGAATACATGATCATTTTTTTGAAGTGACATAGGGACTTCCCTGGAGGTCCAGTGGTTAAGACTCTGTGCTCCCACTGCAGGGGCATGGGTTCAATCCTGGTTGGGGAACTAAGATTCCACATGCTATGTGGTGCGGCCAAAAAAATTTTTTTAAAGTAAATAAAGTGACATAATATAAAAATTTACAGGATATAAAGTTGAAATCCTCCACACCTCCTCTTGTCTCTCCCCATTTTCTTTCTTTCCCCTAAGATAACCACTCATTAACAATTAGTTTGTATCCTTCTAAATCTTTGTCTATGCACTTACAAACACATACACACATAAGAGAAGCATGATACAGTGGTTAAGAACACACACCCTGGAGCCTGGGTTCATATTCTAGCTCTGCCACTGACTAGTTGTGTAACCTTGGGCAAATGAGTTAACCTCTCTGTGCCTCAGTTTTCTTATCTGTAAAAGGGCCATAATCATAGCACCTGCTCGTAGGGTTGTTGAAAGGATTATGAGTAAATATGTATAAAGCATTTCAGATAGTGCCTGACACACAATAAGTACTATGGAAGTGTGTGCTTATACTGTGAGTGTGTATGCATTTGGGTGTTTTCCCCTCTCTTTTTTCCACAAGGAGGACTATATGTATGGTTACATGACTTTACTTAAAAATAAGTCTTGGAGACCTGTCCATCACAATAAGTAAAGATCTATGTCATATTTTTAATGGCTGCAAAGAATTATTGATTTTGATGATGTCACACTGTAGCCTGTACAGTCTTCTTTTTTAGACTTGGAGGTTTTATGTATGGCCTAGAATTGATTATTTTTTGTAAAATTCAGTTTATTCATTCAGCAAGTATTTACTCAACACCTGCTGTGTCACAGACACTGACCTAGGTTCTAGGGATACAGTGACAAACAAGAAGGATGTGAAATACTGTCCCAGCCTTCTTAGGGCTTATAGTCAATGAGCATTTTGAAAATAATACATCTGCTCTGTGTCTTGACTGTACACACACACACACACACACACATTGAATGAATCTTGCCAGCTGTGTTAATCTAGTTCAAAGGCACACTTTTTCTGTAAAGGACCAGATAGTAAATATTTTAGGCTTTGTGGGCTCCATATGGTCTTTGTCACATATTTTATTTTGTTTGGTTAAACACGTAAAAACTATTCTTAGCTCTATGGGCCGTGTTTGGCACAGGCTGTAGTTTACCAACCCCTGGTCTAGTCACTGTATCATATTTAATTTATTCTTGCATTTTTGATCTGTGGAATCCTGAGAGAAGTGTGTTAAAGGATTTTGCTGTGATTGTGGGGTCTTGTTTTCTTCTAACATCTCCGTGTGTGTCTAATCGTACTTAAGCTCGCTCCCACTCCTCCTAGTAATTCTTTCTCATCCTGGGAAGGCTGGGAGCCTTCCTCACGCCCAGCTTCTTCATGTGGTCAAGGCTGCTCACGTTTCCGGCGGCAGCTGTTGTCAGCTACACATGTTTAAAGATGGCAGTTTGCTTGATCAGGATGAGAAGCGTGTGCTTCTGTTTGCCATGGGTCTCTGGAGTCAGTCAGCTGTGGACCCTGTCCTGGGCCACTGTGGGCGGTGAAGAGGGGACAGGCTGACCAGGCACAGGGCCCTCTTGGCTCTGTGGATCCTGGCCCCGGCTCTCCCTCTGACACCCCCTCCTATTCCCCTCCCCCAGGCCCCTGCTCCAGCTCACAGGACTCCTTGCTTGTCCTCTCACACACCAAACCAGCTCACACTTCAGAGCCTTTGCACTCACTGTTTTCTCTTCCTGGAACAAGTATCCATACAGCTGGCTCCTCCACTTCCTGCTCACATATCCTCATCAGGGGTGCCTCCCAGACCACCCTCTGTGACTAACACCTGCTCCCTGGTCCTTCCCTCTGCGGCACTCCTGTCCCCCTTTCCTTGCCTTATTTTCTTCCATAGCACTAATCACATCATCCATCCTGTGTATTTAGGCATTGGTTTGTATCTTGTCTGTCTCTGCTCTCTAGACTATCAGCACCTAGCAGAAAGGACCTTCATCTGTTTGTTTACTGCTGTGCTTCCACTCCCTAGAACAGCATCTGGAGTTTAGTACGTGCCTAGAAAACATTTGTTCAATGAATGAGTGATGAATCCGAAGTTCCTACACCCTAACTATAGATATAAGAGAGTCCACATATCACTAAATTCTGGTTGCTTCCAAAACACGCAAACAGCAAAGGAAGTTTTACAAAAAATCTCTGTCCACATACAACTATGTGTATTTTAACATGTTCTGTGTATATTTTGGAGGCATTTTACTTTTTTTAGGGTAGCACGCAAGTAATTTAATTCTATTTAATGGCTGCTTCAGTTATTTTTGAGAATGAATGGGATGTGATTTCTAAAGTCTCATACATTTTGCTTGTTTACTTATAGATGGAGAGCATCCCAGCTCATCAAGACCATACCTGCTTCAGACCTGCCCCAGGTTAGGGCAAAGGTTGCAGCTGTAGAAATGTTGAAGGGCCAAAGGGCTGACCTTGGGCTCCAGAGGGCCTGGGAGGGCAACTATCTTGCTTCGGTAAGTCCAGGAGGACAAAGTGGAATCCACTCCTGCTCCCCTAACAAAGAAAGAGAAGGATTTTTCTCCAAGTGTTTGTAGAAAGACTAAGACACCTTCAGAAACTATATTTCTATGAGAGATACTAAACTAAAAGACTTTATTGCTTCTCAGTGTACGATATTTGATGTTTCCCTCACTTTAAAGAGAGTTCTCTGTCTTGTATCCATATGAATTACGTGCATTCAGTAATCTGGCTTTGATCATTTAAACCTTCCCTTGCAAAATTGAGCAACTATTTTTAATTACCACCTTTGTATCAGTTATTCCCGAAGCTGGATTTCATCCTCTCTCCCATTCCTTACTTTTAAAATATTCTAGGACTGTTGGTGTTATATTAACCCTTTAGTAGCTTATCATCTGGGATGGGGAGGTAAAAAGTACATGTGTGAAGTTATGTGAGTAGAGTTACAAAGCAGTAAAAGACTGCCTTCTCATCTAAAATGTTAAGCAGGGCTTCCCTGGTGGTGCAGTGGTTAAGAATCCGCCTGCCAATGCAGGGGACATGGGTTCAATCCCTGGTCTGGGAAGATCCCACACGCTGCAGAGCAGCTGAGCCCGCGTGCCACAGCTACTGAAGCCCGCGTGCCTAGAGCCCGTGCTCCACAACAAGAGAAGCCACCGCAATGAGAAGCCTGTGCACCGCAACGATGAGTAGACCCCGCTCTGCAACTAGAGAAAGCCTGCACACAGCAACAAAGACTCAACACAGCCAAAAATGAATGAATTAATTAATTTTAAAAAAATAAAGTAAAATGTTAAGCTTACTCATTTTATCGTGTTTCCTTGATCTTTCAGAAGCCAGATACACCTCAGACCTCAGGCACATTCGTTCCCGTTGCGAACGAACTGAAACGGAAGGACAAATACATGAACGTCCTCTTTTCCTGTCATGTCCGTAAGGTAAGGCAAGCTTGAAACAGACCTCCTTGGAAAGAAAAGTCTGATTCAGGTGAAACTGACTTAGCTATGACCACAGTAAAACAGAACAATAGGTACATAACTGGCTTCATCATCAGTGAGCTCTACCTGTATATATATGGTGAGGCATTGATGGAATGGCTGAAGTGACTACAAGTTTGGGGTTAGGCTATAAAGACTAATTAGGGAAGTGAATATTTTTGGTAGCCATTTCTTTTTAAGACAGGAGAAGGGGAATCTCCCTGAGGTCAGGGATTTGTGTTTTATTGCATGTATCTCTCATAGCACTTTGTCTATAGCATACTGGTCTGGCTTGTATTTAACGGTCATTCAGTACTTTTTATACATGTTTTATTATGATTTTTTTAAAAAACAGGGAACGGGGAGAAAACGTAATTTGGAAAAGGGAGAAGGACATAGTGAGACTTGGAAGTGGGGTGGAGGGGAATTATGTGCTATGACTATATTTGCGTATCTGAAGCAGGACACATGAGGACTGTTTTTTACCTGGGAATGAGAGCAGTTGAGCAAGGGGAAATATGGAAGCTGGAAAGTGGAAGGAAAGGGATATAGTTGGTGTTTAAAACCTTAAAACACTTGTTTTCAAAAAATAGAGGGAAAATTGAGATAATTGTAAAAGAGCATTTTGAAAAATTATGCAAATAAATTTTAAAATACCAATGAAATGGGTTAATTTAAGAAAAATATTGCCAGATTGACCCCAGAAATGATATTGACATAAATATGCCAATATTCCAAAGGAAGAATTAAGAAAATTATCAAAGAATTACTTATAACAAAGGTCCAGATTTAGGTGATTTTAGAGGTGTTTTGTATCACATCTTCAAAAAGTGCATAACTGCAGTATTATTCAGATCAAAATAGTGAAATATTATTTTTCAACTATAAATTTAGCAAACTTTAAAATGTTGATAACAACCAGTATTCTCAAGGGTTTGGGGAAATGCTATTGGTAGGAGTATAAGATACAGTCCTTTTGAATGGACAGTAAATACACAGACCAGGACTTCCCTGGTGGCACAGTGGTTAAGAATCCGCCTGCCAATGCAAGGGACATGGGTTCGAGCCCTGGTCCGGGAATATCCCACATGCCACGGAGCAGCTAAGCCTGTGAGCCACAACTACTGAAGCCTGCACGCCTAGAGCCCAAGGTCCGCAGCAAGAGAAGCCACTGCAGAGAAGCCCGCATACCACAACGAAGAGTATGAAGAGTAGCCCCCACTCGCTGCAACTAGAGAAAACCCACGCGCAGCAATGAAGACCCAATGCAGCCATAAATAAATAAATAAATAAATTTTTAAAAATAAATAAAATAAAATACACAGACCACTTTATCTAGGAATTCCATAACTCAGGATTTATCCTGCAATATATTTACACATATATCCAAAGATAGATATATGAACAGTTTCATACATTGTAGCAGTCAAAAAACTGGGTGAAAAAACATAAGTATGCATCAGTATGTGATTGGATTAATAAATAATCATGTATGTACACAATAGAATACAGTGTATCTACTAAAATGAATGAAAGGATAAAGGTTAAAAAAGCAAAAGGACAAAATATGTGTAACTGGTTTTCAAGACAGTGCACATGCAGGAGGGAGGGACTGAGAGTTTGGGGTTAGTAGATGCAAACTATTATGTGTAGAATGGATAAACAACAAGGTTCTACTGTATAGCACAGGGAACTATATGCAATATCCTGGGATAAACCACAGTGGAAAAGGATATAAAAAAGAATGTTTATATGTGTATAACTGAGTCACTTTGCTGTACAGCAGAAATTAACACAACATTGTAAATGAGCTATACTTCAATTTAAAAAAAAAAATACAGTGCACATCCAGCAAGGAAAGGCAGTGATCCCCGAAGGATGAGAAACAAATGAAGTGATGAGCCCTACAATTAGCCAGTTTACTTCCTGGAGAGAGTTCTGGTCTGTGGCATGAGCAGGGGGCAGCCAAGGCAGAGCTGCGAGCTGGGAGATACTAAGACAGCTAGAGTTTGCAGCGCAGAGTACCAGAGCAGAGAGAGTGCACAGAACTCCAGAGATCTTCAGAGGGTCCACTTCAGGTATTCAGCCGAGTAGTTCAGCACATGCATGTGAGGAAACCACCCAAGGCTTGGGAAAGAACCACCCAAAGAATTAAAGGTAACAATACCCAGTGCTCACACAGGGTTGCAAGTAGTGCCTGTCTCTGCAGCCAGATTGGAAAAACCTCATGATTCATGGGACATTGGATAGAATCCTAACAAGAATCTTGGCCTCAGTGGTGGGGTATAATTAGCCCTGACTAAACACTGCCCTAATCCCACCCAACAAATCACCAGAAGAACCAAACTGTTTCCAAGTAATCTAACAGTGTCCCAGAACAAAGCCCTCAGATATTTACAGGAATACATAATATCCAGCACTCAGAAGATAAAATTCAGAGTGCATGGCATCCAATCAAAAATTACCAGGCGTACAAAACAGCAGGAAACTATAAAATGAGAAGAAAAATCAATCAAACTGATCCAGAACTGACACAGATTATAGAATTAACAGACAAGGTCATTAAAACAATTGTTTTAATAAAATATGTATATTTTTTGAATAGAAATGAAAAATATAGTGTCTGATGTTTAGAAAAAATACACTTGATGGAATTAACAGTTTAGACATATGCAGCAGAAGAGTAAACTTGAAGATATAGCAATAAAACTACCCAGAATGAAATACATGGACTTCCCTGGTGGTCCAGCAGAATGAAATACGCGGGGTAGGGGGGGCGGGGGGAGATGCTTCCCCAAAAGAACAGAATATTAGGATGCCATGAGCCAACTTCAGGTGGCCTAATATAAGTGCATGTGGAGTCTCTGTAAGAGAGAAGAGGAGGGAAAATTTTTTAATATTTGAAAAAATAATGGCTGAAATTTTTCCAAATTTGATGAAAACTGTAAACTCATCAACAGACATCAAACACAAAAAAACATGAAGAAAACTATACCAAGGCACAACATGACAAAAAACTGCTTAAAACCAGTGATAAAGAGAAAAGAGACAGGAAAGAGATGAGGATGCATCAGATTTTTTGTCAGAAACAATGCAAGTGAGAAGACAGTGGAGCACCAACTTTAAAACTTTTTTTTTTTTTTAATTTTCATTTATTTATTTTTGGCTGTGTTGGGTCTTCGTTTCTGTGCGAGGGCTTTCTCTAGTTGTGGCAAGCAGGGGCCACTCCTCATCGCGGTGTGCGGGCCTCTCACTATCGTGGCCTCTCTTGTTGGGAGCACAGGCTCCAGACGCGCAGGCTCAGCAGTTGTGGCTCATGGGCCTAGTTGCTCCGCGGCATGCGGGGTCTTCCCAGACCAGGTCTCGAACCCGCGTCCCCTGCATTGGCAGGCAGACTCTCAACCACTGCGCCACCAGGGAAACCCTAAAACTTTTTTTACTGAAAGAAAAAAAAAAAAACCTGTCAACCTAGAATTCTGTATCTAGCAAAGGGTATCTTTCAAAAACCAAAGTGAAATGAAGACTTTTTTAGGCATGTCTGAAGATATGCACTCATAGGAAATGTTAAAGGGAGTCCTTCAGGCAGAAGGAAATGTGGACATACCCCAAAGAATGAAGAGCAAGGGAAGTGGTAGCTGCATGGGTAAATACCTAAAATTTTTCTTATCGCTTAAATCTCTTTAAAAGATAATTGACTGTACTGCAGTGTTCATAGCAGCATTCTTCACAGTAGTTAAAGGTGGAAATAACCCAAATGTCCGTCAACAGATGAATGAATAAAGAATATGTGTGTCCATTCAGTGGAATACTGTTCAGCCATTAAAAAAAAAAAAAAAGGGAATGAAATACATGCTACAATGTGGATGAACCTTGAAGATATTATCTAAGTGATAAGACACAAAAAGACAAACATTGTGTGATTCCACTTCCATGAAATATCTAGAACAGTCAAATTAATAGAAACAGAAAGTAGAATGGTGGTTACCAGGGGCTGGGGGGAGGAAGTAATGGGGAATTATTATTTAATGGGTATTAGTGTTCAAATAGTCTATGGAAAAAAGATCAACTCAGTATAATACAGACTTTTTAACAAAATAGCAGCTTGTTTTAAACTTAGAATGAAATACACGTCTCCAAGAAAAGCTTGCTGGCAGTAGCTTGGGGTGGTTACCAAAGTGTAGAGTCTAATTCTGAACTCCTAGATCCAGAAACTCTATTTTATAAGTATACCTAGAGCTGATCAGACAACCAAGAAATGACTTTCGCTAACCAGATGCACACACCCACACAAAACAGTATAAGCCATGATGCCAGTTTTTGAATTTGACAAAGGAATGTACCATTTTAGTGAATTCATTTAGTGAATTTATCTACTATCTAGGATACCTTCCTTTCTAGTATCAAGATATCTGGGAAGTCAAATTAGTCATCAGAACAACTGATCAGAGAGAGTTGGATGGTTTTGAGAATTACATCATCTGCTATAGAAAAGCCTGGCATCTCTGGTTCTGTCTTTCTAGTGATAACAATTTGATGTCTGACAGCATGTCTCTCCCTGGGTCCTACTGCATAAAAACTGAAAACGTTTTAGTCATGCTTGTGTATTTCTAAGTTCCATGCAAAATAATACAGTGTACTTCTTCACATTATAGCTTAGATAATGTCATCTTTAGAAACTTTTCAATCCCCAAGGATGTACCGAGGGAAACTTGACATGATTTTACTAAAGCCCTCTTCTTTATGCTTTGGTTCTTTTCGAAACAGCCACTTTCCACTAACTACAATTATGAAATGTCCTTTAAGGTCGGAGACCTGTGTAAATAGTTAGTTGCACCCATAATGTGTCCTCTCCTGGTCTGACTCCAGGGAAACTTTATCTCTGGCCCCCTGTGCAGTTGATGAAACCTACAGACAGATCCCTGGAAGTGTTCAGGCAAGAGCAAGTGATAGGGATTTTTCTCTGGTTGAGGGTTTTAGCTTGGGTAATAGAAGACATCAGATGAGATCTTATCTAACACTGAGTCTGTGATCTAGTTTTTCTTTTACATTATGAATTTAAGAGGAACAAAAATTGTGTCCCTATGCCAGAACTACTTCAAGTAAGTCTGAATTTACAAATTCACATGTGTATGTAAGACATTTGTCTTTGCCGTTTTGACTGAGCTAAATTTTGCAACTCAAAGCTTTTCCTTCATTACATCAATGTCCTTCCCACTCATTTGATTCATGCTCTAAGGATGATTTGAGTTGCTAAACCTCAAGGTAAAGTCTTTTGACCTGTTCTCTTTAGAAATTACATTTCTACATTAAAAAGAATGAAATGTTTCTAAACAGTGCTTCAGTGGAACTGCTGCTTTTAGGTTTTTGTTTGTTGGTTTCCAGATTAACTCATGGACACATCATAAGAAGAGCTATACCCTCCACTTTACCACCCTGCCTATTGTTTTTCTGAATCTTGTGTGACCTTGTGAAATTATGCAACAAGTTTTGTTTTTTTCATTTTCTTTTGCAACACACTCATATATTTCTCAGCGTGACTTCACAAAAGATGAGGAGCCCTACTTTTACTTGTTATGCAGATTCTATTTTAGATGTTCTCCGTTTTCCATATTCTAAGATGGATACAAATGACTAGTGTTCTCCCAGAGGGTTTTCACAAACCAATGTTCCATTGAATATGAATTTGTTTTTTTAAAAGAGTTCCACAACTAAATGTGTTTGGGAGAGGCTGGGTTAAACAGTTAAACATGCTTTTTAAGTGCAGAATTCTATGAGCCTTTGATGTATCCGTGGGATCTGAACACCACTGGTGGGGCGGTGGGGGGGGCGGTGAGGGAGGAGGGGGGTGTTTGCAGTTCCTCAAACCAGCTTGACTTGGAAACCTGTCTCTCACAAAGCATTGCACAAGGCTAGGGTTGTGCAAAACAACTTAGAAAAACGCTGATGTAGAAGCCCTGCAACCACCTTGTTTCAACTCTTATGACAAGTGCCAGTTCTCTTTTATGGCAAAAACCGTTGCTATGTGAAGTAAATAATTACCACCAAGACTGGTTATTACTTTACCACATAGACTCTGTTTTTCTCTTAATTACAGATACCATTTTTGTCAAGTTGAAGACTGGAAAATATGCTCTGTGTAAAGGAATGTTTAGAAAATGGACTGATTTCTAAGACTATGAGGCAAAGGGGAGAAGACAATAAAATTCAAACTAAAACTTGAAGTTTAGTTTGCTATATCCTACCTATAGCAATATATTCCACTACATTCTACCCTACCTATCCTAATTTAGTTAACTGTATCACAACTATACCTTCTAGTCTACTAAGGGGAAGGTTCTTAGTTGGTTCTTTCGTTGTTTTCTTTTGTTTTGTTTTGTTTTGCTTTCCTTTTCCTTTCAGTCACTGAGACACATGACATGGTAGTTGTTCAGAAATTTTTAGTGCCTGGTATCTTGATTTAAATATTACCCAAATCTAAAATTGAACCGTCCTCATCAGCAAGTTGTTAACTACTTATTTACAAAAATATCCTGTGGTTAATTCTGTCTTTTAGGAAAAGGTTTACCTGCAAATGTGGGCATTCTCTGACTCTCTAGCAAAGTAGCACTCTGTAGCATCAGACACGTACATTTTCTCCCAAACCCATTATCCAGTTTTGTTTTCTTTATGTGAAATTATATTTATATTTATTTATATTATGTTTTTCTTTCTATGAAATTACTTTCACTTTTTAGTTTCTTATCTATCTCAACTCCCATCTACCAGTCTCAGACTCCTATTGTAACAGAGGACTTCATGTCATTCCTTTGTATGTCATCAGCAGTTTTTAAAGTGCTTGAAAATGCACATTGTAAACTTTGGGGAAAAAAATTATCAAATTACTTAACTTGAGTAAATGCTTACCAGTATAATTTTTTTTCAGTTAATAGGAGTTGGGTGCTAGATTTCAAAATGTAGAAAAAATTAAGCTCAATCCCATCTTTAGATTTCTGGTAATAAAAAGACACGTTTCTCAATGAAATTGTGAGTCTAAAAGAGATCTTAGGGAATTCCCTGGCGGTCCAGTGGTTAGGACTCCGCGCTCTCACTGCTGAGGGCCTGGGTTCAATCCCTGGTCGGGGAACTAAAATCCCACAAGCCGCACAGGGAAGCCAAAAAAAAAAAAAAAAAAGTTTTTTAATAGAAGTAAATAAAGAAATAAAAGAGATCTTAGAAGGGTAGCTACTACCAAGCAACGCGTCGTTGCAAATACAGACTCGGAACCACTGAGGACAGCTTCTCTGGTCCGTTGGCATTCTGTGTGCAGAGTCTTATAGTGATGGCTGGTCGTAAAAGTCTTACCCTCCAGGGACTTAGACTCCAAAGGGAAAAATTAAATTAATGCATGGAAAAGATACTTTATGAGAGAAAAGAAAATGTACAAGTAAATCTCAACAATTTCAACAAGGAGAATAAAAAATAACAAAACAGTAATCCATGTGCTTATGTAGTACATGCCATATTAGGGAGCTTTTCATTACAGAGACAGCTGACGAATAAAATGGCTGCCAGCCTCGGAAATAAAAAAGCGAGAGGGCTTCCCTGGTGGCGCAGTGGTTGGGAGTCTGCCTGCTAGTGCAGGGGACACGGGTTCGAGCCCTGGTCTGGGAGGATCCCACATGCCGCGGAGCGACTAGGCCCGTGAGTCACAACTGCTGAGCCTGCGCGTCTGGAGCCTGTGCTCCGCAACAAGAGAGGCCAAGATAGTGAGAGGCCCGTGCACCGCGATGAAGAGTGGCCCCCGCTTGCCGCAACTGGAGAAAGCCCTCGCACGGAAACGAAGACCCAACGCAGCCAAAGATAAATATAAAAATAAAAAAAATAAAAAAAAAAAACCGAGAAATCCGTGGTTGCCCTTTCTTCAGTGAAGACATGAAGTTTTTCCACGACCCAACTGGGCAGTGGGGACTGAAGCTGTTGAGCCACTGTGCTTTCACTTGCCACTGGGGAGATGCTTTTCTTACATAATGCAGCCTCCGCAGTGTGCTGCAGCCGTCTTCCATCTGTTTTCCAGCCAGACAGTTCCTGTCGTCAACACTGATTGGCTCATGTAGGGAAGAAGACTTCTTGAAATTATCCTGTGGGATTAAAAGTGCTCTCAAAGCCTGTTGACTTCCCTGGTGGCGCAGTGGTTGAGAATCTGCCTGCCAATGCAGGGGACACGGGTTCGAGCCCTGATCCGGGAAGATCCCACATGCCGCAGAGCAGCTAAGCCTATGCGCCACAACTACTGAGCCTGTGCTCTAGAACCCGCGAGCCACAAGTACTGAACCCGTGAGCCACAACTACTGAAGCCCGCGCGCCTAGAGCCCATGCTCCGCAACAAGAGAAGACACCGCAGTGAGAAACCCGCGCACCACAACGAAGAGTAACGCCTGCTCGCCGCAACTAGAGAAAGCCCGCACGCAGCAATGAAGACCTAATGCAGCCATAAATAAATAAATAAATAATTTTAAAAAAGAAAGTAAAAACAAGCTTTAAAAAAAAAAAAAGTGCTCTCAAAACCCACTGATCAGCAAGGATGTACTAAGTCCTACAGGTTGCCCACTTCTGTACTGGGGGCTGTGACGTACAAGAAAAAAGGCACCATACGGTCATTAGCCTCAAGGAGCTTCCAGGCGGGCTGGAACACAGGAGTACTGTTCATGAAATAGTAAGGCAATAAGTAAAAACCTGCCCTGGATATCTGAGATTCTACATTATTCTTGTTCTGTTCATGCATTTGTTTGTATTGCGGTATAATTTATGTACAGGTAAATGCACAGATCTCAAGTATACAGTTCACTGAGCTTTGACTAGTGCATATGCCTGTGTAAATCACAACCCCATCAAGATACAGAACATTTCCATCACCGGAGAGAGCTCCCTCAGCTCCCTTCCCAGCCAAGCCCCACCACTACCAAAGGCAACCACTGTTCCGATTTCTTTTACCACAGATTAGTTTAGCTGTCTCTTAACCCTCATTTAAAAAAAAAAAAAAAAAGAAATCCTACAGTTGTATGTGAGATTTTTACTTTGTTTTGAAGTGAATTTGTTAGTCTTATTTATGACTATTTTGATAACTTATTTGTAGCTATTTTATAAGGAAAGCAGCTTTTGGATAGACTTCCAATTTTAAGACAATCTGTATAACCTTTGATATTGGCTCAGTTAATTAGAGCTCGATTAGTGAGGATATAGTCAGTAGATTTATTATCACAAGATTAATAAGTAAAATCAACCTCTTTTGCTGAACATAGCTTCAACTATAAGTTTAAAAAACACAGCATTCCACACAGCTATTTTAGCAAGTATATTTTTCATGACAAGCATTCATGGTCTAAAAGTTACAAGTTAGCTGTCCTTAAAATTATTAAAACATTCCAATTATTAAGTGAGAACTTCTGCTTTCTAAGAGACTAAGGAAACTGAATTGTCTTGGTTTTATAAGCATCGGCCAACCTTCCTCCCTGTCATTTTCTCCAAGCAAAGAGTAATGATGTAGCCAGTGTTTTCCGTTAGCAAAAGCACTTAGACTAATAGTTTCTCCTTTTCTCAGGTATCCTGCTTTAAAAGTAAAACCTGTGCTTTTTGGTTTCAGGGTCAATTTTTTGTTTCATTCTTAATTCTGCATATATCCTGTATATTGATTCTACAACTGTTTTGTAGAAGTTCAGAAAAAAGCCATGAAAAAAAGAGTGAAATAATGTCATTTGTGGCAACACGAATGGACCTAGAGATTATCATACTAAGTGAAATAAGCCAGACAGAGAAAGGTAAATATCATATGATATCACATATATAGAATGTAAAAAACAAAAAAAGATACGAATGAACTTATTTATAAACCAGAAATGTAACCACAGACATAGATAACAGACTTA
This sequence comes from Balaenoptera physalus, assembly GCF_965194825.1. NCBI lineage: Eukaryota > Metazoa > Chordata > Mammalia > Artiodactyla > Balaenopteridae > Balaenoptera > Balaenoptera physalus. The sequence continues at coordinate 46,392,080 of NC_138901.1, forward strand.
TGGTTACCAAAGAGGAAAGGGGTGGGAAGGATAAATTAGGAGGTTGGGATTAACATATACACACTACTATATATAAGTAGATAACCAACAAGGACCTACTGTATAGCACAAGGAACTGTACTCAATATTTTGTAATAACCTATAGGGGAAAACAATCTGAGGGGCTTCCCTAGCAGTCCAGTGGTTAAGATTCCACACTTCCATTGCAGGGGGCACACATTCGATTCCTGGTCAGGGAACTAAGATCCCTCATGCAGCACGGCATGGCCAAAATAAATAAATAAATAAAAAGAATCTGAAAAATAATAGATACATATATAATAATAGATACATATGTATAACTGAATCACTTTGCTGTACACCTGAAACTAACACAACATTGTAAATCAACTATACTTCAATTTTAAAAATAAATAATTTTTTAAACTTTTTAATTAAAAAAATTTTTTAAATAGAAAAAAAGAGAGTGATCATTTTATTTATTTATTTATTTATTTATTTATTTATTTATTTATTTATTTATTTATTTTTGGCTGTGTTGGGTCTTCGTTTCCGTGCGAGGGCTTTCTCTAGTTGCGGCAAGCGGGGGCCACTCACTATCATCGCGGTGCGCGGGCCTCTCACTATCGCGGCCTCTCTTGTTGCGGAGCACAAGCTCCGGACGCACAGGCTCAGTAGTTGTGGCTCACAGGCCTAGTTGCTCCGCGTCATGTGGGATCTTCCCAGACCAGGGCTCGAACCCGTGCCCCTGCATTGGCAGGCAGATTCTCAACCACTGCGCCACCAGGGAATCCCGAGAGTGATCATTTTTTACTAGAGGAATTGAAGAGGTTTTATAATAGAATGAGAAATTGAACACTGAGCATTATCTTGACATATACATGGATAAAGAGCAAAAGGAGGGAGTAGAAAATCATAAACATTTAAGAGAGAGCATGACATGAGGAAACCTATCAGAAAGGAGCCAGAGCCCTTGAAGAAATATGTAAAGTCAAATAAATAGAATAGTGGCAGATAGGAAAACTCTTGAAAGTCAGATAAAGGAATCGTAGAATCTGAGTGGCAGGGCACCTTGGAGATCCTTAGACTTCCTATTTAAAGCCCTTCCCTTCCACCGCACCCACATCAGATGTCTATTTAGCTTACGCTGAATCCTTTCTGTGTGGGCACTTACTGCCTTCTCATATGGTGCATTCTTTTTATGGAGAGTAATAATATGAGGAAATTATTTATGCTATATGCAATAGGAAGGCACTATCTGTTTTTGGATATTTAATCTTTTTTATTTTGTATGTTACAGCTGTACAGTGTAGTGATTCACAATTATAAAGGTTATACTCCATTTATAGTTATTACAAAATATTGGCTATTTTCCCCATGTTGTACAATATATCCTTGTAGCTTATCTTATACCTAATAGTTTGTACCTCTTAATCCCCTACCCTTATACTACCCCTGCCCTCTCCCACTGGTAACCACTAGTTTGTACTCTCTATCTGTGAGTCTGCTTCTTTTTTGTTATCTTCACTAATTTGTTGTATTTTTTACATTCCACATATAAGTGATATCATACAGTATTTGTCTCTCTCTGACTTATTTCACTTAACATAAGTAGATTTAATGTAGAACATGTAGATTCATAAACACGTTTTAGGGAATTTAATCTGAAATATACCTGCCCAGTGCATTAGGAAAGGGACAGAATGAGTTGTTTCAAACAGGTTTTTTTTTTTTAACAGCTTTATTGAGATATGATTCACTTAACATACAGTTCACCATTTTAAAGTATACAGTTTTAGTGTGTTTAGAGCTATATATCCATCTCTACAACCAATTGCTAAACATTTTCATTAACCCAAAAAGAAACCCCACACCCCTTAGCTGTCCTTCCCGCAAACCTCCCATCTCCCCCAGCCCTATGAAACCACTAACCTATGCTCTGTTTCTATAGATTTGCTTATTCTGGACATTTCATATAAATGGAATCATACAACATATGGTCCTTTGTGACTCTCTTCTTTTACTTGGCATGTTTTCAGGGTTCATCCACATTATAGCATGTATCAATACTTTATTCTTTTTATTGCCAAATTATATTCCATTGTATGGATACATCACATTTTATTCATTCATCAGTTGACAGATATTGAGGTTGTTTCTACTTTTTAGCTATTATGATTAAGGCTGCTGTGAACATTCAGGCACAAGTTTTTGTGTGGATATGTTTTCAGTTCCCCTGTGTATATACTTAGGAGTGGAATATCTGAGTCACGTGGCAATTCTATGTTTAACCATTTAAGGAGCTGCCAGACTATTTTCTAAAGCAACTTCATCATTTTAGACCCCGACCAGTAGTGAGGGTTCCAATTTCTCCACATCCTGGCCAACATTTGTTACTGTCTTTTTTATTATTGTCATCCTAGTGGGTGTGAGGTGGTATCTCACTGTGGTTCTGATTTACGTTTTCCTGATGGCTGATGATGTCAAGCATCTTTTCATGTTTTTTACAGCCATTCGTATGTCTTCTCTGGAGAAATGTCTCTTCAAATTCTTTACCCATTTAAAATTTGGAGGGTGGGGGCGGTCTTTTTATTATTGAGTTATATACTCTAGATACAACTTATATTCTATTCTTTCTTTATTCTAGGTAAAAGTTCCTGTTCAGATATATGATTTACAAAATTTTCTCCTATTCTGTGGGTTGCCTTTTCACTTTCATTATAGTGTCTGGGTTACGTGTTTTTAGTTCTTTAATTCTTCTGTGTTCCTCTCGTTTTCCCTGTTAGATGGTAAACTTGGGAAATTTACATTGTAAAATTCCACAAATCTGGAAACACTCCTTTTCCATCTCTGTTGCATCCAGAGAGTGGTCATAGGTGGTGCACATCAATTACAGAATCTGGCTTCACAGCCAGCCACCTCTGCTCCTAGATGTTTTCCTGACAGATCATTTGATTTCATTCTTGATGAGATATTATGGTTGATTATTTTGTTTTCTTACAGGTGAATCGCTTTAGTAAGGTGGAAGATAGAGCAATTTTTGTCACTGACCGTCACCTGTATAAAATGGATCCCACAAAGCAGTACAAAGTGATGAAGACTATCCCTCTATACAACGTAAGTGTTCTCTGCTTCTCTCTGAATAAAGGATTCTTAACCTGGTGTTCATAGACCACGAGTGGGTCACCAGACTGATCACTAGAACCTCTGGGGCTTTAGGGAGTCCATGAATTCCTAAAATTTTCTGCCAATCTCATGTTTTATACAAAAGCACGATTTTCTATAAGGAGGATCAAAGCTTCCAGTAGAAAAACGAAGGCGTTTTGTTTTAAAGTGTAGGACTCTGCATTCTACGTGACCTTTATCACTAATCCCACTCACTACTTAAATGTTATGACATGAAATGTATTTTCTTATTGATTTTCATAAGGCTTGTTTTTATGTGGAAATGGAATCAGGTAGAGAAATAGTAGGGAATTACTTTATGAAAACGTTACCTCTCTTTTAAATGTAAAATGTATGCTGTTTCCAGAAGTTATTTTCACCAATATATTTTACCTCTGATCTAAACCCGCTTAGTTATTCACTTTCGCCATGGGGTTTTCAAATTCTCTAATCATTCCTTATTTGAAATATGAAATTTGGTGGGTGTCTCCTTGAATTTCAATTTGAGACTTTAAAAAATTTGTTTATCCTGCTGTATGGGGTCTGCTTTACAAGTGACGGTTTGTTCTGATCTTGAAAAAGACCCTCCTGGACTGCTGGATCTTTCCATGTGTCAGGTGACTTTCCTCTGTCCGCTCGTTCTTAAAGAGGGAGGTCTGGGTTTGTCCAATCATGGGATCTATGAGGAGTATTATTTAAAGATTGTTTTAAATCCTTTTGGCCTCTGCAAAAGGGAATAGGAAACATACTGTTTTATAGTTTTATTTCGTTAAATCAGGAGTCCTGTTGGCTGTGAGGTTCAATGAAGACAAACTATTCCTGGCTTCGCTAAATAATTTAGAACATCCCTGCAGTCCTGTCACCCGATGATGAGGCTGAGATTTGTCTCCGTCACCCAGTCCCCCCACCCCACACACACATGCATACACACCTTTCTCCCTTTCAGTAGGAAGGCGAATGGATTGCAGCTAAGAAGGAAATGATGTTCTAAGACATTCTTGATCATATGTAGTCTTCTTAGCAAAGACTTGTGATCTTATATAGCCATCACAGTTTAAGCCTCATAACCCTGCAGTCTCGAAGAAGGAGATGAAGGAAGATACGGGAGAAAACCAAATTTTGTCAAAGTCTAATAAAGTTTACTTTATTTCTTTTCCTTACTTTCTATTAAAGGGAAATCAATCAGGCACGTGATACGAGTTCAATAAGTAGTTAACCCGGTCTTTGAACCGAAGTTATTTTCCCAAACTACCTTCCTTTTTCATGTTGACTGGTGTACATTTAGAGTCAGTGTTACCCTTCATCATCATTTTCATCATCAGTGTTATCAATAATATCATATTATACAAAAATTAACCATGCTTAACACTCGTAAAGGTAAACGATGTCAGTAGGATGGATACACACTGTCACAGATGCTGTCGGTACTCTGCCCACCTCCCCTTGTATTCCCTTACCATTTTTGTACACAACAGCCTAACTTCTGACAGCCAACACCTTTGTCGAAAGGCTTCCCTCAGGCTGCTGGAGTCCATAGAGGGCTGGAAACGCCCAGCCACCCAAATGACTAGTGGGTGTGGGGTATAAATGCTCCATCCCCACCATTCATCGGTCACAATGATTCTCAGGTGTGTTTAACACCATTTGCTGGAGGTTTTCTGTAGGAATCAGCTGCGCTGCCCACCGTGTTAGCTGCTTAGTAACGGGCCCTACTGGCTACTTTCCCTTCCTGAGCCACCTCCCCACTCCCTCGCCCGTGTACCTGCACCTCCCGAATCAATTCTGAGGCTCATCGGCCTTTGTCTCGGGATCTGCTTTGGGGAGGAACTGCCCTCTTAGGAGGGAGCAGATTGAATGGGGCACAGGACTTCCAGCCGTGTCTACCTATAAAAATGTTGTTCAGTCTGAAGCAAACACAGCCAGATATTAAGTCTGGATCATAGGGGCATGGGTGTTTGTTATTTTATTCTTTATCCTTTTTGTATGAAATGTTTTGAAGTTACAAAGTTTAAGACAAGGAACCTTTAAAAATGATACTGCTAATAGCAGGGATGAAGAAGCTGGGAGGGGATGAAGGAGAAAGATTTCAATCTTAACTAAGTTGCGTTTCAGGTATTGGTGAGACTTGTAAGTATATACCCCATAGATCACTGGCGTCTAATATTATAAAGGAGTGGTGGGTAGCATTCAGCACTTAGGATAAAAATTTAAGAGCAGACAGATGCATGTATAATTGGAGGCTGAAATTATGAGTCTAGAGGGAGAAGGGGCAGGTGATTTGAGAACATCCATGCTTAAATGGTGGGGAAAAGAGAGTGGCTGAAGGAAATGGAATAAAAAGGAGATCTCTTCTTTCTGGACCTCCATTTTCTCCTCTCTCTTCTAATGTGCCGAATGAGCTCTAATTTCCCTTCAGTTCCATAAGGTTATGAATTATTCCAGGAAGGGAAAGAACTTTGGGAACACTGTGTTTCAGAATCAAGTTGGAAAGTTTTCAGAAATAAGAGTAATCAGTGGGAACATATAGCTGAGGATCCCACAGTTACTCTTCCCCTTCTCTGCTCTTCATTCCTCCTTCTGCCGGGGTGCCTTTCCTGTGTTAGACGGACATTTCTGGCTCCAGGGAACAGATTGGTATTAGGGGGAGGGGGAAATTTCCCTCTGTCCCTGTTGAGTTCCTGTGGCTGGACTAATAATAAAATTGACACGAGGCAGATTAACAGGAGAAAACCCAACTTAGTTTTGTGGGCACAGGAGATCATAAAATGATGCACAGAGAGTGACCAAAAGCAGGTAACTTTTATGTCTTTGTGTACAAAGAAACAATAAATTTGTGAGGATTGGACAGGACAGAGAGACTTAGGTTCGGGTGCATAATTATAAGGAATTTAAGCAAAGATTGGGCTTGGGTAGTAAATTAGTAAAGAAGTAGCAAGGTTTATTTATACAGGCTTCTCAGACCTGAATTCCCTGTCTCTGACGATAATGATGTCTTTCTACCTCCCAGCCCAGGGAAGGCACCTTTCACATGAGAGGTTTATTTCCCAGTTTCAGAGAAACAGAGAGGAGCATCAAAGTGTCCTTCTTGCATTTGGTTGTTTCTTAAGTAACTTTAATTCAAAACAATCGATATGCCATTGAGACATATTTGGGGGCCTGCCCTGGGCCCCAATATGACTATATACTATCTCAAGTAATGCTTTGCTTTGTTTTTGATAAAGGATACACGTGGTAGTAAGGGAAAGGAATCTCACAGAAACCCAGGAAGCTATTCAGGTTTTAAGGCAGCTCTGAGGGATCATATTATTCCGTGACCCCCTCAGCAACATGATGCTTAGGATGGTCTAAGTTTCTGCCATTCTCTGTCTCTACTTCTCCTTGTGTGTCTTCTTACTAACAATTACCTTTCTTGCCAGATGGCCTGGGCCAGTGCTAGGCTTAGGTCTGAGTCAGCCAACCCACCAAACCATTAGAGTTTCATCCTGCAGTAACATGGAACACCGTGTCTCCCATGAGGCCTCACCATAGCAACCAATTCTGCAGAATCCAAACTGGTACTTCAGCTCCTTGTCAAGCACTTGCAAATCTATGCATAGTCTTCCCTGACTTCTCCTAGCGTAGCACCAATAATGACTACAGTTCACTTGAGGTGTAAATGATCTCTTCCCTCTACAATTTTTGACTGCTGTCCTTAGGCCCCAGCCACATTTGGTCCTGCTGATTATTGAGGTGGGTCATTAGGTTTTCCTAGTGGGAAAGAGTCAGTGGGAGAGCAGTGCTTCAAGTAGGCTACATTCATCAGGCATCCTTGGGTCCTTGGACTCTCCCACCTACCGCCATTCCACTTGCCAGGATCCCAGTCTTTGTCAAGCAGGACCTAAACTGCGCCCATGGACGACCACCATAGGTAGGAATTCAGCTGATGCTGCAATTTGACAATGGGTCCAGCCAGTTTTTGAACCTGTGCTTTCAGCGGAAAAGTATTGCCTCAGTTTCTTTACAGCTCCCAGCCAGGCAATATGGGACCACTATTTGTTGCTTTCCTAATGCACCATAAAAAGTACCCATCCAATTCATTATCTATATCTTCTAATTCATTGAACTTCTATAAAGCAGCAGCACCTAAGTGCCCCAAGCACTTAACGTTAATGGGCACTTGGTGTCATTTAAGTAAAACTGAGAGCATTGGATTGGCAGACCCTTGGAATATTTTATTGACATGTAGCACACGCTCTACTGCTATTCACATCTGGGCAAATATTTTCACTTGCTTATTGAAGTATGCCCTACATGCAGAAAAATGCACAGATCTTAAGCGTATAGCTTGACAAATTATCACAAAGTGAGTTCACCTGTGTAACCGTCCCCAACGTCAAGATATAGGTCATTAATAGGACTCCCCAAAAAACCCCACATGTCCTCTTGCAGTCGCTACCTCTTCCTTCCTTTTCAGAGGCACACTTTTGCTCGTTTTGAACTTAATGTAAGTGAAATCAAACACTGTGTATTCCTTTTTGTGTTTCTTTCAACATTATCTTCACGAGAACAGCCACGTTATTTCATATAATTCTAGTTTGCCCATTTTCATCACTGTGTAGCATTTCCTTGTGAGAATATACCACAAGTTGTTTATCCATTCACATGTTGATGGATATTTGAGATTTTTAAAATCACTCCTGTGCGTGTCTTTTGGTGTCTATATGATGCATACATTTTCATTGGACAAACGCCCAGGAGTGAGACTGCTATTGAATTTTAGTAGATAGTTCCAGTTTTCCAAAGTAGTCATACTGGTTTACAACCCCCATCCCCACCCCAGCAAAATGGGAAAGTTCCAATTGCTCCATTTCCTCTCCAACCCTAGGTACTGACAGTCCTGAATTTCAGCAATCCTGGTAGGTATGTGATAGTTACGGTTCTAGCTTAATTGAGGTATAACAGACATATAACATCGTGTAAGTTTAAGGTGTACAGTGTGTTGACTTGATACATTTATCTGTTGCAGTACGATTACCACCATAACATCAGGCAACACCTCCATCATGTCACATAATTGCCATTTCTTTTTTGTAGTGAGAACATTGAAGATCTGATTACTTGGCAACTTTCAAGTTATATAATACTGTACTATTAGCTGTAATCACCATGCTGTATAATAGATCCCAAGAACTTATTCATCTTCTATCTGGAAGTTTGTACCCTCTGACCAGTATCTCCCCATTTTCCCCACCCTCCCTGAGCCCCTGGCAACCACCACTCTCTCTGTTCCTCCGAGTTTATCATTTTTAGATTCTACATATAAGTGATATAATAGAGTATTTGTCTTTCTCTGTCTGGCTTATTTCCGTTATAATGCCCTCAGGATTCACCCAGGTTGTTGCACACGGCAGGATTTCCTTCTTTCTCACGGCTGAACAATATCACATTGTGAATGTATACCACATCTCTATCCATTCATCCATTGACGGATACACATTGTGGGTTTTCTTTGTAATTCCCTTATTACTAATAGGGTTGAGCCCCTTTCTTTGTGTTTATTGGTCATTTGGATGTCTTTTATGAAGTGCCTGTTCACGTCTCTTGCTGTTTTTCTATTGGGCTGTCTTTTAAAAATTGATTTCTAGGAGTTCTTTTTATACTCTGCCTGTGTGCCCATTGACAGTTACATGTGTTGCAGATATTTTCTCCAGCTCTGGGACTTGCCTTTTCATTCTTTTAGTGTTGTCTCTGAACAACATTTTTCATGTTGATATAGTTCAGTTTATCAGTTTTTTCCTTTAAGGTTGATGCTTTTTTATTTTTGTTTAAGAAATCACTCCCTGTCCCGAGGTCGTGAAGATATTCTCATCTGTTGTATTCTATAAGCTTTATTGCTGTGCCTTTCACATTGACATATTACAGTCCACCTAGAATTGATTTTTGTGTATATGCGAGGCATCAGCCCAGGGTTTATTTTTCTCCCGTATGGGTAAACAGTTGAAAAGACCATCTTTCCCCCATTGCTCTTCAGCCCCGCCTTTGTCCTAAATCAAGTGTGTCCATATGTCTCTTCCTAGTTTCTCTACTCTGTTCTATTGGTCTATTGTCTATCTTTGTGCCAGAGACAGTTTTAATGACTGTTGGGCAAAGGTTTTATGAACTCTAAAATTATAACAAATTTCCAAAATCTCTCCCTTCAGTTTCACCCTCCTCCCAATATAATGTTCTCATTAGCTATATCCATGTGGAGGAAAAGAGAGCTGGGGATGCTGGTAAAGCAGATCCTAGCAGAAGGGACAGCTTGCTGTTTACCCATTTTCTTTGTCAAAAAGTCAGATTCCTTTAGGAGTCAGTCAGGTTCAGAAATGAATAAAGTTCATACCCATCAAGGGGCAGTCACCACTCCACTGTAATCCATTGTGACCACGCCAGAGTCTAGTATGCCAGACCTTTGGATTCACCTAGAAAAAAAGCTGAAGTCTGTATTATATGTAAGGTCTCCTGATTGTTAAATGCCACATAAGCCAAACAGAACACGTCTTGTAAGCCGTATTCAGCCCACGGGACACCAGTTTGCTGCTCCTATTAAAACAGGTCTTTACCATGGAGAATGGACTTGGAGACACAGGGAGGGGGAAGGGTAAGCTGGGGCGAAGTGAGAGAGTAGCATTGACATATATATACTACCATATGTAAAATAGATAGCTAGTGGGAAGCAGCCGTATAGCACAGGGAGATCAGCTCATGCTTTGTGACCACCTAGAGGGGTGGGATAGGGAGGGTGGGAGGGAGACGCAAGAGGGAGGGCATATGGGGATATATGTATACATACAGCTGATTCACTTTGTTATATAGCAGAAACTAACGCAACGTTGTAAAGCAATTATACTCCGATGAAGATGTTAAAAAAAAAGGTCTTTACCTATTTGTTCCTCTAAATGAGCTATAACCATATTCCTTGGCCTCCTCCCTGCCAACCTTTAAAAATTCTAAAATCTGTGGTATGTTTTATTCTAGATTTTACGTATCAATAGTAGAAACAAACACTAACCATTTCTCACTTATAGAAAGCTATAACTGGGTGTGAGCTTTAGAAGAGTACATTTTCTACTTCAATTAGCCAGGAAGGAAAGGAATAAAGGAAATCTTTGATATAGGTGTATTTCCAACCTTTAGAACCTTCTACCCCTTCAGAGTTCACTGCTAATTCTATTCTTCTGACTTTTTATTATAAAATTTTTCAAATATACAGAGAAGTTGAAAGGATATTACAGAGAGCACGCATATGCCCTCCACCTCGATTCAGTATTTAATTTACTTTTTGGCGTATTTGTTTTCTCTCTCTCATGACACTTCACCAGTAAAATGCTCCCGTGTGCATTCTCCTAAGAATAAGGACATTCTCCTTCATAACCACAATACCATTTTCATTTCTAAGAAAATTAATAATATTTCCATAATATTTAATATAATACATAATCATTATCCATTATGTGTTGGACAACTCATGTTCAAATTTCCTCAGTTGTTCAAAGAATGTCTTTTATACCCATTTTTTTAAAACCCCATCTAGGTGCATATTTTGAATTTGGTAATTACATCTCTTTTAGTCCAAAACTGTATCTCTACACACACACCCTTTTTTTTCATGATAATGACTTTTTAAAACAGCATTACTGAGGTATAATTTACTGTTATAGGCTGAACTGTGTTCCTTCAAAATTCATTTGTTGAAGTCCTAACCCTCAGTAATTCAGAATGTGACTGTGTTTAGTGACAGAATCTCTAAAGAGGTAATCAGGTTAAAATGAGAGCATGAGGGTGGGCCCTGATCCACTATGACTGGTGTCTCTATAAGAAGAGGAGATTAGGACACAGACACATACAGAGGAAAGATCATGTGAGGACACAGGTTGAGACAGACATCCGCAAGCAAGGAGAGAGGCCTCAGAAGGACCCAGCCTTGCCCACACTTTGGTCTTGGACTTCCAGCCTCCAGAACTGTGAGCAAATAGATTTCTGTTGTTTAAGCTACCTGGTCTGGTACTTTGTTATGGCAGCCCTGGCAAACTAATACACTTAGAGTACTTACCCCAAAATTCACCCATTGTAAGGTACAGTTCAGTTACTTTTAGTAAACTTATGCAGTTGTACAAACATGACATAATTCCAGTTTTGGAACATTTCTGTCACTCCAGAAAGTTCTCTCGTGCTCATTTGCAGTAAATCCCCACTCCCAACGTCAGCCCTAGACAATCACTGATCTTTCTGTCTCTATACTTTTACCTTTTCTAGAAATTTCATGCACACAGAATTAAACAATAGATATTGTTTTGTGTCTGGCTTCCTCTACTCAGCCTAATGTTTTTGAGGTTCATCCATGTTCCATATATCATTGGTCCTTTCGTTTCATTGCTGAGTAATATTCCATTGCATGGATCTACCATATTTCGTTTCTCCATTCACCAGTTGATGGACATTTGGCTGCTACGTATGTTCTCATACAAGACTTTACATGGGCATGTGTTTTCATTTCTCATGGGTGGCTATCTATGAATGGAATTATTCCATATGGCATTTGTTTAACTTTGTAAGAAACTACCAAACTGTTTTCCAAAGTGGATGCTCCAATTTTACATTCCCTTCAGTATGAGACTTCTGGTTTCTCCACATCCTCACTAACACTTGGTATGTATGATGTTGAGTTTTTTTTGGTTTTTTTTTTTAAGGGACAATATTTATTTATTTATTTATTTATTTATTTATTTTTAAACATCTTTATTGGAGTATAATTGCTTTACAATGGTGTGTTAGTTTCTGCTTTATAACAAAGTGAATCAGTTATACATATACATATATTCCCATATCTCTTCCCTCTTGCATCTCCCTCCCTCCCACCCTCCCTATCCCACCCCTCTAGGTGGTCGCAAAGCACCGAGCTGATCTCCCTGTGCTATGCGGCTGTTTCCCACTAGCTATCTGTTTTACGTTTGGTAGTGTATATATGTCCATGCCACTCTCTCACTTTGTCCCAGCTTACCCTTCCCCCCGCCTGTGTCCTCAAGTCTGACGCTGAGTTTTTAAAGAGTCCAGCACTGGTCTCGTCTGGATTTGTCTGATTGTTTCCTCATGGTTCATGTAACTTACTCTCCTAGTCCCTGTATTTCCTATAAACTGGAAGTTAAATCAGGAAGTGTTAATTTTGTTTCAATAGTACACTTCCACATACTTCAGATTATACCTTGCATCTCAACAAAGAAGGCACACATACAGCAAACTCTGCCTTGTGGATCGCCTTTGGAAAATGTTTCATTGTAGCCAAGCTATTATTATGTTGCCCTCCCTGTAGCCTAAATTTCTAACTGCTTGTAGAACAGATCCCATGTTTTCCTGTGAACAATTAGAATTTAGCATAAAAAACTAAGATAAATATTGCCATCAAGTATTTACCTATTAATAAGTTGCCCATCAGTAACAATACCTGTTATTTTCAGTTTCTTTTCCCAGTCTCTTTTTATACCAAAATTCTTCCAATGCTTTGCTGTTTGATAGTTCTTTTTTTTTAAGTTTTCACAGTTTCTTAATCCTCTTATTTAAAATCTGCACAATCACAGCAGATAAAGTCACTGCATCATCTTTACTCCCTCTTTCTGTCAGCACCATCAGTGGCCTTTACAGTCCCCTGACTTTGTTCATTCTGTTCTTGTGTTCCTTTCACTGTTTTCTTGAAGTCTTTTTCTTCTCATACAGGCCAGGTCTTGCAAGTCTATGTATGGCTTTATTTTTCTTTGCATCATCCAAGGAATCGTAAATGACACCAAAGCCATTTATCTTGCCACCACCGAAATGGTTCTGAATCCAAACACAAAGATGACACCTAGTGTAGTCTTGTACATTTTGTCTGGTTTTTCCCAAATTTCTTAGATACTGTTGCCTTTCCAGGATGAAGGACATCAGTGACCATTTGTTTCCATAGTTGGTTGGTCATGAACTTCCTGGTCCAGATAGTTACTGTGTCATTCCTAATGGTGGTTGATCCTCAGGCAGCCAGGAAGGAAAACCTGGATACTTCTTATATGTTTCTACAACTATTCTCTCTCTTCCCCAAACCTCTGGCAACCGCTGATCATTTTACTGTCTCTATAGTTGTGCCTTTTCTAGAATATCATATAGTTGGAATCATACAGTATGTAACGTTTTCCTTCTGGCTTCTTTCACTTAGCAATAAGTATTTGAGGTTTTTATATACCTTTTTGTGGCCTGATAGCTTATTCTTTTTATTGCTGAATAATAGTCCATTGTATGGATGTACCATAGTTTGTTTATCCATTTGCCTATTGAAACATCTTGGTTGCTTCCAGTTTTTGGCAATTATGAATACAGCTGCTAGAAACATTCACATGCAGGTTTTCGTATGGGCGCGAGTTTTCAAATCATTTGGGTAAACACCTTCAAGTGCAATTTTAGCTCCTGTGATAAGGCCAAATTTGGCTTTATAAGAACTACCAAACTGTCTTCCAAAGTGACTGTCATTTATGCAGTCCCACCAGCAATGATCGAGAGTTCTGTTGCTTCTTACCCTCACCAGCATCTGCTATTACCAGTTTTGTTTTGTTTTTTTTAATTTTAACCATTCTAACAGGTGTGTAGTGGTATCACGTATTTTTCTATTACCCTAAATTATATAACCCAGCACACACTGGGGTCTCAGTCAATCTTGAATTACAAGAATCATCTCTCCCCTCTCTGTGGTTAGTTGGTTTGTGTTCAGGAGATAATGACTGATCTTTACATAAGCCTAAACAAAATATAATTAAAAGATAAATTTGAGACCTTTTTTTTCCCTTCCATTAGCAAAAATTATTCAATCAATTTATCATTTAGCCATGGTTCCAGTCACTCTTCACAGAAAAGATGAAAATAGGAAACTGAAAGGTTTTTGCGAATACCCTCACAAATGGCATGGTCAACTAACTGTACACAGAAATCTGAGGATGAAACACTCAAGTTACAGGTGACCCCTTTATTAACCACAGAGTGACTTTCTAGGTACAAGTGCTGCATAGTTAGTTAGGTTAGGAATCGGTGTTATTGTCAAATTAGTGTCATCCCCCTTGAGTCACTCTCGACACTATATTTGTAAATGGTAATATTGAAATAAAGCATTAATTCCAAAACAGTTGTCAAGAAAGGTTAAAATTTATACAGGGTGGGGGGCAGTGGGATCAGAATCCAAATGTTTTGCAAAGCAGGGAGACTCGTGGTAGCCGCAGCTTGATGCAGAGAACAAAGGCAAGAAGTAGCCCGCACAATTAGTCACGTTGTATGCAAAACTCTGGTCACAACCTCTTTAACTCCGTGTATCATCCTAGAGATCAGTATAAATCAGTGGGGAAAATTGCATCCCATGGCTGTGGCACATTGCTCGAATCAATGCACTGCTGCCCCTGCCTTTCGAGTTCCTGTGGGCATGGGCTCTCCCCAGCCGGCGCTCAGGGAGCTGATTGCCAAGACTGAGTTTAATTTGCGTAAACATGAAATCTGTTCACCGGTTTCGAGGGAGACCGCATAAACTGAAACATTTAACCTGACCTCAGCTGGAACTCCTCTCACCCTTTTGTTGGGGGAACTGTGTTGGTTTTGCCTGATGGGTTGGTTTGAAAAATATTTGAATCTGCCCTTGAATGCTATTTGATATAGTCCCTTTTTATCAGTATGGGCTTGATGGCTAAGGAAGCAGCCAATTAATTTACACAAATACCTCCTTTAGTCCTATGGAGAATACAAAACAAGCAGGCGGGAGGAGAGAAGAGAGACAATTATCTGAAAGGGTGTGACTGTTTTGTAGAGGTAAATGGATTGTAATTCTGCCAGGCATCATGCTTTATTACTCTATCTGACGGGACTGGCTAGAAAGATACTGTTTCATTTGGAAGATAGATTGTCCTTGTAATATGTTACAGGGCTGAATCCTGCTAAAAATCCATGGGCCTGCTGGCTCTGCTCCCCATCACCATTTCTAAAGCACCCTGCCCTCGTGGCATTGTCCCAGGAGAAGGTGTTTCCATGGTAATCTCAATGGAGGCAGTCAGCTGACGTCTGGCACCGCCTGAGCTGGTGCGCGCCAGCCTTCTCTCTCACTCCTCCCTCGAGCCTTTAAACTATATTTATTAGTCCTCTTTAATGGAAAGTATATAACCCCTTAATGTCAGACACTGAGTGCACTCGGGTTTATTTATTTATTTGGGTAACAAGCTTACTACCTTCCTAATTAATTCTCAGCAGTTCCTGCAAGCTGTATTATTATTTTGAATATCTTGTGCAAACGTTTATATTTTTGCCTGTTACAACAAAGAGCATTGCTTAGCAATATTGGGTATTTGGAAACCTCCGTTCTTAGAAAAAAAGCAATGTCTATATTAAAGAAGAATTTTAAAAGATAAAGATGTTAGGGTTTCAGTTTAATTTTTCAAGAATCTTTTCTTGCTCTGATGCTGTGGCAATGAAATGGTCCAGTCTCCTTGTAATTTCTTTCAGCACTCCATTATTTTATGATTGGATCTGAGTGAGCCACGTGGTTTTAAAATACTTCTAAGAAATGTGACATCTAGCCATGTTATCTCATTTTTTTTTAAATAAGAGAAAAAAGTCAGAATTTCAGAGCTAACCTGAAATTGATTGTTTTCCTGACATGTGTTTGGAAGTAAATGCCTTTTGTTGTACCGGTTAGAGACCCCCGCTTAATGCTAAACCATACTAAATAAGCAAACCGACTTAACGGTGTCAAAAGTCAGTGCTTTGGGTCAGGATGTAGAGTCCATTTTCATTAGTACTGTGCTTGGAAATTCAATTACAAATGTAAAAGATGTATCAAAGCGGTGTCTGAAAGCAACAATCATTAGAACCAATGCATGACTCCTTTGAAAAGCTATCTTGTTAAAGAAACACAAAGCCTTTTTAAAAATAAAGCATAAGAAAATTAGTATGACACCACCTCATTTATCCAGAGGTCAGATTGCTAGAAACAAGATCCTTTTAAAACAAAGCCCTGAATGCAGGCGTGCACATAAAAGATCTGTGCATTTGCAGAAACAGACGTCACTAACCTTGCAGTAGTAGGTTTCCTTTTACACAACTGTCTTATCAGAGCTCTCTTTTCCGCAGTCAGCCTTTTTGAACACCTACTATGTGCTGTGCATTTGCCAGGCACTAGCAGTGGAATAGTCTATCACTCAGTCTGCCCACAGGCCCGTGGGAGAGGCAGAGAAGCGAACCAGCCCGCCCAGCACAGGCCTGTGGCAGCTGTATAGGTACAGATGACTGTACCTTCCTCTCCAGGGGAAACTGTCGCTCAGCAAGGTAAAGTAATGGCCCAAGGTCACAAAGCTCACAGGCAGTGGCACCTGGCTTCCGTTAGACCCTGGAGCCCTCAGAATCACAACCCCGATGGTTACCTCCTATCACCGCCTCCCATTTTATGATGAATAACGCATACAATTCAGATCCTATTTTAAGAAGAGGAAAGAAATAGCAGAACTAACATTAGTCACATGCCCAGTGTCAGGCATTTATTAGGAGATTTTTTTCTCTTATAAATTTATTTATTTATTTATTTATTTTTGGCTGCGTTGGGTCTTTGTTGCCGCGCGCGGGCTTTCTCTAGTTGCGGCAAGTGGGGGCTACTGTTCGTTGTGCGCGGGCTTCTCATTGCGGTGGCTTCTCTTGTTGCGGAGCACGGGCTCTAGGCACATGGGCTTCAGTAGTTGTGGCTCTCGGGCTCTAGAGCGCAGGCTTAGTAGTTGTGGTGCACGGGCTTAGTTGCTTTGCGGCATGTGGGATGTGGGATCTTCCCGGACCAGGGCTCGAACCCGTGTCCCCTGCATTGGCAGGCGGATTCTTAACCACTGCGCCACCAGGGAAGCCCTATTAGGAGATGTGAATATACTGTGTCTCCATCTTTATAAGAATTCTATGCAGGAAGTTAAGTATCATTTATCAATGAATCACTTGAGTTTCCAAGTACAGTACTGATGAAAATGGAGTTTACCTCCTGCCCCAAAGCCCTGACTTTCGACATTATAACTCGATTTGCTTAGTACCGTTTACCGTAAGCAGTCGTCTCTAACCATTACAATTCCCAGAGGTATTGGTCACTAGTGCAGGATTTCAGTACAGATTTTCAGGCACCAGAGCCCCAAAGCCCTAGTGAGCCATAACGCTAAGCATCTTCTGGCTTAGTTGCATGTGATGCTGTCTCTTTTTTTCTCTCCCCCCATTCTCCTTGCTTATTTAGGTCTTTCTTACAGTAATAATTGCTTCCTAAAATATTTCATCGTAACCTTTTGAGGATAAGTGACCTGTAGGCCTTGGGGATCCCGCAGGAAATGACATAATCAAGACAAGAGCTAGTGTACCAGCCGTGTTCTACCTGTCAAGGACTCTCAAGGTGTGGTGCATTAGGGTACAAAAAGAAAAAGAAAAAGGAAACCTTTTGCTTCATTTCTTTTGGAGAAAAAAAAACAGCACTTGGAATCGAGCTGCCACATTGTACTTACATTTGCACAGCTGTTTCTCTCTTAATTGCCATCCTATCTTTTCCAAGAATAAGCATGTAGGAAAAGGTACCATAGTCTCAGGCAGGCCAGAAAAAAATATGGTGCTTTCACTGCTAACCTGATACTTAGGAGATTTGAATTTGATTTCATTTAGTTTCCAGTTGTCAAGCCCAAATCAAAAATGTTTGTAGCTTCTAACTCGGGGGTTCTCAACCTTGGCCGCACATTGGAATAGCTTGGGGAGTTTTTTAAAAATTCTGATACCCAGGCCGCATCCCAGACCAATGAAACTGAGTCTCTGTGGGTAGGCACCGGCATGTTTTAAAGCTCCCTAGGGTGCAGCCAGGGAGGCAATCCACTGATCTAACTATTCTGTTAACCAAATTTATTCACTTTTGTCGTTCTAGCTATTTCTTGGAATCATCTGTTGAAAGTTGGACTTGCCCCCAAATTCAGTTCTGCCATTAGATTTTTCTCACCTCTGTGTGTGTGTGCGCGTGCGCGTGCAAGCACACAGGCACGTGCACACATACGTGGGAAAGTGACAGGGAGAGAGTGTGTGTGTTTTCTGGAAAGCCTCGGGATCCTGTGATCTGTATCAAAAATTAAATCTTCTTGAAGGTACTGGCTATGGTTTCCTATTTGCAGATGGTCTCATCGGAAGATCTTCCTTCAACAAGAGTAGTAGAGATAATCACTTTATATTTGCTGACTTCCATCCCTTGTGATGGACGTCACCATACACTGTCTCACTTGACCCTCCCCACATCACTGGGAGGCAGTCCTGCACTGGTCCTGAACTCTTAGGTATTAAATAAATGAGCTTATTTCTTTGTTACTGGTTGAGGTTCAGAGCAAACGTTCTTTACACTGAATTATTATAGCAAAGTTCTAATGCACTGCAGGGAGAATCTGATTTTCTGACATAACAGACCGAAAAAAAGATTTTATTTTATTGGAATTATATCTAAATAAAGACGTCTTTACAACGTGTCGGGGATGGAGATACATCAGGCAGGGTAGGTAGAGTGGACAAGTTCAGGATCCTCTCTCCTGACACGGCTAGGTTACTTCTTTGGCTTCTGTGCACGGAACAGTCACTTTGCTCCATAGGAAGCCTCCTCCAGTGTCTGCCCTTACTCCCCTGCTCCTCCATCCCTTACCATTTCACGAAGCCCGTTGAACTGTAAAAATATCTCACGTTGCATTTAAAGACTATTACGCTCTAAATGGTAAAGGACAGAAGAAGAGTCAAATCCGGTGGGCAGTGTCTGGCAAACACAGGCATTAGGATATGTGGAAGCATGTGGGTAGTTGTTGCATTTATGCCCCATTTTAACAATAGCACCCACCGCAGTGGCGCGTTGAGGCCTGAAATGAGGTGCATGTAAACAAGTCTGAAGTCAGGCATGTGAAGCCCTTAGCGTAGCTCTTGTCACATAGTAAAATGCTCAATAATTATCAGCTCTTAAACCCCCTGCAGACCGGCAGTCCAGTGCCTGTGGACAGCAGAGGGGTGGGATAAAGTCAGCCCTCAGCATCCTCACCGTTTATTCTGTCCTCTCGCTTGTCCTTCTGCCTGGAGTGTTCTCCTCCCAGATAACTGCCTGGCTCCCTCACTTCATTCAGCTCTCTGCGCAGAATAACCTCCAAGGGGTTGTCTAGAAGCATCCATCCTATCCCTCTCTACACCTTGGTACTGCTACTATATTCGTCCTCATAGACCCTGTCACCACTGTCACCTTATACAGCTGTTTACGCTCTGGCTCCCCCTACTCCCTATTAAAACATAGACTCCATGAGAGAAGTGCTGTGGCCATATAGTAGGTGCTCAATAAATGGGCATTGACGAATGCACTGGAGGGGTCAGGACTGGTGATAGGGAAAGCAGTTCAGAGGCTGCTGCTATAATCCTGTTAAGAAATGACAAGGGCCTGGGCTTCCCTGGTGGCGCAGTGGTTGAGAATCCGCCTGCCAATGCAGGGGACACGGGCTCGAGCCCTGGTCCGGGAAGATCCCACATGCCGCGGAGCACCTCAGTCCATGCGCCACAACTACTGAGCCTGCGCTCTGGAGCCTGCGAGCCACAACTACTGAGCCCTCAAGCCACAACTACTGAAGCCTGTGCGATTGGAGCTCGTGCTCCGCAGCAGGAGAGGCCACCGCAATGAGAGGCCCGCGCACCGCAACGAAGAGTGGCCCCCACTCGCCGCAGCTAGAGAAAGCCCACTTGCAGCAGTGAAGACCCAACGCAGCCAAAAATAATAAATAAAAATAAAATAAATAAATGTTAAAATATATATTAAAAAAAAGAAAAAGAAATTACAAGGGCTTGAACTCAAGCAAGGACAGTTAAAGGGGTCAAGTGGTCTGGATTCAAGAGCTATTTAAGTGGTAGAAGGCCTTGGGCATCAAGAGGAAAGGGTCTAGACTCATAGATTTCTTTCTTGGACAACTTGGGTAGGCAGTGATGGTTACTCACCAAGATGGGAAATGTAGGGGGGGGGGAAACAGAGATGTGGTAGGAGAGGGTGGAAATAAATTCAGTCCTAAATGGATTTCATTTGAGGAGTCTGAGGAACGAAAAATGGAGAGGCCCGCTAGACAATTAACTGTCTAGAGAACAATCCAGAATAGAGACAGATTTGGAAGCCGTGAGTGGGTGTAGCTTAAACCGTGAGAGTGGATAAGAGCATCCAGAGAGGAGAAAGGGGAAATTACCAGGAGAACAGGGCTTTTAAGGCTACGATGAAGGGTAGGGCTTTGATAAAGAGGAACACATGGGAACCATCGGAGTTTCCTGAGCAAAGAGAGCCCTTCGACCTCATCTGTACCTTTTACTCATTGTCCTCCACACATTCAGTAAATCGTGATCATCTGCTGCCTACTGCGGCGCTATGGCACTGTGCTAGGTGCTAGAAATAAAGAGGAAAAAGACTGCCTCTGCTTGTTGTTTAGTGGGTGAGGCAAATAGATACAGACATCATCGCAGGACAACTCCTTACATGCTAAAACAGAGCAGCATGAATTGCTGAGAGAGTGTGGAGGAAGGGTGGACCTGGTTTCTCAGACAAGGAAGAGTTTCAGGGATTCATAAGTATATGCAAACACTTGTGCACTTTTCTATACAGAGTACCTGTGGCTTTTTTCAGATTCTTAAAGGGATTTGTGAATGACTGCTTTTGGCAACGCAGAGCGACAGATTTTAAGAGGCCTGAAGAGGTTTGTTTTTTAGGAAGCTAATTCCGACAACATTACAAAGTTTGGATGAACTGGGAAGAGGCTGGTGAAATAACTACCATTCAGTAAATACTCTTTGGGGCTTGGGACATGGTGCCACTGGTGATACTGAATTGAAATAGGGCCCCAAGAAGGACAGTGGTTAAGGCAAGGTAATGAGTTTCATCTTGGTTAAGTCAAATCTGTGGTCCCCATGGGCCCTCCACGGGACCCCTGTCTGAGTTTTCCCCAGACAGGCCAAATACCCATCTGGCACTCCAAGAAATGTCTAAGCTGACATTCACATTTGAGAATTATCGGTATTTTAAGGAGAGGGAAACTTGCAGCTCCCTCTCCCACTAAGCCCATGTGGTCCCCTCCTGCAATATATGCCTCTTGGCTCCCCAGCTGCATCATGAACTCACTAAAGAGAAAGCCACATTCTCTAATTCATTTGCATGCATGATCTAGAATAGAGAGTTGGAACTTCCAGTTCTGGACAAGATTAGAATAGATGCATTTCTCCCTATCCTCCTCGCTAAATACAGCTAAAAACCCTGGACATCATATTATAAAACAAACGTTAAGAAGACTCTGAAAGGTGGAGAGAAAGTGAACTAGCTAGGGACTTTAAGACATGAAAAGCAACATGGCAGTGAGCTCCTTGGGATTTCTTTTTGTCTCTGTACATCCCAGACTGCATTGCTGGAGAAGCCCCCTGTCCAGATGGGCACAGACAAGAAAAGCTTTCTCTCTCTTGCCAAAGGACCAGGAAATGGGCAGCCTATCTGACAACAAACATTCTCTGGAAAACACCTAGGAGGGTTGCAGGCCCCCCTAACTTCCGTCAGCAAAGGCCTCATGGAGAGCCTGGACCTCTACCCTTGCCCGAAGCGAAGAGGTACCCTTCCCCGTCCCCACTGGGGTGGCACCAAAGAGGCCCAAAGGGGAGCCTGGACTTGCACCCCCCACCCAGGGCAAGGGCGGTGCCCCTTCCCCTCTGCATAGAGTCAGGGGAGGCCAGGTGAGGAGCTAGCTTTCCACCAGCTCCTGGTGGTTCTAAGGTGCCTCTCATACTCCCCAGCAGGGTGGTATTGAGGAGCCCAAGTGGGGCCTGGACTTCCACTCCTCCCACCCTGCAGTAAAGCATTGGTGCCTCCTTCCCCTACTGGTCCCTTTTTAGCAGAAGCCTGACAAAGTAGAAGATTTACATTAAATCCAGAGTCTCATAACATAATACCCAGAATGACCAGGATGTGATCAAAAGTCACTCACCATCCCTAAAATAGAGCAATACTAGTCTACATGGATTCAACTTGCTGACAAACACGAGATAAGGAAAGGAAACCTAAAACTATGAGGGAATAATCTCTGCATTGAGAGGACCGTTAATTTGTAAGGTTAAAAAAAATTCAATGGAAAGACCAATAAGGAGAGTAACTTAAGTTGGTATTTTAAGAGAGAAAAGAAAATAAATTCAAAATCACATAAAACTTGATTAATAAAACAATTAGCTTTGTAAAATGATAATTTGAGTGTCTAAGATGAAGTTATGTAATGGTTTTACCTAAATCAATGGTGGTGTGTGATTAGAATCACTTGGGGAGGTTCTAAAAACTATAGATGCCCAGCCCCATCCAGGACCAAATAAATCAGAGTAGCCCCACTGATTGTAACATGCAGCCGGGGTTGAGAACGTTGGCCTAAATGAACCATAGGGGATAAATAGAATATAAGTGGAGAAATTTTACAACTTTTGCAGAGTCAAGATAGATGTGATGGAGTTTGTGTACTAAATTTTGCATGCCCTTTCTAAAGAAGGGCCCTCTTGGGCCATTTATCTTGCTTCATGCACCCTTGTGATGAATCTGATGATCTGGTCCCCAAGCCCACAACAATAAATCTGAAGCAGTAATTAAGCAGGAGCCAGTCTCTCGCAGGCAGGCGTATTGATGGTTGCAATATATGAAAACTGAAAGTACAGGAGGACTCTGAGGCGGTTCAGTTTAGTTCTACTAGGTGGCTTGGTATTAAAAAGCTTGTTGGAGTGATTTCTTGAGCTGTCTCCTCAGAGCAGTCTTTTTGGAATTAAAATTCAGTTTTTCATGAAACTGCTGAATACCAAGCTGCAAGACAAACCCTGGAACTCACACTGCCAGATAATCTAAGAGAGAGACCTCCAATAGGCCTGTCTGAGACTTTTAGCGAAAAGAAAACAATTAGCCATGTGGCTGATACCCATGAACTGGGAGGTTCTAACCCCCTTTCTAGGAAGGAATTTGACACACTTAATCTAAATATGAAAAAGTCAAACTTGCACGCCACAAATGAGGTACTTGCACCAAAAGGGAAAAATGACTCAAACATTTAAATTAATAAAGGAGGCTATGGCAGGCCCAGATTCCTGGGTAACTCTCTCTAAAGGAATTTGTATCGTAAAGTACAAAGTTCGTTTGTGATGGGAACATTATCTAGGTTGTAAATTTTCTTCTTGATGGTGCCCTTAATCCCTGTCAAGATGAGGAATATTTGGAAGAAATTGGAGTTGAATATGGAGATGTCATTTATTCAGTGCAGTTAGATGGGTTGATATTGGAAATTTACTGAAGAGTTTTGCTGAGTTGCTTTCATGAAGCTGTTAAAATCAAGGGTTGAAAGGCCTTATCGATAAATAGTAGAAACTTAGCCCTTTTGTCAGTTGATGACAGTGATTTTCATTGACCTGAATAATATTGATCAATAGTACTAGGCTTATAACTAAGTGCTTGTGCCTAAAGTTGATTAAACTGGCTTTAAGACAATTTTTTGGTTACTGCTCATGGCACGTATTTTGTAGAAAAGGGTCTGTTTCACCATTAGAATGTCATGTGCTTTACACACACAGGCATGATTTTTGGAACATGTGGTCCAAGGGGTATGGTCATAGGAACGCCAGTAGCCCTGAAGATGCATCTGTTTTAAAGCACGTTTACTTATTACTGTTCACCATAACAACTCTGAATCCTTAAGAAAGTAAAAGAATAATTTTATAATGTTTAATGAAGCTGGAAAATATTTCTGAAAAAGAGTGTGTTCCTACATGTTCTTCCAACATGGTAAAATTTTTAAAAACTGTTTTGTTGAAAGTGATTTTTGTTTGTAAAGGCATAAACTCTTAGTTATCCTGAACTATGCATTCTTTCCATGACACATTTACAAAATTAAGATTTCTCTATTTTCTGGTCACTATTGCTGCATAACAATTTACCCCAAACTTATAACCACCTCCTTTTTATTATGGTCATAGGTTCTTTTAGGTCAGGAATTCAGAAAGGGCAAAGCAGATGGCCTGTCTCTGCTCTGCAATATCTGGGGCCTCAGCTGAGGAGACTAGAAGGTTGGGGGGCGACTCAAGGGCTGAGAGCTGGAATCATTTGAAGGCTCATTCACTCAGATGACTGACACCTACCTGGGCTGGGAGGACTTGAAGACCGGGGCTACTGACTGGAGAGCCTTATGAGCCCTTTCGGAGATTCTTGGCTTCCTTATGGCACGGTGGCCGCAGGGTAATCAGGCTTCTTACGGGGGGCTTAGGGCTCAGAATATGAGCGTCCCAGTGAACGAGGCAGAAGCTGCATCCCCTTTTTATGACCTAACCTCGGAAGTCACACAGCATCACCTCTTTGCATTTTATTGGTTAGAAGCAAGTACTATGATCAGCCCAGATTCAAGGGAAGGGAACAGAGACCCCCATCTCTCAATGGGAGGAATGTCAAAGGATTTATGAACAAGTTTTAAACCCTCCACGGTCTACCCCTTTGTCAAAAATTATTTTCAAAAAATAAAAAATTATTTTCATTACTCTGACATTCAAAATATACTCACCCCCACCCAAGATGCCCCAAAGTCTCATCCCCTAATGTCATCAGGTTCAGGGTTGTGGTCCAGGATCTCATCATGTAAGTCAGTTTAGATGCAGTTCCTCAACTAGAGTTCTTCAATCTGAAGACCTGTGAAACTCAGGTCCTTAAAAGGACAAGTTATCTGCCCCACATACCCAACATACAATGGTGACACAGGGATGGGATACCCCACTAGACACTCCCCATTCCAAGAGATGGGAAATGGGAGGCACATAATAGTCAAGGGCCATTTGTGTTTGAAACTAAGTAGCCTTCTTGGTCTGCTTCCTGCCCATCAGAGGTTGGGGGTGCAAAAGCCTCTGCACATTTTGTAACGTCTCTGTCCCTTTCAGTGCAACCTGATACAATTCCTTTGAAATCTTGGTGGACTTATTGTGCATCAATTTATAATCCACTGAAACCACGCCCACAAACCTCTGCAAGATAAGCTCTCCTGTACCTGGGGCTCCTTATGAGCTACTATGGGACAAGGTCCCTAAGACTCTTAAGAGCCCCATTGTTTAATAGAGAAAGGCACGCCCTGAAGATCTTTAATCTGCCTGGAAGTTTCTATGTGACACTGCCTTAGATCTTTCTGAGGTTTTGACAAAGGATTTTACAGTCCCGCTCTGGACTTGATCATTGCCCTGAAACCATTTCCCAATTTGAGAATCATTTGCCATCTGGAGAAGCTGGGAATAAGAAACAGTTTTATTTTCAAACCCAGCAAGTGCAGGCTGCTTTATATTTCCTCTAAATTTTGCATGAAAGCTGAACAGTTCTGTATTAAGATCATCTCTCTCCTCTCACGTGTTTTCATAGACAGCAAGAAGCAGCCAGATGGCACTTCCAGTGTCCTGTCTAGAAATCCTTATCTAGATCATTGAATTTGTTAGGTACGTTTTCTGTTTTCTGCCTTCCCATAGTCAACAGTGTTGTCAAATTTCCTGCCACTTTGTATCAAGGGTCTCCTTTCCTCAAGCTTGAAATCATATTTGACTTGCTTCCCTTCAGGCCCTTGTGACCACCTGCTTAAAGCCCATCGTGATTTCACCAGCAGGCTCCTCAAGGCTCTTCCAGCTGTGACCCACTTCACAAAGCCAGTGCCAGCTGTTTAGTATTGTGTTACAGTAGCACCTCTCTTCTCCCAAATTTTGATTCCAGTCAACTATTGCTGTGTACCCAACCACCCCAGACTTAGTGGAGTAAAATAAATGACCTTTTTTTTTTTTTTTTAATTTTTATTTTGTTTTGGAGTACAGTTGATTCAATGGTGTGTTAGTTACAGGTGTATAGCAAAGTGATTCAGTTATACCCATACAAGTATCCTTTCTTTTTCAGATTCTTTTCCCATTTAGGTTACTGCAGAATATTGAGCCCAGTTCCCTGTGCTATACAGTAGGTCCTTGTTGGTTACCTATTTTAAATATAGTAGTGTACCACCATTTTATTATGATCATGGATTCCATGGGTCAGGACTTTGGAAAGGGCACAATGGGGCCAGTTCACCTTTGTTCCACAATACCTAGGGCTTTGGTTGGGAAGACACAAAAGCTGGAAGTTACTCAACAACTGAGGCTTGGGATCATTGGGACCCTCATATGCTCACTCTTCTGGCACTGGGGCTGGGAGGGCTCGTACCAGGACTGCTGACCGGAGGGTCAACCCTTGACCTCTCCAAGAGGCTTGAGATCCTCACAGCACAGTGACCTCGGGATAGAGCCACCCCTACATAGTGGCTCAGGGCACAAGCATTGCTTCCAAATGATGAGGGATAAACTCTTATTTATCCCAAACTCTGCATTATTTCTATGACAGATCTGATTCATTAAGATCTCTGATTTATAGCTAGTTGGGCCAAGGAGAGAGAGGAAGAGAAGGAGGAAGAAAGAGGGAAAGGGAGAGAAGAAGGGAGATCGGGAGAGACAGATGAACAGAGAACAGGGAGACAAAGCAAGAAATAAAGTCACCAGGCATCCTACAGAAAGTCAGAGCATCTGTCTTCCAAGCTTCTGAATGGAAAACAGAATGAACAGAATGTTCTCCATCGTTGAGCAGCCAAATCAATTTGTTAAATGAGATCAAAAGAGCATAAATATTATAACTCTGCTGTCAAACCAAAGAACTGAAGTAGGGAATAGAAAATCCCAAAGGCCAAGTGTATATATCACAATACAAGCAGATACCTGAAGAAACGAAATGATTTTCGTACAATTTTATGAAAGCTCTTTGTTTTTTAAGCACATCCCTGATTGGGGTGGGGGGCAGCCCCAAGTTAGTGAAGTCCCTTGGAGGTGTTTGCAGAGAGCACTAACCACAGAAGAGAAGAGATCCCCCCACTCAAGAAGACATGGAGTAGCTGCTTCCTGGGAGTAAGTCTGGAACAAGAAGGCCCCAGAGTGAAAACTAGCCAGGAAGCCCTATAAAAAAGCATGCATTCTCCTCCCTGGTCAGACCTGGATGGCTTTAAAGGAGTTGATCACCATTTTAAAAGATTAACTCTTTTCAAAGTCACAAGAGCTCAAGGGCTCGTGGCGTATTCCATTATTAGAGATTTTTGTCATAAAGTATCAGGGCCCTTTCTCGTGATTCCCACATTCTCCAGAAGTCTTCAGTGTTTTGAAATTGTTGTTTGGGATCCTGGAATTTACTGCTAGCATTTTGAGGCCCCACAGTTTTCAGTGACAAAGCTTGTGCACACACGTACAGATGCAGACAGAGAAATAAAGATAGAATATGAAGCAAAAGAGACAGCAAGCACAATTTGAAAAGATACTTGCACCACAATGTTCATTGCAGCACTATTTATAGTAGCGAAAACACGGAAGCAACCTAAATGTCCATTGACAGATGAATGGATAAAGAAGATGTGGTACATATATACAATGGAATATTACTCAGCCATAAAAAAAGAATGAAATAATGTCATTTGCAGCAACATGGATTGTCACACTGAGTGAAGTAAGTCAGACAGAGAAAAACAAATATATCGCTTATATGTGGAATCTTAAAAAATGGTACAAATGAACTTATCTACAGAACAGAAATAGAGTCGCAGATGTAGAACACAAACTTATGGTTACCAGGGGGAAAGAGGGGAGGAAATTAGGAGATTGGGATTGACATATACATACTACTATATATAAAATAGATAACTAATAAGGACCTACTGTGTAGCACAGGGAACTCTTCTCAATACTCTGTAATGACCTGAAAGAATTTTTACAAGAGTGGATATATGTTTTAAAAAAAGACAGCAAGCAAAATGACTTGTGGTTACAGTGGACTTTGGGGAAGTATTAACCCCGTCCCTGTTCTTGTCCTACAAAGTGAGGCTGAACCCAGTCCAACAACTGTGGGTTTATAGCCTCAACATAATTTTTTTTTAATTATTGAAAACTGGAGATTAGAAGCCAAGGACTATCTGTCATTAAGAGAAATCAAATGAAGTTAAATTCTATTGCAATGAATCTTACTATGAGAAGAATATATAGACCACCAAAAAATAATTTAAATTCCAAACTACCTATTTCAAGCAATTTGAATAAACCTATATTCTATTATTATCATATTTTAAATAGTTCCTTTAAGATTACCATTACAGCATTTGTCTGGTTTGTCACCTTCAAAGATTAACTATTTTCTTTGTAAAATTCTCATAATCCTAATGGTAACAATTTATGAAAATAGAGAAAAGATAAAGAGAAAATTCAGTATTTTGTGAGTTTGTTCTTACTACAGTGGACCTCTGGCTTTCTAGGTCTAAGTAATGAGCTAATCTTTTTAGCTCTCAAGAGCTAAGTAAGCCAATTTGACTTACAAATATAGAACTAAGTCTTAAAAAAGAACATTCAGAGGAAACTCTCTGGCATGATGGAAATGTTCTGTATCTTGATTTGGGTGTCAAAAATCATCTACCTAAACACTTAAAAGTCTGTGAATTTTACTGTACATAATTTATACCTCAATTTTTAAAATCCTATTTGACTGATGGGTCAAGATGTATGGAGTATTTTGGTGTGAGTAGGGTCATATGTTTTAATTTCCAGTTAATTCTTTTCTTACCTGCTATTTATAAAAATAGTAAAAGAGAGACAGTATCTATTAACATACTTAGTCTCTGTCATTTAAAAATTGTATTAAAAGATCCAGGCCAAAGTCTCCATGCTCAGTCATGATACTTGTTTCTAGTCCAGTAATAACTTTTCTACAGGGGAGGAAGTCTATTCTCTCCTTTATCCACAATGCTTTGCTGGCAAAGATTACCAGTGGTTAGAAAAAAGTTAAAACTAATATTGTAGGGTTGATATGATAATAAATACATTTGAGTATTTACCAACTTTCTATGGAGAGAGATACTGTTTTATATACCATGGAATACTGTAAAATAAAAACAGTACAAGGACATAACTTCATACTTGCCTTGAAAAAGTGAAAGCTGTCAAGCAAGGAGATAATTCTAGTGGGACAAACACACAGATGATGCATAAATGTGACCTATTAATCAGCTGAGCAATATGGATGCATTTCTTGTTAGTGAACCATCCTTACACTTGTGAACCGTGCCCTCTTGGTCATGGTGTATTAGCCTGCTGAATTGAGTTTGTTAATTATTTTGTATATTTGCATCTGTCCTTGTGAGACTGGTCTCTAGGTGTGTGTGCGTGTGTGTGAAAGAGATCTTCATCAAGTTTTGCTACCACGATTCAATAAAATGAGTCGGGATGGTGTCTGTTTATGTTCTAGAGCATTTTCCGTAGCATAGGAATTACCTGGGGCTTGATGGCCTATACTACCATCATCTGTGCCCAGGAACATTTAGGAGAGTGTTTTCCGCCAACGTGAAAAAAAATTCCCCTAGTTATGAATTGATTCTGATTATGTCATCTTTCTTTGAGTCAATTTTTAGTAATTTGTATTTTCCTATAAAAGCATGCATTTCACAAATACTTAATTTATTAATAGGAAATTACAGATGTTATTCTCATAATTTCTAAAGACATCACACCTTTTCTTAAATCTCTTTCTCATTCCTCATGTTAGATATCTGTGTTTTTGCCTTGTTTTTTCCTGATTAGACGCTGCCAAGGGTTTGGTTCTTTAGTGGTCTTTTCAAAGAACCAGCTCTTGGGTTTATCATCTATATTGTTTTTCTCATTCATCGATTTCTGATTTTATCTTCACTGATTTTTACCTTGATAGATTTCTTCTGCCCTTTCTCTAGGTTTTTGGTATTTAATTTACTTCCTTTTTTTCTTACTTAATAACAAAAGTATTTGAGGCAATGTGTTTTCTTTTGAATATAGCTTTGGCTGCATCCATGAATTCTGATGTAAAATTCTCTTTCTCATTAACTTACTCATTGTCTGTAGTTGCAACTATAATCCAGGAGTTGCCTAAAGAGATACTTCTTTTAAAAAATTCTCAGTGATAAGGTTGTGTTGTTAACCTTTATATAATTTTCTAGTTTTACTGCACTATGATTAGGATCAGTGCATATCCTACTTTTTGTAATTGGGGAGAGGAATGTTACTTTTGGCCCCATACATAATACATATGTGTAAATGTTTCAGGGACCGCAATAAATGTGTGTAAAAATTCCACGTAACTGATAATCAAATACGTTGATTATTCAGCCACTCTCCATACTCATTTGCTTTTTGCCTGCTTGAACTGCCAAGCACTGGGTCGTCCACTAAAATCACAACTTGGTCCATTTCTTTTGTATAAGAATAATTTTTGCTTTGTATGTTTCAGTACCATGTTATTCAGTGCATGAAGATGGTGGTTTTCATTTTTTGTTATATTTTTGTCAATATAAAATGAAAAAGTTTTGTTTTTTGCCTTGGATTTTGCTTTGTCTGTTATTCCTATTCCCATCCCTAGTTTCTTTCTGATACGTCTTTGTCCATCCTTTCATTTTTGTTCTATGTCTTTTTGTTTTAGATGCATCTTTTATAAACAGAGTATAGTTAAATTTCTTTTTTGACCTAATCCGTGACCCATTTTCATCCAATAAAAGAGTTGTATCCCATTCACATTTCTTATAGAAACTGACAAATTTTGTTTTCTTAAATTTGATTGTGTTATTTAAACGCTTTCCATTTTTAATACTTCTGTGCTATTTCCTTCTTTTTTTTCTGGTTGCTATGTTGTTCAAGTTTTATTTATTCTCTTTTTACTAATGATTAGAAAGTTATAACGTTCTTTTTTTTAAATTATTATTTATTTATTTATTTATTTATTTATTTATTTATTGGCTCTGTTGGGTCTTTGTTTCTGTGCGAGGGCTTCCTCTAGTTGCGGCAAGCGGGGGCCACTCTTCATCGCGATGCGCGGGCCTCTCACCATCGCGGCCTCTCTTGTTGCGGAGCACAGGCTCCAGACGCACAGGCTCAGTAATTGTGGCTCACGGGCCTAGTTGCTCCGCGGCATGTGGGATCTTCCCAGACCAGGGCTCGAACCTGTGTCCCCTGCATTAGCAGGCAGATTCTCAACCACTGCGCCACCAGGGAAGCCCTATAACGTTCTTTTTACTTGTCTGGTTATGTTCACTGTTTGATCCTCCATAGGAGGAGGGTCTAGGAGAATTGAGTTAGATTAACATCAGAGATTGTATCTGCCCTGCTCAAACCTTCAAAACCAAAGAAGAGGAAGGTTTAGATTTCTAATAGCATAAGGATCTCACAGATTATGAAAAATAAGAAGGCAACTAGTAGGGGGAAGCCCTGATAAGGAGTTTCACTTTTGTTCAGAGAACTTACTTGTGTGTTCTGGCTGCCCGAAGACAACTGAGGTAGGATCCCTTCCCTAACTAATGTATTTGCATACAATACCTCCCTTGGCGTGGTACTTGTGTAAAGTTTTTCAGATTTCGCTGGCGTATCTTCTCTTAGAGTGTAAAGACCCTTGAAGGCAGGGGGTTTTGCTTATTTATCTTTTTATACCTCTGAGTTGCTCCTATTTGATCCTTGCCACAATCTTACGAGGTAGATGAGACACCTAGTAGGATCCTTATCTTGCAGAAAAGGAGACAGATGGCCTCCCCCAAAATTAAATGATTCGCTCAGGCTCACACGGCTGGATTGAGGTGAACACCCAGGTCATCCCTTACTGCACTGCTTTCTCCCATCTAGCATCCTGTCTCCCAGAACAAAAGAGACATCCTGGATGCTGTCTGTCCTGCCTTGGTGACAACAGGATCTTAATCTTTCATTAGCTGTGCAGCAGAGGAAAGTAGGTGCTGTTTTCCCTCTTTTCTGCTGGGGCTCTGGCACGCCCATAGGCCTGAGAACACACGTGAAGAATTCCTATGCCCGTCCAGGTGAAGCCTCTCAGGCAGGGCAGAATAGGGAAGGGCAGGAAGGGAAGCCCACGCCCCGAGGTGGGAAGGTGGCTGAGAAAACAGTCATAGGCGCCTCTGCTCTAGCCCGACAGCATCCAGGAAGGGACCTTCTGTCTGGATGGTTTCAGCATTCACTGCTGAATCGGTCCCTTTCCCCGGACCCCTGCAGCTAACGTTCCTGGGATACGCAGGCAGAGTTGGTGCTGTTAGAATTCTCATTTTATTAGGCTTTAATCAAGCTCTCCTGTGAAGTGCTACATAAATTTCATTTTGAATTTTGTATATAAAATAAATGAGAGAGAAGGATCATGGACATAACATGTTTTTTTAAATGAAAATGATATTTTTAATTTACTCATATAAAAATCATCTGGGGGTGGGGGAGGGAAGGATTGGGAGCTTGGGGTTAGCAGATGCAAACTAGTATATATAGGATGGATAAACAACAAGTTCCTACTGTATAGCACAGGGAACTATATTCAATATCCTGTGATAAACCATAATGGAAAAGAAATGAAAAATATATATGTATATATATATACATACATATATATATGTATAACTGAATCACTTTGCTGTGCAGCAGAAATTGACACAACACTGTAAATCAACTATACTTCAATAAAATATTTTTAAAAGGAACTTTAAAAAAAGCCAATGTACACCAAACCAAACCAAAAAAAAAAACACAAAAAAATCATCTAAGTGTCAGAAAGATTGTTACATTCTCTTATCCATGGCCTCAGAAAACCCATGATCTAACGTAGGTTTGTCAAATGATTTCCAGCTCCTTGAATATTTTGCCTTCTCTCCATTGAGCGCTGACACTGGTATTCTTTAAAATCAACCTAAGAACTCACCTCCTATGAAAATTTATTTATGTGACATTTAGGGATGCTTATTTTTACAGCTTATGTTCATTTGTCCTTGATATTTGGAAAAGCCTACTGTGATAGAAAGAACATGGGTCTGGGTCAGTCTGCAGGCCTGAGTTCCAGTTTCAGGGTCTGCAAGTTAGCTAACTTCTTTGAGCCTCAGTTTTCTTATCTGTAAAATATGGGCATGAGACTAAATGATCTTCCAAACGTATGAACTGTTAAAGTGTTCTTCAGTTGTTGGGTATGTGTCTCTTCCACTCATCCAACTGGATCATGAATCCCCGTAGAACAGGGATTATACCTTCTGCATCTTTGGTACTTCCATCCCCACCCCCAGGCTGCCTGGCACTCTGCATTGCCCCCAGCGGGTATCCTGTCAATGCTGATTGCCAGACTGACAGCACCTGTGGCAGCCAGGAGTTGGCACTTTGGTATTTTCTGCAATAGAAGAACAAACCACAGAATAAGAAATCACTCGGGTTTCTGCTTTATTGACCAAGGTAGATCTAGGGATCAAAATAACCAAGGAGCTATATTTTTTTAATTTGCGTATAATAGATAAAATTGGCTTTTGGTAGTGGTGATTGTATACAGGTCTGTGGGTCTTAATACATGCATAGATTTCTGTAACCACCACCACAATGAGGATACAGAGTCATTCCATTACCCCCAAAAAACTCCTTTGTATCAGACTCTCCCTGACCCCAATCCCTGACAACTATATTCCAGAATATCACATAAATGGAGTCGTATAGTATGTAAACTTTTGATACTGGCTGCTTTCACTCAGCATCATGCCTTTGAAAATAAACCATGGTGATGCATATCAATAATTTGTATTATTAGTTCATTCCTTTTTATTGCTGAATAGCATTCCATTGTATAGATGTATCACAGTTTGCTTATTCACCTATTGATGGATATTCTGGTGGTTTCCAGTTTGGGGCAGTTATGAATAGAGCTGCTGTAAACATTCATGTGTAAGTTTTTGTGTGAACATAAATTTTTATTTCTCTGGGATAAATGCCTAGGACCGAGATTTCTGGTTCATGTGGTAATTCTATGTTTAACTTTTTGAGTAACTGCCAAACTGTTTTCCCAGTGATCGTACCATTTTACATTCCCACCAACAATGTATGAGAGTTGATTGTTGTACATCCTCTTTGGTATTGTCACTTTTGTTGTTGTTCTTCTTCTTTGTTTCGTCTTTATTTTGGCCATTCTGATAGGCTTGTGGTGATATCTTGTTATAGTCTTAATTTGCATTTCTGTAGTGCCTAGTGATGTTGAGCACCTGTTTGCCACCCATAGGTCTTCTTTGGTAAAGTGACTTCAAATCTTTTGCCCATTTTAAGTTGACTTGTTTGCTCTCTTGTTGTTGAGTTTTAAGAGTTTTTTATATATTCTGGACACAGGTCCTTTATCAGATATATCTCTGCAAATATTTTCTCCCAATCTGTGGGCAGTCTTTCCATTCTCCTACCAATGTCTTTCTTAGAGAAAAGTTCTAAATTTTATGAAGTTTAGTTTAACAGTATTTTTTTCTTTTATGGGTTGTGCTTTTGGTGTCATTTCTAAGAAATCTTTGCCCAATCCAAGGTCACAGAGATTTTCTCCTGTGTTTTCTTCTAAAAGTTTTATGGTTTTACATTTTACATTTAGATCTATGACCCATTTTGAATTAATTTTTCATGAGGTGTGAGATTTAGGTCAATGTTTATTTCTTTTGGCATGTGGATGTCCAAATGTTCTGAGTTATCCAAATGTCCAAAGTATCCTTTCTCCATTGAATTGCCTTTGCATCTTTGTGAAAAATCAATCGGTCATATTTATGTGAGACTGTATCTGACTCTCCATTCTGTTCCCACTGATCTATGTTTTTATCCCTTTGACAATCCTTTTGACAATTACGTTGTCTTGATTACTGTAGCTTTACAGTAAGAAAATCAGCTACTGTGAGTCCTCCAACTTTGTTCTTCTTTTTCAAATTGTTTTGGCTACTCTAGTTCCTTTGCCTTTCCATATACGTTTTAGAATCAGCTTGTTGATATCTACCAAAAATTCTGCTGGGATTTTGGTTGGGATTGCATTAAATCTATAGATCGATTTGGGGGAAATTGGCAGTATTCAACAATATTGAGTTTTCCAAACCATGAACACATTATTCCTCTCTGTGTATTTAGATTTTCTTTTATTCCTGTCATCAGCATTTTCATTTGATTTCTTTCATCAGCATTTCATAGTTTTCAGCTTACAGGTCTTACACACGTTTTGTTATATTTATATCTAAGTATTTTTGGTTTTGAAGTTGTGGATGGTTTTGGTTTTAAATTTCTGTTTCCAGTTTTTCATTGCTGGTATATAGAAATATTTTTGTCTGTTGACCTTGTGTTTTGTGACCTTGCTAAACCCACTAATTAGTTCTGAGAGCTATTTTGTAAATTCCTTGGGATTTTCTACATAGACAATCATGTAATCTGAAAATAAAGTCATTTGTTTCTTCCCTTTTAAACTGTATGCCTTTTAATTTATTTAAACCTGCCTTAAGGCACTGGCTAGGGCTTCCAGTATGAAGTTGCCCAGCAGCAGTAACAGTAGAAATCCTTACATCGCTGCTGATCTTTGGGGAAAACATTCAGTCTTTCACCACTTAGTAAGATGTTAGCTGTGGCGTTTTTGTAGATGTCATTAATAGGTTGAATTCTCTTCTAATCCTGTTTGCTGAGAGATTTATATCATGAATGGATGTTGAATTTTGTCAAATGCTTTTTCTGCGTCAACTGATATGATAGCTTTCTTTTTTTATATATCTTTATTGGAGTATAATTGCTTTACAATGTTGTGTTAGTTTCTGTTGTACAACAAAGTGAATCAGCTATAATTATACATATATCCCCATATCCCCTTCCTCTTGAGCCTCCCTCCCATCCTCCCTATCCCACCCCTCTAGGTGGTCACAAAGCATCAAGCTGATCTCCGTGTGCTATGCGGCTGCTTCCCACTAGCCATCCATTTTACATGTGGTAGTGCGTATATGTCATTGCTACTCTTTCACTTTGTCCCAGCTTCCCCTTCCCCGTGTCCTCAAGTCCATTCTCTACGTCTGCGTCTTTATTCCTGCCCTGCCACTAGGTTCATCAGTACTGTTTTTTTTAGATTCCATATATGTGCGTTAGCACACAGTATTTGTTTTTCTCATTCTGACTTACTTCACTCTGTATGACAGACTCTAGGTCCATCCACCTCACTACAAATAAGTCAATTTTGTTTCTTTTTATGGCTGTGTAATATTCCATTGTATATATATATATATATGCCACATCTTCTTTATGCATTCATCTGTCAGTGGACATTTAGGTTGCTTCCATGTCCTGACAATTGTAAATAGTGTAGCTTTGTTTTTTTTTCTGTTGCTATGATGGATTACATTGATTGATATTTTTAATACAAAACTAGCTATGCATTTCTTAGATTATCTCCACTTGGTCATGATGCATTTTTGTTTTTATGTATTTTTGGATTTGATTTGCTGATATTTTGGCCATTCTAATTACATCCATGTTCATGAAGGATATTGGATATTGGTTTGTAGTTTTCTTGTACTGCCTTTGTCTATTTTTGGCATCAGGACAGTGCCCATAAAATGAGTTGTGAAGTGTTCCCTTCTCTTCTGTTTTCTAGAAGAGATGTGGAGAATTGGTGTTATTTCTTCTTTAAATATTTGGTAGAATTTACCAAGGCAATCATCTGAGCCTCCTGGAGTTTTCTTTTTTGAAAGGTTTTTAACTACAAATTTAATTTCTTTAATAGATATAGCAGTATTCAGGTTATCTATTTCTTCTTGGGTGAATTTTGGTAGTTTATGGCTTTCAAGGAATTGTTTGGTTTTGTCTAAGTTGTTGAACTTATGTGCATAAAGTTGTTGTAAATATTCCTTTATTATCCTTTTAATGTCTACGTGGTCTGTAGTAATAGCCCCTCTTCCATTTCTGATATGGGTAATTAGGTTTTCTCTCTTTTATTCTTTCGGACTAGAGATTCAGCAATTGTATTTATCTTTTGAAAGAACCAGCTCTTTGTTTCATTGATTTTACCCTATTGTTTTTCTGCTTTAAATTTTATTAATTTTTGTTCTTATCTTTATTATTTCCTTTCATCTGCTTGTTTCATGAAGCTCGATAAGGATTAATGTCATCAGAGTTACTGAGTAGAACCATTACAAACTGTATTTTTAAATTCCTTCTTTTGAGAACCACCCTTACAGTTTCCATGCCTTGTCTCCTTGCAGTTGACTGGTCTGAGTGTCTCCAATGGGAAGGACCAACTGGTAGTGTTCCATACAAAAGACAACAAAGACCTCATCGTCTGTCTCTTCAGCAAACAGCCAACCCATGAGAGTCGAATTGGAGAGCTGGTTGGAGTCCTGGTGAATCATTTCAAGAGGTAAAGTTTGATTTTTGTTTAACTAAGTTGAAAATATATGAAATCTTTTATCATAATTCTCACTGAACTTGTTTTGTGCCAATTTTAGTGTACTGAGTTATTTTCCTTCTTAAGGAAAACTTAAATCATCTGTTTCCCAGAAGGCAAAATTAGCATCCAGCCTTAGTTTCAAGATGAGGGATGATCGTCTACTTTTCCAGCCTCCAGCTGAACCAACAGTGAGAGATTTCCCCAATGGTGATTTCTTCACTGCCAATCCAAATGTAATTAAATCCAAAAGACAGAAAACTTACTTTATATTCTTATTGTCACAGCTTCTCATTTACCCCACGTATAATCAGTTAGAGTAGCTACTATGAATATAAACAAATTAGAAGGCAGGTTTAGGATGACATGTAGGTCCACAAAGACTAAAGGGATTCTTTTTTTTTTTTTTTATTTTTAATAAAGTGATTTATTTTCTCACAATTCTGGAGGCTAGATTTAGAGATCAAGGTGTCTGCAGGGTTGTTTCTTCTGAGGCCACTCTTCTTGGCTTGTAGATGGCCATCTTCTCTCTGTGTCTTCACATGGTCTTCCTTCTGTACATGACTATGTCCAAATTTCCTCTTCCTTTAAGGATACCAGTCATGTTGGATTAAGACTCACCTTAATGACCTTATTTTGACTAAAGGGATTCTGAAGAGGCAATTACCTCTGCAAAAACATGGAGTCATGAGGGAACGTGGCATTGTCTTGAGAACTTCATAGTAGCCCTAGGCGATACCTGGGGTGGTTGTTTATGTCAGTGTAGTGAACAGTGATGTGAGAGATATAAACGGGGAGCAGATCCTGATGGTGATGGGGACCAGTGAATGGATAATTTTAAGCAGAGAAGTGACTTGTTATTTATTAGAGTTGTTTTAGAGATGGGGTTTCTCTTCCCAAAGGAGGTCA
This sequence comes from Balaenoptera physalus, assembly GCF_965194825.1. Lineage (NCBI taxonomy): Eukaryota > Metazoa > Chordata > Mammalia > Artiodactyla > Balaenopteridae > Balaenoptera > Balaenoptera physalus. The sequence goes on from NC_138901.1 coordinate 46,430,481, forward strand.
TGGAGTATTTGGAGTTGGGTGTTTCTCTGACTCCAAACTCAGATGTTCTTCCCATTGTGGCACACTGTCTCTGCCACCCCACCACCCTGATGCCAGAAGGAGACCACTCCTCCAAACTCAGGGACTGAGAAATGAGCCCAGTGTCCAGTTCCTTTTCTTCCTAAAAGACATTTACTACGTTGCCAACAGTAATCTAGTTCCTCATGAGTATTTCTTTTCCTTTAAGTTTAGACATGGCTTTTCTCTAAACAAAGGCTTATTTAGAATCTGCTGTCCACACATCTAATTCTGCTGTGTTCCTTTTTACTGATAAATGTATGGAGTATAATTTTAAAAGTGAGCTGCACAGGCCATTTATTTTATGTTCTTAAACCTTGTATCCTAGATCAAAACAGATCTTTAAATATCTTATATAATTAAATGTTTTTAAATGCTATAAATAAAATAATGTTTCATGGTCATCTGGTGGGAAAAAATAAGATCCAACTAAGGAATTACCAAAAGATAGTAATAAACATATAGGCCTTTGAAAAATTCCCTTCCATCTGCCAAATAACTATGAAGTAAGAGAAATACTGAAGAGTTTAGAATGGAAGGGAAAGACATGGAGAAGGCATCTCTACAATAAAGTCTATAACTCAAATAAACAGGCCTATTTTCCTCCTAATATGTAGTTATAGCACAGTATGGATAATCAAAGGGATTTTAATCTTTACCTTTCATTTGGATGCCTGTAGTAATAAATAGTTTTTGCCTGGGAAACTGAAGTATTTTTTCTCAATCTGAGTCCTTATTTCTGAAATTCTAACCCCTGTTAAATGCCTCTACAAGTGGTGGAAATATGTGAATCTGGTTCTAGAATCCATCAACTGCTTTCTTTTCCTAGCATGTGTTCTGAGACACATTTCTATCTCGAAAATATGTAAGAATTTTTTTTAACATCTTTATTGGAATATAATTGCTTTACAATGGTGTGTTAGTTTCTGCTGTATCACAAAATGAATCAGCTATATGCATACATATATTCCCATATCCCCTCCCTCTTGCGTCTCCCTCCCACCCTCCCTATCCCACCTCCCTAGGTAGTGAACAAAGGACCAAGCTGATCTCCCTGTGCTATGCAGCTGCTTCCCACTAGCTATCTGTTTTACATTTGGTAGTGTATATATGTCCATGCCACTCTCTCACTTCGTCCCAGCTTACCCTTCCCCCTCCCCGTGTCCTCAAGTCCATTCCCTACGTCTGCATCTTTATTCCTGTCCTGCCCCTAGGTTCTTCTGAACCTTTTTTTTTTAGATTCCATATATATGTGTTAGCATACAGTATTTGTTTTTCTCTTTCTGACTTACTTCACTCGTATGACAGACTCTAGGTCCATCCACCTCACTACAAATAACTCAATTTCATTTCTTTTTATGGCTGAGTAATATTCCATTGTATATATGTGCCACATCTTCTTTATCCATTCATCTGTCAATGGACACTTAGGTTGCTTCCATGTCCTGGCTATTGTAAATAGAGCTGCAGTGAACATTGTGGTACATGACTCTTTGAATTATGGTTTTCTCAGGGTATATGCCCAATAGTGGGATTGCTGGGTCATATGGTAGTTCTATTTTTAGTTTTTTAAGGAACCTCCATACTGTTGTCCATAGTGGCTGTATCAATTTACATTCCCACCAACACTGCAAGAGGGTTCCCTTTCTTCCACACCCTCTCCAGCATTTATTGTTTGTAGACTTTTTGATGATGGCCATTCTGACCAGTGTGAGGTGATACCTCATTGTAGTTTTGATTTGCATTTCTCTAATGATTAGTGATGTTGAGCATCCTTTCATGTCTTTGTTGGCAATCTGTATATCTTCTTTGGAGAAATGTCTGTTTAGGTCTTCTGCCCATTTTTGGATTGGGTTGTTTGTTTGTTTTTGATATTGAGCTGCATGAGCTGCTTGTATATTTTGGAGATTAATCCTTTGTCAGTTGCTTCATTTGCAAATATTTTCTCCCATTCTGAGGGTTGTCATTTCATCTTGTTTATGGTTTCCTTTGCTGTGAAAAAGCTTTTAAGTTTCATTAGGTACCATTTGTTTATTTTTGTTTTTATTTCCCTTTCTCTAGGAGGTGGGTCAAAAAGGATCTTGCTGTGATTTATGTCATAGAGTGTTCTGCCTGTGTTTTCCTCTAAGAGTTTTATAGTGTCTGGCCTTACATTTATGTCTTTAATCCATTTTGAGTTTGTTTTTGTGTGTGGTGTTAGGGAGTGTTCTAATTTCATACTTTTACATGTAGCTGTCCAGTTTTTCCAGCACCACTTATTGAAGAGGCTGTCTTTTCTCCATTGTATTTTCTTCCCTCCTTAATCAAAGATAAGGTGACAATATGTGCATGGGTTTATCTCTGGGCTTTCTATCCTGTTCCTTTGATGTATATTTTTGTTTTTGTGCCAGTACCATACTGTCTTGATTACTGTAGCTTTGTAGTAGAGTCTGAAGTCAGGGAGCCTGCTTCCTCCAGCTCCGTTTTTCTTTCTCAAGATTCCTTTGGCTGTTCGGGGTCTTTTGTGTTTCCATACAAATTGTGGAATTTTTTTTCTAGTTCTGTGAAAAATGCCATTGGTAGTTTGATAGGGATTGCAATGAATCTGTAGATTGCTTTGGGTAGTATAGTCATTTTCACAATGTTGATTCTTCCAATCCAAGAACATGGTATATCTCTCCATTTGTTTGTATCATCTTTAATTTCTTTCATCAGTGTCTTATAGTTTTCTGCATACAGGTCTTTTGTCTCCTTAGGTAGGTTTATTCCTAGGTATTTTATTATTTTTGTTGCAATGGTAAATGGGAATGTTTCCTTAATTTCTCTTTCAGATTCTTCATCCTTAGTGTATAGGAATGCAAGAGATTTCCATGCATTAATTTTGTCTCCTGCTACTTTACCAAATTCATTGATGAGCTCTAGTAGTTTTCTGGTGGCATCTTTAGGATTCTCTATGTACAGTATCATGTCATCTGCAAACAGTGACAGTTTTACTTCTTCTTTTCCCATTTGGATTCCTTTTATTTCTTTTTCTTCTCTGATTGCTGTGGCTAAAACTTCCAAAACTATGTTGAATAATAGTGGTGAGAGTGGGCAACCTTGTCTTGTTCCTGATTTTAGTGGAAATGGTTTCAGGTTTTCACCATTGAGAACGATGTTGGCTGTGGATGTTTCATATATGGCCTTTATTATGTTGAGTTAAGTTCCCTCTATGCCTACTTTCTGGAGAGTTTTTATCATAAATGGGTGCTGAATTTTGTCAAAAGCTTTTTCTGCATCTATTGAGATTATCATATGGTGGTTTTTATCCTTCAATTTGTTAATTTGGTTTATCACATTGATTGATTTGCATATATTGAAGAATCCTTGCATTCCTGGCATAAACCCCACTTGATCATGGTGTATGATCCTTTTAATGTGCTGTTGGATTCTGTTTGCCAGTATTTTGTTGAGGATTTTTGCATCTATGTTCATCAGTGATATTGGCCAGTAGTTTTCTTTTTTTGTGGCATCTTTGGTTTTGGTATCAGGGTGATGGTGGCCTCGTAGAATGAGTTTGGGAGTGTTCCTCCCTCTGCTATATTTTGGAAGAGTTTGACAAGGATAGGTGTTAGCTCTTCTCTAAATGTTTGATAGAATTCCCCTGTGAAGCCATCTGGTCCTGGACTTTTGTTTGTTGGAAGATTTGTAATCACAGTCTCAATTTCAGTGCTTGTGATTGGTCTGTTTATATATTCTATTTCTTCCTGGTTCAGTCTTGGAAGGTTGTGTTTTTCTAGGAATTTGTCCATTTCTTCCAGGTTGTCCATTTTATTGGCATATAGTTGCTTGTAGTAATCTCTCATGATCCTTTGTATTTCTGCATTGTCAGTTGTTACTTCTCCTTTTTCATTTCTAATTCTGTTGATTTGAGTCTTCTCCCATTTTTTCTTGATGAGTCTGGCTAATGGTTTATCAATTTTTTTATCTTCTCAAAGAACCAGCTTTTAGTTTTATTGATCTCTGCTATCGTTTCCTGCATTTCTTTTTCATTTATTTCTGATCTAGTCTTTATGATTTCTTTCCTTCTGCTAACTTAGGTGTTTTTTTGTTCTTCTTTCTCTAATTGCTTTAGGTGTAAGGTTAGATTGTTTATTTGAGATGTTTCTTGTTTCTTGAGGTAGGATTGTATTGCTATAAACTTCCCTCTTAGAACTGCTTTTGCTGCATCCCATAGGTTTTGGGTCATCGTGTTTTCATTGTCATTTGTTTCTAGGTATTTTTTGATTTCCTCTTTGATTTCTTCAGTGATCTCTTGGTTACTTAGTAGTGTATTGTTTAGCCTCCATGTGTTTGTATTTTTTACAGTTTTTTTCTTGTAAGTGATATCTAGTCTTATAGTGTTGTGGTCAGAAAAGATACTTGATATGATTTCAATTTTCTTAAATTTACCAGGGCTTGATTTGTGACCCCAGATATGATCTATCCTGGACAATGTTCTATGAGCACTTGAGAAGAAAGTGTATTCTGTTGTTTTTGGATGGAATGTCCTATAAATATCAATTAAGTCCATCTTGTTTAATGTGTCATTTAAAGCTTGTGTTTCTTTATTTATTTTCATTTTGGTTGATTTGTCCATTAGTGAAAGTGGGTTGTTAAAGTCTCCTACTATTGTTGTGTCACTGTCGATTTCCCTTTCATGGCTGTTAACATTTGCCTTATGTATTGAGGTGCTCCTATGTTGGGTGCATAAATATTTACAATTGTTATATCTTCTTCTTGGATTGATCCCTTGATCATTATGTAGTGTCGTTCTTTGTCTTATTTTAAAGTCTATTTTGTCTGACATGAGAATTGCTACTCCAGCTTTCTTTTGATTTCCATTTGCATGGAATATCCATTTCCATCCCCTCACTTTCAGTCTGTATGTGTCCCTAGGTCTTAAGTGGGTCTCTTGTAGACAGCATATGTACAGGTCTTGTTTTTGTATCCATTCAACCAGTCTATGTCTTTTGGTTGGAGCATTTAATACATTTCCATTTAAGGTAATTATCGATATGTATGTTCCTGTTATCATTTTCTTAATTGTTTTGGATTTGTTATTGTAGGTCTTTTCCTTCTTTTGTGTTTCCTAACTAGAGAAGTTCCTTTAGCATTTGTTGTGAAGCTGAAGGTGGTGCTGAATTCTCTTAGCTTTTGCTTGTCTGTAAAAGTTTTAATTTCTCCGTCGAATCTGAATGAGATCCTTGCTGGGTACAGTAATCTTGGTTGTAGGTTTTTCTCTTTCATCACTTTAAATATGTCCTGCCACTCCCTTCTGGCTTGCAGAGTTTCTGCTGAAAGATCAGCTGTTAACCTTATGGGGATTCCCTTGTATGTTATTTGTTGCTTTTCCCTTGCTGCTTTTAATATTTTTTCTTTGTATTTAATTTTTGATAGTTTGATTAATGTGTGTCTTGGCGTGTTTCTCCTTGCATTTATCCTGTATGGGACTCTCTGCGCTTCATGGACTTGATTGACTATTTCCCTTCCCATATTAGGGAAGTTTTCAATTATAATCTCTTCAAATATTTTCTCAGTCCCTTTCTTTTTCTCTTCTTCTGGGATCCCTATAATTCGAATGTTGGTGCGTTTAATGTTGTCCCAGAGGTCTCTGAGACTGTACTCAATTCTTTTCATTCTTTTTTCTTTATTCTGTTCCATGGCAGTGATTTCCACCATTCTGTCTTGCAGATCACTTATCCGTTCTTCTGCCTCAGTTATTCTGCTATTGATTCCTTCTAGAGAATTTTTAATTTCATTTATTGTATAGTTCATCATTGTTTGTTTGCTCTTTAGTTCTTCTAGGTCCTTGTTAAACGTTTCTTGTATTTTCTCCATTCTATTTCCAAGATTTTGGATCATCTTTACTATCATTACTGTGAATTCTTTTTCAGGTAGACTGCCTATTTCCTCTTCAGTTGTTTGGTCTGTTGGGTTTTTACCTTGCTCCTTCATCTGCTGTGTATTTCTCTGTCTTCTCATTTTCCTTAACTTACTGTGTTTGGGGTCTCCTTTTCACAGGCTGCAGGTTTGTAGTTCCTGTTGTTTTTGGTGTCTGCCCCTGGTGGGTAAGGTTGGTTCAGTGGGTTGTGTAGGCTTCCTGGTGGAGGGGACTGATGCCTGTGTTCTGATGGTTGGGGCTTGATCTTTTCTTTCTGGTGGGCAGGACTGTGTCCGGTGGTATGTTTTGGGGTGTCTGTGACCTTATTATGATTTTGGTCAGCATCTCTGCTAATGGGTGGGGTTGTGTTCCTGATTTGCTAGTTGTTTGGCATGGGGTGTCCAGCACTGGAGCTTGCTGGTCGTTGAGTGGAGCTGGGTCTTAGTGTTGAGACGGAGATCTGTGGGAGAGCTCTCGCCGATTGATATCACGTGGGGCCAGGAGGTCTCTGGTTGTACAATGTCCTGAACTCGGCTCTCCCACCTCAGAGGCTCAGGTCTGACACCCGGCCGGAGCACCAAGACCCTGTCAGCCACACAGTAGTTCTGTGATCATGGACCAGGCAGTTTACTTCTTGTGCCTCAGACTTCCTTTCGTGCAGCACCTCCTTGCCCCAGAGGCCCAGTCAGGTGTGAGGGAAGGGCTGTCGCTCACAGGCTCTGCAGGGAGGAAGCCCGCGAGGCTGGCACAGGACGCTTTGAATATACGTAAGAATTTTAAATGTCTTTAAAATTTATAAATGGAAGGAAGAGAAGACTGTCAAGATACTGGATTTTTTTTTTTTTAGTTCCTTTTTTTTGTCACTGCTTTGTGTGTTTGTTTATTGGCGTATAGTTGAGTATAGGGCTATGCCCTAAGAATACAAGGATGGTTATCCATTAGAAAGGTCTGTCTATTCACAGAATAATTCTTAATGGAACACAGAAGTACTATTTGATAAAATTGAATATTTATTATTGTTCATAAATCTTCAGTAAAATAGGAATAGGAACAAATAAGAAGCAAACCTGCAGCTGCCAACCATAGTCATTAGAGCAGAAATGGTTACAGGGATACACCCAGAGCACCTGTGGCCTAAGGAACTTCTAAGTCATGCTGACCCCAGTGTATGGAAGGTGAAGAGGAAGGACAGAGTCAGCCGAGGGAAGAAGTGGCCTCAGGCAGAGGCTGCTGCAGTTTGGAGAGAGGAGGACGTGAGGTCAACAGCCTGAATTGAAACTGTAGGACAACCCTAGTGTGGTAACCTCACCTCTTCTAGGGCTGCATTTCAACAACCCTAGTGTGGTAACCTCACCTCTTCTAGGGCTGCATTTCAGCAAATAACTGCCCCCACTGAAAGCAAATAATAAGCCAGAAAGAAAACAGCAAGAGAACTATGCACAGGCAAGATGAAAATAAGGAGCAAAGAAAACAAGGAAAGCCATATGAATAAAAAAGGAAAACATGGGAGTAAACTTTACGTTAAAAAGGGGAGGGGGACTAGCCTTACCCTTATGCCTAAAACAACAACAACAGCGCAAAGACAGAATCTGTGAAACAGCCATTTTCAAGACCGTAGACGTCAGGCAGTGAAGGGCAATGATCCCTGAGAGGTGAAAAGCAAACAAGGTGAGGTCTACAATTACCCCAGCACACTGCCTTGGGTGAGCTCCAGGCCGTGGTGCATGCAGGGGGAACCCAGGGGAAGCACAAGGACTCCCTGGGTTCAGGAGATGGAGGCATGTGTCTGGGGAGACCAAGTAAGCTAAAGTTTGCAGGACAAAGTACCAGAGAGGAGCACAGAGAGAGAAGGCTAGAGATCTGTGTAGGATCCCCCTCAAGTCCCACCTAATAAATCTTAAGAGCAAGACCCAAAAGGATCAGACTGCTACCAAGTAATTTAACTGTGTCCTAGAACAAAGTTCATGAATATGTATAGCAATGCAAAAATATCCACCCCCAACAAGGTAGAATTCACAATGTCTGACGTCCAATCAAAGATTACCAGGCATACAAATAGGCAGGAAAATGCAATCCAGTATGAGGGGAAAACCATCATCCAATTGAAACCAACCCAGAACTGACAAAGGTGTTAGAATTAGCAGACCCAGACATGAAAACAGTTATTATAACTAAATTTCAGGTGTTCAAAAGTTAAGTAGAGACATGGAAAATATAAAAAAAGACTCATCAAACTTCTAGATGAAAAATGCACTGATGTTTGAAATATTTCATGATTAAAAACAAAAACAAAAATGTTAAAGCTTATGGCTTTCTCCTCTACCTAGTGAATTTCTCATGACCATCTTCTCTCACGAGCTGAAGCCAGCCCTTTCCTGGCATTTCCTTCTATACTGATCTGAAACTAGATCCAACTAAATATAAATTAGCCTTTCTCTCACCTCCTTCAGTCTTTACTTAACCTGGACCCATTATTTCTGCCTCTGCAAGAACTCACGCACACATTTCACATTTTCTAAAACATTTGAAGATAGTCTTTTAATAAAGTATATTCAAAGGGGTGACATTTACAATATTTAACAACCAGCATGGCTCAAGCACAGACCATTCAGAACAGACGCCCTCCAGAAACACCTGATCCAGCCATACCAGCAAGTCCTGGCTACATTCCACAGACCGGAAGTTATACCAAAGCAGAAAGGTAGGGGTCCCAGAGTCAGGTATATTTAGGATTCCCTGATGAAGTTAAACAGGTTTCTTTACTGCAGTACTTCTCAGAGCTTTTAATATGCTTTGTTCATTTTAAATACAGCCAATTAAAAAATTGTAAGGACATATATATGTGTGCATGTGTATATATCACACACACACAATTATGTATATTATAGACTAGATCCAGAAAGACATTCAGGAAGTGAGTAACTATGTTTGTCTCTGGAGAGGGGAGATGGGGTACTGGGAGAAAGAGGCATAGGAGGTATAGGAGGGAGATTTATTTTTCACTGTAAACCTTTTGCAACAAAAATATGTGTTACTTATCTAAAAATTTTTTCATTTAAATAATAAACGGCAGCTAGTTTTCAGGTATATTATAGATGGCTCTAAATTCATGGTTGTTTTCCTTTTCTGTTTAGACAAGTAGAAAAGAACAAAAGAGCTTTCTAAGTGAATGATTTATCTCATGGCATTGAATAAGTTGAAATAAACCCAAATAAAACCTCTTGGAATACTACTGTTCTCTGGGGTCCCATTGTGTTGGTCACATGAAGCTAAGGTGAGGTTTCTTTGTGGTGGTTATGCCAGTGGTTTCCCAGGCCAGTTTGCTTTGCCAAGGTTATGAAAATGGCTGACTTGACTTTCGGTTTGTATCTCATGCTCAGCAGTGACTACCTACCGGTAGTGAGCTTTTCTGCCCACTAGTAAACAGATGGCCTCACACTGGCCACCCTACAGAGTTACCAGAGTTACCAGAAAGTCTGCAATATTAAGCTGTCAAAGGACCCATCTGCCCTAAGCAGCTGTCTAGGCATTTGCCTGTCTGGATGCTGGAAACCTCAGTATAACCCCAATCTTAGGCACAGAAACTTCTTATTTTTCCTGTTCTGTTTCTGTGGTGAAAGCCAGAAGTCAGTGCCATCTGCTTCTTGTTTTTCATAAGCAGTATCTTTAACACCTGCTTAATTAAAGGAGCACCGCTACTGAATTTAACTGAATGCTTGACCTGCTTCTCTGTTGTAGTTTGCTTATGTTCTTTTTAACTCACACTAAAACTATGGGTAGAATCAGACGAACAAGCAGGCCATTGGTATGGCCACAGGGGCCAGAGGAGATGAGCCCTCCTGAGCAGGGGTGAAGGTGGAGGAGGGAGGCCACCTCACAAAGGCCTCTGCTCCTGGCCCTCTCTGTCCGGTCCTTCTGATGCGCACGCCTTCCTGCTCCTCCCTCATTATCCGCGCTCCTCTGCCCCTGAACCCGGATACCCATTTTCCTGGCTCGTAATCTGTATTCCCAAACTGCTTTCCTTGAATGCCTGGCTACTAATCATAGTAGTTTATATTACAACTAAAAATATTTAAGTAAAATAGAGATAGTTGAAAATAATGTAGATAGACAACTACAGTTGTCCCTCAGAATCCAAGGGAGGATTGGTTCAAGGACCCACCGGCAGGAGATCCGCAGATGCTCAAGTTCCCTAGTTGGCCCTCTGTATCCACAGTTCCTTATCCGTGGATTCAGCCAACTGGGGGATCGTGTGGTCCTGCAGTATTTATTGAAAAAAATCCATGTATAAGTAGATCCAGGCAGTTCAAACCTGTTGTTCAAGGGTCAACTGTATAGAAGATTGGTTAATTAAATTATGGTCCATCTTCTGAACGGAGTATTGGGGCCATTTAAAATGATAATTATTGAAGTCATCTGATTCCTGGTGACAGAAAAGTGAGTGACCACAATTCACCCTCCTCTGCTTTCCAGTAGAGATACACATGAAAACATAGAAAGAGATACCAACGTTCCTTAGTACAGGAAACTAGAAATGTTGCTCAACCAGAGGTCCACTGAGAGGTACATCCTTCACCTCTGCTCACATGTCACCTCATCAGGCCTTCCGTAACTGTCGTGTAGAGAATAGCAGTTCACTCACCCCAGAACTCCCTGACTCCTACTCTGCTTAGTTTTCCCCCATGGCTTTCATCTCCATCTGACACTGTATCTTTAGTTTTTGCTTATTGTATATATTCCAACTAGAATATAAGCCCCATGTAAGCAGAGACTTTATTTCTATTTATTTCTATTTCACTGCAGTTTCCCTAGTGTTCAGAACATCCCTGGCACTCAGAAGACTCCCAGTAGATAATTGTTGAAAACAGAGGCTGGCTGATGGAGCTCTCTGGCCGTAGGATACTCCTAGCCCTTTCCTACCAATATGTGCATCTTGCCCACCAGAGGGTGGTAACTTAGTCCTCCTTCTGTATGAAGGAAAGGAAGAACTCTTTTACAGTTTCCTTCCCTTTATGAATACTTCTCGTCTTATACCGATTGCAGGATTACCACTCTAAGCAATGTAATACATCTGGGGACAGAAGTGAATAGGTATTTCAAGATATTAAATTAGCAAATAAAAGAGCTATGGGCTGGAAGAGCCATGGGTATGTTGTATGCTGGGGGTTGCAGCTTTTCCTTTACTGTTTTTTTTTTTAACAACTTAAGAACTAGAAATAATTTCAAACTTTCCTTCTCGGTAGGCTGACAGGGCAGCAAGATGTAGGGATTCCCTCTCAGATCAGCATCTTCATAGTAAGTAAAAGACTTCAGAACCACACCTAGAGGCTGTGTCCATAAGGCAGCTCTCCAGCTTAAAAGCGGAGAAATGGATTCCAACTATAAACAGGTGGACTTTAAGGACGACTCCAGAAGGATCCATATGCCCCTTTCGTGCGAGAACACCAGAACTGTCTCCTTAGTTATGAGACCTATAAAGAAAGCCAGTAGCAGTGACAATGGTGTAGATTATAGCCTTAAAAGAAAAAGCAAAGCATATTTCTGAAAAGGAGTATAACAGAAAATTCACATTATAGAAACTAACTGTATTCTGAATAAAATTCAAGAAAGCATGGATTCTACGTAAACAGACCAAAGATTACATGACAGACCGAGATGAAGAGGGTCCTGGCTGAGAAACAAAAATGTCCAATTATTTGAATGAAATAAGAAATGATATTAAAGAATTTAAATTAACATGAAAATGTAGAAATGACACAATTGGTATTGCAGAAAATAGAATCAATATGAAAGAAAAGTTTAAGACGGTCTCTTGGCATACAGAGGAAGGGGGTAATAACAAAGAAGCTGACAGATATAGAAGGCAGAGAACAAAAAATTTACATTCAAATAATAGGTGTACTTGAAAAAGAGAAATACACTGAGCAAAAGTAAGACTTGTTTTACTGATTCTAAGGAATACATTTTTTTTAATTTTAGCATCTCTGAAATTGGGCTGTGACTTATAATTGGTGGATTCTTACAGTGATAATGGGCAACATCTTTGTGATACACAAATAAGGGTACATCTTACAGAGAAGGCATCTTATATTCAATAAAATGTGTTAGTTTAAAACATAGTAGAAGAAAATCTTCCTGTGTCAGAGTAAGCAAGATTGTCACCACGTGGGTAAGATGCCTACCCCAGTAGAAGTCACTTTGGCCAGAGAAGTGGGTCTTCTCAGAATATGGAAGTCTCCAATAAGACCAGGGGAAGAACATTTTTTGGAACAGGGCAAAACAGCTGGGTGGGAGTGTTTGGAGGTGAAGTATTTGAGGCCAACATTTCACAAAAGAAGCAGAAAGTGGTGCTGTGCAGAAGAAACAAATAGTATAGCATCATTATTAATTGTGAAAACACAGAAACCATATAAAAGTCCATGAAAATAAATATGGTTAAAGATGTTATGGTATTTCCATACAAAGAAATAGCATTTGCCATGAAAAAACAATGATAGTCTTTCTTTTTTTTTAATTATTTATTTTTGGCTGCATTGGGTCTTTGTTTCTGCGCGCAGGCTTTTCTCTGGTTGAAGCGAGCGGGGGCTACTCTTTGTTGCAGTGCTTGGGCTTTTCATTGCGGTGGCTTCTCGTTGTGGAGCACGGGCTCTAGGTGCACAGGCTTCGGTAGTTGTGGCACGTGGGCTCAGTAGTTGTGGCTCACGGGCTCTAGAGCGCAGGCTCAGTAGTTATGGCGCACAGGCTTAGTTGCTCCATGGCATGTGGGATCTTCCTGGACCAGCGCTCGAATCCATCTCCCCTGCATTGGCAGGTAGATTCTTAACCACTGTGCCACCAGGGAAGTCCAGTGATAGTCTTTCTTTAGCAGGGTTCCTTAAAGTGTGGGCGGCATCTGCATTGGGATCACCTGGAGGTGCTTGTTCAAAAGGCAAATTGCTGGGCCCCATCCCAGGCCTTCTAAATCCGAATCTCCAGGAATCTACACCCTTAGTGAACTACCCAAGTGATTCCCATTGGTTTCATGAACTGACACAGAAAATGGCCAGGATAAGCACATGATATTTTCATATGGCCTTTCTGCTGAAGCCATGTGACAAAGGTAGCATTTTTTTTTTTAAAGCAAACCACTAAAGCTTCGTGTTTTTAAAATGATTATTACCAAATAAGGTGCAAAATAAGCATCTCCTCCTACCCCGGGGAAGAGAGGCAGGGTGAGGAATGGGCTGAGGTTCAGGGAGAAGGGTGAAAGGGGTGGAGATGAGAAATGAGATGAGAATTGGCAGGAACCAGGATTCTGTTTACCACCTCTGCTTGTCCCAGAAAGAGCCACTCCCCATTCTAAGCAATGGTCTTCAATTACCCTATGAAGTTTGCAGTTAGGACCTGCCTGCCCATTTCCAGGTAAGATACCCCACCTGCAAATAACAGGCTTCCAAGGAATGAACTTAACCCATTTCTGTATAGTCATACCCATCTTCTATACACAAAAGAACCCCAGAGAGAAGTCTTAAAAGCTTTTCAGTGTGACTGAGGCAGGACCAGAATCAAACAGCATTAAGGTGTGACAGCTGTTGAGGACCGTGAGCCATCTACTGACGTTCCATTTCTCTCGCGCTGCACCGTGCCTGTCTGCCTTGAGAAGCAGCTGCCCTTGGACAAAGCCCCCTCAGAGGACATGCAGGGGTGCACGGTCATCCTCAGCTTTACCTGCTCTTATGACAGCGATTTACTGGAGATTTTTGTGCAGATCAAACATACTTATTTGCTTTATGAAATATCCATCTTTGCCTTTCATGTTGAAAGAGAAAATCCAAAAGTACTGGAAAACTGATCATCTTTTCAGCATCTCTGCAGGAAGATATGGTACAGTTAGAGTAATCGTATTACTTTTTTTAAAGGCCCATAGCACTAACATTACAATATATGTTAAAATGGAGATCTTTCTGTGAGGTATTCATGAATTCACCAAATGATTATATACCCTGGTTTGTGCTATCTGTTGGAATTTTTTCCTAAATGGTCAGATAGAACTTTTTAACTTAATGAGGTTTTTTTCTTTTTTTTAAAGGAAAGGGGGAGGGTTTTTGTTTTTTATTTATTTATTTTTGGCTGTGTTGGGTCTTCGTTTCTGTGCGACAGCTTTCTCTAGTTGCGGCAAGCGGGGGCCACTCTTCATCGCGGTGCGCGGGCCTTTCACTGTCGTGGCCTCTCGTGTTGTAGGGCACAGGCTCCAGACGCACAGGCTCAGTAGTTGTGGCTCACGGGCCTAGTTGCTCCGCGGCATGTGGGATCTTTCCGGACCAGGGCTCAAACCCGTGTCCCCTGCATTGACAGGCAGATTCTCAACCACTGCGCCACCAGGGAAGCCCCTTAATGAGTTTTTGAAAGCTTTCTTCGTGTGTTTATTTCAAGTCTTATCAGCTGTATAGGAAGCGTAATGTACTTAAAGTATTTAATCTGAAACCAACACTGCTATATTTTCATACTGTCATTCAGCCTTCATTCTCTGGAACACCCACTGCAGATCTGGCTATGGGTGAGGGGGTCGAGGGGGTAGGAGGGATGCAAAGATGGACGATTTGGTCCTTTTCCTCAAACAGCACTTAATCTCATGGGGAAGACTGTATGCATGCTCCATTGTCTGATACATGGTGCGATGGGGCTGGGCCATGGACGCACAGGGGATGAACTGGTTCCCTTTGCCTGTGAGAGTCAGGAAAACCCTGATAGAACAGGTGATCATCCAACTGGGTCTTCAAGGCTGGCTGGGGTTTTATCAGTTGGGAATGGAGCAAGGTTTTCCCCTGGAGAATGGAGCAGAATATGCAAAGGCTTGGTGGATGGGGCTTCCCTGGTGGCGCAGTGGTTAAGAATCCACCTGCCAATGCAGGGGACAGGGGTTCAAGCCCTGGGCCGGGAAGATCCCACATGCCGTGCAGCAACTAAGCCCGTGCACCACAACTACTGAGTCCGCATCCCACTACTACTGAAGCCTGCGCGCCTAGAACCCATGCTCCACAACAAGAGAAGCCACCGCAGTGAGAAGCCCGCGCACCGCAACAAAGAGCAGCCACATAAGCTGTGACGAAGTGAGAGAGTGGCATGGACATATATAACGTAAAATAGATAGCTAGTGGGAAGCAGCCGCATAGCACAGGGAGATCAGCTCGGTGGTTTGTGACCACCTAGAGGGGTGGGATAGGGAGGGTGGAAGGGAGGGGGATGCAAGAGGGAAGAGATATGGGAACATATGTATATGTATGACTGATTTACTTTGTTATAAAGCAGAAACTAACACACCATTGTAAAGCAATTATACTCCAATAAAGATGTTAAAAAAGACAAATTGCATCAAAAGAAAGAGAAAATAAAAGCCTAATTCATTCTGGTAAAAAAAAAAAAGTCGAAAATAATATCTCATTTTTGAAATTACCCATGAAAACTGGCAACCACTCTGTTGAATAAAATATTTAGCAAATTTTAAAAAAATACATAAATAAAAAACTCTCAGACCTAAAAAATAGTAGCCACCGCTCACCGCAACTAGAGAAAGCCCGCACAGCAACAAAGACACAATGCAGCCAAAAATAAAAATAAAAATAAATAAAATAAATAAAAAGATTGGTGGAAAAAAATAGTTGAAATAGGAGTTTATAAGACCCCATGCCAGTAACTTTGAACTTTATCATATAGGTTATGGGGAGAAAATAAGTATTAAAATATACAACTGCCCAATGACACAAAGCCTAATGACACAATATCTTCCATGTTAGAGATGCTCAGGAAGGCAAAACAATTGTCCACTTAAGAGAAATGGAAATTTGAAGACACTAGTTGATATATCATACATCCGTGGCCCCCATATGCCAAAAAGAATGAATTAAATGGAGAAAGAGCTAGCAAGGTAGAGGTTAGAAAGACAAGTGCAACTCTTAGTAATAACATCAGAAATCAAAAGTCCTCAAAGGAGTAAGAGCTATAACAAAATTCCTTAGCTTTTGTAACTTCCTTCCTGTAATTTTGGCGACCTAAAATACGTAGTTATTAGCAAAAAAAATTCCCTGAGAAAGAACTAGATTTTTGCCTTCCTGGACAGCGGGGAAGTAAGAGGTTAAAGAAGGTTCACTGCATGCTACAGCCATTTTTAAGCGAGAGAAGATTCTCCAGGGGTAAATGATGGTGACACTGAAGAGAGGGTGGAGGCACTTGGGTGTGGGGACATTTGTCGTTGGGTCTCTGCAGCAGCCCCTTCTTCTGCAACCTCCCTCTTCCCTGTCATTCAGCTCCATGGTTCCCACCAGAGGCGTTACATCCTTACATCCCCCGACTCCCTGGAAAGAGCTGAGTAGCGCAGGGATGGCACCTGGCCCACACTGCACCACTTTTCCCTTCCTCAAGATTGGTGGGCCTCAGACCAGAGAAGACTTACAGGTCATTGCCTCTCCAGAAATTGGGAGCTGTGGTGACCACATTTCCAAAGGTGGAGAAAGCTGCTCTCAGAGAGAACGGCATAGCTGACCCACAGAGAAGCAGAGATGGCAGTGAAGGAGAATGTGGTGCAGTGGGGCCCTGTGTCAGCTGAACTGTGTGGCCAGCCTCTGTGTGGCCTCACATTGTATGACCTTGTTTGACACTAAGATCTTGCATCATCTGATGCAGGCTGCTTTATCAAAAATCAGTTCACCAGTGCACATGTGGTCGACAGGACTGTGCTGTATGTATACTTGGAAATTGTTAAGCAGGTGAAGTTTTTATTATGTGGCTTTTCTTTCCAGTTTTTTAAAAATAGATTTTAAAAAATCAATTTGCCAAAAGTCAATTTGCCAAGTGGCCAGTTCACTGAATTTGCAAAAATTTGCAGAGTTACCAAAAACTGGTTTCGAGGAATATCCTTCTTGAATTTGTTCCTTGTAACAGCATTTTAAGGCATGTTCAGGTTAAAGAAAACTAAGCCTTTTGGATTAGCTTAGTCTTTTTGTGAATTTTAGCTGAAAAATGGACTTCACTCTATTTGCACATGTATTGTTTGGAGTTTATTTAGAATGGTTAGGAAAGGATATCCTTTTGTTAGATACCTGCAAAGAACCAGCAAGAACATATGTCTTTTATACAAGCGTTGTGCTCTTAGGGCCTCAAAAGTCCATAGAACCATTCCCAAATAGCAGTGCCACATGTTATGGTTTGACTCACAGAGAGGCAGCCTGCATTTCAGGTCATCCAGACTCAAGCTTTTCCTAGAAACTGGCACCACCCACTTTCCACACCAGATCTTAAAATACAAAGCAACTGTCAGAATCCACAGATGTTAACATTTCCTTATGGGAAATTTAGTTTATACTAAATCTTCAAATTCTCCTTCAGTTATTTTCCATTTGATATTTAGTACTCTTCCATCAAATTTGCCCAAATGACTAATTCATCTCATTTACCAATTTACCAAAAATTTGTTCCTTTTGACTCTTTATAAAGTTTACAATTCAGTTAGATGAGATGGCAATTAATAGCTTTTGAGAATTTCCAGGAAGTGTAATTGATCAGTTTTCATAACAACAGTCTAAGGAGTCCCTTTGTCTCTGGCCCTGCTGTTGTAGCTGGAAGTAGCCGGAAGAGAGGAAGGAAGAGAGGAGAGTGTGTGCCCCATGCACCTGGGTGCCAATCCTGGTGGGGAGGGGGGACAAAAGGGACAGGCTGATAGGTGAGGGAGAGCCGGATGGCCCAAGAACCGTAAGTGTCCAGCCAATCCATCCAGCAAAAACTGGATAAACAAAAAAACAGTTTTGTTAAATATGCAAATTTGACAAATTTGTCATTCAGCATATTGATCTTTGGTGAATTCACATTTGGCAAATTACTTTTCCTCAATGAATTGTCCTAGTTCATAACAGGTTCCCCTCACTTAAGCTAGTAGGAACTGGGTTTGTGTCCCTGTATCCAGAAGTCCTAACTCAATGCACTGAAGTCCTGCAAAAGTCAACAGTTTTGATACACTTGTACCTACTAATAAATAATATAGCAGATGTTGTTGGATCTTGGTAAAACATATAGTTGGTACTTTATTGCCAACATTTAGTATTCCTCCTAAGATACCTGTTGAACCTGCCTCTAAACTCTTTTTTTTTTTTTTTTTAATTTATTTTTTTTGGCTGAGTTGGATCTTTGTTGCTGTGCACAGGCTTTCTCTAGTTGTGGAGAGCGGGGGCTACTCTTTGTTGCGGTGCGTGGGCTTCTCACTGCAGTGGCTTCTCTCATTGTGGAGCACAGGCTCTAGGCGCACAGGCGTCAGTAGTTGTGGCACACGGGCTCTAGAGCGCAGGCTCAGTAGTTGTGGCGCACGGGCTTAGTTGCTCTGCGGCATGTGGGATCTTCCCGGACCAGGGCTCGAACCCATGTCCCCTGCATTGGCAGGCAGATTCTTAACCACTGAACCACCAGGAAAGTCCTCTAAACTCTTTCTGGAGTCTCTTTAGCAGATTCAAGTGTCCCTGTTTTGTAAATGTTGGGGTGTTAAACTCATCTGTAGGTATAAGAGATGTTCCTTTATAAATTGATATTGTGAAGTTGTATTTTATCCAATTTAACTTTGCTGATTTTGTAACTGAGCTTTTTAAAAAATGCTTGAGAATCTGCCAGTTGTTGGTTGTAGTTTTTTCCTCGTCTCTGGGCATCAACATTGAAGACATCAGTTATTTGGAATTTTTAATTGCTGTGTTAGTGTCTGCGTTGCCAGACAGACATCATTCCATTTTCTTCCTTCTCCATCCAGAGACATATTCTCGTCTCTATGTTTTATTTTTTTGATTGACGTAAAGTTGATTTACAATGTTGTGTTAGTTTCTGCTGTACAGCAAAGTGATTCAGTTATACATATGTATACATTCTTTTTTATATTCTTTTCTATTATGGTTTATCACAGAATATTGAATATGGTTCCCTATGCTATACAGTAGGACCTTGTTGTCCTTGTCTATATGTTTTCAATTCTTCCCAGCATTATTTTAATTTTTCCTCAAGGGTGAAATAAAAAAACCTAATACACAATTGAAATGAAAACAATAGATTGTCAAGTCTGTTGGAAGAAAATGGATTTTGTAATGACAAATGAGGCAAGTCTGAGGATAGCCAAACTTGAGACTTTAGCAAGCAGGTCTCAAAAAAATACAGAAAATGTGAGTGTTAATCCATGACTAAACCCTCTAAAATAAAATATGCTCCAGAAAAGAAACATTTCCCTTACTCATGAAATCTCTACAGTTTTATATAACAAACAGGGGAGGAAATTAAAGAAACCAACGTGGCTGAACCTAAATCAGCCTGAGCTCAGATTTAAGAAAACTAGGGGGAAAGATAGAAGGAAGGTGGTAACCACAAGCAGTGATAAAAATGTCAGTTGCCCGTAAAAATACTGTCAAGAAGACCTACGTCATAGATGAGCTGAGACTTGGGGAAAATAATAATAAAAATGAGGGAAGAACACTGCTTTGTTGAACAAGGATGGGAAAGCGGTATCATGTGAATAGAAGGTGTTTTCATTTTACCCATCAAGAAATGTTTCTGAAACTAAAAGCAAGCATTAGGGAAAGTAAAGCCCAACTAAGAAAAAGAAGACAGCTGGATGCTGTATTAGTTCCAACCTCCAAGCCAGGTGACTCCCATCCCGAGACTCTGGAAAGATTCAGTAGGAGCCCCCGTCCACTGGCAGGAATCTTTGAGCAGCCAGAGAGAATGGAAAAGGTGCCCCCAAACTGAAGACAAGCTTTCCTAGTTTTGCAAATGTGAACAGGGATCCAAAAATTATAATTCTTGTTGAACCTGACATAATCTTTCAGCAAAAGTCTAAAATCAACAGTTATATTTTATAAGTACTTAGTGAAAAAAGTAACAAAAGTGAGAAGAAATTGAGTTAGAACTCACCTCTCAATGATTTCTCTCAAACAATGACTTAGGTAAAGACATATTTACCAAGTTTGCAAATAGCGCAAACCCAGGAAGGATAACTTGTATTTTGGATGACAGAATCAGGATTCAAAATATCATCAGGCTAGAATAATGAGAAGAAACCACAAAAATGACATAAATGTAAAGTTCTGCCTTTGGGTTCAAAATGTCATTTGCACACATGTGCCCTAGGAAAGCCTCTTGGGGGGGTGGCGTGAGACCCCCCAAGACTCTAGTATCTGTGATTCAGTCATGTGCAGCACTGGCGTGCAGGTAAGAAACTTACTGCTAGAGAGGAAAGCAAGAGATCATTCTTTCATATTTAATTGGAACCATTTTCTTGAATTTTCAGAGGGCAAGGAGCATAGAATTTTCTAGAGCTTAGAACACTGAAATAGTGCCAGAAAACAAATTCTTGTGTTTTGCTCAGTTGTTTCAACATGGCATACGTTCCTGGCCAGACCCTCTGCAGAGCCCAGGCTTCTCTCTGTAGAGGGGGAAGGTTTGCTTTGTTGAACTCAAAGCCCATCATCCAGCCTTTCTGAAAAAGGTAATAGCAGTTACTTCCTTTAGCTTCTCTTTGACACCAAGAAAAATTGTTCCCAGCCTCCTTTTCTTCATATTTGAGACCAAAAGAAATAGCCAACATGACATTTATGATTTTTTAAATGGTTTTTGCATTTAATATCTTGCTTATGGCTTTCCTGTTAACTTGTCTAAAAAATTATGGAATGTCAAATTTTCTGTAATTGTCATTATTAATTTTTATTTATTTATTTATTTTTGGCTGTGTTGGGTCTTCGTTGCTGCGCACGGGCTTTCTGTAGTTGCAGTGAGCGGGGGCTACTCTTTGTTGCAGTGCACGGGCTTCTCATCACGGTAGCGTCTCTCGTTGTGGAGCACAGGCTCTAGGTGCGCGGGCTTCAGTAGTTGTGGCGCGGGCTCAGTAGCTATGGCGCGTGGGCTCAGTAGCTGTGGCTCGCCGGCTGTAGAGCACAGGCTCCGTAGTTGTGGTGCACAGTCTTAGTTGCTCCACGGCATGTGGGATCTTCCCAGACCAGGGCTCAAACCCGTGTCCCCTGCATTGCAGGTGGATTCTTAACCAGTGCACCACCAGAGAAGTCCCATCGTTATTAATTTTATAACCAGAACAAATATTTAAAAGTTATGAGATTATTTTAGAATATCTTTTCTTCTAGAAACAAAACAACTAAAAACCAGTAAATTCCCATGAAATTTTCATAGTGGAAAAAAATCAGCTTGATCACATGCATCCATCCTTGGTGAGAGAGAGTCATTACTAAATGAAGCAAAGAGTTATATATCCTGGTCTTAGAAAGATACCAGGCCTAGAGATAGCATAGAAAATGAAAAGAACCTGACTGAGGCTGTAAGGAGAAAAGAAATTTTGGTATAAAATGGAATAGGAAAGCAGCCTTACAATAGTACTAGATGACTCAGAGAACCCCTTATCAGAAAAAAAAAATCAAGGAACAGTTTGTTAAAGAATATTATATTGCTTTCTAACCAAGACAAATTAAAAAAACTCAAGCCCAGCCTCACTAAATTATGCCATTCAGAATTAGTAACTTCTGACTTTCCACATCTGAGGCTTCTTTGATGCATGGCGATTCTTGGCCTTCTCTGTTCAGCATGTGCATTGAATTTACAGACCTGGAAGGAATGAGTATTTGACAGGAAACAGTATGTCTTCTGGTCTTAACTCCACCACCAGCTCGCTATAAGCCCTTGAGCAGATCAACCTTTTTTAATCAAGATTAAAAGTCTTCACCAAATTTCTTTATTCATTTAAAAAAATATATTTCTATTTTCATGATGAAAAAGCTCTGGAGATGTTTCACAACGGTGTGAAACATTACT
Organism: Balaenoptera physalus; assembly: GCF_965194825.1. Lineage (NCBI taxonomy): Eukaryota > Metazoa > Chordata > Mammalia > Artiodactyla > Balaenopteridae > Balaenoptera > Balaenoptera physalus. The sequence goes on from NC_138901.1 coordinate 46,452,235, forward strand.
GAACTGTACACTTACAAATGGTTAAGATAGTAAAAACAAAATAAAAGTCAGTGTTGGCTACTGAGCACCATAGAAGCAGGGTGAGGGGGATATATCTTGAGGCTCAATCATATATCAGACATTGTCTTAGGCATAGTGACACAAAGACCCACCTCCTGCCATCGAGAAGCTTGTGGTCTGTCAAAGGAGATGAATGCATAACTCATAATAAGCTTATAAGAGTATAAAGAAAGCGGCTTAATGCACAAAGGTCAGAGTATATCTTTAGACCAAAGTGAGAGACGTGAAAAATGTTCTGGGGAAACTTCATCAAAGAGGAGTGGTGTTTGTACCAGGCTTAAAAGGAGATCTCCAAAGTTTAAAAAGTGGCCTTCCACGTCTAGCCAAGATGGAGTAACAAGGATGAAACTTACCCTCTTACCTGATACAACAAAAAAAGCAGACAAAATATATGAAACAATAGTTTTCAGGATACTAGATATCAGACAGTGAAGGATGGTGATCCCTGAGAGACAGAGAACAAATGAGGTGAGCCCTACAGCTGCCCTAGCTTACTGCCTTGAGAGAATATCCAGGCTGTGGCACAGGGAGGGGGAACCACCATGGAGCCTGAGGGCCTGGGAGACTAAGGCCACTGAAGTTTACAGGTCAAAGTAACAGAGGAGAGAGCTGCACAGAAAACTGGAGATCTGCAAGGGCCTCTGGTAAGTATCCACCTGAATACTAATCAGCACATGTTGTTAGAAAACCACCTGAGGACAAAAGAACAATCAGGAAGATTAGAAGGAGCAGTGCCTGGTACTCAGAGACTGGGGAGTAGTACCTGTTCCCAGCAGCCAGACTGGAAAACCTCATTAATTCACGGGGCATTAAATATAGTGCTCAGAAGGATCTTGCTTCAGTAGTGGGGAATAATTGGCCCTAGACTGAGCACTGCTCTGGTTTCCTCTAACAGATTTGAAAGTAAGACCCAAAAGGATCAAATTATTTCCAAGTAACTTAACTGCAACCCAGAAAAAGCTCAAGAATATTTATAGGAATACAAAATTATCCACCGTCAAGTAGGTAAAATTCACTGTGTCTGGCATTCAATCAAAAATTAGCAAGCCTGCAGAGAAGCAGGAGAATGAAACCCATTATGAGGATAAAAATCAATCAGAACCAAGCCAGAACTGCCACAGATGTTAGAAATAACCAACGGGACATTAAAATAGTTATTATCACTTTATTATAACAGTTAAAGACATGGAAGATATCAAAAAAGACCCAAGTCAAACTTCTAGAAGTGAAAACTACATCTGACATGAAAATACACTGGATGGGATTGATAGCATATTAGATATTGAAGAAATAAAGATTATTATTAATAAAGTGAACCTGAAGACATAGCAATAGAAAGTATCCAAAATGAAGCACACAGAGAAAAATTTTTTGAAGAAGGAACAGATCATCAGTGAACTATGGGATAACTTCAGCCAGTCTAATATATGGGTAAATGAAGTCCCCGACCAAAGGGGGAAGACAGAAAAAAATATTTAAAGAAATAATGGCTGAAAACTTTCCAAATTTGATGAAAATCTCATAAACCGACAAATCCTAGAAATTACACCCAAAAAATCATGAAGAAAATTACACCAAGGCATATCACAATCAAATTGCTCAAAACCAATGATAAAAATAAAAACTAAAAGGCAGCCAGAGGAAAAAGACACATTTTATACAAAGGAATAAATATAAGGCTGTAGCAAATCTCCCATTAGTACCAATGAAAAGTGAGAAAGCAGAACAACATCTTTAAAATACTGAAGGAAGAAACTGTCAACCTACAATTCTATACCAATCGGTAATAGCTTTCAAAAATGAAAGTGAATTAAAGACCTTTCAGACACACAAAGGCTGAAACAGTGCATTTACCAGTAGATTCACAGCACAAGAATGTTAAAGAATGTTAAAGTCCTTCAGGCAGAAAAAAATATATATACTAGATGGAAATACAAATCTCCACAAACGAATAAAGAGCACTAGAAATAGCAGCTATGTGGGTAAATATATAAGCTTCTTTCCTTGCTACTTCAATCTTTTTAAAGGCAATTGTTTAAAGAATGACAGTAACAAAGTAATATGGGTCAATTCATAAATTGACCATAACCAACCTAATTGTTCATGCCCCTAATAAGAGAGTTTCAAAATATGTGAAGCAAAAACTGATAGAACTACAAGGAAAAATGGAGAAATACACAATTACAGTTGTAAATTTCAATGCCCCCTCTCTCAGTAATTGATAGAACAAGTCAACAGAAAAATAAGTAGGCATATGGAAGACCTGAACCACACTGTCAACTGAATTGACCTAATTGACATTTATAGAACATTCTACCTAACAGCATGAGAATACACATTCTCTTCAAGTACATATTTGCCAAGATAGACCATATTCTGGGCCATGATACAAGTCACAATTAATATAAAGGATTCAAGGTCCCTGCCATAATGAAATAAAATTAGAAATCAATAACAAAAAGATCGCCGAAAAATCTCCAAATAAGTAGAAGCCAAATAACACACTTCAGAGCAACACACAGGTCAAAGAGTTGATTAAAATGAAGGATAGAAAGTATTTTGAACTGCATGAAGATGAAAACACAGCATATCAAAATTTATGTAATGCTGCTAAAGCAATTCTTGGGTGGAAATTTATAGCACTAAATGCCTAGAACAGAAAAGGAGAGAGGTCTCAAATCAGTGAGGTCGGCTTCCGCTTCAAGAAACTAGAAAAATAAGAGTAAATTAAACAAAATAAGCAAAAAAAAAAAAGAAAGAAAGAAAAAAGAAGACAATAAAAAATCAAAGCTGAAATCAATGAAATAGAAAGCAGAAAAACAGTAGCAAATATCAGTCAGACCAAAATAAAATAGATCAGCATCTAATCAGATGAAGAGGAAAAACAGATGACACAAATTACCAGTATCAGGATGAGAGAGGTGATATGCATACAGCTTCTATAGATACTAAAAAGATTCAAAGGGAATATTATTATTAACATTTTATGCCAGTAAATTTGACAGCTTACATGAAACGGGCAGATTCTTTAAAAGGCACAAACTACACCAAAGCTCACACAAGAAGAAATAAATAACCACAATATTTCTTTGTCTATTAAGGAAATTGAATTAGTATTTAAAACTTTCCCACAGAGAAAACTCCAGGTCCAGGTGGCTTCACTGGTGAATTCTATACATTTAAGGAAAAAAATACCAGGTATATACAAACTCTTCCAGAACACTGAAAAGGAGACACTTCCCAACTCATTCTACGAGGCCAGCCTTACCCTGATACCAAAACCAGACAAAAATATTACAAGAAAAGAAAACTACAGAACAATATCCATTGGGAACATAGATATAAAAAATCTAAGCAAAACTGAGTATATCCACTTCAGCAGTATATAGAAGGAAAAATCAAATCCAACAATATATAAAACGAATAATACATTATGACCAAGTGAGATTTATCCCAAGCATGCAAGGTTGATTTAACATTCAAAAATCAATCTATGTAATTCACCATGTAAATAAACTAAGAAGAAAAACCATATGACATCTCAATAGATGCAGGAAAAGCATTTGATAAAATCCAACATCCGTTTCTGATAAAAACTCTCAGCAGACTAACAATAGAAGTAACTTCCTCAATCTGATAAAGGGCATCTGTGAAAAGTCTTTCACCATGTTTAATGGTGAAAGATTGAATGCTTTCCCCCTCAGACAGGATTCAGCACAATTGGATATTTTTAGGATAGTTACATTGTCCATTTTGGATAATTGTATTAATTGGATAATTTGTATTGTCTCTTTATAGTGTCACTTTGGGAAACAGTGGCAGTTTTTTAAAAAGTTAAACATACCTAACCCTCCTAGGAATTTACCGAAGGGAAAAATGAATGCATATAAGCACATAAAGACTCATACACAAACGTTCATGGCAGCTTTATTTGTAACAGTCAACTACAGGGAATAGCCCAAATGTCCATTAACAGGTGAATGGATAAGCAAGCTGTGGTATCCGTACAGTGGACTCCCACTCAGCAATAAAAAGAATGACTATTGATACACACTGCCACATGGCTGAATTTCAAAATTCATTTCAAAATGGACACTTGGTCAAAGAAGCCCACCTTAAAAATGTACATACTGTATGATTCCGTTTCTATAAAACTCTAGAAAATACAAACTAAGCTACAGTAACAGGAAGCACATCATAAGTGGTTATCTGGGAAAGGAGGGTAGGTGGGGAGGAGGCAAGAAGAAGAGATTACAAAGGAGAACAAGGAAACTTGTGGGGGGCAGCAGATATTTTGAGCATGGCCATGCTTTCAGGGTATATACACATCTCAGAACTTTTCCTATTGTACACTTCAAATGTGTGGAGTTTATCAGATGTCAGTGATGCCACAATGAAGCTGTTAATAAGCTTGGAACTGGGCTCTAGAGTCTAGTGAAGGAGGTCCAGGTGAGATGGGTCAGTGCATTGGGGGTAGAAGAAAACAGCATGAACAAAGCCATAAAGGGAATACTTGAAAATACATGGGCTCTGTTCTGAGAACAGTGAGAAGTAGTCTGGTGTGGCAGCCTCAGAGGTTGTACAGAGGGAGTGGCAAGAAATACTAGAAAGGTATGTAGGTGTGACCAGATTGTCAAGGAACTTGAAGGCAATGTCATGAGTCTGAATTGATGCCAAAGCAGGAGGAAGTTGCCAAGGAGAACATGCAGAGTGAAAAGAGGGACCAGATTGGAACCCTAGGCAAATCCCGTGTTTAATGGATGGGAAGTCAAAAGGGTAGAAGGAGACTTGAGGGAAGTAATCTCTTGGAAAGAAGAGGACAGCATGATCAAATGCCTCAGCGTAAAAGGAGATTAAGACCCGGAAAAATCCCTTTGACTTGGTGGCCTTAGAAAGTGCGTTTATTTAAGTGTTGGAGGTAAAAGCCAAATTGCAAATAATAGAATTAATCAAAAAGATTGAATGGAAGTATAGTCTGATCTTTAAAATGTTAGCTTATCTCTTTCTATTCTAAATTCTATGACTTGACACTCAGAAATTTAATTTTTTTTGTACTGTACCAGTTCAGAAAAACCAGCTCCGGATATCTCTTTTGTGAGTGAGAACCTGAAAGTCCAGATGTAGATGTTCTAAACTTGACCGGCCAGTGCTGACTCCCCGATGAGCAAGGTTCTGAAGTTGTTATTCTTCCGCTAGGTGAAAGCAGTAATTCTGCAATTGGTAAACAGTGGTTGATCCTAAGAGATCAGGGTACAATTCTCAAACCTTATACACATGGGGATTCTGATACCCCATCTCCCATGGGACCCTCTGTTATTTGATAGCAGTTTATTGGACCTCTCATGTGGGTTGAAAAAAGAACTTAAGGGACTTCCCTGGTGGCGCAGCAGTTAAGAATCCGCCTGCCAATGCAGGGGACATGGGTTCCAGCCCTGGTCCGGGAAGATCCCACATGCCGCGGAGCAACTAAGCCCGTGCACCACAACTACTGAGCCTGCGCTCTAGAGTTTGCGAGCCACAACTGCTGAGCCCGTGTATCACAACTACTGAAGCCTGCACGCTCTAGAGCCCATGCTCCGCAACAAGAGAAGCCACCACAATGAGAAGCCCGCGCATTGTAGGGAAGAGTGGCCCCCGCTCACCACAACTAGAGAAAGCCTGCAAGCAGCAACAAAGACCCAGTGCAGCCAAAATAAATAAATAAATAAAATTATTTTTTAGAAAAAGAACTTAAGGCCACGAACAAAGGGAAATCGTTTTACAAAGTAACTTGTTTTATGTATATGAGCTTTCAGAGACATATTCTACTACTTTCTTATATACAATTTCTGCCAATTGTTTCTTATATTTTATAAACCCAAGCATTCTAATAGCTAACTCCAGGGTCTCTTTGAAACTTGTTTCTGCATCTTAAAAGTCATCCCATCTGTCGGATTCTTATTTCAGTGCTATTTTCAACTGTCACTAGTGGAAGCTAAATCATATTCACTATTTTGTGACTAGACTCTGAATCCTTGGTAAATAAACTCAGCATTGTCAGTTAAATGATAGCCATCTGTTCAGAAGAACAGAACTCAAACCTGAAAGTATACCTTTAGCAAAAGGAAAGGTGTAAAAATAAACATCTCAGCACCCGACAAACCTTGGTTAATTGTTAGATATTACACATTATTCCTGTTCTAAGTCACTTAACCTTTCTAGAAGAGAGGCAGTAATAAATCAAAGCTGGTGTTTATCACATTGAGAAGATGTGAATATTAACTCCCGGAAGCACATTTCTTAGCCCCTGGCCTACCATCATATCATGTAGTCCAGGTGGGTGGTTTTGATATCCTGAACAGTGTGTGAGGTGCTTTTGATATGTGTTACAGAATTTTCTTTAGGGTTTTATACTGTTCAGAAAACCTTTTCACCTTTGTTGCATAAAAGATTAGACAGTTACAGTCGTCCCCAGGAAGCCTTGGCAGGTGACTCTAAAAGCAGATTCCTGGGGAATTCCCTGGTGGCGCAGTGGTTAAGAATCCACCTGCCAACGCAGGGGACACAGGTTCCAGCCCTGGTCTGGGAAGATCCCACTTGCTGCGGAGCAACGAAGCCCATGCGCCACAACTACTGAGCCTGGGCTCTAGAGCCCACGAGCCACAACTACTGAGCCCACGCACCACAACTACTGAAGCCCGTGTGCCTAGAGCCCGTGCTCCGCAACAAGAAAAGCCACCGCAATGAGAAGCCCGTGCACTGCAACGAAGAGGAGCCCCCGCTCGCTGCAACTAGAGAAAGCCCGCGTGCAGCAACGAAGACCCAACTCAGCCAAAAATAAATAAAGTTATTAAAAAAATAATTTAAAATAGTAAAAGCAGATTCCTGGGGACTTCCCTGGTGGTACAGTGGTAAAGAATCCACCTTCCAGTCCTCAGGGGACGTGGACTAGATCCCTGGCTGGGGAACTAAGATCCCACATGCCACGTGGCAACTAAGCCCGTGCACCACAGCTCTTGAGCTCACCAGCCTCGACAAGAGAGCCCACGTGCTGCAAACTACAGAGCCCACGCACAGACGGAGCGGACCGCACACCATAACAAAAAGATCCCACACGCCTCAACAAAGATCCCATGTGCCGCAACTAAGACCCAACGCAGCCAAAAAATAAATAAATAAAAATAAGGAAAATAAATATGTTTAAAATAAGTAAATAAATAAATAAATGCAGGTTCCTGAATGTGCTGTCCTTTGTAGCTTCCATCCTGGATAGAGGAGTAAGAAGGTCAGGAGACCCAGGTTCCTTTAAATATAAAACCTTATGGTTTAAAAGCTTGCCATCAGTTATAGTGCTTGGAACCTAAAATAGCAAATAGGGCAGAGTAGCACGCTTGCCAGTTCTACAGTGTTCTTCGTCTTGCACATTTGGGAAAAGAGATTTTTTTGACATTCTTCCTCTTCCTTCTCCCTGACTCTCCCCTGATCTACCTAGCAATGAGTTAAACTTATTGCAATTTTGTTCTCAGATTCTATTAGCAGATTCCCTTTAGTAGTAAAAAGGAGTCCGATATAAGGCTTTTTGTGGCTTTCAGGTTCCTGTCTGCCTTGTTTCTGCACCTCTGCTGTTGTCAGATCTCTCAGACGAGGGCACTGATTGACCACAAACCAAAACAAAAAGATGCTCCCTTGCTGATAAGCATCATTGGAACCTAGCTTTTAAGAAGTCCTATTTTCTTTCCGGTGCTGTGGGTATGCTGAACCCGGGATTGATGGCTACTAGAGGTAGTTGAGCAGATAATCATCGTGGGAACTCTGGAGTCCATGTGATGAACTTATTCCTCACCCCTCAACCTAGCTATCATTTCTCTGAAGAGCAGTCATCCAGACACACTCCAAAGAAAGAAACAGGAATCCTTACAAGATAATGGATGGAAAACAATATTAGGAGAAGCCCGCCCCAGAGGGAATGGTGAGTGAAGGCCAGGGCATACGATGGAAAGAGGGGACCTGCAGAGCAGACAGAGAACTCAGTGCATCTAATCTAATAGGACTGAAATAAGAAGATCGATATCCTTAAGTCACCCCAAAAATCCCTTTCCCAGTTGTATGTTATCATACCACATGTATATTTGATGTTGTTTAACCAAACAAAATTTATTGTAAACATAAAACTTATAATAAAACCTCACTTATTTCTGTTTTACTCATTCAAAATTTTCATCAGTAAGGAAAAGGATGTAAAAGAAATCAAACATAAGACTTTGTAGCTTGAGGCTCCTGCCTAACGATTTTTTAATGGATTGGGCTGTACACACAAGGTCAATCAAAGGTGGCAGGGGTGGAACTGCAGGAGGTATGAAGGACTTTGGGCCTGGACCAAAAGGAACCTCAGATTTAGAAACTTGTTAATTATTTCAGTTTTGCTATAGATTATTATCATCATGCTTAGTATTATGTGAAACAGTCTATAAAATCTGGATTTTTTCCATCAAAATGAATGCTTTAGGTTTGATTTCTATATATCAATTTTTCATTGCTTTTATTAATGAAAATAGTAGTAGTAACTACTTAAGGTCCTATTATTATGTCCATTTATTTACATAAATTATAGATTTAATCTTCAAAGTCACTGTACTGCAGCGTAGACATTCTTATCCCCATTTTACAGGTGAAGAAATGGGTTCAGAGCATATAAGCGATTGACTCAAGGTCGCAAAGCTAATTAAGTAGCAGAGCAGAGTCAGAGGCAAAACCAAGTTCTCTGACTGTAACACTCATGATCTCTGAAAGCCACTGTCTTCGTGTGAAGACCAGGAGCGTAAAAAGCTTGACAGGGACGCGCGTCTTGACTTTCAGAGAGCTTTAGCTGTACCGCACCTTGTATGGCTTTGCTCTTGTTTCCTCAGCCTGTAGAGTGAGCCCTGACTCAAAAGCATGAGACTTTCTGTAGATAAGTTAGATGCCAGAGATACAGCAAGACACCCCTCCTTCCCGCACTGAGTTTACAAATAGATAACAGAAAGCAATTACAGTTTTGCTGAGAACCATGCAGGTGAACTGAGGAGTACTGTGAATAAAAGGTTTGCTTAAAAATTTTTTAAAAATAAAAAATTAGGAAAAGACTTGTAGGAAAGTATTTAGCCTAATCATGAGAAGAATTTGTGGAGAACTTCCTATTTTTAGAAGAAATAAAATTGAATTTCTTTACTCAACGAACTATAATTCAACCTAATTCAGGCAAAACTAGCTAGCTTTGCAGAATTTTATCTTTTTTTTTTTAACATCTTTATTGGAGTATAATTGCTTTACAATGTTGTGTTAGTTTCTGCTGTATAACAAAGTGAATCAGCTATATGTATACATATATCCCCATATCCCCTCCCTCTTGCGTCTCCCTCCCACCCTCCCTATCCCACCCCTCTAGGTGGTCACAAAGCACCGAGCTGATATCCCTGTGCTATGCGGCTGCTTCCCACTAGCTATGTATTTTACATTTGATAGTGTATATATGTCAATGCTTACTCTCTCACTTCATCCCAGCTTACCCTTCCCCCTCCCCGTGTCCTCAAGTCCACTCTCTACGTCTGCAACTTTATTCCTGTCCTGCCCCTAGGTTCTTCTGAACCTTTTTTTTTTTAGATTCCATATATATGTGTTAGCATACGGTATTTGTTTTTCTCTTCCTGACTTACTTCACTCTGTATGTCAGACTCTAGGTCCATCCACCTCACTACAAATAACTCAATTTCTTTTCTTTTTATGGCTGAGTAATATTCCATTGTATATATGTGCCACATCTTCTTTATCCATTCATCTGTCAGTGGACACTTAGGTTGCTTCCATGTCCTGGCTATTGTAAATAGTGCTGCAATGAACATTGTGGTACATGACTCTTTTTGAGTTATGGTTTTCTCTGGGTATATACCCAGTAGTGGGATTGCTGGGTCGTATGGTAGTTCTATTTTTAGTTTTCTAAGGAACCTCCATACTGTTCTCCACAGTGGCTGTATCAATTTACATTCCCACCAACAGTGCAAGAGGGTTCCCTTTTCTCCACACCCTCTCCAGCATTTGTTGTTTGTAGATTTTTTTGATGATGGCCATTCTGACCAGTGTGAGGTGATATCTCCTTGTAGTTTTGATTTGCATTTCTCTAATGATTAGTGATGTTGAGCATCCTTTCATGTGTTTGTTGGAGATCTGTATATCTTCTTTGGAAATATGTCTGTTTAGGTCTTCTGCCCATTTTTGGATTGGGTTGTTTGTTTTTTGGATATTGAGCTGCATGTGCTGCTTGTATATTTTGGAGATTAATCCTTTGTCAGTTGCTTCATTTGAAAATATTTTCTCCCATTCTGAGTGTTGTCTTTTCATCTTCTTTATGGTTTCCTTTGCTATGCAAAAGCTTTTAAGTTTCATTGGGTACCATTTGTTTATTTTTGTTTTTATTTCCCTTTCTCTAGGAGGTGGGTCAAAAAGGATCTTGCTGTGATTTATGTCACAGGGTGTTCTGCCTATGTTTTCCTCTAAGAGTTTTATGTGGCCTTACATTTATGTCTTTAATCCATTTTGAGTTTATTTTTGTGTATGGTATTAGGAGGTGTTCTAATTTCATTCTTTCACATGTAGCTGTCCAGTTTTTCCAGCACCACTTATTGAAGAGGCTGTCTTTTCTCCATTGTATATTCTCGCCTCCTTTATCAAAGATAAGGTGACCATATGTATGTGGGTTTATCTCAGGGCTTTCTATCCTGTTCCACTGATGTATATTTCTGTTTTTGTGCCAGTACCATACTGTCTTGATTACTGTAGCTTTGTAATATAGTCTGAAGTCAGGGAGCCTGATTCCTCCAGCTCCGTTTTTCTTTCTCAAGTTTGCTTTGGCTATTCGGGGTCTTTTGTGTTTCCATACAAATTGTGAAATTTTTAGTTCTAGTTCTGTGAGAAATGCCATTGGTAGTTTGATAGGGATTGCATTGAATCTGTAGATTGCTTTGGGTAGTATAGTCATTTTCACAATGTTGATTCTTCCAATCCAAGAACATGGTATATCTCTCCATCTGTTTGTATCATCTTTAATTTCTTTCATCAGTGTCTTATAGTTTTCTGCATACAGGTCTTTTGTCTCCTTAGGTAGGTTTATTCCTAGGTATTTTATTCTTTTTGTTGCAGTGATAAATGGGCATGTTTCCTTAATTTCTCTTTCAGATTTTTCATCATTAGTATATAGGAATGCAAGAGATTTCTGTGAGAATTTTATCTTGTATTCATCACCCTGAGTAGTCTTTGCCAATTACTGATACAATTGTTTCCTGTAAACATCTTTTTTGGGAAGTCTTAGTTGGCACTGAGATTGTACCTATAACTGTGTACATATGTGAATTCTCTTCACTTATACCAGGTGGTGAAAGACAATGGAAAATTGTAACGTACTGAGAGGAAAGTATTGTCAACCTATAATTCTTTACCCAGCCAAAGTATTAATCAGGTGTGAAATTAAAAAACCAAAACAAACGAACAAGGGGGAAAACATGGTCAGACAAGCAGAGGCTTTTCACACACCCTTTCATAGGAAATTTTCCGAGGATATATTCCCGCAAACTAAGGTAATAAAACAAGAACGAGGAAGACCTGAGGACCAAGATGTAGCAGATCCAAATCAGGAAGGAAACAAAGCCTGAGCGGCAGCTGTGGTTTAGACTTAGCGGAGCCATCCGTCCAAATCAGAGCGAGCAGATACAGGACCATCAGTGAATGGTCCCTGGGGAAAGGGGGGCTCATGGGTTTCTATTTTATCCTTAAAAAGCTAGACCATGACGACAAAAGGCAATTATAAATTCCAAGGGGGAAAAAAAACATTCAAGACAGAATGTATTTTGGGACATTACTGAAGTAATGAATAATAATTACATGGTTGCAGTAATAAAACACTGCTTGATTTCCAACTTTTGGAATTAATCTTAGTCAAAGCAATTGCTAAGCATGGAAGCCTTCGAAATGTTACAGAACACTGAGTTGATAATAGTCAATATTTTTTTAATGCCTTCTATGTTCCAGGCACTGTTCTAGATGAGGGGATACAGTGAACAAAAGAGTTCTCAATGCTCACATTCTAGAAGCCAGCGGGGGGGGGGGAGGGGGGGGCGGGGGCGGTAAACAAACACATACAAATAAGTAAGAGAATGTCTAGAGTAGCATGAAGATAAACAGGATAACATGAGAGTGCATAGCTAGGGGTAAGAGGTTGCTTTTGCTCACGTGGAAGACCTTTCAGAAGGAGTGATGCTCCAATTAGGATTCCAAAGATGAGGAAAAGGAGAAGATCCGGGGTGTTACCAGGCCAAGAGCAAAGGCCTTAAAACAGGAATGAACTTGTGATGGTCAAAAGAAAAGGGGAGGGAGATGCAAGAGGGAGGAGATATGGGGATATATGTATATGTATAGCTGATTCACTTTGTTATACAGCAGAAACTAACACACCATTGTAAAGCAATTACACTCCAATAAAGATGTTAAAAAAAAAAAAAGATAAAGGCCAGTTTAGCTGGAGCAGAGCAAATGAGGAGGAGAGTGTAAGAGCGTGGATGTTAGAGAAAGCCCAGGCCAGATGATTGAAGGTCGTATGGGCAATGGTGAGGGGGTTGCAATGAGAGACCACTTTTTAACAAGAGGAGTGATGTGATGCGATCTGATTTATATTTCAGAAAGATCACGCTGGCTGTTTTGTAGAGGACAGATTATAGCGAGATAAGAGGTGCCGGTCCTGGAGAGAGAAAGTGATGACTTGCACTAGTGTTTTAGCAGTGGGGACGGTGAGAATATATTTTGGAGACAGCGATGACAGGACTTACGTGGGGTGAAAGGGAAGGAGAGGATTCATTTCTGGCTGGAGCACCTGGTAGTTGGGGTAGCGTTGACTGAGAGTGGGATATTTGGGACAGGAGCACCTTTTGGAGGTAAAATGAAGAGTCCATTGTTGGAGATGTAACAAAAGAAATATTCTCAACCTCGAGGAGGTACAAGTATTTGGGAGGGAAGCAGAAGTGCTAAAAGGATAGAGATGCCAGGATCCTCACCTTATACAGTGAGCAGTAAAAATATGGTTTCTTGTTGATGGAACAAAGCAAAGGATACCTATATTATTTCATGTAATAAAGAGAATCCAAAGTGATACAACTATATTGATTAAGTTACAGATGAGGGGGACAAGAGGAGGCTATTAGTGATATAAATGCAGATGTGTCATAAAAAGAAGTCAATGGATAATATCTAAAATTGGTAAATTAAGAAAGAACTGTATGAGCATATTATTAAGTGATTGGAGCGAACCATCAAAAGAACTAAAAATAGAAGCAATTTAAAAAAACAAGCATGAAAGAAGGGAGCAGTGGGTCAAGGGACTGTTGCTTTTTTTTTTTTTTTTCAGTCCTCTGTGTGGGTTATTTCGTTAAAGAATGAAAGGGTAATGTTTTTAATGGCCTCAACAAAATCAGATTTTCTGCATATAGCGTGGAAGTACTTTTTGGTTTCCCAAAATTAATTGAACAGTGGGGAAGGAGGGGGGTATTAAAAGTCTTATTTCTCCAAAATAATACCAAGAATCTTCCACTTTAAAACATGCTAGAAGGTGGGTGTGCTACCAGGTGTCACAAGAAGAGGTTAGTCGTCTGTTCCTTTCTTGACCTGTAGGTGTTTCAACAATTCTAATTTAATTTAATTCTAATTTAAATCATGTTCCGTGTCCTCTACCACCTTCTAGAGAACCATCCAAGGCCCTACCAGAATTTACGGTTTTTCTGGGCTATTTGGCCAACTTAATGGAGTGGAGAGTCCCAGGAAAGGAAGAAAGGCTGGAGACAGAAGGCAGTGCAAAGGAGCAGAGTGGCAGCCGCAGAAACAGACACTTAAAAAGTGACTGTGGGGACTTCCCTGGCGGTCCAGTGGTTAAGACTGCGTGCTTCCAATGCAGGGGGCGTGGGTTCGATCCCTGGTCTGGGAACTAAGATCCCGCATGCCGTGCTGCACGGCAAAAAAAAAAAAAAAAAAAAAAAAGTGACCATGGAGGGGAGGGCCACACGGGGGATTGCAAGTATATAGTTTAGCTGGAGATTTGTGGTCAATTCCTTGGCCACGTACCTATCAACAAAAGTGTCTTTACCCACACGCCTGCCTCCTCTCTCCCAGCCCTCCAGCCCAGCCAGCTGAGGACACACTTGCCACTGACTCACCTGCTCTAGCATAAATGGGGAAGAGACCCTTTTAAGACCTCTTCTGAGTGATGTTCTGAGTTGCTATCAGGAGAAATTCTCTTCCGTGTGTTTCTATTTACTTTTCTCTCCACTCTCTTAGCCTGTTTGTTACTGTGACTTCTGCTTCTCCTTTTGCCCCACATTCTCCCTCCCAGACCGCTTCCTCCCTGGAACCACCCTTTCCGTAGCCTGGGCTCAGCTACCTTCCCTCACCTCCTCCCCTGCAACAGACATGCGCCCTGGGTGGCTGATATCCATGGAAGATTAGTTACAGCATCGATGGACACCCTTAGGATGCGCGTGTTTTAGGAAGAGGAATGTTGTGTTAAAATTCCATCCAGGTTCCATCCCTCACTCCCTAATATTTAATTTAATGCCTCACACCCCAAAGCGTGGCATCATAATATCCATCTGTGCACGGAGTAATCCCATCAAACTCGAATTTCACCCAGTCTTGTGGATTTTCTGGAAGTTTACAACAGAAGCTTTGAAAGCATGAGCAATGTCAGAAGAGCCTTAAACAGCATGATAACCTTAGCTTACTGTGGACGTGCACTGGTAGGAGGAAACTCTCTCATTCCCATCTTACAACCAAGAAAGTTTGACTAAACATCAGGACAGGTTTTTTTTTTTTTTTTTTTTTTTAAATTTATTTATTTATTTATTTTTGGCTGTGTTTGGTCTACGTTTCTGTGCGAGGGCTTCCTCTAGTTGCGGCGAGCGGGGACCACTCTTCATCGTTGTGCGTGGGCCTCTCACTATCGCAGCCTCTCTTGTTACGGAGCACAGGCTCCAGACGCGCAGGCTCAGTAATTGTGGCTCACGGGGGGGGGGCCAGCCGCTCCGCGGCATGTGGGATCTTCCCAGACCAGGGCTCGAACCCGTGTCCCCTGCATTGGCAGACAGATTCTCAACCACTAGCGCCACCAGGGAAGCCCAGGACAGGTTTTTGACTGTCAGAGACTGATGAAATGATGGGAACTGCAGATATAACTGCTTTCCATCCTTAGTGATACCTAAAAATAGAAGTCATATTATATTGTTGCCCGGGAGCAAATCAGGTAACTTCTGAGGTCCCTCTGCCTCTCAGTTCTGCTCATCTTTCACTGGCAATTGATGGAGTATCGTGAGACTGTAGGGTTGGGAAGAGCTTAAAGATTCCAGCCAGTTCCAGGCAATGGTCAGATTTCAACAGAACTCATCCCTGACTGCTTAATAATTGCTCTGTTTGTAAGGACCTCCAGACAAATCGATTCCACAGCTCAAATATCCCACTCAGGAAATTTGGTCCTCTCCCTAAACCAAAATTTCCTATGCTTTGGTTTCTTCTCGTTCTCAGGGACTGTGGGAACAGCTGTCACCATCTAGTGACTCACCTTATGATACCTTCATATACTCATCTGACCTTTTATCTCCTTTATTCATGGGTCTCATTCTCCGGCTCTTTAATGTATTCAAATTATGTGTGCTCAAGATCAACAACAGTTGGAAAGCAGTAATAGTGGGATGACTGCTGAGTTGTGTCTACTTCCTCACTCTGTATTACTGGAAATTCAGATTTAGCCCGATATACCAATCGTTGACCAATCATTGCTCATCACTCCCAGATTCATGCTTTGAGAGACAGGAAATTCACGCTACTGGGCGTGCACTCCATGGCTCACGCAGAGGGAGGTGGCATTTCTCAGTCTCGGTCTGAGAAACTTCCTTTCGCTTCCCTTAGGCGCTCCCCATTGTAAGAGACGGGTTCGATTGGGAGGGGCCGCACAGGAATGTCACGGGTGTCTTGGCTGTAGCAGACACCAGCACAGAGTCTGTCTGCAGGCCTGAGAGCGGGTTACAGCGCGAGAGGCCTGCGTGCCCTTGGGCCCGAGACAGCTCAGAATGCTCCAGAGATTAGTCACCCTTCGCAGGTTCAGCATTTTGGCCTAGAGCAACACCATCCCCAGTGAACAATGGAAGTGAAATATGCCTCTTACTATCTCCACCACTGAGAAAACGAATTGCTCATATTATTTTTCTATGATACCAGGACAGTCAGTGGCTCGGTAATAAAACGCTGTAGTCACGAATGTTTATTGACAGGGCAGACGTCAAGGTATTTATTGAAAAGCTATCAGATTCTCTAGTCATGGAATTGATTTATTATCAATGAACATTTACGGAGCACTTATGACCCAGGAAACACCCTTCTGTACATTGTCGGTAGCCACACGCATCCTTTGGTCCCCGGCCTTGAGGAGCTCCTAGTCTTGAGAGCCAACATGAACCCAGACGAGCGCTGGTACCCCAGTGAAGTCTGTGTTAAAGGTGCATGAAAGCATAGAGGCCGGAGCCCCTAACTCTGCCTTGGAGAGTACAAGGTGCTGTTCTGCCAGCTGGTCTGGAAGCACTTGTCCAGCAGAGAGGCGGGGAAGGGCTGAGGTACGGCGCCGGAAAGCACCGGAAAGGCAGGTACCTCTCAGGGGCTGATCTGGGTGGGACAGATTGCCAGGCACCTTCTATGTGAGATGACCGTAGGTCCTAGCTTGCCAGGGACAGTCGTGCTTTATGGCTGTTGCCCCAACATAATAATTAATAGAGCTGCCTCTTTTAACTCTGAAGAGTGTCCCAGACAGATGATCAGTTACACAGCCACCTGACGTATACACTATGCAAGTGGGCTTAGTAAGTTTTGTAAAGCGGTGAACTAATCAGATTTGTGTTCTGGAAAGATAACTCCAGCAGCCATGAGGAGGACAGTTTGTAGAGGGAAGAGACTAGAAGCAGAGAGGGAGGGAGAGAGAGAAGTAGAATTAGATAACACTTGCCTTGAAAACTAACTCTGTCCTAACCCTATCCCGAACACAGGCTTGCCTAAGTGTTGGTTATAAGAACATCTCTGTCTCCAGTTATAATTTTTTGAACAGCGTCAAAGCTGCATAGATGTTCTGAATGTGTCTTGGTCTTTTAAGTTCTTAGTAGTTTTCAGAAATTATATTAGCAATGTATCTACCAACCTGCCTTTTTTTTTTTTTTTTTTTAAACAATATCACAGAGACAAAGAAGATTCTGAGAAATTCTTGGGGGGGAAACATCTCCAGACGTTTTTGGAGAAAAGGTCTCTGCAAGGTAGAGGAGCTCGGATTTGCGCAAGTTTGTGTTAGAAGGTCACGTGATCTTCTGATAGGCAGCTGCTCCTGGCCTTTACTGTGACATTCCTTTGAATGGCTTTCCTAGCCTTACAAACAGGTTTTACCAAGCCACCCACACTTCTCAGGTGTTTTCTCTGAGACAGATGACTTGGGCCAAGGTGTCTAAGCCATGGAGCTGAGCTAATTGGACCTGGAGACTAACCAGGAATAGTGGCCTCATTAGCACCCCTGAACTAACCCGGCACAGCCTCATTGCACAAGGCACTTCCGGTAAATGCACCTTGTAGGCGGATGTCTGGGATCGCCCACATCTGGGGCATGTGTGCTTCCTTCCTATGGGGCTGCTCGGACAGGGTTACTAAGCATGGTGACAGCATGAGACCCCGCAGCGGCCAAGTCATCTGGAAGGGCCTGGAGCCCAATTTACCAACATGTTCATGCTTGAGAAGCAGCGTGATGTGGCCGAAAGAGCACAGGCTTTGGACTGAGACTGGCTCGCGTTTCAGTGCATTTCTGGACGAGACACCTTGGGTGTTTTCCTAAACCTCTGGGTACCTAATAATTCATCATCCGTGAGTGAGGATGACAGTGCCTGCTTTGCATGTTGGTGGAATGGGGTTAGTCCAGCCAAACAACGAGCACAGCTGTGGCACATAATAGGTGCTCAGTTGATGGTGGCTGAGTTTATTCCTGTTGTCATCATGATTATTACAGAATCGGTTCTGTCCCAATACAGCCATTCGTCCAACAAATACTTTTTGAGCACATATTACTTGCTGGGCAGTGTCCTCTGCACCAGGGCTATAGCCATGAACAAAATAAACAAGGCTTCTGTCCTTAGGATGCTTAGACAGACACCCTAATTCACCTCGTCTTCCTTCGTTCACTTTTTTTTTCAGTTGTTTATAGCATGTTTTATTGTATGTAATTTTTCAACATTCTTTTTTTCATATTCTTTTCCATTATGGTTTATCACAGAGTACTGAATACAGTTCCCTGTGCTATACAGTAGGACCTTGTTGTCTATCCTCTTCATTCACTTCTTAATTTATCAGCTTCTGCCCCCACTGCCACTTGTTACCCTTTGCCAGTGTCCCCTTACCCTCAGCCAGAAACTCCTGTCTCCTCAATAGTTTTACCCCATTAACACCCCCAAAAGGCCAGCATCTGCACCTCCTCCTCACCTGCAGGCACACCCACTTCCCTTCACAGATGGTCCCTGACTTACAATTGTTCGACTTAGAATGTTTTGACTGTATGATGGTGTGAAAGTGATAATCATTCAGTAGAAACTGTACTTCACATTTTGAATTGTGACCTTTTCCCAGGCTAGTGAGATGCATCCCTGACTCTCTCGTGATGCTGGGCAACCACGCCATCACGAGGGTGAGCCACCGACACAGGTGCGACCACTCTGTACCCAGAGGACCGTTCTGTTGTTCACTTTCAGTACAGTATTCAACCAGTTACATGAGAAATCCAATGCAACAGACATTGTGTTCGATGATTTTGCCAGCTATAGGCTAATGTAAGTGTTCTGAGCACGTTGAAGGTGGGCTAGGTTCAGCCGTGATGTCAGTAGGTCAGGCGTATTAATTGCATTTTTGGCTTATGATATTTTCAGCTTACAATGGGTTTATTGGGATGTAACCCCATCGTAAATTGAGAAAGATCTGTACTTTCTCAAGCAAGCAGCCCACCCTACCTACCTTGGAGACGTCTCAGGTGCTAGACCTTCTGCTGGGAACGGACCCCCATTCATCTTTCAGGTTTCAGCTTAGATGACCCCATCCCCAGACAAATTTAAGTCCTCATGTTCGTGTCATCTAGTAACACCCTATTTTTCCCTCATAACACCACAGTTATAATTAATTTGTGTGCATGTGTTAATTTAGCATCTGTCACTTTCAGGAAGTTGTGAGGAGTTCCAGAAGGGGAGGTCTGTGCCTGAGGACCAGTCTAGATGCTCAGAAACTATGTATTGTATGAATATTGATTTAGGAAGCCACAGATGGATTTCTCATCACTGAAGGTGTTTGATCGTAATGAGAAACTTTGAAGCAGGTGCGTGGAATTGACCTTCAGTGCTGGACTCCCTGTTCAGATGCCACTGGTGGTGACACAGCCCCTCCTTGAGAGTGTTTAGTGATGACCACGCTGTAGGTCAGTTTGGTCCCGAATAGATGTGTCCTCAACTACCAAACCGTTGCTGGCCAGATGAAGAGCAGCTGCTCTCAGGGACAGAGGTGGCAGGGCAGGTGACTGAGAGCTAAGGGCTGAATAGGTTCCAGAATCTGAGCAGCTGCTCCCTGTGGTCAGGGTTCCAGGATCCATTGGGGTGAGGTTGAAGAGGGACAGAGGTGGGAACTGCATTGTGAAAGTGGGTGCTGTCAGGATGCCTTCTGTTGCTACAGAGAAGAATCTTCTCTTTAAGGGACAGGTTTAGCACATGACAGTGTTTCCTAGATGATGACATTATTTTTAGTTCTACACATTATGCAACAGCAAGCACTGTCATCAAAGGTGATGGACTGTTTGTATAATTCTGAGGCTAGGGGGTATGTTTTCTCTAGAAGGATCACATATTCCCTTTGCAACAAGTGACAACAAAATGCAGATGGGCCTTGTTGGGATTCCCGTCTGTACCCTCCCCCTTAAATGTCACAGGGCCTTGAACCTCGGATGACTCCTTAGAATGAAGTGGAACTACATGCAGGGGTCTCTGTGCCTCTTTATTTGTTATCTCTGTGCTCACCGTTACCTTCCCTTCATTTTCTAGTTATCCGTCCTCTTAGTCTGTCTCCCCCCATTAAACTGTAAACTCCCTAAGAACAGGGGATGTGTCGTGTGTATATCTGAGTCATCCACTGCCCCAGCACAGGAAGCGCTAAACAAACATCAAAGGAGGGAAGGAAAGAGGCAGGTAGGCTCTGGTCAGAGGAATTCACCCTGGGTTGTACACTGCACCGAAACCCTGACTGTAGAGCCACTTAGCAATCATTGACAAGTGTAGGGTGTCGGCTTAGAAAGGAAAGGGACCTAACATGCTGACTGAGATTTTCCTAAGTGACTTTGAAGGAAGCTGATGTCGGATCCAGATTTGTGTGAATAATTAGAAACTTCAGAGCGAGCATAAGAAAAATCTACCTGCTAAATGACAGCCCTCTTCTCAGCCCATTTTGACCCAATCTTGAAGGGAAAGAAATGCAGAGGTGTGAGGTTCCGCTCCTTTTGTGCCTGGGCTCCGCTCCCAGCCTCCCAGAGCAGCCAGGACCCCACGCGGTTGCTGGAAGCCGGTGTGGTTACAGGGGAAAGTGCTTCTACAGACAATCTGCTAACTGACTTCCAGGTTCTGACAGATAAAGTTAAGCAAAGCAGGTTTTAATCAATTGTTGATACATCTCACTAGCTCTCGCTATTTTTATATTCCCACATAGCCTTTTTAGCCCAGCAAGAAAGGTAGTAAACCAAAATAACATCATACCAAAAAAGGTTTAAAAAACCAAATACATTAAATCAAATACTTAGTAGCTTATCTTACACCGAGACATAGCAGTTTAAGGCGGGATTGACTGTCATGCGTGCAGTGGAGGGAGGTGGGAGGGGACAGAGAACTGCATGATTTTCCGGCTCCTCATGGGTGAAGCAGCCCTTCACTCTCCTGATTCTTACTCAGTTTGAAATCGTTCCCACTGGTACCCAAATGCGTGGGCTAAGTACATACTTAGGAGCCTTAAATTAACCTCATCTGCCACTAATCACTATGTATTTAGAAATACCTATGTTAGCAAAGAAAATTCACCCAAAAAAAGATACCAAAAAAGATAGAAAAAATGATACACATTTGAATACATATCAACTTCATTAATAATCAAAGGTATGTTAACAAAACAATAAGGTACTACTTTTCCCTTCAAGTCAGTGTAGTTTATTTTAATGATAACGTTCTACATTAGTGAGAATGAAGTAAGATTCTGCATTGGTTTATTGCTAGTGAGAGAGGTAATTGATACAGATCTGGAAAACCATTTGCAAGCATGAATCAAAAGACTTGAAAATCTTCCTGCCCTTAAAAGGAATGAAAGGAAATATAATAGAATTTAATATTTAATGTAATAGTATTTATTTCAAGGATTACATTGTACATTTAGAGTCAGAGGAAAAAATAACATTACTAATTTTGTAATGCTCATATTCTTTGTCCTAACAATCACCTTTCAAGATATATGTCCTCAGAAAGTAATTAGAAATGTGGACAAAAATCTATATGTAAAGATGCATGTAGCAGTTATCTATAAATAGTGAAAACTGTAAACAACCGAAACATTGAAAGAATATCTGAACAAATACTTGTATAGCCATATGATGAAATTTTTTACAGCCTCTAAAACTTATCTTTACAAACTTTTTTTTTTTTAATTTTATTTATTTATTTATGGCTGTGTTGGGTCTTCGTTTCTGTGCAAGGGCTTTCTCCAGTTGCGGCAAGTGGGAGCCACTCTTCATCGCGGTGTGCGGGCCTCTCACTATCGCGGCCTCTCTTATTGCGGAGCACAGGCTCCAGACGCGCGCAGGCTCAGCAATTGTGGCTCACGGGCCTAGTCGCCCCGCGGCATGTGGGATCTTCCCAGACCAGGGCTTGAACCCGTGTCCCCTGCATTGGCAGGCAAACTCTCAACCACTGCGCCACCAGGGAAGCCCTTTACAAACTTTTTGATGTCAAAAGAAAGCGCTTATGATATATTAAGTTTTTAAAGTACAAAATATTATATACAAATTGCAATCACAACTTTGAAAAGAATATAGACATAAAAAGGAGTAGAAGAAAATATACCAAAGTGGTTAATGCTAGGTGCTTTTGTTCTTACTTCTTACAATTTTCTGTACTTTCTAGCTTATTTCAATGACAATCAAGGGAAAATTGTAAGAAAAAATCATTTTTATGGCAAAATTTAATCACTAGAAGGGTATGTTAAATATCAGTGTTACTATGTAAATATGTCAAAATATTAACCAAGGTTCTCTCCCGAGATGGTGAGGTAGTATTATGGGTAAAATTTTGTTTCTCCTGCTTTATACTTTCCTCCATTTTCCAAATTTTCTACGGTGAACATGTATGAATTCTAGAATTAGATTAAAAAAAAAAAAAGTTGGAAAACATGAAAGCAAAAAAAGTGCAGAACGTATAATAGGACTGAGTTAATGACAGTTATAAATGTTGTTAGTTTGCTCGTAAAAATCTTCAAAAACATAGCTTTCTCAGAATGATTCACCAACTAATCTTGAGAGTCAGAATTTTAATTTTCGGTGTGAAAGTTTTGTATCATGGATCATTTATTTTAGTTGTCTCTGGGTATTAAAATTTCTTTTTAATTCAAACGCTCCATAATATACATATTTTTGTCGCAGCACGTTTCTGGGACTACTAGTCATCTAGGTTGGCTTTGTCTCAGCAGTCCTTATAAACTAGAAGCTGTATCTCTGGTGACCTACCATGGCCATATACATCAGTTACCATACTTACGCATAAGGAGGGATTAGGTTTTTCCCAAAATAGTTTAATATTTTAACAACCGGCATATTCAGTTTGCCACAAACACACTTTTGCAGTCGAATGAGGTTTACTATAGAATAACTACCCTGTTATTACACGCACAGCATTGATAGACACAGAAGGTGAAGCTGAAAGGTCAAGAAATACTTCATTTAAAGTTCTGTGGCTGGGGATGGACATAGTTTATTTACATTTCAAGAAACTGATGATAAGTGATCAATAAAAGAGAAGGATATTTAAGAGAGTAGAAGGAGTATTAGGGATGGAAATAATAAAACATGATAAAAAGGTAATGGTCATAAAGCATATGAGAAAAATTAACTTCAAACAATTAAGATCCCTATTGCATATGGATTACAAGTATGTAGATTTTTTTTTTTTTAAGACTTTTTTTATGCAACCTTTCTTTAAGGAACTTCCACAACAGGCAAAGGGCAGGAAATTCAAGATCACATTCAGTAATTTAAAAGCCCTTGAAGGACAATTTGGTTCATAATCAAAAGAAGATTCATAGCTGAGTAGCCTTGGGCCACTAAACCTCGGTTTATTTCCTATAAAAAGGGGATAATACCTGGCCAGCTGAGGATCAGATTAAAATTTGTGTGTGTGTGTGTGTGTGTGAAAGCACACACATGAGCACACATTCTGGGGTACTTGATAAGCACATGAAGATAATAATAAAAACAGTTAACATTCATCTTGTCCTTATTCCGAGCTAGGCTCTATTCCAAGCACCGTACGTGCACTAACACACATAAACCTCACAACTTGAGAAGGGTGCTATTATTATCCTCATTTTATAGCTGAAGAAACTGAGGCACAGAGAGGTTCAGGAACTTGCTCAAAAGCACAGCTAATTAGTAACAGACAAGCACCCAGGCATCCTGTACCCTAGATGCTGCTTCCTCTCCGATGTAAAGCACCCGTATTATTCAAAGCGGAAGGAGTGAAGTATTTAGAACGGAGGCACACTTTAAAACAGAAAATGAGAGGGGCAGAAGAGAACTTGGAAATAACCTCTATTTCCTCTCATCTCCCTGGGAATGCATTCTGTAGCCAAACCAGTGAGAATTGTGGAGGGAGCCTTTTTCTCATGAAAAGGATGTTTCCTGGGCTCTCTTACTGTCAGCAGTTGTGTCATCTGACAGCGAGCCTTGGAAGGAGAACGGTTTGTATGCCATTTCAAACCACAGGTGCAACCACGTGATGATAGCTGCGTGTTACTTATTTGCCGTTTATCCTGCAGTGAAAAGGCACTAATATAATGTGCTTCCATAAAGTGTGAACCAAACACTTTTACTCAAACTTCAAAGAACACTCTTCACTTCCAAGAGCAAAGTCTTTTTCCCTCGTTGCTCCATCTTAAATTAACCATCCAGTGCGCGACATTGTTTTCTGGTCTGGTCATGCTCAGAAATAAGTTGTTTCTATTGGGCCTCGGCGCTCAAGTGTTGGAACTTACTCTTTGGAGATCAGGGCTCTGCCTCTGAGAGTGTGTCTTTTCACTGTCCAACTGCTGCCCATACAGATAAACTGTCATAAACTAGCCCTGAGATCAGCAAACTGTGGCCCGCGGGCCACACGTGGCCCGCCACCAAGGTGGTTTTGCATTTTTAAATGGTTAGCAGAAAAAAATCAAAAGAAGGATAATGTTTCATGACACCTGAAAATTACATAAAATTCAAATCCATTGTCCACAAGTAAAACTGTCTGGGAACGCAGCCAGGCCCGTCCATTTACGTCTACACAGCATCCAAGCTGAGTGCTTGCAGCACAGATTGTGTGGCCTGCAGAGCTGAAATAGTCACTCTCTGGCCCTTTAGAGAGAAACTTTGCCGACCCCTAACTAACAACGCAGCATCTCAGGCCCCATCCAGTTTGGCCACTTTTACAAAAATAGGCTAAGCCTCCCGAGTTGAAAGGCTCACGTTATTTCGCCGAGTAATAACTGCACTGCTGAAACCTCAGTCGGATTTGACACTTTGTCCAAGTCACTGACCATCTCTGCATTTGGCATACTTAAACTAGACCATCTCTTAAGCTGCCTTAATTGGGGTGAGTGCCCTGCATTACTTGTCTGTAAAATGTTTGGGGTTTCTGGGAGCATACTGTAAAAGAAACGGACATCAGTTTACAGGTTCCACACAAGGAGCCTATACATTCCTTAGATTAAGGAGTGTGGCACAATTCACTTTCTGACAGACCCAAAGGCACCATGATATTCCTCTTTTCCCTTCTTTTAATTCTACGGTCTTAATGTTAGATTTTCTGTTGTTCATTTCTTTTTTTTCTGAAGCTCAGAAATTAATTGTTAACTAACCAGTTGCTAAAATTCGTTTTAAAATGTAGCTAAAACTTTTTGTTGCCACAAACCCCGTGCCTGCCCAAAATGTGTGAGCAGCATTTCCTCATACGTGTGAGTTGTAGCAGCTGCTTGGTCCCAGCATGGTTTCCTCCACCCACTGGGAGCCCCTCCTCCATTCATTCAGAGCACGTGCTTGTTGAGTGTCTACAGCACACCAGGCCTTGACCCTGTACCCAGTCTCCATCTCAGAGCACCTACAGTCCATTTCAGGGTTTGTAAAGAAACAATTGCATTAGTGTTGTTAAAAATACAGTGAGAGAGGGACTTCCCTGGCAGTCCAGTGGTTAGGACTCCATGCTTCCACTGCCATGGGCCCGGGTTCAGTCCCTGGTCGGGGAACTAAGATCCCACAAGCCATGCAGCACAGCCAAATAAATAAATAAAAATTAAAATACAGATAGAGAAAGGTTGGCGGAGATGAGCACACAGCGCCCCATGGGAAGACAGAAGGATACGTTACAGAACAGCTGGCCTTTCCATTGTCTGTCCATTCCATAAGGAACTGTGTTCTCCCAGGTGTGAGGCCCCAGGTTGGATCATAGCCCCAATCCTCCTGGAGCTTACACTCAAGTAGAGCAAACCCCCCCTCCCAAAACAAGTAAACAAATGAATAAAAATAGTTCTCTATAGTAGCAAGTGCTAAGGAGGAATAAACAGGGTTCTGAGACAGAGAATTAAAGGAGGTGACCTATTTTGGATAGAGTGGTTGGAGAAGGCCAAGGGCAGAGGTGACATTTAAGTTAAGGTTCGAAAGATGAAAAGGAGCTCTTCATGTAAAGACGGAGCCAGGCAGAAAAAATGATAGGTGCAAAGGCCCTGAGGCAGAAGAGAATTTGGTGAGTTGAGAGAAGACCAGGAATTGGAGAGGCAGACTGTTTAGAAGGATGAGGAGTTAACCAATCCTGGGAGCGCGGTGGAGAAGAAGGAGAGGTGTGGCTCTGCGGGCAAAGGTTTAGAACAACCAGGCTTGCTGGTGGATAAGCACGTGACGCGGGGATCCCCGAATATGGTACTCTGCCGGGAAGAGCAGGGAGAGCAGGCTGGGACGCCGATGAGGAGCCAGATTGTGACAGGCCTCGCATATCAGGCCAAGGGATTTGGGTTTCATCCAGTAGACAACAGGCAGCCAAAACGGGAATTTTTGTGTCTCTAGTTAAAAATATTTTTTTCTGATAACAAAAGTAACTCTATGTGTGGAAATTTGGGGAAATGTACATGAGGACACTGAAGAAAAAGGTCTGTACGCACACATGCAAACCACTGTTAACATTTTTTGTATCTTTTGCATACTGATATAGTTTTCCAAAAATGAGTTTTTTTTTAATACAGTCTATTTTATAATTGCTATTTCACTTAACATTGTAGAGCAAACATTCTGAAATTGTCTTCCTATGTCACTCAGTATTCTTTCCCAGCACAACTTTGCATACCTGTGTGGTATTTCATGCTAAAAATGAACTAAAATTTATTTATATTGTTTCATTGTCAGCCCTTACAGTTGAGCATCTAGAATGTTTCTAGTGTTTAGTTCTATAAGCAGTGCTGTGATAATTGTCCTTAGAGGGATGTATTTATATCTATCCATGATTGTTTCCTTAGGGACTCCTAGAAGTGGAATTGTGGGGTCAAAGGGCATATATTCTATTTCTAGATTAGCTTTCTAAAGCTTGTGCCATTTTGCGCTCCCACCAGCCAACTATCAGCGTGCCTCATGTACCAAATTACTCACTCAGCACTGGATTTCATTTGCCTATTTGACAGAGAAAAAACTTTATACCTGTCGTTTTCATCTACATTTTTTAAATGAAATTGAACAGTTTCTCCCATGGGTCTACTTGTCATCTGTACATGTGCTGTGAATTGTTCATATCCTTTGCCTCTTTTTATCTTTTGGTGCCTCCATCATTGGGTTACTAGTTTGTAAGAGCTCTTTATCTATTAGGACTATTACCCTCATATGGTGCAAATATTTTCCCAATCTGTCTTTTTTTAATTGCATTATTTTTTTCTACAGAAGTTTCGCATTTTTGTGTAATCAGATCTGCCTTTTCCTTTAGCCTTCGCATGAATGCTTTAAAAAGTCTTACCCATCCAAAGGTTAAAGACTCACTTATATTTCCTTCTCATTCTGCAGTAGTTTTGTTTTGTATATTTCAACACATTGTCATCTTTAATCAGACTTCCGTGTTAAAAAGACAACTGGAGAATTGTGGAGGAGATTTTAGAGGGAGATGAACTGGTATCAGGGGGCCATTTAACTAGTTACTGCAGTTGGCCAAGATGTATGTGGTCATGCCAGTGAATCTAACCCCCAGACACAGTCCAACTGCACAGCATATGCCCATCAGTAAAATCGCATCACATGCAGTGATTCTCAGCTGAGGGGAGGCAAGTGGGAGAACTCCCAGCTCAGTTGGGAATCCCTGGTGGAGATTTAAAGGAAAGGGGATTTTTTTTTTTTTTAATACAGCAGGTTCTTATTAGTCATCTATTTTATACACTTCAGTGTATACATGTCAATCCCAATTGCCCATTTCATCACACCACCATCCCCAACCCCCCGCCGCTTTCCACCCTTGGTGTCCATACGTTTGTTCTCTACATCTGTGTCTCAATTTCTACCCTGCAAACTGGTTCATCTGTACCATTTTTCTAGGTTCCACATATATGCGTTAATATACGATATTTGTTTTTCCCTTTCTGACTTACTTCACTCTGTATGACAGTCTCTAGATCCATCCACGTCTCAACAAATGACCCAATTTCGTTCCTTTTTATGGCTGAGTACTATTCCATTGTATATATGTACCACATCTTCTTTATCCATTCATCTGTCAGTGGGCATTTAGGTTGCTTCCATGACCTGGCAATTGTAAATAGTGCTGCAGTGAACATTGGGGTGCATGTGTCTTTTTGAATTATGGTTTTCTCTGGGTATATGCCCAGTAGTGGGATTGCTGGGTCATATGGTGGTACTATTTTTAGTTTTTTAAGGAACCTCCATACTGTTGTCCATAGTGGCTGTATCAATTTACCTTCCCACCAACAGTGCAAGAGGGTTCCCTTTTCTCCACACCCTCTCCAGCATTTGTTGTTTGTAGATTTTCTGATGATGCCCATTCTAACTGGTGTGAGGTGATACCTCATTGTAGTTTTCATTTGCATTTCTCTAATAATTAGTGATGTTGAGCAGCTTTTCATGTGCTTCTTGGCCATCTGTATGTCTTCTTTGGAGAAATGTCTATTTAGGTCTTCTGCCCATTTTTGGATTGGGTTGTTTGTTTCTTTAATATTGAGCTGCATGAGCTGTTTATATATTTTGGAGATTAATCCTTTGTCCGTTGATTCGTTTGCAAATATTTTCTCCCATTCTGAGGGTTGTCTTTTCATCTTGTTTATGGTTTCCTTTGCTGTGCAAAAGCTTTGAAGTTTCATTAGGTCCCATTTGTTTATTTTTGTTTTTATTTCCATTACTCTAGGAGGTGGATCAAAAAAGATCTTGCTGTGATTTATGTCATAGAGTGTTCTTCCTATGTTTTCCTCTAAGAGTTTTATAGTGTCCAGTCTTACATTTAGGTCTCGAATCCATTTTGAGTTTATTTTTGTGTATAGTGTTAGGGAGTGTTCTAATTTCATTCTTTTACATGTAGCTGTCCAGCTTTCCCAGCACCACTTATTGAAGAGACTGTCTTTTCTCCATTGTATATCCTTGCCTCCTTTGTCATAGATGAGTTGGCCGTAGGTGTGTGGGTTTGTCTCTGGGCTTTCTATCTTGTTCCATTGATCTATATTTCTGTTTTTGTACCAGTACCATACTGTCTTGATTACTGTAGCTTTGTAGTATAGTCTGAAGTCAGGGAGTCTGATTCCTCCAGCTCTGTTTTTTTCCCTCAAGACTGCTTTGGCTATTCGGGGTCTTTTGTGTCTCCATACAAATTTTAAGATTTTTTGTTCTAGTTCTGTAAAAAATGCCATTGGTAATTTGATAGGGATTGCATTGAATCTGTAGATTGCTTTGGGTAGTATAGTCATTTTCACAATATTAATTCTTCCAATCCAAGAACATGGTATATACCTCTCCATCTGTTGGTATCATCTTTAATTTCTTTCATCAGTGTCTTATAGTTTTCTGCATACAGGTCATTTGTTTCCCTAGGTAGGTTTATTCCTAGGTATTTTATACTTTTTGTTGCAATGGTAAATGGGAGTGTTTCCTTAATTTCTCTTTCAGATTTTTCATCATTAGTGTATAGGAATGCAAGAGATTTCTGTGCATTAATTTTGTATCCTGCAGCTTTACCATATGCATTGATTAGCTCTAGTAGTTTTCTGGTGGCATCTTTAGGATTCTCTATGTATAGTATCATGTCATCTGCAAACAGTGACAGTTTTACTTCTTCTTCTCCAATTTGTATTCCTTTTATTTCTTTTTCCTCTCTGATTGCCGTGGCTAGGACTTCCAAAACTATGTTGAATAATAGGGGTGAGAGTGGACATCCTTGTCTTGTTCCTGATCTTAGAGGACATGCTTTCAGTTTTTCACCATTGAGAATGATGTTTGCTGTGGGTTTGTCGTATATGGCCTTTATTATGTTGAGGTAGGTTCCCTCTATGCCCACTTTCTGGAGAGTATTTAACATAAATGGGTGTTGAATTTTGTCAAAAACTTTTTCTGCATCTATTGAGATGATCATATGGTTTTTCTTCTTCAATTTGTTAATAAGGTGTATCACATTTATTGATTTGCATATATTGAAGAATCCTTGCATCCCTGGGATAAATCCCACTTGATCATGGTGAATGATCCTTTTAATGTGTTGTTGGATTCTGTTTGCTAGTATTTTGTTGAGGATTTTTGCATCTATATTCATCAGTGATATTGGTCTATAATTTTCTTTTTTTGTAGTATCTTTGTCTGGTTTTGGTATCAGGGTGATGGTGGCCTCATAGAATGAGTTTGGGAGTGTTCCTTCCTCTGCAGTTTTTTCGAAGAGTTTGAGAAGGATGGGTGTTAGCTCTTCTCTAAATGTTTGATAGAATTCACCTGTGAAGCCATCTGGTCCTGGACTTTTGTTTGTTGGAAGATTTTAAATCACAGTTTCAATTTCATTACTTATGATTGGTCTGTTCATATTTTCTATTTCTTCCTGGTTCAGTCTTAGAAGGTTATACCTTTCTAAGAATTTGTCCATTTCTTCCAGGTTGTCCATTTTATTGGCATAGAGTTGCTTGTAGTAGTCTCTTAGGATGCTTTGTATTTCTGTGGTGTCTGTTGTAACTTCTCCTTTTTCATTTCTAATTTTATTGATTTGAGTCCTCTCCCTCTTTTTCTTGATGAGTCTGGCTAATGGTTCATCAATTTTGTTTATCTTCTCAAAGAACCAGCTTTTAGTTTTATTGATCTTTGCTGTTGTTTTCTTTGTATTTCATTTATTTCTGCTCTGATCTTTATGATCTCTTTCCTTCTGCTAACTTTGGGTTTTGTTTGTTCTTCTTTCTCTAGTTCCTTTAGGTTTTTTTTTTTTTTTTTAATTTATTTATTTATTTATTTTTGGCTGTGTTGGGTCTTCGTTTCTGTGCAAGGGCTTTCTCTAGTTGTGGCAAGCGGGGGCCACTCTTCATTGCGGTGCGCGGGCCTCTCACTGTCGCGGCCTCTCTTGTTGTGGAGCACAGGCTCCAGACGCGCAGGCTCAGTAGTTGTGGCACACGGGCCTAGTTGCTCCGTGGCATGTGGGATCTTCCCAGACCAGGGCTCGAACCCGTGTCCCCTGCATTGGCAGGCAGACTCTCAACCACTGCGCCACCAGGGAAGCCCCTCTTTAGGTTTAAGTTTAGATTGTTTATTTGAGATTTTTCTTGTTTCTTGAGGTAGGCTTGTATAGCTATAAACTTCCCTCTTAGAACTGCTTTTACTGCATCCCATAGGTTTTGGATCGTCATGTTTTCATTATCATTTGTCTCTAGGTATTTTTTGATTTCCTCTTTGATTTCTTCAGTGATCTCTTGGTTATTTAGTAACGTTTTGTTTAGCCTCCATGTGTTTGTATTTTTTACAGTTTTTTCTCTGTAATTCATTTCTAATCTCACAGCACTGTGGTCAGAAAAGATGCTTGATATGATTTCAATTTTCTTAAATTTACTGAGGCTTGATTTGTGACCCAAGATGTGATCTATCCTGGAGAATGTTCCATGCGCACTTGAGAAGAAAGTGCAATCTGCTGTTTTTGGATGGAATGTCCTATAAATATCAATGAAATCTATCTGGTCTATTGTGTCATTTAAAGCTTGTGTTTCCTTATTTATTTTCATTTTGGATGATCTGTCCATTGGTGTAAGTGAGGTGTTAAAGTCCCCCACTATTATTGTGTTACTGTCAATTTCGTCTTTTATAGCTGTGGGCAGTTGCCTTATGTATTGAGGTGCTCCTATGTTGGATACATATATATTTATAATTGTTATATCTTCTTCTTGGATTGATCCCTTGATCATTATGTAGTGTCCTTCCTTGTCTCTTGTAGCATTCTTTATTTTAAAGTCTATTTTATCTGATATGAGTATTGCTATTCCAGCTTTCTTTTGATTTCCATTTGCATGGAATATCTTTTTCCATCCCCTCACTTTCGGTCTGTATGTGTCCCTAGGTCTGAAGTGGGTCTCTTGTAGACAGCATATATATGGGTCTTGTTTTTGTATCCATTCAGCAAGCCTGTGATTTTGGTTGGAGCATTTAATCCATTCACGTTTAAGGTAATTATCGATATATATGTTCCTATGACCATTTTCTTAATTGTTTTGGGTTTGTTTTTGTAGGTCCTTTTCTTCTCTTGTGTTTCCCACTTAGAGAAGTTCCTTTAGCATTTGTTGTAGAGGTGGTTTGGTGGTGTTGAATTCTCTTAGCTTTTGCTTGTCTGTAAAGCTTTTGATTTCTCCATCGACTCTAAATGAGATCCTTGCCGGGTAGAGTAATCTTGGTTGTAGGTTCTTCCCTTTCATCACTCTAAGTATATCATGCCACTCCCTTCTGGCCTGTAGAGTTTCTGCTGAGAAATCAGCTGTTAACCTTATGGGAGTTCCCTTGTATGTTATTTGTCGTTTTTCCCTTGCTGCTTTCAATAATTTTTCTTTGTCTTTAATTTTTGCCAATTTGATTACTATGTGTCTCAGCATGTTTCTCCTTGGGTTTATCCTGTTTGGGACTCTCTGTGCTTCCTGGACTTGGGTGGCTATTTCCTTTCCCATGTTAGGGAAGTTTTCGACTATAATCTCTTCAAGTATTTTCTCGGGTCCTTTCTCTCTCTCTTCTCCTTCTGGGACCCCTATAATGTGAATGTTGTTTCATTTAATGTTGTCCCAGAGGTCTGTTAGGCTGTCTTTATTTCTTTTCATTCTTTCTTCTTTATTCTGTTCTGCAGCAGTGAATTCCACCATTCTGTCTTCCAGGTCACTTATCCGTTCTTCTGCCTCAGTTATTCTGCTATTGGTTCCTTCTAGTGTAGTTTTCATTTCAGTTATTGTATTGTTCATCTCTGTTTGTTTGTTCTTTAATTCTTCTAGGTCTTTGTTAATCATTTCTTGCATCTTCTCAATCTTTGCCTCCGTTCTTATTCCGAGGTCCTGGATCATCTTCACTATCATTATTCTGAATTCTTTTTCTGGAAGGTTGCCTATCTTCACTTCATTTAGTTGTTTTATTGGGGTTTTATCTTGTTCCTTCATCTGGTACATAGCCCTCTGCCTTTTCATCTTGTCTATCTTTCTGTGAATGTGGCTTTTGTTCCACAGGCTTCAGGATTGTAGTTCTTCTTGCTTCTGCTGTCTGCCCTCTGGTCTTGCCATGTGGTCTTAATTTGGATGTCCAGTGGTCGTCTCGGTGGATCTTCTCCCAGAATCCTTCTTGCTGGAATCCATCTTGGCTGAGCAATGTGTGTGCCACCAGGAAAGACCCTGAATCAGAATCTGAAAGGGGATATTTAACAGAGGTTTAGGAGAGGTGCTGATTGGCTGTAAGTGATAAGCAAAGTAACTGGTGACTCTGGAGTTTTTATTTGGGTGATTGGGTGGATCGTGGTTCCATTAACCTAGACTGTAGAGACTGGCAGAAACAGCCTTAGAAAGGAGGAAGGAGCATGAAAGGTGATAGAGACAACTTAGGACTTATTTGTTTTGAAAGGCTATATAGGTCGATTTAGGTTGAGATAACCATGCAATGAGAAACGGGTGTCTGGAGCCCAGAGGTCTGCACTGGGGAATGTAGATTTGGAAGCCAGCTGCTTAAAGGAAGTTGAAGCAGAGGGAGTGAATGAAACCATCCGTGTGAGGAGAATAAGAAGGAGAACATGGCCAAAAAGGAACTCTGGGGAATGCTAAAATACAAGGGCTGGGGGAGGCATGTTGAAGAGGGAAAACAAGCAAAAGGAACTAAGAAGAAATTGCCAAAGAAGTAGGAGAACCAGAATACAGTGGTCCCAAGAGAAAAAGAGTTTCAAGGATAGAAACTGGTCTCCAGCATTGGAACTTTCTAGGACGATAACTGGGCCCTTCTCTGTACAGCCAAAACCTACCTCCTTTTTCAGCTACCGCTAGACTCCTCCTTGTGCTTCTCATGTATCAGACCCATTCCCAACTCCTTATAGCTGTGCATCGTGCTTCCGCTGCCCACAGCGACGGTCCCCTCCTTTTCCACATGGTAAACCACTCATCTTCCAGGAGCTACCTCAGATGTCACCTCCTCTGTAAAGGTAATCCTGCCTACCCCTCCCCAGAATTGTCCCGTTCATGCTCAGAACTCGAGTTCTTACCTCTAGGCTAATGTGTCACCTTGTGTGGCAGTTACCTACTTATCAATGCTCTTCAGACTTAGGAAATACCCCTAGCAAGAGAAGAGTAAACTCAACATTCACTGGGGTCATATCCTAAAACAGCCTATGGCATGTTTCTTTTAAAGTCCTGTGTTTTATTTTAACCATTAAGCTACTTTTCATGCTATTTTTCATTCTGTCTTTTTAAACACTGGCGTTAATTTGAGTGTTAAATGTTTCCAGTTATTTACATGGAGTAAAGCTGATCCTCCTGGAAGATTCTCTGTGTTTGTTCCAGGGCTTCACTTACTATAGTACACTCCTGAGTAGCCAGGGGAATTGTACCCCAGTTTAAGAATCTCAAGTTTACACACCCATATTTCCCACCAGATCAATAACACTTCCACTACAGAGATTATGTCTTCTTCAATACCGTATTCCCAGTGCGGTACCTAGTACATCGCAGACATTGATATTTATTTACAGAAGCAAAGGAAGGAGAGAGGGAGGAAGGGGATGGAAGACAGATGAATGGATGAAGGAATGATGGGAGGAAGAGGGTAGGTGGACAGATGAATGGGAGGGAGGTAGGGAATGGATGGATGGATGGATTGCAAAATAATGTTAAAGAATAAACAGTACAGAAGTAAAGGTAATGTATATACTCTCTTAAAAGAGAGCTTTTGGTCTTTAATAGGAGACTTGTACCTGCTTTTAGGCTGAGGAAAAAGCAGATAGCCAGTAGAGGAGAGACCAAAAATATTTATTCAACTACCCCAAGAAATGTTTATTGATTACCAACAATATGCCAGGCACTGTACCAGAGAGTTAGCAAGACAGGGCTTTTATCCTGGTGGGAATATAGGGAAGAGAGAGAGAAAGGATGATGGGCTGTCATCCAATAGAAGATGGCACCTCATGCTGATTGCTGCTTTCTCAGGAAGAGCAAAATATTTTAATGTTAGTCTAGATCAAACATAATTATGGAGGTAAGACTGCTGGGGAAAAAAAAACCACATGCATTCCAAAGCCTCCTGGATATGGTGGGTGGGTGTGTGTGTGTGTGTGAGAGTGAGAGAGAGAGACATGGAGAAAGAATAAGGCTGGATGTGTCCAATATATATTTGCCAAAAAGATTTCTCTCCTGTTATTCAAACAAGGTAGTGCTTTCAGGATATAGAAGTGGAACAGGGGCAGAAAAAGACGTGGTTGCGTCTCCATCTAGCCAGTTGGCCTAAGCTTTTCTGGTATTTAGTAAGTGACTCATTTCCCTTTTGTGTGGTTGTCTTAGCGTATTCTGCATAAAACTAGCTGTTACATCCAAATGCAAATAAAACATGTGATCTGGGCATATGCTGCATCTTGATTTAATCCACTTCATGATCATATCGATGTTCATTCTCTTGGAGTCTATAGTTTAGTCCATTTCACAGACCCCACCCTCACCCCCAGAAGTCATTTATTACCAGCTCTGTGTTTAGTTACAGTGAATAAAATATTTTCAGTGTCAGAAACTAGAAGATCTCATTTGTAACTCTAGATTAATTCTGTTTCATAGATATTATTAAGAAGAAATGGCTGTGAATTAGATGAAAAGATTATTTTTAAATTACTCCATTTTTATTATTTCTGTTCCTTTTATTGTAGGCTATCCCCAAATACTTTTTAGAAGTCGGCAGAGTGTATTCACAAGTACCTTTTTAATTACTTAGAAAACAAATCTATAAAGACTAAAAACATTGGACTCAAGTGTGTGATCTGCTCATTTTTAATGATGCGGAATTATAGAGGCCTTACTAATCCTCTATGATTAACTGTGGAAAATTTTGCTTTAATCTTTGCAACAGGTTAGATCATGAGGCAGTGAATGCCAAAAAAAAAAAAAAAAAAAAACACAACTCTGTACTATCGAAATTTTTATATTGAATATTTCTTAAGAAATCACTGCTCAAAGCTTTGAAAATCATTTTGTTTTCCATGGTGATTGTAAAGAGACTTGATCTAATATAAATATTAAGCTTTAAATTGTTTGTAGAATACTGAGTTAGGCACATTTTTATAGATTTGATACTTTTCTCAGGGTTTTTTTGTACTTTGCAGTTCAACCTCACAACACTCCCATAAGGTAGAGAGTGGAGTTAACAGTATCCTTCATTTTACAGATGAGGATGAGGGAGGCACCTGGGTTAAAGAGGCCTGTCACAGGTCATACAGGTAAATAGACATCTACAGATATCACAGATCTTGCCACCAAAGAGTTTAGAGTCTAAGGCAGAGGCAAGTGAGCATTTATAAGAGTAAACCTCATTCCCATGAGCAGAAAGAAATGATCTTAACAGCACTAAACACAGAGCTTCAGGAAGTTGCCAAGTCAGTGTTGTTCCTCCTTTGACCTTGCTAACCTTTCCAGAAGGTAGATCACTGCTCACTGCCCTTCTTTAAATCTTGGTATTTCTATTTGGAACAAACAGCTATACATTTTGTGGAGAGTGTGTGTCTATGTGTGTGTATAATTCGAGTCTCATCCAAAACACGGTTTCCCACTGGCACTGAGGAACAGGTTTCTTCCCCGTGGGGCAAATGGTCATAGAGTCAGTGATCGGCTGAGATCCTCTTGTTGAGCTCAAACAGATCCTAACCTGGCTCGTTCTCATTTCCCTCTTCTCCCGTCCATACCCGGATATTCTAGAGGACAAACTTTCAGCCAGAACCAAGTTTCTTAGTTTAGCACTCAGTAGAAGCTCCAACAATGATTGCTCTTCGCTCACGTGAGGAACAGACCAAGACTGCTGTCCAAACACAGACTGTTCTTAGTAAATTCTCCATCACTGGTTGTACCCAAGCTGAGAGCAGACAATCAGCTGGGATGTCTTAGAAGGTGTTGGTTGGTTGGAAAAGAGAATCATGAAAGCCTTTTCCTAATCCAGGCATCTATCTATGATTCTAACGCAGCAGAAGTCACCTTTATCCCTGTGGGCACAGCTTGTGTGATGTGGTAACACCTATGCAGTATGGAAGAGCATGGCGTTTATTTAATTTACCTAATTGCGCTGAGCTGCACATTCCTGAGCTGTAAAATTGGGATAAAAATACCTGCCTCACGGGATTTTCAGGCAGATAAATTTAAATCATGACACAGAATGCAAAATGCCTGGTACAGTGTCTTTCATTTGCTAAGTGATGGTTATGTTTAAAATTCCCCATATACCAGGTACCATTACATATTCAAAAAAGACTTGATTGCTGCTCTGGATAAGAGTGTTCTCCCTTTTTGTGACTTGGTCAGCCTTCAGTATTGGCACTCAGCAATAGCCTAGATAGTGCAAACAAAATAAAGCAAACATCACTTTGTACTTTGAGTTGCATCCCTGAACTTGCATTTGGGCATTACTGATCTACCCATAAACCTTTAGGCTTTATAGGATATGAACTATAATAGAATTTAGGATTTGTTTCTCAGGGTCTCAAAAGACAGAACTCATTTTTCCATATTTGGAAACACAAAGATTTGGGGAAGCAGTGGCTTCTCTTTAAACAGTATCCCTAACAGCTATCCCCCCAAAAATCCTTTGTCTGCTTCTCTAGGAAAGGTGCTGGAAAGGAGCCAGCATGTAGGAATTTAAAAGACAACTGGTACAGAACGAAATGTGTGCTAAAAATACCAAAACCAACAAGGATTAGTCTGAAAGCAGAATAGAGACTCTGTATGCCCTGCTTCTGGATTTGCTCAGAGCGGTGATGGCTCTGTGTTATTTGGGGAATGACAGTAATTATGGAGCTGGGGTGCTCCTCAGCAGAGACAGACAGAGCTCCGGAGTGGAGGAATGGTTTCCATGGCAATAGCATCAGCATCTGAATGACTTCCTGTCACAACAAGTTGGTGATTTAATGAGTTCATTACTGAATTCCAAAGGAAAACTAGAGAGTGGATGAGCTACTGTTCAACCCTCCAAGTGCCTAAATCCATAGTGGGAGAGCCATTTCTTTCAGTGCAGCCTCAGAATGGAAACGCTTGTATAACGCTCAGGGCCGTTATACAAGCAGCCTGGGGGCTCCAAGGCGGGTGTACCAAGGGGAGGGAATCCAGAACTGAATCTGCAGCCACGTGGTCTGTGAAGGCCTCAGTGCCTGTTATTCAAGGAGTGTGAAAGAATTACTTGAGTCTCCATTCTAAGCTTGCCCTGTCCAAACCTGATGAAATTAATGATCACAGGAATCTAGCCCAGGGCTTCAGATGCATACCCTCAAGTATCCCAAGTCCTTTAGAAAAAAAACCAAGAAAAGAGAAACAGACCTTAAATTCTAATAGTGTACGAACAGAAGCAAAGGAGGAAAGCATGTCAGCCTACTTCTATTCTACAATGTAGTATAGAGAGAGAGAGACACTTAATATGGGAAAAAAAAATCATCCAGATACCTTCAGAAATCCGGGCTGTCGTTCCTATGGTCAATTGCATATGAAATTTGAGCAGAGAGGTAATGTATTAGAGTAAGAATGTATCCTAATTAACCTTTCATACCTTGCTTTCTTTGCTGGTGAAAATCGACCGTCTGGCTGGTAAAGCCATATAACCTTAGTCTGATCGATTCACTGGGAGCCAGAGGAGGGCAGAGTAAGGGAGTGGTCGTGATTCTTCAGGAGCACCTTGCTAGTAGGAAGTGCAGTGGTCTTCCATTCCTCTCACATCCATTTCCCCATTCGTTCAATAAATATTTGATCCCTCAAAGTGTTCACAGTCTAATAACGGGGGCCGAATAAATTCAGAAGGAAGCACAATAAAGGAAGAGAAGATGCTGCCATGTGCGGACCGCTGGCTGGGCGCTACCCCTGAGCCTTGTGCTTCAGGTACGTTCTTCTCCTTAAGCTTCTCGTAACCCCAAGTGGGATGGGTGTCGCTCCCATTTTTCGAATGAGGAAGCTGAGACCCAGAGAGGCTGTGTCGCTTGCCAGAGATGCCCACGGCCAGTAAGCGGCAGGGCCAGGATTTCACCTCAGTCCTCGTTGACTCCTCGACCCGTGTTCTTATCCGTTCTTCCTAAAGAGAGGTGCAGACTTGGGGCCACGGCGTGAAGCGGGGAGAGGTCAGAAAGGAGGGGATACTTGATGGGACCTTGGAAGGTGGGCAGATTGCTCCTCCCTCCCTCCCGCTGCATTAAGCAGTGGCTCCATGTTGGTGCTGTAAGGCAGGTGGGCCAGGTCTGTGCTCAGTTACAAGGAAGAGGAAGTTTAGAGAAGGAAAAACCACAGAGAACTAAAAATACTCATTTTTATCTTCCATCAAATATTCTACCAGATCAACTAATAAGGTAGGAAATTTGACTAATTTATATATATATATGTAAATATATTAGAATAGCCTAGAAGGTAAAGGGTTGTGTCTGTGTACACATGTGTGCACATATGCCAGTGCTGATCCTTTTCTGTTTTAATAAAGAGAAGGAAAAGCCTGACTGACAGGACACCCACGAAGAAAGTATAGTTGAGTCTCATTTGTCTATAGGTGAATGTACTGACTTTCAGACATGACATCTGCATATTTTCCCAGGATCCCTGAGAGCTATTGGCCTTCCGTTGTTTTTCTAACCCTAACCAATAAAATACACCGGAGCCAAGAGACAGTTGCTAGTGTTTGCTAAGAGTACTGCCCTAAGATGTGGCCACTGACGAAAGTTCTTACCAACTCAGCCCTCCTCGTGTCTGGAGGATCCTTTAAAATATAGCACCGTTTCATTAAGTCACGTGTACAATTTAGACAGTGTTTTCAAAAGAATGCCAGCATCAGATAAAACTAAGCAAGCCCTTATTGCTTGAACAGACACGGGGTTATCTAATCAAGATTTAGCCGGGGTCCCTGCAGGGCAGCACTTCGGAGGGTGCCTCTCACCTAGACTGTGCTGTGAAGGGGTCTGCCCCAGAGTTGCGCAGCACGGCAGCCTTCATGTTCCAGGTAACTCTCACCAGACACTCAGATCAGCGCATCACAGATTACAATAACTGCAGTGGAGCTAAGGATCCCCAAACCCAGCATCTCCTCGCTCCCCACGTCATCCGCCCTGGCGTGGGTGCCTCTGGATTAGGGCACTCGCTATCTGAGGTTTAGAGGCCTCCCTGGACTTATCACTGCCTGTGCTTATGACAGTCATGCCTTCCCGTCCCCAGACTGTGGGCTTTTTTTGAGCATTACCTCCTACAGGGTTTGCAAATGCATTTTCCCTACGCTGCAAGGTGTGAACATCACGCCGTTTTTGCTCATTAGCTGTCCCTTCCATTAAGTACACGTGTCTGAACGTGTGCATCAGTTAAGTACTAATAAACCAACAGGGCCACGGCTAAAATGGAACCTGACCTGGGTCACGAGAGAGGCCATGCATCCCTCCCTCATCACTCCACGGGAAGCAGGTGGTGGGCGAGTCTGCACATGTACGCGTTTAAGGTAAGGCACAAGAGCCATCGCGCTGGGCTCCCAGCCCCAGAGAAACAGGGACGGTCTTCAGTCTGGAAAGCAAGGGGAAAATCTTTCCTTTTTCCTAGGAGAGATTTTGCTGTACTAGCGGCGCCGCGGTAATTCTCTTTAGGCCCAGCGGTCATTTAGCACGTTCACTTCTTACTCTGTGTCACTCTGCTTGGCACTGAGCATATAAAAATGAATAAGACACAGCAGACAGACAGACAGACGCCCTGGAGCATGGTGAGTGCTGAGAGACTGTGTGCCCACAGCTGACCCGGCGGAAAGGGTAGGTGGTCTTCAGAGCCTGTCGGGGACACTTCCTGGAGACATACAGCTGAGGATACACAGAAGGGGAGGAAAAGAGGAATTAGCCAGGTGAAGGCAGCAGAGAAAGAATATTCTAGTAAAAGCAGGGTGTGCTGTGCCTGTTTCAGGGGACTCGAAGAGGTAGTATAGCGGGGGTGGGGGGAGGTGATGGAGGCTGCCCTGAATGAGGGCTAAAGGGATGCAAAGGGGCCAGAGGTAGGCAAGGGCCAAGTCCCATAGAGCTTCAAATGCCAGGTAGATAATAACAGTGGTCACATGTAAGGTATCTACCACGTGCCAGGGACTTTGCTAAGGCCTTCCATTCATGTTCTGTCTTATCCATCTACACATTCTCCTGGAGCTAAGACTGGACCAAAGACTGATTCTGTAGACTGACTGTGTCTGTCTGTCTGTCTATCTATCTATCTAGAGCTTTACTGAGATATAATTCACATAAAATATACTTCACTCATTTAAAACATATAATTTTCTGGTTTTTAGTATATTCAGAGTTGTGTGACCATCACCACAATCAAAACATTTTCATCACCCCAAATAGAAATCCCATACCTATTGGCAGTCACCCACCCCCAGTTCCCTCTAAACCCCTAACCCAACCCCAGGCAACCGTTAATCTGCTTTCTATCACTATGGATTTTCCTACTCTAGATGTTTCATATAATGGAATCATAAAATAGGTGGGCCTTTGTGACTGGCTTCTTTCACTTAGTGTAGTGTTTTCAAGGGTCATCTTTGTGGTAGCAATGTATCCTGTCCCTTCCTCATTCCTTTTCATTGCCAAATAGTGTTCCATTATGTGGATACACAGCATTTTGTGTATCCATTTGTCAGTTGATGAACATTTGAGCTGTTTCTACTTTTTGGCTATCATGAATAAGGCTGCTGTGAACATTCCTATATAAGTTTTGTGTGGATTTGTTTTCATTTTTCTTGGATATATACCTAGGAGTGAAATTACTAGGTCATATGGTAACTCCGCGTTTAACTTTCTGAGGAACTGCCAAATTATTTTCCAAAGCAGTGCACCATTTTATATTTCCACCAACAGTGTATGAGGGTTCCAATTTCTCTGTTCCTTGCCAATACTTGTTATTATGTCTTTTTTATTATCACCATACTAGTCAGTATGAAGTGGTATTTCCTTGTGGTTTTGATTTGCATTTCCCTGATGACTAATGATGTAGAGCATCTTTTCATGTGTTTCTTTTTTTTTTTGGTCAGTTTCATATCTCCTTTAAATAAATGTCTATTTCGATCTTTTGCTTATTTTTAAATTGTTGTTTGTCTTTTTATTATTGAGTTCTAAGAGCTCATTGTATATTCCCAGTACAAGTTCCTTATCATTTATATTATTTGCAATCTTTTTCTCTCATTCTGTGAGTTCTTTTCACTTTCTTGTTGGTATCCT
The DNA here is from genome assembly GCF_965194825.1 of Balaenoptera physalus. Lineage (NCBI taxonomy): Eukaryota > Metazoa > Chordata > Mammalia > Artiodactyla > Balaenopteridae > Balaenoptera > Balaenoptera physalus. The sequence continues at coordinate 46,494,558 of NC_138901.1, forward strand.
TTGACACACACAAGTTTTTAATCTTGAAGTGCAATTTATCTCTTTTTCTTTTGTTTCTTGTGCTTTCTCTGGTTGCAGCGAGTGGTGGCTACTCTTCGTTGCCGTGCGTGGACTTCTCATTGCAGTGGCTTCTCTTGTTGTGGCGCACGGGCTTAGTTGCTCCAGGGAACATGGGATCTTCCCAGACCAGGGCTCGAACCCATGTCCCCTGCATTGGCAGGCAGATTGTTAACCACTGCACCACCAGGGAAGCCCTGTATTTTTTTTTTTTTAATCAAACTAATGCATGAGTAGGCTGATAATGGCTCCCAAAGATATGTCCATGGGCTTCCCTGGTGGCTCAGTGGTTAAGAATCTGCCTGCCAATGCAGGGGACACGGGTTCGAGCCCTGGTCCGGGAAGATCCCACATGCCCCGGAACAACTAAGCCCACGCGCCACAACTACTGAGCCTGCGCTCTAGAGCCCGTGTGCCACAACTACTGAAGCCCGTGTGCCACAACTACTGAAGCCCGTGTGCCTAGAGCCCATGCTCTGCAACAAGAGAAGCCACCACAATGAGAAGCCTGCGTACCACAACCAGAGAAAAGCCCGTGCGCAGCAACAAAGACCCAACTCAGCCAAAAATAAAATTAATTAATTTTTTTTTTTAATTTTTTTTAAAAATAGGTATGTCCATGTCCTAATACCAGGAACTGGTGAATGTTACTTATTTGGACAAAAAGGTCTTTGCAGATATAATAATTAAGTTAAGGATCTTGAAATTGGGAGATATCCTAGATTATCCAGGTGGGTCCTAAGTGCTACCGTGAGTGTGCTTATAAGAGAAAGGCAGAGGGAGATTTGACACACACAGAGAAGGTGATATGAAGACACAGGCAGAGATTGGTGTGATGCAGCCACAAGTCAGGGGATGCTGGCAGACGCCAGAAGCTGGAAGAGGCAAAGAACCCTTGAACCTCTGAAGGAATGTGGCCTTGGAACCATCTTGATTTCAGACTTCGGGCCTCCAGAACTAGGAGAGAATAAATTTCTTTTTAAGTCACCAAGATTGTGGTAATTTGTTAGAGCAACCATGAGAAACATACAGTGTGGTTTTTTAAAAATCAAAGAGTGGAAGGGTTTTTAATGAAAAGATATATAAACAACATGCTTATGCTGTCATCTTTTAAAATTTTATCACGTTTATTTATTTATTTGGCTGCATCAGATCTTCGTTGCAGCATGCGGGATCTGTAGTTGCAGCATGTGAACTCTTAGTTGCGGCATGTGGGATCTAGTTCCCTGACGAGGGATCAAACCCAGGCCCCCTGCATTGGGAGCGTGGAGTCTTAACCACTGAACCACCAGGGAAGTCCCTAAAACATTATCATGTTTAGACATTATCTATTGACCTTTGACTCTAAGAGATGATGGTTTATTTAGCTGCCTTTGGTCACTCCCTCCCAATAACTGTTAGTTTTTTCACTGTCTTTAGTTTACTATTAGTTACTTTTACAACTCAAAATACTGCATTATCAAATCTAAGATGCCATCTATTATAAGATGCACCATTATTTTATATTCCACTAAGGAAAACAACATGCCAATTATACTTTTAAGGTATCCTCAAGAGTAAGGAGTATCCCAGTTTCAAATATATTAAAGGTTGAAAAGATGTGAGCTTTTACAATCTGTGAAATACAAAAATATATAAGAATCTCTTTTTCATGCTCCATCAACTTCAGACCTGACCATCTCTTAACTCACCAGTATGTGGAATGAAGATACAACTGCCCCTGCTTGAACTTTTTGGCACTTAGAGCTTTACTTTTACATTGTTAATATTAATATTTACATTGTTTTACACTTCGGTGATTGACTTTAAAGCTGAAAACCAATAACTAGCCTTTATATTACTATAATGTTATAAACATAGTTTCCTTCAGAGCCAAGCAGTGTACTAGGATACGTTTCTTTCTCTGTGGATTCATTTCTTTCTCTAGGATCCCTTTGCTACTTAATGGCCAGCCCTTGGTTCAGACTGTTCATTTCCCATCCCCTGATCTAGAAGAATAAATTCTGACCCTCATATCTTGGAACAAGAGTCAAGATTTTGGGACTTCCCTGGTGGTCCAGTGGTTAAGACTTCGCCTTCCAATGCAGGGGGTGTGGGTTCAATCCCTGGTCGGAGAGCTAAGATCCCACATGCCTCAGGGCCAAAACCCAAAACATAAAGCAGAAGCAGTATTGTAACAAATTCAATAAAGATTTTAAAAATGGTCCGTACCAAAAAAAAATAAACAAACTTTAAAAAATAAAAAAATTTTTTAAAACAGTCAAGATTTCAACTTGGAAGGTTTTGAATAATATAGATTTAAATGATTGTGACATGGATCACATAAGACTAAAATAAACACCTGAAAATCTAAAATTCTTGAGACATGGTTAGTGTGGGTTATCTTAGGGCACTAGGAGGAAACAAGTCCACTGAAGTTGCATTTCTCCATTTCTTGGGTAAATCAAGTAAGACAGAACAGAGAAATGTCTTTCATCCAACCACACATTTCTGGGTCAAAGGTGGCCTTTTAACTCCAAAAATAGAATTCTTCCCAACCTCCACTTCCTGCTAACAAGAAGTGTGAACCCTTCGATTTCTAACTGTGAAAGGATGCGATTCATGGGACTTTTTTTCAACCACCAAAATGAAATCCTGGGTAAAGAAGCTTAAAAGGAGTCAGTAACAATTGTTGGAATATTGCCAATGTTTAAGGCTGCCGAGTGGAAAATTCTACAGATCAGACCCAGGTCTGATTCCAAGAAATAATTCAAACTTCAAAATGAAATATACTGCTTAATAATATTTTCTTATTCATACTGTCTTTTTTTTTCCAACTCAGATCTAATTCTGAGAAACTAATAAATTGGCATTGCCTTTAGAATTATCCATTTGAAAATCTAGGAAATTAAGCCAGGACATAAGGTTCATCACTCACTTAACCCAAACAGCCATATTTATGGTTCATTTTCATATCTAAACCAATAAGAACTCACTCACTTTATCCAGCTGTAACAATGAAAGTCAATTTGGAGTTTTAAATGACCTGATAACAATAGGATCTTCTTTTGTTGTCCCTCATCAAGACTTGACTCATGATTTCATGCTGGTTTCCTTTTTTCCAGATCTAGAAGATAACAGAATCAGAGTCTGTGGCTAGGAGGCTTGTAACTCTTATCTGCTCCCTTCTCTCTTACTGTCCCCTGCTTCTCATGTCTTTGAGGACACACTCTTCACAGGAACAGGGTGACACACAAGAAATTGGCCATTCTCCCTCTTGTTGCTACAGTCTTGTATCTGCAGGGAAAACACTCTGAGATTCTCAAAGATTTTATCTAAATGTTATTGGGTTTTCTATAAATATTGTATAAGTACAATATTGTCTCTCTTCCAAAAGCTTGAACTCTTGGTTTCAGAAGTATGTTTTTCAATTATTTACTTGATTACTTCGTTATTTAATACATGCTTTGCAACAAATGCTCTGTGCTAGGTCATAAAGTGAAAACTCAATCAGCAGTTAAGTGAGCAAAAGATGCTGTATTTCCAGTTTTATGCTTTAAGATGATGTTTTGTGTAAGCTAAAAGTTTCATCTCATTTTCCCAAAAGTATACCATGCTCTTCCAACATGGCTTATGGATTAAACTCCAAATTTAATTAAGACAGAAAAGAACCTTTCATGGAAATAGTATACATGCTTGATTGGGTGGGAAACTCCCTTTATATGTAATATTCTCAGGCCTGCACTCAGTGTCTCCTGTTACTTTGCAAAGACAGACGTATCACAAATGGCCACTGAATACAGCTGTATGGACTTAGCTGAATGATCTTCATTTTTCTGGAGAACAAAACGTTTGTGTGTTAACTTTCCATTCTCTGTTCGTAGCTGGACGCACAGATTGGCAAGGATGCCACCTGTTGCTCCCTGCTGACTGAAGCACAGCAGCTGGGGGGTTTAAGAGTTAACCATATTTTGCTCACTCAATTCTTGGGGCCCTCCAGCTGGTTCAACAACACGGAAACATATGCGCATATCGACAGGGGGTTAAGAGGAGAGGGCAGAGGGATTTATTCAGTGATGGAAACACACATCCCAAAAATGAGGAGTTAATATTAGCCCTAGCATTTGTCATTTGTCATGTCAGCAGAAACCTCCCACACCCTCTTCAGCTGTTTTTTTACTTCACCCTTTGCAACAGATTATTATAGAACTCACTAACAAGCTTCTAGATATCACATCAGTTGATTTAAACTTTCCATACAAAGCACTCCTCCCTTGAGACTTGGTCTGTCTACATCTACCCTCATTTTACCTGGTTCAGGGATATTCCTCTTTAAAAAAAAAAAAAAATCACTGCGTTTTTTCCTAATTAGGAAAGTAATTACTGCATGTTCATGGGTAAATTGTGAAAAACATAGAAAAGTCTAAAGAAGAAAATGTAAATCACTAGTAATTTTGCCATGCAGAAATAACTACTGCTGCTATTTTATTTTTTTTTTTTAATTTTATTATTTATTTATATTTATTTTTGGCTGTGTTGGGTCTTCGTTTCTGTGCGAGGGCTTTCTCTAGTCGTGGCAAGCAGGACCCACTCTTCATCGCAGTGCGCGGGCCTCTCACTATCGCGGCCTCTCTTGTTGTGGAGCACAGGTTCCAGACGCGCAGGCTCAGTAGTTGTGGCTCACGGGCCCAGTTGCTCCGCGGCATGTGGGATCTTCCCAGACCAGGGCTCGAACCCGTGTCCCCTGCATTGGCAGGCAGATTCTCAACTACTGCGCCACCAGGGAAGCCCACTGCTGCTATTTTAGTATCTATGAAGTTGTGATGGAAAGCAAGTTTCATAATTTGGTTTTCTCACTTAATATACTATGAGCAATGTCCCAGTAACACAAAACTTCATGCAGTCATTTTAAAACTGTTTTTGTTGGCATTTTGGTAGTTTTCAGGGTTTTTTATTGTAATTTGTGCTGTGATGAGTATCCTATAATAAATACATGTTGGCATTTCAGATTATTTCCTTAGGATAAACTTGGAATAGGGAAGGGGTGATGAGGAAAGAGTGTGCTGGCAAAGCGAAAAGCAAGTGAAAGCCAGGAACTGCCAGCAGGGCCGAGGAGTATCTGGAAATAGTTGAGTAGGTCTGGAGCCCAGGAAGCTCAGGAGGGAGTTGAGGAGCCCGGAACAGGAGAGGTAAGCAGATCACAGAGATACCGGCAACAGTTTGGTCTTGTTCATTAGAGCGGGGAGGAGCTCAAGGAGAGCTTCAAGCAAGGGATCAGATTTGTAACTTACATGTTTATATCTTTGTAAGATCATTCTGGTTGCAGCTTGAAGGGTGGAGGGGAGGCAGGGAGACCAGAAAGGAAGCTGTTAGAGTGATTTGGGTGAGATTCGATGGAAGTGTGGGTAGTGGAGTGGTAGTAAGGATGAAAGGGGAGACACGGTGAGAGAAAGAGGGTGGAGTCCAGGAGCATCTGCAGGCTTCTCGGGTGGGTGGTTGTACAATAAACCAACCAAGAGGAGATGCCCAGGAGGCAGCTGAACCTAAGGCTGGGGATTCACATGGGCTATAGGTATAGATTTGGGAGTTATCAGCATATAGTAATAAAGCCATACACATGGAGGAAGAGGGGAGAGGTGGGGAGAAGAGGACGGGAAGGTTAAACACGCTGTACCACGGAGGCCACGTAAGAGGGTGTTCTAAAGCCACCACGTCAGGCACTTCATCAAGGGACAGGAACGAAGGTAGAAAACCAACTATTGACTGAATTCATTGACCTGGAAAACCCAGGGAAGCAAGGCGCCATAATGAAGGCTGGCTTCTTAAAGAGGATCTCTCATTCATTTCGTACCACCGTGCAAAATAACCTTAGTGTGGATAAAGGTAAATAGAATTGTTTTACACCCAGTAATGGGAGCAGAGGGCCTCAGCTCTGCTGTGACAGAATGGACACACCAGTCTCTATGTATTCTAAGATGCACATAGAATTTTTAGTGAGATCGTCTACCCAATACTGGTTCTCTTGGACTTTGAATAATCCCCCATTTGTGCTTCTTAGATTAATCCGAATGCCCCACTATGGGCACCTCTTTTAAGGCCGTGGGTCACCACAAAGGGTTGGGACTATACTGTTTCATCTGCTACAGTCTCTTAATTTCTGAATATGTGTCATTGAGCAGGCCCTATTAGTAGCAGATATAAACTTGTGTAGAGGTTCCAAAGAAGGCAGATCCTGTCTGGTTAAAAGAGAAAAGAAAGATGGAGATCAGAAAAGGGTTCAGAGAAAGATTCATATTTTTACCATTCCTTTGTCTCTGGTACTTGTTTCAGAGAATTGTTTTCTCGCTGCTTAAACTGGATGTCGTCAGTGGAATTCTCAGTAGCCATAATGGGGCCAGGGATGGTGCAGGGTAGGGCCTTGAGAGTCTTCTTACCCTACAGGAGCATGGTGGATTAGATGCCACGCCACAGCAGATCAGCTCTTTGGTGATGGGGGTTTGCAGCCACGTAATGATGTAGCCATTAAGAGCGAGTGTAAGCTTTAAGTTCAGTGGCCTCTAAGATAGTACCATGTTGTGATTCCTGATGCTACTGTTGAAACATGAATTTTTCCTGTTCAGTAAGCAAACAGTATGAAAAATAATAACCGGTGCTTAATAGTCTAGAAGCTGAAATGTTGTCCCAATCACTCGTCCACATTTCAGCATTATTTTCTGTGTATATGTTGAATTCACTTCCCCATGCTGGTCATGCTCGTCAGGTGTTAGAATAATCTAGCTTCTCCCAGTATTCATCATGATGCATGCACATGGCCTTTTTGTTTGATTAATACAGAAGGTTGTTAATGCTGAGCCAGGTTTAGAAAACTGGGGATTGATATCTCCAAATGCTGAGCTGATCTCATGTTTTTCAGGAAAAACAATGACCTTTGTAGAATCTTTTTCCAACAACATTCTTATTTGCCCTTCATCAAGGTTTATTTATTATTGCACAGTAAGCTCACACTATAAATCAGAGCTCTTTCAGATGAAGCGACCAGTTTAAACCCAAAATCGAATATCCTGGAAGGAACTCACAGAGTTGTAGGACCCTGGGGGCTTAAGCCCTAGAAGCAAGACCCTTTCTTCTTCCCCTAGCCAGACTCTCTTGGCTCCACTCCCCCCAATCTCTGTGTGTTGGCCTCATTCTGTCTTACTACAGGCTTCTTCTACACAGGGGAAAAAGTGGCCATGGGCAGCTCCAGGCTTGTATTATGCCAGCATAGCAACTTACAGGAAAGAGAAAATCTTTCCTACTTCAAAATCTATGAATCCCAAGGTGGGTCCACTCTGGATCACATGACCTCCATCCAGGCTCAAGCCCTGAGGCTGGGGAGTGTGGTCCTGGCATGGGCACCACTGCCTGTGGCTGGAGTCGGGGTAGATCGGCTCTTGGAGGCCTGGAAAGATGTCTCTCATTATTGTCCCAGAGTGTCCTGATGAGTCACAATGAAATTATTATATTCTTGGCAAGAAGCTAACAGTCTGTATTTTTTTCTACCCCTCATTAGTATCATGTTGTATATTTCCTTATGCTGTACATTACTATATCATAGGTTGGGACACAATTACTGTAACTTAAAAAGCGCTTTCACATACATTATCACATTCAATTGTTTTTAATAAGCCAAGCCATTTGTAATTATATTAACCCTATTTTACAGATGGACAAAAAGACTTAAAACCAAAGACCGCGGAGGCAGGAGAATTGGGGGTTTGATAAGCACACATCTTCTGGCTCCTTTGCTAGTTCCTCTTGGGTTCAGTGCCTTAAGACATCTGCCACCTGTATCTTTGTCTGGTTTGGGTCTTTGTTTCTCCCCGGAGAAAGGAGACTGTGCCGTCTGCAGCTGGCCCTTGAACAACACGGGGGTTAGGGGTGCAACCCTCCCCGCAGTCGAAAATCCAGGTAGATATAGTCGGCCCTCCATATACCTTGTTCCTTTGTACCCACAGATTCAACCAACCTCAGATGGTAGAGTACTGCTGTATTTACCATCGAAACGAATCCGTGTGTAAGGGGACCAGCGCAGTTCCAAGCCGTGTTGTTTAGGGTCCACCGTACTTTTCCTGCAGACCCTCACACAGCCTCCTCTGTGCCGACCTCCCCCTCCTCCTCCAGTGCCGCAGATGCTGTGCATGTTTAGTAAGTGGCGCTGACTGGAAATGAATTGGGGGTTTAAGATGTTATCGTTCAAGGGTCGGTCCAACTGGGAGCCCAGGGCTGTGGTCCCAGCCACAGTGAGGGGACTGGTCCCCACGTCTGTGGACCCGCGGGGAGTCAGCACAGGGCCTCCTCCGTGGCCAGGAGCCTGTCTCTGGAGAGCCTCTGCTATTGCTGCCGGGACCATGGAAAGAGTGATCGTCCCTGCCCCCGGGCATTTCTCACCTCCTGTGCCCCTTCGTCTTCCCTTGGAGAGACCATAGCAACACCATAGCCTCCTAAGCTGGAAGCCGTTCCTTAAGCTAAATGACACCCACCCCACCCCCCAAATGCCACAGGAGCCCAAAGATCGCACCCACCCAAAGCGGCACTCGTACCACCCATGCTGGCCGCGGCCATAAAGCGCACCCAGAAATCAGATGCCCCTGTAGTCCTCTTTTTAAAACTAAATCACCACCCGGGAGGATACCACTTATCCCTAGGGAAGAGTTTTAAGATGGAACAGAAAAAGGGTCAGGCCTTCCTTCACCCCTTATTCTTCCTGAGGGAGCAGCTTCTTAGAGGTGCAGGCAGGTCCCTCCCTTCCCCTGTTCCAAGGCATGTGTTCCTCTCCCCGCTGACCAGGATGTGCACACCTCAGAGGGAAGCCTCTCCTCATCTTCCTCTGCTTCCCTTCTTGTCTCCATCATGCGTCCGCGATGCCTTCTTGGGCTTTCCCCGATTAAGCTGGGGGAGATGGTCCCACACTTCTTTTTTTCAATTCACAGCTGCCTGTTCCAATTTGCAGTGAATTACTCTAGAGATGGCCTAACGCTGCAAAGCTAGATAAGAGCAGTTGCTGATTCATATACAGGAGGGGTGGGTGTGTGTGTGTGTGTGTGTTCGTTCCGAATTTTGATACTGGCTCCACGTAGTGAATATAATACTATGAAATGCTTGTTCTCTTTTATTGGTCTCCCCCCTATAATGCTTGTTGGAACTGAGTCAGAAGTCTTATCAACTGGCACGTCTACCTAAACTGTAGCTTAGTTTCTCATTGCTGCCGTAACAAATCACCACAAACTTAGTGGCTTACCAGTGGTCCCCAGCCTTCCTGGCACCAGGGACTGGCTTTGGGGAAGACGGTTTTCCCACGGGCGGGAATGCGAGCGATGGAGAGCAGCAGATGGCGCTCCGCTCGCGGGCCCGCCGCTCACCGCCTGCTGTGCGGCCCGGTTCCTAACGGGCTGCAGAGCAGCACCGGTCTGCGGCCTGGGGGCTGGGGGCCCCTGGCTTAAACAACAGAAATTTGTTTTCTCACAGTACTGCAGGTCAGCAGGCCGAAAGCAGTCTCGCCGATTTGATTTTGGCCTAAAGCCAAGGGGTTGGCAGGACTGTGCTCCTTCCAGAGGCCCAAGGGAGAACCTGCTCCTTGCCTCCTCCAGCTTCTGGGGCAGCCGGCACCCCTTGGCTTGTGGCCGCATCCTTCCGGTCTCTGCCTCCCTGATCCTTCTCTCCCGTCCGTGTCAAATCTCCCTCTGCCGCCCTCTTATAAGGACACCTGTGATTGCCCTTAGCCTCCGCCTGGATAATTCAGGATACCCTCCCTATCTCAGCATCCTTATGTAATCACATCTGCAACGTCCTTTCTTGCAATGTAATGTTACAGTCACAGCCCCCAGGGGTCAGGATGTGGATATCTTTTGCGGGGCTGTTCTTCAGCCTACCCTCTGCCCATCCCCATAATTCCCACGCACATACCCCCGAGTTCTGAGGAAGGGTTAGCTCCCCTCCCTTTTGACTTCCTGAATCTGAGGAGACCAGCTTCCCAGCACTGCCCTTGTGCTCGTTATCTTTGTACTTTCTGCCATCTGCAGAAGCCACGGGATCCTGGGTGTCTCGCAGCCAGCCCTCCAGAGGGCAGAGGACGTTAAACGTGTCCTCTAGTCAGGACACCTTCTTCCCCCAAACCTGGTGGGCCAGGACAGGCACAAGCCTTAAAGTGGGTAGACCCCAAACAGGCCAGTTTTGTTACCGTGAGAATCAAGTTGTTTTGCGTTTGCTTAGATTTGACTCATGCAGGGAACGTCTTGCCTCTGCCTGTCTGACGGAGCATCTCTAGAATGTCAAGCCAGCAAGGGCAGGAAGCAGATCCTTGGCCCCTGGCCCACGGTGCCTGGCGATATCTCAACAGACTAGACACCCAGTCACCACTCATCTTGCCCACACCCCTCGGATAGCCATGCGGGCCCCCACCCCCGCTGTGGTGGGCCACCACCAGCCAGTTATCTCACCAGCATACGGGGTGGATCTGGAGGCACCAGACACGGCTTCAGATGCCACTAGTGTCATTCTGAAGCGCTGCGTTTGGATGGAGGTCTTGTTCCTGTGACCTTTTTTCAGGCAAAAAGTTGAATCCCATGCCAAATACTGTGTTACAGTTACAAGAGGCGTGTGCTGTCATCATAAACACCATGTACACTGCTGCACGAAGATACCACTTGACGGTGAGGGCTGGGGAAAGACACCCATTGTGAAAAGGTGAAAAATAGTCCCATGGAAAGTCATCGTGGAGAAACCAGCGGCGGTGCTGTATGGCACTGCTGATAATTGCGGGCCCTGGCATCAGCTCCTATCTGCCGGGAGCAGAAAGTTGGGGGTGGGGAGAAGAAGGGACTTCGTGGGGACTGTATGTGACAGAACACTTCCTCTCCACTGTAAGAATTCTCTCGAAGGGAAATAGAAAACAGTTCCGGGTGATCAATGGAAGATTTTTCTTGGTTGGAAACCTCTGCTATCTCCTCATCAAGAAGAACTATGCCTGGAGCTTCCCTGGTGGCACAGTGGTTAAGAATCCTCCTGCCAATGCAGGGGACACGGGTTCGAGCCCTGGTCTGGGAACATCCCACGTGCCGCAGAGCAACTAAGCCCGTGAGCCACAACTACTGAGCCTGCGAGCCACAACTGCTGAAGCCCGCGTGCCTAGAGCCCATGCTCCACAACAAGAGAAGCCACCGCAATGAGAAGCCTGGGCACCACAACGAAGAGTAGCCGCCACTTGCCGCAACTAGAGAAAGCCCATGCGCAGCAACGAAGACCCAACGCAGCCAAAAAAAAAAAGAGAAGAACTATGCCTTGAAAATAGGGGTCCAGACTTACCAGCCCACAAAAAACAAAGGCTTCATGAAGCAGAATGACCAGGAGACAGAGGAAAAGTCTCTAGCTCCTTCCAATTATCCAGCCCCGGTTTCCACTTTTCCTTGATGTATTTCTCTTAGACACGGACACTATCCAGGTGTCTACAGCGTAACGTAACCTTTTCATACCTATAAGCACAATTGAAGAACTTTTTTCAAACTCAGAATTAGCAAAGGACTTGATCTGAATAGATACAGTGATGAAATAGAAGGCTTAGAGAACTGATTTGAGGAGCAAAGAGTTGGATACGGTCTGAAAAAATGTATAGGAGGGAGGAAAAAAAAGAGGGAGTTCTTGGTGAGTCTGGAACATTATTCAGCAAATACTTACAGACCACCTGCTATGTGCTGGGCCAGACACTGGGCTAGGAAGTGGAGAGACAACAGAGAACCAGACCCCAACCCTGCCCAGGAGCTTACAATCTAGTTGTGGGGAGGGGGTACTGGATGAGTAAACAGGCGATTACAATCCAGTGTGTTAAGTACATTGAAGAGACAGTGAGCCCTGTCTTGAAGGATCAGAAAAGGCTCCTAAAACTGATGCTGATGTTGAGAATCAAATGACAAATAGAAGTTGGTCTGGAAAATGGACCAAGAGCCTTCCAGGCAGGAACAGCACGTGCAAAAAGGCCTGAAGGCAAAAGCATCACGGCAGATGGGTGTATGTGGGTGAAACCAATAGACTAATAGCTGCATGACCCAGAGAGATGGGGAGGTAAGTGTCTCGGGGGAGAAAAGATGGTGAGAAGCGGGAGGAAGCATGCGGTCCAGCCCAGCTCTCCCCCCAGCTGAGTAACGCAGCCTCTTGTACATTTTAGCTGTTGTCACTGAAGGTAGGCTCCCCGCAGGCCGGTATGCTGCTTCATCCTCTCTGCTTTCTTCCTGAGATCCCCAAGAGACAGTGGCCCCCTTTCTCAAGTTGGAAAGCTAGAGGGAGGGCCTTAAGGAAGGTGTCAGAAGCAGAGCCCACCGCAGTGTCTCTCATCCCAGACCTGATAGTTCTGGGGCAGAGAAATTTGAGTCCCAGAAACTGAAATACATCTTCCTTTCTAGCAGGGTTCTGGATTCATCCCTAATCTGGAGCAGCTTATCGGACGCACAGCTCAGGTGTCACACCTAAGACACCAGGGGAAAAAAGTTCTTGGGATCACCTGGAAAAAAACAGGGAATTTTAGAAATCACCTGATAAGAAATGTCAAGTAATACTGACTGGAAATCAAACCACAGCAGCTGCTTTCCACAGCTGCATGCCATGTGGTGACCGTGTTTGAAGACTTTGACTAAAAGAGGCTAAAAATAACCAGGAATGTAAAACCCTTCAGGAGTCAGGTCTCTAAATGAGATAGCCCAAGAAATCCACATGGGTATGAGGATGGGGAAGGGGAAGGAGAGAGAGGGGAGGTTTGTCTTTGAGCCACTGGCTCAGTGGTCAGAGGATTATCACCTGAGAGGTCGAAGAAATAACACTGCTGGACCCCAGGAGCCTGCTGTTCCCCTTTCATATTCATAGGTTCAACGTTGTGGTACCCATTTTACAGATGGTGAAAAATGTATGGCGCCACCTGAACTCTTGCAGACTGAGGATTCCTAATCTCAGCTCTAATCCGAGTCCAGTTGACTTCCTACGGAAAACAAGAGTAATGAAATGCAGAAATGTCACCTCCTCCTTATTTCCATCCTACACCTCGGCCCTGGTAGCGTGGTGAGAGCTTGTGCCACTGTGCTAAGAAGCAACCTTTTATTTAGTTGTGAAACTGAGACTGGGACTTTCTCTGCAGCGGAAGAAAGAGTAAGGTGATGTCAGAAGGAAGCATGCTTCACCAAAGACAAAAGCAAAAGGATGCTTTTTATATTGTGGGAAACTCAAAAAGATATAGATACTCATTTAGCCCCAAAGAAAATAGATATGCTTTCCCATGCAGAGAAACCACCAATGAATATTTTTTACTGCATTTTTCTAGTAAGAAAAACGAATTTGTCCCTGGTTGTGGTAGCTCTATAGTAATCATAATAATAGTAACCACAAATGCTTATTAAGTGTTTATACTCCAGACACTGTTGAGAAAGCTCTTTGCCACGGATCACGATTTTTTGATCTTCACAAAATCTATATGAGGGGTGATACTACCATTATCCCTATTTCATGGTTAAGGAAACTGAGGCCTGGACAGGTTTAGAAACTTGCCCCCGGTCACACTGCCTCTCAGTGGAGAAGTCAGGGTTTGCTCCGACCAGACTCACGATGCTTTAGTTCACTGCCTCAGGTTCTATTATTTTGTCATAAAGACTAAATAGACTGATTTCTAGAATCTTCTCAATTTCCTGTGAAGAGTTTTTCTGTTTTTCATTTGCATTTTGCTCTTTCATTATTGGTGATATTTGGTACTTCTACCCTTTCCTTTCCTCTTATAAACTAGATGAATGGACGCTGAGTTGGAAGTCTGAGGTCTGGGTGACAGTTTCACTTCTGCCACTACCTACCTAAGTGATCTGGCGCACTTCACAGCCTCTTTGGGCCTGGTTCCTTCTCTGGAAAATGAAGCTGTAGGATTGTAACGAAGGTCCACGCCTATGCTGAATACACCCTTTTCTCTTTCCTCCTGCCCCTCTTGTCCTCCCATCCCCCCATCTCTCTTCCTTCCTTCTCGTCCTGGCCACTAGCAAGCCCTCAGGCCCTCCGTCCTCTGCGTCTCTGGTCTTCTGTCTTACACATGGCAGGCAGGCAGGCAGGGGACGTGGTGTGAGAGCACACCCTTGTCAGGAAGCTTGGGGACACGGATAGTAAGGAGATAGACAAGCAGTGTGAGGTAGCTCAGTGGAACGCTGGCCGTCCTCAAGAGTGTAGGGTGAGTCAGTCTTGGCTTTGGGAGCTCTCTGCCTCTGCTCTGGTTTTTCCTTGGTCCCCATCATTAGCGTCCGCGTACTGCCCTTCGGCTTCCTATCCCAGTCCTCTTTGTACCAGGTCATCCCATCCTCCTCCTGTCGTGCCTCATCTGAGCATCACGTGGTACTTGTCCTGTATCCCGTTCCCTCAGGACTCTGCTGTCTGTTAAGGAAACAGTATGTCCCATCTTCCTCATGTGTTCACTCAACATCCCCTCCAAGCATATACAGTACTTTATCTCGTGTTTTTTGGCTGCATTGGGTCTTCGTTGCTGCGCGCGGGGTTTCTCTAGTTGTGGCGAGTGGGGGCTACTCTCCGTTGCGGTGCGTGGGCTTCTCATTGCAGTGGCTTCTCTTGTTATGGAGCACGGGCTCTAGGCGCGCGGGCTTCAGTAGTCATGGAGTGCGGGCTCAGTAGTTGTGGCGCATGGGCTTAGTTGCTCCGCGGCATGTGGGATCTTCCCGGACCAGGGCTTGAACCTGTGTCTCCTGCATTGGCAGGCAGATTCTTAAGCACTGTGCCAGCAGGGGAGTCTTTATCTCGTCTTAAGAAACATCTAAAAATTAAGAAGGCCTTCAAGAAATTATGGTGGTTTTGGGCAGAATTCTTTCATTCTGTCCACCAATGGAGCACCTACTTTTGCTCCAAAGACTTCCTAACCCTGAATCCAGTGCTTTCATGATTAGGAGAGAACACCAGGCCTCCCACGGTGAGATGGGAGCCAGGACGGCAAGTGGGAGGATACCCCAGGAAGAGAATTGATATGACAACCTTGTCATTTTTAGTTTTTCTTTTAACTACAGAACAAAAAAATCATTTGCTCCTGAAGAATATGTACATTTAATTAGACATGAATATTTGAAATAGTCCGGAGAAACAGATTTACTTAATCCTGGTCGGCTGGTTAGGATTCCACGGACAAAGAAGCAACACCAGCCATGTCTCCGGCAATTAAGGTTTTCCCGACTCATTTTAAATTGTTGGGCATTCATTTCACTAGTATCTATTTAATATTTAATATTCCTTGAAGCGCAGGCTACCAAGCAAAGGAGCAACTTATATGAGGCCATGAAAATTCCTCTTCCTTTAACTTCCTCAGAGTTCTTTCCAGTTTGTTGATGATTGTGTGGGAATCTGTGGGCCTTCGTCACACAAAGTCAGCCCCTAAAGGGACACTGCTCTAACGTTCACCATCAGAACTCTCCTTTTAGACTGCAGAAACGGCGTGCGTCGCCTGAGCCTTCACATCCCTATTTTAGGTGTGTTTCCAAGGAGTAGGTTGGTTGTCATGGTTTGGGAGAACTTCACCGTCAGGATGCAGTAACTCTAGGGGGAGGCACGGCCCATCTGTCCCTAAGGGAGAGGTCCAGAGGGAATAAATAGCCTGCTGGCCAGAATGTTCTAGCTGTTTCCCTGCTTAAAGCAGCCCTCAAGGTTAGAGCCTCTGTCAAGGCCCAGTTCTAGAATTCTCAGCTTCCAGGATGGAGGTTTGGTCTCTTTGGTCAGTCCTTTAAAAGACAGTGTGTTATCTGTAGGCCTTGCTGAGCAGAGGGGGCTCATTCCCTGCCCTGTGCCCTCAGCATCTTAGTCCTTCCATTCCCTGTTTATTCTCCAGCTGCCGGGAAGATGAGCTTTGCCAGCCGTCTTTGACTATGGTCAGGTCAGAATTCTGGGACGCAAGAGTAATCGCAGTTTGCATTTCTCATTCTTATTCATGGTTTTTCTGTCACTGGCTGTGGCAGGGTCTGGTTGAGAAGACTCCTCCCGTACCCTGGGATGCCAGAGTGGCTTCCCAGATGGTCCCCAACTACTTAGGACTCTTGGAGTAGACACAGCGCCTGTCCAGAGAGAGAGACCCAGTTGTATGGGTCAGGAAGGGGCCCTCCGTTCAGTCGGAGACTGCGCCCTCTCATTCCTGGGAACCCCACAGCTCGCAGAGCAGTTGGGAGCCAGCTCCTGCCAGCCCACACTGCCCTGTCAACATGCCTGTTATTCATCAACATCCGTCTTTATTTTCTTACCAAGTATGATGCTCCAGACCCAGGCGAGATGTGTCATACAGGGGAGACTTCACCTGGTGGCTAAGAAGGCATATGTTCCTGCCCACGCTCTGCTGAGTTTTCAGGAACTTCCCAGACACACCCGTTGGTCTTTGTTTGCCTTCACGGCGAGGCCTTAAGGCATCGTGCTCCCAGGATGTTTCTGGGCCCCAGTCCCTCTTACACTCAGGAGGCTGGTCTCCGGAAGTCCTCTCTGCAGATTTCACTTGTGCACCGTGGCCAGCCATCGCCCTTGCCTGGGATGTGGCGAGTCCCATCATGGGCTCAGCAGTTGCAGCGATGATTAAGGCCAGTTTCTGCCCTCAGAGTACAGTTTCATGAGCTTTTCCCTGTTTGTGCTGAAATAATACAGTTTGAGAGAGAGTACCATGGGGTGGGGCTTCAAGTACCAAAAAAAAAGTGCACAGATTGATTTTCTTTTTCTGGAGCAGGAATCTGAGCAGGAAAATTGTCACGTGTGGCAAACTGCTGCAGGATGGTTCCCGTGGGCCTTGGTCTTCAGGGTTTCCGCTAATCCTATTTCACATGTCTGCAGGCTAGCCCTTTCTCCTCCCTTTCCTTTTAACTATTTCTGGCTAATTCACAGCCCTGGTTTTAAAAAAAAAAAAAAGGGAGGAAGGAAGGAAAGAAAGAGAGAAAGCAAGCCTATTTGCCCAAATATTCCGTTTCTTGATGTTTTTGTCTTAAACCAGTCACATACCCTTAGCTAACCCAAATCCATATGCCCATTCCCTTTTAGCAGCCCAGTGAGCTCATCAATATGCCAGCAGATGATCTAAGCCCCCAATTATCACCTTCTGTAGAAAGACAAACAAACAAAAACAGCCGGAAGGAGGGAGGGCGGATTGGAAGCGGGTGCACGATAAATGATGCATAAAACTACAGCCTAAAAGGGGCCCCCGCCGCCCGGCCCCTCGGAGGGCGTGCGTGTGTGTGAGCGCACATTTTCCACCCGCCGGCCGAAGCACCCCAGCTCCGGGCCGGCGGCGGCGGCGGCATTTTAATGTCAGATGGAATCGCTAATGCCCGCGTTGCCATGGCGACCGCGGGAGCGGCGGAGCTAAAAGCCGCTGCCTGGGCCTGGCGCCGCCTCCCCCGCTGCAGCCCACCCGGGCGGTGTAGATTCCCTTTGTCTTGCTCGCTCCCCGCCTCCTCCCTCTCCCTCTCTTTCCTTTTTCATCCCCCTTCTCCCCCTCTTCCATCCTCCCTCCCCTCCCGGCCTCCCTCTCCTTTATTGCCCCGCCCCCACGCTCCCCGGCACCTGCCCTTCCCGAGCTGCCGCAGGTCCTGGACCCCTGGCCTCCGCTCCGCCGCAGGTGCCGGATCAAGCAGCCCGCTCCCCTCACCCGGAGGCATAGACAGGCCCGGGGCCCGGTTGTTATTCTTGGGGACCTTATGCCTCACTTGAAACCAGTCTTTTAAAAAAGAGGATTAAGAAAACAGGAAGTATTGTTCTTCCCGCACCTGGACGGCTGCCCTTCGGCACATGGTCTGTCTCGCCGGCCCCCGGCCCGCCGTGGTCGCCCTGGCGTGAGAGGACTGGCCGAGGCCCCCCGCGGGCGCTTGTTGCCCCCCGCCGCTCCCCAGAGTGACTGGAGTTGACAGTCATGGAAATGCACGTGCCTCATCTGGCCTCGGAGAGGACGCAGCAGCTATGGCAGTTCCTCACCTAGATGGGCTTTGCTGCCCCCAGAGCAGAATTACCAGGGCTTCCAGGGCCTGAACTCCTGATTGGGGGCGGGGGGCGGGGGGGTAGTGTCCTGTACTGCTATTAGCATCCACGTAAGCTGGTAATGAAGAGCACTGAGACCACAGTAATGACCCCCAACCCGTAACCCTTGTGTCATCCATCTTTGTCCTGGGGCAGCATAGCAGCTCTAATGGCACTGGCTTAAAATGTCAGATTAGCTCATGGTCTAGCTGATGCCCTCATCTTCGAGGAGAAAAAAAAAAAAGCAAAAAGAAAACAGATTTGTGCCACTCTATTGGAGTGTCTGTAAAAAGGACACACCATGGTCTAATTAGATTTTAAAAATAAAAGGCATTTTCTAGACACCAACTGTATCCAACACATAGTTAGGTATTTGGTTTAACACTATGTTTTGGAATGACTTCTTCCATGTTCTGAAGGCTACACCTAGTATTTAAATGATGAAACACTGATTAGCAGCCAGCAACCTTGGACCACTCTTACCATGGTTTTGAGTCAGTGGCTCTGCAGTATCCATCTTGCTTCCATAACATACCATGGCCCCGTCACTGTCATTCCTACATCTGAAATGAAAGGTATGCCTTTAAGATGGTTAAAGGCTGGGGTTTTGCTTTAGAGTCCCTGCCCCCCAGTGAGTATACACGTATATGTATGTAGGTTAGGTATTGGCTACATTCACACAGAACAATGCCTGCACGGATGCACACACAGCAAGTGGAACTGCGGTTGCCTCTAGGGAACACTTTCCCCAAGAGTAGATGAGACTAGACTACATCCCCCCACTGATTCCAAAGCATTCTGCACTTTTTCCGTTCAGAGCTCTTCCCAGAATTAGGGATAAACAGGGATAAACAGTGATGAGTGTGTAATGCATGTTTACGTACGTCTCCGCACCAGACTGTAAGCTTGGTGAGGGCAGGAGCAACGCTTGTCTTTTACACCCCTGTATCTTCAAGGGCCAGCACACATTCAGGGTTTAGTATGTATCTGTTGAATAAAGAGATGAGAAGTGGGCAAGAAAGAGGGTGCTGACAGAGTGATGGGGCCTGGGGGCTGTCCAGAGGGTGAGCAGGGGTGCCAGGAGGGGTGCCCATCTCCATGGTCCTCTTGTGAGCTTAGGGGCCCCCCCCAGGGACTCCACCCTTCCTGTACAAAGTACCTCAATAAAGCTGTTCTAAGTAATTCTTGTGTAAGTAGAATATGTCTGAAACTCATCATAATAAAAAGCTTGATGAATCAGTTAAGTTGTAAATAAGGGGAACGCTGTCATTTGCCAAGCCAGTTCCTGAGCAGCTGACTGGAGCACTTACCCAAGGCAAGGCAAGGCAGCCCTTCTTTCTGGTCCTTCCCAGGGAAGGTGATGTTTTGGTGCTCTGCAGCAGGGGCTCACAGGAATACTACCCAGGGCTTTAAAACACTAACAAACATCCAAGGGCCCACATGCAGACTGGCTGATCAGAGTCTCTCCAAGTAAGGACTGACCACTGCTTTTCAGATGCTCCTCTGACAATTCTGATGCTCAGTCAAGGTTAACAGCGTTGCTCTGTGGGCTCCCAGAAGTGGAGGAGGTAAGAGGACGCAAGGACACTGAAACTCACCAAACCCAGAGATTCGACTTCAGCTATGAAGCTGATGCTGATACACTTTAGGCTGAACAAAGAGATGATTGGCTGCAGCCCACTTCAGGTTGTTTCAGCACTGCTCACAGAACCTCTCTTTGCCTTAAAAAGCCTGCGGGTCCCCTCCTTTGACAGTCGTTTAAAACAAATCTGTAACTGTCTAATCAGGGCACGAACCATTTTTCAGACTTGCCCAGGCAGCAGTGACCTAAATATTACTCAGGGTGTCTGACTTCCAGCCCCAGAGGAAGAGTGTATTTGGTTTGATTGTTTTTATGCTGATGAAGTTGAGCCAGTAATTCAAGGTCCCCATAGGGATGGCTGAATCATTCGATGCTATGAATTAGTTCTTTAGACCGAATGCAGTGGTGCAGAGTTATTATTGAATTACTCACTTCTCAATAGCATCACTTATGCACTCACTCGATCTAATTTGTTGTGCCATTTTTAATTGATATGAGCTAAAATGAGCAGAACCTGGAGGGTTTGGTGGGAGTGGCCCAGCCCATTTATACCAGCCAGGTATAAAGAGTAGATCTCTGGAAAATGTGACTAACCCATTTCGGAGCCAACGGGCGTAGCGGCAGATTGCTCTGCTCTCTCTCCCAGGTAACCCTGCAGGCAGTAAATAGAGCCTGTATTAGAAGCCACAAAAGCTGAAAACACACACAGCAGGGAAATCTGCCTAAATTGCCCAACAAGATATCAGGTGCAATTGACTTTCCACTAGAAGTGTGTCTGCCCGCAAGGTCAAGGCAATTTGGCAAGAAGCCACATGGGGACACTTTACGTTGAAATCTCTTAGGAAACTGAGGACAGGGAAATAAAGGTTAGTCTTGGGCTCTTCAACCAAGTTAGTGATTGTGGAGAGAACAGGAACTCTTCAGGTCAGGCAGGAAAAGCACCGGTGTGCCCCGGGCAAACCCACACTGTCTTTCCCAGCCAGCAAGCTCCAGCCTGGATCTAAACAGCCCATTTCTGGGAACTTAAAATAAAAACTAAGATAGCAGTCGAATGGTCTCAAGTCCCCTACAGGGCCTTTGATGTGTATCCCAGCAGCAGCAACATGGCGAATGGTTTCTGTAATGTGGGATTCCTGGGCAAGTGGGCCTGGACCACCGCCACTGGTTCCTCTCTCATTATAGGGCCAGAAATAGATGCCGCGTCCCAGGAAAGGGGAAGTAAGGCTGCATGGAATGTTTCATCTGTTGGAATACTGTTCTGCGCCGCCTGACAAGATTACTGAGTTCTCAGTTCTGTAGCAGTGGCATTGAGTAAGAGTCTGAAAATTGATGCATTATGTACTCGCTTAAAATAGCAAATGCAGAATAGGAAAAGCAGAGCTGCTAAGAAGTGTGCAGAACATATTGATGGAAAGGCCTGTGCTGCCTCTGTCATTACCAGCATGAAAGGGTGTATCGGAGCAGGGGGTGGATTTTCCATCAAAAGCATTCGTGTGGTAAAGGCTTCTGTACCACAATGAGTCAGGGGTACATTTTTTAGCTAACATAACTGAGTGCAAATCCTTCTGTTCTCAAACAGGTGGTAGAAAGTGAGCAATTTGTTTCTTTTCATCTCAGTGTTCTGGGTTGGTTCATGAGATAGTTGCTTCTATTTTAACCTTGTTGAGTTCCCCCTTAGAACAGAAATCCCCAGTTACTCGCTACCTAATCAGATATTCCACGCTGTGGATTACAGCTGCCTGGATGGGCAGCAAGGTGTAGGGCGAGTGAGGTGGAAAGTGCATAAAAGGAATGTGTCATCCGCCCCCGAGAAGAAAGCATCATGTTTAGTCAGCATAGATGGGATTTTAAAATGCTCAAGAACAAGTTAAAAGGGCCTTCTGGAATCAACAAGCCTTTTCACCAATATGGCCCTAGGAGGAGGCATGGTTATTGCTTAAGGGGCTATCCATGGTCAAGCCAAGAGGCCTTGAGACACAAGGGCAAGGGTCCCTTCAGCCCCTGTATCAATTGTTTAACCAACATTCTAAACATAAGAACCTCCTTCTTTAAAGTACTTGGCGCCATTAACAAACGTTCAAGGGGCACTTACTCCGAGCCAGGCATTGCCCTAGCCACTGTGCCTATGTATATTTTGTCCTTTAACTCTCACCAAAACCCTTTGGAAGAAAGCGTTACCACTGTTTATTCTCCCAGTTCAGGAAACCAAGCTTCAAAGGATAAGTGATCGCCCAGAGCCATACAGCTGGATTCACACCCTAGACTGGCTGATTCCAAAGGCCTGTTCTCTGTACCAGGCCCCCGTTGTCTCCTGTCTTGATTAAGCAACATTCCTAGAAATACACAGAACCTGGAAGTCCCCAGTCCCCGTGTCTTCCCTGCTGCTGCTGCCAGCTGGAATGTCTGACTCCCGGGTGTGTTATCGCCAGAGTTCCAAAGGACTCGTTAGTATCCACGAGAAATCACTTTTTCCAGGCTCAGCAAGCAGTTGGATGTGCAAACCGCCCCTACGTGGGAACTTGAATTAACTGTTCAGGAAACCATAACGTGCTGATTGTTGTTGGACCGTGACCAGTTTCCGGTTTCCTGGAGGTCACCACAGTTCTAGAGAACGTGACCTTTTATTTGCAGAGCAAGAATTAGGCCTTTCTTTTCCTCGCCCCTCCCCTCCACCTTTATAATTTGCACTATTGCTGCTAGGAATACTGCTTTTAAAGTTTGGATATTTTCAGATAAAAATTGCTGGAAAGAATGGTGGGAAAAGTATCAACAAGAAGACCATTGATGGGCTTCCCTGGTGGCGCAGTGGCTAAGAATCCGCCTGCCAATGCAGGGAACACGGGTTCGAGCCCTGGTCCGGGAAGATCCCACATGCCGCGGAGCAACTAAGTCCATGTGCCACAACTACTGAGTCTGTGCTCTAGAGCCCGCAAGCCACAACTACTGAGCCCATGTGCCACAACTACTGAAGCCCGCGTGCCTAGAGCCCGTGCTCTGCAACAACAGAAACCACCGCGATGAGAAGCCCGCGCACCGCAACGAAGAGTAGCCCCCACTCGCCGCAACTACAGAAAGCCCATGCACAGCAACGAAGACCCAAGGCAGCCAAAAATAAATAAATAAATAAATAAATTTATAAAAAAAAAAAAGACCATTGAGACTTCCCTGGTGGTCTAGTGGTTAAGACTCTGCGCTTCCACTGCAGGGGGGCTCAGGTTCAAACCCTGCTCAGGGAACTAAGATCCCACATGCCGCGGGGAGTGGCCAAAAAAAGAAGAAGACCATTGAATAAAAAGTGAGAAACGTTATGGAGTTTAGGGTGCATGAGAATGGTAGTCAGGCTGCTCACTTGCCATTTTAACACGGAATTGTCAAATTGGAGGCTTATTTGCTTAATATAGCACGGCACCAGGATAATATTGTAAATACTTACTTTATAGCAGAATTTACTTACAAAATAGGTTTGGGAAACAATTTTGATATCTGATCTCCCCACTGGATCACACAGTCCTTTAAGGGGGGGAGAACAATGAGGTGTATGTTCCCCAGTGAGTCCTCATAACATGTAGCGAAACCCTTTGGATCGTTTCCAGAGGAAGTGAAACCATCATTGTCCCAAACCAAACTCACTCTCTGTTTCCTTCTCCATCACCCCCGCTGGCAACCTAGGGTTGTGGAAGACTCTACCTTTTACCATCTACGTTCAGTGGTCACCAAATTCTTGCTCTGAAGCATCTCTCAAACTTGACCTGTCTCTGCCCTCTTAACAACCACAGCCCTTTCTTCCCTGATTTACAGTTTCCTACCTGGTCTGCCTGCTTTTAAACACCCCCATCAAGTCTATCCTCCACATCACCTGTTTCCTATCAATTTCATGTAGTTGCTCTCTTATTAAATAAGCACCTACTTTATGCCAGACACTCTCAGGCACAGCGATAAGGAGGCGGTCCCATTCCCATGGAGCTTCCCTTTAGGAAGGGGGTGGGAGCCATAGGAAGACGGACAGTGAACAAGCCAAGAAGCAAATAGGTCAGTTTCAGATAGCGGTAAGCGCACTGATGAAAGCAAAGTATCATCTCCCTTCTAAGCGCACTGATGAAAGCAAAGTATCATCTCCCTTCTAAGCGCACTGATGAAAGCAAAGTATCATCTCCCTTCTAAGCGCACTGATGAAAGCAAAGTATCATCTCCCTTCTAAGCGCACTGATGAAAGCAAAGTATCATCTCCCTTCTAAGCGCACTGATGAAAGCAAAGTATCATCTCCCTTCTAAGCGCACTGATGAAAGCAAAGTATCATCTCCCTTCTAAGCGCACTGATGAAAGCAAAGTATCATCTCCCTTCTAAGCGCACTGATGAAAGCAAAGTATCATCTCCCTTCTAAGCGCACTGATGAAAGCAAAGTATCATCTCCCTTCTAAGCGCACTGATGAAAGCAAAGTATCATCTCCCTTCTAAGCGCACTGATGAAAGCAAAGTATCATCTCCCTTCTAAGCGCACTGATGAAAGCAAAGTATCATCTCCCTTCTAAGCGCACTGATGAAAGCAAAGTATCATCTCCCTTCTAAGCGCACTGATGAAAGCAAAGTATCATCTCCCTTCTAAGCGCACTGATGAAAGCAAAGTATCATCTCCCTTCTAAGCGCACTGATGAAAACAAAGTATCATCTCTCTTCTAAGCGCACTGATGAAAGCAAAGTATCATCTCTCTTCTAAGCGCACTGATGAAAACAAAGTATCATCTCCCTTCTAAGCGCACTGATGAAAACAAAGTATCATCTCCCTTCTAAGCGCACTGATGAAAACAAAGTATCATCTCCCTTCTAAGCGCACTGATGAAAGCAAAGTATCATCTCCCTTCTAAGCGCACTGATGAAAACAAAGTATCATCTCTCTTCTAAGCGCACTGATGAAAACAAAGTATCATCTCTCTTCTAAGCGCACTGATGAAAACAAAGTATCATCTCCCTTCTAAGCGCACTGATGAAAGCAAAGTATCATCTCCCTTCTAAGCGCACTGATGAAAACAAAAAGTATCATCTCTCTTCTAAGCGCACTGATGAAAACAAAGTATCATCTCTCTTCTCCACTCAAGGGTCCTTAAGGGAGTCCCCACTGCCTGCAGAGTTGAGCCTAAACTCCTCGCCTGTTATCTACCCCAGCCTCTCTCCCACCACGGTCTCCAGACACAGTTGCATCCTGAACTACAGCCCCACGCTTGCCGTTCCCTGCATATTCTCTAAATTTCACTTTTAGGCTTCAACAAGGCCATCTCTGTTCGTCCGAGTCCTCCTCACCCTCCAAGGGGCAGTTCGTCACCTCCTGTCTTTGGGTTTTGGAGATCTGGGCTGGGGAGGCCCAGGTAGGCTGCAGGGAGGAAGGGCAACTAGAGCTTGAGGGACGTTGTTGGAGGGAGGAGAGGTGCCGGCCGAGCTGGGCGAGGCCGCTAGGCTGAGGGTGTGCCCGTTCCACGGGATTCCGCACGCTGCCCCGCGGCTCTGGCTTCCTCCACAGGCATGGGGAGCAGCGTGAGGAAGAGAAATCAGGTCACATTCTGGACCGGGGTGCTGAGAGCCCAGTTTATTCCCACGATGCATCTGCATTTCAAAGCCTCAAGCTCCACGGCCCAAGAGGCTGCACCCAGCAGCAAGCAGGCAGAATCCTTCATTCCCTGCACCCTGCGCTTCCTGAGCGCACCCTGCAGCCCTTTAATGGTGCCAACTTTCGCGCCTTACATAGTAGCTGTTTGTCAGCAAGTCGGCCTCCCTCCCCAGACTCTGAGCTTCTTGAGAACGGAGGCTGTTTTATTATTTATCTTCTATCCCAGAGCCTTAGACACAGATATTTGATGTAGGACATGTTTCAAGATAATGCCAAGGAATTCCTGAGCTCACGGCAAGACTTCTTCTTAGTTCCCAACCCTGTTCAGAAGTGCCATCATTAATCATATTTAAGCATTCTTTGATGACTCTCTTTTTAGTATATATGTCCCCAGTGTGTGTGTGTGTGTGTGTGTTTGTGTGTGTGTGTGTGTAGCTGCAAACCGCCTGCAATGCCCAGTTCTCGGATGGCAGAGACTGGGGTGCTACAAACTCCCCTGTGCAGTGGGGCCACAGCCCCACACAAATAGAAGCTCAGATGCTTCTTGATGATGGTGAATAGAACAGGTAGATACAGAATGGTATTCCAACAAACCACTAAAAGTCATCTGTTCAAAGGAAGATGCGGGTCCTGATTTGTGTTCAATCCAGTCTTATTTAGCACCTTCATTAATGATGTGAATAGAAAATAAACACCAGTGTTCACAGACGGAGCTGACTTTGGAGGTACTGTTAACAGAAGTGTCAGGATAGGAGGAGGAGAAATGTAAGCAGGAAACAGCCAAGATGGAAAAAAAGAAAAGAAAGAAAAAAAGCTTAACACAGCAAAGGGAAAAAAAAATCTCTCAAACAGATATTTTTTGATAAAGTCCCAAAGACAATAGAGCCAGTCACTGAGATGAGAAGTTGAAGGGAGACAGAGAAAGAAGGGAGAGGTGGGAAGAGAGAGGAGGTCACGGAAGGTGGGATGGACGCAGAGGACCTGAGCTCAGGCTCCAGAGCCGACACCCTCTTGTTGGAGGTGATGGGGCAGCGCCCTGAGGGGACACCACCCCCCCGGCCCCTGATGCCGCTCTGTCCACAGCTGCCATCCCATTTGTTTTGTGGTAGAGGTCTGGTTTGGTTTGGTGGTGTTTTGTTTTGTTGCTTCTGTTTTCTGTTCTTTCCTCATATCTGAGGGAGTGGTGGCTTTGTTCTTTTAGTTCAGTTTTGAAAGGTTTCATTATCCCCGGCATAAAGCATCAATTTGGACATTTTGGGAGGGACAGAGGAATGCCGCCTGTAAAGAGTCCAGATTCCAAATATATAAAGCAAAGTGGAACATCCTCACTGCCTTGGTCTCTGATGTTGGTGGAAGGGAAACAAATCCAAGGGCCGAGCAGCAGTCCCCGGGCCTCTCAGGATGGGCTCAGCCAGGCCACGTCCAGCACGCAGAGGCCAGGCCCGGGTCCACCTTGCCCGGGGAGGGCCCCCGACGCACGAAGAATAGGAACCTTCTGGTTGACAAAACCAGAAGCCAGGAGCCTCCAGAGAGCAACAGTCCTCCTCAGGGACTCCAGCTGGAAAGTCAAGATGCCAGTGTGTGCCGGGGAATAGTTTAAAAAAGTACATGAATTCTCCAAGCGCCAGGAGAACACCCCTTCTTTGACAGCCTGGAATCAACCAGGCCTGGAAACACCGATGTAAAATGTTGTAAACGGGGGCTTCCGTGGTGGTGCAGTGGTTGAGAATCTGCCTGCCAATGCAGGGGACACCGGTTCGAGCCCTGGTCTGGGAAGATCCCACATGCCGCGGAGCAACTAAGCCCGTGCGCCACAACTACTGAGCCTGCGCGTCTGGAGCCTGTGCTCCGCAACAAGAGAGGCCGCAATAGTGAGAGGCCCGCGCACCGCGATGGAGTGGCCCCCGCTTGCCGCAACTAGAGAAAGCCCTCGCACAGAAACAAAGACCCAACACAGCCAAAAATAAATAAATAAATAAATAAAATTTAAAAAATAAAACGTAATATGGTAACTTAATGCCAATACATTAAAAAAAAAAAAATGTTGTAAACGCCAAGGAAGTGAACGACAAGTGGTGACAGTGGGGGTCATGGCTGTGGGTCAGGATGCCCCAACCTTAGCACCATGACAGCAGATTCCAAATCCTATTTCCTGACTCGTAAGCACCAAGTATTAAAGAATTGCGTGCAGCAGAGGTATTGCCCCACGCTACAGCTAGACACATCCGTCCATCCGAGGTCTAAATGCAATGGGGCAAAAAAAAATAAAGCAAATAAATAAATGGAAGGGGGCTTCAATGTGTCACTCAAGAAACAGACACCACTTTCCAGCTGTGCAGAACTCCTTGACCTTGCTAAGCTTCTGTGCCCTCATCTGTGGCGTGGGCATAATGACAGTGCCTCGTAAGGTGTCAGCAAGGATTAAAGGAGATGCTGCATGTAACATGTTTAATGCAGTGCCTAGCGTGTGGTAAGCTCTCCGCAAGTGGACGATGGTGGTTGCCAAGCTCCCCTCCCCCGATCCCAGACCCCTTTCACAGCTACACAAGGCGCGCTGCTAAGTAGCACCAGCCATAGCCGGCAGACGGCTAAGTGATCGCGGGCATCTCTGTTCACGTTGCTCCGGGTAGTACTGAGAAACACGCATGGCACCAGTGTCTGCTCATCTCCGTTCAACCTCAAGAAAAAAGAAAAAAAAAAAGATGACAACACGTTCATTGATGTAATTCCTGGAACTCCTTCAACCTTGCGTGTATGTTTCCAGAAATCCATCAGTCCAAACGTTTGTCATCCTACGAACATTTTTGTTTCCCTGAGAACTTCATTAGCAATGGGGCGGCAGCACCTAATATGTGAGAGTTTGGATTTGCAAAGCAAAGTAATGACTCACTTTGCAGAAGGGTTCTTTGGCTCCCGAAAAGCAACCCTGGAATAGTGAGCATTCCTAGGGCCTCTTCATCTGCCTTAATCACACTCTACACCTCAACACACCCTTGCACAGAGCACAGTGCCAGGAGGGCACCTGCTCCCCAAAGCCCAGCCCCTGCTCACCGATGGCGCCAACTCACTTCTCAACAACACTGCTTTGAAGATGCTTGACATTGCCCTCGGGTCTTCTGGTTAGTATCCGATGTCGAAGTGAGTCCCAACTGCTTTCTTAATTATGTCTCTTTAAAAAATTCATTCTTTCTGTAGACAGTTATGGAACTCCTATTCCATATCAGATGCTGCCCTAGGAGCTCTTGATTGGGGGATGAAAACTGCTCAGAAGCACTTACTAAGTAGGGAGCTCAGCTAACGATTATATTCTAATGACTATTTTAGTGGCAGTGTGCACAGAGGTTAAGACTTGGACTCCAGCCCGGGTGCCTGGGTTCAAATCTGGCTCCACTCTGTGACCTTGGCAGGTACTTAGCCTCATTGGGCCTCATATCCTCTTCTGAAAATGGAACTTACTTCGTGCTGTCATGAGGATTTCATGAGTTGCTATTTGTAAAGCACTTTGCAAAAAAGCATACAAGGACTTCCCTGGTGGCGCAGTGGTTAAGAATCCGCCTGCCAATTCAGGGGACACGGGTTCGAGCCCTGCTCCAGGAAGATCCCACAAGCTGCGGAGCAACTAAGCCCGTGTGCCACAAATACTGAGCCCACGAGCCGCAACTACTGAAGCCCATGTGCTGCAACTACTGAAGGCCACGCGGCCTAGAGCCCGTGCTCCACAACAAGAGAAGCCACTGCACTGAGTAGCCCGTGCACCGCAACAAAGAGTAGCCCCTGCTCGCCACAACTAGAGTAAGCCGGTGTGCAGTAAGGAAGACCCAATGCAGCCAAAAATAAATAAATAAAATTTTTTTAAAAAGCACACAGTACTTACTATTGTTATTATATTCTCCTTTTATTTGATTTCTATTTGTATTGCATTATAGTCAGAGAAGATAGTTTCAGTCAGATGCTAATTCTTAAGTATTTATTGAACCACCTTTTAGGGTCTGTTACCTATTCCAAGTGTACTTCAAAACAACGTGTATTCTCTAATTGTTGGGTGTAGTTGAGCACACAAGCTTATTAATTGGGTTCAAATCTATGTTATTAATTGGGTTCAAGTCTATGTTCTTTTTTTTTTTTTTTTTAATTTTTATTTATTTATGGCTGTGTTGCGTCTTCATTTCTGTACGAGGGCTTTCTCCAGTTGTGGCAAGCGGGGGCCACTCTTCATCGCGGTGCACAGGCCTCTCACTGTCGTGGCCTCTCTTCTTGCGGAGCACAGGCTCCAGACGCGCAGGCTCAGTAATTGTGGCTCACGGGCCCAGTTGCTCCATGGCATGTGGGATCTTCCCAGACCAGGGTTCGAACCCGTGTCCCCTGCATTGGCAGGCAGATTCTCAACCACTGCGCCACCAGGGAAGCCCCTGTGTTCTTTTAATATCTGCAGATCTATACGTTTTGGGGAAAAGTATATTAAGATTGTTGACTATTTGCAGACATGTCATTATATCTTTGCAGAGCTCACGCCATCTCACACACACGTTATTAACTTTTATTTTCTGGAGTGTATCTTCCTGGTGAACAACTCCTTAGTAAAGGAGACAGTTATCTCACGAGTTCTTTCCCCAGCAGCGCTGTTTGCCAGCTTTCTTGTGATTAACATTTGCCTTATGTATCTTGTTCCGTTCCCTTAACTTTTCTTTGTCATTAGGCTCTAGATGGGTCTCTTGCAAATAGTCTCATAGCTGTATTTCTCAATTCAATCTGAGAACTCTCTTTTAACAGGGATTCCCATCCATGTCAGTTTGTGTTTTCTCGTCCTCGTGTTTCTTTGCTCCTTTTATCCCCCTTTCCTCCCTTCCATTAAGTGAAGCAGACTTTCTTCTCCCCCCTCTTCCTTCTACTTCTCTGGAACGTGTACGCTGCCATCTCACGGTCTCATTTACCGTCAATCGCCTTCATTCCCCAGCTTGTCTGTGGAGCCTGAAGTTCATCGGCACCCCCTACCCTCCTCCCAGATGAGACAGGGACCTTGAAATGCTTCCCTGGGATCACACCCCGTCTCTCATGTTGTTCTTCTCCAAGATGTTGTTCTTCTCCAAGATGTCATTCAGCGTTGGTTTAAACCCCCCAAATAGTCGTCTTCGTTGGTGCTGCGTTTACAGTGAACGCTTACTTAGATTGACCTGCATGTTTGCCTGTTCGTCTGCTCCCCACGCGTCGCCCACACCACTCTTTTCCTCTGGATCCATTGTCTTTCCTGACAGACGACGAGTCCTTCTTTACCTGAGAGCTGAGCTTGCCCGACTTCCCCAGGCTCACCCTTGTTTCGTCTGAGAAAGTCTCCCTGTGGCACTCGCGCTCAGGTGATGGGTTGGGGATAGAATTCTAGGTTGACGGTTATTTTCCTTGAACCCTTTGACGAGTCTGTGTTTTCATTTTTTTCCCTCATATTTGATGAGAAAGCCTGTTATTCCTTTGCAAGCAAGGTCTCTTTTCGCCCTGGGTGTTCTTCAGGTTTGCTCTGCCTTTGGTGACCTGCAGCGGATCTGCTTTCAAAGGGGTCAAGAGAAGAAAGCTTGAGGTTTCCGTTTCTTACTGAAAAACCTTTGTGTGTGTGTATCTTCTCACGCCATGGTTCCGTGCCCTTCTGCCAGGCTGAGAGGCAGACTCCTGGTGGGCTTTCCTAGGCCGGGCAGCCTCATGCTGACCTCAGGCCTGGTGCCCTCGCAGGTGGCCTGCACGTCCTGGGCTTGGCATCTGCTGGCCTCCCATCCCCTCCTTCCTCCTGACTCCCGGAGGTTACCCTCCCTTTCCTGCAACCTCCACTTTGATTTTAAATATTCTTTCTGGGGAGTTGTATTCACATCGGAGACACTTGTAAGCGGTCGGGAAAGCTTGTCAGCTCCGATCGTGCTGTTGGAAGCAGCATAGCACCATTGCCTGCTCAGAGCTTCGAGAGAACTGGGGACACAGATGAACACCCAGTTCAGCCTGGGGGTGGGGGTGGGAGGCAGGCAGTTCTGGAAAGCTCCGGGGAATGACTGAAGAGGTTTCAGCAGGGGGACGACAGGATCTTTTTCGTGCCTTTGAATATCTCTCTGATGACAATGTGGAGGACACGTTTGAAGCAGGGTGCGGGGCAAAGCGAAGACAGAGGAACGGGTTAGGAGGCTACGTTTGGAACCGGGAAAAAGGGGCTGAGGTTCTGGGCAGTGATGGTGGCAGTGGAGAGAGAACGAGAAAGTGAAATGGATAGAACTTGGTGCCCTGACCTGGGCGGAGGAGGGATCCAGGCTGATCTGGGCTTTCTGGCCTCCGTGATGGGTAGATGACGCCACCTCTCTCCAGGACAGGCTTGACAGGAGGAGGGAAGCAGTTTGGGGAAGTCACCAAGAGGACGAGCTCAGTGTTGGACACAGGGAGACTCAGCCATCTGCGGCACATTCAGGGGATTTGTCTGGTCGGTGGTTGCACATATGTGCTTGGACCTCTTGCTGGGACAGGGGACACTGGGTAATTGTCTGTCATTGAAACCGCAGCATGGGTGACACACTGGGAAAATGTACAAAATGAAAAGGACCAAAGGTAAAACAATACTTAGGGAGTGAGGAAACAGACATACTCCTGCAGGATTCCTGCTGCTTCTTGAGGTGTGGGTCTGACACGGCCCCTTCTGGAAGCCCACGCCAGCCACCCACGCTTAGGTGGCCCCTGTGCGTATCTCGGTGTTTGTTCACCTTTGCCCATCCTCTCGGTGTTGACGGGTGCCTTGAGGTCGGGGCCTGCATCCCACCCATTTTGTGTTCACTCTCTCTGGACGAAGCCCACCTCATCGTGGGCGCTCGGTAAATACCCGCCAAGAGAAGGAGAGCGGGTGGGGGAGGGATGGGTGATGGGGGCCCAAGAGAGGAAAGCCCTGGGGGAAGGGGGTCCCTGACCGGAGGGCCAGGAGGGTTGGGGGCTGGGCGGGGGTTCTGCCCACTGGACCAGGAGCCTGCGCCGGGGGCCTCGGGACACACGTGCTGCCTGCCTAGAACCATATAGTGACTGGAGTTTTATTTTCTAAATAAAAGTGGTGTCACCCCATCCCTCACCAGCTACAAACCCAGAGAGGACTCAGCAGGTCGGGGATGCGACACGCCCCCCTCAGGACGGCTGGCCTCTTAGACTCGCTCTAGAAGTGACTGTGGTCAAAGTGTCCATTCGACCCTGACAAAAACAGAAGTAGCCCTTCCTAAAGCAGGATTTTGAAAGAGCTGCCCTCTGTGATTTGCCATGGGCAGAGGGTCTTCCTTCTGGAAGGAAGCGAAACACACGGAGAACAGCTGCAGACGTGAGTGGGCCATTGTCCTCAAGGAGAGCTGGAGACCCTGCCCTTGTGTCCCGGCGGCGTCCAAGTGGAGGGCCGCCTGTCCTGATGACGCTGAGGTTTATCGTGAAACACTCACTCTGCGTATCACCCCCGGGAAAAGCATCTGTTTACGACCTGCCTGTGCTTGGTGCAAGGCGAGCTTCCCCACACACACATCCTGTGACCAAACACAGAGAATGCTGCGTTAGCGCCGAAGTCTCTGGAAGTGCTGGCCGCTCCCCCAGAGGATCCGTGCACCAGGCCACTGCACTTCACCTCACTCCCATCCCGGTTCCCTTGCAAGTGCTAGAGCTCCAGTGGGAAATGCCACTGGAATGCCATGGAGAAGAGAGGGTGGCTCAAGTCCCGGGCTGCCAGGGGGTAAGAGTCTTCTGCTGACCAGGGGTCTGTACAGGAGGGGACAT
Source organism: Balaenoptera physalus (assembly GCF_965194825.1). Classification (NCBI taxonomy): domain Eukaryota; kingdom Metazoa; phylum Chordata; class Mammalia; order Artiodactyla; family Balaenopteridae; genus Balaenoptera; species Balaenoptera physalus. The sequence continues at coordinate 46,527,574 of NC_138901.1, forward strand.
GTTCTGGGCTGCTTCAGCCCCTGGAGAGACTTGTGATGTCCAACCCTGTGCAGGACTTTTCAATGCGCGGCTGCACCAGGACGCCCGCGGATCCGGTCTTTCATTGACCCACGGATTTCTCTGATGAGCAGAGGACGAGGAAACGGAAGCAAAGTAACTTGATCGAGGCCATTTGACTGCAGTGATAGCTTGGAGCAGATGAAGCAAGATGAAAGTCCCCGAATTCCACAGTTTGCTGAGCCATTAAATCCTGTAACAGAAGATGGGGAGGAAAGCCCCTCCCCCTTGCAGCCAGCCAGCCTCCATCGCAGCTGTCACTCGCAGCTATAAAATCTGCTTTCTTTTCTTGAGAAAATAAGGCGGGTGCTCTGGTTCCGTAAAGATTTCCAGTGTGGTGAAGCGCCAGCAGGAGATGCCACTGGACCCCCTGGAGTGTCCACTCCCCTGTCTGCTGCTCCGGCCCTGCCACTGCTCTGTCTCCAAAATAGGCACAAGAGACCCCTCAGTGGCCTTAAAACCATTTTGGTTTGAACTTAAAATGGGGAGAAAAAACATGGTTTGAGGGCAAGTTCTTATTTTTCCTTTAGATCAACCCATTTAAAAAAGATTATTGTGTGGACTTCCCTGGTGGTCTGGTGGTTAAGAATCCACCTTCCAGTACAGGGGACGTGGGTTTGATCCCTGGTCAGGGAACTAAGATCCCACATGCTGCAGGGCAACTAAGCCTGCACGCTCTAAAGCCCGCGCAGCGTAACTAGAGAGAAGCCCTCACGCCGCAATGACAGATCCCACATGCCGCAACTAAGACCTGACGCAGCCAAAAAAAAAAAAAAATTTTTTTTTAATTATTATAAAATACCCATAACTTAAAATTTACCATTAGTCACAGTTAGTACATTCACAATGTTGTGCAACCATCACCACGGTCTAGCTCCAGAATATTTTCATCACCCCAAAAGGAAATACCCTGACTCCTCTGCTTTCTGGCTCTGTGGATTTGCCTATTCTGGACATCTCATATAAGTGGAATTACACACAGTATGTGGCTTTTTGTGTCTGGCTTCTTTCACTTAGCATAATGTGTTCAAGGTTCATCCGTGTTGTAGCAGATATCATTACTTCATTCCTTCTTATGGCTGAATAATATTTCATTGGATGGATAGACCACATTTTGTTTGTCCCTTCATCAGTTGATAGATATTTGGGTTATTTCTACCTTTTTTTTTTTTTTGGAAGTATAGTTAATTTACAATGTTGTGGTAGTTTCAAGTGTACAGCAAAGTGATTCAGTTATATATATATTATTATATATTATGTATATTTATTATATATTATATATATTTATTATGTATCATATATTATATTATACATATATTATTTTCCAGATTCTTTTCCATTATAGGTTATTACAAGATGTTGAGTATAGTTCCCTGTGCTATACAGTAGGTCCTTGTTGTTTACTTATTTTATATATAGTAGTGTGTATATGTTAATCCCAAACTCCTAATTTATCTGTCCTCCATTCCTCTATCCCCTTTGGGAACCATAAGTTTGTTTTCTATGTCTGTAAGTCTATTTCAGTTTTGTAAATAAGTTCATTTATATGATTTTTTTAGATTCCACATATATCATATGATATCACTTATTTGTCTTTCTCTGTCTGGCTTACATCACTTAGTATGATAACCTCTAGGTCCAACCATGTTGCTGCAAATGGCATTATTTCATTCTTTTTATGGCCAAGTAGTATTCCATTGTATATATGTACCACATCTTCTTTATCTATTCATCTGTCAATGGACATTGAGGTTGCTTCCATGTAAATAGTGCTGCAGGGAACATTGGGGTACACATATCTTTTTGAATTATGTTTTTTTCTGGATATATGCCCAGGAGTGGGATGATACTATAAAACTCCTAGAGGAAAACATAGGCAGAACACGCTTTGACATAAATCGTAGCAATATCTTTTTGGATCTGTCTCCTAGAGTAATGGAAATAAAAACAAAAATAAACAAACCGGGGCTTCTCTGGTGGCACAGTGGTTAAGAATCTGCCTGCCAATACAGGGGACACAGGTTCGATCCCTGGTCCGGGAAGATCCCACATGCCGCGGAGCAACTAAGCCCGTGTGCCACAACTACTGAGCCTGCGCTCTAGAGCCCACGAGCCACAACTACTGGAGCCCACAAGCCACAACTACTGAAGCCCACGTGCTACAACTACTGAAGCCCTCACGCCTAGAGCCCGTGCTCCACAACGAGAAGCCACTGCAATGAGAAGCCCGTGCACCGCAATGAAAAGTAGCCCCTGCTCACCACAACTAGAGAAAGCCCGCGCACAGCAACAAAGACCCAACGTAGCCAAAAATAAATGAATTTAAAATAAATTTTAGAATAAATAAATAAAAAATAAGCAAACGGAGTTTAACTAAACTTAAAAGTTTTTGCACAGCAAAGGAAACCATAAACAAAATGAAAGAACCTACAGGATGGGAGAAAATATTTGCAAACAATGCTACTACCAACAAGGAATTAATCTCCAAAGTATACAAACAGCTCATAGCACTTAATATCAAAAAAAAAAAAAAAGAACCCAATCAAAAGATGGGCAGAAGGGCTTCCCTGGTGGCGCAGTGGTTGAGAATATGCCTGCCAATGCAGGGGACACGGGTTCGAGCCCTGGTCTGGGAAGATCCCACATGCCATGGAGCGACTAGGCCCATGAGCCACAATTGCTGAGCCTGTGCGTCTGGAGCCTGTGCTCCGCAACAAGAGAGGCCGCGATAGTGAGAGGCCCGCACACCGTGATGAAGAGTGGCCCCCACTTGCCGCAACTAGAGAAAGCCCTACGCACAGAAACGAAGACCCAACACAGCCATAAATAAATAAATAAATAAAATTTTTTTTAAAAAGATGGGCAGAAGACCTAAACAGACATTTCTCCAAAGAAGACGTACAGGGACTTCGCTGGTGGCGCAATGGTTAAGAATCCGCCTGCCAATGCAGGGGACATGGGTTCCAGCCCTGGTCCGGGAATTTCCCACATGCTGCGGAGCAACTAAGCCCATGCACCACACTACTGAGCCTGTGCTCTAGAGCCTGCGAGCCACAACTACTGAACCCATGTGCCACAACTGCTGAGCCTGCGTGCTGCAACTACTGAAGTCCATGGGCCTAGAGCCCGTGCTCTGCAACGAGAAGCCACTGCAATGAGAAGCCCGCGCACCGCAACGAAGTAGCCCCTGCTCGCTGCAACTAGAGAAAGCCCGCATGCAGCAACGAAGATCCAATGCAGCTAAAAAATAAATTAAAATTAAAATAATTTTTAAAAGACATACAGATGGCCAAAAGGCACATGAAAAGATGTGCTAATAATTAGAGAAATGCAAATCAAACCTACAATGAGGTATCACCTCACATCAGTCAGAATGGCCATCTTCAAAAGGTCTACAAATAATAAATGGTAGAGAGAGTGTGGAGAAAAAGGAACCCTCCTACACTGTTGTTGGGAATGTCAATTGGTACAGCCACTATGGAGAACAGTATGGAGGTTCCTTTAAAAACTAAAAATAGAGCTGCCATATGACCCTGCAGTCCCACTCCTGGGCATATAATAGGAGTTTTATAGTATCCGGTCTTACATTTAGGTCTTTAATCCATTTTGAGTTTATTTTTGTATATGGTATTAGAGAATGTTCTAGTTTCATTCTTTTACATGGAGGTGTCCAGTTTTACCAGCACCACTTATTGAAGAGACTGTCTTTTCTCCACTGTATATTCTAACCTCCTCTGTCATAGACTAAATTGACCATAAGTGTGTGGGTTTATTTCTGGGCTTTCTGTCCTGTTCCATTGATCTATATTTCTGTTTTTGTGCCGGTACCATACTGTTTTGATTACTGTAGCTTTGTAGTACAGTCTGAAGTCAGGGAGCATGATTCCTCCAGCTCTGTTCTTCTTTCTCAACATTGCTTTGGTTATTCAGGGTTTTTTGTGTTTCCATACAAATTTAAAAATTTAAGTTCTGTGAACTAGAACAAATGAAAAATGCCATTGGTAATTTGATAGGGATTGCATTGAGTCTGTAGATTGCCTTAGGTAGTACAGTCATTTTAACAATATTGATTCTTCCAATCCAAGAACACAGTATATCTTTCCATTCGTTTGTGTGGCCTTCCGTTTCTTTCATCAGTGTCTTACAGTTTTCGGAGTACAGGTCTTTTGCCTCCTTAGGTGGGTTTATTCCTAGGTATTTTATTCTTTTTGATATGAATGTAAATGGGTTTGTTTCCTTAATTTCTCTTTCTGATATTTCATTGTTAGTGTATAGAAATGCAATAGATTTCTGTATATTAATTTTGTACCCAGCAACTTCACTGAATTCACTGATGAGCTCTAGTAGTTTTCTGGTAGCATCTTCAGGATTTTCCATGTTTAGTATCATGTCATCTGCGAACAGTGACAGTTTTACTTCTTTTCCAATTTGGGTTCCTATTATTTCTTTTTCTTCTCTAATTGCTGTGGCTAGGACTTCCAAAACTATGTTGAATAAAAGTGGTGAGAGTGGGCATCCTTGTCTTGTTCCTGATCTTGGAGGAAATGCTTTCAGATTTTCACTATTGAGTATGAGGTTAGCTGTGAGTTTGTCATATATGGCCTTTTTTTTTTTTTTATTTTTATTGGAGTCTGGTTGCTTTACAATGTTGCATTAGCCTCCACTGCACAACAAAATGAATCAGCCATACACATCCAGATATCCCGTCCCTTTTGGACTTCCCTCCCATTTATATGGCCTTTAAGTTGAGGTATGTTCCCTCTATGCCCACTTTCTGAAGGGTTTTTTATTGTAAATGGGTGTTGAATTTTATCAAAAGCTTTTTCTGCATTGTTGTAAATAATGCTGCTATAAACATCCCTGTACAAGTTTTTGTTTGAACACCTATTTTCACTTCTTTTGGGTATATATCCAGGAGTGGAATTGCTGGGTCGTGTGGTAATTCTGTGTTTGACTTATTGAGGAAGCAAACTCAATCCATGTTGTCTTACTTTGTTGTCTGTTGATGGCAGTGTGGACGGCACCAGCCGGGGGTTGCTTAGCTGCCTAGCTTTTCAGACCAGAAAGCCAGTTCTTCTTCCTGCCCTCAACACATGGAACCACTCACCCCCATCTCTTCTGCCCAAATCCCATGGCAGCCCCACGGAGACAGGCAGGGAATCAGGGCAGGGCCACTCAGGGCTGCAGTGCTGGGGCTTTGCTTGCTCCAGGCCAGCAAGAGGGCCAGGATGAGGGTCGAAGGACCCCTCACCCAGATCACAGGCTGTGCGTCTACCCCCAGGGCAGCCTGGCTCCCGCAGGAATGGAGAGGTGCCCGAGTCACTGCCTCCAATGGGCTCTGCTATTTTTATGTCCAAGTCTGGTTAAAAATAGCCGTCCTAAGCCAAGGTTTTAGCTGCAGCTAACAAGACATTAAGCATCAGATACCTAATGCCCACGAGAGATAACCACGGGTCTCTTCCTGTGTTCATTTTCTGTTTCTACAAGATGTTTAACAAGAAAGGGGGCTTCCCTGGTGGCGCAGTGGTTGAGAATCCACCTGCCAATGCAGGGGACACGGGTTCGAACCCTGGCCCATGAGGATCCCACATGCCGCAGAGCAACTAAGCCTGTGCGCCACAACTATGGAGCCTGCGCTGTAGACCCCGCGAGCCACAGCTACTGAAGCCCGCGTGCCTAAAGACTATGCTCTGTAACAAGAGAAGCCACCGCAACGAGGAGCCCGTGCACTGCAACGAAAAGTAGCCCCCACTCGCCGCAACTAGAGAAAAGCCCGCACGCAGCAACGAAGACCCAATGCAGCCAAAAATAAATAATAAAAATAAATAAATTTAAAAAAAAAAAAAAAAACAGGTAGGAAACAGCCATGAGGAAAGCCCCTAAGAACATCTCCATCCCTGCCCCCTGGGCGCTCCAACACAGCCCAGCCCAGTGTTCTGGGCACTCAGAGGCCAAGAGCGCCACTGCCCGCGGGCCCCCTTCCTGCAGAAAGTGGGTCTGAGTGATGTTGCCGCCCAGGCCAGCCAGTGCCTGAGCAGTGCCTCCCTGTCCCCTGGGCCAGGCGGGCGGACGCATAGTTGTGCCGGCCTCCCCTGCCGTCTGACCCTTGGCATCCCCTGTCCGACGCCGAGAGCAACAGCCACCCAGGGAGCCCGGCCCGCCCGCCCCCAGCGCCACCCTGGGGAAATGAAGGCGTTCAGAGCACAGGGAACAGGGCCTTCTCCTCTCGCCTCCCAGCACAGAGAAGGCCGATGAGGCATGAGGCGCAGCGCTGGACTGTGCCAGCCGCTGAGTCTCCCAGCTCTTCCACCGGCGGCATCTGAAGTGCGTTCAGTGCCCGGCCAGGCGCCCGAGGACGGGCTGCTCCCACCCAGCAGGTGCGCAACCACCCCGCCGGCACTCCGCGCCCTCCGACTGCTCAGCAGGTGGGAAGAAGCGGCACTCCGCGCCCTCCGACTGCTCAGCAGGTGGGAAGAAGCCCCGCTGGGCCTGCAGGGCCGCGTGGCTCCTGGGCAGGGGAGCGCGCTCCTGCCCCGCACGCTGCCGGCCACACAGGTAGAAGCACCGCTGACCCTCCCTCCCACCTTCCCGGCCTCCGGGAATCTGACGTCCGACCGGTTCTAACAGCGGGACCCGCGACAGGCAGGGCCGAGCCGGGACTCACAGAAGACATTTCTCTCATCGTCGTAGTCGGGCGCCACGTGCGGGGAAGAGTCCCCATTTATGCCTGGACGCAGCGTCCCCAGGGCTCCGTGTTGCCATCAGAGAGAACTGATAAACAGTGGCATCAGAGCCCCGTGCTGTGACATCCCCCCGCTGACATCTAAAGCCCAGTGCCTGGTCCTCAGCCTCAGGCCAGAGGGTGGTGGCCGTGGCTGCGCCGTGGCTCCCCGCCCTGTGCTGCCCCACACGCGGGTTCTCAGGAGCCCGGCAGCGCCTGAACCTCGGGCCCTGGCTCCCCGATGGCTTTGGTTCGGGACCGCAGCCCAGCACCGTCTCTCCCGCCCTCATCCTCTCTGTGCCCTGGCCTGGAGACGCCTGTGAGGCCCAGGGGCATGCCGGGGAGACTCTCCCACCTGGGCCCCCTGCTAACCGCCTGTCTTCTTTTCGGTCCTTCCAGTGAGAAGCGCCACCTGCAAGTCAACGTCACCAACCCTGTGCAATGCAGCCTGCACGGGAAGAAGTGCACCGTCTCCGTGGAGACGCGGCTCAACCAGCCGCAGCCCGACTTCACCAAGAACCGCTCGGGCTTCATCCTCAGCGTGCCAGGCAACTGATGCGCAGGGAGGTGGGGCCGCCCGAAGCCCGCCCGCTAGGCTCCACGCTGGGAGGGGCCCCCGCCTCCCCTGCAGCCCCTCCCCGAGGCCCACCCCCAGCTTTCCGCCTTTGGCCTCCGTCTTCCTCGGTCGCAACTGTCCACAGCCCCCTCAGCAAACCAAAGACCCCGTGTCCTGTCCAGCCCCTAGCCACGCCCCGACTACAGCTCCCCTGCAGTCAGTGAAGGCTGCCCGCTGCCAGGCCAGGTCAGCCTGCCTGACCCCGTGACCAGCAGCTGGCCCTGCAAGGCGAGGGGTTGGGGAGCCCGGATGCAGCTTCTAGCCAAAGCCATGCCCCCGGGTCGGGGGAGGTTTGGGGGAGGTGAGCTGGGGAGGTAGCCCTCCTGTCTCCCTGGGCCCAGCTGCCCTCTCCCCAAGGTGATGGCAGCCCCATGCCCTGGCTCAGGGAGCTTCTCAGAGCTCCTCGTGGACCCCCTCCCCACCAGCAGCCAGCCGAGGCCACCAGGTGAGCAGGTTCACCTGTAGGGCCAGCCCCTCAGCCCAGGAGCCAAGGGCCGGCAGTCTGTCCTGCCCAGAGCCTGCCCCCAGCCCCATGGCCACTTCCCCAGAGAGCGCAGCGCAGGGGATGCGCCAGGGATCATCTTACTTAACCGCGCAGCCTGGGCCGTGGTTGTCTTACACTTATTTTTGCAGTTTGCTAATCAGATATCATGTCTGCTGTGCCCACACTCGTGTCAGGAACGCTAATTAATAAAGAAAATAGAATGGGGGGCGGGGAGCAGGGGAGCACTCGGGGGTTTGGAAGTTGCCCCTCCAGACACCTCTGCCTCGCACTCATGTGGAGAACCAGGACTGGGGTGAGAGGGTCTGAGCCCCAGGAACTTGGGGAAGTGGAACGACAGAAACAGTGCGGGGGTCCTGGCACTGCAGGCCAGGCCAGGAGAGCCGCCGCCTTGCCAGTCCCTGCCCAGCAGAGAGCGCGTGTGCTCCGGATGCTCCCGGGACCACCCTCCTCTGGGCCTCAGCCGAGCAGGGCGCCACACACCCCTGGGCAGCCCGGGCCTCCCGGCCTGGAGCCTTAAAAAAAGGAAAGACTCAGGCACCCGCTGTGGTCAGGGGGCTGAGGGTGAGCCCACGCCCCAGGAGGAGGCTGGCCGGGTGTCAGAGGGATGTGCTGACGTTTTCTTCGCTTTCTGCCACAGAGGCTCCCCCTGCCACCCCGCTCTGTGCTCCCCTCCTGCCATGCCGACCCCACAAAGCATACCAGGTGCCACCTCCTGTGCCTGCCGCGGCCCCCTGGCCGGCTCCCAGGCGGTCCCAGCAGCTTGGTCTCGCGGCTGCCCCACCCCTGCTTCCCAGGGCTCGAGCACATTCTCACCCCGTGCAGTGCACAGCAAAGAGCCCCGCTGGCATCCTGGCCTTGGAAACCCATTCATCCTCCAAGCCTGGTCCGCTGCCCGCACGGGACCCCGTTCAGCAGCGCCCGTAGCTTTGCCAATCGCCTTGACACTATCGATCCATCTTAACTGGAACATCACCTCTCCTTTCCACTCGTTTCCCCAAACTTGTTGCTTTGCTAGATACATGGAAATGTATGTTTTAGACACACCAAAAAGAACATGCCAAACGAGTGCCGTTCAGAGGCTGGAGAGGACGGGGTCTGGAGTCCTGCCCTCCCACCTTTTGGTGTCGCCTCTGGTCCCTGAGCCCTCAGCCAGAGCACCGCCGCCGTCCACAAGTACTTTTTCATGATGTCCTACAGGAAGTCACAGTGTGTGGCAAGTGAAGAAAGAATTTCAGGTGTGATCACAGTGCTGAGGGGAAAGCAGGAGGACACAGTGATTGTATGCAATGAAGTGTTTCTCTTGATTTAATTAAATGCGGTTTTATGGTTTGGTGCGTATATTCCTATTTTCCATTAAATTAACTTTATTTCTAAAGCATATTTTGATTTATCATCAAGAGCAATAAAGCATTAAATCTTACATTTAAAGGTGTTCTGCTCTTTGAATTGAAAACTATATCTACAGTTGTGAAATTTTGGCTTCTATAAACTCAACTGTTATCCCAGAGAATGGAAGGGAGCATTAAACACAAATCAGGTAAAAATGGAGGATAGTTTACGTGGGGCTGTTGATGAAAAGTATTCAATAGTGAGTGAGCAGCTGTGGGGAGGAGGAGCCAGGAGGCAGACAGGCAGTGGAGTTAAATCCAAACACTTTCTCCCACCATTTTGAGGCCTGTGCACTAGACTCGAAGCTCATTGCTTTCACGTTTACTGAAATCGAAGCACGTATAGAATAAAGGCAAGGCTGGGAGCCCCAGGGCTGCAGTTCGAGGAGAGGTCTGAGTGAGCCGTGGCTGGTCAGCCTCTCTCTGAGCCCTCAGGTTGGGGTCAGGGAGCTACAGGCAAGCAAGGCCCTGCGGGGAGACGGGGCATCCCCAGCACCCAAGGGCTCTGCAGCCAGAGGATGCTACCGGGTCCCCGGTCACTGGCGGGACGGAGCCCGCAGTGATGGCTTCTGAGTCAGACAAAGGAGGTGCCCTGATCACAAGGCTGACAGCTTCCAAGGTGCCACTTGAGCAGGTGCAACGCGTCCCGCCCCCAGGCCCAGGGCAGCTCCAGCCAGCGGGGCACAGGGCCAGGGAGATTGGAGGTGGGGGACCAAATCCAAAACGCCAGGTCCCAGCGGCTCAGGGTGGTGGCATGAGTGGGCACAGACCGCTGGCAGTACAACCAGTAGGGGGACCCACCCTTGCCACAATTAGGGGCTAGGGTGGCTGCTTGTCTGGGAGCCCCGGGGCTGGAGTTCTCTCTTTCAGAAACCTGCACAGAGCTAGGCTGGCGGGGTTGAACCACACGGGCCCCTGCTGGCCTGGGAGCCTCTGGGCCGTGGGCCACGAGCAGAGCCGGGCCCAGAACACCTGGAGCAGCAGCCTTAGTGCCAAGCCGGGTGCCCTGCAGGACCCGCTGAGCCAGCCCTCACGAGGCCATGCCTGGGCCCGACCCTCTGGCTGGAGGTCCCGGTCACCCAGCTCCGCCAAGCCAAGGGAGCCTTTGGAGAGCAACTCATGAGAAACCAGAATTGACTTAACCTGTGCTTCTTTCTTAATCACCTTAACATGAACGCGCTTGTTAAGGCCTCTCCCCCTAACCCTCCCTCCTCCCATACTCCCCTCCCCCACAATGCAATCCAATTATGTTTTGAGCGCAGGAATCATTTATAAGAGGGGCCCCCAGCCTGCTCGTGAAGGATGTGCCCACAGAAAAGGTCTATGTGATGGATGGTCAGTGCATTTTATTTACTCAGCACAGTACAAAAATAAATAAAAATAAGGGAAGGGGAATTAAATTACAGCCAAACTGAGCTTCATGACCTTGTCAGATTATAAACCACACATACTTACAAACACGCTACGCATACATACAAAATGAGACAAATATAAATTAATATTAACAACACCCACAGTTTGGTCAAAGAATAGCTACAGAAGAAATTGCACTAAAAAACCAACATACATCGCACGTGTGTAATTAGCAGTTTCAAATATACAGCTATGAATAATTCTGAGTGAAAAAAAATGGCACATTTTCTTTTCATTGCAAGTTTAACAACTGCTGGAACAAAACTAAGTTCTAATAACTGCATGGAAAGAATATATCAACCCTTCAGGTTTACAAGAAAAAGAGAAAAACCAAATCCTGAACTATTATTCCTGTGACTTGTTCTGTGCACGGGTGTAGTTTTCACAGCCATCTGTTCTAAGATTATTTTTCTTAAGACACAAAATGCTCCTGGTTTGCATGCACAATATCACTGTAAAAGCAACAATGAAAGAATAAAGGTTTTTTTTTTTGTAGGTTAGTTTTTTCCTTTTTTTTTTTTTTTAATTGTTCTAAAAGTAGTCTTCATAGCAGCATGTCAAATGGGTTCATTGCTTGCACACTCAAGTATATCAGTTCCTTTACACAATACTGATGACCAGTGCAAGGGAGGGAGGAGACCCCACCAGGCTTCATATTGATGGAACTAGAGAGTTCTTTCCTTAGTCCCCAACCACTCCTGAAATTTGCACCGCCTCCAAAACTTAAAAAAATAAATATGGAGAGAGAGAGAAGGAAACACACAAAACTGGAATCCTGCGGATGCGCCTTCCCGCAGTTTCAGGCCCAGCGCAGCCCGCGAAGGAGCGACTACAGACCCACGCCCCTGCTCTTCAGAGTCGGCACCCGGACCCCCCTCTCGTGTGCCGCCAGGGCCCGCTGCCCCCACGGGCCTCCTACCTCAGGTCACACATGGCAGCAGGATCTGCACAGACGGGCTGGGTGGCAACTCCAGCAGAGAAGAGACGCCGCGGCGAGGTCCGCGCCAGCAGCCCCGGGCTCCTTCCAGCCCCGCGGCAGGTTATCTGGCTGACGGGCCGAGAAAGGCTCAGCGTGGGCCTAGGGGCGCAGCTGCAGCCAATGCTCTCCCGCTCGGGCAGGCCCTCTTCCTCGGGAGCACCACGGGCCCGCAGGCTCGGCTCCGGGCCTATTAAATCGGGACCTCAATTTCACAGCTTTTTCTTTTTTCTGTGAATTTCAGTAGTGCTTCTGCTGAAATCGGCAGCCACCTGGAAGCTAATCCTATGTAAAACAGCCCCCTGCCTCCCCCCAGCCTCTCCTTCCAGCACCCCCTGGGGGACCGGGACTGGAAGAGAGAATTCTCTGTAGCATCTTCACATCAGTCTTTGTTCCCCAAAGCCGAAGGGACAGAGGAAGACTTGCTCCCTTCTCTTGGTCCTCTCCCAAGCCCCAAGCCACCGATCTGGGAGAATTAGAAAGAAAATTGATTAAGTACACATCATGTGTTTTTACAGCCACCAACCAGGCTAAGGCGGAAACCAAAACCAGCAGCTGCAAATGATCAGTTGTAGAATCAGCAGGCAATCAGGAGTTCTGCTCCCGTCTTGTAATTGTCTCCAAGATCCAGCTGTCTCACTGGGCCTTTCGGGACAAGGCTTCACCTTCAGAAGAAACTGAACTGTTTGGGAACAGCTTTAAATCAACAGGGGTGAGGGCGGGGGTACCTCACTACCACTACCACATCACCCTGATCCCTGACATCAACCCCCACCCCCCCGCAGCTCTGCAGGACAAACGTCACGTGCACCAGCAAGAGGCCTTAGCCCTTAGGTGGGCACCGGCTCAGTCCCAGGCATGGCAACCCCACCTGCCCAGAAGGCAGGCTGTTGACAATGGGCACCTGAAGATGTCCTGGCCTTCACCACAGGGTGACTAAGCTGCATGATTCAAATGAAAAATTCACCCAGGAAAGGAGGTGTCCCCAGCTTCACCCCACCCCTTTAGAGCTGGGACCCAAAATGAAAGAACTTAATGAGTCAAACCAGCTCGTTAACCAACACTGCCAACACCGCTGGGAGCAGGGGGAGGGGGGCGAGTTCCACATCTCCACGAAAGGAAAGCCCTTCTCCCTAAAAAAGAAAAAAGAGCAAACCAGGGGCGTGCATGGTCAAACGACAGGACACCATCTTTGCACCAGGCCGGCTTCCCCTCAATTGAAGAGGCTGTCCCAGGGCCACGGGCATCTTGCCTCACAGCCCCACATGCGGCTCGGTCAGGGTGGCTGGCTCCAAGAGCCTCTGGGAGAACGGAGGACCCAAAACGGGACCCGGAAAAGGGCCTCCAACCAGAAACTCCAATTCCTCTCTGGGCTGCCTGGCTGTGGGGAGCAGAGGGCAGCCTCCCCTGCCTTGGTCCAGCGAGAGCACAGGCGGCAGAGGCAGGTCAGTCCTTTGAATTCCCCAAAGTGAGAGATCAGGAGCCAGGGTGGCTCTGAATACATCTTCTGAATTTTGCACAAGGTTCGGGAGTTCAAAAGCATCCAGAGTTCTTGGCAGGGCTGAAGAAAACCCCGAGGAGAGAAGGTGGGAAGGGAGAGGCCCTTGGTGGCTTCGCTAGACACATACTGTACACAAAATCTGATTTAATAATAAATTTTTAAAAATGAATTGAATCCTTGAGCCGTGATGCAGGCTAGCGGGCTCACCGGTCCAGCCCTAGGAGGAGCCGCTTCTTGTCCTCCTGGCCACTCTCGTTCTTCAGGTCGGAGAACACCTGTGTGAAGTAGTGGGGGTCGGCGTTGATCTGCAGCATCTTGGAGCTCATGAGGTTGATGACGGAGAGGCAGCGGTCCCAAAAGGCCTCCTTGCAGCTCTCCACCAGGAAGGGCTTGAGCGGGTAGGAGATCTCATTGCCCATGTAGGAGTAGGAGAGGTACAGGCAGGTCAGCAGGACGGCCTGGAGCTCGTGGTCGGAGCCCACCTCGGAGGAGATGACATCCCGGCAGAGCATGTAAAGGAAGACCACGTTGGCGGGCGTGATGAAGCCCTGGTCCTGCCAGCCCTGCAGGAGCAGCGAGCGGTCCACGCTGCGCAGCCAGAGCACAGGGTCCGTGGGGGACAGGTGCTTCAGGCGGTAGCACCGGCGACAGAGAAACTCACCCAGGCAGCGCAGCAGCTCGCTGGTGGACGCCTGGACGATGACCCGTTTGGGCGTCCCTGCGGAGGTGACGGCAGGATGCGGGGCCTTCTTGACGGAGGAGGAGACCCCCGTCTGGGAGCCCGAGAGCTGGCTGGCAGGGGGTGCGGGCGGCTGCGCCGGTGGGGGCTGGGCGAACGTGGACAGGTTGGCGCACGACAGCGACTTCTTCAGGTTCTCATTGTTGAGGTGCGTGATGTTGTTCTGGTAGCTGCTGTTGGGCTGCACCTTCTTGGAGTTCTTCTTCTTGGCCGACACGGCCACGATCCTCTTCCAAGGCAGCACGGAGATGATAGAGTGCCGCTTCAGGTTCTTGTCCTTGGCGTTCTTGCTGTTCTGCACGGCCGTGTAGTGGCCCACCGTGGCCGCGCCATCCTCAAACAGCGTGGCCTTCCGGTAGCTGGGGGACAGGGACAGCACCGTGCCCATGGTGCCGCTGCGCGCCGGGCGGGGACCTGCGCCCCTGCGCGCCCAGCCTGCCGGCCGGAGGGACGAAACAGCTCACCGAGGCCGAGGCGGCCAGGGGGAGGCCGCGGCGCTCCCGGGGTCGCGTGCCGCCCCTTCGGATCTGTGTGAAAAACAAGATGGTTCTCAGCACCAGGCGGGGCTCGCGTCGCGCTCCTCCGCCCCGGCCTCGGCGGCCCGGCGGACCTGGCCCCGGACCCGCGCCCAGGCCTTCCCCGGCCGGCACGGCCCCGCCCGCGCCCCCGCGCCGCAACCCGGCCGCTCCACTGCGGCACCGGCACCCGCGCCCGCCGGGGTCCGGATGGCAGCGCGGGGGACCGGGAACCGGCGGAGGCGCCCGGGGACCCCGCCTCGACACCGCGCCCGGCCGCGACCCCGGCCCGGCTCCCCGGGGACAGCGGACGGCCCGAGGCGCAGGCTTACCGAGCAGGTGGCTCCTGCGCTCTGCACCCTCCGCAATGCGCGCCGCGGCTCGACGCCGCGGTCCCGGCGCTCGGTGGGGCTCGGCGGGGCTCGCGCTCGGCGGCGGCGGTGGCGGCGGCGGCTCCGGAGCTTCTGTCCAAGGTTCTGCAGGCGCCGCGGCCCCGCCCCCCGCTCGGCCGCCTTCGCCGCCGCCGCGCCCGCGCCCGCCCCGGCGCGCACCTCAGCGGCCTCCCTCTCGGGCGCGCGCGCGGCCCACGCGCAGGACCGGCCAGGCCTGGTCTCGCCCGGGAGCCGGAGCCGCCGCCGTGCTCAGCACCAGCTGCGCGCGGTGCTGGCAGCGACACGGCCGCGAGCCCCAGGCGCCGCTCTACTCGCCGCGCCCCATCCAGGACCCGGGCTCGGGCGGCGGGTACTCGCGGCACCGCCCCGCCCCGCGGGGCCGCCCCCCTCCCGCACTGCTTGCAGCCCTCTCGGCGCCGCCCCGCCACCAACAGCCCGGCCGTGTGAGGCGCGGGCGCACAGCGCAGCCGAGCTCGGGCGGGTGGGGAAGCTCCGGGCGGGGCGGGGCCGAGGGCCGACCCCGCCCGCCGCCCCGCCCAGACACGTGCTGCCTTTGTTCCCGCCGCGGCTCCGGCAGCTGCGGGCCGCGGGGGCGCTCTCGGCCGCGTCCTCGCCCTGGCCGCCAGAGAAGCCATCCACGGAGGCTAGGGCCCCGAGCAGCCTCCTTCCATTTAACCTCCTCGTCCCCGGGGAAGGAAGCTAGGGAGCTCAGGGAGCAAGGTGGGGAGAGGCTAAGCCTTTGCTGAGGCCGCCTGAGCGCCCCGAGCATCCCGAGGGGACTGTCCCATCACTTTTGAGTGCCTTTCCCTCCGGGATCTCCGTTGCCCCATCCCAGGTAAATGCCCACGGCCCAGGTACAGAGCGACTGGCCTTCCCACACCACACCTGGGACAGAGCCCTGAGGCTCCTGGCTCGGTCGCTGCCCCAGAGAAGGGCCAGTACTGAGCCCATCACAAATGTGACCTCAAAATTTCCACCGGCCCTCTTATGTTATAGAACGACTGAAGCAACTGCTTCTCCAACCAGTCTCTGATCTGCTGATTTAAATATTTTTCATGCTAAGCATATATAATTTGAAGATTCGGTGCCCATAAAATTAAATTCTGAGTAAAACTCTGGTTCTAATAAGAACTTTTCCTCTCACAAGGAACAAGAATCCACATTTGTTATTCTTTTAGTTTAGTTCTGGAGATTTGACTCAGATTTGACCACAAACCTGGGAAACAGGAGACTTAAACCATACCTTAATCCAAATTACCGCCTCTGGACCTGGTGATGAGGAAGTGGCAATCCAGAGAACATCCAATCCCCTGACTCCCAGACCACTCCAGCACACAGCCTGTGCCAGTTCTGCCAACTGCTCTAAGCAGTAAAGAAATCTGGTATCAAACAATGCTACCATCATCAGAAAGTACTAGAATTTGCTAAAGTACTACCCAGAGATTCCTCTGTCAATAGTGGCAACAAAGCTTTAGGGGCCTTGGTGACCATATAGTGGGAAATGCATTACTCTGTACCCAGAAGGCTACTTCTTGTAGAGTCCTTGAGAAACATCCACAGTAGCTGTCATCTTAACTTAGAAGATAAAGGCAGGCCCTTAGCCCAGTGTGCCCCTCCCTCTGAACATTCCTCCGTGTACAACCCCTACCTGCTCTTCAAATGGAGCTGTCCTCCATAGTAAGGAGCTCTAAGAATCAATCTCCTCCAGGTCCACTGGCCCAATGACTCTCTTCCTAAGGCAAAGTTGGACCCCAGCCTTTTTTCATCCTGCCCCTAATGGAGGCCCAGCTCCTGAGTTGGCCCATGTCCACATTGCCTTTCCTATGTTGAGCAGGGGTTAAGTGCTTTCCACTTCCCGAAATAGGCTTAGATTTCTAAGCCTGTAATCCACCCATCAGAACTATCTGGAGCCGCCCTGTACTTACCTGTGCCTACAAAATTTCAATACTAACTATTCCAATTCATGGTGG
Organism: Balaenoptera physalus; assembly: GCF_965194825.1. Lineage (NCBI taxonomy): Eukaryota > Metazoa > Chordata > Mammalia > Artiodactyla > Balaenopteridae > Balaenoptera > Balaenoptera physalus. The sequence goes on from NC_138901.1 coordinate 46,544,367, forward strand.
GCAGTACCAAGCTCCACTTCACCCCACCCCATTTCCCAAACCATGGACGCTCGCATTGGCCTGGGCCTTTTCCAGCCTGCGTCCTCTCTTGCCTTTGTCCAGCCAGCTCTCCCCTACTACCTTCAAAAAGAGCTCTTGGCAGAACCACTCCAACCTCCTCACACTTGTCAGAGGCAAAGTCGTGTGTGCAGCAGAGCATGAATGGGATGGCACTGCCAGCACAGTGGCTTTTGTGACCGAAGAACCCTGAACCCTGTCCACCCGTGTTGTGCCTGCTCTGCCTGTTTTGAGGCACCACACCACTCCTCTGCTCACTCAACACACCAACAACCCCCCTCCCCCTCCAAGCTCCCAGTACTTCTCCAACTGAGAAGCAAAGAAGGAAGAGCTACCATCTGCCAAAAATGGCAGATCAAGGACCCAGGAGGCAGACCTGGATGAATGATGCACAGCTGTTTTCTTCCCAGTCTTCACCAGAGAACTGCAGGGAAGCTCTCCAAATCCCACCCCCATCAATCAGCCTCTTTATCCTATAGTCTATCTCTAGCTGCCGGAAAAGCCAGCCTGCGTGTTACATGCACGGCTGGGATGTCCATGGAGAGTTCCCATCCTCTACATGCCCCCTTCCCATACCACTCTGAGGAAGGGAGGCCAAAGCCCCAGCCAGCCAGCTCCCAGAAAGGGTTCCAAATAAAGCAGGTCTGAGCCCTGGCTCCTGAGGAAGTCGTGCTTTGTTCTCTCAGGCATCACAGAGCAGCATCTAGTGGCCTCTCTGGGCAGCACAGGTTACATAACTAGCATGCAGCAGGGCTCCACAGCCAAGGGCCGCAGCCGCCGCTCCCAACGCCATCAGGATCTCATTAACACACAAGGAAGCCCAGGCACCGTGAAGCCTGGTGCCAGGAAGGGCCCATAAGTGAGGGAGCCAGGCCCATGCTAGCCCATGGCCACCCCACCCTCTCAGCTGCGCCTAGATGCAGCTTATCGAGGCCTGGGAGGGGAAGCAGTCCCTCGAGGGCTGGAGCAGCGCTGTCCAAAAGAAACCATGAGCCACAAATGCAAGCCACGTAGATAATTATTTTCTAGCAGCCACATTAAAAAAGTTAAAGAAACAGGTATATTTTAATAGTACATTTAACCCAATAAATGCTCAAAATATTTCAACATATATAAAAAAGAAGTTGAGCAATTTTTCATTCTTTTTTCACATTCTTCAAAGTCTGGTTTGTTTACATTTGCAGGGCATCACAGCTTGAACTAGCCACAATTTCAAGGACTCAACAGCCATATGGGGCTCATGGCCACACACTGGACAGCACGGGTCTGCAGGAAGTCAGCAGACCTGCCCAGGGAGATGAAGAGAAGGTTGCTGCCCCACTGAGCTCCTGGGACTGCCCTCCCCCCATTGCTCGGGCTCTGGATCTCTTTGGAACATTTTTGAAGTCCTTTATTGAAGCACAACTCTTCCTTAAGTAAAACTATACACAGAGACACAATACTGAAAGAGAACAGAGAGTGGCTCGACTGGAGTTGGTGGCTAGAGCCCACCCTCCCTCCCAGTGGCCCCAGAGCCTCACAAGACAGGTCACTCCCAGGGTCTGGGGGGTAGTATGAAAGTCAATCCTTTTGAACAAGATTCCAAAAAACTAAAACTCAGCCACAACTGACTGCCAGGGCTCTCCAGGCACCTGTACTTCCATGACTTCATGTAACACTCCCACCACAATTACCTACCAAGAAAGCGCCATCACTTGTCGTGTAAGTGAGGAAACGGGCTCAGAGGATATTACAACCCAAACCCCATGTCCTCACTGGACCACGATGCCTTGGAAAAACAAAGGTAACTGAGCCCCATTTCCCATTTTAGCCCTCACAGACCAACTTTCTCACCCAAAGCCCTTCACTTGACCCCGGATCTAAAGGTCTCCCATGAAGCAAATGAGACAGTAGAGCTTTGTCCAGTCTAGAAGGCTACACAGAGCTGTCTGGACTTGATCAGAAGCCCTCCAGCACTCAAGAAAGGACACTTTTTGAAAAAAAAATTGTTTTTATTGGAACTCATCTGAACATCAGATATACCTGGTGTTGGTTAGCAAGAACCGTTTGTACATTTGATATTGATGGTGCCAAAACCAAAACAGTGACTGGACATGATGGGGAAAGATGTTGAGAACAAAAACCTGATTTTGGAGAGGAAAATAAAAACCAGTCAGATTCAGTAAGGATGCAAAACCTGGTACAACAAAATCCTTTTACAAAATATAAATTTATTACGAAAACCTGGAAGGATAATCTGACAAAGGGAAAGAAAGATAAAAGGAGGCCAGCAGGAAGGAGGCAGGAGGAGGGGGAGAGGAAAAAAGAAGACAAAGAAGAATGAGAGGAAGAAGAAAATATAGCTGAGCACAACAGAGGTGCAGAAGCTTACCTGCCCAAATGGCATTAAAGCCTTGCTATGTAATCTCATCATAAAACAAAGCATGCTGGAGTACAGTGCTCTACCTGCCATCCGTTCCACTTCTAAGAGGTAAATAAAGAAAGCTCCCTGGGAGGGGGGACATGAGGTTGCTCAAAAACCCAAAAACAAAAATTGGGAGGGAAAAAAAAAAAGAACAACACACCCCACAGTCTCATTTCCGATGTTCACTGTTTAAAAAAGGAATAAATCCATCTGACAGCAGGAGAGAAGCAGGGGGATGGGGAGAGAAGCTGAAGGATTTCAGACAGCCTGGCTCCCCTGGAGGGGGGAAGGAGGAAGGAAGAGAGACATGGGATGGTCTCCCGGTTGAGAGAAGGGGAAAGAGGGGGAGAGAGAAAAGAGCAGAGGAGAGGGGCAATTAAAACACTGACACCTAATCTAGTTTACTGTGTTAAAAAGAGCCACATGCACAGCAGGCCCCCTGAGGGCCTACACTGCTCCCCGTGTGGCCATGGTGACACTAGCTCCTGGCCATGTCCCCATTCCTTCCCAGGTCGGAGCGGAGCCGTGCAGGTGCTGCTGCGGCGGTGGCGGCGGCGGGACCTTCGGCCAGTCTGCTGGAGCCATTGTTGGGGGAGGGCGGGGGGATGGGCCACATGGCAGGGGAAAGGACACCGGAACGCCTCATTTCAAATAAAAAGGAAAATAGCAGTCTATACACAGTTGTTTGTTTTGGTTCAGTACAAACAGAATAAAAAGTCGTTGGTTTGATAGGCGAACACCCAATTCTGGAGAGGAGGCGAGGTGACGCCCAGCGGGTGGGTTAGGAGCCCCAGTGGCTGGCGGAGCGCCTGGCTTGGCGGCCCTCTCCCAGGAGGCAGAGAGCACAGCTTTAGGTAGTGTAAGCCTTTTTCCTTTTATTTAGAATAACCTTTTTTTTTCTTTTTTTTCTTTTTTTAAGCAATTTCCCCACTCCCAAGTTGGGCCAGTAAAGATTACATGAAAACTGGCACACCTATCGGCTGGAATACAGGTGCACCAAATGAGGATTTAAAAACTTTCTGAGCGAAAAGTAGAACAGAAAGAAAAAACTCCTAGCATTTTCCCCAAAGGTTTCACTCTCCCGCCACACACACTCTCCAAAGGACCGCTACAGATCCAACTCTGCAAGAGAAGACAGAGCAGTGTCAATCGGGGAAGCCGCAAGGCCACCAGGAGGCTTTCAGTCTCGACAGGCAGAAGACAGCGCTGCCCGGGCCCGGGTCCCGGAGTCAGCACTCACCTATGTCAGTTTCTTGGCTTTGTTGTAGAGGGAATCCACTACTTTACTCATGTTCTGAATTGTTTCCAGAGCAGCTTCATAAGTTTTATCTACTGGGGGTTCATCAAAAATAATCAAGACACCCTCCCCCTGGTCCAAGATCCCTGCAGAAAACACAAGCAAACCCAGGTAAAAGAAAGGATTAGACACATGAGCATTTGAGAAGCAGCCCACTCCCTAGCTGCCTCACTTTCTCCAGAAAGGAGGGGAAACAGAAGTCATCTTCCTGTTCCATTCGTGCATGTTTATTACACTCTCATCACAGGCATGAGAGGGGCAAGGATCCCAGGGAACCACCAGGTGATACAATGGAGCATCTTCTTTCAAGATAAACAAGAGCATGATGCCTCTTCACCATTCCATCACCTCCACCAGCCCCCTCGCCTGTATGACTGCTACTCACCATGAAATTTCTTGTCAAGAATCATCTGTGATAATTTCCTTTCCACGTCGGCCTAAAATCAAAGCACATGATTAAAGGGCCCAGCATCTACTAGTCAGAGATCACACTGACATGAAAGGCTTGTATAAAAGGATCTTATGGCAAACGGTCTGAAGATAAAACAGCAACAATGCATCTGCAGCTCTCAGCCCACGGTCCCCAGTCCCCACTGAGAAGCTTGGGAGCTTTGCAGTAAGGCCCAGCGGGTGTAAATGGCAGCCCCTCCACATGCCCCTTTCCCCATCCCTACCCTCAAGACAAGCTCAGGACTCCTTACCTTGGAGAGTTTGATGAGGCTAGATATGTGTTCGATCTAAAAGGAAAGGTAAAAAGACACCAACACTGAAAGTTTTACTTCTGCCTCTAATATCGGGATGAGGGTGGTGCTGTATCTTGAAATCCTGCCGAATGTCTCTACAGGGACAGATTCTCTTTGGCTGTGCTTAGGTCTCTTGTGCTTGGTCCATCTGCCTACCCTGCATCACTACAGACAACAAATACACTCCTGTCCCACACACCCAGAACAGAAAGCGTTTACCACACACACAGTGACTGCAAAAGCCAGGCGGAGACTGCACTGAAAACAAGCAGGGGCAACCTCACCAGACTCTACCCCACAGCATCCCTCCCTCTCCTTGACTCTCATTCCCTGTCAAGAAAATCCCAAGCTCTTGGGGGTCTCTTGCCCAGCAGGCACACCCTTGGAAGTGAGTTCCTACTCTGGATGGTTGTGGGAAGGGAGGTGGCTACAGTGAGGACGCCTAGCCAGAAACCCCCTGCCACCAGAGAAGAGCTAGGGTCCCCAAGAGGGTTCTTACCTGTACTCGGGAAAAAGGCTCAATGACTCGGATCAGATTCTGTTCCAGCAAGTTATCATACAACTTGGCCAAGTGTGTGCTGATTATTGGGTCATCCCGGAGCTCTGCCCGGTAATCTGTCAGAGCCTGCCAAAAGAGCCGAGATTGGCACAGAAAAGGACTTGAAAGTCACGCTACTCGCAGCTTCCTAAGTAGTGTGCTGGCCCTTGTAACTACATGGTTGACTGTAGTTCTGGAGGATTTGGGAAGATGAAAGAACAGCCACGACTGAAGGCAAAAGAAAATGAAAAGAAGTAAAAGACGGAGCCTAACCCTAGGCACCATCTTCCCGTCCAAAAGCCTCACGTTGACAGCTCAGACCATGTAAGCCCTAAGAGCAGCTCAGCTTGCAAGCTAAATTCACTGCAAAAGCAGTTCTCAATATGTATTCCACAGAACAAATAAGGCCTCCATGGGGGCAGGAGGAGGGGGGATTCTCAGGTTAAATAATAGGAAATGCTTAATTCCACAGCTAGCTCTTGGGGTTTTATAAGGAATATCAGCACAGAAAACAAAGTACCTTTCTAATTTTGTTTAGCCCTAGTGTTTCCCAAATATCTGATCACAGACCCTTTTTTTAATCCCTACTAGAAGTGTTCCATCCAAATCTGGGGATAAAATGATCTAGACTCTTTGTTTATTTGTGCATGTGATTTATTTACCTTTAGTAATGTTCTCACAATATCCCAGCCTCATGTCAGCTGTGCTATAAGGTGTTAAGGGAAGCAAGCAAATCATGCCAAGTAAGGAAATGAAATTGGCAAGAACCTCAAGGAAGATGATGAACCCTGGGGACAGTCAGAGAGCCACATGGTCTAGTTTCTGTCCATACTACTTTTCTTCCTGGATCTAGGTTTTTATTAAGTTGGTCATTATACTCAGACTAAGAGAGAAGTATAAGTCTCACCCTATTGCTTAGACAAGTTTTTCTCCCTTTCCAAACCTTCACAAACATTGAGTGAAAGGCACAGGAGGCAAGGCCAGCCTAGAACTTCTGTCCTAAGGAAGTGTCTTTCAGCCCAGATGCACACATCAAAACTTCTCTTCTGTCCACAGAGGAGAAGCAGACCTGGCATTTCTGGAGCTGAAGTAACATCTAAGACCATGCTGCATGGTGCTTGTGTCAGACCCTGACACACATGAGCTGTGTGACCCAGGCCTCCTCTTTAAATTCCAGCTTCCCCAAGCATAAAATACAGGTAACAGGTTTGCTGTGAAAAAAATCAAATGAAAGGGGACTTCCCTAGTGGTGCAGTGGTTAAGAATCCACCTGCCAATGCAGGGGACATGGGTTCAATCACTGGTCCATGAAGAGCCCACATGCAGCGGAGCAACTAAGCCCGTGCTCCACAACTACTGAGCCTGCGCTCTAGAGCCCACGAGCCCCAACTACTGAGCCCACGCACTACAACTACTGAAGACCGCGCTCCCTAGAGCCTGCACGCCACAACTACTGAGCCCGTGTGCTGCAACTACTGAAGCCCACACGCTCTAGGGCCCACGTGCCGCAACTACTGAGCCCGTGTGCTGCAACTACTGAAGCCCACACGCGTAGAGCCCGTGCTCCGCAACAAAGAGTGGCCCCCCCACCCGCAGCAACTAGAGAAAGCCTGCACACAGCAACGAAGACCCAACGCAGCCAAAACAACAAAAAAAAAATCAAGTGAAAGAAGGACGACAGAACTTTTTGAAACTGAAAGGTACTGTATATAAATGAGGTATGACAACTCAACAAGTTTCATTGTACAAAAGTGCTTAACTACTTCCTGGTTTTGATACTGTACTATAGATAAGATGTAACCACTGGGGAAAACTGGGTGAATGGTACATGGGATCACTCTGTACTATCTTTGCAACTTCTTGTAAAACTATAATCATTTAAAGATAAAAAAAACTTTTTAAAGTGCTCAAATGCCCCTCCCCTCCACGAGTTCCCTACCAACCCAATACCTTGCTTACCTTTTCAAAATCTGCCAGTGATCTGTTCTTGCTAGCCTGAGCCACACATTTTAATGCTTCTGTCTAAGAATAAAGAGAGAAACAGTGAAAGTGATCTGCATACTCACATCCCAACAAGTCTCATAAGGAACATGCTATGTCCACACAACTTCTGGCTGCAAGGAAGAACCTGCCCCACCACTGCTCTTCTTCAGAGGCCTAGGAAGAAAAGCTAGAGGAATACCACTGTGTGCCAACCAGTTTCCCTTTGAAAGCTGAAGTGACTTAAAGGTACTAGGAAATAGGAAGTTTTCCAAAAAAGAGACTTTGATAAAGCATTCTCCAAAGATGACAAGCTAAAAGGGAAAATGGCCAGAGAAGTGCGATTTCCTCCCCCCTCCTCCAAGACTCCCTATCCCTACACCCCACAGATGCCTTCCTGCCCTCAGACTTGATCATACCTTGTGCTTTATAAAAACTCATTCTGCTGGGTTTGGTGCAGGGCACAGACCAAGGTTTACTTTCATTAGGCCTGAAGCATCAAAACTCTACGTATCATACTGAATGTTAAAACCCCAGAGTGATGAAGGTATAACCAAGGGTTGAGGGGCAACTTCTAACTTTATAAAACATTATAAAAAGTACCCAACCAAGCTGTTAAGTCTCTACTCAGCACGAAATCTACAACATTCATCTTCCTGAGTGCCTGACTCCTGCTTGAAAGCTGTCATAAAGGTACAAAGGACCAGAGGGAGCTCCTCTTGTACCAGCCTATGTACTTAAACAAGGAAGGTAGTGTCTTATACTGCAGACTTTAAAAATGATGCAAAGCTAATCATTAGTGTAGTTTGTCTCCAGCATTTGTCCTATAGACAGAAAAATGTCATAATGAGAATAGCATGAAACTCAGAGCCAGATAACCCAAGTTCAAAGTCTCGCTTCACCATTACTAGTTACCTGGCCTTGTTCTGGACACTTGACCTCTCTTAGCCCATCTCCTCAACTCTAATTCTAGATATGATAGTGAGTCTTTCACTACAGAAATAACCAATATTCTTTTGGTCAAAACTAGGAGCTGATCTGAAACTTTTTCTGATGAAAAGCCAATTAGGGCCACTTGTATAGAAGGAAGAAATCATCTGTTGTGGACATTCTGCCAAAGATACAGTGAGATAGCCAACGTGTCTGTTGTTTAGAGACAACTGCATTTGAAACCTAGAAAGACTACTTTTACTTTACCAGTGATAATCAAGTAAAGTACAAAGTGATGATGCAGACATCTGAGACATCATCTTTGCACAGGTCACACTCTTACCTATTCAGGCATAAAAGCCATCACAAATAGGGCTACCGACCATCAAAGGCCTCTTCTTGACCACACCCAAACTCAGGACAAGAGTGGGAAGGTACTGATAAGAGAAGCACCTGAATGAGTCATCAAAACCTAGTTTCTGCACCAAGCAATCTGACCTCTCTAAAGCACATGCGCACCAGACCTTACCCGGCTCCACACTCTTGGAGAATCCAAGATTTCTTATTCCGCACATTAAATTTTCAAGCCAAGATCATGGTAGATACACTTTCCGGTCGAAGCTAAATGCAACCTAACTCACTGTAAATGCTACAGTTCAATTCTGAGTTCTGTAAGTCCCTCAAACCACCCTATACCCACAAGAACACCAAACATTGACTTTTCAGGGCAAGAATTAACAATACAGGAAATATACCGAACGAGCTTAATGAAAAGAAGAGGCGGGAAGAAAGAATGAAGAGCAGAATGGAGACCTGAAGAGCACGGTCTCACTGAACACCATGTCTAATAACACGCTGCCTCAGAGTGAGCAGAGATCAGAGCCGCAGTGAAGGCATCCCCTACCTGCCTCCCCGCATACCGAAGTGCAAGCTTCCCGCTCACCAAGGCCTGGACATCTTCTGGGCTAAAAAGAAAATACATACTCGGTCAACTGCTCCAGGATGTTATGCTTCTAAGCATATGTTTAGGCAAATATCTTTTCCTCTGAAAAGACTCTGCCCACCCCTAAACCCACAGGCCTCTCACACCACAGAAGCTAGGCTTTCTCCACTCTGGGCTCAGTGCTGAAAAGCAGCAAAACTGAACATTAAAAAGAAAGCCACACTGGGAATTCCCTGGCGGTCCAGTGGTTAGGACTTGGCGCTTTCACTGCTGTGGCCCCGGGTTCAATCCCTGGTCTGGTCAGGGAACTAATATCCCGCCATCTGCACGACATAGCCAAAAAAAAAAAAAAAAAAAAGAAAAAGAAAGCCACACTGAACCTACCAGAAGTAATAGACCCAACAGGCAAAATGATACATATAAATCATATCCCAGTATAACAGATCTTTCAAAACACAAGCCCTGTTTAATCCCAAGATCCAAAAAGAATCCCAGTCAATATCTCATTTAACCCCAAAAAAGAATGTGGAATAATTCTGTAAATCTTCAGAAAAAGATCTAGCTGTCATACTTGCCATTGTTGCCTTTTTCAAACCTCTCCCTAACCTCTCCTTTAACCACTCCCATTCTGGGTGGCCCAATGGCTGGTGGTGGTCTGTAAGCCATTTCCTGGCCCTCTGTCCTGTGCTCAACAACTCTCTGGACAGAACTGTAGGACGAGGAGAACACTCAGAGGGGCTGGGAAAGAGATTTCTGAAATCTGTCTCCCCAATTCTGAAAGACTAGCAAGGAAAAGTGCTCTGGATTACCTTCGATCCTCCCATTCCACCTCAATCAGCCCCACGAGGTGGCAGCCGCTGCTTCTGTAACTGGCCAAACTCCCTGCCCAAGCCATCTCTGCCATGGCAGAAAATCTTAGATGAAGGACCTGAGTTCTCATATCCCAAAGTTAATGTGCACCTACGTGTTGAGCATGATTTTGCACAGCAACATGTACTTCAGAGATGTGATGGCCTTGGGGCTATCGATGGAGTCATAACCCTCAAATGCCTCATAGAAATATGAGTATGCAGTTTTCCAATCCTTCTCCTCTGCTGCATGGATAATACCTGGGCATTGAAAAGAAAAGAGTAAGAACCATATGAAATAATAGAACCATAAAATGTCACAGCTGGGAAGGGCCTCAAAAATCTATCCCAACCTCATCTACTTATTGATGAGGTCAGGAAAGAATAAAGGACCTGCCCAAAGTCACTGCCATCTAGTGGCAAAGCTGGGATTAGAATCCAGGTCTCTGGATTAATTCCAAAGGAGTTAGAGACCCAACAAAAGGGGATCCTAAAAACCGCATACGGTAACATCTTTTCGCACCACCACAGCAGTCCTGCTAGCCATTGGAACCACTAGAAAAGGCCACGTTTACCCTCCATGACATTACCTTCACGGGTCAGAAAACTGACACAAACATCCCTCCCTGGTCTGCCCAAATTAGTAGTTTTAATAACATCAACCATTTCTTTAAGGTAGCTTTTCTAAACTTGACATTTTTATAAGTAAGCAAGCTTTCATGAGAGAGAAAAAAAAAAATCCAACCTCTTACAGTCTCATTTCAGATACTGGTCATTTATAGATAGATGTACCTTTGCCTTGATGCGATCAGTAAATGGATTTCATGTAATGCCAAATCCATGAACTTAACTGTACACAGTTAAGCAGTATTTCCTTAGGCTGATACGCTACACTTCATCTAACCAGTTCTCTTACTGTTTAGAAGTTGGGTTGCTCCCAATGAGCCTAACTTTGACTGAACCTGCTATTACTTCCAACCTATGCTATCACGTGGGATGACGTGAAAATTAGTTCTTCCTAGCTTGGAAGGCAACTAAGCCCTAAGATTCTGTGTATCAGTTCTAACCCTGCCTCAGCCACATCCATTTGTTTACCACAGGGCTTCCCAACTTTTCCACATCAAGGTACACGAATAAAGTATTCAGCACACTGGAGTAAAAGGATGAAACTGCTCACACATGACCCCAGGGGATCACTGTTTCAGACCACCCGTCACATACCTGTGTGCCTGGCATGCCAGTTGGGAACTTATGAATTAATAACCACTACTGAGTGATATGTGCCAAACCTACCCAAAAAGCCTCCTGTTTAGAGGCTGAAGGAATCAGGTCCTTCTCCTACTACTGTTCTTAACTACAGAGGCCTGGAGAAAACCCACCCTCCTCTGTAGCCAAGGAGACCTCCCTCAAAAATACCCAACAGACTACTAGCACTGCCAAATTAAATGAGACAAATGCCCATTTTCCCATTTTTCCCAGTCCAGAGTTAGAATAGACCAGACAAAAAATAAGACTGATTAAAAAAAGAAAAAAGTAAAGAAGAACTGGTATACTGCTTTCCAAAACACATTAGCAAATAGAGACCACATTAGGACTACAAGTATCACAGCTGGCATAGGACATTTATTATTTAAAGAAACAAAACATTAGACTGTTACTCATTCAACACAAATATTAACAAGGGCCTACCATGTGCCAAGCACTGATATAACTACTATAGAGAAAATAAATATGAATAAGGCCCTGAAGGAGCTCACAGTCTCACAGTGGTCATCAAAACAGAAACAAGGAGATTCGTACCATAATATGTACCAAAGAATGTACTTTTCATAGGGAAGTCCAAAGTAAAGAAGGCACTGAAGAGGGTTTATAAGGCAGACATGTGAGCTTGATCCGGAAGGATGCATAGGAGTTTGCCAAGGGGAGAAGATGGAAAGGGGAATTCCAAGCACAGAAGACAAAATATATAAAGGCACAGGAGCAGGAACACATAAAGTCATTTGGTGACTAGGACTGAAAACCAGAGATAACCATGAAAAGGATGTCTTCCTTCTGAATGCACTGTTAAAGTAAAATAGCCTGGGGATAATGGGGAACCATGGAGTTACACGATCAGATTTGTGTTTCCAGAAAATGACTTTAGGACTAGTTAGCAAGATGGATTGAGAAAAGTGACTAGGGACAGTTAGATCAGTAAAAGACTACTCCAGTGGTCCGGTGGCATTAATTAGAGCAGTGATTGTAGAAATGGAAAAGAAAGGGCAGATTTGGAGACAGACTCAACCTGATACATCAGAAGAAAGAGTGACTGAGGATAATTAGTCAAGGGAGGAGAACCAAGAAGATAATGCTGTCAAAGAAGCATGGAGTGCTCAACAGTGTCAAACCCCACCAAATCTGACAGAGGATACAGGGGAGTAACTGTCTTTCAAGGAGTCAACAGAGACACCAGAGTAATGACATTCTTTCAATTTTTCCAAGAAGCCTGACAGAAAAGGAGAAGACAGCAATTTTAAAAGGACAAAAGGCTGTGCTTTTTCAGCTGGGGCCGTTCAACGACTGAGAGGAAGGCAGGGGGCCAGGCTGGCAGGGCGCCTGACCGTGGCGGCAGCAGTGCGCTCAGCCAGGCCCCCTCCCGCTCCCCTGCCCCTCTTGTCCACATCCCCCAGCAAGGAGGGCGGCACCAATGGTGGTGCCTCGGAGGCCGGCGAGAAGAGGGAGGCCGTGGGCAAGAGGAGGCGCCTGGGCTTGCTGGCCACCGCCTGGCTCACCTTCTACAACATCACCATGACCGCGGGGTGGCTGGTACTGCCTATTGTTCTTATATGGAAAAAGGAACACACAAAGGTTTATATAAAAGTATTCAGAAGACACTTAAATTTTTCCAGACATTCATCTTGCTTGAGACAGTCCACTGTTCAATTGGAATTGTACCTACTTCTGTGCTTGTGGCTGGGGTCCAAGGGAGTTCAAGAATCTTTATGGTGTGGCTCGTTACTCACAGTATAAAACCAATATAATTTTTTTATCACCTTATATCCTGTCGGAGTTGCTGGTGAACTTCATACGATACGCGACATACAATATACGCTGCCTTACGACACGTGAAGAAAACAGGAATGTTCTCAATAAGACTTCCCAATAAATACAATGTCTCTTTTGACTACTATCATTTTCTTCTTATAACCATGGCCTCATGTATACCATTGTTTCCACAACTCTACTTTCATACATTACGTCAGAGAAGACAGGTGCTTCATGCAGAGGTGATTGTCGAAAAGGATGATTAAATGATCCCTACAACAAGGTGCTTTTTCCAGAATAACCAGGATTACTTGAGTCCAAGTTTTAATAACAAGAATAAAGAGCTTGATGAGAAAAAAAAAAAAAAGACTGAGAGGAAGATCCAAGTGGAGACGAGAAACTAGACTTAGAATTGAAAAACTAAAGACTTAAAAAAGGACAGGTAGAAGGATCATGCTTGATAATGGGTAAAAACGAACAATGAAACAAATTCTGGGGAGGAAAGAGAAATAAAGAAGGTTCACATAAAAATGGCCTCTATCTGCTCTGAGAAATAAGATGCAAGTTCATCTCTTGACCATGAAGAAAGAACATAATGAAGAGCAGTGGCTTAAACAAAGTGCCGGTATTTGGTCAAAGCAAGGTACTGTGTGATAAGAGCTTACATTCATCATCTCATTTAATCCTCACTCCCATCCTATGAGGAGGTACAATTATTTATCGCCATTTTTCAGATGAGCTAAAGAAAAATCTAAGTAACTTGCCCAGTCACACAGCTAGAAATTTGCAGAACCAAAATTTCAACCTAGAAAAGTCGTTTTCTAGACTTTTTTCTAGAGCTTCTGCTTTTAACCTGAATCACAAAACATGCCATTTGATACTTACAATACCTGAGAGGCAAGTATGGTAGCTATTATCTCCCTCTTACAGTTTTACATGGAAACAAAGATTGCGAAGAGGTAATACCAGGTAACACTAGTTAGTCCTCTGACTCCAATAATGCTCGTTCAATATTGATAATAAGTTATAACTAATAAAAGCTGCTGACTACAAGAAAAAGTATTCTATTGCCAATCCATGGCCTCCTAGCCCCAAAATTCACACACTCCATCAGAAAGCAACCCACTACACTCGACTGAAATGGGGGGGTGGGGGGGGGTGTCCTTCCTCAGCCTAGATCTGAGGCCCTTTAGAAAAGTCCAACATGCTTTACAAAGATCTCCAAGTGACAAGAGACTTGGGTTAGTCCAATTCTGGAGAGAAGTGCTACCATTCTGAGTAAGTGACTAAGATGGAAGATAAGGGAGAGCTTTTTAAACCTAAGTGAGACCTCTCTAGGGTGTTGGTTCTAATAATCAGTTTGCCTGGTCAACCACAGGTTAAGTATGTTCTTTATATATTTTAGGCAGTTAACAGCAAGTGAAGAGGAGAGGGGCAGCTAGTGAGAGAGGTAACCTTCCACTGGTTTCTCTGAGGAAGCTTGAGCCAAAACAGCCAATTTTATTCTCCAGCCCTAACCCCCCAGTCCTTTCACCTGTGAGGTAAGATGAGCTTTAAGAAAACATTGGGTGTTACCTGACTGCATATCCAAGGTGGCCTGCAATTTAGGGGGGCAGTAAATGGCATTTGCTGTGGTTCGAGCAGAGGTTAAGGCAGCTCGGGCTTTTGGCAGGTTGCTCAGGGCATGGTATGTTTTGCTTTCTAAAAGCTGTACTTCCACCAAAAGGGCTTTGTCATCCATCTTTTTCAACTCCCGCAGCAACTGAGAACCTGGAGAAAGAAAAAACATATACCCCCTTTGTTAGCCATAATCTTAATATTTTAATATCGTAATATTTTCCTCTCACCCTCATAAGAACACTGAGAATAAAGAAACCTGCCTGAACTCAAAAAGAGGTTATTTATTTGCAAGATTTAAATTTTCTGCTAATGTGCTATCTTCCAAAAGAGAAACACAGATCTCTTTGAAGCCTTTCTGCACACAAAGGACATTACAGCCAAGAATCATATAAGCTTACTCCTAAGATTTGAATACAGTGGGAATCCCCACCCAGAAAATGCTGAAATTACTTATCCAGTTCAGACAGACACTTGATCTCACTCTCTTCCTGTCCAATAATCACAAGACTACATAAGAAACACCAGGCACTAGGGTTGGTGGGGGAAGGAAAGAGCTTTGGATATACTAACATTCTCCAAATACACCTTCTTCCCCATGCTCAACATCACTAGTTTAGTCATTAGGGAAATGTAAATCAAAACCAAAATGAGATACTACTTCACACCCACTAAGATGGCTAAAATTAAAAAGACAGACAATATTAGGAAATGTTGGTGAGGATGTGGAGAAACTGGAACTCTCCTTATACATTGCTGGTGAGAATGTAAAATGCTGTAGCCACTTTGGAAAACAGTTTGGCAGTTCCTCAAAAGCTAAACAGAGTTACCATATGACCCAGCAATTCTACTTCTGGGTATATACCCAAAAGGGAAACGTGTCCACATAAAACCTGTTCACAGCAGTGTTCATAATAGCCAAAAAGTGGAAACAATCTAAATGTCCATCAACTGATGAATGGATGAATAAAATGTTGTACAGCTATACAATGGAATATTATTCATCAATAAAAGCACTGCTATATGCTACAACACAGATGAACCTTGAAAACATTATGCTACGAGAAAGAAGCCAATCAAAAAGACCACACACTGTATGATTCCATTCATGTGAAATGTCCAGAACAGGCAAATCTACAGAGGCAAAAAGTAGTTAGTGATTGCCTGGGAAGATGGGCAGGCAGAGATGATGGATGGGGAATTAATGGGAAGAGACAACAAATGGGTACAAGGTTACTTTCTGGGGTGATGAAAATATTCTGAAATCAGACAGTGGTGACAGTGGCACAACTCTGTGAATATACTAAAAATCACTGATTGTACACTTTTTTTTTTTTTTTTTTTTTTGGCTGTGTTGGGTCTTCGTTTCTGTGTGAGGGCTTTCTGTAGTTGTGGCAAGCGGGGGCCGCTCTTCATCACGGTGCACGGGCCTCTCACTATCGCGGCCTCTCTTGTTGCGGAGCACAGGCTCCAGACGCGCAGGCTCAGTAGTTGTGGCTCACGGGCCTAGTTGCTCCGCGGCATGTGGGATCTTCCCAGACCAGGGCTCGAACCCGTGTCCCTTGCATTAGCAGGCAGATTCTCAACCACTGCACCACCAGGGAAGCCCCTGTACACTTTTAAAGGGTGAGTTTTATGGTCTGTGAATTATATCTCAATAAACCTGTTATTTTTTTTAAATGGTACTAGTTGTTTGAACCATATGAAATTTCCATTTTTGCAGGATAAGAATTGAATATTGGCAATTTTTTCAACTTAATAGATCATGAAAGCCGTGTTCTTCCATCTGGAGAAAACAGTCCAGATGTATCCATTAATTAAAAAAAAAAACAGCAGGCAAAGATTTCACAGTGTTTAAAAGCCAAAAGGAAAAGCCTTTAGTTGACCCACTTCAGGTTTCCTATGTATTTGCACCCAGTTAATTTCTTGATTTTTAAAATAGATTTTAGGAATAATTATAAACAGATACAGTAGATGTGACAGTAAATACGAGCAATTTGACCCTTTTGTTCTCTAAAGTTGACAGTTAGTTTCTTAGAACTTCTAAATGGCATTTTTCCATGACAGATTCAGTAAATGTAAGCCACCCTAAATCCTTCTTAGAAGTAGGCAGAATATAAATTATTAATATGTAACTAATAAGAGTAGCCAGGTTTGGAATACATTCATTTACCCAGCTACAGACGCCTTACTAGCTTCCATCAGCTTACTTACCCAAATGCAATGCTTCCTGGTACCTCTTGGTATCAAAGTACAAAGACACCAGTCTTGCCTAGGAAAGAGAAAAGGCATTGACTGACGGAAAGGGGAGGAAAAAAGCCAAAGAAAGAAATCAAAGATTGACAGTCACAGAACTGTTACTGTTGAATATTCAAGTCCTGATGAAAGCATCAAATTCAGCCTAAAAAATCATCTAGTCCGTGATATTATCTCCTATTATAGCCAGTGACTGACTAAACCACGTTGCTGCTTACTTTTCTGAGCCAAGCAGCAGGTCTGTCTCAAAACTTGAACCAGAGCAAGTCTCGTGAGTGGGACACTGCTACCGATAATTGCAGGCGCCGGGATAACACAAAGTTGCTGAAAATACTTTTGATCAGGATGGTATTACTTCTATGCACAGTCCTTCAAATGCCTAGAGATCTGAAATCAGTACTAATGTAGGCACATACCTCCAAAGCTTGGCGTAAGAAAGTTCTCTTCTCTGATTTGGCCCATTCGATGCACTCTAAACACAACTCGACCTGCAACAGGGAGAGACAGTACGTGCAACATTATGTCTTCACGTTCTTCCCACAAGCCTTGCTCTGGAGAACAGCTTTCATCTCCTCCTTACATACCCATGTTTACTGTCTCAGGGGCATGCCTTGATCCCCAGTATCTCAATATGTAATGATTATAGCATGATGGAAAATCAACTTGGCCTTTTACACACAAAGTATCTTTGTACTTAGATTGTGTTCCCTTGGAAAAGAGTTTCATCTTCAAGATTCCTCTTCTACTGTCCCAGGAGGGACCCAGGCTACATACATAGCCCTGGAATGTAGATTTCTATAATGGCTGAGAAATTTTTAAAGCAGAAATTTCTCCCTGAATAGTAATAGTAATGTGTTCATGTGACTATATTGGTCATAAAGGGGAGAAATTCTCAGCCTAGGCACAAGTGTCTTACTCCTAACAGTTGCTTGTAAGACTCAAAAGGCCCATCTGGCTTTTCCCTTCCAGATTCTACGAAGTGCAACAAACAATTCTCATCACAATACAGCAAACTTAGCTTGTACTAAAGGAAGTAAAAAGAAATGAGAATTAGCCTAACACTTTAAGAGGCTTTTAAGCTTTCTTTAAAGCTACTTTTATCCCCAGTTCTGTATGCTACCCAAGCAGTAAGGTACCATGCAAAGTAACTAACGTAAAGTAGTGTTCTATGCTAGATGGTCTACATGCCATAGGTACCCTTGCCACAGTAGCTCTGACAAGTACATATTAAGAGCTTCAGATCTTGTATCACGTCTGTTACTGCGAGTTAAGATTCATAATCAGAGCATAAAAAGAAACTAAGCTTTCCAGAGAACTAAGTGCTAAAAGAACAGGTTTTTATGTAAATCCCAATTTCTCTTAAGAGATGTTACAAGGAGGGAAAAGTGAAGGGACAAAATCCAAATTAACAGACCTTCTGCCTTTAGATAAATGGATGGCATTACATGGTATTTGGAGGATTCACCAGTAAGAGTCAATGAAATCTTTATAACTCACTGGAGCCCCCTAGTGGCTACTTAATACCCAACTCTAAACTCAACTGCCCTCATACAGTAAATTCTACAAAACCTAAAATAAAAGCAAGCCAATCACAATTTCACGGTTTTGAGTTTTGTTCTAAAAAGCCAAACTCAAAGTAATATCTCTGTTCATGACATGAATGGAACTGAAAATATTTTGCTGAACATTTTTAGCAACAAGAATAAAAATCTTCAGTCCTACGTGTCTTTGGGGGCTAAGAAATGCTTACCATCAGTTTTACCCAGCAAGCTTTTTCAAACAATGCAGAAATGAACACCTAGGCTCCTGATCCAGTAGTCTGGAATAAAAGGTTGGCCACTCTGATGTATATCCCTAATTAAGAAACACTGAGTTCTACTCTAGCATCTCAACCTGTCCCCATTTCCCTGACAGTCCAGATGTTAAGTGACTCACCCAAGGTCACGTATTCAGCTGTTGGGACCAAAACTTGACCCTACCTCAACCCAGCCTTAATAAACTCAGGTCAATACAGACATTTCTCCTAGAGCGGGGAATCTGTACAACATGAACTGCCTATCTGTTATCAATTACAGGGTACATGCTTTGCAATATCTGGGACTATAATTGGTGAAACCAGTGCTTCAGTTTTAAGAAAAAATTTTAAAGGCCACTGCACTTGCTACATAGCTTGAGAGGCTTTGTCCTTTGTTAATGCTAAGGATGACTGATAAAGGGGATAAGAATACACAAGAAGCCCATGCTTCTGGAGGAAGCCCTACTTGAGTACAAAAGCTTGACACGGTCAAAATTAGGTATTTTTTAAGCTTTAAATAAATACACTTAGTCATTTTTTATATGCCTTTATTAACTAAATTCCTAAGGGAAAAAATTAACTACCACTCTAAGTCTGAAATTCTCTAGCACAAACTCCCTTTTTTCCATTGAAATAATTGTTTCATTAACAGGATTTTTGATGTAAGGTTTCTTAAAATGTCCTATTGCATTTTAGCTGGAAAGACTACACCAAAAAATGGCTTCCCATAGAAACTGCCTAGAGATCCCTAGAAGGTAGAATGAATTCTGGAATTTCAGTTCACTATTTGGCAGGGATCTGGTTCACTCTTCTTGCTCCCCTCTTCACCCCAACTCTCTACTCCCCTACCCTTGCTAACCACCCCAATCCTCAGTCCCCCACCCCACCCATACAGCCTCACTTCCTAGGCTCTAAACTTTAGTACTGCAAATGACCAGAACCTAACTTGAATCATATCAGCTTTCGGAATACAGCAAGCTGAAGATTGTTCTGTAGATCTGACTTATGGTCAGTCCCCAAATACAAAAAGGCAAGGAAAATCCCCTCCCCCATACTCTTGGTGTTAAACTCCCCAATACTCTAGCTCTTGGTACCAAACTCCCCCAAACTCCTAGCTCTCTTAACAATGTCCTAACACTTCATATTTTGCCTCAGGCCTCAATAGTACTATGACAGTGATCCACCTATGACTTGCTCCTCTATCCTTTCCCATTAGTCAATCAAAGAATTTTAAAAGAACCTAGAATTTTCCAAGATGAAGAAGACTATATCCAATTTCCCCAAGTCAGAGGCCTTGAGTCACATAGACAAATGTAGTAACAATACCCCGTGCTTATATCTCAAGTCAATAAACTTAAGTCTTAATTCAACAAAGTATCTCCTGAGCACCTACCATCTGGAAGGCATAATCCATACATTCCCTCAACAAATACTAGTTATGTAGCTTCTCTGGGCCAAACTACCCTAAGTGCAGAGGATGCAGCAGTAAATAGGACACAGTACCTATCCTCATGAAACTTATACTCTAAGTAGGAAACGGATGTTAATAAGTAAAATAAATACGAAGAAAGCAGAGATAGGCATTTTAGATAAGGTGATAACAGAAGGTCTCTGAGGAAATGAGATGTAAGCAAAGACTTGAAATGACGTGAAGAAAAAAGCCGTGTTAAGATCAGGCTGAGAGCGGGACTTCCCTGGCGGTACAGTGGTTAGGACTCAGTGCTTCCATTGCAGGGGGCACAGGTTCGATCCCTGGTCAGGGAACTAAGATCCCACAAGCAGTGCAGCGCGGCAAAAAAAAAAAGGTCAGATGTATAAAAATGCCCCAAAGCTAGAACAGTTTAGAGCTAAGGCAAAAGGCCAGTGTTACAGCTGTAAAGAAAGTAAAAGAAAGAATAATATGGTAGGTGAGGTCAGAGGTAGCCATGGTTAAGGAATAGCCATGAATTAGGAATGAGAAAGGCACTGTGGTACTTACTACAAGGTATATAGGGCTTCACCTGAATGAGACTACATTACAGTAAATAAAATAAAGCAAGGGACTTCCCTGGTGGCGCAGTGGTTAAGAATCCGCCTGCCAATGCAGGGGACATGGGTTCAAGCCCTGGTCCAGGAAGATCCCACATGCCGCAGAGCAACTAAGCCCGTGCTCCATAACTACTGAGCCTGTGCTCTATAGCCTCGAGCCACAACTACTGAGCGCGCGTGCCACAACTACTGAAGCCCATGCTCCGCAACAAGAGAAGCCACCGCAAGGAGAAGCCCACGCACCACAATGAAGAGTAGCCCCCGCTCGCCACAACTAGAGAAAGCCTGCACGCAGCAACGAAGACCCAAAGCAGCCAAAAATAAATAAATAAATTTATTTTTTAAAAAAATTTAAAAAAAGAAAGAAAATAAAGCAAATGTTTAGGTAATCATCATACAAGGCATAATCAAAAATATAACATGTACAAAATATAATATGGATCACTGAAGAGTTAAGATCACAGTGACATCAACAAGGAAAGATTTCAGAGGAGGTGGTACTTGACATGGAACTACAGAAGGGAAAGGTACTATCATGAAGAGTGTACAGGACTTGCTGAGCAAGTATCCAACAAGGCTGGCATGTTTGGTACACTTCATAGAGTCTAGCAGATCAGACTGTCATGCTAAGCTGTATTGTAGAAAAACATGTAATACCTAATTCTGTAGGCAACAGAGAGTCACTGAAGGCTCAAGTTACGGGTGAACAGAGAGAGGAATAAAATGTTCAGAAGGTTACTTTGTGGGGATATCTCTCAAAACGGTGGTACGAGGCTTTTGCAGTAGTCTAAGTAAGAAATAATTAGAACCCACTGTATATCAACAATACCTCAAAAAAAAAAGAGAAGAATTAGAACCCAAACTAGACGGCAGCTGTACATAGAGAACAAATATAAAAAGAGGTGGAGAACAGAGATTGAAGAAAGTTGCATTGACAGAATTTAATAAATGGTTGGATGTTGATGTTGCCATGTTGAGTTTGAGGTGCAAGTAGCGCCATCTAGATGATTGATAATTTATTCCAAAACAAGCAAATAACCTATAATCCACAAAAATTACTGAAAGAAGACCTGCTAAGTGGATTAAGACTCTCGCTCTTGATAAAAAGCTGAACTACTGTGACTTCCCTGGTGGCACAGTGGATAAGAATCCACCTGCCAACGCAGGGGACACAGGTTCAATCCCTGGTCCGGGAAGATCCCACATACCGCGGAGCAACTAAGCCCGTGCACCACAACTACTGAAGCCTGCGCGCCTAGAGCCCGTGCTATGCAACAAGAGAAGCCACTGCAATGAGAAGCCCACGCACCACAAGGAAGAGTAGCACCCGCTCACCACAGTTAGAGAAAGCCTGCACGCAGCAACGAAGAACCAACGCAGCCAAAAATAAATAAAATTAAATCTTTAAAAAAAAAAAAAAAAGCTATACTACTAAACATCAAAAACAAAAGAAACCAACAGCTCTTACTCAGCACTAAGATGACACTGACAATAAAATGACACAGTACCTGAGAGTGTTTCCTTTCACCCTAAGATAAGGAAGAAAGGTTTCTAGTTGACAAAAAAGTAATGTGCAATGAACAATAGCAATGTACACACACAGTTAAAAGGAGGGCCTACCCAGACATGGAATACATGACAAAGGCCAGTAAACCCCACTAGCCAATTACAGGAGAGCACTAAATTATTATTTCAATAATTTGGACAAAGGAGTAGAACTGATCATTAAACAACTGCAGTTCTATCCACTGAGTCAGCTCTATGTTACGGGAAGGGACAAAGTCCAAGACTTCAGTGTCAAAGAAGCAGCTTGGATAATTAATTTTTTCTGCCTAAAATGTTCCAAGTAACATTTATTAGCCTGTTTCAAGTTAACACTTATTGGTCAGCCCATTCTAAGGCATCCTAGGGGACTTCCCTAGCGGTCCAGTGGTTAAGACTCCATCCACGCTTCCAATGCAGGGGGCGCGGGTTCGACCCCTAGTTGGGGAACTAAGATCCCACATGTCGCACGGCGTAGCCAAGGAAAAAAAAAAAAAGAACAAGGCATCCTAATTCAAACAAAAGATGGGGTGTCACTTTTTCATGAGAATAAATACAATTTTTTTAAAAAATTAGGGTTAGATATAAGAGTAGTACCCCTTAGAAAAATCACTTTTTCTTTTAAATTATTCATAAAAATAATTCTAATGCTTTGGTTCAAAAGGCAGCTATCTACGTATCTATTTTTGATCTACTGTCATGAAACACAGTTCTCCCAGAAACAAATGAATTTGAAGACTTCACTACAGATGAATTTTCTACAATGAAGTTAGTTTATGGTGTTTAAACTAGGTTTCAAAGAATCATTAAGGCAAGAAACCAGATTTTACAAAATGGTTTTTGTAAAACCATTTTACATGATTTCAAAGGGAGATCCATATGTCCTAGGTTTCTGAAGTTCCCCATTATTTACTCAATATGCCACTAAGCCCCTTCATATCTTTTACACCCACAGAGGCTATGGCAAACAATGATATATATATATATATATATATATATATATATATATATATATATATATATATATATATATATATGTATATATATATATAAAATAACCAACTACCAATTCCTATCCCTTGCCTTTATACCATCTGACGTTTTATATATTTGTTTATTACCTGCCTTCATCATTAAAATATAATTCTCATGAGAGCAACAACTGTATGCTGTTACAAATGAATCCCCAGTATCTATAACAGTGCCTAACACATAACAAGCACTAGTGAGTGCTGATCAATAAATCTACAGAAAAGACTACAACTGTAGTCTTCCTACAAACAGATTCAAGCAACCACCATATACCCTGCTTGAATCTGCCACTTTTTACAGAATGAATTTTAACTTTGGTAGCGTCTCCTTCTCCTGAATTGCAGACAATACAGCTATCTTTGAAGAATGGGAAGAGGCTCAGTGATTCCAAAGAGGCACTCTTCAGTGCAGCTCAGGGTCTAGTCTGAACTCACAGAGGACATGTACAGGTATACCAGTCACTTCTGCACACACAAGACAAAAACAGATGGATGCTCACCCCTCAATAAAGGCATAAATGCAGTACAAGACATGCCAAGAAGGGATGCCACAAGACTTACTTAGTGCTCACAAGGAGCTTTGTGACACAGAATGAAAGGTACCACAGACACAGAAAACATTACAAAGGTGTGGCAATACAATACCTCAAAGACAAGAATCAGTTTGTGACCCTGATGTAATGAGGATTCCAGGGACCACTGACAATCTCCACTTACAAAGCAAAGCATGGAACAGACCCAAAGTATCAAATGCCCTGTAACAAAGAGAAACTGACATGATAAGTCCTGCGCTGTCCTCCCAGTTGTCCCTTCCACATTAGTACCACAATGCAAGCAGGCATTTCTTTCACTGAAACAACACTTTGCTCCATATTGTCTACCTTCTGTCATTAAAGTAGCTTACCTCCTGTCCTGTAGCTGCTTCCATATCAAGAAACAGATCAAGAAGAGATCGGACCAGACGAGCTGCTTTAGCCTTGCTGATGGAATTCAAGAAGGGTCGCACATACTTCAGCAGTCCTCCAAGCTCTGCGTGGAAGGCAATTCAGAGAGGAAAAAGTACACATCAATATTAGGGACAAAATACCCATTAAAAAATGACCCAAGGGCTTCCCTGGTGGCGCAGTGGTTGAGAATCTGCCTCCCAATGCAGGCGACACGGGTTCGAGCCCTGGTCTGGGAAGATCCCACATGCCGCGGAGCGACTAGGCCCGTGAGCCACAATTACTCAGCCTGCGCGTCTGGAGCTTGTGCTCCGCAACAAGAGAGGCCGCGATAGTGAGAGGTCCGCGCACCGTGATGAAGAGTGGCCCCCACTTGCCGCAACTAGAGAAAGCCCTCGCACAGACGAAGACCCAACACAGCCATAAATTTAAAAAAAAAAAAAAATGTGTTTAAGTCTTTAAAAAAAATTAAAAAATAAAAAAAAATTAAAAAAAAAAAAAATGACCCAAGATCATAAAACCAGTACTGATGTCTGGAATCAGTCAAAATGAAACTTAGGAGGAATTTAAAGCATTCTTAGCAGGTAATGGAGCAGCAAAAAAGTTAACAACATATACCAAATCTGTATTCCATTCCCCATCAGCCTCTGGATTACTGTGAGGGTCCTGGGAAAAGCTCATGTCTGTCTGCCTCATGAGTACAGCAAAGTACTCATACTCTCAGAAAACAGTTTTCTAGAACACGAAATATGCTATGCCTCTACCACCTTAGACAAAATTACTTCCCCACAGCTAACAAATTTATCAGGTTATAGGAGTTTATTTTTTTTTTCCTAATTTCCAACCAAGTCTGTCTCAGCAGTTCCCCTTAAACAGAGATTTTCAATTCCAGGTTCCTTTTTTCCTCCCTTCCTGAAGTAATGCCCAGCTTAGACTTTTACCAATATAATTTCCATGGCACTCTTCTGAATCAACTTTTCACATAAAAGTTAGGGTGTTTGTCCCTTAAAGTTATACTATAACCTTTTAAAATTCCTCATTAATCGGCAAAACCTAAGTATTAAACTATGACAAAAAAGCCGTCTACCACAGAGGTTTCCCCCCATCCCTTATGTAAGAAAAGAGGGTGGCACAGTAATCTAAGGGAGCACCTTTAGAAACAAACGTGAAAATCAGAGAACATTTCAACTACACAACTAAGGAAGTACTTTTGGAATGTAGGTTAAAATTACTTTAGTGCCACTGCCTCCAACTGTAGACTCAGCCTCCTGAGAACTCGAATTCAGGGCAAGCAAGCCTCCCCCTCCTGAGAATGCTAATTCAGGGTCTTGAATCCTCATCTGCCTGCACAGTCACAGGATACATGGGACTGTGCCAGGTATAAAAGGAACTTTATACAGAGTGGAAAAGTTCATCTTTCCCTTCACTCCCCAGTACTGACCTGTGAATCCCACCGTCTAAGATTTTTTTCCAATTCTGCCACTCCATTCACCCCTGTACTGACTACACACACGCCTGCTTTCATGCCTCGCTCATGCTGCATTTCCACCTGGAATCCCTCCCCATCACTTCCACCTATGTAGATCTTAGATATCCTTTTAGGTCCAGCTGAAGTCCTAGTGAGTCTTCCATGCCAATGCCAGGCTACACTGATTTCTCTCCCTCAAATTACTTTTGCATTTATGCAAACTTCAATTATGTTATATAATCATAGCTTTTTAAAAGCAGTCTAGTGCAATGTCCCTTCTGAAACAGCATTTCCCACTATGCTTGAACAAATCTAAACACTCCCTAGTGACAGAAATATTCAGAAAGTAGACGATTCCAGTGTTGGTCAAACTAAATTGTTCTTTTCTGAAACATGAGTCTATATCCTCTTTCCACGTGGCTTCAAATATATGAAGATAACTATCCCTCATATCTCCCTAACTTTCCCTTTCTCCAAGCTAAACAGCTTTAACTATTTCAACTGTTCCTCCAATGTCCTGGTTTCTAGATTCCTTGTCACCTTAGCTGCCCTCCTCTGAATTAACTCTAGTTTGCAAATGTACCACTTGTGGTCCCCAGAACTGAATCAACGTTCCATGTAGGGTCAGACCAGCAGTCATGGCTTGATTCTCCTGATTGGACTGCCACATGTAACACAAGAAGCATGTTTTGCTTTTGCTAATAGCACTCTTTGTTCAGACTGAGTCCATAAGGTCTTTTTGCATAGAGAGGTAATTCCCCACGTTCCTCTGTTTTGATAAATAGTTTAAGTATATAACTTTATACTTTCCACACTGAATTTAATCTTGTTGGCTTTGACAATAACTCTGAATCTTAATTCTGTTCTCTACTGTACTGAATCATCTACAAAAATAAGCATACCTTCTGATATGGCTTTAGCTATACTGCCAGATACTGACCAGAAGAACAAGGACAGATCCCTATGACATGATGCTAGAGACTTCCCTCCAGCTCGACCAATGATCCATTTGTCATGGCAAATGTTCAAAGACCCTGCTTACATCAGATATGTTGTCTATATCATTCTTCCTATCCCAGGGGTTGGCAAACTTTTTCTGTGAAGGACCAGATAGTAAATATTTTTGGCTTTGTGGGCTATATGGTCTCAGCGGCAGGTACTCAACTCAGCCACTGTAGTGCAGAAGCAGTCATGGGCAGTATGTAAACAAATGGGTATGGCTATGTTCCAACAAAACTTTATTTACAAAGACAGTTGGCAAGCCATTGCCTGTGGACCCCTGCAAATCTGCTGTCTGATAAGGCTAACCAAAGAGAACCAAGGTGAGTTTGGAATAACCTTTTCTTAATAAACCCACTGCTTTATGTGCTTAAAACCTACTTATCAAATAATCTGTCCTGGAACTTTACTGATGATTACCAGTTTACAGTGTCTAGAATTTATTCTTTTCGTTATCTTTTTGAAAAGTGGAATAATGTTCTGCCCATCCTCAGTTTCCTTATACCTCTCCACCCTCCATGATTTTTCTCAGAATAATAGTGGCTCTATAAATATATCTGCTACAACTATTCTTTTGATATTAAAAGACAGAAGTTTTCAGAGCCTAGAAACTTGAACTTATTTAAAAAAGACTACCTGCTCTCTCTTCTCTCACCTACCTTAGCTTTAATTCTCTCTTTCTAATGTTATTTCTATCTTTTTCTTTTTGAAAATCATTTTCCTTCCTGGAAAAGGCAGAAGTGAAACATGAGCTAAGGAGTCTGCACTTCTCTCCAGCACTTGCTAGCATTACAGTATCTTCTCCAAGTTATTCTTCTTACTCTAACAGAAAAACAAATGACCTCTTAGTTGCCGAAGACTCAGTTCATTTTTCATTTTAGTCTATTACTGTTTCTTAGTCGTTCTTGGTTATATTCCGTTTCTTTCCATTTTCACACTGATTTTTTTTTAATTCTTATAGAATCATATTGAGTTCTTCCTTCTATTGTTACTGAAATTATTTGCAACTGTGTGACCAGAACTTCCTTTTCAGAACCTCACAGAACTCAACACACTCCTTTTAAGAGTCTCAGGCTATGAAATCTACAGATCCTGAGCCTAGGCACCATGTCTGATGACGAACACCACTACTTTCAATCAATATTCTGCATCAGACACTGTCTTATTCACTAATTCCCAAGTGATTGATGTCCATCAGGGACCCTACCTTAAACTTTCTGAGTAGAGTACTTAGCGCAGTGCTAGCCATATATTAAATGCATAACAAAACAAAATTAAAAATCAGTGGAACAGACATATTTTCTGTTCTCAGGGAACCCAAAAATCAAAGGAAACAACACAAACCGATCAATTATTAATAGCAAAGATAGGTAAATGAATGTAGGCCCCAAAACTTCCTTATTATACTTGTCAAAGTCTTTCTTAGAAAACAATGATAAGTAACCTGGAAATGTTTTTTAAAGTTCCTATGATTCACCTGTTAAATTCCAATAAGTTTCCCTGTACACTTCTAAACTTCTCAGGTAGGTCACAGGGAGGGGAGGGCAAGGAATAAGGAGAGAGTAAAGCATGAAATAACTTCAAGCAAAGCAGTAACATTTTTGGACAAATTTTCTGAAACACTGACTATACTACATGCTGTTTTTAATTATCCATTCTACTTGAGAAAAACAGACATTTGGATCGTTCAACAACAGAAAAATCATTTCAGGGAATTCCCTGGCAGTCCAGTGGTTAGGACTCCGGGTTCTCACTGCCAAGGGCCCAGGTTCAATCCCTGTTCAGGAAACTAAGATCTCACGAGCCACACAGCGCAGCCAAAAAAAAAAAAAAAAAAATCATTTCACCTGGTTTTCTAATTCTTTCAGGAAAATTACCTTATTAATTATATTTCATGTGGACTAATGATCAAAAGTGTTTTGCAACCCCAAGCTCACATTAACTGACAGGCAAAAGAATCCATAAACATGTTAAATAGGAGAGAAGTCAGCCTAAAATGAAAAAACCACCACCTACCACTGATAACTCATAAGTGGATAACTATGGAAAGCAAATACTTCAAGGTCATGAGCTCTGAAATAGGACTACATGGATTCAAATTCTGAGTCTCCCATACTAGCTGAGTGCCCTTAAATAAGATATTTAACTTTTCTGTGCTCAGTTTCCTCAGGTATAAAATAGGTAATAGTATATACCTTACCAAGTTGTTTCGAGGATTCAATAACCTAAATCCTGTTTGGGCTTAAAACAATAACTACTTCATAATAAGCACTCAAAAACGGTTTTTCTTATTATAGATATTTTTAATGATATTTTAAATAAGATACAAGATCCATATAAACACATCCTCCCAATTTCATACAACTTTATTCAACTTTCTATTGACTGAGCCTAATAATTAATAAGTTATCATCCTTAATTGGAAAAGATCTTTATTTTCAAGTTCAAGAAATTTTGCTAACTTACACGTATCATCCTTTTGGATAACAACATAATTTGGGGGAAAGTAATTCACGAGATCAACCATGTTTAATCCATTCTAATCAGATAAGCTCTAAATTCACTTTAAAGTTGACAAAAATCATCCATTTTAAGTTTAAGCAGGCTACTCTCTAAATACTATTGTCACTTTACTGTCAAAAGCCCTTCCTTGTCAACAAGACTCTCTCCTTCTAAGGACACACCCACCCATCATCAGAATATCATCTCGAGCTTGCAAAGTCAATGGTTCAATTACAACTAGAATGTTTGGGCAACAACAGGCACAAAGCCCTAGGTACCAGTGGAGAAATCCTGGGAAGGTTCTCTCCATTTAATGTCTTACTCATTGTGTATCAGGAAAAAAGGACAGCAAAGCCACTTCCTTGGACACAAAATCCCTAGTCATTTTGAAGTCAGGGGCCTAGAGTCACTATCCAACGTAAATACATCAGAGCAGCTCCATGAAATCACCGAAGACTGCTACTGCCCACATGTAAGGGAATGCAGTGAAAATCCGAACCAGAAACAAATCACAGGTCACTATATTCCAAAAGAAACAGGATTTTTTTCCCTCATCTGCAGAACAAAAGTCTTCAATGAAAGACGTGAGTTTAAAGGTCTCTTAACTTCCTGATAGAAAACTAAAGCTCAACAAGTTGGCAATAAAACTGAATTACACTACCAATAAACTGTATGGGTGCATTCCTATGTTCCCTCACTCCAACCAAAAAAAGAAAAACTTCACGCAGCATTTCAGGTAAAAGAAAGCAATCCACTTGTAGCACTTACCTGCAGCTTGTCCGGTCTTCGCCAGGAGAGACCCCAGTTCCAGGATGCTCTGCTCTTTGACCTGCACTGCCTCCTCATCATTCTCCTGAATGTCACGCTTCACTGGGAGAGGAAAATGCAAACTCTCTTAAAATTCTGACAAAAAATGAAAACTAAAGGAAATTTCACCCTCACAAGACCAACTACAAACTCAAACAGTTAGCAAAAGACAAATTCTAGAGAGCTTTAAAAACAAAAACTCTAAATAAGAAAAAGTAAAATGATCATGTAGTACATGTCCCATGTATATCATAAGAACAGATTCCTCTCTTTTGATTTTAAATGTGCCTTTTCATTCTACCAATTAGAATTTCCCTTACCCACATACATTGAGATTTCTGTTGCTGTCACTTGGTTAATGCAAAATTCAAACAAGTTCTTCCAGTTGTGGTGGTAAGCCCCATGCCAGGAACTATGTTATGTGAAAATATTAAACATAACTGTCTGTGCATTTACCTGCCACAAACTAAAATCAAATGACCAAGTTACTGATAACTATAAAGTCAAAAGTCTTTCAATAAACTTTAGACCTGTGGAGAGCCTCAGCTGATGGGTGTGTTAGGGATAAATAATTCTACAAAGCCATTCAGGAAACATAACCCTGTCAAAGCTCCAGTGTGATCCTTAGGAGGGAATGCTACTTTAAGGGATTCAGGACCTGTTAAAATAACTTCGTGCTATCTGTCCCACTTCCAACTGTTAATAACTATTCTACCACTCAAACACTGGACAGCCTCTTCAAGTTTGTAGTGATAATTTTAGCAATCATCACTAGTTAAAACTTCTCTCACAAAGCATCATGACTTGACAAAAACCAAGATTTTGATACTCCATGATGGAGTCCGGAAAAAGTAAGGCTGTCAACCATGATGACTCAAGCTTGTTCTAACAGGAAAGCTTTCAAGGAAACTCTCTCCCAGTATAGTGGGCAAGCAAGAAATACTCTAATTATAATGTTTACCATAATTCGCACTTTATAAAAGACAACGTAGTAGGCAATAGACACAAAAAATAAAATAAAATCCATGCTTCTCACATTAGTTCTAAATATTAGTGTGTATTCACAGGAAGAAAAGACACATTGAAAATGACTCTGGTTCTTAACTATAACTGACTTAAGTCAAGATCAGAACTTCAAAAGGAAACACCCTTTATTTACCAATATCGTCCATTCACTGATGCATCTTAACCCCCACTTCCTCCCTTTTTCTAGTAACCCCAAAGATAAAGACATCCAGATCTTGTCACTGTCCTTCCTCCATGAAAGTCAGGAGTACCAAAATTCAACGGACTAATGAGTCGACATAAAAGCCAACAGCCTTGAGGTCCCACATACACGTGCAAACTACTTGTTGATTCAACCCGAATCTTCTCAAGCTATATTAAAAAAGATCACACTACTACATGTGCAGTGAAGAGCTAGCCCATGCCCTAACTGAACCCTTGATGGCTGAACATTAAACGCCCCCTCTGTCATCATAAATTTATTTCTGGTCACACCTGAATCCCAGTAGAAAACTGTCGGAAGCGACGGGCTCCAGCTCCCATTTCAGTTTTCCAGTCGTGTGCAAGGTGTAAAGCAATCATACTACAGTGCTAACATGTTTTTCTTTGATTTTCTCCAGCAACGTGCAGCCGGCCGGTTCCAAAGAGTTCCCAGAACTCCGCGGCTGACAACTAACTCCCCGAACTCTCTTCCACCCTCTACGGCAGACTAGGACGATTAGTCACCTCCTCTGGCCGGGCGGTCCAACGCCAACACCTCGCTCTTACCCCCTACACGGGGGGCAAAGGAACGTCTCAGTCACCTCCCCAAACCAAATGCCAATCCGAGGTGTGTGTGTCCCCTCGGTATTTCAAACCACACTCAGAAAGAGACCCCCTGAAGTGGAGCCTTCCGCGGTGCGGTGGAGCTGCGAGAAGTAGCAGCTCCCAGCGTCCCGGGGAAGGAAACTCCAAGAGAAGAACGAGCGCTTGCGCTCGCGCTCCCACCCGAGCAGGCTGGGCTGAGAACAACGGCGGGAAATGCCTGTCCAGAGCGGGTTTCGCCAAGGCCCTCAACACGAGGCGCTCAGCCCAGTTCGCGACAAGCCCGCCGGCCAGCACCGCTCGCGGTCCCGGGCCAGCCCGCACGGGCCAGAGCGGGAGACAAGGCTGGGTAGTGGTGGGGCCCCGGCTCGGCCCACTCTCCCACACCGCGCCGAGCCCACCGTGAGTCAGCAGCCGGCGAGTGGACTCCGGGGTTGCCTCGGGGCTTCCCACCGGGGTGGGGACCAGGAAGCCCCAGGGAGCTCCGAGCGGCCTGAGACCCCGGCCCGGCCCCCCTCACACACACAGTGAGTCAGCAGCACCAGAGCCGGCTAGCCCGGCCCCGCTCCGCCGCCGTGGACCGACACAGGCCGAGCTGGGCCGGTGGGGCCGGAGAGGGGGCGCGGCGACCTTTACCGATGGAGTGGAGGATGTCGATGGAGGCCTCCCGGTCGGTGCTGAGTAGAGACTGGGCTCTCTGGAACTCCACCACTGCCGCAGCCGCCATCTTACCGCTCTCACACCGTACCCGGCCGAGGCCGCCGACGCCGGAAACACACGCCCGGAAGGCCCGCCCTCGCGCCTCTCCCCACTCCCCTCATTTGCCCCGCCTCCTCCACTCCCAGAGCACCACGGGAGTTGTAGTCTCTCCGCGGGGCGCGGAAGGAGGGATGTAGGGGTGTGGATGAGAGCTGGGGAGCTTGCCGCCCACCAGCGAGGCTCTCCAGCACCGCCCAGCGGCTACCCACGAATAAAAGAGGCGGTGTCTAGCAATAGGAGCCCGAGGCTAATCCCCACCCACCCTAAAAGAGGCCTCTTAACCCCAACTCCCCTCGCTCGCCCTTGACAGTATTTGAGCACCCGGTGGGTATCCAGTCAAAGCTGTTTAGTTTTCTTTGTAGTTTCCACATTCGGCCATTCATTCAGGGCAATAAATGATCTTATAAAGTGCTCACTATGTGGCAGACAAAGAATAGCACCATTCAAATGCGTTCAAGTGTCCGGCAACACGTGGGACTCGCGCGCGCGCGCGCACACGCGCACACACACACACACACACACACACACACACACACTTTCCAGGCTACAATCCTACAGAATCCTAGCCAGGCTGTGATTAAACGCACCAGTGTTAGAGAAAACTGATGTTAGAAAGTAAAATATCATCTTTGCCCCCATTCACTCAATCCCTCTTGGGGGGGTCACATAGAAATCGAACAGCTACTCCAACTCCCCAGATCAATAAAGAAAAAACCGATTTTTCCTTCCAATGTCTCCAGTGCCTTCGACTAAAATCACAGGTGTCTGAAAAGCTGTCAAGTAGAAGGGAAAAAAAGACATTCTATGTGCCCACTGAGGGTTGAATTTAAAGGAGTACTAAAACGTATACAGTCAGTGCAGTATGAGGAAGATCTTCCTGCAGGTGAAGACAATCCAAAAATGCAATATGCTGGGACTTCCCTGGTGGTCCAGTGGTTAGGACAACACCCTTCCAATGCAGGGGGCATGGGTTCAATCCCTGGTCGGGGAACTAAGATACTGCATGCCGCATCTCCCAGCCAAAAAAAAAAACCCAAAAAACAATATGCTGTCCCCTAATGGAACCTGTAAAGGAACCAACTTTGCACTCCTCTGTGTCTGGGTTAGGCAATTTATATGTCTATTTCCTTTTACTTTACCAGCAATGTTCTGTGAAGAAGAAATTATTTACACCCCATTTATAGATGAGGAAACAGGGGGTTTTAAGTGATTTGGTGACGCTCGTATGGTAATTGACAGCACTGAGATCTGAGAGTTAGGGAATGGGTTCCTAGTTCCTGGATGTGTTCAAATGAAAACTGGATAACATCTCATTAAGTCGTAAACAGGATTCACGACATTGATTGGGGAATTGGATAGAGTGGCTTCTAAATGTCTCCTAAAACTGAGCCTTTCTTTGCTCAAAAAAGGCATTCCTCACATCTCAATTTGGTATGCAATTAATATTGTACCAGAATGTTAATGGGCTGTAAAATTCCAAAGCTGAGACCAACAGGCCATACGTATCCCCACCTTCTAAAGAAGCGTTACCAGTTACATCCCCAAAGAACTTGCTAAAAAGTGACTAGGCCAGTCCTGTAACCTTCATCCACTCCCAGCCTACAGCAGGGAGACATAAAAATTCTAAAGGAATTCATTAGAAGAAATCATAGAATGGGACAGAGTGCTTACCTCACTACAAAAAGGGGGTACTACAAAAGACTAGGGGTGTCTGCCAAACCTCTCTCCCAAGCTGGTGAGTCTTGCTGACTGTAGGAAATTTTAAGTTCATCTCTGCGCAACCACCATTGTGAGAGTTGGAGGTGAACCAGGTATGTTTCTCTGGGAGTTTGGGGCCTTCGTGCACATTCATGAAAAGAGTCACCCACTTTTGGACTGCAGAATTCTGAATTAGTGAAGTTGGTTGATACACCCCACAACAGGACAAGGAGAAAGGGCAGCAGTGAGGCAGCCTCCACTACCTGTGTTTGACATGCGCCAAGTGCAAAAGTAGATTACCCAGGACCATCTTGAAAGGACCTACTCAGTAGGGCCATCTGCCAGAGTGAGGAGACCTATAATAAAAGGCTGGAATGATGGACTTCAGGAAGCATTCACTGAACGGGGATTGTGAGGTCCACCAGCGGAGCTGCCAAAGAACCCACAAATGCTTTCAACAAGAGAGAATCAGCACCTATAGTTTCAATCCAGTAACCATGATAGCACTCTGTTTTACTTTCTACCTAGGACATAACACAGTCTGTGATTTTATTATTTCACCTGTTTAAAGCTCATCTCCCTCCACAAAGTTTCAGGGACCTCATCAATCTTGTCCAGTTATAGTCCCAACTCCTACAATAGCAGCTTGCGCAAAGGGCAACCACTCAATAAAGATTTGTTGGGTGATGAGTGCTAGAATCTGTCCTTCCACAATCTTCTGCTGCCCTAAATGTCCATGTCCTACACTATGTGACTATTCACTTGAGCCACTGCTGACTGGATTGGGGTGAGTGTGAAAGGGCTGTCACAGATTAACCAGTGACCTAGGGCATATAGGGACTGGCCTGAAATGATTAGCTGGACCAATACAATTCCTCCCTCGGGAATTGGGGAATTGAGACCCTGAGCCAGTTAGCCAAGGGAATGGAAATCAAAATCTGTCACTTGGAACCAACTAGAGCCAAGTTGCTAGAGAGAAAACTCAGTAGATGAGTGGAGAGAAGCAGGAATATCATGGAAGGAAATCCAAATACCTCCATAGAAGGCCACCTCAGTTCCTATCAACTTTCTACTTTCCAGCTCTTCTCCCATGAGGTCCACCCACACCATATTCCCCATTCTTGAAATACTGTGACATTTCCTTTCCAAATATCTTCCAATCCTTATTATTATGTGAAGAAGAAAGGTCCAGTGAGGTGTCGTTATGTTTTTAATGGCTCTCTATTAAAGATATTCCTTTATCTTTCTTTTTAACAAAGTGAGAGAAGGCAACAGTATCTAGATGGAGTTTAGATTTCCTTGTTTTTGTTTTTATGGATACATTCTAGTTATGGCCAATACTACTACTGGTTTTCCATTGAAGGTAGAGACATAAAATTACAACAAAAAACAAAGTGGGTCAATTTAAATAACTTTTTCCGTGTGGACATGGAAAAAGTCAGGATTATGTACAATAAGCAAATGACTATTTGGGCTAGAAAATCAAATCCTGATTTTAATATCACTGTGTAGACAACCATCTACCTTTCCTTATCATTCTTTTTATTCCAGAATCACATCTCTAATTGGAAGACCCAGTTAGTCCTTTAGGTTCCTGCCCTAGATTTATAATCTTTAAAGATGACTTTCAAGTTACTCCTGGCAAAGGCACTACATGCTGGAGAAGAAGAGTACGGAATTTGAAGTCGGACAAACATGGAGCACAAATCTTTACTACTAACTAATTGTCAAATTACTTAAACTCTCTGAGTTTGGTCATCATTAAAATTATTTTAAAAATCTACTTCACTTTATGGTTGCACAACAATGTGAATGTGCTTAACATCACAGAACTGTGCACTTTAAAATGGTTAAAATTGTAAATTTTATTATGTATGCTTTACCACAATAAAAAAATCTACTTCACAGAAGTATTTGAAGATTATATTTTCAAAGACAGTGGAACACTTCACCACTATGACTGACACATGTAAGTGCTCATTAAATGGCAGCTATTAAAATAATCATCAAGCTGCTGAATAAATTAGCTATGGCACACACTACTCCCCTTCCTCAGGGAGCCCACTTGGAGGGCTAAACAAATCTAATCGGTGATTTTTATAGCAATAGAGGGGCAAACAACTGTCAGTTCTGTTTTCCATCTTAGACTTTCTCACCCTTGGTCTGGCCTCTTTTCCCTCTCTGTCAAGCTTCTTTCTGTCCCAAGACAACTCCCAAACACACTACAAAGCCCTAATCTCCCCTCATGCTATCTATAGTCCAAAGCTATTTCTTTCCTCTCTGTACTTGTTAATTTTTCACTGAGCTTTCTTTGTATCACATAGTTGAGCAAATAGGGGAATGCTATAATGTACTATCCTGCTAATACGAGAGTATATACTCCTCCTCTTTCTTCTATGCCTATACTCTGTGCAGCAGACAGGAAGCTAAGGTTAGGAATTCTAAGCTAGTACTGATCCCTCAACTCTACACATTCCCTGCCATTGGAGCTATAGAGAGAGAAAGAGAGAGGGAAAAAAAAAAACTAAAGAGTATACAAAGTATGTCATTATCTTTTCACCCTCTTTGGAAATCCTTCTCTCTCACACTGCCACCTCTCCCCAGACCTCCAATACGTTGCTGTATTTGTGTTTTATTATGGTTCTCCTTCAGTGAAAGTCTGTCAGTGATAAACTTTGTCTTCGGCTGAAATGTCTTTATTTTACTCTCATTCTTAATCCATCGTTCCAGTGGGTACAAAGTTCCTACACTGACACTTATTTTTACTCAGCATTTCAAAGATATTAAAGATGACTCTTCTCAGTCTAATTGAAGTTCCTTCATAGGTAATCTGTCTTATCTCTTTGGTTAATTTTAATATCTCTTCTGTCCTAGGCTCTCTACAGGTTCACTACAAAATATTTACACTCTGATGAAGTCTTTTGAGTCTGAGGATTCATGCCTTACATGAATCCTGGAAATTTCTCAACCATATCTCTTCACATACTGCCTCCTCTACCTCTCTTCTCTCTGGAAATCTTTTTAGGCATAAGTTAGATCTACATTGTCCAACACGGTAGTCACTAGCCACATGTGGCTAGTGAGCACTTGAAATGCGGCTAGTCCAATCTGAGCTGTGGTACAAATGCAAACTATCAATACACACTGGATTTTATTAAAGACAGTATGGAAAAAAAGTAAAATATCTCATTCACAATTTTTATACTGATTATATGTCAAAATGATCATATTTCAAATTAATCTCACCCATTCCTTTTTACTTTCTTTAATGTTGGTACTATGAATTTTAAAACTATATACTTAATTCACATTATATTTCTATTGGACTGTGCTGTTAGACTATCTGCTTCTTTTCACCATATTTCTTATCCATTCCATCTCCTCATCTCTCTGTGCTACATTCTAGGTAATTTGTAGAAAGTTATTTAATAGTTCACTGATTATATCATCAGCTGCTTCTAATCTGCTATTTAGTCCATCCACTAAGCTTTAATTTTAATGAAATTTGAAATATATATTTCCATTTCCACAAGATTGATTTGGTCCTTTTTCCAAACTGTCCCTTTTTCAAAGTATTGTATTATTATGCTTTGGGTTCCTTCTTTCATGTTCTTAATCATTTAAGCCAAAGTCTATAATCTGTATCTGATAATTATTTGATGTTCTTGGGGATCTAATCCTACAGGTTGTTGTGTCTGCTGACTCTCCCTCCTGGAGGACTGTCTCCTCATGTGTTTGTAATTTTGGATTGTGAGCTCATCTTCAGCAGGGTTTTATCTTCCTTATTCCTAGGAGACCTGGGTTGGGTTTGCTTCTGCCAACCTGTCCTGATATCACTGTTCCATGACAGTAATTTATGTTACTTTACAGACTTCGGGGAATTCCTACACTATACAGATAATAACAGACATGAAGAACAAAGGCATCTACCAAAAAGATAACTGATGTCCCTGAGATAAGGAACCTAACAAATAAAATGGGAAAATCATTTAAAGAAATAATTTTTGAAAAGTTCTCTTTTACAAATGAAGAAATTAGTTACAGACGGAAATAACAAACCACGTTCCAAGAAGGAAAAAAAAAAAAATGACACAGAATGGTGACACCGATCTCTATCCCAGTTGAGTTGCTAAACATCAAAGAAGTCTTTGAACAACCAGACAGACAAAGCAAGTCGACTAAAAGGCGTGAAGTGGGGCTTCCCTGGTGGCGCAGTGGTTGAGAATCTGCCTGCTAATGCAGGGAACACGGGTTCGAGCCCTGGTCTGGGAGGATCCTACATGCCGTGGAGTGGCTGGGCCCGTGAGCCACAATTACTGAGCCT
Organism: Balaenoptera physalus; assembly: GCF_965194825.1. Classification (NCBI taxonomy): domain Eukaryota; kingdom Metazoa; phylum Chordata; class Mammalia; order Artiodactyla; family Balaenopteridae; genus Balaenoptera; species Balaenoptera physalus. The sequence goes on from NC_138901.1 coordinate 46,582,710, forward strand.
GCGTGTCTGGAGCCTGTGCTCCGCAACAAGAGAGGCCGCGATAGTGAGAGGCCCGCGCACAGCGATGAAGAATGGCCCCCACTTGCCACAACTAGTGAAAGCCCTCGCACAGAAACGAAGACCCAACATAGCCATAAATTAAAAATAAATAAATAAATAAATAAAAATTAAAAGGCGTGAAGTGGAGTGGGAATCAGTCTTATCTCAGATGTCTCTAAGGCAAGATTCAATGCCAGAAAACAGTGAAATATTGCCACAAATTTGAGAAAGAAAGAAAAACGTGGCCCAAGAATATTGTTAAATATAAGAGAAACAGACAGATAGTCTCAACCCGAAAAAAATCAGGGAATACAAGACAAAGTGCTTTTCTAGGAAAAAAAATATTGACAAAAATCTATGGATTAGGGATTTCCCTGGTGGCGCAATGGTTAAGAATCCTCCTGCCAATGCAGGGGACACAAGTTCGAGCACTGGTCCGGGAGGATCCCACATGCCATAGAGCAACTAAGCCCGTGCGCCACAACTACTGAGCTTGTGCTCTAGAGCCTGTGAGCCACAACTGCTGAAGCCTGCGCACCTAGAGCCCGTGCGCCGCAACAAGAGAAGCCACCGCAGTGAGAAGCCCGCATACCGCAACAAAGAGTAGCCCCCGCTTGATGCAACTAGAGAAAGCCCACGTGCAGCAACAAAGACCCAACCCAGCCAAATAAATAAATAAATAAATAAATTTTTTTTAAAATTAGTGGTTTAAAAAAAAATCTATGGATTAAAACAATGAACTCAATAATGGGAAGTCACTGCTGACAGTAAGCAGTGATTCCATTTAAATATAGAACTAAGACTAAACAGGACAAAAAGTAAATGTCATAAACCCTGACAAATAATAACATCAAAAACAGGTGGGGAGAGAAGACAGAAAGTTTATCAGTGTTAACTTCAATTTCTTCCTCTATCCATAGTAAGATGTTAAGCAAGTATCCAAAAATAAAACATGCGGTAAAATATACAATGATTTCAATTATTTAATGTTTTTAATGTCCTTTTTCTTAATTTTGAAGTGTCTGGAAAATAATAGTTCTTCCAATGAAGAAATATTTACTGAAGTTCAACCATTTCTTGAATTTTACTTTCTTTTTGCTGTTGTTGTTAATTTCTGAGGAAAAAAGTAAGTAGAGAAAAGTAGTAGGAATTATAAAACAAACTCTTACATTCCTACCACTCAGAATTAATAATTATAAATGTGTCAAATGTGATGCATCGTTTTAGGGAATAAAACATTAAGGAGAGATAACTAATGTCCCTTTTAAGCTCCATTCTTAGTCCCATCTCTCCTATGCAGAGCAAAAACTTTTCCATTCAGTTTACGTAGATAAACAGACAGATAGATAGATATCAGTAACTGATATATAGTATTGCCTTGTGTGAACAATCATTTTTTATTTATATAATGGTAGCATATCAAACATATTATTCTGCATCTTGCTTTTTTCATTCATTGTTCAATGAGCTGCATATAAGAGCTAGTTTATTCCTATTAACAGCATAAATTCCACTGTGTGACTATTCCACATTTATTCATGCATTCCACTATTAATGAACACTTAGACTGTTACCCTTGGATTTATTTTTTGCTGTTACAAACAATGCTCCCATGAACATCCTTGCACAAGTGTAAAAGTTTCTCAGTATACCTAGAAGTGTAATCATCAGATTATAAAAATAGGCACATTTTCAATTTTATTAGATACTGCCAAATTGCTCTTCCAAATGACCATGTGTCAGTCAATACATCCAACCCTCAAAAAAAAGGAAAAAAAAAATTTTTTAAAGAAAAAAAAAAATACACCCAACCCTTTCTCAAGTGGTGTGACAGAATACCATTTTCTCCATATCTTCGACAGTACTTGATATTTGGGGCCATCTAAGTGAAATAGTATCTTGTTGTTTTGTATTTGCCTAATACTAATAGGGTTGAGATTATTTGCATGATGGCAGACGGAGTATTCCTTCTAAAAAATGAAATTTCCTCTTAAAAAAATTTTCCTCTATATATAACACTTTGGTATTAAATTGCTACTCTAGATGACTTTTGGCTACTATTTGCCTGCTGTATCTTCTTCTATTTAATATTTAGGTTTTTTATGTTGTTTTACATGTGTCTCCTGTAAATATCATATGGCTAGATTTTGGCATGTGTGTGTAATTTTAATCCAAGCTGAGCTTTTTTAAAAGTAGTGTATTTAAAAAAAAAAAAAAAAGTAGTGTATTTACTGCAGTAACCTACATGGGAGGGAAGTCCAAAAGGGAGGGGATCTCTGTACGTGTATGGCTGATTCATTTTGTTGTGCAGTGAAGGCTAACACAACATTGTAAAGCAACCATACTCCAATAAAAATTAATTTTAAAAAAGTAGTGCCTTTAACCCATTTTCTTTATGGTAATTTATAAAATAAATTTTGAGCATTCTACTTAATGTATTTTCTCCTTTTTATCTCCCCATTGCCATATTCCTGACTTCCACTGGATTGATCATTTTTTCACTCAGTTTTTTTCTACTCTCTTTTGTTTGTTTTTGTTTTTTTGGCCACACCACGTGTAGTGCAGGATCTTAGTTCCCTGACCAGGGATGGAACCCATGTCCCCTGCAGTGGAAGCGCGGAGTCTTAACCACTGGACCACCAGGGAATTCCCCCTCTACTCAACTTTTAATCTTCTACGTGGCTACCTTTACACTGTTACACATATAAACATTATTTTTCTAATAATATCTAGAGGTAATCAATATCTGTATCTCCCCCTTGAAAAGACAGGGTTCCAAAATCCTTGGCATGTTTTCACTTCCTCTTGCTGAGTGCTTCCCTGCCCCAATATACCATACCTACCACATTGTTATGACTGGAATTTTGGCTCATAACTACTTTAAAACTTTTAAATCCAATTAATATTTAGACACTAAGTTCTGCTCATTAATTTGCTTACTGTTTCTTCTTGTACATCATCCTTGTTCTTGCAAAGCACATCTTCTGTCAAAGAAACCAACTTAAAAAATGACATACCTGTAGGAGTATCCTTTGTGTGCACCTAGGTTGGAGCACCCCTAGGGTAAGGCAGATGCTTCACTTCTGGATAAAACTGAACCTGGGTGTGAGGCTGCAGAAAATCTAACTAAAATAACTAAAAGTAGTTATTTCAGAGTGAATTTATGCGTGGCAAATTTTCCAAGCTCCTTCTGTGCCTCTAATTATTTATATTTTCTCCTCAAATTTGTGTGATGGTTTGGCTGGAATATAATTCCTAATTGCAACATTTATTTTCCTTTCAGCACTCTGAAGAAATTGTTTGTGAAATGGGCAGGTATAATTCTGACTTAAAAAGAAATGTGGGACTTCCCTGGTGGCGCAGTGGTTAAGAATCTGCCTGCCAATGCAGGGGACACGGGTTCGTTCCCTGGTCTGGGAAGATCCCACATGCCGTGGAGCAACTAAGCCCGAGCGCCGCAACTCCTGAGCCCACGCGCCTAGAGCCCATGCTCCGCAACAAGGGAAGCCACCTCAACAAGAAGCCCACGCACCGCAATGAAGAGTAGCCCCCACTCGCCACAAGTAGAGAAAGCCCGCGCGCAGCAACGAAGACCCAACACAGCCAAAAATAAATAAAATAAATTTTTTAAAATAGGAGAAATGCGACATGAAAAAATTTGTCTCTTGGTTGCAATCTTGTGGACCTAAAAATACTTTCTTTATGCAAGAGTTGCAACATGCTGTGACTTGCCATTCTCTATGCCAATAAGAAATACAAAGATACAAAATATTTACAATCCATCAACTAAAGAAAGAGCCTTGATCAAGGAGAGTAAAAGGTCTCAAGTTAAATTTGACATGCTCTGTTTTCTATCATAAGTTACAGCCCTTCTTGCTGTGCTTTGTGGCAGAGATAATATCTCCTTGAGATATCAAATTGTTTTATGTCAAACCTTTTCTTTTAACATGTGAAATAAAATCTCCTCACTCCAATGTTTGGGTTAACTCCAAAGCTCATAAAACATGTTTCAAAGAATTGCATAAAATCAAAATATCAAATGTTAAGAAATATTGGTCCATAACATACGCCTATCATTATTCATTTAAATTATAAATTGTCTCAATTCTTTTATGTATGCATTTTCCCTCCAATGTATAGATAATGTGTAAAACTTCCGGGCAGAGAGAACAGTTCAGTTTTCTGGCCTCCCTGTGCTATCAAGCTTGAGTTTAAAGATACATCATGAAGTCTTCTAAAAAAAAGAACATAGCATGAAGCTCTGTTTTTCCCACATGCTCCACAGCATTCTTGTGTCAGAGGTTGCTGAAGAAAAGTCACATGCCAATCTGATTCTTATTCTTTTCTCAGAAGTCTACTTTTTCTCTCTGATAACTTTAAGAGTGTCTTTTATTTTTTGATGCTCTAAAATATCATTATTACATGACTCTGTGCAGGCTTTTTCTTACTTATTCTATCCAGCAATTATCTCCAAATCTATAAATCACAAATAGAATTCACATTGTTTCTCTTTAAATAAAAACAGTAAAAATACTGTAAAATTTATATAAAGGAGAAAAGTCCATGAATAGCTGAGCTAACCTTAAAAAAGAAGAGAAAATGGGGAAAAGGAGGCTTGCTCTACCAGATATTAAGACACATTGCAAGGCCATAATAGATGGGTATCAGTGCAAAAGGACAAAAGGAACAAGGTAGAAAACTCTAAGAAGGACCCATTTATAATGGGAATTTGATATACAATAAAGGAGGCATCACAAATCAATGGGGAAAGATGAGATCATTTATTAGGTGGAGTTGGAAAAACTTGCCCACTACATGGAGAAGAATAAAACTGGATTGCTACCTAGCATCATCTATAAGGGTGAACTCCAGATGAGTTAAGGAAATAAATGTGAAAGTAAAACCATAAATCCAACTGAGTAAAATGTAGGATGAACTTCGTGACCTAGAGACAGGGAAGAACTTTAAATGTCAAAAGCACAAACCAATACAGGAAAACAATCGAGAATTTGATTATATCAAAATTATTTCTATCCATGAAAGATACCACATAAACAAAGTTAATAGGTGACAGAATAGAAGGAGGCATTTGCAAAGTCTAAAACATATAGGGGATTAACATCTAAAGTATACAAGGACTCAAGGTCCACCTTTCTGTTCAGCCATTCTCAGCACTGCTTTTGTCCCCAAGTGGTTGCAAGATGACCACTACAGCTCCAGATAGTGTATCCTCACACAACTGCATCCAAACACAGGAAGCAGTCGTTCCTTGTGCGTCTCTTGGTATTGTGGAGAAATACTCATAGAAGTCGCCTAGCAGAACTCCTGTCTGGTCCCACTGGTCAGGACTGGATCACACATCAATGCCCCAGTTGCAAGGGTGACTGGAAAAACAATTGGTGGGCATGTTCAGCAACTATGGTGGGAGACAGCCTGGCCAGCAGGGGAGAAGGGTTGGAGAACAGCAGTTAGAGGATTAACAAAAAACGTTGCCATATCTGCCCTCCATTTTCTCCACTTTCTCCTGTCACTCCTATTAGATAGATGTGAGCACTTGATCTACCCCCCCATGGCTTTCATTCCTCCACCTACTTTCTTTTCCTACTGCATTCTGAGAGAATTTCTCCATCCAGTTTTCCAGAACAGTATTCACTCTTCTGTGTATCCACTCTGCCATTCAACCCACCTATTGTTTTATTTCAAAAAGTATGTTTTTCATTGTTAAGAGCTCCAATTTACTTCATTTTTGTAATGCCTGTTCATGCTCTGTGGATGCAATATCCTTGCATCTCTCTGATATTATTCTAAAGGTTTGTTCCAATTTTATTAGCTTTGTTTCCTCAAGTGAAATTCTTCTCTTTTATTAATTCCATTTCGAGGTGCTACTCAAGTATACGGGGATTATTTACCCAAGATCCAGTTTTTCCACTGAGAACAGTTTTATGGTATGTGAATTATATCTCAATAATGCCGTTTTTTTGTTTTTTGTGGGTTTTTTTAAAGAAGGAACTGATTGCTTACACTTCTGCCTCTGAGAGGAGTACTCAGACTTTTCCTTGGGCCTCTGAAATTACACTCTGTACTAGCGAGGCTTGTTTGGAAACCCATCCTGTGCAAGAACTGGAGCATTATTAGCCTTACAACCATTTATAAAGGGCTTTGTGGCATCTACAACTTGCTCCATTTGTTTTTCCTCCACTGGGCAGAAGTAAAATGATTAAAAATAAGTATCACAAGTTAGAACAGGACTCAAAGTGCTAGTGTTACGGTAGCTAGAGGCTAGAAGTGAAGTGACATCATGCTCTGCCTATCGATCTTAGGAGCTCCTTGGCAGAAGGGAGCTTATCAAGTATCCAATAGTGAAACTTTCACATATATTACTTCACTTCATCCTTAAAGCCACCTTTAGTAGCAGGCACTACAGATCTGTGTTTTACAGATGAGGAAACTGAGGCTAGTTTAGAGAAGTTAAGGAACTTGCCCAGAACCCACAATAAGAAAGTTGTGGAGTCACTGTAAAGCACCAGGGAACTATACAAAGATCAAGGAGAGTGAGAAGACATAAACTTACCTCACCTGAGACAACTCCAACAAACAAGGCCACTCAGATGTCACCATTCAATGGCTGTGTTCTTGGCAGGCATTTTGATACACAGGCATTTGGTAGCTTTTCTAAGGAAGTCTCCATTTCTCCTCGATTCTTTTTTTCAGAGACAATTTTTCATGACCTTTTTATTACCTGGATCATCTCAAGAGTATTTCACTGTCCCTCTCTGAAGAATATTCTAAGCCAAATAAATGTCCTACCTTTACCTGATGGTCTGGTGCAAGCTAGTAAATTCGAGGACCTCTTCCCTGACTTTGCTTCTCAGGACCTGATGAACACTTCTTCAAGATATGGCAACACAGAACCACCAGCATATCATCAGATCTGTGAAGTCTAGTCAGGGTTTTGTGTATCTCAGAGAGGGTCTTTCAAACTCATGTTTATTCTTAGGCATCACAGGGAGTCTGTTGTCTTTTATCGATTAGAGGTCGCTGCTTCAGTCGGTTTTAGCCATCTTTAGTAACTCATACCGCCGCCGCCCCCGCCCCGCCTCCACCACCACACACACTGATGCACACAGAGCTGCAAGGTTTCATCCTGCACAATGCTTCTCTGACCAGCCTATAGTTTACCATTGTTTTGCCACAGTAACAAGACCTATATAACAGAAGCCTGGTCTCAGATAACATCAGGACTTGCCTCCAGTTCTCATGACTTCTAGCCCAGGTTCCCTTTGCATTAGTCCAAGCTGCATCTTATGTAGATGATTCTGACATATTATGTGCAAAATCTGGACAGAGCTGTATGGTTACTAGACAAATAAGCCGTCTGCATTAAGTTGGTAAATCACAAGCTACATTTTTAGAATGTTTCTCTTCTCACTTGGCTAATTCAATAATACAGATATCTGTCCAAATTTTAAACAAGAATTTTGTGCTGTCAGAATGAATTTTCCTAGTAGAAATTGTTTCTGGTACAAGGTGGTAGCATTTCCATTATGTAATGTATAAAGTAAATGTATTCAATATGTATAATCTGAGTTACTAGTAACAGCTTTTCCTGATACCTCACAGTTTCTCTTTGTTCATCACTATAATCAGTGAGATTAAAAGACAGAGATCTTACATATGACTCCTCATACACCTGGGTTTTCGATTCCATCTAGTATCTATAAATTTCCCTTTTCAAACCACCTCCTTAGGATCCTTATCAGAGAGCAAGGAACAGAAATTCTATGCCATTAGATCAGCAGAAGGTAAAAAGTACTCTCTACATATTATTCCATTTAATCCTCCCAACCCTTTGGAAATAGACATTGTATAACAACAACAAAAAAGCACATTGCTATAAAAGATCAGAGGTAGTATTCAAATCCAGGTATTTCCAACCTAAGAACTCATGTTCTTCCTTCTATACCATGATTTAAGAAGCAGACACATTCATGTAATAATATGACACAACTGTAACATAATTTCTCATAAGAGAAATATAAAAATGTTCCCCCAAACTCATGGTTCCTTTTATTTAGTATAAAGAGAAAGGATTCTTGTTAGCTAGTAGAAAAACTGGAGAAGACTTTGGGAGAAAATAGCAATTAAGAGAGGCTTTTAAGGATGGATAAAATATCAACAGGTCCTGAAAATATAGCCATCAAGTAAATTCGCCAAGCAGATTCACAGGGACTGTCTCTCATAATCTTATCACTCTGAAAATTCCTCAGGACTTTGAATCCCTGCTCATCTTCAGAGTTCTCTCCATTCCATCTGCAAATGCTCCCTGAGCCCCACCCCAAACTCCTTTATAAATTTTCTTTCAAGACACTTAGGGTTATCATTGTTTAAAAATAGCCTATCAGCTCTGAGGTATAAGACTTTTTAACAGCACTCTGAATTCTACTCATCCCATGCATTATGATTCATTTGCATCTACCTAATAGTGTCTTATCTTGGTTTGTACTTCACAAGATTTCTTTCAGAGCCCTTATAAATATGGCCTGGTCTCTATTCCTCCTCAATAGCAATTCCTATTCTAAAAGCTAAAAGCAGTAGGCCTAAGGATGTGTTTATTTAAGTGTAATATGAACTGGATAAATAGATCTAACAACAAAGCTAAAAAACAGAATGCATTTCCTTTGATGATCAAATGTTAACAACACACAATTTCAATAACTGGTACAGTAATATTTTCATGAAAATTTCTTTGTATTAACAATGGAAAACTAATGTTAGAAGGGAACTCTAACTCTTTACTGAGTTTACATACCTTTGAGGTGCAAATAAAATGTGCCAAATATTGCTCCAGCTGTTTGTATCACTGATAGTAGAATAATTGTACTTACTATATGCTAAGCACTGTGGTAAGATTTTATTTAATTTCCATTACCCTATAAAGTAACACTAGTGCTTTTTTTTTACAAATGAAGAAATTGAGATTCAGAGAAGTTAAGTCACTTGCCCAGAGTTACAATGCTAGTCAGAGTCAGGATTTGAACCCAAACACTCTTGATTTGAGCCCAAATCACTCTGATGACAAAACTTCTGTTCTTTCAGTTACAGAATGCCACCTTCATCCCCAAATCCTGCACAAAAGAGGAGGTCAAATTACAGAACCAACATGAGATTTTCCCAAAATTATCAATCATCTCACGATGTCCCCACATGTGGGATGATGGTTAGTCACTAATCAAATCTGCATCTGAATTCCACAAAAGCAACCAGAGGTTACTAGGCAATGTTAACACATGCCCTCTACTAGATATTGCAAATCTATCATCCAAAGGCCAGTCCTGGTGGAAAAATCTTGACTTGGCCTTGGTAAGGAGACTAGCAGAGCCAGAGGATCTCCCTGAAGGCTAGCATTCTCTGATTTGATGATAGCACTGCTCAAAATAATTCCATTATTTCCTTGGGTAGAGGTCTTATGTCAGAATAAGTTATCAGAATAAAGGGATCCCATTCCAAAAGAAAACCAGCTCCTAACAAAGCTTTTGTTATGGTGCTCACAGGGTCACTTCCACATGAAGTAAGGAACTCTACACAACACATAAAAGAATCTGCAGGGACTTCCCTGGTGATCCAGTGGTTGGGAATCCACCTTCCAATGCAGGGGACACGGGTTTGATCCCTGGTCCGGGAACTAGGATCCCACATGCCGCTGGTCAACTAGGTCTGCGCACCACAACTACAGAGCCCACACGCTCTGGAGTTCACGTACCACAACTAGAGAGAGGCCCGCGTGCTGCAACTAAGACCCAACACAGCCATAAATAAACAAATAGATAGACAGAGTTAAAAGAATTTATTTTAAAAAAAAAAGAATCTGCAATAGATTTGTATATTCTTCCTTGGTATCAGATGTGTATTGGTGTAATTAATATGTATATATGCTCCTGAAGGAGCACAAGTGTATTTAATATGAATGGACTATTTATTCATCACTGATGCCTAACTGAAAAAAAAGCAAATTTTTCTGAGTGTATAAGAGACATACCCTAGAGGAATGGTTTCTCTGTTTCTCAAAATTTAAAAATACCTTTCTACTTAATTATGTTATTGATATGCTGATCACTTCAACACCCCTGTGGAGCTAATAATGATAATAATCACAGATTTTCTGTTCTTCATTTCAGGGGCTTTTGTTTTTGCTGAAGTTTGACTCTTTTCATCTACTTCAAGCAATAGATTTGCCATGTTTTATTTCTCTCCATCTTTTTCAGATCTAAAAATAACAACACAAGGGCCTCCCTGGTGGCGCAGTGGCTGAGAATCCGCCTGCCAATGTAGGGGACATGGGTTCGAGCCCTCGTCCAGGAAGATCCCACATGCCGCAGAGCAACTAAGCCCATGCGCCACAACTACTGAGCCTGCACTCTAGAGCCTGCGAGCCACAGCTACTGAAGCCCGCGCACCTAGAGCCCGTGCTCCGCAACAAGAGAAGCCACCGCAATGAGGAGCCCGTACACCGCAACAAAGAGTAGCCCCCGCTTGATGCAACTAGAGAAAGCCCACGCGCAGCAACGAAGACCCTATGCAGCCAAAAATAAATTAATTAATTTTAAAAAATAAAATAGAAATAACAACACAAAGCTACAAAGCATTAATTATCTAAAATATTTCTAATAAACAAAATTGCATTTTGGATGCAAGGGGCCAAATTATGCTCATAGATTAATCACTCCTTCTACAAATACAATATCAAGGAGGGTGGCCTAGGTTCAATGTTCTAATATATCACTCGGATTTTTTGGAGGAAAAAAATTATAACTGTGGAAAATACAATTTTCAAAAGTATATCAAATCAGCTATATAAATTATGAAATATAATTCCAAAATGGTGTAAAAAAACACCAATTCTTCCTTGAAACAAAATATGTAATATATCAAATCAACACATTGTACACCTTAACTTACACAATGTTACATATCGATTATTTTTCTCTCAATAAAGTTGGAAAAAAAAAGGAAAAAATATATGAGTATAAGTGCCATCAGTATCTATCATTAACACCTCCCAATAATGTCTCTCCCCTAATCACTGTTTTCATATAAACACTTCTGACTATATTCCAGTGTTGTCTGTTGATGTTACCTGAGGTCAGAGTCCTTGTCTTATCTTTGGGTTCCCAAGATCTAGTACAAAACCTAGCACAAAAACTACTCTATAAATGATCACTGAACTGAAATAAACATCCTTTATGTATCTTTGAGGCACAAGTGAAATAATATATGTAAAAGTACTTTGGAAATGACATTGGATTTGTCAGTGATTTCTTGGATATGAAAAAACAGACAAACTGGACTTCATAAAAAATTTTTTACTTTTGTGTATCAAAGGACACTATCAAAAGAGTAAAAAGGCAACCCACAGAATGGGAAAAAATATTTGCAAATGATATATCTGAGAAGGGATTAATATTCAGGCTATATAGAGAATTTCTAAAACTCAACAGCAACAAGGACAACAAAAAACCAACCTGATTCAAAAGTGGACGAAGGACTTGAATAGACATTTCTCCAAAGAAGATCTACAAGTAGTCAAGAAGCACATGAAAAGACACTAAACGCCACTAATCATCGGGCAAATGCAAATCAAAACTACTATGAGATAACACTTCATACCCATTAGGATGGCCACTATCAAAAAAACCCCAGAAACAACAAATGTGAACTGTTGCTGGGAATGTAAGCTGGTACAGCTGCTGTGAAAACAGTATGGTGGTCCATCAAAAAATTAGAAATAGGGACTTCCCTGGTGGCACAGTGGTTAAGAATCCACCTGCTAATGCAGGGGACAGGGGTTCGAGCCCTGGTCTGGGAAGATCCCACATGCCACGGAGCAACTAAGCCCGTGTGCCACAACTACTGAGCCTGCGCTCTAGAACCCGTGAGCCACAACTACTGAGCCCACGCACCTAGAGCCCGTGCTCCGCAACAAGAGAAGCCGCTGCAATGAGAAGCCCGCACAACCGCAACAAAGAGTAGCCCCCGCTCACCACAACTAGAGAAAGCCCGTGAGCAGCAACGAAGACCCAACTCAACCAAAAATAATTTTAAAAAAATAAAGTTGTCTTAACGTTCCAGGTTTTTTACTTTTTCATACAAAATTTTTTTTTAATTTTAAAAAATATTTATTTATTTACCTGCATCAGGTCTTAGTTGCAGCATGTGGGATCTTTAGTTGTGGCATGCGAACTCTTCGTTGTGGCATGTTGAATCTAGCTCCCTGACCAGGGACCGAACCCGGGGCCCCTGCATTGGGAGTGTGGAGTCTTAGCCACAGGACCACCAGAGAAGTCCCCCATATAAATCTTAGATTATTGTCAAGTTCCAGGGAAAATCATTAGGCATACTGTTTATAGATTTGGAGAGAACTGATATTTTTCTGATACATTTTTCCATCTATGAATCTATCTCCATGACGTCAGGACTTTTTTGTTCCCTAATAGTATCTTGCAATATTTTCCATTGCATCTTTCATTACATTAATTTCTGAGTAGCTTATGGTTTAAGTCACTATTATAAATTGGATCATTTTTCTATTACATATACTAATCGTTACTTGTAAGAATGCTAATCTTTATATAAGTTACATTGCTGAACTTTCTAATAGTTTTAATAGTTTGTAGATTCTCTTGAATATTTAGTGTAGACTTCCTTTACAATTAGGACAGCTTTTTTTTTACTTTTCAATTTTATATCCCTTAGTACTTTTTCCTGTCCTTGCATAAAATTGAACAGGTGAGAGCAGCGACTTCTTGTCTCGGCTCTGTCTTTGATGTAACTGTTCCTCAAGTTTCACCATCAAGTATGCCATTAACTCTAAATTTTTTTATCATTAGCAAGTTAAAGACATTCTTTTCTATTTGTTTGCTAAGAGTTCTTTTCATGAATGAATAATTTTATCAAATTCTTCTGCATATGAGCTTATCATATGATTTTTCTCTTTTACCCTGTGGGTAGATTTTCTGATGTTGAACTAGTCATTCATTCATTCAACAAATATTTACTGAGTGACTGTGATGTGCCAGACACTGTTTTAGACTCTGGGAAAACAACAGGGAACAGACTGGCAAAAACCCCTGCCCTCATGAAGCTTAAATTCTATTTGGGAAGACAGGTAATAAACAATAAAATAAAATACAGCACAAGTCATAAGTGCTCTGGAGAAAAACAAGGCAGAGCAGGAGGGTAAGGAGTGCTAGCTAGAAAATGAAATTTAACTAGGATAGTCAGGGAAGGGCTCACTGGAGTGACATTTGAGGGAAGATCAAAGAAAGTCCATAGGCTGAAGGAACCACAGGTGCAAAGGCCCTCAAGGCAGAACTTTTAATTTTGCCACTGAAGAATTGTCAGCAGAGGAGTGATAAATGACTTATATTTTAAAATAATTTTAAAATTCTTGCATTTCTAAAATACATCCTCTTTGCCCATTATGCATTATTTTAGTACACTGTTAAATTTGTGAGAATGTTTTTCTTTCATCTCTACTCCTGAGATTGGTTTCTGATTATCTTTCTTGAACACCCTTGCTCACCCTCGTATTAAGGTTGTAATCTTGCAAAAAGCATCATAGAATGAGTTAGTTGTTACTAGTGTTTTTTTCCCATTACATGTACTAACTGTAATGCATGTACAAGAATGCTTGTTTTTTGTAAGCTGATTTTTTTTTTCTTTAATCTGCTATACTAATTTCTGATTGAGCTGCACCAAAATTTTCCACCACGACCAGAGAGTCTGTCAATTTGTCCTTGCAGTTGTCAGCAAATACACTGGAAGGTACATAGTTTTTTACTTTAGTATCTTCTTAGATTTCTTTTACCACTAGGTACTGTCCCTCTTTATCCTAATTAATGGGTTTTGCCTTAAATGTTATTTTGCCTAATAATAATATTGCTGCACAAGCTTCCTTTTAGTATTTACCTGAATTGTTTTCTCCTTTATTTTCAACATTTTCAAAAATTAGGTTTTAGCTGTGTCTCTTTTAAGCAACATATAAATGGATTTTTAAAAATCCAATATGACAAACTAATCTTTTACAGAGGAGTTGATTCACACTTTTGACTACTGATGTAGCTGGATTTATTTCCCTACTTTATATAGTTTTCAATATATTTGTTATCCTTCTGATTCTTTTCTCCTGCCTTCTATTGAATTGATAGATTTCTATATTCCCTTTTATAGCTCTGCTTGTTTGGAAATTATAGATGCCTTCTTTTTCTTTCCGTAATTTTTTTTTCTTCTTTTCTTTTTAGGCTGTGGCATGCGAACTCTTAGTTGTGGCATGTTGAAATCTAGATCCCTGACCAGGTATCGAACCTGTGTCCCCTGCATTGGGAGCACAGTCTTAACCACTGGACTGCCAGGGAAGTCCCTATTCTTACTTTTAGAGGGCACACTTAACTTTACCTTTATTCTAAATATTCTTCAGCTATGTTTGCCTTCCTCCTGAAAATAAAGAGGTTCTTAGTGAAGAGGTCCTCTCTCATTAGAGCAGCTGTTCGAGTGTTTCCCGAGACCCATTCAAGAATCTGCAAGGTTAAAGCTGGTTTATAATATTACTAAGATGTTACTTTTTCCCCACTCTGTTGACATTTGCACTGATGATATGAAAGCAATCATGGGTAAAACAGCTGGCGCCTTACATGAATCAGGGCAGTGGTACCAAACTGTCCCAGCTGTCATTGTATTCTTCATTGTCATGCACTCACAGAAAAAAAAGCCAATTATGCTTAAGAGTGCCCTTGATGAGGCAGTAAAAATTACTGATTTTATTCAATTTTGACCCACAAATACATCTTTTTAAAAATCTGGGTGATGATATAGGAAACATGCATAAAGCACTTTTGCGGCACACAGTACAGTAGTTGTCTCTTGGAGAAGCACTCGTGTGATTGAGTTTAACAAGCCACTTTTTTTCACAGAACATCATTTTTATTTGAAGAACGACTGACAAACCATGGTTCTGCAGACATGGGTATGTGACAGACATTTCCTTGAAAACGAAGTGATCTTGTCACTTCAAGGAAAACAACTCAGTATTTGTTGCAAAGAAAAGAATTTAAGCTGTCAAGCAAAAAGGCTATTAATATATTCCCTTCTCCAACTACATGTCTGTGTGAGGCTGAATTTTCTACAGGTATTTCAATTCAGAAATAGGAATTTATGAATAATGTGATTCATCTATAATAATATATACATGAAAATGAATACTCGATTCATATATAAGAACCCAGTTGTCTTCTAAGCCACACATTAAAGACACTGGCAAAAATGTACAAATAATGCCACTCATTAAATTTCTATCTTGGGAAATATTTTTCATAAAAATGTTAACATGTAGTGGGTTTATTATTTGCAAATGAAATAGTATTTTTTAAATATTAGTTTTAATTTCTAATATGGCAAATATCAGTTGATATAACCCATGTAACAAAAGCTCTTTGGAGCTGGCCGGTTAGCTCAGTTGGTTAGAGCGTGGTGCTGATAACAAAAGCTCTTTGGGCCTACAATAATTTTTAAGAGTATAAAGGGATCCTAAGACCAACACATTCAGGAACTGTTGGCTTAAATGTTTATTTCAGCTTTTTTATGACAAAAAGTGTCTACTTTACAGTCAATAACTGATTTAAATGTACTGACTTGTCAAATCAATTTCTATGTTCAGATTATTTTTTTAGCCACCTCTCCTACTGCAGAAACTGCCTTTGCTTCTTTACTCCCACATCTTCTCTCTGGATTCACTTTTCTCCTTGCAGAAATGTATCTTTTAATAATTTTTTAAAATAAATGTATTTATTTATTTTTGGCTGTGTTGAGTCTTCGTTGCTGTGCACAGGCTTTCTCTAGTTGCGGCGAGCGGGGACTACTCTTCGTTGCAGTGCGCAGGCTTCTCATTGCGATGGCTTCTCTTGCTGCAGAGCACGGGCTCTAGGCGCACAGGCTTCAGTAGTTGTGGCACACATCCTCAGTAGTTGTGGCGCACGGATTTAGTTGCTCCGTGGCACGTGGGAATCTTCCTGGAGCAGGGCTCGAACCTGTGTCCCCTGCACTGGCAGGCGGATTCTTAACCACTGCACCACCAGGGAAGCCCTCTTCTAATAATTTTTAAGTGAGGTTCTGTACTAAACTCATGTCTAAGAATGTTTCAGATTTATAGTCATTCATGAATGTTATTTTAGCTGTGGATAAAGTTCTAGGTCAATATATATGCCCTCAGCATTTGAGACATTGTTTCCTGGCCTCTATTATTGCTGATGAGAAGTCAGCTGACATCGTAATTGGTGGCCCTTTGTATATACAGTAGTGTTTTTTTTTTTAATTTATATATTTATTTTTGCTGTGTTGTGTCTTCGTTGCTGCACACGGGATTTCTCTAGTTGAGCCGAGCGGGGGCTACTCTTCGTTGCAGTGTGCAGACTTCTCATTGACGTGGCTTCTCTTGTTGCGGAGCACAGGCTCTAGGCGCACAGGCTTCAGTAGTTCTGGCCTGTGGGCTCCAGAGTGCAGGCTCAGTAGTTGTGGCACATGGGTTTAGTTGCTCCCCAGCATAAGGGATCTACCCAGAGCAGGGCTCGAACTCGTGTCCCCTGCATTGGCAGGTGGATTCTTAACCACTGTGCCACCAGTGAAGTCCAAGAACTAGGTCTTAAATAGTGTTTTGAACCTACTTTGATACCCTTAAATCACAGATCTAGCTACTGAGTCAACAGGCTACTTGGCTGTTTTTGGTTTTAAAAAACCCCAAAGCCATGTTTTTCTCATTTACTCTCATTGGGCCCAGTTTTTTATAAAGCAGCAGTCCCAGGCCGAAAGTCAACAGTTTTACCAGCCTGCTTTCACAAACTGACACCCATACCAGGCCCTGGCTTTGATCACTATTCCTAGCTCTTTTGCCTCGGTCATGGAGCTCTCAAAAAGATTTTTACGAACAGAGGTCATGGTCTTGGCCACCCTGGTTCTAGACCCAGAGCCCGAGTTCCCACTCACCATGAGGGCTTTCTCTTCTGTTTTTAGTCACATAAATATATCTGCTTTTATCTTAACCATTTTACCTGTTATTGTTAAGTGTTTGAGGCAGAGGAATTGTGTAGAAGCATGAACTCACTTTAATATCTCAATCAGAGGTAATAACTTATTTATACATTTTAAAAAATGATAATGTATTTTGTAAGCAGAAAAAAAGCTTTAACAATTTTAACATTTACTCTCTTCACTATAACAGAGGCAAATAAAAAGTGGAGTTATGGATGCAGAGAGAAAGAGCCAAATGCTGATCACGGGAACTGGAAAAAGCTTCACATTTCAACCAGTTGTTTGCCCACATCCTAAAATGGTCTATGGATTCACTGGAACCATAAAGGAAGAAGTGAGACAAATACTTAGTCATATCTAATGAACTTATTAGAAAAGAGTGATGCAGTACTTGGTAGAAATGTCTCATCAGAGATGAAATGGAAGCTGTTCCCCTGCAGTAGCGCAGTGGAGCCAGTCCTGTGCGGGGCAGGAGGTGCACAAATATCAATTTAGTTTGCTTCATCTATGTGTCTCTGGTCTGCTCTGTCCTTTGTTATACATGGAAACTGGGGCAGTTTAGCAACTCGTTAAGAAACACACAAGATGGGCAGCAGATGGGGAAGCATCATGGGCTGGGGCTCACAGCAGTGGTGAGAGCAAAGCAGTCCCCAGTGAACTAGGTGTCAGGTAGGCCAAGAAAGAGGGGCAAGTTCTGAAAACTGGAATATGGCAGAGAAGGTGGAAATAAGACAAGTGCTCTGATACTAAAACACACTAAAGTCAGAATGAGTTCAACAAATGAGGGCAGGGAGGAAGTCAGTCCCAAGCCTGAGGTTTAGCTGGGTTTGTGGTTGAGACTGAGTGGCTCCAGCAGTGGAGATAAAGGACCCGGGTCAGACAAGGAGCCATACGTGTAAGTCCACACATTCAGAGCACGAGACCTATCAACAACAGGGATGAAGATCCACGAAATTAGCTTTAGATATTTCAGTGCTGTGCTCTAGTTCTATTTTTTAGTATTATAAAGTAGACATTAATTCACAAACAGCCAACTACAGGAACCTTCCTAACTCCTCAAGAAAGAAGCAATTTGCATACAGAGATATGAATATAAATTCAAGGTATTATTAAAGTTCATTCCCTTTTCTCCTAGCTGTCAATTACCTTAAAATAGTAAAACTTTAAAACAATGTACCCTAGACTCAATAGTACTATTAACTTTTTCAAAAAACAAAAAAAAATCTACTTCAGATCCAAATTTCTTGGTCAAGTAAAACTAAGAGATTGATCACTAAATTACAAAAACAAATCCATATGTAATAATCTCAACTTTTAAATAAAGGTTTCTTCCCACCAATGCCAGAAAATAAAATTTTCATGAGTTGGCCTCACAAAGGTTGTGTCTAGACCAGAAATGCCCAATTAAAACAGACATAATCCAAGGTGCTGAGTTCTGAGTGGTTAAGCACTATGGACAAGGTACTAGCTAGTCAGAATGGCTACTGGTAAGGTGAGTTTGAATTATTGCCTGGAAGGGTACCAGCAGTATCATATTAAACATTTACCCAGGGCTTCCTTTAAGTATTTGGGGAGGTGACATACCTTAAATATTAATGTTACTGTTTATTCATCAAATATTTATGGAACCCATACTATGGACCCAAACCCTGTATTAAGCACTAGATCTGGTTCTCAAGGAGCTTGCCATGAGTTACATTGTTAATAAAAGCAATATTACTAACAAAAAAATTAAAATAAATTATGTGCTGTGTGCCAGATATTGTACTAGGTGTTTTATATTAGTATTTCACTTAATCCCATTTTAAAGGTGAGAAAACTCAGGCTTAGAGGTTGAGTAACTTGCCCAAGTTCACAGAGCTAGGATCTGGTGCTGTAATTAGAACTCCAATCTGTTCCAGAGCCCCAAATCCTATCCATTATGCATATTGCCTCTGGTAAGGGAGATAAGACATAAAGAGCGTAATTATCATATAAGGTCAAAAGTGAAAAAGGAAAAAAGAACTGTAGATAATTAAGCACATTCAAGAAGACAAATTTCTTCCAAGTGGGCGAGCAAGGAATGGCTTTGTGAAGCAAGTGATATTTACACAGATTTTTGTCAGATGGATAGGATCTGGTTGTACAGACAAAGGATATGAAGGACAAGGTGTAAAAAGTATGGGTGGTGGAAGGCGTGTTGCACCTGATCGGAAGATCAGGTTCAAGCTTTACTCCTCAACTGTGCACAAGAAGCAAGCCACTTACCTCTCTAGGCTTCACGTTATTCTTATGTAAAATGTCCAGTATGGTTCATTAAAAAAAAAACAAAAACATAAGCTATATTCAAGAAGATAGTCACAGTAGTCATTTATAAAAGTAAAATCTAGGAAACAACTTACCAACAATCAAGAAACAGGTAAATAACTCAAATTATTATGCAGCCTTTCTGACAATAATTGTGGCTACTGTAGCAACATAAAAAAGTGTAACAAACAGCAAATAATAAAAACTATTCACTACTGCACTATTACAAACATACATATGACCAAAACTAAAGCATAGTATACAGAAATAAAATTTGAAAAATAAAAATACACATACCAAATCTGTTCCCCAGACCTCTTAAAGTAAAAAAACTCTAGGGATTCTCCAAGTGACTCTGATGTATACCCAGGACTGGGAGGCACTGATAGGATATCTAATGTTTCTTTCAACTTGAACATTCTAATTCTTTAAGTGCATTTCGTATACCATGGCAAAGTAGACAAATGCTAAGAAAAGATTATAGAAATGTACAGGGAATAAAATTAGTTTGGGGTAACTGCACCACAGTTGTGGTTGTCTGTCACAGTTGTCTGTCAAAGAGAGCATGAAGGAACATGAAGGCCTTGATAGGCTAAGGAGGGGTTTGGACATCATGCTGTTGGCCATAGGAGGTTATCTATAGCTTCTGAGCTAAGTAAAACAGTGAGAGCAGCACCAGCTCTCTGGAGTCTGGAGTCTTAGCAGCCTTGGGGTTTCTGCTGCCTTTGGCTGGCATCACTGGATTTAAAGGGCCCTCACTGGTCTCCAAAAATGTCCCTAATTTTCTTATGAGGACAATCTAAGATAGCTCTTAGGGAGAGCAGGGATGTCAATTACCTGGCATATTAGGTAGTACTATATTCTCCCTCACCTGAGGCAGACTTCACTAACCACTCACAGTACTCTTTCCCAATAAGCCTAGTTGGCTTCAAAATAATTCTCAATACTTCTCATAGCCCTCCAGGAAGCCAGGAGACCCTTCTAATGGCAGAGATTTTTCCATCTCCCTACTCTTGAGCCTTAGAAGCAGAACCTACCCCTTCAATCTGGCTAAAAAGTGCTCCAAGGATTGGACAGGAACTCTAACAGTTCTAACTTCCTTTTGTGTGTGTAAGTACGTCACAGGTTCATCTTATACCAAGGGAAAAAGAAAAAAAACGGCACACAGGAACGTAATTCCTAGTTAAGGTAGTGAACTTTAAGGATTAAAAATAAATCATATAAAAGTACAGACAAAAGTAAATTTATCTATAAAGGAGGGGTGTGGGGGGAAAGCTGGCTTTGGTCTCCTTCTTAGCTACATCACATGCCAGTAGGTACAAAACTTACAGAATATTGATGGGAATTCTTTATCCAGACTGTTGATCACGTTTGAAGGCAACAGAAAAATGTTCTCAAATATGCAAAGAGTCAAGAAGTACACCAGCTATGTACACTTCTTCTCAAAAATGTACCTGAAGATATCATCCAGCCAACCAATGAAAAAAGAGAACACGCTTTTGATTTGGAATGTGTGACATGAAAGGACTAACAGTATTTGAACCTTTAAGGCTAAATAAGTAGGAGGATGAGAAGAAATATATGTATGATCATTTCCTCACATTTAATACAGTGAACAAATAAATTTTATTCTTGATGAATCAAGAAATATATATGAATATTATTTAACAATACAAAAAACCATAATAAAAACAGAGAAAGCGACAAGGATTTACTGTACAGCACAGGGAATTATATTAGGTATGTTGTACTAATCTATAATGGAATATAATCACAGAAAAAAATAACTGAATCACTATGCTGTACTCCTGAAACTAACACAATATTGTAAATCAACTTTACTTCAATTTAAAAAAAGAGAGTCTATCATTTAATTTACCAGAAGATGGGAAGATATACCAAAAATACATAGAGAAATGTGTGGAGGAATATGCATCAAAATATATTAACATGTTATCTCCAGATGGCTGGATCGAGGGTAAGTTCTGCTCTCTTATTCTTTAAATTTCACCACAGTTCCCCACCTCACGGCCTTAGGACTTGCTGCTCCCACCACCTGAAATACTCTTAACCTATCTTCACATGGCTAAGTCTGTCTCTGCAGGGCTGTCTCTCTCTCTCATTACTTAGATACAGCTCACATACGATTTATTTCCTCAGAAAGGCATTCCTTGATCATCCAATCTAGAGCAGTCCCATCCCCACAAATCACTAGTATTTTACTGTCTTATTGTGTTCATGGCACTTTGCCAGTATCTTAAATTAAAAATTATCTTATTTTTTCTTTGAATATTGTTAATCTTCCACACTAGAAATGGAAGCTCCATGAGGGGAGGGGCTTGTCCCTTCTGTTTCAATGCTGTATCTCCCCTTAGGACCTTGAAGCATACTTTGGCACATAATATTTGTTGAAAAATGTATATCCATAAGTCAATTTTGTAATCAGAACAAAAAAATAAAGTTACTTACTTTTGAGAAATGAAAGAAATAAAAGCAGAGAGAATTAAGTTAGTTAAAAAAGTGAAAGATAAGACTATACTAGGGTATCATTTTATGCACACTTAATTGGCAAAAAAAATGTATAAGTATGAGAACCTTAAATGTTGGAAAAGATATGGCTCAATGGGAACTCATATGTCACTGGTGGAGTATAAATCAATTCACTACTTTGGTAAACAATGTGATATTCTCTTATAGAGTTCATCATTTGCATGTCCTATTACCCAGCAATTCCACTGCTGGAGAAACCTCTTCATATGTATGCACCAAGAGACACATGTTATAATGTTCACAGCAACACTGTAAAGGCAAAAGAACTGGACTCCTAAACAGCCATCAAAAAGAAAACGAATAAATTCTGGTACATCAGACAAAAGTAGAAATGAATGTACTGCAGCTACCCAAAACAACATGGATGAATCTTAGTATGATTTAGCATAATTCCCATGATTCCAATTTTATAAAGCTTAGAAACAGAATTAAATACATTGTTTAGATATAAGTAGATGTACAAACAAAAACAAAAGCAAAAATATGATAAACATGTTCCATATATTCTTTTGTGTCAGCTATTTTAAAAAAGTTAAATAAGGAGACTTCCCTGGTGGCGCAGTGGTTAAGAATCTACTGGCCAATGCAGGGGACACGGGTTCAATCCCTGGTCCAGGAAGATTCCACATCTGCAGCAAGAGAAGCCACCGCCATAAGAAGTCCACGCACCGCAACAAAGAGTAGCCCCCGCTCGCCACAACTAGAGAAAGCCCACGTGCAGCAACAAAGACCCAACGCAGCCAAAAAATTAATTAAAAAAAAAAAAAAGTTAAATAAGAAAAAAATTGGACCTCACTTTGGAGTTGACCATATCTATCATTCAAATATGAATACTACACTTTTAGGAATTTTGGTTACAAACAATGAATTTTTTAAAAAATATATTAGTTCTAAAAAGAAAAACTTTAAAAAATTACAGTAGGCCTCTGACTTAAAGCTAACAATATTTTACAACTGTATTTCCTATATATAGCAGAGTAGGTGTTCAGTAAATATGTATTTGCTGAATGAATGATAGGTGATACATAATTGAAGGACCATTAATAAAAACAGCTAACTTTTATCAAGCTAGGAACAGTTTTAAACACTTCACAAAAAGTGTTCCATTTAATCTTCATAATAATCTTATGAGGCAAGTCATATACATTATCCCCACTCATGGAAGTACTAGAAAGTTCTATGAGAATATAGAGAAGAGAGTACTTGTCTCAGCCCCAGAGGGTCGAAGATTATAAAAATGTCCTAGTATGCTCAACTAATCTATGACAAAGTAGGCAAAGATATACAATGGAGAAAAGACAGTCTCTTCAATAAGTGGTGCTGGGAAAACTGGACAGCTACATGTAAAAGAATGAAATTAGAATACTCCCTAACACCATACACAAAAATAAACTCAAAATGGATTAGAGACCTAAATGTAAGACTGGACACTATAAAACTCTTAGAGGAAAACATAGGAAGAACACTCTTTGACATAAATCACAGCAAGATCTTTTTTGATCCACCTCCTAGAGTAATGGAAATAAAAACAAAAATAAACAAGTGGGACCTAATGAAACTTCAAAGCTTTTGCACAGCAAAGGAAACCATGAACAAGACGAAAAGACAACCCTCAGAATGGGAGAAAGTATTTGCAAACGAATCAACGGACAAAGGATTAATCTCCAAAATATATAAACAGCTCATTCAGCTCAATATTAAAGAAACAAACTCCCCAATCCAAAAATGGGCAGAAGACCTAAATAGACATTTCTCCAAAGAAGACATACAGACGGCCACGAAGCACATGAAAAGATGCTCAACATCACTAATTATCAGAGAAATGCAAATCAAAACTACAATGAGGTATCACCTCACTCCTGTTAGAACGGGCATCATCAGAAAATCTACAAACAACAAATGCTGGAGAGGGTGTGGAGAAAAGGGAAACCTCTTGCACTGTTGGTGGGAATGTAAATTGATACAGCCACTATGGAGAACAACATGGAGGTTCCTTAAAAAACTTAAAATAGAATTACCATATGACCCAGCAATCCCACTGGGCATATACCCAGAGAAAACCGTAATTCAAAAAGACACATGCACCCGAATGTTCATTGCAGCACTATTTACAATAGCCAGGTCATGGAAGTAACCTAAATGCCCATCAACAGACGAATGGATAAAGAAGATGTGGTACATATATACAATGGAATATTACTCAGCCATAAAAAGGAACGAAATTGAGTCATTTGTTGAGACTGTCATACAGAGTGAAGTAAGTCAGAAAGAGAAAAACAAATATCGTATATTAATGCATGTATGTGGAACCTAGAAAAATGGTACAGATGAGCCAGTTTGCAGGGCAGAAGTTGAGACACAGATGTAGACAATGGATATGGACACCAAGGGGGGAAAACTGCGGTGAGGTGGGGATGGTGGTGTGCTGAATTGGGCGATTGGGATTGACATGTATACACTGATGTGTATAAAATTGATGCCTAATAAGAACCTGCAGTATAAAAAAACAAACAAAACAACTAATACTAAACTTTCATTGGGTTATTTGTATGGAAATATGTTAATATGTTTCAGACATTACATGAAATTTCTAAAAATCTTATATTTGTATTTGTATGGAAATATGTATGGAAATATGTTAATATAAATGTTTCAGACATTACATGAAATTTCTAAAAATCTTATATGTTCTGGTATAATGTTATAAGTAATAATCCTAGTTATTACTTTAAAATGTGTATCTCAGAAATAACTAATTTTGTCAACTGCATTATTATGAACTTTCATCAAATCTTTAACCGTGGTCATTTTTAAGTCTTTTGTCATTTACAGACAGTTCTGGGTGTACTCTGATGATTTTGCAAATATGTTCCTATAAAAGGGTTTCATCTTCAAGAAATTCATGGAAAAGACTCTGACAAGTACAGGTTTCTGGTAACTGACTGTACTGCTGAACTGAATGAATAAGCATTTTCAGAACTCTAATGAAAAACTGATGAACTCATAAAAGTGCTAACAAAAGATCAAGATGAAAAAAAAAATTAATTACATGGGACTGAGTGAACTGATGAGGATGAGTATAATTTTTGTGACTTTCTGTCTGAATTAAAAAAAAAAAAATCCCACAAGCACTCAGAGGCAAAGAATATACAAATCAATTTTCACTGCAAAGTAAAGGAGCTGTTGCAGTGGAGGATTACTGGACTGAATGTCAATAGTATGACATAGTATGAGTGCGTTTCATGTTTGGTAATTGCAATCATTGTTGCTTTTGTTGTGGTCATCCATGTACAATGCTTGGTGTCAGTCTATTTATCTCTTGTAAAAATAAAATACAGTGTGTGTGTGTGAAAAAAAAAACAATAAAAGATTAGGCTAAATGCAAAAAAAAAAAATTTAAAAAATAAATAAATAAATAAAATAAAAATGTCCTAGTTAGGAGCAAACTGGAGCAATTAAACTTATTTCAATACAATTTAAGTTTCTGAAGTTACATGCTTCACTTTCTTTTCTTTGATGTAGTCTGTCAGCAATAAAATTAAGGCAAATGTATTGTTAGGCTCATGTAAATTTTAAAAATTGTACCTGGTACCCTTTACAAATCCTGAATTCAAAAGTACAGCACTATTTACGTTGGAGAGAAGAAAGGAAATTACTAGATTTCATTTGGTTGTATATAGTTTAATTAGTGAAAGAATTGAAGGCGTGTGAGGTATAATAAACTGGTTCATTTTCAGGAACTTAGGAAATTCTTGATAAAATGTGAATGCACAAAATTTTAAGGAAAACTTCTAGAATGAAATGGGGCTTTGTGATGACTAAATATTTTAGAAATGTACATTACAAATTTCCAGTTTAAAGATGAAAAATGTCTTATCACCATGGGAACCCTCTCTCCTTCACTTCTAAAAAGAATTTCAAGTAAACAAGACCAAAAAGTGAGAAACATATATAACTATGTTTAAAAGTCCACAATAAAAACAGTCATATTATTTAAGACATGGTAGCCTAAAGTATCACATATTAAAAAATAAGCACTTGCTACTAATTTGGGTGGGTTACAGGTTCTAATTTGCCCCATCCTACATCTGCTTCAAACAGCTGCTTCAAGCAGTTCATCTCTGCATCTCTGTAAAATGAGGTTAGACTAGATCTTTAAGGTGCCTTCTAATTCTAACATCCTATGGTTCTATAAAGACAGTACTTTTAAGCAGGATAATTTTAAAAATTCCAATCTTCAAACCAGATACAGTAGTTCCGATCCCAAATGTAAAACTTTTAACTGCTAGGCTTAAATTAAAATACAAACTAAATGTGTCTCCCTTTCCTGGTGGGGAGCTGAGAAGAACCAATTCAGGTGTCTTGGGTTTCCCAGGACTAGGGTTTTCCCACCACTAGAGTGTTTCTTAAGAGAGAAATACCAAGGTTGAGTCAGAGAAGCAATCAAAAGAGGTCATATGAAGAGGGCCAGGGAGAACAATAAAAGAATAGAGGCAATATGGATAAATATCCAAGTAAACTCCCTAACGAAGACTTCATTTTGTAGATATCAAATCTCCTAATATTTGTATCCCTTTTAACTACTTCCTACCCACTTTTTCTAAGTTTTTTTAGGTGAAAACAAAACACCTCAAATTTAGTTTTTAACTATGCAAAGGGGCTCATAAATATTTTTGAATGAAAATCGGAATTCTGTCTGTATCCCTGGAGATCTTAAAATTCTTTTTTCCAGTAATACAAGAGGCCCTAAGGTACTTGGTGAAGAATACATTGGTCTAGAACTTGTACTAATTTTTATCTAAAAGCATAATTAGTTTGATGAAATTTATATGAATAAGATGATACACATGGGACTTCCCTGGTGGCGCAGTGGTTAAGAATCCACCTGCCAATGCAGGGGACACAGGTTTGAGCACTGCTCCGGGAAGATCCCACATGCCGCGGAGCAACTAAGCCGTGCGCCACAACTACTGAGCCTGTGCTCTAGAGCCCGCAAGCCACAACTACCGAGCTCACGTGCCACAACTACTGAAGCCCGCGCGCCTAGAGCCCGTGCTCCACAACAAGAGAAGCCACTGCAATGAGAAGCGCACCACAACGAAGAGTAGCCCCTGCTCGTCACAACTACAGAAAGCCTGCGCACAGCAACAAAGACCCACACAGCCAAAAAGAAATAAGTAAATAAATTTATTTTAAAAAATATATATGATACAGTATCTATTATAAGGGAAGTATCTTTCTACATCACCAACTTGATGAGGCATATTCCATTACGAAAGTCCTACACACACAATACATTTCATTTTCAAATTGTGAAGTGCTTCTGGTAGTAAGTATGTACATTGAAAATAAAATTCTGAATTTGAAAAACATTTTAAGTATCAGAGAGCAAAGCTTCACTACTTGCATAATAAGGTAATAAATTATCGTTTATTACATAATTTTTTTTCAGCCACTGAGTATTAAGCCCAGAGTAAGACTGTCTCATATTTCATAAGAAAGACTTTCCAGGGACTTCCCTGGTGGTCAATGCAGGGAACATGGGTTTGAGCCCTGGTCCGGGAAGATCCCACATGCCACAGAGCAACTAAGCCCGTGCGCCCTAACTACTGAGCCTGCGCTCTAGAACCCGCATGCCACAACTACTGAAGTCCACGCGCCTAGAGCCCATGCTCCACAGCAAGAGAAGCCACTGCAATAAGAAGCCTGCATATGGCAACAAAGAGTAGCCCCTGCTCGCCACAACTACAGAAAGCCCGTGTGCAGCAATGAAGACAACGCAGCCAAAAATTAAAAAATGAATAAGGACTTTCCAAAGAGAAAAAATAGAAAAGAAAAAAACATTAAAAAAAGAATACTTTCCAGCAAAAACTCAGTCAAGTTTTTAATGATTATAAAAAAACCCAGAAGATATAAGAAGATTAAGGAGACAAGTACCAATACTCTTTATCCATTCACTAACTTTACCAAAATGAAATCCTCAAGGAAGCACTTGAGTACTGAAATACACCCGAGAACACCCAGTTATTGGTGTTTTTGGCACCTTATACTTTAAAAAATTGAGGATGCCCAGATGAGGTCAAGAAAAAAGTATTTGTAATTTACTTTAAAATACTTCAGTATTTGCAATGTGGCAAAATGTATTATTTAGGTTAAGCTATAACCCAGGTGCTAATCAAGAATACACAGTCCCTGAGTGGTCTAGTGGTGTTTTAATTATGAAACATAAAACCAGAAGCTGTACCTACAGGCCAATCTGACATCTCTAGTTACGTGGATCAGCTACACTTAAACAGTCCTCACTCCTGCAAAAACAGACTGGATAAGAATTATGTGAGGCCTGTATCCTTTACTCTTCGATTCGATACTCTAGGTTAAATTTCCACAGGATCCTGTATCTAACAGTTAATTTTGGTTGATGTTTGCCCAGAGATTTCTGTAAGAGAGCTCGACCTCTGAAATTTTATAATTTTCTCTGAGTTCACTTTTCATGGTAGATGGTGGTTGGATTACCTAGAGGACAGACAGCTGCAACTTGCTTAGATCAATATGCTTTCATCTGGACACGGGATAAATGTCTGCTATGCAAACAGTGGCCTTTACTATATGCTGACCTCTCTGCAACAGATTACCTTTCTCCCACTCCATCTACTGTCTGCCCAACATCCTTCAAGACTCAGAAGTAATCACTTCTGTACAGTCTTCCCTCTTCAACCAACCACCACCAGGCTGCGTTAAGAAGTACTCCATTTCTATTTTTACAGCCCTTCGCACACCACACTATTTACACCACATTTTACATCACTAAAACCATTGTCTGTTTCTTCCACTGGACTGTATGCTCAATGAGAACATGTGCTATTTTCTTAAGTATATCCACATATACACCACCTAGCTTTAGCACTTTGCTGTATTTGCTGCAGATCTTTAAGAAATAAAATATGACAAATAGTTGAAGCACTTTGTTTACCTCCACCCCCAACAAGAGGTAACTTATACCCTGTATTTGGTATTTACCATTCCCATGCAGCTCTCCATACTTTTGTTACATATATCTGTATGCATAAACACTAGTGTTGCATGTTTCCAACATTTAAATGCTTTAACATTGTACATACCTTTACTCAACTTGCTTTTATCACGCATTATTTGATATTTATCCAGGTTGAGAGTTAATTTTAACTATTTTTTTGCATTTACCTATACATATTTATTCATTCCTCTACTGATGAATATTTTGGTTGTTTCAAATTTTTCAGTTGCAAATAATATCACAGTATTTTTGTACATCTCCTTGTGCACGTCTGGTTTCTGTAAGACATATATCCAGAGGTGGAGCTGGTGGATCTAGGAATATGTCATCTCCAATCTTATTCATAATCTTGCCAAAATGCTCTCCAAAGTGACTGAACTAGTTTACTCTACGTGGCAATATCTGCTAAGAGGTCCAAGATATTCTCTCCTTCTTCCTTTAATAACAGATCCTCCAAATTTTAGATGCGCGCATAGCCAACTAGAATATATAATATCATTTCTCAAAATTTTTGTAACTATCTGTGGCCATGTGCCTAAGTTCTGGCCAATGGGATGTAAATAGAAGTTGGGCCACTTCTAGGTGATACCCTTAAAAAGATGAGATGGACCCTCCCCCTTCTTAATTGGTATGTGGATATGATGACCATAGCTGGAGTAGCTATCATGAAACCAAAGAATGAAGTTGCCTACTAAAGCTGACAGATCAAAAAACTAAAAGAAGCCTGTATCACAAACACTTTTATCAGCTCTATGCTTGTACTGTTACGAGAGAAAAACTTCCACTTCACTAAACCATGTTACAGTTGGATTTTTGTTACAACAGTCAGAACGTGTATCCTAACGAAACACACTCCCATTGGCAGTGTGTAAGAACATATGTTGTTCCGCATCTTTGTCAACATTTTTATCAGACCTTAATTTTTGCCAAATCGATATAGGTTTTTGAAATGGTATTCTACTGCTTTAACTTGTATTTTTATGACTCCTAGTGAAGTTGAGTCATCTTTTCATATTTATTGGTCATTCTAGTCTTCTCTCTTGTGAAGTGCCAGTTGATACTCTTTGCCCATTTTTCCACCACTGGATTATACTTTTCTTGTCAACTAAAAGCTTTAAATATTCTGGAGATATATATATATATATATATAGCAAAATACTTCTTCCTGACTTACCCTTACTGTTGTGAGCTAACTTCAGTTTTCTTAGCTGTCCAACAAGGAGGTTAACATGGTTTTACAGCATTTTCATTTGAGTGAATATAGGCTGGGAACATAATTCTCAGTTCTGAATATGAAGACATCTTTCAGAAAGCATCCAGGATTTGCAAACATACTTCTAAAATACTACATAATGGATTTTTCTTATAAAAGGCACACAACAATCAAAAAAAAAAAAGAAAAGGAATTCCAGAGACTGACACTGTCCTCAAAAAATCGTTAGAACTAAAGGATGTAATAAAGCAGGCAAAGTGAAAGAGAGAGACAGACTGACTCCAGGTAAAACAAAAAACTTTACTGAAAAGGAAATGTAATCACATTACACTTCGTGGCCTTTTGAGTAATATTTACTATTATAAGAAATCTGTCGATTTCTAATTTTAAAATCTGTAAAAAGAAATAAAAAAATCAATCTATAGACAAAACATGTTATGTTTTACAGAAAATGCAAATATCCGAGCCTTGACACTGCAGAAAGTATAGATGTGCTAAGTAAAAAGTAAAAGGTAGAAAAGGAACAGAAGAATAAACGATGATATATTTGTTACTAAGCAAGGAGTTGAGATACTGTCTTTAATTGATGGAACAAGGAATAAAGATATGTTATAGAGGTAACAAATAGTGGAACAAAAAAAAGTGATATAATTACATGAAGAAGGATAGTATTGATGGAGTAAGCTAAATCATTACTTAAGACAGTGGAAATCAACAAATGTTAATATTTTAAGTCAGTAACAGAAAGATGTCATTTATACATACTGAGAGGAAGCCAAATGAAAATACTATTAAAAGTAGTTCTTCCTTGGTA
Source organism: Balaenoptera physalus (assembly GCF_965194825.1). Classification (NCBI taxonomy): domain Eukaryota; kingdom Metazoa; phylum Chordata; class Mammalia; order Artiodactyla; family Balaenopteridae; genus Balaenoptera; species Balaenoptera physalus. The sequence continues at coordinate 46,613,721 of NC_138901.1, forward strand.
CTGTGACTGGGGGTGGGGCAGGGAACTATTGTCTTTTTTTTGGCCACACCACACAGCTTGCAGGATCTTAGTTCCCAAACCAAGGATTGAACCCAGGCCCATGGCAGTGAAGACGCCAAGTCCTAACCACTGGACCGCCAGGGAGGCCCCCTATTGCTTTTTTATTTGATCCACATTGGATTTTTAAAAGTGATATGCAATACTTTAAACAAAAATTTACTGTTTCAAAAAGGAACAGTATGAACTCTGTACAAATTTCCAGGGACCACGTAAAAGATCAGGTGCGCTTAGAAATTATGAATTTCTGGAGTTAAATTCTTTTTTTTTTTTTTTTGGTCTCACCACTGCTTGCTTGCTGATTGAGAAACAGATACCTGAGATATGCTTGTCAATGTCCTGACAGTTATCACAGCTTTTTTGATTTGAGAATTGAGATCACAGAGATGAACCTATTCAATGCAACAAACACTTATTGCCCACTATGTGCCAGGCACTATGAACCAGAGGTAGAATAAACACCAGGGTAATAAATTTAGTCACCTATTTTAACTGTTTCCAAGATATGTCTTCCACCCAAACAATTCTCTGGTTGTTAAGTTTTACTTTCATGATCTCAACCCTCTTAGAATACTGCACTGCCACCAAAACCCTTCTAGGAACTGAAATCCTGATGCTGAACACTAATTTCTTTATTTATTCCCATCTACAACCTTCAACTTAGTCATAGTGGCCAATTACTGGTTCAACTGCACCACTCTTGTTCCCCGACATCATGCTCCATCAAGCTGACAGATTATTTGCTTGTCCATTATCAAACCTTCCTCTCTGGGACTATCTGGGTTTCCTGCTATTGACAGCTGCTAGATAAATTCCCACAAACATCAGTTTCCATCCAAGAAGCCCCACACTGGTGACCCACAGAAGAACTGGTCTGAAGGTGTGTTTGGCTCATAGTGTTTCATTTAATTTTTAAAACAGAACTACCTTTTTGCCAAATTCAAAAAGATTTCTAACTTTTCTAGGAAAACGAAATCTGACAACCCTGACCAAACGTTACACACGGCATGAACCTCATTCAGAAGGGTCATGAGTTCAGCACTCTCCAATTGGCTCATTTCACTCATTTCTACTGCCTATCTAGTTCTAGGTATTTTATGAATAGTTTGCAATCCCTAGTCCAGCCTACCTCTATTCTAAATTCGAGCTGATCTTTCACCATGTAGGAAAGGGGAACTTTTTATTCTGGTAGACATCCTATAGGAAAAGTTACTTCTCAAAAATCCTTCTAATCTTCCTGGAAAAGCACAAACTACACTGTTTCTCAGAACAGTTTTGTCCAAGAAACCTTTACTGTTGGAAAGCGTTATTCATTAGCCAATCAATAAGTACCTTCTAAAATCCTGCTTAAAAAAAAAAAATCCTGCTCAAAAGAACAGCATGAGTTAGTCAGATTTAAACTGCACAATGCTCAAATAAAGGCACATGTCTATGTGAACCGCTAGTCTGCTCTGATGAAACCAACCCACGATTGGCAAGTTAGTTGAATTCAGTCATTATTAAGTGCCTCTCTTTAAGTACTGAGTTGGCCAAAAAGCTCATGCGGGCTTCCCTGGTGGTGCAGTGGTTGAGAATCTGCCTGTGAATGCAGGGGACACGGGTTCGAGCCCTGGTCTGGGAAGATCCCACATGCCGCGGAGCAACTAGGCCCGTGAGCCACAACTACTGAGCCTGCGCGTCTCGAGCCTGTGCTCCGCAACAAGAGAGGCCGCGATAGTGAGAGGCCCGCGCACTGCGATGAAGAGTGGCCCCCGCTTGCCGCAACTAGAGAAAGCCCTCGCACAGAAACTAAGACCCAACACAGCCAAAAATAAATAAATAAATATAAGTAAAAATAAAGGAATTCCTTTAAAAAAAAAAAAAAAAAAAAGCTCATGCAGCTCTTTCTGTAAGTTACCGAAAAAACCCAAACGAACTTTTTGGCCGACCGAATACCACACAGCAGCATTCTAGGTTTTAGAAATATAATGAACAAGACACACACCTCCATTCCAGGAGGCTGCACTACAGTCCAAACAGGCAACATTAACGGTTGAGTACTTGGTGTAATGAAACCATATATGAAGGTCATCGTGAAGGCTCAGGAATTTTTAAGAGGAAATAACCTCTAAACTAAAATTTGCTAAGTGTAAAGATGAGGACGTCAACCAAGACAAGAGGTAATGGGAGGAGACAGGGTGTTCAGCCTAAGAGAATTGAGAGTTTGAACTGAGTACAAAGGGGAAATGGAAAGAAGTGAAACTGGGAAGATAAGCAGTGGTCAGATTATGAAAGTTCTTCCAAGCCAAATAAAGAAGTAAAACCTGAGTATCACCCTTGACTCCTACCCTTTATGCCGCTTCCAATCATTCAAGTTTCATCCTGAGGGAAAAGAGAAGTCATTAAATGAGGAACAGGAAAAGAAGCTTAAGAAGCACCAAAAGGAATAATCTAGAGAGCACTAAGAAGGTAGAAGTTGCTCTGTAAAGACATTATCAAGACAAGCACAGAAAACAAGCACAGACTGGGAGAATACATTTGCAAAAAAAAAAAATCTGATAAAGGACTTTGCGCCCAAAATATAAAAACAAAATTATTAAAACTCAATAAGGAACCAACCCAATTTAAAAATGGGCCAAAGACCTTAACGGAAACCTTACTAAAGAAGATATATGCATATGAAAAAATGCTACATGTTATATGAAGGAAATGCACAGTTAAATGAGATACGACTACACACCTATTAGAATGGCCAGAGTCTAGGACACCGACACCACCAAATGCTAGCAAGGATGCAGAGCAGGAGGAGCCTGCATACATTGCTGGTGGGTATGCAAAATGGCACAGACACTTTGGCAGAGTTTGGCAGTTTCTTATAAAACTAAACAATTTTTACCATACAATCCAGCAATTACATTTCTTCACACTTATTCCAAACGATATGAAACCTTATGTCAACGCAAAAACCTACACATTGATGTTTATAGCAGCTTTACTCGTAACTGTCAAAACCTGGAAGCAACCAAGACGTCCTTCAGTAGGTGAATCGATAAACTGGTACATCCAATTGAATATTATTCAGCACTAAAAAGAAATGAGCTAACAAACCATAAAGACATGGAAGACCCTTAAACACATATTACTGACAGAAGCTTATCTGAGGCTATATGCTGTATGATTCCAATTGTATGACATTCTGAAAAAGGTTAAACTATGAAAACAAAAAAAGATGTGATTTCTAGGGGTGGGAGTCAGGGAGATGAATAGGCAGAGCACAGAGAATGTTTAGGGCAGTGAAAATGCTCTGTATATTACAATGATGGATATGTCACTATACTTTTATTCAAACCCATAGAAAGCACATCTAGTGAACCCTATGGTAAATTACAGATCTATAGACTTTGGGTGATTATGATGTATCAGTGTACATTCATCCATAATATTTTTTAAAAAAAGTACCATTCTGGTAAATGATGTTGATAATGGGAGAGGCTAGGTGTGGGGGCAGAAGGTATATGAGAAATCCCTGAACTCCTCTCAATTTTGTTGTAAACCTAGAACTGCTCTAAAAGAAAAAAAAAAAAAAGGCAGTTGGTGGAATTCCAGAGCACAGTAAAAGGGGTTACCATGAAGAATTGGATATTGAGTCCAAAGCAATAAAGGGTGTAAATACAGGTTATTTTATTTTATAGCTATGGTATCTAAAAGTTAAAGGCTTTGACTTTTTATTACCTTCATGAATTAGGAAGCAAAGCCATGAGACAAGTACATATATGCCGTGTGTGCTGGCATGGGAAGGAAGCAGACAAGGATTTGAAGACACATGGAACAAATGAGCGGAAAAGGTGACTATATCCTTACACAGAATTGCTTTGCAGCACCATGGGCTCAGCAAAGGTTGAAAAGGTTATATGTTATACATCTACAGTGTATGATTATACCCTATTAGACAACAACTTGCAAAGTTGTGTGATTGCTTCAATAGTGTCACTACAACCCATATTCTTCAAAAAATATTAATCATTCACTCAAAAAAACAGACAAAAAAAAAAGCCATTGAGCACCTATTACGTAAGTAGTGTGCCAAAAACTTCAATAAAAAGGAACTTTCAGGGCTTCCCTGGTGGCACAGTGGTTGAGAGTCTGCCTGCCAATGCAGGGGACACGGGTTCGAGCCCTGGTCTGGGAAGATCCCACATGCCACGGAGCAACTGGGCCCGTGAGCCACAATTGCTGAGCCTGCGCGTCTGGAGCTTGTGCTCCGCAACAAGAGAGGCCGCGATGGTGAGAGGCCCGCGCACCGCGATGAAGAGTGGTCCCCACTTGCCGCAGCTGGAGGAAGCCCTCGCACAGAAACGAAGACTCAACACAGTCATAAATAAATAAATAAATAAATAAAAGAACGTGAATTTCTTTAAAAAAAAAAAAAAAGGAACTTTCAGGAGTCAGTAAATTAAAGCAGAGGGATAAAAGTCATGAGGTCAAATGGAACAAATGAGCTTATAAATAAGTTTGTTTTGTTTCAAGTAATGAGCAGCTCACTGATCCTACCTTTCAAACTCCAGGTACAAATAAGCTGGATGAACAGCACACTCAGACAACTATTAGAAACTGACTGTGGAAAACCAGTTTGGGGGAAGGTTTTATGAAGAGTTCAGTTATGTGAAATAAGATTTACCTGGGCCTAACAGAAAGGTTTTTGAAGCAGGGGAGCAGTCTTACTACTGAGAGAAAGTGCCAGAAAAAATTGAGGTATTACAAGACGGTGACCAAGTAAAGTCTGAGATACAGAGGGCTGCCAAAACGTTTTAAGCCAGCCCTTGTGAACAGGAGGAATTTTAGTTTTAACTTGACTGAGTCAATAGCAGTTAGGCCCAATTACTGTTCCTGAATCCTACTACTCCACATCACCAGGACAACAGTGGCACTGAGGAAATGGTGACAGCGTCTGGTGATCTGGTGGTAGACTGTGGATGCTTCTGAAGAGATGTGGAGTCCAAAACGAAACTCTCATCAGTGAAGATCAAAGGCACTCCAATTCCTAGAGGAAATGTATATCCTTAATGTGGTATTTAAGGACCTCTACAGGCACACCTTGCATTTTCTTCTCATTCTCTGCAACTTTCACTCACATACCTCTTTATATTGTTGGGTTTTCCAGTCATTCCCTTAACATTTTTTCATATTTGTCCAAATCCTAACAACTCTTCAAGACCTAGTTCAAATGCCACTTTTTCCCAACACAAAGCAGGTGGAATTACCGTCCTCCAAACTTCCTCAGAGGGCATTTTCACTTTGTGTTAGCATTTATCCTTAAAACTAAAAAGACTGAAGCTTTCTCAATGCCTTACCAGATCCTCAATAAACATTTCCTAAATGAAAGATCAGGTGTGGGCTAAACCATGTGTTAAGAGTCTAACTTTCAAATCTTTTTGACTTTTTTTGTGCTTAGGTTTGGCATCATCTAACTTCTTCTCCAATGATCATCTAAGCCACAGTAATTCATAACATCAGTTATTCTTGAGTTCTGTTTAGAGCCAGGTTCTTGCCTTCTAACTAGTCCCTATACTGCCCACCAATCCCCCCACCCTCAAACAACTTAGAATGAGCTTTTAAAAATCATATATACTACTCAACAGGTCAAAGTCCTTCAATGACTTCCATTAGAATAAAATTCAAACCATGGCCTGTGATTTGGTCTACCTTTCCAAGCTGCACAAAGGCCATCCCAACCCACCACTCATATACTTCATTTTTTGCTCCTCCAAGATGCTATGCTTTTCCATCTCAGCTTCTGCACATACTATTCCTTCTGCCTGTAATACTGTTACCCAACAAGACTTTCTGCAATGGCTGGCTTCTTAAATCCTCAACCTCAAGGTCCCTTTTGAGATGCATTTCCTGTCTACCTGTACACAGGAGAGTATCCAAGCATGTCACAGGCATTCATATTTACTAAATGAAATTTTTAGGTTTTCAATAACTGCCTATCCCGTCCCTAGCCCTGCCATTTCCACTGATCCATCAGGCAAGGCTAAGTTGTTTCACACAGTAACTTTTTCTCACAAGTCTAGGAAAATTACCATCATTTTAGAGAAGTTAACTTGTTCAAGGTCATAAAACTACTAAATGATGGAGAAGGATCTGATTGCAAGGTCTAATTTTATGCCTATAGTCTAAACCACTATGCTACTCCTGGCTCCATCTACTTGTTCAACCTTAATACCTAATCACAATTACCCCATACCCACAGTCTAAACCTCCTCATTTACCCTTTAAATACTTTCTCCTAATACACATTCCATATTTAATAAAAATAACTTTGTATTCTATTTCCCAAGGCATACCAAAAACCGTTCAGGGCAGCTGATGTGTATCATTATAATTCATTCTCAACAGAATTTGTTCTGGATACAACTTAATAAAACGGGCTCAGACAAGTATCATAAATAATAAATGAAAAAAATTTTTACTACTTTTTGTTAAGAACAAGCACTCAAATGTTTTTTTTCTCAAATATTTATTAATGGTCAATCATTACCTTGAAAAAGAGGCTTGCTTTTAAGTATGCGGAAGCAAAAATCCTTCAACCTTTAAAAGAAAACAAAAACTGAAAACTGCTTCCAATATGAAAATAAAGTACCATTTCTCAAATGGTAGTTTTGGCTTTCTTAAAGCCTAGGAAGCACTCCCAGATGACCTCAAAAGAGAAAGAAAATAAACACTTCAGTGCCTTTTGTGAGCTCTAATAATTACATGGCTCCATACACTAAAGAACACCTAGGAACATCTCTTCCATCCAAACCCTACCAGTAGGCTAAAATTTAATACAGTTAACAACTATAAACGTGGTCATCCATTTTTCTTATGCACTATCTTCCAGGTACTATGTCAAAGTGACAAAATGCACTACTACTCGTGTAAGAAAAAATTTTAAATACACCCTGCCCAAAAAAATTCCAAGTATTAACTGCTAGTGTTTTCTTTTTTTCTTTTTTGGAGTGGGGGGCGGGGGGCCCAAGCTGCAGGCTTGCAGGATCTTAGTTCCCTGCCCAGGGATGGAACCCAGTAATTTGGCATTGACAGCGCTGAGTCCTAACAACTGGACTGCCAGGGAATTCCCCCATGATTTTTTTTGGGGGGGCAGCTACAGTTTTAAAGTTGGTAATAATTTAAAGCTAGTATTTAATTACAACCTTTAAATCACAGAGTTCACTTACTTACATTAAAGGTTATGCCACTAGTCAATATTTTTTTGTTTAGCTAGACCATTTAATCATACACATGGACTAGCATTTATCCTCCCTTGTTCGTTTTGTTCAGGTCCTCCTTACCATCATATCATACCCCTTGTATGACTTGCTCTTCACTTCCCTCCTTGCCATTACAATACCGGAGTGAAGCCTGGAGACTGAATGGAGGGAAGCCACCCGCCCCCAACCCCCAACCCCGGTCCCAACCCTTTAAGATCTTGTACCACTTCACAAAATAATGCTATACCAGTTTAGAAAAATGTAGACACATCGCTCAGATATAAATCACGTTCCCTGCTGTAGTAATTGAATGTTTTCACTTTAACCTCTATTTACTCTCTTCTTATTAATAGTAATGCAGTTCCAGGGAGGAGAGATTCCAAAATCTCACCACCTTTTTCTCTTAATTTAAAAACCACTCCTTCCATGAAAATCCAGCATTGGCTTAATATTATTATACAATGATTCCTACAATATTCCAGAAAGAGCACAAAGATTTCTTTCCCATTTTTGATCAGTTGTCTATTGTCAGCTTTAACTGGAGCTGAAAAACAGAAGGCCTACATAAACTGAAAGTCATCACTGAGTTTTAAGATAGGAAGATTCAAATAATTCTTCTTGAAGATATTTTCTTTACCCGCCACTTATTTCTATCCTGAAAAAACCCTGAAATATGAAATTAGTAAAGCACCATACAAAATAAAAAGAAAACAATGCAGACAAAGGAGTAAGGTACATTTCAATTTAATCAATGTGCACACAAATATGTAAAAATTCTAGACACATACATTAAGTCGCAAAGAAGATTCAAGAATTCTTGTTCACATCTAAATATCAGCTTAAACTGTGGAAATTTGGCTACTTATTCTCATCACTATTACATGCATTTAGTTACATACTTACCAAATTTTCAGTGTCTGCTTATCCTTGCTAGGAAAGGACAGAGTTCCTTAGAAATTTACTTCACTTTAAATCTTAAAGACATAAATTGAGGGTCCACACTTTGGGTAGTGCTTATCTAGAAGAATACATTACCATTATCACATATTCAAATTATCAATTTTCAGATTTATTTTAGAAGACTATCACTGTTCATACTAAAAAGCATGAGTTGACTTTTTATTATTGGCCTACAAAGATCACAACAGGAAATACAACGTGAAAACATCCTTAGATAAACTGACGTTAGCTAGGATGTGGCTAAAAGCTAGAGAGAAAAAATCCATGTGTTACAATGAGGGAAGGGATTTAACAGGGGATCAAGTAATTAGAAATATGCTCAGGCTAATTTTCACTGGTATACACAGTCCCAGAAATCAGTAGTCCAACCCAAGTTTTTCATGCAAGGTTAGAATGATTTAAGAATACATTTGAAATTCTCAAGCCTCACTCAGAGACTCCAGTAAGCAATTAGTCTGCATGACCATTTTGGGCAAGCTTTCCTTCAACTCTATTCCCAGCTTAACTACTCAAGAATCACTGGACAGAAAGAAATTCTGGTCTTTTAACACTAGTTTTGAGTAAAAACATCTTTCCTATCTCACCAAAAAGAAATAATTTACATGTTAAAGTTTTTGCAGTTATATAGTCTATTAAGTGAAGGTCAGGAAAAAAGTGAGCCCCAATTATTAGAGAAACATCAGGAGGTAAAATAATCTTCTTAACATTCCCGATTCAGGTAATAGAGTGTAGAAACTCATACACTTTGATCAAAGTGTCCAACTTAAGTTAAATTTAAATGGAAAAAAAGTGATATATAAAAGTATAAAATAGTACTCACCAGAAAAGCAGCTTTAAAGAGATGGTTTTAAGGAAAACCATTTCCACTGTATCTACACCATTTCTTATACAGATTAAACTGTGAAAGGCAATGAAACTTAAGCCCTTAGGCAATTCTATATATTAAAAAACAAGTGGATAGCTTATAAAATATATTTTATTATCGATTGATAAATCAAGGTCTTTAAAAAACTTAACTGCAAGCACGACTTTCATATAAAATAACATTAAGATGATCTGTTAAAAAAAAAAAAAAAAAAAAAAAAAAAAGATGATCTGTTTTCAGTGGCTCATCACCATCCCAGTTTAATAGGAGTAAAAGATCAGTAGTTGTACGGACAGACTCACATTACACTTAAGGTGAAGAGGAAGCCATATAGAATAGCAGAATGGTTCAGGCAGGCTTGTATAAACTAATTGTATACTTTCTTCTTCTCTCCTCAGTATTTAAAATTTTTATCAACATAAGAGCACAATATTTAAAGGTTAAAGGAAATCTCTGAAGGATGGTTCAAGACAACAATGAACGCTGGTAGAACCAATGAAAGTAATAAGAACTTTAACATAACTTTCATAACCTGTTATGTCCTCACTGCTCCTCAAAAGGAATACACAAAGAATGTGTCTAGATTTCTTGATGGGTAGTCAGCTCTCATTTGAATATTAAAAAGGTTCTTCTTAGTTCAAATTAAAATGAACCCACAGTGGAGGTGCACCAACATGTTATAGTTTACAAATAGGATGAACAAAATTAGTACTTACAACAAGGGTTACTAAAAACATTTAAGAACAAAAAAGCAGTATAAAAATATATTCTGGCATATGACTGCACACCATTTATCACTACTAGAGGTGAGGAAACTTGACTTTTTATCTGTTGATTCATACTGTAAAAAGTTAAAAGGTAAGTATGAGTACCAAGGAGTGGCTTAAGTAGGAGACCCTGGACCCAAACCCCTGCACTCCATATACCAACATGGGCACATAGCCAATTGAAACTTCCACTGTCTTCCTTCTGTGTACAACATGTCTATTTAGGTTTAACCATAACCCGATAATAAAGCAGTATTACACCTTTATTACGACTAAGGTGAGCAAACCTAGAGCTACTTTGGCCCAAGTACTGAGTGTTTAGAAGTGTCCAATGTCATACTCACATTTAAGTAACTGCACAGCTTTCTTCCTGGTGTGGGTTATATGGATATGTTTGAAAAAAATAGGAACATCAGGTACTTACAGATTAAACTAACCTGTACTGGCAGGGCTGTGGGATTTTTCTTCTCTACCAGTAAGTAGCAAATGCTGAAATTCTGCTGCTAGTTAACAAAAACACAAATTGTATTAAACTGAGGAGTTCAATTCATAGTTTAAAAAGTCAATGTGCATAAAATTTCCTCAGAGCCTGACATTACTACAGTAAAAAAAATTTCCCTGTCTTACAAAAAGTACCTTATATTGGCTATTAAATTTAGAGTGACCTTATGAGAATGAGTTAATAATACTGTGTATCTCTTGGACACCTCTCAATTTTAAATAAATTATATATTCCAGTATGTGTTCTACAAAGATATGGGTTACTCTAAAAGGAGAGGGAGTACATATATCTAGGAAAAAAAATCTCTGCATGATAATTTCTAATTTAAGTACATGTAGACACATCCCACAGAAACAAGCAATTTTTAATATTTTAAATTCAACTTCTAAAATACCTGACTTCATTTCCGTATATTAATTTTCAAATTTAAAAACATGGGCTGAAAAGTACATTCTGTTGCTTCTCCTAGAAGTACACCAACAAGCTAACAGCTAAAAGGCAGGCTATGCTCAGTAACTAAATCTCTCATGTTTTTCTAACTCAAACTTACAGAAACTTTAATAACGCTTCCCTTGGTCCACTTGGGTAGTTAAGCAGCCTTGTTTTATTAGTAGAAACTGGAAAATGATGTGGCAAACCTTGTTTATTTTCATCTCTGATTGCCAAATTATTTATAAATAATAATATTAAGAATGAGCTACATTATAATAAATGATTTGATGAAATCTTGCATAACAAATGTAAACCAAGGCCAAAATACTATTACCTTTCATTACATTTAAGGTTCTTAAAAGTCTAACAATACTATACAATGGCCTCTCACCCAAATAATCACTACTGGTTTGTGTGTAGTAGGCTGGGCAGACAACATTCTTCATTTTTATCCAAGTTGGGCATCAATGAATTTCACTGCCAGTTCCTCACATTTAAACAAAAATGAAGGCATATGATTCTTAACCATAATAATGGTAAAAAAAAAAAAAACCCAGACACAGTAAGAATGCCAAAAGGCCCAGAGAATTCCAATAAAGGACTTCCCCTTTTTACAAACAAAGCATTACACAAACCCCTGACCAAACACACAGCACATTACTGAAACTGTGCCGCATCACAACCTTACATACCATTATAGCATGTGGAATTAATGGCTGGGGTCCAAGTAATCAATTGTTAAAACAGTTTACTCACATGTATCTTCTCTGTAGTTAATGTGCCCAAAATTACAACATATACACAAACATATATTCTCATGATAAAGCTGGTGATTATTTGCCTCCTAAAGAACCTAACCATGAACCAGTCTTCATTTATAATACAGTGTTCAATTTGCTTCAAATAGAAATAGTTCAAATTAGCTTCAGTGAAGATGTCCTTTGGGTCTCCAATTTCTGCCTTAATATGATTTCTATATCCTGACTCGAAAATGTAATTTCCCCTGAGAATATACATGAGATTAGTTGAATAGATTTAAAGAGAGATGGTTCAAAAATTTCAAACTAATACAGTTTCAAGCTATTATTTTTCCAGAGTTGGGAAGAAAATGAAAAGCTCTTTCTTTTATGGCCAAATTATTATGCAAAATTGTATGAAGTCCACAGCAAGAAAAACAATGCTTATAAAACACAATTCTCCTCTGAGCCTTACTGAAGAAATCTAGTTTTTTAAAAAATGATACTTTCAAACTTATTTTCCTACAAAAATGCCAAGTAAGAACATGAAAACACTTGGAAATGTTGGAGATGCTTAAAGTATTAGGGAGCTCAAACTGAGGTCCTGCTTTCCCCATTTGCTATGTATTAGTTTGAATTAGATTCATAACAGGGGACGCCTAAGAGTCAAGATATTAAAAGTATAGTTCTGAAAATTCAACATTAATTACAAAATTGTGAATATCCACTATGTGCATGACACTATATATAAGATCATTAAAGTAGCTGCTTATTTTACCAAGAAATATCTCACAGAAATGTTAGATGATTGCTATGCTATTAAAACAAAAGATCATTTATTAAAATGATTCAGATGACAGAAAACAAAATACTGAGAAAGAAGGCTAAAAAGGAGTAACCTATACTAATATTCAAATCATGAGACAGCCAGCAGAAGTTTAAGTGGGAGAATGTTTCCTTACAAAACTCTGCCTTATATGTCAATGAATCTCTTCTTTTAGAAGACTTCCATAAAAGAGTAAGAAAACCAGTTTCATTTTGGAATAACATACAAAGGTTATTCAATAAGGTAGATAAATACCGCCTTTAAAAAAAGACATACCTGATTTACACAAAATTTTAGGGAACATGTTTACTACTTTTTAAAAAATCCCCTAACCGATACAAAGTGTCAGTTTACTTAAAATTTTATCTCAGTAAAGTGACTTCAACATTTCCTTTCCGTAATTTACCAAGTTTTACCTGTGGATATAATAGATACCTGAAAGTTAAGTAATTCTCAAAACTGTATTTGTCTGAGTTAGAGGACTACAAAGACCGAAGAACCTACATCTTAGATATCTGTATCACCTTCAACAAATTATGTCACCCTCAGAAAATCCCTCCCACCCCAGTACTCAAGCATGTAAGAGGGTATTTCAATTATAATCACTTCAATGATCACTATTAGAATTAGGACAAGCAACTTCACTCTTGATTATTTCAGTATATTGGGGAATGATGGATGCAATAGAAAACAACTCCAACTGAGGAGTCTTAAAAGATGCAGTTATTGAGCAGGTAGTAAAATATTCCAGTGGAATTTTTTTGTTGTGACACAATTCTTTTTTCAAACATTAATATCTTTTTTCCATGATTCAGTTACAGAGAAAAGCTTATGTTCTAATTACAGAGGTGAAAATTTGGAATTCATTTAATGCATTTTTCTTCTTTATGCTTCCAAGAATTAAAACCACATAGAAACACAAGCCTGGGTTTGCTAAACATTGTACTATAAGTGAACTGTTACCGTTCAGAGGAAAATGCTATCTGCATAGAACAGTGGCTTTAACACAGGAAGGAACAAAAATAATCCAAGTTAATGTTTTGGCCTCTCTTCCAGTTCCCCTGTTACTTGCCCACTACAACATACACACATAAACACAACTTTTTCCACCAAATAAAAGCAATTTTTAGCTGGAAACAAACACGGATGTTTTTCATGTGTGCATATTGCATCAAATGTTGTTCAGTACGGATAAAAATGAAAGTCAAAATAATCGTTCCAAAACCACAATTCAATATACTAAACTTTACTATGTGAAACAATTTCAGTTTTTGGCTGCCTGAAAACTTGTAATCCATCCATACTGATAAGTGTGTAATACCCAAACTCTTTTATTATATCAAATGTGTAGTGCATACGCATACATACCACACATACACACCATCTTCCCACTTTTCACAGGGCTCTACATTAACATTTGCTCTAATGTGGTGAGATTTGGAAATATTAAAAATCACAAGCATTTCCAGATGACCTTTCAACCTTAACGTTCAATGCATAACTTTGGGATTAAAAATGCAGATTTCAGTATCCAGTGGCATTTCCAATGATTATTATCCTTGAGGTTAAATTTAATAGTTTGAGGAGAAAATAACCAGTAAGATTTTCCTAAAAGTGAAAGGGAAAATTTGAATGAAACATTTCATGCCTCCAAATCAAGAACGTCAAATTTTATCAATTTACTGAAGTTCAATATAAATAACACCAGCTTTACTGAGGCTGTTAAATATTATGTAACACCAAGTAAATTACATAAAATTACATATGTCAAATACTTTTTTCTGTTTATTAACACCACAGTCAAACGTGAATATTAATATAGAGCCTTCTCTGCCAAAAGAGTATAAAAATCCTAAATTTAATTAAATTTAGGGGCCTTCACCAAACTTGCTGCAAGTTTGGGGACATGAATATCCAACAGCCATAAAGCTGTGAAAGCCCCTATAAGGAATAAAATAAATCCCACTTGCCTCAGACTGAACAGGGCAACACTGAGACTCAGCCTCAGCCTGTCCTATGGCAGGGCTATAGGAAGAAGAAAATTTTAATTTTAGAAAAACATTACCCAATTAATTTAAAAGACATGCATTAAAAAAAATCCCAATGACCAAGCAAGCAAAGGAAAAAAGAGTAGCTCTTTAAAAAAAAAAAAAATCTATTGTCCATTATAATTCCACTCTGAGCCCATACTTTTATTGGGAATCTCGCCCACCCCTGCAAATAACTAAATTTAATTAAACTGAGTTTAAGTTCAGTATGTGACTTGATCAGTGGAACAGGAGTGCTCAAAGAATATTTACCCCATTCCTAACAGTAAAAGTGTGAAAGATTGCTAAAATAGTAAGTATTCAAATCAAATGATATCCAGCAGTCACTCAAAAGTTGATCCTCACCTGCTGGTCTTGTTACTGTCATACACACAATAGAAACTAGTGCCAGACAAAAATCGTTTGTTTTTTTTAAAGAAAGTGGTAACAGTGGATGTAAGGTAGAGCCAAAACTGGCAGCTCCATTAATCTTACAACTTCCTAAATTATGGCAATCACAATGCCTGCCGGTATATATCAAGTCCCCAAAGCTGTCTTCTGTGAGGGCAGATGAAGTTTATTTCAACTCAACTCCATCTATTCTTTAAGAAAGCGTAAGTCAGAGTTAATTATTTCAACATAATTTGTTCCACTCGTGATTTAACCACATTATGGACCCCAGAAGCAATTAGGTAAAAGATATTTTCTAGAAGCTTAATTACGCTCTGATGCATGCACAAATTACACATTAAATATACCAAATGGGCACCGTCTGAGCCATATACCTACAAAATACAAGAGATGAATGATGTGCCTAAGTGTTATGCTTAACATTTTGAATTAACTTTTAATTAGAATTCTATCACTTCTTTAAAAGTGGCAATATTTTCTCCTTTCTGACCTCAGAAAGCAACAAACCTCAATATATTGGTTCTCTTTGCATTAAATGCAAATCAAACTTTGCATAATTTTTGAAACATTACTAACCCATTTTTTTTCCTCTTCCTGATCCCTCTCCCCCACTGCTATAATCCATTCGTAGTTTGCTGATAAGCCTGTACATGAAATGCTTGAGAGACGTTTGGTTTGGGAGAATATTTCCTATTTAATAATTCTAAATTTAATTATGCCATTTTTACCTTAAAGATTTTCAACACAGGTCTTTCTTTGGCAGTATTTTAAACATGCTGCCAAATCTAAGAAGTATATAATTTCAAAACTATTTACGTAGACAGGCGTTTGGTGAGAAAGGGGTAGAGACTTGGCTGCTGGCAGCAGGAAGAAATGCATTCTTGGCGATACATGCATGTTGCCTTTTCAAACTATGAAATTTTTTGACCCTCAAAAATAGCACAGGAAAAAAAAAATAGCACAGGAGCTGTAAAACCACTGGAGCAAAATAGCAGATTTAAAATAACACTCAGCTTTGTTAATACTTACAATGTTTTGTTTAAGATGAATGACTTTTACTTGTCACTTATATACACTCTTTTATGATAATTAAAACATCTTTCAGTATTTTCTTAACATGGTTAAAGCTTTCTTTTGTTTAAACAAAACTTCAGATTCTGTGCCTTATACCTACACCTTCACATAAAGGTTATAAAGAAATGTTATTTTCTTAGCCGTCTTAACTTTATACTGAGGAAAACTAAACCTGAGTTCATGATATATTAATAATTATACTTTGTACAGGTCATCTGATACTTAGTCATAAAAGTACTCTGCAAAAATGAAGATCAAAAAAATGGATGCCAAAAAGAGGTCAACAAGGCTATTAATATATGAGACTCGCAACATAAGATACTGAGTAATAGCAGTCATCTCTACAGAAAAGTTCTCCATAGAGCACAGTTGAACATTCAAATTTCCAAGGATGAAAAGGTTAACAGTAAAAAGCCACTTAGGCTTAATAATAACAGAAGGCAGCCATTTAATCAAAGAAATAATGTAATCTTCCAGGAACATAATAAAATAAAAAATTTCAAATCCATCTGTTAACCATCTTAACAGAGGCACATGTAGATTCTCATCATTACATTAGAATATATACCAGTCATTAACAGTACAGAAGGCTATTACTGCATGCACCTAAGCTTCTAGAAGTTTGCACCTGAAAAGCTTCTGAGGTCCACACAGTACCGCAGTCTCAAAAATAATCGGAAGGAAATGAATGGGTCTGGCACTAGGCTCTAAACATCAGCAGGAAGGAGGGAATATTAAGGTTTACATTTCAAATATCTATGATAGCTAACATATATTGACACACCAAGGGGGTGGAAAGGTGACATAATACAAAGATTTCATACCCATGTAATGACTCATACGTATATCTAAGTTTTTCTGTCAACTGAAGGACTAACATACAATTCTACATATACTGTCCAGTTTAATACATGCAGCTAAGGAACAACCTACAATTCAAAGACAGAATCCAATGATATATCAAAACTGCATTGGTATAACTACGAATTTTATTATGTGGACATCTACTGTGGCATGCATCTGTACAAACCTTTCAGGCAGTGGTCCACAGCTGGGTTATGAATAAAAAGGCATAAATTTTTCTCTCTTTTATTACAATGAAGGTTAACAGTACAGAAAAGTCACATGACCTTGGTGGGTCAGATTTCTTAAACCCTGAAACATGAGGAACTCTAAATACATTAAATATTGTTACACATTCAGACTTCCAATGTACAGGTACTTGAAGACAGTTACAGCCCTCACCAAGCTAGGTTGGGGACATGAAGTCCAACAGCATCTGAAATGCTGTGAAGGCATAACTTTACAAATAGCAACATAAGCTTACAGAACTTGCCTTTATTAGGGTGGTATGTTCATGTAATTCCAGCGCCTTCACAATATAACGAACCAAATTTACTATACTTCACTTCTAAAAACCTAGATGAAACATGAAAAAGAAGCCATACAGTATAAATTGCAACTTCAGGAAAAGTTCCTGCTTTATTATTCCAAATAAATTTTCCCATGTAAAATAAATGTCCAATAGTTCCTGGTATGTGGGAAGATAATGTTTGTTAAAGTCACAATGAAGCCTTATTGACGGAAGCTTGGCTATATAAACAGCACAAGTTGAGAAAAGGTTTAATCTCCAAACCTATTAGACTGGATTGAAGTAAGATCAGTAACGGCCACCTTGCGACATTACAGGAGGTCTCATTCCCATCGGAGGTCGAGGAGGCCCACCTTGGTAAGGGGGCACCATTGGCGGTCCCTGCCCATACGGCGGCATAGCACCAGGAAGATAACCTGGCATGCCTTGATGATGACCACCATACTGACCTAAAAAACACATTTAAAACACAAAAAAATAGACTGAGTCTGAGCATTGTACTTTTAAATGCAATGCATTTTTCAGATAAATCTGTTTTATGTGTACACTCAGAAAATCCACTAAATAAAATAAACGTAAAAAGAGGAATACCATGAGGCGGCATTGGGGGTCTCATTCCTTGTTGCTGTGGGATGCCTGGCTGTGGTGGCATCATACCTCCAATTGGTCCAACAGGTGGATTACCAATGGGAGCCTGTCCTGGTCGAGGAAGATTACGTTGATATTTAGGTAACTGTGCTCTTCTCTCTTCCTAGGAATAAAAATATGTGAATGTGAAACATCTGAACACAGAGAGTGTTAAGCATGAAGGCAAGCATCTAAAGTCTTTATAGAGTGAGAGTGATTTTTAAATGTTCCCGTACATGCCAATTACTTTCACCCCACAAACCAGTCCAACTACTTAAAATCTTGATGCCTTAAGAAAACTTTAGCTATTTTTATATTTGAAACATGTTATATTGAACAACTTTCCAGAAATTATAAATTGCTTCAGCAAGAAACTGTGTAATGAAGAAGGTATATGGACTGCAAGGAACCTGCAGATTCTATCTCACACTTGTTTCTTCAATTAATTAAATTTATGAACAACAAAAATAATTTTTGAGAGAATAAGAACCCAACTCACTGTCTTCTTTTAGAAACAGTCTTAGGGGGGATGTATCTAAGATCAAAACATGCAATATTCACTTTGTTTTGTGGTTCTTAAAAATCAGAATGGTAAAAATCACTTAGCATTCAATCAGATCATAAGACCACTGGTATACAAATTAAAACTTTTCAAATGGACAAGTTGCTACCACAGTACTCAATCAAACTCTGCTAGTAAGAAATGTAAACAACTTACCAGCGATATATCCTCATCTGGATGGATCAACTTACTGGTTGCACTGGTCGTCGTAAGTGTAGCAGGCTTACTTGTTATTGAAGCTGCTGGTTTAGCTGCAGTGCTATTTGTTGTACTAGTGGTTGAAGCTGTAGACTGTGTATATGCAGGGAATGTAGGCTTTGGGGGTTCTGTAGTTGTTGCAGGGGTGCTATTTAAGGGCTTGAAATCTGTACCAACAGGTCCTTGGACAGCTGCCTGAGCCTGTAAAACATTATCTTTCATCAACAAAACTTCAAAACCCAAAACTGAATATATCTACTACCTATTTAACTTAAAAACAAGACACTAACATTCAATAAGGGACAAAACTTAAAGTTAAAATCATGATCAATCCACAAAATTCAAGATAACACATAATACCAAAAGATGCACATCCAAAACACAGCAGTGGAAACAAGAAACAAGTTAGACTACTTATGTAACTTCTCAGATATCATCTATCTCCTCACCAGAAATTACTTAATTTACAAAGCTTCGTATTTATTCCTAACTGAAGAAATATATTATCATATAATGGAATAGCATATTTTCTATTATCATCATTCTAAATTCCTTCTTAAAATTAATCTACCAAGGAGCTCAAAAAAAAAAAAAGAGTTAGAAATTATAGAATACAAATGTTTGGATAAATTTCAGTTACTAAGTATAGCATAAATAATAACTACCAATGGTGACACATTAAAGATATGTCCTTCAGAAGTATTCTTTATATAGTAATACAACGGCCCTCCCAATTAACAATGGCTAGATTATTATGATGGACTAAAGGGTTTAGTAAGCTTTTAAGTATAAAGTTACCAAGTAATAAATTTGTTACTTTTCATAACACTGAACATCTGAAACACGTAAACTAGGTCAACTTTTAGAACCAAATGCAGAGTACTAAATTTCCTTACGTTATATGTGATGCATTTAGATTAAACAGCATAAAACAGAATAGCTTAATCATGCATCAGGCTAACCATTGGCCACTAAAATGCATTTACTGCTTACATGCTTTTAACCCTTTAGAACCATAGGAGTTTGGGGTATATTTTTTTCTATTAGTGTGCGGTTCAAATTTTCAAATACCATTGATTTATAAGCCATTAATTTTACTTTAAAAAAATTAAACATAATATATTTTTGGGAAAAGATTTAGTTTTAAAGTAGGGTCCAAAGGGTTAATGAAGTTATAAAGCCATTTTTAACAATTTTAAACTGCAACTTCCTGCGTACTTGTGCTGCGCTAGGAAACAGAGCTTTAGAAGACGCAGACAGACTTTCTGAATTGGATGAAGCTGTACTTGAGCTTGTTACAGGTGTCCCCATCTGTAGCATAAAAGAAAGGAAACAATGAAAAGTCTCCAAACAAATGGGTGAAAATAAGCCACGTGGTAGACTTTTTTTTCAGTATAGATTGCATTTTTCTAAATGCAAAATACAATGCAATCAAATCTGTTTTATATATAGAGGCAGGCAGTTAATGCACTTACAATAAACAGTGACACTATGAGCCTCAAAAAAACTTTTTAAATTCTACACCAATAAACCTAATTAACCACAGGTTTTTTCCCCTAAAACTAATGTTTTACACTATGATATTTCAAAACTGGTACCTTAAACTGAGAATTATGATGCATTATTGACACTTCAATCCAATTCTCCATCGATAACTACAATTTTTGCCAAAAGTTTAATAGGATAAACAAAAAACAATAAACAAAATCCCCCCACATCGAAAACATAAGTTAATGTACTTAAAAAGTAATGCTTTTAATTTAGGAACTACAAACAGAAAAAAATTTGAAAAAAGGAAACATCTAAGGGATAATTTTAAGGTGAACAATAAAGAACATACATCCTGAGCGTCTCAATTCTGAATGAATTAAATACATCTGCTTAACTCTGAATCAAACTGGGGGGAAAAAGCAAAGGTAACAACCATTATATACATGCTATATATAAAAGAAGGACTTTTTGCTTCTGAGTTCTGGGGAGAAAAAAAAAAGGACGAGTAGGAAATATGAGTGTGACTAGGTCAAAAGACGTTAAATGATGCCCTTCCAGCAACAGTGAGGCACTACTGTCTGTCACAATTCTAGACTAAAGGAAGAGCCCAAAAATTATTTGCTAAGGTCTTAGGATTTTTCATCTTTGACTTTGGTTTTCATTCTACTCATAGCTCATTAGGTAAAGGAGGACCTCATAACATTTTTATGTATTTAAGTTCCCAGAAATTAAATTTTCATTTCTAACTAAAGCTAAGAATAACCAGAGTTCACAACAACGAAAAAATAACATACTATACTCTTTTCTGGTTCCAGTCAACCTTTTATGAGTAAAGGAAATCAATGTGTGCAAAAATGGAAGAGAACGCCACTTCTTCAGTATAGTTAATAAATTGTATTAAGAAGATTACAATTTTTAAAATGACTTGACATTTTCAAAGAGTTCAGTGAATAACTCCACTTTACCTTGAAATATAAGTGCACTCTTTTTCAGAAATTTCACCTTACCTGTCCTGCACTGGGGAAAAGAGGCTTAGTAACTGGAGGCTGTGGAGCTGGAACTGTTGCTGTTGGTGCAGGTGGTCTGTTAAGAATACCTGGCGCTGAAACAGCCTGTGCTTGAGTCATTGGAGGAATTCCAGGACGTGGAACAGGAGGGGGCATACCTGCAGAGAAGAAATACTGGAGTGGGACCCGGTTGCTGAAACATTTAGTTTAGAAAAAATACTTCCTCAAAACTTTGCCATTAAAACATACTAAATTAAATTTAAAATGATTCTAGGGAATTCCCTGGCAGTCCAGTGGTTAGGACTCGGCTTTCACTGCTGTGGCCCGAGATCAATCCCTGGTAAGGGAACCAAGATCTCATAAGCCGTGCGGCACAGACACACACACAAAAAAGATTCTATGCTACAAAGTTATCAATACTGACGACGGACTGCTGAACTCAATGAAGCTCAAAGTACTTAGGCACTTGCCCCCTTGGAACAGTTTTGCCTCCAACTTTCCACACCTTTGCGTCTCTTCAGAATTTTGGGACATGAAAGATACCACTAGAAACCCTGTATATGGGTAAAGCCAACAATTAGGCTTACTGATATTACTGATACAGCGAATTTTTGAAACATATAGAATTATTTCAATCATCTAACATGTTTCCAGAACTCTAATGCAAACTACAGTAAAAACTGTTAATAGGTCATATACCCATAAAAATTTTTCCAGAAACTAAGTTATTCCTTTAAGTGTGCTTTAAATACACAAATTTTCCTAAAATATACCACTAGGCATTCTTTGAAGTTCCTCAATGTAACTTAAAACTTTTACTGACTTCACATTACCAAGTGAACACAGGTTATTTTTCTGTATTCATTTAAATGCCTAAAATTCTCTCAGAGCATGATGTACGTGAAGCTGTTGCCTATAAATTAATGGTTGCACTGGCATGATTCATATTTTGCTGCTGCTTTATTTTTCTGTTCCTTTTACACTATCACTTGAGTACATTTGAATCTGGCTATAGACTGCAAACCAAACTTGCTAGGATTAAAATGCTAGGCAATGGACTCAGAGAGCCTCATGAAGACCTCTGTGGCACATTTACTGGGCTAACCAAATCCCTTTCCCCACACTGTAGGCTAAAAAGTAAAGATACTTTATTTCCCAGGCTTCCCTGCACCTAGAAGCTCCATTAGACCTATTTCTGGCCAATGATATGTAAAAGGCTAAGGAGATTCTGGGAAAGTTACTTTGTTCCCCAATACAAGAAAAAGGAAAGCACCCTTTCTTGCCTGAGATCTTATAACTACTGAGTTACATGTCTGAGAGAGAAAGCTAAGGTTGGTAAAGTGGAAAATTTTTAAAGTATGGGTTCTTGTTATCACTGGAGCCACTGAGTCTACCACTTTTAGGTTGAGTGAGATAATAAATACCTACGTTGTTTAATAGTTTGTTGGATTTCTCTATTACTTGTTAAGAGTCTCTAGTACTTGCCTAAAATATTCCTAACAGATATAACCACTCTTTTTTTTTTTTTTTTTTTAATTTTTACGCTTTATTTATTTATTTTTGGCTGTGTTGGGTCTTCGTTTCTGTGCGTGGGCTTTCTCTGGTTGTGGCGAGTGGGGGCCGCTCTCCATTGCCGTGCGCGGGCCTCTCACTGTCGCGGCCTCTCTTGTTGCAGAGCACAGGCTCCAAACGCGCAGGCTCAGTACTTGTGGCTCACGGGCCTAGTTGCTCCGCGGCATGTGGGATCTTCCCAGACCAGGGCTCGAACCCGTTTCCCCTGCATTGGCAGGCAGATTCTCAACCACTGCGCCACCAGGGAAGCCCATAACCACTCTTAAGTCACAGGCTCAGTGACTCATTCTGGTTGCTTTGAGGACTACTTTTACTATTTCAAAACTCGGAACTCAAAACAAAACGAGATCATCACATTTCTCACAGTAATTTTAAAAAGAAGTCACTGGGGCTTCCCTGGTGGCGCAGTGGTTGAGAGTCTGCCTGCCAATGCAGGGGACACGGGTTCGAGCCCTGGTCTGGGAGGATCCCACATACTGCAGAGCAATTGGGCCCGTGATCCACAACTGCTGAGCCTGCGCGTCTGGAGCCTGTGCTCCGCAACGAGAGGCCGCGACAGTGAGAGGCCCGCGCACCACGATGAAGAGTGGGCCCCGCTCGCCGCAACTGGAGAAAGCCCTCGCACAGAAACGAAGACCCAACACAGCCAAAAATAAATAAATAAATAAATAAATTTATTTAAAAAAATAATAAGCCAGGAAATATATATCTGTGCTCTTCCACAAAAAATAAAATATAAAATAAAATAAAAAGTCACTAACTTATAGAAACTTTAAAATTACACCAATTTTAAAACTGCACCAATGCCCACAAATCTACTGTCTAAAATACTTAAGAATAAAGCACTTCTGTCATATTAAAAAGGAAACTAACATTTCATACCTGGTGGCATACCAGGCATCAGAGGTGGTATTCCCGGTCCAGGTGGCATCATCCCACCCATTGGCATCATTCTATTAGAAAGCAAATTTCAAGAGACAACTAAAGTTAATTAACAGTATAAAACATTAGAAAATATTTTGGCTAAAGCCGGAAACAATAGATAAGACTTGAATTTGACCCCTAATACTGAAATCAATCAAGCTGAAAGAACACACAACACACTAAAACAATTCTATCAAAATAAATTCCCTAAAAACCAGCAAACTCTTTGGTTTACCAGTAAAATAGGGGAAAAAATTCAGTCTTTGTTAACAGAACAATTTTAATACATTTAAAGTCACTGAGAACAATTATTATACTCTCCTTAATATAAACAAGAGGCCTTATCCAAAACGTGTGTAACTGGAAAACAAAATCACCTTTTGTCTCACTTGGAAAATATCCACAGAATATTAATCAAAAAAACAAAACAAAAAAATCCTCTATATTTTAGAGTTATCAGATTTTTTCAAAATGAAAATACTGAATGTACTCTGTGGAGTAAAGATTTGTTTTGGACAGGCACGGAAAAACTACCATCAAAATTAAAGATAATCAAAAGTAAACTCAGAATCCCTACTTTTCATGTACAAAGTTCCTAACACTAAACCAGGACTTAAAAACACAACCCATATTTGTTTTCCTTTCCTTAAAAGAGCTCACCTTCAAATATCAGTGTCCAATTCACTTAAAGAATTACAAGTTTGTGAATTAATGATTTAGGATTCTTATCAGAATAACTTCTATATATAGATTTTATTAGAAGAAAAATCAATTACCTTCTATAGTAAGAGAGCACGTAATTTGGCAAAGGAATATATACTCTTTCTTAAATATCAACCCTTTTTACTAAGTCCCCTTACTTTTAGCAGTTTGGGGAAAACAGCTGCACAATTAGAAAATGCTTGGTTTATATGAGTCTATTACGATTTCCTCACAGATGTTTTAGTTCCCTCCTTTAAGAGATCTGTGTCAATCAGTTTGCAAAGTTTAGAAGTTTTAGTGAGGAAGATTAGAAAACTTCTGAAGTCAACTTAATAGATACCATTAAACACACAAAAAAATGACATTATGATTATACCTCCTGAATTACATTACGAATGAGATGCTTACATGTTTTCACCGCAAAATGACTGGGTGTATTTTCTCTGATGATGCAATCTGTGAAAATGTATGACAAAATCAAAATCTAACTGATTTTCAAAATACAGTGGGAAAGTGTATTGTATACCTCTCACATCCAACAATACTTAAATAAAAGTGATGGGCACGAGCACCTCATATTCATTTTAGTTCTTGATGCCTTGACAAATAAATCATTTACAGAGTTTGCTTCTTGTCACAACTACAAAGTGTCATGGACAGTTTTGAATCTCAGAAACTCAAATCTACAACCAACTACTTTAATTACATCAGATGCAACTGAAGCAGATGGCTGCCTACATACATCATAAAACCCAAAAATCTATTCTCTTCAGAGTCAAATTTATATTCCTTAAATTTATTAGTAGATCCCTTTATTAGGTAAGTTTAGTAGTTACAGAGCCCATACCTTTTAGAAGCAAAAAGAAAAAAAAAAACAGCAAAGTAACATTTAAGTGATGTAACACACCCAAGTTGAAAAAGATCATTACTAGGCACAAGCCCACAAGTCAATTAAAAGAGTTTTCTTACCCAGGTGGCATTCCTGGCATAACTGGTGGCATTCCTGGCATCAGAGGAGGAACACCTGGCATTAATGGAGGTATGCCTATAAACAAGAATTTCAACCAAAAAAATAAAAAAGGGTTAAGAGGAAAAAATTAATACTTCTAAACTGTGTCAACAAAGACCTGAGAACGTTAAATTGTAAGAAGCCTTATGTGCTACCTGGAGGCATTCCTGGTGCTCCTGGAACTGGTGGTAGTCCTGGTTGTGCCATTGGGGGGATATAACCTTGTTGAGGTTGAACAGGCTGTGGCTGAAATGAAGTTGAAGCTGCAGAGTCATCATCATCATATTCATCAGAATCCTCTTGTTGTTTCTTTTTTTGACTCTCTGCTAAAAAAAGTTTAAATTAATTTTTCCAATAGAGTAAAAAAAGAAAACCTAAGCAAGTTTAAGACGTTCAACATTTAAAAATTTTATTTCAGTGCAACTAGCTCCCGAGAGATTTTTCTTCCAAAAAAAACTCAGTTAACACTGCTCTTTACTCTTCAAATGTTTTTTCAATCTGTATTAAGCAAGAAGGTTAACATCCTTTCCCTATTCTATGGCAGGTAAAGAACATTTTCCTAAAGCAGTTATACTTTAAAAAAGAGCTTTCTATTCCACTCCAAAAGGTAAACTATGAAAACTAGTCTGACCTCTCCGTAATGCTTTTCAAAACAAAAGATTTCATAGGTTATTAGTAAGTTTCTATCATTGGGATAGGAGAGGGCCGCAAATCCCAAGTCAAATACACCGCTAAAAAGATTTACAATTAGTGGTTTCATAAATCAAAACAAGCTACCTTCCTTTTCAAAGGCCTCAACACTTGCTAAATCCACCTGCAATTCAGTTATGAGTAAAAATATTATAAAATGTATGGAATGATCCAAATGCTACCACATATACAAATAAAATACATTAACTTCGAACATAAGACCAAAAAAAAAAAACCCTCAAAATTGGAATTCTGAATGGACCTAACATCTACCATTAAATTTATACTTGAAAATATTGTAATAATACTCTCACTAGTTAAGCTGTATCAAGAAAAAGCATACATCTTAGTATTTACCTTGTGTTTTCTGTTCAAGAAGTCGTCTTCTTTCATCCATGTCTTTTTCTGGAATACCTTCCATACCATATATTTCCAACTCTATGTCTGTTCTCCCAGGTATTGCATTTGGTACTGCATCTATTGTCTCTTTATGCACCTAACATTAAAAAAAAAAAAAAAAAAAAAAACCCACACAAACAAAACAGAAACCTTCCATTAGATAGACAAAAGTGCCTCATGAAAGTCTTTTAAAGAGTAATTTTAAATTACTCAGAGACCACTTAGTATAATGGTTAAGAATGACTGGTTCCATAGTGAGACTATGTGGATTCAAGCCCCAGCTTTATGGCCTACTAGCTATGCGAGATTAGGCAAATTCTTTGACCTAAGTCTCAGTTTACTTCACCTATTCAGCACCTAACTTCTGGGGTCATTTTTAGGATTAAAAAAAATACTGTGGGGCTTCCCTGGTGGCGCAGTGGTTGAGAATCTGCCTGCCAATGCAGGGGAAACGGGTTCGAGCCCTGGTCTGGGAAGATCCCACATGCCGCGGAGCAAACTAGGCCCGTGAGCCACAGTTACTGAGCCTGCGCGTCTGGAGCCTGTGCTCCGCAACGAGAGAGGCCGCGACAGTGAGAGGCCCGCGCACCGCGATGAAGAGTGGCCCCCGCTTGCCACAACTGGAGAAAGCCCTTGCACAGAAACGAAGACCCAACACAGCCAAAAATAAAAATAAATAAATAAATAAAGAAGCTTTCATTTAAAAAAAAAAAAAATACTGTGTATGTAAAGAGCACTTGGCAATGTGAAGCACACAGCAAGGGCTCAATAAACAATTTCAAGTTTACCTTATAACCTTGATTGCTTGAATTATTAACAATGAACTAAAGTGCTACTCAAATCAGAGAAGTGTGAAGTCTGAACTAAGTAAAGCTTATGAAGTCTTAAAATTAAGTATTAGAATAAAGTAAACTTTCCAAGAATGTATCCTGAGACAGCTAGTAGCTACAAACCACAAAAGTGACGTTTCCAATTAGCACTACCCGTAACTAATGAGTCACCTGAAGAGCCTAACACTGCCATAGCAGTGATCCTGTCACCTTCCATCTCTGAATTTATTTGGCAGATCACAAAAAGAAGTCCTTCAGAGGTTTTATTGTAAAACACTGGGGATCTAGCACCTTTTTTCACTGTATGGTTTTTGCTAGATCAAACATTTCTAACCCTCAAACGCGAATAACTTTTGCCAATATGCTAAAATCCCTGTCGGTCTTGGTTTCTTACGCAAAAGGTATTAACTTAGGCTAAAGGATGTCAAAATAGTTTGCCTAAAATATCAGCTTCACCTGGAAGCTTATTAGAAATGCAAATTCTACACCAATAAAAATTTTTAAAAAAATAAATAAGAAATGCAAATTCTCAGGCCACACCTGAGCCCTACTGAATCAGAAACTCTTGGGTGGAACCACAAATATATCTAACAAGACTTCAAGGTGATTCCTTTGCACACTCAAGTTTGAGAACCACTTATTTAGGTTAATGACTTGGATATATTGGTCTAAGTAATACTCAATTTTTCTTTCCTTCCAAGACACTTTCATGGAAGAATAGAAAGGTAATTAAAGAAAACTAAGTATTTTCCTGGAGGAATATCTCAAAGATTTTAAAAAGTGATATGCAAATCTAATTCACAAATTATCTTATTGTGATTAAAAGATCCATGAATAAAGCTACTCAATGAGTGACAATCACCATTTTCTAAATTTTTTGGAATATGTTACTTCTCTTGATGAAGGCAGATGAAGTAACTCATATATATGTTCTCTGAAAAAATACAATTACATTCACATACACATTAACTAGTTTTCACTACATTTCTAAGTGATGAAGGAAAGAAATACCTTAATTAAAAGGTATTGCAAAGAGAAGAAAAAATAACACCATTCACTCAAAATCTTCCCAACCTTATGTTACAGCCAGAATTAGATTTCTTAGAGTCTTACGTAGTAGAAATTAGTATGGTCTCGGCTGAAAAGATAGGAGCAAACATTGATGTAAAACATCTAAACTACTAATGTCCTAAACTAATCTATAAAACTCCAGCATGTGTCTGATTTAACTGCCATGCCTATCTCACAGGCTGCTGTGAAATTATGGTAAGAACATATAAACAAAAGCACTTAGTCAATTAAAGATTATTACTAATAGTTTCTTAACTAATCTCCTTCCAGCTTCCACTCCATTTCTCTGCTCTTCTCTATAGTACAACTCCTTGAAATAGCGCCTCTACTTTCCCCTCTCAGTTTCTCTTGCAAGCATTCCTATCAGCCTTTCATCCTCTTCATTCTAGGAAATCACTCTTGGCAAGTAACCAATGACCTCTACTTTGATTAATCCAATCTTAGTCCTGTGCTTAACTAACCTACCACCAGCATTTGACTTAATAACTCACTCCTTGAAACACTTCATTTGGCTTCCACGGCACTACTCTCTTGGTTTTCCTACCTTTTCAATCTTCTTGATTGGTTTCTTTTAACCTTCTGACCTCTAAATGCTGGGAGTGGCCCAAGGTGGTGTCCTTGGCACCACTTTTCTATCTATATTCTACTCCCTAAGGACACATAATATCATGGCTTAAAATAGCCATCCTTATACTGTATCCCCCCAAATTTCTATCACCAGCTCCAACCTCTCTGAACTGCAGACCTGTAGATTCAACTGCTTATATGACATCTTCATCTGGATATTCAACAGACCTTCTCAAAATCTCAAAACTAACATACCCACACTCAAAATCAACATAAGATGATCCTGATAGCCTCATCCCTAAGTCTATCCTTCCTGCAGCTTTCCACATTTCAGTACAGTCGTCCCTTGGTACCAAGGCATGATTGGTTCCAGGACCACTCCCCCCAATACCAAGGATGCTCAAGTCCCTTATATAAAATGGCGTAGTACAGTTAGCCCTCTGTAGCCACGGATTCTGCACACGTGGATTCAACTTACCTAATTTCAATCGCGGTGTAATACGCAGATGTGGATGCCAAGGGCCAAAAGAATACAGTAACTCACTTTTCACATTGCTCAGGCCAAAAACTTTCAGATCATCCTCCACTCCTCACTTTCTCATACTCCACATCTAATTCATCAGCAAATTCTCTGTCACCATCACCTCTTGCCTGGTCTCCTAAGTGGTCTTACTGCACTCTACAGTCTACTCTCAACCCTGCAGCCAAAATGACTCTTTAAGAAGTGTGCTAAAGCATGTTACGTCTCAATTAAAACCTCCCATTTCATTCAGTATTAAAGAAAATGGCCTACAATAGCCTGCAAGCCCTCCTATGTAAAGTAGCACATTGCTGCCCTTGCCCTCAATATAGGAGAATGCTCCTGACGTGAAGGTCTTTCATTTGCTGTTCCCTGGAATCTCTCCCTCACCTCCTTTCAGATCTCTGTTCAGATGTCAGTTTCTCATTCAGGCCTGTACTACCTTGTGGCCCTCCGCTACCTAGTTTTAACCCTTACCCAGTTTTAGCTTTCTGTCACATATCAGCATAAAATTAAATATTTATAGGTTGTTCTCCTCCACAATGTAAATCTAAACTCCACAATGATAACTTTGATTTATTCACTGCTGTATATTCAGTGCCTAAAACATTGTACAGTACTGTCTCACAGAAACTTTGTGATAAATGGTAATGATCTGCATCTGTACTATCCAGTACAACAGTCATCCACCAGTCACTTGTGGCTGAGCACTGGAAATGTGACTATAATGTGACTGAGGAATTGAAGTTTTAATTTTTAAATTTCTGTTTAAATAGCCACAAGTAACTAGTGACTAACACAGTGGAAAACTGTGGGTCTCATATTTTTAAATGGATACAGAATTGTTATTATAGCGACATAATTGGAGTGAAACAGATCTTTATAAACTTATTTTTAAACTTGGGGAAGCAATATCTTGTTTTAATTTACCTCCCTGCCTCCTACCAACAGCAGTTTCCAATGAATGGGGATTTGCTCATCTCACATCTCTCTAGGGTCCAATTAGGCAAAACTTCAGGCAGCTCTAGGACTGGCAAAAGTAGAAGAAATAATATTGAATAAAAAAGGTACTTATTAGGGCTTCCCTGGTGGCGCAGTGGTTGAGAATCTGCCTGACAATGCAGGGGACACGGGTTCGAGCCCTGGTTTGGGAAGATCTCACATGCCGCGGAGCAAATGGGCCCGTGAGCCACAATTACTGAGCCTGCGCGTCTCAAGCCTGTGCTCCGCAACAAGAGAGGCTGCGATAGTGAGAGGCCCGCGCACCGCAATGAAGAGTGGCCCCCGCTTGCCACAACTGGAGAAAGCCCTTGCACAGAAACGAAGACCCAACACAGCCATAAATAAATATTTAAAAAAAAAAAAAAAACGTACTTATTAGATCTTCAAAAATATAAATTACAAAGCCCTCCCCACCTAGTAGTGAAAGAACTCAAGAAACCTAGAAATTATTAAATGAAACACCATGCCACCATTCCAAAAGAGGTCCATGGAATAAATGGTAGCCTAGCCCCAGGCAACAGATTATAACAAATCCTTCAAGGACAGTAAGTAATGGCGGTTAATTCTGTACTAATTCTTATGGGATTGGATTTGGTCAGACTGCCCACAAAATTTAAATCACTGATCCTTGTTCTCTTAGCCAAGTACTGAGGAAATACTTCGTGATCTCAACCTAATTGTCACCCATCTAAATCTAGGATAAAAGGTATTGTCAATAATTTAAAGGTAAATACTAGCATAAACTCTTTAAACATGAAAAATCAATTGTTTATCTTCTCAATGGCTAAAAAACAGGGTTTTTTTCTATTTTAAAGCTGACTGGTCATCTTATCTAATCTTTTGTAATAAACAAAAAAAAAACTCTACAGCTATCTAAGAGAAATTCAAGATTTTTTCCCCATGTTGTTTCCAAACTACAAGAGAGCAAAAATTAAATACAGAAGAAACTCCTTACCTGCATGCAATGAATAGCTAAGCCAGGTCCTGTATACAATTTCTTATGACATATATGACATTTAAAATGCTTTGCTTTTTGGTGCTGTATAAGGATCTTCTCATCATCAAAATCTCTATTACAATACCTGATCACTATTGTTAAGGTACAAAAATAGCACAATAATGACACTGCCTATAAAAAATAAATCTGTAATGAAAGAGAACAGCAGTAACATTAAAAACAGGCAACAGCTAAAACCAAGAGTACTTTATATAAACTCTACTTTTGATATTTATTATATAACTAAGGATTAACCTGCCACATAATTTTGGAATTTTCAATGTCCTGGAAGATCACCATATCTCTTCACCACCCCTAAATAAACACATCTCAGTAGGCGATATGGTTTTGTCAAATTCCCGCGTTTCACACAGATTTATATGAAATTAACTTTTCTTTTGCTCAATGTCTCAACATTTACAAATACACACTGTGAACTGGAAGGGTTCAAAATGTTTAAAAAAAAAAAAAACCCAAAGTTAATGTGGACAGAAGTTCAAAAATTAGAAGATGAAAATAATCGAAATACCAAGAATTTACCTAACATTTAAAATTTAATGTTTATATTATTTAGAATCTGAAAATAAGTTCATTGCGACAATTTCCTATGAACAATCCACAAAGTTGCTTGCAATTCCGTACGAATTTGTCGCCCAAGAATGTATTTAAATTCACAGATAAGTTCTGTCAATAATACTGAGAATTCTTCTCTCCCTTGTCAGATTTTCCTAAAAGCACTTTACAAAATCCGTAACCGTTTTTCAACTATTATATAAATAAATGAAGCGTTTCTAGGTACCAGACAGTAAATAAAATCAATTGAAACGTAAAGTTTACTAACGTTTCCGGGGGGAAAAAAAAAAACCGACGCCACGTTTCATTAGTAAGAGGCACTTTCTCACTCCAATAAAACCAGGTAAAAAGATAACAAGAAACCCCACCCTGTAAGAGAACGCTTCTCCAAGATTAAGGCGTCAGTGGGTGGGAGGCGGAAGCTAAATGTTCCCCCCAACCCCCGCAAAAAAAAAAAAAAAAAAAAAAAAAGGGGGGGGTGGGGGGGCATCGAAATCAGGGTTGACTAACATAAGCCTTTACTAAACCACCGATTCTACAAAAAAAAAAAAAAAAAGAAAAAGAAAAAAGTGGGTGACCGACTCCGGAAGCTCCCCCCTGATCCGCCACAGAGTCAATCAGCGTACTATACTGGAAGCAAGTCCCTTTGTTGAACCGTCACCAAAACGACGGAGTGTGGCAGAAGAGTCCTCAGGGGACTCTGTCCTTGGTGAAGGGGGTCCAAGCCGCCTCCCCGTGGGTCAACGCTCGCACCAAACCAAGACCCTCCTGAGTCACGGAGTCCCACGACCCACAATGCCAGAGCTTCTCGCCCCAGGGACCCCATTTTCCGAGAAGCATTCCCAAGTCCGAGTCCAGCCACCAAACCACCGACCCCGAGGCCTAGATCCCACTCTCCGCCATAGGCCAAAGCCAGGCCTCCCCGTCCCAGTCACCACCAACCGGCGCCCCCGCTCGGCCTCGACTTCAAACCGACAAAGGATACCAGCACCACGGCTTCAGCTGCTTCTTCTTCTTGCGACCCATAACTGCGCTCTACCGACAAAAAAAAAGGGAGGAGAAAACAAGCAGGAAAAACTAGCCGAAGAGTCGCTCACGCTCCCGACCCTACCGCCACCACCGCGTCCCACAGGAAACAGCCACAAAATGGCCGACGCCCTCGCTCGCTGCTCTGCCTCCCGTCAGGCACTGCGGCCGGGGGCGGTGCCAGGCAGGGGAGGGTCACATGACGAGGCCTCGCCCTGAGTGGGCGGACACTCGCGCCAGCGGAGGGTCGGCTGCCATCTTGTCCGTGCGTGCAGTCCGGGCTCTCCCGTGCGTGCGAATTGCTCCGGGTTTATTTTGTTTGTAAAAGAGCCGGTGACACGTAGGTGCGCCGAGACAGCGCGAATTGGAGAAAAAAAAAAAACCTCAATAGGTTACCAGAGTAATTCAAGGTAAACTACAAATAAAGGATAATTGAGACAGCGCCCAATTTTTCATTTTGTTTCATTTCCCGGATTACTCCTTTCTGTAGTAAGTGTTGGACGTTTGCCTACTAAGTCGAAGAAGTCGCAGTCTTTGCCTTGTAATTCACAGATCGGTGACGGATGCGTAAACGACGCAGCGTGGCCACCGCGGTGACGGAAATTCGAGGTGCTGCGGAACCTCAGAGGAGGGGAACCTCAGAGGAGGGGAACCGTTTACAGGGCCTTGGCGGTCATTGGGGTATCGAGGAAGGCTTCCTGCAGGGTCAATGGGAGCAAACGAGGTGGAGGAGAGGGTATCTCACTAAGGGCGCAAAAAGTGCACGTCTTTGAGCCTGAGCACCTGAAAAAACACTAGAGATAGTAGGGTTGGAGCTCGTAGTGAAGGGGCTGATGGCAAGAGATAATCCTAGGGAGGCTGGCAAAGGCGACTTCCGGAGATTCTCCAGCAGTCTGAGGAGCTGGATTTTATGCTGAAGTCTCTGGGAAGCAACAGAAGAGTTTTAAGAGGGCAGGTAGAGAAAAACGCAAATAAGAGTATAGCTGGTTAAGAGTCCAGTGCTTGGGTTCATTTTCCACCAGTGCCACTGCCTATTTGCATGGCTTTGGGCAAGCCACTTAAACTTCCTCTGTCTGCACTTAGAGTTTGGCATAGAGAAATAACCAGTAATGTAACTTAGATGTTACTATTAAAAGGAAAAAGTAATAGTAGATATCCATGGAGCACTTATCGTGGGCCAGACAAGGACCCCACAAGCTGCAGGGCGGAGCAGCCAAAAAAAGGGGGGGGGAGCGGGGAGTTGAAGTAATTGACACAGAGTCACAGAGTTAGTAAGTATGAAGCTGAATTAGATTTGCGTTTTAGAAAAAATCGTTTTGCCTACAGTGAGAACAGTGGATTGGTGGAGGCTGAAAGGCAAGTCATAGAGAATGTGACAGTAATCTGGATAAGAGATGAAATTGGCCTGAAGTAGGGAGTGATTATAGAAAAGCATTTATTCATTCTTCCTAAAATAAAAAATAAGATAAATTTAGATGGTGCCCAGTGCTCTACCAAAAACAAAAATGAAGAAAGAAGGTGATGGAACAATATAAGGATGTCCACTCTTGCCACTCTTATTCAACATTGTACTGCAGGTCCAGCCAGGGTGATTAGGCAAGAAAAAGAAGTAAAAGGAATCCAGATTGGAATGGAACAAGTAAAACCATTTCTATTCAGAGATGGCATGAGTGTGTGAATAAAAGAAAAACCCCGCAAAGAAAAAGTAATGTGTTGAAATCCTACCCCCCAGTACCTCATAATGTGACCTTATTTGGAAATAGAGTCTTTACAGAGGTAATAATGCTAAGGTGAGGTCATTGGGGTGGACACTGATGACTGGTGTCCTTACAAAAAGAGGAAATTTGGTTGCAGAGATAGGTATAGAAGAAAACAATATAAAGAGACATAGGAAGGAGACCACTATAAATCAAGGAGAAAAACCTGGAACAGACTTTTCCCCATAGCCCTCAGAAGGAACCAACCCTGTTTTCACCTTGACTTTGGACTTCTAACCTCTAGAACTGTGGGACAATAAATTTTGTTGTTCAGGGTGCAGTGGTTAGGACTCAGCACTTTCACTGCTGGGACCCTAAGGTTCAGTCCTGCAAGCCACACAGCCAAAAAAAAATTTTTTTTGCGTGTGTGTTTAAACCACTCAGTCTGTGGTACTTTGTTAATGGGAACCCTGGAAAACTAATACACTTGGTTATAGAAAATTCTAAGGAATACATTTTTTAAAAATCTAGAGCTAATAAGCGTTCAACAAAGTTCACAGTACAAGATCAATATACAAAAATCAATTGTACTTCTATACACTAGCAACAAGCAATCTGAAAATAAAATTAAGAAAACAATTCTGTTTACAATAGCATTAAAAAGCATAAAAATTAGGAATAAATTTAACAAAAGTTCTGAACTATATTCTGGAAAACCAAAATATTGTAAGAAATTAAAGATCTAAAGAAGTGAAAACAAACAAAAAACAAAACAAAACAACCCTGAGATTAATTGTCCAATAATTTTAGGTCAACAAGTCATCCTCAATTCAATTTTGCAGTATTAAGAGTTCTAGAGGGACTTCCCTGGTGGAGCAGTAGTTAAGAATCCGCCTGCCAATGCAGGGGACACGGGTTCGAGCTCTGGTCTGGGAAGATCCCACATGCCGCGGAGCAACCAAGCCTGTGCGCCACAACTACTGAAGCCCATGTGCCGAGAACCTGCGCTCCGCAACAAGAGAAGACAGTGCAATGAGAAGCCCGCGCACCACTCGCCGCAACTAGAGAAAGCCTGTGGGCAGCAATGAAGACCCGAGGCAGCCAAAGATAAATTAAAAAAAAAAAAAAAAAGTTCTAGAGCCAGAGTGGGTTTGAATGCCACTCTGCCACTTATTAGCTATTTTACCATGGACAAGTTAAGTGATACTGGCCTTGGTTTACTCATCTGTCAAATGGGATAATAATATTTACCTCACGGAGTTGCGAGAATTAAATGAGTAAGTATTTGTAAAGCACTTAGAAGGGTCCTCACACACAGAAACTGCTCAGTACATGTTAGATATTATTTTTCTATATAAAGTTAACATGAGATGTAGGTGTACTTTAATATCTTTGATACGGTGATAGGGTGAAACGTGCAAGAAAAACATGCTTAGGCGTTACAAAATCTTAGAACTAATTCAGCAAACAGTTCTTGAGCACCGTAGGCCATGGGCTAGGACAGAGGATATAGCAGTGAACAAGCTGACATTCTAGTGGGAGAGACATAGTAAACAAATACATAACGTGGGGGTAAGTGCGATGAAGAAGAAGTAAACATAAGGGGACAGGACAGAGACTGATGGGACAGCAGGAGAGGTGCGTGTGGGATGTGTTTTGCATAGGGCAGTCAAGAAGTTCTCTCTGAGGAAGTGACGTTTCTGCAGAGACCTGAATGATGTGAGAGAAGAAGAGATAAAAATCAGGGGGCGGTCCAGCTTCCTCGCCTGAGAGCCCGGGAAACCGGCGGAACGCAGATACGCGAGGGCCGGGAGCCGGAGGAGCCGGGCCACCGAGGACTGTACGGCAGCGGGGGAGCGGTTTGGCGGGGACACAGGGCCGTTCAGTGGCCGCCGCGATGCTCCCCTCCTTGCAGGAATCGCTGGATGGGGATGAAAAGGAGGTAGAGAGCAGCGAGGAGGGTGGCTCCGCCGAGGAGCGGAGACTCGAGCCGCCGCCCAGCAGCCACTACTGTCTCTACAGCTACCGCGGAAGCAGGTGCAGCGCCCGGCCGCCCTTGTGGCCCCGCCCCCCCGGCCCCGCCGCCCGACCCCGCAGCCCACCCCGGGTCCCGCAGCCCACCCCGGGTCCCGCAGCCCACCCCGGGTCCCGCAGCCTGGCGGCTCTCAAACGCCGTCTTCTCCCCTCCCAGCCAAGGTCTCTGGCCCTCAGGGCCCTCCTCGCCTCACGCGGTACTTCCGGACCCCCATCCTGGACTTTTGTCCCTGGCCCTCCCATGCCTCTGCGCCCTGTCCTTGACATCTTCCAGCCCCGTCCTGTCGCCCCTGCCTTTTGTTTAGCGCAGTGCCACGCACGCTCAATAATGTCAATTCCCATCCCCTGTCCTTCCTGTCATTGTCTCCCCACTTTCCTCCATCCCCAACCCGCCATCCCTACCCCCACGCCCACCTTCTAGTTACCCTCTGTCCTTGCTGCCTCTTTTCCCTCTGCCCCAGCAGACTTCCTGGGGTTCTTCTGGCCCTGTAAAGTCTGTTTTTGTTTTTGTTTTGGCCGTAGTGCGTGGCTTGGGGGATCTTATTTCCCTGACCAGGGATTGAACCCAGGCCCTCAGCAGTGAAAGTTCCGAGTCCTAACCAGTGGACCGCCAGGGAATTCCCTGTAAAGTCTGTTTTTAAGAGTAAATTTCCTTGACTCTTCTGGATGTTTAATTTAGCCTTTCCTCCACCCCTTAAGTGGCCTGGAGAGAGAAGGAGCTCTTGTCAGGGCTGTTTTATGGGTTTTCCCTGTCAATGGAGGCAGTGGAGGATTCAAGCACTTCTACCTTGCAGCATTTTTAGTTGACTGCCCCTATCCTGCTTGCGGGGGGTGGGGGGCCCCATACTCCACTTGAGTTAGAACCCATAAGTTGATAGCTGACTTGCTTTTGCGGCGTGCAGATTGGCACAGCAGCGAGCGGACAGTGATGATGGAAGCCCAAGTGGCACAAATGCAGAAACTCCCTCTGGTGATGATTTCAGGTAAAAACAGCTTGGCCATAACCCGCGTATGTGCTTTTCTCTTAAGGGCATCATCTCTGGCCTGCAGATGTCAGTGGGTACCCTGTCTCCACGCAGCTTTCCCTGAGTCAAACCATCAAGCCCACCTCTCCCCTAGGAACCTCATCTTGATTTTCTTATTAGTTCATTTATTCAAGGCTGGGGCAGATCCAAATACCCTTGTGATTAGCCACACAGTTATTCTGAGCTTCTTGATTGGAACTCCAGTAAATATTCAATATCATATAAGTATCAAGAAATTTAAAATCCTCCCCCCCCCCACTGAATACCCTTTCATAGCTCCTCTGCTGCACGCTACAGTGTAAACTCCAAGATAGCAGGGATTGCTGTCTCTATTGTTCATCAATGTCTCCCTACCTCGTACCTTGAGTGGTACCTGGCACAGGGCAGATATTTAATATATACTTATATATATATGAATGAATGAACCTCAATACTTGATGGATGCAAAGTGGAGTATAATACAAAAATATGTTCACTGAGTGACTGGATGATGGATGATTTAAGGAATTTTTCAGGTACTGTAATAGAATTGCGGATAGATATATATATATATATTTTTTTTTTTAAGTCCTCATTTTTAGAGATACCTAATGAGAAATTTAGGAATGAAATAATATGATTCCAGAAACTTGCTTCAAAATAAGTCTGGGAAGTGGGAGGTATGGACAACATGGGAGTACAGGTGAAACAAGATTTTTTAAAAAATAATTTTTATTGCAGTATAGTTGATTTACAATGTTGTGTTAGTTTCAGGTGTACAGCAAAGTGAATCAGTTATATGTATACATATAGCCACTCTTCTTTAGATTCTTTCCCCATATAGGCTATTACAGAGTATTGAGTAGAGTTCTCTGTGCTATATACTAGGTCTTTTTTAGTTATCTATTTTATATATAGTAGTGTGTAAAAGTCAATCCCAGTCTCCCAATTTATCCCCCCCACCAAGTGAAACAAGATTGCCCATAAGCTGATAGTTGTCAAAACTGGGTGGTAGGTACATGTGGGTTCATTATACTATTCTATATTTTATATGTTTGAAATTTTCTATAACATGAAACCAAAGATGTGAGGCGTATTGGGTTTATATTTTATACTGGGAAGTTTGATGCCAGAAGAGCTTTTCTTCCTGCATATTCAATTTATAGTTTCTGTTTATATTCTAATCTCAACCAAACTGAAGTGTTTATGTTTAGCTCATAAATGATCACTAAGCTGGTGTGTTTATTCATGGGTAGTAGGTAGTTGGAGGATTGAGGAAAGAAGAGGAGGCATGAAATAGTGATCTCGAGGGACTTCCCTGGTGGCACGGTGGTTAAGAATCTGCCTGCCAGTGCAGGGGACATGGGTTCGATCCCTGGTCCAGGAAGATCCCACATGCCGTGAAGCAACTAAGCCATGTGTCCCACAACTACTGAGCCTGTGCTCTAGAGCCCGCGAGCCACAACTACTGAGCCCACATGCCACAACTACTGAAGCCCACGCGCCTAGAGCCCGTGCTCCGCAACAAGAGAAGCCACCACAATGAGAAGCCCACGCACCGCAATGAAGAGTAACCCCCGCTCGCCACAACCAGAGAAAGCCTGCAAGCAGCAACAAAGACCCAACGCAGCCGAAAATAAATTTAAAAAATAAATAAGTTAAAAAAAAAAAGTCAATCCCAATCTCCCAGTTTATCCCTGCCCCCCCCAAGTGAAACAAGATTGCCCATAAGCTGATAATTATCAAAACTGGGTGCTAGGTACATGTGGGTTCATTATACTATTCTCTCTACTTTTATATGTTTGAAAATTTCCATAACATGAAACCAAAGATGTGAGGCGTATTGGGTTTATATTTTCTATTGGGAAGTTTGGTGATAGAAGAGCTTTTCTTCCTGCATATTTAATTCATAGTTTCTGTTTATATTCTAATCTCAACCAAACTGAA
Organism: Balaenoptera physalus; assembly: GCF_965194825.1. Taxonomy (NCBI): domain Eukaryota; kingdom Metazoa; phylum Chordata; class Mammalia; order Artiodactyla; family Balaenopteridae; genus Balaenoptera; species Balaenoptera physalus. The sequence continues at coordinate 46,653,432 of NC_138901.1, forward strand.
GTGTTTATGTTTAGCTCATAAATGATCACTAAGCTGCTGTGTTTACTCATGGGTAGTAGGTAGTTGGAGGATTGAGGAAAGAAGAGGAGGCATGAAATAGTGATCTCGAGGGACTTCCCTGGTGGCACAGTGGTTAAGAATCCGCCTGCCAATGCAGGGGACACGGGTTCGAGCCCTGGTCTGGGAAGATCCCACATGCCGTGAAGCAACTAAGCCATGTGTCCCACAACTACTGAGCCTGCGCTCTAGAGCCCACGAGCCACAACTACTGAAGCCCGCGTGCCTAGAGCCCGTGCTCCGTAACAAGAGAAGCCACCACAATGAGAAGCCCGTGCACTGCAAAGAAGAGTAGCCCCCACTCACCACAACTAGAGAAAGCCCGCGCTCAGCAACGAAGACCCAACGCAGCCAAAATAAATAAATAAATTAATTAATTAATTTAAAGAAAAATAGAGATCTCAAAGAGTAGAAGAATGAGTGAACCAGGAAATGTTGTGATAGCTGGGCAGCGGTAGGGCCCACTGGAGGCTAGTGGTCATTAATTCAATTTATTTATTTATTTATGTATTTTGGCTGTGCTGCACGGCTTGCAGGAGCTTAGTTCCCCGACCAGGGATCAAACCCGGGCCCACGGCAGTGAAACCACCAACCTAACCGCTGGACCGCCAGGGAATTCCTAGTGGTCATTAATTTAAAATGCTACTAGACACTGTGGATGTGGGTTTTTGTCCAGCCACATTCAGCTGCATAGGTGCAGATGCCGAGTAGGTAGAGAGCTGGACTAACCAGGGCTGAAGTTTTGCTAAGCAGGTACAGGGAGGTGAAAACAAAGGGGTTGAATGAGAATGTGTGCAGGGGTGTGATTACAATGACTGGAATTTAAGCTGGGTAAGGAGGAAGGAGGTGAGGATGAGAAACTTGAGGTTTCTGTGAAAAAGATCTAAGGTCAGTGGCTTGGGGGTCCCAGTGGAGTCATAATACTAGAGAGAATGAGCTGGAAAGATAGAACTATTTTAAATGGATGAGGTAGATCATACTTGGTGATATACATTCCTAGAAGCCTCACCAACAGGAGTCAGATAGAAAGCTTTGCCGAGTCCTTAGTGAGGGCTTTTAGCGATGTCCTGTCTGACTTCCGGGGTGTAAATGCAGAGTCCACTGGTAAGGAACGTGTGTCTTTCATTTGTCAAGCCTCTCCTTGGCGGATACTAATCTACCATCTGAATTGGAGCCAGAGCTGTGCAGTTTCATTGCTAAGCGTCTTTCTAAGGGAGCAGTCTTTGAAGGGCTGGGTAATGTTGCATCTGTGGAGCTGAGGTAAGTATAAAATGTGCTGTATCCTGAGATTTTATTTCTGAGCTAAATATGAGAAGTGGTGAGAAACTCCAAAAGATCAGTACTTACTAGACCTGCAAAGTTCATCTTTGTTCCCTGGCAGCTGAGCACTGGGCCTCACACACATTTTTGTGGAATGGAATTAAGTGAGTGGCAGAGACTCTGCCTCCTCAGTGTACACATTTAGCCTTGTACTTGGAAGAAAAGAGCTGATTACCAAAACTAAAACTGTATACTTTACAGTTGTAAAGGGCTTTCACAAACTTCAATGCCATTCTCCTTACAAAGGGGTGATAAAGCAGATACTCTTACTTCCATTTTCAGATGAAGTCATAAGCTTAGAGAACTTGAGGTCCCAAGGCTGGTCACATTGATGGAATTCATGCTTAAATATAGGTGTCCTCAGTTGAATTCCAGCCATCTTTCCACTACACCCCTTGATTGTAGTTCACTTCAGACCATGATATTGGCATCAAGTCCTCTCAGGAGTATGAGGCCACATCCCAAAGATAAGGCCATCGGATAAACACTTCACATCTGCCTGGGGCTTCAGTGATTCATGAAGGTTTAGGGGAGGGAGAAAAGATGATTATATTTATGTGAACATGGATAAACTATGAACAAGAGTGAAATTTGCATGAATTTTTCACATAAGACAGGAGAATTCAAAGAAATTCCATGTTTGTTAGGTGCTGCTTTAGCTAAAGCCCGTTATGGTATATGTTCATTTTCCTCTGTTGTTACAAGTAAACCAAGAAGTCTGGGAAGCTCTGACCTACTGAGCAGTCTAATGGTATTGCCAGATCAGGATGACCAGGGCTCAGAGGAGTCTACAGAACTACATGCACGAGTTATCAAAATAATACATTTAACCTTTTTCTTTCTTTTCTAGAACTCCAGGTTACCGAGTTGGTTGTTATTACTGCCTTTTCCAACAAGAAAAACTGCTTTCCCAAACAGCAACAACAGACTCTGAACATAACTGTTCAGAGTATGTGGTCTGCTTTTTAGGAGGGTCTGAAAAAGGACTTGAGCTATATCCTTTCTTTGGTCTTTGAGGGTATCAGGAAGGAAAATGTTGGCAGGCAAGTAGAGGATTATTACTAGCAACCTCCGAAAAGGTTTTCTACCTCTTATGCATTAACTTCAATTTCAGACCTCCATACGACCAGTTTGTCTTGGCTTGTTTTAATTGACAGTTATTTGAGAGATTTTTATATTACCTATTGAGAGATAAAACCCTTTCTTGATTCATCCTTTATTGCTTCCTTAAGAACATACTTTCAGGCTTGAATTGGACAAGTATATTCAAGGGCTGAAAAATAACATGAACTGTGAGGTAAGATGATTGTGTTAATTTTTTTTAAAAAGAGTTTCATTTTTTTTTTTAATATTTATTATTTATTTGGTTGTGCTGGGTCTTAGTTGCGGCACGTGGGATCTTTAGTTGTGGCATGCGGGATCTAGTTCCCTGACCAGGGATTGAACCTGGGCCCCCTGCATTGAGAGCATGGAGTCTTAACCGCTGCACCACCAGGGATGTCCCTGCATTAAAATTTTTAAAGACTGGGATGATTAACATTATGCAACTGCTATACTTGTCAAATCATCCAGGTGGACACAGACACTTAGGAATTCTGAAAATGTGCTACTTTGCGGGCTAATAGGTGCTTGGGGGCTTCCCTGGTGGCGCAGTGGTTAAGAATCCGCCTGCCAATGTAGGGGACACGGGTTCGAGCCCTGGTCCGGGAAGATCCCACATGCTGCGGAGCGACTAAGCCCATGCGCCACAACTACTGAGCCTGCGCTCTAGAGCCCGTGCACCGCAACTACTGAGCCCGCGTGTCTAGAACCCGTGCTCCGCAACAAGAGAAGCCATGGCAATGAGAAGTCCGCACACCACAATGAAGAGTAGCCCCCACTCCACACAACTAGAGAAAGCCCGTGTACAGCAATGAAGACCCAACGCAGCCAAAAATAAATAAATTAATTTAAAATGGATTTGTTTTAAAAAAAAGAAGAAAAAAAAGAAAGGTGCTTGTTAAGGGAAGCAGGGAACATAGTCCTATAAGTGCTGTAAGTTTCACAAGACTGCTTCTGAAGTTTTGCATTTATGAAAAATTCAATCAATTAAATTCAAAGGTATATAGTAACATGCCAAGCGAGGAAGATGACGTTCTTTTCCCAATTTCTAGACACATAAGATTTATATTCTGGTCAGAACTAATGGCCCACAAAGCCTCTGGCACCAGAGACATGCTATGCAATGGGATGACTGTCCTTGAACTCAACCTCAAAGATTTTTAGAAACATCCCATTTTTCATTAATCGATCTTTTATGAATTAGATACATCCGTATCGATTCCTTTATCCATACCTTTTAAAAACTACGCGTTTGGTTGGTGGCAGTTAAGTCATAACTCTTATAAATTTACTACCCATTACACGTGGTAGTAATTCCTTTCACTTGTCGTGCATGTGCTTACAAGACACTGCAGGAGGGGAATGGATAGCATAGGAGTGAGCTGGGGATACGAGTCTAGGGGGAGCTGCTCTCCCAGGCTGGAGCTCTCCCTCCAGCCCCAGGGAGCAGCACAGCCAAGGAAGCCAAATGAGCTCCTGGCAGCGTGTCTGACACCCAGAGTGGGCTTGAGTGCTTTGATGCGATGACTTGTATCCTTCCCTGTTTGCATTTCGAATGTGAACGAACTATCTGCATTCTTTCAGTCATTCAACAGGCACTTTATAAGCTCATCCATGGACGTTTCAGATGCTGTGCCAGGTGCTGGGGAGAGGATTATTAAGAGAGTATCTCCAAGAGTTCACAGTACAGTGGGAGGAGATTGACATGTAAATGCCCCAACTCCTTTCAGTGAAGAAATAGCATGGAACCCTATTAATTCAGTCTCTTCATTTTATATAACGCATTTCTTAGTGTGTTTTTAAGAAATGCAGTACTGAATTAATCCCCACTCTGCCCAACAAGCCCAGCAAAGTTATATCACAATTCCTTTTTTAAAATTTGTGGTGTTAGCTTAAAAGAAGGTGTCTGTCCCCAGTTCTTTTCACTGTCAAGAGTATCATGAAGAAAATGTTAAGTCCACTAAGGTGAAGGCTGATATCAAAGCAAATGACATTCTCTCTTGATCTAGGAAAGGGGTGGGGAGAACCACGTACAGTCCTACCTGAGCAGCTGGTTTGAGGATGTTGTATGCCCAATCCAAAGGGTGGTTCATCTCTTTCAGGAGCAGCTTACCTTTCTGCTACATGCTGTAAGTATTGCCCAAACAAAATCATTTCCTTAATTGAGAATCACTTTGGCCGAGTTTGGATTATTTAAAGACATACTTATTTTCTCTGAACATTACCTTCCCCCCGGAACATTCATTCAGACAATGCCTGCAATTAGGATAGACCACACTCTATTTATTCAGATCTAGAAAGTTACACTACTAAGGTAGAATTGCAAATACTGAGTCTTCTAATAGGATAAAAGTTGTAAAATAATTACTTTTTTTTTTTTGGCCGCGCCGCACAGCTTATGCGATCTTGGTTCCCGACCAGGGATTGAACCTGGGCCACGGCAGTGAAAGCCCCGAATCCTAACCACTAGACCAGCAGGGAACTCCCTAAAATAATTACTCTTTGAAGTGATCTGGAAGAGGTGTAATTTTCAAAATAATTTGAGAAGGAAAATGGAAATCAAAAGTGATTTTACCGTATAAAAATGTCCAAATAAAAAATGAAAAATTCACTAAAATATCCAGACAATGGGGTAGGCTCAAGTAAATGGCCAGGTTTTTCATGTAAATATGTGGTAGGTAGATGCAGCTGAGGCTGGATGGCCCCACAAGCCCAGGTGGTGAAGCCAGGTTTCAGACCATTAGTAAGCAACAGCTGAACAAGGCTCTGGAGAGCTCCCGGGCAGTGCCCAGCAAGCATCGTCTAGCGTGGTGGTTATTGGGGGAGGTGATGTTTAGTCACAAGTGGCTGCTCAACAAGGAAAACTGGAATACATGTATCAGTTAGGCTTTATTTTTCTCTCATAGGCTCTGAGTTATACTCCTGTTGAGGTTAAAGAATCAGATGAAAAAACAAAGAGAGACATTCACAGGTAAAGAACAGTTTTGCAAAGAGAGAACCTTTTCCACAGCAAGCCTGATATTTATGTTTTTAACACCCACCCCCGCTCCCAATGCAGAATGAATTTGCTTCCTCCCTCCCATCCTGTAATATAATTTGTGCAAAAGGATTGTGTGTGTGGCAGGTTTCTGAGTGTGGCCAGTCTCCAAGGCCTTATTCACGAAGGCACCATGACGTCTTTGTGCATGGCCATGACGGAGGAGCAGCATAAGTCTGTGATCATCGATTGTAGTAGCTCCCAGCCTCAGTTCCACAACGCAGGTGAGCCACAACCCCGGGAGCAGGCTTGTGAATCTCCTTTTTTGCGCTGAGAACAAATGATGCAAACTTATCCTTCCTGTCTTGTGCAGTTTTACATGTTTATCCCCAAATCACCAAAAACAATAGCAGTTCTAGAAACATGGAAATCATGTCATGCCTAGCAATTCTTCTCCTAGGTATATAGAGAACTCTTGTATATGTACACAAGGAGACAAATACAAGATGTTCATAAGGGCACTGTTTGAAATAGCAAAGAACTGAAAGCAGCTTAAGTGTCTGTCAACGGGAGAATTGATAAACTGCTCTATTCGTACAATGGAATACTATATAGCCATGACAATGAGTGAACTAGAGCTATATGTCTCAGTATAGCACACAAACATATTATATAGTGCAAGAGCCATTAAAGAAAAATACAGTTTTAACCTATGCAAAATAATACTATATAGGGCTTAGAGATAAAGTATGTGGCAAAAGTTTAAAGAAAGACACGGGCATGATAATCCTTTCTGATGGGAAAGGAAGGGGATGCGATTGGGAAGAGGCACATTGGAGCTTCAACCATTTTGGTATTTCTTAACCAGGTGGTGAGTTAAGTTTTTTTAGACCATTATAGAAGTCTTAAATAATTCATTATAAGAGTTTTTATAAAGGAGAAAAGAATATCATGATGTATACAAATATTGAATCATTATGTTGTGCACCTGAAACTAATATGTCAATTACACCTCAATTTAAAAAAAAGAAAATAAATAAAAAGAAAGGAAGAATAAATGTCTTGTGATTTCACTTTTATTTTTTCTAAAATATTTTATAGGAAGCAATCGGTTTTGTGAGGATTGGATGCAGGCTTTTTTGAATGGTGCTGAAGGAGGTAACCCTTTTCTTTTTCGACAAGTCCTGGAGAACTTTAAACTAAAGGTAACTAATTGGCTGTGTGCCGAGTGCCACACGTAGTCTTTGTCTGAATTGTAATTAGTACCAGTGACTGAGTAACAAATCTGCTTTGTAGCTATGATGTCATTCTCAAAACTATAATCCTCAGTGCCAGTTTTTCCATACCCAGTGACCACTGGGTACCTAAACTTTTCATCTTTGCTAATCTGACAGGTGACGATGGTATATCACTGTTTTTATTTGCTTTTTTTTTTTTTTAATTTATTTTTTGGGTGTGTCGGGTCTTAGTTGCAGAGTGCGGGCTCTTCATTGTGGTGTGCGGGCTCTCTGGTTGTGGCACGCAGGCTTAGTTGCCCCACAGCATGTGGGATCTTAGTTCCCTGACCAGGGATCGAACCAGCATCCCCTGCATTGCAAGACGGATTCTTAACCACTGGACCACCAGGGAAGTCCCTTTATTTGCATTTTAAAAATTCAGTTTATTTCAACCAAAACCAATACGGGTTGCCCATTTCTCCCACTCCCTACCTCCTGCCTCTGGTGGCCACCAGTCTGTTCTCTAAGTCTATGAGCTTGTTTTTTTTTTGTTTTTTTTTTTAAATCTATACATATTTGGATTCCACATGTAGAAGAGATCGTGTGGTATTTGTCTTTCTCTATCGGACTTGTTTCACTTAGCATGGTGCCCTTGAGGTCCATCTGTGTTGTCACCGATGGCAGGATCTCATTCTTTTTCATGGCTGAGTGGTATTCCACTGTGTATATATACCACAGCTTCTTTGTCCAGTCATCCGTCAGTGGACAGTTGGGTTCTTCATGTCGTCGGTGATGCTGCAGGGAACATGAGGGTGCAGATACCTTTTTGAATAGGTGTTTTTGTTTTCTTCAGGTAGATGCAGAAGGAGCATTGCTGGATCGTATTTTTTTCCTTTGGATTATTACCTTAGGGTATATTCCCAAAAGTGGGATTACCAAGTTAAAGTGTTTGAATGCTTTGGTTCCTATTACAAATTGCCAGCTTGCACTTCAGAAAAATAGGAACAAATTACAGAATGGCCAGCAATGTGTGTGGGTTTTCTATGCAGAACCTAATATAACAGTTTTTATCAATCTTATTTATTTTTATTAATTCAATATTGGCACTCCATAGCTATTCACATCTGTCTTTAATTATTATTCAGGCTGAACATTTTTTCATGTTAGTTTACTGTTTGCAAGTAAACAAACAAAAAGACACATTTCAATGGAGCAAATCTATCCACTATGATATAGCGACATTATAAATTGTAAAGGCAATACTAATGAAAGATGTTACCTGTCATTCTCTATATGTAAACAATATCTTTATATTTTTTTTTTTTTTTTTTTTTTTTAAAGAGTGGGAATTTACATTTTTTTTTTTAAATTTTATTTATTTATTTATTTATTTATTTATTTATTTATTTATTTATTTATGGCTGTGTTGGGTCTTCATTTCTGTGCAAGGGCTTTCTCCAGTTGCGGCAAGCGGGGGCCACTCTTCATCGCGGTGCGCGGGCCTCTCACTATCGCGGCCTCTCCTGTTGCGGAGCACAGGCTCCAGACGCGCAGGCTCAGTAATTGTGGCTCACAGGCCTAGTTGCTCCGCGGCATGTGGGATCTTCCCAGACCAGGGCTCGAACCTGTGTCCCCTGCATTGGCAAGCAGATTCTCAACCACTGCGCCACCAGGGAAGCCCTCTTTATATTTTTTGATAAATTGTCAAGTAGAGTCCGGGTCTTAACCATAAATTTGCATTATTCTGTATCTATTTTGTACCATAAGCCTTATTCACAATAATTAAAATGATTTTTTAAAAACAAACACAAACTAGAATCCTCAAAAGGCATTCCATTTATATTTTTCAGTGGCTTCTGCATATGTACCACTGCATATCCAATTAATTGGATTGAATGCTTGCTTATATTTCAAGGACATCAGTCTTGTAATTTGTGACATATCTTAGTTGGAAAGCACAAAAAAAGGAGTTCCATGCCTAAGCGTTCAAAATTTTGGTGGGGAGGCATGTTGTCACCTTATTTAGGAGATTTGTAAAGTATTTTTACTTTATATATATAAAAGATTTTGTTCTACCAAGGGCAAAGTATATTAGCAATAAAAATGATGAAAATATTCAAAAATAAAAAGCAAACATTTCAGTAACATATGTTGAGCTCTCAGCTGGATAGGAGATCTTTTTCAGGCTTCATTATTATCTCACTAAACATATATTTAACTGGGTAATCTTTTTCTAGGCCATACAAGACACAAATAATTTGAAGAGATTTATCCGGCAGGCAGAAATGAGTCATTATGCTTTGTTTAAATGTTACATGTTCCTAAAGAACTGTGGTAGTGGAGATATCCTTTTGAAGATTGTTAAAGTGGAACACGAAGAAATGCCCGAAGCCAAAAGTGTGGTAGCTGTCCTCGAAGAATTTATGAAAGAAGCTCCTACCCAAAGTTTTTGATCACATGTTTTGAGATGATTATATTGTGAAGTTATGCAAGCCTTGGTGTTTGAAATTGCAGTTGTTATAACTGTCATAGGATTGCTATTTCAGATTATTTGAAACATATTCTAGGTTTTTTCATGTTGTACTTTTAAGATTAAACCTAATTAGACATATAAATCTGAGGCAAGTCTTCACTGAGCCCTAGATAGATATGTGTTAGAGTTGTGAAAATTTTACATTTGCTGGTCTCATAAATTCTAGACTTCAGGGAGTTGTTCCTTAAAAAACTTCAGAGGAGATCTTGTGGCTTCTGTGAGGAGTTTGCTGCAGTATTTAGCAAGTTTTCCTCCCAGAAAGATGATAATACTTCTTTCTCAACGTACTATAGCTTCTTTTAAAAAAAGTACTTCTAGTCTTAGGACAGATTAACACCACGACACCATTTCGAAAACAGATCTGTGCATCCTGTGGGTGCTTGATAGATTTTTTTTGTCTGATTGATAATGGATGGATGATGAAGCCAGCTTTTATGTCAATATGCAAATAAATCATGAGTGTGTAAGGAAGTAAATGAGCTTTAAAAATAGATGTACTAGCTTCAAGATAAAACATTATCTCTGATGGAAAGCTACTGCAGAAGTGGCCCCATCACTTTCTTCATTTGTTCACAGGTATTTGCCAAGAGCCTATATTTTCTTTTTTCTTTCAGATGAAAATGCTGGAGTTTTTAAACCGAGTGTTAAAAAAGAAACAAAAGTACATAAATTGTACAAGCAAATGTAACAGAGATTCTTCATGTCAGGGTTAATCATTGCTTTTAGTTTTTTGTACATTTGTTGCAAGCCTTAAATTGTTTTATTCTGAATCAATTGAAAGTGTTCTCAGAGCCATTTATAATTCCCATGGAAGCCAACTGTAGCTACACACGTATGACTGCAGTTTGTTCTGCTTAGCTCTTTAATAAATCCATTTGATAATGATTTTTGTTTAGAAGATCAGAAGTCTTGTGTTCTCACTGCCCTCAGGATGCTCAGAGGAACACAAGCCCGTAAAAATCTTCTCCTACACGCATCTAAATTCACATTAAGTGCTGAGTTTTAACTTTGCAAATGACTGACAATGGCCTTCTGCTTTCTCTTATATAGAAGTCTAGAGACATGACTCACTGAGCCATTTCTTTTCTTTAATGAGAAATACAATTCAGGATCCTCATAAAGGCTTTCATATGGTTTTAAACTTTAATAACTTGGATCATAGTCAGTGTAGGAAAAAAAAATCCAAGTAGCATCTTTTTTATAGCATTAAATTCAGAATGACTATGGAAAACAAGCGATTTTATGGCACAGCCCTTGAATCTTTTTCTAATGTAGGGTTGCCCACTTGGAAATCAAATTTTTAAATAAACAATGTTAAGACATCAACATTTTGAGTCTGGAAAACATATTTTTCATTTTCAAATTCACATATCATTCAAGAGTCCATGTTGTAAATAGCATTTAAAAGCAAATGTATTACCTGCTTCAAGTCATTTATGGATAGGGTCAAGGCATAATTACATATTCTTTATATGTACTTCTATATATACTTTTTGTAATGTAAGCTCACTACATTACACAGTTATATATAAAACAGTCTTATTTTAAAAGTGTATGATAAACTGTATATCACTACTGTAGACAAGGAAAATAGTGACATGGCGTTGAATATCTTGTGGGCCATGAGAAGAAACTCAAAGAGCTCATGACCAAAAACATGTACTGTATTCAAATTTTAATAAGCTAATATATTAACTTTTAAAGTTTTAAAAAGCATTTGTTCAAGTGTGGAATACATTATGTATTATTTGTGTGCTATACACAGGAAATGTATGTTTGTCACGTATCAAAAATGGTCTCAATTTATCTGTAATTATATTTACAATAATAATAATAAAACAGCTTAGCTTCTCACCAGCACAGTCATTTTTATTCAGTGAGCTCAATTCTCCAGCCTGACATTTTTATTAATTCGCAACAAGTTTATGGGGGAAATTATACTTGTTAGGCTAAGGAATTTGTTGAAGGAAATCAAATCACCTGCTGGGGGACACCTTTCTGCATCCTGCAGGAGGCATCAGGCAGAGTGTAGGAGCAATTTCCATCACAATGTTTTATTCATTGTCCAGTAAAGTTTACCTCTCGAACTCAATAACCCAAGTCAATTCCTTTCACTCCCATTCATTATTAACCATGACAGAATGCCTCTCCTTTACCAGAGGATCACTTATACCAGATGCCAGAAAAGCCTGCAGGCGTCTCAGAAATAAGATTCAGTTACTAGGACTACATTTTCCTAACCATGTGTCTTCTTAGTCATGGAAACCCCACTGGCTTCAATGAAGTCTTTCCATTTGGAGGTCTAAGAAGGCAGCTCCAGTCCTATATCTGCTAAACTTCTTAAATGTGCCTCATGGACTTCATACCACTCTGCATTGGCATAAATGCTAGATTCTGGACATTGGGGGTGATAGTGGGTGATAGCTGCTGATTTTCTTGTGACCTACCTCTGGGAGGGCTGACAAAATGGAGATCCTGTTAAGTGAACACCGAGTGAATGTTCCAAGGTTCATGGCTGTGACCAATGGCCCCAGGCCCAGGGCAATGAGACTGGCTCTTTAAACAAACACCCTGATGCTTCTACAGACTTAGTGTCCTTAAAGTTCTATACAAACACCCGAAGGCTGAGAACATGACCTTCGGAACCAGGCAGTCGGGTGTGATCCTACTAGCAAGTTACTGAACTTCTTTAAGCCTTGCCCTCATGTGTCAATACAGGTGTACTTACACCCACTTCACACCAAGTAGCTGTGCAATTAAATGAGAGTAAGATTGAAAGTGCCTCTCGCCCAGTGCCCTGGCACATAGTAGGTACCCAGTAAATGGTCTTCATAATTACCTCATTATCGGTAAACATTAAGTAATGGGAAGAATGAGAATCTTTCCATTACTTAATGGTAGAAGGGAGGAAGGGAGGAAGCCGAAGAGTGAAGAAGGAAGGGATAAGAGGCCAAGTCCAAAGCTGGCTTAACGACTTTTGGCTGCCAGGGAGCTTACCTTTAACTGCCTCGGGTGTCGGAACCTGGAACTGAGTCCTGGGAGCACGGCTGCTGACAGGGTCCAGACTTTCCTTCTAGGGGAGTCAGTTCTCCACACTCCAAACAGAAGTGGGTTCCTGGACCTTTAGGCTGAACCCTGCTCTCAAGTTTGTTCTGGGGTGCCTTCTGCCATCCCAGAAAGCATTTTAAAATATTTGTAAATGATACACAGGAAACTGATGTGAAAACATTTAAGGGAAACAACTCCCACAGTGAATTTAACAGGGTAGTTTAATCCTCCAGCGAAAGTTATGAATGGCAAAACTACATACACCGCCATCAGCTTAGAAAAACTGGTGAGAACGGATCACCTTCTCAGGTTTCACCCGTTCAAAGCCCACTCGATTGTTAAACTTACCAAGCACCAGACTCTACCTTAACACTTAATGCTCCTCTTATTTTCCCCTTCTGTATGTGAACTGTCCATGCCCTTTTACCCTGAGAACATTCCTAATCGCTTCTCCAGATCAGGGTGCTGACAGTCTCTAGAAAGACCTAAAGACTAGGCCATTGGGGTAAAAAAGGAAGTACCTAGGATATTTTGAAGACAATTCCTCCAATAATAATAGTCAAAATATTAAGCTCTCATTGGGGTACCGTGTAAGAGTGGAAGGGGAAGGCAGGGCACCCACCAGGACAGCTGGCACAGAGGTTCTTGACCTGAAACTATGGATGAGTTTCCTTATTCACAGCCCTCTCCCCCTAAATCATACACAGAATTGTCTGTCTGTGCATTTTTATGGGCAGAGAAATCGTGCTTTCATCAACCACTCAAAAGAACTCAGTAATTCAAGAAACGTTAAGAACCACCAAGCTGGGCTTCCCTGGTGGCGCAGTGGTTAAGAGTCCACCTGTCAATGCAGGAGATGCGGGTTCGAGCCCTGGCCCGGGAGGATCCCATATGCCGCGGAGCAACAAAGCCCGTGCGCCACAACTACTGAGCCTGCGCTCTAGAGCCTGCGTGCCACAACTACTGAGCCCACGTGCCACAACTACTGAAGCCCTGGCGCCCAGAGCTCTGCAACAAGAGAAGCCATGACAATGAGAAGCACGCACATCACAACAAAGAGTAGCCCCCGCTCGCCACAACTGGAGAAAGTCCGCGCACAGCAACGGAGACCCAACGCAGCCATAAATAAATAAATAAATAAATAAATTTATATTAAAAAAAAAAAGAACCACCGAGCTGGAAACACCAGCACCGAGCACGGATGCCCCATCTGTAGCGCATACATCATAGACCCACCCCCACTGCTGTCCACACTCTCCCCCTCCCCCTCCCCCACCCTAACCCAAACTGAGATGAAATAGACTCCAATGCCAGCCCTTCAGGTCACTTCTTGAATAACCAGTGGCTTAAAGAAAAAAAAAATCTTTAATGGAATCTGTGCTCAAATAATATGTTACAACAAAAATATACAGAATATACACGATATAAAAATATTTAGAAACAAACATTGCAGCTTGTGTTTTTTGTTTCCACTTACTCAAGTCCTGGGCGGGGGAAGATCAGTGTCGGGCAGTTTTTTAAGGCAGAGGAGTTTCAGAGCTTTCCAGCCAGCACTGGGAGCAACATGAATGATGTCAGGAAAGGGTTTCCACTGCACCTGGGAATCGTCATTATTTGCAAACGAAATTGGACACTGGGGAAAGAAGATCCAGGCTTGGCGAGCAGCAACTCTCCTAATCCTCTGGGCAAGAATGATTCTCATGGAAATTGAGAATCCCATTAGCTGTCAAAAGCATCTCCTTAGGGAGCTTTTCCTAATTAAAAAATGAATGATGAATGGTGTCATTAAAACGAAATTTCTCCTCTGAAGGTTTGTTTTCCTTTCTCCAGTTTCCATGATTCCTCTTCCGTTTAGGGAGGGAGTGAGTCTAGGGCTGCTGTTTGGGGAACCTCAGCTTTCAGTCTCTGGAGCCTGTGGATGAAAGGCGACCGGCCTCCACAGCCTGAAGATTCACTCCACCCTCTGCTTCCCGGCACCCTGGCCAGGTGGCCACACTAGAGGAGGGAGGACGGAGGACGGGGACGTGCTGCTGGCAGGTGCTGGGAGCTCGCGAACAGAGGGACTTGCCGGGGAGAAACCCAGACTCCAAAAGTAAAGCCTTCTTACCAGACAGCTGTCTCCCGGCCCTGGGTTGGAGACCTGAGTGGTGTGAAGTGACTACCGTCATCACTGGGCAGTCTTGCTTGGAGCGATGGTTGGGAGAGGTGGTGGAGGTGGGCGTTAAGCACAGCAAAGAACTTCAGGGTTGTTTTTGGACAGGGAGCCGCTGGGGCTGGAGGCCTGAGGCGTGCAGGAGGCTCCCTTAGCGCGTCCCAGACCTTGCAGGGCAGACTTAACAGGATGGGAGACAGGACCTCCGCCTCAGGCAGTCCGTCTCGGTAACAGGCTTCCATCTGAAACTCTGAAGGTACTGGGTACTTCTCTGAGGGCTTTCTAGACTCTTCTGGTTCACAGTCTTCTTGCCCCTCTCCAGGCCGCACCAAACAAGAAGGCCCCTCTCTGCTCCCTCCACCCACATCCCAGAGCTCTCAGGTGCCAGGGCCTGGAGGGGACGCCCTGCCTTGCAGCAGGGCACCAGCAGCTTCCGTCCCTCCAGGAAAGGACAGCGCCACTTAGGGTTAGCAGTGGTGGCAGCCCAGGGCTGAGGCCCCCCCCCCATCCTCCCCCGAGTCTTCTTGGCCCCCATTCCAGCTCAGAGTCTCCTAAGAAGCAGACTCTTCCAGCTACACCTGCCTCTCAGGGGGCAGAGAGTGGCTGGCACAGGCTGGCACAGCTCAGCCACACCCAGGCTCATCCCCCACCCTGGGGCTGGCAGTCCTCCGCACAGCGTTGGCACAAGTGCAGCAGGACCTCAGGAGCCAGATGCGGGGACCAGAACAATCTATTGCTGGGCAAAGCCAGGGAAGGGCTTGGCATGGCTTGGGGGTGTCCCTGGCTAGGAGGACCCTGACCATTTACGTGCGATCACAGTGGCCCAAGACCCCCAAATGCCTGGCCTGGCTGACTCTGGACCTTGGTATATTTAAGGGCTCTGACAGGCACGTGGCTGCCTCATTCCTGCACGAACGCAGCCTCCTGGGCTGTCAGTGGCTGTGAGTTCCCAGAGCGGTATAAAGGGGATGGCGTAGTTTGTCAAAGGCCATCCTCCCCACACCCACCCCTCAGGGTGGGCACAAGCTTCTGTCAGGGGTCGTTGCCTCAGCCTTGTTTTGCCACTTGGGTAATGGGTGGGGGGATGGATTTGATCATCCCTCCCAGCTCTGAGCATCTGAGTCTACAGGCTGCCCTCACCTCTGACACTCACCCAAGCACCCTACAGCTCTTCTCCAGGAGCAGTTTTCCATCTGAATTGAGTTCCTTTTACTGTAGCCTCCTGTGCCCTCAACTCAAAAGGGCACTTGGCCTCAACATTCCTGCTCCAGCCTCTCCTGTGCCCCCAAAGCTCCTAAGGGAGATACAACAGAATCTTTTCAGATAGGGAGTCTATTCTAGATGGGAATCAGAGCAGAACTTGGCAAAGGCGAGGAAAACCTCAGCGTCCTGAGGGTCCCTGGAAAGGCCCGAGGTCTCCCTCCACCACGGCAAGTCTCCCACGGTCAGTGATTCTCAGAGAGGCTACTGGGAGCCTCTCTGAGAAAGGCAAGAAAGCCCAGTAGCCTCT
This sequence comes from Balaenoptera physalus, assembly GCF_965194825.1. Taxonomy (NCBI): domain Eukaryota; kingdom Metazoa; phylum Chordata; class Mammalia; order Artiodactyla; family Balaenopteridae; genus Balaenoptera; species Balaenoptera physalus. Next base: position 46,669,347 of record NC_138901.1, read on the forward strand.
CTGAGAAAGGCAAGAAAGAAGGGGGCAAGCTTTTTCCCATCTCTCAGCACCCTCCTTCCTCTCATGCAAACTCCCGCCCCATCCCCCTCTGCCCCTCGCAGCCTCCTCTGCAGCCTCCAACTGGCCTTACGTTGTCTTTCCCATCCCATGTGCATCCGCCCACCAAACCACACACACACACACACACACACACACACACACACACACACACACACACACACACTCACGCATGCACACACGTATCAGAACACTGGCTCTATAAACAAAGGACAGACACATTGCGGGGTCAGGGCAGTGGAAGGGGAGGAAAAGGCCCTGAACATAAGGGCATGGATGCTGGGGCACTGGTGTGAGATGTCAGCACCCAGGAGACGCCCAAAGTTGATACCCTTCTGCTGGGGGAACTTGGAACGAAGTTTACTCCCTCCCGCTTGGGTTCCTCTCACTGGGTACCTGCAGGGCAAAGGTGGGGCCTGGCGTTACAGAATTGCCCTCCTCTGCCCACCCCAGGCACTAGAGGCCACATCCCAGCACCCACTGACATGCATGGGAGGGCACCCTGGGCCCCCCCAGACCAAAGTCGACACGTCCTCCACCACCAGGCCCCCTTCCACTCCAGAGCTCCAGGCCCAACAGCTATGGAGGGAACACTTCCTGGCCCACAGTGACCTCGGGGCTGGACAAGGGCCTGCCTGGCTACTACAGACTCAGGCCGTCCTTACGCGCTTAGGTCTCTCAGGGTGGCGGTGAGTGAGAAGGCTGGTGCCCAGTCTATGACAAGGGAGGGGACCCCTGTACACGTGGGACACGCCCAGCCCGAGGGGACGGCCACTCTCACCTCACCCCAGGCCTTCACCCTGGCCCGAGGTTTTCAGAACAATCTAGAAAAACTACAGAAGCCACATCCAAATCCTCCAACAGGTGCCTTTCGGAAAAATGCCTCCACTCTGTTCAAATCGGAACACAAATATTACAGCGGCCCAGCGTCTCTTGTCCTCTCCTCCCTGGCCTCACTGAGCTGGTGATGAGAAAAAGAATACGGCTGCTCCTTGCCGACGCTGCTTCTCCCTCCCTTCCCCGACCGAGGTCCTCCAGGCCCTTAGGGGGGCGGCGGCAGCTTTAAGTCCAGCAGGCTGTAGGCAAAGATGTTCCAGAAGACAGCGAACAGCACAAAGACGGTGTACATGGCCCCAAAAATCCACCACAGCGACTGGTCCTGCAGCCTCTGCTCGTAGTTCCTCAGGATCACCACGCCCAGGGTGATGCCTACAGCCACGCCACCCAAGTGCGCCACGAAGCTCGGGTGAGGGCACGGGGGATAGGCTGATGGGTGGAATCGCAGCCACACGGCCCGCCCAAACTCCATACTCACTGCAAGGGGAGGAAGCACAGAGAAGTCACAGGAGGGCCACGGGGTGGGGGCTGAGCGGGAGGCCTCGCAGTCCGTCCATTCATCCAGCCAGCCAGCCAGCCACTCAGGCAGCCACCCACGAATTCATTCACTACCCATCAGGCCAAGCACTGTTTGCTCTGTGCCCTGGAAATATAATCGTGAAGACAACACACAAACCTCTGTCCTCCTAGAGCTTACAGGGTCTGGAGATGGACCAGCATATAGTTACATACATAAGATAGTTTCAGTAAAAGAAATTCTATGGGGAAAACAATAGGTGACTTAAAATCAAGGCCACATTTAAGGAGGGGGGATTCTTTAGTTTGGGGAATCAGGCCAGAGCTTCCTAAAGGACTGACATCTGAATAGCAAGAGAAGACCCTAAGAAGAGCGTTCCAGGCAGAGGCGACAGCTCTGTGTGGAAGCCCGAAGGCCCTTGCACCCCTGCAGGCGTGAGTCCTGGAGGTGCAGTTTCCCCATCTGTATAAAGTCTCAGCCTCTCGGTACCAGGCTGCACTGCCGGGACATTAATAACAACCTCAGTACGTGCTAGCCCTTTACATTTTATAAAGTGTCTTCATGTACTAGTTCAAAACCCTTAAAGAACCCTCAGAACCAGTGCTTTTGTGGTTGGAAGGAAGGGATGGAAATAAACAATTCCAACAAAGTGCTGGAATTTAATCTTAACGGATTCTAAAACGCCCCCATCCCGCTCTCCAATCCATCGTTCTTGCACGAACTTCTTGGGTTGGCCAGTCCAATGGGGATGTATATACTCTCTTGAAAGGATAAGTGCTGGGAAATTGTGCCATTTCATTACCTACCACCCAAAAAACACCAAGTGTGGGGATTCTTATCCCCATTTGACAGACTAAAGCCTTTGAGGGGAATTTTCTACTTATTTGTTACCAGTTAGTTAACCAGGGCACCTCTCTCCTCTCTAACGTCCCAGAGATGCCAGCACCTACAGGGATGATCATTCCCCAGGGGAATTGCCCGGCCTCCTGGCCTGGACCCTGCAACTCCAGGGGTGGCCAATAGATGGCGGAAAAGGAGCGGCGAGGGACGCCCACCGTGCCCTCCCACACGCCTCCCCAGGCCCTGGGGCATCTTCCTGCCTTTGCTTCACAGGCCCTTCGGTCCGCAAACGAGGTTCGAATGGCATTGGTTCCAGCTCCAAAACCATATTTTAGTTTTTATGGTGCTTGGAGTTGGATTCTTCTCAACAGCAAGACTTATCATTCTGTTCCTTTCCTTGCAAACAGACAAACTCAGTCTGAGCAAACTGGAGGCTATGCTCCCCAACTGCTCCCAGCCCACTGCCCCCCATGGCCCACCATGGCCCCGGCTCAAAGATTCTGTGAGTTTTAGGGCTGGAAGTTCCTCTCTGGGATTAGAGATCCTCCAACCCCATCCAGGAAACGGAGACCAGAGGGCCCTGAACGCCAGGGGTACAAGGGATGTAAAAGTGGATTGAAGTGGAGCCCACCCAGGCCCCTGCTCCTTTGTTCTGGCTCAGTCTTCCTCTTCCCCACACAGCAGGTAGCTGACCCAGGCACAGACAGTCCAGGAGCTCCAGCCCAGCCTGGCTAAAGTGTGGGGCATTAGAGATGACACAGGCTGGCTCTGAATACTGGCTCTACCACCTCTAGGGCGGGTGACCCCAGGCAAGGAACTTCACGCTCTGAGCCTGTAAATTAAGCCTGACAATAATCCACTCTTCATAGCCATGTTCTGGGGACTGAATGAGAGTCTGTGCGTCCCTCTTCTCTCCTCTGTTCAGACTCATCTTTTCCCATCTCAGAATGAGCCTCTTGGCCTCTGGTCTCATCCCCCTCACTCAACATCCTCTTCATCCTGCAGCCTGATGAGTGACTGCAAATTCAAAACTGTCAGTATCTCTCTTGTTTAAAGGCCTCCAGTGGCCTCCCAGTACATTCAGAATGAAGCCCAATTTTTCTCTTTGCATTTAAATCCCTCCATGATCCGACTCCAATGACCTCTTACACAATCACACACGGTCCTGAACCTCCTGGGGCAGTTTTGTTAACTGACTTGTCAGCCATGACCCTTCACCCACCCATGTCTTTGTTCCTGCTGCACCTGAAGTGTCCTCTTGCATCCTGTCTATCTGGCAAACACCTGCCTGTCTTTCACACTCAAAAAGCAGGTAGACTCTGCAGGTAGACTGACTTCTCCCAACTAAGGTCCCCACGGCACCTGTTCACGGGGGTTCATGGATTAGCTACAGTTTGTGAACCTGCTGAACTGCAAGTTTTAGAGTGTGTGTACGTGTGTGTGTGCACGCATGCGTGTGCATACAGGCACTTTTCTGGAAAGGAATCCTGAGCTTCCAACAGGAGATCTCAAAGGATCAACTCCATGACCCAAAAGGTTAAGAAGTTATTTTTCTCACAAGGAAAAAATATTTCTTTCAATTTCTTTAATTCTTTATCTGTATGAGATGACAGATGTTCGCTAAACTGACTGTGCTAATCATTTCATGATGGATGTAAGTCAAATCATCATGCTGTACACCTGAAACTTACACAGGGCTGTATGTCAATTATATCTCAATAAAGCTGGAAGGAAAAACATTTTTTTAAATAAAAATACTAAAACCAGAAATTTTTTTGAAATAAAAGCCAAAAAAGGTTATTCTTCTTGATCTGACCATTGAGCTGGACACTTATCCTGCATGCCCTTTTCTGTTTGCAGATTATACATCAGTGAAAAGCTGAAGAAAGGTTAGGGAGCAGCATCGTAGGCCAGACCCTCTCGTGACATCCCCACTTTGTTGCACATTGTGGACACGTCTCCCTTTTCTTTTTGACCACAAGTCCCAGAAGGGCAGGGACTGTGCCATCTCTACATCCCCCCGCCCAGGCCCAGGACAGGGCTCCCCTCCCCCAGCCTGCCCCATCAGAACTTACTACAGATCAAGGCCACAGCCATCCGAAGCAGCTTGAATTGACACTTCATGCCTGACCAGTTCTAGGGAAAAAGGAGAGAGAGTTCCATTAGTTCCAGATCAGACCACTCCTCTGCAGAGGTAACCCGCTTAGGAAAACCTGACATTTAAAAAAATCATCTCCATTAAATCCTGAATGAGCCGGTCGTGGCTTTGTCCCAGATCACACCAGCATGGCTTTGAGATTTCAGGCAACGGTAAGTTTATTAGTGTCATAAAAGCTCTCAAGCTGCACGAACAGAGGAAGAGAATCTAGATCCTGGGAGATGACAGTCCTTGTTTCCCTCACACAGATGTCTGACGGTTGCCTCAACTGCTGGGTCCCATGGTTCCAAAGGGATGCAGGACAGCAAAGCAAGCCAAGTTAAAGCAGAGCCATCAGGATGATAAAAGAACTCAAAATCCTCCATCTGAGGAATGAATGAGGAGACAACTCAGGGGTCAAGTTCATTGCCATCAAGTATCAAGTGAGTCAACGCAAGGAAAGGGCATATTCAGTGTAACCTGTAAGCAGAAGACTCAACGGATGAAAACTTCAGAGATTTTTTTTAAGCTCAGGATAAGCTTTCATTTCTAATAAGCTGAGCTGTTCAAAGATGGAGTGATCCATGGGATGGTGAGTTTCCCATCATTGAGGGGTTCAAATGGGGGCTTCGCATCACTCAGAGGGGATGCTCAAGAGAATCGGGCATTGGAAACGGGGTGGGCCAGATGGCCTTCAGACAAATCCCTCTTTCCCCTGAGAATCTCTGAACACTCTGAACCTCCAAAGCAGATAATCAGAGCACAATTACTCACCCTACAAAAGGACTGTTCAATTTACAAAAGACTGCGCCACAGGGCTCCTTTGAGGGGCACTCCTGCAGCGCTTTCAAAGCTCGATTCCATTTACCCAGAAGCAGAAACGAGCCTGGAATCTCCCTGGAACACCTCAGTCCTAGGGAAGGAGGCCAGTGGGGACAGCCGGGGCTTCTGTTCCCTCCCACCCACCTCCCCTGCTTCTGCTGCCTGGCCCAGGCCCAGCTCAGGGGCACGTCTTGAACTCCTTTGACATTGGGGGACCCATGCGTGAAACTTGACAGAGGCCCTGAACGCTGGCATGTACAATAATGTCTACGGAAGCTTCAGTGGACCAAGCAGGATGCCGGGAAGCTGCCAAAAAGACAGAGAAATCCTGCCACATTCGGCTTCTTGCCCTTTGCCTCCCTATTATTCCCTATTATTCCTCAATGACCTGAACCTCACAAAAGGCGAGGTGATTGACACACGGCCCCACTTTAGGTGGGGGAGTCTAATCTCTGCTTGCTGACGTGTTCTGTGCTAAGGAGCAGAGGGCAGGACAACGCTGTCACCTGCTGGCATCTGCCCACAGAGGACCCTCGCTGGGAGACAGGCAACAAAACGGGAGTTGGTGCCCTCCACCGGATCTGGCCACCTAATCCAAGCTACTTAATTTGGCCAAAGGTCGGTGGCCCCTCAGCTCCTCTCCAAGATTAAGCCCAAGGATGGGAGGGTCCTTGGGAGTCACCTGATGGGCCATCTCCACCCAAAGGGACACCCCTGCCAAGAAGCTGACAAAATGGCCCTCCAGCCCCTGTGACCGGGAACTCACCACCTCCTGAAGCAGCCCCGTGAAGGGGCTCCAATCACTGAAAAGTTCTTCCTGCTATTGTCCGGCCAGGCTTTGTCTCCCTGTGAGGTCCACCCATGGGTCGTCATTCTCCCTTAAATGTGACACCCATGTTCACAGCAGTGTTATTCACAACAGCCAAAAAAGTGGAAGCCAGCCAAGCGTCCATGGATGGATGAATAGAGAAACAGAAGGTGGTATATCCACACAATGGAATAGTACTCAGCCTTCAAAAGGAAGGAAATTAAGACACATGCTACAACTTGAATGAACCTTGAAGACACTACGCTAAGTGAAATAAGCCACTCACAAAAAGACAAATAGTGTTTGATTCCACTTATACGAGGTACAGACTACAGAGGTCATCAAATTCATGGAGACAGAAAGTAGAATAGGGGTTTCCAGGAGCTGGGGGAGGGAGGAATGGAAGTTGTTAAATGGGTATAGAGTTTTTGTTTTGCAAAATAGAAAGAGTTCTGTGGACAGATGGCGATTCATATGGATAGGGAACACTTCTAAGTTCCCTTTTCCTCATAACAACCCTCTGAATATTTTACCTGAAGTCTCTTTCACTGTGTTCTGAGTGATAGTATCGGGCAGAGTAAGTCTAGAATGTATTGGCCGCTCTCTCCTTCAGCTGAGGTCCAGGCCCCTCTGGGTCCTATCTGGGATCTGTCTAAAAAAGCACTGTCTGAAAAAAAAAAAAAAAAAAAAAAAAAAGCACTGTCTGCATTTTTGGTCTGGCAAGACCACTGGTGGGGTGGCTCAGAATTCCTTTTTTCTTGTGTTCTCATTTGTAAATCTGAGATAACAACAGTACCTAACTCATTACCCACCTCATGGTTTGTTGCGAAGGTGAAATGAATTAATATGCGTAAAGAAGAACACTGTCTGGCATGTGGTAAGAGTCATCTAAGTGCCTGATAGTATCTGGACCTGGGGCAAAGATGGTGAGTTCCCCCTGCAGAGCTGCTTTAAAACTTCAGAATCTCTGCTAAGTTAGACAGAGAAAGACAAATACTGTATGATATCACTTACATGTGGAATCTAAAAAATTCAACAAACTAGTGAATATAACACAGAGAACAAATGAGTGGTTACCGGTGAGGGGGGAGGGGAAATATAGGGATGGGGGAGTGGAAGGTACAAACTAATTAGGGGGTAAGACAGGCTCAAGGATGTATTGTATAATATAGCCGATATTTTGTTATAACTGTAAATGGAAAGTAACCTTTAAAAATTGTATAAAAATAAACAAAATTTTTTAAAAAGAAGTTTCAGACTCTCAATGACCTTGGAGGAGGCCGGGGAGCTCCTGTTTTGCAACGTGGCTCCCAGGGCCAACTTCATCTACCATACCTGCCCAGCCCTGGAAGGCACTGGCGTTTCCCAAGCTGATCCAGTCACCCCCCTCTGATCTGCACTTGAGGGTCCAGGAGGGCAAGTGCAAGGTCACAGTGAGTTAATGTTGAGCTTGACAGGGTTCCCAGTCCAGGGCTCTGTCCGCCCACACTTCCAAGGCAGGGTCACATTCTGTCTGTCCATGCTGGCTGCCCCCAGAGCTGAGCCATCATCAGTAAATGAACAGCCTCCCAGCAGCTGAGGGGTTAAACTAGAAAGTCACTCCTTTCCACCAGCTGCCTCAGCTCCCCCCACTCCTCCCCATTATTCCCTCCAATAAAATAAGCACAGTGAAACAACAGGAGAGAAGGAAAAAAATCTCACACAGAGCCAGTGCTGCTGCTGCTATAAATGTTGAAAAGCCTGCAGGCCCCTGGGGAATATAAACTTTTTTCAGGTCCTTTAATTTCATTCTCTACCAGAGCCTCACAGGGTGAGATGGTAACTCACCAACGTCAAACAAGGCAGTAACACGTCCCCTCGGCACCTTGCTCACCCAACCAGTCAAGAGCTCAGAGGCTGAAACCCAGGCGAGAGGTTCTGTTCCAAGACAGCTTTACATAACCCCAGTGGAAACAATTTCTTGTCAAATCACTTCAAGAAAACCCAACACAGGAAACAAGGAAAGCGTGACACAGATAAAAAAGAAAGCATGACACAGATAAAATTACATTTAATTAAGTAAAAATTCTACAGAAGGATTTTTACTTAATAAAATGAACCTTATAACAGAAATCTTCTGTGACTTTTCGACAACAATCTTTCCTTGTGCTTTGACAGTATGGTTCCATTTGCGAAAATTTAGATCTCAAATGTTTTAGAAAAACATCTATCATATGGGGCAAAGTTAAAGAAAATATCTTGTATATTTAAAAATGAGGGCTACCCTGGTGGCACAGTGGTTAAGAATCCGCCTGCCAATGCAGGGGACACGGGTTCGATCCCTGGTCCCGGAAGATCCCACACGCCGTGGAGCAACTAAGCCCGTGCGCCACAACTACGGAGCCTGCACTTTAGAGTCCGCGAGCCACAACTGCTGAGCCCGTGTGCCGCAGCTACTGAAGCCCGCGAGCCTAGAGCCCGTGCTCTGCAACAAGAGAAGCCACCTCAATGAGAAGCCTGTGCACCGCAACGAAGAGTAGCCCCCGCTCGCCGCAACTAGAGAAAGCCCACGCACAGCAACAAAGACCCAATGCAGCCAAAAATAAATAATAAAATAAAATAAATAAATTTTTTAAAATTAAAAATAAATAAATAAAAATGAAACTCTGCCCTATGGGCCCCAGCAAAAGGAATTAATAAATTATTCAATTATGTGTGTCTTTATACTGCTAGAATTTAAAATAAGAAGTCTTGATTACAGGTCTTTAATGCCATCCAGATCATTTGCTGAAATATTTTCTAGATTTATTCCCTTGATGTAAACAAGCGTTTTGAAACTCAGAGTGTTTTTTATGAAAAATAAGACATACTTTCATTTAAGGCAGAATCTCTCACTTAAATAGAGTCCTGAGAACAGAAGTGTTCAACATTTTTCTGTTATGTATCTGAAGCATAAAGGACACATTTTTAGATTATTCTCTGTCCAGACATCAGGTGGAATTTATAAAGATAAAGAATTATATGTATAAAAATATATAGAAATACACACATATACATAAAGGGTCTCCCAGCTGTCTGGTGATGTGTCACACGAAAAACATTTTCACATCCATTTTTTTCATGTCTTTCTCACAACTACCTTGTGAAGAAGGGATTACAGATGAGAGATGAGTCCCTGAGAAGTTAAGGAACTCACAGCTATTGAAATGGTGATAGCAGTCCTCAAACCCAGACTTCCTGGATGTCAAGTGCATGTTCTTTCTCCTTTTTGTTCTGATAAGGTGCTTTACTGGGACACACAGACAAGTCTTCATTTTGGAATTGAAAATCAATAGTCTAAACATATACACACTACTATATATAAAATAGATAACAAGGACCTACTGTATAGCACAGGGAACTCTACTCAATATTTTGTAATAACCTATATGGGAAAAGAATCTGAAAAAGAATAGATATATGTATATATATAACTAAGTCACTTTGCTGTACTCTTTTTTTTTTTTTTTTGGCCGAGTGGAATGTGGGATCTTAGTTTCCCGACCAGGGATCGAACCCCTGGCCCCTGCAGTGGAAGTGCAGAGTCTTAACCACTGGACAGCCAGGGAAGTCCCTGCTGTACTCCTGAAACTAACAAAACACTGTAAATCAACTATACTCCAATATAAAATAAAAATTAAAATAAAAAAGAACTCTCCCCATACATTTGCTAACATTCTGGAAAAAAAAAAAATCGATAGTCTATTAAGTTGAACCACATGAAATTGCCAACGCTTAAATGCTTCTGACCCATAGAAATGGCAATTTCATATGGTGTGTCCTCTGAATTGCTGGGCACTGAGCTAGCTTGGGTAAAGGCAGCCTCTTGATGAAAGGAAACTGACCTCCTAAGGAGGAAATGAGTGTTTTTCACTGTCCAATAAGCACCACACAACTTTCTAAGGGAAAGGCTACCTTATGTCACACTCCAGGGGCCCCCAAAGCTCCCCGTTGGTCAGGGAAAGCCACGTCCTTCTGGAAGACCGCTGGGCTCTCGGGTGGGACAGCTTATCTGCAGAGCCACAGGCTACTTGCAGAAAGAAACATAAGCAGGAAGAAAACTGCTCTCACACCCCCCTCCTCAAACCCATGCCCCAGCCCTCGGTCCTGGGTCCTCCAGGTGGTCTGCCCTCACCACAGGAACTCCTGGGCCATCGGGGCTGCTTCCCAGGCGGTGGGAAGGGGTGGAAAAGGTCATCGGTATGAGTCCTGTTTGCCTCTTCTTTCTTACTTGGGCTGGCTCATCCCCTTCATACACAGATGCACCTTGGGGGGAAGGGGAAGGGGAGGGTGGCCTTTCCTCCCCCTGCAGAAAGGAATTGGGGCAGGGGGAGGGGGGAGTGGCAGAAGCAGAATTCAGAGGAAAAGCTGTGTCTGGGGAAAGCTGTGGCACTGATACGGAATGACCCATTTAAAGGGCCACGTGAGGCGGCCCTGGGCTCCCAGGTGTTTAGCAGACCAAGCCAAGCACCCCGTGTGTAAACACACTGTCACACAGCCACCCGCCCCTGCTGTAGCTCTCTTTCTCTCTCAGTGTACAAAGGGGACTTTGGTGCAAAGAAAGGGGATGGTGCTGAGGAGCAGGCCAGGTGAGAGTGGCAACAACAATGAAGAAATGGGGGTGGGACTTCCCTGGAGGTCCAGTGGTTAAGACTCGTGTTTCCAAGAACTCCATAAACTGCTGTCACTGAGCATTCACACATCTGCCACGTGGGTGAAGACAGTGATGGAGGAGAGAGGTGAGAGCAAGAAGACCCCAAAGAGAAGCTACGTCTTTCCTGACAGTCCCTCCTGCCCTCCTTCCCTCCCTCCGGCCCTTCCCTCCCTCCTTCCCCCCAGTTTAGTGGGCACCCTCTGCCATGTGTCCAGCCCTATTCCAGGCACTGGGGAAAAGATGAGTAAGATCTGGGCTCTGCCTGGAGGCTCCTGGGCTAGTGGGGGCATCAGACAGGGTGAGCCAAGCACTGCCAGTGACTCCTCTTTCAGCCTCCAAACTTCAGACTGCTTCTAAAACAAGGAAGCCGTCTTGGCCTCCTCTGAGACTATCAGATGGCTTCCAATTGCTTGCCTTGAAGATCCTGTCTCTATTCTGAGTCTACCCCCGCCTCTTCTGTGGGGAGTAAGGAATTAAGTTCACACTTATACTGAGTGGTTATTTTCACTTTATGTCATTGATCCCATCTCATCCCATTTCACAGATGTAGACACTGAGGCACAAAGCAGTAAAGTCATTTGCCCAAGGTCACTCTTTAGGAAGTAGGTAGCTGGGATTCAGATGTAGGTGGAATAACAGCTCCTGCTCTTAGCTAGTTACACTAGATTGCCTTTCAGGAAAAGGCAAGGAAGAGCATGAGAAACGGAATGACAGCGTCCAGTCGCTTTGAGGGGCTGGTGGAGGAGAGTGACACTAGAATGATTGCCAGGAGATGTGGGTTCAAGTCCCCATTTTGCCACAAATTTGATTGTGGCTTTGGACAAATCACTTAACCTCTCAGAGCCTTCTTTCCTGTTTGGGACTTTTGATGAGATCATCTCTAAGATCCCTTTACTTTTTTTTTTTTTTTAATTTTTGGCTGCGTTGGGTCTTTGTTGCTGCACGCGGACTTTAATAATAAAGTGAGTGGGGGCTACTCTTCGTTGCGGTGCGCGGGCTTCTCATTGCTGTGGCTTCTCTTGTTGTGGAGCATGGGCTCTTGGCGCGCGGGCTTCAGTAGTTGTGGCATGCAGGCTCAGTAGTTGTGGCTCACGGGCTCTAGAGCGCAGCCTCAGTAGTTGTGGCGCACGGGCTTAGCTGCTCTGAGGCATGTGGGATCTTCCCGGACCCGGGCTCAAACCCATGTCCCCTGCATTGGCAGGCGGATTCTTAACCACTGCGCCACCAGGGAAGTCCCTAAGATCCCCTTACTTTTAACAACCGATGACAAACAACAAGTTACAATTACGACGCATGCTAGTAGTCAAGGATTTAAACTTTTTAAAGTCACTGAGTAGCAAAGAGTTGGAATAGGAAGATGGGCAAAGCCATGGCTGGAGAAAATATGAATCATATATGTAAGGGCCCCACTGGAAGTGTCCCGGCAGAAGGTGAGGCGTGTCCTTGAACTCAGCTACTGGCCAAGGCCACCTGGTGCTTGCCAAGCCCGGGCTGGAGCGTGGAGGAGGATCTAAAACCCAGCTCCAGCAGATGAACGCCAGGCCCAGTGACAGCAGAGAGGAGGCCAAGAGGGGGCTGCTGGGACAGGGGGTACTCACCATCACGATGTTGGCCAGATGGGCAGAGACAAGCGCATACACCCCTCCAGAGGAGCCCACCACTGGTGCGGTCATGTCAGCCACAGACACCGCCAAGGACCCTGGTACAGAGAGAGACGGAGAACTCAAGGATGCTGGAGTCGGCTCCCCAGCCCAGTCCCAGGCCCTCGGATGCTGCAGCCTCGGGGCTGAGACCCCAGAGCGAGAGGCTCGCTCTCTTCCTCCCTTGATCCCATGTCATCCCGGAGCTTCCTAGAAGATTCATTTATGGCTGAAAGAACCATTTGGTTCAAACTTCTCCTTTTACAGCTGGGAAGCAAAGTCTCAAGGAGAGAAGTGACTTGCCCAAAGTAGAACTCTGCCACCCAGATCGTCTGCCTGGCAATCCAGCCTCCCCTTGTGGTATCTCAGGGTTCTGAGCAACGACAAAAATAGTAGCAGTAGTTCTTGCAGAAATAGCCACCCCTTACGGGGCACTGTGTGTCAGACACCGGCCAAGCATTTTACAGACATCCTTCCCTTTGACCCTCAAGCCCACCCTTTGAGGCAGGCACTAGCAGCCTCACTGCAGAGATGAGGAGGCTGAGCCCAGAGTCACCCGGTAGGAAGGGCTGGAGCCAGGATACGAGTCCAGGTCTGCCCGACACAAAGCCCCGTGCACTCTCGGCCTCTCTAGCAGCCACTCCCCAAACTGGGTCAGAGGTCAACCTCCACCCTCTACCCTCCCTGTTTCTCCTCAAGGGCATCCAAAAACCTGCCTAGCATCACCTCCAACCGAGTGAAATTACAACAGGCCAACAGGATCTCCAGAGCGGGGCTTCTTTGGAGGAAAAACGTCCTTGAGAAGTCCCGGGGAAGAGAGAAAGATGATGTCATACCCTCTGGGGGAAAGGAATGGTAGAGACTCTTGGTCTGGGGGATGACAAACTTTCATCCTGGGAGGGAAGCTGGGCAGAGAAGAAGATGGGAAATGTATTGTTCTGGTCTCATTTAAGTGTGATCAATGCTTTGGCTTTCAGGGAAGGACACAGGAAACTAAAAATAACTGGGAGTTAGAACCCAGGGCTCAGAGGATGAGAGGGGGCTGGCCTGGGTGAGTGTGCAGAAATCACCACTGGAAAATGCCCGCAGGCTCAGGAGCCAATTAGCTGCTGCCTGGGTGGAGAGAAGAGGGACAGGCAGAAGGCCAAATTCTGCAGGCCCTACAGGGGTGGAGGGTTCACTACTAGGAAGAGGCAAGGCCCAGCCCGGGAATCAGCGTGCCTGACACCCTGGGCGTGGAGAGGCCCCTGCAACGTCATGTGCCTTCTCCCTGGCTTGCCGCCACCCCCAGACCACTCTCAAGGCTTCTTGGCTCACTGAGATCCTTGGAGGAAGAGATCCCCACAACAGATTCTTAGTCTCAAGGAGAATGTCATCTCTCAGGAAAATACAAACCGTCATGAACTAAGGACACCCAAGTCCTTCTCCCCTCCCAGGGCAACTATAAATCTTTCTTCTCCCCTTTCATGCTTTCCCTCTGGCTTTAATTAGGTATTGATCTATTGTCAGATAACTTTCTTTTTTTTTTAAACTGCCTAGCCATGGGGTCAGCCCTATATAACAGGAAAAAGAAAAAAAAAAAAAAAATCCCAGGGTGGCCAACGGGCAGGCAGCGGGATCTGCATGACAAAGGATTCCCACGCTCTCACTCTCCCTGGCGGCAGGGCTGGCTGCAAAGGCTGCATTGCAGGGCTGCACAGGGCTGGCTGCCCATTAATTACCGTCCGGACAGAGGAAGCCCCAGCCTCCTTGGGGCTGGCCTCTTTCCTCCACGTGAGTCCGCACAAACCGGGCCAGATTCTGCTCCCTCGGCCTCCCCGGTGGGATCCACCAGGACAGGGAGGCGGCAGGGAAGCCCCCAGGGTCCAGCTTCTGTGCACTGACCTTTCCCTCACCCTAATGACGGATGAGAGTCCTGACCCCAGGACCAGAGGTCTGGACTGTGGCAGGATTATGGGATGGGGGCGTGACTGCCTACTTGTGTGACCCTGGGCACAGCTCCTGAATTCTTTGGGCTTCAGTTTTCACATCTGTGAAATGAGGAGGTTACTCTAAGGCTTTCCAACTTTTGAGCAGTGAGACATTCTTTTCAAAGAAACCTGACTCACACCCCTGCCCCATGGTGCAGAGAGCTGCTCTGGCTGAATGGGGGTGGGACCTGGGGAGTAAAGTTTGCCACCCACTGGAGGGCATCTCAAGGGTTCCTTCCAGATCAGAAATACAATAATCCAAGTCTTGGCCTAAGATCCAGGGTCTGAGGTTCAGATCCTGGTTCTAGAATCTGGAAGGTGACAATCTGGATCCACCTGCCCTCTATCTGTGGTAGAAAGACTTTCCTTAAGTGACTGCAGATTAGCCCTGGGCTATAGGGACTAGGAGAGGTCAAGTACAAATGTGGGCATGTATGCATATCAATAAAGCCAGGGCCAGGCAGGATTCCCGATGAACCGAATGGATCACAGTTCAATAAAGGCCAGTGTGGACTCCTGGAGGTCATGGGGGCAGAGGACGGGGAGAGAAAGGCGAGCCGGAGTGACATGCCACACCTGTACACAGCAGCAAACCAAAGGATCAGTGCTAGTCAAGGCTATGAATTTTCCCCCAAAACCCTGGGTCCATGCCAGCATGGGAATGAATTGGTGACTTTGCCATAATGCACAGCTGTGATAATTTTAGCCTGGAAAATTTAAAGCAGGTGTTCTCCAGTACCTCCCTTAGCTGTTAAAAAAACCCCAAACAACTCCAAATAAAAATTGGCAGAACGTCTACCTTTAAGCAGTACAACTTTATTTATGTATGTACTCTTTCACTTAGTTTACAAATATTTGTTGCTTATCATGTACCAAACCCTGTGCTAGGCTCTGGGGATGCGTCCATCGCTTCTGATCTATATAATCTATCATAAAGCTGGGCAGAGCAGCGAAAAGACTGGATCTTAAAGTATTTAAACTCAGCCCTGTAATCATTAGCCGGAAGTGAGATGCACGTTGGCTTCAAGCATTGGCTAGAAGCACCGGGTGGAGGAAGGGTTTCCACTCCAGTTCTAGGGCTTCCTGGCTGAGCAAATAGAGTGATTTTACCTCTTTGAACTGCCCATAAAAAGGGGGTGTCGGCACCTACCTCATAGGAATGTTGTGATGAGAAGAGCGGATAACATACGTGTGAACCATTTATCACATACCTGGACTACTAGACACGCTCAGCAGAGGTTAGTTATTATTGTTACAAAATGCGATGGCCTTGGATTTGGAATATTTTCATTGGGCAGGTATTAGAGAGCAGGGGTCAATGTCTATTAAGACCTCCCCTGGTTTCTGACAAATTATGTGCATAAAGGATAAGGCCTGCCTTTTAATTCTCATAACACTATGATAGTGTTAGAGCACAGCCTTTGGGGTCAGACAGCCTGGATTAGAGCCCAGCTCCACCACTTATGACTGTATCTTCTTAGGCAAGTCACTTAGCTTCCCTAAGTCTCGGTTTCTGTATCTGTAACAGATGGAGAGTAACAGTTCCTGCCTCATGGAGTCGTCGTGGGGATTAAATACAGCCTGCACAGGACAAGCACCTGATAACTATTGGCTATCTGGTCAGGGTCTGGCTGTCTGAACGGGCCCCCCCTCTGTGAGGAGGGATGCACACAGAGCAGAGAGGGAGGAAGGGGTACAGGCAGGTCAGTCAACTCAATCCTGGAGATCAGTGATTTGATATGCGGTGACCAGAATGCCCTCTGCTCTGAATCAATGACTCAGATAGAACAGTGCATGTCATTTGCTTTGCAATACAGCCCCACACCCTCAGGTTTAGTTGGAAAGCCCCCGTCTGCCTTTACACCATCTCCTTCTGCAATGGCATCACTGGGAAGTGATACCTGCACTGTCTTCCCGCTGGGTGTCATCTGGTTTGGGCGAGGCCTGAGTCATCTTGAATCTATGTCTGCCTTCTAGGTTACTGGCACTCCCATCTAATTAACTACCAACTGCAAGTGTTAACGAGCATCTTTCCTGTTCCTCGTCATTAACCATCTGGGTCTCTGAGTATGTAGGTATGGAAAATGTGGCTCTAAATCCCCAGATGTCGACACTCAGGGGTGTGTCGGTGGCTAAGTAAGTCTGGCACACAGAGATGCTCATCAGACCTTTTTTCAAGGATGCAGAAGGTGCTGGATTCTGGGAGAAGCTGGTGTGAGTGCTGTCCAAGGTGGCCAAGTTTTTAACCTCAGCACAGGAGTGAAGGAGACAGCGCTGGGCCAATCTCCCAGGCTGAGGGTTCACGAACTAGCAGACCAGCCTCTCATGGGATGGGGGTGTGTGGTGGGACCCTTCCCTCTTTGATTCCTGAAGTCATTCCACTTACTTCCAGGGTCCCTGCCTGCCCACTGTTTACAAGGCTGACGCTGCCCTGCTCTCCTGATGACAACTTCAATGCCACTCAGAAAGGATTAAGATCTTACTGAAACGTACACACAAAGCTCCCCTGGGCACAGCTGTCAGGGGGGAAGAGCTGAGGCGGCAAACCTTGTAAAGAAAAAAGCCGGCGATAAAGTTGGAAACATCACGAGGGAGATTCCTCTGTTCAGAAGCCCAGCTGGTGCAGACTTTTCCTGCAGAAATCTGCTCTGCTCTCCCCACCTCATCCCAGTCTACCTCCCCTGCCACTGGGGAGGGGGATAGGGGGCTGGCCACTATCCTCAAGGCCACAATGATCACTATCGTCACCTGCCACGTGGGCTGAGTCAGCCAGGGCCCCAGACTCGTCCAGCTGGCACGAGTGCTCACTACCTCCTAGGCCAGACTCTCTCCGGCCGGCAGTGAGTCAATCAAGGGCCAGCCCGGGCAGAGGCAAGATCCCCCTTAGGGTACAGGTGCTGGCCTGGCCAGGGGAGGTACCTGGCTCCACCCACTCCTTGGATGTCCCCACAGGGATCTCACCTCCCTTGCACGGTTTATTTCATCCTTCACCTCACTCCGCCCTCCTCACGCCTGGCAGGCAGATCTCATCAGTTCCCTCTTAAAGCTTAACAGGGCCAAGAGAAGGTAAGGCATTTCCCCAAGTTCGCACAGCTGCAACACGGCAGTGTAAAGACTGAAACTCCGGTCAGTCTGCCCGTTCCAAATCCTGTGCTCTCCCCTCCT
Source organism: Balaenoptera physalus (assembly GCF_965194825.1). Lineage (NCBI taxonomy): Eukaryota > Metazoa > Chordata > Mammalia > Artiodactyla > Balaenopteridae > Balaenoptera > Balaenoptera physalus. Next base: position 46,686,812 of record NC_138901.1, read on the forward strand.
TTGTCATCACGTGCCTCCCTCTCTGGGTGGCAGTTCCCTTTCCAGCCTCCCCGGGGAAGTGGAGAGATTTGCCTGGAGGACAACCCTAGTAGTCAGGAGCCTGGATGGTGAGGGTCCTCTGGAAGTTGGGGCTTGCTTGACCTCATGGGGTCTCCTAGCCGCCCTGGGGAGGTTCACCCCTGGGGACACGGGGCCCACCTGCCTACCTGCCACGACACCAGCCACATAGACAAGCGCAATGCGGGTTGCTCCGTGCACCATCTCCAGGGGTACCCCCACCAGAAGCTGCAGCACCACGTTGAGTCCCAGGTGTTCTATCCTGTACAGAGAGATCACATTCATTCATCCATTCATTCAGCATGCCAAGATGCTGGGGATCCAGTAGCGAACAAGACCCTAGAGCTGGGAGTTCCCTGGTGGCCTAGTGGTTAGGATTCAGCGCTTTCATTGCTGTAGCCCGGGTTCAATCCCTGGTTGGGGAACTGTGATCCCACAAGCCGCGCTGCGTGGCCAAAATTAAATTTAAAAAAAAAAGACCCTACAGCTGCCTTTGAGGAGCTCACAGTCTGGGGGGTGGAGGGGAAGGAATTACAATGCAGATAGACCATTTTGGAGTGTTCCTTCCACCCTCGCTGCCAGCTGGGACAGGAACACAGGTACAGGGCTGGGTGGTGACTGGCAGTGTCTGCACTTGCCAATGAGGGGCTAACAACGGTCAAGATCCAGCAACTCCATCAGTTGACACAAGAGAAGCTGAGGCTCAGAGAGGGGCGCTGACCGACTTAAAGTCACACAGCTGGTTAGTGGTCAGGCTGGGACCACGGCCCTGGTCTCTGATGTGCGGGACTTGGTCCATTATCCAGGCTACTCAGTCGCTCTGGCTTGCTACTGTATTTGTAAGACCTACTGATATTTAAAGAGAAAGATGTTTTCCAAACAAGTGCAAGCATGAAAGATATCTGTTAGAGCTTAGTATATCAAAGCTATCCTCCAGTTCCTGTTGTGTCCACATCTTGGCTCATGAGGAGACTGAAGCATGAAGTGCCTCCTCGACCCTGCTCCTCAGCCAGTGAAGTTGAAGCTGGGACACAGCAGGCAAGGCATCCATCCCCGCAGGCTCAGAGTGGAGACATCCATCAACAACCATCCAGAAGTCTCCTCACGCCAAAGCACCCTTCCCAGCATGTGCAGCCAGTTAGGGGGTGGCTCTTGTGCCCCCTTTACAGGCTCAGCAGGAAGGGAGGCTCACAGTGGAGCTTCCTCTTGGCCACTGTGGGTCTTTCTGCCAAGGAAAGAGCCATGGGGGCCGGGATAATCTTCTTCCCATTGGCAACCCCGGGGACAGGCACCCACAGGGCTTTTCCAGGCTTTTCCCTTACTTCTCTAGAAGAGTCTGTAGAAGACACCGCAGAGGTCTGGTGTCTGGGGACTCTGATTTCCCAACTCCATGCTTCTACTATGTAAAAACAGTCTCCAGCCAAGACCACGCTCTTCAAGGGACTTGGACCTGGGTGGTCGCCTGGTCCTTATCATGGGGTAGGAGGTACCAGTGAGAACTGATTGCATTTCAGGCCCCAAAAGAGGCCACACGGCTCTACAAACAGAAACTTTACGTATTGCCAGAGTTCCTCAAGAAGACTCATGCCACCATATTGCGAGACCTCCTTTCAACAAATGTGTCCTTTATTTCACTTATGTGGCACTCACACACATGGTTTATGGACAATGAACCTGGTGGCTCACCACATTTCCCTCTTTGCTTTGGCCGCTAGGAAGTTCAGAATAAATTTATAACCCACTTACAGCAAGCACATAGCATCACATGCTGTGTAGAGGCTAAAAAGCTCTCTGCTGGCTTTTTAGCATTTTTCTCTTTCTATTTTCCCTTTCCCATACACTTTTTTTAAAATAAATTTATTTATTTTATTTATTTAGTTTTGGCTGCCTTGGGTCTCCGTTGCTGCACACAGGCTTCCTCTAGTTGCAGCGAGCGGGGGCTACTCTTCGTTGCGGTGTGCGGGCTTCTCATTGCAGTGGCTTCTCTTGTTGCGGAGCACGGGCTCTAGGCAGGTGGGATTCAGTAGTTGTGGCACACGGGCTCAGGAGTTGTGGCTCGCAGGCTCTAGACCGCAGCCTCAGTAGTTGTGGCGCAAGGGCTTAGTTGCTCCGCGGCATGTGGGATCTTCCCGGACTAGGGCTCAAACCTGTGTCCCCTGCATCGGCAGGCGGACTCCCAACCGCTGTGCCACCAGGGAAGCCCCTCCCATACACTCTTAATAATTTACTCATACAGTTTGGCATTAGATAAGTTTCAAGAAGCCACCTCAAATCCTGTGTCCAGGTAGATAAAAATAAAAAATATATTTCAATCCAGGCTCTCTGGACCAGTTATTTTCCCACAGGGACTCTTGATAGAGTGTACTCACCCCGCGTGCATGAAGATGTACGTCAGGTAACGCCAAGCCTGTGCTCGGAGCTGTGGATGGTAAACCAATGAGTTCTTCAAGTATCGTGGATGGGTTACCTGCAGCACAAATTGGTCCAGCGACACCCCATTATAGAGGAAAAAGGCAACCTGGATGAGAGCATAGAATGAAGAGAGCCTGTTGCTAGGTGTGAAACCTCCCAGGAACCCCTCTTGTGCTGACATTTGGAATCCCTATGGAAGTTGTCATCTTTCCTTCTCAGAGAAGGAGGGACATCCCTACGACCAGAGCCAAGCTAGCTCTGCACCATCTCTTACCCCACTTCTGTTCGATTATTTTGTGTTAAATGTTCACAAAATGGTCTCATGGTCTCTGCCCACATTTCCTCGGTGTTAAGCAGGAAGGGTTTGGAGGATTTTAAACTTTAATTCCGATAATAACTCACATACCCACTTGGGGGCTGTGGCAATTCCACATAAGTTGATTAAAAAAAAAAAAACAACTGTGGTAAAATACACATAAGGTAAAATTTACCATCTTATCCATTTTAAGTGTACGGTTCAGTGGTATTAAATACATTCATAATGTGCAACCATCACCAACATCCATTTACAGGATTCTTTTCATCTCGTAAAACTGAAAGAAACTCTATACCCATTAAACATTAATTCCCATTCCCTGCCTCCCAGCCCCTGGCAATCACCATTCTGCTTTCTGTTTCTATGAATTTGACTACTCCAGGGACTGCATATAAGTGGAATCATACAGTATTTGTCTTTTGTGATTGGATTATTTCACTCAGCATAATGTCATCAAGGTATAGCCGTGCTGTAACACATGTCAGAATTTCCTTCCTAATAATCCTCTGTATGTATCTACCACATTTTGTTTATCCATTCATCTGTCAATGGACACTTGGGTTGCTTCCACCTTTTAGCTATTGTGAACAATGCTGCTATGAACATGGGTGTACAAATATCTCTTTGAATCCCTGTTTTCAATTCTTTTGGGTATACACCCAGAAGTGGAACTGCTGGACCATGTAATTCTGTTTAATTTTTTTGAGGAACTGCCATACTGTTTCCCACAGTCGCTGTACCATTTTACCTTCCTACCAACAGTACACAAGGGTTTCAATTTCTTTGAATTCTCACCAACACCTAACATAATTGTTCTTTTTTTTTTTTTTTGGCTGCACCGTGTGTCATGCGGAACTTCCCCGACCAGGGATTGAACCTGTGCCCCCTGCAGTGGAAGCGTGGAGTCTTAACCACTGGACCACCGGGTAAGTCCCACATAAGTTAATTTTAAAGATGACTGATGTGTACTTGTTTAAGCCCTAAAAGAGTATTTATTTGAACTATTTTTTCCTGGAACTCTTTTTCTTTCTTTAAATATTATTTATTTATTTGGTTGCGTTGGGTCTTAGTTGCAGCAGGTGGGCTCCTTAGTTGCAGCTCGCCAGCTCCTTAGCTGTGGCATGTGAACTCTTAGTTGTGGCATGTATGTGGGATCTAGTTCCCTGACCAGGGATAAAACCCAGACCCCCTTCACTGGGAGCGTGCCACCAGGGAAGTCCCCTGGAACTCTTTCTAGAATGCATAATTCAAGGCCCTAGGTTCTTAATTTTAAGGATGTCTCAGGTATTGATCTGGGCTATAGGAGTGATGCCTTCTCCAGTAATTGACAGGGGTTTTGCTCCTATACTAAATGGTCCCAAATTCTTGTGTCTGTTGTGTTTCTTTACGACTCAGGTTTGCTTTTACATTTTCTTTTGTCCTCTCCCGCAATGCCTGGGTGTCCGCAATACCTGGGTGTCAGCACGCTGTTGACCAGGTACTACAACAAGGTTCTTTCTTCCTATTGTTGGTTGGTAGGGGGCCCCTTCTAGTAGCTTCCCACCATGTTCACTCTGTTACGGACTCAGAAAACCAGGTTACTAGAACTGTATGTAAAACAAAAACCTTGGGCTTTAGTATAAGGACTCTGAAACAGTTATTTCATCATTTTCCAGTTTCTTCTAGATTGGTGGCTCGAGATTACACAGCTGAGGTTTCTAAAAATCTGAAACCAATCTGGACACAAGATCTGGCTCCTCTGGATGACCTTGGGCAAATTATTTTAATTTACTGGTCCTCAGTTTCCCCATTTGGAAACGGGGATACTAATTCTTACACTTCCACGGTGATCATGAGGTTTAAAAATGATAAAGTACGTGAGGAGCAGGCATGCACTGAGGGAAGGCAGCTGTAATTAGCGTGTGGCTAAGCCCTCCTGGGCTGAGTCTGGGAATGGCTCAGGCCTCCCAGCAGCTGGATTCCCGGGGCTCTCTGGGAGCCGTTCTGTCCACCTAACACCGTGGGTACAGGTGGCCTGGGAGCAAATACAGCTTCCAAGACAGCTTGTTATTATTGGTCCTCAAATAGAAGTTAATAAATAGACCAACACAGTAAGTGCTTGGAGAACAAGTCCAAGAATATCTCAGAAAAATCACAACTTCCACATGTACTTGGATGAAGCCAGGACAACAGAGGAGCTCTAGCCTGCGGTCCAGATATTATGATTTAGAAAAAAAGAAGAGGGACGCCATGAAGCATAATGATCCTGCAGTTTGATTCGGCAGGAATTTTACAAGAACATATGCAGGGGCGGTAAGTAGGCCCCTGGTTCTGGAAGGGAAACGATGGAGATTATAAAACGCCCAAGGGAAGCCAAGCATCGGTTCGTTCAAGAGCTGGGGTTGGGGGGCCCGCTGGTTCTTGGGCTGAAGAGCTGAAAGCATTCAGAGTTCCTCATACAGGAGCGCTGATTCAGAAGGTGGTACTTTGGATTCTGCTGCATAAGCATGAGACTTTTAGAATAACAATAGGTATGGATGATTTCCTAAGGGGAGAATGTTCTGGCAAAATACGTGAAGCCCACATCTACCTGTTCATAAACACTCCCTCCCATATGTATTTGTGCAATGCTTTTGTGTTCACAAAGCACCACCTGCCGTTCTCTGGCTCTAAATAGGGGAGTCCTGTGGGAGAAGGAGGGCAGGTCTGGTTGTTCCTACTTTACAGGTGTCCCAGGGGAGCACATGACTCGTCCACGTTACTCACCCCAGGAGGAACTAAAAGAAGGTGTCTTAATGAGTTAGCCTCGCTAAATCCCCCGAATCAATGAACTACTGACATTGTTTTTGCTGCTGTTGGTTTTGGTGGAGGTGGTCACATGGGGATTTTGCTGCAGGGCGTATTGCTTAAAGTAATGATCTTTGTAATCTCTCTATGGTCCGGGCGGGGGTTATAACAACACTTGAGTGCCCTGTAACAGGGCCTGACTTGCAGTGACTTGCCCTTCCCCTCGTGATCTCAGATATCCTCTTGACCCTCCAGCAGCCCCTTCCCCACCCTCGTCCTTGCCTCCAGCAGTGTTACTGTGATCATGAACCAGGGCGGTGGGCAGCAGGTGTAGCTGTCGTAGTACCACTTCCGGTCAATCTCCCGGGGCAGGGTCTCGTATGCCACGTGGCGGATCAGTCGCTGGGAGAAGTTCAGCCCCTTCTCCTCCAGCAGGGCCTTGCTGCAGAGCCTGCGGTTGCCCTGCAGGATGGCCTGGCGGAAGCTGTTGGACCGCTTGTTGCTCATCTACACAGGAAACAGGGCAGGGGAGGGGGGTCAGAACCGGAGTCTCAGGGGAGCCCCATCCCGTTTTCCCAGCCAGCACATTCCTTAGACCAACCAGGCCTGATTCTACCTTCCTCTTTCTTCTGTAATAATAGTTAACAAGAAGTTAAATGTAATAGTTAACAAGAAGCAATATTTACTGAGCTCTTATGTGTCAGGGGCTGTTCTAAGCACATCACAGCTTGGCTCATTGATGCAACTAGTCTACCTGCTAGATAAAGACCATAAATATCCCCATTCCACCAGACAGGAGACCAAAGCATAGAGAGTTTTAGGAATCCATCAAGTTCAAACCCAGTAGGGCTCCACAGCCTGTATTCGTATCCACTATACCTCCCTTCCACCCACCTGTCCATCATCCATCACAATTTCCTGAGCAACTACTAAGCATCAGGTGTTGCCAGACATGGGGATACAGTGGTGCTCAAGACAGATAAGTAACCAGCAGTAAGTAACAGTTCAAAGTGAAGGCTGCTGCAGGAGCACACAGGAAAGAGTCCAACCCAGTCCCAAGGTAGTCAGGGCGGGCTTCCTGAAGGAGGTGGCATGAATGAGAACTGAAGGATAAGCAGGGGTCAGCATGCTCGGTCCCCGGAACCAGAACCCAAAGCTGTGCTTGTGGAAGGTCATCAGTCCTGAGTGCCTCCAAGGGAACTGTGATGCTCAGGGAGCCCCAGGACTGGCCCCTCCCCAGGCAGAGTCCTGGCTGCCTCACCCAGCGGTCAGCCTGACCCCCAGAGATCAGAGGCGGTCCTACTGACTTCCAGCCTCCCAAGGCCTCTGTTACCTCCCACCCACCCTCCACAACCACACTCTAGACCCTTCCTACGGGGAGATGTCCTAAAGACACAGCTCTCCCAACCCCAGCGCTCACAGTGCCACCCAGGGGCCGCTCTGTGGTTGCTGGGTGGGGATTATCAACATATTCCTGGGACTATGGGTCCAGCAGGGACATCAGGTTAAAACTGAAGGCCGGAGTCCAGACAGGGCTGGGGAGGTGAGCCAGCCCAACCAAGGCACATGGGTTTGAAGCCCTGTCAGGCGGCAGGGAGCTGGGGAGGATCTGGGTTCAGACCAGGCCAGATGGAACAAGCCTCCATCTGCAGTGCCCCGTCCCCTCTCCTGGGTTCTGCACACACCTGAAAAATCTGGCTTAAGCCTCCCCCATCCAGCAGGCCTTCCTGGATGAACGCCTTCCAACGATGCCCTACTCCCATCCCCTCCATGCCTGCAAAGCTTGGGTCTGGTTCTTAGTGGCTTGGCGGTTCTGTAAATGCGGACGGGACTTGGGGCTCCATGATCACTACAAGCCCAAGATAAGACCATGTCATCAAATTAGTTTGTAGCCATCCTCTCCCCCAATCCCTGGGTGTGTACATGCACATGTGCGTGTACCACACATATACTCACAAACAATACATCTGCAAGACCCGTGGTGGGAAGGAGCTCAGCATAAATACAGGAGAAGCAGTGTGTAAACACATACACACTCACCATTCACCTGTGCCCCGATGTGCCTAGAACTGTGCCGGGCACAGCAGCAGCCATGGTCTCTGGCCTCACGGAGCATACAGGAGAGACAGACGCATAAACGGCAGCAAAAGAGGATGTCATCTTCGTTATTTGGTGCGTAGTATTATCCCCACGTTATAAAGACGGGGATGAGAGCTTGGAGAGCATAAGTAATTTTCTCAGGGACCCACAGTTAGTAAATCACAGAGTCAGGATTCAAATCCAGATCTGCCTGACTCTGGAGCCCATGCTGGCCCATGCGGAGCTTTTGTGCCCATTAGATAAGGGAGCCTCTCCTTTCAGGTGGATGAACCCATTCCAGGCCTTGCTGAACAAAGCCCAGGCCGGATTTCAGTCCCCATTCCTCTCTCTGCCCGGCATCCTTGTGCAGTCCACAACCTGCACACCCATACATGACAACCCTGGCCACTCAGCTGTAATGCAATGTGGTCTGTGCTATAAGACAGGCCTGTGCAAAGCACTGTGGGGGCTCTGGGTAAGGTTGGTTCATTCTGCCTGGATTGGGGTGGGAAAGGGCTCATAAAGGATGCAGAGGAGTTAACCTGGTGGAAGAACATCAGAGGCAACAAAAACTTTCAAACACTTCTCATTTAATCCTTGCCACAACCCTGAAGAGGGTCTCCTTTGGCTTCATTTTACAAATGGGAAAACCGGGGCTCAGTTTTGCCACTGAGTGGCAAAGGCAGAGCCTGGAGCAGGACCCAGGCCCACCTGACTCCGGCCCCTGAGCTCTCTGCCCTGCCCAGAGCTTCCCCCCTCGTGAACCCCTTCTTAGTCTTGGCCTCCAGGGCAGCCCTGCTCACAAGAATCCAGGCTATGGCTGGCTGCTCCAGCTCAGAATTCAAATAGAGAAATCTCGATGGTAACAAGTAATCTGCTGTTGCGAATTCACACAGACGACTCCACGAACCCCCAGCTGGAGAGAAGCAGCTCCCTGGCCCAGCCATGCCCTCACTCTGCCCTGGGCTGAGCAGGGCATGCAGCAAACACGCTGGCGCTGGGGCTGTGGACGAGCCGATGCAGGCTCAACTCCGTGGCCTGGTCTTTGCTGGCACTGCTGGGTTCCCAGTCACAGGGCTCACCTCCACGGCCCATCCCATGAATCCCAACTGCCCCCAACTCCCCCGCTTATCTGAGCTCTGCACCCCCGCCCTCTAGGAGATCTGCTCCCTGGGTCCACTCTGAACAGCAGGTTTCTTCACCACTAAAAGCCCTACAGCTGCTCCCTGCAATCACGCTAACCTCTGGGCAAAGGCAGGTCCTTAATCAAGAGGCAATTAAAACAATGCCAAAGCCCATGCATCCACATCAGAGAGCAAACCTGGCACGATGGCAGGTCCTGGCTCCTCCATCACTGATGCTTTTGAATTCCGAGAGCCTGGGGACTTCACACCAGTCATTTCATGGGTGACAAGAAGAGAGGCGACTGTTTCCATTTCACCAATAGGGAAACCAAGTGGAGCCTTCCGGCCTCGTGTTCACCCTGCTAGTTCATGCAGCTTCTACTCATGTGCCATCCACCCCACAGTGGGATGCTTCCTGCTTAACCCCACTGAACCCCACTCCAATCCCGCCATAGTAGCCCCCAGAACAGCACAGCAGTAACTCCAGTGAGGAAGTCCCGACTCCAAGACACCAGACCACTGGGCAGGATTCACGGGCCTCCCGTCTCCAGCCTCTCCGGCAACCCAGGACAGCTTCCAGCAGGTCTGATGAGCTCTGGCCTTCACCCATGTGCCCCGTTGCTCCCGAAAGGTCTGCCCTGATCCTCCCAACATCCACTCCCCAGCTCCTCTCCTGCCAACAACAACCTCCCACCTCCCACTCCCAGTCCTTCGTTTCTGTGGAAATGACCCCACTCCCAGCTCCACGGGTGGGCACTGATTGGTTTGACTCAATCAGCACAACCCACTGACCCAATCTAGGCCAACTGGAGGAAGGAAATCCCAGGCCTCATGTGGGAGCTACCATTCAAAAAGTCCCTCTCCTCCCCTGCGTGGTGAGGCCTGAGGGCATGAGGGCTGGAACAGCTGCAGCCACTTTGCTGCCACGATGGTAGGGTCTGGAATTGCCTGGGGCTTTTTTGAGTAGTGCTGACACTGCAGAAAGCAGAACTGAGAGATAAAGAGAAATTGGGTCCTTGGTGATTTCCTTTCACCTGCTGAAGCCTGGACTTTTTCAATGCTGCAGACCAACAGATCCCATTAATTATCCAAAAGGATCCTCTAAGCCACACCCCCAAACAGGCCTCTCCCAGTGGCGAGGGGCCCAGAGCGCTCACCAGGTTGACAAAATCCTGGTAGCAGATCTGCCCATCGGCATGGCTGTCGGCGAGAGCCAGGAGCACCTCCCTCTTGTGCGGGTCCAGCTTGGAGCTTTGGCTCTCCAGGAGGCTCCGGAACTTACATGTGCTGATGTAGCCCGTGTTCCCAGGGTCAAACTGAGGGAGAAGCACACACAGCAGCGGGGTCAGCAGGGCCCCATCCCCCTCTCCACACTGCCCCAGGTGCCCCATCACCGTCACCACTCACGGCTCCTGTCTCCAGCCCTCTGCTGACAGAGGCCTAGGCGGCATCTGGGATGTTTCCAAGGCTCCCAGGGGAAACATCCAAATAGGGCGGACAACCACTTACAACCCTAGAAGGCCCTGGAGACCTTTGAGATCGCCCAGCGCAACCGTGTGGTGCGTGGAGAAGGGAAATGGAGGTTGAGAGAGGTTATTACTCTCTGCCCTTACCCCTGACCCTGGACAAGGGGAAAGAGGGAATGAAAAGGCGATGAGTAGAGGAAGATGAGGAAATCTGGGGCCTGGGGCAGAGGGACTGAGCGGGGAAGGCACGAGGCCCCGGGCAGCGGGGAGCACAGCCTGGACAGCACTTCCGCATCTGCCTGCCAGCCCCTCTCCCACGCCTGCACCCACGTACACCCCACAACCTGCACACAGGGCTCCCCAAAGACACTGTGCTCTGGTTGTTTTTTTTTGTTTTCTTTATTTTGGGGCCATGCCACGCAGTATGTGGGATCTTGGTTCCCCGACCAGGGATCGAACCCACTCCCCCTGCATTGGAAGCATGGAGTCTTAACCACTGGACCACCAGGGAAGTCCCTGGTTGGATTTTTGACGCTGCCCTTTTCCCTCTGCAGCTTTGCACACTTGGGCGCCTCTGCCTAAGACTCCCTCTCTCCCCTCGTCTCCCTGGGAGACTCCGACTCACCCTTCCGACTGCTCAGATGTCCCGCGTCCAGGAAGCCTTCCCCCAACACGTGATCTGCTCCCCCTGCATGTCAGACAGCCCTCTGGCCTCCACCCTGCACTGGCCTCCATTTTCAACTCCTTGCAGGTTGGTGCACAACTTATCCCCGGGGCTTATAGCACAGAGCCCGGCAGAGTCGGCACTCAGTGAAGATTTGTTGGGTGAACAAGTGGATGCTTGGGTGAAAAGACAGGTACCCATTTTCCAAGGAAAGGCTCACAGGTTCAGTTAGAAAAGGGGCTTATTCATCTCCCCCGGAGAAGCACATAACCTTTCTGCCACCCTTCCATCGCCTCTCTTTCCTGGCAGAACCCCCTCAGTGCCCCCGCTCAGCACACACTAACCAGCTCCCAGTTTGCCCAGAGAAGTCCTGTTCACAAACCGCCTCCCCACATGAGTTCACTGCACACGGAGGTGCTGCTGTGGGTTGCGTTGCGGACGTCCGCGTGTGCATGACAAGGGAGCCCGGAAGACCGAACCCACCTTTCCCTCTCTTCTGGATAAGGCCAGTGAAGACTATTTTCGGAAGGCTGATGCTGTGTGCAGCCTGTCTAAGACAATCCAGCAGAAACAGCCAAGAGTCACAAGTCATGACTCCTTCAATTCTCCCCAGAGCTCAACGAGAGAGGACATCTCTAATGAGGCCTATTTCAAAATCTGCCTGTGGGGGGGGCTTCCCTGGTGGCGCAGCGGTTGAGAGTCCGCCTGCCGGTGCAGGGGACACGGGTTCGAGCCCTGGTCCGGGAGGATCCCACATGCCGCGGAGCAACTGGGCCCGTGAGCCACAGCTACTGAGCCTGCGCGTCTGGAGCCTGTGCCCCGCAACAAGAGAGGCCGCGACGGTGAGAGGCCCGCGCACCGCGATGAAGAGTGGCCCCCGCTCGCCGCAGCTGGAGAAAGCCCTCTCACAGAAACGAAGACCCAACACAGCCAAAAATAAATACATAAATAAATAAATAAATAAATAAATAAATAAAATCTGCCTGTGTCCCCAATCCTCTACCCAAAATACCAGATTTCAGGGATGACACCTCTTCGGTTCCCACCATCGAGTATTTCAGGAAACTCACCTACCCTCTGTTCCAGAAAGATCTTTACGAGTAAAAACGCCTAATATTTGCTGAGTGTTTTCATTGGGCCAAACATCATACATACCAAGCACTTCATGTAAATATACGATTTCTTTGACCTCCTACCGCGACCTTATGAGTGGGTCCTATGATTATCTCCATGTCACAGATGAGGAAGTAGAGACACGGGAAAAAGAGCAGAGAGAGGTTAAGTGACATGTCTGCAAGTGACAGAGCCAGGATTCCAGACCCGGGCAGCCGGGCACTGCCTCTAACCACTGGCTGCCGCTGACCGTCAGCCTCCAGGGCCTGCTCTGCTGCTCAGAAGCCAAATGTCAAGGGTCAAAGAGGTGAGTGCAGGCCCCGGGAGTGGAGGGGGCTCCAGCAGCCTCACAGGCTCACCCTACACAGATTTTTAAAGCAGGAAAGAGCTCAAACAGCAACAGTTCTGATCTCCTTATAGCTCAGACAGGAAATGACGCCTGGAGTGGCAAAGTGGCGATGGCAGCTAGGGAGGGTCTCCTCCTCTGCCTGGGACCCCTCCCGTCCCCACAGGCTGGCACTGGCTACAGTGACTCACCAGCCTGGCCCCCGTACTGGGTGGGCTGACGTGGGGGATGAGAAGCAGCCCCGAGCCCTGGGAAGATGCATCCCCTCCCTAACCCTCCCCTGGTGAGCACGGCAGGGGGCAGTGGGCTGCGCACGGCAGGGAGCCTCTGCTGCCCAGCCTGGGGGAGGAAGCCAATCCCCGCCCCGGGGGCCCATCCGAGGCTGGGTGGGGGGGCAGTGGGGTGGAGGGGCTGGGATCAGGCAAGGGCCCCTCTCCCTCATTCCATCTCCAGACAAAGAACCACCTGCTCCCCTGCTCTCCCTCCCCCTCCAGGGCTCCCTGCTGTCGTCCTAGTGACAGGGGCTGCCCTGTGGCTCCTCCCCCTACCCCCACCAGGGCCTGCCAGGCCTGCCCCTAGCACATTACAGGCTCCAGACCGCAGAGAAGGAGCTGGAAGCAGGCCGAGCCTCCCTTCTCTGCCAAAACTCTACCTTTCATGCCAGGGCCAGACAGCCCAGACAATGGGGGGGGGGTCATCGCTACCCTAATAATGAGGCCTCAGGGATGAAGGAGGGGGACTGGGGGAGGGGGTGGGAGAGGAAGGGAGGGGCCAGCTGCCTGGGCTCCACAGATGTACACGGGACACCTTCCAACCACCACCCCGAACACCTGGGAAGATGAGGGCAAGAGCCCTGGCTGACAGGGGGCAGGGGGCATGGGGCATGGGGCGGGGGGGGGGGTAGTGCAGAGAGAGGGAGCGAGGGGGAAACAAAAAGAAACACACAGAGAGGATTCGTGCAGAGGCGGAGAGAGGTGGGTACCACTGCCCTGACGGAGCTTCTAAAGGAGGCTGCGAGGAGCAGGGCAAAATCCCACTCTGCTCTCAGCCACTTACCAGTTCGTGTAACTTAGGGGAAACACCTCGAGCCATAACTGCCTCGGCCTCATTCAACCAGCAGGGGCGAGCGTGCCCTCGGGGTGCGGTGGGCTGAAGCAAACGCAGGGCTGTGCTCTCCGGGGCCCAGGGCCGCCTGCACTCAGTGTCCGGCTGCACTGGCCTCATTCGAAGCAAGGAGGGAGCAGCCCTGCCATGGAGGCTTGGCCGACCCTCCTGGACACCGTTCCCGCCTTTGGGCCTCCTCAAGGGCAGCTTTGGGGACAGGATCACACAAGCACCGTGGTTTGGAGCTTTGGGGGAAACAACCCCTACAAATGCAATTTCCTTGTCAGTAATGTACTGAAGGCCCCGAAGCTCCCCGTCCTGGGTGCTCCATGACCCGGATTCACCCACTTTGGATGGAGGGGGGGCTCGTGGGATGAGGTCTAGGCTGGGTGGGTTGGAGACAACCTGACCGGGGGTGGTCTGGGGGTGGCGGGGCAGCGGGAGGAATGGGACTGAACAGCCGCAGGCAGGCACCCCTTGGGGATCCAGGAGCATCCTTGCAGCTGCCTCCCCAGCGCTGTGCAGGGCCGGGTGCGTGCGTGCGTGCGTGCGTGCGTGCGTGTGTGTGTGTGTGAAGGGGGAGCCACGTCCACATTCAGCCTGTGTGGAGGCTGCTGGCGAAGAAGAGGAGGAAAACACAAAGTGACGAGTGACCCTCCCACAGCTCCCGCCCACCTGCCTTGGCCTTGAAAAGAGCTTCGAGACTCCAGGGGCGCTTAATCCCACCAGCACCCAGCCCTCTGGCCCCTTAATCCTCTAGGTCGCCGGTTCTCCCCACCCCCGGCGCCCCACGCATGCTCTGCCATATATATATCCCATCTCCCACCCTGGGCCCCCTCCTGGCTCACTTATGACCTTGGATGCAAAAAGGACCCACCGGATTCTCTCTGTACTGTTGCCACCTAGGGCTCCTTCCCCTCCTCTGGGGCAAGGAGTTGGGGGAGAGTTCTGGAAGGAACCCCGGCCCCAGCTGCTGTGCCATCTTGGGCAGACCATTAACCACACTGCCTCACTTTCCCCATCCACCGTGTGGTAGGAACTCTCCCTTCTTGGGGCGATGTAAGGTGGTCGTCCCCAGCCCTGCATACCTAAGCATACCATATGCAAATGGGGGCTGGGGAAAGAGACATCCACAACCCACACAGCCCATGGGGGCAGCTGATCTTCAATTCTGCATCCTTGCTCGGTCAAAGGGCTGACGGGAAATTTGGAATCAGGATGAGGCAGCTCATATTGGCGGGGGGGCGGGGGGGGAGGTCTGTGCTGTAGGAAGGACCTGGTGACATTGGAAAGAAGGATAGCAGGTCAGGAAATTATAAGTCATGATCCAGGAGAGCTGGAAGGAACCTCAGTGGTTTTCAAACTGCTCTGCAGAGCTCTAGGGGCTGGGGGACTTGCGAAGCCCAGCGAGGCGGGGAGGGGGTTGCCGAGCGGCCCCATTCTGAGTTGTTTTCTGCATTGGCCTTCTGCATACCACCTGGTGGAACAGCAACACGATAGTGGCTGTGTATGCAGAATACGCGCCAGGTATCAGGCGCTACCTCATTGAAACCTCAGGTCACCTCCCTCTGTCCTGGTTTGTCTGGGACAGTCCTGGCTTCTTACACCTATTGTCTGAGCATGACTTTTTTTTTTTTTTTTTTTTTTTGGCTGCGCCTGCGCAGCTTGAGGGATCTTAGTTCCCTGACCAAGGATCAAACCCATGCCCCCTGCAGTGGAAGCGCAGAGTCCTAACCACTGGACCGCCAGGGAAGTCCCTGAGCATGATTATTAACAGTGCTCCTTTCACCCTCAAAATCGTCCCAATTTGGATAATAAATTATGTGGTCCCCCCATTTAAACCTCACAACAACCCTACGAGGTAGGTGCTATTTTACATGGGAGAAAAACGAGGCACCAAGAGCAGAGTTGCCCAAGTTCAAAGAGCTGGTAATTGATGCAGGTAGACTCACATCCAAGTGGCCGGGCCCAGAGCTTGCACTCTCCCATCATTAGGATGCTGTGGCTGAAAAGGGTTCCAGAGACCCCAGTTCAGTCCTCCCATTCGTTCATTTAACATACTTGCTAAGGATCGACTACGTGTCTGGCATCACACTCGCTTTATGGACGGGGAAACAGGTGCAGAGAGCAAAAGAAACTAGTTCAAGGTCACAGAGCAAGTTGGTGGTCAAGATGGAAATAGTTCAGGGTTCCTCCATAGTGGTTGGCCGGTCCAGCATTGCTCTTCCTTGTTTTTCTTTGTCCTGTTCTGTCATATGAAATATAACTGGCTCAGGGTTTCCCAGTGTGTGTTTTGTGGAACACCAGGCCCAAGACGGTGCATGAAATAAGGGTGCTGTGGTTCCAGAAGTTTGGGAAACCCTTTTGGAAGGGCGTGATGTATAAAAACCATATTAAAGGTCCTTCAAGATCTTACAGTGGAGAATCCTGTCTGATTTTTTTCAGCCCAGCATTTCCCAAACTTACTGGGTCTTTGATCATAATATTTTTTCACAGTAACACTCCATGGGACACAATCTGGGGAAAATGCATGAATCCATAGTAGAGTTACTTTTCCCTTTTGTGAAACCAGGCCCCTTTGTCAGTGTTTCCGAACCAGCCTTTCGCCTCCATCTCATGAGTGGCACAGGCCCTCGAGGCAGCTGACACTTTATTTGGAGTCCTCCCAGCCAAGTTAGAAGTCTGCCGGATCCAGGCCCCAGCCAGAGGGTTGAGGAGGGTGCCAGGCCCCGGGAGTGGCTGAGGAGGAAGTGACTGGCCTAATGGGCTGAGCTGAGCTTCCAGGGAACCAAGCCCGCAGGGCCTGGGATCTGCCTGCTCAGCACCCAGGACAGCAGCGCCACTTCTCCACCCCGCTGCCGCAGGCCCAAGAGCCCGGCCAAGGCTTCAGAATCCACCCAGCAGCAGCAAAGCAGAAGAGAAAGAAGAAAGGAACACGTCTATTTTATAGCTCTTATGTTATGTGTGATCTGCACCAACTCATTTCCAGGACAATTACATGTCTGATCCCTTCTCTCTCCCAGGGGGACCTCTCCCTCTCCTTCATCTCGAGAGGTCCATGTCCTCAGTGAGGGGTGTGGGAGCCCAAAGGTGGCACCTGGGGAGCCATCCTGGTGCAGACCTCTCACGCCTGGAAGGTCGGGACCTGGAGTCTAAGGAAGCCTCCCATCTCAGGCCCCACTGTCCCCTCTCTGTCCACTGAGACAGAATAAGCCCTGGGGAAGGACCACATGGTGTGCGTGCTGGGGCAGAGGAGGGTGCAGGCAACTGCCCCTCCCCACTTAGGGGGTTAGCTCATCTGCTGGCTCCCCGCATCATCACCCGGCTTCCGAGCAGAGCAGAATTAACGAGGCTGCCCAGGGGTTTCCAGCTCAGCAGAGCTGTCCCCATCCAACAGCCGGAGCCCACCAGGGAACTCAGGCCCATTCAGGGATATTTACAGCCCCATAAATCAGGCCCAGGCCTGAAGCTGCTGAGGTCAGGAGGCGAGGTTAGGGGAGTAGCAGCTTTCTCTAGCACTTCTGCCTTGCAAATGAAGATGCTAATTCGCCCCATACAGAAAACCACCTCACACCATCCCCTGACTTTTCCCCCAGACCTGAAATACTCATTGGCACAAATATTTGATTGCTCTTATTCTCACATCAACCCTAGAGTATAAGTGTGATTAGTCCCATTTAACAGATATGGAAACTGAGGCACACAGAGACGAACGACTTGTCCAGAGGCACTTCAGCGAGTAGAACAGGGTACCATCGGGCCTGCTTTCAGCTGAAGCCAGAAGTGGATTTATAAACACCTCAAGCCTCCCTGGGAAGGAGAGAGACCAGTTCCTAAAAGCCAGGTTCTGACCCCTCCTGCTCTCCAGTCTCCCCACATGGAGGCACGAGGGGCTCTGGTGCTCCCCTGGGATTTGGCCAGGCATCTGACAGCTGGCGAAGCTTCAGCAATTCGAGGATTCCCAGTTACATTATTTCTGTTCTTCCAGCTGCCACCCCAGGGGTCCAGGGGAGGGAGCTCATCCCTCTCAAGGGGCTTCTCCCAGAAGCTCCAAGTCAGGCTCCTGAACATCCCCCCCATAAGTCAAAGAGCTGAACCCCAGGATCTGAGGTTGGCAGGCTGATTAGGAAGCTAGAACACCCTTCCCTCAGTAGAGAAGTGGAGGACATCCTGGCCTGAATCCAGGCTGAGCCGCTGCACAATTGGCAAATTTCCAGAAAACTACCCAGCCCTCTCTCTCTCAACACCTGGGCCGTGAGGAGAAGAAGAGCTCTCAGTCTTTCCCCGGAACGCAGAAAGCTGGGGTCAAGTGGGGGCCG
Source organism: Balaenoptera physalus (assembly GCF_965194825.1). NCBI lineage: Eukaryota > Metazoa > Chordata > Mammalia > Artiodactyla > Balaenopteridae > Balaenoptera > Balaenoptera physalus. The sequence continues at coordinate 46,704,578 of NC_138901.1, forward strand.
CCTCTTTCCTCCAGGCCCTGCCCATCTCCACCCTGAGAGAGAGCCTCCTGGAAGACCCTGCTTCTCCCCCTTCAAATCACAGAAGGCCTTGGAGGCACACAGACTCTGAGGGGGCAGCTGGGGGCTGTGACTCAGAGGCAGGCCCCTTGGGTGCCAGGAGCAGACGTAACACCTGTGCTGACTCGCCCAGGTCCAACCGTCAAGGCCACTTGGGGACTGAAGCCGAGTCACGGCCATAAAGGCAGGAGTCCCAGGGGAGCTGCGGGCAGGGAGAGGTGGGAGTGGGTTTGAGCAGGGAGGGGTCTTAATCTGCCCCATCCCACCCCCTTCAGCCTAAACCCATTTCCTCCTGCTGCTTCTCCTGGAAGCCACCAAGGGATCCTTCTGGTTCCCCAGAAAAGAGAGATCCAGGGAGAAGGAGGGGAGTGGGACACAGACCTCTGACCAGGAGCAGGGTGGGCAGGATAAAGGGTCACCAAACTGGTTCACCTCCTGCGGCCCGCTGCCTGTTTCAGAAGCCACCTAGAAGCCTTGTGTGGAAACATACCCAGGAGCCTCATGTACAAACACACACAAACCCCTCTGCAGAGGGTCCTTGTTTGCTTTGTGTCTTTGGGCAATCCCCGCTCCCTTGGGCCTCAGTTTCCTCCTTGTAAAGAGCAGATAGCACCGCTCACCTCGCAGGGCTATTGAGAGATCAAAACAAGACAAGGACGCATGTGCACACAGCTGAAGCTCAATGTTTGCTCCCTCAGAGGAATACTTTCCGACTCAAACCTGTACCTTGGTTTAAAAAAGCTGGTGGGACGAGGCTGGCAGCTACCCCTAGTTGTCCACAACTCGAGATACACATCAGCTCACTTCCGTAACAGAGAACAGCGCCTTGGGCCCAATCTCACAGTCGACCACCAGGAATTGCCAAATCTGAACACTGGGCAGAGCAGGCCTGCCCTGGGGTCTGGCCACGTGGTGCCCGATGCCTCGTTCTCGCCCTCACCCTCTGCCATGCAGGCAGCCAGTGAGCGGAGGGAAAATGCTTGGGCGTCCACGTTCCCCCAGGCAGCCTCTATCCAAACACTTCTCTCCTTTCTTTGGAAAGTTCAGGGGGAACGTGGTTTTCCAGCTCCTGCCCTGAAGAAGTCAGCTTGATATGGTGGAAGGAACCCCATACTGGGGATCTGGACACTTTGATTCAAGACCTAGAACTATTACGTGCCAGAGGTTATTTTGAAAACAGTGTCAATTTCTTTAAATTCCAGTAACACGGTAACCACCACATTTATCAGGGGCTCACCACACACTGTACCACGTGCTATTCACACACCATCTCATCAGGCCTCAGTACAGCCCTGAGGGCAGGCAGCTTACTGATGAGAAGACCAAGGCTTGGAGAGGTTACCCGGCTTGCCCCTGGTCACACAGCAAGGAGGAGAAGAACTGGGACCCGAGGCAGACTCCGTGTCCTCGCCCCGCCTGAGTTACTCAGGGTGCCAAGGAAGCAGACGGAAGCCTGCAAGGCCCGGTGGCAGGAACACCGGTCAGAGAGAGAAAGAAAGTAGAGCCGGGCTCTAGTTCCAGCTCTGACATTACTGCACCAAGTGACCTCAGAAGGTCTCGGACCTCTGTTCCCTCATCTGCAAAATGAGCAGATTGGACAAGATGCTTCCACCGACCTTCTAATAATCCACGGTCCTTGAGGTGGCGGCAGCCCCAGAAGGGCTGGCACGGGCCAGGTGGCCGCACAGTCAGGGCCTGCCCCTGGAGAAGACATTAGAACCCAAGACAACGTGTGCAGGGATGTAGCTGGACTCGTTCGCTCCGGCATGTGCGTGCCTGTTCCGTGGCAGGCAGGCAGCCAGGCAGCAAACAACCTCGGCTCCCTTGGCCCCGCTGCTCAACCGCTATCCAATGCATTTCTGGGAGTGGTCAGGGATAAAAGGGTTAATTCAGCATGACCGCTGGGGTCACTGGGGCAGGAGCAGGGTAGGGAAGCTGGCTTTGCGGTGGAGGGAAGTCCACAGACTCTAGGGGCCTGGACGCCACCTGATAAGGGGTTGGAGATGCAGAGCCTGAGTAAGGGAATCCCTCTCTGCTGGTGAATCCTGTGTCCTGGGGGCGCCGCCAATGCCCCTGACTCTGGGGCAGGTCCTTTCTTTGCGGCTCCACACTAATCCATGCAGCAGTCTCATCTGAACCTCTTTTCAGCTCCCAGAACCCTCTTAGGCCAGCCTGAGGGCTGTAAATGAGGCAGGCTTCAGGGTCAGGCTAAGGGAAGACCCTCAGGCTGGAGGCAAGGGGGCTGGACAGGGGAGACACTTGGGGAAAGCAAGCAGAAAAATCCTCCGGGCGCAGAAGTGGCTCTCTCTCCAGGAGCTGGGATTGGGAAGGAGCTGGTTTAGAGGCAGCGGCTTTCCCTATAGGGGCCTGGATCTCAGAAGCGGCCCTGTGCTTCTTCCAGCAAATTCTGGTTCCTGGTCAAAAGAGAGTTGTCAAACGTCCACTGGGGGTTAAGACTCTGCGCTTGCACTGCAGGAGGCACAGGTTCGATCCCTGGTCGGGGAACTAAGGTCCCACATGGCACTCGGCGTGGCCAAAAAAAAAAAAAAGTCCACTGGGTATCAGACATCACTAACAGAGTTTCCACTTCCATTAAACTCCCACAGTCACCCCTGGAGTTAAAGATGATCCTCCCCATTTTAGAGATGAAGAAATTGGGGCTTGGAGAACTAATGTCGCTTGACCCCAATCACAAAGTCAGTAAGGCTTGAACCCAGGACTCTCTGACCCCACATTCAGGGTTCTCCCCAGCAGCCCACGCAAGCAACTCCGTGTTGTGTTCGTAGCATGTTTATAATTTTGGAGGGATAGTCAAGACTTGTCTGCTTCCCTTCTGGGAGATTAGCAAAGTTAGGGTCCCTTCTCGGAGTCTGGAAAATGCATGCTCCTAGTGGGAAGGGAAAAAGGGAGACAGGATCAAGTTCCTTTCAGTTCTCCCTTTTCCCTCTTGCTTGTTTGAGCTTGGAAAGCAATTGTGCTCTGTTGACTTAACAGAACTCTGCTCCAAACCCTTTTGCTCATTAAACATTTGGAGATCTTGAAGGCATTTGTAAGGGTGAACCTGGAAATGGTTTTCCAACCCTGGAAGCCTCTTATGGGTTAACGGGCTCCAGTCCCGTATCTGCCATGGACCTGCTATTTGACCTTGGGTCCTTGAGGGCACCTCCCTGGAGTTCAGGAAGGAACTGGGAGTGAAACTATCAGAGCATAACCTGAAAAAGAGGAGCTTGTAGGAAACCTATGGGAGCATTAACTAAAGGGTACATTACCTAGGCACAACTGTAAACATCAGGGGAGTAGATCAGAAATCAAAAATAAACCGAACGGGGCTTCCCTGGTGGTGCAGTGGTTGAGAATCTGCCTGCTAATGCAGGGGACACGGGTTCGAGCCCTGGTCTGGGAGGATCCCACATGCCGCGGAGCAACTGGGCCCGTGAGCCACAATTACTGAGCCTGCGCGTCTGGAGCCTGTGCTCCGCAACAAGAGAGGCCGCGATAGTGAGAGGCCCGCGCACCGTGATGAAGAGTGGCCCCCGCTTGCCACAACTAGAGAAAGCCCTCGCACAGAAACAAAGACCCAACACAGCCATAAATAAATAAATTAACCTAACCACATATAAAAATTTACCAAATGATACAATTTCTCAGTATATAAAGGAAGGCTTTCTTGGGACTTCCCTGGCGGTCCAGTGGTTAAGACGCTGTGCCCTCACTGCAGGGGGCATGTGTTCAATCCCTGGTCGGGGAGCTAAGATCCTGCATGCCTCGTGGAGCAGCCAAAAAGAAAAAAAAAAAACTTAACTAAGTAAGTAAATAAATAAATGAAGCCTTTCTTAATAAGTGATGCTGGTGTAAGTGGATAGGAATAGGATCTGGATGGAGTAAAGGGTTAGACAATTTTTTTTTTTAAATCAGAGGAAAAAGCAGTAGGAACCAGAAGCACATATTTATGCGATCTGAAGAGGGAAGAAAAGTGTCTCAGCTCCAAAGCAACATAAGGAATCATGAAGGAAAGGCCCAACAGATTCAACTGTAGAAAAATAAGACATTTTTACCATGATATTACACTATAACGATGGGTTAATATTTATGGTAACTTTAAAATCTAGTATTTAGGAAAACCACCCAAGGATATGAAAAGACAATTTCCTTAAGGAGAAGTTCAAAGAGGAAACAAACACCTGGAACATCTGGGGGTCAACGTGATGATCTTCAGGTTTCCTGTCTGTTGTAATTTCTGGGACCTGTGAGGAAACACTGGGGAGGGGGTGAGGTTGGGTGGCGTGTTACACCCCTGCTTGAGCAGACCAGACAAATGTCCAGGATGCCGGGGGTGGGCGGTGGCCAGGTAAACTTCCAAGGGACTGGGGTCACCTGTTTTCTGCACCTCCAACTCCCCAAAAGGCATTCTGGCCATTGGGTTGAGGGGTGACCACATAGGACCAAAAGGCCAAGGTCATGGCTTCGAGCCCTTGGATCCAATTAGGGTCATGTTGGGTCAAAGCTACTCTACATGCTGAAGAACCAGATAGCACAGAGGCACTGGTCTAATTCCATTCCTAACACCTGGAAAAAGGTCCCAGCTGATCCTGGTTTGAAACCAGGTGACCACTGACATCCCCTTGACCCAGGATGGGAAGGAGGACTGACTGGGGCCAGTCTCCCAATCCAGTGACCTCAGGAAGGTGAATTCCAGGGTCACATTAGTTTACAGAGATTCTGACGGATGTCATGTGAATCCTACCCCATTCAGCAGAGTTTGACCCATCAGGGCTATTTCTGTAAGAAATTGTGGGAAGGCTGCCTGCAACCACCAGCCAAACATTCCTTCCTGAGTGCACCAAGTTCACCATCACCAAATCCTTCCTTTAAGTAGGCCCAGAGGAAGAGTCAGAAAGGATAAGACCCTTCAGCTTTCCAAATAACCTGGCGTCCTTCTGAAGTTGTACATCCATTTATGAAGCTTCACACCGGCTTTGCATTCAGCCCTATCAGGGGAATGGTCCAGGGGGGCTGCACAAAGGAGGGGGAACAGACGCAGAGGGACTGGATATCTGCCAGAGGTCGGGCCCCCGCTCAGGAGCAGTTCTTCTCAAACACAAAGCACCCATAGGAAGGAAAACAACAGAAACAGGCTTCTAAAGCCACGTGAGGGCTGGGGAGTGGACCTAAGGCAGAACTTATCATGAGAGAAAAAAACTGTCCAGAGTAAGTTTGGGGAGTTTCTTTCCGAGGGTTAATTTCGTCTGTCCAGAATGGTTTCTGGGTGGGCCTTCCCAGAAGCAGGTGGAGGCTCTTGGTGACACCCAGGATCGCCCTACAGTGGGAAAAATGGGATTTCATAGACCACGCGCTGATATTAGGTGCTGTACATTCTCTCTGCTCCCTCAAGCTCCAGATTCTTCCCCCTAAAAGTTTTCTTCCATTCCCCCAAATAGTTCGTTTTACAATGTAAACACACATGCAGGGATTGGCAAAGGAAATTAATGAAATGAGAAAGACACAGACAGAGGGAAAAAAAGAATGATACACTTTGTTCTAGGTTTCGACTCTAAATCTGGCAGGAGGTGTGAAGGGCTGGCAGCTTGCTGGTCGTGGCATCCGTGGCAGCAGGCGGCTCCCTCCTGCCTCAGGGCGTCAGGCCAGAAGCTGCTGTACTCTTAAGAGCCGGAGGGAGAGATGGTCTATAGACCCCAGAGGGACAGGAGCGGCCGGATGCTCCCCAAGCCACAGCCAGGCCTTGTGTTAAGGTGGATGACAGCCCCCAATCCCCACCCCAGGCCCACCATGCCTTTCAAGCTGAATTCCGTGTTGTCAGTCCCACTTGGCCATCTGCATTTAGCTGACTCCTCAAACTGAACTGGTCTGAAACCAAAGTTGTCTATTTTACAAACACCCCTGGCCCCAGCCTGACTTTTCCTTCTCCTCCTAGGTGCAGAACCTCAAAGGTATACATGTGGTTCACCTCATCTATTCGGGTCTAATAAGATCTTCCAATTCTCCCATCACCATGCCCCACTTCCTTTCCACTCCCACTGTCATCTTCCAAGTCAAGGTGCTTGTCTCCATTCATGGCAGCAGGCTCCTGGCCAGTTTCTCTCATCCCTGAAACCCATCTCACCTCTATCTCACTCTCACGCAGGATCTTCCCAAACCACTGCCTGGATCTGGTAACAAACTTGTCAAAAAAGCTTTCAAAGGCTTCCCCTGCCTCCAACAGGATGAGGTCTGGTCCATGCTACTTTTTCAGCTTTATCTACCTCTCCAACCCAGCACGTTCTCTCTGGCCCAACCAGACTGGTCTCTTAAAGTCACACACACTTCATGGTATAGTCATTTTCACCCCAGGACCACAATGCTCACTATTCCCCCACACTGGGACAGCTCTTGCCTCCTCTCCTTCTGCATCGCGAAACGGGGAAGGAGAAGGAAACACATAACAACAGCACGCAACAGGAGTACCAAGCAAAGAAGAGAACCATTTCCCTGTTGAAGGTCAAATGTCCGTCTCCCGGTTCCAAAGCCAACGCGTGGCACTTCCAACTCCATCCACCATGCCTAGGCTCTAGGCATTGCGAACAATCACATACAAGTTTCCGGCTATGACTCCCCCATCCCTGCAGCAAAATTAGAGTAGAGTCAGCTTTCAGAAGTGCTCATATCGAGTCGCGCTTCAAGGATGGCAGAGATTTGACTTCAGTGGCTCTCTGATGGTGGAGGGGGAAGAGGAAAGGGGATGTTAACCTAAGCCCTGCCCCCTCCTCCCCAGCCCCAAAGGCGATCCCCTGGCATACAGAGAACGTCCCAGGCTTTCAATACATATTGTCCAGTGTCTCCCTGGTATAAAGCCGGTCCTGGTGAAGTGGCGTTGGGAGGAGGAGGGAGGGAGAGAGGGAGGGATCTCTCAGGGGAGCTCCCCCCCAGCCGCCCCCCCCAAACCTGGAGAGCAGGACCGTTCATATACAGAGCTGCGTTAAGCCACGCCCCCACGTCACCGTCTCAGGAGTGCAGAGCTGGGGAAGCCCACGCAAGCAGGGAGACTGCGGGGAGGGCTGGAAGGAAGAGGGGGGGCGGATTTAACTGCTCACATACCTGATCAAACAGGACTTTCCAGTGCTGGTAGAGAGGGAGGCCATGCAGGAGAGGAGGAAGAAGAGAGAAAGAAAGAAACACACTTATCACCAAGGCCTCTGTAGCCTCCCAGCTGCTGCCCAGGCTCAGGGACCCGCATGGACAAGAGATCAGGAAAACCTGGGAGAAGCCTCCCAAACGAGTCTACACATAACAAAGGTGGGAGAACTCAGGTTGGGGAGAGACAGCGTCCCTCATTCTGGGACAGGCAGGAGGAGAGATGAGCAGAACAAAGGTGATCCTCAACAATTCCTAAAATAAAGTCGTCCAATTCTGTCCGAGGGCCTCTAATAACTTCTGCTGCCTAAAGCTCATCTCCGCGGGAATGCACGCCCAGGTGCAATCCCTGCAATTCCATCAGACCTGCTGCAGCGGTCTCCACCTGCTGGGAGCCAATGACCCCTGTCAGGAAAATCCACCCCTGCATAAGTATTAACATTTTGCCTGTAGTTTGGGAGGAGGGGGTTTCCGCCTGCACTGAAACCCACCCCCGGCCTCTTTCCAGACTGAGTCTAAGTGATGAGCACATGAGAGTCTGCCAGAGTGTTGGGGCCAGAAGCAAGTGAGGGGTTTAAGCACAAGTTACAGGAGATACAACCCAATTCAGACTTTCCGGCTGAGGTCTGGTAGGTTGAGGGCCTGGCTTCACTTCCCTGTCCCCACCCTGAGAGGGAACGGGCAGGACGTGTGCCCAACTTTTCACCTCTGTTAGCAGGTTAACCTCGGGAGGGAGAAGCTTAAGAAACTCCAGTTCCCAGGACTCCCCAGTGCCGGCTCTGCCCACGGCTCCCAGGACCGGAGGGAGGGAGACACAGGCAGCAGATGGCAGGGAAGCCCTCTAGGGCAGTCCCTCCCTATCCTCGCCCAGGGGACCGCCGCTGGCACCGACGCGATGTGGGTCTCATAAGCCCCCCTCTGGGAGCAAAAGCGCTCCCAGCACTCCTCTCTCTCCTCCGGCCGGGCTCAGGGACAGGGGCCAGCTTGAATTTCAATCACTGTCGCGACAGGGCAGGTGCTGGGCGGGAGCTAATCCGGGAGCGGAGAAGGGGGTCGCCAGACCGGTCTGCGCCGCCGGGTTCTGGGGACTCTGCGGCGCCCACTCCTTCCCCGGACTCGGAGAGCCCGCAGGTCGCGAGTGGGAGGGGAGGGGAGCCACTGCTGTGACGCGGCCGCCTCTGCAGGAAAACGCCGTGTCCCAGGCACTGCACCAGCCGCGAGGAGGGGGCTCCGGCGGCCGACGGGTCCCCAGCACGGCGGCAGGCGCTGCTTTCCGAAGGGAAGCCCGGGGAGCCCAAGCGGGGGGTGGCGCGCGCGTTTCGGGGAGCCCGGTCCCTCCGCCCTCTCTCGCCCGTGGGGACCCGGCCAATCCGGGGCTCTCCCGCGTCACCCTGAAACCTCCCAGTGGCCCGGCGGGGGGCGAGCCGGGGGCAGCTCTCCCCCTGGAGCCCCCGAGAAAGTTTGCCCGGGCGGGGAAGAGGGCACTCACGTCCTCCGGCGCCGCCGGCGGCCGCTCCTCGACCTCGGGTTCCAGCTCCTCGATGCGCTCCGCCTCGGCGCAGGCGGCCACTGCGGGGCCCGGGCTGGGGTGCTCGCCCATGCCGAGGCGGCTTCCGGGGCCGGACGCGGCTGCGGGGCTCGTCCCGGGGCGCCAGGCTAACTTTGCGCCGCGGCGGCCGCGCCGCTCGGAGCTCTCAGTGCGCGCCGCGCCGCCTCCGCGCCCGCCCCCATGGTCCCAGCCCCCGCGCCGCCGTCTTGCGACCCCGGGACGCCCGGCCCTCCGCCGCAAACTTCTCGGCTCCCGCGGCCCCGCCGGCCTCCGCCTCAGCCCCGGCCCCTACGCCCGGCTCCGAGGCGAGGGCGCCCTTGGGCCAGCCCCGGCCTCCCGGCTCCCCGCACTGCCTTCCCGCTCCCCACTCCGCACCAGAGTCTCCTCCTCCCCGCGGACTCCTCGGGGGCGGCGCGCAGGCGGGGGCGGGGCTGCTCCCGGGACCGCCGCCCCCTTCCCCCCCCCACCGGGCGTCACCACCCGGGCCGAATCGGTCAGAGCGCCGCGGCCCAGGGAGGAGGAGGGCTGCGGCGGGCTTGGCGGGGAAGTGGCTGCACGGTCCCGGGCGTGGATGGCCCCATCCCCACCTGCCTCCACCCCGGGTTCAGGTCTGTCTCTCAGGACTGGGTCGGGGGTGGGGATGCAGCGTCTACTTGCCGAGACCCACCGGGTTAAAGATGACTTGGAGGCAGCAGACGCGTGACGGTGGCAGGGGCGAGGTTTTCACTAAGTTGGCAATGTCGGAGTTAACTGGGAGTGAATTGGGGGCCGGAGGCTGGGAAGACAGGATGCCCTGACCACCCTTCCATCTCTCTTCACTTCGGTCTCAGATCCTGGGAGGTCCAGGCAGGCTCAGTAGTTTAGGGATGGGAGAAGTCAGGGGAGTCCCGGACCCCAGACCCTAAATCCTTCCCTCCCCACACCCCAGAGCTATGTGACAGTGCCCTGGCTTCATTGGACCAGGTTGACAAAGGTAAGACCAGGGAAGTGCCCCAACTGGGAGAGGGGAGGTAAAACAACTACAGCAAGTAGGAATCAAGTTAGAGCAGAGGAATAGGGGTTCTAAAGAAAACAATTGGTGTCGTTTCCTTGCAGGAAAGACCTCCCAGGAGAGACTGTCTCCCTTAAGCCGAGGCCGTGCCTGTAAAGGGTGACAGTGGCCGGCTGGGACAGGTGCCCGGCTCTCCCAGGGGGCTCAGGGATTCACTTCTGGTGATGTCCCACAGTCAGTCCCCCGCCCACACCTCCTTCCACTCCTCTTACCACCACCCACTCACCCACTGGCCTTTGCCCCTCTCCCTCCCTCTCAGAAACTGATGCTCTTCTCCAGTAGTGAAAGTTGCAATTAATGCTCTCATCTTCTAAAGCAAACACATAACCCCAGCCCCAGGATCCAACCTGTGACCATCTCACCTGACAATGACTACTCCCCCTAAACACAGAGAAGGAAATTAACTCCGTTCTAATTAGGTGAGTTTGCTACAGACACCAATTTTCATCTCGGTTTCAGAAAGTGTGATCATTCCAACTATTTTTGTTTCTCACCACCCTCCCCCATCCCTACTCTACTAAGTCAAGATCCTGCCAAGATTTCCTTGTAAATAAAACTGCATAGGGTGTGATTTTGAAAACAGCCTTCAGGGGACAGAAGAGAGGCCGACACACATCTTCGTGGAAAGAAGCCCAGAAGGACAAGGGGTGGCTGGGGGCCCTGAGGTCAGTGTCACTGCCGAGTGACACCACCCGGGTGCTGGATGTGTTACACTTAGATCTTTGGGGCTGGAGAAGTGGGCCAGGAAGTGGGCGGTTCCAGGGGAGGGGGGAGGAGAAGAGCTCAGAGAGGGCTTGGTCTCTGTGAGATGCCCAATAGCCCTGGGCAGTGTTCTGACCCCAGCTGCCCTTTGGATTCTGCCTTTTCTCCAGCCCAGGAACAGCTCTTATCAACCTATCCAACTCTTTCATCTCCTCCAGTGGAAGGGACCTCAGCAGGCTCAGTTCAGTTCCCTGCACACTTCTTGAGCTCCTACTAAGTGCCAGTGACAGAACTTTGGGAAGGGAGAGGTGGATAGCATCCAGACAGTGACCTTCAGAAACTGTTTAATTGGGGGTGACAGCCAGGGAAGTCCAGGGGGTATAGAAACCCAAAGGAGCGGGGTTCCTGTGGGTCCAAGAGGGCTTCCCAAAGGATATGCCCCAGAACCAGGCAAAGTGGGACATTCCAGGCAGAGGGAACAGCATGGGCAGAGGCTGGGCTTGGGAAGCAGTATGGTTTGGGAGGGGAACTACAAGCAATTTGGCATGGCTGGAAATGAGAGCAAGGTGCTCAATGTAAAGAACCCAGCCTGGAGTGGAGGGTCTGAAGGTCTGTGAGTTTCCTGAGAAAGGGGCTTGGACTTTACCCTGAGGGCAATGGGGAGCCATCGAAGGATTGTGAGCAGGAAAGTAATATTTAAAAAGATCCCTCCAGGGACTTCCCTGGCGGTCCAGTGGTTAGGACTCCAAGCTTTCACTGCCGAGAGACCGGGTTAGAACCCTGGTCAGGGAACTAAAAAATAAAAATAAAAAAAAGATCCCCTCCAGGAGGCTGGCCTGAGCATAGGGAGATGAGAATGGGAGGTGCCATCCAAGAGTCATGAGGGCAGCAGCGAGGCTCTGGGAAGTATCCAGAAGGGTATCTTGTTCTTCCTTCTGTCCTAGGAACGTTTCACCCCACCTTGGCAGACTGTTCCCAAAAGTCTCCTAGGGAAGAATTCCTGACCTCTAGCCAGAATCCTCCCTTCGGGAGATGGCTTCCCTCTCCCTGGCCCCTGCTGGAAGGAGCACGGCCATCTGGACTTGGAGACGAGCTGTGACATCCAGCATCCCCTGTGAACCTGAGGCCACACTCACCTTTTGCCCTCAGTGTTGCCTCAGCCTCACCAGCCAGCTCATTGCACCTCTCAGCCCCAGGGGAATGTGCAACTGGGAATAACCCACTCTCCAGCAGGCAGTGGGGCATGGAGCCTGGGTCCCGAGGCCCGGAACCTCTGAGGGGTGGGAGTGGCCAGGCTGATAGCTTTTGTCCCACTCTGAGACAACCTGAGGACCAGCACATTCTGAGCCCTGCTGGGGACAGAGGAGAGAAAGGGCACGGTGACCACTCACTTCCACTGAACGGTGCATGGCCAGGCGCTCAGAGATGTTCACGGGCTCTGCCCTAGGGAACCCTGGGTCTACCTGGAGATGACAGCAGGCAAGGGCTGATTGGCATTTACACCCTGCTCTTCATTTTGTAAGAGCTCTACACTCATGACCTCTCTTTTTTTTTTTCCTTTATTTATTTATTTATTTATTTATGGCTGTGTTGGGTCTTCGTTTCTGTGCAAGGGCTTTCTCCAGTTGCGGCAAGCGGGGGCCACTCTTCATCGCAGTGCGCGGGCCTCTCACTATCGCGGCCTCTCTTGTTGCGGAGCACAGGCTCCAGACACGCAGGCTCAGTAATCGTGGCTCACGGGCCCAGTTGCTCCACGGCATGTGGGATCTTCCCAGACCAGGGCTCGAACCCGTGTCCCCTGCATTGGCAGGCAGATTCTCAACCACTGCGCCACCAGGGAAGCCCTATGACCTCTCTTGAAGTTCCTATCCAGACACTAAGTCAATGCAGAACAGGATAAGAGCTTGGGAGAGAGCAGTTCAAACCCTGAAGGATCAAACTAAGCTCAGAGGGGCAGGAGCGTGCTATTGAGATGAACCTTGAAAGGGGGGGGGGCAGCTTTGTGTGGAAGGGTTTCTCTGTGGAAGGAGCCACTGCAGTAAAGGCACAGAGACAGGAAGCCACTGACTGTCCTGGGGACAACTCAGTGGGTGAGCACAAAGCGGGGATGGCCAGGTAGGTGAGAAACTGTACAAAAGTCTTTGAGTACCAGTCTGAGGAGGCTGGACCTTGCTTAATGGGCGATGGAGAAGCAGTGGCGGCTTCTAACTGGAGCAGCATTTTAGGAAGATTAAGTTGGCAGTAGCCCAAGACAGCAATTCAACTAACACATTGCGAGTGTCCATTCTTTGCCAGACCCTGGCCGAGGTGCTGAGAATACAAAGGGAATGAGACCCAGGCCCTGGCCTCCTGGGAGAAAATTAGATAATCCTCTAATTACAGCCCAGTGGGATAAGTGAGGAAGAGCTGTCTGGGGACTGAGTGTCTAAGATGCACCCACCAAGACAGGGAGGGGGATTTCTTTAAGGACCTGATGTTCTGACCTGGGGTGGGGGAGGGGCTGGAACAATGGGGCTGCCATGGGGAACCGGGAAAGTCAGGAGGAACCACTGGGAGAGGGAAGGCGGGTGGTGAGGGGAGTCGGGAGTTTGTTTGTGGACACCATGAGCTAATGAGAAGCCAGGGAAGAAACATTAAGGGCTGTAATTACCGCTCAAAGCAAATGGCAGCGCCGAGAAGCGGGGTAAATGGGGGGGGGGGGTGGCTTTCTCTCCAGAACCTCTCGGCTTCAACAACAGTTTCCCACCCAACAGCCCACACCCTTCAAGGTCCTTTCTCTCCCCAAAGCAAACCTAAACTGACCCTCACAGTGCCCCCTGCCCGCGTGGAGCTCCATCTTCTGAGAAACCTGCAAACAGCCCCGAGCTGCCTGAGATGAAGACATGAGTTATTTTTGACTGAGATCCAAGCCCGGGCCCTGAATTCTTTTGTCTTCCAGGAATCCCCCAGTCATGTTTGAAGTCTGCAAGTCCGAACAGCGGGCGCAGCTCAGGGAGGAGACCGCCACTTGGAATCCAACCACCCTCCATCCCCAGCTCCAGCATTCTTCCATTACTGCCCGCTGTCGAGGAGATCAAACGGAACATGACTGCTAAACGGACTTTTTTTTTTTTTTCCCTCTCCTTTCGTCTCTTCCTCTCTCAGGCCAGGGCCAATTTTCCAAGGAACTTAAATCATTACTGAAAGATGTCTAGGTCAACAGACACCAAGCCCTTTCAGAGAGAGGCGTGGGCACCCAAAAGTGAAGCTCAGAAAAGCACAGAGGAAACTTTCCTGGTTCCAAGATTTAGCCAGCCCCACATTCAGGGAAACTCTCAGCTGCTTTGCTGGGTCTCCTCTTCCTTCTCTGCCATCTCCTTGGGGCTAGGCTGTCCCCAGGGTCCCATTTCTGGATTCTCTTTGGGCCTCCAACACTCTGTGTGACCTTTGGTTATGCCATAGGCAGGCCCTGTGTCCTCAGCAAACAGCACGTGCATGTTCAATCGTGTGCCTCTCTGACGAATGCTCTCTCCTCCAGAAGCCTTTCCTCAACCCTCCAAGCCCAAATGGACCACTGCTTCCTCTGGATCACTTTTTTCTTTTGACCTTGCATTAAATTATCCAAGTTTTGTCTTCCTTGTATGAAAATACATATTCCTTGAAGGAGAGATTATGGCTTATTCAATTTTGCACCCATCCCAATACACAACACTGCACACCGTAAGAGCTGAACAAATGTCTGTTTAATGAAAAACAGAGCATGTCTCTTGATCTGACATGGAGTCTAATTACATAGTTATTACTCTCAGCCCTCAACAAGAAACAAGTTTTATGTTATAGAGAAAAGATTTTTCTGCATAATAAAAATACAATTGTATCCCTGCTGCCTTTATTTCAAAGCACTTACACATTTGACATTTCATTCCATCCTCAAAAAGCTGGCCTTTTTGAGGTAGCAGAACAGGTACAGATGGGGACAGTAAGATCCCCAGGCCCAGAGGAGGTTTGATTCTCCATTCCTCTCACCAAATTTCTTATTTTAAGAGTGAAAGACCAAAGCCCCAACCACTGCCCGCAGTGACCTTCTCCCAAGGCAAGCGGGTGGGGCTAAGTCAGGGCACCCGGGGTGGGGGGGGGGTTGTCCAGCTGTAGGCTAGTAGGAGTCAGAACAGTGGGGGGTGTCTCTGGCTGTGGAGCAAAGCCATTGGATTGTTTTTCTGCTTTGTTTCTGTTAAGCTACATGTGCAGCGCCCCCAGGAGGGGGACTGCTTTGCTGTCACTCCCCACTGCACAGAGCCAGACATGAGTCTGTGCAGAGTGAAAGGGACAGAGAGAGTCTGGAGGCAATTTGTCACAAAGCCCGTGGTGAACCTCCTGCTTGAGGCGCCACTTCACGAGGACAAGGACTTGGTTCTGTCCGCTTACAGCAGAATCTCTGACTCCTAGGGTGACTCCTGGCACCTAGAAGATTCACAGCAAGTACGTGCTCAGTGAACGGACCTGTCCTATTCATACTTCTCCAGGCCTGGGGAAGGCCTCCCAGATGTCAGAATTCCTGGGAACTCTGCCCAGTGTTTGGCCTCAGAGGACTTCCT
Source organism: Balaenoptera physalus (assembly GCF_965194825.1). Classification (NCBI taxonomy): domain Eukaryota; kingdom Metazoa; phylum Chordata; class Mammalia; order Artiodactyla; family Balaenopteridae; genus Balaenoptera; species Balaenoptera physalus. The sequence goes on from NC_138901.1 coordinate 46,719,639, forward strand.
TGGCCTCCTTCGGGGAAGAGTGTTCATTAATCCAGCACCTCTAGTGAGGCGCTATGGGGAAGAATGCCTTGGGGTCCATAGGCGGGCTTGCTTGCTTTCTTTCTTTTTAAAATTTATTTATTTTTGGCTGCATTGGGTCTTCATTGCTGTGCACGGGCTTTCTCTAGTTGCAGCGAACGGGGCTACTCTTTGTTGCGGTGCTTGGACTTCTCATTGCGGTGGCTTCTCTTGGTGCGGAGCATGGGCTCTAGAGTGCAGGCTCAGTAGTTGTGGCACATGGGCTCTAGAGTGCAGGCTCAGTAGTTGTGGCACATGGGCTCAGTAGTTGTGGCTCATGGGCTCTAGAGTGCAGGCTCAGTAGTTGTGGCACGTGGGCTCAGTAGTTGTGGCTCACGGGCTCTAGAGCACAGGCTCAGTAATTGTGGCGCATGGGCTTAGTTGCTCCGTGTCATGTGGGATCTTCCCGGACCGGGGCTTGAACCCGTGTCCCCTGCATTGGCAGGCGGATTCTTAACCACTGCACCACCAGGGAAGCCCCACAGGCAGGCTTTCTGATGATGAGTTCGCAGCAGCAGCAGCAAACACCCTGGAGCTCCAGATCCAGGCTGACATGGGGCAACCGGCCCAAGGGAGACAGAAGAGAACTGTGGCAGTGGTGGCGGCAGCAGCAGCAGCAGCAGGAACACCAGGCAGAGGAGTGAGACAGCGGGCACTCAGATCTGTTTCCTGCACCTCTCAGCCACTCAGCCCAAGTGAGGCTGTGTGAGAACTTCTCAGTACACATTGTAAATACCATCTGTCACACTGCCTGCCCAGACGCGGCCTTCCTCCCTGGAAGGGAAGCATTCTTTATTATTTATGCAGAACGCACCCTACTTAAGTGCTGTGCCACCAGGAGAGGGAGAGAAAAGCCCAGAAGAGTCGAAGACTCCAGGGACCCGCCCCTCGGAGAGCAGCTGGTCATGGGGGCTTGGTCATCCTCTTTCTGGGGTGGGGGTGGGAGGTGAGCTCTCAAATCTCCTGGGAATTAGGAAGGTTGCATTCTCGTCCTAGTTCTGCCACCAGCTTGCTGTGCGACCTTGGGCAAAGCAGCTCAACCCCGTGGGCCTCCATTTTCTCATCTATAAATGCAGAGGTCAGATTAGATAACTTGTGACACCTCTTCTAGCTCTGCAGTTCAATTGTTCTCACTCTCATCCTTCGCCCTCCTGCTGTTTGCTCAGAAGCCTGTTCATTTTTGATCATCCCTTCCACCCAGGCTGGCCAGGGCAAATACAGATGAGGATGTGATTCCTCAGCACTTGCGAGCAGGCCCAGGAGTCAGCAGACCTGGGTTCTTGTCCAAGCTCTGCCACTATTTAGCCATGTGACCCTGGGGAAGGCACAGTTTCCTAACCTCAGTTTTGTCTTTTGTGAAACATGTGGGTGGGACTAGGAGACTTCAGTAGGAGAATCCACCTTGAAATTCCGTGATCTCTGATTTCCCCTCCCAAAACACTGCTGATAAACATCCTGACAGCCTGAGGCTCCAGACATAGAGATGAATTAGACCCTCACTGAGGTCTAAGACAGGTGGAGAAGACATGCTAAAATGCTAGGAAAAAAAACAAAAAACTGCAGGTACAATGTGATGGGTACTGAGTAGAGATATATACAAAGCATGTGCCGGCAGAAAGGGGGTCCAAGTAAACGATGCCAGAGCTAAATCTTAAAAAACCAAGTAGGAGTTGGCCAGGTGGATGAGGCTTGATGCGTTCAAGACAGAGGGAACTGCATGTACTAAGGCAGGAAGGTGTGAATCTGCATAGAAACTGCCCGCTTGTTGTTAGGGTGATGGAGACATCCTGGGAGTCTTTGCAGTGACTGCTTCCTCTCCCAGCCCTCTGGAACAATCCAGTACTCCCTGGATGGGGGCGAGGGGGCTTATGGTTGACGGCTCAGCTTGGCCTCCCTGTCCATAAAGCGTATCACCAAGGAGATGAGAGACTAATAAGTCTCCCCTTCCATCTCCTGCCTTTATCAGTTCTCTGAATTAGAATCAGTAAAGCAGGCTGGAAATAGGGGGCTGGCTCCAGGGGCTCCAAGGTGACCCACAGTTCTCCAGCCTTGTACACCATCAGGCTGGGTCAGAGGAGGAACGTGGCTTTGTGCAAAATGGGGGCCAGCGGCTGGCTGGCATGGGCGGTCTGGGTTTGCTGGGCAGCCTCCCACATGCGGCCGGAGCATGTGATCTGTCCTACAGCTGTGGCGGCCTGTTGTGGCTCCTCGGGGAGCTGTCCAAGTCCTCTGCAGAGAGATGGAGTTAACCTGTCCCTTCTCCGTGAAGGACGTCCTGCAACAGAAATGTGCTTTCCCCCCACACCGGCCTCTCAATTTGGCTGCTGCGGCTCCAGTCTGCAGCTTGTATGCCCACTCTGCATACTCCCATGTACACAAGAACAGCAGAGAGGAGAAACGCACGCATCCAAGACATCCATTAGCTGTGAACAGCCTCATAGGCTGTGAGCCATGGGGTTAACCAGGCTCGGGGAAAGCCTGTGAAGCACCAGTAAGCATTCTGCTGGCTTGGCTTGCTGCAACAATTTATATCCAAGAGAAAAGGGCTGCAAGTCAGGGAAATACCAGAACCGCTGAAGGAACGGGCACATTTGCCAGATGGTTCCTGGAGCACAATTGTATCTGCAGAGGAATGGTCTGAAGCGGGGGGAGGGGGTCCTTCCATTGGAGAGCAAAGGCGCTGGCTGATGGCTCATTCATTATCCTAGGGCTCGTCTGGAGGAGTTCTGATTGCCTGAGGTTGAGGTGGTGATGGGGATTGGGCCTCTCCAAGTGCTCCTAGCTCTGTTTCTTTAGATTCCTGCCACCTGTATCTTCTTTCCCAGCTTAAGACAGTCAGTCCATTCTCCTAACTGCCAGCTGTCATTCTCTCTCCTTAACGTAACTGTCGGCATTTAGTCAATTATACAGCTTGGGCACCTATGATGTGAGTTTGGTTGTGCTGCCAGGGCTGAACTGTGAGGTAATGGGGACTAGGCTGGGAGTGGGTTTGAAATTATTTGCTACATTAGCACAGAATTTTCAAGAGCTCATTGTCTTCCCCTGCTAACACATGTGTCTGCCTTTGTCTTCCTCCGTGAAACTAGATTGTGAGCGGTATGTGCTATGTCTGTCTTGGCTTTGCTAAATATTCCAGGTGGATTGGTCATAGCCTGAATCCCACAGATGCTCCTGAAAGCCTTGGTCGCCGGGCAGATGGGGGCAGGGTGAGTGGGCAGTCAACACAAAGGCATCCCTACCGCAGAGCCCGGTGTTGCCCTTTTACTTGTGGTCAGTGGCCTCCCCCCTGCATAAGGACAGCAGCAGAGCAGCGGAGTCTGTATGTCGTGAGGATGACCACTTATTGGGGAACCTGTAACTGTCCATTCGCTGTAACTTCCGTGCTAGATCACGACCTCCACAATGACAGGATGCCTTTGGAATCACCTCCCTTTCTCTACCTCTTAGAACAATGCCTGTCGGCGTGGTATCTAGGGGGCTTAGTGGAAACCACATATCTTTATTCATACAGATCTCTGTTTGCCTCCAGCAGGTTAGTTCACTTAGGCTCAATGAGCCTCACTTTCCGTGGATATGAACGAGGCTAATAAGACACAGCTTGCCGTCGTGTGGGTAAAAAGGATGAGACAGTGCTGACACACAGTACCTCTCAGTCAGCACCAGTGCCCCTCCCTTTTCCCCCTGGATACTCAATACATGGTGCTGAATAAATGAATACATTATTTCAGAGATGAATATACTTTGGCATCTTTCTTGGATACATTCACATTCTAAAAAGCCCATACATTGCAGTTTTTGTTTTTGTTTTTTTCCCCAAACCAACACCAAGGAACCAAATTTGCAGTTTACAGCAGGAGGCAGCCACCTTCTGGAGGTCTAAAGTGGTTTCCAACAGATGGAGAAGTACCTAGGGTCATTCATTTTTAAAAGAGAATACAAAGAAACTAGCTCGGGAAACAACGCCACAAGACTGTGTTTGACCTCTTCTCACCTTGACACAGGAGGCACACAGTTGGTGCCTAATAAATGCACACCAAAGCCTTGGCCTTCGGAGAGGCATGGGAGTTGCAAGACTGGCGGGGAACCACATGAAGTCCTGGAGCCAGACTGTCCTCTAGTGGGGAAAAATAGCCAGAGCACCCCGAGACCCAACCGAGACATACAAAGCCCAGGGCTGGTAGTTCCCTAAAGGGCTCCAGATCAGCCCCAGGGTGCGGCCACCAGGACTTCCAGGGCTGTCTTCATGACTGGGAAATACCAAAGAAAAGGACAACACATTTTCCAGGAAATGCCTTTCTGATTGTATTACTCAGAGACAGACATTGCAGCCACACTTGTTCCTTAAAATGACTAGGCATTAGTCAGTGAATGGGGTCTAGGCAATGATTCTAGGCTGCCAACATCACAAAAAGAAACCAGTCATTCGCTGCCTCTGAGGGAAGTACACAGCACCACCTGTGAAATATTCTTGCCATAGAACTGAACCTGAGTCTGACCCAGCCTCTAGATTTAACCGCCAGTTTACAGGAAACAAATTGGTAGTTAACAAATAAATTTACAGAGGAATATGTTGAAAACCACCACGGGGATGCGGTCAGAAAAATTCAGACTGTGGAAAACTCTACAGGACAAATGACCTCCTTTCTTCAGCAATAAATTGCAGAGAGAGGAAAAGAGATGAATCTTTTTTTGGATCCTGATTTAAACAAAATGGGAAAAAACCCACAAAAACTTTAGACAAATGGGGAAATCTGAAGTCTGTATTTTGATCTTAAGAAATTGTTTATTTCTTTTAAGTGTGAACATGGTGTTGTGGTTATTTTGTTTAAAGGTTCCCTATATTTCAGAGGTACACACTGAAATATTTTCTGATGAAATGATGTGCTGTCTGGGATTTGTTCAAGATCATTTCAGAGTGGGTGGGGGAACAGATGAAATAAGACTGGCCACGTTGATAATTGTTGAAGGTGGCTGATGGGTACATGAGGGTTCATTATGCTGTTTGCTTTATTTCTGTTTTTATTTGAACATTTTCATAATTAAATATTTAAAAAATCCCTACTAGAAAAAGTTTCCACCATGATTAACCTCAGGAGAGTCCGTAGAAGACTCCTTTAAACCTTTATTCTCTCCCTCTATGAGGAAACAGGAGCCCACTGTTCGACAACTTCTGTAGGATAGGGTGTTAGGGATTGCTTTCACCTGGAACATCAGAAACACGCTCAGAATCAGATGAGCTGCCGTGCTTTACAGCTGTACCATTTGAATGAGCTGTTCTTTTATTTACTCCTGGATAATGGGGTGGGAAGAGGCCAAGAACCAGTGGACGCATCTTCTAAGGGACCGCTTCGACAATGCTCTGACATGTGGGCCGGGGGGACCGTTGCTCCCATGCTCTCTACAATCTCCAAATTATCTGCACAACCCTCTCTCTTCAGTGATAACTTCTGACCCACAACTTCCCCCAAAAAAGGCACTGGGCATCAGAGCATCAGCAAGTGTAGAGGTGGATTCAGCACCTCCCGCCTCCTTTCTAACCCTCATACTCTCCTCTGCCGCTGGCTTACATAAACACAGCTGTATCAGCAGCCCGCCAGTTGCCAACTCTCCTAGAAGATATTCGGCTTTTTTCCTATTCTGGCTAAAAATAAGTCCCAGGCTCTCCTGGGCATCTGCAGGTGGTGTGCTCACTCTGTCATGCTGGAGTTTTCTTTTTTTAAAATTTATTTATTTATTTATTTATATTTTTGGCTGTGTTGGGTCTTCATTTCTGTGCGAGGGCTTTCTCTAGTTGCGGCGAGCGGGGGCCACTCTTCATCGCGGTGCGCGGGCCTCTTCACTATCGCAGCCTCTCTTATTGCAGAGCACAGGCTCCAGACGCGCAGGCTCAGTAGTTGTGGCTCAAGGGCCCAGTTGCTCCGCGGCATGTGGGATCTTCCCAGACCATGGCTCGAACCCGTGTCCCCTGCATTGGCAGGCGGATTCTTAACAACTGCGCCACCAGGGAAGCCCTGGAGTTTTCTTAGGATGCTGTAACTCAGAAATGTGGTGTTGCCCGTACGAAGTGCATGCCAAAAGCTCTGCTCCTTCTTTTGGGAAATGGTCATATGCAAAATCAAAGCTGAAAGGAGCTGAAGGTCTGTCCCATAAGGCCTTTGCTAACTGGGTACTAACCTCAATCAAGGCATCTGACAGAGGGCGTTTGTTCAAGTCCCAGTCCTGCTACTTAACTGGGTCTGTGACTGGCTACCCAAATTCCTTTAGCCACAGTTCTGTTATATTTTTAATGGGGATGATGATACCATACCTCTTGGTTTTGAGAATCAAATGATATGTGAAAAGGACTTTGGAAACAGCTCTATAAAATGTGCTAATTTTCCCTCCTTTTTTTTTTTTTTTTTTAATTTTATTTATTTATTTTTGGCTGTGTTGGGTCTTTGTTTCTGTGCGAGGGCTTTCTCCAGTTGCGGCGAGCGGGGGCCACTCTTCATCGCAGTGCGCGGGCCTCTCACTATAGCGGCCTCTCTTGTTGCAGAGCACAGGCTCCAGACGCACAGGCTCAGTAGTTGTGGCTTACGGGCCTAGATGCTCCGCGGCATGTGGGATCTTCCCAGACCAGGGCTCGAACCCGTGTCCCCTGCATTGGCAGGCAGATTCTCAACCACTGCGCCACCAGAGAAGCCCTTCCCTCCTTTTTATTACACTCACCCATCCACCCCCAGCAGGCTCTCTTTATGCATTCACTAAGCAAGTATCTGAGTGTTTGCTATGTGCCAGGCACTGTGCTGGAGCTGAGAGTAAAGCAGTGAATAAAACACACAAAAATTCTGCCCTCACAGAGCTTACAGTGTTGGGGAGACTAACAACTAACAAAATTAATTATATAAAAAGTACAGTATATAAAATGGTGGTAAGAGCTATAGAGAAAAACAAAGCAAGAATTCAGGCTAGGAGAGCTACTATATGATCTAGCAATCCCACCCCTGGGCACATATCCAGAAAAGATGAAAACTCTAATTCAAAAAGATACATGCACCCCAATGTTCACAGCAGCACTATTTACAAGAACCAAGACATGGAAGCAACCTAAGTGCCCATCAACAGATGATTGGCTTAAGAAGATGTGGTGTGTGTGTGTGTCTGTGTGTGTGTGTGTGTGTGTGTGTATATATACACACACACACACATATACATACAATGGAATATTACTCAGCCATAAAAAAGAATGACATATTGCCATTTGCAGCAATATGGATGGACCTAGAGAAGACTATTCAATAGGAAAAGAATAAGTTTTTTCAACAAATGGTGCTGGGACAACTGAATATCCACATGCAAGAGACAGTAGTTGGCTCACTAGCTCACATAATATACAAAATTAACTCAAAATGGACCAAAGGTCTAAATGTAACAGCTAAAACTCTTAGAAGAAAACATGGGTATAAATTTCGGTCACCTTGGGTTAGGCAACCGTTTCTTCGATATGTTACCAAAAGCACAAACAACACAATGAATAAATAAATTGGACTTCTTTAAAATGAAAACTTATGTGTTTCAAAGGTCACTATCAAGAAAATGAAAAGACAACTCACAGAATGAGAGAAGATAACAAACTTTTACAACCTGACAATAAAAAGATAAATAACTCAATTTTTAAATAGGCAAAGGACTCAGAGGTCCTCTAAAGAGGACATACTAATGACCAATAAGCACATGAAAAGACGCTCAATATCACTAGTCGTTAGAGAATGCAAATCAAAACCACAATGACGTATCACTTCACCCTTACTAGGATGGCTATGATAAAAAGATGGACCATAACAAGTGTAACGTCAGGAAAGGATGATGGGAATGTAAAAATGTTGCAGCCACTTTGGAAAACGGTCTGGCAGTTACTCACCATGTTAAAAATGAGTTATCATGGACTTCCCTCGTGGCGTGGTGGTCAAAAGTCCGCCTGCCAGTGCAGGGGACATGGGTTCGATCCCTGGTCCGGGAAGATCCCACATGCTGCAGAGCAACTAAGCCCTTGTGCCACAACTACTGAGCCTGCGTGCCACAACTACTGAAGCCCATGCGCCTAGAGCCTGTGCTCCGCAACAAGAGAAGCCACCGCGATGAGAAGCCTGTGTGCTGCAACGAAGAGTAGCCACTGTTCGCTGCAACTAGAGAAAGCCCGCGCACAGCAAAGAAGACCCAACGCAGCCAAAAATAAATAAAATTAAAAATAAATTTTAAAAAATTGTTCTGTGAATTCAGAACACCATGATAAAAAAAAAAAGTTACCATATGACCCAGCAATTCCACGCTTAGGTATATACTCAAGAAAACTGAAAACATATGTCCATCCAAAAACTTGCATACAAATGTGCATAGCAACATTATTCATAATAACCAAAAGGTGGAAACAGCTCCAAAATCCATCAATTGATGAACGGATAAACGAAATGTAGTATATCCATGCAATGGAATATTTTTTGGCCATAAAAAGAAGTGATATACATGCAATAACATGGATGAATCTTGAAAACATGCTAAGTGAAAGAAGCCAGACACAAAAGGCCACATACTGCATGATTCCATCTAAGTGACAGATCCAGAATAGGCAGATTCATGAACAGAAAGTAGATTAATGTTTGCCAGGGCCTGGAGGGGAAGTGACTGCTAATGTATATGGAGTTTCCTTTGGGGGGCGGTGATGAAATGTTCTTGAATTAGATAGTGGTGATAGTTATACAACTTTGTGAATATATTAAACACCACTGAATCCTACACTTTAAACAGGTGAATATTATGGTGGGTGAATTATATCTCAAGTTTTTAAGTGACAGAATAGGAGAAGACATTGGAGAAGCTTCCAAGCAATGCTACTGTAAAGGTGAACAGAAGAATGGGGACAAGATAACTTTTTCAGGAGGCAGAAATAACGATATGTTTGTATAAGAACATCCAGGAGAAGGAATTCCCTGGCAGTCCAGTGGTTAGGACTCCACGCTCTTACTGCCAAGGACCCAGGTTCAGTCCCTGGTCGGGAAACTAAGATCCCGAGAGCCGCGAAGTGCGGCCAAAAAAAAAAAAAAAAAAAAACATCCAGCAGAAAGGAAAAAAAAAAGTTGATGATGCAGTGGGTGGAGAGACAGAATTGCTGGAAGATGTAGATGAGAGGGGATGGAATCCAACGCTGAAGTAATGGGGCTGCCTTGTGGACAATTTATCTGTAGTAACAGGAGAGAAAGGACAACAGATACATACAAATGCAGGTATATATGGTGTGGGAGCTTGGGGAAGTTCTCTTCCAAGTGCCTTCCTTCAGAGAGCTCAGTCTATTTTCCTTGAACTTCTTGCTTACAGCCTCCTGTCTCAACACATGCCTTCAAAGAAAGCAAACTAGCTTCAAAGAAAATTAGCAAGCAAGCAAGCAAACCAATCCCCAGAAATCATCTACCCCAGCAGCTGTTTAAAATTCATTCCACCCAAACTGGTCATTCTTTTACTCTGAATTCTTGCAACGATGTTATTTATTTCTGTTATTTTAATCTATTTTTAAATTAAATTTTATTTTATTATTGAAGAGTAACAGTTGCACAAATAAAATTCAAAAGGTACAGAAGCAAATCCCTCTCCTACCTCGAGGCTAGTTTATTGCATATCCTCTAAGAGATAATCTATGTATATGAGACCATATGTGTGTATATTTGCATATGTATCCCTCATTGCTTTTTTAAACTACAAATGGTATCCAAACTTACTGTTCTGCATCTTGCTGTTTTCACTGAATATATCTTGGAGATTGCCTCATATCAGTACATATAGCACTGCCTCCTTCTTTTGCATAACTACTATGATGTGATGGTTTTAAAATATGTTCACAAGTCTTTGATAGTCCTACCTTCAAGCAGTAGAGCTTGATTCCCTTCCCCTTAAGTGTGGGCTGGACTTAGTGACTCACTTCTGATAGACAGAATATGGCAGAAGCAATGCGTGTCCTCCGAGACTAGGTCATGAAAGAAAATGCAGCTTCTCCTTGTTCTCGAGCTCTTCACTCACTTGCGCTGTGGTGAAGCGAGCTGCCATGTCACTCAAGTAGCCTTACAGGAAGAGGCCCATGTGGTGAGGAACTGAGGCCTCCTGCCAACAGCCGTATGAGCGAGCCATCTTGGAAAGGCGTCCTCAAGCCCTAGTCAAGCCTTCAGACGACGGCGACCTAATTACAGGCTCTGAACCAGAACCACCCAACTAAACTGCTCCTAAATTTCTGACGCATCAGAACAGTGAGATAACAAATATACATGTTTAAAACAAATGTGTCCTGTCTCTTGCATCATCCTATTTCAATCTGAAAATCCCTTGTCAACCACAAAGCCTGCCGTGAATATAAAGCGTAACCCTCTCTCATCCCACTGCCTCTTGCTGCGTCTCCAACGACAATCAGCACATAACATCTGAATTTGCTCAAACCACACAGCTCTGCGGTAAAACAGTGCGGCGCGTGGGGCTTTGAACCATGTCTGTGCTGGCCCCTCTCATGTGTTCTCAGGTGATGATTTCCCCCAGGGAAGTTGGTATTTTCATCAGTGCTTCCACAAGCAATTCTCTGGGTCAGTGTGAGAGCCATATAATTTTAAGTTTTTGAAATGGTTCTACTTTGTTCAGAAAGTGAAGTTAACTAAGAAACAAGTCTGACTTTTTGGGCTTTCCAGTCTCTACCTCTGACCTGGGCAGGCCTCCCTGCAGTGTAGAGAGGAACTGTCAACTGTTCTCTGAAGATGAAGAAGGAAAAAAAAGAATCTAGTCTTTTCCCTGGAGTGGGAAAGCAGCTAATAGCATTCAGATATTTTGAGATGAAACTGTTACCATGGGAATGTTTCCGTATCTCTCCCTTAACAATGATGGGTAGAAACAATGAACAGTACAGCGCTCAGAATTCTAGAAATAAAGGAAACAAGGGAAGGAAGATGAAGCTGGAAGAACAGGTTCCAAAGAAAGGATTGATGAGTTCAGTCAAAACTCTGCTCTGGGTGCATTCGAGGAGAATGGGGGGCGTTTGTAGGTCAGCATTTTTTCCCCAAGGGTCAGGGTCCCCATACAGGCTAGAGGTGGGTGATCTGGAGGTGGGTGGGGGTGACTGTTCAGTATTGCTGGTAGGGGGGCTAAGCTGCTCTTTCCTTCTGGGGCTTTATGTGGGAGGCAGGGAGTGGGGGAGGAAAACAAGACCTACCAATTCCTGACGCTTCTAGCCACTTTTCCGTTTCTGTCCTGGCAAGAGGTCAAAGCGCTTTGAGGATCCCTCCATCCCCAGGGCCTCAGATTGGACCCTAAAGGCAGAAGCCTGCTGGTGCACAGACATTCTCATCTTGCAATCCAGAATTTCCTATGCTGTACTGCCCTCTACAAGGGCTCAGGAGTTATTTCTTAATCAAGGAGGGACCACTACCTTGCCCTCCATCCCAAACTACCCACTGCTTGAAGCACATGTAGGGGTCCCAAGCAGCTCACAGCCAGCTGAGCTCCTGTTTCTCCAGGACCTTGGGAAGTCAAAGGACAGATGACTTACTGATGAGCAAGACAGGTTATCTTTTGTGACAGGCATTTTACCCTTGTCTGCTATAACCCCATACCTCCCTTCTCAGGAGGATTTGTTGCCTTTTTTGTTGTTTCTATTTTTTGAGAAGAGGCACCCTAATAGAGCCATCCTACCGACCAGATGAATGGGAATCCAACCTGCTAGCGGGGAATTTAAGAACCCATATCGATGAGTGGGTAAAGACACCTGCAGATTCGGTGCCCCCTTAATGTAAGCACCTTTTAAATATCATACAAAGAGGAAAGAAATGCATACCACCCCACCACGCAGCCCTGCACACGTGAACTGACCTAAGGTGAGGTGGGATGACAATGGACTGTCTGCTCACCTAAATGCTTCTCTGTCAATTCCCCCAGGCCTAGGTTTGCTTAGAGTACCGGAATCTAGATTTTCCATTTTTGTTGTTGTTGTTTGTTTGTTTGTTTGTCTTTGGCCACGCTGCACGGCTTGAGGGATCTTAGTTTCCCCACCCAGGGATTGAACCCGGGCCCTCAGCAGTGAAAGTGCGGAGTCCTAACCACAGGGCCGCCAGGGAATTCCGTCCATTTTGTTCTTGAGATCTTTAGTTAAAATATAACATAAGCAGCACTTGAACTGTTGCTTGGAGGCAGCAGGTAGAAGTTAATCCTTACCGGAAGGCAGCATAACGACCAGAAACCCTGCTGGGCTGGGTGAACAACCCGAGGGCAGCGTCTCCCTTCCCTACGCGAACACCCAGTGAAGCAACACATACCGCTGTCCCTGGTTCTCACGCCCTCCAGAACCACACGTTTTCTGTTCCAGAATTTGTTTCGCAAAGTGAAAATCAGCTGAGGATTTTGGTTTAGCATAAACATAAGCTGAGCAGAGAGCGTGCAGCAGGGAGCTCTAAAGACAGGTGGCTCCACTGGCACAAAGAAGCCAGCCAGGAGACACTCTAAAGCAGGCTTCCTTGCCCGACTCCCAGAATCACTGGCTTTGGGAGCTCCATAGTCCTGGCCACATGAGGAGGGCTCTCCCTGGCAGGTGACACGCCTCTCAGTTCTTTCTCACTGACTGCTGGGCGGGCAGAGCTTCTTCATTTGGGCTTTGAAGGTCATTTCTGATAAACAGTAACTCTCACTTCCAAAACATGAATCCTAAAATGTGGCAGAATCCTGATTGCAATGTAAGATGCTACATCTGCACCTGGCTTATAACCTGGTACATGTTTCAGCTGCCACTGACACTTAACAGGTGACCAGAGCTTTCCTGTTGCTTGAGATGAACACCTATTTTGTTTCAAGTGCATTATTTTTAAAAAATATTTATTTATTTATATAGTTTTTATTTTGGCTGCTCTGGGACTTAGCTTCGGCATGTGGGATTTTCGTTGTGGCATGTGGGAGCTTTAGCTGTGGCATGCAGGCTCTTAGTTGCAGCACGCAGACTTCTTAGTTGCAGCACACAGACTCTCAGTTGCGGCATGCATGCAGGATCTAGTTCCCCGACCAGGGATCGAACCCGGGCCGCCTGCATTGGGAATGCAGAGTCTTACCCACTGGACCCCCCAGGGAAGTCCCTCAAATGCATTATTATACAGAATATTTTTCAGACTCAGCAGCTACCTTGACATTTTTTAACAGAAATGTGTGTCAAAAATGTTTTTTACATACCACACTGAAGGAAATTCCTTCAAAGAGGTGATTGCTGATCTCCAGCTCCAGAAGTAGGAGGCACACAGGAACTTGAACTCCTTCAGCCCGAGTGAAACTAACGAAACACTTTTTATATATGAATTGTTCAAGGTCCAAATGGAACACGACCTCCTCCATAAAGATTTTTGGAAGCTCCTCAACTTCAGAAAATTCCCACTTTGCTTGAATCCCCATTGCACTTGATTTTATCTCTTACAGTTCTTATTATTTTTCTACTTGTAGTAGACACTTATTTACATATTACCTCTTGGAAGATAAAAATCTATCTCACTATAGCTATCTTATCTTTAGTTCTCACAACACCCAGCCCAGCACTTTATTCATTCATGCTTCTGAATGAATGAATGACCAAGCAGTATGGAATCCCTCGTGATAAAACTAAGTGCAGGTACTTCCCTGGTGGTCCAGTGGTAAAGAATCCGCCTTCCAATGCAGAGGACACAGATTCAATCCCTGTTCAGGGAACTAAGATCCCACATGCCGTGGGGCAACTGAGCCCGCGTGCCACAACTACTGAGCTTGCGTGCCTTAACTAACGCTTTCACGCCACAACTACAGAGCCCACACGCCCTGGGACCTGCGCTCCACAACTACAGAGTCCACGCGCCCTGGAGCCTGCACGCCACAGCTAGAGAAGAGAAAACCTGCAGGCCACAACTAGAGAGAAGCCCGCACACCACAATGAAGAGCCCATGTGCTGCAATGAAAGATCCTTCATACCTCAAACGAAGATCCTGCGTGCCTCAACTAAGACCCAATGCAGCCAAAAAAACAAACAAACAAACAAAACAAAACAAAACAACAACACTAAGTGCAGCAGGAGAGAGATTGTTGAGCTCAGGCTAAGGAGGATAGTTGACCAGATGACTTGAGGAAAAGCTTAGACACCGACTCTGAGGCCCATGACCGCTATACCTGAATTATCTGCGTCCCTGCCATTCTGTAGTTGATTTTGCTGAGGCCCCTCCCCACAGCGTCTCAGCTGCCAGAGCTATCTCAGCAGAAAATATCTGGGTTTCCCTTTAGTTTTACTTCCTCACTCAGTCCAATAAGCTGCACTGACTTCTATAGAGTTTTAAGGCAAGTAACCTTAAGTTCGTTTATTTGCCTGCTCATTCATTCATTCATTCAAAAAATCTTGCCTCCCTGGCAGTCCAGTGGTTAAGACTCTGCGTTTCCACTGCAGGGGGCACGAGTTCGATCCCTGGTGTGGTCGGGGAACTAAGATCCGGCATGCTGCACGGCACGGCCAAAAAAAAAAAATTTATTGAGCACCAACTACGTGCCAAGTATTGATTGTTCTAGGCTCTGAGTATACAGTGATGATTAAGACACCTTGACATCAGTCTTGGTGATGATTTTTTGGATCTGGTTCCAAAAGCAAAATGAACAAGTGGAACTACATCAAACTAAAAAGCTTCTGCACAGCAAAGGAAATCATCAACAAAATGAAAAGGCAACCTACTGAATGGGAGAAAATATTTGCAAGTCACATATTTGATAAGGAATTAATAACCAAAATACATAAAGAACTCATAAAACTCAACAGCAAAACAACAATTTAAAAGTGATTAAAAATGGGCAGAAGATCTGTATAGACATTTTTCCAAAGAAGATATACAGGTGGTCAACAGGTACCCGGAAAGATGCTCAAAATCACTAATTAGGGAAATGAAAATCAAACCACAGTGAGATATCACTTCACACCTGTTAGAATATCAAAAACACAAAACATAAATGTTGACAAGGATATGGAGAAAAGGGGATCCTTGTGCACTCTTGGTGGAAATATAAACTGGTGCAGCCACTATGGAAAACAGTATGAAGGTTCCTCAAAAAATTAAAAATAGAACTACCTACAATCCATCAATTCAACTTCTGGGTACCTATCTGAAGAAAACAAAAACACTAACTTGAAAAGAATATGTACCCCCTTGTTCATTACATTGTTACTTGCAATAGCCAAGATATGGAAACAACCCAAGTGTCCATCAATGGATGAATGGATAAAGAAGATGTGGTGTGTGTATACACACACACACATATATATAAACAATGGAATATTATTCAGCAATAAAAAAGAATGAAACCTTGCCATTTGTGACAAACATGGATAGACCTTGAGGGAATTATGCTAAGCAAAATAAGCCAGAGAAAGACAAATGTCATACAATTTCACTAAAAAACAGCCCCCCCCCCAAGCTCATAGACACAGAACAGATTGGTGGTTGCCAGAGTTGAGGGGTGGGGGGTTGGGGGTGGGTGAAATGAGGGAAGGGGGTCAAAAGGTACAAACTTCCAGTTATAAAATAAATAAGTCATGGGGATGTAATGTACAGCATGGTGACTATAGTTAATAATACTGTATTGCATATTTGAAAGTTACTAAGAGACTAGATCTTAAAAGTCCTCATCACAAGAAAAAAATTTTGTAACTATGTATATGATGGATGTTAACTAGACTTATTGTAATGATCATTTCACAACATATACAGATATTGAATCATGTCGTGCACCTGATACTAATATAATGTTATATGTCAATTATATCTCAATTTTAAAGAAAGACAGAAAAATCGCTACTCTCACAAAGTTTATATGCAAGCACAGGGGAGACACTCAACAAATGAAGGAATACACATGAGGAAAAAAAAGGATGAAACACAGATGGTGAGATGCTAAGAATTCGGGGTGATGTTTCTGTGAGCTTTTTTTTTTTTAGATTAGATGGTCTAGAAAGGTTCCTCTCTGGGGAGATGACATTTAAACTGAGATATGAATGACAAGAATGAGGCAGCTTGGCAAAAATCAGAGAGAAAAGCATTCCAAGCAGAAAATAGTCAGTGCACAGGCTCTGAAGCAGGTACACAATAGGTCTAGGAACAGGGTAAGGTCAGGAAGCAGGCAAGGAGCAGCTCAGGTAGACTTTATAAGGCAGGGCAAGGAGTCTAGATTTTATTTAAGTGTGATTAGACACCAAAAGAACTTAAGCATAGTCATGGCAACATAAAAGAATGGATTTTAGAAGGAAAAGAATGGGAGTGGGAAGCCAACAGTTAGTTAGTGAACTTGCATTTAGTCCAGGTGGGAAGTCACGGCGGCCTGAACTTAGGTGGTCGTGGCGGAGATGGAGATAAGAGGACAGTTAATGTATGTTGGAAGCACAGTCAACGGGACTTGTTGACGGATTGCAGGGGTGGGGAGAGCAGAAGATAACTCCCAGATTTTTGCTTTGAGAATGTACTCTGCTAAAGTGGGAAAACTGGGAAGGGGGTGGTTAGTGCTGGATACCAAGGGGTCTGTTTAAGGGGCCTCAGATATCCAAGAGGTAATTACAGGCAAGAAACAATAGAAGTGTGGATTTCTGGAATGAGGTCAAGGCTGGTAATACTGATTTGGGAGTCACTGGATGAATGAATGAATGAATGTATGCATGCATGTATGTATGTATGTATGTATGTATTTATTTGGCAGCACCGTGTGGCTTGCGGGATCTTAGTTCCCCGACAAGGGACTGAACCCGAGCCATCAGCAGTGAAAGCACAGAGTCCTAACCACTAGACCGCCAGGGGATTCCCTGGAGGACTGGATTTAAAGTCAAGGGGCTGCTAGTAGCAATGAGCTATACCTAGTTCCGAGATCTTGGTTTCTAATAAAATGATAAAAGGACCAGTGTTCCTTGGAGAAATGGTTGGTGTCAGCACTAGGACAGGGAAAGTACAGGATGATGCCTGGGAAGTACAAAAGTTGCCTGGAACTTCTTACGAGGCCAGAAAGGAAGGAGGGCTCAGAAATAATGGGCACATGTTGAAACGGCACATGAACCAAGTTGAAGGCGCTGCCACTGGCCAAACCTGAGATAAGAACAATGAGCAACACTGAGCAACGAAATAAATGATAGTAATGGACTATGACACAAAGAACAAAGTAAATATTCACAAGCCCATAATGACACATGCAAATCACTGAATAAATATATGGGGGGAAAGGCTTTGTTTTCTCTTACAGTACAATTCCAATTAATAAATGTAGAAGAAATGATAGAAGTAGAAAAGTTGGCAAATATTACAGTAGTAACTGTTCTGGGCAAGATCAGCAATAGTCAAAATCACAATGAAGGTACCACTTCACACTCACTAGAATGGTTACAGTAAAAAGGACAGATAATAACAAGTGTCAGCAAGGATGTGGCGAACAAGAACCCTTAGATGCTGCTGGTGAGAATGTAAAACGGTGCAGCCACTTTGGGAAACAGTTTGGCAGTTCCTCAAAATATTAAAACTGAGTTACCAAATGACCCCACAATTCCACTCCCAGGTATATACCCAAAGGAAATGAAAACATATGTCCACATAAAAACTTATACACTGGGAGTTCCCTGGTGGTCCAGTGGTTAGGACTCGGCACTTTCACTGCCGTGGTCTGGGTTTCATTCCCGGGCAGGGAACTAAGATCCCTCAAGCCGTGAGGTGCAGCACCCACCCACCCCCCCAAAAAAAAACAAAAAAGAAACACCTTGTACACAAACGTTCATATAAGCATTATTCATAATAGTCAAAAAGTAGAAACAGGGGCTTCCCTGGTGGCCCAGTGGTTAAGAATCCACCTGCTAATGCAGGGGACACTGGTTCGTGAAGATCCTACATGCCACGGAGCAACTAAGCCCGCAAGCCACAACTACTGAGCCCATGTGCCACAACTATTGAAGCCCGTACACCTAGAGCCCGTGCTCTGCAACGAGAAGCCACCGCAATGAGAAGCCCGCGCACCGCAAGAAAGAGTAGCCCCGGCTCGCCGCAACTAGAGAAAGCCCACGTGCAGCAATGAAGACCCAAAGCAGCCAAAATTAAATAAATAAATAAATTAATTAATTATTTTAAAAAAGTAGAAAACAATCCAAATGTCCATAAACTGATGAATAAACAAAATATGGTACAGACATTTCACGGATACTGCATTTTTTTTTTTTTTTTTTAACAAACTGAAGGTTTGTGGCAACCCTATGTTGTGCAAGTCTATCCGTGCCATTTTTCCCAATAGCATTTGCTCACTACGTTATCTCTGTGTCACATTTTGGTAATTCTTGCAGTATTTCAAACTTCTTCATTATTATCGTATTTGTTATAGTGATCTGTGATCAGTGATCTTCGATGTTACTATTTTAATTGTTTTGGGGCACCAGGAACTGTACCAACATAAGAAAGCAAACACAGTCGATAAATGTTGTGTGTGTTTCGGCTGCTCCACCAACCAGCTGCTCCCATCTCTCCCTCTCTTTAGGCCTCACTACTCCCGAGACACAACAATATTGAAATTAGGCCAGTTAATAACCCTACGCTGGCCTCTAAGTGTTCAAGTGAAAGGAAGAGTCACACGTCTCTCACTTTAAATCAGAAGCTAGACATGATTAAACTCAGTGAGGAAGGCTTGTCAAAAGCTGAAACAGGCTTTTGCCAAACCGCCAAGTTGTGAGTGCAAAGGGAAAATTCTTGTAGGAAATTAAAAATGCTACTCCAGGGAACACATGAATGATAAGAAAGCAAAGCAGCCTATTGCTGACATGGAGAAAGTTTGAGTGGTCTGGATAGAAGATCAAACCAGCCACCACATTCCCTTAAGCCAAAGCCTAATCCAGAGCAAGGCCCTAACTCTCTTCAATTCTGTGAAGGCTGAGAGAGGTGAGGAAGCTGCAGAAGAAATGTCTGAAGCCAGCAGAGGCTGGTTCATGAGGTTTAAGGAAAGAAGCCGTCTCCATAACATCAAAGTGCAAGGTGAAGAAGCAAGTGCTGATGTAGAAGCTGCAGCAAGTTACTCAGAAGACCTAGCTAAGATAATTAATGGAGGCGGCTACACTAAACAACAGATTTTCAGTGTAGACGAAACAGTATTTTGGAAGAAGATGCCATCTAGGACTTTCATAGCTAGAGAGTCGTCAATGCCTGGCTTCAAACCATCAAAGGACAAGCTAACTCTCGTTAGGGGCTAATGCAGCTGGTGACTTACAATGAGATTAATGTTGTTTTCATGCCTGCTAATGCAACAGCCATTCTACAGACCACGGATCAAGGAGTAATTTCAACTTTCAAGTCTTATTATTTAAGAAATCTATTTTGTAAGGCTATCGCTGCCATAGATAGTGATTCCCCTGATGGATCTGGGCAAATAAATTGAAAACTTTCTGGAAAGGATTCTAGATGCCACCAAGAACATTCATGATTAACGGGAAAGGGTCAAAATATCAACATTAACAGAAATTTAGAAGTTTATTCCAGCCCTTATGGATGACTTGGAGAGGTTCAAGACTTCAGGGGAGGAGGTAACTGCAGATATGGTAGGAACACCAAGAGAACTAGAATTAGAAGTGGAGCCTGAAGATGTGATGAATTGCTGCAATCCCATGAAAAAACTCTCATGGGTGAGAAGCTGCTTCTCATGGATGAGCAAAGAAAGTGGTTTCCTGAGATGGAATCTACTCCTGGTGAAGATGTTGTGAAGACTGTTGAAATGACAACAAAGGATTTAGAATATTACATAAATTTAGTTGATAAAGCAGTGGCAGGGTTTGAGAAGATTGATGCCAATTTTGAAAGAAGTCCTATGGTAGGTAAAATGCTATTAAACAGCATTGCCTGCTACAGAGAAATCATTTGGGAAAGGAAGAGTCAATTGATGTGGCGAATGTCACTGTTGTTTTGTTTTTAGAAATTGTCACAGCCTCCCCCCCACCCGCCTTCAGCAGCCAACACCCTGATCAGCCAGCAGCCAGCAGCCACCAACATCGAGGCAAGACCCTCCATCAGCAAAGAGATTACAACTCACTGAAGGCTCAGATGATGGTTAGCATTTTTCAGTAATAAAGTATTTTTAAATTAAGGTACACACATTGTTTTTTTAGACATAAGGCTATTACACACTTAATGGACTATAGTATAGCGTAAACATAGCTTTTATATGCACTGGGAAATGAAAAAGTTCAAGTGACTCACTTTATTGCAGTATTTACTTTGTTGTGGTGGTCTGGTACCAAACTCACAATACGGTATCATCGTGGTCTGCCTGTACAGCCATACAATGAATTATTATTCAGCCTCCTCTCCAAAAAAAAAAAAAAAAAAAAAAAGGAATGAAGTACTGACACATGCTACAATATGGATGAACCTGAAAACATTATGCTAAAAAGAAGCCAGTCACAAAAGACCACATATTGTATGACTCCATTTATATGAAATGCCCAGAATAGACAAACCGTATTATTATTTTTACAACTTTTAAAATGTTTCAAATTATTCCACAATAAAAATTTAGAAAAATAAAATCAGGGGACTCGATGAGATCACCTAGAGACAGTATAGACAGAGAGGATAAGGAAATTCAGGACAGAACCTTGGGATATGCTAACACTTTAAAGGTTGAAGACAGGTTGAACAGCCAGCAAGAGACTGAGAAAGAGAAAGTAGCCAGCAAGATAGGAAAGTCAGCTATTTGTGCCGCCTGCCAAGACAACAGGGGTGAGGGACATTTTACTGGCCCCAATACTCCAGAGAGCTTAATCAAGGCATCTGTCAGATACATGTAGAAAAAAAAATCTGGCTGCCACCCAAGCGTAGGAGGGGCAGAGCCTTGCCCCCCAGTGGTGCTTGCTGTGGGGATGAAGATCTATTCTCCTGGGGAAGGAGGAAGATGAAATACCACCAGGGACGGATCTCAGTGAATGTGCATAGTGATCCTAATCTTCATTTTAGAGAGAGGAAACAGAACCAGAAAATCAAGTGGTTTGCACAATGAATGTGGCAAAGTTGGGATTCAAAATTTTAGCTCTTAAGTCCATGCTTTTCTACTCCTCCCCCAGCAACCGAGTGAATTGCTAATACCACCTAAAGATCCTTTCGTTTCCAGGGCTGCTAGTCAGTGTTTCCACAAGGGCTACAGTGACTGAGTAAAGTTGCTTCTTAAGAAAGGGTTGCATAAATCAAGAAAATTAAGTTAGACACAAGCAGATTGATATGTGTCCCCCTGGGTACTTTAAGGTTAGGCAGGCACACAATGGTGGGGGGCTGGGAGGGCTGCAGTGCAAAGATTTGGGACTCAGTTCACTGCCAATACGGCAGGACAGAGACTGGTCAGCTACCCCAGGTTCAGTTCCCCAGGGACAGGGGAACGGGCAATTTGTCAAGACCTGCCTAGTACATCACTCCCCTGCTTAAACCCCTTTAATGGAATCTTTAGAGAGGGTAAAAGAGGCAGTATCTGGACAAAGCACAGGTGAGGGCAGGGGTGTCAATGCTGCGAACAGGAGGATGAAGTGGACACATGTATCTTAAACACCAAGACTCAGCTCCTGGACACTGGCATCCTGGCCTTGACCCTCCAGGATCCAAAAGATGAGAAGCTGGAGGACAGGGTTTTAGATGCAGGAAGCATCTGGCAAAGCACTCCACAGAGAGTGAGCAAGGTGCATTCTTAGAACCAAAAGATGATCTCTTTGACTAGAGGGTAGTCGCGTGGGACAGTGTACATTTGGCTGCAAAGAAGGTCTGGGGCCAGGTCTTCAGGGCTCTGTAAACTACCTTAGGATTTGAATTTTATCATAAGAGGAAAGGGAAGAGGTTAAGTTTATTCCCTTTTTTAATCAAAATTATACTTACACATAATTAAATTGTCTTTAAAAAAATTTAACCACTGTTAACTTAGTTATCCAAACAGACTATAACCTCTCTGAGGGCAAAGCCATTGGACTGAACTACTTCTACCTCCTCAATATCTAGTGCAGTGGTTCTCAAACTTTAGCAGAATCATGGGATGGGGGCAGGGGTGGTTAACACAGATTTTGCTGGGCCCCAACCTTCAAGTTTCTGATTCAGTAGGTCTGGGGTGGGACCTGATAACTGTATTCCTTACAAGTTCCCAGGTGTTGTGACTGCACTTTAAGAACCTGGCGGGGAGGGCTTCCCCGGTGGTGCAGTGGTTGAGAATCCGCCTGCCAATGCAGGGGACACGGGTTCGATCCCTGGTCCAGGAAGATCCCACATGCCGTGGAGCAACTAAGCTCGTGTGCCACAACTGCTGAGCCTGTGCTCTAGAGCCCGTGAGCCACAGCTACTACGCCCGCGTGCCGCAACTAGTGAAGCCCACGCGCCTAGAGCCCGTGCTCCACAATGAGAGAAGCCACTGCAATGAGAAGCCTGCGCACCGCAACGAAGAGTAGTCCCCACTCGCCGCGAACTAGAGAAAGCCCGCGTGCAGCAACGAAGACCCAACACAGCCAAAAATAAATAAATAAATAAAATAAATTAAAAAAAAAAAAAAGAATCTGGGTGGGGAAAGTAAAAGATCCTAGAGGGAATCAGTAAAAAGAGTAAGACAGTATATGAAGACACACTCAGTTCCTGATGCTCTTCTAGACCATATACAAAACAAGCTGGGATAAAAGAGGCTGGAATTATAGAAATTCCAGAGACAGACTGGAAAAGTAGAGATAAAAACAGTCAATGACAAAACTTTAGCCTAGGAGGTTTCCCCTCCATTAAAGCCCCTGTTCCAAGATACTCTTCCATTTATAAATAAAAAGCAAAACAGTAATTTTTTCAAAATTAACAATTTTAGAACAATTAAACAAAACCCACAAAGAATGCTTTTAAAAGAGTAGTTACAGCCTTACCTTCCCTCAATTATCTATACCTGAAATAAACCTAACCGCCAAGCCTGCACTCCTCTAAACAGACACCATCGATTACCTGGCGACGCTACGAGAAGGGAAGGCAAAATGCCTCCGAGGAACTGAAAAGCATCCCGAAAATTTGCTTTGCCAACTTTAACCCTTCTTAATAATAGAAATGTCAAACTCTTTACTGGTTTATTTTTTTCTTTCTCTCTCTCTCCTCTTTTTCTTGCCTGCGTTTTTAAACTGAACATACAGCATATTTACTAAAGGTATAAAATCAAGGCAGGTTGTTAAGGCTGGCTCCTACAGCGGAAGGAGTGCTGAACTGGGAATCAGGACATCTGGGTTCCACTCCTAGCCCAGGCACAGACTAATTGTATGGCTTTGTGCTCAGTTTATGCTATAAACGTATAGAGTTGGACAGATGGTCTTTGTGGTCTATTTAAGCTCTGATATTCTGACCTTCAAATCTAAAGAAATAAGAAGCATTATCACACTGTCATGCACACAAGGGGACAGTCCCCAGATAACTAGAGTTCAAACGAAACATTCTTGTGGGATTCCTTCACCTTCCACCTTTGTCAATTAGGCAACTGGACAAAGGGAAAGCAAACATGGATCAAGTATCAAAAGAACAGCTCCAGATGAGTGCTCAGAGGAAGTGGAATTGACGCTCCCTTTACCTTCTGAGTGCCATGCTGCCCTCCGAGGTGGGTGCCAGCTCAGCCAGAGCACCATGTTCTGGTGAACAACAGTACCATCAGTAAGAGTGAAAGAAATCAAACACTTTCTGCAGGTCCAATCTTGGTTTCCCTATAAATAAAACATGACTACAGTCGTTTTAAGTTCTTCCTAGTACTGTACCTTTTCAAATTCCGAAACAATCAGGTAAATTTTTTTAACCTGCTATGCATTTACTACTAATACTTTCATCAATTACACCAAGGAGTTGGTCAAATCTGGCCCACAGCCTGTTTTTCTACAGCCCATGAGCCAAGAATAGTTTCTACATTTTTAAGTGGTTACAATAATCAAAATAAGAATATTTTTTGACAAGTGAAAATTATACAAAATTCAAATTTCGGTGCCTATAAATAAAGTTTTATTGGGACGCAGTCATGCTCATTTGTTTACGTAATGTCTGTGGCTACTTTCTTGCTATGACATGGTTGAGCAGCTGCAAAAATCTCGAATATTTACTATCTGACCTTTTACAGAAAAAGTTTGCAACCCCTAAGTTACACCACAGCCTATATACCCATATCATTTTAATAACAAACACTTCCAAGGGTTATTTAGATCATAAAAGACACAGGTGAAGTATGAATAGGAAAATACTGAAAGAGGAAAAGTGTTCGTACAGAACTTGAATTTTTCAACATATGAGGATAATACTGGCAATGCCTCCTTGTGTGTGTGTATCTGACGTGCAGCTTTCAAACCCAGAAGGAATGACAATCTCTCAATTTCACTGTCTTTCTGCAGCTCTCTATGCTAAAGGAGAAGAGAAAATCTACAGAGTAAAACATTATCACTGGAAAATACAGCTAGGAACCAGAATGGCACTACAAAGAAGTTTCCTAATGATGTCAGAATCTCACCTTTTAGTAAGGTGTCCGTGCTTTCTGAACCAAAAATAACTGAGACAAATGGTACGACAAGTGTGAGCATGCCACGGGAGGCAAGGGGACATAGTTTTTGAATTGGGGATGCACTAGAGAGATCTGAGATGCATTAACTGTGATACTCACAGGTCAGAGACTTCCACAGAGCTGAGAGCCAAACAGGTTAACAGACATTCACTCTTACTGATGGAGCCTTTTGATAAATAGAGTTTAAAAGCCAAGAGGTACTTGTAAGATTAGAGGTTTTAACAAATGGGTTACTGGGACTGTGAATCTGGGGATCAAGGTTTTTGGTTCAGGCTACCTGCATGGAGCATTCTCATACTACAAACATTAAATAAATTTAGAATCTTGACATGGGGTATTTCTCAAAAAGCATCTAGTCCCGAATCAGCTTCCTAAAAACACATGGACTATTAAAAATTCGAGGATGATGCCAAATAAATAAATGTGCTAATGAAAATTAGGTCACATATCCATTTTTAAGATTTGCACATGTATTTTAAAGACACTTTTACACTGATGCTTACTAGTACAATTGAGACAAAAGGGGCATCAAAGTTAACACCAGTTGCATTGTGAGGGTCTGTTTAGGAAAGGTTTATGCCCTATACAGAGTTTGAGCACTTACCTCTGTTTCCCCTCTGCTAGTCATTTTTCAGTTGCCTTCCCTCAGGTCAGAAAAGTTCTCCTTTCATTCAGGACTGGCTCAGCAGTATACCTCCTCTTTGGTGCCTTCCTCTGACAGGTGATGTACAGATCTGCACAAACAGATATCCACAGCCCTCCTACCTCTTCTTTCACAGGCCATTTCAGAATGGTGATGTGCTTCCCAAACTCCTAACATCAGCCCACTCCTACTATAACACTCATAAGCTCTGCCAATGTGGGACATGGCCCATATTTGGTCAAATGTGAAAGAGAAAGACAGATGAACGGCAAGAAGCAACAGACCATTGATGTGCTAATTAAGGCTAAGTTACTACATTATGCCAAGGGACTACAAACCTTCAAAGTGATGTTTCTTCACAGGACCGTCTCGAAAATTCATTAAAATACTGTAGCAGTTTCAGAACTGTCCATTTAAAATATAATGCAGTTGGTGCAAAGTGAAAGGTTTCCTTTCAACCCTCAAAGTCCTATTTTCCTCATTTTTCCTTAGTATTCTTACAGCTTGCACCTTCGAGTAAATTGTAAAAGCCAGAAGAGGCCTATTACTGTATTGATTCACATATTTCCCCACATTAACTAGTCCCTAACGTGGATATGAAATAAGGAAAAGGATCCGCATGAGCCTGTAGGTTAAAGAGGAGAAAACAGTGAGCATTTCCTCTGCAAACCCACCCTGCCTAGACTGAGAGTGGAGGAAGGCTTCCCCCAGGGAGGGAGAAGGGTCAAGAGCAGGTAAAGAAATAGGGCAGGTGCCTTCCTGTGAATCAGACACTTAGGCCTCAAATGAAAAGATTCAGAGAGAAAAATCTAAATATGTAAACATACTACTTTTCACCTTTTGGCAAACTACCTTCTTTCCTCTGTGTTTCCTCAAACACAACAATCTACAGGGCCTACTCATTTAAAATAATATTTCAGTCTGAACAGGGAAGAACTTGGAAGGAAAGAATTAACTGTCATTGGAAGCTGTGTAACTGAAATTTATTTGGTAAATGAGAAACTCTCAGAAAATAATGAGAATGAGGAGCCACCAGATTTCTTGGCTCAATTTTCCTTTTCCTCAATTTCAGAATGGAAATGGGAGTGGGGAGGGAGACAGGGAATTATGAAGTGAACATGACACACATTATTTTACAAACTTATAGCTAATAAATTATGTTGTTCCTAGCTGCTAAAGGAGTGTGATCTTAGGGAGAAAACACCCCTCAGAAGAACAAAGGGGAAAAAAAATCCATGTTAAAGGAGAAAATAAACATGTAAATCATAGCAAAAACCTCATGAGTTAGGTATGTGTAGGGGAAAACAATTGCCTTTTTCTAAGAATAGATTTCCCCACAACTTTAAAATAGATTTCCTCTGATACATACAAATCATACTTGTCTTCTTTCCGAATAAGTATTATCTTTTTGTATAAAAATAATTTTCAAGACAGGAAAGACAGAAACCAGAGGATTTCATTCATATCTGTACAGAAATATTTACTTTTGTTAGACAAGAAACTCAAGATCACAGTACACAGTGCTTATTTATTTAAATACTTGAAAAGGTCAATGATGGAAAAAATAGGTTCATAATGAGAGTTTTATTCATTAGATTTATTTTACCATTTAAAAAAGTGCTGCTTCTAGGTTATCCTAGCCAGATATAGAACACTTCATGACACATGCAGCTACTGTAATATACTATAATAGACACAGCCATTATAGAATGATTTACACTTTGGGAGGAAACTCAATAGTAGTAATGGTGACTGTTTATTTAAACTAAAAACATTAATAATATACAAATCTTTTTTCTCATTTGATTGAAAGGGCTATAAAATTCAACATACTGACAAAGGAAACTAATCACACAGGTGACGCCTTTGCTAATCGCCTTGAGCTTACTCTTTCCTTAAAGGAGAGCATCACACTCAGCTATACAATTTTCTAGACTGCACGATGGCTTCAAGGCTGGCCTACCATGAAGGATGGGACTGAAAGAAAGTCACGTTTTTAAAAACGGAGAGAAAAAGGCAAATTGTGCCTCGTGTACTTAAAGTACCCAAAGATCATTCTGAGTAAATGTGAAATAAATAAGTGATCAATGAGTAAATAAAGTCTCTGAGCTGACTTAAACCTAGGAGAGTGAGCCAACTGAGCACTAATAATACCATGTAGAAACGTCTAGAAACATCATTTCTTGAACTCAGTCTGGGAGACCATATCTTGCCTGAATATGTACATTATTTACAAAATATTCCCTTTTGGCCTCTGAAAGTTAGCCATTTTAGTTTGGCTGTTAAG
The DNA here is from genome assembly GCF_965194825.1 of Balaenoptera physalus. Lineage (NCBI taxonomy): Eukaryota > Metazoa > Chordata > Mammalia > Artiodactyla > Balaenopteridae > Balaenoptera > Balaenoptera physalus. Next base: position 46,747,199 of record NC_138901.1, read on the forward strand.
CTGTTTCCTTCCATATGCTAGCCAATACTGCAGTTATAACTATCATTAAAATACTCTTATGCATGAATTACAAATATTAACAAAGTAACTCTGCATGTATAAATATCTCAATATTTCTAGCGGAATTTAAAGCATTCAGAATGTACATAAAAGTATTTGTTTTTGGTAGGGCCAGTATTTTTTTTTTTTAAATCATCGCTGTTTCAATAATGCTTTGTACATAGCAAAGCCCAAAACTGCAAAAACAGTAGCACCAAAACTTGCTCGAAGCCAAAACGTGGAGCTCTTGAGGTCAGCTTGTGTCACGTGCCTGTAGTCAAAAAATATAATTAATGTTTAAAACATGATTAGTATGAAAAAACCAGTTATATGAACAATCTACTTTTAGGGAAGTATTAGCACACTTGTCAGGCTAATTGCATACAGTAATGGTCACCAAAAACATTTATCAATAAAGCCACATGTACATTGCTTAGATAATCATTATCTTAAGACATGCTGTAGACATTAATAAAGAAATATCTATAATTAGTTACTATTTGGGAGTAAACAACATCCAAAATGTTATAAATTTTCTTCACATGGGAAACGGAGAACTTAAGACAAATCAACCTGCCACTTTTTAATACCAGCATGGTCCTTCAAAACAAGAGGTAAGACTGAGACCTCACAATTTTGAGAGTCAATTTCATGGAACTTAATGTGCAATCTCCTGTCCCCAGGAACCAAAAGCTATCTTGTAAGCAGTTAAGTGACAAGTGACAATACTTTTCTAAGAGCAATGCTTAAAATCAACTTTGGAAACACTGAGTCCCATAAAAATTTACCAAAAAAAATCCCAAATGGGGAGGGGGAGGATTTACAAGTTTGCATTAATTTGGTTACTGCTGATTAAACAAAGAAGAAGAAAAAAACAAACAAACGAACCAAACCCTGGTATCAGACAGGCAGTGACATTGGTACCAACTAAAGGACATGATGTAACATGATGGACTGAAAGGTAAATGACATAAAAGAAGCCATATTATGCATGATAAGAACAGGGACAGCCTGTATCACAAACTGAGTTTGTGAGCATGCTCAGTTAATAACACTGCTAAGCACCCCCAAGGGTCTCAAGTATGACAGCTTACCATGAAGAGGATACAGCTTTAGAGCAAAGGTTGGAACATTTTATTCAGCGTCACTGAAGTTTTAGTTAAGTGAACACAATTGAGGTGATGCAGAAAACTTACAGAATTAAGAGCTTAGAGAGACTGTCTAGTTTAGGTTATTTCACAACTAAATTAAACAAACAGGTTTGAAGCAAGAGTCAGACATCATTAAAAGACCAAGACACTGACATATGCAAAAGAGTTAAGAGCCAAAAATCTATAAATTATACAAAACTACTTTGTCTCAGTAATAGTCAAAGAGAGAACAATCAGATTAGTTTTCACAAAATGCAATCTGTACATCCCTAAGAAACAAGTTTACAATACAAGCAAAGTGCTCCATGCTTATCACTATGGTAAAACAACACAAAGCACTCCAACTTCTTATCTTACCCAGTTTCTATTAAAAAAAAAAAAAGTCACTCCTTAAATAATTATTATTTTACAAAGCAAAGTGATAACACAGGTTCATGCCACCTTGCAAGTTAGTTCTTCCAACAGGTAATGTTTCATTTTTTTAAAAAACAGTTAGGGAAGAAAATACTTAGGTTTTCAGTTTTTCCACTTGGAAAAACTCCAACAAAGCCAACCCACTGTTTGTGGGAAATGTCACTTGGCTTCAAGAAAAAGTGGACCATGAAATGACCCCACGAAGATGGAATCTTCTACAGAGCTGACGGCGTGCACCTGGTGAATAATACTGCCTTCGTCGTCTGCTAACAGCATGGCACCCCACTCAGCTACCCGGGCTCTTAACCTTTTATACACACGCACACAGTTTGCAGTTCACAGCACAGCTCACAAAAGAAGGGGACTGAAAGTAATATCTCTCAATTAAGCATCCCACACATAAACTGAGTTGCCACCCTACATGATGCATCTCATGCTTTCTATATTTAAAATAAAGTTATTCTATAGAAAACTGCCAAACTTAAAAAAATCTATCTATATATACTCTTTTAAAACACTCACATACCAGGCAGGAAACCTAAGGCTGTTATATACGTTCTCTATGTATCCCCCAGAGGCTGGTCTTGGTATATCTGAAACACTAAGAGAAGCCCTTGAAACCAATACTATAAGCAGTACCTGACAATATGTGGTGACTATACTTACTCAAAATGAGGCTAACAACTTAGTCATGAAGTTTAGAAATGCTTCTAGTTTCTGACTACTAAAAACTACAAACATACATCTGTAAAAAAAAAAAAAAATTGAGTAAAACATCCCAAACTCAGAGGCTGTCATGGCCCTATGATGAGAGTTTCAAAGTTTACAACTCCAAGTCAGCAGAGATGTACAGAACTTAAAGTGAGAACACAGGCTAAAAGTGCATTAGAATTTTGCTTCAGATTTGGTCTCTCTGTGATTTTCATGCATCTTCACTAATGGAGAATATTTTTACACTTATTTTTTTAATTTAGGGGAAAAGGGGGTTAGGATTAATATTAGCTATAATGACATTAAAATCAGTCAAAATGATTTCTCATCAATATTCTTCACGTATGGAATCTGTTAACACAGCTTAGTTCCCTTTGTTGAATTTTAAGAAAGTATTACCATTCATGAAATAATATATTCTAACTGACTTTATTGCTTAGTTTTCTTTTGCATTTCAAGACAGTAATTATTACTTTCCCTAAGCTATAGTATAGTCTTCAATAGGCAAAACAGTGGTTCGTATTTATAGATGAAAAACAATACAGATCCATGTTCAATATACAGCTAGTTTAAAACTCAAGGCAACCACTGACTCATAAAATATATTTCAATGACTCCATCGATGTTATAATAGTCGTTTAACATACTTTTAGACATGGAAAACTACTTTTAGACAGAAAGCTACTTAGAGAATTATTTTATGCCTTTACCATATGTATTTAAAAGCTACATCACCAGGTTCTATTTACAAAAGAGAATGCATTTATAACAGATGGCACATTTGCATTGCCTGCCTAACTGACAACACCTGAATGGAGAACAGTGCAATCTTAATTGTAAGTATTAAGAACTGAGCCATGTTTGTCATTTCAGATCTCAGGCAGAAGCAGAGTAACAGCTTCATAAGTCTGCTTCCTAGTTCATGCCTACAAACTCAAGCAAAAGGAATGCTTCCACAATTCAAAAGTTTAATTCTTTCCAAATGACTCACATAAAACATCTCAGAATAAATTATATCTTACTGCATACTTTTTCTTAAGTTTTTTTTGACTATTAAAAAAGTAATACAGAGAGTTCCCTGGTGGCGCAGAGGTTAAAATCCTGCTTGCCAATGCAGGGGACACAGGTTCGAGCCCTGGTCTGGGAAGATCCCACATGCCACGGAGCAACTAAGCCCAGGAGCCACAACTACTGAGCCTGAGTGCCACAACTATTGAAGCCCGCGTGCCTAGAGCCCGTGCTCTGCAACAAAGAGAAGCCACTGCAATGAGAAGCCTGTCCACTGCAAGAAAGAGTAGCCCCTGCTTGCTGCAACCAGAGATGGCCTGCGTGCAGCAATGAAGACCCAACGCAGCCAAAAATAAATGAATAAATAAATTAATTTATTAAAAAAAAGTAGTACAAGCACACTGTATGAGGAAAATAAAAGTAGGAAGGAACAAAATCACCTAGAATCACCTGAGGCCACTAATTAAAATTTGGGGTATTTCCTTTTAAACTTTTTCTATGTATTTCTAACATAGCTACAAACACAATGTATATAATTTATATAATTTTATATCTTTTAAAAATATTATATAGGGACTTTTACATAAATTACAGAGACATCATTTTAAATAGCTGCTTTATATTCCTATTGGTGGCTCTCACCATTTACAGGTGACTGTAACTAAAGTGATGAATACCTTTCTACATTAAGATTTTTCGCTACATTTAAAATAGCTTCCTTAAGATAGATTACCCCAAAATGAATATTACAGGGTCAAAAATGTGTGTGTGTGTGTGTATATAAAAAGGTTCTTTTTTTCCAATCTACTGATATATCAGAATCACACATTTCCCTACTCTACGCGGAATAAAATAATTTAGGTTCAGCAGTATCTCTTTTTAGAACATAAGAAATAACGACTAAATGCTAAAATATAACCTTAAATAATCGTGTGAAGCTTGTCACAGCTTTCGAGTCCTTAGGTAGAAAATTCCTGTGGAATGGATGCTGGCTTTCTGTCTTAGAAGTGCTGAGGGCCCAGATGTCGATTAGATGACAAGCGCTTTTTGACACAAGTGTGGGAGCAAACCAACAGGTTTGGACCTGGGTATTACTAAGGCTGCTACTCAACAAGGCAGAGAGAAGATAATGTTTCAAAATTCAGGCAATAAAGAGGCAAATTAAAAACTGTTTGTGTGAAGGTCACAGAGGCATATAACAACGGACCAAAATTCCTATGTACCTTTGCACAGAATGCCTTAAAGAAGGCATACAAGATGCTTTGACTAACTCTACAATTTATGGTAAATATAAGAACATGAACTAAAATCTTTATTGGTTCAGTGTATTTAACCAATAATAAAGGGAATGTTATCCTCTCCCTGCTTTATGTTTCTACCACCTGGTGAAGTATTTTTTTATATTTACCTCTAATAATAATGCCATTACTGCTAATAATAATTTTAACAATGACAATTCTCCTAATTGAACTAGTAGGCATGAAACATTTTAATAAGCTATTTCTCGAACTAGGTTAAGAAATAAAAACATAGTGTCCAGCAAAGAAGAAATATAACACAAATATACGAAAGCTGTTAACTGAGCATGCCTAAACAGTAACATACTTAGGAAAAGGACATAGGTGTGCATCAATGTCAAGAAATGCTTCACCAAGCATTAGAAGAATAAAAATTCACGGATGATTGTAGATACATGGGAAACACATAATGTCTACATGTTAACTACCGATACTTAAAGGTCAGAATAGGCAAACTCCATCCTGTTGTGTCCTTTAATATACTAACCAAACGGCAAAAAATTTTTAATTTATAAGCAGCAGCAGCTTACTTGAAGAGAATCTATAACACAAGCTCTCATATAATTTTAAATGTATGATATGTGTATGTATCCAAATTCAAAGAAAAGCCTTGTAAGGACCTTGCATATGAACACAGAAGTTTCATATGAAATTAAAACACAGGATGCACTTCCTTAAAATATAATAATTTACCGTTACATAATATCCTAAGAACTCTTACATTCCCAACAGAATCTCTATAGCATTAAGATTTCTAGGAAACTATCCTCTTCATAAAGCAATCCTGTGAAAAGACAGTTCATTTTAGCGTGACAACAGTAAAGTCCTTTCTTCAAAAACAGGGCTCCTATATTAAGTAACATGATTTCAAACAACGTGAAGGAGGAACTTAGGTGATTATTAAAGAAATATGGGCAAATGAAGTGAGTCATTAAAGAACAGATTAAAATAAATGTCACATATATCTGATTTTTAAAAATACATTAATAAACAGGATAAAAAATACAATGGGTATGACGACTGCCCATCATCCCTTTGCGTCTCGGTAAATACTCAGTGTGAACTACAGATTTTGTTACTAAAGTAAGATGCTGTTACCAAACTTAAGAATTAACATGAACAAATAACCTATACGGCTAATGCAAGTACTAAAATGTGGTGAAAGAAATACTAAAACCAAGATATGCATCAAAGAAAACCACACCAAAATAATAAATTGTAAAATAAACGATTTGATTAAATTACAGGTTAGGAAAAATGGGAGGATTATACACTGAAACAGAGCTGGGAAACGGATCAAGAGGAGTTAAAAAATGACTAAGTGGCACAGGCAAACAAACGAAAATGAACACCTAAAGGAAGGGACAAATTAAAGTGCACACACACTACAGTATAGTGACATCCTCATGCAAAGCAGGAGTGTTCTAAAGTCAGAATAATAAATATTTAATAAACTAAAATCCTGGATAGTTCAAACCAACAATCAAGCCCACTCCTACATAATCACTTTAACACCTTCAGATTTAAGAGGTATTTATAATTAAAATATAATCAAAAGGTATTTTTCTCCAATAACATGATTTTCACTATTTGAAATGAAAGCATTGCCAGAGACTAAAATCATCTGGCCACAGGTTAATCATCTTCCAAATGTATTTAAATTCAAATAATTCCAGCTATTCATAAATTATTCCAAAGAAAAACATAAACCTATCCAGATCTAAAGGCTGAGACCATATTTACCAAAGAACAAAGTCACATGTCAGATAGGTAGTTAAACACTTCTCTCACATGTTGAATACACATTCAATTAAACTGGAAAGAAAAAAATTTTTATTACTACTTTCTACTTAAAATACATAGTGTCAGTAAATAAGCTAAAAAAATAAAGACAATCTTTTCTGGTCAAAGCCAGATGGGGAAAAATGGACAATTTCAGAAATGTTGGAACTGTTGAAACTGCGTTAAGTATAAATTAATTAATTTGGCATAGATCTTCTCATGATCAGGTTATAGCACTTCCTTCGCTAGCATAAGGCACTAAGGTCACTGAAAATAGAACCAAAAGTTAAAAAAAAAAATTTAACATAATATTTAGAAAGGTATTTAAATACAGGTCTGTATCTTCTTCATCTTGATATTTTGCCCCAGCTCACAGCAGGATCCTATCTAAAGCAGGTACTTAAGTATTTGGATGAATAAATCAAAGTGGTAGGAGAATGACATAAAGGGAGAACGTGGCCCCAAACATGTATTATCTCTGGAAGTAGTTTCTATTTTGGTGATCAAAATTTTTACAAGCACACTAAAACAATGTACTAATTTGAGACCAACATGTATGTACCAATATTTGTCTATTAATTTCTTTGCAGACATCTAACAAAACTTTTTGGTTAAATAAAAAATTTTAAACTGCTCATTTATACTTCTAAATCAAACGCTAGGCACAGCAGATTTCTAAAATGAAAGACTTAAGACTTACTGTTGAGTGAGAATCATCCCTATTGAATTACAGTGAAAAATTCTTACATGACTTTTACTCAATTAGTGAATCCTTTTTCTGTTTATGTAACATTAAGATATACCTAGCACAGCAAACCAGTGGTGACCAACCACCAAAAGGTTGCCAAAACCCAAGACATAGTAGGGAAAGTGGTTCCATTCTCACCCCACCAACCCCATTACTTTTTTCAAGTTATTAAAGAGAAAGGAGTAAAACTGTATGTGGAGGTGTTTGTAAGAGACATTTTCATTCCTCAGGTGTACCTTTTTCTGGCCTGCATTTTTCACAACTTTAGGCTATGTCTTAAGACTGAAGTTGCAAACTTCAGGTCACACAGGCATATAACATGCCTGTAAACATGCTTTCTTTGTTCTGATTAGTACTTCAGATTTTTAAAATTTAATTGCCTTTATTTAAATATCAGGAAATTTTACCTAAAAATCCTGACTTGTAGTGTCTCAGAGAATCACAAGTCCTGGCAACACCACGCTTGGACAATAAGCAACAGCCAGAGCTGAGTGGTGGCCGCCTCCTGCAGGCAGGACCTGTCGTAGCTCCCACCTCTCTTATTTCTTCTCCTCGGCCACCTTCATTCATTAACATGATCCATCCAGACCCTGTAGGTACTTAAGTTTTTGGCCTCCATCCTCACCTACCTCATCTATAATCCTTTTGTGAATTAGAAGAAACTTCAATATAGAGCTCCTAAATTTCCACTGGACTTCTATAAAATAATTTATTGAAATACTAGCAGGGAAGAGGAAGGAGTTCTTTGAAAAGTATGCTGGTTTCCCTCCTCATCTTTTTCATTCTTTCCCTTCTTGATTACCAGACATCAGTGATGTATGCTGACATTACCATTAAATTATTTCTAGTTTATAATTAGATATGACAAAATGTACTGATTTCTCTTCGAGGATCACTGTACAGAGTAATTTATGATGAGCAATCTCCTCCATTAATGCATACCCAACCTATTTCATTGGGAAGCTGACTAAACCAACCTAAAATTAAAATTGTCATTAAAGATGCAGACAACGAATCAATCTGCAATTATTGACGATCAAGAGCTTCTAGAATAAAACTGATGGTTTGCGATCAGCAATTACTAGGAGCCAAGGTGAGTTCACCAAGAATAAGACACCAAATAGATGCCACTTTCTATTTAGATAAAATTAATACATTGGTGGATCAGAGGAATGTGGTAGAAATTATACTGATTTCAAAAGAGCCCTCCAGGAAATCTCTTATAAGACAGTAAGATACAACATGGGCTGGATAATAAAATACTTTTAATTGACAGAATAATCTTTCCCCAAGAATTTTGAATCTGTGTCACTGGGAAAAGAGTTCTCTAGTGGAGCACTAAAGGGCTTGCTTGCTTGAGCAATCTCGCTCTCTGATCTCTGAGTATTCAACATTATTTTTTAATCAATAACTTGAAAGATAAAGAAAACACAGCTACCAAATTTGCAAATAACACAATGCCGAGAAATATATATAATGGGACAAATGACAGAAATAATGTTTGAAATGACTGAGCTAGAACAATGGATCAAAAAGCAGAATATGACACTCAATAGAGATATATATGTATCAGCATTTAGATACAAAGAGCCAACTAAAACTGTCAAATACACAGAGAGGAGGGGACACTGGCTTAATAGCACTTTGTATGAAAAAATCTGATTGCAACCCCAAGATTAATATGCATCAACAGTGGGCGGGGGCTGCTAAAAAGTTAATTCATGCAGCAGACAGGTGCTGTCCTAACTGTGGAATATGACCGCCCACCGTTATGGACTAGTCAGATCACACCGGAAGCACCGTTCTCCATTCTCAGTGGCACTTTTTAAGAGGTACTCTGAACAACTAAGGGGCTTTCAGATGAGGAAAACCAGGAATGATGAAGTCACTAAATCATCTAATTTAAGAAAAGGCTGAAAGAAATGGGGATGTTCTACCTGGAGAAGAGAAAATTAGGGGAGACATGATGGCCGTCTTCAAATGTCTGAAGGCTATGTTGAAGAGGGAGTAGAATAGTCGTATGTTGTTCTAAAGGGCAGAACTAAAACTAAAGGAGAGAAAGTTATAGGGAAATAATTTTAGTCAAAAAAAAAAAAAAAAAAAAAGGCAAAAGCAAAAACCCTCTCCAATGAGGAAAGCCATCAGCAGATAAACAGTACTCTCTCAGGAAGGCAATCTAATGGGAGGTTAGGCCAGATGAATTCTAGAATCTCTTCCAACTCTACCATTTCCAACACCGGAGCTCCTGAATGCTGTTTGGTTTGAACTAGCCTTGCACTTTCTCAGACAGTTGTCATGAGCAAATCTGTCTGTGTTACTCTTTATAAGATGCCATTCAAAAGACAGAGGCAGAACTTCACCACCAAATGAGCGTGGTGATCCCTTCAAAGCAATCACCTATGATGGCTGCATTCTTATTCCAGAGCTACTAGCGCTCAAAACATCACTGAAACTCTTTTAGAATGTCTTCAGAGTCAGTTTCTGACTCACATAAGATATAGCCTCACTGTTTAATAGCCATGTCTCCACTGCTGGTGGACACAAAGTATCCTACTCATTTGGTACAGTCGGAGCCTAGCCCTCAGTAAGAGTCCAACAGTAACCCAAATAAGATCCATTTCTAACCAAAATCTGTTTAGCTTGATCATCTGTCTTAATCAAGCCCTGCTCCCAATGACATTTGAATGATTTCAAAAATGTAATTCATTCATAGACACATAAAAATTTGACATTAGATACAAATTAATATTACATAGGCTCTTAAATGTTCACAAAATGTAAAATCGATTTGAACAAAGAAAGGTAGCATGACCAGAATAAGAACATAACCTTCCAAGTTTATTGCTCTGAGGGAAGGTATACAACCTATTTTTTTGTTGTTGTTTCTCTTTCTTTTTTAAAAGCATATTACTTTCTAGGCATACTTTATGTTTCCGGTTCAATTGTAAAGACCTCAAAAACTAATACTATAGATCTTTTTCTTTTCCATATTCCTTTGAATCCTTAAAGTTGGTTATTATCTTCATTTCAAAAAAACATTCCAGGTACTTAAAAGTAAAAGTAAATTATAACTATAAATAATTTCAATAGAGAAGTTTTTCAAACCCAAGATACCGCTCATATAAGTATGGTTTTAATAAGCTGTACTATTTGAATGCAAGCTGAGTACAGTATAACATTTGGAATCAATGTGTCTTTTCCTTACTAAAGCCCTAATCTATTTCTACAACTCTCAGCCAAAAGATTTTTAATCTCCCTACATATATTATCCTCTAATATAAAAAATACTTTAACTTCCTTAATTAAAAAAAAGCTAACATCTTACTTTATAGTCCCCTAAATATATCTATTAATTTTTAAACATTAAGGATGATTCCAGAACTAAACATTGTCACCACAGTGAGAATTTTAGTGGAAGTTAGTTGGGCATCAGTCAGCTTGTTGTCTTTGTAGTATTTGTATAATAAATAGTTAACCACTTTTTTCTTTTGTATTTTAACAGAATGCCTGGTACCCAGTAAAGAAAGTTAAGAACCTGTTAAGAACTGCAGTGAAGATTTTGTTCTTTACAGATTGCAGCAAGTCTGAGTTGAGGAAGTTCTGACAGATGCAAAATGTACACCTGTTGCAGGTGCACATACAGCGTAACCGGGCATGGCTGCGAAAACACACAGAAGGACAGGAGTTGAGTTCTTACTTACAAATATGGCACAAGTCAGAGTGTGCCAACTTAAAAAAAAAAGATTTAGGCATAAGCAACACTAAGGAAAAGGACAGTGTGGGGCATGCTAAAGTTGTGCAGAATTCCACATTTACCAAAAATATAATAAACAGCAATAGCTCCCTCCTCCCTCCCTATAGAAAATCTAAGGAAAATTAGCTAACACTTTTGCTTTTTTGGAGGGGGGACAGAATTGTTAGTACAAGAGTTTTAGTGGAATAAATATGCACAGCAATAGATGGCACCCTCATCTAAATTAATAAAAGAAAAACTGAGTAAGCCACAGCACCCACCAAAAGGTCAGAGTTCGCTAGCATTTAAATAACCATCCCCTCCTCCTCCCTCAGTATATACACATGCCTGAAAACCAGGAAGGAGAAGAGTGACAAATACACAAAAGAGTCAAAAGACGAGTATGTTCAACCCTGAGGAGATATGAACAACATCGTCTTCAATTCATCAAGCACCATGGCTCCCAAAGGAAATCAAAGTGCTTCATAAATTTCTACTTGAACCCAAAATACAGGGTTAATTTCATCTGCTACCAAAACACACCAGCTAAGTATGATAATATGAAACTCTGGGTGAGGGTGTAAAAATCAACAATGGATCCAATTGATATTAGATATGAAATTTAGGGAGGCTTTCTGACTCCTTTCTGGTTGAGTGAGTTGCACTAGTTGGTACAGGCACGTGGGGCAGCCCATTTCACCTCCATTCTAACAACCAAAGTAGGGGGTCTCCAATGACTGCTCAGTGGTCAGAGCCACTCAGACATACAAGGCCATCACACCACCCCTGGAGAGGTACTGGCGCAGAACCCACTCAGAAGAGCGCCACCTGAAGAATCAATTACATCACTTCCTGTAACACCTGAACATTTTTTTAGAGGCTTCTCAGTCAATGGACTGGCCCAATCTGACTTGGCTTAGCTTGTGAGATCTGATGAGACCACAGCACACGGTGGCATGGTTGTGGAGATTAGCAGCATCCCAATAATGCCTAATTCCCAACATGAAGAAAAACAAGAATTAATTTTTTAAAAGACTCTTACAGGCTCAAGACATTCCATTTTAAAATCTGACTTATGATGAACATATCACTGCTACTAAGTCACTGCCAGCTGTCATACTGGAATCCATCTGTTATTTTATAAGTTGAATCTGACTCTTCAACATATACAGGCTCCACCCCCCAAAAAGGAGGGATGCAAAGTATGCTTAGCAACAGGGAGATGCTTCATGAGAAGTAGTTTCGGATTAACCATATAAACAAGTGTCCATGTATGTACATTTATCATATACACACACACACACACACACACACACACACACATATTGCAGTAAAATTTTAAAAATGCAGATCTAGAAACATAGTTGCAGTTATTTACAAGATTAAGACAGTGCATTTACATAGTAAAAAAAAAAAAGACACCATAGTATACAGTTAGGCAGTAAGCCTAACCAAGCAGTGCGTTTCTGGATAATTACTAAATGTGAATTATGGAGAAAAAGATTTGGTCATCTATAAGAAAATGTCAACAAAATGCCATAGAAGCCATAAAGAAAAAGTAACTTACAAAGCAGTTTTTAGAAAGACCCAGATTTTTCTCAAATTCTCTATTCTATCAGTGTTGCCCATGTCTCGGGAGAGTCTGTCTCTGTAATGATCCTCTCTGTAGATAACATACACGAAAGTTTTAAAGCAAAGGTAAACATAAAAAATAAGGTTTTGCTTATCTAACAGTAATAGGAAGGAATGACTTCTCTTCCAATACAAATAGAATTTCAAAGGTTTGCTGCATTTTTTTTAAAGTACTAGTTAATGGAACAGCAATAAAATTAACTCTGATTTGAAAAATCCGTGCAAATTAACAACCTTTTGAAAAACCTTGGCTTATAGCAATTTTTGAGTATTACTCTATGTTATACTGTACTTTTCATAAGAAGAAAAATAATTTAGAGAATAACATAATAATAAATAGAATAAACTGTAAAGTCCTGAGAAACGCACTGCCTGAAAAACTATCTTGTCACAAAACAGAATTTATACAAACACCGTACTTGAGGAGAATGCCATTAAGAACCATGCAATTTTAAGGCAGTTAGTAAACTACGAAGATGACCACAGTTATGTGCTTGTGCATATGCATGTATAGATATACAATAAATGTACATAAAATTTGTGGCTCATAACACAACGTAAAACATTTATATAGAAGGAATTCCAATTACAATTACTTTTTATAGCACTAAAAAAAGACATTATATCCTGAACTCAAACATACCCATAATTTAAACATAAATTCATAAAAGATTTTAGAATCCTTCACATACTCAAGGTCAATTAATCAGCAGAAAAAATATAAAAGTTAACTTTTTGTTCATATGGAAATGCCTTATTAGCATGATGTCAATTCCATTTTATTGAGTTTATTTATTCCATATATTTATTAAATAAATTCCATTTTATTGGGCTGAGTTTTATTGTACTATCCTATTAAGATAGTTACAGCCTGATCAAATATAGTCAAATATTATCAGAAGCACCATTGATATAATTTTCTTCTGGTACCCAAACCAAACCTGCTTTTACTCAAACTTGTCCCTTCTCATGACAAAGTCTCTTTCTGTTGCTGAACAACTTCTATGTGACAGAGATTCCACCCTCATGGCTAATAAAGGCATGCAATGTTACCACGAACCATGCAACACGAAAATCATGGCAGAGCAAGTACTTACGGGTACATGGCCATTGTTGTCAATTTAACAAAGATATCTTTACTGGGTGCATCAGCAGTATTGCAAGTGAAGGCTTGTGGTGGAGGCATTTTGTGTTTCCTGCAGAAATCAGTAGGTGAAATGCTATATTCTTGTTTGACTTCATGCAGGTCTGACTTTGCAGCTACGATTAAGCAAGGTATTCTGCTGTCCATAAAGTGTTGCTACAGAATAAAAAGTGAGATCAAAATCTGATGATAAGTTCAAAAATTACTAAATTTAACTAAATGGGCACTAAAATTTTTCTCTACATAGGCAAAGAAAGCATTAACAGTTTCAGGGAGAAAGTAAACTAAGAGGCAAAGACTGGCAGTTGTCTAGGTCAGTAGCATAATAAGACCAGGGCCACTTTTCTAATGTTGGTAACAATATAAACCTATAACAATTCTTCAAATTCAGTACAATTTGAAAAAAAAAATTTTTTTTCAAAAAGAAACAATACTTTGAAATAAAAAGAAATCTACCTAAATTCTCTCTCCTAAAGCACACTATTTTCATTTTTTGATATTACCTCTAGTCCTTAAGCACATGCATATATATATATGTTTACATAGTTGTAGTCATGCTGGACATAACCATTTAAAAATATAATACTGAATTTTCCATGTTTTCAGAATTCAAAACCATTACTTTTAATGGCTACATCAATTTCATAGGATCATTTTATCTCAATTTGGTAAACTATCCTCCTATTGTTAGACATTTGGATTATTTCCAGGTTTTTGCTATTAAAAACAATGCTAGAGTAAATTCCTTCGTACATACAGTTTTTTACTCTTATTGAATCTTGTTGATAATCTCAAAGTAACTGATAACTTTTCAAGCCTCTGGTTTATCCCCTTGCTCTATTATTATTCTTGGTATAACGGGCAACATATAATCCATGTGCATTCCTAAGACCTTCCATTAATGCAGAGGTTCTTAACCAGGAATGCACATCAGAGTCACATGTGGAAAAAAGTACTTTTAAAAATACAGATGTCTGCGACTCTACCACCTCAGAATGAAACCAGAACCTTTAGGGATAGGACACAAATGTATGTATTTTTGAAAAGCTCCACAAATAATTTTCTTATTTCCCTGGTTAGAAAACACCACATTACAATTCCATTAAACTCCTTATAAAGTTAAACTTGGTTTTAGACCAAAAGAGCAACAAACCTTAAAAATCCTGGCACAGTATTCAAAGGATTTAGGGTTACTGACATCATATACCAGGCACACAACATCACAAAGGATCTCAGCCTCAGTCAGAAATTCCGATTCTGAGATATCATGCAACTTGTAAAAAGAAAAAGACAGAAACATAAGTATCATACCACTGATGTAAAATTAAAGTCATGATGTTTTATTGTTTGCTTAACTTGACTTCCTAATTTAAAAATACTAGTTAAGCATAAATTTTCAGACTATTTTTGGAAGTAAGACATATAGATAAACAAGTAGCTTCTGATTTTTGAAGATGAAAAATGGTGATTAAGGTCCTACAGAAACTAACATTTAGTGAGTGACTAAAGTGTGCTAGGCAGGCCCTTTACATGCGTTCTCTACATACTATAGATAAGAAAACAGGCTAAAGAGATTAGGTCAACTGCCAAAGATAGCACAACTAACTAGTCATCAGACCAAAAATTGAACTCAGATATGATTCCCAAGTCTTTTTTCTTTCTACCACACCACCTTTCCTCCCCACCAATCAAAAACAAAAAGCAAAGGACGGTACATTAAGGTTATTTGGTTCTACTTCACTACCTACTCTTTTTCAATGTTTATTATAAAATATCTAAACATCCCATCTGTGATATGATAATGATCCAACAAGCGTAAAATTCAGTATTGAGCTATATAAGATAGTGCTTCTTTGTTGAGGAGAAGAAAGGGGAAGTGTAAAGTCAGAGGTGACTCAATATATTCCAAATAAAACACTATTAGAGCATGGATATTCAGAGACATGAAAGACATCAATTTGCAATGAATGGTTTTAACAATAAAACTGGAAAGTTAACGATCAGCAAGATTTACTGAGTACCCAATATACAGAATTATACTTAGGGGAAGAATGAGAGATAAACAGGTTTAACAAGAAACTGACAAAGAACTTTTATCATAAAGAGCAAAATATGCATAAAATTCAATGTGATTACCTGTATAGCAGAATAAACTATTTCCAAAAAGAAAAAAAAAAGGGAATGAACTTTCTTTAGTACTTATTATTTGTCGGGAGCTTCTCATATTAGTTAACTTAATAAGAAACTCAGGCTCAGAGAGAATAAGCAATTTGCCTGAGGTCACACAGCTGATCAGTGGTGGACCAGCATTCAGACCAAAATCAGACTGGATCCAAAAAGAACATAAAACCTCTTTCTACTATTTCATATTATCTTTTCAGTCATACCATTCTTTCAATCATTTTTTAGGCTACCACACTTGTTAACTACACTCCTCCCTGCTAAATAGATACAACCTGATTCAGATTACAGATTAAACTACCCCACACCTGCACAAAGGTCTTCAAACTAATTTCTAGTCAACAGAGGACATAATTTTTAAAAATAAAAGTGGAAGAAAGAGCAAAGAGGATTTAATTTTTTTTTTTTTTTTTTACTTTCTTACAGTGGTATAACACACAATTAAGCACACAGATAGGTGAATTTTTACTTATATCTACACCCATGTAATCACCACATGGATCAAGGGAATTAAAATTAATTCTAATGAATAAACCAGGTAAAAAAATAAATCACACAAAAACCATTCAATTAAATCCAATTATGTTTTCAAAGTCATTTAAAATGTACCCAATAATTAATAATCTTTATATGCCAGAAAATTTCTTACCAACAAGTATTTCTCTTGTCCATATACATAAACAGTGTTAATCGCATAGTATGATTTATGGTCATCACGAATTTTCTTCTGCCTCTGAAAACAACCAAAAACATCTCAGTATTTATAGTAAGAAATTACAGGAACTAGTTTTCATCAACATATGCACTCTGCATGTATGTGTGGGTGTGTTACCAAAAAAAGGATATTCTTCGCTACACTATGTATTATTCATCAATACAAAGGGGATATTGATTTTGTTTCTTAGCTCTTAAGGTCTAAAATAAAAGATGCATTTGTTCTGCATAAAGGGAAAGCAGTAGCTGAAAAGGAAGTAAACTATAGCACTGAAAGTTTATTCCAGAGCCACCTGCTGGCAATTCTCATTACACTATAATTTGGCCTGCTATTTCATCTAGAAATATGTCAATCTCCTTACTCAAGGCAGTAGTCAGAATTAGGTATCAGTATTCGGTTTAAAATATTCACTGTACATTTACTTCATGCCAAGCACTGTGTTTGATGCTTTCATATGTGTATTTATTTAATCTCCATCGAAAAGCTGGTTAAAAAAAAAAAGACAAATGATAGCTAACATCAATGAAGCAAAGATAAAGCTAGTTCAATGAGATTATTGTTACATTTTAGTTGTACCTTACTATTATACATAGGTCACTCAGTTCTACTAATCATCTAAAAAGGTAAATGGTTATGAAAAAATTATGTAAACTCGTGACTATAAAAATCTGTTGAGTAAAGTTCTATTTCTTGAGAACTCTCACCATTAAGTTTCTTCCAAGAAGAGCCTGAAGAACTCCACTTTTCCCACAGTTTTTCATCCCAATTACATTACATCTGAACACATTTCTTTGAGTCTGTTTTTTCTGAAGGTCTATCTTTTTATCTCTTGTTACTAAAAAGAAAAAAAAAAGCTAATTATGTACTGCTTAGACTCACTGAGCCTTCATTTCACATTCTGCAAAATAGGGTATTGCTATTTATCATTTTTACAATCAATAAACATACTGTACAGTAGTCAAGCTGTATGTGAAATAAAGTACAAAATATAATACAGAAGGGCCCCACTTAGTGAAAAAGATGCATTTCTGAAAGTCGGCTGTAAAGTAAACTTCTAGTAACCAAATGGTATTTATTTCATCATAAAATAAGTAGTACGTTTACATAACAAAATGATATCTCAAAAAATGAATGAAAATTACAATGAATATAGCCAATACTATATCGCATCTTTTTTTCTGTTATAAATTATTGTCATAACAAATTATAAACACAAGATAGACTGGTAAATACTTTTCATGCCCATAGCCCTCCCTGATTTTCATCAATGAAGTACCCTCAGGGGGAGACTAGAGGTAAAACCTCTACTCTTTCCTTTTTGATAAACAATCAAAAAGCAACTTACCTCAAAAGTGATTACCAAATCAAGGGTAAACAAATAGAGTATAGACATGGAAGACTAATGAAGATGCATTTATTTTCACTCTTTTTACATATGAAACTGGAATCTTAAAAAAAAATTTTTTCTAATTAAATAGCATTCAGATACTTACCTGTGATGGCTGAAGCTTGAGACTCTTGCTCAGTCAATATTGAATAGCCTAGATAACCCAAATACTCCAGGCACCGCTGCACATCTAAATAGGTCGTGAGCCTAGGAAAGGGAAGAGTTTAAAGTGTGAAAAGTTCCTAAATGAATATTTATTAAAAAAAAAAATTTACAACAGCTCAAATAATTTTACCACCAGACCCAGATAATTTTTGTCAGACTGCTTTAATTTCCCATGTGCCCAACCATGGCTTTTCCTACAGTGACATTCTTAGGGCAGAGATGAAAGGGACAAGAATGCAAGATGGGGGGTAGAGGGGACTCCTGTATCTATTCCACCTGCCCAGAGAGAGCAATGCCACACAGGTGAGCAGTGAGCAGCTGGTAAGATCTAGAGCAGGGATATTTTATATTATTTGCTTCCCAAGTTACATATTGTACTGCAAATACTAGCTAGTTAAGGACTTAATGATAATTAAATCTGAAAAGGTTTGCAAAAGGTGCAAAAAATAACTGAAAGGCTGAAAGGCACTTGAAAATAGTTAGCCTTTCGTATGATTTGAAAAAAGAACAGACCCTGGTGTTGGGAAAGTTATTCTCGCCAATGCTAAAGTAATTATGTCATTATGCACAACCAGAGAATTTTCTTAGCACCCTAGACAACAGGTCAACAAGACTGTAGACACCCTCACTAAGTCTAAGAGTTCACTGAAAACAAACAACAAAAAAACCCTCAAAGTAAGAATTCAGTGTCAAGTAAAATATGCTCTCCCCATATTCTGAAAATACACGATTTGTACAATGACAATGATGTTTCCAATTCCCTTAATCAAAAGTATTAAAACACACTGTAAATCAACTATACTCCAATAAAAAATTTTTTAAGCATTAAAATTTACTTCCATTTTTTTTTTTTTTTAAATAAATTTATTTATTTATTTATTTTTGGCTGTGTTGGGTCTTCGTTTCTGTGCGAGGGCTTTCTCCGGTTCTGGCGAGCGGGGGCCACTCCTCATCGCGGTGCGCGGGCCTCTCACGGCCGCGGCCTCTCCCATTGCGGAGCACAGGCTCCAGACGCGCAGGCTCAGTAGTTGTGGCTCACGGGCCCAGTCGCTCTGCGGCATGTGGGACCCTCCCAGACCAGGGCTCGAACCCGTGTCCCCTGCATTGGCAGGCGGACTCCCAACCACTGCGCCACCAGGGAAGCCCTCCTTCCATTTTTATATGACTTATTACTGTTTCCCTGTACCTCAACCAGAAGCAAACACATCCCTTCCTGATAAATTTATAGAACATCGATAGTTCATCTTAGAGATAGCAGCAGCACTATAAATCCTGCTCACAGGCAGCTATCATTGAAGCATTTCACAAGATCTGACAAATATACAAAATGATGAATGTAATGCACCATAATTTCAAACTAGCTGTAACTCTAGAGGAAAGAAGTGAGCTTTATACTCACGTCCACTGGGAAAGGAATCCCTGGTAGGTTATCCAGCCTTTTTCATTCGTACAAACTGTGTTATTCACATCTGGCCCCCAAGGTATGTAAGGGAAAACTTTAAACAAGTCTTTAAGCTCATCAGGTGACAAAGCACAGTCTCTATCCTGAAGATACACAAGGAAGTATACATAACATTTAGATATCTAAGAGGATAATTCCCAAATGCAAGAGCCCCCTAATCAAGTAAAGCTATGTTTCTAAAAACTAACAAATGAAGAGAAATTTTACATTTTATCAAGAAAACTCCTTACACATATATAAGGAAACCTATGCTAGGGTCTATCAGAAACTAGACTTTTTCATCTTGAGAAAATAATAAAGTAAATAATATGAGAAAGTATCTTTGCTAGTTTAAGAAAGTTTGGGTAATTTTTGGCTATGTGACAGGAATACCCAATAGCTCAGGGAACAGAGTTACATCATTCACAGGAAAATATTTTATCATATATCATGGAAAACTGCAGCTAAATGCTTACCAAATCATGCTTGTCAAAAGTACTTTGGAGAAACAAATATGCGTGATGATTTAATTCAGTAGTGCAATCAGGAGGTATTTTTAGCCTGTTGATGAAAAAAAAAAGTAAAATAAATCATTAACCAAATATTAAAATTTAATTGGAGAAATGAACATGAAATTGCAACAAGTCTTTTTGTAGGATGACAGCATTTACAGAACATGTTTTCTGTAGCCATTTAGACTTCCCCAGGGAAAGTCACTGCAGTGGTATGGCAATTCTCAGAAGAGTCATAATAGTGCTCATTCCAAGGTGACAGTTTTCTTAACTATCTGAAGGGCAGGTTGTATTAAAAAGTTTACAGACCATACTGATTAAACTGTAATGGGTTGTTCTTCCTACAAATCAATTATAAGTCAAAATTATGAGCTTTAAACAATGTCAACATTGTAATGAGTTGAAAATGATGTGAAGAGATGTTATTTCTGCCTGATTTGACCTTTGACACACCCTAAATTCGAGTCAATAAACATTTATCAAATGCACGGAGGTACTGGGGACATAAAAACAAGACAGGCTCCCTACCTCTAAGGAACCACATTCAAGCTGGAGACAGACCACAAGTAGATAACCTCACTATCTCAACGGAATGAGGCAACTGTTGAGTATGGGTAAACTACAGATGCAAGGGGAACCCCTGTAAAAGGGAACACCTTGGCCTGGGGATGGGAAGGTGTCAGCACTGCTGAGAGACACTGTCACCTGTATTGAGACTTGAAGGATAACAGACATGAATTAGGTTGGGGGGAGAGGGAGGAAGAGAGTAAAAATACCACGGGCAAAAGCCTGGAGTGGGAAACAATATCTGATTGGTAGACCAGAAATAGTTTAGTATTTACTTCTAGAATGAAGGCAGGGTGTGAGCCAGAGTGAGCAGATCATGAATGACCTCCTACACCAGGTTAAGAAGCTTAGGCTTTATCCTGTATTGAAGGGAAAGTGACATGGCAAAATCCATGTTGTATATCTACTAATCTAGCAGCAGTGTGAAGGACAGGGGCAGAGATTTTAATAAGAAGACTCAAGGGGTGACTTTGAAGGGGCTATTTAACAGAAAATTAAAGGTAGAGTGCAGAAAGAAATTAAAAGAGATCTTAGTGTAAGTCACAAAGCCATAAAAGATGGAGTTTCCTTATTGTCATACTTTAGAAAGCAATAAGCAACCTCCCGTAGAATTTATCTACCCACATAAATGGCACAGAAAAGAAAACTTGATAAAAAAGTCCTGGGACAAATGCATTCATTCAATATATATTTATTGAAAAACCTGGGAAATTACTTGAGCCAAGATTTAATAACTTTGACAAGGGAAGTTTTAACTTAGAACTGATTAATGGACCAGGAATCCAACTAGAAATTTTGCTTCCTTAATGATGGGGAAGGAAAAACAACAACAAAGTTTTTCTGAACCCTTACACGGAGAGCTAGCAGTGCTATGCTAAAATTAAAAAGGAGAACATGAAGATAATGTGCTACTGAAAAAGTGAAGAAAAAAGGCGAAAGGCTCAAAGGCCAGATCTTGGGAAGTCACTTCCCTGAAAAGCCTACTTCCCTTGGGTATGGGAGAGGCATCCTGTAGCAAGGCAGTCTCCTATTTCAGGGTGATGCTGGGTTCATCATTAAACATACAGAACTTAAACATATCACTATCTAAAGAAAAATAACCACAAAGAGACTGGTCGTTTAGGAAGAATACTTATTTTATCCTGAGCTGAAAACAGGCTATAAAACTTAGGGAAGAGAAGGACTAAAGAAAAGAAAAATGCTAACCAATATATTTCTGATCCCTTGACTCTAAAAACAAGTTCGTCTAGCATCTTTTATCTCCTTCCTCAATAAAATGAATAAAAAAAGATACTTGTATTCTTCATTAGAAGAAGAGGAAGAGTTTGAGCCATGCTATAAATCAGTGGCTCTCAACTGGGGATGATTTCACTCCTGAGGGGACATTTTTGGCTGTCACGACTCGGGGAAGAGATGCTACCGGCATCTAAGGATGTGCTAATAAACATCCTATAACTCGTAGAACAGGCTCTACAATAAAGAATTATCTAGTCCAAAATGTCAGTAGTGCCGAGTTTGAGAAACCCTGCTATAAACGGCTCTATAAATCTGTAAATTGTTCCTGAGTAGCTCAGAGCCTACCTACCAACGTGCTAAATAAAACTTTAAAATACTGGCAAGTGAAATAAATTAGAAGCCAAAGGTACATACAAGGGAAATAAATATTCAGGTGTCAAATCCAGATCGTCATCATAACCAAATCGTCGAAGCACAGTCCAAGTAGTTTCATGTCTCCCTCTCTGAATAAAAAGTGTGTGTAAAAAAAGAAAACCTGAAATAAAATAAATTAGTAAATATAACTGATGTGAAAATGGGTACAGAGTCACATGGGAGAAAAGCATGTAACACATAATGGCAAGAGCTAGACTACTGAACATATGTGTACTAGTCTTGCATATGGAAGGTCAAACCAAAACAAAGTTCACAACTGTCTCAAAGAGTTGATTTCAGAATCATTTCACAGATACACCCAAGTCAGCAAGAGATGGCACTACATGAAAGGGCCAAAAACATATCCCAAGGAATATACTGACATTCACATGGTTATATGATAAAAACAAATGAAATCATTTTAATTTTAAGATAAATTTGTTTCTGAAATCTCTTACCCGCAGATGGACCTCTGCACTCCTGAGATCCAATCAATTTCCCTACCTCTAATTTATACTCACAGTAAAGATAATTATCCCCACCAACACCTGTCTCTTCCAACTCTTAAACATCCAGGTTAGATTTTAGGTATATTAGTAAATACAAACATTTCCTTAAATATAGATAATACTATAAAGACTTCTGCCTTCTGCCAAATTTTGAAAATATTAAATTCAAAAGGGGGAAAAAGCACCATTCACCCACCTTTCAGTGTCAATCCACTATCAGCCACACCATCACTTATATGTTTTCTGACTACATTTTTGACATCTTCCAGAGCTTGAGGAGCTAACGGAGTGTTGAAACAAATTCTCTAGCAAAAAACATAAAAATAAAGTTAAAAACAAATCAGCATTAAAACCACAAATAATACAAATATTAATCCACAAAGCAACAGTAAATCAAAGAGTTGCACCCAAAGGAAACAAATTCTGAATTAGCAGAGCCTCTACTTTGTATTAAGTAAAACATGTCATACTTAGGATATGTTTTCCCTACTCTCCCCATCATGTTCCTAAAACACAGAGCTTTTTGTGTAGCTATGTTATACAAAACCGAGAAAGAAAAATAATTCAGAGTTCAGACTTCAAGTCATCTTTAATACACCCACTGTACACCATGAAATGACACTCTCAGAGTCCCCTCAGTTCCTAAGCATAAGAGAGTTTTATCCCCTAGGTAAAAATTAAATAGCCTGATGTGAAAGAGAGTTTTTACATGAAAGAGATGCATGTTTATCAAAATAACATTGTTCAAGCCAATAAATTTTTTCTCTTCTCAGCAAAAAAAGACCAAGATACACAAATATCTGAAATAAAAGAAGGCTACCTGAAAGAAGTTGAGTTCAGCATCATTGAGAGTACCATCATTATCTTGATCAGATATTTTAAATATACGAGTAAGGGCTTTTATACAGGCTGGTTTCATCTATAAATCATTGAGAAAAGAAACAATCGTTTTAATGTAAATAGCTGGGATTTTAAAATATGATTTTCATAAATATGCTGAGAAGAATTCTGAATGCTTTCACTGTCAAATACATAACATCAAATACAACCAACATGAAAAATGAACTAAAGCAAAGCCATTTCCTTTTATACCCAAGCCACTTTAAGTAAATGAGGCAATATTTACTTGGACCGATATCTGGAATGGTTAAACTCTCCCTTCGTGACCACACACCCTCTGAAGATGGGCAAAAGAGAAATTCATCTTTAGGGAAGATTCATTCTTCCAGTCATATAAAGAAGAAATGCCCTCTCTCATTCCATAAAGAATTTGAGCTGACATAAAACTATAGTAAAGGCTTTCCCCCCCCAACTTCTCTGATTTTTGACCTTCTAGCAGCAAAATGGGACTAAATGTTTTGGTCTGTCACTTGTGTGTGTGTATATATCAAAGCTGGGATATAAAATGTACTGATTCGCAAGCAGGTGACAAAATAGCACTGGTTGATAAGTGTACAAGTCTTTTACTAACTTCCTACTATGAGATAAGAATTACATTTTAAAAATTACATTTTTGACTCTACAACTTTTATAAGAAAAGCTGCTGGAAATGTACTTTGACAACTTTTATTTTAGGATTTATAATGGATAGAACAAATATTTGACTATTTAAAAATAAGCCCCACATGCTTCTAAGTTGTATAACTGCTATAGGAAAATCACTGTCAACAATTTTGAGAAAATAAAACTTTCAGGAAGATTTCTGAACACGGTGTGAACGTGGAGGGAGATATCTTATGGACATCTGAATAAGAGAAATGAGATGGAAAGGGGAGGAAATGTGTACTTGTTAGCTTACTAACTTCAGTGATATGGCTCTCCAGAGCAAACAGTAACGATGAGTTTTGATCACACTAACATGTCAAACTCAAGTGCATAAAATAAGTTCTTTTAAAAATAGGAAGGAAGTATAGCTGATTCACTTTGTTACAAAGCAGAAACTAACACACCACTGTAAAGCAAATATACTCTAATAAAGGTGTTAAAAAAAAAAAAGGAGGGCTTCCCTGGTGGCGCAGTGGTTGAGAATCTGCCTGCCGATGCAGGGGACACGGGTTCGAGCCCTGGTCTGGGAAGATCCCACATGCCACGGAGCAACTAGGCCCGTGAGCCACAACTACTGAGCCTGCGCGTCTGGAGCCTGTGCTCCGCAACAAGAGAGGCCACGATGGTGAGAGGCCCGCGCATCGCGATGAAGAGTGGCCCCCGCTTGCCGCAACTGGAGAAAGCCCTCACACAGAAACAAAGACCCAACACAGCCAAAAATAAATAAATAAATAAATAATTAAAAAAAAAAAAAAGATAGCCACCAGAGTCAAGATGCAAAAAAAAAAATGAAGGAACAGTTATCTTCTTTTGGTTTAAATAGGGGCTCTAGGAGAGCAACTTGATATAATGATAAAAAGGTAAAATCTAAGACATAAAGAGATTAGAAAGAACTGAGAAAAAGAAGTCAAACATTTAGGGAGCACTGGTCAGGGCTTTCTTCATAAAAGAACGTTAAATGGACTATAACCTATCACATTCATGGATAATTTTTTAAGCAAAAATAAGATATTGCTTCTATAAATGTGATCCTAATATTAGATATTCAAGATTAATAAAGATCACATTATATTTTATTTACTCTTCTTTTAAAAATCTGTTACATAGTAATCTAAACGTTTCAAAAAGTAGCAAAGCTAGAATGGTGCAGAAAACAGACTCTAAAACTAACTTTTTATTTGCAAGTGGTTTTTCCTTGTATCATAAAATGCTACATTAAAAAAAGTAATTGAAGAAAAACAGTGATGCATTTTTCATTAAAGCTTGAAATGCATCAGGAGCAAAAGCGCTCTAACGTACTAGCTCAATACGATATTTAAATATTAACCTCTTAAAATATAACACCAAAAAATGACTACTTTTTAAAAGTATTAAAAATTATACTTTAATAAAACTAAAATATTTTGGCAGTAATAAAATAAACTCATTTTGCATATAAAGTAATCTAAACCCTCACACAGATCTTTTCCATTATTAGGTAAGCAGAGGACTCCACGGGTCATACAGAGTCCATCATCACTGGAAACATATTTCAAATTCAGGCTTTAATTTAGAATATAATCTTTCTGATGATCCTACCTCAAATCTGTGTTAAAAAGCTTATTAATGTTGTCTAAATAAAAGATTCTGTTATAAGCTTAGACTCAAGGCTTGTACTTGTATAAATCAAGGCATATAGTCTCTAAAAGTTACAGATTTTGCCTTAGGCAGGTCCACCTAAGAAATGACTAACAGATGGTAATAGGTGTTTTACAGGGAAGGGAGGATTAGCAGATTAGCAGAACTAATAATAGGCCTAAGAAAAAAGTAGCAATTAGAGAATCGAGAACAAACTAACAGTGGGGATTTAATGTACTGCTAGGCTAAGCTCAGAAGTAAATCTCTACAGTATGAGACTGTTTCCCAAATTTTCTTGATCATAAGATATAGCACCTGGCTGAATCAGAATGGAATCTGTATTTTTAACAAGTACACCTAGTGACTATTATGAGGTGAATTTGGGAAATACTGAATTAAGAGCAAGTTAGAAATAAACACTCCAATTAAGGAACAGTAAACCAGGATTAAGGAAGAGTAAATCAGGGTCAGATTAAGGGATAACTCAGATTAATATTTATACCAGGGGTCAGCACTTTTTTGGTAAAGAGCTACATAGCAAATACTTTAGGCTTTGGGGGTCAACAGGCAAAATCAAGGATATCATGTAGGTACTTACATAGCAAGAGATAATCAAATTTCCACAAAGTTTTTATTAATGAAATTAAAAATACAGTAGTAACTGAGTATACATTTACTATACAGGTGTACTAATGAGAAGGATGGAATTCCTCGTAGAGGGATAACATTTGGCTTCATTAGGGTTCAAAGTTAATGTTCCCTATCTTGTAATAACCTATAATGGAATATAATCTGCAAAAAAACCCACAAAAACAAAAAACAAATCACTATGCTATACACCCGAAACCAACACAATATTGTAAATCAACTATACTTAAAATAAAAAAAAAGTCAGCATTCCCTATCATGAAAATCAATTCCAAGTGTTCAGCTGTTAATGCTGATCTGTAATGAGATTTTACATATTTCATCTTTGAAAATGTCTTTTTACACAGATACACACTGCCAATAGTGACACATATCTGTAAACATATAACTTTAATTGAGCACATTCATCACTTGGAAGGCATTTACAGAATCATATTTGATTTTTTTTTTGCTATTGCCTGTTAACACATCATTACACTGCAGATTGATCAGTTCCAACTGAAGGATGGGTGGAAGCTCCTCAACTGCATGGTCAAATGGATTAGGAAATAAGGAAATTTCTTTTGCACGTGCATTTAGGTCCAAAAACACCAATGCTGAAATTAGAGCTCAGAATATATATCTGTTTTGCCATCTGAAAACCCACTTTTTTTCTTTTCTTGTTTTGGCATGATAGGTATATACTGATAATAAAAAAATAAAATGCTGCAGTACAGTGGTACACATGGTACATGAAACGCTGCCGCATTTGAACCGTGTCAGTCCAGTTAGCAGTGCACTGAGCAGCAGTGTGATGACAGTTACCACATATAAGCTCTGTTGCAACTATG
Source organism: Balaenoptera physalus (assembly GCF_965194825.1). Lineage (NCBI taxonomy): Eukaryota > Metazoa > Chordata > Mammalia > Artiodactyla > Balaenopteridae > Balaenoptera > Balaenoptera physalus. The sequence goes on from NC_138901.1 coordinate 46,774,626, forward strand.
CAACTCTGCCTTTGTAACAGGAAAGTACAGACAAACATAAAGGAATGAAGGTGGTTGTGTTGCAATAAAACTTATTTATCAATGGTGAAATCTGAATGTCATATAATTTTCCCATATCTCAAAATATTATTCCTTTTGATTTTCTCCCCAATCATTAAAAAATGTAAAATGTATCTTAGCTCATAGGCTGTATAAAAACAGGTGGCAGGCCAAATTTGGCCTGTGGGTCAGTTCTGCAACCACTCACCGATACTATAAACTTTTCCTGAAAAAAATGTTTTCAGGAAACTTTTTTTCCCCCAGCAAACTTTTATTTCTTAAAAACTCAAAAACAACAACAAAAGAAACAAATAACTCCATTAAGAAATGGGCAAAATACTCAAATAGACCTTTCTCCAAAGAAGATATACAAATGGCCAATAAGCACATGAAAAGATGTCCAATATCATTAGCCATCAAAGAAATGCAGTTCAAACAACAATGAGATACCACTCACATCTACCAGGATAGCTATAAACAAACAAACAGAGGTGGGGGTTGGGGAATAACAAGTGTTGGCAAAGATGTGGAGAAATTGGGACTTTCATATAGTTTAGTGGTTCCTCAGTAAGTAAAACATAAAATTACCAAATGACCTAGCAATTCCACTGCTAAATAGACACTCAAAACAGGGGTTCAAACTTATGTGCGAATGTTCTTAGCAGCTCTATTTAGAACAGCCAAAAAGTGGAAGCAACCCGAATATCCAACAACAGAAGAATGGATAAACAGAATGTGGTATATCCATAAAATGAAGTATCATTTGACCATAAAAAGGAATGAAGTACTAATAACGCTACAACATGGATGGATGTACCTTGAAAACGTTACACTAAGTGAAAGAAGTCAGACACAGGGACTTCCCTGGTGGCGCAGTAGTTAAGAATCTGCCTGCCAATGCAGGGGACACGGGTTCAAGCCCTGGTCTGGGAAGATCCCACATGCCACAGAGCAACTAAGCCCATGCACCACAACTACTGAGCCTGCGTGCCACAACTACTGAAGCCCGCATGCCTAGAGCCCATGCTCCGCAACAAGAGAAGGCACCGCCATGAGAAGCCCATGCACCACAACAAAGAGTAGCCCCCATTTGCCACAACTAGAGAAAGCCATGCGCAGCAACAAAAACCCAACGCAGCCAAAAATTAATTAATTAATTTTAAAAAATAAATAGGCACAAGACTCTTAGATAGCCTCATCCACCAGAGGGCAGACAGCAGAAGCAAGAAGGACTACAATTCTGCAGCCTGTGGAACAAAAACCACATTCACAGAAAGATAGACAAAATGAAAAGGCAGAGGACTTTGTACCAGATGAAGGAACAAGATAAAACCCCAGACAAACAACTAAATGAAGTGGAGATAGGCAACCTTCCGGAAAAAGAATTCAGAATAATGATAGTGAAGATGATCCAGGACCTCGGAAAAAGAATTGGAGGCAAAGATCGAGAAGATGCAAGAAATGTTTAACAAAGACTGGGAAGAATTAAAGAACAAACACCTAGAAGAATTAAAGAATGAACAAACAGAGATGAACAATACAATAACTGAAATGAAAAATACACTAGAAGGAATCAATAGCAGAAAAACTGAGGCAGAAGAACGGATAAGTGACCTGGAAGACAGAATGGTGGAATTCACTGCCGCGGAACAGAACAAAGAAAAAAGAATGAAAAGAAATGAAGACAGCCTAAGAGACTTCTGGGACAACATGAAACACAGCAACATTCGCATTATAGGGGTCCCAGAAGGAGAAGAGAGAGAGAAAGGACCCGAGAAAATATCTGAAGACATTATAGTCAAAAACTTCCCTAACATGGGAAAGGAAATAGCCACCCAAGTCTAGGAAGCGCAGAGAGTCTCAGGCAGGATAAACCCAAGGAGAAACATGCTGAGACACATAGTAATCAAATTGACAAAAATTAAAGACAAAGAAAAATTATTGAAAGCAACAAGGGAAAAATGACAAATAACATACAAGGGAACTCCCATAAGGTTAACAGCTGACTTCTCAGCAGAAACTCTACAAGCCAGAAGGGAGTGACACGATATATTTAAAGTGATGAAAGGGAAGAACCTACAACCAAGATTACTCTACCCAGCAAGGATCTCGTTCAGATTCGATGGAGAAATCAAAAGCTTTACAGACAAGCAAAAGCTAAGAGAATTCAGCACCACCAAACCAGCTCTGCAACAAATGCTAAAGGAACTTCTCTGGCCGGAAACACAAGAGAAGAAAAGGACCTACAAAAACAAACCCATAACAATTACGAAAATGGTAATAGGAACATACATATTGATAATTACCTTAAACGTGAATGGATTAAATGCTCCAAACAAAATCACAGGCTTGCTGAATGGATACAAAAACAAGACCCATATATATCCTGTCTACAAGAGACCCACTTCAGACCTAGGGACACATACAGACTGAAAGTGAGGGGATGGAAAAAGATATTCCATGCAAATGGAAATCAAAAGAAAGCTGGAGTAGCTATACTCATATCAGATAAAATAGACTTTAAAATAAAGAATGCTACAAGAGACAAGGAAGGACACTACATAATGATCAAGGGATCAATCCAAGAAGAACATATAACAATTATAAATATATATGCACCCAACATAGGAGCACCTCAATACATAAGGCAACTGCTAACAGCTGTAGAAGAGGAAATCGACACTAACACAATAACAGTGGAGACTTTAAACCTCACTTACACCAATGGACAGATCATCCAGACAGAAAATTAATAAGGAAACACAAGCTTTAAGTGACACAATAGACCAGATAGATTTAATTGATATTTATAGGACATTCCATCCAAAAACTGCAGATTACACTTTCTTTTCAAGTGCACACGGAACATTCTCCAGGATAGATCACATCTTGGGTCACAAATCAAGCCGTGGTAAATTTAAGAAAATTGAAATCATATCAAGCATCTTTTCTGACCACAACGCTATGAGATTAGAAATCAACTGCAGGGAATAGGGCTTCCCTGGTGGCGCAGTGGTTGAGAATCTGCCTGCTAATGCAGGGGACACGGGTTCGAGCCCTGGTCTGGGAAGATCCCACACGCCGCGAAGCAACTAGGCCCGTGAGCCACAACTACTGAGCCTGCACGTCTGGAGCCTGTGCTCCGCAACAAGAGAGGCCGCGATAGTGAGAGGCCCGCGCACCGCGATGAAGAGTGGCCCCCACTTGCCGCAACTAGAGAAAGCCCTCGCACAGAAACGAAGACCCAACACAGCCAAAAATAAAAATAATAAAAAAAAAAAAAAAAAAAAAAAGATATCAATTGCAGGGAATAAAACGTAAAAAACACAAACACATGGAGGCTAAACAATACGTTACTAAACAACCAAGAGATCACTGAAGAAATCAAAGAGGAAATCAAAAATTACCTAGAGACAAATGACAATGAAAACATGATGATCCAAAACCTATGGGATGCAGCAAAAGCAGTTCTAAGAGAGAAGTTTATAGCAATACGAGCCTACCTCAAGAAACAAGAAAAATCTCAAATAAACAATCTAAACTTACACCTAAAGGAACTAGAGAAAGAAGAACAAACAAAACCCCAAGTTAATAGAAGGAAAGAAATCATAGAGATCAGAGCAGAAATAAATGAAATACAAACAAAGAAAACAATAGCAAAGATCAATAAAACTAAAAGATGGTTCTTTGAGAAGATAAACAAAATGGTAAACCTTTAGCCAGACTCATCAAGAAAAAGAGGGAGAGGACTCAAATCAATAAAATTAGAAATGAAAAAGGAGAAGTTACAACGGACACCACAGAAATACAAAGCAGCATAAGAGACTACTACAAGCAACTCTATGCCAATAAAATGGACAACCTGGAAGAAATGGACCAATTCTTAGAAAGGTATAACCTTCCAAGACTGAACCAGGAAGAAATAGAAAATATGAACAGACCAATCACAAGTAATGAAATTGAAACTGTGATTAAAAATCTTCCAACAAACAAAAGTCCAGGACCAGGTGGCTTCACAGGTGAATTCTATCAAACATTTAGAGAAGAGCTAACACCCATCCTTCTCAAACTCTTCCAAAAAATTACAGAGGAAGGAACACTCCAAAACTCATTCTATAAGGCCACCATCACCGTGATACCAAAACCAGACAAAGATACTACAAAAAAAGAAAATTACAGACCAATATCACTGATGAATATAGATGCAAAAATCCTCAACAAAATACTAGCAAACAGAATCCAACAACACATTAAAAGGATCATACACCATGATCAAGTGGGATTTATCCCAGGGATGCAAGGATTCTTCAATATACGCAAATCAATCAATGTGATACACCATATTAACAAATTGAAGAAGAAAAACCATATGATCATCTCAATAGATGCAGAAAAAGTTTTTGACAAAATTCAACACCCATTTATGATAAAAACTCTCCAAAAAGTGGGCACAGAGGGAACCTACCTCAACATAATAAAGGCCATATAAGACAAACCCACAGCAAACATCATTCTCAATGGTGAAAAACTGAAAGCATTTCCTCTAAGATCAGGAACAAAACGAGGATGTCCACTTTCACCACTATTATTCAACATAGTTTTGGAAGTCCTAGCCACGGCAATCAGAGAAGAAAAAGAAATACAAGGAATACAAATTGGAAAAGAAGAAGTAAAACTGTCACTGTTTGCAGATAACATAATTCTATACATAGAGAATCCTAAAGATGCCACCAGAAAACTATTAGAACTAATCAATGAATCTGGTAAAGTTGCAGGATACAAAATTAATGCACAGAAATCTCTTGCATTCCTATACACTAACAATGAAAGATCAGAAAAAGAAATTAAGGAAACAATCCCATTCACCAATGCAACAAAAAGAATAAAATACCTAGGAATAAACCTACCTAAGGAGGTAAAAGACCTGTATGCAGAAAACTATAAGACACTGATGAAAGAAATTAAAGATGACACAAACAGATGGAGAGATATACCATGTTCTTGGATTGGAAGAATCAATACTGTGAAATTACTATACCACCCAAAGCAATCTACAGATTCAATGCAATCACTATCAAATTACCAGTGGCATTTTCTACAGAACTAGAACAAAAAATATTAAAATTTGTATGGAGACACAAAAGACCCCGAATAGCCAAAGCAGCCTTGAGGGAAAAAAACGGAGCTGGAGGAAACAGACTCCTGGACTTCAGACTATACTACAAAGCTACAGTAATCAAGACAATAGGGTACTGGCACAAAAACAGAAATATAGATCAATGGAACAGGATAGAAAGCCCAGAGATAAACCCACGCACCTATGGTCAACTAATCTATGACAAAGGAGGCAAAGATATACAATGGAGAAAAGACAGTCTCTTCAATACGTGGTGCTGGGAAAACTGGACAGCTACATGTAAAAGAATGAAATTAGAACACTCCCTAACACCATATACAAAAATAAACTCAAAATGGATTAAAGACCTAAATGTAAGGCCAGACACTATAAAACTCCTGGAGGAAAACATAGGGTGAACACTCTTTGACATAAATCACAGCAAGATCTTTTTTGATCCACCTGCTAGAGTAATGGAAATAAAATAAAAAATAAACAAATGGGACCTAATGAAACTTAAAACCTTTTGCACAGCAAAGGAAACTACAAACAAGACGAAAAGACAACCCTCAGAATGGGAGAAAATATTTGCAAACAAATCAACAGACAAAGGATTAATCTCCAAAATATATAAACAGCTCATGCAGCTCAATATTAAAAAAACAAACAACCCAATCCAAAAATGGGCAGAAGACCTAAATAGACATTTCTCCAAAGAAGACATACAGATGGCCAAGAAGCACATGAAAAGTTGCTCAACATTACTAATTATTAGAGAAATGCAAATCAAAACTACCATGAGGTATCACCTCACACCAGTTAGAATGGGCATCATCAGAAAATCTACAAACAACAAATGCTGGAGAGGGTGTGGAGAAAAGGGAACCCTCTTGCACTGTTGGTGGGAAGGTAAATTGATACAGCCACTATGGACAACAGTATGGAGGTTCCTTAAAAAACTAAAAAAAGAATTACCATAGGACCCAGCAATCCCACTACTGGGCATATACCCAGAGAAAACCGTAATTCAAAAAGACACATGCACCCCAATGTTCATTGCAGCACTATTTACAATAGCCAGGTCATGGAAGCAACCTAAATGCCCATTGACAGACGAATGGATACAGAAGATGTGGTACATATGTACAATGGAATATTACTCAGCCATAAAAAGGAATGAAATTGGGTCATTTGCAGAGACGTGGATGGATCCAGAGACTGTCATACAGAGTGAATTAAGTCAGAAAGAGAAAAACAAATATCGCATATTAACGCATACATGTGGAACCTAGAAAAATGGTACAGATGAACCGGTTTGCAGGGCAGAAATAGAGACACAGATGTAGAGAACAAACGTATGGACACCAAGGGGGGCAGTGGGGGTGTGGGTGGGGGTGTGGGTGGGATGAACTGGGAGATTGGGATTGACATGTATACACTGATGTGTATAAAATGGATGACTAATAAGAACCTGCTGTATAAAAAATAAATTAAATAAAATTCAAAAATAAATAAATAAATAAGTAAATAAAAGAAGCCAGACACAACAGACCACATATTGTATGATTCCATTTATATGAAATGTCCAGAATAAGCAAATCCATAGAGACAGAAAGAAGATTAGTGGTTGCCAAAAACTGGGGTAAGGAAGGAGGGGGTAATGGGAGTGACTGCTAGTGGGTACAAGGTTTCTTTTGGGGAGATGAAACGCTCTGGAGTCAGACAGTGAGGATGGACACACAATTTTGTGAATACATTAAAAATCACTGAAGAGAACACTTCAAAAGGGTGAAATTTATGGTATGTGAGTTACATCTCAATTTAAAAATTAATTTTAAAAGTCTATGGTAAAATATTGTTAAATTTTAGATATTTCATTAAGGAATTACTGTGTTTCTAAGCTATGGAACAAAAGGGAGTATTCAAATTGTATTACATATAGTACCCATGTCAAATAATTACACAAGTTTTTTGCTTGTATGTGTTTTTAAGTTTGTGGATTTTTTTCTTTGATTTGAATATTATTTTTTTTATTTATTTTTTTATACAGCACCTTCTTATTAGTTATCTATTTTATACATATTAGTGTATATGTCAATCCCAATCTCCCAATTCATCCCACAGATTCGTGGATTTAATAGTAGCAAAACAAGTAGACCATTAGTTAAGTCTTTGGACTTTTTGTTGTTACAATTGCCAATTCTGTTTGTTTTAATGGTATTTCCTGAAATAATATTTGATCTGGAATATTATTCTGACTATTTAATGTGAATGTCTTTGAAGAAAAGTACCTAGAAAATATAACAGTATAGTAAGCAATAAATTTTAATTTTAGCAGTTTAGATGAATACTTCAGAGTTACTAAAAATCGTTATCATAACGGAGTTACTACCTACACATTCCAGCCCCTACTAACATAGCCTGGTGGGATGGAGGGTTTACCTCTTTCTCCTCTGGGCAGTACAGGGGCCCTGTAGGATGAAGAACAGCTTTCTGTGCATAATAGAAGAGCTCCGATATGTTCTTCAGATTTTTTGCTGAACACTGAAAAGAAAGTTTAAAATTTTTCACTCTGAAAGCAATTATGAGAGCTAAAAATATTTTTTAAACTATCAACATTCCTTGAAGAAACTGAAAAAAGTGCATTTTTCTTAGTGGATATCACAATATGACTGTCTACAAAGAGCTCAGAGGCCATCTCCAAGTTCTCTGTTTTATTTGGTTTACATGACTTCACAAACAAATTTATTCCACCCCACATCTTCCCTCCCTCCTATTCTGAACCTCAATTTAGTGAGAATTCACCAACCGTAAATTTCAAAATCAAATGATACGGCATACCTCCACACAGGTTTCTATTTCTGTGTACTGGTTCATAATAGGAAGGATGGTCTCCATACTACTGTATTCCACCAGATCAGATTTGTTCCCAACCAATATCAAAGGCAGCCTGAAATAAACAGGGCACATTGTAATAATAAGGAAGGCAGAAGACATTAGATTTATATTTTAATGTACATTGTAACCTAGTCTAACTAATAAGATTTACTTAATCTGCTCAATATGAACCCTCTATCTTAGTCAGCCCAAGCACCCTGGAAAGCATGTTCATAATCAACAAATATTTACTGAGTTCCTATTATAAGCCAGGGACTGTTCTAAGCATTACAGACACAAGACAGAAAAGGTCCCCGCTCACTCTCATAGTGCAAATCAGAAAATGGACAATAAGCAAATAAACAAAGACACTTTCCAATTCTGTAAGTGCAATGAAGGAAATAAACAGGGGGATATGGGATAAAGTAACGGGAGGGGGCTAACTCTACATGGTAATCAGGGAAAAATCTCTCTGACAAGGTGGCATTTGAGCCAAGGAGTGAAGGATGAAATGGAATCTGTTACGTGAAAAGCCAAGAAAGAGCTGGCTGGGAAGAAGGGACAGCATGTGCAAAAGCCCCGAACTGAAAAAACATTCCCATGAGTCCAAAGAACAGAAAAATGCCAGAGTGGCTGAAGAGTACTGGTACAAGGGGAAGAGGTATGAAATGGAGTTGGAGAGAGGAACAAAGGCCAGACACAAAAGGAATTACAGCTGCAGTAAAGAGTGTGTGTTTTATTTTAAGTGTAAAAAGGGAAGCCACAGAAGGGTTATAACTGGGTGAATGATATGATCCAAATGATATTTTAAAATGCAGTCATTTGTTATCTTTGAGAGATACATACTGAAATGTTTACAGTACAATATGATGTCTGATTTGTTCAAAATGATCCCAAGGGAAGGGGTAATAAATGAAACAACACTGGCCATGAGTTGTTAATTACTGAAGCTGGATGACTGATACAGAGGGATTCGTTATACTATTCTCTCTACTTTTGTATATGTTTGATTTTTTTTCAATAATAAAAAAGTTTTTTTATGTGATACCTTGGATTAGGGCAATGAAGGTGAAGAGGAAATATTCAGATTTGAGATATATTTTAGAAGTAGAACGAACAGGAGCAATGGGTAGATTAAATATGGAGATTGAAGGAAAACAGAAATCAAGAAAAATAAACAGATTTTTTTGGCTGGACAAAATGCGTAGAGCTTCTGAGACAGAAAAGACTGAGAAATCTGGGTGGGGGGGCAGTGGGGAGTAGGCAGGGAATTAAGGATTTTGTTTTAAACAAATTAAATCTGACAGGCCTATCAGAAATCTGAACGGGGATTACCAAGGAGTACTAGCCCAGTGGAGAACAATTATTTGTACATCCCACAAGAAAGCTTAAAGGGAAAGCAAATCATCTTGCTGGAACTCCAGATTGCAAAAGAAATACTTGCAAGCATTTATTTAACCACCTAGTGTGGTTATTATGTGTAAAAGGACTGGCCCACTTCATAACCCAAATATAGATTGTTAATAGAGCCAGAAGGGTTTCCAAAAATGTGCTGCTTTACAACCAAAGGTATGCTCAGAATAATTTATGGATCTTAAAAAAAAAAATACACATGTCCAAGCCCTACTCCAAACCTACAGATTCTAAAACTCAAAGGGTGGAGCAAAGGCACCTACATTGTTTTAAAGTACTTCAGGCGACAGTGATGGGCACCCCTGACTAAGGAGCACTGTGATAATGGTACAAGGAAGTCCTAAGTAAGAACACATGTGTAACAAATATAAACTTAAGGTATGAGGCCCAGGAAAGAAGGTATTGGGAAAATGTGAAGTCCATACACTAAAGAAATAGACCACCTTGGAACAAATCAACCACAAGAGAAATAAATATGCTCACATGATTCAGGAAGGGGTAAAAGTATAGCCACACCTGAGAAAGCACAATTAGATCTCCAAATATTGAAAGCCACTTTCAGATGGCATACTAAAAGGGCCACAAGACTAGCCAGCTAGTTTCTAAAGAGCAGTTTAGGAAGCTGTCGTAGTAGAGCCCATTTTAAAAATTCAGTTGTTCAAGCTAGTGCTTGAGAGATCCTGGCAAAACTGACTCCTCTGAAGAGTCCCTCCTGGAAACAGTTCAAGTAATCAGCAAGAAAAACAAGTGTCAGGAGCATACAGGCATTGTTTCCTCCAAGGCAGTCCTGTCCAATACAACCTTCTGTGATGACAGAAATGATCTTTATCTGTATTGTCCATTCCTGTAACCTCTAGCCACAAGTGGCTATCAAGCACTTGAAATGTGGCTATGTCCAAGAAACTGAATTTTTCGTTTTATTTCATTTTACTTAAATTGCCACAACTGACTAGAAGCTACTGCCTTGGACAGTATAGCTCTAGAGAGCTCCTTTCAGCTTTGTCAGTAAGTCACTACAAAGTGACTTTAAAACAATGTTAATGATAAAACAATGATAAAGAGAAGCCATCAGAGATGCAAGATGTAGCACATACAATGCCATCTCAGTCACAAAGTAAATACGTGAGAGGGTGAGTCACCATGTTCATCTGTTTAGAAACAGATCTTTAGAGTTTCAAGGCATGAAAATGCCCAACTAAAAAAGAAATCTAAAAAATGAAGTAAAGGGCCATATGTGTATAATATATAGATATTAGTCTGGTTTTCCTAACATTTAAAAAGACTCAAAGAACAAGACAAGGGGCTTCCCTGGTGGCGCAGTGGTTGAGAGTCTGCCTGCTAATGCAGGGGACACGGGTTCGAGCCCTGGTCTGGGAAGATCCCACATGCCACGGAGCAACTAGGCCCGTGAGCCACAACTATTGAGCCTGCGCGTCTCAAGCCTGTGCTCCGCAACAAGAGAGGCCGCGATAGTGAGAGGCCCGCGCACCACGATGAAGAGTGGCCCCCACTTGCCGCAACTAGAGAAAGCCCTCGCACAGAAATGAAGACCCAACACAGCCAAAAATAAATAAATAAAAATAAATTAAAAAAAAAAAAAGAACAAGACAAGCATGCCCACTCTCCCCACTTTTTTTCAATAAAATATTGGAAGTACTTGCCAGAAAAATTAGGCAAGCAAAAGAAATAAAAGGCACCTAAAACTGTCACTATTTGCAGAGAACATGATTTTATATATAGAAAACCCTAAAGACTTCACCAAAAAACTGTTAGAACTAACAAATTCAGTAAAGTGGTGGGGTACAAAATCAATACACAAAATTTGGTTGCATTTCTATACACTAACAACAAACTATGAGAAAGGAAAATTAGGAAAACAATCCCATTTACAATTGCATCAAAAAGAATGAAATACCTAGGAATAAATTTAACCAAGGAGGTGAAAGACTTGTACACTGAAAACTGTATGTTATTGATGAAAGAAACAGAAGAAGACACAAAGAAACAGAAAAATATTCTGTGCTCATGGACTGGAAGAATTAATATTGTTAAAATGTCCATATTACCCAAAGCAATATATAGATTCAATGCAATCCTTATCAAAATTCCAATGACATTTTTCACAGAAATGCAGCAAATAATCCTATTGGATGGAACTACAAAAGACCCTGAATAGCCAAAGCAATTTTGAAAAAGAACAAAAAATCTGTAGGCACCATGCGCCCTGATTTAAAACTACATAACAAAGCTATAGTAATCAAAACAGTATGGTATTCGCATAAAAACAAATACATAGATCAATGGAACCCAAACAATATGGTCAATTAATTTATGACAAAGGAGGCAGGAATATATAATAGGGAAAGGATGGTCTCTTCCACAAATGGTATTGGGAAAAGTGGACAGCCCCATGCAAAAGAATGAAACTAGACCACTATCTTACACCATACACAAAAACTAACTCAAAATGGATGTAAGACCATTTTGATCAAAGACTTGAATGTAAGACCTGAAACCATAAAACTCCGAGAAGAAAATATAGGCATAAGTTACTTGGTGATGAATTTTTGGATCTGGCAACAAGAGCAAAAATAAACAAGTGGGACCATATCAAACTAAAAATTTCTATTTCTACACAGCAAAGGAAATCATCTACAAAATTAAAAGACAACCTACTGAATGGGAGAAAATTATTTGCAAATCATATATCAGATAAGAAGTTAATATCCAAATTATACAAAGAACTCATAAAACTCAACAGCCAAAAAAAAAACAACCCAAAAATCCGATTTAAAAATGGGCAGAGGATCTGAATACAGATTTTTCCAAAAAAAAAGTCATACAGATGGCCAACAGGCACCTGAAAAGATGCTCAACATCACTAATCATCAGGGAAATGCAAATCAAAACTACAATGACATATCACCTCATACCTGTTAGAATGGCTATTATCAAAAAGATAAGAAATAAGAAGTGTTGGTGAGGATGTGGAGAAAACGGAACCCTCATATACCTCTGTGCACTGTTGGTAGGAATGTAAATTGGTGCAATCACTATGGAAAACACTATGGAGGTTCCTCAAAAAATTAAAAATAGAACTACCACACAATCCATCGATTCCACTTCTGGGTATTTATCCAAAGAAAACAAAAAAACTAATTTGAAAAGATATATGTGCCCCCATGTTCATTTACAGCACTATTTACAATAGCCAAGATATGGAAACAACCTAGGTGTCCATAAATGGATAAAGAGATAAAGAAGGTGTGGTGAATATATATACAATGGAATATTATTCAGCAATAAAAAAGAATGGAATCTTGCCATTTTCAACAACATGGATGGACCTTGAGGGAATTAGGCTAAGGACAGTTAAGTCAGACAGAGAAAAACAAATACTGTATGATTTCACTTATATGTGGAATCTAAAAAAAAAACCAAAATCATAGATACAGAGAACAGAATAGTGCTTGCCAGAGAAGTGGGTGGGAGGTGGGGAGTCGGTGAAACAGGTGAAGGGGGTCAAGAGGTACAAACTTTCCGTTACAAGATGAATAAGCCACAGGGATGTAAAGCACAGCATGGTGACTATAGTCAATAATATTGTGGAGCATACTTGAAAGTAGCCAAAAGAGTAAATACTAAAAGTTAACTGTGTATGATGACACATAGTAACTAGACTTATTGTGGTGACCATTTTACAACGTATACAAATACTAAATCATGATGTTATACACCTGAAACCAACATAATGTTATATGTCAAGTATATCTCAATAAAAATTTTTTTGAAAAAGACTCAAATGCTTCACAAATAACATGTTCAATTAAACAATACCACAAGAGAATGTTTTGTTTCCATTTAAAGCTCAAAACATTTATACCTAGTACCACCAATCTGCTCAGAAAAAAACAGAATTTGCTTTTTCCCTATCATACATATATCTTACAAAGAATTTCAAAGAAATCTCCCCGCATGAATTCCTAAATGAACATCTCTATAAAGATTTTTAGAGAACTTATAAAGCACTTATACATGCATTATATTTCACTGGATTCTCAAAATAACCACATGTAGCCAAGAGAAGTATTACCCACTTACAGATGAGGAAACTAAGGCTCAATGAAGTTTTAAAGCTCATAAGAGGCCAAGCCAGATTTCCAAGGTCACTCATTTTCCTCCAAGTCCTGTGCTCTTACATATACCACATGGTGAGCACTCAATGACTTAGGGTATTGCCAATCCTCAAAAGGGCATCTCAAGAGAGAGGGCACATTATAGTACCAGAGCTCTATTTTCTGCTTTGCTCTCAAATATATGCGCTGCCTCGAATAATTCCTCCCAAAAAAGGTGTGAGTGTGTAAACAGACAGACCTATAGATAAAGCACATATGGCAAACTGTTAACTAGTGGATCTAAGTAAATAGTTTACAGATGTTCATTATACTATTTCTTGCAACTTTTCTCTAAGTTTGAAATTTTTCAATATACAAAGTTTGAGAGAAAAAAACTACCTGCTGTCTTTGTCTGTTCTTTCATTTATGAGAGGAATCCATCGACTTGTTACCTAAAATGAAAATTAACAAGAACTAAGCCATGATGAGGATCTTCTTTGAAAAATACTCTACCCTTGACCCCTAAAATTCTAAATTGAGGATCAATTTTAAAAGTGCCCCCACTGAAATTTAACAAAATATAGTGAAAAAATGTCATACATTCATACCTTATCAATAGAATGCTTGTTGTTAACAGCATAAACTATGCAGATAACATTAGCCTACAAGAAAAATTAACAAATTGATGTCATTTTAAAATAACACAAAAGTAGCATTTAATTACCAACTAGCTAATATATTTGGGCCAAAGAAAGAACAAAATTTGAAAACTAAAAAACTTAGCATGCCTCTAAGAGAAAAAGGTTCCAAAGGATTTACAGCAAAAATACATTCTCAAAGTCAGCAGTAACAATAAAGAACTGAAAAAGCCCTCTTGGTAAGTGAGAGAATGAAATGGTAGATACAGAATCATCACTGTTTTGCCACAAGAGAACCTAGAACTATTTTTTTTTAACTTACCTGTGATATTTCTTGATGAAGTTGTTCATCACTCTGCTCTGCTTCTACAAATGACAAAGTCAAAAATTTCTTTTCATATTTTAAACACTTTCATAAAAACAAATGGCCAAGCTAAAATCCATATGACACCCATCTAACATCCCTCAAAACATCCCTCACCCCTCATGCCATTTACATGGTGTAGTGCCAGACAAGTGGCAAAGACAAGGGCAAGCCAGAGAAAGCAGAGTTGAACTATGATAAGGAAGCTGGCTGGCACTGAGAGACAAGTCTACATGAAGATAACTCAGGCACGGAAGAGCAGAAGGCATTGTGTGATAAATCTGGGCCGGCATCTGATCCAGAGTTGAGAAGGGAATGGGAAAAGAGATCAGAAACCCAAGCTAGAGTCAGAAGCCCAGACAAAGAGTCTATACACACAGGGTCAAAAAGCCAGGTTAGAATCTGGGCAGTATAAGCTTAAGATCTAGACAGCAGATAGAAGTAATCTTAACCAGGCCTCAGAAGCAAAACTGGAGCATGATAATGAGTCAA
Source organism: Balaenoptera physalus (assembly GCF_965194825.1). Lineage (NCBI taxonomy): Eukaryota > Metazoa > Chordata > Mammalia > Artiodactyla > Balaenopteridae > Balaenoptera > Balaenoptera physalus. The sequence goes on from NC_138901.1 coordinate 46,789,680, forward strand.
GAATTCCCTGGGGACTTCCCTGGTGGTCCACTGAGTAACACTCAGCACTCCCAATGCAGGGGCCCAGGTTTGATCCCTGGTTGGGGAACTAGATCCTGCATGCATGCCCCAACTAAGAGTTCACGTGCCGCAACTAAGAAGCCCTCATGCCTCAACTAAAAGATCCCAAGTGCCACAACTAAGATCCCAAGTGCCACAACTAAGATCCGGTGCAGCCAAAATAAATAAATAAATAAATATTTAAAAAAAAGAAAAAAAAGAAAAAATTCCCTCACTGGCCCATATCTCTGGCTAGAACTGGTCTCAATGGGTGGATATGCCTATAATCCTACAGGTGCAGAGGATAAGTGCAATATATAGCTAGAATGGAGAAGTAAACAAATGAAGACCAAAGCAATTATTGACGTATTAATTTAGATCACTTTACGTTAACTGTTTCCCCCCAAAATGCATGTTATTTCTGACATACAAACTAATACCACAAATGAGTACATGGTATTTCAATTTATGCTAAAAAATTGGCCATATTTTAAATATCTTCTCAAATGTTGAGTAATCAATGGGTTAAGGCCTCAATTCTAATGCTGAAGTGAATCTAAGTATGTGGCTACACATATTGAAAAAGAATAATTCTGTAAATAAAGCTAGTTATGAGACTGATTGTAGCAGAAAACATCCAACTCCCCTCAGCTTCTAGTACAGTGCTGTCCAAGAGAAATATGATACAAGCCATTCATGAAATTTTTAATTTTCTAGTAGTCACCTTAAACAAAGTAAAAAGGAACAGGTAAAATGACTTTTTAATTTAACCCAAAATAACAAAAATATTAAAATTTCAATATGTAATCAATAGAAAAATTATTAATGAGATATCGTACACTCCTTTTTTCATACTGTCTTCTAAATCCACTTATTTTTTTTTTAATCCACTTATATTTTATACTTAGAGCACATTTCAATTTAGACCAGACACATTTTAAGTGTTCAACAGTCATATGTATCAGACTGCAAAGTATTTCACTTTTGGAATATATGGAATACCAGCTCAGCAAAACAAAGTATTACTAATGTAGTTATACCCATTTTTAAAAATAGATTTCATTTTTTAGAGCAGTTTTAGGTTCACAGCAAAACTGAGTGGAAGGTACAGAGATTTCCCATATACCTCCTGCCTTCATATATAGCTTTCCCCAGTATCAACATCTCTCATCAGAGTGGTACACCTGTTACAACTTCCCTTTCTTTCCAAAAGAAGTCCCAGAACAAAGTAAAATAATTTAATGAATAAAAAGTAAAGTAGTAGTGTGTAGAAAAACTTTACATTATTAAAAGCAATACAGATGTGCTTCCATTATCATACACTGTAAGCAAGATAACTGTTTTAGCTTTTTTTGTTTTAGGACAAAGTCTGACAAGTTAAAGAACCAATTTAGAACTCAAAAAATTTTCAAATTAGAACTCTTTCTACATCATCAGAGCATGCCTGAATGTCTGATAACAAAATTAACACAGAACTTCTCTCTGCAAACATGCAAATTCAAGGAGGGTATCATTTGTCTGGTCATTTGCCATCCCTCCTTCTTTTTCATTATTACAGAACCCAACTTAGTGAATTAGGGACAGAGAACTGCAAGGTGGAGGCTTTTCTTGGGGTGTGGGGTAAGACAAAAAGAGTAAATGATCATTTACTGCTAGAGAAAAGGAACACCCTTCCTAAAACATTTTTTAAAGCTCAGTTAAGTACCTTTTTAAGGACTATTAAATTAACTCTACAGCTTCACCTACAAGAAGACATTTACTACCTGAGTAATCTACAATGTGCGTTGGAACTCTCTCAGGGGTGACATCAGCTGGAATGGTGATTTCTTCTGCCCGGGGAGGAACCTTCATTTGCAAACAAATATAAAAAAGGAAAAACCTTTAAATATTATCAATCAAACTTGTTAACAGATTATGTAAATTTATCCATATAGTAGCCCCTTTTGCCAATACTTATCTTTACAAGTATTGATTGTACTTTTAAATGCTTATTTTTATGCTTTACCACAGATGCAAATATATATGAAAACTATACGATAAAACACTTTTTTTAAAAAAAACATGCACATTTATACCTGTGTGGGCACAGGACATATTAAGGATACTTCAGCTCCTAAATTAATTTGGTGTTTCAAAATTAGATTTTTAAAATGTAGTTTTCATTCTATTTTGTTGAAGGCTTAAGGTACTCTGCAAATGAAGACCTATGTTAATCTAAAACAATCCTCAAATAAATTAATAAATTATCAAAATTCATTTCTTCTGGAAGATAACTGGCTACATAAGCCTTATGCTTAATGACCCTATTACTTAGAAAAACCCCTTATCCACGCCCAAAAAGGACTATGCTAAAATGACAATTCTGGACTTCCTTGGTGGCGCAGTGGTTAAGAATCCTCCTGCCCATGCAGGGGACATGGGTTCAAGCCCTGGTCTGGGAAGATCCCACATGCCATGAAGCAACTTAGCCTGTGCCCCACAACCACTGAGCCTGAGCTCTAGAACCCTTGAGCCACAACTACTGAGCCCGCGTGCCATGACTGCTGAAGCCCGCATGCCTAGAGCCCATGCTCCGCAACAAGAGAAGCCACCACAATGAGAAGCCCGCGCATCACAATGAAGAGTAGCCCTCACTGGCCGCAACTAGAGAAAAGCCTGGGCGCAGCAACGAAGACCCAACGCAGCCAAAAATATAAATAAATAAATAAATAAATAAACTTATAAAGGAATTAAATAAAAAAATAAAAATAAAATAAATAAAATAAAATGACAATTCTAAACTAAGTTAAACTATCACAGAAAACTTTTAGGTATTATAACCTGAGTGATCCTAATTAACATTACTGATTCCACACACCACATATGAAAATACACTCCATTTTACAAATTAAGCTATGATTTATTTAACTATCTTATTTAAGAGAAAAAAAAGCAAAAGAAACAATGAGTGGGACTTCCCTGGTGGTGCAGTGGTTAAGAATCCGCCTGCCAGTGCAGGGGACACGGGTTCGAGCCCTGGTCCGGGAAGATCCCACATGCCACGGAGCAACTAAGCCCGTGAGCTGCAACTACTGAGCCTGCGCTCTAGAGCCCGCGAGCCACAACTACTGAGCCCGAGTGCCACAACTACTGAAGCCCACGCGCCTAGAGCCCACGCTCTGCAACAAGAGAAGCCACCCAATGAGAAGCCCGCGAACCACAATGAAGAGTAGCCCCCGCTTGCCACAACTAGAGAAAGCCCGCACGCAGCAACAAAGACCCAAGGCAGCCAAAAATAAAAATAAATAAATTTTAAAAAAAAAGAAACAATGAGTGGTCACATGGCAGTTGTAATTTTTGAAATAACTACCACGTAATACATCAAATTCCTCTCTAAACAGCAAAATTGCACAGATATTCCTAATTAAACAAGAGTAAAGAAATGATAAATGCAAACCGTGGCACTAATAATACCTACTATGTGAAGAAAGAAAATAAAAAGAAATAATTTTCATCCCTTTTGCATTGATCCCATTCCTCATAACAATATCTTAACTTTACATAAGGTTTTAGCCAACAGTCCCCCATACGGGAACTTCCAAAATGTAATAAATAAATACATTGCCAGCAATAACAAAACCACCTAACTTTTGGTGGCTCTGTATTATTACTAAGCTTATCTCATGTGAGATGCATAACAATCCTTTGAGGTAGGCAAAGGTGGAATGAATTATATTTTTTATTTGTAAAATGATGCAGGTGGATAATATTTGAGGTTTTCAAATATGTGTGGCAGAATCCTAGTGGTTCCAATGCCTCAAAGACTGGGGAGTGTCAGATGGAAGGCAGGCGGGGAGCCAGACCTTTTACCCTTACTTCAACTAAAGGAATACTCCATCTGTTCTATACTTTGGGCTTACGAAAAACATTAAGAGAGGATGATACAGCTTAGATATCTCTAACATCTCTTTCAGCTCCCATTTTACAGATGAGACAACTAAGGCACAGAGATGACAAATGTCCTAGCCAAGATCAAAAGTAAGAAACACAAAGGCCTTAGTGAACTCAGAACTAGTTTGACTCTTTCTCCTACACTATATTTCAGAGATGTCTTGTAAAAACTACCACAAGCCTTTCTAGAAGTCATAACTATCAGAAAGAAACCACATGCAAAAATGTATTCTATTTAACTCAATTTTGATAAAATTTAAAACATTTTAAATATAGTTAAGAAATCAAAATGTTTACCTCTTCTGGGAATTCTTCACTGACCAGAGACATAATCAGTGATGTCTTCCCAACTCTAGCTGTGAAAAGAAGAAAGAATTACTTTAATAAAGTATTTAGATTCTACATAACCTCAAATTTAGCAACCACACAGGAAAGTCTGTTATTTGTTACCTAAAATCAGAGGCGTCCAAATTAGCATGTTTTAGTACAATACTTAAATTATATCTTTTTCTTCTGCTTAGTAAAGTTACACATATTATTTAAAACAAAAAATTACCAAAATATATAAAAGTAAAAATCTCCCATAGTATTCCCCATTGTTTAACATATGTAGTCTCCCAGATTTTCCTACACTTATATTTAACATAGTAATAATTTACCAGAGTAGAATCAGAGTATTTCTACTATTTTGCAACCTTCCTTTATCACTTAATTATGTATTTGGGCAGTATTCCATGTCAATATTTTTAAATCTCCTGGGAGGGGGAAAGGGAAGGTTATTATTTAATAAATATAGCATTTTCGTTGGGGATGAAGAAAAAGTTTTAGATGTAGAAAGTGGTGATGGTTATACAACACTGCGAACACACTTAATGCCCCTGAACTGTACATTTACAAAAGGTTAAAATGTTTAATACTGTCTTGTATAGTTTAACACAATTTTTAAAAATAGCAGTAGGTGTACTTTATATTAACATTTAAAAAGCTTCCTACATTATTTTTTGATAGCTGTATAAGAATCCATTGTATGATGTCATAATTTATTAACGTAATTTCCTAACAATGAACAGTATTCAAGTTTTCACTTTTATAAACAGTGCTGCAATGAGTATTTTTACAGGATAAATTCCTAGAAGTGGAACTCAAGTTAGCATGCATGATCTTTTTTGTTTTAATAGACATTGTTAAATTAGCTCCAAAAAAGAATAAACTAATTTATATCCTCACCAATAGAAGAGCAGAGTGTCTATTTCTTTATATCTTTACCTCATTTCTTTTTTAGGGTATCATATTTAAAGGGTTAGTAACAGCAAAGATACTTTCCTGTTACATTTTCTAACCTAGCAATTTTTTTTAATGCACAAACTTAAATTCTTAATTTTTTTTCTAAAAATTGACTTTCATTCCCATCATTTTCCGATAATATAATTACTATTGCTAGATATTCAAATGCTTATCAACTAAATCCTCTCATGATTCTAGAGGAAAACAGTCCACCTGCCTGTTAATCTCTGCTGTAATAGAAAATTATAGTTTTCAAAAGTCAAGTCTAAATATAAAAGAACTGGAAAATGTTAAAGTTAAGGAAAGTCACATTCCTTTTCTAAATGACTAAAAGAAAGGGTGACTAAAAATACAAGTCAAAGGACTTCCCTGGTGGCGCAGTGGTTACGAATCCGCCTGCCAATGCAGGGGACACGGGTTTGAGCCCTGGTCCGGGAAGATCCCACATGCCGCGAAGCAACTAAGCCCATGCGCCACAACTACTGAGCCTGTGCTCTAGAGTTCGCGAGCCACAACTACTGAGCCCGCGTGCCACAACTACTGAAGTCCATGCGCCTAGAGCCCGTGCTCTGCAACAAGAGAAGCCACCTCAATGAGAAGCCCGCGCACCGCAACGAAGAGTAGCCCCCACTTGCCGCAACTAGAGAAAGCCTGAGCGCAGCAGCAAAGACCCAACGTAGCCAAAAATAAATAAATAAAATAAATAAATTTATTTTAAAAAAATACAAGTCAAGTCTCTGGAAAAATGATGACTGGCTAGAAAAGAGAGCACTGGTCCAAACAATTTAGAGGGTGTGCGGCAAACAAGCGGGTGCTGCAGATGGAGGGCAGATCAGATGGTTAACCGGTGTCTTCTAGCTCTGACTTCTTCAATCTTTTCAATTTACATGTGTAAGAAGGCTTGGGCCTTCTTCAAGTGGCTGACAATAACATAACATCTCCCTGAGTCAGGGAATCAGGAGCCCATCATCACAGAACTGCTACAACCTAGTTATTGAAGGCAGCTTATCCAGCTCCCCACAAAAATTTCAGATGAAGAGCTAAGGGACCCAGCCACAGTGATTTTCTCATGGTCTCACTAAGAGAATAACCCATCTCCTGATGGCTAAGCAGTGTTCTTTCTCTTTCTTATGCCAGACATTAAAAATTATTGTTAACACAAGTTAGTAATACAGAAAAGGAATGGTGACCACAAAAGTCAGGAAACACCCCATATACAAATACTGCGTAAGTTAATTAAAATACTCAGATGCACTGCTGACTAATCCAGCAACTCTGGCTCAATTTTTTTTAAATTTATATTCAGAAAATTTCAGACTTACAGAAAAATTGCAAAAATAATTCAAAGGAGTCATGTCTATCCTTCAATCAAATTCCCCACATGTTGAACAACACAGATGTGAACTGTGTGGGTCCACTTTGACACAGATTTTTTTTTTCAATTTAAAATACTACACAATCTGCAGATCTTTGACGTGGAGTCACAGATACAGAGGAACACAGTAAACAGTGGGCCAGCTATAAGTTATACACAGATTTTCAACTGCACAGAGGGTCAGTACCCCTAACCACTGCTTTGTTGAAAGGTCAAATGTAGTTATCTTCAAATGGGCCAAGCCACCGTCCTCTTATTCCAGATACTTAAAACAACAAATCTTTTAGAAGATCCAATGCCTGTACAATACCTGTGACCTTTGAACTTCTGGGCCTTTCTGGCCCTAGGAGAGATGTCTGCTTTTTCCCTGGTTATCTCTAAAATCCTACAACTATCACCAGCACAGATGTTCCCAGAAACTTTTCCATTTCTGAAGAACCCTCCTGGATATCTTATACAGCTGACCCTTGAACAATGCGGGGGTAAGGAGTGCTAACACACGCACAGTTGAAAATAGTGTTACTTATAGTCGGCCTTCTGTATCAGCGATTCATCTGTATCCTCATCCCTGGATTCAACCAACTGCAGATTGTGTAGTACTGTAGTACTTACTATTGAAAAAGATCAGCAGATAAGTGGACCTGCAAAGTTCCAACCTGTGTTGTTCAAAGGTCAGCTGTACATGTCTACAATGTTATCCTTGATCTACTAAGTTAGGAATGGGAAAAAATGAATCAGATACTCAATAATCAGACACTCAATCGGATACTCAATAACTCAGATGCTCCTTGGTAACTAAAACAAGTCCCACTGTTGGTCCTTGAGAAATCTGCCTACCTTAATACCCTGATTCTTCTTCGGATACCCTGATAATCCCCTTTTTAGAATTACCTTTTAAAAATTTTATTTGCATCCTACCACTCAAAGGCCCTCACCAGTTTCAGAAGAAACCTACCTTTGAATCCTTAACTCAAAATGTTAAACAAAATCTCCAAAATTAAGTAAATCAACAATATCAAAAAGCCTATTAGTTTCCAAGACAGCAAAGGACTTGTTTCTCCTTAATCACCATCACTCAGGATCCCTTAGCAAAATGCAGGTCTTCAACAGGTGTTCTGTGTTACCTTTAAAGTTCCCCCTCACGGTAACCTTTAAAATGCATCCATTCTTCCTCATCTCTCTTCTTAAAACTCATTACAACAACCCTTTTCTTGGTCATAGTCCCTTTTCTGCTTTTCTCATGGACCCTCTGTATTCCCAGTGATATTTTCAGAAGAGAAAACCAACATTCTGAGGAAATTCAGATTTCGTCGCAGCTCAGCTCCTCAGGGCAGTTCTGGCTACCTGCAGCAACTCCTGCCAAAGCACAGACCTGTCACCATGTCCATTCCAACAGGGCAGGCCTCAGAGACAGGAAAGGAAACGGCTTGGAGGAGACGAGGCACTGTAAAGACGGCAACAATTAAAGAGCTTTACTTATGCTTGATCATACAGACTTACAAGACAGCAATACCAAAGAGTGGGGATAATTAATTTATTTGTATGACACTACCTTTCAAAATGTGACATTTCTACTCATTCGTATCCTGCCTCATTTGTTAAAGAATCTGAGGCAATTTAGCACTCACTACAATAAAACAATCCCATCTAGTTTCTGAAGTAATTGTATAATAAAAGGCCTTTTAAAAAATCAAAGAACATGAATCTCTTCCACATAGAAATCCAAGAGTGATCTCCTTTTTTAAAACAAGTTCAAAATTAGAGCAAGAGAGAGAGATTACAGTGAATTTGGGAGAAAATGAATGAGCATGTTTTCATTAGTACCATTTTGGGTTTCCTTTTGGAAGAGCAGTGAAATGATAGCTGCTTTAACTAATAAAGGATTATACAGATGTGATTTAGTTTCAAAATGCTTTGGTGAGGGACTTCCCTGGTGGCGCAGTGGTTAAGAATCCGCCTGCCAATGCAGGGGACATGGGTTCGAGCCCTGGTCTGGGAAGATCCCACATGCCGCGGAGCAACTAAGCCCGTGCGCCACAACTACTGAGCCTGCGCTCTAGAGCCCGCGAGCCACAACTACTGAGCCTGCGTGCTGCAACTACTGAAGCGCACGCACCTAGAGCCCGTGCTCCGCAACAAGAGAAGCCACCGCCATAAGAAGCCCGCTCACTGCAACAAAGAATAGCCCCCTGCTCACCGCAACTAGAGAAAGCCCATGCGCAGCAAGGAAGACCCAACAGATCCAAAAATAAATAAAATAAATTAAAAAAAAAAATTTAACCAAAAAAAAAAAAAAATGCTTTGGTGAATCTAAACTAGGGCTTTTTTGCTTCTCTTAAGGCCTACCCACCTAACCTTGAGTGAGACTATCAAAGAAATAATGAAGCAGCAGGTTTAAAATTAAAGTTAAAATAGGCCACTTTCAAGCTAATTTTAATTGAGAAAATAAATGAATGCCTTGAAGGAAAAAATTTTAGAATATTAAAATTTTAAAACTATTTAAATAAGCCTATTATCAAAAAGGTTCCTTATGGGAATCCCCTGGCGGTCCAGTGGTTAGGACTCCACACTTTCACTGCCGAGGGCCCAGGTTCGATCCCTGGTCAGGGAGCTAAGATCCTGCAACCCGCGCGGCACAGCCAAAAAAAAAAATCCCTTATAACAATGGCAGATGAGTATAAGCGCTGCATATTTTTAACTACTCCAGAAAATAAAAATTATTTCCATAAAGGAACAATATCCCAAGCTCTTCTCTAATTATTGTACCAATTAAATTTTATATTTAATATAATATATACTATAAATATTTTATATAGTACAATTTTATGATAAATATAATTAAATTTAATAATTATATATAATATAAACATTTTAATATACATATTAATATGGAGGACAAAAAATTATTCTTTGTTAGCCAGACATCTGATGGTCTCTATTTCCTCTATTTTGCCTGAGAAATATTAAAGTGATCTATAAAAATTAAAAGCATGGCCACAATTATCCCCAAGGACAGAAGGCCTTCTGATTCAGTTCAACACAACATGCTACAGTTCTGTCTGAAACCCCATGCTTCTAAGTAGGTCATCCATGGGAAGCATAATTCATCACTATAGAACAAATTATCTAGATTTATCCCAGCTAAAAATTTGTCTTTTCATCACATCTTTTGAACATCTAGTTCTAAATGACAGCAAATTCTTAATAGTCATGAAGCAGAAGTAATATTCCCTGGTTCCAATTACCACCCTACCAGCCATATTGGCTATTTTTCTTGATAACAAACACCCCATGCTTCAAGTAGCAAAGGGACCTACTCCTCATTTTTATCTGCTTCTTTATTAAGAAGCCTTGTTGGCTCTTCCTAATTTATTGTAATTAGAATACACAGGGAGGAGGAGAGTAGCTATGAATTTGTATTTTTAACTGGAAAATTTTAGCATTTGGGGAAATAGCTGAGCATTGTTCCAAAGGAAAATTTCATCAACCATATGCAGACAATGTGGGCTGCAGAAGGACAAATGCTATGGTCTATCCCTCTCCTTCAAACTACGTCAACACTAGAGCCCAACTGGTGCCGGCAGAGCAGAAAAGACAGCAGAGAACAGGTCTCAGTACATAGGTAAGGATGATGTAGAAGAGACTTTCTATATGAATAGAATAGGCTATGTAGAATGGACTTTCTATGGCCAATCACCCAGGTACTATCACCCAGGTGATAGTAGGTACCATACTGCGTTGCGTTATCTATCACCAGACACAGTATAATTGAAACGGGAGCAGTTTAATCTTCAAATATCATTGTAACAAAGACCAGAATGGAGAGCAATATGGCTTTAAAAAGATCATAGAAAGTTTTTCTCCAAAATAAATGCTAGCTTATTCCTGAAGTCTCTTTAACTCTTATACCTAAAGAATCTTTCTTTAACTCCTTTAAACCTCCAAGATGGCCTCTGGTGGTTCAAGGAGAAGCTGACCTCTTTTGGCAAGGACTATAATTCCTGGCAGTCAAGACGTGAACTAGACATGGCATTGCCATTATAAGTCACTGGTCTACTTCACTGCCAGAACACAGGAATCTCCGCAACAAAATAAAGCTAAGAACATGGAACAAGAGACTGGATGAATGCTGCCCCTTCAAATCCTAACAATAACCACATCAGACCAGATTTTTTTTTTTTTTTTTTTTTCAGACCAGATTTTAAGAAAGGAGAATGATCACATTTTTATGACTAAAAGGACTGGTTTGGAAAACAAGGAAAGTCTAAATAAACTAAACTAGCTTGAACTCTTTCATTCTTTCAACAACTATTTGAGTGCCTACTTTGTGCCAGTCCTACTCTAGGCCTGGGGAAATGTCAATAAACAAGACAAATCCCCTGTCCTTACAAAGCTTACCTTCTAGCTCAAGTAACAACAGAAAAAAGTGAACAAATATGCAGGGAAGTAGGGATAATGCCTGGGTCTTGCAGAGAAAGCAAAGTAAAGGAGAGAGTAGTACAAGAACAAAGCAAGGGCCAGATTGTGAAGGACTCTACAGGACTGCATTAAAAAGTTTAATGGCCTTGGGACTTCCCTGGTGGTCCAGGGGTTAAGACTCTGCACCCCCAGTGCAGGGGGCATGGGTTTGATCCCTGGTTGGGGAACTAAGATCCCGCATGCCTCACCGTGCAGCCAAAAGTTAAAAAAAAAAAAAAAAAAAAAAAATTAATGGTCTTTAAGTGAAAGTAGAAATCATCAGAGAATTAAATGGGTAACACGATCTGAGATATTTTTTAAGGATGACTCTGTCTGCTACATGGAGAATGGACAAAATTAGAAGCAGGGATACCAGTTAAGGAAATATTACAAAAGCCTAGGCCAGAGCCAACCAAAGTGTGAGCTAGTTTGCCAGAAGTTTCGATGATAAACCAAGCAGTTAGACAAATTGGGTAAGAGCTACCGGACTCATTTAAAAAGAGGATAACAGTTCCACTTTCTTAATTAATTTGACCAGAAAACAAACATATCTCAATTTAATTTAAAAACAAGACTTCACTAAAACTAAGACTATCTTGTGTACTTTTAATGCAGCTACAGGATTTAGATAAAAGGTTAATAAGGCTCATTCCTCATATTATAACAAGGACATCTGTTAAGCATACTAATGCAAATCTAGTTAAATGCAAATTCTGGCCAATGAAATTGACCATGGAAAGTTATAACCTGAAGAACTAAGTTTCATGTGGTTGCATTTTTTAAAATTTTAAATTTTTTGTTTTGTTTAAAGAATGGTAATTGACTTTTAATTTGGTCTGAATAGTATTCAATATGTTCAATAATTAAGATAAGGTGAAGAAGGTACTTAAAATACTTTGGCTTTCTCTGCAAATAAACACCTTAAAATTTACAGACAGCCTAACTTTTCTGTCTAAGCAGTCAACAGACATTAAGCAACTACTTAGCATTAAAGCCTGGCTGGCTCAGAATCCAGATTCTGGATGGATCAAGAAAAGATCCATTTCACCTCCAGAGTACAGTATAGGTTAAGCCAACAGAATGCTGAAACTGCTCACAACGGTTTGGGAGCCTCAGTGAATGAAGCTGCTGCTGTGTGGTTCAGGGACGGACACTAACAGCAATAAAATGTACTGAAGTGATTGAGAAAGAACAGGCTTTACAACAACTCCAGAGACGATGCTCCTTTTTCTTTTCATTTCCTATTTCCCTTAGTTAACCATCTTAAAACTACAAATGAATTATTACAACTTTTTCCTTAAAAAGTGGTTTTCCTGATAAATCTGTGTATCAGACCAGTATCAAAATGACCATTCTTGGTCACACTTATTGTTTACCTAGCATTTAAAGCACTACAGCTAGGCTAAGTAGCTGTCAGATATTTACATTAAATCTCAAAAAGTAATGCTTCAGTCATTTCCCCCCAGAATACAACCCTTTACTATAAAATTAAAATTATATATTCCAAATAAGTGTAACTCTTTCTCATATTTCTTTTTAATTTATTTTATTTTATTAATTTATTTATTTTTGGCTGCGTTGGGTCTTCGCTGCCGCGTGCGGGCTTTTCTCCAGTTGCGGTGAGCAGGGCTACTCTCTGTTGCGGTGCATGGGCTTCTCATGGCGGTGCCTTCTCTTGTTGCGGAGCACGGGCTCTAGGCACATGGGCTTCAGCAGTTGTGGCTCGCGGGCTCAGTAGTTGTGCCTCGCGGGCTCCAGAGCACAGGCTCAGTAGTGGTGCATGGGCTTAGTTGCTCCGCGGCATGTGGGATCTTCCCGGACCAGGGCTCGAACCCGTGTCCCCTGCATTGGCACGCAGATTCCCAACCACTGCGCCACCAGAGAAGCCCATTTCTCATACTTTCTTTTTTTTTAAATTTTATTTATTTATTTACTTATTTATGGTTGTGTTGGGTCTTTGTTTCTGTGCGAGGGCTTCCTTTAATTGCGGCAAGTGGGGGCCACTCTTCATCGCGGTGCACGGGCCTCTCACGGTCGCGGCCTCTCTTGTTGTGGAGCACAGGCTCCAGACGCGCAGGCTCATAATTGTGGCTCACGGGCCTAGTTGCTCCGCGGCATGTGGGATCTTCCCAGACCAGGGCTCGAACCCATGTCCCCTGCATTGGCAGGCAGACTCTCAACCACTGCACCACCAGGGAAGCCCTCTCATACTTTTAAATGTGAAAAAAAAATCATGTATATATGGTAGTTGGCCTAAAGTTTTCGGTACCATCCTCTTTAAGAAAAATGTCTTCCTCAAAAACGAAGGCTTTCTCTGTGTCAAGTTTCTCCCTATCTAAAAACTTTCACATATACACTCTTACCAATTCTATTATTTGCTTTCATTTCATCAGAATATGGCTCGTAATTTTTCTAACAAATTTTTAAGTCTTTTATGTATTTCAAAATAAGTAATACTGTTAACCTTTTAGCTTAAACGTCCTAAGGCTGACAATATATCTTACATATGTATAACACTTCAATTCAGATGTTTTACAGACTAATGATTATAGGTAATTGCTCCCTATATTCAAAACTAAAACCAAAACAAAGAATTTTTGTTTAAAAAAAAATTTTTTTATGCATCGGTTTTTTAAGTGGGACATCTACTCACTTTCCCTGCCTTGCTCCAAATGCATCAACATGAATCATATTCCTGAACTTTGTCAAGGAAGTCCATGCAAAACACAGATTAAGGTACACGTGTTGTTATAAATTAAAACTAAAATTCACAACTGCAAACCAAAAAGTAAACTGTCTGGCTAAGCTTACTTCTAGATTCTGATTCTAAAGGAAGATTTCTACAATAGCAGGTGAACAGAGGTTTCTATGAACAGCAAAGAACACTACAGAAGAGGGTAAAAATGTGTTCACTTCCTTCCTTGGGAGGGCATCACAGTGACGTGGAGGGGCTACTCCAGAATGAAACGGGGTTTAGAACAGAAAGCTTCAAAGCAGCAAAGGCAGGGCATTAACTAACGTACTTTTAAAACAAACAGTCCAGTCCTCCCCAGCCCACTTTTTTCTTATTTTAGTCCTACCAATTGAGTCATGTAACTTGCACAATATCAAGAAGTCCCTGCTGTTCTGTCCCCAAATCAGTGAACAGAAGACATGTCTCCTTTATTACATCTTCAAAAAGTGAAATCTAAGAATCTCGGGGGGGGGGGAGGGGTCTCACGTGTGCTCGTTATTTTTAAATTAATTACCAAGTAGTTATGAAATAATGTTTTAAAAGATGGGGGAAACTAGGCTTTAGGGTAACAATAATTCTCTCAACTGAAGGACCCTCCCCAGATAAGTATTCATTCATTGAGCACTTGTATAACTTGAAGTTGAGAGTAAATTTTTGAGGAAACATCGAGTGTACCTGGAGTTATTCCAATGCAAAGAGCAAATACCGCTTAAAATGCTCCGTGCCTTACAGTCAATGCCTAGAGCGAGGGAAGACCGCGAGCGCAAAAACAAGCAGACACCTGACCTTGCCCACAAGTCGAACAGTTCTGCACCCCTCCCCCTAGCTTCCCGGGGAGCCAGTTCACGCCATCCCAATTGGTCAGTCCGCCTGTTCCAGCACCTGCCTGGCAGGGACAAGGGAATCTCCACGGAAGACGAGAGGGTCTGAGAGGAGGCGGCCTCGGAAACGCGGAGGCCCGGGAGCAGAGCATTCCAAGAGAAAAAGGAGGAGAGGACCTTCGGAGGGATGAGGCCGGGCGGTCAGAGGCTAATGGAGACACGGCTTGAGGGTGATGACGGGGGGACAGAGGACGGAGGGCTCAGGAGGGCCCAGGTGAGGTGAGAGATCGAGGGCCGCCGGCGGGCAGCCGAAAGGGGAGAGCGGAGGGGCTGGGAGGCCTGGGGGCGCGGAGGTAGGGCAGCGGGGCGGCAGGGGCTGCGGTGGCCGCGGCCAGCCCCGGCCAGCCCGGGCGCGCGGACTCACGTTCTCCCACCAGAAGGATCCGCACGTCTTTCTTCATGTCTGCGGCTCGCAGGGGCCGACCTCGGCCCGCACGCATGGAGCGGACTCCTCTCGCCGGGAGCGCCCAGCCCGCGGCGCCGCTTTCCCCACGCTGCCGGCGCCGCCTGCCAGCCTCTCCCGCCGCCCCGCCCGAACCTCGGCCTCCCGGGCCCGCCGCACCACCTCCTCGGCAGCTAGCCCGCTCAAGAGCCGGGACAGCGCCTGCTCCGCCTCCTCCGGCTCCGCGAGTCGCGGCGGCGGCGGGGCGACGGGGCGCCGCGAGGGACAAGCGCTTTCGGAACGCGAACGCTCTCTGTCCCGGACCTGCGCCCCCGCCGTCAGGCTCGCCGCAGAGCATCGCGCGGGAGTCTCGCCCGCCCACCTCCGGGAACAGCGGCCAGGGATACGCTTTGGGCCGGGAATTTGAGTGGCAGGGTCGCTATCTGACCCCATTTCTTTTACGAAATAGGGGCAGGAGAAGTTCCTCGTCCAAGGTCATATAGCTAGAACTTGGCAGTGTGACTCAGGGCGGGAATATTCTCACCTGACTGACTATAAGCTGCAGGAGAGCAGCGACGTGTCCACCTGGTTTTCAGAAGTATTCCCCACCTTATTGGACAAAGCCCTCAGAAAGCGCTTGATTGAGTAAAGGATGACTACCTCCCAGAATCGAGTCCTTTCCACTACCAAAGCCCACCACCCTAGCAGCTTTTTATCTGTGGTGCTTATAAAATACGATTCTAAATAATGAGATTAGTTTCTACACTATCTGTGTAAACAGATTCGTTTCTTTGTAACCAAACTAAGTGATTTTCCTCTCTCTTTGTGGTTTACTTTAGGCAGGGTTTTCTGATACGTCTCTTTACATAGGTTTGCCCAGCGCAGTGTCGGACACATAGGTGACACTGAATAATAAACTTGTACTAATTTTTCTAACATTGTCTTAATTTCCTCCTGACTCTCTCCATCCGGAGGAATTTGTTGCTATCTCTCTCTATATATGCTTATATGTTTGAACAGTGCTTGGCAGACAGTGGGAGATAGATGGACAGATGGTTGGAGAGAGAGAGAGAATAAAGGAGGAAACACTATCTGTGCATAATGTGCCTTTTTTCTTTTTTTTTTGTGCCTTTTTTCTATCTTAAATATTACAAAATGAATTTTTTGTAAGGGAATAAAGTGTGTATAATACCAATCCCCTTTTCTCCTAGGAGAAGCCTTGTGGTCTGGTGCAGCATTTAACAGCTGCTGACAAACTGCATGGGTTTGAATCCAGAGCCCATCACCTGATAGTTATGTGATCCTGAGTAAGTTCCTTTACTTCTCCAAGCCCGCCCCTTCTTCTGTAACATGGCAATAATGATAATAATACCTACCTTCTTAGGTGGTTGTGAAGAATATATAATACATGTCAAGCATTTGTCAGATGCACAGCACTTGCTCTACTGATCTCAGCTGTCATTACTGTCGTAGAGCTCACTGAAAAGTTGAAATCCACAGGTTTTGAGGCAAATTCATTGTTATGTTTACAACAGTATTTCACCATTTAAGCTATATGATATCTGTAAGGAGCATAGGGGTGGAAGCCCTTCCAAAAAACACTCTCTCTGTGATATAAAGAGGAAGACAGGAAAGGCACACTTCCTGCTCACTGGGAGATAATGAAGTCATATTCCAGGATGGAGGCAAATAAGATGAACTTCAGGAGGCTTGATGGCCTGATCTTTCAGGGGAAAGTATTCCTCAGAATTTTAGTATTACAAAATGTTTGAGTTGGAAGGACCCTTACAGAGCACCTATTCTAATCCCATTATTCTATAGGTAAGACAAGCAACGTCCAGAGAGATACCATAACTTGCCAAAGGCATGACAGCTGAGACTGAGCCCGGGCTCTGCCATACTGAGCATATGAGGCTAGGCAAGTCACATCACCTCTCTGTTCCTCAGTTTCCTCTCAACCAAAGACTATCATCTCTTCCCAGCCTTCTACCTCACAGAGTAGTTTGGAGGATCCCATAAAACAATGTCTGTGAAAAAGGCTTTTTCTTTAACAAATGAATTGCACAAATATCAGATCACAAAGGACGAAGTTCTCTAGGGCACAGCTCCCTCCGAGCAAGACTTTGTAGAGAATCTTGACCCCGGGAGCCCTGCATCAGCATCGCCAGTGGATGCCGGTGTTAATTCTGTGGACATCAGGAGCGTGAGAAGAGACAAGGCCTTCGTGATGTTGCACATGCATGCTGCGTAAAGGCTTTGCAGGGGGAATGTCTGGAAGGCAGAGGGCTAGGAAGAAGAGTTTATTTAGAGGGAACATTGCAAAGATAATACTTCAAACTCCTTTGTAGAAAAAAACTTACTTAAAAATCCAGACCCAAGGGCTGCAGAAAGGAGTCACCCAGCAAGCACTTACAGCCAGCGATGACTAACAGTTTGATACAAAAGAAGACCAAAACTAAAGTGGGAGTGGGGAGCCGGACAAGCCAGAGTGTGCCTCACAGGCAATGTATCAATAAGTTTCTTTTTACAGCCCCTTCCCATCTCCCAGTCAGCTATACTTCTGAAGCTGTGGCCTCCTGTCTTGCCTTGAGCTTTATGCCCTTCTCTTATGCTAACAGACATCCATCAGGGGTCACTCTGAAGTTCTCTTGGAGACAGCATAGCTCAGTGATTAAAAGCAGTGACTCTGGGGCCTTCCTTGGTGGTCCAGTGAGTAAGACTCTGCGCTCCCAATGCAGGAGGCCCGGGATCGATCCCTGGTTGGGGAGCTGGATCCCGCATGCCTGCCGCAACTAAGAGTCCACAACGCCGCAACTAAGACCCGGTGCAGCCTAAATAAATAAATAAATAAATAAATAAATAAAATAAAATAAAAGCAGGGACTCTGGAGTCTGCCTGCCTAAGTCTGAACCTCAGCTTTACCAATTACTAGCTGTGCATCATCAGGCAAATTTCTTAACTTCTCTAACCCTCATCTGCCAAATGGGAATAACACCTCATGGGATTGTTATGAAGATTAAACGAGTTAATGTAATAGGAAAATGCTTTGAATAGTGCCTGGTACATGGTCTGTAATATACAAATGTTGGATAAATAAAATAAACTGTGAGAGAAGTGACTTCTGTACACCTTTCTGAGCCAGAAGATAGAGCCACACGATGACACACACTGCAGCAACACAGAAGCCAGAGAATGCAGTTGTTGGCAGTGGAATTTACTGTTGGGATATTACAGATTGATGACTGTATATTAAGTACATTGGATAAAGCCAAGAGGACAGATTAGTATCTAGAAAGCACTGATGGAATTTCCCTCTAGAATGCTGGGAAGGAGCTCTACCTTCACAAGACAAACTTCATGGCTTCTCAATTGTGAAGGGGACACTGGGGGTCTGAACAAAGTACCTTTGCCAGGATTTAAGCGGATCCATCTTTCACACCTATCAAAGAAGGAACTTGCAACACAGCCTCTCTCTGAGTCTCAGGACAGTGGAACACCCCAGGGCTGGTGGGCAGGCCTGCTGGGGAGAAGATACAGTGTGTGTTAAATGACTGACATTGGGTGGAACAAGAGGCTGGTCTCTGGTGAGTTAGACACAGTCCTGGGCAGGAGGCCAAATTAGATGGCTTGGCATTGGTCCCACTCTTCAGACCCATCTATCTTTGGTCTCCCAAATTAAACCCAAAGTGGCATCCATCTTCACTCTGGTCTCCCATTCCTTCCAGGAAGACTTCCTCCTTTTCCTGCCAAGCCTGATGTGGTGGAGCAGAAAAGTCCAATGCTTTGGTACAGAGTAAATCTTTTATCTTGCCTTTGAATGCACTTTGAATGTTCTTGGCTCATTGGCCAGACATCCATGTCCTCGGCATAGTCACGTGAATTGGTCTCTAGAGGATATGGATTCTGTTTGCTTGATTTGGCCAGAAGAGACATCACTCAGCACAATTACTTTTAAAAGGCATTTGATTACAACTAACCATACTGAAAACACATTTTCCAGACAAGAGCCTCACCTGTTGATGAGGTTGCATCCAGTTTTCTTTTTAATTTTCTCAAGCTCCTTTCAGATACATATTGTAAAACAAATACCCTCAATTAAGAGATAATTGATATTGAGAAGCCTCTCAGACCTTCTTGCCCCCAAGTGGCCTGAATTCCCTTATGGCATGGTTAAGGGCATGGGCTCTGGAGTCTACATTTCGTCTCCAATACTTTGCTAGCTGTGCAACATTGGACAAGTTACATAACCTCTCTGAAAAATGTAAACCCCATCAGCAAAATGGAGTTAGCTCATAGAGCTCTTTGAGAATTAAGTAAAATAATGCAATAAAGCATTTATCACATTACTTAACATATAGTACATGTCCATACATCATCCTTAACAGCTGCATTTTAAAATTTGGAATTCATTTGCTGATTTGCATTATCCTTCCAAGGGCAAATTGATTAGCCTGCCCACCCAAATTGTAAACTCTGAACGACAAAAATGCATTTAACATAATTTTTAATCACTGCAGAGACATTAAAATTTTTGATGACTTATTATCTATACCAACTAGTGAGTGATTCTCAAAAAATTTTAGGTCACAGGCCATTTCCACAAAACGAAAAATTCCATAGAATAGTAAACTTATAATTTGTTTATCTCTGCAAAGAAATCACCACAATTAAGTATGTTCCAAGAAAATAATTCAAAAGAAGAAATATATATATACATATACATATCCTATTTATAGCATCATTACACAATAGTAAAAAATGGAAAAATATACAATAATAGGGGAATAACTAAATTAAGTATGACATAAGATTACTGGAACTTTTGCAGTCATTAAAACTAATGACTATTAAAGAGGGAAAAGTATTTACAAAATAAGTGAAAAAACAGAAATCTAAAACCATACATACAATTACAACTATATAAAAACCAAGTATAAAATATACATTTATGTAACTTTTACCCTCTATACATTTGCAATTTTGAACTTTGATAAGGATGCATGAGTATTATTTGGGTAATTAAAAACTAATGGATGTACATAAACATTAGATGAGGGTACAAAGGAAGGAGAAAATGTGTTAAAGATTACGAATTAATTTTTAGTACAATCATCTTCTTTTTGTTTTTTTGTTTTTGGCCGCACCGCACAGCATGCTGATCTTAGTTCCCTGACCAGGGGTTGAACCTGTGGCCTCTGCAGTGGAAGCGCGGAGTCTTAACCACTGGACCACCAGGGAAGTCCCAGTACAATCATCTTTTGTAAAATGTCAAAGTTAATATCTTTTAAATAAAGATAATAGAAAGATAATAAAGATAATAGAAATATTTAGAAGAATAGCAATGCTTTGAGACATTAACATAGGATATCATGTTTATAAAATTATTTAACAAATATTTATTGGTTCCACCTTGTGCGGTGCTCTGTACTAGGTGCCAGAGACACAGTAATGGACAACACAGACTTATCATGGGAGGCAAGTTGTGGACAAGGAAGTTTGGGCATTCATCTTTCTCACCAGAATCCTCCAAATCATTCCCTATCAGCCCAAACTACCTCTTTCAAAAAACCTTCGGGCTTCCCTGGTGGCCCAGTGTTTAAGAATCTGCCTGCCAATGCAGGGGACACGGGTTCAAGCCCTGGTCTGGGAAGATCCCACATGCCACGGAGCAACTAAGCCCATGGGCCACAACTAGTGAGCCCACGTGCCACAACTACTGAAGTCCACGCGCCTAGAGCCCGTGCTCCGCAACAAGAGAAGACACCGAAATGAGAAGCCTGTGCACTGCATGGAAGAGTAGCCCCCGCTCACCGCAACTAGAGAGAAAGCCCGTGCGCAGCAACAAAGATCCAACGCAGCCAAAATAAATAAATAAATAAATAAATACTAAAATAAATAAATTTATTAAAAAAAAAAAAAACCCTTCATGAGAGGTAGCATCTCATAATCTAAATCTTTCTACCTCCTCTCTCCCCACCCCACCCTTAGCCAAAACCAGCCAGACTTGTGTGACTGTGTCCCGCTCCTTCCAGTAATCTGCTCTCCCTGTCTGGCTGTGTTCACAGACAACCCCCCAGGCAACAAAATGCCTTAACCCAGCAAAACTGAAAATATCCCCAGAAAGCTCCTAGGAAAATGACCAAGATTTTAGCCTGAGTGGCTTTCCAGTACCTGCTTCTACAATTAGTGAGTCAGCGTTGATCTGATCTAAATTCATTGTGCACATGTTGCCACGTTAGACATGGTGACAGTGAAAGACTCCAGTCCTCTTGGTGGAAACCAGATCCACTCTGGGTAAACAGTTTTCAACTCTGGACAAGGGGGGTTGGGGGACACTCCAGGCAAAGCAAACCGGAATTGCAAAAGTACATAGTGTGACACAAAGCAGGGAGGCTGGGGTGGAGGGTGTATGTGGGGGGATGACAGCAAATGGGGGCTAGAGGTAGGTAAGAGCAGAAACAGGAAGCAGAACTTTCTGTTGTAGGCGGGGAGCACTGGGGAGTTTTAAGCAGGGGAGTGACATGATCTGACTTACATTTTGGAAAGTTCACATTAGCAGAATGAGAATGGATGGGAAGGGGCCTTCTGACTAGAGATAGAGGAGCTCGCATTAAAATAATCTGGGAGAGGGCTTCCCTGGTGGCACAGTGGTTAAGAATCCACCTGCCAATGCAGGGGACACGGGTTTGAGCCCTGGTCCGGGAAGATCCCACATGCCGCGAAGCAGGTGGGCCTGTGCGCCACAACTACTGAGCCTGCGCTTTAGAGCCACGAGCCACAATTACTGAAGCCCGCGCGCCTAGAGCCCATGCTCCTCAACAAGAGAAGCCACCGCGATGAGAAGCCCGCGCACCGCAGCGAAGAGTAGCCACTGCTCGCCACAACTAGACAAAGCCCACGCACAGCAATGAAGATCCAACTCAGACAAAAATAATAAATTAAAATAACCTGGGAGAGATGTGATGGGAGTCTGAACCGGCGAGCAGATGCAGAGGGAAGAGGAGGGGCCAGAGTTGAAATGATTTGAGAAAGCAGAATCGAGGGTCAGAACGTGGTGACTAATTGTACAGAAGGTGGTATCAGAAAAGCTCCTATGGTAACTCCAAGACGTTGTGTCCTGGAGATTGTCACTGACCAAAGCCATACGTTTTTCTCCCCCAGGGTGTATTTATTTTGAAGAATAAAGGTGAA
Organism: Balaenoptera physalus; assembly: GCF_965194825.1. Taxonomy (NCBI): domain Eukaryota; kingdom Metazoa; phylum Chordata; class Mammalia; order Artiodactyla; family Balaenopteridae; genus Balaenoptera; species Balaenoptera physalus. The sequence goes on from NC_138901.1 coordinate 46,811,954, forward strand.
ACAATTTCCCTGCACACGGAAGGAAGACACAGTCTTCCATATTGCACCAGACCAATCTCTTAGAATCACGTTTCCCAAAGTGGTGGAATAAGAGGTGTAAAAGTGGTGCAGGGACATCAGAAACAGTGACTCTTGTGAACAGAAAGGTTTCCTTTTTCTATTCTCTTTCCATCCTGATTAAGTCAAGGTGAAATCCTCAGTAAATCTTTAGTACCCGATAATCTCCTTTTGAGCCAGAGAGAGAGAGAGAAAGAGAGGGAGAGCGCAAGCCCACTTCAGGTTCAGAAACTTAGACAGACAACGGTACCAAGCTAGTCACTGTTTTGTTTTTCTTGAAACATACATTTAGGCTTATCCCTCTATTTAAGACACATGATTCTGGTTTTCATTTATATAAATATTTTAAAGTTTCCTTTTGAAATACATGTACCTAAAAGGGGAGATGTGAGTTGATTTAGGAAAAATATTAAGTAAAACATGGTACACGAGACGGGAATTCCCTGCTGGTCCAGTGGTTAGGACACCGCACTTCCACTGCAGGGGGCCCGGGTTCGATCCCTTGTCCAGGAACTAAGATCCCACAAGCCAGGCGGCCCTGCCAAAAAAAAAAAAAAGTGCAAGGGATATGCAGATGTAATAAGAATCATGGCACATGAAAGGCTGAAGCTTAAGAAACCCTGTCCTTAAAAAACCTATGGCTGGTTAGGAAGATAAATCCCAAATCAAAACAAATCTTCAGGGACTTCCCTGGTGGTCCAGTGGGTAGGACTCCACGCTCCCAATGCAGAGCTCCCAGGTTTGATCCCTGGTCGGGGAACTAGATCCCTCGTGCATGCCGCAACTAAGAACCCCGCATGCCACAGCTGAGACCCGGCACAGTCTAAATAAATAACAAATAAAAATAAATAAATATTAAAAAATCTTCATCATAACCTAAGTATGTATAATTAAAGAAGAAGACTGCAGTTGTCTGGAAGGACCCAGTGATTAGGGTTTTGAGCAATGATGAATGAGGATGAATTTGGGGCTAAGGGCTCAGCAGGAGTAGGGGGTGATGGAGCTGAACATATACCAGGGAAGAGTCCCCTTTTCCTGTCAAAATCCCCAAGTGCCCCCTGGGGAAGGGACTTCTCCCTTGAACTGAGCAAGGCAGCCTGAGAGGTCTCCCCAGAGAGCAGCACTGTTTCATCTTGTGGTTTGTTTCTGCAATCAGCTAGGAAATAAAGTCTTCAAATTAAACTTTTCCGGAAAAAAAAAATGTACTTGAGGGAGAAGCAAGGGACAGATAGATATAACTATATTAGAGGTTGTCGTGAGCCTTAAGAAGGTTGTGGCTTCCTGCTTAGCAGGTGGTTCTTCCAGGAACCCAAAGCCCTAGACCCCAAAAATGGGTACAACCACTCAGATGTTTGAGAGAAACATCTCCAGATGGGGTGAGCTGCTGCCCCAGGAGCCCCTGATGGGATGTCCAGCTTGGTCCACGGTGGATGACTTCATCCCCGACACGGTGTAGACCTCAGTGAGAGGTGCCTTCATCCACTGGCATTTCAGCTTCAGTTCTTCTCCTTGGGAGGATTTTCTGTTTTGTTTGAGTGAAGGGTGCTATTTTCCACAGTGTACTGGAAGGGATATGCTGACAGAAAACGTGAGACAAAAGCAAGGAAGCCAAAAATGATAACCTTTGTTCCCCACCTCTATGATTCTTGTGCTTTGGCTGCAGCTTGGGGAAATCACGTGGCCAGCCAATAAACCCCACGCGGACAGAGGCCCCATTATCCAAACCACCTGAAAGGATGGTATTTAATCAAAGGACCTCAAGAAGCTAAAACCCTGGCCTCTAAATTCTTGGCACTTTTAAAAGGCAAACATCAAGGTGACTCTGGGTGAGAAGATAAAGGCTCCGTAATGCAGAAAGTGAGAACAGAGAGCCTTTTAACGGTCATCTGGCACAGAGAGGCCCTGTCCCTGCTTAGGCAACTCAAGGCCACTACACTGAGAACTGACACCAACAACAAGAAAAAAAGAGCACCTCGTGGCTTTAGAGCTGTGTCCTATCAAAGTGGATGCCCAGGTCCTGGCCTCAACTGGGACCTTATCAGAGGGTATTAAGGTTAGAGACTTGACAGTGGGAACGCTGGGCCAGCTCCCAGCTCTGCCACGATCAGCTGACTGGCCCTGCACAAAGCCCTCAACCGGTCCAGGACCCCCACCCTTCCCTCATATGTTAACAGAAAGATGATAACACTCATCACGCAGGGTGGTCATGAGGCTCAGAGAGCAAATGAGTAGATCACAGGGGAAGACTTCTGCTTGCTCCTGTTTTCAAGGATCCATATGGAAATTAGGTGTGAATCTACAGATGTTAGAGATCAAGGTGTGTGATATGAAAATATAGTTATGTCATTGTTGCTGTGGTTATAATCACCCTGGCATTCTTCCAGTGTCCTCATCTGTTACATCAATTCTTTCAGCAACCCTTTGAGGAAGGTAAGGAAGGGCGAATAATAATTATTTCCATTTTACAGGGGAAAGAGAGGCAAAGAAGTGAAATGCACTGTCAAAGGTTGCCTGGCTGGTTTGTGTGGCAAGGCTTTCTGCTCAACCCCATCCAACAGAGCTGGATTTCCACCTCTCCAACAGGTGCTAATAGAGCCTGATGTCCCACAGATGAATCGTAAGGAGAAGAAAGGGAGGGGAAAGCTGTAGATCAGGAGACTTCAGAGACATATCAACTGTTGATAGGTATGAGGGTTCTTTCTGTGGGAGATGAAAATGTTCTAAAATTAGATTATGGTGATGGTTTCACAACTCTGTAAACATACTAAAACACATTGATTTGTACACTTTAAATAGGTGAATTTTATAGTATGTAAACTATATCTCAACAAAGCTGTTAAGAAAAAGATATATCAGGGTTTTTTAGGGTTTATGCTAGGGATGCATGTTTGGGTGCTAAAACTCTAAAGAAATGCAAGTAAGTGATTACTATAAAAGTCAGGATGCCTTTCAGGTGGACGGAGGGTTTTGTGATTGGAATGGGGCACATGAAAGAGCTTCTGGGGTGGGCAGCAAGGTTTTCTTTCTTTTTTTTTTTTAATAAATTTATTTATTTATTTATTTATTTGGCTGCGTTGGGTCTGTTGCTGCGCACGGGCTTTCTCTAGTCGCAGTGAGAGGGGGCTACTCTTCGTTGCGGTGTGCGGGCTTCTCATTGCGGTGGCTTCTCTTGTTGCGGAGAATGGGCTCTAGGCACGCAGGCTTCAGTAGTTGGGGCGCGCGGGCTCAGTAGTTGTGGCTCACGGGCTCTAGAGCGCAGGCTCAGTAGTTGTGGCGCGTGGGCTTAGTTGCTCCGCGGCATGTGGGATCTTCCCAGACCAGGACTCGAACCTGTGTCCCCTGCACTGGCAGGCGGATTCTTAACCACTGCGCCACCAGGGAAGCCCAGGATTTATTTCTTGACCTGAAGGGTAGTTACAAGGGTGTTTAATAATAATAATAATAATTATTCCTTACGCTGCACATGTGTTTTGTGTAGTTTTCTCTGTCCATTCTGTTAATATAATAAAATGATTCTAAAAAATAGGGGAAATCGAGTATGAGATGATACCATGTGCCAGCCAGACTGTAAGGACCTCCCCCCACCTCCTGGTATTCATGCCCTTGTGAACCCCACCCCCTTAAATGTGGGCGGGACCTGCGACTTGCTTCTAACCAATAGAATAAGGCAAGGCGATGGCATACGTGTGATTACATGTCCCTGTGGTTACATTATATAAGATTTAATGTCCACCTTGCTAGGAGACTTGATCTCCCTTGTTGGCTTTGAAGTCAGCAGCCATGTTGCAGAGGCCCACCGAGTAAGGAACTGAGGGTGGTCCTCAGTCTGACAACCCACAAGGAACTGAATGCTGCCGACAGCCACGTGAGCTTGGAAGCAGATCCTTCCCCAGTGGAGCCTCAGATCTCACCCGGCCCCAGTTCACACCCTGACTGCAGCTTGCGAGACTCCAAAGCAGAGGCCTCAGCTAAGCTGTACCCTGACTCCTGGCCCACAGAAGCTGCGAGAGAATAAATGTGTGTTGTTTGAAACCACTGAATGTGTGATCATAGTATTACACAGCAATTGATAGCGTGTCCCTTGTGTGTGTGTAGGGCTGGTCCCCTAAAATCAATCTCATTGTCAGTGATGCACTAGGACTCACAGACTCTCAGCAAAGCTGTTACACTTACGGTTACAGACAATTACAGTGAAAGGATACAGGTTAAAACCAGCAACAGAAGAAGGCACATAGGGCAGGGGCCAGGAGAGCCCACTCACTCCTCTCTCAGTGGAGTTATGGGGACAATGCTTGATTCTCCCAGGACGACGTGTGACCACACACACGGAACACTGCCAACCAGGGAAGCACATAAGTCTTGGTGCCCAAGGCTTTGACTGGCGGTCGGTCATGTAGGCAGACGCACCGCCCAAGTGGCTGACCTTAGTTTCCAGCCCTTCCAGAAATCAAGCTGATACTGTGCGGCCCAAGGCTCTCAGGTAAATACACTCTTATCAGGCAGGATATTCCAAGGGCTTAGATATTATCTCCCACTCAAGAGCCTGTCCTTTCTTTGGACCGTGCAGGGTTTGAACAATGCAAGCCTGCTGAGTTAAACATTTACTTTGCATCCCTTAACTTTTGAAGTGAGATACTTAAGTCAAGTTGACACCCTGCTTGAAGGCAGAGAGACCAGGAAATCAACATGTTTTAACACCCAGGGAATGTTTATACGTTTATTTGCCTCATAGTCAGAGAGTTTCCAGGGAATAAGCCATACAGCCAGAAGGCAGGGTGCAGAGGAAAGGCAGCAGAGACTGGGCACTCACACAGGAGCTTCACCTGCTCAGCCACAGAATAGAAGGCAAGCTTTCCCTCCTCAAGGTCCAGCCAGATGCCCACCACACCAGGTCTGTTTGAGCCAAGGACAGTTTCCTTGACTATGTGCCATGCAGAGAGCTGGCTAGTCCCTTTCCACTCTACACACCAGGAGTCCCTGGTCCTTCCCAGGATCTGGTCACGCCTCATCCCCCAGGAAGCCACCCCAACTGCCCAGTGGCTACAACGCTGAGTGTCCACTTCCCAGTACTGCTGCCCAGAAGAGAGAGCCTGGGAACATAAGGCCTGGCAGGAGGCAGACCTCTCATGACTCCAGGGATAGGGCTGTGGGCGGTGACATACAGTGATCCTTGGACACCTCCAGGCTACAGGAGAGGCTCCCTAGGTCAAAGGTTGGATTGATGACCCCAGGGGAAAAAAACCAGAACATGACTAGCCACCTCTGATGGTTCATGCTAAGAGGTCTTCAAATAGCAAAAAGCAGCTTTGTATCTTTGAGTGTGATAAAGTTTTACACATACTGGCATTAAAATTGGTGCATCAAGGGACTTCCCTGGTGGCACAGTGGTTAAGAATCTGCCTGCCAATGCAGGGAACACAGGTTCAAGCCCTTGTCCGGGAAGATCCCACATGCCACGGAGCAACTAAGCCTTTGTGCCACAACTACTGAAGCCTGTGCGCCTAGAGCCCGTGCTCCAAAACAAGAGAAGCCACCGCAATGAGAAGCCTGTGCACTGCAATCAAGAGTAGCCCCCGCTCACCACAACTACAGAAAGCCTGCGTGCAGCAACAAAGACCCAACGCAGCCAAAGATAAATAAATAAATTAATTAAAAATATAAATAAATAAAATAAAATAGGACTCCTGTTTACAAAAAAAGAAAAAAGTTATAGTCAGATTTTCGGCTGTATAGGCGTTTGGTGCCCCTAACCCCCATGTTGTTCAAGGGTCAACTGTACTCCCCAGTAATTAAATTTGTATTACAAATAATCACCCCTGCTGGGTAAGCTGCACCAAAATGCTTATCAAAACTTTAGTGTGGGGGCTTCCCTGGTGGCGCAGTGGTTGAGAATCTGCCTGACAATGCAGGGGACACGGGTTCGAGCCCTGGTCTGGGAAGATCCCACATGCCGCGGAGCAACTAGGCCCGTGAGCCACAACTACTGAGCCTGCGCGTCTGGAGCCTGTGCTCCGCAACAAGAGAGGCCGCGATAGTGAGAGGCCCGCACACCGCGACGAAGAGTGGCCCCCACTTGCTGCAACTAGAGAAAGCCCTCGCACAGAAACGAAGACCCAACACAGCCATAAAATAAATAAATAAATTAATTAATTTAAAAAAAAAAACAAACTTTAGTGTGCATGAAAATCCCCTGCAAAGTTGTCAAAAATGCAAATCCTTGGGGCTTACTCCCGGAGATGCTAACTCAATAGTCTGGCCATGGGCCTTGGATTCTGCTTTTTGTTTTTTTAAGGGTGGAAAGATTTTTAATTAATATTATGAAGTTACCATAATACAGATATCAAAGCCACAAAAAGAACATATAAGAAAAAAAAAACAACATAGGCCAACAAACCTGGAGATTATCTGCATTCTTACTAGCGTTACAGAGAATACCGGGTCATACCTCGAGAAACACTATGCCATTTAGGCTGCGTGATTTCCGTGGCAGCTCATGGTGTGTTTACATAGGGTCAAAGGAAATCATTGTGATGAGGCAGTCAAATCGCTTAGTAGCTGTTAAAGCGCTGACTTGAAGAATAACTAATCTATTGTCTTAAAAACAATCTTGTGAGAACTTCAGGGAATGATGTTTCAGGAAGTAGGGATATATTCAGATCTTATGTTTTAAAACTGTCCTGGACTGGTCCAAATAATCAAAATCAAAATAACCAAAATAATCAACGTTGTACTTGATAAGGCATACTTGAATTTTCTAAGTTAAATTTTAAAAATACTTAATATGTATACTTAATTCCTCAAAAAATTAAAAATAGAATTACCATATGATCCAGTAATTCCACTTGTAGGCATATATACAAAAGAATTGAAAGCAAGGTCTCAAAGAGATGTTCATACACCCATGTTCACGGCAGCATTATTCACAGTAGCCAAGGGGTGGAAGCAACCCAAATGTCCATCGATGGATGGATGGATGGATGGGTAAACAAAATGTGGTATATATATGTGTATAATACAATGGAATATTATTGAATATTATTCAGCCCTTAAAAGGATGGAAATTCTGACACAGTCAACAATATGGATGAAACTTGGATCTAATAATATGGATGCTAAGTGAAATAATCCAGTCACAAAAAAGATAAACATTTCACGATTCCACTTATATAAGCTATTTGGAGTAATCAAACTCATACAAACAGAGAGTGGAATGGTGGTTGCTAGGGGCTGGGGAAGGAGGGTATGGGGAGTTACTGTTTAATGGGTATAGAGTTTCAGTTTTGCAAGATGAAAACGTTCTGGAACTTGGTTGCATACAATATGAATATACTTAACACTATTCAACTGTAAACTCAAAAAGGTTAAGATGGTGCATTTGTTGTATGTATTTTACCACAATTAAAAATTAAAAATGCACACTTAAGTAATCATAGAAAGTCATAATTTTTTCCCAAGATATCATGTTTCTCCAGTTAAATAAGAAGAAATATTTCAACCAGAGCAACACCATTAAACATTATAAATGTTATAAAACATTTACATTATTATTTAAAATTCACTAGGACACACGCTAGGATAAATTTCAAATGGATAAAAGATTTATATGTGAAACCAAAGATTTAATATAAAAGTGTACATACACACACACACACACACACACACCACTTGAGGTGGTGAAATTTTCTAAATAAAATTTAAAATCTAGAAGCCACAAAAGAAAACACTGATAAAATGTACTACTTGAAAATATAAAAATGTCTATATGACATTCTAAAACCCACACTAAACAGAATCAAAAGATAAATGACAAATGGGGAACAAAATCTGCAATTCATATCACAGACAAAAGGCTAATCTCCCTAATTTATAATGAGTTCCTAAAAATCAAATTTTTAAAGGACCAACAATACAAGATATAAAAAGACAATTCATGGAGAAATGCAAATTAAAAAGTACAGTACACAAATATATCACTTGTTTTAAACCCATTGGATTGGCAAAAAAAATACCAAAGTTTGACAGCACATTGTGTTGGCAGGCTTGGGGGACAAACATTTCTTCTGTAAGAGTGCCAACTGATACAACCCAACTGGAGAGCAGTTTGTCAACGTTATCAAAATTGCAAAATTTACTCTGTGACCCAGCAATCCTTACTGGTAATTTAACCTACAATTATCTCTGCACTCATATAAAATGATGTATATACAGTAATTGACTTCAGCATTGTTTGCAATTATAAATAATTGGGAATAATCATGCATCCATCAGTAAAGCGTTGAGTAAATAAATGTTGGCATATCCATAAATTGGAATATTATGCAGCTTTAAAGAGAAAATGCTTGAGGTACTGATTTGTAAAGGTATCAAGATATATTAAGTAAAAAAGGAAAGCAAAATGCAGAACAGTGTATACAGTATGCTAACTTTTGTGTAAAAAAAAAATATTGGGGGAGATAAGAATATAAATTTGTGTTTGCTTGTACTTACAAAAGTAAATTCTGAAAGGACACTTAAGAAAACTAGTAAAGGTGGTTAACTGGGGGAATAAGAGGAATTGGACGAGGGTAGGAACACAATACTTTTGTTGTGTCTTTTCATATTTTTTGATTTTTGAATTAAAATTTTTAAATTTAATCCTCAAGTTTAAAGCTCGATTTTAGATTTTAAATTAGGAACCCATCCTAAATTTAGGAGCACACAGGAGCTAAGAGGGCACTTTATTTCTCAGATTGTTTTTGGAACAATTAATAAACTGTACTCTAACTGGTTTCCTTAAGAAACCTTTCCCAAGGAATCACACTTCTCCACTTAAGTAAGAAATTTTTTTTTTTAAAGGTTAGACTTTATTTTATTGCCTAGATTCTTTTTTTTTTAAATTTATTTATTTATTATTTATTTATTTTTGGCTGTGTTGGGTCTTCGTTTCTGTGCGAGGGCTTTCTCCAGTTGTGGCAAGGGGGGGCCACTCTTCATCGCAGTGCGCGGGCCTCTCACTATTGCAGTGTCTCTTGTTGCGGAGCACAGGCTCCAGACGCGCAGGCTCAGTAGTTGTGGCTCCCGGGCCTAGTTGCTCCGTGGCATGTGGGATCTTTGCTCCGTGGCATGTGGGATCTTCCCAGACCAGGGCTCGAACCCGCGTACCCTGCATTGTCAGGCAGATTCTCAACCACTGCGCCACCAGGGAAGCCCAAGTAAGAAACTTTTTAAGCAGAGCAAGATGATTTAAATATCTAAAAGCTCTAAGAGATAACGTCTCTAAAGCATACAAAGCTGGCCGTGGCCGAGTCAGGAGGCAGAGGCAAGCGAGACTAGAGCACTTGTCTAAGGGGCAGGTGTGAATTGTTTTTCAATCCTGAGCCAGGGAACAACAGCAAACCTAAAAGTCAGGACAGAAAGGTTGTTTTCTACATTGTTACCCTTTATTATTAAACACACTGGCCAGAGATTACAGTTGAGTAGAATTTATCAAGAACTATATACAAAGTTGCATGCTTCATTAATAAGGACATTTACTAGTGAAAAATAAAAAGCCACCTATTTCTGAATCTCTTCAGGTAGATAACACAGATGCATGGTGAGCTAGCAAAATCAGGTCTAGGTTCTGGATTTATAGGTCTTAGAAAACGAGTTTCTATCTATTAAGGGCCTGTGATACAGCACACCTCCAGGCAGGTCCAAAAACACATCCAGTCACAAAAATATCTCAGCCCACTCATTCACACCACAGGGATAACACAGCTGGGCTCTCAGATCCTGTCCCCAAAAAACAAAGCCATGGAACGCTGCCCCAACTTCCATAATTAAACCTCCTCTACCAAATAAAATCAACTCACCCTGCATTTGTTCTTCAAAGGCCTCTTTCCTCGTGAAGTTTTCTTGTAATTTTTCCTGGATCTCTTCTAGGTCATGGAGAATGTCTCTCATTTTCCCCTCAGGTGTGTTGGAAGTCACTAGTTTTGGAGAAGCCAAGGAAAGGTCCACCCCATCTGACAAAGCCTATTGATGAATCATTTAAAAAAAAAATAAGAAGAAGAAGGAGAAGGAGGAGGAGAAGGAGAAGAAGGAGAAGGAGAAGGAGAAGAAGAAGAAGGAAGGAAGGAAGGAAGGAAGGAAGAAGGAAAAATGAAAATCTCCTAAGGAATGCATCAAATATATTCCAGTTCTACCAACCATTTATAATTTTCTACTTACCTCCTAACGGGTTTTTCAAAACATAGTTAGGCCCTCAATATATGTGCCTTGAAAACAATCTAGAATAATACATAGTATGGCAAAAATATTAGAAAATGGTGATTTCTTGGTGATGGGGCTATAGATGATTTTCATTTGTTTTTTCAACTGCTATATATTTTCTAGTATTTTGTACAACAGATATGGAGTTCTTAGCTCATACCCCCAAAAAGTTTGAAAATTTTAGGCCCATCTTATAGGGGCTTTACAAAATAAATAATATAGATAGTCACTAAGATAAGCTACAGAGGCTGAAATAATCTTCCCCAGACTGCTATCATAACTCTTCCTAAGGGCCAAGACAAACATGTTGCCTGCATACAGGCCCTGCTCTCTGGGGCCTCCAACACACACTCCCTGATTTTCTTTAACTTCAGGTCCTGTTATTCCCCAACACAGCCTCTCATCTGCTCACCACCTTCCCACCTTCAGCACCTGACTTTCCTTCCCAACTTTGCAAAATCCATTTCCCATTCTTTTTGCCAATCATAACAGGAGTAGGTACCACCCGTTGAATATTTTCCACTGCTCACCTCTAATTTGCCTAACAACTTTCCAAGATAGGTTTATTATCCTCATTTTACAAAAGAGGGAGTTCACGGAGGTTAACTATACTGCCATAGCTAATTTGATTGTCCCACATTTTCACATTGCTCAAGCACTTTTTTAAGCAAGATCTTTTTAAAAAAAATCTCCACATTAAACCAATGAGGTGCAGGCCATAGATCATTTTTTGTTTGTTTGTTTTACAGATAGAAATCTGAGACTCAGAAAGGTGAAATGACTTGTCCAAGGTCATAACACTAGTGAGTGGCAATGTCAGGACTGATGGACAGACTCTCAGACCTTCTACCCCAACACACTGCATCCCTGAGGACCCATTTATTCACTCACTCCAATACACTGGGTGTTTGTTGAGCACTTACTATGTGCCAAGCACTGTGTTAGGCCTGGGGATAGAACAGTGAACAAAAGAACAAAAGCCATCATGGTCGCTGCCCTCATAGAGCTTACAGTCCAGTGCAAGGGAAGAGGGATGAAAGACATTAATAAATTATGGTGCCAATCATTATCAAGTCACAACTGTAACAACTGCTACAAATGAAAGGTACATGGAATCATACATAAGAGCCTCTAATAAGGGGATTTGACTTGTTCATGGAAATCAGTGAAGGCTTCTCCGAGGAAGTGATAATCTAGCTGAGGTCTGAAGGATGAGCAGGCACTACCTACATGACAGAGTAAAAGAAGAACATTCCATGGTGATGGGAAGAACTGTGACACTCTGGAGGGAACAGAGCAGAGCAATTAAAAGGCTTTGGTAGAAATCCAGGCAAGAAATAGTCATAGGATTGGATTAGAGTCATCTTTAACGAGCTCGAGAATAGTAAATAGGGAGCTTCCCTGGTGGCACAGCAGTTAAGAATCCGCCTGCCAATGCAGGGGACACGGGTTCGAGCCCTGGTCCGGGAAGATCCCACATGCCGTGGAGCAACTAAGCCCGTGCGCCACAGCTACTGAGCCTGCGCTCTAGAGGCCGCGAGCCACAACTACTGAAGCCCGTGCGCCTAGAGCCTGTGCTCCACAATGAGAGAAGCCACTGCAGTGAGAAGCCCATGCATCGCAACAAAGAGTAGCACCCACTCGCCACAACTAGAGAAAGCCTGCACACAGCAACAAAGATCCAACTCAGCCAAAAAAAATAAATTAAAAAAAAAAAAAAAAGAGTTTAGAGGCAGGTTCAACAGGTATCTTAGGAGGAATACTAAATGTTGGCAATAAAGTACCAATTATATGTTTTACCAAGATCCAACAACATCTGCTATATTATTTATTAGTAGGTACAAGTGTATCACAACTGTTGACTTGTTGTTTGTTTATTGACATCCTTCACATTTAAAGAAACATTCAGATGAGAATGCTAAACCACTCCACTTCCGGAGCTTCATCTGCTCAGCTGCCTGGCTGGGAATGGGAGGAAGTTTTGCAGCCAACACATTCTGGCAACACCCTCAAGACCTGGTCATGGTCATCTGAGGCAGGCGGGGCCCAGACTTCAATGGAGAAATTTGCATTACCTCCAAAAGAGGTCCTACGGAGAGCCACAGAAATACAAGATGTTCATCATCTTACTCTAAATAAACCAGAGTTTTTAGAACTTTGGAGGGACATTTTTCACTTCTTAAATTATGCTGGAACCTCAAAAACTGGAACCAGTTTTTCATCTCTAAGAAGCACTGACGTCCCTTAAAATAGCATATGTTTTGGAAGCCGTATGCAGACTATTTTATAGAGGAGGAGGCTGACCACAGGTAACATTGTTTGCTCTTAAATTTCCAGGTCTCACTCTTAAATATTCAGGCAGCTGGAATTCTGGAATGGAGTCCTTATCTAGACACCTGAACAAATTTAAAACTTTAAAAAATAAGCGTGTTGCTTTTTCCATCCATAAAAGAACTGCACACTCATTGTGGTGAATTTAGAAAATGCAGAGAATGCGAAAGAAGAAATGTTTTAAATTATCCGATATCCTACCATCCATAGGCAATCGTTTTAATTTAAAAGCCAATGGAAAGTATATTCAGTCACTATAAGCTATACCAACAAAGAGTTTTAAGGACCTGAGGAATAATGCTGTATTTATTTATTTATTTATTGGCTGCACCACTTGGTTTATAGGATCTCAGTTCCCCGACCAGGGATTGAACTCGGGCCACAGCAGTGAAAGCGCCCAGTCCTAACCACTAGACCACCAGGGAAGTCCCAATGCTGTATTTATAACCAAAAAGAAGAGAACAGCTTTATTCATAATTGCAAAAAAAAGGAAATAACCAATATGTCCATCAAAAGGTGAATAGATAAACTGTGGGACATCTACACAATGGAATATTATTTGACAATAAAAAGAAATGAGCTATCAAGCCACAAACCTTAATTTTGTTTAATGAAAGAAGCTAGACTGAAAAAGCTAGATACTGTATGATTCCAAAGATACGACATTCTAGAAAGGGCAAAACTAAAGAGATAGCAAAAAGTCAGTGGTTGCCAGGGGTTGGGGAGAGGGAGGGGGTACAAAGAGGTAGAGTGCAGGGGATTTTCAAGGCATAAAACTGTTAACTACAGATACATGACTTCATGCATTTGTCAAAATCCATAGAACGGTACAACACAGAGAGTGAACCCTGATGTAAACTGTGGATTTTAGTTAATAACGACGTATCAATATTGGTTCATAAATTGTAACAAATGTACCAAACTAATGCAAGATATTAATAATAAGGGTAACTGTGAGGGGTATATGGGAATTTTCTGTACTATCTGCTCAATTTTCTATAAGCCTAGAACTGCTCTAAGAAATAAAGTCTATTAATTAATTTTTTTTAAAAAATGAGGAGTGGATAGCTCCAAGCTCTTTTACCCTCCACCAACCCTGCCCCCCCAACACACACACACACACACACACACACACACACACACACACACACAGAGAAACGTCTCAAGACAAGCAGAAACTGTCAGAACCAACTTTGTCAGAACTCTGGCAGACACTGACTCAAAAAAGTACAACCTGGCAGTAGGAAAGCTTTGTGGCATTTTGACTTGCCCTTGCCCCATTCCCTTCCTGGCTGTGATGGTATTGAAAATTCCCAGCGTGGAACTCTGGTCCTGGTTCCCAAAGGAGCAGAGCAGATCTTACTCACAAACCATTGTGTCTGTCTGTTCTAACCTGGCTGGGGGCTGCCTGAAGGAATGACACAGGGTGCTTGTCTTTGTTTCATCTAACCCAGAGCTCAGACCAGAAAGGTGGTGAGTATTGCTCAGAAGTTCTGCAAGCGGAGTTAAACCTGTCTGGGGCAAAAGACTGTGGTGGAAACAGACAATAACCTAAGTCCCAGAAGCAAATAGACCAGGAGCAAATAGACCTAAGTCCCAGGAGCAAAAGTTGGGGAAAATTGGAATCCTACTTTGTTAATGGGAATGCAAAGTATTGTTGTTGCTGTGGAATGCAGTTTGGCTGTTCCTCAATAAGTTAAACACAGAATTACCATACGATCCAACAATTCTACTCCTACTCAAAATAACTGAAAATAGGAACTCGGATACTTGTACATCAACATTCACTGCAACATTACTCACAATAACCCAAAGGTGGAAACAATCCAAATGTCCATCGATGTTTGAATGGATTCAAAAAAAGAAAAGTGGTATAATCATACAAGGGAATTATTATTCAGCCACAAAAAGGAATGAAGTTCGGATACATGCTACGACATGAATGAATCTTGAAAACATTATAGCAAGTGAAAGAAGCCAAAGCCAGAAACAAAGTGACAAATATTGTATGATTCCACTTCTATGAAATATCTAGAGTAGGCAAAGTCATAGAGACAGAAAGTAGAATAGAGGTTACCAGGGGCTGGAGGGCAGGGGAGGGAGAAATTATTGCTTCATGGGTACAAAGCTTCTGTTTGTGGTGATGAAAAAGTTTTGGAAGTAGATAGTGGTGATGGTTGCACAGCACTGTAAATATAATGCCACTGAATTGTACATTTTAAAATGGTTAAATGGCAAATTTTACGTTATATAATGTAAACATATTTTAGCACAATTAAAAATTGTCAGAGAGACAGAGTGGGTGCAGAAAGACTGGAAATAAGTGGAAAGAGGCCCGGGTGGATAGCGCCTAGGTTGATAGGATTTCTGATTTTGATTTTTTTTTTCTGCTTCTTCATATTTTTCTGAACTTTCCAAAGAACGGGTTCTACGTTCAGACTGAGAAAAGTAACGTGAAAATACAATCAGGAGGAGAGGAAACGCCGTGGGGATAATGGGATGCAGTCGGCGCGCGCGGGCGGACGGAGGTCAGAGGGCAGTCTCTGGTCCCGCCTTCCTACCGGCAGCTGCGCGATGCGGCCCGGGGGCCCGGGCGCTGGGCTCGGGCCCTCCAGCTCGCGCGCCTCCCGACTGTACTTGTCTTCCAGGTCCTGCGGCATCGTGTTCTTCCGCAGCTGCAGCGGCCGCTCGGCGCCCTCGCGGCAGGTGGGGCAGGACCCGTGGCGCCCCGCGCCCCACAGACCCATCAGGCAGTCGCGGGAGAAGCTGTGGCCGCAGGGCAGCGTGGCAGGCCGAGCCAGCAGCTCGTGACGGATGATGCAGCCCCGGTCGTCCTCGGCCAGCCACATGGGGATGGCCGGGCAGGCGTCCAGGCCCGCCCTGGTCCCCAGGCCGCCGCCGCTCCGCCCATCCCCGGGGTCGACGCGCGGGAGTCAGGGCTACGCCGGGGGCTGCTAGCCCTGCGGCTACGTCTCCTCCTGCTCCTCCCTCACTCTCCCTGTCCCCTCCTCCTTCTCTGCAGCTTGGGTCCACCCTTGTTTCCTTTTTCCCAGTCCTTTTGCAAGCTGATTTATGCGCTGGGAAATGCGCTCGCCCCAGGCCGTTAGAAACCCGCTGATGTCCCAAAGATTTTCTTTAGTTTGATGTCCCCCACTCCCATCAAAGTGCAACCCGGGGACTTCCCTGGCGGTCCAGTGGTTGGGACCCCCGCTAACACTTAAGGGCGCGGGTTCGACCCCTGGTCGGGGAACTAAGATCCCACATGCCCCCCGGTGTGGCCAAAAGATATAGATAGATAGACAGAGATAGATAGATAGGTAGATAGATAAATAGGTAGATAGATAATAGATAGATAATAGGTAGATAGATAATAGATTAGATAGATAATAGGTAGATAGATGATAGATAGGTAGATAGATAATAGATTAGATAGATAAATAATAGATAATAGATAATAGATAAATAGATAGATAAATATAGATAGATCGATAGATAATAGATTAGATAGATGATAGGTAGATAGATAATAGATAGATTAGATAGATAATAGATTACATAGATTAGATAGATAATAGATTAGATAGATAATAGATAATAGATTAGATAGATAATAGATTAGATGATAGAGCGATAGATGATAGATAGATGGATAAATAGATTAGATAGATTGATAGATAATAGATAGGTAGATAATAGATTGGATAGATAGATAGGTAGATAATAGGTAGATAGATTAGATAGGTAGATAGATAATAGATTGGATAGATAGGTAGATAATAGATTAGATAAATAATAGGTAGATAGATAATAGATTAGATAGATAGGTAAATAGATAATAGATGGATAGATTAGATAGATAATAGATAGATAATAGATAGATTAGATAGGTAGGTAGATAGATAATAGATTAGATAATAGAAAGATTAGATAGATAATAGATAAATAGATTAGATAGATAGATAGATAATAGATAGATTGGATAGATAGGTAGATAATAGGTAGATAGATAGGTAGATAGATAATAGATTGGATAGATAGGTAGATAGACAATAGATTAGATAAATAATAGATAGGTAGATAGATAATAGATTAGATAGATAGGTAAATAGATAATCGATGGATAGATTAGATAGATAATAGATTAGATAGATAGGTAGATAGATAATAGATTAGATAATAGAAAGATTAGATAGATAGATAATAGATAAATAGATTAGATAGATAATAGATAGATAGATAGATAGATAGATAGATAGATAGATAGATAACTACCCCAACAACTCTTGGGAGGAGGAAAAGGAGCAGATTCGATTTAAGAACTCTTTTCTGAGAATGCGCCCACTAGGTGTCATCCAACCACTCCAACGAGTAGTGAGGGGTTGAAGAATACTCGGTGCGGAGAGCTGTGAAGCTCTTTAAAAATACCGATGTTGTTCGGCCTCCACTCTCAGAAAGTCTGATTTCATTGTCTGAGGTGGAGCCCCGGTGGGGTATTTTTAAAAACCTCCCCCAGATGATTCTAACGTGCAGCCAAAGTTGAGTGACCCCTAGACTTTTAAAATCGCTATTACAATGCAGAATTGAGCCACTGTTTCCTTACTGCTCTCTGCTGACTGAAAGCACATTACCCGATAGACTTCAGAACAAAAATACTAAAGTGTTTTCTTTTTTTTCTTATAATTTAATTAAAAAATTTTTTTTCATTTATTTGTTTATTTATTGGCTGCGTTGGGTCTTCGTCGCTGTGCCTGGGCTTTCTCTAGTTGCAGCGAGCAGGGGCTGCTCTGGGCTTCTCATTGCAGTGGCTTCTCTTGTTGTGGAACATGGGGCTCTAGGTGCGCAGGCTTCAGTAGTTGTGGCACGTGGGCTCAATAGTTGTGGCTCTCAGGCTCTAGAGTGCAGGCTTAGTAGTTGTGGCACTCGGGCTTAGTTGCTCCATGGCATGTGGGATCTTCCTGGACCAGGGCTTGAACCCATGTCCCCTGCATTGGCAGGCGGATTCTTAACCACTGTGCCACCAGGGAAGTCCCAAAGTGTGTTTTCTTCAGGTAACAGGCCTGGCCCTGATGGGGCTTGCTCTCTTCCTCCTCTCTCATTCCAGTCCCAAGTGCATTACAAGTAGAAAATGTAAGAGCTGGAAGAGCAAAGTCCCCAAGAGGCAAAGGAACTTACAGGCTTACACAGCAATAACTGAATGGCAGAGAACAGGGCCTGTATCTCCATGATCTGTTGA
Source organism: Balaenoptera physalus (assembly GCF_965194825.1). NCBI lineage: Eukaryota > Metazoa > Chordata > Mammalia > Artiodactyla > Balaenopteridae > Balaenoptera > Balaenoptera physalus. The sequence continues at coordinate 46,829,808 of NC_138901.1, forward strand.
AATGAACTAAAAATGTCTTATATTTTATTTTACCCCATATTGCCTGGTGTCAAAGTAGGTACCAGATAATACAAATTTGTGTCTATTTCCAATACTGGAAATGACAGGAAGTAGTCCTTAGCGCTGCTCATCCAAGTTTCCAGCTCTTTCCCCGACTAGGCACTTGGTAGGACTGGCACTTCTCTGACACTCTTGAAACACATAGAAGTAATACTTCAACTTCACATCAGCTTAAAAAGGTAGTAAGTCGTTGCATCTTTTTCTGCCAGCTGCCCTAACTACAGAGATGAAATCGTAATTTGGTGGCCCCTGCCGGCCCACACTAGGACACGCAGTAAAGGAGAGAAACCTGAGATATGTTTAAGTTACTGAGATTTAGTGGGTGCTTGTTGCTGCAGCATAACCTAGCCTATCCTGACTGATAGATTACCTGGATTTTGTTCCAGAGACTTCTCATTTGAAGTAAACTCATAGCTTCTCTGCGCCTGTCTTTTCTGGAAAAGAAGCATGATTCCAGGCACATATGCTTAAATCTTCCATCTTAACAAATAAAATTTCCTTTGATATAAGCCTCCTTCTAGCCACCCCTCCTTCTCTTCTCCATTATACACCCAAATTTCTTGAAAGAGTGGATTAACCAGTGGTCTTCAAACTTTTTTTTTCTTGGACACCTCCTAAAAGTTTTATGCAAAAACATGCAGTGGTTACAAGAAAGGAGGGAGGGGTAGGAGGGGTCAGCCCTAGCTGGAAAAATACATGAACAATTTCTTCCTTTACATCAGAAATTTTATCATTCTTTCATCTTGAACTTGTATTTCCATTCCACTTTCCTCATAGAACTCTATGCTAAGGAGTATATTTTATGACGAAAGTCTTTTATAACTTTGTGATCACTTTCGTCACTTTGTTATAATTCTCTGCAACAAAAATATGTATATATATTGAATTTTCAACCTTTTTTACTTCTTTGGCCGTGCTTCCCCTGACCAGGGATCGAACCCGCAGGGAGTCTTAACCACTGGAACTCCAGGGAAGTCCCTCTTTTTTACATCCTGTGACCAAAAGGCTCTTGTTAAATTTTTCTCCTGGATTGAATTATCATTGCAATTATTACTATCAATCAAAACAAAAAATATTGTAAATTTATATAAATAATTGTTAAACAAAAAGTAAATTTTTATTGGAATTAAAGCTCTTAATGAGATGGATGGTCCATCTTCTTTTAAAAACACATTTATCTGTGGATGAACATTACTTCCCCACTGCAGCTTTATTGAGATATAACTGACATTTAACATTGTGTATGGGGCTTCCCTGGTGGTGCAGTGGTTAAGAATCTGCCTGCCAATGCAGGGAACATGGGTTTGAGCCCTAGCCCGGGAAGATCCCACGTGCCACGGAGCAACTAAGCCCGTGCGCCGCAACTACTGAGCCTGCGCTCTAGAGCCCGCATGCCACAGTTACGGAGCCTGCGTGCCATAACTAGTGAAGCCTGCGCGCCTAGAGCCCGTGCTCCACAATAAGAGAAGCCACTGCAATGAGAAGCCCGCGCACCGCAACTAAGAGTAGACCCTGCTCGCCGCAACCAGAGAAAGCCTGCGCGCAGCAACGAAGACCCAACGCAGCCAAAAATAAAAATAAATAAAAAATTAATTAATAAAAAAAACACATTGTGTATGATTCGATGATTTGACATATGTGTATTTTGCAAAATGCTTACCACAATAAGGTTAGTTAACACCTCCATCATGTCACATAATTACTTTTTTTTTTACAGTGAGAACACTTACGAGTTACTTTCTTAGCAACTTGCAAGTATACAATACAGTATTGTTAACTATAGTCACCATGTTTTACATTAGCTCCCCAGAATTTATTCATTTTATAACTGGAAGTTTTTACCCTTTGACTAACATCTCCCCATATCCCCTACCCCCAGCCCATGGCTACCACCATTCTACCCTCTATTTCTATGAGCTCTACTTTTTTATATTCCACACGTAAGTGAGCTCATACAGTATGTCTTTCTCTGTCTGACTTACTTCCCTTAGCATAATGCCCTCAAGCTCCATCCATGTTGTCACAAAAGGTAGGATTTTCTTCTTCTTTTTCTTTTTTTCTTTTTTTGGCAGAATAACATTCATATATATACATACACACACACATACACACATATATAGGTCTTCTGCCCATTTTTAAATTGGATTATTTGTGGGAGGTTTTGCTATTGAGTTATATGAGTGATGAACATTACTTAACAGTAGAATTAGACAAGGTTCAACAATAAATTCTATTTCTATTTTTTTAATAAATGTTAATGCTGAAAAACCTTGTTCACATATATAAATAGGTGACAAAATGCCACAGATTTTATTGAACACTTTCTGAGATATAGTCAGCCCTCCGTATCAGCGGGTTCCATATCCATAAATTCAACCTACCTTGCATGGAATGCCATTTCATATCAGGAAGTTGAGCATCCAAGGATTTTGTTATCCACGGGGGTCCTGGAACTCATCCCATGCGGATACTGAGGAATGACTGTATCTATATATGCAAAAAAAATAACAGTGATCCATCACCAGAAATTATTTTTAATAATCTCTCAGCTGACAACTTGATTAGATTTTCCTTTATTTTATGTTGAAAGCAGAGAATTTGAAACCACCTGTGTTGCAAAAGTCATTAGAATTATCCACTTTCTTATTTTCTGGGAGGTAGGCTAAAAAGACTTTACCAAGGTTTATCAAACTACTATCAATTATACCAGTTACTCTTACTTAGAGGCATTTTGTTTAACCTGATATACTCAGAAAGGGCTAGGAAAATTAGAATATTGTTCATTTAAATACACCTTTGTTAATTTAATTTTTTTTGGAAAGGTACTTTTGTCTTAAGTGCTTGAAATATATTTCCTTCAAAAGTTTGGAGCTGCAAATTTAGCTCATTCAATACATGCAAAATATGGGCTACAGAATCTTAACTGGAGGTGCCAGTTCTCATAGTCAAACCAGTCAAATCAGACTCATTTTCTATCAGAGAATCTGACATCATTGTTAAATTCAAGTAGATGTGTTAATACACGTTCCTGTGATGCTGAGTTCTAATGCTAAGTTAGATGGGAAAGGAGTTTGTGTGCAACTGCCATTAATATATTCTATCAGTGCTCCTTTCTTTGCTTTGCTCTCATTGGATTCCTTAAGGGACAAAGCATATTTTGTCAGGGGAAGACAGAAGTCAGTAAACCGCTAACCTAAAATAATTGAACAACCAGTTAATTTTACCAGGAAAATGGGTTTATTTGGGAGCAGCAAAGAATTGCAATTCAGGATGTGGAACTATGGTGAACCACATGCAAGTCCAGTTAAGCAAAGGACAGGAAACTCTTTTTATAGAGAAGAAGGGGAAGCTGGGAGGGGCTTCTAGAAACAAAAGGTCTTTTGGAGGAAATTGGGAGTTTGAAGTACAGTGGCTTTTTATTGGCTGAGCTATTGCCAGGCAAGGAAAATTTTTTTCTTCCTCCTGCTGGCGGAAGTAAAGTTGTGTCACTTCCTGCTGGAGATGCAAGGTACTTCTTTTCCTATTAGGATCTGTATTGATGTGGAGTGGTATGTACATGATAGAGCTTCCCCCTTCTGGCCTCCTGACTCCAGTTTAGTGAGGTTTCCCTTTATTAATTTTCACAAGACATACATCACCCTTATTTCCACTCTATATGAACTCAAAACACCCAAATATAAGCCAAAACGTATTTTTAATGCCAAACCTTGTCACCAACAAAAATCTTCATTAAACGAAGGAAGTCACAAACCCTCACCTCAATGCCTTGACTTAAAAAAGGCTTCACTGGCACTGTTAAAAGAATGAAAAACTATAGATTGGAGGAAAATATTTGCAAATCCTATATATGTCAAAGGACTAGTATCCAGAATCCACAAAGAACTCTCAAAACTCAACAATAAGAAAACAAACCATTTAATATCACATTGTATTGACAAAACTGTTTCATCTTTTGGGGAAAATTGATTTAACTCTTTTAAAGCAAAAGCATATTAGTTTGAAAACTGTGCCTCTCCAAGTTGAATAATTTCATGAACTCTAGTGTAAACTCAGTATTATTTCAAAGGGATAGTGCATAAATTTAAGAGCAACTTCAATATCAGTAAAGTGTCCTGCAAATTTTTCTTATAGTATTTTTGGACAATTTACATGTTACTACTGATAATAATTAAAGTGTTCTGCATATCGATTCATGTTAGAAAAGTGTATAAAACTGTTACTACTGATTTGTATTATTAAATGTTCTCATCGCAACATAAATTCTTGTAACTGCTTAACTAAGTCACAAATTAACCTTTCCTTAGAGTTTCAAAATTAGCTCATTCATATGCAGTGGGATGTCAGTGAGAAAACATAATCACACTGCCTTAAGTTTTTGATTATCGACTATTTTGCAAGCATTCCTTTGGTTTCAAGAAAATCTTGAGTTGAAATTAACAGTACACTATATAATTGTAAAACTTCTCCAGAACTCAACCAAAAGCATTGGCAAAGAATATGAGATCACTGAATTGTTTTCCATTTCTTTCAACAGTTCTATAGACTGGCAGTGATTCATAGCATTTTCATGTACATGCTGAACAATTTTAACAACTGTATCCATGACAGTTTTCATAGTCTGTTTCAGAAAACTGAACATAAATATTTTTATTTTGTGTCATAAAATGGAACAAAATCATAAGAGAATCATCAGTCTCTTATTTTAAAATTTCAATATTTGAATTTTTGACCTAACATAGCTAAAGAACCATCTGTCACAATAAAAATTAGGTTTTCCATATCTACCTGAAATTCTTCTCTTACAGATGTAAAAGATTCAAAAATATCTACACCATCAGTTTGATTTTTAGGCAGTGGATTGATATTTCTTCATAAATTTATTTATTTATTTTTATTTATTTATGGCTGTGTTGGGTCTTCGTTTCTGTGCGAGGGCTTTCTCCAGTTGTGGCAAGCGGGGGCCACTCTTCATCGCGGTGCGCGGGCCTCTCACTATCGCGGCCTCTCTTGTTGCGGAGCACAGGCTCCAGACGCGCAGGCTCAGTAATTGTGGCTCACGGGCCCAGTTGCTCCGCGGCATGTGGGATCTTCCCAGATCAGGGCACGAACCCGTGTCCCCTGCATTGGCAGACAGATTCTCAACCACTGCACCACCAGGGAAGCCCTTCCTCATAAATTTAAAAGTCCTTTGAAACAAAACTTACCCAAATTATTGTTAGTCTTGTATCACACAACTCACCTAAAACTAAAGAAAAGTGCCTGCATTTTTTCAAATTTTGAATCAGCTGATCTTTGACATTATTAAGAAAAAATACCGTATTCTACAGGTAATTGTTTGGCAGCTTAACTGAAGATACTTCACTTTTTATAAAATTTAGTTTTTAGTCTTTTCCTCATCATTAAATTTTTTTCCACAACTGAAATAATAAATATCTTATGCAATGCAATGGTTAAATTAAAATATAAGTCTTACCAAAACAACTAAGTTGTGTTTGAAGAAAAAATATCTTACACTGCTCCAGTTTTTAATTTTATTTTTTACTTTTTTTTTTTTTAATTTTGGCCGCACAGCACAGCTTGCGGGATCTCAGTTCCCTGACCAGGGATTGAACCTGGGCCATGGCAGTGAAAGTGCAGAATCCTAACCACTAGACACCAGGGAACTCCCCCAGTTTTTTATTTTAAATTTAAATTATTTTAAATTAGATAAAATGAAGTAAAATTAAGAATTCATTTCCTTGGTTGTATTAATCACATTTCAATCCTCAATGGCAATGTGTGGCTACTGTTACCATATTCGTGCAGCCGTAGGTCATTGATTCTTATGCCTTTCCCTTTAATTAGTGCTTTAGCTGCATCATTTCAATTTTGACATGTATTTTTATTATCATTCAGTTATAAATCTTTCTAATTTCCCATGTGATTTCTTTTTTGATTCGTGGTTGTCTATTTCTCCCTTAAATTTTGTCCATTTCAGCTTCACATACCTTGGAGCTGTATTATTAGGCACATACACATCTATGATTGTTGTGTCTTTTGATGAATTACACCTTTTATTGTTATGAAACGTCACTCTTTATCTCTGATATTACTCCTTGTCTTGAAAAAATACTTTATCTGATCTCCGTATAGCCTCTCCAGCCTTCTTATTGTTACTGTCTGCATGGTATATGTTTTTCCACACTTATAACTTCAATCTATCTATGTCTTTAGATTTAAAATGTCTTTTTAACATCATGCAATTGGGTCATGCTTCCTTATCCACTCTGACAATCTTGCATTTTAATTTAACTGTTTAATCCACTAATATTTAATGTAATTATTGATATGGTAAGGCCTCCCTTTTGTTCTTTATTTTCAGTTTGTCTCATCTATTTCATATTCATTTTGTCTTCCTTTCCTGCCTTCTTCCGGGTTAATCAAATGCTTTTTAAAATTGTTTTAATTTCCTTGTTAGCTTTTTAGCTATACCTCTTTGCATTATATGTTTAGTGGTTGCTTTAAGGATTACAGTATACATCCTTGAATTTTCACAATCTACGTAGACCTAATTTTGTACCACTTCATGTAAAATATAAGAAGCTTGAAAGTGTAGAGTTCCATTTACTCCAGGCCTTCATGCTGTAGTTGTCATATACATTATCTCTACAGATGGTATAAACCATAACACATGTAATTCTTGCTTTAAATAGGCAGTCTTATATTTACTTATATCTTTACCATTTCTATTATACTTTATTGCTTCCTAAAGATCAGAGTTTCTGTTTGGTATCATTTTCTTTTACCCCAAAGAACTTTCTTTTGTATTTCTTATATTGCAGTTCTGTCAGAAATATACAATTATCTTTATCCAGAAATATCTTTTTTTGTTTGCCTTTTTAAGAAAAAATCTGCCTTTTGCACTTTTTCAGGGGGTAAAATATAAACAGTTTACCATTTTAATCATTTTTAAGTGTACAATTCAGTGATATTTTGCCTTTATTCTTTTTCTGAAGTTTTTTTTTTTGTTTGCTCTCTCTACAGATATAGATATAGATCTACATATCCTTTATTCTTGAAAGATATTTTCTCTAGAGTTCTGATTTTTTTTTTCTTTTAGTGCTTTACAGAGGTCTTTCCACCTTCTGGCCTCCTTTGTTTCTGTTTTGTTTTTGTTTCGGGGGGTTTTGTTTTTGGCTGCCCTGCCCAGCACGCGGGATCTTAGTTTCCGGACCAGGGATCAAACATGGGCCCCCTGCAGTGGAAGCTCAGAGTCTTGACCACTGAACCACCAGGGAAGTCCATTCATTTTTTTTTTTCTTTGTTTCTGATAAGAAACAACATTTCCTTGTATGTAATGTATCGTTTTTCTCTGGCTGCTTTCAAAATCTGTTCTTTATCTTTGGTCTTCAGCAGATTGGCAGTAATGTACCTGAATGTAGTTTTCTTTGTATTTATTCTAAATACTTGAAGTTTGCCAAGCTTCTTGAGTCTCTGCATGTCTTTCACCAAAGTTAATAACATTTCAATCAATATATTTTCGAATATTTTCTTCTGCCCCAATACCTCTCTCTTCTCTCTTTCTGGGACCCCAATAACATGTATATTAGAGCTTTTGAGGTTTTCTTTTTACTTCTTCTTTTTTTTTTTTTTAATTTTCGGCCATGCCACATGGCATGTGGGATCTTAGTTCCCCGACCAGGGATCGAACCCACATCTCCTACAGTGGAAGCTCAGAGTCCCAACCACTGCACTGCCAGGGAAGTCCTCTCTTTTTACTTCTTCAATCCTTTACTTCACCCTGTTTTTCAGATTGGATAATTACCATGGATATATTTTCAAGTTCACTGACTCTCAGTCATTTCCAATTTACTGTTGAGCTGAATTTTTTTTTCACATATTGTATTTTTTAGTTCTAGAATTTCCATTTGGTTCTTTTTTATAGTTTCTATTTCTCCATTGAAATTTCATATCCGTATATTCATTATGATCATATTTTCCTTTACTTGTTGAGCATAGGTATAATAGCTGCTTTAAAATTCTTGCCTAATTCCTATATCTGGGGCATCTTGGAATCAGTTTCCATTGATTGATTTTTTTTCTCTTGAGTACAATTCATATTTTCTTGTTTCTTCATATGTCTACTAATTTAGGGTTGCATCCTGATATTATGAATGTCAAACCTCTGGATTCTGTTATGTTCCTCCAGAGAGCAGGCAGATAATAGAATTCAGGGCTCCCCTTCTGTAGCCCTCTTCTCCAAGACTTCCCTGCTGCTAAAGTTGCCCTAAACTCTGTTCTCTATTTTTCAACCAGTAAGACTGCAGGTTTCCATCAGAATTTAGTGTCCCCTGAGGCACTGACTGGGGCCTGCCATCAGGTGAAAAGCAAAAAAATGAGAAACTCACCCTTGCCATTCCTTGCTTCCTAGTGCCAACTCCTCTCTGACTGATTTAGGTTATTTTCCAAGGCCTCCAGATAATTTCTGTTATAGTCTGTACAGAGTTTCTAATTGTTATCTGTGGAATGGCTGTTCTGATATGAGCTACTCCACCATTATTGGAAGCTGACCCCCCTCCTGCCCCCAACGATCTGTGCTCTAGCCATATTCAATTATTTGTAATTTCCAGAACAGGCCATGTTCTCTCTTGTCTCTGGGCCTTTGTACACACTCTGTCTCCCCCCCAACCCCAACCCAAGTGCCTTCTACAGGACTCAGCATAGATACTACCTCTTTTGGAGAACTTCATTAGTCAGGACCGATTCAAGTAACAGAAATCTCCTTGTACTAACAAGTCAAAAGGGAGAAGAGGATTTAATGTAAGAGTACAGAAGTATCCTTGGGAAACCCGAAGACAGATTCAGCTAGGCCTCAGAAACCAACCAAAACCAGACATTCCATTTCACTGGGACTTTGTCTCCATCTCTTGTGTCTGTTCTCTGCCCCGCTGAGGGACTCCTAAGAATGCCAATTTGCCTCTTCCAGTAGTTTTGTTATTGTCTGTTTACTTCTCTTTCTTCCTCTCTGGACTATAAGTTCCTTGAAGGTGGAACTATGCCTTTACTGATTTTGTCATTCTCAGAACTTAGCAGAGTACAGTCAACAGAGCTCACGGGTCGTGTTAAAAAAAAAAAAAAGGCAGACAAGTAGATCGACCCTTAATATACAACCCAGCAGGTGCTGAAAAACATTTTCAAGGTGCTTTAGGAGCCAGAAGAGGAAGCAACCACGTCTTCATCTGGGCAGTCAGGAAGCCTCAGGAAAGACATCCCGATGACGTTGATTGTCCTCTGATTGGGGGATCAAAGGAAAATTCCATAAAAAGCAGAGACTGTCTTAAAGACCCTCCCAACCTCTGGGTCTCCACTGAAATGAAAACACTCAATGTCTTTTTCCACGTCACTCGAAGGGACAAAGAATCACAGAGCAGAGACCTGGGTGATCTATTTCTCTAACATTTCAGCCACTTGAGATTTCTTTCAGTTCCTCTTTCCCATCTGAGAGCCTTTGAACATTTTCTTCCCTCAACCTAGAGTGTTTTCCTGGCCCTCTTCCCTTTGACTAACCTCTAAACAATTTAAGGTTTTGACTTCAACGTCACTTTCTGGAGAGGAAGGAGTCTCCCCTCTCCCCCTCAGTTAGGGTGAACCGTATTGCCACACGTCTCACAGCAGCCCCACTTCCCCTTTCGGAACACTGGTCTCATTGTCCTGCCCCATGTACAGGCTGCCTTCCAGCAGGCTGAAATCTGTGACAGCGGGGACCACATCATCTGGTTCCTGCCTGGTCCCAGGGCTCGGCACACAGCCTGGCACCTGGGAGGTGCTCAAAAATACTTGTTGCTTCCATTGAATTTCAGTAGTTAGTACAACTTCCTCATTTGAAAGAGAAAAACCAAGGCACAGAGGTGGGGAAGTGAGATTTCCAGCAGTCTCATTAGTGGCAGGGCCAGACCCGGCATTCGGGCTGGATAGCTCTCTGTCCTGGGGTCCAGCTGAGTTGCCTTCTCAGCTTCCTTCTTTCCTTCCAGAGTGCGTGGATGGTCAATGGGGACATTGGTTTTTTTGTTTGTTTGTATTATCTGGGCTTTTTTTTTTTTTTAATGTATTTATTTTTGGCTGCACTGGGTCTTCGTTGCTGCCCACGGGCTTTCTCTAGTTGTGGTGAGCGGGGGCTACTCTTTGTTGTGGTGCGTGGGCTTCTCATTGCGGTGGCTTCTCTTGTTGCAGAGCACGGGCTCTAGGCACACAGGCTCAGTAGCTGTGGCGCACGGGCTGAGTTGCTCCATGGCATGTGGGATCTTCCCAGACCAGGGCTAGAACCCATGTCCCCTACATTAGCAGGAGGATTCTCAACCACTGCGCCACCAGGGAAGCCCTTATCTGGGCTTTTATTTCTTCTAAAATGTGCACAAAGGTAGAACTCTCCCAGGAACATTTTCGATTCATGTAGAAAACCCACTACTTTTGAAGAGTGAAAAGTGGATTTAAAAAAAAAAAATTTTCCCAACTTTTAAATTTGAAAACTTTCAAACCTATAGAAAATTTACATAAATTGGACAATAAACATCCAGCTATACTTCATCTATATTCATCAGTTGCTAACATTTTGCACAGTGGCCCGCTTTCTCTCTCTCCCCGTGTACGCGTGTGTGTGTGTATACACACAGACTTCCTGTCTTCCATACATAAATGCACACACACTATATCTATGTATATACTCTATATGTACACATGTACACATACACATTTTTTGCTGAGCCATTTAAGTCAGTTGTAGACATGATTACATTTTACCCCTGAACACCTCAGCCCATATCCCCTAAGATCAGGAGCATTCTCCTACACAAATACAGCATAATCATCACAATGCTACAATATTACTAGCTAATATACATCCATATTCAAATATCCCCAGTTATCTCAATGATTTCCTTTATAAGTGTTTTTTTAAAATCCAGGATCCAATCAAGAATCATGAATTGCATGTTGTCGCTATGTCTCTTTAGTCTTCTCTAAACTAGAACAGTTTCCAGACTACTTGATCTTTCATGATACTGACATTCTTAAAGAGTCCAGCCAGTTGTTTTGCAGAATTTCTCTAATGTGGACTTGCCTGATTGTTTCCTCATGGTTAGATTCAGATTTAACTTTTTATTGTTGTCGTTCTTCTTTACAGCAAGCATGCCACTTGTGTGATGCTGTGGGTGCATTTCCATTGCAATGCCTTCATTTCAGATGTCCTGGGCCCTGAGAACATTTACCAGATCATCAGACCCCCAGAGCTAGGTAGCGGGGAAGCCCAGAGAGCCGGCAGATAAAGGCCAAAGCTTCGGTCTTGGCAGAGTTCACAGCCCCTGATAGCTGCCGACTGTGGGGCACTCCTGCGGGGCCCCCAAGGCCAAGGTGAAAACTTCTCCTTCCCACCAGGTGCGCTGGCTGGCCAGTGGGTCACCTGCTGCTGTAGCCACTCTCTGTTGATGCTGCTGCAAGGGGAACAAGAAGAGGGCTGGGGGCGTGGCCATGCCAGTGCAGACCCACTGGTGGGAAGGGACAGCAGGGGGACAGGGGGACAATGATAGAGGGAACCGGAATAAAAAACAGACTGAAAAGGTGACAGACAGAGGGGACACACACACCAGAGAAGGAGAGAAAAGCAGAGAGTCAGACACAGAAACAGAGAAAAACAGAGACTCGGACACACAGGCCCCCAGAGGAAAAAAGCACCAGCTGCCTCACTAACAACTTCCGAGCCCATTTCTGAGGCTCTTTGGCTTTGGGATTTTGGAAAGCGAAGCAAGTTTGTGTTTATCCTGGTCAGACTCAAAGGGCACAAGGGTTTCTCCAAAGGGGCTGTGTGGGGTCACCTGCTCAGACTGTACTTTACCAAACAAAGAACTTCTCCTTGGTGTCCCAGAAGCCAGGCCCTGAGCCAGAAGTTTCCTGCTCTGGCTCCGAATGTCTCCCCTCCTTTCACGGGGCTGTCTGCAGATAGGGAAGCCTGCTTGTGACACATCTGGGGCGAAGGGGAGGAGCAGGAGAGGGGCAGACACATGAAAGGACCCAGAAAACAGAAGAGCCCTAAAAATAGCCTTCCCTCTATGAGTGGGGAGTAATCCAAAATCCCAGGAGCTGCCCAGCGCTGTGACCTTAATAACAGGCCAGAGTTTTCTCATGAGAAAAGGGACTCAGGGGCAGAGGGTGGAGGGACAGAGAGGCTGCAAGGCTCCTGGACTGAGCAGGGCAGAAAAGCGGATCTAAGTGACAGCTCTGCCAGAGCGAAACTCCTCCAGACGTGGCTAGGGAAAGGTTCCTGGTAGAGGAACTAAGCGTGGACAGAGAGGGTTTCCTGGCAATAATGTGCACTGTCTCAACTTTTCTTTGGCAGGAAGAGAAGAAAATGGAAAGAGGGCACTCGGGAGCCATGACCCCAGTTTCAGGGCTCACAGCTGAACCCAAGTGAAGAAGCCCCTTTTTGCCTACTGCCCTCAGCCGAAGGGACAAGCCCTGCATCTTACTGAGGAGGTTGAGGGGCGTCAAGGGGCGGGAGAGGACATCCCGAAAACTCTCCATCCATTCGCGCTGCTCCTTCTCGCTGGGGCAGGTGAAGATGAACCTCCGCTGCGGGGTGACGATGGTGATGCCGGCTTTCCAGCGATTCCCTCGGATGCCCTTAGGCAGGTCTTCATACACCTGGTACCCCTGCTCATCGCTCCCGAGAAATACCTGGCCCTGCTCAAAGGCGTCCTGAAAATAGAAGACACATGTCGTCAGAGGCCACACCTGGGGCTGAGGGCCACCTGCAGGCCCGATAGCCCCCCAGGCCCATTTTAGTAAGAGGTGTGTGTGTTGGGTGGGGCTTCTGCTGGGGATTTCGGCTAGATGGGACCCAGAATTTAAAAGGCTCAAACCATAAAAGACATCACACACGGCATCTGTTTAAATGATACTTCATATTTACAGAGAGTTAACTCTGCACCATGAATTCAAGTACTTCACATGTAGTAACTCATGTGATAATCCTCACGGCAACCTCTGAGGAAGGCAGTGTTATGAAGCCTATTTTCTGGGGGAGGAAACTGAGGCACGGAATGCTGAGTGCCCTGCCCAGAGCGCACCCCTACAGGTGGCAGGGCTGGAACCGGAGCCCAGACAGCCGAGTTCTAGAGCCCTCACTCCCAACTGACACTCCACAGCCTCCGGTTGGAACAGAGTCCTGCCGGGAAACACCTGTCTTAGCTACTGACACATCGGCAGCATTTTGGACACACATAAAGGACTTCCTGAAGGTGAGGGAGAGCACAGCTTCACGCACAAGACTGACTTAGAGACAAGTGATGATGGAGGTGTGCCTCTGGCTGGGTCTCTCCAGCCCTGTCGCTTCCCCATGGTCCCCGACCAGCACTGACCCCACCTCTGCCTGCGGGTGCACAGAGGTGGGGCCGGCAGTGGCTCTTACCAGCGGGTTCTTGTAATAGAGCAGCCTCCGCTCCTGGGGATCCAGGGCAAACCACCTTTTCTTGAAAGGCTCTCTCTGCTGCAAAAGAGGGAACCTCGTACCAGGCTCGGCCAGGCCGGGGGTGGGGGACAGAGGTCAGAGGGCCAGCCTGGGCCAGGCCGAGAGAGCCGGCGGGTCCCAGCCCCGCAGTCGCATGCCCCAGCGCCCCTCTCCAGGCCTAGAGCGCTGCAGGCTCCGCTCCCCCCACCCCGCCCCATCCCTCCCCCTCCCATCCCACCCCCTCCCCCAGCCCCAGCTTCGCCCTGCTGCCTCCAGGTGCTGCCTGCGTGGGTTGGAAGAAGCATTTTCCCCCTTTCTCAGGCTGTGGACAAGAAGTCTCAGAAAAAGGAAGCTGGGAAATCAGAAGTGGCCACTGCTCGGCGCTTCTGAAAGCGCTGGCCTTGGCCAAATTCTATCCTAGGTCAGGGGAAGGAAAGCCCCTGGCCAGAACCACGGGGAGGGCGGTGCCACCAGCTGGTGAAGGAAGAGAACCTGCAACCCTTTTACAAGTTTTCCAGCTGCCTGAGGCTTTCTTTACCCTGATTGCCGAACACCTTTCACTGTCATCTTAACAAGCATCCTGTCAGCATATTACATCTTAAAAAAAAAACAAAAACAAAAAAACTGCACTGGAATGCTGTAGCTTTGGGGTTCTTTTTCAGGGAGCCCCTCTACTTTTCCCTTCCTTTTCCCTTTCCCTCCTCCCTTCCCTGCTTCCACCCGTCACAAGCCCCCACCATCTCCACCTTGTGACTTTGAGCCTCGCCCCACCAGCATGCAGCTGGGCACCCAAGCATGGGTATATATAGGTGTGTTCTCTCAGACTGATCACTAGTCCCTGCGTCACTTGAATGGTCCTGGTAGGGCCCCAGCACAGAGCACACAAGCGTTCTGGAAAGTCAAAAGCTGTCCCCCAAGGAGTCCCTTTTCAGCTATGCTTTCCCAAGAGTAGGATCAGTTAGATGGTGTTAAGAGGACAGAAGCTGATGGTGATGTTGATAAAGAGGGAGGATGCCCAATTATAGGGAGAAGCACCTGCAGCGATGCTGGACCACACTCCAGCCACCCGGTCTCCACTTGGTCCTCCACCCCCGGAACTCACAAACATCCATTTACTTCCCCTTCCTCCTTCCTCTCTGCCCCTGCTTCCTCATTTTCCCACCTCCCAAATTCTGCCCTACTGCCCACTGGGACAGGGGCCACGAAAGTCTCCCCAGGAGTGGAGGATATACCTTTGGACCAGTCTTTTCCATGAAGCCTTGCTTGAGGTAGTTCCTGGTGATGAGGGGCACGAGCTGGGGGAAGAAAGACACACACTGACACCCCTGCCTCACACCCAGGAGCCCGAGGTTCCCCACCGAACTTGGCTCCCCAAAAAAGGGGAAGTTTGGAATGGGGAAGGATGTGTACGCATGGTTCAGGGGGTTATATTTGGTATGGATGCAACATTGACATTTCAACAGAGCCAGATAACAGCACCCCAGATGTCTGCAGAGCTCACCAGCACAGCCAAGTCTTGGTTTCAAGACTTAGTTTAAGGATTCCTTCAGCAACTCCAGAAGGAGGACACAGGCAAGGCGCTGAGGAGACCCTCCTGGTGTCAGGGGGGCATATTCTGAGGATCTACTGTGTGTCAGGCTCTGCGCGTCATTCTCAACCACACTGTGAGGTGGATATTATCATCTTCGTTGTGTATATGAACAAACCAGGCCTCAGAGAAGTGGTTGTGGATTTTCTCAAAGACATGTCATTGGTAGGATGAAGAGCTTTCACATCTAGAGGCAATGGACACCATACAGACACTAGTGGTAGCCCTACCGCTACTCTATGATGCTAAAGTATAAACATGGCAGAACCCTCTGATCAGGCCCTTGGCCAAGACCTGGTCATTGGTGGGGATTCTGACCCAGGGCCATAGGAGGTGATGGCAGGGTGGGCAAGTAGAGAAAGCTCTGGACTAGGAGTCAAGAGACCTGAGTTCTAGCTCCAGGTCTGACCTCAACCAGCTGTGTTACCTTGGTAAGACCTTATGCCTCTCTGGGCCTATTTCCCGCTATGTAATAAGGATACTGGCCTATGTGATCTGCAGGATCCCTTCCAACTTGCCATCCTATGCTCAGAGGAGCTTCCAGGGATTGATGCTGGCCTCCTATGCTCCAGGGCGTCAAACTGGCAAGTCTAGAGTTTCAAGTGACAGCCCAGGTTTCTGAGAACACAGGGGTTCTCCAGAGCCTGAGCCCAGGGCAGGGACGAAGGGGACATGACATCTGGGAATAGGAATGGAAAGTCTGAAAGGGAGAAAGTCGTGAGCTCAAAACGAAAATATAAAGGACAACACTCCCCTTTCCCTAAAATGCATTCTGTAGGCTTTAATTCCTTCATTTGGAGAGAAGACAAGTCCTGACAGCTCAGTCGTCTGAACTGGAGCCAGAGCAGGGGGAGTCTAGGCCTCGGGAAGCCAATGGAAGAAGAAGGAAAAGCACGTGGATGGGGTTCTACTCACTGTACCTTAGACACCTGGCTCACTGGACTGACGGCCGCCCTGGAGGCAGGGATCGTCCCCATGGTGACAGATGAGTAAACTGGGGCTCAGAGAGGTGAGGGGACTTGTCCTACATAACACATCAGCTTCTCTGACTTTGAGTCCATGCGTTTTCTTATCACAGGACCACAACCCCACTCGGGCTCCCCAGGTTTCTGGCATCTGGATCCCTGAGCTTGAGCCAGGCCTGGGTGGTTGCCCAGAACCTCACGTCATACGTAGACATGGGGAGAAGAAAGATGGGGAGAGAGGTGGGCAGGGAGGAAACTGGGGGTTGATAAGGGGTAACGATGGTGGATGAGGGAGGTAAGAGGGCATTGAGGATGTTGGTCAAAGACCAGTTTCCTCCGCAGGGGTCAGCAGAGTTGGAGAGCTGGCCCAGGAAAACGAGGCTGGGCATCTGCACTTTGTCCTCCATCCTCTCCAGCCAGCAGTCAGCACCCCCAGCGCCCCGCCCACGGAAGCGGGCAGTCACCAGCTCCGGGTGCTGACTCTGCAGACCGGGAGGGCCCTGAGCTGGGTCTGGCTGGAACTGCTCCTAGAGAATTGCCATCTCAGTGCATCACTGGGTCTGGAATGGACCCCTGTTCCAGACACTTTGCTCCCTGAAAACTTGGGCATTAAGGAGCACTTAGGCTTTCAAGGAGGGTCTAACAGTTGGGATTAAGAAAGTCCCAAGACTGGGACTTCCCCGGTGGTCCAGTGGTAAAGAATCTGCCTGCCAATGCATGGGACCTGGGTTCGATCCCTGGTGGGGGAACTAAGATCTCACATGCCGCAAGGCAGCTAAGCCCGCAGGCCACAACTACTGAGCTCGTGCGCCTCCACGAGAGAGCCCATGTGCCACAAACTACAGAGCCCATGCGCCCTGGAACCCACGCGCCACAACTAAAGAGAGAAAACCCGCACGCCACAACTAGAGAGAAGCCTGTGCGCCACAAAAAAGAGCCCACGCACCGCACCGAAAAGATCCCGCATGCCTCAGCGCAGATCCCGAGTGCTGCAACGAAGACCCGACACAGCAAAAAGAAAGAAAGAAAGAAAATAAATAAATAAATAAAATAAATAAAATAAATAAATATTAAAAGGAAAAAGAAAGTCCCAGGACTAACACGGTCTCTCCACCCCTATCTCTTACAAAATCCTCCTAGAGCAGGCCTAAGACAGGGACCAGAATACAGCACCTCAGGGTTGGAAGGGACCCTGAAGATGACCCAGACCAAGCACCATCTTACAGATGTGGGAACAGATGCACAGAGAGGTGACTCAACCTGCAGCGGCTACACAGCAAGTTAGCAGCAGAACATCCACAAGAGCCTAGGCCTCCTGGCTCAGGGCAGTATCCTCCAGCCCACTATACAGCTTCCCCAGCCAAGCCTGAGAGATGTAGATGGATGCTCCAGACATCTGAGGACAATCAGATGAAGCTCTCAGGCTCCCCATTACCTAGGCCATGAAAGGCAGACTGTTCCTGTAAGAATGATAATGGGAAAGATCCCACTACCTTCCTTATACCAGAATATGAAAGGGCAAAGGGGGGAATGTTCGAATGTGAAGAACACCTTCGGTTATGCACTTGACCTTCCTGGGACTCAGTTTCTCATCAGTGAAATGGGAATAATCACACTCATCTAACTGCTGGCTGCAAGGGATTACTAGATAAAAGGGATTACAAGATAAAATGGGCTCAAAAGCACTTTATAAGCAGTATGTGAGGGACCATTCGTGCATTTTAGTGGGAGAAGGGGTGAGAAAGAGATGCCCAAATCCTGAGCCCCTTGACACTGTGGGTGGTAGCCATGCATCCCGAAGGGGAGAGCCTGACCCACTTTTTGGAGGCTGCCTTGCCAGGGGTGAGGCCATAACCCCCAGACTCCCCAGGAGAAAGCTTTTGGTTTCCCACTGAGGTCCCCAACCCCAAATCTCAAGGTCTTTCCTGCAAACAAACTGAGGCTGGCCTCTGAGCGTCTTCGAGGTCAGCAGACAAGAAGCAAAGGAGATGGCAGAGAGGAGATGTGGAAGTTGGGGTCCACATTTAGCTCACCTCAGGCTCCGGGAGCTCAGGAAAGGCCATTTTTAGGTATTGGAGACGGGCTGCACGGAGGGCATTGAACCAGTCCACTATCTCCTGCAGAGAAAAATACAAAGGACAGATGGACAGCCAATGAGACAGAGTAGTCGGGGAGCTGAGGCTGGAGGCAAGAAGCCAGCTGGATCTTCAGGTCTGGGCACATGCACGCACCCCTGTGGGCTGACCACAGGCATCTGGGAGGACAGGGCCAGAGCCCAGGGGCATCACCTGAGCAAGTGGGAAGCCACTGACAGGGAGATCCCCAGAGCCATGGGAAAGGACCAAGGCAAACCACATAGGAGTTATGCAATGGCCTAGGGCAGTGCTTGGCACTTTCTAATGTGTGTATGAATCACCTGAGGACCTCATTAAAATGCAGATTTGGATTCAGTGGGTTTGGGGTGGGGCCTGAGATTCTGCATTCCTAACGAGCTCTCAGATGATGTGACGCTGGTCATTGGGACACACTTTGAGAAGCAAGCGTCCTTCGATATCAAAGACTGGCTTTCAGGTGGGGGCAGGTGCACCTGGGGATGCTCCTCCAATGCGAATGCTCATCACCCGGAGGGCAACTTAGGCTAAAGCTGGCTTGGACCTTCTGTGTCCCTCCGGGAGAACGCCTCCCTCAGCAGTGTCCACCATCATCTCTCACTTTATCCAGCTGGCTCTGCCTCTGCTCTGCCACTCTCCTTTCAGTTCTCCTTATGGCAGCCAGAGTCATTTTCGAATTGCAGATCTAACTGAGTCTAGCTTAGAGTCCTCTCCACTACCCTCAGGAAGAGAGTTTAAGTTCTTTGCCCTCTGAGCTCCTTCCATACGAAACCATTGCAATCCCTCCCCCGTCCCAACACATGCTATTACCTCTTCCTGAAACACTCTGCCTCACCCAACTCTCTGCCCTCACCCCAGACACACCTTTTACCTAGAACGTTCTACTCATCCTGAGGGTGAGTTTAGATGTAATAGATTTCTGCTCCACCCAAGCCCTGATTCTATGAGAACTGCCCCACCCATTCTCAGCCACACACCACCCACCCACAGCTGCAGCCACACCTGCGGCTATGATCCTACCCACTCTTGACCACAGCAACTGGACAAGGGCTGGACAAATGCAGAGGCTGGACAGGGCTTATCAGATTCTTTCTCCCGGGAATTTGGAATTGGGGAGCTAGCTGAAAGAGCTGCTGTGCTGCACTTAGATGTAATACGGTGATTGAGAAATTCATTTGAATTTGATTTCAAAGGTATGAAACATCATTACCCTTTCTCTCTTGCAGGTCAAACTTGCTGGCCCCGTATTCCTGAGTTCGGAGCTCTCCTGTCCTGGGTGTTAAGAAACTTCTAGAGGCTCAGGCACTAAGGGAATGGGACCATCCCATGAAAGACCCGCCTAGGCCTCCACTTTGGAAGGGCTCTTTGGTCACAAACTGGTGGCTCTGGGGCAAAATCCAACCTGCATACAGGTTTGTTAGGCTCCTGAAGTTCTGTCTGTTTCAATCCTCTATACAGGTTTTCCTGTTTGCCACAGCCTTAAGGCTGTCCACTTTACTTTTCAATTGCCCACCTGGCTCCTGTGGGCATGAGTTTGAGTATCCCCCCCCAATTTATGCCCATCTAAGGGAGAAGCTGGGGCATCAAGGGAAGGAGGAGACTGGCCAGAACCAGGTTGCCAGATGCTCTATAACTGGGTCAGTGGTAGGGAGCCAGGTACCGTAATTGTCTGAGACCTTGGGCACTGCAGCAAAAGTCCTCGTAGCAGTCGCGCGGGTAGAGGGGTAGCCACTGGTATCCAGCCAGTCTGGACATGGGACTACAGCAGTGAGCCCAGTGTGGACTGAGAACCAGGGATCTCCTCCATGTCTCCCCCACTGCACTAGTCCCAAGATTCTGGTAAAGCCAAGGGAGGGAGCCGAGAAAGATGACTGATAATAGATTTCTTGGCAATTTGGGGAATGAGATCGTTGAATTTAGAGAAACAAACAAGTGAGACATTACTCGCACTCTTGGTTTTATAGAACAATGTGTTCCTGTTAGAGTGTATTCTCTCTCTCTCTCTCTCTTAAACACACACACACACACACACCACAGTTCCTGATTCTAATCTCTCAGGAGGCCAAGCCATACTACTGGCCCTTGAAATAAACACTCCTGTATCTTTCCCATTCATGCCCTGTTTAAGCTGGTTTGAGTGTTCTCCTTTTCAGCATATTCACACAATTCTTAAATAGATGCTCCTTCCTCTGGAAAGCCTTTTTGACTGCCCCCTTCCAGCCCACCCACCCCCCCAGACTGGGCTACTTATATGTCTCCTGTGTGTCCCTAGCACGGCCTCCAGCCCATCCTCACACAGCATCATCAGTGCCTATTTCCCCATCTGCCTCCCTCCCGAGACTCTGAGATCCCAGAACCCCACTCACGGCTCTGCCCCATTCACTACACACCCCAGGGCTGCGCACATTGTGGGGAGGAGCGCGGTAAGGATTTGCCGGAAGAGTGAATTCATGAATGCATAAATGATACAGATGTGAAATGACTCACAAGAGTTTGTCTTCTTCTGCAGCTGCCACAATCACGAACAAATTACAGTAGCAACTAATGTTTACAGTGCACTTCACCGTAATGAGACGCTTTCACGTTCATGGTTCATGGTCACTCAACTCTCAAAACCCCTCTGGGAGGTGGACGTTATCAACCATAAACAAGCAGACTTAGGAAGGGAAGGGACCTGCCCTAGTAACACAGCTGGGAGTGGCAGAACCAGGGCCCCAGCTTCTGACTCCAAACCCAGCTCTTCGGACCACGCCAGGAAGTCAGCCCAGCGTGTGGAGGGGGCATGAAGCCTGCAGGGAGGGTGACCCACGGTCACCATCCCAGCGCTAGGGCCTTATGGGAAGATCTAGTCCCTGTATCTGGTTCCTGGCTCCTGCTGCCAAGGGTCCCCCCTCCAGCAGAGGCACTTGGGGAGGTGGAATGGGTGCAGGGCTCAGGAACCATTGGCTACGTGACTTTGAGCAAATTATTTAACGTGCCCATGCCTCTGTAACACGGGGATAAAACATTTCCAGGGTTGATCTGAAGATTAAGAAATGATGTATAGTGACCGCCAAGAAGAGCACCTGGCACAGAATTAAAAAGAAACTCACAAAATGTCAGCCCCCACCTTTGCCCCCGCCTCACCTCGACTTAGCATCTCTGACCCTTGCCTGGTCACATGACCCTGCTCATCTGGACCCAGCTTATTCTCTTGAACCTGTACTATTGGCCTGCTCTCCTCTGATGGAGTTGATTTCCTGGACCTTTAAGTGGTGCTTTTCCCAAACTTCAGTGTGCATAAGGATCACCTGGGCATCCTGTTAAAATGCAGCTTCTAATTCAGTAGGTCCGGGGTGGGTCCGAGACTCTAGTTCTAAGAAGCTCGCAGGTGATGGCTAATGCTGCTGGCGCCGGCCCGAATGCTGAGAAGCAAGGCCGTGGAGTGCGCCGCTGCCCAAGCTTCGATCCATTCCTCCTCTCATATTTGGAATCTCCGGCCCCACCTGATTTTCCATCCCTGGGCATAGTCCCTTCTGCTAAGTGGATGCCCTTTGACGGCTGTGCACCATCCAGACACACCCCTGGTACCCACCAGCTTCCTCTCCCTGATCTCGCTCTGCTTTACTTGTACCTCTGTCTCCAACTAGAGAGTGACAATAGGGAATTCCCTGGCAGTCCAGTGGTTAGGACTTGGTGCTTTCACTGCCGTGGGCCCTGGTTGGGGAACTAAGATCCCACAAGCCACGTGGTGTGGCCCAAAAAAAAAAAAAAAGTGACAATAGGTTAAGGTGAACAGCAGCAGCAGATCTCAGGAGGCTGCCGTGCAAGGGGGTCGGCGAGCTGGGGCTGCCGGGTCCTGGGGTGCCGAGCTGGAGGCTGGTATGGCAACGCCATCCTCTCACCTTCCCACTCTCGTGATACACAAACAGGTTCCTGACGTGGCCCTCTCTTCGGTACGTGATCTGCAGCCCATGGGGGTTCCCTATCTTCTCTGTCTGGAAGGTGGCATTCAAGTCCTTGATGCTGATGACAGCTTTGGGCCCTTTACCCTAAAAGAGAGGAAGCAGATACTTAAGATGCTGACAGTCAGCAGGGTGACTTCTCATCACGTTCCCTAGGGAGACTTAACTGCAAACAGATGACCCGTATGGAACTCTGCGTGGGTTTTAAATGTTCTTGCTCTAATATCAAGAGGTACAGATATCCTACCGTTGTCCTGTGTTCAGCCATCCCACCATTCCTGCTTAATCAGATTGGCCTCTCTGAGCTGAAAGGGGGCTTGGAAAGACCTTAACTTAGAACTTTTCAAAATTTTTAGCCATAGAACTTTTTCTGAAACGAATCATCAGGAATTCCCTGGAGGTCCAGTGGTTAAGACTTGGTGCTTCCACTGCAAGGGGCACGGGTTTGATCCCTGGCTGGGGAACTAAGATCCCGCATGCCGTGTAGCCAAAAAAAAAAAAAAAAGAATTTGAAACAAATATCCGTGGAAGGCAAACAAATAAAATAGATAAAACAAACAGATAAAAGCAGGGGTGGGAGCCTCAGGGCACGCCCTCCCACCCTCCCGCCCTCTACTCTGTTCTCAGGGTCTGAACACAATTCGAGCACTCACTGATGCTAAGAAGGCAAAGGGAAAACAAGTGCTTCCTTTCATAACTGATAAGAGAAAAATGATACCAACACTCTAGTCCCATAATAGCTGTTACCCACATGCAGCTATTAAAATTAAAACTAGGGGCTTCCCTGGTGGCGCAGTGGTTAAGAATCCGCCTGCTAATGCAGGGGACACGGGTTCGAGCCCTGGTCCGAGAAGATCCCACATGCCGCGGAGCAACTAAGCCCGTGCACCACAACTACTGAGCCTGCGCTCTAGAGCCCGTGCGCCACAACTACTGAGCCTGAGTGCCACAACCACTCAAGCCCGCGCGCCTAGAGCCCGTACTCCGCAACAAGAGAAGCCACCGCAATGAGAAGCCCGTACACCACAGTGAAGAGTAGCCTCCTCTTCCCACAACTAGAGAAAGCCTGTGCGCAGCAACGAAGACCCAGTGCAGCCAAAAATAAATAAATAAATATTAAAAAAAAATTAAAACTAAATAAAATTAAGACTTTAGTTCCTTAGTCACATGTAGTCCCATTTCAAGTGCTCAGCGGCCACCTGTGGCTAGTGGCTAGGGTATTGCACAGTGCAAACATAGAAAATTTCCATCACTGAAGAAAGTTCTAGTGGACAGTCTTCTCTAGAGGGAAATTTGGTCATATTTACTAAAACATTGAGTGTTTTGCTTTGACCCACAATTTCACATCTAAGAATCTATCCGAGGAAGTAACTGCATTACTATGCAAACATGTATGTCAAAAGATGTTTACTGCCATGTTGCTTATAACAGTAAAAAAAAAAAAAGAAGAAATTATTTAAACGTCCATCAATGATAATGGGTTAAATAAATAAATCATGGCATATCCACACAATAAAATATCACAGAATTTTTTAAAGGAAAATTTAAATCAATATCACTAATATGAAACAATGTCCACGATATCCATGTGTGAGAAATACCAAGTCCCAGAACTGGATGTATAGTAGGAACCTATTAATGCAAAAATTATACACACATATATATGCATATACTATATGCATATAGTATATATATAATGTACATAAACTATATGTATATACTATATGTTTATTTGCACATACATAAGAAGTATGGACAGATTTATACCAACACTCTTCACAATGGTTTTCTTGAAAGATTACTGCATGACTTTCCTTTTAAAATATTTACTATGAAAAATACTAAAAATACAAAAAAAGTGTATTTAATTTTGTCAATATTGTTCCCAAAAAGGAAATTTGTTTAAAAACTACGACATGACTAATAAAGCCAAAATCCCTTTAATTACTACTTACCCTGTCCTTTTCCCCTCCTCCACTCCCCACAGTCAATCACTGTCATGAGTTTGATGTTCATCTTTCTAGTTCACTTTTTACACTTTTATACACACATACACATACCCATGAACAATACATAGTGTTGTTTTATGTGGCTTTATGTGGCTTTAATTTACATAAATGGTATCACATTATATGAATCATTCTACATCTTGCTTTTGTCACTCAACGTTTATTTAAAGTGTACATTTAACTTCATTAGAAATTGCCAAATTGTTTTCCAAAGAGGTTGTATCATTTTATGTCCCACCAGCAATGAGAGTTCCAGTTTCTCCATATCCTTGTCAACACTTGGTGTTGTCAACCTTTTTAATTTTAGCCGTTCTGGTGGATACACAGTATAACTCATTGTGATTTTAATTTTCATTTCCTTGACTGCCAGAGAGATTGGGCTTCTTTTCCTGTATTTATCAGGCATTTTGGTTTCCTTTTCTGTGAACTACCAAACCATTTCCTTTGCCTCTTCTGCCAATGGATTGTTTTTTCTTCTTGATTTTTAGGGTTTTAAAAAAATGTGACCTGGGTATTAATATTTTGCTATGTTGAAATAGCTTCTGAGTTTTGCTTTCTTTAAACTTCACTTTTTTGTATTACCCAAACTTTTCACATAAAAATGAGTTACCTTTATAATTTAAAACTTTTCCATTTGGGTCAAGAAATAAAAAAAGAACAAAGGCAACTTGTTCTATTTTTAGACTGCTTTAGACTGAACAGGCTTAGGACTGAGAAACAGATCAACTTTTTCCAACCAAGGATGAGACTCACATCCTAACTCACAACAGCTACTGGGGTTCAGTGGCTGCTCCTAACTCTGTAGCAGCACTTTTTCTTCCTGCCTTTTGTACCTGAAATATTTTTCAGTGATTTAAACTGAAGACTGAGAAGAAATCCCTACTCTCTCTTGGAGGGTTAATACTCTTCATCCCCCATCATTTTTCATCTGGCCCCAGACTGAGGCCACACTGGATAGATCTTCTGGCATTGCTCTGGTCCATCCAGGAAAGCAACAGGGGACATAAACAGTAATTTCTACATGTAGGAAATGGAGTAAGATGAAGGCTAAAGTGCTCAGAGCTTGTCCTTCTCTTACTTTCTTGGCCATTCCTTCACCTTCTCTTTGCTGGAAACTTCTTATCGTTCCTCTAAATATTGGAATATCCCAGGGCTCAGTGTGATAGATAATCTCCAAAGATGGCCCTCTCCAATTCCTTCCCTCCTAGTTTGCACATGCCACTCTACCCATAAAGAGGTGGAATCTGTATCCCCTCCTCTTGAATTGGAGCTGGTTGCATGACTTGCTTTGACCAACAGAAGGCAGTTCCTGGCCTAACCTTTGAGAGGCCTGGCAGCATTCTCATTTGCTCGGGGAAAGCCGGCTGCCATGCTGTAACAAAGCTTGAGCTGGACTCCTGAATGAGGAACAATCACAGAGAGAGAAGGCACAAGGAGGATGCCAAAGCACCTGACATGAGAGTGAAGGCTTCCTGGGTCTCCTAGCGCAGCCCAGCCACCCCACTGATGCCACATGGAGTACACTGGAGCAGCCGCTGCCTGCTCAAATTCCTGACGCACAGGATTGTGAGACACGATAGACTGATGTTTTGAGCCACTAAGTTTCAGGGTGGTGTGTCACTCAGCAACAAATAACTAAAATACTCAGTCCTCCGACATCTTTTCTCATCCACCCCCACCCCCTGCTTAGGTGACCCCAGCCAGTCCGGTTGCTAAACCAGTTTACATGCTGATGACTCCAGCTCCAAACTCTCCCCAAATCGCTAGACTCAGAACTTCTGAGAACTTCTTTCTCAGTCTCTACTTGTATGACTAATAAGCATCTCAAACGGGAAAGGAACTCTTGATCATCCCCGTAGGGAGCTAAATCTTTGCCATCTCAGCAAATGACAAATCTAGACTTCTAGTTGCATAAGGCAAAAATCTGGGAATCACTCCTGCTTCTGCTGACTTTCACACTCCGTGTCCAATCCTTCAGTAGATCACATTGGCTCTATTTCCAAAATACATGTAGAATCTGACCACTTCTAACCAGCTCCATCACCATTACCCTGATCTAACCCATTATTCCTTGCTTGGATTATTGCAATAGCTTCCTAACTGCCTTCTCTGCTTCCACCCTCGCCTCCCCACTGCTCCATTCTCACCGCCCTCCCTGCTCCATTCTCGCCCCAGTAGCAGCCAGAGTGCCCCTTTCCAAAAGTTTCAGTCAAAGCAGATCACTTCTGTGCTCAAAACCCTCCTGTGGCTTCCCAATAGCAGAGTAGAATCCAAACGCCTAAATGTTTCGTAAAAATATTCTGTGATAAACATAGTGGAAAAGAATATTAAAAAAAGAATGTAAATGTTTTGTAAATCATATATCCAATAAGGGTCTTGTGTATAGAATATATAAAGAACTATTACGGGCTTCCCTGGTGGCGCAGTGGTTAAGAACCTGCCTGCCAATTCAGGGCGCACGGGTTCGAGCCTTGGTCAGGGAAGATCCCACATGCCGCGAAGCAACTAAGCCCGTGTGCCTATGAGCCACAATTACTGAAGCCCGTGTGCCTAGAGCCCGTGCTCCACGACAAGAGAAGCCACCGCAATGAGAAGCCCGTGCACCGCAATGAAGAGTAGCCCCCGCTCGCTGCAACTACAGAAAGCCCGTGTGCAGCAATGAAGACCCAACGCAGCCAAAAATAAATAAACAAAAATTAAAAAGAAAAAAGACCACATATTGTATGATTCCATTTGTATGAAATGTCCAGAATATGCAAATCTATAGAGTTAGAAAGTAGATTAGTGGTTGCCTAGGGCTGGGGGAGGGGAGTGGAGTGGAGAACTAGAGCTAACACATGTGGGGTTTCTTTTTAGGGTAATGAAAATGTTCTAAAATTGATTGTGGTGATAGTTGCACAACTCCATGAATATACTGAAAGCTATTACTTACACACTTTAAATGGGTGAATCTAATGGTGTGTGAATTTATATTTCAATAAAGCTGTTTCCAAAGAAAAATCCCAAGTCTTCCTATGGCCTCTCAAGTCTTCCACTATGTGAGCTCATCTCTCTCCATTTTTTTCTTGCTCACTCTGCACCAAGCACTCTGGCCTCCTTCATGTCCTCTAGACTCACCAAATACATTCCCAGCTCAAGCCAGGGCTACGGCTCATGGTTGGGCAGTTTGTGCACTGAACAAAAAGCCCCCGGCTGAAGGTACAAGTGAGAACTGCCATCCAGGCTTCTGCTTGCCTAGACAGGGACCAGGGCTGCACCCTCTCAGAGGGGTTACCTTTTCTAATCAGCACACATGACCATGCTCAGGGCTTCTGTACATACTGTTCCCTCTACTTCAACCCTTCGCCCACAAATCCACATAACTCACATTTATTCAGTTCTCTGCTCAAATGTCATCAGAGAGGCCTCCCCTGACCACCTGTGGTAGCACTTCCCTCTACCCCATGCTCTAACTCTTCACCCTCCTTTATTTTACTTCATATAACTTATTGCCACTGGATAGATTACGTATTGATGTATGTTTTGGTTACACCTGTCTCCATCCACTAGAATGGAAGCCACAGGAGAACAGGAACTTCGTTTAGTTTATTGCTGTATCCCCAGTTCCTGGAATAAGGTCTAGCATAGTAGGTGCTCAATAAATATTTCTTAAGTACATACATAAATGAAGTAAAAATCAAGTGATCATCAAAGGCTTAATCATGGACCAGTCTGAGCCCATTCTAGGTGAAGAGAAGGTGTGGTTTTCAGCAGAGACTGGATGGATTGTATCACAAGGAAAAGTAGCAGCGTGTGGTACCTAAGTCTCAGGGGCTGAGCTCATACACGAGACCAGGCACTATTGATCAAAATGTACACCTGGGACTTCCCTGGTGGCTCAGTGGATAAGAATCCGCCTGCCAGTGCAGGGGACACGGGTTCGAGCCCTGGTCTGGGAAGACCACACATGCCGTGGAGCAACTAAGCCCGTGCACCACAACTACTGAGCCTGCACTCTACAGCCCACAAGCCACAACTACTGAAGCCCACGTGCCACAGTTACTGAAGCCCACGCATCTAGAGCCCGTGCTCCGCCACAAGAGAAGCCACCACAATGAGAAGCCCGTGCACCACAACCAAGTGTAGCCCCCCTTCACCGCAACTAGAGAAAGCCCGCGTGCAGCAATGAAGACCCAACGCAGCCAAAAATTAAAAAAATAAATAAAAATGTAGACCTGAGTGGGGTGAGAGCCAGCGCTCGGGGAGGAGTAAGAGAAGACTTACCTCTTCTTTAGTGTAGTACTTCAGGAGGCCTTCTCTTGCCAGGAGGACAAACCTCCTTCTCAGGAACTGTGCGTTGTCCCTTCCTCGCTTCCATAGGAACCCTTCTCGGTTACCTTCCACCAAGGATGAGAAAGAGTGAACACTCACAGCTTCAAGACAAACAAGCAACTCATGAACCCCATACCACATGGTCTCAGGGGTGGAATGAACCTCCCACCCGCTGCTAAAATGTCTAGGATCTAATTTAGCTATTTCAGCTGCAGGACATGGGGGTCCTGTCTGGGGCCAAATCTGCAATGTTGTACGATTTCAGTTGGGCTCCCCTCAACTTTCTTCCTTGGCTGTTTCCTAAGAAGACATAGTAAACTCTTAAGTGGGCTAAATCCTAAGAAACTGGATTGATTCTGAAGGAGGCCCAACTTCACATTGACATCAGCCTAATGAAACTCTCCAGAGTGTGGGAATAATGAGTGACCTCTGGGCTCCTGCTGGTAGATGAATACTCTGTGCTCCTGGCCACTAGGAGAGCTAAGCACTGGCGGCCTCTGGTCCTCAAAGAGCAGTTTTGTATACTTTGCTCTCTGGGTCAGTGTCAGCTTGGACTCAGAGCAGCAGGGCAGAAACTGCCACAGGTTCAGGGCCACCGACGAGGTTGTGCCCTGCACAAAGGCGGGAAGGGAGGTGAAATCCAGTCCGTGCACCTTCCCAAGGCTTGTGCCACACCAGGGGCTACATTAGCCAGAAGCAGGGTGTCTATTTCTTCCTGGTCTGCCCGGTGGGTGAGTCTTTTTGCAATTTATACTGAAGCCCCTTACACCCTGTGGCCCTGCAAGGACCTGAGACGGATGTGTTTCTCGGCCACTCAGACCATAAAACCCCACCAGCCGATGTGTTGCTATTTCAGAGACAGAGGAACCCACACCTTGGCCTCTGTGGCCAGAGCAAGGGTGGCAGGTGTATCTCTGCTGACCTTGTTCCTAATACTCAGGCACTTTGTTTTCTAGAACTCATCAGAACTAGCCCTCAAAAGATGATGAAAATAACTTTACCTGGGGGTGAGATTGTTTTCCCCTCAGCCGTAAACTCCTGTCTCTCATACTTTGCTCGAATCCATTGTTCCTTTAAGACCCTAAAAAGAGAGAATGTTTAGTCAGCTGTGTCTATGCATCCTCTTCCCATGGCAACTTTCTGAGACCCCGCAGCTGAGGATGGGAACATCACAGCAGCTGCCTGGCTGCCTGCTCAGGCTAGCCAGGGATTCTCTGCCTGGGTACTATTAACATTTGGGACCGGGTAATTCTCAGTGGTGGGGGGATGTCTCGTGCTTTGTAGGATGTTTAGCAGTATCTCTGCTAATCCTCCACCCCCTCGATGCCAGTGGCACCCCCTCCCCAGTTGTGACACCCCAAAATGTCTTCAGACATTGCCAGTGTCTCCCCAGGGGGAAATATCTCCCCCAGTGGGCTATATGCACACCACTATACTATTCCAACCTCAGCCTCAGCCCTCTAGGTCAATGAGACAGATAACAGCTCCCCTGGACCATCTACTCTGCCATATCCCACTGCGTGTTCATGAGCTTAAGCCAGGAGAGTCCAAGAGCCTCTTCCTGTGGCCCACCCATGAGATCTGAGCATGCTACACTGGACAGAGCAGTGGTCTTAGGGTCTGACCACCTGGGATCTGGTCTCATTCTACCATTTATCCACTGTGTGACCAAGGGCAAGTTACTTAACTCCTCTGAACTTGGGGAGTATGCCAATAATATTATACCTACCTACCCCCGAGGGTTGTTGAGAGGTTTAAATGCATACAAAGTGGCTTGTACTGTGCAGAGCACATAGTAGGTGCTTAGGTGGGGCCTAAGCAGCTGCTTTGGAGCAACACTGAGCTCAGGTGGGACAGCTCAGGTGGGACTCTGTAGAAAGTATAATAGCTGAAACACATTTGTTCTGCTAAAATACCGGCGGCTTCTTAATCAAGTTAGTCATCACCTGTAGGCTATGAGACCATCAAGTCAAAGGGACAGATCCTAAAGAAAATGCCCCATTTCACAGCTGTGGAAACTGAGTCCCAGAGGGGGCAAGTGACAACCCAAGCTATGAAGGTGGAGAGGGGCTTTCATCAGGTCTGTGTGTTCTCCATGACAGTACCAAATGTTTTCCTGGCTCCACCTGCTGGGCATGTCTGTAGAAGAGACCACCACACAGGAGATGGGGTAGTGGTGGGAGGGGTGGGACTAGGAAATCACCCACTCACATGCAGTCGCTGGCCTTGGGGATATAGTAGAAAGCAGGGACTCTGGCTTCATACTTGGCCTTCACTCGGAGGTTTCCGTTGTGGGTCATAAACTGCAAGACAACAGCAACTTGGGGTAATGTTAGAACTTGAAAAAACGTGAAATGAAACCATGGTCTACCCTGAAGGCCACTGTTCTCACTGGCTCCTGGGCTGAGTCAGGAGACACTCCTCCCAGAGTCTGACACATTTCCCCTCCTCCCCGCCACACCACCCAGCTTGGTCATCTGTGCTGCTGGGAAGCCCCAACCTGGAGCAATGAGGTGCTGTAACAACCATGCTTCATACAGGCAGAGCACTTTACAGCTCTCCTGCATTAGTTCATTCGATCCGCTCAACCATTGTAATATTACCATCCCCGTTTTAGACGTGAGGACACTGAGGCTCAGAGAGGTTAGGTGACTTACCCAAGGTGACACAGCTAGTCAGTGGAGAGCTGGGATTTGAACCCAGACCTGTCTAACTCCATAGCTCATGTTCTTTCTCCCACCCCCTCCACAGATGGCCAGGACCACCAGCAGCAGTCCCTGCAAGTCCGCAGGAGATAGATGGAGCTGGAGGATGGAAGAAGTTCAGTGCTCGCCCCATAGAGTATGTAGGTCAGGAAGATCACTGGGGGCCTTTGGCACCCAAGAGACCCAGAGGCAGATGTGCCAGGAGTGGCCCTGGCCAACAGCACTCAGTAACAGCAGTGGCATATCTGGGGTGAGGGCATGTGTGGAACAAACATCAGGTTTTTAATCCACATCCCTTGGGCAGTGTGAACCCTCTTCTCCCCTTCCCCAGTGACCACTTGGCTGTGTCGCAGGATATGCATGGGCTTTGGATCTCAACAGAGCAGGGTTCGTATCCCAGCTGTGCCATTTATTCACTGAGTGACGCTTGGGCAATACTTAAGCCCCTGAGCTTCAGGGATCTCACCCACGAAGATGAAGAAGATATAACAGGGAAGTGATGAGGCACAAAGTAAACGACCCTCAGGTTTAGGTGCTGGTTTCCAGTCTTTCTCCTGCACTAGAATGTAAGCTCCACGTGAGCAGAGACTTTATCTTGTTCACTGCTCTCTCCTATACCCAGCATCTGTAGGCTTACCGTAACGTGTGGAATAAATGAGTAAAGTATCTAGCCCAGTGGTCTAGCACAGTGCATGGCACAGATGGGTATTCAGTACACATGGGTCTGCTTCCCCAGTAGTCCTCGAAATCCTCAGCTAGCCAGCCCAGTTTAGTACTGCCTGCTCTCTGAAGGTTTTTTCTGGCCAGAATGGTGTTATCTGGGCTGCAGGTGTCCTCCATCTCTGCAGGTCAGGAGAGAAAAGTGGTCCCCTCCCTGGCTAGGGGGACTGCAGGAGGACTGTGAACCATGAACCAGGATACTTCTGTTCTAGTCCAGGATTTCAGCTACTGAGAACAGCAGCTGTTAACTGACTATTTACTTTGTACCTGCCTTGAGCCTGCATTGAATCCTTACAGCAGCCCTATGAAGGGGTAGTGGTATCTTTATAATACAGATGTGGAAAGGGTTCACAACTAGCGTTAAATAGCAGGCTCAGGGCCTCAGAGCTAGTAAGTAAGCAAGTAATGGAGCTAGGATTTGAACTCAGGGCCTCGTCTAAGGCAAGTCTAATTGGCTCCTTATTGCCCGTCTCTTGGCCTCAGCTTCCTTCCTTGTAGAATGGGAGCGCCCTGACCACTGCCTCCACCCCAGGTCTGCTGTTCCAATGCTCTCCACCTGTGCCCCTTGCTACCTCCACAATACTGTCGTCCCAGAAGTCAAGTCTCACAGATTTCACTTTGCTGATGTCTGGGAAGTTGCGGTGGACTCCGGAGCAGTTCAGACAGATGAAGATGCCCAGCTTGTAAGAGGCCCAGTCGGGATCTGCGGGGCAAGAGGACAGGAGGGGAGCTGGGTGAAGAAACCAGGGTTGGGCAGGGGGCGCCGGGAGAGGCAGGGCTTGGCAGTTAGCCTGGGGAGGTGTCCAGCTCAGCCCATGCCTTCTCTCTTAGCCTCCCCGCCTTGGATGAACAAAGATCAGCATGAAAGCCTCTGGTCAGCCCACTGGCCCTGGCGCGGCGGCGGCCAGGATGAAGATCTTGTAAGGAGTCCCGAGGATGGGGGCGAGAGGCTGAGGCGGGCGCGATGTGGAAGTGTCAGGACTCCGAGGAACCTAGAGGAGAGCGCGGAGGGAGGGACCGGCACCGAGGCGCCTGGCTGGGGAGCTGCGGGTGGGGATGTCGGAGTCAGGGACGCTCGGGGTCCACAGGGTCGGAGTGCTGTGGAGCAGGAACGTGGGAGGACCCCGGGGACGTCCGGGGCGGGTGGGGAAGGGTCACTGGACCATCAGGGCAGAACTGGGTCCGGGGTCTGGGATCCCTGGTGTGTAGGATGTGTGGATCCGAGGGTGTGGGAAGTGGCTGGGTCCGGAATGAAGACGTCAAGGACCGTGGTCCGGGTGGGTAGGGTGTCTGGCAGGGGAGGTGAGTAGAATGGTCAGGGCACCCGGGGCCGGGATCTAGTGTCGAGGTCCAGAGTGGGGAGAACAGGCGGCCCGGGTTCGAGTGGAAGCGGTACCGGCCGAGGAGAGGGCTGCCGGAGGCCCGGGCCCGAAGGTGATATAAGGGCCACGCGCGGATCCAGCGGGAGTCCTGGACCGGCCCGGGCCTGAAGGGAGGGGAGGGGGCCGGCGGGCCGGGGGCCCGTCCCACGTTCCGGACTGCACGCGCCGCCGCGCCCTTACCCGCCTCCCCGCAGTCGGCGCAGTGCGCGTTGCCAGTGCCCGCCGCCTGCAGCAGCTCCAGCAGCCGCTTCTTGTTCCGCTCGCGGTCGCCCATGGCCGGCCCCGCGGGCTCAGCAGGGCTCAGTCCGGCCGCCCCCCGGCCTGCGGCCGCCCATTGCCAGCGCCTTCGCCCGCAGGTGGAGCGGGACGCAAACCCGGCGCCTCCAGCCCGCCCGCGCCGCCAGTCCCGCCCCCCAGGACTTTAAGCCCCGCCCCTCCTGGACTTTCTGTCCCGCCCCCGGCGCGTCCAGTTCGCGGACTGCGTTCCTCTCTAAGGCGCACGCCCGCCCGGCAGGGACGCAGCGCAGGGCTTGGAGTCGGTCACCCTGGACCGAGGTCAAATCCTGGCCCGCCACTGGCTAGCGTTGTGACTGTGGACAACCTGGTCAACCTCTCTGGGCCTCAGTTTACACCCTTGTAAAAGAGGAATAAGGGCATATGTCCTTGACAAATTAAAAAGGATCTAACTTCTGTTAAAGCGTTCTCCTGATGTATTATAGATCCTACAACTACTCAGAGACTTAGAGACATTCAAATGCCACCTCCTCAGGAAGCCCTCTTTGATACCTAGCCTGGAGTAATCTCTCCAGCTTCTGGTCTTGCTAGAATACCAACCGTTATTGGATCCATTTCTCCCTTTGGCCCTGAGCATTTTCTACCGATCTTGCATTACAGTTATTTATATATTTATGTTAATTCCTCCTGCACTCCCAACACACACACATGCGCACACTAGATACTTTGATGTCAGAAGATTTACTTCTGTATCCCACACAGCTCCTAGAAAGAGTACCTGCACATTTTTAGAAGTCTAATAAATAGTCGCATGACTGTGTTCCCCAGGAAGTGTGGCTTCATCAATAGGGACACCGCTGGGCATTTCTATCTGTGAAGTTCCATCACCGTGAGGTGTGGGCAGGGCTTAGGTGGTCTTGAATCTGGGCATTTCCTGAATTTCCCCCTCCCCCATGTCTGTCCCTCTTTGACACCATCCTCAGTGACCCACAGACTCCTGGTAAGGCTTACACTGTGCACACTTGCCATCCCCTCTGTAGGCAAATATCTGTCATATGCATAAGGCTTAATGCACATCATCTTAGGTTTCCATTCTGGTGGGATTTAGCTGATCTGCCAGCATCCCCAATTCAACACACATGCATATACACATGCGAACACATAGGGCAGCATGGTATAATGGAATGAATTCAGGAATCCAGACTTTGAATCTTGGCTTCATCACTGACCAGCTGTGTGGCCTTGGGCAAGTTCCTTCACTTCTCTGAGCCTTGGACACCTCATCTGTAAAACGAAGGTTGAGAGATCACCTAATAGGGTCATTGAGATGAGCCAGTACATGGCACACAAAGCCCTCAAAACACAGTGGCTCCCTTGCTTCCCCTGCCCCTCTGGTCAGCTCATGGGATCATCCGTTGGAATGCTCTGTGTCATTTCCCATCTTCCCCAGGGTGGAGGAGGTCAAGCCTCCAGGCTCTGGGGGAAGGGGACATTACCAAGAGTAAGCAGCCAGGAGGGTCTTGACTGTGGGGGTGAGGCCTGGCCTAGGAACCTCTCCGGAGGGACCAGGGAGAGAGCCCGGAGAGGGGTCAGAGGGCATGGGGTTGTTTACCAAACAGGCCGAAAGATGATTCATTTCCGCTGCTTTAGATGAAAAAAGGGACAGAAATAAATCTCCCAGGAGAAATCTGGGAAAGGCAACCTAAGGTATGAAGGCAAGGCGAGGGGGGAAGTGGGGGACGAAGAGGGGACAGGCAAAGGACATCACTTCTCGGCTGCCAGGGCAGAACAGTGATGTTGGGGAGCTTCTTGGGTGCCTTTGCCCCGCTGAGCTGCTCTCTTTGCACCTTGAGATTCAGCGTCCCTCCCTGGAGGTCCCACAAAAGCCAACCCAAGGGAAAATATATCATCTCCTTCAAGGTGAGAAGCAAGAGATTGAGAGGTTCCTTTAGTTTCTTCTCTTCCCATCCTTATTTCTGGAAGTTTCCATTTAATTCTTTTCAAGGGACTTCCCTGGCAGTGTGGTGGTTAAAACTCTGCACTTCCACTGCAGGGGGCGCGGGTTCGATCCCTGGTTGGAGAACTATGATCCAACATGCCGCGGTGTGGCCAAAAAAATAAATAACTGAAACTAAAAACAAAACAAACAAACAAACAAACAAAAAACACCAGAATCTCAAGCCTCAAGGTTTGCCAAAAACAAACAAAAGAAACAAAAACAAACAAAAAGTGGTACTGTTAAACTTTGTTGGTGATGGGTTTCTTTCTTTTTTTTAAAATTTATTTATTATTTAATTTTTGGCTGCGTTGGGTCTTCGTTGCTGCACGCGGGCTTTCTCTAGTTGCCGCGAGCCGGGGCACCTCTTCGTTGCGGTGCGCGGGCTTCTCATTGCGGTGGCTTCTCATTGCGGTGGCTTCTCTTGTTGCCGAGCACGGGCTCTAGGCACGCGGGCTTCAGTAGTTGCGGCACGTGGGCTCAGTAGTTGTGGTGCACGGGCTTAGTTGCTCCGCGGCATGTGGGATCTTCCCGGACCCGGGCTCGAACCTGTGACTCCTGCATTGGCAGGGGGATTCTTAACCACTGAGTTACCAGGGAAGTCCGCATGGTGATGGGTTTCTTTCGTTCCTTCTTTCTTTCTTTGGGGAGAGGGGGAGAGAGAGGGATAATGCTAACTAACAAGTATTGAGTGTTTTTACAGAGACTTTCACACCATTTGATCACACTTGAGTTCCATGACAGCCCTCTGAGAGCAGCCTGTTATCCTCATGGAGGATGAGAGGTTAAGGTCCCCAAAGTCATAGCCAAGCAAAGGTGGGAACAGGGGCCTACATCCAGGTCTCCTATTGTGGTGTCTGGCAAACCCCACAGGACAAGGCTGCTCTCCCTTTAGTCCTCCTCCCATAACTGGATTTTTTTTTTGACTTTTAAAAACATTGTGGCAAAATCTCTATGATAAAATTGGCCATATAGGGGCTTCCCTGGGAGCTCAGTTGTTAAGAATCTGCCTGCCAATGCAGGGGACACAGGTTCGAGCCCTGGTCCAGGAAGATCCCACATGCCACGGAGCAACTAAGCCCATGCGCCACAACTACTGAGCCTGCACTCCAGAGCCCTCGAGCCACAACTACTGAAGCCCGCGTGCCTAGAGCCCGTGCTCTGCAACAAGTGAAGCCACCGCAATGAGAAGCCCACGCACAACAATGAAGACCCAACGCAGCCAAAAAATAAATAAATAAATAAATTTTAAAATTAAAAAAATAAATAAATAAAATTGGCCATTCTAACCATTTTAAAGTGTACAATTCAGTGACATTCATTACATTCACAATGCTGTGCAACCATCACCACTATTTATTTCCAAACCTTTTTCATTGCCACAAAGAGAGACTCTGTAGCCCCCTCGTGGGGACTGGACATGATCAAAGTCTAGCTCAGCTCTGTATTCGGGAACCAGAAGCTGCTTCTAAGGGAAGAACTCTGTGCCAAAGGATGTCTTGACCCAGCGGACACCGAGTACTGGGATCGGGCAGAGGCAGCCTCCCTCGTGGGCTCAGTCCATACAGCAGCTGCTGGGGTGAGGGGGCAGTCGGGCCCTGGGACAGAGTGTCCTCTGTAAATAAAGCTCCCAGGATCCCTCAGAGCACAAACATCAGCCCTGCTCCCGGGGTCACTGTCTCTGTCGAGTTGAGCCCAGCCACAGCAGGACTAGAAGAAAACCTTCAACCACATTCCCAGCTCTGGACTGGGCTCAAGATCCCCACAGAATACACCACAACCCCTTGGAAATTTTAAATAATTACGTTTATTAGTTACAGAATTTTTAAAACTATAATTATAGGAAATTTGGAAAATACAGTAAAGAAGAAAGAAAACACCACCCACAGTTATGGCTACCATTTATTCAGGGATTGCTGTATGTCAGGCCCCTTATGGACATTATTCCATTTGCTCTTCAATAAAACCCTGAGGTGTAGATTATTTTTATGCCCATTTTACAGATGAGGCAACTGAGGCCCCGAGAGAGAATCTAAGTGAATTTGTCCACAGTTACACAACTGAGATGATACATACTGGATGATACAGAGTACTGGAGCTGGGATTCAAACCCAAGTTCATCTTGAGCCCTTTTCAACAAAATATTATGTTGAAATGTATAAAGTTGACTTACAAAAGTAGTAATGTCATGCAGTTCAACCTAATGGTGTTTTTTTAATGGTCCTACCACTAATATTGATTAATATTTCATAAATTTCCTTCTGGTCTTTTATACATCTTTTGATCATTGGGACCATATTTTTCATACAATTTTATATCCTTTTAAAAATTTTTTGGGGGCTTCCCTGGTGGCGCAGTGGTTGAGAATCTGCCTGCCAATGCAGGGGACATGGGTTCGAGCCCTGGTCTGGGAAGATCCCACATGCCGCGGAGCAACTAGGCCCGTGAGCCACAACTACTGAGCCTACGTGTCTGGAGCCTGTGCTCCGCAACAAGAGAGGCCGCGATAGTGAGAGACCCGCACACCGCAATGAAGAGTGGCCCCCGCTTGCCACAACTAGAGAAAGCCCTCGCATAGAAACGAAGACCCAACACAGTCAAAAATAAAAATAAATAAATAAATAAAAATTAAAAAAAAATTCAAAACAAGAATATTTTTTAAAAAATTTCTTTACATTATATTTCTTATCATATTACTATAGGTGCTTCATGACATTTTTTTAAACATCTTTATTGGAGTATAATTGCTTTACAATGTTGTGTTAGTTTCTGCTATGTAACAAAGTGAATCAGCTATATGTATACATATATCCCCATATCCCCTCCCTCTTGCATCTCCCTCCCACCCTCCCTATCCCACCCCTCTAGGTGGTCACAAGCACCGAGCTAATCTCCCTGTGCTATGCAGCTGCTTCCCACTAGCTATCTATTTTACATTTGGTAGTGTATATATGTCAGTGCTACTCTCTCACTTCGTCGCAGCTTACCCTTCCCCTTCCCCATGTCCTCAAGTCCATTCTCTACGCATGACATCATTTTAATAGCTATGTAATTGTCCATGTGGGTATATATATTTCTTTGTTGTTGGATACATAGATGGTGACTGATTTTTCACTGTTATACATAACATCGTAGTGAGTAACTTTGTGCCCAAAGCCTTTTCCCTCTTTAACACTGTATTTTCCCTCTTTAACACAGTATTTTCCCTCTTTAACACTGTATTTTCAAGCACCACAATCTACTGTAGTTGGTCTCCCTCACTCATCTAAGCTTCGTGAAGACAGGGCCAGGTCAGTGTGTCCTCCGTTTTATCCCCGGCAACTGTCTGCAATAACACAGGGATTCGATAAATATGTTTGAAATAAATGAAGAAATGAGTGGGGGTAAAAAATAATAAACAATAAATGAGAGGACTTGAGGTCACAAAAGTGTTTTCCTTTCTTTTAAAAAATTTTTAAAAAAATTTTTATTGGAGTATAGCTGATTTACAATGTTGTGTTAGTTTCAGTTGTACAGCAAAGTGAATCAGTTATATGTATACATACATCCACTCTTTTTTTAGATTCTTTTCCCCTATAGGCCATTACAGAGTATTGAGTTCCCTGTTCTATACAGTAGGTTCTTATTAGTTATCTATTTTATATATGTAGTGTGTATATGTCAATCCCAATCTCCCAGTTTATCCCTCCCCCCCTTATCCCCTGGTAACCATAAGTTTGTTTTCTACATCAGTGACTCTACTTCTGTTTTGTAAATAAGTTCATTTATATGATTTTTTTAGATTCCACATATAAGCGATATCATACGATATTTGTCTTTCGGTGTCTATGTCTTACTTCACTCAGTATGACAATCTCTAAGCCCATCCATGTTCCTGCAAATGGCATTATTTTGTTCTTTTTTACGTCTGAGTAATATTCCATTGTATATATGTACCACATCTTCTTTACCCATTCCTCTGTTGATGGACATTTAGGTTGCTCTTTTTAAAAAATTTTTTAAAAATTGAAGTATAGTTGGTTTACAATATCGTGTTAGTTTCAGGTGTACAGCACAGCAATTCATTTATAAATATATGTAAGTAAATATATATATATGTTCTTTTTCAGATTCTTTTCCCTTATAAGTTATTACAAAATATTGAATATAGTTCCTGTGCTATGCAGTAGGTCCTTGTTGGAAGTGTTTTCCTTTCTGAAGGAAAGAAATAACAGGCAGGCATGTGTAACAGGGGAAGCTCAAACAGTCATGCAGAAGAATCCGATGGAATTCACCTATTTGTCTATTTATTTATTTAAAAGTTTTATTATGTATTTATTTATTTATTTTATTTGTGGCCCCTTTAGGTCTTTGTTGCTGCATGCGCGCTTTCTCTAGCTGCGTCAAGCAGGGGCTACTCTTCGTTGAAGTGCATGGGCTTCTCGTTGCAGTGGCTTCTCTTGTTGTGGAGCAGGGGCTCCTCTTGTTGTGGGGCAGGGGCTCTAGGCGCGAGGGCTCAGTAGTTGTGGCACACGGACTTAGTTGCTCCGCGGCATGTGGGATCTTCCCAGACCAGGGATCAAACCCGTGTCTCCTGCATTGGCAGGTGGATTCTTAACCACTGTGCCACCAGGGAAGTCCCCCACTGGTGTCTTTTAGTGAGTAGATGTTCTTAACTTAAATGAGATCCAATTTATTCATTTTTTTTTCCTTTACGGTTAATGCTTTTCATTTCCTATTTTAGAAATATTTGCCTATGTCAAGATCATGAAGTTATGGAGCATGAATTTTTAATAATTTTCCTAAAGAAAATTAACCTTTGGAATATTACATATGCGATCATTCATTAATTTTTTTAACAATCACTTAAGGAATCCCCATGTGTGCCAGGCGATGTGCTGGGTATTATAAGGGATATAATTATGGCTTGAATCCCTCTTGCACTCTAGACGGATCTAAAGTGGCTCGGAGAGGTGATGTCACTTGCCCCAGTTCACACTGCTGCTGTGCTGGGTTAAAACAGGGTTAAAACACAGGACTGACTGATTCCAGAGTCTGAGCATACCATGAGCTCCTCTGTCTCCAGGACTGTTGAGCCACCAGGAATGGATTTTTGACATATTCTAGTTGGTAGTTTCCCGGTCACCTTGGGAAAATGTAGAGTCAAATAAGGAGACAAAAACACACGGTCAAAAGCAAAAAAAAAACCCCAAAACCTTACAGTTCACGTTTGCCTGTACTATGAGGGAGATGTGAGTCACGTGCTTGAGAGAAGGGAGAGGATGCCTTTGGCTCAGGATAATGGAAGGCTTCTCAGTGTACCCTTGTTGGCCCTGAAAAGGTGAGCAGAATTCAGGTCATTTTAGGGACAGAGCATCCTAGGGAAAGGGACCAGCAGGCACAAAGGCGCAGAGGAGAGATGCCCAGAACATCTCCTGAGTGGGTATCTTAATCAGGAAGTGATCAGCTCCAAGTAACAGAATACTGATCGAAAGTGCCTGAAACAAGGTCAGTTATTCCCTCACTGAACCATAAGTCTGCAGGTAGGTGGTTTCAAGGGTTTGTCCCGCAGCTAAACAATGTTATCAAGGCCTGTTCTTCTAGCCCTTGTCAGCATTGCCTGTCCACGGAGAGACAGCTGCTCCTCTGAGTTCATCCTCCCACCACCAGAGCCACAAGAAGAAAAGGGAGGTGCCTGCTTCCCCTCCCACACCCCCTCCCACTCTTGATCAGGGTATAAAATCTTTCCCACTTAGGTCCCAAACAGAACCACACCTACTTTTTTTTTTTTTTTGCCAGTGCTCGGCTTGCGTGCGGGATCTTAGTTTCCCAGACCGACAGGGAATTCCCGCACACCCACTCTTATCTTAATCTTTAGTAAAGGGAAATAGGATTCCCATAACTGGTTCACCTTCCCGGGCATCGCCACTGGCAGGGATCTGTTAGGAAGGAGGAGAGGCAGCATGTGGGTGCCTGGCGGTGAGCAGACAGAAACAGCTGGAAGAGCAAGGTGAGGCCGGAGTTGGAGGTTTAGTCAGCACTGGGGCCAGGACAGGGAGGGTGTGTGTAAGGACAGGGATGGGGTTAGGCTGACGGAAAGCTGAGAAATCAGGTGGTGCAGGGTTATTGCAGGAGCCCAATGGAGACAATGAGGCTCTGACTGAAGTGGCCACAGGGAGAGGTAAAAAGACGTTTTGCAGGTAAGGCTGATAGAATTTCATGTGTTTTAAACTGCAAGATGCCACACAGTAGTGAGTCATGAAATTAATATCAATTTAGTGGTTCCAATTAACCCACTTTTTTTTTTTTTTGAATCTTGTCCCCCCTCAGTATTCTACGTCTTTTGTCTCTTTTTTAACTTGACTTTGTCCTGTTTCCTTTTAAATCTCTCTGAACATTGCTTCTCCGTCTTTTGGGGAATCCTCTACTCGCACCCAATGCTCGTGCTCCCAGGGTTCTCTCCTGGACTCCCTGTGCTTTCCTCACACCGCCCCTCTCCCTGGCTCAGCCAGGCATTCTCCCGGGATAAAGTGCCATTTCCTTATGGCACAGCCTAGTCCTCTCCCTTACATATCTAACCATCTACTGGACATCTCCACCCAGTGTCCTGTGGGTTAAAGACAGATCAGTGTTAAAAAAAAAAACAACAGATCAGTGTTTTTTAAAAGTTGAAATACACACAAACTGAAATACAGTAGAAAATGTCAAGGTGCATCCTATGTAAAAACACAAATATTTTCTTTCTCGCTCTTTCTTAAAATTTTAAAATATTTATGTATTTGTGTTGTTTTGTTTTGTTTTGTTTTGGCTGTGTTGGGTCTTCATTGCTGTGCGCGGCTTCCTCTAGTTGCGGCGAGCGGGGGCTACTCTTCCTTGCAGTGTGCAGACTTCTCATTGCGGTGGCTTCTCTTGTTGCAGAGCTCGGGCTCTAGGCACGCAGGTTTCAGTAGTTGCAGCATGTGGGCTCCGTAGTTGTGGCTCATGGGCTCTAGAGCGCAGGATCAGTAGTTGTGGCGTGTGGGCTTAGTTGCTCCACGGCATGTGGGATCTTCCTGGGCCAGGGCTCGAACCCGTGTCCCATTGGCAGGCAGATTCTTAACCACTGCACCACCAGGGAAGCCCCTGTCTCTTTTTTTAAATAGACGTATAGTTGATTTACTATGCTGTGTTAGTTTCAGGCGTACAGCAAAGTGATTCAGTTAAAATATATATGTTCTTTTTCAGATTCTTTTCCATTATAGGTTATTACAAAATACTGAGTATAGTTCCCTGTGCTATACAGTAGGTCCTTGTTGGTACAAGTATTTTTAAATGAAGCTT
The DNA here is from genome assembly GCF_965194825.1 of Balaenoptera physalus. Classification (NCBI taxonomy): domain Eukaryota; kingdom Metazoa; phylum Chordata; class Mammalia; order Artiodactyla; family Balaenopteridae; genus Balaenoptera; species Balaenoptera physalus. The sequence goes on from NC_138901.1 coordinate 46,872,609, forward strand.
TTGTTTCACACGTACATCATCAATGTGTCCTGGGTCACATTCAAAAAAGTTTTGAAAACATAGGAACTAGATAACGGGCTAGATGCAGGCATGGGAAGGGCCAGGGCCATCTGCATCTGGGCAGCGAAAACAGGGAAGTGAGGAGCTGGTTTCTGGGAAGATGATGACTTTCACTTTGAACCCACTGGTTCTGATTTACAGTAAATCACGCATAGTGGTTGCCTCTTACTACTTCCAGGCTCTTGTCAAAGTAATTCTGAATGAATGCTCTGAGGAATGAGGGAGTTTCCCCTCAAGGTCATTAATAATCAGCTCCAAAGAAGAGATGAAACTTTAATAGGGGAAGTAACATTTACTGCACACTTATTCTATGCCAGGCTCTCCGCATCCAGTCTCTAACGAGAAATCCTCTCAGCAGGATTTCCTGGCGGTGTGAGGCAGGTACCATTATCTCCACTTCACAAATGAGGAAGCTGAGGTTCAGAGGGGATGAGAAACTGTCTAAGGTTGTGCAGGTAGCAAGTCATTTGTTATATCTTGCCAGTGAACCACAGCATCTCAGAAAGCATCAATCACCAGCGTTCCTTATGGCCTCGTGTATTGGTTTTCTAGGGCTGCTGTAACAAATCACCACAAACTGGGCAGCTTAAAACAACAGAAATGTATTCTCTCACAGTTCTGGAGCCCAGAAGCCTGAAATCAAGATGCAAGCAGGGTTGGTTCCTTCTGCAGGCAAATCTGTACCATGCCTGTCTCCCAGCTTGTGGTGTGTGCGACCTGCTGATGATCCTTGGCCTTGGCTTGTGGATGCATCATTCTAAGCTCCGCCTCCATTTTCACCTGCATTCACAGGGTCGTCTTCTTATAAGGACACCAGTCATATCGGATTAGCTGCCCCCCACCCCCTGTAGTGTGACGGCATTTTCATCTTAACTGATTATGTTTGCAATGACCCTCTTTCCAAATAAGGCCACCATCTTTTTTGAGGGATACATTTCAACTCATTAACACCTCATTAAGTGGAATAAACCTTGGAGTTAAAAGGAAATTATTTCCCATTGATTTGGAGAACTTTGCACAAAAAGTTGGCTTTATTTTGTGTTGGATTCCTAAGTTCCGCAGAAATTGGCAAGAATCCTAGAATTCTCATGAGTACTTATAACTGGTCACATCTCCACTACCTCCTGGACAGTAGCTACACAGACACTGCTGCCTCATAAAAACGCAAACACACCATCTTTCCCTCCCAAAGCCACCGCCCTCCTGACTTCCCTGTTTTTCACAAAATTAGCTAAAGTCGTCCTATCTTTCTTGAAAGAACCCAGAGTCAGCAACAGAGACATCAATGGTTTAATGGATAAGGGATCTTACACATCTGAAGCAAAAGTGTTCTGGAGCGGCAACACATGGTGCAGGGCAGGACATGATAGCAGTCTTCATTGGGAGTGGGGGGAGAGGTTACCAGTTATAGAGGGAAATGACATCAGGTGGGTACATTGGTTACCAGGGAAACCAGCAGAGGAGCACAGCCCCTCACTGCCCCTTTGATAAACTATCCCAGTGGAGATGTTCTGGGCTATAGATTAGAAAAATCACTAGCTGGGGCCGGGGGCAAGTACAAAGGCATTTACTGATTAGGCTCTATGATTAGGAGCGAAGGTCAGCCACCTGAGTAGGGTGTAGGAGAAGCAGGGACTGTTCCAGCAGGGGATGTACAGAGAGCAAGAGAACAGCCATCCTGAGTGGCCTGATCACACAACCTCCCAGGTTCAATTCCTTATGGTTGCCTGTCCCTTGAGAAGATACACTAGCTTCCAAATACACTTTGCTACCAGGCTCTTTACCTCCAATCCGGCCTCACACTTCGGCATATGCCCCAATTTTTAGAAACACACCTCAGATCTGACTCTACAAAAGCCCCGGTGGTTTCCAGTTACCTCGTGGAACTATTCAACTGCTCCATTCTGCATTCGAGGCCCAGCCAAATTTGGAGCCAGCCTCAGCTCTCTCCATCCCTTCCAAATAGGATACTGTCGAGGCCCAGTGTCAAAGCCACCTCCTCCTACCTCTCCCTTCCTTGAAGGCTGTCTTCACACAGTTCCCTCCTTGAGCTCCTGAAACACCACCTCGCATCTGTCCCAGTTATTCCATTTTACCTGGTGATTTGGTTATGTATGTTCCTGCCTACACTCCCCCACCAGACTCTAGGCAGGGCCCCAATCGGAGCTCATCAATCTGTATGCCTAGATAATAAACCCAGAGAGTCTCCCCAAAGGAGGGATCTTGCCAACTACAGGCTAAAACCCGCCCAGGCGTTCTCTTCCCAGACATTCTGCTCACCGGCAGTCAGGGGCCGGAGAGGGCGAGGCCGTTTCCCGGATGCAGTGGAAGGTGCCTGCGGCGCAGCCGGGGGCTCCGGATCCCGGCACAAATCCGGCCGGCGTCTGCCCAGAGGCGCAGCGGAGCGCCTGCCCACAGCCCAGCGGGAACCGGCTCGGGCCGGCCGGAACGCCGCTTCCGCTGGAACCTTTCTACTGAAAGGCCGGGCGCTTTTGGGTGAGGCACGCAGGAACCGGAAGTTAGTGGAGGAAGACGGGCGCGGGAACCTACTGCTTTAACGTGGAAGATGAACATCCTTAGTCTCCTCTTGGCGGGAGGTAGGGTGCCTGCAATACTAGGTGAATCTCCCGTCTGACATTAGCCCCTGGTCCTGGAGTATTTCCGCCTTGGGTCCCGTGTCTTGGAGTCCCCGCTGAGTTGACGGGGCGGTTCTGGTCGCCGAGCCTAGGAGCGATTGTGCTTTCTTCCCTGGGTTAGGGGTCCACGAGCGACTCCTCGGACTGGGCCGAGGGCGGAGGGTTCAGAGTCTAACGGCTGCTTGCTTGCTTCTGGATGCGTTATTGTCCTGTGGCCGCAATGTCAAAGTTTCCATTGGTTTTACAAAGTTGCTCCTTATATGGTTTTTCTTCTTTGTAGAAATATAGTCATGGTAGAAATCTTGAAAAGTGTACAAAAGAAAATAAAAACCGCCCTTAAATCTACCACTCAGCTAAAACATTTATTATAAACGTATAAAATTTGGTTGTTTTTCTCTTATTTTTGGCTGCGCCATGTGGCTTGCGGGATCTTAGTTCCCCCACCAGGGATTGAACCCTGGCCCTGGCAGTGAAAGCACCAAGTCCTAAACCACTGGACTGCCAGAGAATTCCCTAAAATTTAGTTTTATTTGGTTCCACTGGATGAGAAAGAAACTATTGAAGATAAATATTGTTAAAAAGATCTATTAATTGGAAAAAGATTTCTCTAAGGTTAAAAGTTTCAAAAACGTTAAGCAGTTGAAATCATTTTTTAAATACATGCTTCTTTATGGACATAAAATAAGATTTCTAGGTAGTAAAACCTAGGCGTTATCCATAAAAATCAGAAGATATCTCTTATAGATATGATCCGCTAGTTCTTTCTTTTTGGTTGTGTTGGGTCTTTGTTGCTGCACGTGGGCTTTCTCTAGCTGCAGAGAGCGGGGGCTACTCTCTGTTGCTGTGCCTAGGCTTCTCATTGTGGCGGCTTCTCTTGTTGCGGAGCACGGGCTCTAAGCACGCGGGCTTCAGTAGTTGTGGCACGCGACCTCAGTAGTTGTGGCTCGCGGGCTCTAGAGCGCAGGCTCAGTAGCTGTGGCGCACAGGCCTAGTTGCTCCGCGGCATGTGGGATCTCCCGGACCAAGGCTCGAACCCGTGTCCCCTGCATTGGCAGGCGGATTCTTAACCACTGCGCCATCAGGGAAACCCCACTAGTTGTTAAATTATAGGAAAGTCAATGTCACTTTGCAAAGGCTCTGGTTAGGCCACAACTAATGCTAAAAGGAACTAAGACGTCTCAACTTACATTTTGCTAAAATTTCCTTTTAGGGAGGTGGAGATGTTTTCCAGTTCCATTAGGGTCCTCCTTATTCCAGGCCCTACATAATTCCTGCTGTCGGAAAAAATCCACTGCACCAAAGAAAATTATTCCCCATGTTGATTTTTCTGATGAAAACGCAAAGGAGTCTGGAAAGGCACTTGACAAGCTCTTCTCTTCAGAACAGCAGGCTTCCATCTTGCATGTGTTGAATACAGCGTCTAATAAAGAACTTGAAGCTTTCACATTGCTCCGTGGAAAAAAGTCCCTCAGCATTGTAGAGCACAGAGAAAAGTTTGGGCCATTTCAGAATTTGGAGAGTTTAATGAATGTGCCCTTGTTCCAGTATAAAACCACCATTCAAGTTTGTAACTCCATTCTTAATCCAGAGACTGGAGGGAAAAAAAGGAAGTTACAGGAAAATCGTCTCTTGAGAAAGCTCATCAAACCAGAAATAGGAAGAGAGAGACTTAAGGTATACTCTTTTTTTCTTAATGCGTCTTATACTGCCTAAATATTTGAGAACCAAAGCACTATTCTGAGCACCAAGACGGGGTTCTTCAGGCAGATTATAGTTTAGTTGGTGGGCCCAGAGATACACATATAAATAGATAATCTATTATATGGTTATTCTCAAAGTATGAGATGTACAGGTAGTAAATTGGCAATTTAGAGGAGAGAACTGTGGGTTGGGGAATGTTTACTAGAAGAACTCAGCCTGGATCATGGAGAGAGAACTAGGCTAGCAGGAAGAGGAAGGCATTCTAGGAAGAAAGGACAGTTGATGTAGAGAAGTAGGTCTGGGCAAGACTTATTTAGGAGGAATGTTGAGAAGATATATGGCTGTTTTCCTAGGCTCCTCCTTCATCTCACATGTTAATTCTACTCCTATTACTTCTGACCTGTTTCTTGTGCTTCTTCACTGTGACCTAGATTCTTAATACTTTGTCGTGCAACAGGCACCTAACACAAATCCCCACCTCTAGTCTATAGACGCCTCCCGTCCACCTTCCACACAGCTGTCCATATTCTTTCTGAAATGTATATCTCATGTTACACCTGAATGTTATATGCTTTGGTGGCTCCCTGTAGCTCTCAGGATAAAGGAAGTTACTTTTTGCAGAAATCTGCCTACCCCTCTGCCCTTTTCCCACTTGCACTCTTTATTCCACTGCCTGAGTGAGAGGTGTCAGCCTGTATTTGCAGATATCTGGGTGAAATAACTCCCCGTTTACCACTTTACTCATTCTCCTAGTCCTCCAGTAAGTCTTCCTGACCATTTCTCCTCTCTACAGTGTAACTTGTATGGTGGCATTTCTTATAATATATGGTTATGTCCCTTGTTTCTCAGTATCTGGCACATTCCCCAGCAACATTTGAATATTTGAATGCCTACTTTGAGCTAGGTGCTGAGAACAAGTAAAAGTTCTGTTCAACAAGTAAAAGACTGCTACTGGTTACCTTTTAATAATAATTACTCTTTAACAATTCTTAGTTCATAAACTGTAAATATACTTCTATTACATAATTTGGATTTCTGAGTTTGTATCTTAAATTATATATGTTAAAATGTTTACACTTGTAATTAAACCAGCCTTTTTTGTTTTAGGCGATTAATAGTATTGTATCCATTGTTTCTGGTACTCGAAGAATTGCCTGGGCTCACCTTGATCGTCAATTGGCAGTGCTGGACTGGCAGCAAACTGAATATTGCCGATTGATGAAAGGAACGTACCTATCATCTGCCTACTTAGAAGAGGTAAGGCAGTTGCACCTCCAAAGCCCTACCTGCTAGAGCTTCTTGTGTCGTCTTTTAGTCCTAAAAGGAATGAAATAAGATAGTAAGGATGGGTTTTCTTTTGGTACTTATTATTCACCCATTCCTATGTTTTCCATCACTTACGATTTTTTAAAAATTGAATCATTTATTTCAAGAAATGCCTTATGAATCAAAGGCAGATCCTGAGAAAATCAGTGGTAAAGTATATTACTCTAAATGTTAAGAAACTTCATTACCATAGTTATAAAGCTTACTCTTCAAACGCTATTACTTATTGTCTCATTTAGTCTTCAAAACCTGGTGAGATGGGCAGTAATGATCATCCTGATTATATCTACGAAAACTGGTTCAATCAAGTATATGATGTGATTAGTCAGTTGCAGAGGTGATTGATTCTAGGCTAGTTATTCCAACCATATACTCTACCCTAGAATTTTTTAAAAGCTAAATAAGACAATTTTGTCTAATTTTAAAGCCAATATAGTTTTTAGGAATTATGAAGCCCATTGTACAGATGAAGAAACTAGTAATTAGGAGGATTAACTGACTTGTCTTAGCTCAGCTTGTTCCTGCTAGAAAGAACTTGGCTGTCCTGACCCCTTCATAAAGTGCTTTTTCAATTACTTCAGAATTGTCAGTAGCAATATTATGTAAGTTATATATTTAAAAAATAGAAGTGGGACAGAGAGGGGGCCCAAACAATAAAACTTAATGAATTATTTCTGTTCACTTATTTTATCTTCCCTCCTTCCCTCCCCCCCACCCCAAAAAAAGATTTCTTCAGTTGTTTCAAAGATGCCTAAAGCCGACTTCTATGTTCTGGAGAAAACAGGACCTTCATTTCAGAACTCATCTCTGTTTCCTATACTATTACATTTTCACATCATGGAAGCCATGCTGTATGCCTTGCTGAATACAACTTTTACCCGGGATGGCCGTCATCAGGTGCTGAGCATGAATCGAAATGCAGTGGGGAAGCACTTTGAACTGATGATTGGTGACACACGGACTAGTGGAAAAGAGGTAGTGAAGCAGCTCCTCTCAGAGTCTGTACTGAAAGAAGAGCCTCGGGTATTCTTCCCACCAGATAAGATAGTCCGCTACAGACAGATGTTTTCATCTACTGAACAATACAGGATAGAAGAGTTATATGATTCATTATTACAAGCTATTGCCTTCTATGAACTGGCAGTTTTTAATATTGAATCTTAAAATTCTGAGGTTAGTATGTTACATGTTCTTAATATCATATTAATTTATATTTATTAGGTCTGAAGTTGTAAAACCAACTGTTTTGAACATCCATGTTAATGGAGAAGAAAACATAAGTTTGAGTGTATTTAGATGTTTAAAGTCAGACTTTTGGCTACTGAATGGTTTACACAATAATAAACCAAGGCTAAATCAATAAATATGAGATTCTGTGCCTTTTGGGTTTAAGCGTTAGAAAATAAGATGTTCCCTAAACATCCAAAACAAGAAACAAAGTTATCTTCCTTAAAAGGCAAATGCCATCTATACTAAAGGATTTGCATTATTATCATACTGTTAAAATAGGGAATAATGAATTTTCTGGATGGTGCTCACCGTGGGAATAAAGCTAAATATAATTGATAACACAACTTGTGGAATCCTCTTCTTACTCTGAAAGTACAATGTGGTTTGATGCACTGCCTCCAGAAGGGAGTTTTCATCAGCTCAATCTATTAAGCCCAAAACAAACAAGCTTTGTTTAATAAGCTCATTTTTTTTTTTTTGGCTGCACCACGCAGCATGCAGGATCTTAGTTCCCCAACCAGGGATCGAACCTGTGCCCCCTACAGTGGAAGCACGGAGTCTTAACCACTGGACTGCCAGCGAAGCCCAATAGGCTCATTTTTTTTTCTTTACATTATTTATTTGGTTGCGCCGGGTCTTAGTTGCAGCATGTGGGCTCCTTAGTTGTGGCATGTGAACTCTCAGTTGCAGCATGCATATGGGATCTAGTTCCCTGACCAGGGATCGAACCCAGGCCCCCTCCACTGGGAGTGCGGAGTCTTAAGCACTGTGCCACCAGGGAAGTCCCTAGGCTCATTTTTAAACTTTGAAATATTTTACTTAACAGACCATCTTTTGAGAAAAGTAGCACTTTTTTCCCCACATCTCTCCATTTCCATTAGACTTGCCTTAGTTCAGGCCCTCATTATATCTCACCTATACTGAACCCAAGTCTCTCTGATGTCAAAGCATTAAGTCTTTTCTTTCCTTTAATCTAAAAGTGAAGTATACTTGTTGGGAAAAAAAAAAATTCAAATAATCAGAAATCTATAAAATACATGGAAGTCCTCCCTTCCAGCACCTCCAACTCCCTAGGCAGTTTGATGTACACTCTAAACTTGTGGCCATGCACATGTAAATCTCTACATATGTGACTGTATACGTGAGCATCTCCACCTCGGAACTGTTGTAGATACCTCCAAGTACACGTCTGAAATTCTCTTTCCTCCTGACCATCTCATAATCCATTGTTTTATACTTTAGTAAACAGTTTCACCAACTATTCAATTGTTCATGCCAGATGTGTGGCATTCTACTTCTCACATTTCTGGAAATAGCTGTAGTGAAATGTGTCCAAATTAGACATTTATAGGATGAGATGCTAAGTACTGAAGAGTCATCAAATTTAGTTACTTTTATCACAAAAGTAAATCTTAAGTCTTACAGGAACCTTTAAGAATTGAGAAAATAGGGCTTCCCTGGTGGCGCAGTGGTTGAGAATCTGCCTGCTAATGCAGGGGACACGGGTTCGAGCCCTGGTCCGGGAAGATCCCACATGCTGCGGAGCAACTAGGCCCGTGAGCCACAACTACTGAGCCTGCGCGTCTGGAGCCTGTGCTCCGCAGCAAGAGAGGCCACGATGGTGAGAGGCCCGCGCACCGCGATGAAGAGTGGCCCCCGCTTGCCACAATGAGAGAAAGCCCTAACACAGAAACGAAGACCCAACATAGCAATCAATCAATCAATAAAAAATAAATAAATCTTTAAAAAAAAAAAAAAAGAATTGAGAAAATATTTCTCAAAATTATGCTTAACCTTAAAAAAAAAAAAAGATATTAAATGTGTCCCTATTAGGGAGGAAAATACCCCCATTATTTCTTGGTTTTTGATCATTTAAATACAATTCTATGGAGTTATTTTACTTTGGTTCCTCAGTTGATGAGGATTATCCGAATTTTCTAATAATTAAAGACCAAATTAACTGGTAAATGCTCTACAGGTAGTGGACTTTTGCATTCAGTAGAAAAAAATAAATCCATATACTTAAAAAAAAAAATGCCTTAGATGTTATTCTCTCTTTTGTACAGGGACAAAACCTATAAGATATAGCCTATATCCAAGCCTATACAATATCCATATTTACCCAGATGATTACATCTGGAACTCTAAACATTGCAGTCTTTTAGCTTTAGCCTTTAATTAAATCAGTGTACTATCAATACAAGAAAAGGTAGGTTGAACAAATAAGAGGTAAAAACATTTTGTACACAGGTATACATCTATTTTTCAACTGTACAAAATTAGGATCCTTACCTTTTGAAGTGAAAATTAATTCACCAGATAATGTAACTGAATATTAAGCTAATATATAAACACTTGAAATAGGAAACTACTTTCAGATACATCTGATTGCAAAAATGATTTTAAGTGAAATGTGGTATTTTAAAATCTTGTAATTAAAAATATATACTTTCTCCAAAAATATAACCTTAAGTTGAAATGGCTATCATGTAGAAATCCTAGGGTAGAACCCTTTGTTACAGTTTCAGTGAATAGCAGTTTGTCCAAAATGTTTATATTATCATTAATATCTTTATGAAATAAAACATCGATGATATAAAAATACAAGAAAAATGTACAAATGATTTGAGTTGTCAAAATATACAAGATATCACATTTGTATGGTTGCTAAAAAAGATTTATGAAAACTACAGTTCATAATCTTGATTTCACCTTGTCCGGGTTCAGTGATTCACGTGGTAGAATATGCTGGATGAGTACACTAAAAATAATTTTATCAGGAAGATCTTACTTTTTGAAATTTCTTTCCTAGGAAGTCTGCTTATGTATTATACATGTTATTTTGTATTTTGGATTGTGTAAACTTATTTTTAAAAAAGATTATCACCTAGGTGATTCACATTCACAGCCTGGATTAAGGGTCACCAGAAGGGGAAAAATTATGGATTAGTTCAGCACTGAAGCACCTTTAGAAATGTTCAATGAACTATACCTTCTAGAAACAGCTCACACACATACAAAAATACTCCAACAACACTAAATCAGATAATACAAAAAAATTCAAAAAAACCCCACCACTACCACAATTATAAATACAATTTGTAACTCAAATCTTTTCATTCTAAATATTTACACACTAATAAAAATATACAAATAGTCTGTTTTAAATGTACATTAAGAGAAATAAACTCTTCCATGAAAATCACTATAAAAATGTCTCTTAAGGACCATGTAAGAATCTGTACAAGACACTGTAAATGTAGGATATTAAGGGAAGCCAGCTGCCAAAGTGTTCATAGTCTCTTTTGAAATGTTAAGATGAATTCCTTCAAGATAGTGCAGGAATCTGTCAAAATTACAAGGAAAAACACACTTAAATATTAATAGTTCCATCAGATGAGAATATTTATCAATCTTGAAATAGTTACGTAAAATGTTTTTACAGAAACTACCTTCTTTTACTTTTTCCTTGTTCTTTTAGCTTCTCAGTCTTACAAATGTTTCGAAGAGTTGGCAAGTATTCTATTATACTAGCTTGTCTATTACCCAGGTTCGGAAGAGATCGGCTAGAAAACACACTTTTGATGACTGCTATCCTCTTCCAAGCACTGCTGTAAATTAAAAGTAATGCATTATTTTTTGATTTTTAATGCCCAATAAAAATGCAACAATCCCAAAACCAGCTGCTGGCCTCTGCTTCTCCCTGCTTCTGGTCTAGACTAGATTAACTGTATTCCAGATTCACTTCCTATATCATTTTCAACACATCAGTCACTCCCATACTGAAAAGACTTTAATGGCTACCTGCTGTCTGCATAGCAAATCCAGACCCCTTCCCTGTTATCCAAGAGTCTCCCAAATCTAACCCCCACCCCAATCTCTCACTTTTTCTTCCCAGCAATCAGGCTGGTCTCCTTAACTGTCTCATTAGAAGCTACATTATTAATATGAAGGGCTTACCATGATCAATAAAGCCCAGCATTTCAAAATTAGTAAGAGAAAGAAACTAATAATTTCCCCTTTACCATTTATTATTTAAAAATAAAAAGTAAACAGAAGTCAAGACTTACTCTAAATTAGCTGCTGACTGACTGAAGTGTACATTGTTGCGCTTTTGTGAAACATAAAATGTAAGTTCTTTTGTTGGATCTTTTCCTACTTTCTTGCAAGAATTCAGGGAGGTTTCCAACGCTTTTGAAATAGTAGAAGAACATTTAGTAAAGCTGAGAGCTTCTACAGCTGCCTTTAATTCTCCAGAGCTTTGAGAAGTCCATCCATCACTACTCTCGAGACTAAACTCATCACAAAGTCCACTTTTAACCTTTCCATTTGTCCAGCCAAAATCATTTTTACCAAATTCCCTATGTTCCTTTACATCAGTTAAAAGGGCATCTAAGAAGGACATGTTGTCCATGAACTCAGTGAGAGAATTTAAACAGTGAGAAACAAGGACAGAATATTTTTTTTCTGCTGGTGTTTTAGGAGAACGAGGAATAGATTCAACTTTTGACTCTAGACATTTGTTTAGTTTCTTTGTCTCTGGATTGCTTTCTTTATCTCTGGCTTTGCTTTCTTCTGAATTTGGAGAAGATGCAGAGGAAAGGCTAATAAATTCATCAGAAAAGTCCAATTCGGTGTCAAATAAGTCACTATCATCTAAAATTACCATCTTTTTCTTACGTTTCTTTTTTTGTGACTTTTTCAATGGCTTCTCTCCTTCAGAAGGTTTCCTAGCAAGACATTTCATATTTTTTGTTGCTGCATTGGTGTCCACACTTACTGATGAACCAGAAAAGTTTTCTGTTTCTGGAATGATATTAACAGGTAATGGTAGAATGAACTCAAGATTACTATATAAGAAATCTACATTCCGCATTTGGAATTCTGTAAGAAGCTGGATGAGCTTATGCCATTCTTCCTTTGTTCTGATTTTGTGCTGAAAAACAATATTGAGTAAAGAAATGTCATAACAGTACATAGTCTGAACATTTTTCTACCTATATGAATATAGTGTCATTCCTATCTATTTTCAAAGTAATGAGTCGCTAACCCTCATAATTTTATTAACCTACTCTTCCCTAATACATCAAATAGTATCATGAGTCTAAAAGATTAACTTAGACTGTTAATTTAAAAAATTAAATTCTCTAATAGTCAGTATATACCCTAATTCAATCATTAGAAGCTCATTTGCTTAAAAACTACTGTTCTGAAATTGTCTTTTTTTACCTGAAATACTTCTAAGTTCTATTCTAAATTCTATAATATACATTTAGAGCAATGCCTATGCACCATTTGTCAAAGTGGTACAATGTGCTAACATCAGAAATCTGAAGCCTGTAAAAATTACTGGTAAATTTAAGTTAACCTTAAGATTCAAAAGACAGAAGTGAGTGTTGGGAAGATGAAAAAGAACATAAATTTACTAGACATTGAAAATACCTTCAAAAATGAAAATAAGTCTTCAGATGGGGAAAAAATGTTCTTAAGGCCAAACAAGGTCTCAGCACAGCCAGTGTCACATTTGGGAAGGTCCGTTGGATTCCTTTTAGTATTTTTAGCATTATTTTTGGAATCAGGGTCATCTTCAGAGCAAACAAGTTGTACATTTCTGCTATTTCCTCCTACAAAATTAGTAAAAGAAAACCTTAGCTATCCATATTTTTATCAAATTGTAGCAAGCAATTATTTAAAATCCAAGATCCTTTGGCATTTTTTTATAATAAATGTATTTATTTATCTATTTGTTTTTGGCTGTGTTGGGTCTTTGCTGTGGGCAGGCCCTCTCTAGTTGCAGCCAGGGGGGACCACTCTTAGTTGCAATGCGTTGTGGCCTCTCCTGTTGCAGAGCATGGGTTCCAGAGCGCAGGCTCAGTAGTTGTGGCACACAGGCTTACTGGCTCCGCGGCATGTGGGATCTTCCCGGGCCAGGGATTGAACCCAAGTCCCCTGCATTGGCAGGCGGATTCTTAACCACTGCGCCACCAGGGAAGTCGCCTTAGGCATTTTTTGGACCTAATCCTCATTTTGTTATTCTCCCCGTATGCATCTAATTCATAAAGCGTACAATACAAACACGATTTCTACATAGGTTAAGTGGGGCTGGGGTGTGGGGTGGGCTTACAAAGCAATCCAACAGAAAAAAGGACAAGGACTGCACAGGCAAGTCACAGAAGAAACACAAATATCGAATAAACTCATAAAAAGATGTACGATTTTACCAGTGATCATGGAAATGGAAACTGAAATAAGATACCATTCATTTTTCACCTTCTAAATTGGCAAAACTAAAAAAGATATTCACTGCATACTTTAACGACAAACTGAAGATGACTTAAATGTCACCTAGTATGTAATGGTTAATTAAATTATGTTACATCCACTTTATATTATGGAATAGCACGCAGCTGTGAAAAAGAGAGGGCTAGAACTATACGTACTGACAATAAATTGTGAGGTAAGAAAAAGCAAACTGGGCTTCCCTGGTGGCGCAGTGGTTGAGAGTCTGCCTGCCAATGCAGGGGACGCGGGTTCGAGCCCTGGTCTGGGAGGATCCCATATGCCGCGGAGCAACTGGGCCCGTGAGCCACAATTACTGAGCCTGCGCTCCGCAACAAGAGAGGCCACGATAATGAGAGGCCCGCGCACAGCGATGAAGAGTGGCCCCCACGTGCCACAACTAGAGAAAGCCCTCGCACAGAAACGAAGACCCAACACAGCCATAAATAATAAATAAATTAAAAAAAAAAAAAAAAAAAAGAAAAAGCAAACTGTTTAACAATACATATAGTACTGGTTAATTTTGCTAAATAAGTAGGTAGCAATATTTGTATATGCATAGATAAAGGTCTAACAGTAGCTACCTTTAAGAAGTGGGGGAAGATCTTTTACTTTTTACATTATATACTTCTGTATTGTTTGATTTCCAATGAGTGTGTATCTGTGTGTTTTTTTTAAGACAGGAATGAAATGCATTTAAGATCTTCAAGAAAAGAAATAATGCTAAAGTTCTTGGTACTGCATTTTATAACCAGTAATATGGTGATAGTTATTAACTATTTTGTTTAAAATAGGATATTATCCATGTCTTATTTATCATATTTACTTCTAAGAAATAGTTAAAACTGCCAGCCTAAATTGAATTAAATACTTTGCAAAAGAATAAGATATTAAATTTTGAACTAATCTGAAAACCAATAAGGGATTAATATTACAGAACTTCACCTTTTTTAAAATTAAATATTTGTATATTTCCCAGAGCAGGATCTGTAACTACAGAACTGTGACTATGGAGCATGGAAACCACAAACTATGAACTTCTTCAGGGAAGGAACCATGTCTTATTCATATAAACACAGGACCTGGCATGGAGAAAGTGCTCAGTAAATGTCCGTGACTTGAATTAGGTAACAATGACTGAAGATTGATAAGAAATAAAATAAAGCATTTCTGAAATAATAGAGTTCTTAGGAAAGAGAGAATTATAGGCTATTAGGGAAGCTGAAAAGGAACTTACAATACAGTCATTTAAAAATAATTTACATATGGAAAAATTACCAATACTTATTTTTCTAATAAGTGAAAAAAGGAAGTTACTAAATAATATAATTCTATTTGTTTATAAGAAACTATGTTTATAAATGTACAAGTAACCATTTGTTCCAGGTTCAGTTTAATTGTATTTACCCACATTTAATGCTTACAAAACTTTTCATCAACTAAGTTGATGTATGTATGTTTCTTTTAATATTAACATGATACCTCAATGCTCAAAATTTTTATAATCTTTCAAATATTTTGGTACAGCATATATTTTAATATAGGATCCCATTACAGAAATTTCTTTTACAACAAATCAACTTACGGCAAAAAGATAATGGCCTTTCTTCTAAAAATCCACCTCCACTTCTAATCCAGAATTGTAAGTAAAGGATACTTTTTCTGATATCACAAGTATTTGCAGTTAGCAATGTTACAAAATCTTTTACATCAGTTCTAAAATTCTCAGTCAAGCAGATCATCTGTAGGTAGCTGGCAACATTTAGCTGAGAGAGTGAGAGAAAGAGAGAGACAGAAGGGGAGAGGTGGGGGTAGGAGGGAGAGAGACACAGGAAAGAAACATGGTCAACTGCAGAGTTAACAGAAATACATCAATAACATATCAAAAAGCAAGCCAAATTTTGCTAAGATTCACAATATCTTAAGCTCTTATTGAGAATGATTGATCTAGAAAAATATAAAGGAATATGGTACCAAATTAAAAGCATTTACATAAACTTCTTTTATTAACTGTATATAGTCTGAGACAGCAAGGAAAATTTTATGGGAGATCCTCCAACCTGAATCCTGAAGGCCATTTTATTAAACCTTAAGAAAATCCCTTAGGATTAAATAATGGTACAGCTTGATGGAACATTTTACAGCCATTAAAATGATAAATATGAATACTACAGTGGTACTGAAAAATACCTACTATATAATTTTTGAAAACCAGAGTTCAAAAATTATATAAATGCATGCATAAAAGAATAAATGTATGTAAGCAAGAAATAGAAGAAAAAATTTTAAATACATGTTATTTGTTGGCAGTAAATAAACCAAGTACATTTTTTTCATTTTAGTTAGTGTAAAATTAATATTGCTATGTTTTTTGTAAAACAACAAAATATGTACAATTCTCTTCCCATTGTTGTTTATGGAAAGCTTTATACCTTGAAGAGCTAAAACATATAAAATTATATTCACATTTCACAGATTTTACAAGACCACTAGCATTTTTACATTACAGTAAACAAGACAATTAAAAAATATTTTCCCCTATGATATCTTTGACTTTATTCTATACATACATATTATTCTTGCACACATATGGGACTTCTGCTTCCCACAGACTGGGAATTCTGCTTTCAATAACAAAGGAGTACCTACTATCAGACAAACCTTACCATCGATAATAACTATAAATTCTATAATCAACTACAAAAAAATATAAAAAGCCAACTACCTGAATGAACAAGAGAGTAACCAAAGGCAAAAGAAAATGGAAGGAAAATCAACACTCAGAAAAATGAAATGGCCCTGGGTGAATCCCCACCACACCTTTTAAAACTGATTTTTGACTGAGTGCAGGCTACAGCAGTGGTAGCTAAAACTCAGATAGAAACTCACAGTGTTACTGGCTTGAACCAAGGGACAGAGTTTGGGATGACTGCAGCAGCTGGAAAGTGAGAGGGGAGGTCCACAAAGGTAGAGAAACAGAAATTCTAGCTATAAAGGAGAATGCAAATCACTGGTTGATGCTTGAACTTCACATGTGTGAGCCTGTCTCAAAGCAGCCCAGCTAAAACTAAAAGCACTGAACAGAATTTTAGTTGAACAGGAGAATACTTGTTCAGAGGAACATAACAGAAACCAGAATATGTACTGGTATATGTATCATTCACAAAGTACAAGATAAAAATCTAAAATCACTAGACATACAAAGAAATAGGAAAAGTAACCAATACCTCAGAGACAAGACAATCAATAGAGACTGATCACAAGATGACAAAGAAGTTGGAATTAGCAACAAAGAATTTTAGAACAGCTAGTAAAACTATGCTTAAGGAAAACATGCTTATAATGAACAAACAGGAAATCTCAGCAGAAAAATAGAAACTATAAAAAAGAAGCAAATAAAAATCGTAAAACTAAAAACCGTAATATTAGAATACAGTGGATGGGCCTCATGGAAGAAAGGAGATGGCAGGAAAAAAGGGTCAGTAACTCGAAGATAAATCAATATAAATCACCAAAGCAGAAGTACAAACAGAAAAAACTGGGGGGTTAGGGAGGAAACAGCACACCTCAGTGACATGCGGGACAATGTAAGTGTCTAACCTACCAGTAATTAAATCCCCAGAAGGGATAAAGAGAGAAAAGGAAAATAAAATAAATTTGAAAAAATAAGACTAAAAACTTCCCTAATTGGAGGAATGATATATAATTAAGGACTATAGATATCCAAGAACCACAAGCAGTACAAATATGAAAAATAATACCTAGGAACATCACAAGCAAACTGCTGAAAACTAAAGTTAAAGAGAGTATCCTGAAGGCATCTAGAAGAAAATGACACACTACATATGAGGCAAAAAAATAAATAAATTTTTAAACTGCTGACGTTATGAAGACGTTCTGTTATGTAACATAACAGAAACAGTCGTGACCAAAAAAACAATGAAATGACATGTGTAAAGTACTGATGGAAAAACTGAAGGAAATCTAATGTCATCCACTGCCAGCAGACCTGTTCTATAAGAAATGCTAATGAAGTCCTTCAGGCTGAAGAGAAACAAAACGAAAGAAAAACTCAGATCTTCATAAAGAAGTGAAGAACATCAAAATGTACAAGCATATAGGTAAACATAAACTCAACTTTTTACCCTCTTAATTTCTTTAAAACATATGACTGGCTAAAGCAAAAAACAGAGCATTGTATCAAGTTTGTAACGGTGTAAACATAAAATATTTGAAAATTAAAGCATAAAAATAGAGGGATGGTAAATGGACTTATATTTCTACAAGGTTCTTAGATTCTCTGTAAATCAGTATAATATGCAAATCTCAGGATGCATATTTTAATCTCTAAAGAAACTACTAAAAAATAAGTCCTAACCCATCTCATATGGCCTGGAAACTATACACCAATATCCTTCATGAATGTAGATACAAAAATCCATAACAAAATATGAGCAAATCAAATCCAGAAATATATAAAGGACATAATGAATACATCGTGACCATGTTATCCTAAGAATGCAAGACGGGTCTGACATTAAAAAAATCAACCGATGTCATTCACCATATTAGTAGAATCAAAAAGATAAATGATAAGATTGTCTCAAAAGATGGAGAAAAAGTACTTGACAAAATTCAACACCATTCACAATAAAAACTCTCACCTAACTGATAAACAGCATCTATGAAAATATACAGCAAATATCATACTTAATGGTGAAAGAATGACTGCTTTCACCCCAACATTAGGAACAAGTTAGAGATGCCACTCCAAATTCTATTCAATACTGCAGGTATGTTGGCACTAGCCACTAGAATATGGCAAAAAGAAATTAAAGGACAGATTGCACAGGAAGAAATAAAAGTGGAAGAAATAAACGTGGTTTTAACTGACATGACCATCAATATAGAAAATTCTAAGGAATCTACTACTAGAACTAACTACTTAGTTTAGCAAGGTCACATGATACAAAAATCAATTGTATTTCTATATACTGGCAAAAAACAACTGGAAATTGGAATTTTTTTTTTGTTTATTTGGCCACGGTGCGTGGCTTGCGGGATCATAGTTCCCCAACCAGGGACTGAACCCAGGCCTCCTGCAGTGGAAGCGCAGAGTCCTAACCACTGGACTGCCAGGGAATTCCCAGGAAATTGAAATCTTAAAATGTAATTTACTATAACATCAAAAAACATTAAATACCTAGGACTAAATTTATCAAAATATGTGCAAGGTCTGTACAATGAAAACGACAAAACATTGCTGAAAGAAATTAACCCCCTCTCCTAATAAAGAAACTGTTCATGAATCAAAAACCTCAATATTGTTAAAATGTCAGTTCTCCCGAAATTGATGCATAGATCCAATGCAATTCCCATCAAAACACCAAAATAAACTATAAAAACAGACAACGTATTTCTAAAATTAAGAGAAATTAATGACATGTGATAGCCAAAACAATTTTGCAAAGGAACAAAGTTGGAGGACCTACTCTACTTGATTTCAAGACTTGCGAAAGAGCTAGAGTAACCGAGACAATGTCATATTTTTGCATGGACAAATAGAACAGAGTAAGACTGCATACACAGCCTATTGATATATGACAAAACTGAAAAGTACTTCAATAGAAAAAAAGACTCCTTCAACAAACAGTGCTGGAACAACTGATATCTATTGGGAAAACAAATGAATCATACATTTTACCTACTATTGCATACAAAACTTTGAACTTAAAAGATCAAAGACCTATATCTAAGAGCTTATAACTACAACTCTTCTAGGACAAAATCTTTGTAAGCTTAGGTTTGGTAAAGATTTCTGAAATAGGATACAAAAATCATAAACAAATAAAAGAAAAACTTGGTAAACTGGACTTCATTAAAATTAAAAACTTTTAACCACTCTTTACAAAAAAAAGAAAGAAAAGATAAGCCACAAACTGGGGAAAAATATCTACAAAACACATATCTAATACAAACTGGTACTAGAATATAAAAAGAACTGCTAAAATTCAGTAAGAAGACAAACAACTGATTTAAAAAATGGGCAAAAGATTTGAACATACACTTCAACAAAGAAGAAATATTGATGGCAAATGGGACATATGAAAAAGATGCTCAACATCATAAGTCATTTAGGAAATGCAAATTAAAACCACAAGGAGATACCAATATGTAATTATTAACATGAATAAAATCAAACAAATGGACAATTCCAAGTGCTGGTAAGTATGTGAAAAATAACTGGACTCTCATACATTGCTAGTGGGACTGCAAATCATTGGAAAACTTCAGAAAATAGATTGTCAGGCTCTTCTGTTTAGTGGACCAACAATTACCTACAAGTATTTAAGTAAAAGAAATGGAAATATATATGTCCAGACAAAGACTTCAATGTGAATATTCACAGCAGCTTTATTTATAATAGTTTAACTGTAAACAACCCAAATGTCTATCAGTAGGTGAATATGATAGACATATTCATATATGTAAGGTATATCCATACAGTGGAATACTACTCATTAATAAAAAGGAAAGGGACTTCCCTGGTGGCACAGTGGTTAAGAATCCGCCTGCCAATGCAGGGGACACGGGTTCAAGCCCTGGCCCGGGAAGATCCCACATGCCATGGAGCAACTAAGCCCGTGCGCCACAACTACTGAGCCTGCGCTCTAGAGCCCGTGAGCCACAACTACTGAGCCTGCATGCCACAACTACTGAAGCCCACGCCTAGAGCCCGTGCTCCACAACAAGAGAAGCCACCACATTGAGAAGCCCGCGCATCACAACAAAGAGTAGCCCCCGCTCACCGCAACTAGAGAAAGCCCCTTCGCAGCAACGAAGACCCAACGCAGCCAAAAATAAAATATATATAAATATATAAATAAACTTATTAAAAAAAAAAGAAGGGGGCTTCCCTGGTGGCGCAGTGGTTGAGAATCTGCCTGCTAATGCAGGGGACACGGGTTCGGGCCCTGGTCTGGGAGGATCCCACATGCCGCGGACCAACTGAGCCCGTGAGCCACAACTACTGAGCCTGCGCGTCTGGAGCCTGTGCTCTGCAGCAAGAGAGGCCGCGATAGTGAGAGGCCCGCGCACCGCGATGAAGAGTGGCCCCCGCTTGCCGCAACTGGAGAAAGCCCTAGCACAGAAACGAAGACCCAACATAGCAATCAATCAATCAATAAAAATAAATAAATCTTTAAAAAAAAAAAAAAAAAAAAAAAAAAAAAAAAAAAAAAAAAGAAGGAAAGAAACTACTGGCACAGGTAATATGAGCAAATCTGAAAAAGCATTATGGTGTGTGAAAGAAACTAAGTAAAAAATACTACATATTATAAGATTCTATTGACATGAAATTCTACAATTGGCAAAATTACAGTGACAGAAAACATACTGGTAGTCGGCAGGGCCGAGGGGTTAGGACAAAGGACAGAACACAACGGCACACAAGAGAACTTTTGGAAGTAATAAAGATGTTCTCTATCTTGATGGACATGTTCGGTAACTACATTTGTCAAAATTCATTGAACCATACACTTGAAGTGGGTGTATTTTACTGTAAATAAACTATACTTGAAAGCTAATTAACAGAAAGCAAACATGCACACACACAGATGGATACCACTACCATGGCCAAAGTTAAAAAGACTGACAACACTTGCCAGAATTCTCATGAACTGGAAACCTATCTGGCAGATTCTTAAAAAGCTAAACAAATAAAAATAACATAATGCATATGATTCAACAATTCCACTGACAGAACAGCATGGATAAATCTAAAAAACATAATGTTAAATGAAAGAAACCAGATATAAAAGGACACATAATGTTTCCTATTATTTGAAATTTCAGAATAGACAAAACTAATCTGAGTTAATACACATTAGAATAGTGGTTATCTCTGGTGGAGAGGGGAGTGCTGACTAAAAAGGACCCAAGGGAACTTTTGGAGGTGATGGAAATGTTCTGTATTTTGATCTGGGTGATGGTTACATGGATGTTTATCTCTGTTCACATTTTTCAATTTGTATACTTAAGTGCATTTTAAACTGTATGCAAATTTCACCTCAGTAAAGCACTGGTTACTATGAAAAAGACCTAATGAACACTGGAGTCTAGTAAAAATTTGAATACATGAATTTTGAAAAAGATATTTTTTAAAGTAAGAAAAAGATAATCAGAAGTCTCCTAAAACTCAAAAATTTTAACATACCCCTTAGTAACCACATTTTAAAATTATAGCTAAATTTTATAATAAACCACGTTTTATATAATTGTGATATATAATATATGCTGATCAAAATTCAAAACTTACCAGTGAAGGAGTGTTAAAATTAATTTCTTGAAAGCAGCCATCAAACATTAAACTAAATGTTGGATCTATAGGGAAAAAACATATTTTTAAACATTAAGACCACTAAGGTACTTTCTCTAGTCATACTTTTCTATGAAAGTATTCTATATTTCATCAGTAATGAAAATAAAATATGCAAATTACAAATCATTAAGGAACTGAACTTCTATCTTGACTTTTTAATTAAACTACCATCTCACTTGGGATTAATACGATTTTTATCGATATTTTTAGAGTACAATCATTAACTATCAAACGGGCTATTAATTTCTAAGTAGAGTCTAACACATTTTCCAACAGAAATCCACAGCAGAGATATTCTACTGAATATTTGCAATGACAAATATTAGAAAAGAATGTTATAATACAATATATAGGGAATTCCCTGGTGGTCCAGTGGTTAAAACTCCACGCTCCCAATGCCCAGGTTTGATCCCTGGTCAGGGAACTAGATCCCGCACGTGGCAATGAAGATCCTGCGTGCAGCAACGAAGACCCCATGCAGCCAAAAATAATTAAAAAAAAAAAACAACAAAGATCTAGAAGCCTCCTCGCTTTAGGGAAAAAAACAGACTTAATTTACCAGCAGATTTCTAAAGGAACATATCTAATTAAAATTAGAAGCTTTCCCCAAATATTTTAACCAAAAGTAATCAATTGTAAAATCACTGGTTACCTACCACTTGTCGTAAGGATTACAGGTCTTTTCGTGGTTGCCATGAATGTTTTGATTGCATTCAAAAACCCAGCATCTTCTTCGAAAATGACATCAACCTAAGAACAAATGGTTATTAGAATATTAATGTAGTAACAATACACTTATTGGATATCTGTTACATATACACAGTAGATACACTATATGTCTATAGAGACAGAATTTATGAATTTGTGAACAGTGTGACTTCACACCATGCCGAAAGCTTACAATGTCTTATGCTATTAAAAGGGTAAAAAAATTATCAAACATTAAGAACAAAAAAATGCAGTCACCTATAATTGGATAAGTATGGGTCAGAATAATTTCTACAAACACTAAACAGTAACTGAATTGCATTAATCATGTTCCTGAAAAATTCTTCTATGGCTGACAGTTTCATTCACTTTAATTTCAAATAGATACAATTATTCCTGACCTTCTTGGCTATTTTACAGTCCTTTATAGTAAAACATACAGTAATCTTTAGAATAAGCTTTTATCAGGAGGTATCACAAATGTATACCTCTGTAAGCCTACCTCCTCAAACAGAATGAGAGATGTTGCATTTTTCCTGTTGGGTTCCTCAGCCCCAAACTCTTTGACATTTTTATTAGTTGTGTTTGTAGATTTAGTCTGAATAATTGGTTTCTGTTCAAAAGAATTTTTGATTCCTGCATAAATAAAACATTAATATTTTAGATAAAATCAACTTTTAATAGAACACTGGATATTTCCACAGAATAAACTCAAACTGAAATCCATTATCAAAACTGAAACAAACTGGACTTCCCTGGTGGTGCAGTGGTTAAGAATCTGCCTGCCAATGCAGGAGACAGGGGTTCAAGCCCTGGTCTGGGAAGATCCCACATGCCACGGAGCAGCTAAGCCCGTGCGCCACAACTACTGAAGCCCACGTGCCTAGAGCCCGTGCTCCACAACAGGAGAGGCCACCACAATGAGAAGCCTGCCACTGCAACGAAGAGTAGCCCGGCTCGCTGCAACTAGAGAAAGCCCATGCACAGCAACAAAGATCCAACACAGCCAAAAATAAATAAATAAATAAATTTAAAAACAAAAACAAAAAACTGAAACAAAGTATCAGTACTCCTATATATATGACCTTCAGTGTAACTGAGGTTTAATAAATAGCAATAGGAACTCATGAACTATGATCATATTTTTATGTTATCAGGGTCTCTGTCAATTTAGTATCTTACCTTTATTATTTTCCAGAAGTGCTCCTATTTGTTCATTATTTTTTGGCTTAGAAGACACTTTAAAATAATTTGCCAAAGTTTTAGGTGGAAGTACTCGCTTTGGTCCACTACTTTGTGGTGATGGTGGAGGAAGTTTTCTTGGTGATGTAACAACCTTCTTGGGGGAGCTTAATTTTTCTGCCAAAAACAAATTGCACTTAAAGACAAATATTCTAAAAATTAAACAGACGGCAAGATTCAGTTATCCACAGTATATTTCTACTTTTACCAGTTAAAAGGCAAAGGTATAAAAATTCTTTTTCATTCTTACATTCTCTTTACAGTCAAATATTACTGTATTGTTAGTTATTCTACCAGTAGAGAAGGCAAAACCAATCATTTGGAAAAGATACTCTTTTCCAAGAAACATATATTCTTGGGCTTCCCTGGTGGTGCAGTGGTTGAGAATCTGCCTGCCAATGCAGGGGACACGGTTCGAGCCCTGGTCTGGGAAGATCCCACATGCCGCGGAGCAGCTGGGCCCGTGAGCCACAATTACTGAGCCTGAGCGTCTGGAGCCTGTGCTCCGCAACAAGAGAGGCCACGATAGTGAGAGGCCCACGCACCGCGATGAAGAGTGGCCCCCGCTTGCCGCAACTAGAGAAAGCCCTCACACAGAAACGAAGACCCAACACAGCCATAAATAAATAAATAAATAAAAATTAAAATTAAAAAAAAGAAACATATATTCTTGAAGCAAAAATCTTCATAATCCCTTAATTCACTCTGTCTACATCTGCTTGAGGTCAGAAGAGGCTGGAGAAAAAGTGATATCGGTACATACTGAGCACATTACAGACTTTCTTGTGCAACTTCAATTTAGCCCACAGTAAACTGATATTGCAAGCAAACGATATGTTTTTCTAGATATGCTGTGAAAGATGGATACAAAGTTAAAAAACAAATGGCTGATGTCTACCCTTCAGAAGCCCAACAGCGGCCTGGCATTTATTCCAGAGCATGTCCTTTGCTCCTCTCTAAGTACCCTCATTCAGCCTTTACAAGTGCTAGTTATTATCATATGGACTCAGAGCAGGATCTTCTTTATGTACCAGCATATGTGCACAATTCCATGACTGTGTACTGTTCTTTTTTTGTATCCTCATCTCCAGAGATCTTATCATAGACCTTGCATATCATAAGTGTTTGAAAAACTTAGTAAAAATTTTGAGCTTGAAAAAAATTATCATGGATATCACTATCATGTCATAAAAATAGGGCATTTTAGGGACTTCCCTGGTGGTGCAGTGGTTAAGACACCACGCTCCCAATGCAGGGGACCAGGGTTCGATCCCTGGTCTGGGAACTAGATCCCACATGCATGCTGCAACTAAGAGTTCACATGCCACAACTAAGGAGCCTGCAAGCCACAACTAAGACCCAATGCAACCAAATAAATAAATAAATATTTTTTTAAAAAATAGGGCATTTTAACACCACAAGGAAAGAGGTGTAATCTTAAAAATATTTTAATATCACTAAAAGTGGGATAACCAGTCATGACGTATCTCTTGCTATGACACCACAGGAAGCACACAGCCCCGTCTACACATGTATGCCAGCACAAAAATTGAAATGAATCTAATCAACCCCACAGATCTAACTGCCAGTTTATAAGAAATACAAGGAAGAGGAATGTGTTAGCTGATACCATTAAGATATAATCAGCCAAATCTAGAATGTGAGAAATTTTATGACAAATGACCCATATTCTTCAACAAATAAATGACATGAAAAGAAACGGTGAGGGAGCTGTTAGATTAAAAGAAACTTAAGTGACATTAATCAAATGTAAACTGTGGACCTTGTTTGGATCCTGATTTGGACAAACCATTTGAAACAGAAAACTGAAATTAAACTACATATTACATCAAATTAAGGTATATAGCTAATTTTGTTAGGTCTGATCATGATATTGTGGTTATGCTTTTAAAAAAGTCCTTTTGAGTTAGAGCTACATATTGAAATATATATACATGAGTAAAATTATGTGATGGTCCTGAGATTTGTTTTAAAAAATAAAGTCCAAGAAAAATGAAAAAGGCATGTGTTTATATATAGGAAAAGATTAAAAATGAATGGCAAAATTCTAATTATTGGGATTTCACCGGTGGTGCAGTGGTTAAGAATCAGCCTGCCAATGCAGGGGACATGGGTTCGAGCCCTGGTCGGCGAAGATCCCACATGCCGCTGAGCAACTAAGCCCGTGCGCTACAACTACTGAGCCTGCACTCTAGAGCCCGCGAGCCACAACTACTGAAGCCCATGGGCCTAGAGCCTGTGCTCCACAACAAGAGAAGCCACCACAATGAGAAGCCCACGCACCATGATGAAGAGTAGCCCCTGCGCACCACAACTAGAGAAAGCCTGTGTGCAGCAACGAAGACCCAATGCAGCCAAAAATAAATAAATAAAATAAATAAATTTATTTTTTTAAAATGCTAATTATTAAAATTCTTTTCTTAGATTTTAATTTTTTAAACATTATAACTTCAGGAAAATAATTTACTTACTTGGTGACTTGCCTATGTTGTAGCTATTAAAAAAACAGGGTTTTTGTGAGTTTACACCTTGCTTGTCTACTTGATGGGACTGAGTAGCTTCCTTCAGCTGAGACAGAATTTGTCTACCACTGCGCTGAGAAGAGGCGTTCACTTCAAATATCTAACAGAAGAATATATGAAAAAATGGCAGAATGGTTTATGTTTCCTTTTGTTTCACGGGTAATTATTACATTAACATTCATTCACTAACCTTAAATCCAAGCTCCTGAGCACAAGCATATACCGCAGCAGTTTTCCCCACTCCTGTTGGTCCTGTTATAAGAACAGTATTGCAAAGACGATTCTCTTCTTCATCATCTGAACTGCCTTTAAAGTCTATGCCGTCCAATGGATCTGAAAAATCATTCAAATGCACATGAAACAATCGCTTAGGCATCAATTCTGTCTCACCAAACCCAATGACCAAATCCCACAAACTTCTTGCCAATAAATGTTGGAAATTCAATGTACAAAAACTAAAAAACCAAATATAAAATACCGAACAAGCAGCTTTATAAAAATTTTCAGCTAATCTAATTCTAAAAATGTTCAGTGAAATGGAAAAAAATGACTCAAAATACCTTCCTGTTTCTCATCTCTTTTTCCCTTCAAATTCTGTCCTTCTTCCAATTCAGCTCTTCTTTTCCAGTCTTTCAACCAACTACCATAAGAAAATGTATGTTAATAAAAATAATTCACAGAATATAGATATCTCTTAGATGATATGTTAAAATGATTGTTGGGGGAAGTGATGGTATATTGTTAGTTTTTAAGAACTCCAAAACATTTCTGAATCAACTATATAGTAAAATAATTTTATATAGACATGAATATTTTAAAATGAAGTAATTTTTGCCTGAATACTCAAGACAATATGTACAAGGATATTCACTGCAACACTGTTTATATTAGCCTCCAAAAGGAAAAACCTAAAACTACATCAGTAGGGGAAAAGATATCTTATGGTATGTATGCTCACATAAGAAATCAGTACAGAGAAACTATGAAGAACTGGAGTAGATTGTATGGTGACATGAAAGATGTCTAATATATTGATCCAATGCTAACTATGAGTAGAAAGATTAAGTTCTAGTCTGGAGCTAGACTGAGTTTAAATTCCAGCTCCAGCACTTTCTAGCTGTGTGACCTTGGACAAATAACTTAAACTCTCTGGGCTTCATTCCTCATGAGGAACAGTATTTACTCTCATAGGATTGTTCTAAGCATCAAATGAGCTAAGCATGATCAAGTGCTTAGAACAATGCCAATCTCAAAGATTTTATTATTATGGGTTCCAATTCCTTGTATGAAATCCTTTGGGCCAGATGAGTTTCAGAATTCAGGACTTTTCAGATATTAGAAATGTAATTTGGTACATATACCACATAAAACATAATACCCCTAGTGGGTCTGTGGCAGTACATCCATAATCACTGAATATTTCTAGTTAAAAAAATATGAACTCCTACTAAGTGGGATTGATAAAGACTATAATAACATGTATATAATAAAGTTAATAAACTTTCAATTTCCAGAACTCTTTGGAGGTGGGAATTATAGACAAAGGATTATTACCTGAATTAGTAGTAATATGATCATATTTGTTAGGAAGAAAGGAGCAAATATATGCATTAAAATTTTTCTGGAAGGTTTTACAAGACACTTTTAATAGTCATTTACCTCTAGGGAGTAGAAACAGGAGAAAAGAGGTACATTTACTTTTCACTGAAAATTCTTCTTCCTTTTTTTTTTTTTAAGATTTTACCTTGTGATGTATTATTTTATAATTTCTAGATTTTAGTACAAATAAAATAAATAGTAAAACTAGATTCATAAACTATTTCTCAATTCCTTTACAAATTTTACCAACCTATGTAACTTTCTAATAGCTAGCTCATTGCCTATGAGTTCACCGGAGTTCTGAGGTTGATACTTTTCTGTCCAAAGCATGTCTTCAGTTCCAGAATCTAAAGCAAAAAATATATATTAAAGTATTTTGTTCCTTGGCATAAACATATATTCTTAGGCATTTACATTATTGTTTCATGTAACAATAAGTATTTGTACAAATATTTATATTTACAAATTGCCAAAGAGGCAATTTCAAAACTTAACATTACATTAAAAATCTTTCACATCAAAACCCTTCCCACTTAAAAGCTAACCACCATAAAATCTTATGACAGGGCTTCCCTGGTGGTGCCGTGGTTAACAATCCGCCTGCCAATGCAGGGGACATGGGTTCGAGCCCTGGTCCAGGAAGATCCCACATGCCGTGGAGCAACTAAGCCCGTGCGCCACAACTACTGAGCCTGCGCTCTAGAGCCCGCGAGCCACAGCTACTGAGCCCGTGTGCCACAACTACTGAAGCCCGCGTGCCTAGAGCCCGTGCTCCGCAACAAGAGAAGCCAGCGCAATGAGAAGCCCGCGCACCACAATGAAGAATAGCCCCCGCTCGCCGCACCTAGAGAAAGCAGCGCACAGCAACAAAGAACCAAAGCAGCCAAAAATAAATAAAATAAGTAAATTTATTTAAAAAAAAATCTTATGACAATAAGATTTAAAAGTATACATTAAAAATTTTAATAATCACTCAAGAAACACAAAATATGAAAAATAATTTGTACTGTAAGAAATAATCTAAAGAACAAATGCAGCATAATTTTCATGGAGCCTCTTCTTGACAACTAAAAGGATACATTAAAACATTCTAGGAGGTCAGCCTGAGTAAATGGAGAGATGCTACACTCCCAATTGAGAAGAGTTAGGATGATGCCAGTCCCCTCCAAATTAATCTACATTTTGGTATGCATCTCCCTCTCTTTTTTTTTTGGCCGCACCACGTGTCATTAATCTACATTCTAATGCAAAATCAAAACCCCAGTGGAATTTGTGGGGTAAGGGAATCTATAGTTTATTTAGTGGAGTCAATGCATGAAAATAGTTTTAAAGATGATAGATGGATGGATCTAGAGATTGTCATACTGAGGGAAGTAAGTCAGACACAGAAAGATAAATATCATATGATATCAATTTTATGTAGAATCTAAAAAAAGGGTACAAATGAACTTACTTACAAAACAAAGGTAGAGTCACAGATGTAGAAAACAAACTTATGGTTACCGGGGGTTAGGGCGGGGAGGGATAAATTGGGAGACTGGGATTGACATATACACACTACTACATACAAAACAGATAAATAATAAGAACCTACTGTATAGCACGGGGAACTCTACTCAATACTGTGTAATGGCCTATCAGGGAAAAGAATCTAAAAAAAGAGTGGATACAGGTATATGTATAACTGATTCACTTTGCTGTACACCTGAAACTAACACAACATTGTAAATCAACCATGCTCCAAGAAAAATTTTAAAAAGGGCTTCCCTGGTGGTGCAGTGGTTAAGAATCTGCCTGCCAATGCAGGGGACATGGGTTTGATCCCTGGCCCAGGAAGATCCCATATGCCCCGGAGCAACTAAGCCTGGCCACCACAACTATTGAGTCTGCGCTCTAGAGCCCACGTGCCACAACTACTGAGCCCACGTGCCTAGAGCCTGTGCTCCACAGCAAGAGAAGCCACCACAATGAGAAGCCCACGCACCGCAGCAAAGAGTAGACCCTGCTCGCCAAAACTAGAGAAAGCCCGTGCTCAGCAACGAAGACCCAACACAGCCAAAAATAAAAACAAAAAAATTAATTAATTAAAAAAAGTTTTTTTAAATATAGAGGGGCTTCCCTCGTGGTGCAGTGGTTAAGAATCTGCCTG
Organism: Balaenoptera physalus; assembly: GCF_965194825.1. NCBI lineage: Eukaryota > Metazoa > Chordata > Mammalia > Artiodactyla > Balaenopteridae > Balaenoptera > Balaenoptera physalus. Next base: position 46,902,462 of record NC_138901.1, read on the forward strand.
CCAATGCAGGAGACATGGATTCGAGCCCTGGTCCGGGAAGATCCCACATGCTGCGGAGCAACTAAGCCCGTGCACCACAACTACTGAGCCTGTGCTCTAGAGCCCGTGAGCCACAACTACTGAAGCCCGTGCGCCTAGAGCCCATGCTCCGCAACAAGAGAAGCCACCACAGTGAGAAGCCTGCGCACCGCAATGAAGAGTAGCCCCCGCTCGCCCCAAGTAGAGAAAGCCAGTGCGCAGCAACGAGGACCCAACGCAGCCAAAAATAAATAAAATAAATAATTAATTAATTTAAAAAAATACAGAGACTTGCTGTACAAATTATCAAAACATAATCTAAATGGATGAATTAATAGAATGTTTCAGAAAAGCTACATAACCAAATGGGAATATGTCAAAAATATGTGAAACATGTGTAAAATAATAGGTAGAGTGTGATCCCAGGTTTTTGTTTTTTTTAATTTATTTGGCTTCACCGGGTCTTAGTTGCAGCACTCAGGATCTTCATTGCCATGTGCGAGATCTTCATTGCAGCATGCGGGATCTTTTTTGTAGTTGCGGCATGCAGGATCTTTAGTTGGGGCATGTGGGATTTTTAGTTGCAGCATGCGGGATCTTCAGTTGCAGCAGGCAGGATCTAGTTCCCTGACCAGGGATTGAACCCGGGCCCCCTGCATTGGGAGCGTGGAGTCTTAACCACTGCACCACCAGGGAAGTCTCCAGGTTTTTAAAAAAGCGTATGTATTTAGGGAAGCACAGAAAAATCAAAGACCAAACAGCAATCTGTTAAACGTGGTTATCTGGAAGACTAATCAGTGAGGCTTCCACTTCTTATTTTGTTTGAATGTTGCAATAAGCATATATTAAAAGAGACAGGGGAAAAATGAGAAGTTAAAAACAAAAAACCTCTAGGACCAGAGGGAGAAAGTCTAATTTACCTGGAATAGAAGATACTTCTGATGTAGACTTGTCACCATCTATTATCAGAATATCAGAATCTTCTACGGCTTCTGTTTCCACTTTACACCTTGTACTCAAAGCTGTTCGTTTCTTCCTGGATGTTTTAGGAAATAAACCTTTGGAAGAATCTAGCTTTATCCCACTGGAGTTGTTTCTTTTGTCAAGTTCTTCTAGTTTCCCACTTATCTTTTTTGGACTTTCTGAATACTCATTTGGTTTCTTTCTTTTGGATTTATGATTTTCCATTTCCACTCGTTTCCTTTTGGTTTCTTTTCGACTGACATCGGGCTCTAGTTTTGGACTTTCTATTTGGGGAAATATTGAAATGCATGTGCTTGTTAATCAACAAAACACAAATTTTAATACCCAATAATTTTAATACCACTTCAAAATATCCAATAGCCTTATCACTATAAAATGAAAACGCAAGAATCAAATGTGGCATACTGAAAGCAAGCTGGATATCTTGTTATTTAGATTGCCTTTTGTACGGGCTATATAAACCACCTCATCTAAGGCTTTCCTTAAATAAATTATTAGTATTTTAACATAATTAAACCTGTCTTTGGGTTGCCAACTCTGGAAGCTGGCAGGGTCTAACACTGTATCACACAAGTTGCTTTACTTTAATTGAACAGCTCTCCCTATCAACCATAAGCAATGTTCTCTTGGTGGTGATCACTTCCAAGAGTCAATGGCTAAGCTTAGTGTTTTCAAAACTGAAATGTTAACAGAAATAATAATTATCACTAACCTTGTTTATGATGACACTCGGAAAGTACCTGGTGCTCAGTTCGCTTTTTTAGAAGCAAAGGGAAGTATTTCCTCAAAGAAAACTCGGGATTTGACCACCTAATTTCCTCCAGCAAAAGATTTCGTACTTCTTCAGTCAAATCCTTCCTTCTCCCCACAAACTGCAATAAAGAATAAAATGCTCAATTAAACCCACATTGTCCATTAATATTAATCAGAATACTACCAACTACTTTCTGTCTATAATAAGTCTATGTCATTGTAGGATTAGCTTTAGTCACTAAATACAACCTCGATGGCAAAGCTGCATTCGCACAGCTTTAGAAGGACTTGGTTCATTTTTTTTTTTTAATATTTATTTGTTTATTTATTTGGTTGCACAAGGTCTTAGTTGCTGCAGGAGGGCTCCTTAGTTGCGGCTCATGGCCTCCTTAGTTGCAGCTCGAGGGCTCCTTAGTTGTGGCATGTGAACTCTTAGTTGCAGCATGCATGTGGGATCTAGTTCCCTGACCAGGGATCGAACCCAGGCCCCCTGCATTGGAAGCGCGGAGTCTTATCCACTGTGCCACCAGGGAAGTCCCTTAGTTCATATTTTTATCGTTCTTTCTTTTCAACTAATTGTATTTTACACATTTATTAGATTATAATTCTGACTGATAAAGTATCTAAATGTGCTATACAATCTAATATTCTTTTGAAACTGGCTATCATTAATTCTTAGTATGTTTTTAAAGCTCTAGGAGTATTTAAAAGAGATATGTACTTCAATTGGGATTTACTTTTTAAAATTGGACTCTAGGAAGAGATGAATTTTAGGCCACAACAGTAAATATCCAAAACTTTTTCCCTCTGAAACATATGAAGGAAACTTCCTACAATGGATGACCGCTCTCATACTTACCACAACAGCAGAATTATTACTTTTTGAATTTGAATTTAATGTTGAAAATTCACCAAGAGCCATGACACATTTTGAGAGATCTATTACTTTAGTATTCAGTTCTTTAAGTTTAGTTAAAAGAGGACAAGTGGGTGGTTTCAAATGCCACAAATGGCACCCTAAAGAAAAACAGAAAAATTATGTTAATTACCTTCATTCATATCCTTATCCATTTATCAAATACCAACTAAATAAACATGAGAAGACTCGACAACAACTATATAGTTAACACAAAAGTACCAAAACTCAAATGAGTATAGAGGAAACAATACCCTCACCTCCAACAAATACAATTCATAAAAATTACCCAGTCTTCCCTCTGAATTGTTAAAAATAAGCAAATATTAGCATATTTTCTTTTCTTTTTAAATCAACCTTGCTAATCAGGTTAAAAATTTCAGGGGCAGTTAGCATCCTGAAATCCAGATTCTGTTACTAGGTGAGCGTGGGCATGATCCTAAGGAAAAGCGTAACTAACTTCTATAATTGAACGTACTATTAGAAAATGCTTTATAAAACTGAACTAGGGACTTCCCTGGTGGTCCACTGGTTAAGAATCCACCTTTCAATGCAGGGGATGCAGGTTCGATCCCTGGTCGGGGAACTAAGATCCCACATGCTGCGGGGCAAGTAAGCCCAGACGCCACAACTACTGAGCTCGCACGCCTCAACTAGAGAGTCTGCATGCGCAAACTACAGAGCCCACACACTCGGGAGCCCACTGCACCACAACTACAGAGCCTATGTGCTCTGGAGCCCGCACACCACAACTAGAGGGAAGCCCACGCGCTGCAACGAGGAGCCCACGTGCCACAGTGGAGGATCCCACGTGCCACAACGAAGATCCCGCGTGCCGCAACTAAGACCCAACGCACCAAAAAAGAAAATTAAATAAATAAATATTTTTTTAAAAAAAGAACTGAACTAGTAAAAGTAACAAGAAAGGCTTCATCAACAGAATGGCCAGTAGCAGAACTGGGAAAAAAAGAAAAGTGGAATATTACTAGAAAGACTGACTGGGAAGTTCCCCATAAAAGAGAGGCTAGGGCTTCCCTGGTGGCGCAGTGGTTGAGAGTCTGCCTGCCAATGCAGGGCACACAGGTTCGAGCCCTGGTCTGGGAGGATCCCACACGCCGCAGAGCAACTGGGCCCGTGAGCCACAACTACTGAGCCTGCGCATCTGGAGCCTGTGCTCTGCAACAAGAGAGGCCACGATAGTGAGAGGCCCGCGCACCGCGATGAAGGGTGGCCCCCGCTTGCCGCAACTGGAGAAAGCCCTCGCACAGAAACGAAGACCCAACACAGCCAAAAATAAATAAATAGATAAATAATAATCAATATACCAAGAACCTCCCACATATTACATGTTATAAAAAAAAAAAAAAAAAGAGAGGCTAAACAAAACTCAAAAACTATCAAGGTCAGAAACATAAAAGGAAAAGAAAGGAGAGCAGAACATAGTGAACATTTCATGAGTAGAGGGAATAGACCAAACCAAACCACAAAGCCAGCTGAGAAGAATATAACTGTTTTTGTGCTGACAAAAAAACTCTAGGTAGGAACAACAACAAAGCAAAGATAGAAGGCTTTGTACATTATCAGTAATTAAAAACTACATAAGTAAAGTAGGACTATGGTTGCCATAGCACTTGGATCCAAAGAGAATTAGCTCAGGATCAAGCTAACACCACCTTACAAGGCTTGGGCAAACAGCTCGCTCTCGTGCACGGTGCATGTGAGAAAAGAGCAAACTAGAGCAATGGAGCACTGCTCCCTGTTACCAATTCCAGGAGATAGCCCACAAGATACTTCTGTGGTAACCAGCACAAGCTGTTCTGGAAAGGAGGCAAACAGATTGGACGGCAGACTGGACAAAGACAGGGCTGGAGCTCCTCTGAGAAATTCTTTCCTTCCTTCCTTCCTTCCTTCCTTCCTTCCTTCCTTCCTTCCTTCCTCCCTCCCTCCCTCCCTTCCTCCCTTCCTTCCTTCCTCCCTCCCTTCCTCCCTTCCTTCCTCCCTCCCTCCCTCCCTCCCTTCCTCCCTTCCTCCCTTCCTCCCTTCCTCCCTTCCTCCCTTCCTCCCTCCCTCCCTCCCTCCCTTCCTTCCTTCCTTCTTTCTTTCTTTCTTTATGGCTGTGTTGGGTCTTTGTTTCTGTGAGAGGGCTTTCTCTAGTTGCGGCAAGTGGGGGCCACTCTTCATTGCGGCGCGTGGGCCTCTCACTATCGCGGTCTCTCTTGCTGCAGAGCACAGGCTCCAGACGCGCAGGCTCAGCAATTGTGGCTTACAGGACTAGTCGCTCCGCGGGATGTGGGATCTTCCCAGACCAGGGCCCGAACCTGTGTCCCCTGCATTGGCAGGCAGATTCTCAACCACTGCGCCACCAGGGAGGCCCGAGATATTCTTAAAGATGATCTGTTCACACACAGGCTATGATTTCAGAAGGGAACTGCCTTCCTTTTAGAACACAGCGCCTGTCTGGACAGCATTCACTTAAGGGCCCACACACGTGCCTGCCCTCCCCTGGCATCAGGGGTAAGGGCTGAGGATGCCTTTGGTTTTCTTGCCCCACCCCCTTCCTCAGTCCAAGGCTGAAGAAGAGAGGATAAAACACTAAATTCCCACAAAAATCCCCATAAGAATTATACCTAAACCTTTGTCTCACCTTAAACCAACTTACATAGTTTCATATTACTACTAACATTTAAAAATATTTCATAGTAATAAACTCACCATCATCTTTTTGCTGAATATGAACGACGCTCTGGAAACTGGTACTCACTGCATTGTACACATCTAACGCAGCAGCTTTCTTTGCAATTTGTCGTTTCAACAAATCTGGCAAACCACTCATTAGAAAGTCACGCTTTGCTTTAAACTGCACATCACAAGCCTGAGGCTTTTCAGTTGCATCTTGACTTTTAAGAAAATGATGTGAGAAAAGGAGAGCTAAGGTTATAAACACTTAAAAAAAATAAACTAACTGTACAATAAATACTTCTTAATTTTATTTGAAAAAATTTAATCAGCTACCTGAGATGTTAGCTGGTCAAATTGTTTTTCTGCTTATCATAAAAACGAAAGTCTTTCAGTGTTAAAAAAAATTAAATAAAAATAAGTATATACAGAAAATAATGTCTTGAAGGACATCCACCAAAATGTCTTTGTCTTCCTTTTTTTTATTTAAACATACATTTATATTATAATCAGAAAACAAAATCAGTGCCACATTTCTAAAAGTTAATACAAGAACTTCTAAGGTAATATTGTTTCCAATACAATAGCAGGAACCTTAAGGCCCTTATTATTGATGTCTCAGTTTCACCTGGCTTATCTTGTATTGCTAATCATAAGAATCTTGACTTTAGCGGGAGGGTGGTGAAAGGGTAGAGGAGGATGGGATGATGGAGTGGCGGAGGGGAGAGAGAGCGTGGTGCTGGTCTATCACAGCTTATACACCCTTCCTAGCCTGCCATATATAGAGTGAGGACTGTAATATTCTCTGCAAACTGAAATTTGGGTTGGTAATTAAGAAGAGGCTTCAAAAATTTCTATTCCTTTCCAGTTTGAGAGAAATGAAGAAAAGATGAGATCTAAAGCCAGACTGAAGAGATTAATCTCAGAAAAGAGGAGGTGTACCTTTTTGACTATTAACTGGAGGGAAGGATGAAAAGACGGGTGAAGTAGCTATATTAGTATGTGCTTATAGGGGAAGGTAAACTTTAAGGAGGGGGTACAAGGAACTAATAAAAAATATACACACATATATTATATACCCAGTTAGAAATAGTTTTGGATGTGTGTGTTTGTGTGTGTGTGTGTGTGTGTGTGTGTGTGTGTATTTCCTAGCTTTATCTGCTGAGAAAGTCTAGAAGCACTGATACCTCAGGAGCATTAGGTAAAATAAGCACCTCCACTAAAAGGAACCAGGGCTCCTTGGAGAAGAGGCTAATTACAGAGCTGGGGCAGGGCAAATAAAAGATGAGCCTGGAATCTGCCTGCCAATGCAGGGGACACGGGTTCGAGCCCTGGTCTGGGAGGATCCCACATGCCGCGGAGCAACGAGGCCCGTGAGCCACAACTACTGAGCCTGCGCGTCTGGAGCTCATGCTCCGCAACAGGAGAGGCCACGACAGTGAGAGGTCCGCGCACCGCAATGAAGAGTGGCTCCCGCTCGCTGCAACTAGAGAAAGCCCTTGCGCAGAAACGAAGACCCAACACAGCCAAAAATAAATAAATAAATTAATTAATTAATTTAAAAAAAAATGAGCCTGGAATATCTTTGTGTTCAAAAAAGTAAGAAATGCTCAATAAATGATGAGTTATGTGTCAAAGGGGCATAGAAACCAAGCTGAAGGGCTTCCAATGGCCAAATTAGAAGCAATTTGAGCATTAAAATTATTAATGGATTAAAACCCAGAGAATAAAACAGGAATCCATGAGTAAATGGGTAAATACTGGAAACAACCCAAATGGCCACCAATAAAAGAATAAATTGTGGTAAATATATTCGTATAAGGAATACTATTCAGCAATAAAGAAGAATAGACTACTGATATTCTTTGACTGAAAGAAGCCAGAGACAAAAGTGTACCTCCTGTATGATTTCATTTCTATGAATTCTAGAAAAGGCAAACTAATCTATACCAACAGAAAGTAGATCACAGGTTGCATGGCATTGGGAGTGGAAGGCAGGGATGAACTGCAAAGAGGCAAAAGGGAATTTGTGAGTGATGAAACGTTCTCTATTGTGGTGGCGATCACACAGATGTGTATATTTGTTAAAGCTCAAACTGTTTACTTAATATGGATGCATATGATTGTATGTACATTATACCTGAATAAAGTTGATTTTAAAAAATATATGTGTACTGAGCAAGAGCAGTTAGGCACAAAACAATATATATATAAAGTTTACGTGAAGTTCTAAAACAGACAAGACTAACCCATGGCAACAGAAGTCAAACTAATTGATGGTAATAGAAATCAGAATAGTGGTAACCTTTTGTTGTGGTGGTGATGGTGGTGATACAGAAAAACAGTAAGTAACCGTTAGGGAGTAAAAGAAAGATGTTATATCTTGATATAGTGTACTTATCAAAACTGTATGCTTAAGATTTGTGCATTTAACAATATGTAATTATTCCTCAATAAAATTGAAACAGGAAAAAAAAAATAACCTGAACTCATGTCCCTAAACCTGGTCTTCTTCCATCGTGCCATCTACTGGCACAGACCAGAACTTAAGTGTCATACTTCTACCTTCGTCTCTCCCACCCCCAGCCCCCGTGTCTAATTAATCAAGGGTTCTTAAATTTATCTCCTAAAATCTTTTCATACATCATCTCCAGCATCTGAGTCCACAACTCCATCATCTCACACCCAAACCCTTGCATGCATTCTAGTCCCTCCTCCATCCCATTCTCTGTACAATAGCCAAATTAATCCAGCAGTCAAATTAAACTTTCAAAATCCAAATGTTTATGTCCATACTCCTGTTTAAAACCCTCTGATTGCTTCTCATTGCTCTTAGCATAGTGACAAAGTTCGTTCCTAAGGGCCCCACCCACGTGGGCTGGCAGCCACCTCTCCAGCGTAATCTCATTTCTCTCACCCGTGCTGTTTATGCTCAAGTCACACTGGCATTCCTTCAACCTCCGGTATTTACCACGCTCCTTCCAGCCACAGGGACTCTGTGGATGGTCCCTCTGGCTGGAACACTGCTCCTCCCCCTGATGAACTCCTGCTCATCCTTCAGTTCAGATGTCATTTCCTCAGAAAATCCTTTCTTGACCAGACCAAATCTACTCAACAAACTTTTAATAGACCTTTGTACCTCTCCTTCTTAGCACACTGCAATTTTTTCACTTGTTGGCCCAATTAATGTTTAATCAGATTGTCTTTCCTCTAGGGTATAAGCCTCCTGAGGACAGGTAATGTGTCTTATTCCCCATAATATTCTTAGTACCAAAAACAGCACCTGCTACATAGTAGGTATTTAAATTTTTACTGAACAAGTTCATAAGTCAGCTTTTTGCTATTTTTGGTTTGCTTGTTTATTTTTCCACTGTTTTGTCTAGAGATGGACACAAAATGTTTGCAAAAGACCAAGATCTTCAAATTGCAGTTGTAGCATTGTCAATATTGTCATCTGTTAAAATGGATTTATCAAAGCTTCAAATGATAACTTAAATGCTTTCTCATCAAAGTAAATGAATGCAAAACATATTCCATGAAATATTCTGGCATTTTAAAATTTGTATCAGACTGACCTGCTTTCATCAAAACCAAGGACAGGATCAGCTGTTTTCTGAGCCTTTCTAGTAAGAAATAAAGGCGCGACTTTCACTTTTCCTTAGAAAAATAAATGCTTAGGTTAGTATCAAGGTTCACCATCTCCACTTACCTCTAACTACTTTTAAAACTTTAAAAAAATTTTTTTAATTAAAAAATTTTCTATAATGAGCTGATCTCTCAACCTGGCAAAATCAATATAAGAATCTCTTGGGGAGCTTCTTTGTAAACTACAGGTTCCCACAACCCACCTCTGGAGATTCTCAGTCAGTATGTCTAGGGAAGGACCTAAGGATTTAAAAATTTTTTAAATTTACCAGATGATTTTGATGGTCAGTCAGCTTTGGGAACCACTAAGTTAACTGAGGCTAAATAGATAACAAAGAAATGCAATCACTTAAAATACACAGTTACCTTTTGTAAAACTCTTCACTACATTATAACTTTACTCATTTACTCATTAAAATAAAAATATTTAATATAACTAAAAGGTTATATTTTATAAGACAAGAGATTAAATCAAAACGAGATAAAATTAAAATTCAGAACAATATAATCCCCCCAAAACATTCTAATGTTCATCATCAAGTTATCAAATCTGATTACCAGGGACATTTTTAGGAGTCTTGTTAAGTTTTTTTCCTAACACATCATTCAGACACTGAAGTTTCTTCTGATTTTTCTCAGGATGCTTTAAAGGAGTAGGACTTGAACCTGTTATTACAGAGTCCTAAGACAGAATAAGAAAAAATTTTTTTAATAACATACAATTAATGTTACTAAAATTTCAAAAGGATTACAGTGCTAGAAGCCATGACAAGATAATCACATTAGCAACTCCATACATCTCCCTGTCAGAAACTAACACAGAAAACACAGGATATGAATGGCAATAGTCTGTGCTTATGTCATACAAGTTCACGTGATCAAAGAGTGGATTTATTAGGACCACGGGTTTTCTTTTTTAAAGAAGAAACTAACAGACTATATTGCAGATAAAAGAATCAATACAACCAAGCTATAAAAATTATGGCTATTCCCTTTCAGAACTATACATCCTAGATATGTATTAGATGAAGTCTGGTAAGTTCTCATGTGGTCAGCATACATCTATTGAGCATCTACTATGTGTTAGGCAATACAGCAGGCACTGGGAACACACAAAAAAATGAAACTCTAGAGTTGGTGTCAAGTTTACACCAGGGTCTAGGGGACAGAGGAAGAGCTAATCTATGAGTAAATAGCTTAACTAGTGAGCTTCCCTGGTGGCGCAGTGGTTAAGAATCCGCCTGCCAATGAAGGGGACACAGGTTGGAGCTCTGGTCCAGTAAGATCCCACATGCCCGCAGAGCAGCTAAGCCCGTGCACCACAACTACTGAGCCTGTGCTCTAGAGCCCGCGAGCCACAACTGCTGAGCCCACATGCTACAACTACTGAAGCCTGCATGCCTAGAGCCTGTGCTCCGCAACAAGAGAAGCCACCGAGATGAGAAGCCCGCACACCACAACAAAGAGTAGCCCCCGCTCGCCACAACTAAAGAAAGCCCGTGTGCAGCATCAAAGACCCAAAGCAGCCAAAAATAAATGAATAAATAAATAAATTTATTTAAAAAAATAGTTTAACTAGTTATAATACAGTATAGTGAAAGTAATACTGACTAAAATACAAAAAAAAAACCCCATGAAAGTAAATTAAAGTACATATAGGGAAGGAAACTATTTGCCTTGAAGGCATCAGCAAAGCTTTCAAGAGGAGGTAGTCGATTATTCACAGCATTTTTCATAGCCGAAAAGTGGAAACAACCCAAATGTCCATCAACTGATGAATGGGTAAATCAAATGTGGTATTTCCATATAATGGGGTGTTATTTGGTTAAAAAAAGAAACAAAATACTGATTCTACAACATGGAAGAACCTTTAAAACATTATGCTAAATGACAGAAGCCAGATACGAAGGACACATATGGTAGGATACCATTTATATTAAATGTCCAGAATAGGCAAATCTATAGAGACAGAAAGTAGATTAGTGTTTGGCTAGGGCTGGGGGAGGGGAGATAGGAAGGTGACAGCTAAGGAGAATGAGGGTTTTTTTGTGGTTACGAAATATTCTAAAACTGACTGTGGTGATGAATGCACAACTCTGTGAATATACTAAAAGTGACTGAATTGCACACTTTAAATAAATCATGTTATTATATTTTTTTAAAAAAGAGAGAGAGATGGTGGCATAATTTAGCAGGGTCTTAAACTTTGAGTAGAAATTCCTCAGGTAGAAGAGAGTACCTAATATACATTTTACACTGAATCTACAAACTGCAAAAAGTAAAAATTGCAGCCTTTGGGGCAAAATGAATAATTTAGTGTAACAGAGCAAAAAGTGTGTGTTTGGGGAAGGGGGGTTGTTTTGAGGAAAAGGAAGAGCTAGTTCAGCCTAAGAAGGATCTTGAATGACTTGATAAGGATTCAGAGTGTATTCTGTAGGCAAAAGAGAGCCAAAGCCTTTGAAAAGAGAATGGAAAATGATATTTTTTCTACCACCTCAGGGCTTCCTACAATTCTACCTTATAATTTTATAACGGTTTCCTTCTCCCATTTCAAACAGAAGAACAGAATTTATATCAATAAACATTTGTAATACTTACTTCTGTTTCTGACCTTTCAGGGAGCGTCTGATGTCTGGCCGAACGCCTTAAAGGTGTCACTATTCCTTCAGTAGCTTTTGACCTACTAATGTGTAAAGCTTTTGCTTTTTCAATCAATCGTTTTGCTTTGGATACATTTTTTGAAGCACTGCTTACCTAAACACAAATGTGAAATAATAATTTAGGTTACTGGCAAATATTTTATATTTAATAATAGAAAAAAAAAGAAAAGGCAAACCTTTAAAGACAGTAAAAAGATCAGTAGTTGCCAGGGAGAAAGGAAGGGACAAATAGGCAGAGCACAGAGGATTTTTAAGGCAGTGAAACTACTCTGTATGGTACTATAATGGTGGATAAATGTCATTTTACATTTGTCTAAACCCACAGAATGTACAATACCAAGAGTGAACCTTAATTTAAACTACAGACACTGGGTGATAATGATGTGTCAATGTAAGTTCATCAATTATAACAAATGTACTATTTTGATATTGATTATGGGGAGGCTATGCATGTGTGACAGCACTGGGTATATATAGGAAATCTATACCTTTTGCTCAATTTTGCTGTGAACCTAAAACTGCTCTAAAAAATGAAGCCCACTAAGTACATATATAATAGAAAAATATAATCACAGATCACACTAAATAAAAGACCAAAAAAATGGTTATTCAAATCTTACCAAGGAAATGAAATTAAAATGTGTCTAATTATACTTGGTTTGCCTTTATTTCTTGCTTGAAATCTATTCAGATAAATATAATTACATTTGTGAAAAATACCCAAAAAGATATCCATATTAAATGTCTGTATATAAAAAATTTAAAAAAAATAGATGTCTGGGGACTTCCCCGGTGGTCCAGTGGTTAAGACTCCACGCTTCCAGTGCAGGGGTCATGGGTTCAATCCCTAGTCAGGGAAGTTCCACATGCTGCATGGTGCAGCCAAAACAAACAAATAGATGTCTGTACAGATTAGAATTATTGGTTATTTCCCCATTATCTTCATGGCATCTATTCTTTGAGTTTAGTCACTTTTAGGCTGAATCCTTTGGAGAGAGGTTGAAAGGTAGTAGGTATGGAAAAGATCACTGACAAGAATAAAGTCTGGCCTTCAGGCCTGGCTCTGCCACTGATGTACTAAGCGATCTTGTGCATTTAAATATTATCTTCCATATAATGTATTTTCAATATTCTGAGTTCTACAGGTTTTTACATTTGGATTAAAAACACATAGCAAGCAAGCTGCAAAATAGTTCACATTATACGATCCCTTTTAAAAATGACATATAAATATTTAAGGATAGGAAAAAGTCTGGACAGATAAACTTGTAACTATTAAAAGTGGGTTCCCCCTGGGGACCTCCCTGGTGGCACAGTGCTTAAGAATCTGCCTGCTAATGCAGGGGACACGGGTTCAATCCCTGGTCCGGGAAGATCCCACATGCCGCGGAGCAACTAAGCCCATGCGCCACAACTACTGAGCCTGCGCTCTAGAGCCTGTGTGCCACAATTACTGAAGCCAGAACACCTACAGCCCGTGCTCCGCAACAAGAGAAGCCATCACAATGAGAAGCCCGCACACTGCAATGAAGAGTAGACCCTGCTCGCCACAACTAGAGAAAGCCCACGCACAGCAACGAAGATCCAAGGCAGTCAAACAAATAAATAAATAAATAAAATTAAATCCAAATAAATAAATAATATAAGCAGCATTTAAAAGTTCAGTAGAATCTTTTTAAAAAGAGAGATAGCAATTAAGAAAAAAAAAGTGGGTTCCCCTAAACAGTAGGAGAGAAAATTTTAAAAAGTTTTCACTTTTAAATTTATATACTACTGTGTCTTTTAAACAAATGTTTGCTGTTTTTAAAAACTTAAAAAAACTTTTTTGACTGCGCCTTGTGACATGCAGGATCTTAGTTCCCACACCAGGGATCGAACCTGTGCCCCCTGCAGTGGAAGCGTGGAGTCCTAACCACTGGACCCCAAGGGAATTCCCAAAACTTTTTAAATGTTTTTTAAAAACATTAAAAAGAATACGCACGGAAAAAAATTTTTTTTTAATTAAAAATAAAAATAAAATATAAAAAAAAGAATAGGCATGGATATTCAGAACATACATAAGGAGGTTAGGAATGTTAAGGATCTGCTTTATAGTAGTAGAGTGACAGATTTTTATTGTTCTGCTAGCAAATTTTTTTTTTCTTTTTCATAAATTTATTTGATTGATTGATCTTTGGCTGCGTTGGATCTTCATTGCGGTGCGCGGGCTTCTCATTGTGGTGGCTTCTCTTGTTGCAGAGCACAGGCTCTAGGTGTGTGGGCTCAGCAGTTGTGGTGCATGGGCTCGGTAGTTGTGGCTCGCAGGCTCTAGAGCACAGGCTCTGTAGTTGTGGCGCACGGGCTTAGCTGCTCCGTGGCATGTGGGATCTTCCTGGACCAGGGCTCGAACCCGTGTCCCCTGCATTGGCAGGTGGATTCTTTTTTTTTTTTTAATAAATTTATTTATTTATTAATTTATTAATTTTTTGGCTGCATTGGGTCTTCATTGCTGTGCGTGGGCTTCCTCTAATTGCAGCAAGCGGGGGCTTGCGGAGCATGGGCTCCAGGCACACGGGCCTCAGCAATTGCAGCACATGGGCTCAGTAGCTGTGGCTCGCGGGCTCTAGAGCACAGGCTCAGTGGTTGTGGCACACGGGCCCAGCTGCTCCGCAGCATATGGGATCCTCCGGGACCAGGGCTCGAACCCCTGTCTCCTGCATTGGCAGGCTGATTCCCAACCACTGTGCCACCAGGGAAGTCCCGGCAGGTGGATTCTTAACCACTGCGCCACCAGGGAAGTCCCTAGCAAAATTTTTGACAGGCTGATGAACCTTAGGATAAGTTAGTATTCAAAATAATCCAGCTAAATTTAAATTAACGACTCAATCATTGAAACAGTTAAGAAAGACATATGTTTTAATGAATGTGAAAAAAAAAATCCACATGCATTTTGGCATGTAGTTCTGCTATTACCTGAAATCTGGGTTTTTTTTCCTAATAGTTATTTCTCTGATAAAAGTTTTTAAAAGTTCATGTTTATAGAAAAACAAAAAACAGAAAAATGAAGAAAATCAAAATCAACCATAATCCTATCATCTCAAAAACCAGTCATTTCCAACACCCTCCTTTCTGACCTAGCTGGCTGTCCTCCCAGCTCACACTTGGTTACTCGTGACTAAAACAGGAACCTCCGTCCTGACAGCTCTCTACTTTCTCCTTATTTATCAGTCCCTGGTACCCCTTTTCCCCATCCCCAGCTTAAATTCCATCATATATCATGTCAACTCTCAAAAATGTTTTCACCTCCTTTGGCACCACTGTCCTTCAAAACAGGGTTAAATATTTACTTTATGAGATTAATGATAAGAGTACCAAGCATAGTACCTACAGTGAGATAAGAAGCCCCCCAACACGGAAAAAAAAGAGAGTTGTTAAATAAAAACAAAAGAGATACCAACTTTCTGTGGCAGTGGCTTTCACCCAAGGATTAAATCAGGATCACCCTGGTGGCTTTTTCAACACACACACACACACACACACACACACACACACACACACACACACACACACACACACACACACACACACACACTTGTACCTACTCACCCAGGAGAGAATCCAATTCTATCATCATAAGGGATAAGCAGTTTACTTTACAAAAGCAGCTAAACTATTCTTACATATACAACCTCTCCCTTTAGGATAGTGGTTTTCAACTGGGGATGATTTTTCCCTCTAGGGGATATTTAGCAATGACTGGAGATATTTTGGTTGTCACAGCTAGGGCAGTTGGGGTGCTATTGGCATCTCACGGGTAGAGGTCAGGATTACTGCTAAACATCCTATAATGTACAAGACAGTTCCCCACAACAAAGAATTATCCAGTGCACAATGTCAACAGTACCAGGGTTGAGAGACCCCACTTGTTAGCCTCTAATCTATAGAAATAAGCCAAAAATTCAATCATGCTTATTTCCGTAAGCAGCCTTAGGGAAAAAGATTGGAATATAACTGTCACTAAGAAAACTTTTTCTAAGTAAACTATACTGTCTTTATCAATTGCTTTCATCTCACAGTAAGATATGTTGATCTCTTAATAAGCTAACTAGAGGAATGAAATAACAGCAAAAAATAATATAGGGTTATAGTTAACATAAGCAATCTATGAAATATGTGAATCTTCTTTTGGCGTATCACTTCCAATAGTAATAGTTATTGTTTTACAAAACAGAATACCACTTACAGGACACCCTAATATTTCAATTACCTTTCTAGTCTGAGACTCAAAATCTTCATCAGCTGCTTCAGATTTCTTAGACCTTTTCTTAGATTTTTTCTTAGATTTTTTGGGAGTACTAATTCTGGTGAATTTCATTCTGAAAAAAACCCAAAAAGATATTCACATTTATATGATTATAATGTGTAAGAATTTCAATTAAATACAGAAAGGAATCAACTAGGGCTCTAATTTCTGGACAGTTCTGAAACAGAAAACGAAAAAAGACACCCCCCATTAGTTTCAAACTACTGATTCAAAAGTAAGCCAAACTCAATGTTAAACCCTTAGAAAACATAAAGTTTCATTTTATAAATCATAAGCTTTCTAGAAAATTAGCCCCTAAGATCAGCCAGAACCAACATGCAAGTACATGGTGAGTTGGCCAAAAAGTTCATTCAGGTTTCCCGAAGCATCTTATGGAAAGACCTGAACAAACTTTCTGGCCAACCCAATACCTCACAGTATATGGCTCAGCTTACCTAAAAAAGTTCTATGGTTTATTTTTAATCTTATGTTTGTTAAATGCACAGAATTCATATTTGGAGGGTATTTCTCCAGGAATTAACAACTATGATAATTAAGAGCTTAAAACTCATCTAAAATACATCTAGAATTCTTCTGAAATCATGCCTGACTTTAAATTAAATATGGAAAATAAGCAACATTTTTGAAACCCTGTTTTCTTTTTCTTATAAATCAGCCATGTTCTAGAAAAAAAAAAAACAATTCTTCAGTGCTTGACATATTTTCCTTCACATCTAAGAATACATGCAGAATATTTAGAACTTGAGAACAAAACAAAACTTTACCTAATAGGACTCTCTGAATCAGAGGATACTGTTATTAATTCCGCTGTATATAAGCTATGCTTCCCTGATAAGTTCGCTGCTTTTGGAGTAGAAGCTTTTACTGGACTATCGTCTTGTGCGTCTTCAGAATCAGTACCTCTAATGATTACTGTAGCAGGTGTGCTGCTACTTCTTACAGATCTTCTGCTTGGTTTCGGTGTAGAAACATATACCAAGCTGTCTTCAGTCTCAGCTTTAGAGTGTATAACCTTATCCTTAACTGGTATGCCGGTTTTTCTTGAAGACTTATTGTTACATGGAGAGGAAATTTTTAGAGGGTCATCATCTGCTGTACCTTCACAAACAAGGTTTTTGCTGTTAAGTAATGTGCTGTTTTTGAAAACTTCTGTTTTCTTTTGTCTTAAACTCATTCTAAGCCTGTTTTGATTTTGTTTCTCTTTAAATGAAAAAGCTGATTCTTTCTCTTGAGTATTTCTCTCTCTATTTTCACCTGGAATAGCACCAGTATCTAAGATTTTTTTATTCTTTTTCTTCAGCTTTTTACTTTTCTCCTTAGGAAAACCTCCTTTATCAGCATGTGTCTGTGAATTGCCATTATTTGAAATCATTTGGATATTAGGATTTTCCATGATTTTTTTAGAATTATTGTCTCTTCCTTCCTCATTTAAAGATTTTTCATTGAGCTCTTTCTGCTTATCAGAAGATTTTTTGACTCCATTTTTAAGTGCATCTGATGTTGGCTGCCTAAATGCTTTCATAAACTGCTGTCTTTCTTCTAGAGTGCATTTTGGTTTCACAGCTTCAGAACTTCCAGCTTCCAACACTGCCAATTCTAGTTCTTCCTCATGTATAACGACGTTAGATTTTCTTTTCTGAATCGTCTGTTCATTCTCAGGATCAGACAGACTATTTTCCATTTCCACCTGCTTTTGTTTCAAGAAAATTGAGGGTATTTTCCCTGTCTTTTTTGGGGGGATGGGGTGAACTTGTGCAAGAACAGTGACTGTCTTAAAGCGGACCTGTTGGGAAATTTCATAGGTTTCTGGGTCAGTCATACAACCACTTTTGACTGTATCATCAACAGTTTCAGAAGGAATACAAATAGACACTGTAGAGTCTGGTGCCTGTTCCACTTCACTTTCGTTGTGACTTTTTAAAAATTCCTCATATGAGACAGTTATTGTACTATCATTTAACTGGGCTGTTTTAGTTATATTATCTCTAGATTCTGCATCATTTGCAGTATTTTCAATTTCATTAGTTAGGGAAGGCATTATCTGTTTACTATCATTACCATCTCTTTTAAGGAGATTTAGTTCCTCTGCTAAGGGTAAACTTTCAGATAGATCTATTACCTCTCTGTGCTTCCTTTTCCTCAATTTTCTGCGATCATTTTTTGAGGCCCCTTGTTTAGGACTTACTTTCCTAGAACTTTTTTTGGAGGTCATAGTTTTTGATTGTTTTTTGGTATCTTGAATACTTTCTGCAAGTACCTCGACATGTTTCTTATAGAGTAAAGCAGAAGTACTACTTTCCACAAAATTGTTACTTAAACTGGAGTCTTCCTTGCTATCATCACTGTTAATTTCAACTGGAGATTCATTTTCAGTTTTAGTATGACTTAGTTGATGAGATAAATTAAGTCTCTTTCCTCTCTTCTTATTCTCTGTATTTGAGGACATGTCCAAAGGTGTTTTACAGTCTTTGTCACTGTCAGCAGGCAATGGTGTGGATGACTTTATCTTGTACTTTTTTGCTGTCTGAGTTTTCTCATTTGTGGGTGAAGTCTTTCTAAAATAATCCAGAATATTACTGGATTTTGGTGGAGAGAAAACCCTGTCTCCAGTCTTCCCCATTGGTGATAAATATTTGGTGATTGTTTTGCAAGAAGTTCTGTCATCGTCTTTCCTTCGCTTCTTGCTTGCCTATCAATTTAAAAGAAGAAAAGAAGCACTTATTTCAAGCAACATAAATTTTAAACATGGATCTATTATTTTATGTAATGCGATAAAAAAAGGAAGGCTCCCTTAGTAGATAAACATTACATATTAGGAAGAAAAGAGCTTTAAAGTTAAACCTACATTCAAATCTCAATGTCACATCAAGTTATACAATTATAATTTGCGTTCTTTACTATATGTATTATACATCAATAAAAAGTTTCAAGGCCCCCTATGCTTGTGTACAAATGTGTTCGTTACTGTTAGCCTCTGTTTACTCTATAACCTTTGAATAGTACCATCCACCCCACAGAATTTGTAATGAAGATATTACATACAAACATGTGAAGTCTGATGCATGCTAGGAACTCTATAAATATTATTTCCATTCCCTTTATACTGTTTTAGTTAAAAATAAACAAATTATTCTAACTATTTCCAAGAAACAGGTACATGGTGAACAAGCCTAGGATCCCAAAATTTACTAATTAAATAAAAATTATAGTGGACATTTACTACAAATAAAACAAATAAGACTTTTCAGTGTTTTAGTATGCTATTAAGAGTTACCGCCTGCCTCTTACACTATTTAGTACCCTTAAAAAAAAGCTCCATCAACTTTATTTTTAATTTCCCTCAGTTCATTTGTTAGAAAAAACTTGCCAGAAGAACAAGAAAACCTTTTTTTTTTTTTGAAGATAAGTAACAAAGGAATTATACGTCTAGAAAATTAAAATGGATTATAAGGCTATCATGATTAAAAGCATAGCACTGATGCATGAATAGGCAGGCAACTTAATAGAACCGATTAGAAAACCAGAAAGAGACATAAGTGTGTATTTAAGAATTTGGTATATGATAATAGTAGCACTCAAGTTAGTGGACAAAGAAGTAGTTAATAAATAGTACTGGGACAAATTTTAACCCTCTGGATAAATATGAGACAAAGTAAATTACAAACAGATTAAAATTTTACATCTTAAAATGAAATGATAAATGTACTAGAAGAAAATGCTAATGAGTTGTTAGTATTATTATTATCGTGAGCTCGTATCAGAGGCACAATACCATAGGCTCTGGAGTCAGGCAGATCTAAGTTCAAGTGCTGGCTTTGACATCTACTAGTGTGGGACCTTAAGCAAATTACTGTTAATTTTCTAACTTAACTTTTTCTAACCCAACTTACTTTTAATTACTTCTTAGCCTTCTCTCATCTGTAGAATACAGATAATAACACCTCATCACAGGGTTGATATTAAGTAAAATAATGTGTATAAGGTCCTTACCCTTAAAATACTAAACAGTAAGTATCATTACTGTGAAATAGCCCTCTAAGCAGGGCACCAAACGCAGAAAGTGTAATGAAAAGACTGGAAAACTAAGCAAACAAAAAGCAAGAACTGTGTAATTCAAGTATCAAAAGTCCTTCTTCACACCTGAGACAAGCAGAGCAACTGCCTTTTCAGCAAAGTATCAGCATAACATCTATTAGCAAGCAGACAAAAGTACTCAATTCTAAAAAGTAAGGAAGAGTCGCAGCGAAATAAGTGAATATACATCTTGGCTCACTTCGAAGACATCTGTTTGCATACTTCAGTTAGAATGCGAGCTTGAAATGAAAAGGTGTAAAAGTATAGCAACCGTCTACTTTTAGATGCTACTCCACTACTTCATGGCATTAGAATCTCTTAACAACAACTGCTTAGTACATTTCACTGAAACTTGATGAACACAGAAGAATAACAGCATGCCAAGCTGGGACTTATAACTGCAGTATCTTAAGCCCTAGAACAATGAGATAGTGATTTTTAAATGAAGTACCTTTTTTGATTCCTGTAGTGACAATCTAAGCGGTATTCCTAGAGCAGATGATTGGGTGGACAGGTAGAACTTAAAGATTCTTTTTAACGCGAAAGTTCTATGATTTCTTATCATGAACCCCAGACTTGACCCTGGGATCCTCCATAACATTTCACAAGTCCAAAACATCAAGTTCCAGAAACATTTCAGGATCTGGGAACTAGTCCTTTACTAGGCATCTTAAGGTCCCCGCAAACATCTCACAATCCCAATGTTTCTAGGGACCTATCACATCTTTAAGAAACGACACACCCCAGCAATTGTTCCACAGAATGTCAGGTTCTGGGGCCTCACCAGATCCCTCCTTTCCCCTCATAGATCCTAAGTCAGGATCACCTTTCACCCACACTCAACATTCGGAGATATTCAAGCTCACCTCATTCCCGTAGTCTTTCACCGGAGGGGGAGCAGCTGCCGCCGCCATGGCCAAGACCCCCACCATGCTCCCTGCTTCCCGGAATCCCGGTTCCTAGGACCTTCCGCGGCCCGGCCCGGCCTGTCGGGAGGCCATGGAGGCGGCCGGCTCCAGCAGGAGCGAGGAGCTGGGCCGCGGGGTCCGCCTCGGACTCCCCCGCGCCCACTGCCCGGGGTGGTCGCAGAGGCTGGGCCCAGCTCAACCAAGCAGAACGCGGGAAGAGGCGGTGAGAAAGCGCGGGCAGCGAAGACCCTCGGGCGCGGTCGGTGAGCGCGGGGTGCCCCTGAGGCCGGCGCTCCAGTTCTGAGTGATCGGGACTGGGGCTCCCGCGGGGAAAGCAGGCCGAACAAAAATCCTACCCGCGGGCTTCGGAGGGAGTTCTTGTCAATTGGGTTTTCGCGCCGTCCGGAGTGCAGGGGGCGGAGTTTAGATTGCTTCCGGAGGCTGCGCGGACAGTGAGCCGAGAGGGCCAAAATGCTTCTTCGGCAAGCCTGCAGGAGGCGGATTGCTTTACCATGAATCTAAAAGTAGCGGGGACTTCGGAGATTCAAACTTCTAACGTCCAGTTTCACTGATGAGGATATGATTTGACTAAGTCCGTTGGTGGCAGAATTAGAACCCCACACTTTTGACGCCCCAGACTAGCCCCTATTTAAAAGTGGAAAATCGAAAAATACAGAAAAGGGAATAACAATTGATTACACTCCTCCCACATGGAATAAAATGTTATTTTGGCAAGCGTCCTACCTAGAGACCCCCACTTGGGGTCCGAGATTTCGACTTTTTACCCCTAATTGAGCTCAGGAGGCATTTCTTCCCGTGGATTTCGTCCTCCCGAGCAGCTAGGAGCCCAAGGTCGTCGCCTCAGCTGGCTGGCGTGTGTTCGAGTTGTTGCTGGGTACCAGTAGTTTGCTAGTTTGTAGTGAAGACAATCTCATACATTATTTGCATTGTTTTCATAGATATGTTTAGCTTTACTTTTTTTTTTTTTACATTGCACTTGCAATATAGAGAGTATGTTTATTTTGTCTGAGTGCTAGTTTTAACTACACGGTATGTAAGAGCCGAAACAAGTCATGTAAATACACCTGTCAAATAGTAACGGGAAGCCACCTTGTTCGGTCGGGTTATGCAAACTGATTTTAACTGTTGACGTAATTGTGTCTATCTTTATGGTATTTGCTATTGTCTGGACAACATAAAGGGTACAAATTTCTCCAATGAAATTAGTGGTAATTACTTTCTCCTTGAAAATTATTAACCCCGGATAAGGTTTTTCAGGAAGGGAGACTGCACTTCTAAATATAAACTGTTTTGTTGTTTCGGTTTCGTTTGTTTGTAACTCACGTAGTGTAAGAACGCTGAGCAAGGAGAATGACGGCGAAGAGGAGGAGAAGATGGAAGAGCAAGAGCATGGAGGAGGAGGAGAAGGAGGAGAAATCAATAAGAAAATTACAGAAAAAACTGAAAGTCTTTTTGACTTTCACCCCCTAACTCGGTCTCTTCCTCTTAGCCCCAATGGCAGCCAGTATTACCTATTTGGTGGATAGCATTGCAGCCTTTCTTAATACTTTTACATACATATACGTATCCGTAGAAAAATCTTTAGTTTCGTTTTTCTTTACATAAAAGGTAACAATGTAAATATCACTCAGCAATTTGTTTCTTTCATCATTGTCTTCAAGAGCTATACAGGTCGATCTGATTCGCTCCCTTTCATTCCTGAGCATTCCACCCAATTATGCACAACATATTATTTATCCATTTCCTTAGTGATGATCACTTAAATTGTCTTCAATTTTCTGTTAGTCAAACAATGAGTCAGCGAACATTCTTGTCTCCTTGAACACAAATGGTGCTTTTCCAGGATACACACCTAAGCGTGGAATTGCTGGGTTATAAGGTATGTCTCTAGCGCTTTTTATTCTTCTAAAAAACTAAGCATTTAAAACGTGTTGAGGGTTTCCCTGGTGGCGCAGTGGTTGAGAATCTGCCTGCCAATGCAGGGGACACGGGTTCAATCCCTGGTCTTCTAGCACTATAAATATCTGCTTATCTTTAAATATTTCAATATCTTTGCACAGCTTTTATTAAAAATTATATATATATATTTTTAAAATTTATTTTTGGCTGTGTTGGGTCTTCGTTTCTGTGCAAGGGCTTTCTCTAGTTGTGGCAAGCGGGGGCCACTCTTCATCGCGGAGCGCGGGCCTCTCACTATCGCGGCCTCTCTTGTTGCGGAGCACAGGCTCCAGATGCGCAGGCTCAGTAGTTGTGGCTCAGGGGCCTAGTTGCTCTGCGGCATGTGGGATCTTCCCAGACCAGAGCTTGAACCTATATCCCCTGCATTGGCAGGCAGATTCTCAACCACTGCGCCACCAGGGAAGCCCTACACAGCTTTTTTTTTTTTTTTTTTTTTTTAATAAATTTATTTATTTTATTTATTTATTTTTGGCTGTGTTGGGTCTTCCTTGCTGCGCACTGGCTTTCTCTAATTGCGGCGAGCGGGGGCTACTCTTAGTTGCGGTGCGTGGGCTTCTCATTGTGGTGGCTTCTCTTATTGCGGAGCACTGGCTCTAGGCACGTGGGCTTCAGTAGTTGCAGCACGCTGGCTCAGTAGTTGTGGCTCCTGGGCTCTAGAGCACAAGCTCAGTAGTTGTGGTTCACGGGCTTAGTTGCTCCGCAGCATGTGGTATCTTCCTGGACCAGGGCCTGAACCCGTGTCCCCTGCATTGGCAGGCGGATTCTCAACCACTGCTCCACCAGGGAAGCCCTAAATAGCTATTTCTTGATCTAACAATTTTAAACAGTATTCATTAAAGTCCTGTTATGGTGGTTAATTCTCTTGTAACACCACCCTCCATACTTTCTCTCCTCCCACATTCCCAATATAGTTATATTATAAAGACTTGTACACTTGTACACAAATGTTGATAGCAGCTTTATTTGTAATAGTAAAAAACTTGGAACAACCTATCAACAGGTACATTAACAAACACATCCATACCATGGAATACTACTCAGCAATAAAAAGAAATGAACTATCAATACATGAAACAACATGGATGAAAAAAGAGTATATATTGCACGATTCCATTTATTTAAAATTTGAGAAAAATGCAAATTAATCTGTAATTACAGAAAGCAGATCATCATTGCCTGTGTTCAGGGGTTGAAGGAGGGATAGATTACAAAGGAATGGGTTACATGGAAACTTTGGGGAGTGATGGAAATGTTCATTATCTTGGTTATGGTGATGGTTCCACAGGTATCTACTGATGCAAAAGTTCATCACATCTTATACTCTAAATATATGCAGTTTATTGCAAATCAGTTATACTCAATAAAGCTGTTTAAAAAATGGTTCAAGCTGATTGAAGGTTTTTAGCATAGGTGGGACTCACTAGTGGGTTCTACTGTAGGATGATCAGGAGATTTTCATTGGGGAACTTCCTAATGTTAATAGGTGGAGGTCTTTTCTCTGGACCACTTGGTTTCTCCTCCAATCTATTTAGGGGCAGAGGTGTTTATATCTCATGCAGTTTTGTGGAAGCAATAGGGAGGCGTCACCTAAATGCATGGAATAGGGCAATGGACCTAAAATATCTAACTCTAATATTAACCGATGTCTCCCCTTTTCAGTCCCATACCTCAATCTCATGTGCTGTGTTATTGATCCTTCCATCCATTCCATAAATACAAATGAGTGCCTGATATGTGCCAGCTATGAACAAAGCAGCTGTGAACGAAACAGACAAAAATGCCTATCCTTTTAGAATTTATATTCTGGTTGGAAGAGACGTAATAAAAATGATCCATAAGTAAAGTATATGGTAAGACAGGGCTAAATGCTGAGGAGAAAATAATGCAGGAAGTAGGATAAGGAAAGGAATGTCAGAATAGGGGCTGTGATTTCTTTTGTGACTAAAATTTTTGAAAGGATATATAGCATGAGTTTCTCAGGAGTCTTCGGGAAGAGTTAGCCCAGTTCTGAATGGTTCATCCTCTGCAGTTTAGGTTGTAATTTCCTGCAGTTGTCTTGGGCAATTACTACTCCTCCACTTTCCATCTTCCAAAAATTTATGGAACTCTCTAGTGCTCTTTTGTGTTCTCTACTGTTCCATTTGTCCCTAATCCATTTTTTTTTCCTAATCCAGTTTTAAATTCCTTAATTGTTATTTTGATGGGGTTTTGGAAGGGAAAGGAGAGAAGCACCTGTGGCCAAGCCGAGAAAAGCCTTAAGACTCAGTTTAGGGTTTACCTTGTTCAAGAAACTTTTCCTGATACCTTCTTCCTTCCACTTTACCTTAGGCTGAATTAGGTGGCCGTCTCTGTGCATCTACTCATTGCACTCAATATATCAGAATATAAATTCCTGCTTATGTGTGAGTGATCCCCCTATTGGACTATGAAGGCAAGTCCTAGGTCTCATTCCTGATTTGATTCCCAGCACCTAAGCACAGAGCCAGACGCATACCTTGTACTCTTTAAATATTTTGTAAATAAATGTGTGCTTTTACCTGGCCATACTATTCAGCCTTTGCATGAGTCCTGTGAGAAAGACATTTACATTATTGTCGATTTATAGAAATGTAGCTCACACATGTTTCCAAAGTTACAATGTTTAGCCAAGTCTCCTAACTTAAACTTCAGTGCATTTTTAAAAAAATTAATTAATTAATTTATTTAATTTTGTCTGCGTTGGGTCTTTGTTGCTGTGTTCAGGCTTTCTTTAGTTGTGGCGAGCGGGGGCTACTCTTCATTGCGGTGCGCAGGCATCCCATTGCGGTGGCTTCTCTTGCTGTGGAGCACGGGCTCTAGGCGCACAGGCTTCAGTAGTTGTGGCACGTGGGCTCAGTAGTTGTGGCTCACGGTCTCTAGAGTGCAGGCTCAGTAGTTGTGGCACACGGTCTTAGTTGCTACACAGCATGTGGGATCTTCCCGGACTAGGGCTCGAACCCGTGTCCCCTGCATTGGCAAGCGGATTCCCAACCACTGTACCATCAGGGAAGCCCGGCAATTACATTCTTATCATAAATAAATCAATTAGCAAGTCCTCTGTTTCTTGTAGCACGAGGAGTCTGTGCCTCTGAATCTGCTCACCTCTGGGTACTCTTGAAAAGTCAGTGCTAGACTAATGTGGTGACACGGAGATTAAAAACTCTGTAAAGGGCTTCCCTGGTGGCGCAGTGGTTGAGAATCTGCCTGCCAATGCAGGGGACACAGGTTCGAGCCCTGGTCTGGGAGGATCCCACATGCCGCGGAGCAGCTAGGCCCGTGAGCCACAATTACTGAGCTTGCGCGTCTGGAGCCTGTGCTCCGCAACAAGAGAGGCCGCAATAGTGAGAGGCCCGCGCTCCGCGATGAAGAGTGGCCCCCGCTTGCCACAACTAGAGAAAGCCCTCGCACAGAAACAAAGACCCAACACAGCCATAAATAAAACAGATAAATAAATAAATAAATAAATAAATTTAAAAAAAACACAAAAAACAGAAAATTCTGTAAAGCCCTGTCTGATGGCCTGCTGGCTTCTGTCATCACCACATCTAGATCAATCTTCCTCTCTGTTATTGACCAGAGCATTTATTCTTCAGAAACTTATGCTCTAAAATTAAAAAAAATAAAAAAATTTCGAGCCTGGGGGCGCAGTTTTACAGCTTTTCTTCAGTTTTCTTCGTGTTATTTTTGTGGGTAGTGTGGATATATTACACATTTCCTGCCTCCCATCAGTTAGTAGGTCAAGGAAATAAAGTTGAATGAGACTAAGATTGGTAGCTTGTCTTTATGGAAGTTTTCCTTTTAATTTTTTTTTTTTGAATTTCACTTAGTAAAGCTCTCTGGAGTGGGAGCCAATTCTGTTCAATTAGCTTTAGAGAGCACACAGAACATACCATGTTCAAGAACAATTAATAAATCCTGTTATTTACTGACTCAATGTGTGTCCAAACTCTCCTGTTCCCTTGAACCATTTGCCTATCTTTCCCCCTGCTTTCACTGTCAAAACTCCATAAAAGGGTTTCCCTGGTGGCACAGTGATTAAGAATCACCTGCCAATGCAGGGGACACGGGTTCGAGCCCTGGTCTGGGAAGATCCCACATGTCGCGGAGCAAATAAGCCCGTGCGCCACAACTACTGAGCCTGCGCTCTAGAGCCCGCAAGCCACAACTACTGAGCCCGCGTGCTGCAACTACTGAAGCCCGGGTGCCTAGAGCCCATGCTCCTCAACAAGAGAAGCCACCACAATAAGAAGCCCGTGCACCGCAACGAAGAGAAGTCCCCACTCGCCGCAACTAGAGAAAGCCCGCACGCAGCAACGAAGACTCAACACAGCCAAAAATAAATAAATTTTTTAAAAAAACAAACAAAAAACCCAAAAACTCCATAAAAGCCAACATCCTAATTCAAGTCTCCATCATATCATAACTAGACTAACGCTATTTAGTTTTGCCTATTTACTCCGCTCTAGTTATCTCATGCATATTCATTTCACTGAACAAATATTTATTGAGAATTTACAACAGTATGCCAACCCCTGCCTTACCTTAAGACAAACCCAAGTCCCACCTCTCTATCATTTATCTTCCTAAAACATTGTTTTGCAAATGTCACTGCACATGCAAAAATCTTTAATGTCTATTCATTAAAGTCAAAGCTTCTTAACCTGAACTCCATGGCCCTTACTTTTCTCTTAACTTCATCTCCCAATATATTATTCAGTCCTTCCTCTCCAGTCAAAGTGGTCTGCTCCTCCTTCCTTACACAATCCATTTATATTCCTGTCTGCAAGTCCTTATACCCTTTCCTTAGTTTAATCCTACCTGGGGTGCCTTTACTTACTCCTTTTTGTTTAGTTAATGCCTTGATTCATTCCACAGGTATTTGTTGAGAATCTACTGAGTGCCTTGCTACTTCAGGATAAAGATAATCTCCCATTTTCTCCAGAAAAGCCTTCATTTTCTAAACTTCTCTAATTTCCAGTGTCATTTACTTAGCACCAAACAATGTGGTAGAAAGAGCTTTAGTCTGGCCCAGGAAAACTGGAATCTAGCCTCTAGCACAGATTCATTGTGTAACCTTGAGACAATCAGTGTTCTGTTTTTGTTTTCTGGGGAGGCAACTCTACCAAACTCAGCCAGGGGTCAGCAAACTATGGCCAGAGGGGAGAAGGGGGGAGGGATAAATTGGGAGATTGGGATTGACATATACACACTACGATATACAAAACAGATAACTAGTAAGGACCTACTGTATAGCACAGGGAACTCTACTCAATACACTGTAATGGCCTACATGGAAAAGAATCTAAAAAAGAGTGGATATAGGTATATGTATAACTGATTCACTTTGCTGTACACCTGAAACTAACACAACATTTTAAATCAACTATACTCCAGTAAAAATTTAAAAAAAACAGAAAACAAAAAACTATGGCCAGGGCCACATCTGACCCACCACCTGTTTTTGTATGGCCCCTGAACGAAGAATGGTTTTTACCTTTTTAAGTAGTTGAAAAAAGATGCAAAGAATATTTTGTGACATGTGACAATTACGTGACATTCAAATTTGTGTCCATAAGTTTTATTATCTCATGGTCACGCCCATTTACTCACTATATTGCAACAGAGGTCTTATGGCCCGCCGAGCTCCACATTTTCAATTACCTGGCCCACACAGGAAAGTTTGATAACATCCGTCTTGCAATTCTGCCAGGATTGAGGTACCTACCGCCGGCCCACGCTTAGGCCTCTGTCTTGGCTCCCTCATTAGACTACGAGCTTCTGGGTGATGGGGCTTTTGTCTGATCCTTGTGAGCGTGGTGCCTGATTCACAGTAACCTCCTAAAACACTGGCCACTGCACGGATGCTCCTTTACTAGGGAGGCAGGACAATGATGATTCAAGACCCATCCGGGTTGAAATCCCAACGGCTTGAAATCCCGACGGCTTGAGAAAGTTAATTCTCCTCTGTGTCCCACCGTTTTCTCCTCTGTGGAATAGAGGTGCAAGGAGGCCTGGTAGTGAGGCCAGAATAAGGTAAGATGCGGGAAGCACTTCGCGAGGTGTAGTCATTAATCTTTCCCTGGCTCCACGCGTGCCCCGAGGAAGCATCACTGGCAGGTGCCGCGCGGGAGCTGAGCTGAGACCAGCTGGGCCTGCAGCGCGGGAGGAGCTGGGCCCCGGACGCTAGTTGAGCGCTGCTGTCAATCAAGGCCGCCGTGGGGCGGGGCGGGGCGGTGCTTCCGCCTGCGCGTGGCCGCTCGGGGCCGCTCGGCGGCGCCCGGGACAGTCGGGAACCGCGCCCGCAGCCGTCGGCCGCGCGGCCGGACGAGGGGGCGATGGAGCTGGAGCCCGAGCTGCTGCTGCAGGAGGCCCGCGAGAGCGTGGAGGCGGCGCAGAGCTACCGGCGGGAGCTAGGCCAGAGGCTGCAGGGGCTGCGGGAGGCGCGGAGGCAGGTCGGAGGGCCGCGCCCGCAGGGGCGCTGTGGGCCCGGGGGAGGGTGCGGGGTGCCCGGAGATGGGCGAGGGCACGGAGGGCTGCGAGGGGCGGGAGTGCCCGGAAACTCTGAAGGGAGGAGGGAAGCGTCTCTGAAGGTTCGGGAGACCTGGCAGGGTCTGGGAAGGGGGAGGTGGGTTTGCGGGGAGGCGGGGGAGGGGGACGGGGGGGTCTTAAGAGGAAGGGGCAAATTTGGGGGATCGAGGGAGAGTGTGAGGAGCGTTCCCTAAGCTGTGTGGGGCGGTGTCGGGGATGCGATGGGGTCCGAGGTTGGGGGGAGTGAGGGACCGGAGCAAAAACCGAGGGCGTCACAGAGGGTAGTAAAGATTGAGAGAGTTGGGGGAGGTGGAGATTCTTTGGAAAACCTACCTTGTGGATGGAGAGCGGTTTTAGAGAGCGTGAGGAAAATGTGTAGCAGTGACTTGGGGAGAGCTCAAAGTGGAGGCGGAATGGACAGTGGAAGGGATGGACTAAGGAGAGACAGAGGAGTGGAGAAGTAGTAACGTTAACACTAAATGAATGGAATTGGTGTCAGAGTAGTACTTAGTATCTCATATGATCCTGAACGCATTAAAAAATCATGTAGCGGGATCCCATTATAGAGAGTTTGGATTTTAAGGTGAAGCTATGTTGGAAGGGCAAAAGAAGGAAAATGAAGCCCCTGGGGGATGGGATACAAAAGTGTAGGGAAATGGAAAAACAGATTTAAAGAGAGAAGTGTTGAAAGGAGAAGCTAAATATACTTTCAAGTGAGGGCAGTTATCTGCTCCATGGGGACCTGGTTATCAAAGATAAAGGAATGCCACATGGTTTCTCTGCGCCCTGGAACATATACAGAAAAAGATATAACCCACTGCCAATGTGCAGGAGGACAGATAATCCTCAAGCTACTATTAATTCAGGTGCTTAATAAGTGCTTTTTGAGTCAGTGGGATTCCGTCTGAGTGGAATCATTTGAGTGAGTGGGATTTTTCAACATCACATTTGTTATTAATATATATTGTCATCCTAGTAACTCCCTTGCTGCATAGAATCTGAAAATTACAACTGGTAGAATAGTGCTGTGATAACAGTGCCTTTGGATATTCTCATCATTCAGGATACTCAACATGCTTTAGGTTTTATACATTTAAAAATTCTTGTAGATTTTAAATGTAGGCCAGGCATCTTTTGTAGTTTAGTAGCAAATCTGGGAGCAAGATCTAGATATGGTGATCCTGATTTGACGAATGCTTTTTAAGGCCTTCCAATGTATTCATTTTGATTTCCACTTGAAAACATCTGCATTATTCCTTCTGCTGTTTTGAAATAGAGGTTCTAAATCTAGGGCATACTTAAAAAGAGATTAAAGTATCTCTTATTATGTGATTAACGTTGCAGCCAATTAAGACGTTTTATATATGAATGAGACTATTGTTTAACTGCATCAAGGATTAAGAAACAGAGTTGATACTAAATGAATGAGCTTAGCACCTGGGAGAAGTAGTGATTACTTTCTCGTGTGATATTGAACACATTAAAACAATTTAGTATGATCTCATCCTGAATGGTTTAGTATTGTTTCCAAACCTACATTCTTTTAAATTCTATGTCCAAAAATTTAAAGACAGAACATACTTTCCTATAACTTAGTGGAGTTTGGTATGGGGTTTTGTTTTGTTTCTGAGGACCATTGTCTTGTGCTTGAAACAGAAAACACTAAGAGAACATCCATTAGCTTAGGTTCCTAATGACATTGCCTTCGGACTAGACTGAGTAATGTCATACTGTTGTGAACTGAAATGTGTTTTGTGCCGGTGCCAGTTACAACAGCTTCTAGTTCTAAAAGCTTTAATTCTTCCTCAAAGCTAATTCTAGTGGGTTGTACACGTTTGGGTTTGTAGAATAAGTCCTCTGTCAACTTGCATTTTAAGGAAGGTCAGTGTTACAGAAATGTTATCAAAATAAGCAGCTGCTTTTGTTTAGTGGTTAGGATATTTTTAGGGTTCCAGTCATTTTCAGAATAACTACATAAAATATATGGCTTTTCAGTCAAAGATTTTGTATCAGGGAAGGATGAGAGAGCAGAGAGGAAAGATGCTCCCTTTGTGTATATTTTTTACTTGCCGATTTTGTTTCCTTTTGGCACAGGATTTTTAAAAAATTGATATGTAATTTACATACCATAAAATTCATACCTTAAAATGTACAATTCAGCAGTTTTTAGTGTATTTGCAAAGTTGTGCAGCCATCACCACTAATTCCAGAACATTTTCATCACCCCAAAAAGAAATCCCATACCTGTTAGCTGTCACCCTTCCAGCCCCTGATAACCACTAAACTACCTTCTGTCTCTATTTGGATTTGCCTATTTTGGACACGTCATATAAATGGAACCATACTGTCTGTGGCCCCTTGTGGCTGGCTTCTTTGACTTAGGC
Organism: Balaenoptera physalus; assembly: GCF_965194825.1. NCBI lineage: Eukaryota > Metazoa > Chordata > Mammalia > Artiodactyla > Balaenopteridae > Balaenoptera > Balaenoptera physalus. The sequence goes on from NC_138901.1 coordinate 46,934,309, forward strand.
ATAATGTTTTCAAGGTTCATCCATGAGGTAGCATGTAGCTGTACTTTAGTCCTTTTTGTGGCTGCATAATATTTGTTGTGTGGATATACCACCTTTTATTTCTCCATTCATCAACTGATAGATATTTGGGTTATTTTCACTTTTTGGCTCTTATGAATAATGTTGGTGTGAACATTCATGTACAAGTTTTCGTGTAGACATGTTTTCAGTTCTTTTAGTATATACTTAGGAATTGCTGGGTCGTGTGGTAACTCTTTGTTTAACCTTTTCAAGAACTCTTGGCATACTTTTTATCTTTGCTTTTGTTTCTCACCCTTTAAAAATCTCTCATGAAATTTGCCTCCTGTTAGGAAATCATGGCTACGGAAATTTAGAAGGAACAAGAATAACAGTCTTTTACTGTCAGTCTTTTAGTGTGAAAAACAACCGCCAGCATGTAGCAGTTTCTCTTCTTGTGGTTAAGTTTAAGCCCTACCCTCTGTCTTCAGAGAAAAGGAAGTTCTGTGTAGGAATGAAAGGTAGTCTGTAACTCTTACTGTTTGAATAAGTTAAAGGCTGGAGAGATGTTCGTTGTCTTCAGGAAATCAGATAATATTTACAGTCAGCCTGGCGTAACTGATGTTGAAATCATTAAGAATAGTTCTATATAGCTCCCTGGAATCCTTGGTATTAAGATGTAAATACCAAAGAAATTAACTCCGACCCTCCTTAAATACTCATTTGTTCATTTACTCAATAAATATGCACTGGGTGCATTCTGTGGGTCAGAGGTAATTCTAGGTCCTAGAAATCCGGTGGGTAGGGCAACAGAGCACTGCTGTCACAGATTTACTCTTTCCTCTGGTGGCTGGTCATTAACCTCTTCCGCCTAAAAGCAAAACAAATAGGAAAAATCTAAATTCTTGTGTATTCATTTTTAGATTTCAGTTCCATTGTGTTGTTCATCCCTTGTTGATTTCTACAGGTTGACTTTCCTGCTTGTTGTGAGTAGAGATAGCTGATCAGGATGTCACATAGTGATGTCAGCTGGCCAGTCAGATATGCCTCAAAGAGTGACACTAGTTTGACGATGTTGCCACTGTCCAGGACCTAGTCTTTAAGCTTTGCAGGTCCAGAAACTCCATGTTTGTACAGTATCAAAGGGGAATTAGTTTCAGGTACTGGAGGTGGCAGCAGTGAGAAATACCAATATTCTAGTCTGTGTACAGTTACAATTTACTCTAAAATGAACTGTTGGCCTTCATGTGCCTTTAATTAGTGTGATTCAGTGTCTCTAGGGGCGTTGACAAGAGCAAGTCTCTGCTCTTTCAGAGTAAAGGGCCAGATCCTGGTGCCTGATTAAGACACTGGTGAGGACCCTGCCCAGCTCTGGGCAGTGGTGTCCCTTTTATCGTTGCTACTACAAGTGTGGTCCACGACTGCAGCAGGGTCATCCTGACCTGAGAGCTTGTGAAGAATGCAGGAGTCAGGCCCCCCCTAGACCTGGTGAATCGTCATCAGGTGTGATGTGTATGCACATTAAAAATAGAGGCACAGTGCCTTAGAGGATACCATTAACTCTTCATCAGCTCTCTACCGATTTCTGTAGTTTATCCTGAACCATAGGTGTGTTGTTGTAAACTGCTGTGGTTTTTCCTCAAGATTAAAACGCTGTTTGAAATAGCATGGGTTTAGATAATTATACAGTGACAGACAAGTGAATAATGGACAATCTCAAGCCAACTCTTGTCCTAGCGTGTCTTAACATCTGTAATGTGACCATTTGTCTCTCATAGTATTTTTTTTAATTTATTTATTTTATTTATTTTTATTTTTGGCTGCGTTGGGTCTTCGTTGCTGCGCGGGCTTTCTCTAGTTGTGGCGAGCGGGGGCTACTCTTTGTAGCGGTGCGCGGGCTTCTCACTGCGGTGGCTTCTCTTATTGCGGAGCACAGGCTCTAGGTACATGGGCTTCGGTAGTTGCAGCACGCAGGCTCAGTAGTTGTGGCGCACGGGCTTAGTTGCTCCGCGGCATGTGGGATATTCCCGGATCAAGGCTTGAACCCTTGTATTGAACCCTGTATTGGCAGGCAGATTCTTAACCACTGTGCCACCAGGGAAGCCCTCTCATAGTATTTTGTTTTCAGTTTTTTAATAATTGATTTCAGATAATTTTTTGAAGATCTTATTAGGAACTTTGATATTCCTAATGTACAATACCAGGTTCTCCATAGATCATTATTCTCACAAGATTTGAAAACACGTAGCATACTAGTTAAAGACTGGAACAGATAGAGAACTCAGTTGGGGGAAAAAAGTTATTTCAGAAAACCAGGGCAGGAAGTCTTAGTAGCTCAGCAAAGAAAAGAAAGCTGTTATTGCTTCTTTTATCTCCCACTTCCCCTTCTGTTACCCGTTTCAAAACAGTCCAAAAAATCTGTTTGAAAATAATCTGTTACTGCAGTAGTACTTAAAATGTCCCTATTATAGTGTCCTAAGAAAAGGTTAAATCTAGAGCTGGGGAAAACCAAGAACAGATGAAATAATCTGAAAATCACCCATAATTCTATTCCTTACAGACAACCACTGTTAACATTTTGGTGTATCCGTCTAGACATATTATTTTGCCAAATTGAAAGACTACTGTATATGCAACTTTATATTTGTTTTCTTTTGGTTAACATTATATCATAAGCATTATGAAAAATTTCCCACGTACAGTCTAATTTTTAATGCAGAGGTGAATAGTCTATTACATAGATACTTATGGAGCATTTGTTGGTGGTAGGCTGAAAATGAATTGACTCAAATATGCCAAAATACCGGAAGCAAAGCTCTAGAAGCAACACTAAATAATCAACTACCAAGGGAAAAAAAAAGCTGCACATATATTTGTGTGCAAAAACCACATATTTATATTGGCTTTTCAGTCATCCTTTTTTAAGTCTTTTCACAAATTGTCTTTAAACACGACACTCTGAAAGCTGCTTGTTGAGTCCAAACCTCACTTGAAATGTAGGATATAAATGAGAATTTAAACAAGCATTCAGAATCTATAATGTTAACCTCAAATTAAAAAGTGTGTGAGTGTCACAGAGGAGCCCAGTTTCTCTCTGTGTAGAATTTTTTTTTTCAATATAGAGTGTAATGTAAATTTAAATTTGATAGAGAAGAACTGTTCTTATTACTAGAAACCTGGTAAATAATATGGCTAATTTGTGATCTAAAGCCAAACAAATGTAGGACAGACTTTTTTTAATTTTAATTTTTTTTTATTTTTATTTTTTTAAGAATTTCCCTTTTTTATCTTTTATTTATTTATTTATTTTTGGCTGTGTTGGGTCTTCGTTTCTGCACGCGGGCTTTCTCCAGTTGCGGCAAGCGGGGGTCACTCTTCATCGCGGTGCGCGGACCTCTCACTATCGCGGCCTCTCTTGTTGCGGAGCACAGGTTCCAGACCCGCAGGCTTAGTAGTTGTGGAACATGAGCCTAGTTGCTCCGCGGCATGTGGGATCTTCCCATAACAGGGCTCGAACCCGTGTCCCCTGCATTGGCAGGCAGATTCTCAACCGCTGCACCACCAGGGAAGCCCCTTTAATTTTAATTTTTAATTTTTTTTGGCCACACTGCATGACTTGTGGGATCTTAGTTCCCCAACCAGGGATCGAACCCGGGCCCCTGGGCCCTGGCAGTGAAAGCACCGAGTCCTAACCACTGGACCACCAGGGAATTCCTGGGACAGGCTTTTATTTTTGAGGGGTATCCATGAATCATTTATATTTGCAGTTATTTTACTGTTTTTGCATTTGCCCCTATTAGGTGTGAGACCTTGAGAAACTTAACTTTCCTGACGCCTCACTTCCCTATCTGTAGAATGCGGATAAGGATAGTACCTACTTTACTTGGCCAGTGTGGGAATTAAAATGAGAAATGTATTTAAAATGTTTAGCACGATGCCTGGGACATATGAACGGCTTAATAAATATTAGCCATAGAAATAATACCACCAAATAATATTATTATTCAAGGTGACCTCCCCTACTTCTCCAACTGGTAACTTATTCTTTAAGTGTCTCCTACTCTCTTTCCCAGCAGAATGACCTTTTTGAGCTCTGATGGCAGTTTGTGGCTGTCTCACTTACCTACATAAGGACTTAATACTTTTTACTATAGTTACGTGTGCATGCAACTGTCTCCTTTACTAGAATGACAGTTTTTTGAGGTCAGGATCATGCCTTATTCATCTTTATAACCCCAGCTCCTGGCACTAGACCTCAACAAATATAGAATGAATGCCTTTATGAATGTTGTGGGTGTGATTTTGCAGACATTCTTTTTAGATTGTTCGTAGTCTTGATTATAGGCACCCTGTTCACTAATGCAGATAATCAAGAATTAAACATTTGTTTTATCATGATTTGGTTGTTTGTCACTACATAATAAACCATGCCAAAGCATAATGGCTTAAAAGGCAACCATTTGCTTAGTATTCGGGGGATTAACCGGGGCTCAGTTGGGCAGTTTTGATTTTGCTGGCAGCTCTCATGTAATTGCAGTCAGATGGCAGCTGAGGCTGGAATGTTCAAGATAGAACATTTACTTACCTGTTTGGAGCCTTAAGTAGTAGCAGGACTCAGTTGGAATGCTGGCATGGCTGAGCCTGGATGCCAAGCTCTCTCTCTCCCTCCCACACTCTTCCTCCCACCCCTCTCACTCTCCTCCCCCTTCCACTTGTTCTCTCAAGAAAGATAGCCGTGCTTCCTTTTTTTTTTTTTTTTTTTTTAAATTAATTTATTTATTTTTGGCTGTGTTGGGTCTTCGTTGCTGCACGCGGGCTTTCTCTAGTTGTGTTGAGTGGGAGCTACTCTTCGTTGCGGTGCACGGGCTTCTCATTGCGGTGGCTTCTCTCATTGCGGAGCATGGGCTCTAGGCGCGTGGGCTTCAGTAGTTGTGGCTCGCGGGCTCTAGAGCACAGGCTCAGTACTTGTGGTGCACGGGCTTTGTTGCTCCATGGCATATGGGATCTTCCTGGACCAGGGCTTGAACCCATGTCCCCTGCATTGGCAGGCGGATTCTTAACCACTGCGCCACCAGGGAAGCCCCGATAGCCATGCTTCTTACGCAGTGGCTCAGGAACCCCCGCAGTGCAGAAGCCAGGTAGTCTTAAGGCTGAGGCCTGGAGCTGGCACAGCTCAGTTCCACTCTGTAACGATGCACATGTGACTGCATTGCTAGTCACCAGCCCAGCCTCGTCTCCAAGGGAGAGGTCTGCATGAGGATATGAGTACCACAAGGCATGGTTCGTGGTTCATTGGGGCCATTAATGTAACAGACTACCAAGTGATAGAGTCAAGATTTTCTTTTTGAAAGTTTTAATAAGCATGTTTTAAAAAAACATAACTGTAGGGACTTCCCTGGGTCCAGTGGTTAAGACTGCACGCTGCCAATGCAGGGGCCCGGGTTTGATCCCTGGTCAGGGAACTAGATCCTGCATACCGCAACTAACACCCAGCGCAGCCAAATAAATAAATGAATATTTTTAAAAAAAACAAAAAGCCTAACTGTAAGAGACAAGAAGGAAATGTAGCAGCACATATGAGTCCATACACGAAGCAGACAGTTCAGATTTCCTGCCACTTGACTAGCTTTTCATCGGGTTGTGGTAGAATTTAAATGAGACCCTGGGTATAAGTACCTGGTACACAGTAGGTGTTCAGTAGGTGGGAGCTGCTGTTGTATTGTTATTATTGCCATTATTATTTTTAATGACTAATATCTTGGTGTCAGTGGGAAGACACATAGCTAATGCAGTACATTTCATATGAACTGAGAAGAAACATTTTGGTTAGCTTCTTCAATTTCAGTTGACTATTTTTTATCTTTGTCTTTTATTTTTGATCCCTATGTTCTTGTTAGCTAATAGTGTTTAAAGCCAATCTCTAATTTAAAAATAGTTTTAGTTTCCTGTAAGCAAAACAATTGGGAAAATAAATTCTTAGATTACACTTGGAGGATAAAAATTCTTTTCTTCTATAAAGTCATGAAAGTGCATGTTTCAGAGGAGGTAGAGGAGATTCCAGTTAATTTCCTGAAACACATACACGTTATGTTGCGTTATATTATAGATAGAGCAACTGTATATTGCCACTTAAGACCAGAGGTATCTTAAATCAGATTCTAGGTAGGTTTTATGACATTTTAGTGGCTAAACTCTAGAGGAAAATGTATCAGTCACTGTTGTCTTGGAGGGCTGTGAAGTATTTATTTACTAGGCTTTTGCATGGCTTAGTATTGATGTATAAGCTTGATGACTTTTTGGCATTTTGAGAACTTATCCTTATGTTAAAACTTTAAAAATACAGTTGCTTTGGAATTAAGAGTCAACTGCAGTGGAAACTTTGTAAATAAGATTTAATGGTCTGTTACAGGAGAGGTTTTAGTAGAAAATTGGTTCTGAATATTGTTAATCAACATAAACAATGTATATTACAGTTTCCTTTTTGAGACTTTGAGTTGTGTATCATTTGTATTTTTCTTAAATTTACTTTGTTAGAAACCATCACAGTTGTTTTGCCCTGAGTGGTTGTCTACCACATTTTTTTTTAAACATCTTTATTGGAGTATAATTGCTTTACAATGTTGTGTTAGTTTCTGCTATATAACAAAGTGAATCAGCTATATGTATACATATATCCCCATATCCCCTCCCTCTTGCATCTCCCTCCCTTGTTAGTGGGAATGTAAATTGATACAGCCACTATGGAGAGCAGTATGGAGGTTCCTTAAAAAACTAAAAATAGAACTACCATATGACCCAGCAGTCCCACTACTGGGCATATACCCTGAGAAAATTCATAATTCAGAAAGACACGTGCATCCCAATGTTCACTGCAGCACTATTTACAATAGCCAGGACATAGAAGCAACCTAAGTGTCCATCGACAGATGAATAGATAAAGAAGATGTGGCACATACATACAATGGAATATTACTTAGCCATAAAAAGAAATGAAATTGAGTTATTTGTAGTGAGGTGGATGGTCCTAGAGTCTGTCACACAGAGTGAAGTAAGTCAGAAAGAGAAAGACAAATATGCTGACACATATATATGGAATCTACCACATGATTCTTTATGCAAGGACAAGAAATACATGTTGCAGCAGGAAATGTCTTCAGCCAATACATAATTTACCAGTTTACGGGAATGCTTTAAAATGGGGTCTGTAAGCACTAACCAGCTTGATGTAGTGGACAGACCATGGTCCTTGGAGTCGCACTGTTTCTGGCACTGGGAAGCCGTGGGGAAGTTATTTGACTTCCTTGAGCTTTACTTTCTTCAACGTAGACAATACAGACCTACCTCTCGGAGTTGTTGGGAAGATTGAATGAGCTAACAGTGAGCACACTGGACCGTGGTACCACATCAAATATGAAGAAATTCACTCAGCAGCGAAGTTCGCATTTTCAAATTAGTTTTATTAAAAGCCGAGCAAATGAACTTGATTAGTTACATGATTCAATTAAAGGTGGCTGTGGCTTTGAATTATGAACTCTTTCAGGGAGAAGAAAATGATGCCAAGGTAGTGTCAAGTTTGAAACAGCAGTGGTCGGGAATCTATGAACAAAAAGGAGTCAAGTTTACGATGAAATTGCGGGAGGTGGATTTGGAAATGGATTCTCCCTTCGCTGGCCCTCTCACTGCTTTGTGCTCACACACTTCCTTTTTTTCTGAGGTTCTGAAACAAAAACAAAACGTAGTGGAGCTCTGCAGCAGCTGAAGGAGCTTTTGAATTCTTCCTAAAGAGGAAATTGACTTTACCTAACCAATGCACTTCCTGTGTGTGCGGTGTCCGTCGAAGAGGGAGCTAGGACCTCACTGGTATAGCGCTGACTGCAGAATTTCCTCCCCGTGGCGAGGGTGCTCCAGCACGTTGTCTTCATTTATTCTGGTGTCTGTAAGGCCTGTGTGAATACCCGGGGATCTCGTTACCAATGCAGCTTCTGATCCAGTAATTCTGGGTGGGGCCTGAGATTTTGCATTTCTAACAATATTCCAGGTGGGATGTATCAAAATCATACGGCATTCTTTTCCTGGTTCTTTTTAAAAGGTCTTAAAAACGTACACGATTAACTTAATTTCACTGAACATTTATTTGCTAGGTGCTATGTATGTTAGGGCCCGATTCTCAAGGATCCCACAGTTGGTGATGCACCAAATCAAGGACATTTTGAATATACCCGCCCCCTGATTTCTTTTAAACTTCGACTTGGGTTTAGAAGTTCTCTAGTAATTTTACAGATATTAGTTAACAATTAAACTTAAATTAGGATTTCTCTTTTTCTTTATGATTTAAGAAATTCTTTCATTACCGCACAAATACCATCATAACTTACATTAATGTCAAAAGGGAAAAAAATTGTTTCTGTGATCTCCCCACCCCAGCCAATCAAACCATTTTTTTTTTTTTTCCTGTGTTTCTTTGTAGTCCTTAGACGTGGGCATCTTTTGTTTTTACATGGTTGTGAACATTTCTGGACAACAGTTTTGTATTCTTCTTAATTTTAGTGTTAGAGAATAAATAGAAAGTTTTCTAAATTTCTCTATTAACTGTTGAAATATTGTGCTTTATCCATATTTTGATATGTTCTTTTCTTGGTGTATTTTTCTTGGACATCAAATGTTCTTGCTAAGATCAAGTTAGCAAGGGTTAGGGTAGTAAACATAACATGTCTTAGGAAACTAATATGATATCTGCAAAGTAAAGTATGAGTTTGCTTTAATTCAACTGAGTGTTTGGCTTATAGTTAGAATTTTCCTGTTAAGTGAGAAAAAGTGAATTGTGTGTTATCTGTATTCTTAAAAAAAAAAATCCAGTGTCTGTATAGACAACTGACTTGTTTTCAAAATATCTCTGAGATGTAAAGATTTTCCTGTCATATCTCCAAAACAGCAGTTCTTAATCTGGGGTCTGTGGACCTAGGGTAGTGTTTCTCAAAGTGTGGGCTGCAGAGTCACAGGTGTGCTTGTAAAAAAGAACTCTGCCCATACGCTCCCCCAGCCCCTTCTCCAAGCTGGTTCTGGGATGGAGCCCTGCCATCTAAACTATAATAGGATGCAACTGTAGGATACGTGATTCTTCTGCAAAGCAAGTTTCAGAATTACTGCTCTGAGCAAGCCATGGTTGGTATCTGAGGGAATTTGTAATCTCTGAAATTGAATAAATTTCTTTTGGGTAGGGTTTATTCATTTTTTTGGGAAGAACCTCTCATTGAGATTCACAAAGAGGACCATGACTGAAAAAGGATGAAGTCATTGTCCCAGAAGTGTGTTTTTCCTGAACATCTGTCTTCTGCCTCCTCTTAACCTTTTGGATGGTGAATAAATTCTTAGTTTTCTTTTACCATAATGAAGGCATTTTGTCCATGAAGTGATTTTTTTTTGTATTGTGTTTGTTTTTTTTTTAATAGCTATTCTTTTTTTTTTTAAATAAATTTATTTATTTATTTGGCTGTGTTCGGTCTTCGTTGCGGTGTGCGGGCTTCTCATTGCGGTGGCTTCTCTAGTTGCAGAGCACGGGCTCTAGGCACGCGGGCTTCAGTAGCTGTGGTATGTGGGCTCAGTAGTTGTGGCTTGTGGGCTCTAGAGCGCAGGCTCACTAGTTGTGGCGCACAGGCTTAGTTGCTCCGCAGCATGTGGGATCTTCCCGGACCAGGGCTCGAACCGGTGTCCCCTGCTTTGGCAGGCGGATTCCTAACCCCTGCGCCACCAGGGAAGTCCCTGTATTGTGGGTTTGTTTTTTTTTTTTTAAACTTTGGATTTATTTATTTATTTATTTATGGCTGTGTTGGGTCTTCGTTTCTGCGCGAGGGCTTTCTCTAGTTGCGGCAAGTGGGGGCTACTCTTCATCGCGGTGCGCGGGCCTCTCATTATCGTGGCCTCTCTTGTTGCGGAGCACAGGCTCCAGACACGCAGGCTCAGTAGTTGTGGCTCACGGGCCTAGTTGCTCCGCGGCATGTGGGATCTTCCCAGACCAGGGCTCGAACCCGTGTCCCCTGCATTGGCAGGCAGATTCTCAACCACTGCGCCACCAGGGAAGCCCCTGTATTGTGGTTTTTAAACCTACCGTTTCTTTATTGCTTTTCAGTAAAATGAATTTTAATCTCCTCTTAATTTAATTTTTTTTTTTTGGTACTGAGACATTATTTCCAAGAACTACTTTGTGCAGATAATATTTATTTCTAACATTTATTTATTGAGAACAACAGTGTGCCCGTTATTTTACCAAGTGCGGTACATAGACTATTTTTATTTAATCCTTGCAGCAACTCCATGAAGCGAGCATTGTTATACTCATTTGACAAATAAGGGAACTGAGGCATGATATGTTTAATTAACTTAGCCAGATTGACATAGTTGTGAATGATGGGACCATTCTGTCTCACCTGAAGGCCAACTCTATGGAATTCTGCAAGTTTGCACAAATGAATCACATTTGGTTTATCATTGAATGGAAGGTGATGGTTGTGTAGTGCCTTGAGATTATTAGGGGTGATGCCTGTGGATTAGCCTCTTCTAGAGATTCTGAGTTTTTATGTTATTTCTTTTCAGATCAAAGAGAGTGCATCCCAGACGAGAGATGTCCTCAAACAGCATTTTAATGATTTAAAAGGAACCCTTGGGAAGCTCCTGGATGAGCGATTGGTGACCCTTTTGCAAGAGGTGGACACCATTGAACAGGAGACCATTAAACCTCTAGATGACTGCCAGAAGCTGATAGAGCACGGAGTTAACACTGCAGCGGACTTAGTCCAAGAAGGTGGGGAGTCCAGGGAGCCCGTTAAACGCAGCACATTCAGATTGACACTGCTGGTATCTCAGGGTTCCAGCAGGCTTCCTGCCATCTGTGGGGTGCTTAGGCTATTCGTACCTTGGGACAGTTTGTGATATAGGATGACAGGTGTACAGTGAGGTATCCTAGGGTAAGTGCAATTAATGTACTAATTATAATCATTTACAAAATAAGGAGTAAATGATTTTTATCATGGTTCTGTTAACACAGTGGTTTTACAGTCATTTTGAGTCTGTTCACATATTTTTCAGAGTGTCAGTGGTTTATAGGATTTAATGCCATCGTTCTTTTTAGAGATTAAGGAGTAGGATTGGTGTTTACTCCTGAAATTGCAGTGGTTATATCCCTAACTTTAGTCAATTATTTTGGTTAAAGCATGCCCGGTTCTTGCCTTGCTGCCTTCCTATCTCCACATCTACCTAACTCCCCTCCTTCCCTCCTGTAGGTCTTTGTCAGGTACATTAAATAAAAAGGTAGTAAGTTCTGCCCTTTGGGGTTCACAGCCCAGTGAGAGAAGCACACACGATGAGAGAGATCTAAGACCTCATGGGAGCACAGAAGGGGAAATGCTTACCTCTGGAAGAGTGTAGGATGGCTTTCTATAGGAGGAGTTCCACCAAGGCTTGAAGAAATTCATCAAGCAGACCAAGGAAGAAAAGGAGGTCACAGCACGACTGGAAGCAGAAGTAACGTCAGGAGTAAAGTGAATGGCATATCTGGGAGGTATTGAATGCAGTATTTCAGGCAGCAGAGTTATACAGTCAGATTTGCATTTTTAAAAAACGACACTGCCCACAGTTTGGAGACTGTGTTAGAGGTTGTAAGGAAGTAAAAGTGACCGATGAGGAAGTTGTGGCGGCAGTCAGATAGGAAACGATGGAGACGATGACAGGTGAAGATGAAGCAGAGCTGGTTTTAAGATTTTTCGGAGGGACTTCCTGGTGGCGCAGTGGTTAAGAATCTGCCTGCCACTGCGGGGAACATGGGTTCGAGCCCTGGTCTGGGAAGATCCCACATGCCGCGGAACAACGAAGCCCGTGCGCCACAACTACTGAGCCTGCACTCTAGAGCCCGTGAGCCACAACTACAGAGCCCATGCGCCACAGCTACTGAAGCCTGTGCACCTAGAACCCATGCTCCGCAACAAGAGAAACCACTGTAATGAGAAGCCTGTGCACTGCAATGAAGAGTAGCCCCTCACTCACCGCAACTAGAGAAAGCCCACACGCAGCAACAAAGACCCAACGGAGCCAAAAATGAATGAATGAGTGGCTGAATGAATAAATAAATATAAAATAAAATAAAAAGATTTTTTGGAGATAGAATTAATGGTGATCTTACTGAGCCGTAAGTGTTGATGATTGGTGATTGCCTGGTTATAGGATGGAGGAGAAAGAGAAGAATTTAGGATGACCCAACCCAGTGTGATTTTAGACGACTGGTTAATTGTGCCGTTGACTGACACAGAACATGAAGGGGGAGGGTGGGTAGTTAGACAGTTGGTTTGGGGTATGTTAGTTCGAGGTGCCGGAGATGCCAGGAGTTGGGAATGTGGGTGTGATGCTTAGGAGAGAGATCATACCTGGAGTTGTCAATATGGCAGTGAATGGTGTGTATGTCACCTCTGAATCCATGGGAATAAGTAAAATCATCAAGAGATAGTGTACAATATGAGAAGAGAAGGCTGCAGAAGGTGGGACTCTGAGGGACGCCAGTATTTAAAGGGCAGTTGAGGAAAAAGGATCCAGGGAAGGAGACTAAATACCATTGGTTCTTCGATGAGTGCTATGAGTGGCGTAGGATAAAAAGTGTGCGTGGCTGGCTCCCAGCTCTGTCACTCCAGCTGGAAGTTAGTCCCCTTTTCGGTCCCACTTAGAATATAGTACTAATGTTATCTTTACACGCTAATTACATTTTTGTCTTATCTTCAAGGAGAAGTGTTTATTTGCCACTGACCATAACAGTGCCTTTGAGAAAATTCTTTTTAGCAGGACTTCAGAATGTCTTTTCTTGGGCGCTTAGCATTTGGAAACAAACTCAGCAGCAGTTCAGCACAGGTCAGGAGTGTATACCAATCACCACGAGGCTTGACCAATGTTTTTATTTAGAAAATAAATCCATGGGCTTCCCTGGTGGCGCAGTGGTTGAGAATCTGCCTGCCAATGCAGGGGACACGGGTTCGAGCCCTGGTCTGGGAAGATCCCACATGCCGCGGAGCAACTAGGCCCGTGAGCCACAACTACTGAGCCTGCGCGTCTGGAGCCTGTGCCCCGCAACAAGAGAGGCCACTATAGTGAGATGCCCGCGCACCACGATGAAGAGTGGCCCCTGCTCGCTGCAACTGGAGAAAGCCCTCACACAGAAACAAAGACTCAACACAGCCATAAGTAAATAAATAAATAAATAAAATAATAATAATTAAAAAAAAAAAAAAAAAAAAGAAAATAAATCCTTTGAGGCACATACATGCTTGTTGCAGCATCTGATTTTTTTTTTTTTTTTATACTTCAGAAATGTTTTAACTTTCAAACTTTTTTCTCCCCTCCCTTCCCGAGGGATTAAAAACTTACTTATGAAATTTTTAGGATTTTGAGGCAGTGTTCAGTGTGTCTGTTTTCCTTTTGGTAAGGGGGAAGGTCATGTCATGTGGTCTCAAAACACTTGAGTAACTCCAGGGTATACTGAGATGGAAAACAGTTCTGGTAGTGTTCTTCAGGGCTGTGGAAGGACAGAGATGTTGATCATTTTCTTATGACTTTATATAATATTTCCTTTATATGACCCTTCACCCTATTGCTTGTGTCAGGATAATATTTGCACTGACTCCTATTGGAGTTGATAAAGATTCTGTAGGGGAGATGGGAAGAGGTCCCTGGGACTTATGCCTTGCATAAAATTAGTTGACAAACCAAGTTTCCATTTGTAGAGCAGAATCTTTCATCTCTGGCAGAATGTCGTCATTGTGTACCCCTTTCCTCTTGGGTTTAACCTTAAAGCCGTTTCTAAAATAGTTTCTTATTTATTTATTTGTTTGTTTGTTTTTGGCTGCATTGGGTCTTCGTTGCCTCGCACAGGCTTTCTCTAGTTGCGACGAGCGAGGGCTACTCTTTGTTGCGGCATGCGGGCCTCTCGTTGCGGTGGCTTCTCTTTGTTGTGGAGCACGGACTCTAGGCGTGCGGGCACAGTAGTTGTGGCACGCAGGCTCAGCAGTTGTGGCGCACAGGCTTAGTTGCTCCACGTCATGTGGGATCTTCCCAGGCAGGGGCTTGAACCCGTGTCCCCTGCATTGGCAGGCGGATTCTTAACCAGTGAAGTCCCTAAAATAGTTTCTACATTTACTTTTGGGGAATTTGTGACATCACTTAAGAATTGTTTTCAAGAGAACCAGAGACCCACTTAGACATGGGTTGTGTTGATTAGTTTATAACGTAACCATTTTTCCCTGTACTAGTTCTCTTATTCCTGATTGTAGGTGAGATCGCCATTCTGGGTGGTGTAGGAGAACAGAATGAAAAACTGTGGAGCTTTACCAAAAAGGCCTCACACATCCAGTTGGACAGGTAAAAGAGTTAGTGTCTCTTGGGCTTAAGCTGTCCGCTTTTCTTTTTTTCTTTTTGCCTGTTAAAAATTCTGATTCAGGGATATAGAGAATGTATTTTTCAAGTTTTCACTGCCCATTACCAGTATTACTAGTATGAAATAGTTGTGATTGTAATCTCTGGTATAGAATTACTACCGATTTTCTACAATCCTAATGTGTAAGAGAATTGTTAATTTAAAAAAATCTGAACAAAGTCATAGCTCAAACAACAAAGTCCTACTGTATAGCACAGGGAACTATATTCAATATCCTGTGATAAACCATAATGGAAAAGAATATAAAAAAGAACGTATATATATATAACTGAATTACTTTGCTGTATAGCAGAAATTAACACAACATTGTAAATCAAGTACACTTGAATTAAAACAAACAAAACTGAGTCATAGCTCAGTAAACCAGATCTTTTGCTATAAACTTGACAATTGTGATCCTACCCATTTTCTCTTGTTCCTTTCATTTATTTGGGAAGAGAATTTTTATGTAATATCTTGCAAAACCCCCACTGCCATTAGCATTGTTTACTGGGGGCTTCTGCACTGTTACAGTATGTGACTGATCTACAGTATTTCTTGTTGGGGAATTCCGTGGCAGTCAGTGGTTAGGACTCCACGCCTTCACTGCTGAGGGCCTGGGTTTGATCCCTGGTCTGAGAACTAAGATCCCACAATCTGTGCAGCGCGGCCAAAAATAAATGAATAAAATATTCCTTGTTATTTTTAAAAAAATTGAGATATAGTTGATTTACAGTGTTGTATACGTTTCAGGTGTACAGCATAGTGATTTGCAGTTTTTCAAGGCTATACTCCCTTGTATTTTTAACTTTCAGTTAAAAGCCTTATAAACACATGAGCCTTGTTTCCTCAGCTTACCAGAGGTGCCTTTACTGGTTGATGTGCCTTGCTTATCTGCTCAGTTGGATGACTCAATTCTTAACATAGTGAAAGACCATATTTTCAAGCACGGAACGGTAGCATCTCGCCCACCAGTACAGATAGAAGAATTGATAGAGAAACCCGGAGGCATCATCGTACGATGGTGTAAGGTACGTAATTCAGGATCGTAGAAGTGGCTTCAGCATTATGGATTTGAGATTTGGGGGCCTTTACGATTTTTTTTTTATTAGTTGCCTTTGAATATTTTCTTCTCTTTGTGAACAGAAGTGCCCTTTGCTTTACAGCTAAGGTCACAGGGAACTTGAACTGAGGTAGCTCTTCCAGTTGGGATAAACAATTTTGAAGGTACTTTATAAAATCTCTGTATCGAAATGTTGTTTCCCATCACATATTTCCCAGACTTAACTCTTGGTGAGTTGAGGATCGCTCAGAATTAGAAAAGTCAGAAGGTGATAGTGAATATTGGGTGTTGGATATTTTTCTGTTCAACACTGAACTAATACCTCTGAAATAAAGTTTTAAAGTATAGTTTTTTCACACTGTCAGCATTGCCAAGAATTTTGTGTATTAAATCATATTATGCGTGTGAGTTACCATATTTTAGATAAAAACCATGTCCAGATGAGTCATGATGTCTTGGCTGTTGACAGATAACATCATTCAGAGATGGGTGGTCAGCTTCTGGAAACTATTTTCTTAAATGGGATTTTTATTTTTTTATTTTTTTATTTTTATTTTTTCCAATTTTTTGGTTTGTTTTTTAATTAATTAATTTTTTGTTTTTGCCTATCTGTGGACCTACAATTTCCAGTTTTTTTGCTGTAACCATTATTATTCATGTTTCCTTGTGTCCACATTTAAGATTGTTTTCTAAAGCATATACCTAGCCATAACATTATGAAGTCTTAGAGTATTGGATCTATACTCTACTAGGAAATACCAAACTCTTTCCAAAGTGACTGTCCCAGAGTATACTTCTACCAGTAGTGTATGTGTTCCTCTTACTCTGCATCCTGACCAATACTTGGCATTGTCAGACTTTATATTTTTGCCAATATGGTATCTCATTGTGGATTTTGATTGCATTTTCCATACTACAAATTAGGTTAAATATTTTTATATATTTTTGGCTGCTTACATTTCTTATTCTCTAGAATGCTTATTCATGTCTTTTGCCCATTTCCCTTATTGGGTGGTTTGTCTTCTGTTAATTTTTTTTTAAATTTATTTATTTTACTGTTTTATTTTATTTATTTATTTATTTTTGGCTGCGTTGGGTCTTCATTGCTGTGTGCAGGCTTTCTCTAGCTGCGGCGAGCAGGGGCTACTCTTCGTTGCGGTGTGCAGACTTCTCATTGCGGTGGCTTCTCTTGTTGCGGAGCACGGGCTCTAGGCTCATGGGCTTCAGTAGTTGTGGCATGTGGGCTCAGTAGTTGTGGTTTGTGGCTCTAGAGCACAGGCTCGGTAGTTGTGGCTCACGGGCTTCGTTGCTCCGCGGCATGTGGGATCTTCCCAGACCAGGGATTGAACCCGTGTCCCCTGCATTGGCAGGCGGATTCTTAACCACTGTGCCACCAGGGAAGCCCTGTCTTCTGTTAATTTTAAGGAGTCCTTTATATATTTCAGATATTAGCTCTCTCTTGGTTATATGAATAATGTAGTTTTGGGATACTTGTCTTTGAATTTTGAATGTCTTATCTTTGGCATTAATTGTTTAGAAGACATGCCATTACTTCAGAGGAAGCAGATTTTTTTCATATCAGACTGGGGTTATAAAACACGTGGTTCAATAAGGAAAAGAAGGGAAATAATAATGGCATGTTTCCTCTGACCTTCCTGAGAAGAGCCCGTATTCAGCATGTGGGCCTGTATGCTTGGCCCCAAATGCCCCCATTCAAAGTTCCTAAGTAGTGATGCTGAGAGAAGTTATTCTCTGACTTTTACCTAACGTAAAGCCTTTCTCCTCAGGTGGATGACGACTTTACCGCCCAAGATTACAGGCTCCAGTTCCGTAAATGTACTTCCAGTCATTTTGAGGACGCGTATGTAGGCTCTGAAACTGAATTCATAGTATTGCACATAGACCCCAATGTTGATTATCAGTTCAGAGTCTGCGCCCGAGGAGATGGCCGACAGGAGTGGAGTCCTTGGAGTGTCCCCCAGATAGGTCATTCCACGCTGGTGCCTCATGGTATGCTGTTGCCTTCTCACTCCTGAAGCTTAACTGTGTACGAGTACACGTATCCTGTGCTAAAGGCAGCACACTGACAACCCTTTTTCCTAAGGAAAAACCCTGAATTGATGGAGAATAACATGGAATATGTCTTTTACTTCCTGCTCAAATTACTTCATGTGAATTTTGAGAAATTTTCATTCGTTCTTATCTCCAGAGTCCCCGAACAGTGCCAGGCAGGATTATAAGCATCCCTAAAACCAAAGATTTTAAATATTGCATTAGAAGACTGCAATATTTGACCCAGACCTTCAACGTATATCTTTTTTTTTTTTTTTTTTTTTAATTTATTTATTTATATATTTATTTATGGCTGTGTTGGGTCTTCGTTTCTGTGCGAGGGCTTTCTCTAGTTGCAGCAAGTGTGGGCCACTCTTCATTGCGGTGTGCTGGCCTCTCACTGTCGCGGCCTCTCTTGTTGCGGAGCACAGGCTCCAGACGCACAGGCTCAGTAGTTGTGGCTCACGGGCCCAGTTGCTCCGCGGCATGTGGGATCTTCCCAGACCAGGGCTCGAATCCGTGTCCCCTGCATTAGCAGGCAGATTCTCAACCACTGCGCCACCAGGGAAGCCCCAACGTATATCTTGATAGAGGCTTTTTCTTAGAAGTCTTATGATCCAAAATTGACCTCTCCTATATTACTTTTTAAAAAGATTTAGACTCGGTTAATTACTTCTTAATCAGGTTGGAATAAGCTCAAACGTGATTTTATTAGGTAAGAGATAACACTTATTTGATCTTCCTTGCCAAAAATGTGTAGGAAGAAACTAAAATCTTTTTTGTGATTTGTAGGATTGACCATGACACCCTGTCACTGAATTTTTCCTTTCATTGAACTTGCCCATGAACCCTAAGTAGCGTCTTCCACTTCCAAGTTTTATTTAATGTGTCTGTGTTGAAGATATTCCCCAAAAGATTCTAACAATTTACAATATCTTTGCTTTTTAAAAAGAGTGGACAGCTGGCTTTGAGGGGTACAGTCTGAGCAGTCGAAGAAACATAGCGCTTCGGAATGATGCTGAATCGTCCGGTGTTCTCTACTCCAGCGCTCCCACTTACTTCTGTGGGCAGACATTAACATTCAGGCAAGTGGATATTAAAAGATCTGTCTGTCATGCCTTAGGCAGTAATTGAAGTGCACAGAGCATCCATGAGCTTCGGATCAAAACAGTCCTGAGTTTATTCCGTCATTTCTAGGTAGTGTTACTTCGGAGCAATTTCCTTATTTCTCTTTGCTTCGCTTTTCTCGTATGTATTCACAGGGTTATTATGAGCATGAACTGAGATAATGGGTATAAAATGCCTTGCTTCTGCCTGATACATAGTGTGTATTCACTGTGTTTACATCTTCTTTCTTCTTAGTAAATAGAATACCTCTCAGAAATCAATCTTAAGCATTCAGAGGTCCCCAATTTTTTTTTTCTTTGTGAATCAATAAGAGCAAGTATCTGTGAGAGACAACCTATCAGAGTAAACATACTATATATATAGTCTCTGTAAAATAAAATTGAAAGCATGCCTCTCCTGTCGCCAATTAATTTTCTATTTCTTCATCCATTTCTTCCTGTATTAGAAAAATTCCCTTTTTCTTGTTTTCATGTTGTCTGAGATGTATTCTCTGTGGTCCTATTTCTAAATAGCTTTTCCTAAAAACCAAAGCCCGGTTTTGATTTAGAAAAGTGAAGCTTGTCTGATGTTCACCATACACACCTCAGTGTAGCAAACTCTCCTCTAAGTTTTAAGTTGTGAGATCATAGGATTTTATGGTGAATGTTTGTTCCAGGTTCCTCTTGGTCTCAGTCCCTTGTTGTATAAGGCATGGAGTGTATCTGAGAGTTTTATCTAAGCTAGTGTTGCCATGTTCTCCACCAGCCAAGTCATTTGAACTGTCAGCATGATCAGAATGCACTAGTTTATGCTTTGTCTCATTTTTTTTTTTAAATAAATTTATTTATTTATTTTATTTTTGGCTACGTTGGGTCTTCATTGCTGTGCGTGGGCTTTCTCTAGTTGCGGCGTGCAGGGGCTACTCTTCGTTGTGGTACGTGGGCTTCTCATTGCCGTGGCTTCTCTTGTTGAGGAGCATGGGCTCTAGGCACGAGGGCTTCAGTAGTTGCAGCACGTGGGCTTGGTGGTTGTGGCTCGTGGGCTTTAGAGTGCAGGCTCAGTAGTTGTGGCACACGGGCTTAGTTGCTCCGCCGCATGTGGGATCTTCCCGGACCAGGGATCGAACCTGTGCCCTCTGCGTTGGCAGGTAGATTCTTAACCACTGTGCCACCAGGGAAATCCCATTTGTCTCTTTTTTTTTGGACGTATCCAAAATCTGTTTATTGGGATGGTTTCCCATTCATCTTGATTCCAGGGGCTTTTAGTGCTGCTTCCGCCTGAAGGAGCAACCTTTGGTAAGCCTTGCTTTTCCTCCTGCAGGCTGGCAGAGGACGGTAGAGCAGCCAACACACAAAACTACTGTCTGTGCATGGCTAAAGACGGTGGTGATTTTATAGCATCCTGGGCTTTTCACATCCATGAAACAGGAATTGGGGCTCTGCACCAGGCGCTGCTTCTTGTGTTTCCTCTTCTCCTCTTCTGGAGAGGGATGAAGGAGATCCTTTGCGAGAGGCATGTCCTCGTGGGGAGGTCGTCACCGTCAGAAACCTTGTCTCATTTTTGACACCTCCTCTCACCCCTTACGTTATGAAAAAAGAATGACTTAATAACCAGAAAAAACTAACAAAGAGAAATGAGGAGTCTGGTACCTAACATCTGTTTAATTATTCCCCAGGTAATCAGGAGTTTTCTGTACTAACAAACCTCTTCTCTGCTGATGTCCTTTGTTTATAGAAATACTCCCATTAGTGAGTCTGCTAAGAACAGGGTACTTCTGTATAATGATAGGACTTCCTGAGTTAACAGATTCAGGCCAGATACCTCAGATCATAATAAGAATAATAATCATAGTATTATTAATTGCAGTTAATATTTAAATTGCATTTACTATGTGCCAGGTACTGTTCTAAGCACTTTACTTATATTAACTCATTTGATTCTCACAATAACCCAATGAAATAGGTGTAGTTACCCATTTTAGGGATGAAGATACTGAGGCACAGAGAAGTGAAGTCATTTACGCAGTGTCATATAACTAGTAAGTGGCAAAGCTAGGATTTAAACCCAGTCTGGCTCCAGTAATTTTAACCACTGGTCTGTATTGCTTCTCATTTGTCTTTTTTCATGGGAGAGTAAACATGATTTGAGTTAGTGTGGAAATGTATAGTTTCTCCGCTACTGTATCCTCAACTCTTTTCCTTTTCTCTCTTCTATGATTTTTATCCCTGGGTGATGGTGATCTGATGCTCTTTTTACTTTTAACTTCTCCCTCTGTGAACACAGGGGAAGGGCCGATAGATGACCTACTTAGGTTTGTTTCTAAAGTCATTCAGTAAATGTTTATAGATTACAACATTGGAAATTACACACATTGATTTAAACCCATGTACTGTCTGTGGACTGTGGCCTGACACTTAGTCGGCCTCAATAAACCATTAGTTCCTCCCTCCTCCTCCAAAGGGGCCCCCCTTGGTAGGGTGATTAAGTGAAACTTATTTAAGCTCAGTATTATCTTAGCCAGACCGTTGCATTTTTGTCATTTTTCCTTTGAATGTGGATTGAAAATGTTTTCTCTCCTTGTTTAAAGGAATTTCAGGCATTGGCAGTTAAGGCAGAGGATGTGAATGGTGTGTTTGTATGGGGCACCTTCATGCATGGGGTTGGGGGCAGATAGGCCTGCTTGAATCAAGGTAAACTTTATTCAGCTTTTTGAGGGCCTCATAGTCAGAAGGGAGATTATACTCCTGCAGGCCCTGCCCTGTTGCTCAGCCCAGTCGATCCCTGCTGAAGTTTCTGGAATGCTTAGAACTGCTGACACCAAAGGAACCTGTTACTGGCCGGCTTTTAACAGTCTCTAGAGCCCAGTCTCATGTGGTGCCCGGGTCTGCTAGCAACCCCCTCCTTCCAGGCCTCTCCCTGATTTCCTGTCTTGAACATTCCTGCTTTCCCTTGCTTCTAAGATTTCCCAATCTTACTATTTTTTAAACCGTATTTTTCTCTCTGTCTGTGAGTCTGTTTCTGTTTTGTAGATAGGCTCATTTTTACCGTATTTTAGATTCCACATATAAGTGATATCATATTAAACCCTAGCTTTTAGTTTGTTTGTAGAGGGAGGATTACATGAAGTCAGGGAGACATATCTGCTTTGGGATGTTCACATATAATAGCTATTCCTCCCAGATAACCTAAGGAATATTCCTTAGACTTATTTTTCCTGTCCATATCCTTCTGTCTTAAACTGCTTTTCTAAAATGTAAGGACAGTTGTAAGGACAGTTCTGCTCGCCTGTGGTCTTTGTGAATGATGCTGATTGTTTCATACAAGCCCATTCCATTCAGGTGGTACTTACAGTACTTGGTATCGTTGGGAATGCAAAGTTTAAGAAAAAGAAAAAACTAGAATCTTATCTAAACATAGAATAGGCAGTTTATAAATTATAAAGTATAAGAAAGATCCTGACTGCCGTGGAATATAGAAGAAGGAAGAGTTACTTCTAGATGAGGGGTTGGTGAAGGCTTTATCTCAGGTAGGGCTGAAAAGGAAAGTTCAAGTAGAGAAACAAAGCAAGAACCAAAGATATGGAGGAGAAAAAAATATAAAAAACAGGAAGTAATGAGTGTGAATGGGTTTTATAGAGATGGGAGTATAGTCAGAACCCCAGAAAAGTACGACATTCTTGTGGACAGTCTGTGTATATTTATTTCTTTTTCAATTTCTCAAAGACTTGCCCCTTTGGAGCTCACTTGTGCCCATTTATAAGGAGGACATTTGATACCACATACAGAGGTCTTTTTCTTTTTTCCTTTTCCCAACAAAAGTCTTCACCAAGTAAAACCAAGTCAGGTTTACATTTCATAGTCTTGGGAGTCATGCTCTGCATTTGACTTTTCATGAATTCACGAGTTGAGCTAGACTACAAAATAATAACAGCCAGCTCACTTTTGTCGAACCCTACTGTGTGTTACTTCTTAAGTATTGAGTTAATGTCTATAAATCCTCATTACATGCTCAGGAGGTAGACACATTTTATAGATGAGGAAACTGAGATGTAAAAAGATTAAACCACCTGCCTGAGGTTGTACAGATTCTTAATAGTAATGCTGAGATTCAAATCCTAGCAGTCTAGCCCTGTAGGACTCTGCTTGGACTTAGAGTGAGTTGGAAGGCCATTGGAGGACATGGAGCAAATGAATGATGTGATCTGACATATGTTTTACAAGTCATTTTGGCTGCTGGGTGGAAAATAGTCTGTACAGCGGTACAGGCTGGAAGGAGACCATTTAGGAGGCTGGAGAGGAGGAGCAAAAATATTACCAGAAATGAAGGGAAAGCTGTATTCAGCATTCCAGTATTAATCTTGGTGACGGCTAATGATGGCTTGGACCAGGATGGAGCAGTTGAGGTAATGATAAGTGGTCAGAATCTGGATTTATTTTGAAGGAAGAACTGATGGGATTTATTGACAGGTTGGTTGTGAGGTATGAGAAAGGAGTCAAGTGTAACCTTAGGGTTTTTGGACTAAGTAACTTAGGGTAGAATTATCATTTACTGAGGTAGGTAAGGTCTTATGAGGAGCCTATTTATGGGTGAATATCAGTTTGTTCTTTCACAAATTAATTTTAGTTCCTTATTAGACATATAAGTGAAAATGTGGGGTAGACAGATATACAAATCGGGAGTTCAGTGGAAAAGACCAGACTGGAGATACTAATTTGAGAGTTTTTAATGTATAGATGTGTGTTTAGAGCCATGAGACTGCATGAGATTAGCCAGGGAATGAGTATAGGGAGAGGACACTGGAGAACTCTTAACATTTAGCTTTTGGGGAGGAAAGAACCAGCAAAGGATGCTGAGGAGGAGTAGCAAGTGAGGTAGACGGGAAAAGTGGGAGAATGTGGTGTCCTTGAAGCCAAGCAAAGGAAGTGTTTCCAAGAGGAAGTAGCGATCAATTATGTCAAATGTTGCTGACCCAACAGATAAGAAAAGGACTGAGAATTGACTTTTGGGTTTGCAGCGTGGACATGGATTGGTGACCCTGACGTGAACAGTTTCAGGGGAGCTGTGGTGGAGGGAAGCTTGACTAGAGTGGGTTCAAAAGAGAGATGGGATCTTTGGGGACCAATAGATGCATAGTAGCACCATAGTTCTGAATTTTTCGACTACTGGAAACTTTTTGGAGAAATAAAGAGGTGGGGGGTAGGGACCCATAAGTACTTTTTCAACAGAACTAAGAAATACAGAAAACTCAAATTCCAAATTAGCTGTAAAGGCCCGCTAAGACACAGCTAGGCTGGAAATCATGAGTTTGCTGGCCAGTCTCAGAAATCTCCAAATATTCAGTCCCAGAAGGAGAAGACTCCACCCTAAGACTATAAACAGGGCCAGGACTGAACAGTGTTTGAGTGTTCTTGAGGAAGCAGAGAGAAAAGGTGGGAAAAATGTCCAGGGGAGTCACAGTGCATCATCTTAGGAAGCAAGGACTGTGTCCCTTGGTGACAGTGGACAGTAGTTTATAAGCAGCCTTTGAAGAGAACTGAGGTCTGGCAATAGAAGCTCTTTTGAACCAGATTAGGTTTTGAGTGTCAGAGGAGATGTGGCTTCACAGAAGAGCCATATTATAAGGTAGTACCTTCCTATAGCAATGGGGGACAGGCTGGAGAGCTGTAAATCTGAAAGTCACCCTTCATTTAGTTTTTTTTTTTTTTTTTTTTTCCGGCCGCACTGAGTGGCATGTGGGATCTTGGTTCCGCAACCAGGGATCAAACCCAGGCCCACAGCAGTGAAAGCACCGAGTCCTAACCACTGGACTTCCAGGGAATTGCCATCTTCATTTAGTTTTTTAAAAAATGGCTTCCATCAGTGTTTTGCAATTTTTTTCTTGTCTTATTACACTGGCTAGGAAGTATAATTTTGAATAGCAGTGTTGAAAGCAGACATCCTTGTCTTATTCCAGATCTTAGCAGGAATATATTCAGTCTTTCACATTAAGTATGATGCTAGCTGTAGGGTTTTTTTGTAGACAACCTCTATCTGGTTAAGGAAGTTCCCTTCTATTCTTAGTTTTGCTGAGAGTTTTATCTATAAATGGATGTTTAATTTTGTCAAATTATTTTTATATATCTTTTAAGATAATCATATGGGTTTTCTTCTGTTGATATGGTTACAATGATAGATTTTTTAACATTGGATCAGCTTTGCATTCCCATGAAAAACCCCACTTGACCGTGTATTATTCTTTATATATGTTGCTAAATTTAAGTCTTATATTTTTTTTGAGGATTTTTATGTCTCTTCAGAAGAGAGATATCTGTCTGTTTTTTCTTATGATGTCTTTGGTATCAGGGTAATTGCTAGCCTCATAAAGTGAGGTGGGAAGTATTTCTTCCTCTTTTATTTCTCAGAACTGTTTGTGAGAATTGGTATTATTTCTTAAATGCTTCATAGAATTCACCAATGAATTCGCTATCCTAGAATTTTTTTTGTTGGAAGATTTTCAATTTCTATAATAGATATAAGACTATCAGTTTCATTTTAAAAGAGGATAAAAGCTATTTAGGATTTGTATAGTAAGGAGTATATTTCTATATCAAAAATCCTTGTTTACTATGACTTGATAAGACATCCCTTCTTTCTCTTTCTTTTTCCTGACAAGTCAAGCTGTGCTATGACCCTCTTTTTTGACATATGGCGTATTCTTTATTCCTTGGGCTAGTTTCCTGTTAGTGACACAGGCCAACTAGCTGTGTTCCTGGAAGCACTTGCAGTCTTCCCAGCAGTGTGTGAGGGTCCTGACTGATGTCACTACATCCTTGTCAGTATTAAGTATTACTGTTTTTACCTAATTTGTAGCTGTAGGACATAATAATATTTTCATTTTCTTTCTTATGTTTATCATAAAGTTGGATATTTTTCATAATATATTATGATACATTAGCCAAACAACTGAATTTTTATATCTTTGCTCCAGGTGTTCACTGTGAGAAGAAGGAAGTTTGAGATTATATGAGAATTTGCCACTTAAATCCAGTCAGTTAGCCAAAGTGCCAGAGTAGTAGGAATAGATTAGCTTTCTTTCTGCCATCGAAATTTTTCCTTTTTGTTCTGAACCATGTTCTTTCTCAGAATACTTTACCTTTGAGAAAAATTATCACCTAGAACTTTCTACATGACTCTATGCAATGGATGCATTCCTACCAACTTGTGCATAAATTGATTTTTTTTATTAATCGTATCTCCAAGGTCACTGTACCCTACTATGAATTATTTTGTATACCATTTTTCTTTTTTTATATACTTTTTATATTTGGATGATTTATGGCAGAGTTTCTTATAGGACTTGTTTATGTGAGAGAACCACTTGGGTAGTTTTTTAGGAAATAATGTCATGACTACTTGTCTTGCAATTTAAAAATTCAAAGATTTTAGCTACTTCCCTGGAGGGAAGTCCAGTGGTTAGGACTTGACGCTTTTACTGCTGGGTCCCCAGGTTCAATCCCTGGTCGGGGAACTAAGATTCCACAAGCCGTGCGGTGTGGCCAAAGGGGGGAAAAAATTCAAAGATTTTAAACTTCCATTCTATTTCTTAGTGAGCTGTGAAAATAATTCTGTGTTAAGGCAAATTAGCTCTTTACTTTCGTGGTTCATTTTATATTCAGAGAAACTTTTACAAGCTTTTAATGCCAGGCTTGTCTTATTTATCAAATGCTGTTTTCAAGTAAGATGCTTTTAGGAACAATTTTGTGATTTATTCGAATAAGGAGTTTTTTTTCCTTCTTCCCAGGATTTTAGTTAATTTCAAGAAATTTTACTTGCGTTAATTATTTATTTAAAAAGTTTAATCACAGAAAAAAACGTACACTTGCAATGAGCTAGCCAAACTCAAGGTTGAGAGCACAGTCCTCCAAAAGATTGCCCTCACTTCAGATACCAGCTGCAAGTTCAGGGGTCCCCAGGGCCAACGCTCAGGTTTTATAATTTGCTAGGATGACTCACAGAACTTAAGAAAGCACTTCACTGGACTTCCCTGGTGGTCGGGTGGTTAAGTCTCCGCTCTCCGATGCAGGAGGCTCGGATTTGATCCCTGGTCAGGGAACTAAGAGCCCACATGCTGCAACTAAAAGAGCCCGCCTGCTGCAACTAAGACCTGGCTCAGCTAAATAAATAAATATTAAAAAGAAAGAAAGAAAGCACTTCACTTATGATTACAGTTTTATTATAGCAGAAGGATATAAATCAGAACCTGCCAAAGGGAGGAACTCATAGTGTGAAGCATACATCTCAGGGATGCAAGGCCTTTTGGCATGACAGTACTCAAAGAGTATTACGAACCAGGAAAGCTCACTCAAGCTTTGGTGTCCAGAGTTTTTGTTGGGATTTTATTGTGGAGGCATAGTTGATTAAATCATTCCCCACCTAACTCGATATCCACCTCCCCTGCCCTCCTAGGAGAATGGGCTGACATCATGTAGCTCAAAGCCTCAACCCTGTAATCATATGATTGGTCTTTCTGGGGTGACCTGTTCCCATCCTGAGTCATCTTGTTAGCATAAGCTATCTAGGGGCCCACCTTGAGCACCTCATTAGCATAAACTATCAAGTGTGGTCTGAGGGACCCACCATGAATAACAAAGACACTCCTATCACTTGGGAAATTGCAGTGGTTTAAAGGTTACCTCCCAGGATGAAGCCATATTTTTCATTACACAATACTAAACAAGTAACTGCTATCCTCCATCTATGATTAATAATATTAGCAGGTTTTTATTTTTTAGGAAATAACATTAGGGATGTTAGGGATAAAATTCAGGTATCTTGTGTTTCCCACATCTCTCTCTCTATGTATATATTTATCCATATAGTATTTTGTGTATTTAAAAAATCTTTATAAACATGATTTCAGACTTACAGAAGAATTGCAAGAATAGTACAGAGAATTCCCAAATACCTTTCACCCAGATGCCTCAATATTTGCTTCATCATTTTTCTCTCTACTTTTTTTTTTTTTTGACTGCACCACATGGCATGCGGGATCTTCCCCGACCCGGGATTGAACCCATGCCCCCTGCAGTGGAAGCATGGATTCTTAACCACTGGATGGCCAGGGAAGTCCTCTACTTTTTCTTCCCAAATCATTTTCAGTGAGTATTTTGTAAAAAGAGATTATCAAAATCAGAAAATTAACATTGATATACTATTATCTAACCTACAGACCTTACTAGATTTAGTTGTCCCAATTAATGACCTTTACAGAAAAAAAAGATCTTGGTCATGTGTTATATTCATTTGTTATGTCTCTTTTAATCTGGAACAGTTTCTCTGTCTCTCTTAAATTTTATGATATTGGCATTTTTTAAGAGTACAGGTCTGGTATTTTATAGAATATCCCTCAATTTGGGTTTTTCTGTTTCCTGGTGGTTAGATTCAGGTTATGCATCTTCAGCAGAAATATTATAGAAGTAATATTGTGTTCTTCTCAGTGCCTTGAATTCTTTTGGCTATATACCCAGAAGTGGGATTGCTGGATCATGTGGTGGTTCTATTTTTAATTTTGTGAGGAACCTCCATACTGTTTTACATAGTGGCTGAACAAATTTACATTCTCACCAACAGTGCTGGTACTTCGTTTAGGATTTTTACATCTATTGTCAGCAGAGTTGTTGGCCTGTAGTTTTGTTTTCTTGTAGTGTCTTTCTCTGACTTCGGTTCAGGATAATATTAGCCTCATAAAATAAGTTTGGAAGTATTCCCTCCTCTTTAGTTTTTTTTGAAGAGTTTGAGAAGGTTTGTTATTTATTCTTCTTTAATCATTTGGTAGAATTCACCAGTGAGGCCACTTGGTCCTGGGCTGTTGTTTACTGATGGTCCTGGGATGTTGTTGATTACTGATCCAATCTACTTTCTAGTTGTAAGTTTGTTCAGATTTGCTGTTTCTGTATGATTCAGTCTTGGTAGGTTGTATATTCGTAGAAATTTATCCATTTCTTCTAGATTATCCAATTTCTTAGTATATATTATTTGTAAGAGTCTCTTATAATCCTTTTTATTTCTCTGGCATTGGTTGTAATGTCTCCTCTTTTATTTCTGACTTTATTTGTATGTTATCTTTCTTTTTCTTAGTTAATCTAGCTAAGTCTGTCAGTTTTGTTGCTCATTTCAAAAAACCAACGTAGTTTGGTTGATTTTTTCTTTTTTTAAAATAAATTTATTTATTAATTATTTATTTTTGGCTGTGTTGGGCCTTCGTTGCTGTGCGTGGGCTTTCTCTAGTTGTGGTGAGTGGGGGCTACTCTTCGTTGCGGTGCCCAGGCTTCTCATTGCAGTGGCTTCTCTTGTTGCAGAGTACGGGCTCTAGGCATGTGGGCTTCAGTAGTTGTGGTGCGTGGGCTCAGTAGTTGTGGCTCACGGGCTCTAGAACGCAGGCTCAGTAGTTGTGGCTCACAGGCTCTAGAGCTCAGGCTCAGTAGTTGTAGCACACGGGCTTAGCTGCTCCACGGCATGTAGGATCTTCCCGGACCAGGGCTCGAACCCGTGTCCCCTGCATTGGCAGGCAGATTTTTAACCACTGCACCACCAGGGAAGCCCATGTTTCACTGGTTTTTTTGTAATGATGTGCTTTGATTCCTTTCTCATTTTCTTTAGTGTATCTTCTATGAGTATTTTCTTTGTAGTTATCCTAGGGCTTACATAAAACATCTTGTAGTTATAACAATCTATTTTAAGCTGACAGCAACTTAGCATCAATTGAATACATATACTCTACACTTTTACTTCTTCCTCCTCCACATTTATTATTGATGTCACACATTACATAGTTTTCATATTGTGTATTCATTGACATATTTTTATAGTTATATTTTTTACACTTTTGTCTTTTAATTTCTACACCAAAATTAAAAGTGATTTATGCACCACTGTTAAAGTATTACAGTATTTATTTGCCTATATATTTACTTTTACCAGTGAGCTTTATATTTTCACATACTTTCATGTTGTGTTTAGTGTCTTGTTGTTTTAACTTGAAGAACTCCTTCTAGCGTTTCTTATACGGCAGGTTTAGTGGTGATGAACTCCCTCAGCTATTGTTTATGTAGGAATGTCTTTATTTTTTTCTCATTTTTAAAGGACAGTTTTGCTGAATATTGTATTTTTGGTTGGTAGGTTTTCTTCTTTAAGCACTTTGAATATATTATCTCACTCCTTTCTGGCCTGTAAGATTTCTCCTTAGAAATACACTGTTAGTCTTATGTGAGTTCCATTGTACATGACAAGTCACTTTTCTCTTGCTGTTTTCGAAATTCTCAGTCTTTGACTTTTGACAATTTGATTGTAACGAGTGTCAGTGTGATTCCTTGGGTTCATCTCTTTGGAGTTCCTTAGGCTTCTTGAATCTGAAAGTCCATTTCCCTCCCCAAATTTGGGGAATTTTTAGCCATTATTTCTTTAAACATTCTGCCCCTTTTCCTCTCTCTTCTCTCATAATTCTCTTAGAATTTCTTCACTCTCATTCTTTTTTCCTTTTGTTCTTCTGATTGCGTTATTTCAAACGACCTGTCTTCAAGTTTGATGTTTCTTTCCAGTGCTTAAGTGTGATATTGAATTCCTCTCATGAACTTTTCAGTTCATGAAATTCAGTTCAGTTCATTATATTCTTCAGTTCCAAAATGTGTTTAGTTATTTTTAAAATTTTCTGTCTCTGTAGGTTTTCTCATTTTGTTCATGCCTCATTTTCTTGAGCCTGTAGAGCATCTTTATGATGGTTATTTTGAATTGTTTGTCAGATAATTCATATACCTCTATTTCATTAGGATAATTTTCTGAAGATCGGTTTCTTTTATTTTTTGTGTGAGCCAGGTTTCCCTGTTTCTTCATGTTTCATAATTTTGTGCTGGGATCTGCACATATGGAAAAACAGCCACCTTTTCAAATCTTTATGGCCTTGCTTCGTACAGGAGAAGACTCTCACACATGAGCCCAGCTAAAGATCCGGGGGGCTTCTGAAACCTTTTCTGGCGGGATGTGACTTCTCTGGGCTTGCGTGTGCAATTTCTCAATTAGAGAGGCTTGATGGTTTTTTAGGCGCGCATAATCTTTTGCTCCCTCTGGTGCCTGTTTGTGGCACTGCAAGTTCTCTGGTGCTCCAGCAGCAGGGTGCCTTCGCTCTCTCTTGGAATCAGGGGCCACCAGGCATCCAGAGTATGCTGGCTCCCCATGAGGCGAGACAGATACCATTCCCTTGAGCAGCCCTGTGAAAAGCTGGCATACCAGAAGCAAGTTTTCCTCTTCCCCTTCCCTCCCGTGCCAAATTGCACTGCCTGCAGGATGCCACCCCTCCCTTTTCTCTGGTCTTTGCAGCATTCAGGCATCCATGCTATGCCAGTTCTGTCAGTGCTCCAAATGAGGCATGTCAGAAACCCGTCCTTCAGGCAACCTTCCAAAGAGCTAGAACGCTGGAGGCACACTCCACTCCTGTGATTCCTTTCTGAAGGAAAAGTCAGGAGTCGGGCTGTTCTTGCCTGGCACCAAACTGTGCTAGCTTGGAAGAGGGGTTGACGTGGGGCAAGTGAAATTGCTCTTCTTATCCATTTCAGTGCAGCTGTTTTCAGCTTTGTGATCCTTTGGGACTTTTTAACTGGATTCTGGAAATCTCATAAAGGTATTTTGGTCCGTATGTCATTTTGAAAGTGGTGTTTCTGTGGTAGAATGAGTCCTAGGACGTACAGTTCTGCTGTGTTTGCTGATGTCGTTCTCCTCCTCCCCGTACTTCTTTATGCTGCTGGTTTAGAAGTGAAATGACTTAAGAAACCCACCCACATGTTTATTGTGAACCTGTATGTTTGCCACTTTACAAAGAAAAACATTTTGAGGCCACGTTGAGTATAAATAATCTCATCTTCCCTTGATAAAGCTACATTCTGCTCCTTGCTAATTTTTCTTTTCCTGTCCTTGCAAAGTCTGGCTTTCTGGAATGCAGGGAAAGATGACCCTGGTAATAGGGATGTAGATTGACCTTTACATCTAAGTTTCCCATTTCTAGAGTACATGATGATGTATTATTTGAGACTAAAACACAAAAGGAAATGCTTAAACTTACTATGTATGAAGTTCTGCAACCAAAATATGTCCATAACTATATTATCCTCTTTTTAAAAAGATGATAATGTCTGTTTTTAAATTCTTGGTAAATAGTAATCTAATCATTGCATAGACTCTCATATTGAAGGTTTAGGTGATGGCAGTAATGGTCACATTCATTATAATGGCAAATATGACACATTTTCTACACGTCTAGAGCCAGAATATAGAATAGAAATGTGCTGTCATAGTTATAAATAGTTAACGTAGACTCTGCGGTCAGAATGCCTGAGTTCATGTCCTGGTTCCACCACTCAGCTAGGTGATCAGCATCAGTTTATTTAACCTTATTTTTTCTTTCGTGCCTCAGTTTCCTCATGTATAAACTGGGTATGATACTAATAGCACCCACATCATGGGTTGTTATGTGACTTGAATGAGATGATTTATAGATAGATAAATAGACACAAAGTTTTTAGAACAGTGCCTGGAATTTAGGAGGTCCTGCCTGAATCATTGTTAGCTATTCTTAAGAGTAATTGTGGTGAGATGGCTCTTTTTAAGCATTAGATATCACGTTAAGAAAAAAAGATTAAATGACCTTTCTACCTCATTGACAGAGTTGAAACTGTGGGACAGCCAGACAGAAGAGACAGTATAGGAGTGTGTGCAGAAAAACAGAACGGATATGACTCCCTGCAGCGGGATCAAGCAGTTTGCATTAGTACAAATGGTAAGAGGGAAATCACTGCCGTTCTCTTTGAAATCTATGATTCACTGTAGTAAGATTTGAATCAGTTTCAAGATCACACATTTATAGCAGAAGATGAAAAAGTTTAGGTCTTAATGGCATATCTATGTGGCTGCTATGTACCAGGCATTATTCTATACCCTTTAAAAATAATACGTTATTTAATCCTTTTAACAGCTTTTTGAAGTGAGGAGTAGTAGTATATCCATTTTGTAGTTGATAAAAACAGCCACAGAGAGGTGAAGTAGCTGGCTTAAACTCACATAGTCTGGAGGTGATTGAGCTGGGATTTTCACCAGGTGGTTTACCCCTGGATTCGGTGTGCCTGGGTGATCTGAATTCAACATAGATTAGACAACATAAATTCGGCATAGATTAGGGAAACGGGGAGAAAGTTTACATCTGTAGTGTTCTTTGGTCCCTTACTTTGCAGTAATCACACTTTTAAAAATCACTACCAAGATGTATTAATATTTTACTGTGTGGGTCAAACAGTAGGTAGCACAAGATTCTTGTTTATTCCATGGGAAACAATCTTGTTGTTCCACAGGATGTAATTTTGTAAAGGAGTCAAGTTTCTTTTGATGCCATCCATATGGGAAACTCATGGTCTGTATTTCAAAAGAGTGGAACCCTGGACCAGAACTCTAAAATGTTATTAAAGCTTTAACTTCTTCTTCTGCCTTGGGGATGGGGGTTAATTAACATATTTAACTGCATTATCTTTGACCAGTTGGCATTCCAAAATGTTTTCTTTATCTGAATTAGGAAATTAGCTGTATTACCAATAATCTAGAATCTTGTTTCCGTTCTTAGTTATTGCTCACATATGAATGACTCTTTACCTTAACGTTTTAGGTGCAGTTTTTGTAAATGGAAAAGAAATGACTAATCAGTTGCCCGCAGTTACTTCTGGGTCCACTGTCACATTTGACATTGAAGCTGTGACTCTAGGATCCAGCAATAATAACGAAGGCGGAAACATCAAGCTTCGAGTAACTATTAGCTCAAATAACAGAGAAGTGGTGTTTGATTGGTTGCTCGATCAGTCTTGTGGTTCTCTTTACTTTGGATGCTCGTTTTTCTATCCTGGGTGGAAAGTGCTGGTATTCTAGATTTTCAGATGATTGGCTTTGGGTTTGCAGGGGTTTCACATAGCTTTCCTCAGCCCAGTTCAGTTGTCATTGGTTTAAAAAATCGTTAGATTCATCTCTCAGTTAAGTCATTGGAAACAGAAATTATTTACTGGATTTATTTTCCAGTATCTTAGCAATAAGAGGCGTGAATATTGTGGACAAAACAGTAATGCAGTCCATTTTATTTTTAGCATAGTGTTAATTGGAATATCACATCACGATAAAAATCAAATTGGCTTTTAAAAGTATGAGGAGATATAGACAGCCCTATGTACCTTTCCACTGTACTTCTTTTTAAAGTTGGCTGTAAGAACACAAAAATGTAACGTAACATTTTTTTTTAATTAAATCTCTATCTTTTAAAGATCCAGGGCCATCCAAGACTTTAGAATGAAAAGGCAAGAATAGACCAGGTAGAATGTGCCACCATGTACGCTGTAATATACACTCTCTTGTGTGTTCTCCACAGGAGTGTTGAATATGCTTTTCATATTCAGGGATTTGTAAGCAGTATTGAATTTTATCTCATGTTCAGTAACCTTTAAGTCCCAAAAGCATGATAATTTTTGCATTTTTAAAAATTACTGAGCAAATGTCTACAACAGGCAAAGTATTTTCTTTTGTTCTTTCCTTGCAGTTCAGTTCACGATAGGCTAGAGGGTTTTTACAGGGTAAAACTACTTATGGCAGTAGTCTGCACAGCCGTGTTAGCCATGTCCCATGTTTGAAATGTGCACAGGTGCATATCCAGCCTCAGTGACGCGCATGTCGTTCTTCCTAGGGTCTGAGCTGCAGCCCAGTTTCATGTCAGTTTCATAAATGGTCTTTTAGTGGACCAAACAAATGTAGGGTAAATACTTGACCTATTTTTTGGAAAACTTAAATTTGTTTAAAATATTTATTTGAAGGACTTAGGATGTAAAAATGATTATCTTGCTATATAACAGCTTAAGATCTTTTTTCTTTAATGTGAATTTTTTTTTTTTCATTTTTAACAGTAGAAAAGTGGAAAAGCAAGTTTGATATTTTTGTGAGATAATTTATTTGGGGAATCCAGTTCCCTATTAGACAATCATGACCTTTTCCCCTTGCCTTTTTATATTATAAGTAAGCTGTTTTTCACTTGCTTAGTGACTGTTAAGAAGATGTGCTAGAATGTAGATGCCTCGTCCAACTGTCTGAAACAAAATAAAAAGCTAAAAGGTATATGTGTGTATTTTTTTCTTTCATGAGATTTAATTAATTCAGATTTAATTTTTTAAGTAGAGGGAGAAAAGTCATCTTCACTTATAAGTGGGAGGAACCATATGTACATAAAATGAATAAGTTCTATATACATATATAACATATGTATTGGCAAGGCTGTACTCCCTCCAAAGGGTCTTGGGGAGAATCCTTGTCTCTGGAAGCTTCTGGTGGCCGCAGGCATTCCTTGACTTGTTGCTGCATAACTCCAGTCTCTGTCTTCCCATGGCCTTTGGGCTTTGTTTTTAGCTGGGCCGCACAGCTTGTGGGGATCTTAGTTCCCCGACCAGGGATTGAACCTTTGGCCGCGGCAGTCCTAGCTAACCCCTGGACCACCGGGGAATTCCCTCCTTTGGTCTCTTAAAAGGACACTTCTCTTGGATTTAGGACCCAGTCAGAGAATCCAGGATCATCTCATCTCAAGGTCCTCAATTTATATCTTCAAAGACCCTTTTTCCAAATAAAATCACTATCACAGGTTCTGGTGTGGACATGTCTTTTTGTGGGCCACCACCATTCAACCCTGACGATGGTGTTTGGCTGGAGTGGAGTGGTGGTTGGCTGTAAGTTTCTGTCTTGCTAGGCTGCCCCTTTCCTGGTCCTTTGGCTACAGAGAGCAGGCTTTTGTTGGGGCTTTTTTGTCTGTGTCTGTTGGTATTTCCATGTTGCTGGCTTCTTCAGCCCCAAGTCTGAGATACATAAGACAAGAGAACCCTAGGAACGCACAGTACTGAGTTCCTTGAGTTTTGAGGTCCCTCGGCCATCTGTCAGAATCTTATTATGTTTGTTTCATATTTTTTTCCAGGGTTTTTAGTTGTACTTAGCAGGAGGAATAGGGAAATTATGCTATTCCATCTTCTCAGAAGCATAAATTCTGAAGCTGTATAATAGATTTTAATATCAAAACAAAAATAGAAGTAGAGATGAAAGGTAAATACATCTCTTATGAGGGGTTTTCCTGCAGAGGGAGCAGAGTAAGCATCTAGCTCCTGTGTTAAATATGAAGGATTTAGTTCAAGAAGTGAGATTTATTCAATTGAGAACAAACTATTGTGACAACTGTGATTGACGGTCACACACCCATTTAGGTATCTCCTAAACTGGCTCAGAACTTTCCATACGTATGTAAATCAACCAGTGCCAGAATGGATAGTTTGCTCAGCTCATATCCACTGCTGCATTACTTGTTTCCTGTGTCCCATGTCTTCCTCCTTCTTGGATTATTCCTTTATTTTAGTGGAGCACTTCCTCCATTTCCTGAGAAAGGGTGCCCAAGAGGTAAATATTTTGAGAGGTAGAGGTCTGAAAATCTGTTTATTCTATCCTACATTTGACTGTGACTCATTAAGAATTCTGGGTTGGAGATCATTTCCCCTCAGAATTTGAATGCATTGCTCTGTTGTCACCTAGGATACAACCAAAAGTTGATGCCGTTCTGGTGCCCATTCGTTTGTAGGTTATATGTTTTTTCTCTTTGGAAGACTGTGGTATCTTCTCTTTATTCTGTCTTCCTATGTTGGTATAACACTCAGCTATATAGCTCATTTAACTGCTGACCCTATGGGTACATGAATTTCTGACACCTGCTTTAAACCCACTAGATTATAAATTCCTTGAGCTTTTGTATCTTCTGTAGCAATTATTCTCAATCCTGCTTGCACATTAGAATTTCCTGGAGAGCTTTTAAAAATAGCAAAAATTCTGATTTAGTTGGTACTAGTGGCGCTCACTTTTTTTTTTTTAAAGAAATGAAATTATTGTATTATGAAGGCAGATTTGGGAATAACTGCTCCAGAGTAACTAAAAGTCCAGTCTCCATAGTAATTTTTTTTTGTAAATCCAAATTTTCTTTGAAAGACTATCCTTTATTCTGAAATTATCCTTCTTGCTCTTTTTGCACTGTGTCCTTCTATAACATGAAAGTGACAGTAGATGTCAGGTTTGCTTGTTTTGTTCATAACTCTTATCTGACAAAAAGTCAAAAAATTTTTGAATGTATATTACTGGTCTATGAAATCCAAAAGTCTGGGATCTACTTACTACCCTACATTTCCTGATACATGGGCATCTGATAAATACTTTTGAACTAAGACCAGTACTTTTCTTTTTAAAAAACAAAAACCATATTCAGCAAAATAAAACTAATCTCTCACAAAAGCCTATCTCTCATGGAATTTCACGTTGATTAAATGAAAAG
This sequence comes from Balaenoptera physalus, assembly GCF_965194825.1. Lineage (NCBI taxonomy): Eukaryota > Metazoa > Chordata > Mammalia > Artiodactyla > Balaenopteridae > Balaenoptera > Balaenoptera physalus. The sequence continues at coordinate 46,971,374 of NC_138901.1, forward strand.
TGACCTTTCTATGTCACTTCTATTCATTAGTCTTACATAAGGCAATGTTAGAAAACTTGCAGTTTTGTAGAGAATTAGACTTTGTTAATGTAATCTCAGGAGACTTCTCCATGTTCTTAAAACAGCTTGTGGAAGAGGGAGCCAAGCATATGGTTTTTCTTTAGAGGTGAGAGCTGAGGATTGAAGTTGGCAAAACCGTGTGGCCGTAGGGAAGGAAACAGTGATGGTAACCAAGAGCAGGTTACTGTGCTAGATCCCTTGTTGAAGGGGGCATTTTAATCCCATTTTACAGCTGAAGAAACAGACTCAGTGTCGTTAAGTAACTATGAGTTTTGAAGCTGCAAAGGCACCAAAGTTGGCATTCAAATCCAAGGCTATCGACTATCAGTTCTTCTACCACGATACACTCTGTCCACACTACCCGATGTCTCAGGGCACCAGTTGGAGATTAGACACTTGGAAATACGGCTTACTAGAACATGAGTGAATGTCTCCCTCTCTGGAATTTAAGATTCACGAGGACAGGAACAATGTCTGGGTTATTCATCTTTGTATCCTCATGCTTAGCTTAAGGCAAAGGCCATAGCAAGCGCCCAGGAAGCATTTAATGAATAAGTAAGGCTCCTTAAGGCTAATTACCCACATGGCACCCTTGGTCCTTTCCCTACAGGGCTGCACAGAAGAACCAGCCCCCCCAAATGAGAAATTGGGATGGATAGAATCCATTCAGAAGAAAATCTTAGTTGAATTAGTGAAGAAGCTAAGATTTGTTGGACGCCTGTTACATTCTAGGTACTTGTATTAGGTGATTCATAAATTTGTCTCAAAATATAAAAAGGTTTTATTCTGATATCTGTACAACTTCACCCCTTCTCTGGAGTAATGAGCAATAAATCTAGCGAAGAGGTAAATGATTGTTTAGGGACAGGAGGAGAAAGAAGTGACTGTGGTTTTGATCCGTGGGGACTGGGAGAATCCTTGAAACAGGATCTGAGTCTTATTCAACGTCTCATTGCCAGTGCTTGGGACAAGTGCTGGCACACACTCACAGATGATTGACAGAACGGCTGCTAGTGGTGGCATGCTGCAGGAGCAGGTGGAAGCTATTGGGGTTCTGAAAAAGAATGGGGTAGCATGGACAGAAATATGATTCCAGGAGATGGTGCACCCGCAGGTAGCCCCTGGTTGAAGCTTTGCCATGTGGATAGGATGGTAGTCAGAAATGGGAAAAGAGGACAGATGAAATACAGTAGTCCAGGAGATATCCACCCTGTTCTCTAGAACCAACTTTATAACGTGATTCATCCATGTGACACTTAAGTAGCAATCTTGTTTGCCTAAGAATGTACTTGAGTGAATTTTTACCTCTGTATAAAAATCAACCTCACACTTGTACAAATAGTACCTAGGAATAGAATATGCTCCAGAAACTGGATCGTAGACTATGTACGGAGAACACCAGAATGCGTGGTGTGTACCATGCTGCACTCTGGTATCTCCCCTGGTTGGAGGGGAGACTGCATACATGAGAGATAAGACTGAAAACTTCGTGAATTCAGATCAGGGAGGAAGAGCGTGATTTTTACGCTGTCAACAACTGGGAACCATCAGTGATCCGTTTTAATATGGTACTTGGTATAGTTAATAAAACCTCATGTATTTCTCCTTTTCTAAGATCAGCATACTATTTAGATTAACAAACAAAATATAAATTGAATGTTTAGAAACTATTTTTTGACAGTGAACTTCCCGTTTTACTTAATACAAATTTACTATGTTCCAATTCTGTGCTAACCACTTATCCATTATACCTGCTTCCCAGTGAGAAATCATCCCTCTTCTTGAACTCCCTTATCTATTTCTTTAGATTTTTAAAATATAAGAACTACAGAAAATAGGCAGTACATTGTTTCAGAAATGGCACAGTGAAAAGCTGCCTTCCTATCTGTCCTTTCATCCAGCCATCTTCTCTGAAAGCAGTTGCTTTTGTGTATCCTTTTAGTCATATTCTATAACCCAAGCAAAAATGGGCATATTTTTCAAATTTTTAAAAAATGGAACTTACATCTTGGTATTTGTTCCACATTGGTTCAAAACAAACCTTCCCGATCCCCTTTTTATGGCTGTATATTCCACTTATATGGATTATAATTTACTTAACCAGTCTCCTACTGATGACTTGTGTCTAATCTGCTCTTTTCAACAGTGGTCACAATTTGTCAGTTTACATGTGTTCCAGTTTATCTGTAGGATTAAATTCCTGAAGATGAAATTGTTGGGGCAAAGGTTAAATGCATTGATTTTAACGGGAAGTACCAAATTGCTCTCTCCAGAGGTTGTACGAATTTATTTTCCCACCAGAAATGTCCTGAGTACCCACTTCCCCATTTTTTACCAACAGTATTATTAGCAAGCTAAATCCATCTGTGTTCTTGATCTCATTCCTTCCTTTTTCTGGTAACTTGCATCTTTGGTCTTCTCTGTGTCTTCCTCAGTATACATGCTCAACCTTCCCATCCACTCTCCCCGTTCTCTTCCTTTGCCTGTTTCCCTCTTCCTATGGCCCCGTTTTTCACATCTTCATGATGAACTTCTCCAACTCATTTTCCATTTACTAAGCTCATTAAACCTGTTTTCTATCACTAAACTCCCTTGAAGGTGATATCGTACTCATTTTCTGTTACAGCACTACCGTTTCCTTTTTGAAGCTCTCCTCCCTTGGCTTTGTCACTGCGTATTAGTTCATTTTCATTCCTTCACACCGAAACAAACACCACTCAGTGATTACTTCTTGGGCACTTACTTCACGGCGGGCAGTGTTCTAGTAGTTGGATATTTCACCTGGAGGACTACAACAGCATCCTAGTGTCCTCCCTCCGTAGAGCTTCTCCCCTCCCAAATTCTTGTAGCCATGGCTCACCTATAACACACGTGTTTGTGTCATGTGTGTGCAGTAAATCTCCAAATACCTCCTACTGCCTGAAATCCAGTCGCTTAGCGTGGCATGTAAAGCCTTCAGTTCATGTGGCAAATGTCTGAACACCAACTAGGACCGTGAGGCAGTACTAAGGCCAGTGAGACTGACTTAGCAGTCTAGTGAAAGGGAAACAGGGGCTTAAAAGAAACACACGGTGAGCTTTGGAGGCAGAGGGTGCTCAGCTCAAAGAACACAACGCAACATGTACACAGGCAAGCTATTACTTGTAAATAAAGCAAGCACAGTGGAATTGTCAACACTTCTGTAAAGTTTCCCTCAACTCTTCTAATTTCAACAAACTATTCACCTCACAGAATGTAGTATACAATTTTATTATATATTGTTTTACTTTATCATTTGTATCCCACTCTTAATCTATGGGCTTTTTGAAGGCCAAGATAAATTCTTTTTCATTCAAAAGAAAATGAAAAAACCAAAGATGGATTAACATTAGGTTAACTAATATTGACATTACTCTGGACTATAAATTTTAAAATATTTTTTATGTAATACCATAAATAACATACTAGTTGCAACTGATGTTACTAGAACTGAAAGCAGGATTTCACATTAATTTTTCTCTTAATTTCTTATTAGCTCTGACTGATGGGTGTAATTTTTTTGGATCCTTACTATCCTAGCCAAGCCCAAATTTTTGTGCATGTATTGACAATGCATAATAATAAAAGACAAAAACAAAACAGAATACAGCTTTTATATTATTGAACTTTATGTACAAAATCATTTGATTTCAAATAAACATTTAATGTAAAAACAAACGTTCTTTTAAACTGATTTTTTTTTTTTTACATCTACTGTACCATTCAAATGCTTTATCATCTTACATGATTTCTTCAAAATCTCTTAACAAGGGTACATATAGAAAAGAATTTTTTTTTTTTATAAATAGAAACAAAGGGATTTTTTCAGCTTTTATTATAAGATGACATAAAAAGTTTACTCAACAGAAGTAATTTCATTACTATTTGGGGGAGGGAATCACCAACTTTTTGTGCAAACAATGCTAGCCTTCTTTTAAGCATTTAAGAGCATAACTGCTTAAGAAATGACATAAGCAATAATTCTACACCTACATCTCCCCTAAAATAATCTATTTTTTTTTCTTTTTACATATGTGCACAGCTTTAGCAAATTAAAGCCCGAGAAAAATGCTCGAAATCCACTATCCAGAGGCATAATCAGAGTTTACTGTAACTCAGCATTTGGAGAGCTTACCAATCAAGGAGTCTGTAATGAAAGCTGCAGTTTCCCTCTTTCCTATTTTTTTTTTAACACAAAAATCAATGACTAAGAACTTAATACTGGATGACAAATCACATCCACACTATTAGTTAAATAGCCTCACAGTTAAACACATCTCAAAGACCAATCAAATCAGTATTTACATTTTATAAATTTCTGAAGACACCATTAGAAAGCTTATATATCCCTTCATTAAACAAAATAGGGAACTGCATCTGATGGTGGTGGAATGAAATAAAAAAATTAAAAATACCTGTATTTACAGCAGCATTGATCCTTTATAAATAAAGAATATGAAAATGCATTTATCTTTAAGGATAATAAAAAATTGAGGTGATGTTACTCAACCACAGTGCTTGGAGTTGGACCAAAAACTCTATTGGTGCTTGTTAATGTGCCAGTAGTGAAACCACTTTCTGTTGGAGAAAATCCAACTGCAAATATGTGCATAAGACACATATAACACAGGGCAAAATTGCTCAAAACGATTCAAGTCAGCTTATCTGTATTGGATATTCTAATCGTGAAATACATTACGAAGACATCCTTGTGAAGAAAAAAAAAAGTTATTATCATTTTCTGGTTCATTTTTATAGAACATTTCCTCCCTCAAAAGTGGCATCTTAAAAATCTCAAACTCATTCTTCCCTTGGTTTACAATCCTAATGAAGAGATATGGACAGCTGAATTTTCCATGTGATTACCTAATTGGGAAAGAAAAACAAGAAACAAAAAAAACCAGCAAAATGTTCAAGTTTAAAAAAATATACTGGGTGAGCAATGCACCAAAATTATCCACATAAAAACAAATGGATGGTCAGTAACCTTATAAGCCAACATGACATTTCACCATCGACAATGTGAAAAATTAACATGCTCTCAAACAGGCATAAGATGAAGAAGTGCTATTTTTAAATTGTAAAATGAACTTACATCATGTAAAATATCTTATGTCGTAATTTTTCATTCCAAATTGACAAATGATTTCAAAATCAAGGATCAAGGTTTGACTGCAAATAGTAATGCAACATAATTTCACAAAAATCTTCAATTTCTAAAAAAGGGAATCACATTCCAATTTTCCCTCCCCAAGAAAATGTCTCACAATTACAAAGTAGAAAAACAGCCAGTCACAACTGCAAAAAAACATTATAATTTAAATATATGAAATAATTTCTAGATTATCAAGTCAATATATTTCATAAGACAATTGTTAAAGTTAAAAATACTTTCTTTGAAGTATTGCTTTTCATGCTCAAACTTGAGAATGTTTTAATGACATCAATAAAACTGATATACACGTAATGCTGCATAATGAAGTGAAATAGAACCCTGATAAAAATATCCTTGTTGAAATCATTTACTTCATCTGACAGTGCCTGTTTGGAACTTATGATTAAAAACAAAAACAAGACTCTTCCTAGAGGCTGAATTCCCTAGAATGAAATTTCAGTGTTTGTCCATAACATGGGGTTAGGCCTTTTCTTTTCAGAGTTTTTGTTTTTTGCTCTGTTTTGAAACCCCTGAGACACCATCTGTTTCCAAAGCTTTCTCTTTTGAGTTAATTTCACTAAATCCATTTGCGGTCCCATTTTGTTCTTCAGTGATTTCTTCATTTGCAGGGGAAGCAGATTCTCCTTTTTCTAATTTTTGTTGCATTTCACGGAGCTTGGTAACAGCTTTATCTATTGACATTATGCTAATAAGGTTAAAGTCATGCATGCTGACTAGATGAAGCATGAAGTTTCGACATAAATTCTTCTTAATTATTTTCTGTCCATAGTTTTCTACAAACAGCATACAGGCATGATTCATTTGATTGTCAGCAATAAACCTATTTAATAAAAACAACACAAAACATCAATAGCAATACAAAGCATTTCTGTCAAATGCCACAGTGATAACCATTATAGAACATTAAGACTATATCCAAATCCAGTTAAGTGATGACTTAACAAGTAGTAAAACTATAGTGAATCTGAGATTCAATAAACTGAATGAGCTTACAGTTTTAGAAATTTAAACAAATTTAATTTAACCAGAGCTTAAATAGATGTCATTTCTGTTTTTCCTAACGAAATTAGGAAGTTAGCAGTTAAAAGTATAAAACATTTTCTCTTGCCAGCACCACTTTCATTAAGTATATAATACTAACTATTCTCTCAGTTTCCTATTTCAGAAGCAGTGTTTCCTCTACATTTTCAGTTCATGGTAAACCTCTGAAAAGATGAAGATGTCACAACAAATGTGGTACAGTGTGATTGTTTTGGTGGAAAGCAATGAATAAAATTTGAGAGAAGCAAATTAAACCAAATAGGAGAAGGCTGCTCAGTTACCCACTGAAACTGAGACTCTAACAGAGCCTGTAAAAGCCTGCCTGCAGATCTGATAAAATCCAAATAGTTTACCAAATACCTGCCAGTCTGTAATGCCAGTGTATCATGAACCCAGTAGTTGTTATGCTAACAGATTTGGATCAGGAATTAAAACAGAACTCAATTAAGTAATCTAAAATTCTACCTTGAAACTGGCATATCAGGACAAAAGGAAAAACATAGATTTCAGGCAAGCCTCCATATACATACTTTACTCATAACTGCGTTTTAGTGACTAGACCAGGGATCAGGCAAACATTTTCTGTAAAAGGCTAGATAGTAAATATTTTAGGCTTTGCAAGCCATATGTGATCTCTGTTGTCTTCCTCTTTTTAATTTTTTACAACCCACTAAAAATGTGAAGACTACTCTTAGCTCAAGGCAGTTTACAAAAAAAAAGGCTATAGGCCATGCACCCAGACATCTGGACTAGAAGTTATGTACCAACTCTTCACTCCCCAAGACTAAGGAAACAAAAGTGCCCCCTCCCACTTATTTAACTATAAATGAAAAAACCTTACATGCTTGTGCCATACAAGAAAGCCTTATATGAGGATCTAATACTAATGAAGGTAGAGAAGAAAAACATATGTACTGACAGGTAAATAGTTCACATAGGGAAGGAAGCAGATCTGCAGGAAAAACAATGCTTCAGCTACAAAGGCACGAGAAATAAGGATTGTTCTACCTTGAGCTTTATGAAATGGTAATAAGAAATCAGAAAAGCTGCTTATATTTTATTCTGAATAATTAAGCAATTTTAAAAAATTGTGGCAATAAGTGTGATAAATAGTTCCAGGAATTCCAGGTGTGTAGCACATGGCATATTATTTATGTATCCCCTAGCAATAAAAGGAATAAAAATTGGATTATTATTTAAAAAAAAAAAAAGGACACATTAAATAAAAACCTGCTGTTAGATGGAGCTAGCACCTTCCTTAAACATTCTTTGAGGATAACCATTTTTCTTTATAATAGTTGAATTAGGATATTTAGGACAAATTATATCTAAATTAACAGAATTTTAAGTAAGATTCTAACAGATTTATAGAATGTGAAGCAACAAAAAGAACGTAAAGGAAGTGGAATATTTGAATTTAGAAATACCCTACCCATGCTTCATGACATGGAGATTCCAGAGTTTCATCACTTCTTTCTCTCCTTCATTAACATCAGAAAATTCCTCAATTTGCTTTAAAAAAAAAAAAAGAAAAAAGAGAAAAAGAAAAAATATCTATTAGATACAGAATAAGTATAATTGGTATTTCTAAGAAAAAATTGTGAGAATGTCAAAAATAGAAGTTTTTGCAACTAAAAATACCACAACTTATTTATATAGTAAAGTGGCAATGTTTCTTAAAATCATCTATTTAGGTAGTAACTTTAAAAGGGAACTTCTAAGTTATGACAATAGTTACCTTTAAATAAAATGAAAAAACACAATACAGAAGCACAAGAAGAAAATCTGTATTTCCTTTAGTTGGTTACTGTTAAAATGACACAATTATAAAAATTGCTCCTTTACACTAAATCAAAATGTAATTCATATTAAACAATTATTAGTTTTCAAACAAAAATCATTTAAATCATAAAATTCTAAAGTCATTGTCAATAATGATGATGATAACAGCAACAACAATAATTACAGTAATGGTTTTTTCTCTTAGCCATTCAGGATCTTTTTCATCTTCACTATCTACTTCCATTTCTTGTGGACGGAGAGGTAAACAAGTATCACTATGGAAATACAGGCGATTGTGTCCACTACTGTATGTTCGTTGCTGTTCCACTTCTCCATCTTCGGATTCAAGAAATTCAGACATGCTTGCTTTTGTTCGTTTTGGCCTAATGAAAAGAAATGTTGATGTAATGTTAAGTAACACAGAGAAGGCTCACAGCCCCCAAATAGAGTACGTTCCATTCCTACAGGTTTCTACCTAGGTATGCACACACAAACTTCCACTGGGAGACACTTTAATCCCCCTATAACCACTAGAGCAGTAGCAACATTAACAACACAGGAAAAAGCTGTAAGGAGGAAGTGAGAAAACCTCTGTAGAAACAGGAGCCAAGGGAAGGTTATACAGCAGTATACCACCCCAGAGACTTAGCTAATACTGAAATAAGGATTCTCACCTAAATGTAGCTTTGTCTGGCTTCCCTTTATTCCTCCAACATCATCAATAGAAGTCAGAATAAATTTTTGTTGTATGACCTTTTTACCTACCTGCACACAAGAATGTGTGTGATAGGTGTTCTCTTTACTGGTCCATTGCGACTAAAAGCAAATCCAGGTTGGCGATGAATATCCTGAGGATTTCCTGCATAGGAGCCATCATAACACTCGTTGATAGAAACATCTATCCTAGCACCTTTTGGATGATACTGTAACAAAAATGGCAAGGTGTTTAGGAAAAGAAAATATTAATTATCCTAACTTAAATACCTATTCTTCCAACTTAATTAACTAAAAAGTACTTGGGGTTCTTAATGTTTCAAAAACTAAAATACGCTAGGCATACCAGCATGGTGAACAGGAAGTCAGAAGACCTGGAGTCAGAAAGATCTGTGTTAAAATCCTGGCTGTGCCATTTATTGGCTTGGTAACTTCGTACAAATGATTTCTTGACTGAGCAAGGATAAGGAAATTACTGCTTAATTCAGAGCTGGTGTGAGGATTATGTGAGTCATTATAGGTGTACTGTGCAAATATACATAAACTCTGAATCATTCACTGTTAATTCATGCATAAGCAATCCATCAGTGTAGAGATTTTGGTATTTTGCACAAAGTACAATTTCTGAAAGTCAAATTGTATTATAATGTATAATATATTATGAGTGAGAAAAGATGAAAGTCACTCACCACATAGTTGAAGATAAACCTGCTATGGCAGAGTTTAAGATGTTTGAGCAAGCTGTAGAGTTTGCGGCAGTTCAGAGTGCACCAAGGGCAATGCAGGTCATCTCTTGCTTCAGTTTGCTGTCTTGTGTTGTTGTTATAAAGGAACTTTAAAAATAACAGAAAACAAAAAGAAGAACAGCAAATCTCCACCTTACATATCTCAAGATATTTTGTTTCAATATTACCTTTAAAAATAGTTAAAACAATTTACAAGGAAAATCAAGTCAGAGGCATTCTTTTTATTTAAATATGCCAAAATATTTCAGATATAACATGCAAAACAAAGACATCTCGTGATTACTTAAAAAAGAAGGGTCAGCTATGTTTACCTGATAAAATATTCTTAATTTTTGTCGGTTTTCATTTGAAGTATCTTTTTCTTTTCTTGTTTGCAGATCTGTAGTCAACGATTCTTTAACAGCTGAAAACATATACTTTTATATTTAATAAAAATACTTGCTTCTTAAAAGTGAAGTAATATATCTTGTGAAAATAATTAAACAATAAAGGTTTCACAAAATTCTTCTTGTGGTATTTAATACAATGTTTGTTCTCACCCTCAACTGATGTTCAGGGGAACAATCCCCTTAATCAGCAACCCTAATCAGATAGTAAGGTCTTTATTGGCAGGAGCCATTTTTTTTTCTTTATAAACCACCTATAATGTCCTAAAACATTCTAAAAATAACCCCAAGTAATTATATGTAGTCACTGTAATGCTTTCAGCACTTTGAGGTCAGAGTATAGTTTTGATTGGACTTTGTATTCCCAGTGCACAGCAGTGAGCAGATATCCACTAAATGTTGGTTTAACAGAAATTAAATTAAAGTGATTGCACTAATATCATTCCAAATCCAAAAGATAATCATTTGTAAATAATTCTGGTGTATTACTTTACTGACTTAAAAATAAAAATTATTTCCCCTGACATAAGTAATCATTTCATATGTACAATTTCGTATAAAACTCTTCTTCTCAGTTTCTTTGAAACTCTTTTATCTACTTGGCCACAGAATTCTTTGAGAAGTGCCCAGACCACAATTTACTTGGGAAATCTTGCCTCTGACATGGGTCATTTCTTTTATCTCTTGAATCTGACTCTTACAGTGACCTGCACACAATTAATGGACATGAGTGGTATATGTCAAAGACAGCTGTCTTAAGCCTTCTGCCTTCTTAAACAGTCTTAGATAAAAACATACGGATGCTCTCAGGTCAAGGACAGTGTTCTTATCACGCAGATAAACAAAATGAAAGAATACTGCAACCTGGGCCTTAACTCAGCAGAGCTAACTGCTACAATTTGTAAATGTTTTTCCTCTTAAAAATTTACTGCAAAATTTAACCTGGTAAAATTCAGGTTATGATGATCCTTTCCCAGCCCTAAAATTGTACAAACACTCTGAAATAATGAAGTCAGTTCCATAACATAAACAAATTTTTATATGAATTTTTAAAAGCATACAGTTCCAAAGCCCTTTAAAGCTGCAATTCCAACATCTAAAAAGCTCTGAAAAACAATCATTTTCTCATGAGTTTGAGACAAATTTATTTCATGGAAAAACCCTAAACGGACATAAGGCTATCTATAAACCTCATTTGGAGGTGTTATATAGTATACGGCATATATCCTATATACTATACCACAATTCTAAAATTAAGAAAACCAAAAATCCCCCAAAATTCCCACATACATCTGGCACAAAGGTTTTGAATAAAGGACTAATAATAGGGAACCCTAATTTACTCATAACATGCCTAATAAGTCAAATAATATCTCCCAAAGATTACTGGAGCAAAACACAAACAAATTAAAGCCTAAGTCCTAACTCTGCAAAGCATTATTTTGACAGCAAAGTATTCGTACCAATAGTTTGAGTAGGTTTAACTGAACCAGGCTTGTTTTCTTGATGGAGACTCTCTGAATTTCTAGTGGCAAGAGGTTTGGCGATAGGAGCTGTAGATTTATCATTGGTCTCTCCTGTCCAACGAAGAGTGAACTGCAACGTAGGTCCCTGAGAAAATGTTTCAAATGGAGGCAGTCTCTTAAAAAGAAAAAACATGAAAACAGTGAAGATTCCAAATAATAAACTGAAAGGAATTGTAGGAGTAAAAAGAAAATATTTATTATGACATGTTAATGTGAATTTGACTTAACAGATTTTTCCTTAAAAACCCCAAATGCCTACATGGATGGCCAGGCAAATAAAGTAAATGTATAGTGCAGTAGAGCCTGTAGTACTGGAGGGCTCAGATTGTCTACAAGAGGCGACTACTTATTGGCAATTGCTGAACTGCTGCCCCATACAAACAATGGCCCAACACACCCAGATTTTCAGATCTTTTTCCAAGTTTCCAAGAGAAATATTCCAATTTTTATTTGTTGTTAATTAAAAAATTAAAACAAAAACCAAAAAACTATGATACCCAAAGCCTGCTGGTCTGCAACCTCTCTTAGATGATCAATTACTTTTTTTGTGTAAACTGAATGATTATTAAAACAATTAGTAATTTTCCTTGACTTCTCTCAGCTTCACTAACGACTGCCCTTACTTCTCTTCTTTGGATTTTAGGACACTAAACTATCTTGTCTTTCCTCCTCCATCTCTAGTCACTTATAAAACCACTCTTCTCTTGGCCTCCTTAATTCCTAGCTAACATTTAGCCATATGCCTGAGTCTCTCACCCATCCTCAAGGATTTACCCATTAGACAGATGATCCCAAATTGGTTCTCCATTCTTTATACTTGAGCTCTAAACACTGCCACTTGGATATCAAGGTCACCCTGAACTAAAATATGTTTTTAGACGTGAATGTATTACCTTTTCTTTCCTTCTCAGGTACAATTATTTTTGTTCCAAGCATTATCAGTCTACTAGTGACCCTAAACTAAAAATTTCAGAATTACATTTGACCCCTATTCTTGCTTCTGCTTTTCTTACATAATCATCAAGTATAGATCCTTACTATCTTATTAGTACAGTATCTTAGCTGCTCTCCCAGCTTCTAATTTTTACTTCCCAATCCATATCCAGGAGACCAAATAATCTTCTCAAAGACTGCTTTCATGCTATTCCCTTTTACAGAAACCTTCAATGGGCTCCTATTTATTTTTACTGCCACACAAGTCTAATCTCCCTCTACATCTTTATTACAAATAATCCTCTTAAAACTATAATTTTAGACTGGAATGAAGTGAAAGTGTAATCATATAAACCAATTTTGATACAGTGAGTCCATATCTAGGAATTTATCTTATAAAAATACTTGCAATACAAAAAGATACATGTGTGGGTTGGCCAAAAAGTTCGTTTGGGTTTTCCATTAAAATCTTACGGAAAAATCTGAACGAACTTTTTGGTCAACCCAATACAAGTAAACTCACTACAACATTTTTGAAAATGTAAAAAAAATTAAAATAATCAAATTATCCATTGAAGTACATTGGTTTAGTCAATTATGGGACATTTATTTAAAAGAATAACACAGAGCTGTTAAAAAGAAGCAAATCTATATGACCTGACTTAAAAGGATACCCATTTCATATTGCCTCAATTTCTTGGGAAAACCCAACAACTCATATAATAATCCTTATTTTCTCATGGATAAACGTAACAAACTTTAAAAAAGAAATTTAAAACAGAAAGATAATAAATACCTGCAGAAAATTCAAGCACTGTAGATACGTATAAAGAAATAATTATTTAAAATCCCATCACCTAGAGGTAACCACTATTATGATTAATTTTATAAAAAGGGGATGTATTATTATATAAAAATTAAATATCATGGAAATCTTCTTGTCAAAGTATTCTTTTCAATGGCTATCTTTTTAGAGTTAAGGCGTTTCCAATTTTTCACTATTTAAAATTTACAGGCAAGATTTGTTATCTACATCTTTTCAGTTAAACAGTTACTACCTTGTGACAAAACTGTAGAATGAAAATTAACTGTTACATAAAACGGTTAATAATTATATACACAATTAAAATTTTTATTCGTATCGCCAGTCTGCCCTCCAAGAAGGTTATACCAACTTATTCTTACATTAAAGCATTATTTGAGAGCATGTGTCCTCACGTCTCCAACTAGAAACTGTCAACCCTTTTAAACTGTTGTCAAACTAGTAGTCAAAAGTAGTATCTCTGATTCTGTTTGCATATCTTTGAATACTAGTAAGGTTGAATATTTTTTTAAAAGCTTACTGGTCATCTATATTTGTTGCTTTAAGAACTGTCAGACTGTTCTTTATCCATTTTTTCTAATTAGATTGCTTATGTTTTTATTAACTGCATATTCATATTAGCCTTTTGTATGTTACAAATATTAGCCCCAGTCCATCATTTGCTTTTAACTTTAGATTTGTGCAGTATATGATTCACTTTAATTAGTCATTTTTATTTTATGCTTTCTAGCTTTTGTAGCATACCTAGAAGGGCTTTCTTTCCTCATAGCAAGATTACATTAATATTCACCTATATTTTTTTCTGAAGTTAGATAGTGTTAATTTTCACATTTACATTTATGAGCCTTCTGGAATTTATTAGGTCTAAGTTTATTTCCAGACGGCTAAAGACCAATTCTGTCACATGGATAATGAACAGTTTATCTTTCCCACACAGATCGAACACCAATTTTATCATAAATTCAAAATATACAGGAAACTATTTCAAGACTACGCTTCAGTGATGTGCTTATCTATTGCTAAGATTTTACCATAAATTTAAGTTCTTTTAACTTTATACTATGTTCTATTATCTGGTAAGTAAAGGTTCTCAGAAAACTTTTCCATAATTTTCCTCAGTATTATTACATATTGTTCTAGGTTAACTTGAGACTAATTTTTTAAGGCTTAAAAAAAATCAGGATTTTGCTTGTGCTGGTACACTGATCTAATATATTTAGAAATAAATGACATTAGTATTCTGCTGAGTCTGCCTATCCAAGAAATGTATGTATGCCTATTTATTTTTTTAAGTCTCTTAGAAGAGTTATTTTAAGCCTGCTTCATCTAAGATTTGAAGATTTCTTGATAAATTTATTAGTCATATGTTACCTGCTGTTACTATGAATGGAATTTAAAATATCAGTTAACATTTATTGAGCACTTATTTTATGCCAGGCACGGTGCTAAGCATCTTTAATTATTTCATTTAATCCATCAATTCTATGCCTCGTTTCACAAATGAGAAAACCGAGACACACAGGGGATTAAGTAATTTGCCAGATGCCACATAGCTAGGAGTGGAGATTTGAAGCTGGCAGTCTGGTTCCAAGGATGATGCCTTCCATTAAATACTCTGACTAGATAATTTTGACTTGTGTTTTTCAAAGTATAAAAAAAAGGACTCTTCCTTCCAACATGAATTCCTTCCAATGTGAATTTGCATTTGGGGAAGAAAACATCAATCAAAAATGGGAGTTCATAACTATAACGTGCTCAGTCTTCTAAGTAGTCCATACCTTCCCATCAAGAATAGTCTCCCATGTTGCTCTTTTCTTGCTTATTGGACATTCTTCCATTTCCTGCATGGCTACTTCATATTCCCCATCTAAAAGCTGTAAGCGCCTGTTAGACAAACACATACACTTTAAAGTAACCTGAGTATTATTGTAAGTACACAAATTCTACATCTTTAGATTTATACTAAAAAGCATTTATTAAATTTATAAACTAGCTTACATACCCAACAAGACTTAAAAATATACCTACACTCCATTCCTGACAAAAGAAATTTTAATGATTTGTACTGATAATTACTAGAGAATTATTTCATTACTGTAGCTACTCAGATATAACTTTAAACATTTAAAGTATAATATGCCTAAGGTCTTAAAACTTGCTAAGTTTTAAACGTTAAGTATAAAGCATGTGTGCAGGCTTTATACTTTTAAAAACGAGGTAACAACGGTGTTATAATACTTGCCTTAGGGAACCGCTAAAAATTACGTCTCTGTTATCTTTAACTACTTTAAGTACTTGAACTAGAATTCTTGACTTTTATACTTGACCAGTAAACTAATTAACTGTAAGATCCTGGGGGGCACCTGGCACATATAGGTGCTCAATAAACATTTCACAGGTGAATGAATAAATGGAATACTGGTTGAATCAAAGAATCGATTAAATTCTACCCATACTCACAGTATAGTTTTAATGTGTGTGTACATATCTGTGTGTGTATACATAGTTTATGTTATTTTTTCCATACAATTAAACACTACTAACCTAAATACCATTCTTCAACCATACTCAATAATTAATTGTATATCAAGAATCTGGCATCTCTTCATCAGTCTTAGAGAAATTCTGTTAGGTGGTATTAGCTGACATTTATTGAGTGCTTACTATGTGCCAGGCACTATTTTAAAGACTTTACAGAGTTCATTTAATCTTCCCAACACCTCTATGAAGTAGATGCTATTACTCCATTGTTCAGAAGAAGAAACTGAGGCATAGAGAGGGTTAAATAACTTGCCTTAAGATGACACAGTAAGTAGCCAGAGCTAGCAACAGAATCCAGGTAATCTGTCTCCAAAGTCTGACTCTTAACACCGAATGATTTTGAGCCTTAAGAATTTTTGTCTTTATGCTGTGCTACTGAATTTATTCTACTTCAATAATATATCAACAAGGCTGTTCAACTTAATATTTTTAGAAGCTAATTTTATTTACTAATTTGAATAGGTAATACATTAGTATACTTCTAAAATGGAAAGGACTTTTCCTCATGCATGTTTACATGGCTACATAATATTCTATTTTATGGCTGAACATGTGATAGCTACAATCCAATGTACTCTCCTACCTGTAGTGTATGAAGAGGCCCTTTTCCCCCACAGCCTCATCAACAGTGCTTTATCAAGTTTTTTGATATCTGTCAAACTGGTAAGTGAAAAAATGACATCTCAGTGTACTTTTATATTCAGATGTTTTACCTTTTAGTTGTTTAAAAACCATATATATTTTCTTGTAAACATTTTCACGATATCCCTTCCTCATTCTTCTACTGGCCTGTGGTGTTTTTCTTTTTACTTAGTATAATCTTTTTATATTAAAGGAATGAGGCATCTATCTATATATTATGAGTTGAAATTAATTTTCTCCTGACTTGTCATCTTTATTTTGACTTGGCTTATGATGGCGTTTTTGTTTTCAGAAGAAGTTTTTTTATTTCACTCCATATTTCATACTCTTTCAATATGGCTTTTGAATTTTGGTCATTCTTTAAGGAGACTTTAGCTTCTCAGAGATTATAAAAAGAATTTTTAAAACATCGAACTCCTCAGATTTTGGTTGGCAAATACTTCTCCTCTACTGAAAGGAACTACGACCCTTTGAAGAAATAGCCAGTTCCAGAGCAGAGGTAGGAAAAGGAGAATGTAAAGCCTGGAATATCTAGAATATTCCAGAAAACAAGGAAATAAATAAATAAAAACAAGTCAAAGGGACTTAGGAGCCTGCTTGGAGGGGCTCCTCCTGACCAAATTTGGGACAATTTGAGCATTAAAATAGCAACATCAATAGGTTAAAACAGACTGAATAAAAGTGGAATTCATTAATCCATACTGATTAAAAAAAAAGGTTGAGAGAAGGAACGCTCTTCTTCACAGAAAAATGCCAACAAACCAAACATGGAAGAACTGATAGAAAGTTACCATGTGGCCACCGCCATAGAATAATTTATTCAAGTAAGAATCATCAATGGATGCTAAACTATTGCGTTAAAAAAAAAAAAAGACTGTTGGGAGAAAAAGGACATTTATCCAGTTTCATGTATTAATTATTACAGAGGTTGCATATTAATTAATTAAAGTGAAAAGGGACCATTACAATGGAGAAATATGGTAAACACCACTTTAGCCAAGTGATCAAACCTAGTATCAGCTGTCTGTGATGTGCACAAAGAACACATCACCAAGTAGTGTTCCTGCCCAAAATGTTTAACCTGAATCTAAACATAAAGAAATAATCACAAAAGTTCAAATTGAAAGACATTCTGCAAAACTACAGGCCTGTATTTAAAGTGTTGTTACAAAGGGCAAAAAAAAAAAAAGGCTGGAAAACTGTTCCAAATTGAAGGAGACTGAATAGATATGGCAACTGACAGATCGCAATCCTTGAATGGGGTGAGTAGGGAACAGAAAAGGACATTATCGAGGAAACTGGGGAGAGAGTATTGTATTTTTTGTATCATGTTAAATTTCCTGAATATGATAGGCGTACTGTGGTTATGGAGGGAAATGTCCTTGCTCTTAGGAGATACACGCTGAATGAAGTGTTTATGAATAAGGAATGAAATCCAGCGTCATGATCTAACCCTCAAATGGTCTGTCACAAAAATACACTCACAAATAAAGCAAATGTGGTAAAATGTTAACAACTGATAAATCTAGGTGAAGGGTACATGGGTATTAATTACTACCTGTATTGTTCTTTCAACTTTTTTATAGGTTTGGAAATTTTCAAAAGAAGTTGTGGGAAAATTCTCCCATGATTTCCTCTTGGTACTTTTTAAAAAAGCAGTTTTTTTGTTTTAACGTACAAGGAATATGTTAATATAAGGTAGAAAGAATTCTTAAAAGAATATAATGTACCCCTCCCCTCACGCTGCCTAAAATATATAGAACATTTACCAACACTGATGAAGGCCAGTGTGCAACAACAGCCTAATTGCTTCTCCCACAGACACAACCCCTATCTCCTAGCATATATGTTTCTGTTGTTCTCCGTTTAAATTTTTGATCCACATTCAAATTTCTGACTTTAAAAAAAACACTATATTGGTTTCTGCCAGTAACATTAAGCGACATTAAGTGATATACTCTAAGACAATATGGTAGCAAAATCCATGGCATTATTCCTAATCACCTTTGCTTTCCCATTAAAAGCCCTATAACCTTTCTTTACCCTAGTGGCTAATAAGTGGATTACATTAAGGCAACAATTTACTTTTCAAAGAGCAGGAGAAACACACTAATTGCTTTTCTTGGCTCTTTCTCCTATACCTAAGGGTTAACTACCAGTGAGCAGCCTAGGACAAGAAATCATTAGGTTTCATCCTCCAACCCTATCAAAAAAGAATGCTGTATTTGCTTCCCAGAGGTTCTTTTACTGGCACTAAGATGCTTCATTCCCAAATTAAAACTGCAGAGATGATTATAAATCCAAGTGTTCCTTGCTACCCTGTGCCAAATGCACACAGAGCCACACAATGATGATTACACACACTTTTCTTCCTTAACTCTAGTAAATACATAATCTCAAGATTTGCATGGGGCCCACTTTATTCAGGTCTCTGCTCAAATATGACCTTTTCTCAGAGGCTTTCTCTACAAAACCACCATTTATTCTCTTTATTTTTCTTCACAGCATTCCCACTAAGTGACATTAGTTGATACAATTTTGGGGGGTGGTGTCTGTTTCCTCCACTAGAAATTAAGTTCCATGAGGGCAGGGGTTTTGTTGCCTTCTCACTGCCTAAAACAGTGTCTGACAAAGAGGAGACACTCAGAAAATACTTGCTGAATAAACAATCTTAACTGAGCCGTTCAAATAGTTCCTCATCTGTGTTTATTGCTTTCTATGTGATAAAGAGAAAAGTTCAGTATTTGCAAATTTGTTTTTTCATCCATAAGAATAAAGAGAAACAAAGGCAAAGAAACAATATCACCACTATATTCTGCTTCAAAATAAAAACATTTCTAAAACATGGGAGCCTTGCTTGTCCATCAACATTACCTGTTTTTATCAAATACTGTCATTTGTGCAACAAATGTTTTTTCCCCATCTTCACGATTTCGTTTTCTTCTAGCTGGAAGTTCTTCATTGACATCTGAATTTGACAAACATTTCTCATGAATCAAATATTCAAGCAAAAATATCATATTTATGATATATAGTCCCTTCACATAACATACTACATTTATCCCAAATGAGGTACAAATAAACTTAAGTTGCAATATAATAATATCCAAACACTCTTCAACTTTATGTCTCAGCCTTATGTGTATGTCCTTACTTTTTGATATTCATTGACATTATTAACCCCACATTTTTGCAAATGTTATTTTCTGTTCAGAATGATCTTTCTTGCTAGGCAAGGAGAAAAAAACCCTCCTCATTCATGTTTACTTTCCAGGAACTTCAAAGGATACTTCAAGACTCAAAGATTATTTCTTCCAAGGTGCTTCTCCCCTGAACTTCACAAATACCTCTATTATACCACATATCATTTAGCTGCAATTATATTTTATGTTTATCTCCATACTCTAGGTTATGAGCCTTTGGAAGATGGGACTGGATTTTTTTAATCATCTTTGTGTCCCCAGCACCTATATGTTGTTTGAATGATTACCTCAAAGGTGGATTCAGAACTGTTGGGAGGATACAAGGATACATGTATGGTAAGTATAATAAAATGTTAATTGTAGACTCTAAGTGGTGGGTGGATAGGTGTTCACTACCAAATTCTTTTGTCTGTTCTGTATGTATGAAATTTTTCACAATAAAATGTTGAGGGGGGAATGAATTCATTGTTTGCTGAGAGACTAATTTAAATACCAGTATTTTCCATCCAGTGTTCAATATATATATATATACATTTTTTTTTTTTTTGCTGCATGAAATGTTTCATCGTACAACAATGAGAATTTTACAGATGAAATACCTAGTACAGCACAATAGCCAAAAGTCTAAAAGCAAGGCCAATATACCATAAAATTAATTATCTCATTAGACTACAAGAGATTTGCAAATAAATAAAGGCCATGCTATTAGAACACATGCATTTATTTCTAGTTCTGCGCCATTTTTTCCTCTAAATATGAAAATAACTAAAAAAAGAAATATTTTGTACACAATTATGAATACTATGAGGATGTATTAGTTCAATCATTTTCACTGATCACCTTAATCTCCAACAAAATCTAGTAAAATTATTAAAATAAAAATTACCAATATTTTCATTGGTTTCTCCATTAATCATTCCATTAAACTCTCTTCTTCCTGGACGAGTCACTCTAAATAGCAATGAGTAAGACTTCACCATATGGCTGTTACTAGGTTCAAATTCATTACTGGAAACTGCAAGGGACGGGAAATTTCCAGGTTTTGTTTGATTGAGGTCAGGATTCAAAGGCACCTGCTTTTTACCTGTAGGAACTTGCCTTATTGGACAACTTACATCCTGCAAAGGCAAAGATTATTATATTTATTTATGCATATGCAATTGTAAGAATTACAATAAAACCTCTAATCACAGCTATAGGAAATATGGTATAGGCCATGATTTCCAAATGGCATGCTAAAATTCTAATCATACGTCTGAAAATTGTGATGAAGCAAAAAGAAAATTTGGATCAACTATCTTTCAAATATTAGCACAATTGAGGATATCCTCAATATAATGAAAATAATGATATAATAGTATATCTAATATTTAGCTGATGGTCATCTGAAAGTTTTAAGTTAGAAATATAGAACTAAAACCATGCTTAAAATATTACAACTCATGCAAATTAACCTTTTCCCCTTAAATATTCTATTTTAACAAAATGACTGATAGGACTATTAGAAATGAAAAAAGATTATTACAATAACCCCACTGTCAACAACACTGAGAAATAGTAAATCCATATATTGAAATAGTTTATAAGAAGTAACATTAATCATCTTATGAGTAATGTTCTGTAATTATATAACTAGAGTTATGCTGAAAGAGCAAAGTTGAAAAACTGCAAGATGCAGAAGACCTTTTTAACAAGAAAATATAGTACATATTTTAGGTAACTTCTTTTTAAAAACAAACAGAATACATGCTTATGGTCTTAAAATTCTGCTCTACAAGAATATAAAATGAGAAAAATAAGTCTCCTCCACCCCCCAGGTCTTATACTCCAGAGAAGACTAATATTAGCAATTGGTTGTATATATCCTTTGAAGAAAATATTTATGCCTATTATTTTTTTTTAACACAAAAAGGATCATACTATAGTTACAGGCACACTTTTTTGCCTTAATATTATCTTGAATTTTCACATCACTACTTGTTGCGTATGGGGGTTGGGTGGGAGCGTGGAGCATTACTAACTAACTTTATAGAGTTTTTAACATGTACTTACACTGCTGTCTCCCATCACCTTGGTCTATTCCATACCAATGCTCTAGCACAGTTTTCACCATATCACCTTACTGTGATTGATTTTCGAAGAGCATGAGCAATCAGAACCTCTATACAGGTCATTCTTTTTTTTTTTTTGGTCTCACCACATGGCTTGTGGGCTTTTAGTTCCCCGACCAGGGATCGAGTCCAGGCCCCCTGCAGTGGGACTATGAAGTCCTAACCGCTGGACTGCCTGGGAATTCCCTCCCATTCTTAAAATACCCAAGGACTTAAGGCTACTAAAAGTATATCTGTTGGCTTTGGTGGGTTGCCCAGGAAATTTAACCACCATAATACTTGTTTCTATGGTGAAATGATTTCATCTTATAAATAAAAATTTGAAGCAATATATTTATAAGTTAACGGCTGATAATGCTAGAAACAGAAATTTCTTTGCCTGAGAGTAGTGTTACAAGATAATCCTTTTGGGAAAAACTCTCTCTTAGCCCTTATTTAAAACATTAATGTGTACAAATAGCTAAAAAAAATAAGCTAAGAGACTGGAGTGGCAGGAAGCAACTGAATTTATCTCCTAAGATGCTAAAAGATAGCTTCTTCCCTTCACTGTCATACTCCTGTAACAGAAAGTTTTATGCAGATACCTATAGCCAGATTAGAAAAAACATGAAGATATGGGAGGTTGGCAAAAGAGGTTATCAGTTTTACAATTCAGCCATCAACATATTTAAAAGCTTTTAAGGTTTATATGCATAAACAATATATATGCATAAATATATTCAATGAAAAAAATTATTCCATTTCATCTACCAGTGTCATCCTATACATTACCTTTCTTTTTTTGTGGCAAACTTTCACAAGCAGGACTTCCAGGGTAACAGAATTTTGTTCATTTTCTGAATTTTGGGATGGCTTATCTAAATAGAAAATCAATACTTTAAAATCTATTTTACACTTGATCTTAGCCAAAAGACCGAGAAGTGATTAAAATCTATTTTTAAAAAATAGTATTCATTTTCCTAAGAAATCTGAGAATTTACAAAAAAGACTTCCTATAATGAAGTCTTCTCAGAAGTTTACTCATTCCTTTTTCCCAAGATCAGTTTCAAATTTGACAAATACAGTTAAGGCTTCTTAGTAGAAAGCGCAAATGAAACAGTTCAGGAGAGGTAACACACAAAATAAACATTAAAAAATTTTTTCCTTCTTCTAAAACCTATTAGAAAAATTATTTAGTTTAAGATACATTTAAATTGAACTGGTTACTATTTTACACATTTCATTTCATTTTGAATGCTCAGATATTTAAACTAAAAGGCTCTTTGATTTGATCAAAACATAACCAAAGGGATTAAAAAAAGTTTTCAAAAAATATTAAACATAAAACTTACATGCCTAAATGGGATAGCAAAAATCAAGACATTATTTACTACCTAGGGAAATCTCTTGGTTTATAATGTTTAGAAAATTTAATTTTAAAGTAATAGTCTATATTCTCTATATCAATGAACAAAGGCTTCTGCAAATTAAGGTTCCAGAATACTTCCCTACAGCTTGTCTTTAATCCCAAAGGCATTAATAGTCCAAAAAACTTAAATATTTAATCATTCATTCATCATTAAGTTCCTAATATATCGAACTACTATGTACTTCTATATAGTTCTCTATATATTATAGATAAATCCATAAACATATACAGAAATAAAATAATTTTTGTTCTGAGATTTTGGACAATACTTCTTTCTACTTGAAAACATTCTTCTTACTCAGGGTGTATACATAAAATACATTTCAATCAGTCTCTTGAAAGTTGCATCCAGGATAAAAATAATTTAACATACCAAAAAATAACCAAATATCTAAAATGCAGTAACAAAAATACTCTCTGAACAATACTCACCATGAAAATAGTACCCTAATAATCTTTGTGTATTCATTCTAAGCAGTCTCAAGTAGTAATTGCTAAACAAAAGTCTTCATTTAAAAACAAAAGAAAAAATAATCATATTTTAGGGATTGTGATGTTGCTTTTCTATCCTGATTTCTTAAAAATATTATTTCTTAAAAAAAAAACTACGAATATACCTTGAATAGACAAGGGAGGCAATATATCTGCTTCTTTCCAACTTCCACTAATTTCAAAGTTAAAATGGGAAATTATTTTCTGGAAATAGAAGTATCAACAGAGTTTACTTTCTCATTTACTTCAGTAATATCAAGAAAAAAAAAGTTCAAGTGAATTTGTGCAATTTTTGAACTTTTTTGTCATGTAGATGGGAAAAAAGTTTATCGTACCATGTTCCAGTTAATTTCAACTAATTAATTCAAGTAAACTCAATTACTATTAATCAAATAATATTAATTAGTAAATATTATTCGATTAATATCCATCAATGATTTCAGTGATGAATAATTTATGTTTTATAGAAGTCCCTGAGAACAAAGGGCTAACACCTATAAAATTCAAATTATAAGCTTCTAAAGTATTAGAGTTCATGTACTTTTTAAGTATCACAGAAGACCAAGTATGATGAATGATTAGAAATATGAACTCTACAAGATGATTATAAATGATTTAGGAGGAAAAAAACCATGAAAATGCTACTGAGGTTACTTCTATTTAAAAAAATAGACCAGATGTAAGGCAAAACTAGAAGTAAAGTTACATTAGCTGCTAATACAGATATGACCAGACTTCAAATTTCTTACATTAAAAACCTGACTAGTTATCAAACTGTTCTAATATAGCCATTCTGCTTATTATTAAACTTTGTTTCTTACTAAACAATACCAAGGATGACCAACTTGACCTGTTTCTTATAAAGGTTTTATTCCATTACATGATTATTAAAGGATACACATACAAATTTAAGAGGGACAAGCCTAGAGGCATTTTATCCATTCTGAAACCAACTGAAACTTTACCCAGTATGCTTTCACCTCTTTTAATGAAGTAACATTTAAGACTATATAATTTTCTTTATATAATATCTAACACATTGATATATCCCATTGGTAGCAGTGGTTGTTTCAGTTGTTTTATTATTGTATTAAAAAAATACTCAAAATGTTTATGCAGAAAGGGCTCTACTCAGGAGACTCTTCACCTATTCCAGGTTCGAAGGCAATTAATTACAATTCTCATCATTAGTCTTTATAACTTAAAGTTCGAAAAACGTTGGAAATAAAAAATGACAAAATCTAAGAAATTTAATTTCATTACAAGTCCTTCCCATTATTTTCTACTTAGGATCTTTGGAATGATGGCTCTGAGTTGGGTAAGATAATGTTACACAGCGTTTTTTAAACTGCAATACTTAGAGCCCTAAAAGGTACGGTTGAGCGGTAAGAGCCAGAATTTCATCTATTTAGATATGAGCCAGATGAAGCTAATGTTTACCTTCAAGAATGATCCCACACAGCACTGATTATTTTAACAATTTAAAAATCTACTTAAAACTTAAATGGACAGCAAGACAGCAATAAGAAAACCAGGCGATGAACACAACCTTATGTATAAAGTCTACCTACAATTTTTAAAAACTTTTAAGGCAGAGTTTCTTATTTATTTATTTTTATTGAAGTGTAGTTGATTTACAACGTTGTGCCAACCTCTGCTGTACAGCAGAGTGACTCAGTTACACACATATATGTTGACACATTCTTTTTTTAAAGCCAGAGTTTCTTAAAACTTGTTCCTCAGATGACCTACTTCTGAATTACCTTGGTGCTTTATTAAAATGCAGACTCCTAAGCTCCACCAAAACCCTGCTAGATCTGAGTCCCTGTAGTATCCAGGTATACGTACTTCAAACAAACTGTCAAAACGTTTCTACACACACTAAAATTTAAGAACTACTACTTTTAAAGTTTAATGAGTTGCAAGTTACCTCCTCCACATCCCACCACTGACCAAATAAAGCGATAATTGAAACTGTTGGAGAAATCCACTAAAGAGAAATTAAATTATCAACATCAACATCTTTTCCATTAAATATAATTTTATGAATTTACATGCAAATTTTTTTTTCAGTCACAAAGGTGTTTTGTTGTTAGAATGCCAATATGTTTAAGTACATACCATTTTTGTGGAAGAAACCAGTAAATGTAAGCTGCAGATGAGCTGACAAGCTAAACAGAACAAAAAAATTTTATCACTTTAATATTCTATAATAAAAATAACCTCAACTTTAAAATATAACACTGAAATCAAAGCTACTTCAGCTAATTTATAAATATTTGGCTGTCTAATTCTTAACTCTGTTCAAGCCCATGACTCCATGCTCTCCCTGTTAAGTATGACATCCAAAACAGTGTGTCTATACACATTAAAAACACACACATACATACATACACACACACACACACACACACACACACACAAAAACACCAAAGAAGCAAGGCAGAAAATAACAGACCACCAAATAAGAGGCAAGATAATTTACTGTGCTTTAGTGTTCTACCTATAAAATGGGAACAGGTTTCCCTTCCCACCCGTCAAACGGTAGCTGAATCCAGGCAAAAATGTTTGAGTATTTTCAAGCTATGGAATTTCAACCTCCTAACAAATGATGCAGAACCATCACTTTCTACTTCAATTAGGGATGAAATATACAATTACAAATCTGCTATAGATTTGTAATTTACTGTTTCAACTTGTCATTTTCACTTTTAGTTTTAGAAGCAATGAAAAGGAAGCATAAACTATAATGATCCTTTTGTTTTGAAAAATATTTACTACCAAGGGAAAAACTATTAAGTTGGGATAGAATAAACAAAAACATCAACAGGCTTTTGTAGTACCTTTAAACTGGAAAAAGAGCAATCTATCTCGTGATCAGGAGCCATTCATAACTTTGCAGAACAGATGTTGGGAAAAGGGAAGCAGTACTTTTACTCAAGAAATTTACTAAAGAATCAAAGTAAATAGCAGTAAAAGGGCAATAAGGATCAATAAAGGGTATGTTTTTGTTTTTTTTTAAATGATGGTGACAATCTATACATTCTTATAATCAGAGGGGAAGAGTTATGTAAAGACTTTGAGGCAAGAGAGCGTTAAGGAACAAGTAATGACTGGAAATGAGGACATATTATAAAGAGGTTAGCTTTGTAACTTTGCCCAGGACTCTTCTTCTTAGAGAAACAGGAGGTAAGTGAGATATTTCAACAGAAGATGTAAGGATGCCTCTATTTTCTTAGTGAGGTAATCTATGAAAGTGTATGCTAAAAAAACTACAGGGTGGGGGTCCTGAAGGGCATTTCTAGAACAGTACTAAGAAAAGTATGCTAGGATATCAGTAGAGAACAAAATGACTATGGCGGAGTAGAAGTATAAGGGTCCAAGCAGAGTTAGAAAGCATAAACATAGAAAGGAAAAACTAAGAATAGCAATTATAACTTAAGTATCAAGAAAATAAAATGGGATTCTTTAAAACAGGTAATTCATGTATATTACTTTCTGACACGTATCAGATACATTTCAAAAACACAGCCGGAGTGGGGAGGGGGAGGGTTGACTATAAATGGGGCATGAGGGAATCTGTAGGGTTTATCTTAATTGTAGTGGTTGTTACCTGACTGAATGCATCAGAACTATATACCAAAGAGTGAACTGGACTGCATATAATTTATACCTCAAAAAAAAAAGTACATTAAGGGGATCAACTGTAAAGGAGTTCAAAGGACTTTTTCAAGGTAATGAAAATGTTCTATATCTTAATTGTGGTTATGCTTGTGCGAATGCATACATTTGTCAAAACTCAAACTATATACTTAGGGTGAGTGTATTTTATTGAATGTTAATTATACCCAAAGTTGATTTTTAAAAAGTATATCTACCATCTATGAAATCTACGTGCCATTTTACTAAAAGATAATTAGCATTTTCCTATCAAAACTGTTCCATAAATGTAACCTTACAATGCAGAATTGGTGAAACTCCAAAACAAAACTGAAAGAGAGAAATATTCTACAGTTTCCATGTTAGAAGATAATCCATTAGTCACAACCAGTCTATCCTATTCTTAGTTGCTTCAGTTAAACCTACATACTAAGACCAGGTAAATTTTCTTAAAATGGTTTTGTATGAATCATTCCTTTCTCCAATTTTCTAATGGGTCCCCAACTGCAAAATCTTTCGTCTAACTGCTGTCTGTAATACGGTTCCCATTCCTTTTTACCTCTACTAAAGCCATATATAGGAAAGTAGAATAGGATAACAAAATCCAAGTTTGAATTCTGGCTCCAGTTTATTAGCTGTGACCTGATATCTATAAAATGAGGAGATAACCTCTCTCAAGATTGTGAGGCTTGGATAAAATACTAAACAATCCATCAAAATACCCTCTCCCTCTTCTACAAAGACCCATCCCCAAACATCCCAGAGCTTCATTTCCTTTACAAGCACTTGTATTTACCACTTTGTCACAATTTTTTCACACACATTCTCTTTTGACATATCAGTGTCCTTAGCACCTAGCAGTGTCTTACAGAAAGGCACTCAACAAATGATTTTCAAAAGGATAATGATGTCCTCCCTAGAGTAATAAGATTTTTAAGGTCAGGTATCAGGACCCATTATACTGTAGTACTTATAATATCATTTATATTGTTTTTATAGGGAATGCGATTCTAAGTTCCAACTGTGAAATGACAGAAATACCTTGCATTGATCTACCCCAGAAAATATTTTAAATTAGTGTTATTCAAAACATGGTCTGCAAACTGAGGTCATTCGGGAAACTGTTACCATTCCACAACAAGGCAAGAAGTTGAGAATAAGACTTTAACCACTTTCATAAAAATTTAACATTGCCACAACATCCAAGTATGTGATCAGTACATTTACAAAAGTATCCATCTACAAAGGACTGCAAATTAAAAACAAACAAAAAGGTCACCACAGGATGGTCTGAGACACAGTTTTAAATGCTACATTGTAAGTTAAATAAGATGGCAAGCACATTCAGCCACCATTATAAAGTTTCTTTGAGAAAAGGAATTCCAAATTTCAATTAACCAACTTAAAAAACAAACATGGGAATGCGATTTGCTATGCACAATTTCCCCTCCTCCTTCCCTTCCCAAAAGTAAACACTCTTGATATGTATCTAGAATAAAGTGTAACAATGAGGCCTAGTTGATGGCTGAATCCAAGGAAAAAGGGCAGTTTTCTTTCCCTTTCTGATTTACCCTCTTCCCTCTCTTGTGGCTACTGTGTCTACATCTTAACTGGTTAAACTGGATCAGAAGAAGGGAATGAGAAGAAGGGAAGAAAGAAACATGGTCAGGCCTGTTTAGTTTTAGGCAGCAAAGGATCTAGCTTAGATGATCAAGGTAAGATATCAGATAAGGATTTGGTTCATCTTTGTGATGTGTTCCCTATCTGTATCTTAGGAAGCAAGCAACATGGCAATAGGAAACTAGAGGGGGAATGTGAAATTTGGAGATAAGATTCTAAACACAAGTACCTGACAATTCTAAAGAAGTCTGCAGAATAAGGTTAAGTAAATTTAAATTCATAAGGGACTAACATTTTGAGATGAGATTCATGTAGGAAACTCAAATTTTAAGAACAGCCAGATCCCACAGAAGGATCAACATTTTTATGCAGGAAAGAAACCAAGATTAGTGCCTTGAATTTGTACACATTAATCTGATAGTGGCAGGTGTAAGGCTTCATTTCTAGGGTCATGGCTGTATCACCTCAAAATAGCCCAAGTGTGATGATAAGCTATTTGGCATCTAATAACAGTGTGTTACATTTCATGCTACGACGACGTATTAGAAAGCTGAGGAATTGGTGACTGCATCAAGCCCATTATTCTGGAATCCAATGTCTCTTTCCAGGTTCAGACCTAAGGATGAGAACACTTTGTAGTGAGAAGATAAAGTTGAATGAGGGGTGGGAGTCCATTACATATAAATGAATCACCTCCCAGAAGTATTGTAGATACAACATAAAGGGATTATTGTAAAGCCAAAGATTATACAAGAAGGAACATTTTAAAAATTTGTTCCTATCTGGCCGTGTTATATCTGGCCTCATTATACAGTGTATATATGTATACATATACATAATATATATGAAAACTGTGAATATTAAGATGACTAGTGTTCTTATTAGTACATTGCTTCACACTGAAGACTGTATGTATCGAGCTGTTTCTAAAAGATGTTTATTTTCTTTAAGAGTAAAAAAAACAGCCACTGAATTCAGGAAAAAAGAAAGTCAATAAAGATATGATTGTTTTGGGGAAAAAAAATTTGTTCTTAAATACTTAGATTTTAAGAATCCTATACGTTCAGTGGTGAATGATAAGGCATCTTCAGGAGTAGGTATGTACAAAGAAATCTATGGCGCAGATTCTGAAAAACGAACAAAACTTAAGTTTGAAAAGATGCTGATTTGAAAACAACTTCAAAACTTCCAATCAAGACAGAACTGTTAAGAAAAAAAAAGAGAAAGGGGAGGAAGACATCAGATCTTATTATGGTGGAAAAGACATACAATCAACTTAAAAAGCAGCTTGAAGTTTTAAAAATGCAGCTAAATCTACAAAAGAGGTGGCTAGGGAAACACCATTAATGCAATATATCTATTTAAAATAATTTATGGCTTTCTTAGGATAAAGACCAACATCCTTAAATAGCCTACGAGGCTCTGCATTATCTGGTCATGGCCATCTGCTCTAGCCTCATCAAATGTCACTCTCCCTACTCTCTCTAGTCAGCTACTCTGGCCTCAAATGAGGTTATATATAATATTCGCTTTATCGAGAATCACCTATCTGCTCACCCTCTATCCCCATTTTACTCCTTTATTCATGTTTCAAATCTCAGCTCACTTCTTCAGGGAAGCCCTCATTGAACATCACTATTCCCAAATCCAACTCTCAAACAAGAGCTGATTCTCCTGCTTTATACACCCATAGTTTCCCTATGTGTACTTTTCTTTCCCAGCACTTATTTTATAATTATATTTATTATACAATTATGTCTTTTTCTCCTAAATGCCGATAAGTTCCATACAGGCAAGGTCTTCATCTGTTTTGCTCATCATTATATCCCCTAGGACTTAGTATAGTGTCTGGGACATGGTACACTAAGGAAATGGGAATCCCAGAAAAAAATCCAAGACTTTGTTACAGTACAAAAACACGATAAAAGGAAGATTACTAATTCAAAAGTTTAGGTTGTAGTAACAACAACAAAAAGTGATGAAAGGTACTTTACCTTATCAACCTACTAAAAACATAGGTTTGAAAATATATCTAGTAGATATTCTAGTTCAGCTACCTTTGGAGGGGATTTCTCCAGCTACTAACAGTGGACCAGGAACAGAAAATGATTAAGTGGAAATGCTTCTAATTTGACCACAGGAAATACTTTTGGAAGCAATTCCAATTTGGAAATCTTTTCATGATACCTTTCAGTCAGTGGAGATGCACTTAGAAGACAAGAGTTATGACTAGAGAATTCCAAAATTGGTAGGATTAATAGCCCAAGAGACCCCCTGGGATCCTGCTAGAACAGAAAACTACAGAAAGATCAGAGATTTATACCAATAAACCATGGTGCTTGGTCAAAACTCAAAATAAATTCAAAACCCACAATATATTGGCATGCCAGAAACAAGAGACGGAGAAGATAGAATATAAGGCACGATATCAGAAATTCTAAAAAGAAAATAAAGATATTTTAAATATACATAACCACACCAAAAGAGCAAGGAGAAAGACTAGGAAAAACCTGGAGACTAGAGGTCTGGTCACTAGAGAATGTGAAAAACCTGGTCAAATAGTGTGACCACTATGAATTTCTAAAATTTGCTAATTGCTGTGGAGTTTTCAGAAGCCACTGTTCAAGAAAAGAAACAATCTTCATAGTTGGTGGGTGTTATGGTTGAGTTTTAAGGTTACAAATGCAATTCTGGTCTATTGTCACAAATGGATACCTTGAAGAAGTGAAAACCATGAAATGTCCCATGTTTCTTTTTTCTATCAGCTCCTTCCCCTAATAAATTTCTGCCATTATCTGCGACAAGTAAGACAAATATAGATCTAGAGTATAAAACACAAAAAAGATCCTGGAACACCAACTTTATTTTGCACAGACAATGCCAGGAATTTGGTTTTGTTTGTAAGTCACTACAACTGTCATAAACAGGTCAGGCATTTGACTGTTCTAAGCTTTGGGCCGTAGTACTACAGTAATTTGGGGTATCTTGATATTCTCCTGAACTTTGAGAATGAAATACATTGGGTCTGAGAGTGGAGACCTTAAAACTGTGGAAGTACTAAAAGAATATGAGTTCCAGTGGAAGACATCCAGTCAGTAGCTACTGAACAGACCCAGGATCCAATTAAACTGAACAAGATCTCTATGTTTGAGATGGTAAAGAATAAAAATATAGATGGAAATACCTTTTTGTATATGATTTAAGATTTTAACGTCTACTAATTAATGACATGGAACAACAAAGGTTTATTTTGTTCTCTCAGAGAATTTGCCCATAGATTTTACAAGTAAGGTTTTACAATGCTGGCATTATATACTGGTGTCTAGAGAACTTCTTACAATCCTATGTGATAAGTTTAGTAGACCTATTGGTCTACTAAACCAATTATGCCTAATTTGAGATGAGAAATACACTGAAGAAATTTAAGAATATAGGGCCTTGGGGGTAAACTTAAAATGAAGCAATTTCTCAATTAATTTTAGTGACTCGGGGAGCAACAATGAGACGTTCAAAAGATGTGGGCCAGGGGGGCGGTTGAAGCACCTAGTACAGTAACTCAGTACCTCCTGGGTCTAAAGTGCCTCACTGGGTATTAAATAAGCATGGTCAGCTCCAACAGAGTTAGGTCTGTCTCAAAAAAAAAAAAAAAGAGATCTTGGGTGTTGAAATGACCAACTCACTGGTCCCAGCTAGATCCTAAAGAATGAAAAAGTTGTTTTTCAAAATGACAAGCAGGAATTCTATGCAACCCTCTGATGTTTCTGTGAGTTGGTTAACAATACCCCTGTTATAGTACTGGCCTAGCTATTGAACCCATTGGGTCGAAAGAAATATAATTATTGGGTGAGTGATTATTCAGAGAGAACTGACCAGTATAATCTAACTTCCTCACAACACACACTATAAAGGAAGTTCTGTAATATTTATCAAAGCCAGTGTCACAATGAGATAGTAGTAAGGTTTTGCAGTGATGAAGGTGGAACCTTGATGGGGAAGATGAAGAAAAGGGTCAAGTTTTCTTCTTCTTGGTTCATTCTTCCTTCTCACATGAGCCCTGAAAGACCTGGAGGGCAAACTATTAAGGTGTTTAGGAGAAAAGAAGTGAGGATGTCAGATCAGGCTCTGACTACAGCTTTATACTTTAAGTTAAAAAGGCCCTGAGGATCCCAAAAGCTCTGTTCAGGGTAGGTGAACAGCCAAATATCTGGAATAGAAATTCAAGCAAAGAATAGAGAGTGCATGCGCTGGGAATATTCTCAGTCTTTATAAACCTGTATTGTAAGGTATTCCTTGGGCAATAATAGATTAGGTAAAGATTTGGGATCTCAGCTTCTAGAATGGATTATCAAAGTTTATTTACAAATCAAGATTGCCTAGATATGGAAATATAAATTACACTTCAGTCCTACAAGACTGCGAGATACTGATACAAAAATTTTAAAATGCAATAAAAAAAATTCCAGTAACAAAATAACCTAATTGAAAAGGCGAACTTAAAATAAAAGCAATTGAAAAAATGACATCTTATACTAGTCACAAAAATGAGAAAGTATAAATGAAGCATCATTAAGTCAGTGTACATCCTATCTAAATTGGTAAGATATGATTTAAAACTTCAAGAGAAAAAGAAAAATCCATGTGGCAATTTTCCTAATTCCATTTTTTTTCAAATCTAGTATTTTTAGTTCTACATTCTTCCTAAAAGTAGTCAATGAATAAACAAATACCACCCAAGTCCCTGTTTCTCTTTAGAATAATATTCAACTTTCTTTAGTTTATGTGTGAAAGAATAAATAGAAACATACTGTGTAGCCTACGCAGATATTAGGCTAGTCAGAACATTTAGGGATTAGTTCTGGGTAACATATGTGAAAACAGACAATAAGAAGATTCCATCCAAAGGGCCAGGTTTCTGAAACTATCATGTGATAAACATATTTCAAATATAAACTAAAGTTAAGAATATTTTGCCTGAAAGATGTAAATAAGAGCAAGGACAAGATGGGAAAAAAAAAAGAGACAGCCTCTCTCAGAATTGTAGATGATTACTTAGAAGAGATGTGATGTTGTGAAGCACCTGGCACAGCACCTAGCGTATACATTGAGTATACCATAAAAATGAGTCTCCATCATTCTTTAGATGAGGTAGTAGGATTAATACTAACTACAGAAGTTACAGAAACTTTGATTCAGAATGCAAGAAATTGGTAGTAGAGAAAAACAATAATGAACAGAACTGTCTTAGAAAACAGTGAGTTCCCAGCATTAGAGATATTCAAGATGAGGCTTAAGAACTGATTCTCTGCCAGGGATGCTACAGAAGAAGTAATCCCTGATTTGTGTATGAGTTTGGACCAACTGACATCTAAGGTTCATTCTAACTCCTTACAATATTGAGGTGATCACTAGGAAAATGATCACTGTACTTTTTCCTCTTTCCTCAAGTATGTCACTTAATGTAAACTTATAGGTTATCTTACCTATGAGATTCTTGCTCTCCTTTCATTTTCTCTACTTTTGATAACATATCATCAACTTTAAATGTTTTCCTGGAAGAAACAGATAAACAAAATAATCACTTCTCAACTGGGAAAAACAAACAGATTACACTTTATTGTCACTATAATAGGCAAGTTGGAGATCTGATTTTATTTATAATAAGATAAATTATGGGATGGTTAGCCGTAACAATGAATACTATCGAGACAGTGTATGTTGTAATACAGCAAACAAGCCTTCAAGTCCCATCTCAAATGCTAACTTTTCCACAAAACCTTTTGTAATTACCTTTTGTAATTATTCCCAAACCAGAGTGATTTCTCCCTACCTATGGCACTTGGTTTACATTTATTTTGACATTTAGTCTCCTCAATGTGAAACTTGCATAAATATTTTATTTCTACTAGATTATTAGCTCCTGAAGGGCAGAGATTTGTTTTCTTCAAGGAAAGCCACATAGTCCTTGGCATATTGCCTTATACTTGGTAGGTGTTCAAGCATCTGTTGGACTGAGCCAAACAAATGCAAATTATGTATATTTTGAAACACTCATATTTCCATTAAGTAACCTGACAAATATGGATATTCCATAAAACAAATATGAAGTTAGTAAAACACCCTCAAAGATTAGCAGCAATGGCTAAAGTTAAGTATGTCATTTTAAAGAGATGGTTGTCACCATCATGAAAAAAATTTGAAGTTTAAAGGACATACCCATCAAATCGTAACAAAAATATCAGCTTTTAACTTAACAACTTTAAGAGAAAAAAGTAATTTCCAATAAAATAGAAGCTTATATTAAGAATAACCACACCCCTAGCAAGCAATTTAAGAATGAATGGATTCTAAAACAAGCCTCATCTTAGTTCTTAAGGTGCTCTACTATATACATTTTCTAGAGGCTGAAAAACTAGACCCATATATGTTAACTGGAAACAAACATTTCTACTTATACTCATATATTTTCTTCAAATTTAGAACTTGGAAAGATTCATGTATTCTTGTAAAACTTGAATTCAGATATTAGAAATTACTAATATGCTCAATTCCTCAAAAACAGCTATTGTACTCAACTACTATAATAAAAATTATCAGTAGAGAAATGTTAATTTAAATACATTGTAGTAAAACACTGATAGGAAGAGCAGAATTGATATGATCTATATTTCAGGTGAATAAATAGCCTCCATTAACAAAAGATCTTTTTTATAAAAAAGCTTCTCTCTTTACCTTTAGAGTTACTGAAAACCTCAATATTAAAGTTTCACCCAATAAAGCATAGTAAGGAGTTCTTTATGAAGGATGGCAGGCAATACATTTTCAATCTCCATAGATAAGAGAGAAGAAAGAAGAAAAATGTAGGATTCTTTTAGGCTAGTTACAAAGAACTTTTCGGTATAAATACTGAAATGTACTACTGAGGAGGGTTGTAAAGTTACTGAAAACTTTTTAGAATAATATGTTTATCTTTGTGTAATGATTAAGAAGAAACCCTGTCTGTAGGAAGAAAAGTTAAGACTGTAGGTCACAAGGTTCACCTCTTCCAACTTTATGGAGTTGTACATAGGAAAACTTGAGTATTAACAACCATTTGAATAGATAATACAGGTAACCCAGCATTCCTT
The DNA here is from genome assembly GCF_965194825.1 of Balaenoptera physalus. Classification (NCBI taxonomy): domain Eukaryota; kingdom Metazoa; phylum Chordata; class Mammalia; order Artiodactyla; family Balaenopteridae; genus Balaenoptera; species Balaenoptera physalus. The sequence continues at coordinate 47,007,380 of NC_138901.1, forward strand.
AGGAAAAACAAAACAAACTGTATAGGCAACTATACAAAAGCAGCCCCACCTCCCAACACCAAGTATTTCTGGTTCTTTAGAAAGGTACTGCTACTGTAGCTCAGATTTAACAAGGGAAATAGTTATCAAAAGGTCATCATAAAGGAGAATATTCTTAAAATTCAAGAAATTTTTTGGGGAGGATTCAGAAACAGCTTACATAAAACCTACTAAAATGGATTCAATAAAAGATGCCGTTGTCCTCACCAGTATTTCCACTTTGCCAGTGTAGTGAGTGTCAGCCTACAGAAGCTGAATACCTCTATGAAGTGCAACTAAAGTAAAAGGCAAGTTTAACAAATATATCAGATTTAATGTTACACCTGCTTGTACAACTTCAAAAGGAGTGATAAGTGTACTCCAACAATGAATATTATGTTGTTGTGTAACAGTACAAAAGGAGTTCCAAAAACATTCTGAGCAAAGGGATTGGACTAAAAGCAATTCTGTAAAAGCAGTTCCAAAAACATTTGGAACAAAGACCACAATCACTGGGCTGAATTCATCACCTTCCAAATTCACCAACTACTTTGAAAAGGACAGCGCTCATCTGAAGATATTAAGTTGTAGTATAATTTGTTAAAAATCAGTCTTATTGTCTTATATACGCCAGGCATACAACAAAAGAATTAAGTGATTCCTAACGCATTTTTACATGGAAGTAAACTAAATGGAATGTATATGTTTCTTGGCTGGCAAACTGCTTCGAAACTGTCCCAAAGGACAATTTTTTACCTAAGGGGTACTAAATTAAGAAAGTTCATTTCTACTGCCATGCTTTTAAAATTGCCTCCACTCATTAGCAGACAACAGAAATGTATCCCACAATGAGGCAGTCAAATAGTCTAATAAACAAACATGATGTATATATTTTAATCCACTTATGGATTAAACTCAAATTTATTCTGTAAAAACTTTTATCACTTTAAAATTAAAATCGGGCAGCATTGTAGATGACAACTGCAGTACTTAAAAAAAATTTTTTTTTGGCCGCACCTCAGCATGTAGGATCTTAGTTCCCTGACCAGGGATCGAACCTGCGCCCCCTGCAGTGGAAGCACAGAGTCTTAACCACTGGACCGCCAGGGAAGCCCTCTAGAGGGTAACTGATCTTCCATATTAAAAATACTAAAAGAAAAAGTTTACTACTTAATCAAATTCTCCTAGTTTTACAGAGTAAATCAAGGGTCTGCAAATTATGGACCATTGGCCAAATCCAGCTGCACAGCCCATGAGCTAAGAATGGTTTTTACAGATAAAACATTTGCAAGTGATTTGATAACAGAGAATACTAACTCTAAATCCCAATTAAGCTAAATGTTATCCCTCCCACCCCACCCAGAAAAAATAAAAGAATCCCACATTTCTCACTCGTAGGCACGTATTATAAAACACTGTACTCCCTGGCTCCAGTGGTTAGGACTTGGCGCTCTCACTGCCAGGGCCGAGGTTCAATCCCTGGTCAAGGAACTAAGATCCCGAAAGCCGCGCAGCAACCCCACTCCCCCAAAAAGAAAAGGAAAAAAAAAAAAGAAAACACTGCACTCAATTATTATGTTTTGAATTTCATTTCAATAAAAAAATTTGTTGATATTCGTTTTCTCTTTCTGTATAAGTACCTACATACTACCTAATATCCTCAATTCCGTTTTCTAGACCACAAAGCCTAAAATATTTACTATCTGGTCCTTTAGAGAAAAAGTTTCCTGAATCCTGGCATAGAGTAGACAGGTAAAGAGCTGACATAATTCTGCTGCCTAATCCATCACCTTCTTCCTAGTTATTTAGGCACCTGGCAGGTTTCACCCGTTAAATGCAATGCACTCACTCTCTCTCTCTCTCTCTAGATTCAGAAAGATTACCAGATGACAAATAGTTTTAACGTTTCAATCCTTCAAAATACATCTAGAAATATCTACAAAGCTAAACTATGTCTCGCTGTAAAAAACACGGTGCTTATTTAGTAACCAGCAGGAGTCTCCAAAGGAGTTTAGTTTCAAAGTTTATTGAAAAGCTTAATGGTTTTACTAAGTCAAGACTATAACAATACCAAATGCTTAGTAGAGGTTCTCTCCTTTAAATTTAAAGTTGTTCACTTGATATGCTCAGTAAATAATCATGGGTGCAGAACAAGAAACTACCATTCTATAATTATATATGGTTAAACGTTACAAAGCAAAAACAAGCTCTCCGACACCTTCAGATTCCACTTTAAGACTAGGTGATTAAGAAGTTTTTAAAGACATTCCTCCTACTGTCTTCAAAAGTATTTCCCTTTTAATAAGACAACCACCAAAGATATAAAATGAGACTTTCTGAACCTATCATCATAGAAGTGAATTCTTTATTGTTAGAAAATATAAGAAATATTCAGACACTAACTGTTAAATTTATGTATCAAAGATAGTTCCCATGAGCCCTTTAGTAAATATTTAAATCCTCAACTTCTACCAAACTTGAAAATAACTATCAGCACAGAGTAAAAAACATCAGTCAGTAAAATCACTTCATTGACTCCACTAACAAATCATTTCTGTTAGGAAAAAACTGGCAATCAACTGGGATTTACAAAAATGATACTATTAAAAATCACTTTGCAACCAATTCACTCTTTCACCTCAGTTTTCATATTTAATCTTTCATTAGAAATCATACTTTCAAACAAAATTTTAACATGGTTTGAACAACTTGAAATAAGAGTCATAAAATGTACCTTTTGATGTTTGTTCTGGAGTTTCGATGAGACATGTAAGTAAGAGTTCTATGCAAAAATATTGGCTATAAAAAAAGTTAAAATATTAAAATTAAATAGGTGAAATTCTAGCAAAAAAATAGTATCAGTAAATTTTGTTGATTACTTACCGCTATAAGATTTCGCGTTCGAAGAAACCTATAGATCTGCGTTGGTTCTAGGTAACAGAAACAAAATCCAAAGTTATCTAAATTTACTCATTACTTAAGTTGTTAAGAAAATACCAACCCAGCCCATGTTATAACCAATATAAACCAATAACCTATTATGGAAACTATGTAGTGAATATTTATATCAAGAAAATAAGTATGCACAATTAGATCAAAAGACATTCAATCTATAGCATACATTCACAAAATGCATCTACATTTACTTTAAACTTAAGTTTCTCTACAATCTACTTCTTAAACCTTGCATTTCTAAGGTAGCTATTTTTAAACTAGTCTGTATGCAGAACTGAAAAGAAGTAGTTATATTCATTTAGCTTAGTTAATTTAAACTATTTATAACCCATCTTCTAAAAAGTAGCTAAAATGAGGTAGTTGGATTCAGTAAAAGAACTCTTTATTGAAGCCAAATAACAAAATAAAATGTTCACTTTTTAACTGGTCTTTTCAAAAGTCTGTACAGTCGTCAGCCGAAATGGAATAAAACCGTTACCTAGATAGATGTCCTAATACAGATATAATCAAAGTGAAATCCCAGACATAAATTAGCTAAAATTTTCGATGAATATTGCTAGTTATAGTTCAAGTTTCTATTTTGCTCAGTGTAAATATTACCTCAGTATGTAAATACTACCTCAACACATATTTTTAAAGTAATAGATTCCCAAAGTGTTTTTAATGCTGTTTAGTTAAAATCTGTTATAAAGGACTTAGGTTACAGATAGAAAATATTTTATATACAAGTACCATAATACCAGTTACATTAATGACCTGTTAGTATTACGTTTCTTTAAATAAAGCAGTATAAAAATGACCTAATATGGCTAACTATATTAGTAAATACATCAAAGCATATAAACTTCTCAGAAACTAAGATCAATATTAGAGAAGAATCAAGTTGTTTTGTGACCATATCTAACTCTTAATGACAGTTCATCTCTCTAAAAGTAGACTCATCAAAAAAGCAAAACAGCTAAAACTTTCTTGCAGGATTTGTCTTCTCACAACATTTGGAAAGAATTTTTTAAATTTCCACTTAATCTTCAGTTAGTTTAGTTTTAGCTTCAAATAAACTAAAAGGAGATGAGATGTTTTAGAAAGGCTGCAAACATGTCTGTCATCACTGTGCTTTAGTTCTCCACCATATTTCCAACTGAAAGCCTCTCCAGATTTCTGAAAGTATATTGAGCAAAGGCTAGAATAATGTGAATCTTTCTCAAGCAGGTTCAATACTAATTTCAATAAAAACCGAAATTCCTTGTATTAAATTCCAATTAGAATTTCATGAAGCACTAATGAGAGACAATGAAAGAAGGGTATTAAACAACGTAATACATCTTTCCAAGAACAGCTGATACCATGCCCTTAACATATGCCACAAAAAAATTGTAAATAAAGACCTTGAGTGGTAGAGCTGAGTTTATTCAAGTCTCTCTGTAAGATATCTAGCTATTAAAGGTCATCCAAATTACAACATCCATACAAAAGCAAAGAGGAAAACAATCAGGATGTAATATTCATTAAAGAACTGAAGTTCAGATTACTCATAGTCATGATATTTCTTATATATTCTATTGTTTCTTTCCAGACACCTTGCCCCCCTTCCCAAATTAAGTCGTAGCTCTGCCCTCGAAACAGATCTTAAAAACAGAAACTGACATCAGAAAATGTCCCGAAATTAAGACAACTACAAACGGGCAGAATTCCGAGATCGTCTAGAGAGAAATAAAATGCTTAAACACTGCCTGTCTCAGTTTACGTACCCATGAAACGGGTGGAAAGATGTGAAAGGTGTAGAGCATCAAAAGGTGCCATGTTAATGCACCAAGTTAGTGCGAAGGCATTTCAGACTACTGACAATTTGGTCGATTTTACTGCACTCCTCTCTTCACAGGCTTAATTTTGCTCCTCTAAACCTACAACCGACAGCCTTGTACTTCTAGAGTACGGAAGGCATGAAAGAAAGCAAGAACTAGTCCTGGGATCTGACGGTAGATCCAACTGCACAGTCCAACTGTGACCTCCCCACCTTAAAAAGCAGCCTGCTCTCAACGCGGGGCCCCATGCCTCAGCTCGCGTGTACATCTTCGGGGAGGCACGAACCTCACCTGGACCCCCTAGTCCACCTCCCCCCAAGGCCCTAGACTTCGGGCCCCCTCGAGCCGTAACCCCGGAAGGCGGAACGGCCCCCTCAATTTCGCCCTCCACTCCCGAATCAAACCGACTCCCGGTGAGGAAGGGGGTCCCAGCACGAGTGTCCCGGCCCCCTAACGCTGCAAGAGGGGGGATTCCTGCCCTCAAAGCCTTCAACACACTCACTCTCAAAGGCCTGGAGGAAAAGCTCGTGGTCAGCCTGGACGTGCTCCATTTTCGGCTTCTTCACCGGTAACACCGCGGCCCCCGCCGCTGCCGCCACGGAGGAGGAGGAGGAGGCCGAGTAACTGCCGCCGCCTCCACAGCCCCCGCCGCTGGATTTGCCGCCCGACGCCGTCGCCGCCGCCACCGCCGCCGAACCCCCGAAGCCGCCTCCCCCGGACCCCGCGCTGGGCCCCGAGCCGCCCCCTCCCCCACCGCCGTGCTTCTGAGGCGCCATCGCGGTTCCTGCCTCCTCCCCCCGCCAGCTACCCGCCGGGCGGCCCCGGAGAGTAAGCGCCGGCAATACCAATCGCTCGCCCCAGCAGGCTCCGGCGGACCGAGGGGGGAAGGAGGAGAGAGGGGAGGAGAGGGGAAGGGAAGGGAGGAGGAGAGGAGGGAAGGAGGGAGGAAAAAAAAGTGTCTCCTCCTGAGAGCCCCGCTCCGCTCGGGAGACCGCTCACCCTAGCCTGGCCTCGCTCCGCCCACTTCCCCCGCCCGGCGCTCTGATTGGCCGGCGGGAGCGCGCGCCGCCCGGCCGCCCAGCCTGTTGGCCCGCGGATTCCCCCGTCAGTCACGCGGAGGCGCTTCTCGCGGAGGCGCGGCTTGGTTGGCCCGTGCGCGCTGCCGATCGCGGGCCCGGCCGCCTCTTTGAACTGAATTCGCGGGAAAATTAGGGGTCGGAGCGGCCTTCCTGCTGGCCCCGGTGCATTGTGGGGAGAGAGGGACCCAGCGAGCGGCTTAGGGAGCCGTTTCTCGCCTTCTGAGCGTCGTCAGTCGCCGCCCCCGGGGGATACAGGACCCCTGAGGAGAGGCGGGCCTCTGAGGAACGGGGGGGCGGGTGCTGGGGGGTCGAGGGGCTTGTTAAATGAACTGAGATCCATGCCGGATCACCGAGTCTCTAACTTCACAGGAAGGGGCCTGCTTGGGGGTTGGTCGGGTCGCTTCTGGTCTGAGGGGCTCGCAGGGCGAGGATCTCTTCCCCGGTCCCCTCGCCACCACGTGCCTCAAGCCACCCTTGGCCGAATCCCACCCAGCGAGCCCTGGAGAGGACTGGGGGCAGCCAAGGGGTTGCGGCTGCTGCTCTCGGACGCCGCTGGGCTCCACCAAAGGGAGCGATTTCTAGGGAGCAGGAATGTCCTATCAAATGAGGAAAAGGATTTTCTGTAGGTGCGGTGAGGCATCAGGATCGTTACTGAGAGCGGCTGTGGCTTCTCAACGTGTTGGAAGCAAACCTTAGATATTTGATTCCCGGACACCACAGGAGTGGCCAGAGGGACAAACTGGATGATTTCTTAGAAGTACCTACACCCATCTTGAGAACCTGCTCATTTTGCGCTCAGAAACTGGAGAGGGGATCCGGTGTTTAGCCGGTCTCGCTTAAAAAGAGATACATAGGCCCGGACGGGTTTGGAGTTGAGCTAATACTCTTCAAGACTTGAATTTCAGGTCGGACAAGATGATCTCTAGGGATATTCTTCCAAATCAAATCCTGTAATCTTGTGTTACATTAAAATGAAACATTATCTTCAAAAATTCCAATCTGTAAACACAGAGCCGTTTCATACTTTCAATAATATTTTTTAAATGCCTGCTTTGAGCCCTTTATAGTTCACTTCAAAACGCTGTTTACAAAGCAAGCACCTTTGGAATGGTTATTTAAATAACCAAAGTGCTGATTTTACAATGCATTTGCTACTTAAGAAAGTGAGCTCTACAAATGATGCATTAGTAAAAAATTTGGCATTTCAGGAACACATCTGAAATTAGGTATACCTGTTGCTGAATTTTAAGTACAGTCTATATTTTTAGTCGGACAAAAAGTTCAGAATGCTCTCTTGTTTGTTATACTGTCTGTACTCAGTATTTTAAAAAAAATCTCCCCCTACCAAGAAAAAAAAAAGAGGTTTTGTTTTGTTCTTTAGACTTCTCAAATAAGCCTTCTCTGATTAGTGCCACCCGTAGAGGCTTGTGGGGTTTTAGATCTTGCTAAAGTGCTCATCTTTAGCTTTACAGGGTTAGAAAATGAAGTTTCATCAGTTCAGTCAGGGTCTGGAGAACTAAAGCGCACTTAAGCAAATCACAAGATATCAAATTATAAACCAGAATGCTAATTTATTAATTAACAGTAAATGTAACTGGCAGAATTACCAGTCTTCATCATTGATACAGGGTTCTTCTTTGGGGTGGGGGGAGGGTGGAGATACAGGTACAGTCAAAGAAAAAGACCGAGTCACAGGTTATCATAAATCTTTGATGAACAGAAAAATGGAGCCAAAGGAGTTGGGAGGTTCTTAAAGGGTATTTCCTTTAGGAATGCCATGGTAGCGTTCTAGGCTTCAGCATGGACATGGTTTTAACGTACAGTCGCTTACCAGTACTGGTCGTGAGAATCAAAGCCATCCATTCTATGGGAGGGGCATAGTAACAAATTCTCCCTTTTTGTATTCTCCTTTGTGGAGAACGTATGTAGAACACTAAAAAAAAAAAATCCTTATACCCTCGGACAAATTAGAATTAATTGAGGGGTTTTCTTGGTTACATTACAGTATTCTTAATCAGACTCTGTCCTATAGGTAAAATGTCTGTATATCACCTCAGTATTGGTCACTTCTGTGGCCAGCTTATTTATTTTGTGTTGTTATTTTTAAGTTTGGTGGGGCAACAGTTTTTGAGACTTTCGATGCCAATTCACTGTCAAAGACAGGTGTATGTTTAGTCCCCTAACTCACACTGAATTTGAATTGCTTTCCAGGGTTTTGTTTGTTTCTGCCTTCATGCATATTTGGAATTGGTAAACTCCTAAAAAGCAAAGGCCATTGTTCATTTCTTTTATATTTCCTAGCACAGGACTAGATACACGTGCAAGGAAAGAAGAAGAGCAATCGTTTTGACCTTTATAGTTGTGAGTATGCTTTTATGTATATTACCTCACTTTGTCATAATGATCCTATGAAATTGGCACTATTTTCATTTTACAGAAGAGAAAATAGTCTCAGAGAGGTTAAGTGATTTGCTCATTTAGTGGCAGAGCCGTGAGTTGGACCCAGGTTTTTGGTTTTTTTTGGTTTTGGCTGCACCATGCAGCATAGGGTATCTTAGTTCCCTGACTGGGGATCGAATCCGTGCCCCCTGCATTGGGAGCATGGAGTCTTAACCGCTTCCCTGGACCACCAGGGACGTCCCTGGACCCAGGTTTTTAAAATTCAATTTCTATGCACTTTTGCAATCAGAATGAAGTTATCCTTAGTACCTCAAGTTGACTGTTTTTAAGTATGTTTTAAAAACTGAGGACCACTTAGCTTCTCTTACCAAAAAAAAATCATTTTATACTCCTTCCTATTGTGCCCTTTTTCATCAGTGTCCCCACTTGGCCTTACACAGACTTCTGTGCTGGGATTTTTAACCTTTCTTGTGCCATGGACCCCTTTGGCAGTCTGATGAAGCCTATGAAAGCTTCTTTTGTAAATGCACAAATATAAAATGTATTGGATTATAAGGGAAACCAAAAAAGTTGTGATGTGTTAATATAGGTGCTTCTTTTTAAATTTCCTAAATAAGATCTAGCAGCAGGTCAGTCTTATGACTATCATAATTTCAAAGCAGTGATGAGGGCAAATAATATTTTGAGATACCTGCAAGAAGTGTAATGTGATATGAAAATATCTGTAACTTCTCTTGGAAACAAAGCCGCAGGCGTTGCTAACACTACTGTGATTTGTCACCTATATTAGTAGCTGAAGGAAATGCTAAATTTCAGTTAGAGGTTAATGTACATAAAGATGTAATTTATTTTCTCCTCTAAATTCGGGGACTCCCTGAATTTGATACAGATTTACAACTTGGTGTCACAGCATCAAGTCTTTTTCTTTCTACTTGGCTGTAAGCTCTTGGGGGCAGGGATGATGGGTGATTTGTTTTAGCAACCGAGGTGTCTGTCACTGTGCCTGGCATAGAATAGGGGCTCATCCAATGAGTTTTGATAAATAGGAATGGACACCAGTGCATAAATATAAATACTGATAATAATAATTAAGTACTTACTATGTGCCAGGCAGTATTTTAAGCTTTTAACAATTCCAACTCATTCAGACCTCCCACCAACCCTCTGATGTTGGTAACTATTATTTTTCCCATTTTATAGATGAAGAAACAAAGGCAAGCCTTGTTAAGTAACTTGCACAAGATAAGTAATGGAGCTGGTATTCTAACCCAAACAATCTGCTTCCAGAGCCCACTCTTGACCATCATGCCATGAAACTGGAGAGCTTTAGAGATATAAAATATTGCACGTGTCATTTCTAGGTCAAGAAAGATTAGTAAATATTGCCTCTGATGTACTGGAATGAATGATCATCAGTATTGAGTGCATTTGCTGAAAAATAACCTAGGTATCAGTCTTCCTTTTTACTTGTATAGTGTCTTTCTATCTTCCATCCACTCCCATCACCTTAAGATTAAGCACTGAGTCTAAGCCAACAAAACTATATCAGAAAAAAATATATGTTTAAGTCTTGCTTTGAGAGAACTGAAGTTATATTTGCTGATAAATTCTTGGAGAGATATAATCAAATTTGATTTTTAAAAAGGAACGGCCTCCAAAGTAAAAATACTAATAACCTACTAATAAAAGTTAGTGTGAAAGAACAATTTTAACAGTTCTATTTGAAATTTAAAATCAAAAGCTTGCACATTTTTGTTTCCTTTGTCTAGAAAAGAAAAACATGAGAACCATGGAACGTTCACTGTGTAGTATGAGGTTTTCATAATAAACCCCTGATTTGTGTGTGTGTGTTTATCTAGGTTTAACTAGATATAATAAGGGTGCTAGTAAGGCATAGTTAGAACCCCTGGGACAAAAAGAAACTTGACACTAATAACTTGAGGGAGGAAAAACCACCTGAGACAAATTGGAAATATCTAAACCTGAATTTTGGGAGGCCTACATCTGGAGATAGCTACTATGCCCATTTTTAAAACTATAGGACAGGTGGTTTTATCTTTAATTTTAAACAAAAGCAGGAGTGAATTGATATTTATAGAGCATTCTATCCATACAACAATCATAAACAGTTATGTTATTTACTATTGTTAGCCTCTCACACACGAGTAACTGAATCTCAGAGAGATTCAGTAACTCTCTCCCCATCTCACAGCTTTTAAGTAGGTGAGCTGAGATTTGAACCCAGTTACAGGGGACTCAAAACCCCATGTGTTTTCCAGTATAACAAAGGTATCTAGGAAGCATTTTGGAAGCCCCAGAGTTTCAAAAAGCTACCTCAAGGGAAACAGTGTGGACTCTGCTTCCCCTTTCGTTCATCTTCAATCAGAGCTGTTCTGCTTCTATGTGTTGTATAATTTGTTTGAAGATAATGGATCTACTTGCTGAAAAAATATTTTTTGAAAACCACCGCATTACACTCAGCTACGTTCCCAAGCCTGATAATGAGAAACAATGAGCTAAAATGACACTAATAATGTATTCTGGGCTATACTCACCTCAAAATTTGACACCATTAAAAACAAGAGTATGCTAAGAGTAATGAAGATTACTTTAATAGTAATGAAATATAGATGAAAAAAATCTGTGTATATCTCACGCATGCCCTGCCCAGAAAAAAAAAATTCAGTCTTGCTGTTGTTACCCCTTATCTTTGTGTGAACTGATTGTTTCCAAACTAAATGTTTCCTTCATTTTCTGAGGAAAAAAGAGCATTACTATGTCACCATTCTTCATAAATAATATCAACAAAGTAGGTATTATACCACTTCCATAATAATGGTATAGTCTGGATTTCCATTTAAAGTTTATAAGTTCACCTTCATTTTACAATTGCTGATTACTACTTTTAATCAGAACAAATTAAGAGATACAGGTCTTTATTTTTAGCTAGTTGTCATTTTACAAATATTGTTCTTCTTTCCATGATATGGTTTTTGTTTGAAGGATACATTTAGCAATTACTGTTTATAAATTAATTTATTATATGAAAACAAATTTTATAGCTAGAGGAAACTTAGATAGTATCTAGCTTAAGCCTCTTTTTATACACCTGAGGAAACTGAGTTCCACAGTTTAATTTGCCAAGAGCACACAGGAGGTTTAAGTGTATGCTGAGAGAGAATCTATAGGGCTAAATATTTGTGGAAAAGCTGCCTCTTAGCTTATACATTCAGTATTCTTTAGGATGTTTTTTATGTACTTCATAAAAAAAAGTCCTCATCCACCTTACTCTACTCAGAATTTTATTTCTGCTTGCACACTATTCAGTGGAGCTAGACCCTGGGGAAACATTGCTATTATTCCTGGTTGAACTACTTTTTTTCTTCATACACATGGCTTCCTACAATAACTTATTCACGTGACTAATTTGAGAAAGTTGCCACCCTCATGGTTGAGCTGAATAAGAGAGGTGTCCTGAAGAGACCACAGAGTGCTTTAGCAGCTGTTTTTTGATAGAACAACACAGACCTTACATGTTGCCACTGGGATAGTTAGTACTCTACGTGCCTGGAAAAAATTCCTTGAGATCATAAAAGCATTTGACAATAGATTTCAGAATTCTGTAACCATTTTCTATCACAGAGGCATTGTAAGTGATGAGAGAGAGCAATTGGGGGAGTAGCACTTCAACTTCATATCAAGGTAAATTGTTTCTGTACTTTTAGTGTATCAGGATCAAAATTAACACACAGAGGCGAACTTTAATTTGGTTGGGCTTTCTTCAGAGAGTACTCTTCGAAGAGAGTTTTCTTAATAGGAGAGAAATGCTTCTGGCTCTATTTCTATTTTTAAATCTGTTGTTTTCCTCAAGTTCCACTTTGCAACAAACTTAGGAGAAAGAACATTATACTATCAATGGAGACTTGACTTGGTCATTATTTCACAGTGTGAGTTTGAGAAAGTTATTTAAGTTCTCTGGTCTTTCTTTTCTCAAATATAAAATTAAGGATTGATTTAGACCAGTGATTTTTGTCTATAACAGAATCCCTGGAAGTTGAAGGTAGATCATGTGTAATGTGGAAAATCATGTTCCACATTATAATTTTATTTTTGGAAAGCAAAAACAAAGCTATCTGCAGTTTTTACCCTATAATCAGTGAAAATAAAGTTCTTTATCAGTGGGTACATGAAGAGATAGACAGTTTTCCATATATCAGTGTTCTTAAGGCACATCTCCCTAGAAAGATAGACATGGGTTACAGGGGTAGGGGAATAGGAATTTTTTAAAAATCAAATTAGATATTGAGGAAAAAAAATCAAGAAACACTGATATAGGTTATTGTTAAAGTTATCCCCGTTCTTTAATTCTAAGAAAATCACAGAAATCACAGAAATCACCTTCTAGTGTGCTATACCAAAGTTAAATTCATCCTAATGTTCCTTTTCTGTAAAAATCATAAAACTTGGGTTCTACTTTTGGTTCCTGAATGATCAATAAACAAAAGGCAAATAGTGTTATCTTTTCTCCAATGGAGCAAAAAAGGGTTACAAATTCAGCTCAAAACATGTCAAATGATGTAGAAGAGTGCCCGGTAAGAAGGTGAACTGCACAATATTTAGAATGGGAAATGAAAAAGGAAAGTTTATATTGTACTTATCATGCAAGAATATAAAAATCCTCTTTCACAGATTAAAACAAAAATATCTGAAAAAACGCTGAGAGTACAGAAGGATCTGAACAGTCTGAATTGCCCACAGACAGGAATGTTAAAAAATAAGTTGTTAGGCCTTTTAAAAAATATTCAATAATTTATTCAACCAATCTTCTATTAATTCTGTGTTACACTATGGTAAGAAGAAAAAAAAGGCCTGTATAAATTGCTTTTGGGAATTTGTTCAGTCTTTTTTCTTTTTTAATTACCTTTACTCTTTTTATTTTTTAAATTAATTAATTAATTATTTTTTTGGCTGTGTTAGGTCTTTGTTGCTGCGCACAAGCTTTCTCTAGCTGTGGTGAGCGGGGGCTACTCTTCGTTGCGGTGCTCAGGCTTCTCATTGCAGTGGCTTCTCTTGTTGCAGAGCACGGGCTCCAGGCGCACGGGCTTCAGTAGTTGCAGCATGCAGGCCTCAGTAGTTGCAGCACACAAGCTCAGTAGTTGCGGCACGTGGGATCTAGGGCACGCGGGCTCTAGGGCACGCGGGCTTAGTTGCCCCATGATGGCACATGTGCGATCTTCCCGGACCAGGGATGGAACACATGTCCCCTGCATTGGCAGGCAAATTCTTAACCACTGTGCCACCAGGGAAGTCCCCAGTCTTTTTTTCAGGGCCCCAAATGGTCAATTATTTTTAATGTTCCATGGATGTTTCAATAATATGGATATTTTCTGTTGTGTACAAAGTTAATCATCTAGGGAATTCCCTGGCTGTCCAGTGGTTAGGACTCAACGCTTTCACTGCAGGGGCCTGGGTTCAATCCCTGGTTGGGGAACTAAGATCCCCACAAGCCACTCGCAGCAAAAAAAAAAAAGAAAGAAAAGATAGAAAGAAAAAGAAAAGAAAACACACACACACAAATAAAGTTAATCATCTATGTCTGTCTACCTATCAATCCATCTATCATCCTCCAAGAAACCACATTACTTTTGGTCCTCATGCTCCTTAGTCTCCTCTGGTCTGTGGCCTGTGACAGCACTCAAGACTTTCCTTGTTTTTGATGACCTTGACAGTTTTAAAGAGTACTGGTATTTTGTATAATGTTCCTCAGTTTGGATCTGTCCGATGTTTTTCTAAGAGTGGGGTTATGGGTCTTGGGGAGGAAGATCCCAGAGATAAAGTGCCATTTTCACCACTTCATATCCAGGGTACCTGCTATCAACATGATTGTCATTGGTGATGTTAACCTTAGCCACCAGACCAACTAAGTATTTCACAGTCTTCTCCACTCTACTCTTTGGAAGCAAGTCCCCACGTGAAGCCCACACTCAGGTGTGGTGATAGAGGTTGTGGTGGTGAATTAAGCTCCACTTCCTTGATGGGGGAGTAGCTTTGTAAGTTATATACAATTCCTCTGTATAGAAGACTCTTCTCCCTCATTTCTGTATTTATTCAATCATTTATTTATGGATATTTACTTGGATACTTTGGGCTATATCCAGTACTATATCATTTAATTTGTTGTTCAGATCGTTGCTGCTTTGGCCATTGGGGAGATCTGCCCCTTTGACATAGCACCATCATTTGTGTTTTGCTTTTAGCAATTTCTTACTTTCTTGTACTCTGACAAAGTGCCAGCCTCATCTTGTATATTCCCTACCCCAGTCCTAGAGCAGCCATTTCTCCAAGGAGCTCTGGTTCCTTTCATTATGATAAATGATGGAGAAACCAAGATGTGGGTGCTGGGCGTGCTCATAGCTTTTGAGGTGTCATTTCTTCTAGGCCCTCTCAGTGGATAGGATATATGTGTATGTATTCTAGCACGTGCATACACACAAATCTGTAATTATTTCTGCCTGTCATCTCTATTACATTAAGCTAAACTTGAGTTTGTACTGATGTCTCTGACTCTATTTCTTTTATTTTTTATTTATTTATTTATTTATTTATTTATGGCTGTGTTGGGTCTTCGTTTCTGTGTGAGGGCCTTCTCCAGTTGCGGCAAGCGGGGGCCACTCTTCATCGCGGTGCGCGGGCCTCTCACTGTCGCGGCCTCTCTTGTTGCGGAGCACAGGCTCCAGACGCGCAGGCTCAGTAGTTGTGGCTCCCGGGTCTAGTTGCTCCGCGGAATGTGGGATCTTCCCAGACCAGGGCTCGAACCCGTGTCCCCTGCATTGGCAGGCAGACTCTCAACCACTGCGCCACCAGGGAAGCCCCTCTTTTATTTTAATGTTTGCTTTCCAATAGTAGTAGTCATGTTCTTTTCAATCTCTCTCCCTTTCCTGAGCACTTACCCCAAGAAGCCCCAGATGGTACTGTTAATATAATTACTTATGTGTTTAACAGGTGTTACCACCTTTTTTTTTTTTTGCAACATGCAGGTTTTAATTTATTTATTTATTTATTTATTTATTTTTATTTATTTTTTTTTTTAATTTATTTTTTAATTGAGATATAATTGACTTATAACATTATATTCATTTTTTTAAATATATCTTTATTGGAGTATAATTGCTTCACAATACTGTGTTAGTTTCTGTTGCACAAGAAAGCGAATCAGCCATATGCTCTAGAAAGAACTAATTTCATTTTCCCGGGAAACTTGAAATGTTACAGGAGAGATGACAACCAAATCCCCCAGTAAAAGGAAGGGTGGCACAGCTCATTGCCCTTCCCAGCAAACACTGAGAGAAAGAGGCAATGGGGACAGCAAACTAGTTGAAGTTCTACTTCTCAGTTATCCTTCCTCTTTCCTGGCAGAGCTCACTCTCCAGACTGGGGGCTTCCTCTTTACTTAAACGTGAGTCCGCATCATAAGGGGCATGTTTCAGGTTTCTCACGTTAAGGGCTCCTGGAAAATTGAAGTATCAGTTATATCTTTCTGATTCTAATTATGTTTCTTATATACTCAATTATATACTCAAGAGTTCCTTTTTTTTTTCTCATTAGAAGCTAGTTTTCATTTCTTGGAAATCTTAAAATTTTACTGAAGTGTCTGAGCAGAAGAAGGGAGAACAAAATATATCTTGAACAGAGGGAACTTCACCATGAAACCCCAAACAGAGTTGGGGAACTTGTTTTATTCTGGTATAAATGTTTCCTGACACTGTGAATTCAAGAGTATCTCAGCGAGGAGTATGGCATATAGCAAGTAGTCTGGAAAGTCATGAGTCTTGAAGACTTTTTCAAGTGCCTAAGCTACTGAATCCTGCTTCAAACAACACTATGATAGAGCCTTTTGCAAAGTTAATAAATATCCCTAATTTCTCAGGAAAACGGCTTGCAAAATCAGAGTCCTTCTGAGACAGGCTGGGACCTGGGACCTTTTGCTGCAGTGCTGCAGTGCTGCAGTGCTTGCACATGGACACACCTCTCCTCGAGCAATAAAATACAAAGAAACTATATGGGACTGCATGCAGCCCAGCTGGGGCAAATTCTGGATCCAAAAGATACAAAGAGACCAAAAAACCCAACTACCACTTTTGAAGAGCCTGGAGCAAAAACAGGTTTGGGAGCAAAAGCCAGGTACTGTGCATGCCCTCTGCACACAACACCACTTAAGGGGTGAGCAAAACACCTAAGCCACCCCTCTGGCCCGACTCCTGGACACACCCCTACCCTCACCGTGTATAAGGAACAAGCTTGCCCCCACTCAGGGAGCCAGCAAGCAAGGGAAACTGTTACTTGTTTTCACTCCCCCATGGTGCAGCAGGGGCCCCAGTAAAGCCTTGCCTGAATTTCTTGTCTGGCCTCTGGTCAATTTTTGTTGATTGGGGTAGGCCAAGAACCCTGGCCTGTAACACTTCCTACTTTCATATTTCATCTCTTTCTATTCCTGGCTATACTGCCTGCTCTCCAGTCATACTGGTTTCAGCATTATTCCATGAGCACTTCTATACTTTCTTACTATGCTTGGAATGCTTTCCCCCCTTCCCTCATCAAAGTTCTGCACATTTATCATTTTCACTTAGATGTCATCTCTGACATGAAAATACTGCCTAATCTTGCCAGATAGAATAAATTACCCATAGTGTATGTGCTTGTCTACCCTATTAGCTAACATCTAATTCATCTGTGTATCTTTAAAGCCTATTGCCGAAAAGGCATTCAATAAATGTTTGTTGAACTAATTAACAAAAAATGAATATATCTACATAAAGTTGCTTCAGCGCTGCTTGGTGGACATCAGAGCTTGCCCCTAGGTAAATATTGAAAGTATTTAAAGGGAAAGATACACTGAAGTGGGAGCCAAGTCACCTAGCTTCTCTGATCCTAGCTCAACCAACATCTACATAGCCTTAGAAAAGTCGCTTCAACTTTCTGGGCCTATTTCTTTACACAATTAGAAGATTCCGCTGGATCAGTTATTCTCAGTCCGGCATGAGATCATAGCCTCAAATATTTTGGGTCAGACAAATCTTTGTGATCCTCTGATAAGAAGATTGCTAGTCCTATGAAATTCTACCTATATGATTTCTGGAAAGCTTCTTATAGCTCAGTTACAACTTTTAAGTTTATTTCATCCACTGCCTTATATTCTATTACTTCCATTTATGTTTTACATTATTTCTATGACATTTCTTCTATTCATACATGTAAATATGGTCCAGAAACTTAGCATCACATACTTTAATATTCCTATCTTTCCCATACATAGATAGCTTTAAAAAATCCTCTATTATTTCAGTCTAAAATTTGTGCACTTAACTGAATTAACCAGCAGTTTATTCTGAGGACATCTCTTGTAGCTAAAAAAAAAAAAAAAAAAATACACTAGCACTTTTCAAAATGAAAACTCCACTTTACCTTTAGGGCTTGTGATGAGAAAAGTATATAATGCTGAATAAAATTTAAAAACCTGACCCACTAGTAGACCTAGAAGACAAGGAAAAACACGCTGAGTTTTTTCTTGGTAGATCCCCTAGGCTGAATTAGTCATTTGCTAGACATTCCTATAGTACTTTGTACATACCTTTTTAAAGGTACTTATCACATTCTGTAGAATGTATTTAGGTTTCTGCTTCTCCTACTACACTGGGAGTACATCAAAGAAAGGAAATGTATATTATTCATCCTTTTTTAAAAATTAATTTTTATTGGAGTGTAGTTGCTTTACAATGCTGTGTTAGTTTCTGCTGTACAGCAAAGTGAATCAGTTATACGTATACATATATCCACTCTTTTTCAGATTTCCTTCCCATTTAGGTGACCACAGAACATTGAGTAGAGTTCCCTGTGCTATACAGTAGGTTCTCATTAATTATCTATGTTATATATAGTAGTGTTATATTATTCATCCTTGGATCCTCAGCCTCTTTTGGTTTAGAACTTAGCAGATACCTGATCAATGTTTGTTTGATGGACAAATAAGAAAGGTAGAATGTGAATTGAGCCTTGACTTGAGGGTTTCAGAAGGCAGAGAAGCAATAAAGAGTTTCACTCAGGGGAGTGATGTGATCAGAACTGCATATGGAGGATTACTCTGATTTAATTTTATTACATTAGAGACCATGGTTTTTTATTTTGAAACAATAATTTGCAGGAGCTGGCTCATACCAGCTTGCAAGAGCCAACTGGTGGATCTTGAGGAATTTTGTAAGCCATTTGTTAAACACAGTTGTTATTTAAAATTAGGTTATATAAGGTTAAAATTATAGATATTAAAAATAAAAGTAATACTCAAAACCCATCACTTCTAAATTATTTTATTATTGATATTTTATTACCACCTATGCTCTTGAGATTGTCTCCTGTATCTATATTATAGAAATACTAGTATAATGATATACTATTGTGCTTCTCTTCCCAATTCTGCATTCAGTGGTATAATGTTGGTAGCTTAAAATCAGCCACTGTGCAAATATTTACACTTTGAAAATGGGCAAGCACTACCAATCAAGGCTCCACCGCCGCCCCCACACACACCCTGCCTTTGGAGAGTTGGTTGTTAGTCATTTACTAGCACACCATTGTTTAGAAGGCAAACTTGACCAAGGGGTAATGAAAAGTTTGGAAAATAGAGTTGAAGAAATCTGCAGACAGTAGGGAAAAAAAAGACATGAGAAGTGGAAGAGAAAAGATGAGAGAATTAGAATTATTTGGAGATTCTGATGTACAGATAACAGAAATGTGAGAAAGTAAGAACAGAGAAGACATGTGGATGGAGTGGAGCAGAGTATGTGTGTGTGGAGGGGAGAGATCTAATGAGTAATGCAAGGAAAAAAAAAAAAGTTAAGTGAGAAATTTTCCAGAACTAAAGGGCAAGAATTTCTAAATTGAAAGGGCCCTTGAGTGTTTAACACAATGAATGAAAAGATGTATATCAAGGTATATCATTGGGCATTTTCAGAACACCAAAGATAGAAGATAATCAAAGCTTCCAGAAATAAAATACAGTAATACACAAAGGACTATGGGTCATGTACAAAAGTAAGAATTTCATTAGACTTCTCAACAATAACTGTTGAGATAACTGGAAGCTAGAAGACAATTCATAGTTGTAAGGAAAAATGAATTCCAACCTAGAATTATATACCCAGACAAATTATCACTTCAATCAAGTGAGGAGGTCAAATAAAGATATTTTCAGACATGCAAGATCTCAAAAAAAATTTACCTCCTTTACACTCCTTCTCAGGAAGCTAGCAGAAGATGTGCTGCACCAAAACGAGGGAGAAAAACAAGACATGGGATCCAGGACACAGGGGACTCAGACAAAAAGGTAAGGAAAATTCCCAGGATGACGATGAAGGGAAAGCCCAGAACAACAGCTGTGCAATTGGCTTAGTGAGCAACAGTTAATATTGGAATGGGGGGAAGATTCCCGAGAAAAAACAAAATAGACTTATTTAACCTGATGAATGAATGGGGATTTACAGTTTGGGGAAAAATGAGTGAGATACGGCATGTAGAATGCTTAACAAAGAACTGAGACAGTGATTAACTCCAGGGACTAGACAGGAGATACAATCATAGTATATTACTCAGACCCACCGTGAGAAGTATTTTCAATGTATAATAAAGTAAATTAAAAATTGATTTAACCCACGGTGTGGAGAGGGTGAGTGGGTGTGGAGAAAAGGGGACAGAGTTGGTGAGAGACCGGTAAGAGGATACCACATTGAACGGGAAACAGACTGCCCCCTCCATAAACAAAGGACATTTCCCTCAGAAACTGCTCAAGTCTTGGACCCCCTCAGTCTGAGAAAGGACATACAAACGGGGCCAGAGGGGAAAAATGGAGGGCTTGGTTGTTTGGAGCAAGGCTGCGGGATTGTGGACCCCCTCTTCCCCCGAGGAAGGGACAGGGGTGCAACCCTCGACTCCGAACTCGGGGGCGGCCTTCGGGCCGAGTGGCCGGGAAACCCGGAGCCCCGGTGCCTGCCCCGCGCCGGCTGCGACCCGGGCCGCCTCCCGCGGGGAATCCGTGGCCTGGGAGGACAACGGCCTGCGGGCGGCAGGGGAGGGCTGGCGAGTTGGGCCCGGGCTGCGGCGCCGAGTAGCCGCGGGGACCGGACGGGAGCGGAGGGCGGCGTCCTGTCCGCGGGGCTGCGGCCGCGCTATCGACGGCCGCCAGGAGCCCCCCGAGGGCCACCGCGGCCGGGCGGGGAGGCGCCCGCTCCGCTCCGCCTCGCTTCCAGCGCCCGCCTCCGCCGCCGCGCCCGCCGGGCCCTCCATCCCTGACTCTGATCCTTGTCCCCTGACCCCGGCCCTCGGCCCCCCACCCAGACCTATTTCGCCCGCTGACCCGGATCCTCGTCCCCCGGGCCAGGCCCTGGGCCTCCGACCCTGACCCTCTCCTGCGACCCCAGCCCTCGCCCCCGCCCGATTCTCGCTCACAGACACCGACCGCCGCCCGGAGCGCAGTCCGTAGCCCTCGAGGGGTCTGGGGCGAGCCCGGGCGGGGCCAGAGGAGGCTGACAGCTCAGCCCGCATCCCGGTCCGGGTCCCGATGGTGGTCCCTTGGCCCTGGCCAGCCTAGTTACCGCAGCGGAGGTGCTGGAGACTAAGTGAGCGAAGAGAGGGGCCCCGATCGAATTTCCAAGCTGGGCGGGGTGGGTGACCCCGGGAACCAAGAGCGAGCAGAGGGAGTGGACGGTAGAGTGGCGTTTTGGTTATACCGTGGTTAAATCTGTGCAACACACGAGTCATGCGTTTATTTAGAAATCTGGCGGTAAACCAGTAGACAGAGCTGAAAAAGTTGCACGTGGTTGCACAGGCGCGTTAGAATAGGAGAGAGGGGATGTGTTGGGGTAGGGGAAGGCTGTTTTCCTTTACATGTTTTAGAGTACTATTTGACTTTTAAAACTAGTTAGTTCAAAAAAAGAAAAAAGATAAAGAACCATTGGTGACCTTTAGTAAGCCTAGATTTCCCAGCAGACTCCCCCACTTACTAGCTGTGTGAACTTGGGCAAGTCACTTCACCTTCTGGAACCTTGGTTTGCTCATCTGTGAAATGAAGCTTCACCCACCCACAGAGTTTCAGTAAGGATTAGTGTGACAGGTAGGCAAAAGTGCTTTGTCAGATTCTGTGGTGGGCACAAGCTAGTTGTTCAATGAACCTTATGAATGAAGTTATTTTAGAATGAATAAAGGGGTTTGTAGCCAAAAGCAGCCTCTCTGCCACAATACCTGTGTGCGGAAGGGCTGGAGTGGATGTGATCCAATTTGAATGTGGGTTTTTGAGCAGACCAAGGCTGTAAAGGAGAGAGCAATAATAGAGCTGCTTGTGTGAACAACTAGAGGTCTTTTTACATGTTAATTTGTACCTGGACAGCTCCCAGGTTGTGGAGGCTTGGGGTGAGAAGGGGAGAAAAGGGAGCTGGATTTTCGAAAAGCGACAGAATATGCCCTCTTTATTATGAGTACCTTATTAGCAAACAGATAACTTAAGGAGTGAAATTACTCACCTTACAAAAAGTATTCCTCACATGAAAAACGGATCCTAAGTCCCTTAAGGCAGAATCTTGTCTGGTGTTTAAAAACAACAATGTGTAAAGTAAAAGTTGAGGTATTTCAAGCAATTGCTGTGAAGTCAATCAGAAGTTAAGATAAAGCACGTTTTTGTTTTAATATCCCAAATAACCCGAAAAAGATGATACAGTTGGAATTTGAACCAGAGTTTGATTCTGAAGCCTCTTCTTTCATTTTTCTTTTCTCTCTATTGAAATGTTTTATTTAAATAAAAGTGACAAAAATAATACACCTTTGTTATAATTGCTCAACAATATAGTAAGGTAGAAAGTCCCCATTCCACTTCTCAGAGGTAACCAATGTGTGAATGGTTTGGTGGGCAATCCTCCTAATTTTTATTTTGCTCCTAACATGCACATACACACATTTAAAATGGATTATACAATAACTGGTGTTCTGCAACTTGCCTTTTTTTTTTTTTTTTAATTATTTATTTATTTACTTATGGCTGTGTTGGGTCTTCGTTTCTGTGCGAGGGCTTTCTCTAGTTGCGGCAAGCGGGGGCCACTCTTCATCACGGTGCGCGGGCTTCTCACTGCCGTGGCCTCTCTTGTTGCGGAGCACAGGCTCCAGATGCGCAGGCTCAGTAGTTGTGGCTCACGGGCCTAGTTGTTCCACGGCATGTGGGATCCTCCCAGACCAGGGCTCGAACCTGTGTCCCCCGCATTGACAGGCAGATTCTCAACCACTGCGCCACCAAGGAAGCCCTACAACTTGCCTTTTTTATTTTTATTTTTTATTTATTTATTTTTAAAAATAAATTATTTATTTATTTATTTATAAAAATAAATTATTTATTTATTTATTTATTTTTGGCTGCATTGGGTCTTCATCGCTGCGCTCAGGCTTTCTCTAGCAGTGCGCAGGCTTCTCATTGCAGTGGCTTCTCTCGTTGCAGAGCACGGGCTCTAGGTGCGTGGGCTTCAGTAGTTGTGGCACGTGGGCTCAGTAGTTGTGGCTCGTGAGCTCTAGAGCACAGGCATAGTAGTTATGGTGCATGGGCTTAGTTGCTCCGCAGTATGTGGGATCTTCCTGGACCAGGGCTCAAACCCATGTCCCCTGCATTGGCAGGCAGATTCTTAACCACTGCTCCACCAGGGAAGCCCAACTTGCCTTTTTTAGATTTAACAGCGTGTCATAGGCCTATTTCCATCTCATTACATAACACCCTCCTCATTCTCTTTCATAGTTGCATAGTATGCCATTGTATGGACGTATTCTAATTCATTTAACCACTTCCCTGATAGACAATGTAGGATCTTTCCAATGTTTTGCTATTACAAACATTGCTTCAGTGACCCTGCTTATATGTATATGTTCGTGCGTTTTCGTTAGTGTTTCTGTAGGATAGATTTGTAGATGTCAGAATGGCTGGGCCTTAAGCATTCATGTTTAAAATGTTGGTAGATACTGCCAAAACGTACTCAAAATAAAGCTGGTTGTCTTAACGGTTATGCCCCACTGCACCTTGAGCAAAGTAGTGAATGCATTTTGAAATAGCTGGCTTCCTTGGGTAGTGGCAGGTGTGTGGACCCATGGGGGAGGGTTACTCATGGAGAAGGAAAAAGAGAAAGATTGTGACCAAGTCTTTGAAGCAGAAAGTGCCTTTCCTTGGGTGCTTTGTGTGTACCCAAGCCAATGGTAGTCCCTGAAACGTAGCAAGGGAACTTGAGGTTTGTGGCTCTGTTGTGGTTCATAAATCCTCACTATTGAGAAGAATATGGCCTTTGAATTTCTAGCAGTATGTGACTTTTCTGATAAAATAAATAAATAAAAGATTGTTAAAAGTGACCCTATAATAATCTATTGCTGTAAATCCAGAATTTCAAATCTGTTTAAAGCAAGGTACATTCACAGTGTAAGTGGATCCTGGCTTGCCACAGGAGGGTGACTTTAAGGGAAACCAAACGGCTCTGAAGAGAACATTCATCCCTGTGCCTCCTAATAAAGGTTCAAAGCTCAAAGGGTCAATTGCCAAAGGCTCTGAAGAACATCTCAAGTGTATCATTTGGTAGAAAATACGAAAACACAATACTCTCACTCTTTGACAGGTGACAGCAACTGTATGAACCAAGAATGGTATTTTAGTTAGGTTGAGGGTTGTAAATTACAGAGACAATCTCTTTAAGGCACCTCAAGCAATTGGGCATTATTGTAAGTGACACAGAGAGCGAGAAGGGGCCCAGAATTTCAAGAGTGCTGGATTCAAAACAGTTCAAATGGGACTTCAATTGCCGGAGTCTGTGGATCCTCATTCCAGGGCGCTCTTATTAATGTGATTCAGTGACTCTCTCTTAGGTACTGTGTTCCTTCCCCCATCCCCTTTTATTCTGTATACCTTTTCTATATTTCATAGTTTCTACTTAATGCAGTTTCTGCTTCCTTACAACTTTGCCTTGCCAGGCTCCTCAAGCTCCTATCTTTAATTCTTGGATTCTCTTTTGTTTTAACTCACATGTTCCCATCACGTAATTCTCTTTTTACCTCTTAATTCAGAATCCAGAGAGGGAGAGTTAAGTTAGTTCAGTTCATCTTTTCATGCCAGGGTACATTATAGGTTTTTGGCCAGCCAATGGATGGGTTGTTCTTGAGTCAGGAGCTTACTTGTGGTCTGAGCAGTAGTGGCAAATTGCCCAGGGTCAGGTGGTAAGAAAAAAGGAGCTGTGGGTAGATCAGTTTCCTGCAGGAAGGGTTTTGGGCATATTAAACTCTGCGAGTGACTCTTAGATAGTATGTGTTAGTACAGTTGTTTCTTTTCAGTGAATGTTTACTGAGTACCTAATGTTTTCCAATGCTAGGTTTTAGGGACTTCAAAGATAAATAAAATATTTGTTCTCTTTGTCATGGAAGTCACAGTATTATAAAGGGTAGACATAGATTAAAGAAAAAAAAGTTACAGCACAAACTAAGTAGTAAACTACACAAATATTCATTCATTTATTCAACAAAGAGGTAATGAGCACTTACTACACGCCTAACCCTGGAGATTGAACAGCAAACAATGTCAGCTCCATGGAGCTTCTGTTTCAGTGTAAGCTTGAGGAGACACAAATAATAAACACTACTGTAATATGTTGATGGTGATCAGTGATATGGAGGGAAAAAAAGCAAGAAGGTAGAATTAAGGATTGTTGAGGATAGGAGCTGCAATTTTAAATATGAAAAGTTTCCCCAAGAGAGTGATATTTGAGAAAGATCTGAAGGAGGTGAAAGAATGAGCCAAGAATTTATCTGCATAAGAGAATTCCAGGCAGTGAGAATAGCCAGTGCAAAGGCCCTGCATTGCCCTGTGGAGGGATATCAAGGAAGCTAATGTATCTGCAGTAGAGGAAACTAGAGCGGGTGAGAAATAAGGTCAGAAAGGTAAGGGAGGGGCAGGGCACCAGATCGTAGGAAGTTTCTAGGCTTGTGAAAGAGTTTTAGTTTTTACTCTGAGTCAAGAAGCCACTGCAGAGCTTTGAGCAGAGGAGTGATGTGGTCCAACTTATATTCTAACAAAATAAGGTTGGCTGTTCTTAAGAATAGACTCCTGTTAAGAACAGACTCAAGAGGGCCAGGAAGAAAGCAGGGAGACAAGAGTCGGAGGCTTTAGCAATAATCCAGGTGAGGGATAATGGTGGTGTACGCTAGGATGATTGCAGTAGTAATGCTGGGGAGAGGTCATATTCTGGCTATATTTTGTAGAACAGAGAGGATTGCTGATGAATTAGATGTGGAGTCAGGGACAACTCCAAGGTTTGTGGTCTGAGAAACTAGAAGAATGGAATTGCCATTAACCAAGATGGAGAAGTTTACAGCAAGAGCAGATACTGGGGGAGAACATCAGTAGCTTGGTTTTGAATGTACTAATTTTGAAATGCCTGTAAGATCTGCAAGTGGAGGTACTGAGTAGGCAGTTGGGTATACTGGCATGAGTCTGGAGTTCAGGGGACAGTTATGAACTGGTGTTAGAAATATGGAAGTCACATAGATCTATGCTGTCCAATGTGACAGCCACTAGCTACATGTGGCAATTTAAATTTAAATTAAATGATATTAAAAATTCAGTTTCTCAGTTGCTCTAGCCACATTTCACGTACTCAACAGCCACATGAGGCTTGAGGCTCTTGTATTGGACCGTGCAGATGTGGAACATGCCCATGATCACTGGAGTTCTATTGGACAGCACTGAAAGATGACATCTGATGTTACGGACCTGGATAAATTTCTTGTTTTATGGACCTAGGGAATTAGTGAGAACAGAGAAAAAGAGATTCAAAGACTGAACCCTTTAGTAGAATTCCCTGCAGTCCAGTGGTGAGGACTTGGCACTTTCACTGCTGGAGCCTGGGTTCAATCCCTGGTCAAGGAACTAAGATCCCGCAAGCCTCACGGTGCAGCCAAAAACAAAACAAAACAAAACAGGAAGACTGAGCCCTTTATATAAATGTATATACATAAGTACACAAATTGGTGGTGATGATGGGATGGTGGGGCATTAAGGGCAGGCTTCCTTTTTTTTTTTTCATGAACTAAATTTGCCAAGTGGATAAGGGGACAAAGACATCCCAAGCACAGGGAATAATGGGTGTTAATAGAAGTATAAAACAGCACAGTATACTTGGGGAACTATAAGAGAGCTGGCAGTTTTGGAGCAAGGCCATATTATTTTAGTATAGTTAAAAAAAACACACATACACACAACACAACTCCAAAACTCTTCTTGGCTTAAACAGTTTGGGACTGAGCATGTGATGCTGAAGCTAATCAGTCCAGGTCTAATTGGAGGGCAGAATGAGAAGGGGAAAAAGAATTTTCCTTGTCATTTGTAAACTGTGAAGGGGAATGGATGTAAGAATTAAATTTAGAGAAATGGATACTACCTTGCAATAGATACTACCTGTTTCTTTCAGCGATAAAAATTAAATGTGATATTAATTTTCCATCTTTTGAAGATTTGTTCCATAAAGACCTGAAAGTTACTTAGCAGGGACTGGGGTTTCTATCTGGATTGGGGGCAAACTGAAAAAAAATTTGGTGTAACTAATCAGCTATGGTTTTGATGAAATGTATTCATACACAAACAATCGCCAGGCCCCATCCTGGAAGCCAATCATTTCCGAACATGTTTTTTCAAGATGTTAGTTTGTTTTAATAGTAGGTTGTTATCCTCAGACTACCATATTCTTGGTTTTCTTTTTGTTTTTGTTTTTTTCGAGTTTGCAAAAAGCAATAACTTAAGCCACAGGGGAAAAAACCCACAAAAATGCTTTTCACCAATTAAAAGAAACTCTTTCCATTTACATGTGTTTTGAACTAGAAGAACCTAAAATTTTTAAAAAGGATTTCACTAGAATAAAAAAAAAAACTTTGAAAAGTAGAATCTATTAGACTCTCACGTTGTCATTCTAGGCTCCTGCAGTTAAAGACCATGTCATTATTTCCATTATACTTACCTCCTAATTTTCAGGGCTTATTAGCCCGGCTGTAAAAACTTGCTCCGGTTGAAATTTGGCAAGCTGACAAGGCTGCGTGCCAGAAGTAATTTACTATCCAGTGTGGTTCACAAAGTAAAAGAAGCTATATATGATAGAAAAAGAAATGAAAAGTTCCTGGTTCCAAATATTTTAATGTGTGTAATGTGTGTCACCTCAAACTTATCAGCTTTGTTGTTAGCAACGTGAGGTAACATGAAAGGTTTGAAAGGTACAGATGCTTTGCATTCACATCAGACTGAGGGATACGATGTTCTTAGGCATCAAAGACCAGACTCTTGTCTATCACTTCTGCTCTGACTTTGAAGTCTACCAGGGTTCTCTGTGCGGGAGAAGCAGGCAGGGGACTTTGAACAAGGTAGGGGGATGGGATTCCAGGTGTCTCTCCTCTCATTATCACTGAAAGTAGGTACTTCTCTTTACCTAATAATAATAACAATAATAATAATGAAGAAAAGAGAGGAACGTTTCTTTTTCTGCTGTTGTTGCTTTTTTTTTTTTTTTTTTTTGGCTGCACCACGCAGCTTCTAGGATCTCAGTTTCCCAACCAGGGGTTGAACCCAGGCCCCAGCAGTGAAAGTGCCGAGTCCTAACCACTGGACTGCCAAGGAATTCCCTTTTCTGCTGGTTTTCTTTTTTTTTTTTTTTAATTTATTAATTTATTTATTTTTGGCTGCATTGGGTCTTCGTTGCTGTGCGCCGGCTTTTCTCTAGTTGCGGTGAGTGGGGGCTGTTCTTCGTTGCGGTGTGCAGGCTTCTCATTGCGGTGGCTTCTCTTGTTGTGGAGCGTGGGCTCTAGGCGCGCAGGCTTCAGTAGTTGTGGTGCGCAGGCTCAGTAGTTGTGATGCACAGGCTTAGTTGCTCCGCGGCATGTGGGATCTTCCCGGACCAGGGCTCGAACCCGTGTCCCCTGTATTGGCAGGCGGATTCTTAGCCACTGCACCACCAGGGAAGCCCTTTTCTGCTGTTTTTAACCACTGAGCTGTTGGTGAACTTAATCTTCAGAGGTGACAATGAGTACTCTAGGGAAGAGTTCAAGTTTACTTTGAAATTAACACTTAAATAATTTGAAGGCCATAATAGAAATTTTAACTTGATTTGCAAACATCTGGCTATTGTTCATCTGCCAGACTCCTTAAAAGATTGTCTTGGGACCCTAACTGAGACCCCTCTTTACTATTTTCCAAACTGTCTCGCGAGAGTTGCAATGGGGCCAAGTGTTTCTCTAACGTGGGGTGAGCAGGGTACATCTTTGTGGGATTAATCTTACTTGACAAGCTGGGAAAAAACCCACAATAATTTATATTCGAACAAATACTAATCTATTGTGGGCTAGAATGCAAAATTCAAATGAACTCTTTCAGAGAAGCAGAAGGCTTTGGTCTTTTGTGTTTCAGTATTTTGACCCTGCCACACTCCTAAAAATAATAGTTGAAGCTCTTGAGGAGAACAATATCCTCAAAGAGAGAGCTGGTCATTAAGTTTTTCTTTTAAAGTATAATTTTCATAAAATGCACGAATCTTTTTTTAAATAATTTTTATAACTTAAAAATAATTAATTAATTAATTTTATTTTTGGCTGCGTTGGGTCCTTGTTGCTGCGGATGGGCTTTCTTTTAGTTGCGGCGAGCGGGGGCTACTCTTCGTTGCGGTGTGCGGGCTTCTCATTGCGGTGGCTTCTCTTGATGTGGAGTATGGGCTCTAGGTGCGCGGGCTTCAGTAGCTGTGGCACGTGGGCTTCAGTAGTTGTGGCTTGCAGGCTCTAGAGTGCAGGCTCAGTAGTTGTGACGCACGGCCTTAGCTGCTCCACAGCATGTGGGATCTTCCCAGACCAGGGCTCAAACCTGTATCCCCTGCATTGGCAGGCGGATTCTTAACTGCTGTACCACCAGGGAAGCCCCAAGTGCATGAATCTTAAGTGTATACCTCAATGGATGGATTTTTATATTCATATACATTCATATAATGGCCACCTAGATCAGATATAGAAATTTCCAGCACCCAGAAGGCTCCCTTGTGCCCCCTATCAGTCCGTACCTGCTTACTAATCTGAATCTATGGTGAATTTTAAAGGTCAAATAAAGGACTAAAGATATGTCAAGCTTTCTGAGGTACACCTTAGAACTCCAGACTCAAGAGCACTTTTTCTCAGGCCCTTGGATTCCTTACTTAGAAGGTGTGCTCAGCTAAGGATTCTGAGACCCAGTGGCCATTATGCAAACACAGTTTCTTCTGCTGTATTGGTCTTTCTCTATTAGGTGCTTTTTACCTCTTCAAGAGCTTCTTCTTGTGTTGATATTTTAAAATGTTTGTGATAGGAGTAGAAGAGTTAATATATAAGAAACTTAGAACAGTGCACATAGGAGCTGGGCACATAGTACGTCCTAAATAAGTGATAGCTATTATTATGAGATACAGAAGAGACACAAGAAGGCTTTGCCATTATCGTTATGATAATTCCTAGAGCAAGATAAACATAGAAGCTAAATTTGAAAATAAGGGAGGAAAGTGTTTATAGTTGGGTTGATTTGATGTAGTTATCCATCAAATTTGCCTTGAAAGGAAAGATTACAATCTCTCAGAGCTTGCTGACTCCTTTGGACCTAAAGAACATTTAGTACATTTTCTTATTCTGTCATGATTTTACTAATTGAGTGCTTATTATATTTTAGGCATTGTTCTAAGCACCCAGGTATCGGAGTAGACAAAACAAACAAAAATCCCCTGCCCACATGGACCTTACTTTCTAGTGGCATTCCTGCTCTTACTGTTAACACAGGCCCCTGAAGACTTTCTTATTACAAAGAAATTCCATCTTTGTTTTACATCCACTTCCCTCTTGTCTTAGAGCTGAGGGAATCAAGAATCAAGCCAACCTTAGCCTAAATTCTGAGACCAGTGGAAAGGAAAGGCTCAAGGGTCAAGGGTGGAACTCTTGCTAAGCATATATTCCTCTTTAATAAATCACACGGAGGATCAAGGTGCTAATGCCAATGTTGAAGTAAACAGGTCTAGCAAGAACTCCCGCTTGGGTTTTTAAAATCATCTCAGAACTTAAAAAGAACTGAGCCATGTAGTTAATATTTTAGGTTTAGTAATTACACCAGCAATGTCGCTTTCAAGCTCGGTTGTCTGACGGTTCTCTTAGAAATGCTAAGTTGCTTGGGCAAAGGTTTAAGGAGGGTCTATATCTTATTGATTCTTCTTTGGGTAACTCCCAAACTTTTCAATACCAAGATTCCCTCTTCTAAAAAAAATAGTTTCTGATACCCACCCAGGGCCATATTTTGAAAGATTGCGTCTACAAAGCCAGTATAGTTTTTTAAGTAATAAAAATGTCTCCCCATTTAAAAATTAACCAGCCGTCTAATTGGCACATGGAAAACCAGTATCACACTGGTTTACTAAATCTAGTTGAAAGCATAGTGTTTGGGACAGCCTGATCCATTTTAGCACCCCCTACAATTTTCATTACGCCTCATTGAAATGTTTACTATGATTTTACGATATCCTCTGTCCTTTCCCTTTGGCTTGTTTGTATTTTTAAAAAAATATTTATTTATTTATTTAGTTGCGCTGGGTTTTTGTTGCAGCAGGCAGCCTCCTTAGTTGTGGTATGCAAATTCTTAGTTGGGGCACGCATGTGGGATCTAGTTCCCTGACCAGGGATGGAACCTAGGTCCCCTGCATTGGGAGCGCAGCATCTTAACCACTGTGCCACCAGGGAGGTCCTGGTTTGGTTGTACTTTGGTTCTTGGTGTTGGAAAGCAGAATAAATGGAGACAATATCTTGCAGAAAATGCATTTCACGCCCCTTTCAGGTAACCCCTCTAGACCCGAGGTGATTTTCGCGATCCCAGATCCCGCGCACTGAGCCCCGCCCCCATCCTAGCCCCACCCCTCGACTCCCGTCCTCTCGAGTCCTCCAGCGAAGGGGGGCGGTGCTCGCTGCAAACCCACAGTCAGCCGCCAGGGGGAGACAGCGGCTGCAAGAGCCAGGGGTCCCTGTCCAACGGCCAGGCGACGGAAGCGGAAAAGGCGGGACCTGGGGCGCACGTTACGTCAGCACGTGCGAGCGTCAAGGCCGGGTCCCTGGAATAGAGAGTGGGCGCTTCCTGCGCGTGTTGGCTGTGAGGAGGTCGCTGTCGGGTTGTGGAGTTCGACCTCATGGCGGAGATAATTCAGGAACGCATAGAGGATCGACTCCCGGAATTGCAACAGCTGGAGCGCATTGGACTGTTTAGTCGTGCGGAGATTAAGTGAGAGAGCGGAGGAAGAGGAAGGGCTGGGGCGGGTAGAGGGGAGGCTGGGGCGTGTGTGTGGCGGGGTGGCAGGGATAGGGGGCACTTGGGTTGTGTTTATTTTTTCTAATGTTGTAGAAGCCCATTTCCAGATTCTGATGATGCCCAGAATTAATTTCTCATTCATTGCAAGGTGATCAGTCCATTTACCCCTCGAACATACTGACAGCTCTTCGTGGAGGAGGTTTTGAGGCTATAAAGGGGATAAAACCAGGATACCCGCCCGTCAGGAGCTAGCTGCCCTGACACAGTATGGTGGGGGAGACAGACAAGTGAAACATTTTGATCGCAGTGCAGCGTACTGTAAGTTGATCGTAGTAGAGTACTGCCCTAGAGATGTGAACAGAGAGCCGTGGGAGCCCGGGAGGAGTAGATAATTCTAACAAGACTTGAAGATGGGGATCATTTAATTCGATTTTATATTTTACCCCAGGGCTTAGCCAACAACTAGTATATAGTTGTTACTCATTAATTTGTATAATAGTTTTTAATGGTTTACTGTGACTATTTCTTCATTTTACAATGACTGCGAATGTAGTACTGTGGCTATGGGAACCTTAAAGTAAACATTTGTTTATGAAACGCAACATATTGTGGACTCTTTAATAAGAGTGGACTCTGTATTTGGTTCATTCCTTAGCTAAATACAGTGAGTCTTCTCCCATAAGCCCTTTGCAGTAGTGATATAGGTAGAGACAATCTAGGTGTTTGTTTTTTTTTTAAATCTACCTGTTGAAAATTCAGAAATAAGAGGAATTTAGGAAAGAAATTTGATTATTATTAAAACCCAAGTGACTTGAATTTGGAGGAAAAGAGATCTCTACTAATACCACATATAAATAATGTAAAGTACTACTTAACATTATTTACTTTGCTGGTGGGAATGTCCGTGGTCCTGGCAATCGATTGAGATGATTTTCATGAAAGTTTTAAGGTACATCTTCATGCCCTTAAGACCACAGAAGTCCTGAAACTAGTATATTGTAAATCAACTATACTTTCATAATAATAATAAAAAAGAACACAGAGGTAATTATGTAAGAGAATATGGGGACTTCCCTGGTGGTGCAGTGGTTAAGAATCCGCCTGCCAATGCAGGGGATACGGGTTCGAGCCCTGGTCCTGGAAGATCGCACATGCTGCGGAGCAACTAAGCCCATGCGCCACAACTACTGAGCCTGCGCTCTAGAGTCTGTGAGCCACAACTACTGAAGCCCGCGTGCCTAGAGCCCATGCTCCACAACAAGAGAAGCCACCGCAGTGAGAAGCCCCCGCAAGGAAGAGTAGACCCCACTCGCCACAACTAGAGAAAGCCCACAGGCAGCAACAAAGACCCAGTGCAGCCAAAAATAAAAATAAATAAAATAAAAATAATAAATTTATTTAAAAAAAAAGGAATATGTACTTGCTTATGTAGGATAATTATTTGGGAATTATATATTTTGGCAAATAGATGTTTCAAATATATTAAACATAAACTTTAAAAATTCCAAAGTTATTTATTTAACTTCTTGTTTCAAGTGTTACATTTTAAATGGCTTTCTCCTTAGGGCTATCATTAAAAAGGCTTCAGATCTAGAATACAGAATACAGCGAAGAACTCTTTTTAAGGAAGACTTTATCAATTATGTTCAAGTAAGTGAATAATTTTATTACCTTTTAATGCCCTCACAAATTTAAAATCAGTTATAGAATAGTGAGCTTGATGTCAGTTTTCTACAAAATTCTGGAACTGATGATTAGACAGGTAATTTTTGAACAGGAATAGAGGTAATTTGGTATTAGTGTTGCTCCACTAAGGCTTTGGTCCTAGGCAAACTGAACATTGTTTTCTTCTATAGGGTTAGTAGATCAGAGTCTGCCAAAGACCCAGTGTATCAGGATTTCAGCAAGAGGTTTGATCAATTATGTCTTGTGGGGAAACATAAAGGAAAGTGAGTTTGATGATAGCACATGGTTAGGAAGTTAACGCTTATGTGCCTGAGGTCTGTCGATTTATAGAGAGGTAAGGTATGCTGCAAGATTCTTCAGTCCTGTAAATGAATGGAAGATTTGAGTGAAGATAAAATATACATGCTTGGGACTTCCCTGGTCATCCAGTGGTTAAGAATCCACCTACCAATGCAGGGGACGCAGGTTCAATCCCTGGTCTGGGAAGATCCCACATGCCATGGGGCAACTAAGCCCGTGTGCCACAACTACTGAGCCTGCACTCTAGAGCTTGCATGCCGCAACTAGAGAAAGCCCGCGCACAAGCAATGAAGACCCAACGCAGCACCCCCAGAAAAAAAAAAAATATACACACACACACACACATGCTAGATCAGTTTTCAGTGGGGGAGAATAATGTGTTGGATGATAAAATCAGGATTCAGAAAGAATCCAATAATTAGATGTTATAAATCTTATACTTTGGGACTTCCCTGGTGGCGCAGTGGTTAAGAGTCCGCCTGCCAATGCAGGGGACACGGTTCGAGCCCTGGTCCAGGAAGATCCCACATGCCGCGGAGCAACTAAGCCCGTGCTCCACAACTACTGAGCCTGCTCTCTAGAGCCCGTGTGCCACAACTACTGAAGCCTGCGCACCTAGAGCCCGTGCTCCACAACAAGAGAAGCCACCGCAACGACAAGCCCACGCACCGCAACGTAGAGTAGCCCCCGCTCTCTGCAACTAGAGAAAGCCCGCGTGCAGCAACGAAGACCCAACGCAGCCAATAAATAAATAAAATTAAAAACCAAAACAAATAAATCTTATACTTTAACACTAATAAACATTATAAAAGGTTCTAAGTTTAGCTTTTAAAAAAACCTACTGAATGAAAAATATATGAGACCTGGCTAAGAATCTTGTATTTGAAGGGGGTCCTAAGGCTCAGTAGATTGCTATATCAAAATAGATCAAGAAGTATATCATGTCAAAGCATATAATCTAAGTGATTACATGAACAGAAGTAGAGTGTTGGGTAAGTTAGCTGAGCAGAGGAGGTAGCAAACAGTAGGCACTCAGAAGACGTTGGTTTGAAAAAAAGTATTTTGCACTTGTCAGACTATGTCTGGAGCATTGTCAGCTCAGGATGACATTTTAAGAAGGACTTTGAGAGGTTGGTTAGAAGGCAGCCAGGACGTAAACCTTGTTCTGGGAGGAATCATTGAAGGAAATGGAGATGTTTAACCTTAGGGAGACTTAAGAAGTGACAAATAATTTCACTCTTAATATATTTGAAGAGCTATGTGTGGATTAGGTTGATTTGTTTAGTTTTAGAGCACAAATTGAAATAAGTAGATATAAAAACTCACATACACACCTCTCTTACATGTATACCCCCTCTGCCTGCACACAACCATATATATTTGCTATGAGACATAAGTGGCATTTTATATTGAGGTTCTGATTATCCACATTGAAAAAATAAAATTAGATCCCTTCCTCATGCAAAAACAAATTCCTATGGAATTGAGTAGCTAAATGTGGTGGGAAAACTAAATCTACAAAAAATTAAGAATGACTTCAGGTAGGGAAAAGTTTCTTTTTTTTCTAAATTGAAGTATAGTTGAATTACAATGTTGTGTTAGTCTCTGGTGGACAGCAAAGTGATTCAGCTATCCATATGTATTCATATTTTTCATATTCTTTTCTATTATGGGTTATTTCAGGATACTGAATATAGTTCCCTGTGCTACACAGTAGGATCTTGTTGTTTATCTATTTTATATATAGTAGTTTGTATCTGCTAATCCCAAACTCCTAATTTATCCCTTCCCCATCCTGTTTCCCTTTTGGTAACCTGAGTTTGTTTTCTATGTCTGTGGGTCTGTTTCTGTTTCGTTAGTAAGTTCATTTGTGTCATATTTTAGATTCCATGTATAAGTGATATCATATGGTATTTGTCTTTCTCTTTCTGACTTACTTCACTTACTATGATAATCTCTAGGTCCATCCATGTTGCTGCAAATGGCATTATTTTATTCTTTTTTATGGCTGAGTAGTATTCCATCATGTATATATAGCACATCTTCTTTATCCATTCATCTGTTAATGGACATTTAGGTTGCTTCCATGTCTTGGTAAATAGTAAATAGTGCTACTAGGAACACTGGGGTGCATGTATCTTTTCGAATTATAGTTTTCTCTGGATGTATGCCCAGGAGTGAGATTGCTGGATCATATGGCAACTCTGTTTTTAGTTTTTTAAGGAAACTCTATACTGTTTTCCATAGTGGCTGTACCAGTTTACATTCTGGTAGGGAAAAGTTTCCTAAAATGAAGAAGACTGTGAAAGCACAAACCATGAAAGAGAAGATTGATTTGACTATGTTAAAGGTAAAAATTTCTGTGCAAAAAAGACATCATAAATAATGTAAAAAGTTAAGCCACAAAATGAGAGAAAATATTTGCAACATATATAGTCAGAATCTAGAATATGTAAAAAACTACAAATCAAGAAGAAATGACAAACAAGTGGAAAGAAAATGAAAACAACTGGAGAAATAGGTTCATGCAGTTCACAAAGGGGAAACATCAGTCATTGGTAAACTTTTGAAAAGATGTTAGCCTCGTTAGTAATCAGGTAAGTATCGATTAAAACCAGGGTGCAGTACTACTTTATACCCATCATATTAATAAACGTTTTAAAGACTGACAGTATCAGCATATGATTTGTTCCATCACTTTCAAGAGCAATTTGGCAATATCTCATGAAGTTGAAGATACGTGTACTGTGTGACCCAGCAATTTCATTCATTCAGTCATACAGTATATATTGAGTACCTGTTATGTACGTGGCACTGATGGGGTACAACAATAAATTAAGCAGACAGAAATCATGGCCTTGAGGAGCTTACATGTTAGTGGTAAAGTTCCTGGATATATCCACAAGAAGATGTGTGCAAGAATATTAATTACAGCTTTTTGTAATAGAAAAATTGGAAACAAATACGCATCCCCGGAGGAAGGATAGGTAAATTGCATGTTCGTATAATGAAATGCTATACAGCACTTAAAATGAATGGACTTAAATTCCACATGACAGCAGGGATATATCTGAAGTCATAATGTTCAGTAAAAATATGGAGTGATGGGTTCAGTATGATACCATTTGTATAAAGTTTAAAAGCATTCAAGACAGCATTATAATAAAGTTTGAAGTCATGCTTGTGAAAGATAAACAACTGAGTCAAGATCATCATTTCCTCTGGAGAGGGAGAAGAGTGGAATCAGACATGGGGGGCTTTGCCTTTATTTGAAATGTTTTATTTCTAAAAACGTTCTGAAGCAAATATAGTAAAATGTAGGCTTTGACGTAGCTGTGTGGTAGCTGCTTGTGTGTTCTGTATGCTTCAAATATTTCGTAAGACAGTTTTAAAAGGAAGCATGCGGTCTTGTAAGGTTCTGCGCCTTCTGTCTCTAGTAGTCTTCAAGCTTAGAGAGGAATTATATAGTAGTGGCTTTTGGAGAGTCTTAGAGGTTCTCAGTGGTCCTTTGGAGGCGAGGGTAGGGAGAGCCAATTAGGTGCCCTGTTTCAGCTAGTACAACCCTGTTTATCTGCTTTATTTGCTTGTGCGTCAGCTAAAATTTTTGAATGGTTAGTTTCCTAAAAGTTTGAACACGTTGTTGTAGACTAGGAAGTTAGATTGATATTGTAAATCTTAGAAGTCTTAGAGTTTTAGTAACATGCTTTCTTTGTATCTAACATGTTTAGATGCATGCTAATGTATGTATTTTTGAGTTTTGCAGATGCAAGGTGAATTTTTAGTGAATGCTAGACATTTACTGTAAATTAGGTTTCTTGATAGCAAATTATTTTCTGTTTTATGTTCTTGATTTTTATTTACTTTATGATTTTGACTAAACCTCCTCTATATAAAAGGTTATACTTTTTCTTGTTTTCTCTTTTTTTGTATGTTTTTCTTTCATAGTATGAAATCAATCTTTTGGAACTGATCCAGCGAAGACGAGTTGTAAGTAGATGATTTTCTGGAAGTTGGAAAAAAATATAGAATTAAATAGTGTGACTGCAAAGCTAGAACTTGGGTTTGGGAAGTAGCTGGCATTGATAATTGTGGTGGTGTGCTGATAATGATACTTGTAATTATTTGCTTTCTCTACCAGTACTGTTTAAAGATCAACTGGGAATGCTGCTTTGGATTAATGGGATTAAACTGAGGCTTTTTTTTTTTAATGCACCTTTTTAGCGTATTGGGTATTCATTTAAGAAGGATGAGATTGAAAATTCTATTGTACACCGGGTACAA
Organism: Balaenoptera physalus; assembly: GCF_965194825.1. NCBI lineage: Eukaryota > Metazoa > Chordata > Mammalia > Artiodactyla > Balaenopteridae > Balaenoptera > Balaenoptera physalus. The sequence goes on from NC_138901.1 coordinate 47,045,290, forward strand.
GGTGTCTTCCGACGTGCGTCAGCCAAGTGGAAAGTAAGTGTTCAGAGTGCCCTTAGCTGTAAGGGATGTGAAGGTGTGTATTATACGTATTATGAATATGGATATTCAAACGTGTGGTTGTGGATTCTTATCTTGGGTATCTCAATACTTATTCTAATGATAACATCATGACTTGAGGCCACTTATCAAACCGTTAAGAAAATTGATCGCATTACCTTAGTCTGTGAGGATGATGCTGAAAACAGTGGATTTGATTCATATTTAAGGATCAGAAACTTGTCTGGGATTTGGATTTGTCTCTAAATAAAGTACCCCGAGCTGGGGTACTTGGAGGTGGAAGATAAGGTTAGAGTAGGCGCAGCACCTCAGTAACTTTGTTTTCTTCAAGTTTGGTTCTGGGACCGGGATATATTATATGGGAAGTACTTTGGATTCTTGGGAATGACAAATTTTAGTTTGCTGCCTCTGATTGAGACCATTTCAGAAGTGCATTGAACAAATTGGATAGATGACAAATTTTGTCTTAGATCATAGTAGGTGGGAGTGGGGGGACGGAACAGGTTGTCATGGTTAAGAGATCTAAGGCTTGGGTAAGGAACAGCCTAATAGGCTGAGGGATGTGGCACATTGGATTTTCTGAAATCTGCCTCTGTTGCAAACAAAATTAATGAATGCAAAGGTGTATTGTATATAAAATTCAAATTCAGGCAACTTACTCCATTGCTTTTCTTGCAGGATGATGTTCAACTTTGGCTGTCTTATGTAGTCTTTTGTAAGAAGTGGGTGAGTATTGGGCAGCCCTATCTTGGTTCCTCTTTCCCGCTTTTGGTTAGTCTGCATTTTAAACCTCATTCTTGACTACTGAACTCCATGTTTTCTCCAAAGGTGTGTAAGGTTAACAAATGGGAAAAGAACCCAAGAAGGCTGAACCTCAGTGTAACAACATTTGCATATTTGAATGACTATATAAATGGCTTCCATATCAGCTGAAAAGAAAAGGGTCTTTATGCATATATGTTCAGTAAAGTTGAAAACATTTTTTAGATATTTAAAACGTTTATGTTAAGTGGTTTAGGTAGAAGAGAACCCTGAGTGAATCTGTATTTGTTTATATGTCCTTAGCAATAGCAGATGTCGCCTCATTGGGGTTCACAGTTGGTGAGGGTACAGTGCAGATCACTTAGAGTTTAATAGCAATGACTTTGCTGTGCAGGAAGTAGAATTTTTCTTCTTTTACAGGCTACCAAAGTTCAACTTAGCAAGGTATTCTCTGCCATGTTGGCCATTCATTCGAACAAGCCAGGTATGGTGAAATCCTTGTCAGTTCCTTTTCTACCTTTTTTGTAGACTCAAGCCATTTTGGAATTTATTTTGCTTGATAAACCTAAGAGAATTATTTTGAGAACTTGAGCATATGAACTTGGCCTCGGCAGTTTTTATTCCTGAATAGCTGCCTCTTAGTTCATCCCTGCTACTGTGAACTAGTTACTGTGCCAGCTATTGTATCTGTGAGCGAGAAGGACTAAGTTTCTTTCTAGCTGATGGTGAAAGAAACTCTTCAGTTCTTTGAGGGGAATTCTGTTTGGAGGCAGTCAAATCTGAGGATTTCAGAAACATAAAGGGGAAAATATTAATACAGATTTTACAAGAGCGATTAGCACAGAGTAGGTACTCAAGTTTTATAAGAGAAAGACTTCTCTTGTGAACACTGTGTAAGCAGTACGATATTTTATAGTGAAGGTGCTTCAGTGTCTGTTCTGGAGTATTCGGTTTACAGCACACAAGACTCAAAATCGGCTACATTTGGCACCGGTTGATTCCGAAGGATACAACAAGACAACGTTATTACTGTCAGCCATTCGGAGGCTTGTCTTTGGTGGGAGGGCATGAGAGCACGGGAGTGGGCAGAGGAGCCACACTGGCGTAGAGAACCCCTGGTTGGGTGCAGCTTCCAGGTATTATATCTGCGAACTCTGCTCAGTTTCAGGAGTCACATGCTCAAGAAAGCCCAGAGCAGTGGCTGTCTACCATTCATAGCCCTCCTCGTCCAGACACAGTTACAAACCGTGGGTCATTTTTACCAAAAGCACTCTTGCCTGGTAATAGGTGATCTTTTTTTTTTTTTAACATCTTTATTGGAGTTTATTAAATTAACCTTGAGGTAACATTCTAGCTATCTCCCTAGAAACTTCATAAAGGTCAGCGATTACCAGACACAGAGAATGGACCTGAGGACACGGGGAGGGAGAAGGGTAAGCTGGGACGAAGTGAGAGAGTGGCATGGACACATATACACTACTAAATATAAAATAGATAGCTAGTGGGAAGCAGCCGCATAGCACAGGGAGATCAGGGAGATCGGTGTTTTGTGACCACCTAGAGGGGTGGGATAGGGAGGGTGGGAGGGAGACGCAAGAGGGAGGAGATATGGAGATATATGTATATGTATAACTGATTCACTTTGTTATACAGCAGAAACTAACACACCATTATAAAACATGGTACAATTTTTTCCAGCGTTTTAAGACATTAAAAATTTGTATGTAAAAAAAAAAAAAAATTGTAGGTGAGTTAATGATGATGTTGACCTTAGATCTGATGGAATATAGTAACGGGCACATAAGTACGCACAAATGTTAACATTTACAGATTTGGTTTAGAACACTCTAAATTTTAGATAAAGCAACAATACTTTACAGATAACCATTAGAAATTCCCTATCTCCATCCCCTTCCTCTTTTGGTAAGATTTAAAAAAAAAGATCTTTGGGTATCAAAATTGGAGCATTGGTCTTTTCATACCTGACTTGATTACTTTATTGAAATGAAGTCTGATGTTTTTCACTTACAGCCTTGTGGATTATGGCGGCCAAATGGGAAATGGAAGATCGCTTGTCTTCAGAAAGTGCAAGACAACTATTTCTTCGGGCTCTGCGCTTTCATCCAGAGTGCCCAAAACTTTATCAAGAGGTGAGTGTGTGAACATAAGATGAGAGAGTCATGTCTTAGTTTGGTCCTCTGGAGACGTATATACTTTATTAAGTTAAAAAGGCTTCGATTTATGGAGACTAGGAATAAGTAGGGGAGCTGCTGGGGAAAGGGGGTCACAAGGGTATTTCTTGGCCAGTAGTAGGTGTTGACTTTGCTCATCTTCCAGGTGTTTAGTGAGAGATTGGAACTCCTACCTGTCCATTACCATGGGGAGGGATAGGGAACTGGACCCTACCTTTCTTTACTTGAGGGTCAGGGTTCAGCCATCTTTATATCTTTGTATGTATGTATGTATGTATTCATTCATTCATTTATTCCCCTCCCCTTCTCCTGCTCTCCCCTCCCATCCCCTTCCTGCTTCTTTTGGCTTCCCTTGCTGTTTTTCCCACTTTCTTCTCATTCTCTTCATCTAGTTTTCTTGAGATAGATATTTCCTTCCCCTCCTGGTGGACTTACTCCCTCTTAGAGGGGTGCACTAGAACAATGAATGATAGCCAGACTTAATTTTTTAAAAAACCAGCAAATGCTAGAAATGGCATATTATCACATATAATAATATGCAATATTACATATGCAATAATTTATTATTACATGGTACATATTATATATTAAATATTATTACATAGTACATATTATGTAATAATATTACATTTATTACATCATGTAATATTGTACATATTATGTATATTAATATGTAATATTATGTATGTGATATGTAATAATATATAATATGTACTATGTAATAATATGTAATATTACACATGTAATATTACATATTATGTAATATTACATATCATAATATTACAGATTACATATTATGTAATATTACACATTACATATCACGTAATATTACACATTACATATCATATAATATTACACATTACATATTATGTAATATGTAATAATATGTAGTATTAATAATGACATATTATTCAATAACATATTATTGAAACTGCACCCTTTTCTGAGGTGTCTGTCAGAATAAGGGAGAAACTACTGTTGAGCCGTCAAAGGAAAATTAAGCCCTATGTGATGAGGGGGACCCTCATTAAGACCCCTATGTGTGATGGGTCTTAAAGCTAATAGGTTTTGTAGCTGTCTCAACTGTATTTTGGTTTTGTAGTAATTTAATGTTTTATATTATAGTCTTGTGTCCTTTCTCTTCATATTCTGTTAGACAGTTCTTTGTGGCCTTTATTATTTTTATTGAGAAACTATTATAAGAATCAGTCATCCCTGCTATTAGAGTGCTATTGTATGGTGTTATTGTTTATGTTTTTTGGAGGCTTTCACAATTGCCTAGACTTGTATTTTCCAAAATGGAAATAGAGTTTTTGCTTATTCTTATCAAAAGTAAATAGAATTTATTTATTATAAATGGTTCAGAGAAAGCAGTTTTATGAAAAAAGTAACAGAAAAAGTACTCATAATTTTATCTCCCATACTTTTATGCATATTACAGATATTTAAAACAGGCTTTATTCTGAAAAGTGGGATTCTACAACACATTTTTGTGTTCTATATTTTTAACTAATACATCACGAATATAGTCCCATGTTAGTATATATTAATTTATATTAGTGGTATTCGAACTTTTTGGTCTTAGGACCCCTTTACAATCTTAAATTACCGAAATCCCCAAGGATCTTTTATTATATGGGTTATCTGTTAATTTTTATTTGAAAACTAAATATTTAATTGAAATTTAATTTAATTGAAAATTAAAACCAAGAAATCTAAAAATATTCACTTAAAAATAATAAACCCTGGGGCTTCCCTGGTGGCACAGTGGTTGAGAATCTGCCTGCCAATGCAGGGGACACGGGTTTGAGCCCTGGTCTGGGAAGATCCCACATGCCGCGGAGCAACTAGGCCCGTGAGCCACAATTACTGAGCCTGCGCGTCTGGAGCCTGTGCTCTGCAACAAGAGAGGCCGCGATAGTGAGAGGCCCACGCACCACGATGAAGAGTGGCCCCCACTTGCCGCAATTAGAGAAAGCCCTCGCATGGAAATGAAGACCCAACACAGCCATAAATAAAATAAATAAAATAAAATAAAAAATAAAAATAAAAATAAACCCATTACATGTCAATATAGGTTACTTATTTTTAAGTGAAGAAAACTCTTCTAAAACAAAGTTTAAAGAGAAGAATGGCCTTATTTTACATATTTGCTAATCTTCTGAATATCTGACTGAATAGAAGACAGCTATATTCTCGTCTCTACTTTTGCATTCAGTGTGGGTGATAGCACCCATCATATAGCCTCTGAAAAACCTTAAATTCTTGACAGAATAAGAGTGAAAAAGGCAAATAACATGTTATATTATTATGAAAATAGTTTTAACCTTGTAGACCTCCTGAAAGGGTTTTGGGAATCTCCAGGTATCTCCAAGTCACATTTTGAGATATACATTATCTGTTCTGATAGTTGCATTTGTTAAAAAACATAAAGATTGTTTTTTATTTTATACTCTAAAAGTAATATGTACTTTGTAGAAAATCTTGGGGAAAAAAGTCAGAAAAGCACAGAAAAGGAAAAAGTATGACTGAGGACAAATACTATTAACATTTCTTCATAGGCTTTTTTCCTGTGCACATTTTTCACATAATGGTAATTGTGTTATATGCAAAATTTTATAGCCAGCTTTAAAAACAAAGTAGAATATCACTAGAATTGTGGTGCACCATTACTAAATTATTGTAACTATTTTATGGCTGCATCACCAGTCTGCTTCTTTTATAATATATTTCACTTTCCCTACTTTTAGACACTTAGATTGTCTGCATTATTTGCTCTTATACCCTTGTGTATGAAACTTCTAGGTATTTAGGATTATTTCCTTATCGATTTCTGGAAGCAGAATTTTTGGGTTAATGAGTATAAACATTGTTTTAAAACTTGTCATTTTAATATGTCTTGTAACATAGAATTCAAAGTATTAAAAATTCTGGACAAATCCAACTTTGTATTATGTGTTAACCATATGTTTGTATAGAAACATTCGGGAGAGGGAATTCCCTGGTCGTCACAGTGGGGGCCCGGCTTCGATCCCTGGTCGGGGAACTAAGATCCTGCAAGACGCGTGGCGTGGCCAAAAAAAAAAAAAAAAAAAAAAAAAAAAAAATCCATGCCTTGTCAATGTCAGCTAGTTTCATAACAAGATAGATTATAACACTCCCTCCACACTTCCCCAGATCTGATATTTATGAGTAAAAAGAGGCACGTTATATATTTCTAATTAAAAATTTATCTCCAAGGGTTTTCAGTTCATTATTTCCCTTCTGTGTTAGTATTTTAGGATGGAGCTGATGCATGCTGAGAAATTGAGGAAGGAAAAGCAAGAGTTTGAAAAAGCCAAGATGGATGTGGTAAGATCCTAATGTATTGTCACTTGTTAACAAGATATAGTGTTTTGAACCTGCTTAGGAGTAACAGAAAATCTTTAGGAGCACTGTTCGTGACTTGCCGGTCTGCCCGTGGCTGGCGGGTTCCATTCCAGTGCCACAGCAGTTCCAGCACCACGCGACTGACTGCCTCGTGGCTCTTGGTTTCAGGTCTTGGAGACAAAGTGGGAATAAAGAAGAAAATCTTTAGAATGTATTTTTCTTTCCAACTTAATATTTTGAAACTTTTAAATGTCTTGCATTGATTTAATTAAAATGGGCTTAGTAATAAAAATGGAATTTTGTGCTTTAAAAATAGACATTTGGACTAATTGGAGTGGTCCTTGAAATTATTACTGATGGAATGGCCAAATACTGTTCTTTATGATCTCATTAAATGATATGTTAATGGGTCGAAGGAGCTCAAGAAAGGTTGTGAAACGTGTGATTCCTAGCCTTCTTTCTTTTCCTTTTTATGTAATTTTTTACGTGACAGAGTAAGTTTAAAGAAACAAGTTTGAGAATGTTAGAGCTGAAAAAGGAACTTCACTATCACCTGTTATTGTGATTACCAGCTCTGAACTTTTTTATCCAAATAAAATCTTACACAGAAGGGTAAACATGGCATGTAAAACCTGACCTATTCTGGTCTAGGTAGAGAGTGACGCCTTAAGCCGTGTAATCTTGCTACAACTCCAGGAGCCTGAGAATACAGTTGGAAGATCAGTGATCTTATTCAAGCTGTACATTTTACAAGTGAGGGAACTGGCCCAGAGAGAGATGTGATTTGCCAGAGGTCATGTGGCACAGGTAGTCTAGGATTGTTAATTTTCCTTCTAGCGCTATTTTTGCTTACTGGCATTACCTGTTCAGATGTTTAATATCATACTCTTTAGGGGAATCTCGAGTATGCTGAAGAAATCCTTATGGGCGAGTTGGCAAGGATCATCTACAAAAATTCTGTAAACATAATTAAAAGTAGGTATCCTTTGAAAATTTATTTATGGTGGGAAAGTGAAACATTCAATTTATAATGAGGAACCTTTAGCCTATTTTGAAAATTTCTGTTAGAATGTGTATAAAACTCTGATTGTAGGAAATAGTGTCCTGATTCTTTCAGAAAAGGCTTATTTCCCCTTAGATTATAACTGAACATTTAAGTAAGTTTTTGAATACTTAAATCATGTGGGGAGTTGAAAAGAATAAATGATTTAGTACATTCTTTTGTGTCCTAAAGATGCTTAGAATAAAGTCCTTAATGAATACTCAAATATTAATAATGACTTTGCTTGTGTAGTGGGTGATTTTTTTGTTTTATCTTACTTCCCACTTTATAAGAAAACCAAAACTAACTCCAGTACTTTAAGAAAGTGCTCCTTTAGAGTCTTACTCCCCTCACCCGCTTTTTAAATTTTAGGTGCAGAATTTCATGTGTCACTGCTTTCAATTGCACAGCTATTCGACTTTGCCAAAGATCTGCAAAGAGAAATTTATGATGAGTAAGTAAAATAGTGGAAAAGTGAATATGTCTGTTTTGATCTTGTGGTAAGGGTTTGAAGTTGGATATTTAGAAAGGGGGAAAGAAGATACCATACAAAATCCTTGGAAGAAAGCTGTTTTAGGACTATTGTATAGTATTTTATGTATACATAAAAAATGTATTTTTGGAGAAGTTGTTTGACTCACTTACTGGCTTCCCTTGGGAAATAGTTTGCCTTTGTTCAATAAGAAATATGTTCTATAGCTTATATAAAAATCTGTATTCCTGCTTTCCTGGCATGTCTTTTGTCCTTAAGATGAGAGTTGTACTCATGAATGTTTATAGTTGAGTGCTGCAGGTTATCAGACATTATTCTTTTTTTAAATATATTTATCTAATTTATTTATTTTTAACTGCATTGGGTCTTCGTTGCTGCACGTGGGCTTTCTCTAGTTGTGGCGAGCAGGGGCTACTCTTCGTTGCGGTGCACGGGCTTCTCACTGCAGTGGCTTCTCTTGTTGTGGAGCACGGGCTCTAGGCGCGTGGGCTTCAGTAATTGTGGCACGTGGGCTCAGTAGTTGTGGCTTGTGGGCTCTAGAGCACAGGCTCAGTAGTTGTGGCGCACGGGCTTAGTTGCTCTGTGGCATGTGGGATCTTCCGGGACCAGGGCTCGAACCCGTGTCCCCTGCATTGGCAGGCGGATTCTTAACCACTGCGCCACCAGGGAAGCCCCAGACATTATTCTTTTAATGTCTGGTTATATGGTTGAAGAATTATTTGCAGCCTACCTTGTGGGTACTTCACCCTTAATAGGACTCTTACTTTCATACGAGATAAGAGAGAACTCGGATCAGTTTGCTCTGTGGATACCTTTAGGGTTTTGGTACATGAGTAGGCTCCTTCTATTAGAGAAAATCAAGAGTCTAGATATGGTAAGGTTTTCTTGGGCTCGAGAACCAGGTATCTTGTCACACATACCTGCTGGTTTGACTTTGAGAGCTAACCTACAAGTTAACATTTGTGAATGATGTCTGAAACAATCTGAAACTAACAAGTGTGTGGCAGCTCTGATCTATTGACAACATTTACATAGTGAGGGTGAAGACCTCTGGGGAGCCTGTCGGGAAATGACTCTTTTGGTGCTGGAATTGTTAAAGGGGTGTCCTGGGTACATTTTGAGAGCATTGGGACTGTCTCTCTGTTTGATGTTCTGGGTTAGTCTTGTCTCTCTGTTGGATGTTCTGAGTTAGTCTTATGTCCTAGGTTGATGTCAGTATTTTTCAGCCTTCAGGCTCTGCATACAGACGACCCCCTCACTTGGGATTATGTGGCCCGGCGAGAATTAGAGATCGAGTCACAGCCAGGAGAAGAGCCGCCCACAGCGAAACAAACCAAAGTGGCAGAGGTGGGCCGCCGGGAGGAGAGGTGCTGCGCCGTGTATGAAGAGGCGGTGAAGACGCTGCGTACAGGTGAGCTTCTCCAGGCCCTGTGTGCTGAGGAGTAACGGTGTTCCTGCATGGGAACCTGAAGCTCCGTTCCCATGACCAGAATCCACTTCTGGAACCTCTCTGTGGTAGTTTACAGTGTGCCTGGCTTTCCAACTTGTTCTTTCTCTTTTATGACCTTCCTCGATAGCTGTGGCATTTGTTCATTTATTTGGGGAAATAAATGATACTTAGGATGTGATCATTCAGAAGGTTGTTTCATTATCATTACTTAATTATCTTCTGTTATAGATTTACTTTATAATTTTGTAATATTGGAAAATAAAGGTAAAGGGTGCATGACATGGATAAGACTTTTAATTTTTGTATTTATGTCACTACTCAGTTGTTGGCCCTCAGTAGTTGAGATGTTTGATAGGCTGTAATCAGAATAACTTATATTTTTCACCAGACTAGTTTAAACTCTTCCTCAGAGGAGTTTTCCCTTCAAAGAAAAGATGTACGATGACTGTTAAACTAAAAGAATTGCTGGTCTGATCAACATAATCTCTCTGATTTTTCCAGAGGCCATGTGCAAGTGTTACATCAACTTTTGCATGGAAAGGTTTGCTAAGAAGACAAGCAGTCGGCTCCTCAGAGAGAAGGTATTGACTTTGTTACGTGGTTACAGTGGCTGACTAGAAAGTGTCTTCTGAAAGAGGAACATAGGCACAGGTTTTTGGGGTCTGAGACAGCTTCCAAGAACTTGTTGCATAACCACTCTTTGTCCTGTGAGTGACCTGTCATTCTGAAGGTCTGAGTCTGCTTTGCCCTAGTTCTGGCCACCAGGTAAGGAGGTCCTCTCTTACTGGGCTGTGCTTGGTGCCACTGCCCAGATCATTTAATCATAAGTGAAACCACCTCTGTCCCTTCTTTCAATTCTCAGAAAGGTGTAAAACGGCTTTCGTTCCTGTCAGAGGCCAAAGACCCCTGCTGGGAGTTTTGTGATGAACTGAGAGATTTTTTTCTGATTTCAGAGGCTGGAAAGAACCATGGTTGCATTCAGGAAGGCACATGATCTCAAACTTCTACCAGAATTCCAGTACAAGCAGTGGGTAAGGACCTGGACACATTCAGTGTCAATTACATGTACTTAATTCTGGTTGGTTCAGGCTGGTGTCATGTGTTTTAATATATATAGTTTTATGACTAAGCACATTTGGAAGATTGGCATGGTAGATGTAGAGAGTGTTTATTATTCGGCTGTCAGTATTTAGTGTGTGCCAGAAATGAAATCTGTACCAGTAGAGGGAGGAATATTGTAATATATAGTGGAAAACACTCAGAACAGAGTCACAACTGGGTGTATTTTGTTTGTCCATCCATTCATGTTTTCCTGAACCTATGCTTGTCTCAGATTAACCGTTGGTACAATAAAGACAAATTAGATGTGTTCAGTGTTTTAGAAGCTGACATTCTAGTAAGAGGCATATTAACCCATCCTTATACTCTGAAGTGGGTAAGGATTATTATATAGAGACCAGAATAATGTAGTGTGGGAATACACAGGTCTAGACTGGGTTTTGCGACTTAATAGGTAGGTGATGGGCAAACCACTTAACCCTTCTGAGTTGGTTTACTTGATTTTAGAATAATGATAGTGATCCTTGTTTTTGCCACCTCACAAAGTTGTTGAGAGCATGCCATGAGATGGTGAATGTGTTAATGTATTTAAATACTTTCTTAGTGGAAAAAAAAGGACAAAAATCTTTATATTTATTGAATGCCTTTTATTTGTATAACTCTTAACCTCTTTTGATTTATATAATTTACACAATTTTTATGTAATTGCAATTAATTTCTTGCTATTTTGTATTGTGTGGTACTGTTTTTACATTAACATTTTTTCTATACTTTTTTACGTAGATCGACATAAACTATTGATATATATATTAGTAGCGTATTGTATTGTACCACGACTGGGTACCCTTCTTCCACTATGGAATCTATCTGTGAAAACTCCCAGGCCTGGATGAGTTCAGCCGCTCTGTTGGAGCTACTGAATGCTGCTGGCAGGACAGTCCGTCCCACCCTGTAAATTCAGCTGGGCGTGGCTTGGAGTGCCTTGGCAGTCCTGCTCTCTTTCCATTATTAGTTTCTTTTGGCATTCTGAACTTGGATTTCCTTTCGGATCCAAGCTTTCTAGCGTCTTCAGCTTCTTGCACATGCTGGTGGGAGAGTCCTCTCTTTTCCTGGGGATCTCTGCTTTCACCTAATGCCTGTTCTTCCTTAAGTCTTAGCATAGATGGGGCTTCCTTTCGGGGAGTCCTTTCTCATCACTGCCAAAGACTCTGTTGTGTGCTTCTGCTTTGTACTCTGTAGCATATGATTCTTTTTCTGTGATGGTACGTATCAGACTCTCTGCTACTAAATTGGAGGCGCTGTGGGCAGTAGGGAATGCACCTGACCTCCTCATTATTGAATCTAGACTGTATAGCATGCAGTTAACATGCTTGCTGAATGAATGCATTATATACTGCCATTTACTTGCTTTTTCACAGTTTTGTAGAATTGGATTGGTTTTAGGTTTTTCTTTCCCTGTTACAGTAGTGTGGACGGAAGCATTTTTTTTTTTTTAATAAATTTATTTATTTATTTATATTTATTTATGGCTGTGTTGGGTCTTAGTTTCCATGCGAGGGCTTTCTCCAGTTGCAGCGAGCGGGGGCCACTCTTCATCGCGGTGCACGGGCCTCTCACCGTCGCGGCCTCTCCCATTGCGGAGCGCAGGCTCCAGATGCGCAGGCTCAGTAGTTGTGGCTCACGGGCTTAGTGGCTCCGCGGCATGTGGGATCTTCCCAGACCAGGGCTCGAACCCGTGTCCCCCGCATTGGCAGGCAGACTCTCAACCACTGCGCCACCAGGGAAGCCCCGACGGAAGCATTTTTAAACAGATATTTCCTCCTGTTCATTTATTTGTTGGGTCATATTTGTTAAAGTAAAATTCCCAAGTTTGTGGCATGAACAGTCATGACTCTTTTCAGAAAAATGGGTACCCATTATTTAGTTTATAATGTGCCCAACTCTGTTTGAATGAATAAACTTGTTTCTTTACCATCCCACAAATACTGGTGGTGGATGTGGGTTTTATTATAGTGAACTATTTTATTAAAAATATAACTTTCAACCTAAATTATTTAGGCCGTCTGCTTTTCACCTATGTTTTTTTGATAGCCCTTGGGGATAGGAGCAGGGAATGGAGGAGAAATTCCAAGTTTTTTACTTTGTGCCTGTTTGGCCGCCATGGTGAAAGGTTTAGTAGAAAGGCTGTTGTATCTATTGCCTCGCATGAGGTCTTTATTTGTCCTCATTTCCATAGATAATGTAGCTCTCAGTAGATACTTTTCCAATGACCCTTTGTCTTATCCAGAGCGAGTTGTTGCTGCGCCATGACTTCCTCACGGAAGCTCTGGAGGTGGCAGGAGCCGGGATGGAATTGTTCCCAGGCTCCGTGATGATGTGGCAGGTGAAGCTGCAGGTGCTGATTGCCTCAAAGAGCCCTGACGTAGCCATGCTTTTTGAAGAAGCCTTTGTGCACCTGAAACCCCAGGTCTGTGAGTTGTGTCTTTTGTATTTCATTCTGTTTGGGAAACCTTTTAAGACTGCAGCCAAAGCTCATTTGGAGTAGACTTGTCTGAGGAAAGCTGGCCCCAGAGTGCATTTGTGGTGATGGTTCAGGGATCATGGGTGGAAGAATTACTTCCATTTACCAGCCTATTTCTAATTCATTATTTGAAAGTCGACTAAATTATGTAAACTTTTCTATTCCTGTTTATATATCTTATAAGTGAGAAATACTAATAGAATATTATTTCTAAACTTTAAAGTTTAAAAGACTAAACCTTAAAGCTTTGCAGTGAATTTTTTATACTAGTAGGAAAAAGATATTCCAGGAGTTAAAATAGGGGGAAAAAAAATCATAGTTATTTTACCGCTCGTTTGTATGTGCTGCTGGGACACGAGCAAAGGCTAGATAGTTCAGCCTAGACTAGTTAGCACTTGTGTTGTGGTCCTACACAGCAGAGACGTGACCTGGGTAGCTTGGGTCTGACTAGTTTTGGGTTGTTAAGTGCTTAACTTACTGATAATTGATGATAATAACTTTAGGCAGTATTCCCCAACAGTGGGGAAGTAGAATTAACAGGAGAGTATTGCTTTGGGCAACGGGGTCCGAAGGCTGTCTGTGTTCTGGTGTACCATTCCTGCCAAGCACTGAGAGTTCTGTACAGTGGGGCAGACTGGGAATGACTCTGTATTGCATATATTGATTATCTCAGGAGGAACCTGTCTTTATAATGACTAGTTTTCACAGCATAGTGCTAAGATGTCATTTTCTAACTTTTTTTTTTTTTTAACTTGTGAGCAGATTTGTCTGCCATTGTGGATTTCTTGGGCAGAGTGGAGTGAAGGTGCCAAAAGCCAAGAAGACACTGAAGCAATCTTTAAGGTACAGGCCCCCTGTTGTAAGTCTTGTGTGTGGGGAATGAGCAGATAGCCCTGCTAGTTGGCTAGCTTTCAAAGGGTTATTTCTAAAGCAGGTGCTCCTTTTAAAGCACTGTTCATTGCATGGCCTGGGATGGTTTTGGGAAAATTTGTTTTGATATGTAGACATTTCCTCATGTAGCTTGTTTCTCTTTTCTTTTAAATTTTAGAAAGCTGTCTTAGCTGTCACGGGTGGCGACTCAGTCACTCTGAAGGATAAGTACCTGGATTGGGCTTATCGAAGTGGTGGCTACAAAAAGGCCAGAGCTGTGTTTAAAAGGTACTCGCAGACATGCATGGCTGTTATGAGTCTCTCAACCCCATTCTCAGCCCCTCGTACCCAGATTATATGAATCACAAATAGATGGAGGAATAAATCCAAGAGCTGTTTAGTTCATACCCATTGTGGAAAGTTTAAAAAAAAGAGAGAGCGGTAACTAATAATTCATTGTAATCCTATCATCAAGAGAAAAACCGTCCTAGTGTATCATTTTAAAATTTGTTTTTCACATGTCTGAGATTATGCTATAATCGCACGTGGTGTACCACTTTTATTGATGAACATTAGACTGGCCTTTTTCCTACGAGTTACAATTCTTCATAAATAACATTTATTGAAAACAGCTATATGATATACCACCCTGTGGACATGCCATGATTTATTTGGCCACAGTAACTGCTTTGAGGAACCTTTGTGCACAAATATTATTTGTCCATGTTGGAAATTATTTTCTTAGAATATATTCTTAGAAATGGAGTTCTTGGTCTCCTTCAAAAAGACCCTGAGATGAAGGAGAGGGAACTTAAAACCCTGAGAGTGAGAAAGAAGAGAACAGGAAGAGAACTGGGTAGGTGTTTGGTGGTGGTGAAGAGTAAAGGCACTGGAGATTGAAAATGGTGAGTGACTGGTGGCCAGGTCCAGTCGCCATGCTGAACTGCAGCCAGGACTTTATCCAACTACGTGTGGCGGAGGCACTGGCGCAGGTGTTTATATTCATGCGATGTAAGAGGCTTTCGTCACTGTGGAAGATAACGGTTCCCCCTGTTCCTTTTTAGTTTGCAGGAAAGCCGTCCATTTTCAGTTGATTTTTTCAGGAAGATGATCCAATTTGAAAAGGAGCAAGTAAGTGTCCTGTCTATGCATTTTTTGTCTGGGAAAGTGGATTAGTGCTAACTAATCTATGGCAGCATTTTGTTATTTAAAAAGCTCTCGTTATAATACAGTATAATTTCTGGTCCCTTCCTCCAACCCCTTTTTCATAGATGTGGTTTTAGGAATGGTAATCAAGCAAAGAATAAAAGGTACATGTCTGGAAACTAGACAACTCAGATGTCACCTCTTACAGGAAGTCCTCCCTGCCAGGCTGTGTGAGATGCTGCTTTTCTGCCTCCAGTGCCCTGTTTGTCTCTTGTTTTGGGTTGTGAGGTAGAGAGTAGGCACTCGTGACTGTTTCTGGTGTTTTTAACTGAACTTGTGAATGAGAAAAAATACAGGAAAGTGTCAGTTAAAAAAAATTATACATGAAAGTCCAAATACATCTGTAATCCCCTTGCAATAACACAACCGATCATATTTATTTTTATTTTTGTTGTTTTCTTTAATCCTTATTTATATACATATGCACAGTTTTGTGATGTTTTATTTCTGACTTACGTGACATGTGGAGGTTCTCACTTTTTTTTCCTTAACATCATTTTGTAAACACATTCCTGTGTTTTTACCTGGCATCATTTTTAATGGTTGTTGTATTATTCTTAAACCTGTAGTTTTCTTAACCATTCTATACGTTTAGGTTGTTTCTAGATTTTTGATATTGAAAACAGTGCTGCAAGCATTTTGCTTATATGGTTTTTTTTTTTCCTTCTCTTTTGAGGACTCGAGATACTGGCTTTTTTTTTATATATATAAGTTTATTTATTTATTAATTATTTATTTTGGCTTCATTGGGTCTTCGTTGCTTTGCACGGGCTTTCTCTAGTTGCAGTGAGCGGGGACTACTCTTCATTGCAGTGTGTGGGCTTCTCATTGCGGTGGCTTCTCTTGTTGCAGAGCACGGGCTCTAGGCACGCGGGCTTCAGTAATTGTGGCACGCGAGCTCATTAGTTGTGGCTCACGGGCTCTAGAGCGCAGGCTCAGTAGTTGTGGCGCACGGGCTTAGTTGCTCTGCGGCATGTGGGATCTTCCGGGACCAGGGCTCCAACCCGTGTCCCCTGCACTGGCAGGCGGATTCTTAAACACTAGACCACCAGGGAAGTCCCTATACTGGCTTTTTAAATGGTTCTGTACACATTGCCAGATAGTTCTCTAAAAGTTATACTTATTTATAGTGATAATCACCATATATATATCTATATATCAGTATACCTGTTTCCTCCATACCTTCTCCAAGTGTTCAGTTTCGCCTTCTCTCTTTTATTTTGGTATTTTGATTGGTGTTTATTTTTTTATTATTTTACTTTTTTTATTTGCCACACTGCACGGCATGCAGAACTTCCTCGACCAGGGATTGAACCCATGTCCCCTGCAGTGGGAGCGTGGAGTCTTAACCACTGGACCACCAGTGAAGTCCAGGGATTGGTGTTTATTTTTATTTGAAAAATTGACAATTAAAAATTAATTGAAAAATTAACAATGAGGTTGAACTCTTATTTTCATAGGTTTGACCATTGTGTGGGTCAGTGATCTGTTCTTGTCTTACAGTATAAGACTTAGTCTAGCATAATAATTCATAGCCAGGCTTTGGATTAATAACACAATGGTTATGTGCCTTGGGCAGGTCACTTAATTCTAAGCTTCGACATCCTTATCTGTAAAGGAAGTCGGAATACCTGTTTCAGGGGTGTGAGGGTTACAAGGCCAAATGGGAGACTGGATGGAAAGGACTTTGCACAGTTCCATGCACGCTATGAGCCCTTCGCAAAGTGTGATTCTGTTTTTCATGCATATGTAAGATGTGAGGTTAAACTGGCTTTTTATAAAAATAGTACTGTCTCAGCGAAGAGAAATTAGAATGAGGAAATAGTTATTTGACTACACAAAAAGATTTTTAAACTGAAGATGTTAATTAATCTGCTTTGAAAATGAAACAAGGAGAATACGTGTAAATGGAAGTACAGGTGAAGAATTAACATTCATTGATGGTAAAGTTAGCACTGCCTACTCTGCTTGGTGCGTAATTCATCAGCATTCTAATTGAATCCTTGTAGTTGTCCTAAGAGATATTATTGTCCTCGTTTTATGGGTGAGGAAACTTCAAGGTCTGTCTGATGGGTTCAAAAAACTTCCTGAAGTTCATATAAGTAGTATTTATATATATTTTGCCTTGATATAATAAGTTTTAAGGTGGGTATGGCTAACGTGTGCCAGAGCCCAGATATTCAAAGGAAGAAATCCCTTGCCATAGGGAATAGAACCTTCCCCAGTTATTTATTTAAATCCTGCTCCTCCCTCAGGGCTTTCACATATATTTTCCTGTGGAGGTGCCCATGTTCCCCCAGGTGAGAATTAATTAGGCTTTTTCCATGCCACCAGAACAAAGTGTTTTTAATCACTGTTTGGCGTTTACTTACTCTGCCATGTAGTGTCTTTGACTTTTCTCTGGATAAGTTCAGAGTCAGGCTGTGTTCATTTAAACCTATCTCTCCTCCCCTTCAAATGCCTAATAGTTGATATCTGCTTAACAATATGTGTGAAAAGAATTTGTGACATTATAAATTAGGCTTTTGAGGCAAGATTGTCTGATTGTTTTTGTTAGGAATCCTGCAAGATAGCGAACTTAAGAGAATATTATGAGAGAGCTTTGAGAGAATTTGGATCTGTAGATTCTGGTAAGTAAACTTCAGTTATAGACACATGGGTCTGTTTGCATGTGTGGTCTGTAACCTATGATGGTTAGAATAGTGGTTCTTAACTGCTTTGGGGTCATGGTCCTCTTTGCGGATATAACTTGGCATCCTTCCCCTGCCTCCTCCCTCACTCAGTGCATAAATGCTGGCAGACATAATTTTGCTTATAATTTCAAGTTCACAAGCCCAGGTATCCATGGGTCTTCTGTTAAGAACTCTGGACTAGAAGGAGATTCGTTTGGTTCGGTTTTCTTGAAAAATGTGATATTTGTAAGGAAAAGGTTAATAATGTAGGTCAGGACAAAATGGGGTGGGAATTACAGCAGAAGGGTAGTGGGATACTAATTGACGAAGGTTGTCATGGGCTGTTGCCACATTGTCTGTGTCTAATTTATAGGACTTGTAAAACATACTTCTCGGTATAGGTAAGTCATGTAAAGTCTGTTTACTTGTGAACTCAAAAACTGACATGTAGAGTTGTTAAACTCAGATTTAAAACAATACATTAGCTTTTTCAAGGTTTCAGCAGACTTTCTTCTGGTGAAATGAATGAATATGGCATTTTTACTAACCCAAGCAAGTTTTATTAAGCAAGCTGACAAGGTCCTAATGAACTCATTGAGGTCTGTTTCACCTTGAAAGAGACTCAGCAAAATCCTCCCTCTACAATATTTAGTATTTTTGAGTTTATGAAATATATAGACTGTCATGATTTTTTTTTTTAAAGTGAAAGCAGGTTTCTTGAGAGATACACATTCTATAGTAGAATGTGGGCTGTGTCAGAAGGTGAGAGCACTAGACTGTCACGATCCAAGTGAAGATTTCTACTTTAAAAAAAAAAAAAAAGTCTTTGAAATACCATAGTGTAAAGAAGCTGAGAGGTATTTTTTTTTTTTTAAATTAATTAATTTATTTATGGCTGTGTTGGGTCTTCGTTACTGTGCGAGGGCTTTCTCTAGTTGTGGCAAGTGGGGGCCACTCTTCATCGCGGTGCGCGGGCCTCTCATTATCGCGGCCTCTCCCGCTGCGGAGCACAGGCTCCAGACGCGCAGGCTCAGCAACTGTGGCTCACGGGCCTAGTTTCTCCGCGGCATGTGGGATCTTCCCAGACCAGGGCTCGAACCCCTGTCCCCTGCATTAGCAGGCAGATTCTCAACCACTGCGCCACCAGGGAAGCCCCGAGAGGTATTGTTTTACATAGGGTTCTAGGAAAATAACAGCAAGAAGTTAAGTTTCTTAGAAATCTTGCATTGAATTGATATTAAATAATTAAGTTTATGTAATAAAGCCTTGTCAGTTACCTAATTGTATGTTTATAGTAATTTTTTGGGTTCCCTTTAAAGATCTTTGGATGGATTACATCAAAGAAGAATTGAACCACCCCCTTGGTAGACCTGAGCACTGCGGACAGATCTACTGGCGAGCCATGAAAATGTTGCAGGGAGAGTCAGCAGAGCTGTTTGTAGCTAAACATGCTGTGCACCAGGCCGGCCAGTTGTGAAAAGAGGAAGAACACAGCCAACTTTGTGAAATAGTATTGTAAGCCCTCTGCGTAGTTTTGTATTATGCATTCATCTGCAGTTTGCTGAGATGGCAGACGAGATGGTGTCTGATTTTGAGACATGCTTTAATTTTGTTAATGCGTTAACCTTTAATTCCAGAAAAGAGAACTGCTGTTTAGTGGCCAGAGGCCAATTGTTGAGGCCAGACCTACCGTAGGTCCTAAATGTTTTCCAAAATACATGGAAATCATATCACTGATCTTCTTTTATTACCACCGGTCAAACTTGAGTATCTCTAATCTAGACCCAGGGGTCAGTTAAAATAGAGAGGAAAGTACAGTTCTGTTTGTTTATTCTCTCTTTATTATAAAAATATATGTGATATGCATTTGTTGTAGAAAATATGGGTGGAATAGAATAATGTGGAAAAGAAAATAAAAGCATCCTGTAATTTTGTCATCTGGACTAAAATCACTAATTTGATTTCCTTTATTAGAATTGGATTTATACTGTTAGATCATTTACTCATTCATTCATTCATTGAGTGCCCGTCGTAGGCAGGAAAGAAGAGAAGCTTTTTGGGATGGAGGTAAGGGTTGGAGGAACAGAGCTGGATGTCCTGAGTTGGTTGAAGCAGCAGAGAAGGATGCTGGGTATTGGGGGGAAAGTTGTCCTTTAAGAAGATTTAAGCGATTATAAAAGCATGTTCTATCTCTGGGACCGATCTGCAGAGAAATGTTTACATTGGGGAGGCCCAGCAACAAAAGGAGGGTAGGGGTAGGGAGTAACTTAGAAAGAGAAGGGCTTCAGAGGCGAGGATGGAGGATGGCTTGGAGTAGAGAAGGGCGTTCTGGGAGCAGGGGAGACAGTTGTTTGAATTGTACATCCTGTAACTTAACATTATGATGCTGTCACTGGGAGAAGCATTCAGTGCAGTTTTACTTACTATTATGTTTCACTTAATATTATGTTATTTTTCCATGTCATTAAATAGCCTTAAAAAGATTTAATGAATTCAGAACATTCCATTGTATAGATGAGGCATGACTTATTTTACTAATCCCCTATGGTTGGACCTTGTCATTTCTAATTTTTTCTTGTAAGTACTGTTGGTGAAGATTCTTGTAAATCTTTGTTAACATCCCTGGTTATTTCTTTAGGAGACTGACATCTGACAGTAGAATTACTGTATTAAGGGATATAACTGTTTTAAAGAATATTGATAAGTATTGCCAATTTGCAATGTATGAAAATACTTTGAAGCACTGTGGGCATTATATTTCTTATTTTTACCATTTTAATAGGTGAAAAGTGATATATCCTTGTTTTAATGTGCATTTCTTTGATATCAGTGCAGTTAATGCATTTTTCCTGGCTCTCATGTCTTTTCATGTTTGACTATTTTTTGACCTTTTTTTTTTACTAATTTATAAGTTTTTTATGTACTAAGAATAGTCATCTTTAGTTCATCTCTTCATTTTTGCAAATTATTTGCCCCCAGATTTTTTTTTGTGGTGTTTTTTGAGATCCAGAGGTTTTGTATGTATGATTTCTATTGTTGAAAACACTGCCTCTTGCTGAGGACAACTCAGTACTTTTTCCCCCATGCAGTTAACTAAATTTTCCACAACACCGTTTGTAGCCATTTTTGTCTCTGCTGATTTGTAATACTACCTTTATTATATATTAAATTCCTATGAATATTAGAGTCTATTTTAGGGCATCTTTATTATGAACTTTTGTACCCAAAATGGTGTTTGTGTGTCATTTGTTTTAAAATAAGAAAAATCTCCTCTTTCTCCACTCCGTTAAGTCCCAGGAAGTTCAACATTTAAATCCTTAAAGGGCTTTTTTATTTTAGGAAAGAGATACATGTTGCACATAAGAGATGAGAGTAAAGAGGGTGGTGGGTGATTCCTTGAAGCAGCAGTCCCCAGCCTCTTCGGCACCAGGGACCGGTTTTGTGGAAGACAGTTCTTCCACGGACTGGGGCGGGGGGTGGTTTCGGGATGATTCAAGCGCATTACATTTATTGTGCACTTTATTATTATTACATTGTAATATATAATAAAATAATTATACAACTCACCATAATGCCGAATCAGTGGGATCCCTGAGCTTGTTTTCCTACAATTAGATGGTCCCATCGGGGGGTGATGGGAGACAGTGACACGCGAAGTGTGTGGCTTATGTCCAGTCTACTCCGTAAGATGCAGCTTGTCACCTGCCACTCACTGATAGGGTTTTGATATGAGCCTGCAAGCAACTGATTTATTACGGTCTCTGTGCAGTCAAACCTTTCTGCTAATGATAATCTGTATTTGCAGCCGCTCCCCAGCGCTAGCATCACCACCTCCGCTCCACCTCAGATTATCAGGCATTAGATTCTCATAAGGAGCGCACAACCTAGATCCCTCACATGCGCAGTTCACAGTAGGTTCCTATGAGAATCTAATGCCGCTGCTGATCTGACAGGAGGTGGAGCTCAGGTGGTAATGCGAGCAATGGGGAGCGGCTGTAAACACAGGTGAAGCTTCGCTCGCTGGCCCGCTGCTCACCTCCTGCTGTGTGGCCTGGTTCCTAACAGGCCACAGACTGATACTGGTCCGTGGCCCGGGGGTTGGGGACCTCTGCCTTAAAGCAAGGCTATGAAGGTGGGTCACCCTGGGGTCATCACACCCTGTACCCGGTTCTCACCATTGCAGGTAATGAAAATGCATGTAGCCAGTTGACCCAGAGCTGCACTGTTAGGGTGGCTTCCAGCCATGTGTGGGAACTTAAATGTATTGAAATTAGATAATTCAGTTTCTTGTTTACACTGGCCACATTTTCAAGTGTTCAACCGGCCGCATGGTTACCATACTGAACATCACAGATAACAGAACTTTTATTTCCACCATCAAATAAGGTTATATTGGACACTTGACCTAGATCCAGTTAGATTTGGGGAAACTGACTCATGGATCAGAACAGAACACACATTGATTGGTCACATTCTCCTCCTTGTAGGAAAGTCTACATAGAGAAAAAAATGTATGAACTGTTAGGCTAAATTTTTTCAAATGTGTATGTATAAACAACGCACTCTTTGAGGGAGATGAAGGAATAGGCTTATGTCTCAGATTGTCATTAGGTGGCCTGGTGAGCAAGGACTCCCAGCTTCCAGCTTTTCTGCTATTTAAAGGTTAACATGATTATCACACCTTGAGCAGATTTGTTATTGGAGTTCAGACAGTTCAGGGAAGGGCAGGGAAAGCTGTCTTTAGAGTTTGGTTTATCCCCAGCCCAGGCACTGCCTAACCTCTGCTGGTCTCGTCGCCCAGGTGAGACTGTACCGGCCCAGCACAGAATGTTTAGGGTTACTATGACCAATTGTCATAGCCTATAGGGTGTCTGGAACGTTTGAAGAGTTTGTTTTGATCATCCAACCTGGTTACTAATGGGTTAATTTTAAGAACTGACATTAACTCAAGGTGGGGAATCACTGGGCTCCTGAGTTGTCTCATCCATTTGTGGGTGAGTTATAGTCTAATTCTAGACCGAGTTCTAGAGAAACCTGTTTAGAGAAAAGAGTGAAATGGGATTAGAGCTACAGTTGCATGAAAAGTTTTGAGAGCTGAGTTTTATACACTGTCAGGTAGGCGCGGGTAATCAACGATTCTAACAGTTTTTGAAGCGGAAGCATGCGCAGTGTGGTGGGGTAGGGATAACACTTGGCATTCCAGACCCAGCTAGTCGTCTATCCCTGGGATCTGCATCGTCAGGAGCTACAAAAATCAGATTCCGGGACCGGTAGGCAAGGACGGGGGCTTTCGCAGTCGGGCGCGCTCCGCCCCGTGCTCCGTCCCGCCCCTTGCCCCGGCCCCGGCTTCCTCGTGACCCCCGCGCCCCGCCCCCTGGCCGAGAGCACCTCCGGCTGATTGGCCCTCCGCGGCGTATCCTCCGGCTGGCAGCCAGGCCGGCGTGTCACGTGGCCGAGCGGCGTCCTGGGCGCCGAGCTGCGGGCTGTTGGGCATGGACTCTCGGACCGCCGGGGCCCCGGCGCTGGGGGCGGTGAAGCAGCCGCCGGGTCTGCCGCTGCTGAGCACGCGGGAGGCGCCCCCCAGCCCGGGGGTGAGCGCGGCGCGGGGCCTGGGCGCGGCTACCACCTGCGGCCCGGGGCGGGAAGTTGCGGGGCTCGCGGGGCGGGCTGGGCGGG
Source organism: Balaenoptera physalus (assembly GCF_965194825.1). NCBI lineage: Eukaryota > Metazoa > Chordata > Mammalia > Artiodactyla > Balaenopteridae > Balaenoptera > Balaenoptera physalus. The sequence goes on from NC_138901.1 coordinate 47,068,659, forward strand.
GGCCGCGGGGAGCCGGGGAAGCGCCTCGGACCCGCCTTCTGCAGCCCCGCCGTTTGGGCGCGCGCCCGAGCTGGAAACGGCCGGGCTGTGGGGCGCGGCACCCCGAGGACGTGGGTGGGCGCGCCGGGCCGGGAGGGCTGGCTGTCGGCCGCAGGGCGCCTGTGCGTCCTTGCTAAATGGGAGGTGATGCTGCTGACCCAGAGCTGGAGCCGCTACTGGGGGGCCTGGGCTGGGGCCAGGTGAGGGCAGCGAGGAGAGCGACTTTTCCTGAAGGGTCCGTGTGCCTTGGTGGGGATGCTCAGCTAAGCCTCAGCACCAGATGATGCCTCATGCGCTCTCGCCTTTTCTCTTCACTGAAACCAAAAGGCCGCGTTTGACGCAGGGTTTCCAGAAACTTGTTTTCATTTGTGCGCCAGACGCTCCTGGCTTTTCAGAGACCGTTATTACAGTCATCTGCCCTTGTTTACAGTCAGCAATCCGTGTTAGAGGGTGAGCTCCTTGAGGGTAGGAACCCTCTGTTTAGTGCTGTAAACCCGGCGCCTAGCATAGTGCCTGGCACCGTAGACACACATATTAATTGGATGGAGGAATGGAATGCTTGTCTAAGCATCAAAGATATCATCTCTGAACCAAAATATGAAAAATGTAGTGATAAGCTTATAAGGAAAATTACTTTGGGGTGCAGGTAGGATGAAACTAATTTTGTCAGAGCAGAGCAGGAAGGTTTGTGCACTTTCTCTCCAAGATGAGACGATGGTGGTCCTGGCAAAGGCGTGGAGATGAAGAAATGCGGGGCAAATGGCTGGGAGCTTGGGTCCCGGTGCTGGGAGAGAGAAGTATGCTGCACAGGTTGATGGAGCGTGAGGGGGAGGTGTGGATGCCACGGCGAATTTTGTGCTCCAGCAGTGGAGGCCTGTTGAGTTTTTCATCAGAGGAGTCATTAAGCGTGTAAGGCTGCGCAAGATGGGTGAGTGGGAAGGCAGTTAGGGAGCTCTTGCGGTGGAAGAGATGAGAGGTCCCACTACTGGTCGGCAGGAGTGACCAGGAGTTGTCGCTGACTACAGGAGATGGAATTGACTCATTAAATCCAGGTAGGACTAGATCATGAACTAATTGGGGCAGGTGCCAAACGCAGTTTAGATGTAGGGGCAAAGAAGGTGGATTTCAATTCAACAGATGTTATATTCCTGCTGTGTGCTAGGTGTTTTCATAAATGTTACCTCATTATAAACCTCCTGCAAGGTCAGAACAGTCATCCCCAATTTCCAGAGAAGGAAACCCAGGTGTGGTGGCTGAAGTGATGTGTCCAGGGTACACACTGAATGAATGGGTTTGAAATCAGGTCTTCTCATGCAGGCTGTGAACATTTCTCATCCCACTTAGAAAGAGGTCTTAACAGGTGATAGGATTTCAGGAACTTTTGAGTGATGGGAGCAGAGAAGCATATGGGTGGCTATGGGAGAAGACGATTTCCCTTTAACAACTAAAGCTCTGTTGTCCCCATGTGTCAGTCAGGAGACAGAGAATTTGATAAAGGAGCTGTTAACTAGACAAAAAGTTAAGTAACTGAAAAGCTAAAAACAGGGAGGTAGCCCCTGCGGGGAAACAGCGACCAGCCCTAGGGCTGACGGAACAAAGGGGTGAGGTTGGAATGACTGAAATGTACAAGCTCAGAGGAGAGGCTTTGCAGGGAGCTGAAATTCCAACCTCTGAGGAGGGGGTACTGTCCCAGCTAGTGCTAGAGTCTCCGAGCTTGGAGGAGGGGTCCTGTGGGCCCCGAGACTGAGGCCGCTCTAGAGAGGGCTTGAGAGGAGGCTGGCTCTGCACGTGCTGGCAAACTGTACACTGGATTCAGTGGCCACTCGAGGAAGACAGGCGATCCTGCTGGCAGGGGTGGTGCTGACAGGAAGAGGAAGCAGCAAGGCCCAGTCGAACAGGGCACAGCAGAGATGTGGGTGGCGGAGTCCCTGCCCCAGCCTCACAAAGGAGGGTGTATGGAAGCGTGGGTGTGGGGCTGAAATACTGGCCGTACCTGAGATATCCAAGTCCTGGGTAATTGTTTCTTCTTCCTGCAGGCTGCCTTTGCCCCAGCTGGCCGCTCCGGTCAGGAGAGAGAGACTGAGAAGGCCGCGGATCGACTAGGCAAGTAGGCAGCAGAGCCTGGGGTGGGTGTTGGGAGAGACCAAGGAGGTCTGTATTGTGAAAGCTTATCATCCGCGAGAGGCCCTTTGCCTCAGTGGCATTTAAACTACCTGAAAACATAAACTGTGCCTGCCTTCTCATGTGAATGAAAAGAGCTGGTAATTAACGGCCTTATTTAAGGCAAAACATCTTATTGAAAGTAAATGATCAACCCTACTTCTAAAACTGGAAACAGAACAACAATTTTTAAATAAGCGCTCCGGTGGCTGAGGAACTCTGCACACTTGTTACTGCTGCCCTCTTAGTAAGTCTGCCAAAAATCTCCCGAGTGCGCGACTAGGCCCTCTCTGGTCTGCCAGTTATTTTTTAAGACCTTCTTCCTTTTGTCGATTTCTTAGCCAGTGGAGCACAGAGCTTCCCTCATGATAGCCCTGCCCATGGTGAGGGCACCCATTGTGAAGAGGAAGGCTTTGCTGTGGATGACGAGGATTCTGATGGGGAACCGAGTCCCTGGGAGCTGTCAGAAGGGGTGTCCGGCTGTCCACGCAGGGAACAGGCTGCTGATCTTTTTAACGAGGACTGGGACTTGGAGTTGAAAGCAGATCAAGGGAATCCGTATGGTAGGTGTGGGGTTTTTGGGGTCCTAGGCCAGGCTTCTGAGACCCTCCTGCACGTTCACCCCTCAACAGTTTGGAAGAGGGACCCACATCCGTGAGCTTAGCCTGATAGCTCTCATAGGTCTGAAATTTCTGTGACAGCTCCTGTTTCATACGGGGGGGGAAAAAGTGCCAGTTTTGCATTTTATTATATAATGTATTGGTCAGTTTTAACATTGAAACAATGTTACCATCTCCAAATATCTTTGTGTGAATCCAGCGGCTGCAGACAGAAGTGCTCTGTTCACCAGTTGCTTCCTCTGCGCTGCTAGGAACCGGTGTCTGAGAAGCAGGACTGTGGGTGGCGTCAGAGTGAAGGTGCTTGGGATTCTCCACCAAAGGAGGACTGTGTGTGTGTGGTGTGTGTGTGTGTGTGTGTGTGTGTGTCTTTGTCTGTGTGTCTGTGTCTGTGTGCGCGTGTGTGCATGTGTTTAAGCAAAGACAGTGCAAGTGTCTGTCCCCTAGACATTGTTGGCTCTCTCTTTTCACTCTCCCTCCTTCCTTTAATTTGTCTTTTAAAACTGCCTGCAGATGCTGACGACATCCAGGGTTGCCTTTCTCAAGAGGTCAGACCCTGGGTGTGCTGTGCCCCGCAAGGAGACATGATCTATGACCCCAGTTGGCACCATCCACCTCCACTGATACCCCATTATTCCAAGATGGTCTTTGAAACGGGACAGTTTGATGATGCCGAAGACTGAGGGCATAGCTTTTGCCTGGTGAGTGGGTGGGCCCTCCAGGTCAACGTCTCCTTTCTTTGAGGTGAGATGTCATATATGAGGAAACATTCCCAGTGATCCCCAAGTCGGGCACACAGACTGGTGTTAAATAAGGTCCTCTGTCCCCCAGTTCTGTTGTTGTTGTTGTTTTTAATGAGCTCCTCCTTGGAACGTGTGAGTGTTTATGTCTGTGTCGGGAAGGAATGGTGTTCTTTATAAATAAAAGTAGAAAAAAAAACCAGCATGCTTTTGCCTACTTTTTTAACCCCCTTTTTCATTAGATACTTCTGAGCAAAGCCTCACTCCTTCATTTAAAGCCCCTCACTTACATTTTCAGGATTGATGTTGTCTGAGATGAAACTACTCTGTGAAAGAAAACGATACTTTAGTTTTTGCCTCTGTAGATCTGGCCCTATTGACCAGAGATTGGAACCCAAGAGGCACTGGTGACTTTGCGGCTGACTGCTATTCCTGTTGATGGAAAATTGACCATTTACTTAGTTAACAAGGACTTTCTGTAGGCTGGAAAATGAAATGGCAAATTAATTAAACCAGCAGTTGTATAGCCCTCAGTTGGCATGAAAGGATTTTACACTCTACTTTCCATTTAACCTTTTAATCCTTACAATTACTTACATGTCACTTAAATTTTTTTTTTTAACCTCATTTGGGAGATGAGGAAAATAAGGCTCAAAATGTTTTGACCTCTCCCAGATCACACAGCCAGGAAACGGCAGAAATGTGACCTGAACCCTCACATGACTCTGAAGTCTGTTCCCATGGTTGCCCGTGTGTGTGTGTGTGTGTGTGTGTGTGTGTGAGCCTGGAGGTGGGGCCTGGGGGCCACACCTCGGCAGGTCTGTGACACACCAGACCATGTCACCGTTGCCTCTTGGGCAGGCTAGGGATTGCTTCTTACCTCCCTGCCTCCGTATTGAAGCTGAATCAAGAAAAAGTTTCAGATCTGAAATCCACGGCAGTTAAATGAACAATTAACCATTTAAGCTATTTTTCAGAGACCCCATAAAATGTGTGAATAAGGCAGCACCTTATGAGGGAGGGCAGTAGCTTTGGCTGTGAAGAGCCCCCATGGCCAAGGTTGTCCTAGGGAGAAAAAATGGTCCCTTCCGCTGTCCTTGCTGGAGAGACAGTCGTAGACCACATCCCCACACCACTCTTGCTTTACTCCTCCCAGTGCCATGGCTGATTAGACCATGAGCGTGTCTGACGTGAAAAGAGGAACTTGAGAAATTGAGCTAAGAAACACTGAGGGCTTGAGGAGCATGGCAGAGCTGCCAAATAGAAAGGTGGTGTTATGGACAGGTTACGTCGGCCCATGTGCAATTATGAGGCAGCTGAACCTGAGTAAAAGCAGAAGTCACGAGGTGGGGAGATTACACGTATGTCAGAGGGAGGGACGGAAGAAAGAGTAAGGAAAGTACACGTGCATGAGTATCTGAGCAAAGAAAATTTACAAGCTGCCGCTGCTGGGATCCATGGAATGGTTGTGAATTTAGACTCTCCTGCTTTTCAAAAGTTACTCTTTGCAGTTCCTCCCGGTTCTTTCCAGCAATATTCTCTTAGAGTTAAAGACATTAGAATGGCTTTCACAGCCAAAAGTTGTGTGTGTCAGGAGAACAAGAAAAGGGGGGAGGGGCTAGTCAATTGTTCTGATTTAGGTATCGTTCTGGTTCCCCTCCTAGGATGGATCAAACAGAGAAGGATGGAGATGGGTAACTCCCCAGGCTGTGAACACTGGTTCACAGCCTGGGGAGTTAAGTGGGGTGAAGGGGGGTGAAGTTCAAGTAAGAAAAAGAAAGTAGGGATGTGGAAAAATACTAATGATATAATAAGTGAAAATATAGACTATAAAACCACTCTGATTATACTGGAAACATGAAAAAATGGCATATGTAAGTGATAAGGATTAATATGGACAAATGGAAACAATTTGATTAGACGGTGGAGGTGTTGGCAGTTTGCTTTTATATTTTTGTTATTTTAGTATAGATTTTGCAATGAGGTATTTAAAGACAAGTTGTTATCCTAAAACAGAGTTGCCTCCTCTGCCTAGCCTTCCCCATTCTGTCTGACAAATATCCCAACACTTGGCTCCCTCTGCTGCAATCACCGGCTTACGGGTCCACCTCCCTCCTTAGGGTGAGTGCTCTTTGAAGGCAGGACCACATCTTACTCCTCAGTATCCCTGTTTCATAGCTTTTGCCCAGCATGAAAACGTTCAGTAAATACTGGCTCAAATTCAGTCTTCTTCAGTAATGGTGCAGTATTTGCCCAGGCTGTGTTTAGGGTTGACTGACAACATCCCTTTCAACAAGCTGGTGATGAAAGAACAAGGTAGGGACTTCCCTGGAGGTCCAGTGGTTATGACTCCGTGCGTCCATTGCAGGGGGCACAGTTTTGATCCCTGGTTGGGGCACTAAGATCCCGCATGCCGCACAGCATGGCCAAAAAATGAAATAATTACCTCAGAAGGAGCCCATTCATTGCTGGCTGGTGCTACTTGTTGGAAAAGTCTCTCTTGTATGGAGTTGGAGTCTACCCATTTGGTGGTCGTGGTCTGCTCTGTGGTCCTGACACTCTTTCCAGTGTAGGAAATGAGCACTCTTATCCTCTCTCCGGCTTTTCCTTTTCTAGGCTGTTGTAAACATGTGTCTGGAATCAGGGGGCCGGGGGTGGGGGGAAGGAGGTGGAAGGGGAAGGGAGAGGGGACTGTTTTGGGGATTTTTGAGGTTTTGGCAGGCGTTGCAGCATTGAGAGAGGTTGAGCTTGTTCAGCGAGGGCTTGTGGAATAGAGGAGGGCCAAGGACAGCGCCCTGGGGAGCGTTAGCGATTACAGGGTAAATGGAAGAATCGGATCCCAAGGGCAGGCTGTGGCAGAGGAGGAGGAAAACCAGGTGAGTGTAGGCACCACTCAAGCCAAATCTAAGGAGAAGAGAGTTTTAAGGAAGAGGGAGCGGCCATCTCTTCTAGAGAGAGGCAAAGTAAGATGCAGGCTGAAAAGGTATTTTGGGATGTGGGAATCAGAAAGTGCTCAGAGAATGTATTGACTTGGGGCAGGGATGGGGACAGGGCATTGCAGGCTAACACATTTTGGGGGACGCACCTGAGCCTTTGGTGCTACTGTTTCTCTTGGCTGGGGGGGCAATGGTGACATCCGGCCAACTTCTCTCAGAATGCACAAGCCAGGCTGGAAGAGGCAGCCATGGGACAGAAAAGGAGGGACCAGGGAGAGGGACAGAAGTGGGCAGAGTCTGCTGGAGAAATAGAGGCACGAAGGGACTGTTCGGAGGGACAGAAGAGAAACTCTTATTCTGGCGTTTCTTTCAGACAACATCATTTACCAGGAAAGAAACCACAGCTGACCACTTTAAAAATCTCGGGTGATGGAAAAGAGAGGAAAAACGTGTTTATCGTGTGGCTGGATGACATTTCAGATATACCCTCATTTCTCTCCTGCCCTCTCTCCGTGCAAGCAGGCTCATTGCCTTAGTGGAGGCATGTGACAGAGTCGAAACAGCCAAGAAATTTTTTTAGTTTTGGTTTTACAAAAAGGGATTTTTAAATTAAAAAAAAATATTTTTTGGTAAGGAGGCAAGGGAGTTTGGGGCCAACAGACTATGAATCTTGTAGACATTTGGGAAGAAAGAATTTTCCCCAAGCCAAAAAAAAAAAAAAAAAATTCCCTGGGCTATGAGAAGGAAGATGGAGAGAAGAGAGAGAGAGATCTGGAGACGCTGAGAGCAGATGGAAGGATGAGCCCTGCTTCTCGGTGTGTCCCTGGGGAATTAGGTCCCCAGAGACTGATAGATGTTGGTTCTTTTAGGCAGTCAGGACCATCTGGCAAAAGGTGCCCAGGCCTTGAGCATGCAGAGAACCTGATGGACCCAGAGGGGCCGTGGGACAAAGAGGACCTGTGAAGATGGATATTGGATGATGTCATGCACTGCTTGAGGAAGTGAGAACCCCAGAAGGCCCAGATGGAAGCTCGGTGTCGGAAATTGGGATGGTCAGAGAGACGACAGTTTTGCTTCTTGAACCCCCAAGATGCAGGAGATGCAGAGTTAACAGAAGCCTAGATGAGAACGACTTACTGCTGGAGGCAGGGGACCAGACCATCAGGTAGGTAGAGAATGGCATATTGAAAGTATCATCATGGGTTGATTCATATCAGAGTGCTGATAATTTTTTCTTCGTTTTTATTTTCTATCTGGATGAAAAACTTGCCATTTTTGTACTGTGGCAGAACAAACAGAATTGTGCCGTTCACAGTTTGTATAAGTGGTTTTGTGTATTATTATTTTTTTAAGTTACAAATGCATTGGAAGTTTCCTGGGTACTCTTTTTTAAAAATTTTATTTATGTTTATTTTTGGCTGCGTTGGGTCTTTGTTGCTGCGCACGGGCTTTAGCTGCGGCGAGCGGGGGCTACTCTTCGTTGCAGTGCGCAGGCTTCTCATTAAGGTGGCTTCTCTTGTTGTGGAGCGCGGGCTCTAGGTGCGCAGACTTCAGTAGTTGTGGCACACGGGCTCAGTAGCTGTGGCGCACAGGCTTACTTGCTCCCCGGCATGTGGGACCTTCCCGGACCAGGGCTCGAACCCGTGTCCCCAGCATTGGCAGGCGGATTCTTAACAACTGCGCCACCAGGGAAGTCCCAGTTTTGTGTATTTTTGATGGCTCTGGTGTGTTTCTGTCTGTTATAGCTTTCTTCCCTTTGGGAAGGTCTGGGGGAATGTACCCTTTCACCCCACCCCTAAATTAGTTTGGTGCTGTTTATAGTGGGGACAGTTTGGTCATCCTGAGACCCCAGGGCGGGGATGGTAGATGGTGCTTCCCCTAACTTTCTCTCAGATGCCTGGGTGGCTGGGTGGGTTGACTGTGAAGGCTGCAGGGACCACTCTCTTTATATACAGAAGCAGCTGGCTGGACTCTGCAAGGCTCCAGTGCCCTGAGGAAATCGGAGACTGTCTTCCAGGGGGACGGAAGCACACTCGCTGGCTAAGTAAATATCTTGGCGCTGCACTGCCCTTGGTTTTCCGGAATTTGCATTCTTGGGCCCAGCTTTTCACAGGATGGTTGGACTATGGAGAAAGAGGAAAAAACACAAAAAACAACCCAATACTCTGGCTGTAGCCCATCTGGATTCTGCCTCCCAGTTCTCCCAGAGCAGATTCCCCACCCAAATAGCAGAATGCTGGATCTGGAGCACTCTGTGTGAGCGTGCACACGTGTGTGTGAGTGTGGCAGGCCCAGGAGAAGTTGGAGGGTGTAACAGGAGGGCAAGCAGCACGGCTGGCTCCCACTTTGTTGACTTAGCGAGTCTGGCTGCAAAGCCAAGGCCTTTGGAAAGAACGGCCCCCCAGCTTCTGGCAGTTTCTGTTGAGCTGGTTCCAGGACTGAGCTAGATCCTGCAGGTGCTGATGGGCAGGAGGAGAGTTCAGTTGGGTTCCAGGGCACCAAAGTTTGGAGAGTTCCACCAGGATTTGTGCTTGCTGCGGGCCTGGGGAAAAAAACACAGCCACAGTTTCAGAAGGAGATATTTCTCTCCGTCTTACAGGATTCTCCCGTCCTCCCCTTTGAGTCAGAGAGAGAAATTTCCCTAGGAGGCAGGCTCCCACTCTCTGACCATTGCAAGGTACAGTTGGCTTTTCTTTTTTACTTTTCCACCCACCCTCCCCTTTTCTGGTGAGGTGATTTTGATTTCAAAAGCCATTTCCTCTGACAGCTTCTCATTAGCTGTTGAACAAATGTGGCAGATATAAGTCAGAGCCATGTGTTTGGCAACTCAAGGCAGGCGCCTGAATTTCTCCTGGCTGCCGCCTGTAGCGTTATTCCATCCCTCCAGCAGGTGGCAGTAAAGACCCATCGCCGCTCTGTCTCCTGCGTGACCCACGGGGAGGGAAGAGTGAGGGGCCCTGGAGGAGATGCTGAGCTTGCTCGGGGTTACCTTCCTGTCAGTGGGCGTCCTACTGGTTGGCAAGCTCACCTGTGAGTTCATGGCAGGATTTACTCCTGATTTTATAGTTGGGTTTTCTCAGAAAAAGTTACTGTGAAATTTAGGGTAAGAGTCATCATTATCCCCCTCTCCCCTACCCCAGCACCTACCCCAGAGTCTGGCATATACTAAGTGCTTAATATATGCTTGCTGTGTAAATTTTTTTTTTTTAAGAGAGTAGATCTTTTTATTTTTAATTAATTTATTTATCTTTGGCTTCGTTGCTGCGCGTGGGCTTTCTCTAGTTGCGGCGAGCAGGGGCTACTCTTCATTGCAGTGCGCGGGCTTCTCATTGTGGTGACTTCTCATTGCGGAGCACGGGCTCTAGGCGCACGGGCTTCGGTAGGTGTGCCACGCAGGCTCAGTAGTTGTGGCTCGCAGGCTCTAGAGCGCAGGCTCAGTAGTTGTGGTGCACGGGCTTAGTTGCTCCGCGGCATGTGGGATCTTCCCGGACCAGGGCTCGAACCCGTGTCCCCTGCATTGGCAGGCGGGTTCTTAACCACTGCGCCACCAGGGAAGCCCCGCTGTGTAGATTTGATCTTTAGTCGTCAATTTATTTCTGAACACCTGCTATATACTATGTACTCAGGATGGACCTGGTTTCTGCTTTCAGGGAGCTCAGAGTCTAGGGGGAAGTTGATGGCACATCAATGGACCCTTATGTTAGCACAGGAGAACTACAAAAGCCCAGGGTATGGTGGGAACCCAGAAGAAGGGGTGGGAGGTCAAGGAGACCCCTCAAAGCAGACAGCCTAGAAGCAGAGTCCTGGAGGACTTGGCCAGGAAGTGGGATGGGTGGTCGCCCAGGCAGAGGGAGCTGTGTGTACAAAGGCCCCCAGGTGTGAGAGGTCTTGTGTGTTTGGGGACATGGTGAGGGATGGTCAGGTAAGCAAGAGTCCTTGGAAGCTATGCCAAGGGGCTTGCAGGGTTCTTAGCAGGAACGTGTCCTGGGCAGATTTTCACTTTCGGAAGAACTTTCTAGTTCCTGGTGGAGACTGGTGGGAGGAGGCTGAGACTCAAGCCAGGGAGGTCAGTCTGGGGGCTGTAATCTAGTAAGAGAGGATGGGGACCTAAACTAGGGTGATAGCTATGGAGATGGAGGGGAACGAACAGATTGGGACTATTTATAGAAGTGGGGACAGATTGGCTGTAAGGGTAGAGCAAGAGACAGGAAAGAGTCTGGGATGAGCTTGAGGTCCGTCCTGGCTTGGGCAACCAGGTGGATGAAACAGTCTCTTACGAGTGAATGATCTTTAGATTCATAAGACCTTTCACAGCCAGTATTTTAAGAGGAAGGTGCTCCCTGTTCCAGATGTTCAACTTTGCTCTCAGGGTTTGGAGGACTCCCGGGGCTGTGTAGCCCTCCACCTTGAACTTCACCTGTGAAGCTCACACGTCCAGGGCACCCTCTGTCTTTCCTATGCTTGGAGAGCAGATGCTCAGGAGATGGAACCTTCTTGCACATGGCGTGTGGGGTGGACACTCTGATTGCCTCCCTGACATCCATTGCCCTCCTCTTGATGATCACCCCTTCCTCGTGTCTCTCATGGACCATGGGGAAAGCTAACCCCACCCCTGGACGTAGGGGTGGGGTATGGGGGTCAGGTCTAAGTTGACCTGTATATCTCATCTTCTGTATGAGTCTCCTAGGCCTGCTTAACAAATAACCATGAACTTGGTGGCTTAAGACAACAGAAACTTATTTTCTCGCAGTTCTGGAGTCCAGAAGTTCAAAATCAAGTTATCGGCAGGGCTGTGCCCCCTCCAGAGGCTCTAGGGGAGATTCTGTTCCTTAATCCCTTTAGCTTCTGGTGGCTGCCAGAATCCTTGGCTTGTAGCTGCTCAGCCCAGGCACTGCCTCCCCTTCACAAGCCTCTCCTATTCTCTTCTGTCTCTTGTAAGGATACTTGTCATCGGATTTAGGGCCTACCTGGGTTATCCAGGATGATGTCATCACAAGATCCTTAACTTAATTGCATCTACAAAGACCATTTTTCCCAATAAGGTCACATTCACAGGTCCAGGGGTTAGGAGGGAGACATATCTTTTTGGGGGCTGCCATTCAACCCACTACAGCCTCTGTGGGTGGCAAGACAATGAAATTGGGACCATGATGACATCATTGAGCCCCTATGGACCAACCCCGGAAGCCTGCCTGCTTCAGGACTATCAGTTATGCAATTCAATAAATCATCCTTACTGCTTTGACATGACTTTCCCCCGTCGCTTGCTGCTGAATGCCTCCCGACTGATAATATGTGCCCATTTGGAGTCCTGCATGCAGGCAGTTGGGTGTGGGGAGAGATCACAGCAATTGGAATTCTCCTCTGCTGGGCTCTATTGTTGACACTCTGTGTGACCTTGGGCAGACCACAGGCTCCCTGACCATCGGTTTGAATGCATAAATGGGGCCCTTGTCCCTGCGAAAGGCTCTTCAAAATGGAAGCCACTGTGGTTTCTGTTGTTATGGCCTCTGCATTCCAAGAAAGACGTAATAGAACTGGAAAGGGGCCAAACAATGGAGTGATGAAGGGCTTTTTACCATCAGGGCAAGCTCCACAGTGAGAATTCTCCAGCCGGGAAAGATGGAGGCTGAGGAGGGGACAGAACTAAAGTCCTTTCTATGATAAGGCATATCCACAAGGCGGAACAGACTTGTTCCTCAAATCCCAGAGTCCTTAGAAGTCTAGGGGGGTACTCCTGAAACTTTGAGAAGTTGTTTCAGGGCAGATGATAGGAAGCGCTCTTTTCAACGGTGGAAAGGTTGACTGGAGGCATGTGGGCAGCGCGGTGTTCTGCACGCGGCATCGGGGAGACCTGGGTTCCACTCCTGGCCCCAGTGGTGTGACGGTGAGCAATCCTCTTTTCTCCCTGAGTCTCAGAGTGCTCGCTGGTAAACTGAGGGGCAATAAACCTGGCAGTAAGCCAGGAGTGAACTTCTACAGACTCACCACTGCGCTCCCCACCCCCCAGCGTTGACACCCCTGAGATCAGCTTCCTGCTTGTTACTAGTTTCTATCATGGGCTCACTGCAGAACCCCTGTGCATGCATGAGATCTTCTCTCCTCTCCCTTAGTCAGAACCACTTAAGCAATTCTCTCCTACCTTTCCTACGTCATCTATTTCGCCCTCCTTACCACTATCATTTCTCCCATCTGAAAACAACCCTCCCGTAATCCCACTTCTCTCTCTAGCTCCGGCCCACTTTCTCAGCCCTACTCTGCAGCAAAACACCTTGCGAGAATTGTCTGTACTTGTCTCTTTTGCTCAATGAATCTTTACAAAATGAACACACTCATGTAAGTACCATCTAGGTTTTCGAAAAACAAGGAATATTATCAATACCTCAGAAGCCCTGTCTTCCTCCCAATCACTTACCCCTCTCTACACCCCAAAATAACAACCATCCCAACTTATAACACCATAGATGAGTTTTATCTTTTTCATCTTATTGCATAAAATACTTAAATTTATCATCTTAAACATTTCAAAGCATACAATTCAGTGGCATTTAGTACACTCATAGTGTTGTGCAAACATCCCCGTGACCTAGTTTCAGAACATTTTCATCACTTCAAAAGGAAACCCCACACCTATTAGCAGTCACTCCCCATCCCCCATTCTCCTTAGCCCCTGGCAACCACGAATCTGCTTTATGTCTCTATGGACTTGCCATTTCTGGACATGTCATATAAATGGAATCACACGATATATGGCCTTTTGTGTCTGGTGTCTCTCACTTAGCAAAATGTTTTCAAGGTTCATCCATGTTGTAGCATGTGTCAGTACTTCATTCCTTCTTTACGGCTGAATAACATTCTGTTGTATTTCTACACCACATTTCTGTATCCATTCATCAGTTGATGGACATTTGGGTTGTTTCCACCTTTTGGCGATCATGAATAGTGCTGCTATGAACATTCGTGTACAGATTTTTGTTTGAACACCAATTTTGTCTGTTTTCAAACTTTAACATTGGGCACATGATTCATATTCTTTTTTAAAAAATTAATTAATTATTTTAAATTGAAGTATAGTTTATTTACAATGTTTCAGGTATATAGCAAAGTGATCCAGTTATATATATGTATTCTTTTTCAGATTCTTTTCCATTACAAGTTATTACAGGATACTGAATATAGTTCCCTGTGCTATACAGTAGGTCCTTGTTGTTCATCTATTTTATATATAGTAGTGTGTATCTGTTAATCCCAAACTCCTACTTTGTCCCTTCCCCCCCTTTTCCCCTTTGGTAACCATTTGTTTGTTTTCTATGCCTGTGAGTCTATTTCTGTTTTATAAATAAGTTCATTTATATCATTTTTTTTAGATTCCACATATAAGTGATATCATATGATATTTGTCTTTCTCTGTCTGGCTTACTTCACTTAGCTGCAAATGGCATTATTTCATTCTTTTTTTATGGCTGAGTAATATTCCGTTGTACATATATACCACATTTTCTTTATTCATTCATCTGTCGATGGACATTTAGGTTGCTTCCATGCCTTGGCTATTGTACATAGTGCTGCTATGAATATTGGGATGCATGTATCTTTTCAAATTAGAGTTTTCGTTTTTTCCAGATAGATGCCCAGGAGTGGGTTTGCTGGATCAGATTCATCTTCTTTTTCTGTCTGGCTTCGTACTTTGTGAAGATTATATTCTCTAATGAGAGATTCATCCACATTACTGCATAGCAGTAGCTCGCTCATTCACATTGCTCGATAAAATGTCATTATGTGAATATATCAATTTTATCTAATCTATTGTTGATGGGTCATGTCCAGTTCTGGGTTATTACAAAGAATGCTAAGAATACCTAGGAATGGAATCACTGGGTCATAGATGCTGCCAAAGGGTTTTCCAAGGTTGTTGCAATTTTCACTCCCCCAGAAATATGTGAAAGTTTTACTTGCTCCACATCTTCACTAACACGTGACATTTCCACCCGAATGTTTAATAGCTATCTCAAACCCAGTAAGCCCCAAACTTAACTCTTACGTTCTCCTATAAACCTGTTCCCTCTTTAGTCGATGGCAACTTTGTCCTTCCAATTGCTCAGGCCAGAAACCTGGGAGTCACCACGATCTTCCCTTTTTTGATACCTGACATCCAACACATCCAAAATATGACCTCATCCTTTATCCTGCTGCCATCCTTGCTGGAGCCATCGTTTCTCACCTAGATTCCTGGAATGTCTTCCTATTTGGTGTTCCAGCTTCCATTCCACATATGAGCACAGCAGCTGCCAGGGTGATCTTTTTAAAAAAAATTGTGGTAAAATATGCATAACATAAAATTTACCATTTTAACGGGTATGGTTCAGTGGCGTTAAGTACATTCATGTTGTTGTGCTACCATCGCCACAGGGTGATCCTTGTGTGCATAAGGTAGACCATGTTAATCCTCTGCTCAAACTCCTCCAATGGACCCACACTCCGGAGGAAGAGTCCAAGGTCTTACGACAGCACGCCAGGCCTTGGCCAACCTGGTCTCCTGTTATTCCTGTGATTTCATCTCCTTCTACTTCTCCTTGGCTCTCTCTACCCCAGCCCCTTGGGCCTTCTCGTGTTCCTGGAACAAGCCTGGCATGAGTCTGCCTTAGGGCCTTTGAGTTGGCGATCACCTCTGCCTGCCCGGAATGCTCTGTCCCAGAGAGTCTTACGGCTAACTCTCTTGCCTCCCCCACCCCCCCAGAGTCTTGCTCAATCAGCTTGAGGATTTTTGCCCACTATCTCTGAATTTAAATATAAGAGCTGGGACTTCCCTGGCGGTCCAGTGGTTAAGACTCTGCACTTCCAGTGCAGGGGGCACGGGTTCAATCTCTGGTCGGGGAACTAAGATCCCGCATAATGTGCGGTGCAGCCAAAAAAAAAAAAAAAAGAAAGAATTTATCTTTAAAAAATATATATAAGAGCTGGCTTGTGGTTAAAGAATTCTCACGGTAAAGGTTTTTTGTTTGTTTGTTTTCCTTCCCACCTGCTTCCAGTGTTTAACATGGGCAATTTTCCTTGCTCCTCTGGGGGGAAAAGGAGTTTATTTCTCGCCCACTCTTGTACTGAATATAGGGCCCAGCCTTATGGGAAGCTCTCCATTTAATTCTTCACCTTGACCGGGCTGGGGTTTGTCTCCTTGTCCACGCACTCTGTGAGGCCTTGAAAACCAGTGCTCAAGATCATGTGGGTTTGACACAGGTCCTCAGGGAGAAAGCCAGCTTCTACATTCTCTCCGGTTTCCTGCTTTCCCTTCCTCTTTGGCCTCTGACTATTCTTAACCCTTTATGCCATCTCACTTGGTGCCTTTAAAGGACTGAAAATGTTTTGTCCAGCCTTTTGACTGTTTCAGCAGGAAGTAGTTTGGGGTGTCTAGTCGGCTCTGTGGCCAGAATCAGAAGTCCGTTCAACGTCAGCTTTAGGGAGACAGCACATTGTAGGAGAAAAGACTGGGGTTCAGGAATCCTTGGTCCTGCCTTCAAACTAGCTGTGATTTTAGACCAGTCACATCACACGGACCCCCTGGGCCTCAGCTTCTCACCTGATAAAATAAGGGCTTAGGGGCGGATGGCCTCAAAGATTCTGTGATTCCACGTTAACTGACAGACCATCTCTGTTTTGATGGAGTTCATGACTGTGAGGGGAGAAAGCTCCCAGTTCAGGTGGCCTTTCTGTGTGCTCTCAATGATCTGCCAGGCCCTGGGTCTGGTTTGGGAGAGGAGATGACAAATGTGGAATGCCAGTGGTAAGAAATATGAAATGAAGGGCAATTTATCAATTCCCCAGAGACTGGGGGAGGGGCAGGGAGGAGGGAAGAGACTGACATTGGACATGGGAAAAGGGCCACGGATGCTGGGTGGGTAGCGGAGACAAGAGTATGGACATGGTGAGTCTGTGGGTGAGGATCTGCCCTTGTGCTGGTAACTTGGGTCCCTAAAAGAAGGTCCTGAAGACAGAGGCTTAGGGCTTGGCCAACAACCCCCCTTCCCCTTTTCTCCTTCCCAATCAATACATTGTTTAGTCTGGAGAGTTTTTTGGACTTCTATTAAATGAAACCACACCGTATATATTATATTGTGATTTCCCTTATTTGTTTAACATTGTGTTTATGGGATTCACTCATGAAGTTATAGCATATTTATTTTTATGGCTATGTAGTATTCCCTTGTATGAATAGAGAATATATATATATATATTTTTTAATTTTTTAATTAAAATATAGTTGATTTACAAAGTGTTACTTTCTGCTGTACAGCAAAGTGACTCAGTTATGCACATATATACATTCTTTTTTGTATTCTTTTCCATTATGGTTTATCCCAGGATATTGAATATTGTTCCCTGTGCTATAGAGTAGGAACTTGTTGTTTATCCATCCTATATGTAATAGTTTGCTTCTACTAACCCCAAACTCCCAGTCCCTCCCTCCCCCACCCACCTCCCCCTTGGCAACCACAAGTCTGTTCCTGAATAGAGAATATATATATTTTAACCCATTCTCATGTCCACGGGTGTTTGGGCTGTTTGCAGCTTTTGTTTTTATGAGCAGTGCTGCTGTGAACATCCTGGGGCCCATGTGGTGGAAGAGATTCTCCAGGTGCATTATGACGAGTAGAACTGCCTGTTCATAGAGTGTGTGTGTACTGGGTAATGCCAAACTATCTTCCAAATACTTGGGTCCACTACTCCTCCCAGCAGTCTGTGAGTGTTCCTAACACTCCGTAGCCTCAGAGCTCTCCTCGGTGCTGGCCTGTCCACTCAGCTGTGTCCACATCTCAGAGGCCCCTTGGTCTCACTTGGCCTCTGGCCTGAGTCCCTCTGGTTTGGTCCCCCCCTCCCACCACCCCCAGGCTGACCTGAACTTCCTGTTTCCCAGAGAGTTGGAGCCCTGGCTCATATTGTTGGCTCAGCCTCTGGGTCCAGGCATAGGGCTTCAGCCTTGTCCTGGGCCCTCTGGCTCCTGGGGGTCAAGGAGGCTAGACATCACTTTCTCTTGCCAAGCCAGGTGGCCCTGGAATTTTCCACCATGGAGGAGGCGGTGTTGTCTCCCCATACCTCCCAGAACCAGGAGTCCTTAAAGACAGCTTTAAGGGCTCTTCTTGAGGCCTTTGGGCAGATTAGCACCAGCCCTGTCAGCGCCGGCGGGAGGACGTGACATGTGTGCTGGCCTGATGTCTGTGCACAGCGCCAGCTCAACCAGCCGGGGGCCTCAGGTGTGCAGTGTGTGCAGAGCCGGCCCTGCCCAGCGGGGGAGCCCCGGGAGCCCACCTCCTCCTGTTGCATTCACCTTCCTGCCAGGTGCTTCCTTTCTGACAGTGGCTGCACCAGGGATGGCGCCCTGCATCCTGGGCTCGGAGGGTTTGGGGTTTTCCTTGTCATGGGAAGGCACGACAGTGTCGTGGTTCCCAACACAGGCCAACTTGGGTTAGAATCCCGGTTCTGGGACTTCCCTGGCGGTCCCGTGATTAAGACTCTGCGCTTCCACTGCAGGGGGCGTGGGTTCGATCCTTGGTTGGGGTACTAAGATCCCATATGCCCTGCAGCGCTGCCGAAAAATATATTAAAAAAAAAAAAAAAAAAGAATCCCGATTCTACCTCTTACCAGCTGTACTGGTGACCTAACCTCCCTCAGCCACTGTTTCCTCATTTGTAAAATGAGGACACCGTCTACATCTACAGTGTTATTAAATGAGAGAATGTGTGTAAAGCATTAGTACTCTCCCTGGCACACCCTGGACCCTGAGAACTGTTTTGGGTAGTTATTGTGACAATATAATGGTGGAAAGAACTGGGTTTAAAGCTAGAAGGACGTGGGTTTGAATCCTGATGCTGTCACCTCTTGCTTGTGTCATTTAGCCGGTGTGAGCCTCAGTTTTCCCCATCTGCAAAATGGTATATAATAAGAATTTCTACTTCACTGAAGTCATTGAACTAAAATGTGTAAAGAGCTTGGCAGAAAGTAGTTGCTTAATAAATATCAGTGACCGTTATTATTACATGAGAGGAAGGACTTTTATTTTCAGTTAAGGGAACTAGAGACACGATAACATAGAGAGTCATTATTTCCTGTGAAACAGCCCAGACTTCAAATTTTTACGTATTTGAAATTATTAAAAATACATTATAAACATTTTGGAAAAGAGAAAAGGAGAAAAATATCAAGAATTCCCCCAAGGTCCCACCACCTGAACATAAGCACTGTGACCATGTTGGTGTAAAACTCTTCTGGGATTTTTCCACACATATTTTATGAAGCAGTTGTAATAGTAGGATATGGACTTTTCTGTATTCTTTTTCCTTCACTTAACGCTGTATCATAAACATTTCCCCATGTTGCTACATGTTATTCGTAATTGTAATTTTTTATGATTGCATACCATTCTTAATTAAGACCTTTATGTGTAAACTTCTCCGGTATTTCAGGTTTTTTCCTTAAGATTCCAGAAGTCAAATTACTGGGTCACGGGGCATAAACACTCTTTATAGCTTCAGATTCATGTAGCCAAGTTGCTTTCCAAAAAGGTGGTATCAATTTGAATGCAGTAATGTCTGAAAAAGCTCATCCAACTGCATATCCATTGGTACTGGGTATTATAAATAGTTTTCTTGAGACTGATTTATGAACTAGGTCTTGTCTTTATCGGTAGCAGTTGCCAAGCCCAAAAAAGTGAAAAGGAGTTAGTAAACCACAGCAAACTTCATTAATGCAGAATCATGGAGTTGAAAAGTTAATACCTCTTGTCTCACCTGATTTTACCTTCTGCATTTAGACTATAAAGATGGATTGATACTATATTTTAATTTAACACAGTTTTTTAAAGTTTATTTTTTTCTGTTATAAGAGTACAATGTGATTATTAAACACATTTTGGAAACGACAGAAAAAGTTGAAAGATGACTCACTCTTAGTTTCAAGGGTAACATTTTAGTACATTTTCTTATTTTCTTCTAAACATTTTTCTCTTTTCACATAACTGAATATACTCTATGAATAATTTTAATTTCTTTTTTTGCTTGTTATAATATAGATATTTATTTATATAACTGTAAACATATATAGACATCCTTTTTTAGCCTATGTATTGTATTATTTTTATTGTCTTTTTTTTGAAAAGGAAACACATACTCATGATTTTAAAAAATTCGAATAGGGCAGGGTGTACAATAAAAAGTCTCTTTCCCACCCTTGACCTCAGTCATCCTCTCCAGAGGAACCATTGTCATAATTTTCTTGTGTATCCAGAGAAATTCTATGCATATTCAAACATAAATGGGCTTTTCTACACAAATAATAGAGTGCCAGACATACTAGTTTGCACCTTGCTTTCTTGTCTGTTTCACTTAATGTATCTTGGAAGTCATCCCACAAAAGCACATATGATTTTGACATGGTCTTTTTAATGGCTGATAAAATATATTTCATGGATGTACCATAATATATTATCCAGTCTGCTACTGAAGACTATTCCTTTCTTTGGTTCCTATAGACAGTGTTTCAAGCAACAGTGCTGCCCTTCATGCACGTGTCAGTCACGTCTGTAGGATAAATTTGTAGCAGTGAAATTTTGCTAGGGCAGCTGATGCATTTTAACATGTACACCCGTTAAATTTTGATAGACACCATCAGATTGCCTTCTATAGGACTTGTACCCAATTAAACTCTACCCAGTAGCATATAAAAGTTCCTGTTTCGGGGCTTCCCTGGTGGCACAGTGATTAAGAATCCGCCTGCCAATGCAGGGGACACGGGTTTGAGCCCTGGTCCGGGAAGATCCCACATGCCGCGGAGCAACTAAGCTTGTGCGCCACAACTACTGAGCCTGCTCTCTAGAGCCCGCGAACAACAACTCCTGAGCCTTCGTGCCACAACTAGTGAAGTGTGCACGCCTAGAGCCTGTCTGTGCTCTGCAACTAGAGAAGCCACCGCAATGAGAGGCCCGCGCACCGCAACTAGGAGTAGCCCCCGCTCACCACAACTAGAGAAAGCCTGCACGCATCAAGGAAGAGCCAACACAGTCAAAAATAAATTAAAAAAAAAAAAAATTCCTGTTTCCGGGCTTCCCTGGTGGTGCAGTGATTAAGAATCCGCCTGCCAATGCAGGGGACGTGGAGCGGAGCAACTAAACCCGTGAGCCACAACTACTGAGCCTGCGCTCTGGAGCCCGCGAGCCACAACTACTGAAGCCCGTGTGCCACAACTACTGAAGCCCGCGTGCCAGAGCCTGTGCTCTGCAACAAGAGAGGCCACCGCGATGAGAAGCCTGTGCACCGCAACGAAGAGTAGCCCCCGCTCCCCGCTACTAGAGAAAGCCCGCGTGCAGCAACAAAGACCCAACACAGCCAAAAAAGTAAATAAAATAAATAAGTTAAAAAAAAAAAAAGTTCCTGTTTCTCCATACCATCACCAGCAGAGTGTTAACAATGTCTTTGATCTTTGACAAACTGAAAGGTAAAAATTCCACTTTTAACATAGTTTCTTTTTCATGAGAAAGGCTGAGTAATCTTTTTTTTATAAATTTATTTATTTTATTTATTTTTATTTTTGGCTGCGTTGGGTCTTTGTTGCTGCGTGCGGGCTTTCTCTAGTTGCGGCGAGCGGGGGCTACCCTTTGTTGCGGTGCGCGGGCTTCTCATGGCCGTGGCTTCTCTTGTTATGGAGCATGGGCTCTAGGCTCGCGGGCTTCAGTAGTTGTGGCGTGTGGGCTCAGTAGTTGTGGCTCGTGGGCTCTAGAGTGCAGGCTCAGTAGTTGTGGCGCACGGGCTCAGTTGCTCCACGGCATGCGCGATCCTCCTGGACTAGGGATTGAACCCGTGTCCCCTGCATTGGCAGGTGGATTCTTAACCACCGCGCCACCAGGGAAGCCCTGAATAATCTTTCAAAGCCACTTATATTTTGTTTTCTGTGAACTGACTAGACTTTGTTTTTAATTACTGAGAAATATCCCATGGGGAGGATTTACCATAATGTATCTAACTGTTACTTTATGTTGTTTCTAAACTTTCACTGTTATAAATAATAAGCATAGTGAACATCTTTTTTGTATAAAGCATCTTCAGCACTTTGTATTGTTTTCTTGGAGTGGATTCTTGAAAATGAAATTTGTGGGTCAAAGGGTATTGGCATTTTAGAGACAGGATTGCCAAATTGCTCTTGGAAAGGCTTATACTAGTTTACAGTCCCACCAACAATGTACACGTGTGCCCAATTCACTTTTCCATTGCCAGCATCGGCTTGTCGTATTTAAAGGATCCCCCAGGACGCAGCTTCTGTAGACTTACTTTGTGCTCTAAACCAGTGTTAGCCTAACCTTTAAAGCCAGCAGACTTTCCTTCTTTGCATCACAAACCCCAATACTTCCTGTCCAACCGAGGCTCAGCTTTGTTCTGGGAGGACTCACAGTTTCGCATCAGAGATGTCAGTGTCTGTTTTCCTTTCTCTGTAAAACCCCACTGCCAAGTTTGTACAAATCACTGTTAGTAGAAAAACATTCCCGTTGTTCCAAGAAGAGCTCAAATGCTCCTCTCCTGGATTACCAAGCAGAATAGGTTACCTATGGCCCCGGAGATGCGGGGCAGCACAGCATGCCGGGCTCTTTCTTGGGGGGCGGTGCCATCCGATTCATTCCTGCTGGGATGTGGCAAAGTCAGTGAGCGTGACACTGGGGAAGGTGCCCTGTGTGCTGGGTTCCATCAGCGCAGGTGTTACCTGGAAGAGGAGACATTTGTTTTTATCTGCTCAATACCTCTTTCCTCTTCTGATAATAGGGGCTTCTCTTGCTCTTGCAAACTACTGTATCATGACCTAGCCCTGGCCTAGTGGAATCTCCTTTCCTCTTGGCCAGAGTGACTGACTCAGGAGTAAACACTTGACCCAAGAAAGGCCAGTCACATTCCTTCCTGGAATTTGACCTATGGGTGCTGGGAGAACGAAGTGTGTTTGGTAAGCTGGGATGATGTAGGCTTAAGGCTGTGGTGGTCCTCTTCCCCTCCATGTGGAAAATTCTGTCTGCAATAGAAGTCTGGGAATGTGGAGCTAAGGAAAGACCCACAGAGATGAGGCAGGAAACGTGGAAAGAGACTGTCTTCATGCCGGCTACTTGAGTGCTTGTCTGAAATGGATGACTCAGCCTTTGTCATCAGAAAGATTTATATTGAAACAAAAGTGGAATTCTATTTTTACCTTTCAGTCTGTCAAAGATCAAAGACATGGTTAAGACTGTGCTGATGATGGTATGGGGAAACAGGTTCTTTTATATGTGTTTGGGTAGAGTTTAATCTGGTACAAGTCCTATAGAAGACCATCTGATGGTGTCTGTCAAAATTTAAAGTGTACATTTTAAAACGCGTCAGCTGCCCTAGCAAAATTTCACGGCTAGGAATAGATCCTACCGATATTACTGACACATGTGCATGAAGGGCACTTACAATGCAAAAGTCTAATTCACCTGGAGAGGTCAGAGAACTTGCACCTTTGAGGTGAGTGCAGGGAGTTCTGGAATGAGGGAGCCAAGGGTTGGTACTAGAGGAAAATACCAGGCATCAGATTCAAACATTTCAGATGTTTGAGATGATAGTCAGGAGGGGGCAAGGTAGGGATTGGTGGCTGGGAATATGAGAAGCAAGTCATTGTATATATGTGGTACATATATACAATGAATATTACTCAGCCATTAAAAAGAATGAAATAATGCCGTTTGCAGCAACATGGATAACCCTGGAGATTGTCATACTAAGTGAAATAAGTCAGACAGAGAAAGACAAATATCATATGATATTGCTTTTATGCGGAATCTAAAAAAAAGATACAAATGAACTTATTTACAAAGCAGAAACAGACTCACAGACTTAGAGAACAAACTTATGGTTACCAGGAGGGAAGGGTGCGGGGGAGGGATTTATTGGGAGTTTGGGATTGACATGTACACACTGCTATATTTAAAGTAGATAACCAACAAGAACCTACTGTAAAAAAAAAAAATTAAAAATAAAAAAAACTATAGATGAGGAAAAGGCCATTAAAATAAATAAAAATGGATGCAGAAGAGTATTAGAGTCTAACTGTTTTGGACTGGGAGCAAGGATGTACTCATATTTTTTAACATGATATAGATGGAGAAAAGTCTTATGTAAACTCTAATCTATACTCGTAAAACCATACTCTGAAAATCATATTCATTTATAAGTGCTGTAATTGAAGAGGGTGTTTGCCAATCAGAAGCACATAAAAAGGAGAACAGGTTGGATCATTAAAGAGATTCAAAATGCTTTATATGTAAAATAACTGATATGATTGGAGCTATTTAGAAAAGATCAAGAAAGCAATTACAACTGTTTTAAAAGTTCTTTAGTAACTGTGATGTGCAGTAGGGATGCCTGTCAATTTCTGAGGAAAAAGTGGATTAAACTAGGACCAAAGAATGAATGTGAAAAAAAAAAAAAGAAGCAAGTCAGGAAGTACAGAGTCAAAGATAAGAGAGTCAACTGCATCATCTGGGCACAAGATGATCTTGAGCTACGCTGGCAGTGGACATGGTGAGGAAGAAAGCAAGAATTGCAAAGGTAAGAGTTGACAGGGGACTTCCTTGGTGGCACAGTGGTTAAGAATCTGCCTGCCAATGCAGGGGACATGGGTTCGAGCCCTGGTCCGGGAAGATCCCACATGCCGCGGAGCAACTAAGCCCGTGTGCCACAACTACTGAGCCTGCGCTCTAGAGCCCGAGAGCCACAACTACTGAGCCTGCGTGCCACAACTACTGAAGCCCGCGTGCCTAGAGCCTGGGCTTCACAACGAGAGAAGCCACCACAAGGAGAAGCCCGCGCACAGCAACGAAGAGTAGCCCCAGCTCGCCACAACTAGAGAAAGCACAGCAACGAAGACCCAATACAACCAAAAATATATAAATAAATTTATTTAAAAAAAAAAAAAAGAGTTGACAGGATTTGGTGACTGGCTGGCTAACTGTATTACAATAGTCTGCTTGTGCTGTTATAACAAAATACCACAGACTCGGTAGCTTAAACAACAGAAATGTATCTCCTCATAGCTCTGGAGGCTGGGAGTCCAAGATCAAGGTGTAGGTGGTATTAGCTTCTGGTGAGGCCTCTCTCCCCAGCTTGTAGATGGTGCCTTCCTGCTCTGTGCTCACATGGCCTTTTCTTTGTTTGTGTGCGCAGGGAGAACTCTGGTGTTCTTCCCCTTCTTATAAGGTCAGCAGTCCTATAGGATCAGGGCCCCACCCTCATGACCTCATCTAACCTTAATTACCTCTTTAAAGGCCCTATCTCCAAATACAGTTACATTGGGGGTTAGGGCTTCAACATACAAATTTTAGGCGGGGGGAACACAGTTCACTCCATAACACTAACCGAGTAGAAATAAGATTTTGGGATAGGATGATTCACTTAATTTGTTTGGGCGTATTTTTTCTGGGGCTTTAAAAAGAGATTTGTAATCATAGGTACGTGTGAATGTAAAAATTCTGGTCCTTTCACTTACCCTTTTAAGCATTTCCTTGAATTGCTATGTAGTGTTCGTAACTATCATTTTTAGAGGCTACATTGCATTCCTGGTAGTACCCTAGTATTATTCCTGGTCTTAATCTTAACTAGTTTCCCCCTTGGCCAGCTAAACAGCTGCAAGCCCTATCCATCCTTTCTTTGCCAAGCTCATTGTAACCATTCCTTTCTCCCTATCTGATGGCCAACACCCACCATAAGGCCACGTCATTGTGTGCCATGGGCTTCCTCACTGGTCCACTGGTCATCTTGTCATTGGTTGTGTCTACTGCATTCACCCAACACAGAGGAGACAAATGAATCTTAAGGCTGTTTGTCACTCCTCTACCTTACCATTAACTGGAAGATAAAGTCCAAACTCCTTTAACTAGGCATTAGAAGTCCTCCACAATCCAATATTAAGCTAACTTGGTTACTACTCACCCATGCTGTTTCTGTGTGTTTCTTTTCTAGAGTCTGATAGACCCCTCACTGTACTTCCAACATGCCCCATCACTCCCAGGTCATTAACTTTGCTTCATTTAGATGTCCTTCGTGATCATCTAGTTTTATCCAAGTTGAGGTATCAAAACACATCTATGTGCATATTTGACATTCCCAGTAGACCATGACTCACTTCTATAACTTTGGTACTGGCTTGTGGCCCAATGTGTAGACTCAAGTTTCTCCAGATTCACCCAAGTTTCTCCTGATTCAAATCCTAGCTCTGTCATGTACAAATTTTATGACCCTGGATAAGTCACTTAACATCAAGCCTCCGTTTCCTCATCTGTAAAACTGGGAAAATACTAGTACCCCATTCATCTGACTGTTGTGTATAACATGTATTGTACATGGTTATATGTAAAAGTCACCTCACCAGGTCCCGGGACATAAGTGCTTAATATATCTTAGCTATTTTGATGATGATGACCACGATTAGCACTCTGGAAATATTTGTTGGATGAATTTCAGCTTTGCTCATGCACAGACAGAAAGGAGCAATGGCTTTTCTGTCTCCTTTTTGTGATCCCCAGCCTCGTCTCTAGAACCTCCTGCAACAAACGCCCGTCTTCCAGCCCTGACTCAACATAGCCCCAGAGTGAGAGGCTTTGAATGCTTGTTTCCCTCTTGGCAGCTTGAGTAGGTTTGCCCTGAAGGTCCACTAGCTTCCTTCCAGGAACCAGTTTCATGGAGTTTGATTGACGTTTCCAAACAGGGCAGATATCCTGACTCACCTGGGCTGGCGCCTGCTGAGACAGTCTGCGGAAACCAGAAATGGGTTCCTTGCCCACAGCCAGGACCACCACAATACCTCTTATCAGGCCTGCCCCTAATGTCAGAGGATCCCATGACAAGAAGGCAAAAGGAGGCCCACATACCATCTGTCCAAATATTTAAAAGTTGTGAATCAGGCTAACAAAGTGCTAAATGTATTCCATCCTTCTGCCTTGACAAATGCACCTTCTTAATGGCAAGATCAGAAAATACATATGTGTAAATGTATATAAAAATACGTGTACAACTATGTAATTCCTGTTACTGAAATTGGCAATGTAGTAAATATGACCGAATTTAATCATAATTGTTTCTGTCTGGATACCCTGTAGATGGGCCAGCGATGTTTGAATGAATATAATAAAAATATTTAAAAATTAAAATAGTTTTTATATGTTTCCAAAGAGTTAATTTTGAGCATTTTAGAAGAAAAGTATATTAAAATTGAAAAGTCCCCATTTATTTAGATCTTTAATGTTTTTCAAAAGAATTTTATAATTTTCTCCATAAAGCACTTACATAGTTTTTGTTAGATTTATTCATTTCAGTTTATATTTTTGGCATGATTATCTTTTTAATAATTACTTTTTTATTTGTTACTGATTGTAGAAATTCATTGACTTTTGTATATTAATTTCTTATTCAGCCAACTTGCTGAAATCTTACTAAAACGAATAATTTCTCTATAGATTTTTGTGTTTTCCATGTAGCGATAATATATATGAATATTGAATGTTTGATTTATTGTTTTCCAATCCTTATACCTTTAGCTCTCTTCCTCCAATACAGTGCTGAATGAAAATGTTAGCCGACATTCTTTTCTTGGCCTCAAAGGGAAAACATTCAATGTTTCACATTAAATAGGATTTTTGTTGCCAATTTTCTGTAGATACTCTTTAGGGGTTGAGGAAATTCTACTAGATTTCTAAGGATTTTTAAAATATTTTTTTCATGAATGAATATTTAAATTTATCAAAAATTTTCCATTTACTGAGATGATCATATCATTTTTCTCCTTTAAATCTTTGAATTATATGAATTGGTCTTCTAACATTAAAACAATCTTGGATTCCTGCAATAAGCTGAACTTGGTCAAGATTGTTTTATACATTGCTGGAATTGTTTGCTAATTTTTTAAGAAGAGTTTTGTGTCTATGTTTGTCAGTGAAATTGTCTCATAATTTTTCTTTTGTGCACTGTTCATATCAGTTTTGGTATTAATTTTAATATAAAATAAATTGGGGAGTGTTTCTTCCTTTACTGTAATTTTAAAGAGTTAATATTGGAGTTTAAATATTGGAGTTATTTGTTCCTTGAATGATAGAAGTTACTAATAAAACCGTCTGGACCTGGCGTTTTCTTTGTGGTGAGATTTTAAACTACTGATTCAATTTCTTTCTTTCTTCTTTTTTTTTTTTTTTTTTCACTGTCTTTGTGGTTTTTTTTTTTTTAAACATCTTTATTGAAGTATAATTGCTTTACAATGGTGTGTTAGTTTCTGCTTTATAACAAAGTGAATCAGTTATACATATACATATGTTCCCATATCTCTTCCCTCTTGCACCTCCCTCCCTCCCACCCTCCCTATCCCACCCCTCTAGGTGATCACAAAGCACCGAGCTGATCTCCCTGTGCTATGTGGCTGCTTCCCACTAGCTATCTGTTTTACATTTGGTAGTGTATATATGTCCATGACACTCTCTCACCCTGTCACATCTCACCCCTCCCCCTCCCCATATCCTCAAGTCCATTCTCTAGTAGGTCTGTGTCTTTATTCTCTAATATTTATTATTTATTTATTTTAGCTGCACCAGGTCTTAGTTGTGGCATGCGGGATCTTTTAGTTGCAGCATGCAGACTTCTTAGTTGCAGCATGCAGACTTCTTAGTTGCGGCATGCGTGCTTCTTAGTTGCAGCATGCATGCAGGATCTAGTTCCCTGACCAGGGATTGAACCCAGGCCCCCTGCATTGGGAGCACGGGATCTTACCCACTGGACCACCAGGGAAGTCCCTAATTCAATTTCTTTAATGGTTATAGGATTATTCAGATTTTAAATTTCTTCTTGAGTCAGCTTATTTTTCTAGGAATTTGTCCATATGTTTCTGTTTTCAAACTTATTCGCATAAAATTGTATATAATATTCTCCATCTTTTCAATCTATGTGGCACCTGCAGTTATATGCCATTTTTCATTCCTAATATTATGCCTTCTGTTATTTTTTTCTTGATCAATTTTGACAGAGGTTTGTTAGTGTTATTAATCTTTTAAAATAACATAATTTTGGGACTTCCCTGGTGGTCCAGTGGTTAAGACTTTGTGCTTCCAATGCAAGGGGAGCAGGTTCAATCCCTGGCTGGGGAACTAAGATCCCACGTGCCACACAACTAAGATCCCATATCCCATATGCCACACAGTGTGGCCAAGAAAAAAGGAAAAAAAAAACCCCATAGTTTTGGTTTTGTTGATCCTTCTGTGTATGTTTATTTTATATTTCATTATTCTCTGCTCTTATTTATATAATTCCCATTCTTCCAACTTTCTTTGGGTTTGTTCTACTATTAGTTTTTCTATCTATTTTAAAAAACTTATTATGTAAAAAAAACATATAAAAGTATACATTTCCTACTAGCACAGTAATGCTTTAGGTAAACTCTATAAGTTTTAACATGTAGTACTGTTGTTATTGTAGAATTCTAAGTATTTTTAAAATTTCCACTGATATATTATTTAACCCATGACTTTAAAAAATATGCCTCTTAATTTCCAAACACGTTTATTCCCCCTAGTTTTCTGTTTGTAATTGAGTTCAAATTTAATTGTACTGTTGTCAGAAAAAGTGGTCTACAGGATATCAAACTTTTGAAATTTGTTAAGACCTGAATATAATTAAATTTCTTAAATGTTCCATGTATTTCTGAAAAAATGTATACTCTAAAATAGTTGGGGGGACTTCCCTGGTGGCGCAGTGGTTAAGAATCTGCCTGCCAATGCAGCGGACACAGGTTCGATCCCTAGTCCAGGAAGATCCCACATGCCGTGGAGAAACTAAGCCGGTGCGCCACTACTGAAGCCCGCGCACCTAGAGCCCGTGCTCCACAACAAGAGATGCCACCTTAATGAGAAGGCCGCGCACCACAACGAAGAGTAGACCCCACTTGCTGCAATTAGAGAAAGCCCGCGCACAGCAACAAAGACCCTACGCAGCCAAAAGAATAATAATAAAAATAAAATAAAATAGTTGGGTCCAGTGGTATACATAACTTTAAAAAGTTAAACACCTTATAGATAAGAAAACTTCCAAACTGTTTTCTAGAGAGTTTGTACCATTTTACATTCTGACTGGCCTTGCATGTGAGTTCCAGTAGCTCTACATCCTTGCCGACATTTGGGATACTCAGTCTTCTTAATTTTAGCCATTCTAGTGGTGTATAGTGGGATCTAATTGTGGTTTTAGTTTGAGTTTCCCTGACGACCAATGATGTTGAGCATCTTTTCATCTTTTCATGTGTTTATTTGCCATCTGTATATCTTCTTTGATGAGGTGTCTATTCAAATCTTTTGCTGTTTTCTAACTCAACTGTTTGTCTTATTGAATTATGAGTTCTTTATATATTCTGAGTTTAAATTCTATATATTATTATGTATAATATATTCTTCATAATATATTTAATATAGTCTAGACACAGAACTTTAAAGAACTTCATCAAATATATTTGTTGCAAATATTTTCTCCCAGTCTTACTTCCACTATAGCCATGTGACTTGTTCTCATCAATGACATGTGAGTGGAAGTGATGTGTGATGCTTGTGGGTCAACTTTTAAGAAGCAATGAAACTTTTCCACTTTTTTGTTTTCTTTCCACTTGCCATAAAGAGGCCCCAGGGGATGGTAGGGCCACAAGATGGAAGGAGCTTGGGTTCCTGTGTTACCACATGGAGAAAAGCTGCTGTCCACCAGGAACACTGAGATTAACTGCGGTGAGAAATAAATTCCTACCATATTAAGCCACTGACATTCTGGAGTTCATCTATTATAGCAACTAGTGTTTCTCTGACTAATACCTGCCTGCCTTGATTGAATTGGAGACTAAAAGTGAATTTCTAATCAGAATGATATATGTGCCTCCTCTTCAACAGATTTTTGTGTCAAGACCATCTGAAGCTATTTCCAAAATCAGTTCTTCTAGCCAGGTCAATTTATTTGTTATGGAATGATTGCTAATGTGGTTTGACGAACTACTTAAGTGAACCTTTTATTAAGTCTTTCCAGTGTTTCTTTACAATGTTAAAATAATTTTGGTGAGTTCTTCACTTGAGTTCACAAACAGGTCCACAGTGGAAAGGTGTTCAGTATTGGTTGGTTGGTTGGTTGGGTCAATGAAGTTGCTTCTGGGGCTTTAGGAGGGCTGTGTCTGATATGGCCTCCATTTAGCGAGGGCTCCATGCCAAGCACTTTGCATGGTTTCTCTTTCAGGCCTCATAACACCATCAGGAGGTAGGAAGTATGACTCCTATTTTAAAGACAAGGAAATTGAGGCTCAGATGAAAGCAAGTCACTTGCTTAAGGCTGCACTGAGACTCAAACATGGGTGTGTCCAGCCCCAGACTTGCATTCTGTTGTCCTGGTGGGAATCAAACTGAACAGGAGGCCATAGATCCACCTCATTTTTCCCAGAACACCCTGTCCTGGGCTCCCTGCAGAGGGTCTCAGCCATCAGCCAGATTGTCATCATGTCCAGAGCCTGGGGCTACCTCAACAACCAGTTCCTTTTTCGTTTTGCACTTCAACCTGCAACAGAGCCACAGGGATGTTATAGACCCTCAGCAGGGGGAGAACCTATGTGTGCTCGGGTACATGTGTGCATGCATGTACATGTGTGCCAATGACCTGTGGAATCATAGACAGCCATTAGCCTTCTCTCTCGCTACTCTCCTTCCCCTCTGCCACCATCCCAGCTCTTCACATCCACTGGAGAATGGGTGCTTCCTACTCTGGGGGAAGCATGGCTGGGCATCCCAAGAGAAATCATAGTGTCTATCTTGCTCTGGGCATTGCCAAGGAGGTTTCTGGAAATATGACTCCTATTTTAAAGCTAAGGAAATTGAGGCTCAGATGAAGGAGATTTCTGGAAGTCACTTTTGGGACTTGTCCAAACACTATGGTTACAACTAGGTCTAAAAATAAAATCCTGTAAAGAAGAAAAGGAATGGGATTATGAGTTTTTTCTTTAGTTTCAAATTTTTCTGTGATGTGGTTTTATTTTTATAATTAAAAGTGATGAAAAATGCAATGAACTGCACAAGCTGTGTGTTGCTTCTCCATGTGAGAAACACCTGCAGGCAGCTCAGCTTTGCTCCCTGCCTGTGTTTAAGTAGTAACACTGCATTGACAAGGAGGTTTTAGAAATTCTTTTTTATTGTGGTAAAATCTATGGAACATAAAACTTACCACTGTAACATTTTTAAGTGTACAATTCAGTGACATTAAGTAACATTCACACTGTTGTGCGACCATCACCACCATCCATTTCCAAAACTTTTTCACCATCCCAAACTGAAACTCTGTACCCATTTATCGCTAACTCCCCATTCCCTCCTCCTTCCAGCCCTTGGTAACCTCTATTCTACTTTTGGTCCCTATGAACTTGACTATTCTAGGTACTTCATATAAGTGAAATCATATAGTATTTGTCCTTTTGTATCTGGCTTATTTCACTTAGCATGATGTCTTCAAGGTTCATCTGTGTTACGGTGTATATTGGAATTTCCTTCTTTTTTTCAGCTAGCTTGAATAACATTCCATAGTATGTGTATACCACATTTTGCTTACCCATTCATCTGTCAATGGCCATTTGGGTCGTTTCTACCTTTTGGCTATTGTGAATAATGCTGCTGTATGGGTGTATACACATGGGTGTATAAATACATGTTTGAGTCTCTACTTTGAATTCTTAGGCATGTATACCTAGAAGTGCAATTGCTGTCAAGGAGGCTTTTATTTTTTTAAATTTATTTATTTATTTGTGCTTGCATTGGGTCTTCGTTGCTGCGCGAGGGCTTTTTTCTAGGCTTCATGGCATGCGGGATCTTCCCGGACCAGGGATCGAACCCATGACCGCTGTATTAGCAGGTGGATTCTTAACCACTGCGCCACCAGGGAAGCCCCTCGAGGAGGTTTTTAGAACTCATTTTTAGGACTTTCCCAGGAATATTTTGGATTTCCTCAGCTATGGCCACTCCTTGACCTTTGAATGTGGATTTTTAGAAATTTCTAGCAGTTTTGGGAGGCTTAAACATCGATTTAAAAATGCTTTATTAAAGCAAAGCTGAGAAGTAAGGACACGTGTCTGCCTTTCCTGGTGAAGGCTGAGAGGGGGTAAGGGCCTGCCCAGAGTCAGAGTAGTAGTCACAGGGCCAGGGTTCAAGCTCAGATCTGTCTCAGCACAAAGCTATGCTTGGTCTATTACCATGTTCTCCTATTTGAAAGCAATTTGTTGGGCTGTCAAATTGGGGGATGCCATTTTGGATCAAAAAGGTATGATATGGAGACTAATTTTAAAATGTTCATTATATTTTCCAATCAAAAAGAAAAATAAATGATCAAGGTCTAAAATTTGGAACATAGAGAAAAGCGGAAAGAAAAGTTACCCGTGGCTCTGCCACTGACTGTCAATTGTATCTCTCTGTACAACGTTTAATTGCATTTTCCCCACAGTTCAGCTGGGCACGGTGTTTACTTGATCACGCCAGGCCGAGAAAAGACAAGCATTTAATAACCTTAAAGAAGCTGAGCCTTTCATTTATAAAGGCTTGCATTGTCAGGAGATGGGAGGGGGCGTGGCAGCTGCCGAGAAGCAGTGCTTGGATCTCCCTACGAGAAAGAACTTGTGAAGTTCTTTCAGCTGCGAAGAATGCGCTTAGCTGATCGCCTCCAGCTGCAGCACTTAAGCCAGCTTCGCTCTTCCCTGGCGGCTCCCAAGCCAAAGACTGAGTGTGGTGGAGACACCAGCACCCACCATTTCTGCCCGTTGGGAGACCCCTCTAATGGGCAACTTTGCTTCACTCCCCACTGGGTTGCCCAAGACTTTGCATGATCTTCACTGTGGTCTGAGATGTTCCCAGCCCTATTTTTCTTCCTCTTGCATTTCTTTTCACGGGATAGGATCTGCATGGCCCTCTGAAGGCTTTCCCTGCCCAGTCCTACCTCCTCAGCCTTTATCTTTCATAGTTATGGCCCTCCACCAAATCTTTCACTCCTAACTCCAGCTCTGCATCTAAGTCCAGCATCTGCTTCCTCCACGACCCATATCGACATAGGTGGTGACGACAAGTTCTATGCATGTTTCTGAGCTTTTAGTCATTCTACATCAAAGCCAAGCATAGGATTTCTACCTCAAGTAACGTTCGACATACCACCAACTTCGGACTTCACACAACACTCGAAAGTGTAAGAATTGAGTTTACGACAAGATGGCCACCATGTGCCCGGAGCCCCTGAGTCCGAGCTCAGCGGCCTGGGAGCCACGATCCCGGGAGCCTTAGATGGAACCTGAGGCGGGGCAAGGAAGGGGCCTGAGCCAGGGAGTGGGGCGGGCAAAGCTTAGGGGTGGTGGTGGAGGTGGTGGTGGTGGTATATAGGGCTCTGGCCCTGGGGGCGGTGCTTCTCGGGTCGGGAGAGGGGTGGGGCTTAGGGAGGAGCCTGTGAAGGTGGAGGGGCGGGGCCTGGGTGGAGGAGGAGCCTGAGGAGGGGTTTGGGTGGAACATCTGAGCTGGAGGTGGGTCCAGGGATTGCGTTTGTCTAATAAGGAGGCGGAGCCTTTAGAGGGCAGGGCCTCAGGAATTCTAGGGCTATTGAACCTGGGTGGAAGGTTGGGAAGGTGACCCTGAAAGACAAGGGTGTGGAGTTATGGTTGGGACACCCACGTTGGGGTGGGGATATAAAAGTAAAAAGAATTGAGTTTTCGGAGTATTTTCCTCAATTAAGTCTTATGTCTTAATATTTCAAGAAGCACAAAATGGTGGAAGAGTCTGTAAGAACTCTGAGAAACCATAGAGGAAAGACTAATGAAAGACGGGAGACGAAAGAGAAAGCAACATGGAAAGCACATCCTATAGTAACAAAGATGGACAGATAACACTGAAAAAAGAAGGGGATGATTGGAAACAAGATGACTGCTTTCTAGAAGTCCTGGCGGTTAGTAATCAATAAAGTCTGATGAATGTGGAAAAACAGAACACAGTAAAAATGTGTTACAGCTGAGTGTCTTGCAGTGCAAGCGAGTGTGAATTAAGTGCTAAACACATAAAATAAATATATGAAAGTAGTTGTATCTGTTGTAACTCACGCCACTACAGGAACTTTTAAGAGTTGCTAATAAAATAATCATTTTATTTATCTGACTGTTTGGAAACACAACAGACCGTTTCCAGGTGGCCATGCAGCTTGCCTCCCATGGTCAGAAAGGCCAGTCCAGAGCTGGAGTCACACCTTTCTCTTTCATGTGCCTGGTGAACAGCTCTTGCAATAAACCGTGTCTCAGGCTGATGGAAGCATGTTTGTCCTGACTGCGTGTCTGAGGTCTTGCCTGTGAAACCTGCAGCTGCCCGCTAAGAGGCAGGGGCTCTGTCCTGTTCCTGTCATGAGTGCCCGGGGCTTGCGTCTAGGGCCTTAGGGACCACAGCCCTGGACCTTCTCCTCACTGGTCCGTTTACTTCCCTGACACAAAGAAACCCCACTCAGACTCCCTCCTCCTCCCACACCCCAATTCGCCCAAGAACTGCATCTTTGCTTAGCTTGGGGTTCTCAACCTGGCTGCCGCATTCACTGATGCCCAGGCTGCATGCCTGACCATTGAACTCAGAACCTCTGGGGCTGGGGCCAGGTGGCAGCATTTTTAAAGCTCCCCAGGTGATAACAATGTGTGGCCAAGGTTAAGAATCACTGGCTTAGCTAAACCCGTTTCCCTGATGGAAGAAGACAGGAAGGGTACCCTTGGTACAACTTTGCCCCAGGCCTATTCACCGGCCACATCACTGCCCTTGAGGGCAGAGCCAGGTCACCCTCATCTTGCCCCATTCTTCAGTACCTGCCATAGTTCTTCACATGGAGCAGATGCACACAGCCTTGTCCTCAATGAAATAAAATTGAATTTCTTATGGAAGACACTTAGATTTAGTCCTCCCCACATTCCCACCCAAACCCTCAAATGAGCCAGACAGATGCATGGAATGTGGGGTAAAAAACCCAGGATCAAGATCTGTCTTTGATAGCAAATGGCCATGTAACCCTAATCATGTTCCTAATCCATGAGGCTGAGAGTTTCCCCCTGAAAGTGAGTATAACTTTTGCTCACTGATGCTCTTTTATTGGGGCCCTGGCATTGAGCTAAGACTTGCCATGCATCATTTCCAATCCTCTCAATCACCCCGTAGGGTGTTACCTTTTTACTTGCGGGAAAATAGACTCAACAAGCTAAACAAACTTGTTCGGGTCCCACAGCTAGTTATAGGAATCTGGATCTGTTCTTGGTGATTAAGGGTGTGGGCTTTGGAATTAGACTAGGTTCAAATCCCCGCTCCACCTCTTGCTAGCTGGCAGTCTTGGGTGGGTATTTAACTTCTCCAATCTTCAGTTTGAATTATAACCCTATGAACTCTCTGTCCTACTCCCCAAATCTCTTTGGGGCAGACTCCAGCTGGGTGGTAGTAGGGGGTCAGGAGAACAGTGAAGTAGAGGGCTGCTGCAGCTGCCCAGTCCCAAACTGGGGAGTGAACTTCTACCCTTTTCCAGTCTGGAGTTTTCTCCAGGCAGAGATGCCAGGGCGGAACACGTGAGGCCATTTGGATGAGCACACGCACAATTGATTAGTCACACAGACTTTGATCAACCTCAGTGGCAGAAGCAACAGGTACGGGCTGGACCCACATGTTCCCTTGAGTGTGTAGTTCAAGTTAATCCTTTATCATGCACGACTCAGATGATATCTCTCTTGACCGCAACTTATGGCACAAACTCCTCTCAATTTCCTCCCAGAACTTTCCTTAGGGTAGAGCCAGCTGGACTCTATGTAGCCCCGTCTGGGATGACTGTTTACTTTCTTCATACGTGGCTTTTCTCATTAGAACATCATGCCTGTAAGAGTGGGGGCCTGTTGCCAGGGGTACTGGATCTATGCCATTTTAGCCTGATCCTATTTGGTTACACTTCCCCTGTGTTCCAGACTTTTCTAGGCCCCTCGCTTTTGTGGTCCCCCAAAGCATAAACGGGCTGACGTTTCTCTCTCCTTATTGTCTCTGTTTCTCCACAGGTTCTTCTGGATCTTTGCCCTGACTTCACTGACTTCACTTTCTATTTCTGTTGACTGATACCCTCTTCCTCCTCCAGTATAAATTACTCCCTCTGAGCAATGCACTCACCCATCACCCACCTCATCGTTTATTGTGAGGATTAATTGAGATAACGTGTGTAAGCACCAGGCACATTGCAAATACTTATGCAAATTAGCTATAATTATGTAAATAACAGTCATCCTGTGTGGTATGAGCACTGATAGCAGGAAGTACAAAGTACACTAAAAAATGCTCAGTAAACTGAGAAATGTTAAACAGTGACTGACTGGTGACAACTACTGTGTGTCTGGGAGTCCAGCATCCCCACCTAATACCTTTACTTACGCACTAAACGTTTATTGAGATCAGTGGTGGCCATTTGTCATATTCACTGCTGCCCAGTGTTGTTTTTTTTTTTTTTAGTTAAAAAATTTTTTAAAACTGTGGCAAAATACATATAAAATTTACCATCTTAACCTTTTTTTTTTCTTTTTGGCCACACCACGCAGGGATCTTAGTTCCCCGACCAGGGATCAAACTGGTGCCCCTTGCAGTGGAAGCACGGAGTCTTAACCACTAGACCACCAGGGAAGTCCCCATCTTAACCGTTTTTAAGTGTACAGCTCAGTGGCATTAAGTACATTCACATTGTTGTACAACCATCACCACCATCCATCCACAGAACTCTTTTCATCTTGTAGGGCCCAATGCCTTTTGAACTGTCTTTGTGTGTCTGGGGAAACTCCTCTTCTGTCTTCCCAGTGGGGAAGTCAGAACCCACATTCCCACATGCCCTGGGACTGGGATGCAGGCCTGTGACCAGGCTCCACCAATCAGACGCGTCCATGCAGACCTTTTGCTTCAGGTGGGATCCACAGGAAGAAGCAGGCTTGGGTGAAGCCGCCATGTTTGCTGGTGTGGGCGGCAGCAGAGGTGCCCAGCTTTTGGTGGTGGCAGCTGCTGTGGTGGTGGTTCCCAGGGGTAGCGAGGTCAAGTTCCTGATGCAGAAGTGAAAACAGTGCTGGCTGCGGTAGTGGTTGCAGCAGGACTGGTTCTTGTCTCTTAGAGTTTGGCACGCGCGGTAGTTTCCTTATCGGGCCATGGTTTGGGGTGTTACTTCTCGATGTTTTGTCTCAAGCCTACTCCTGAATAAATTTTCTTTTTTTGTTTAGCCAGCTGGACAGTAGAACCATGCCAGTCCCTTTCATCAGAAGGACTGCAGAGAACAGTGAAACCAGGGTTGCCCGAACCCTCTTGCTTTTGGATGCTGTTGGCAGAGCTGCCTTGATCTTGGACTTCCTTCAGATGAACTGGTCAGGCCCCAGCTTTTTCGTTGTCTCTCCTTGACTTCAGTCCAGGCAGGGATGGCTCTGGGATGCAGTAGTTCCTCGTGATTGCTGCAGTACCTGGGAGAGAAATCGTTTTCAGAAACTGGTCACTGCCGGGAAAGGGAAGCCCTGGTGGTCTGGCCCTGCCCGGGGGTTTGCTGTTGGTGATTTTTCTTCTTCATCCACAGAATGTTTTACCTGGACACGGGCTTACCACGAACTACTCCCTGTTATATTTTTCTGCTTGTTTTTCCACACTGTTTCTCTGGAAGGCAAATTCTGTCGAGAGGCATATTTGAGGATGGGAGGGACCACCTCTTTCTGTGCGGAAGTACAGAGAAAAACATCATCCGAGATTGCCCACAGTTGCCCTGTGCCCCTCGATGGTCTGATACCCTTGTGCCTCAGTTTTCCTCTCTGCAGGATTGGGCTTGGCTTCCCAGGTCCTCCACTGTGTGATTACTGAGGCCCTTCTCTGTGCCAGGATCATTCTGGAGACAAAAAGACAAGTAAGAGGTCTGGCTCTCAGGAACTCGCAGCCCAGCAGAAGTGAGCAAACAGGTCCAGGCCACAGCCAGGACCTGCTAAATATCATTTAGCATCGATATTATTGTCACTTTAGCTGCATCTTGCTGGTCTCCTCTCTGAGTATTTTCTGTCACCCTCTAGGGGGGTGATTCCATGTTCTGTCCTGCTTGTCACTTGCTACCCCGGCCATCCTGGACAAGATACAGGTCAGAGGGCATGTCACAGAGCCTGGCAATCTTCTGCCCAACTTTTTTTTGTCCTATACTCCTGCAGGTTCACGGAGGTGGAGAAGTTTCTTCTCCTTTTAGGTGGACACTGGCAGCCCTCGTCTTTATTTTATGTTGCAGGATGACTTCTTCCAGGGATGAGTGATGGCGGGGGGGACATCCATTCCTGGTAGGGGAGCAACTCCACTCCTTGCTTGGTGTGTTTCTGCACTGAGAGCACAACACGACTATACCTCCAAACCCAATTGGTCAGCCCCAGCCCCAGTGGCCTTGGTCTTGAATGACATCATGAGGGGGACATTAACAACCCAGCCCAGGTTCTTTTTACAGTCTCTTCTCTAGTTCTCAGTGAAGACTAGGCCTCAGTTTCTCATCTTCTGTGAGTGTTGCCTGCATAAGACCGTACAGCTTCCTAAGGATAAAAAATGGTTTCATTGCCCAGGACGGTCACATCCATGGCTAGTGCAAGAAGCTTTTCTCTCCTGGTCTGCAGGGTACCACTCTGCTTACACAGATTACCTTTCCCTGCATCTCATGGATTCGTTTGGTTCCCTGGCATCACGGCTGTCTCCACCATCTCCATGGCTACGGGAGTGTTTGCTTTATGTCTTCACGACTGTGAAACACAGAGTGGATTTGTCCTCAGATAAAAAGCTGTCTTCTCTAGAGGCGAATTCAACTCTGGTAAAATTGAGACTTGCTTGAAGCTTTGAAAATATAGGCTCCCTCCTACTCTCAACTTCTGCCTTTCCTATTGAAATTTCAAGGATCTTGGGACTTTTAGCCAGCATTTAATCTCAGAGTATCCTGTGTTTTCCCTCGGTTATAGGTTGAATTGTCTTCCTCAATATTCAGATGTTGATGTCCCAACTCCAAATAAACTCAGAATGTGACTGCATTTGGAGACAGGGTCTTTAAAGAGGTGATTAAGTTAAATGAGATCATATGGGTGGGCCTTACCTCCACATGATTGTTGTCCTTATAAGAAGAGGTGATCAGGACACAGACACACACAGAAGCAAGAGTATGTGAAGACACAGGGAGAAGATCGCCATCTACAAGCCAAGGAGTGAGGCTTCAGAAGGAAGCAACCCTGCCAACACCTTGGTCTTGGACTTCCAGCCTCCACAGCTATAAGAAAACAAATTTCTGTTGCTTAAGCCACCCAGTCTGTGGTGCTTTGTTAT
This sequence comes from Balaenoptera physalus, assembly GCF_965194825.1. Taxonomy (NCBI): domain Eukaryota; kingdom Metazoa; phylum Chordata; class Mammalia; order Artiodactyla; family Balaenopteridae; genus Balaenoptera; species Balaenoptera physalus. The sequence goes on from NC_138901.1 coordinate 47,108,558, forward strand.
GGCAGCCCGAGCAGACTAATACACCCTCCCCCTGAGCAGTCTTTGCAAGAAGCCACCCTTCTTTTAATACAGAGCGCACACTCCTCTGCACGTGGGTCGTGAGGACTGGTTTGGAGAGTCTAGATGGGAGAACACCATGTCTGTACCATTTCTCTGTGTGCAAGGGCATCTTCATCAAGTGCGTTTCTTGCTTCAGGAGGGGCGTGGAAGGGCAGTGAGGACAGAAGGGGACACCATTCTAGCCGGCCACTCTGGCTATGGATGAGGCAGGGATATTTGTCTCTTTCATGTCTGCAAGGCAGGCCACCAAATCAGACACTTTAAAGCTACACTGTCCATTGTGGGAGCCACCAGCCATATGTGGCTATCAGGCACCTGAAATGTGGTTTGTCTGAATTGGGATGTGCTGTAAGTATAAAATACATAGACTTAGTTGAAAAAAATGGCAAAAAATCTTATTAATAATTTTTACATAGATTACATATTGAAGTATATTTTGGCTAGATTGAGTTAAATATATCTATAAAGTTAATGTCACCTGTTTTCTTTTTACTTTTTAAAGTGGTTACTAGAAAATTTAAGGTTACTTAGGTGGCTTGTTTCGTATTTCTAGTGGACAATGCTGGTATAAAGAGGGCCTGGGCCCTGCCACCCAGCTAGTAGCCAGCTCTCCTGTGTTTTAATAAGCCATCACAACATATTTAGGGCATAGAGTAAAGATGAGACTTGGCCCCGGCCCTTGAGGGGACTCTAAGTCTCCAGCCCCTGTTGCAGGAATGCCCTGGTGAATGCCCAGCTTGTCTCTCATCCTCGCTGAATGACGACCTCTAAGCCCTGACCTTTTTACTTCTGTCCTTTTGTGTTGCCGTGATCATTAGCTACTTTCAGACCCCTGACCCCTGCCCCATGGCTGGTTAGTGCTCTTACCTCTCTCTCCCTTGGCTCAGGAATTTCAAGAACAGACTTTTTATTTTTTATTTAGTTGAAGCATAGTTGATTTACAATGTTGTGTTAATTACTGCTGTACAGCAAAGTGACTCAGTTCTACATATATATACATCCTTTTTCATATTCTTTTCCCTCACAGTTTATCACAGGCTATTGAATATAGTTCCCTGTGCTATACAGTAGGACCTTGTTTATCCATTCTATATATACCAGTTTGCATCTGCTAATCCCAAACTCCCCAGCCATCCCTCTCCCTCCCCCTCCCCCTTGGCAACCACCAGTCTATTCTCTATGTCCGTGATTCTGTTTCTGTTTCATAGATAGGTTCATTTGTGTCATAGTTTAGATTCCACGTATAAGTGATATCATATGGTATTTGTCTTTCTCCTTCTGGCTGACTTCACTTAGTATGATAATCTGTAGTTGCATCCATGTTGCTGCAAAGGGCATGATTTCATTCTTTTTAATGGCTGGGTAGTTTTCCATTGTATATTTGTACCACGTCTTCTTTATCCATTCATCTGTCAGTGGACATTTAGGTAGTTTCCATGTGTTGGCTATTGTGAATAGTGCTACTGTGAACATAGGGGTGCGTGTATCTTTTTGAATTATAGTCTTGTCTGGATATATGCCCAGGAGTGGGATTGCTGGATCATATGGTAGTTCTATTTTTAGTTTTCTGAGGAACCTCCATACTGTTTTCCACAGTGACTGCACCAACTTACATTCCTACCAACAGTATAGGAGGCAAGAACAGACTTTTTTTAAAAAAAAATATTTTTTATTTATTTATTTTTATTTTTGGCTGTGTTGGGTCTTTGTTGCTGCTCACGGGCTTTTCTCTACTTGTAGCGAGCGGGGGCTTCTCTTGTTGCGGAGCACGGGCTCTAGGCATGCGGGCTCAGCAGTTGTGGCTCACGGGCTCCAGAGCGCAGGCTCAGAAGTTGTGGCGCACGGGCTTAGTTGCTCCGCGGCATGTGGGATCTTCCCGGACCAGGGCTCGAACCCATGTCCCCTGCATTGGCAGGCGGATTCTTAACCACTGCGCCACCAGGGAAGTCCAAGAGCAGACTTCTGATTCCTTCTCCCCAGGCTCTCCTGAGCCCAGGGCTGCCCCACACGCTCATGGCCCCCCTCACCCCGGCCACCTCCACTAGACTTCACCCAGGACTGACCCTGGGAGTCTGGACACAGGTCATCTGGTGTTCATTGAGCTCTTGTTCAGAGCACATGACATTGGCCTCAGCCCTTGGGATCAGGAGAGAAGACCAGGAAAAAAGAAGTCCCCTTCTTTGAAGAAACTGTGGCCGGTTTTGAACTCATCCCACGGACAAACCAATGCAGGGTACCGCCTCCCCAACTAGACCCTGTTTGGCCACCTCCTGACCTTACATATGAAGTTCTGCCAAACTGTTGTTCAACACAGATAACAGCTTTTATGCGATACATTTCTGAGGCCCAGGGGAAATGTTGTAAATACTGGGAATGTGTGAATTGATGAAATCGAATTAATTAAGAAATCTAAATCAAGAAAATGTGGAAATAACAGACAAAGGGAGGCCAGACTCTTTTGGTGGCCACTCTGGGGAGCCATGGAGATGAGGGAGGCCTGGCGTCCCTTCAGACTCCTGTCTGTGACTTTCCAACTCCCAGGCACTCTGCTCTGAGGCTCTGTGTCATGCTGTCTCATCTCTAGACCCTCCTAAACATGCCTTCCTGTTCCTGCCTTTATACCTTTGCTCACACTGTTCCCCCTCCTGGAATGCCTTGCCATCCCATGTCTGCTCGTTCAGATATACAAGTCCTCCCTTTCAGTCTAAGTTCAAATACTACTTCTCCTTGAAGCATTTCCTGATTAGTAGCCAGAAATGATATGTCCTTTTTGGGGACAGCTTGTTTCTGATCGCCTAGTGTCCCTTCCCTTTGGCCTTATATCATGGTTTTTGCTTTCCACGTCTCTTCCTAGACTGGGGGGCTCCTGGGGACAGGACTGTGCTTTAGCCCTCTCTCTGTCACCTGTAGGGTCAAGCACACTGTCTGGCCCTGGTGCCTGCATTTTCATTTTAAATAGTTACCTCTGTGATAGCAATTCCTGCTCTGTTATATGTGTATGTGTCTTTCTGCCCTGATAAACTATAGGTCTCCATTGAGTGTCTACCAGGTACAAGCTACTGGGGTTGCAAATAAACCAGCCACAGTCTCAGTCCTTCAGGAGAGCTCGGACTAGAGGTACAAACAAGTAATGGCCAACATTGTTGTAAATGGGCTGGCAGATGTGCGTCTAGGGATGGGGGTGGAACAAACGGCAGAGGTCAATTCTACTCTTCAGCAGAATTAGCTCAGAGCAGGTCTTGAAGAGTAAGGAGAGTTGTGCGAGGGTTGGATTCTTGGGGCAGGAACTGGAGATGGCCTGCAGGGTGAGGCGGACCACTCCATGTAGTTGGAGAAAAGATGGGGGCATGTATCTTATCACCTTGTATCCCAATCCTTGCTGTGGAGCAGACAGGTAGAAAAGGTTGATGGACTCGTGGTCTGACCGACTGAATGAATGAACTCAGAGCTCTCTGTAGGTGGGGAAATACACTGACTCATTTATCTCTTTGTTAATTTGAGATGAGGTCTCGGGGTTCACAATACCTTGCCTCGATTTTTCCACATATGCCTGGTCCTAGAATCACCTGGGTTGCTTGTTATACATGAAGTTCTTGGGTCCCTCTCCTAAAGATGCCTGTTCAGTGGGTCCGGTGTGGGATCCAGAATCTCTGTTTCACAAGTATTCTAGGAAATCCTTACGATCGGGCAAGTTTGGGAGACTGCTACTAGTAAGAGTGAACTGGGTGCTTATTAAAAGTGTTTCCTCCTGGAACCTACCCAGACTTCACGTAGAATCTTCAGGGCAGGATCTGGTTTGTTTAGCAAGCCCCAGATGAGTCTCACTCTCACACACATTGGGGGACGCACTGCTTTAGCCCAGTGGGTCAACCCTGGCTGCTTAATAGAATCACCTGGGAGCTTTTCAAAGGTCTGGGGCAGGGCCCCCTACCTGTTCTTCTTGAAAGCTCTCAGGATAATTCTGGTAGGTACTTTGAATGTACCTACCAGCTACATTGAATGGAGAGCTGCTATGAGGACCTCTGATTATGGCCCTCTGGCACCTAGTAGGTATGTCAGCCCAGGTGGGATTCTCAGCATCCCTCACGTCACCTCTTGTGGATCAGTGTTTCGCACATCTAACTGTGCCTTAGTCACCTGGGGGCGGAGGGTGTTTAAACTTCCGACACCCAAACCAAGACCAATTAAATCAGAAGCCACCTGGGGGAGGAGGGGCGTGGAGAAGCTGGGCCTGGTTATTTTAAAAAGTCTTCCTAGATGTTTCTAATAGCAGGGGTGGGGCCCCTGGAGCACGTGTGGATGGTAAGCCGAGCAGTGCCGATTGCATTCAGAGCTGAAGCAGTCGTAAACCGCCAGCGATGTGTGGAAGAACGGCCTTTCTCACAGCCTCAGCCCTGAGAGTCAGGATTTAGCGCACCTGCCCAGTTCAGTAAACCTGTGTTTCTGCTTTTAAAAACGGCTGCGTGAGCCCTCCTTGCCAGAGGCTCTCCCTGGACCATCATTGCGTTATGTATTCAGTATTTTCATAACTGATCCGTCAGCCCAAGTGTAAAAGTGCCAAGGAGAAAACTTCGTTTCTAATGATTATGCATCCCTTTGGCTTTGTTACCGTAACTTCTGGGGGAGCAACGATTACTTTGCGTCTGGCTGATCTGCCTCTGAGTGCAGCGTCCTTCCGGTTGGTTTAGAGGGGCCATCCTTCTCGGGACCGTCGCCTACTGCGTGCTGAAGTCCGGCCTCTGCCCGGGATTTAGGACCTCAGGCGGAATGTCTGGTTGAGGAATTTGCTCATCCGTGCATTCTGTGAATCTCTGTCGAGCACCTTCTGTGTGCTGGGCCCCGTGCTGGGGGCTAGAGATACGTGTGACAAGTGCCTCTTTGGAGAGATGTACAAAAGCTTAAAGAACTGAGAAGTGAGCGGTTAGTTCTGGGGGGGGTGTGTGTTGGCCTGGGAAGCCTTCTCCAAGGAGGTGACATTTGCCCTGGGTTTTGAAGAATAAATAGGAGTCTTGCTGAAAAGGTTGCCTAACCTTAGGGCAGGCATCAACCTGGCCAGATGATTAGAATCATCAGGGGAATCCCAGGCTACACTCCAGACCGTCGAATAAGAACCTCTGGGGGTGAGACCCAGGCATCAGTAATTTTTAAAGCTCCCCAGGTGATTTCAAAATGCAGCCAAGGTTGGAAACCATGCATTAAGGGGATGGAGGTGGAGGCCACCTAGAAATTAAAAAAAAAAATTAACATAGCCTTGAAGTTAACCTTCCAAAGGTGGTCAGTTCATAAACTTCTCTCCAGCCCTTCCCAAGTGTTCCAGAGAAATGAAAGGATGGGGGCTTTGGAGGCAGACAGATGATGTGCTGACTACTATAACATAGCTGGGTGGCTGACCGTTCATTTATTCATGGAGTTGATAATTCGACAGTTATTTATGGAGTGCCTGCTTTGTGCTAGGTGCTGGGAAGCCAGCAGTGAATAAGATCAAGTTCTTGCTCTTGAGAAGGTCATTTCCTAGTGGGGAAGATGGACAGACACATTTCTAATGCAGTGTTAGGAGTACGGACAGTAAGCTAGGGGAGCCTCCACGAGGGGTACCTAGTGCAGTCTCATGGGGTTAAGGAGAGTTTTCCTTAAGGAAATGGCCTTAAGGAGATATTGGAAAGAATTGGTCAGGCAAAAGGGAGGAGGGAAGAGATGGAGGCATAGGCTGAGGAAACTGCATGTACAAGAAGCCAGAGGCAAGAGTAAATACAGTACATTCAGGGGATTTGCAAGTATTCAGTCTGGCTGGAGTATGAAATGTGACGTGGGAGAGAGCTAAGAGAGAAGCTGAAAAAACAGGCAGGGGCCAGATCATAAGAGGCCTTATTAACTGAATTTTGGAGTCTGTCCTTTATCCTGATGGCAATGGGGAGCTACTGAAGGGTTTGCCTATGAGATGTATTTATGTGTGCCGTGTGATTAGACTGCAGGAGGGTTATAGGAATCTTGTGAGAGATGACCGTGGTATGAGCTCTGGTGGTGCCAGTGAGGATGGAGAGAAGCTGAGCCAGATGATGTTTAGATCTCTGGAGTTTTCTCTCCAGACAGCTCTCTCCTCTCTGGTCCTCTGTCCCATAAAATCTAGCTGCCTTGGTCTCCTCAACTCAGGGAGGTGGCCTGGCTCTCCTTGGGTCGCCCTCCCTGCACGGCAGCCTGAAAACTACTCAGGGATCACTGTCCTTTGTTAAAGATGTCCAGTGTCTTGAAAACTTTTATTTTTGTCAGTTTTTTGGTTGCTTCAGGCGAGAGGTATAGCATATCCAGTCTCTATCAGCCCATCTTGGCTGGAAGCAAAAGTCCTTCAGTTTTATTTTTCTGTCCAAGAATTATTTAAGAAAGAGTTTTAAAATTTCTGTATGACAAGATCCCTTTGTTTTCTGTTGTTCCCTTTTATTTACTTACTATTATTATTAATATTATTTTATGACTGGAAAATGTTTTCTATTCTATTTCTACGTTTTGAGATTTAAAAAGATAGAATCTAAGGCCTAATATCTGGTCAACTTTTGTGATTTGAATTGCAAAAAGACATCCTTGAGTTTTAGAGTGTTAGATGTACTTTATTATGTTATGTTAGTTGGGTCTTCTCAGTTCTTACCTTTTATCCACTTGATCTGTCACGGACCGAGAGAGGTCATCTAAATTTCACCACCAATTCATTTCTATATTTTTCTTTGTGTTTCCATGAGCTTTTGATTCATATTCATGATGCTTTGTTATTTGGTGTATAAATCTCTTTTGTGACCACACCCTTTATCATTTTAAAATACCCTTCTTTATTTCATTTACTTATTTGTTTTGCCCCGAATCCAACTTGTTAGATATTATGATCTTGATTTCTACTTTCTTTTTTTTGGCATATGCCTAATAATCATTACTTTCTTGTCATTTTCAGTTTAACCATGGTCTCTAATTTTGATCATCATGATTCATTTTCAGATACTAAGAAGCCCGATCTGGTGGGTGGTGCCCCTTCCATCCCCTTTGCATTTCTAGCCCTATATTTTCCCTATTTCAATGAACACCCTCACATTTCTAGTCTTCAGCTGATATAGGATGATGGGGGTGATGGTTCCTGCATTGGTTTTGGCATCTTTTAGTGAATTTTGCATGACTATATTTTGCATTGTGCCTCCCTTCCTCCCTTCCTCTCTTTCTCTCTCTTCCCTCCTTCCTTCCTTCCTTCCTACCTTTCTTTCTTTCTTTCCTTCCTTCCTTCCTTCCTTTCTTTCTTAATTGAAGTCTAGTTGATGTGAAGTATTACATAAGTTTCAGGTGTACAACATAGTGATTCACAATTTTAAAGGTTATACTCCATCTGTAGTTATTATAAAAATATTGGCTATGTTCCCTGTGCTGTACAATATTTCCTTGTAGCTAATTTAATTTATACATAGTACTTTTAACCTCTTAATCACCTACCCCTGTCTTGTCTCTCCCCCTTCCCTCTCCCTACTGGTAACCACTAGTTTGTTCTCTATATACGTGAGTCTGCTTCTTTTTTTATTATATTCACTAGTTTTATTTTTTAGCTTCCACATATAAGTGATATCTTACAGTATTTGTCTTTCTCTGTCTGACTTATGTCACTGAGCATAATACCCTCCAAGTCCATCCATGTTCATTCTTTTTAGAGCTGAATAGTATTCCATTGTGAATATATACCACATTTTCTTTATCCCTTTGTCTGTTGATGGACACTTAGGTTGCTTCCATAGCTTGGCAATTGTAACTAATGCCGTTATGATCATTGGGTATGGTGAATTCCCTGGTGGTCCAGTGGTTAGGGCTCCGTGCTTCCACTGCATGGGGCACAGTTCAACCTCTGGTCAGGGAGCTAAAATCCCACATGCTGCATGGTGCGGCCAAAACAAAAGCACAACATTGGGTGCATGTATCTTTTTGAATTAGTGTTTTTGTTTTTTTCAGGTATGTACCTAGGAGTGGAATTGCTGGATCATATGGTAACTCTATTTTTAGTTTTTTGAGAAACCTCCATACTGTTTTTCACAATGGCTGCACCAATTTACATTCCCATCAACAGTATGTGAGGGTTCCCTTTTCTGCATATCCCCGCCAACATTTGTTATTTGTGGTCTTTTTGATGCTAGACATTCTGACTGGTGTGAGGTGATACCTCATTGTGGTTTTAATTTGCATTTCTCTGATGATTAATGATGTTGAGCATCTTTCCATGTGCCTGTTGGCCATCTGTATGTCTTCTTTGGACATAAAATGTGTTCCTTAAAATGTGAGGATGTATGTTATCTGTCACTTTCTGCTTTTAGTCTTTAACTGAAAAATTGAGACTACAGGAAAGTTCCATCCAACTTCCTATTATAGCTGTAGAGCCAAGCGAATTGGTGCTTCCAGCCCTGTCCAAGGCAGGAGGAGATGAGATACTAATAGTTAGTACTGGCCATTTGGACAGAAATAACCCAGGAATGTAGAAAAAACAGAGTAATTTAACATAACAAGTGCCGATCACGTACCTGACGTGTGTCAGGCACTGTCATGAGTGCTGTGAGGATGCACCGATGAAAGACATGGTCCTGTCCTCGGGGCAAGGAGACATGCACATACAGGACCAGCCATCATACAATGTTGGTTTTGGTGTGTGCAAGTGGCTAAGAGCAAATGAAACACAATGGGGACCAGGGAAGGGAGGAATGACTAGGATGGAGGGTGGGGTTGGGCAGGGTGGTGGTTCAGGTTACGAATGGCAGACGTGGCTGACTGTCCGTGAGAAATGTGTGCTCCCCATCCCACAGGGTAAAGCCCGGGGATGACATCTCCTCCTTGCATCCCAAGTGGCCACGCCATTGCTCCTGCCGATAAAACGTGAAGCACTTCCAGTCTGGAGCTTTTAAGGATGAGTGTGGCTTGTCTACTTGCTCCTTTCTTGGCTGGAAGAAGAGGATGCTGAGGGAGAACTACCAGACAGCAGGAGCCTGGGTTCCTGAAATCATCCCAAGGAGTAAAGGCACCTGCCAATGAAGAATACCTACCTCGGTCTGTTACTTGAGGGGAAAGTAAACTTCCATTACGGTAAGGCACTGACAGTTTGGGATTATTAAGAGTTAGAATTACCCTAATTAATACGGAAGATTTAGTGGAGGAAGTAGCATTTGAATTGGGCATTAAATAGCATGTAGGATTTGACACTGAATCTGCCAATGCCTTGATCTTGGACTTCGCAGCCTCCAGAGCTATGAGAAATACATTTCTGTTGTTTAAGTCATACAATCTATGGTATTTTTGTTATAGCAGCCTGAATGGACTGAGTACTTTTTAACCTTATTCTACAGATAGAGAAACTGAGGCTCAGCCCACAATTTAGGTCAAAGTAGTTCATTGGATGTTTCCTGGGAAAATTTGGCTTCGATTCATGGTTCAGGAAAAAAAAAAATTGTATTTGGATTTTCATTTCAGGGTTCAGAGAATCAACTTGGTTCTTTCTCGTTTGGGGTTCAAAATTTAGTTTGAATCCTTGGCCCTAGGGGTCTCTGGTTCTTCGTAAGTATTTATTTATTTATTTATTTTTGGCTGCGTTGGGTCTTCGTTGCTGTGCGCGGGCTTTCTCTAGTTGCAGCGAGCGGGGGCTACTCTTCATTGCGGTGCGCGGGCCTCTCATTGCGGTGGCTTCTTTTGTTGCAGAGCACGGGCTCTAGGCACGCGGGCTTCAGTAGTTGTGGTGTTCGGGCTCAGTAGTTGTGGCTCGCGGGTTCTAGAGCGCAGGCTCGGTAGTTGTGGCACACGGCTTAGTTGCTCTGCAGCATGTGGGATCTTCCCGGACCAGGGCTCGAACCCGTGTCCCCTGCATTGGCAGGAGGATTCTTAACCACTGCGCCACCAGGGAAGCCCCTTCATAAGTATTTAAATAAGTTAAAAGCCGTAAAATTGATGTGACGGACATACTTGGGCATCCAGAGGTGGTGAGCTTTTTCTCTGGCCTGTGGTTCTGGGTTGGTGGTGACTGGTGTCCACCAAGATGGATGATGGCCGTGGGATGTGAAAACTGAGTGATGACTGATATTAAAGTGGATATGGGTAAACAGAAATGAATTCTGCTTGGACTCATTTTTTTTTTTTTTTTTTTTATAAAATCCTGGCACTTTTTTTTTTTAATTTTTTTTTATTTTTGGCTGCGTTGGGTCTTCATTTCTGTGCAAGGGCCTTCTCCAGTTGTGGCAAGCGGGGGCCACTCTTCATCGCGGTGCGCGGGCCTCTCACCATCGTGGCCTCTCTTGTTGCGGAGCACAGGCTCCAGACGCGCAGGCTCAGTAATTGTGGCTCACGGGCCTAGTTGCTCCGCGGCATGTGGGATCCTCCCAGACCAGGGCTCGAACCCGTGTCCCCTGCACCAGCAGGCAGACTCTCAACCACTGCGCCACCAGGGAAGCCCCCTTGGACTCATTCTTATCAGGCAGGTTCCCGGGCAGGGTGATGGTCTGCAGACTGGGCCCCAGTTGGTGCTGGGTGCCAACAGCTGTGTCTTCTCTGCTCTTCCCAGTCCCAGGGCGAGGGCTGTGCCAAGAGACGCTCCTTGGTCAGTCCCACCTAGGCACCTCCAAAGGTCTGACTCAGAAAGTGGGGAGAAATGCCAGAGGCGGAGACAGGCACAGGCCCGGGCAAAAACGTGTGAGGCTGAGTGTTTATAACAGTGAGAAACTGGCAATGACCCAAATGCTCAATGGTCAGAGGGGAGAGGGAGGGTGAAAGCATTCCAGCACCTTCTCTGTGCCTCATTGTGTGGAATCACAAGGCTACTGATCTCTAATTTATGGATGAAAAACATAATTGGGGGTGGTGGTGGGGCCTCTCCAAAAGGAGATCAAGCCTTCTTGTCTAGGGCAGCTTTGGCTAGAACACATCTCCAAAAGGGCTTGCCCTGCTTTCCTTCACGTGCCAGGCCTGTGCTGAGAAATTTACAGGGTATTTTATTTAATCTTCAACAACCTCTAGAGAAGTAGATATAACACCCCCATTTTTGGAGAAACTCAGGCTTTTTTTTTTTTAAGGAGACACTGAGGTTCAAAGATAAGAAATGATTTTCTTAATGTCACATGTGTGAAGTGGCAGAGCCAGAATTTAAACTGAAATTTTGTAAAACTCCAAACCCTGGGCTCTGGCACCAGACTATATGGGTCAGATCCCAGCTCCTCCACCTACTAGTTGTGTGTACCTAGGGAAATTCCTGAATCTCTTTCATCTTGGTAAAATAGGGGTGATAAAAATTCTTGCCTTTCTGGGCTGTTAGGAGGACCAAAGGCGTTAAGACAAGTATAACACGGTGTGCTGGGCACACTCAATAAAAGTTGGCTATTGTTATTTTTATCATTATTATTGCTACCACTTCTCTAAGACACATACATGGCTCTAGGGATAATCTTTACATTGATGGAAACAGACCAGGATTGAATGCTTCCTTGTCTTAGAAGCCTTGGGCCAATGTGGTAACAACAGCCTTTGCACATTCCAAACATGGAGAAGTATCTAGAATAAAACTCCCAAACAGGACAGTGGAGACTCTGTTTATCCAAGCCAATGTTGACTTGGGGATCAGTGCAAAGGCGAGATGAGGGTGCTTGCTGATGAGGCGATTGGGTCACATGGGTCTCGTGTCATCTCTGAAAGAAATGAAAGGGAAGTTGGACTTTACCTGGTGGGTCTTGAGAAAGAGCTCTGCTTGTGGTTTAAAATTGTGTCTCATTTTCATTTGTCCATTGCTTTGTGCTCTTTATGGCTGGTTTGATGAGGTCCTACTGAGAGGCGGGGGAATGAACTGGAGGTTTGAGCCCTGCGTCCTTTCTCCTCCATTTCTCTAATGCTTCAGAATAATAACCCATTTCATGTAATAGTGGGTTCAGATGGCAGATTACAGACTCAGGTATTGTAGAAGGACCAATCAGTGTGTCCACGGCTTGACCCTGGTAGAAGGCGGTAACCCTGATTGCAAAGACTTGAGCCTTCCAACTCAGTCAGGGGGTCCCCGCCTCCTCCCAACTCCTCTAAAATTTCCCCGGTGACAGGAAATCAGGATCTGTGTAGACACTCAGCTTGCACCAATGTCCAGTTTTCCTCCCCTCTGGGCACTCAGAAGACTATACATCAATTGCGTGGGGCCACGTGGTTCTGGCCAATGGGCTGTGAGAGGAAAGGACACGTGTCCCTTCTGGGCTGAGGCATCCAAGAGCAGGTGCATGGCAACTGAGGAGACCGTGTTACCCGTGGAGCAGCTCCAGCAGAGAGCAGCCTCCTTCCACCTGGTCCCCAGGGCCTGAATGGGGCAGAGCCCTGCCACTCCCCAGTCCTCATGGGACAGGAACGTGAGTGAGAAAGAAACTGGTGTTGTGTGAAGCCACTGAGATTTTGGAGGTGTTTCCATAGCCTAACCCAGCCCACTTAACCAATCCAGGGTCCCTCCCCTGGAGGACAACCTAAGGTGTTCCGGCTGTGCCTGGCCCAAGGATGCCTCTGCAAGGTGTGGCAAGAATCGGACGCGGTGTGCCTTTTGCTAGGCCCATGCCTCTGGGTTTCTTCTTTGTGCCTCCACCGTGTCATACCTGGTGTTTGTCCTTGCCCTCTGCTCACTAGGGAAACAATAACATTACCTTTCTTTGTTTTTTCCTTTTTCAAAATTATTATTATTATTTTTTGGCCACGTTGCGCGGCATGCAGGATCTTAGCGCAGCATGTGGGATCCCCAACCAGTGATCAAACCTGTGCCCCTCACAGTGGAAGCGTGGAGTCTTAACCACTGGACCAGCAGGGAAGTCCCTAAAAATTAATTTTCTATTTTTATCAAGGTAACATGGGTAGCTGGTTAAAAAATTAAAGCAGGCAGGATCACACCCTGCGCCTGAATCCAACTCTCTAGAGTCAACCTTCGTAAACTCTTTAAGTCTTCCTTTTGGCATTTTCTACCATATTTCTAAATAATCTGTTTATAATGCTATTTCTTTTTCCCCCCAGTTTTACTGTGATATAATGACATACATCACTGTGTAAGTTTAAGGTGTACACCATAATGGTTTGACTTAGATATATTATGAAATATATACTCAATTACATTTTTTTCTATATTATCTACTGACCTCCTACTAAAAAAGATTTTGCTCTCTTTCCCCAACCTGGCAACTCCTCCTGAAACCACTTCTGCTCTCTTTATTCTCCTAACATAGTTATACTGTGATTTTTGGTTGAACCAATATCTGGTGTTTGCCTTACTGTGACTATGTAAATATTGTCCAAGGCTGAGTCACAAGAGGTGCAATGATTACATCTTATTTCTTATACAGTATAGTAGAAACAATGTTATGTGTTCACCCCTGTTTTCTATTCCCGAGAACACAGGAGATTACATTTCCCAGCCTCCTTTGCATTCAGCTGGGACCATGTGACTATGTTCTGGCCAATGGAAATGCAAGGGGAAGTGATACAGCCCTTTCAGCCCCAGGCAGTCCAAGACCTTTTTCACACTCCAGGCAGCCTGAGTGAAGGGCACTGAAATGGTAGAGTTGCAAGAGGGAAGGAGGCTGGGTTCCTGAGTCACCACCTGGAGGAGAGCCACCAACCAGCATCAGCCTGTGATGTGGGTGAGATAGATTTTTCTGTCTTAAGCCACTGAGATTTTAAGATGGGTCTGTTATGGCAGCTACCATTAATACCTAATACTTAAAGCCATTTTTTAAAATTTTTATTGTTCTCCAGTTTGCTTAGGATCCTTTTAATCATCCTGATTCATTCCCAGACTCTCCCAGAGAATTACAAACCTCCTCTCAGTAAGGTCAAACCCCCAGGCTCTTCAATTGTGCCTTCCCCCCCCACCTCAACTAACCCTTGTGCCTAGTTGATGGGACTTCAGGCTTTTCTCTGCCTGACAGGGAGGCAGGAGGCTGGTTGGAAGGGGAAATAGGTTATATTTAAGGAGAGGTGGTCTCACTTAATGGTTAAGAGCTCAAAGTTTTCAAATTTAGTAGCTCTTTGACTTTGGGCAATTTTCTTTTCTTTTTTTTAATTTATTAAATTTATTTATTTTTGGCTGAGTTGGGTCTTCGTTGCTGTGTGCAGGCTTTCTCTAGTTGTGGTGAGTGGGGGCTGCTCTTTCGTTGTGGTGCGTGGGCTTTTCATTGCGGTGGCTTCTCTTGTTGCAGAGCACGGGCTCTAGGCACGCAGTCTCAGTAGTTGTGGCTCGCGGGCTCAGTAGTTGTGACTCATGGACTCTAGAGCGCAGGCTCAGTAGTTGTGGCGCATGGGCTTAGTTGCTCCACGGCATGTGGAATCTTCCTGGACCAGGGCTCGAACCCATGTCCCCTGCATTGGCAGGCGGATTCTTAACCACTGTGCCACCAGGGATGTCATGGGCAATTTTCTTAACTTTTCTGAGAATTAGCATCCTCATCTGAAAAAATGGGGATAATAGTAACCTCAACGTCATAGGACTGTTGTGAGGATTAAATGAGATATTCTTGTAAAGTGCTCTCAGCAGAATTTCTGGCATATTGCATGTGCTGATAAATGCTAGTTATTATTATAATTAAGATGAAAAAGCTCTGGGGAATGACTGCACTCCCCAAGCGTCAGGGAATATAAACTGAGAGTGAGTTTTCTGCCTTGCTTCTAACTATAGGTAGCTGTTCCCCAACTTTAGAGACCATCAGAAGAAGGACCAACTTGGGGAGGTGTGTCCCAAGGTGTGACAGCAGCCTCTCCAGGGATGGAGACCATGTGCCGGGAATCCTCCTTTATGTCCTCAGCATGGGCTGAGCTGGCCTGAGCTGGGACTCCCTGAAGGTCCTTGGTTCCCCCACTTCAAGTGTTCCCTCCCTCCACCCTTGGATTACGGGGTGGTGCTGCTCAGTTTCCTTCCTTCCCTTTGATTGGAGATGCGTGCCAATTACTTAACAGCAAATATTTATTGAGTATCTACTACATGCCAGGCACTGTGCTAGGCCATGGATCATAAGAGTTAACAAATAGAAAGACTTTGCCGTTAAAGAGTTTATAATTAAGTGGGAGAGGCAGATGGTGAAGAAATGAATGTATAATTATACACTGCAGGCCGGGCTGGAAAGGAAAACATCAAGTCCTGGGAGGGAATATCCAGGGTGACTTCACCCTTGGGGCAGTGAACTCTCGCAGTCAGCAGGGAAACTCATGCAGGATCTAAGAGACCACAAGAAGGAGTTTGGATTTTATTTTAATTGGAAAGCAGAGGAGCCCTGACTTGTTTAGAGCAGGGAACTGACATGATCAGATTTGTGTCTTTTTGTTTTTTTTTTTTTAATATTTTTACTAATTTTTGGCCATGGTATTCTATTTATTTATTTATTTATATCTGTTTTTGGCTGTGTTGGGTCTTCGTTTCTGTGCAAGAGCTTTCTCTAGTTGCGGCAAGCGGGGGCCACTCTTCATCGCGGTGCGCGGGCCTCTCACTATCGTGGCCTCTCTTGTTGCGGAGCACAGGCTCCAGACGCGCAGGTTCAGTAATTGTGGCTCACGGGCCTAGTTGCTCCGCAGCATGTGGGATCTTCCCAGACCAGGGCTCGAACCTGTGTCCCCTGCATTAGCAGGCAGATTCTCAACCAGTGCACCACCAGGGAAGCCCCAGATTTGTGTTTTAAAGAGGTCACTTTATCAACCACTTGCTCTGTGCCTCAACTATCATGGGAAACCACAGTTGGAGGAGCAGAAAGGGGAAAGGAAGGACCACGAGGGAGGTTGAGACCTTAGTAATCTGACTGCGGTCGATTTCAGTTGCTGCATTTTTGGTCCCATCCTGGATAGTGGGTGTCACCATGGCAACCTAAGTGGACGAATGTTTCAGGCTTTAACAAATGTCGATGGTTGTCAAATGTCAACCATGCAGATCTGTGTCAACGCAATACAAATGTCTTCCCCACCAAACCTCTCCTCCCCACACACCCGGAGGCATGTCTGATTTTGAAGCTTAGTTGGTTTCTGTTCATTGGCGAACTATGTTTTGCGAGGGCAAGCAATAATTAGGCCTTGAAACCCCTTTCCCGCCTAACGCCCAGAAGAATGTTTGCAGCAGACTAAACCAAACCCAACATGGTAGTGGGATAAACAGAGCCGGAAGTGCAAGCCAAAGGCACTTTGGTGCTGGTTTTAGTGCTCTTTTATCAGAGGGGCGCACAAATACTGTCAGTAAGAAACATCTTCCCACTCCACCTCCCAGGCACTGCAGCGTTCATGTTCCCTCCTTGGAGTTTCCATTATACCTTGAACATATCTGTATTATGGCTTTTATCACACTTCACTCATCTGTTGGTTCATTCACCACATATTAAACGTCCAGTGGTCAGGTATTGTGCCAGGTGCTGGGGACAGAGTGTTGAACAAGACAGGCCCCGTGTGCATGGACTTACATTGTAATTGGGGTAGATGGACAAAAGTCCAGTCGACAAAGTGCTGAGTAAGATCACTGCAGACATTATTAGGTTCTCAAACAATTCGAGGAGATTAGGCTTTAGTGGTTAGTAGTGAAGGACTCTTGCTATTTCTTGGATATGCTACCTTCATTCCCTCATCAGTGCCTTTCGACTTGCTGTTCCTTCTCTGGAAAGTTCTCCTGCACTTTCCCACAGCGGCTTCCTTTGGCTCATTTTGGTCTCAGCTCAAAAGTCACCTCCTCCGAGAGGGCCCCTCGGACCACCCTAACCAGAGTAGCCCTTATTTATGCCTTTCATTGTTTGTGACCTGCCTCAGCCCACTAGAAGTACAAGCTCTCCTGCGGACAGGTTCTTAGATTTGTGGGCTGTTGGTTTCAGTCATGGTTTGGTCAGGAAAACAGACGCTACTCTCTGGATTCCACGTGTGAAGGGTTTCAATCTGTGGAATTGGAGAATTCAATCTGTGGAACACAATTGTTGGGAGGCGGGTGGGAATTAAGATGGGGGGAGCCTTGGGTGGGGAGGGGAAAAGTGGGCGGTTCTCAAGAGCTCACCGGGAGGCCACTGTGACTTTTGAGAAATACTGGAACTGGTTGTCAGTGATTTCAGTCTGTTGCAATAAGGAAAGTCATTTTCAAGAGTCTGCCCAGAAGCTGCTGCGAATCTTAAAAAACTTCCAGGAAGCCTCTGCTTGCTAGCTCACTTGCCTGCAAGTAGTAATTTGCAGGCACTTACCTGGAAGTTGCTGCAGACTTCACATCCATCATTTTGAATCCGTCTCCATGACAGCCTTGAATCCAGAAACGTACACGGGAGGAGATTCTGGGAAATATGGTTCTTGGCTTTCCCTTCGTAGAGCAGACTACAGAAGTGGGAGGCGATGATGCCAAGTTGAAAACACAATCCAACATGCCATTGTATCTCCAGTCTCTAGAACAGTACTTGACACATAGCGGGTGCTTTGGTGGGAGTTGAATGATTGACAGAATCATCCTCAGCTGGCTGACTCCAAAGCCCATGCAGTCCCATTCCAAAACCAGCTGAACAAGCTATGACCTTGACCCTGGAGCCCCGGCTGGAACTGCTGACCAATAAGTCCCAGACAGGGTCTGTGCCACACATGTACCCACAGAATTGTGCATATTAGGGACAGGAGCGGTGAGGGAGGCTGGAGAGCCCAGGGAGTTTATGAGAGGGGAGGCTGAAAAAGGGACCTCCAACCCTCTGTGATCAATCCTTCCTGGAGTTGGTGGCATTGCGGAGTCACTAGATAGAGAAATACTGCTGCCCCAGGGTAGCCATCCCTGACGGCAGAGGAGATGCGTAGCCCTTGGGGGCCTGGGCATTTGGCCATGAGTAACCCCTCTGATGTTAAAAGATATGGGAAGTCTCTTGTTTTACCTTTTAAATTAATGTGAATTTTGTGTGCTCTCCTATAATGTGTCTGATTGCTTTCGTATGAAAATAAGCCTATTCTCCCCCATTTTGGAGTCACACTGATGCTCCACGTGGTGTGTTGGATTTAGTAGGGGGTAGGGGTGGAAGCCGCAGGTGTACCAGGCCCCAGTACCAGCTACTGCGAGGCCTGGTGCAAAATGAAAATGTGGGGTCCCTTGTTCAAAAATTAGAATTTCAAGACTGTACCAGCAGAGCATTTTTTTTAAAAAACATTTTTTATTTCTTTAATGTTGTATCTATTTTGTTTATTTTTGGCTGCGTTGGGTCTTTGTTGCTGCACGCGGTCTCCCTCTAGTTGCGGAGAGTGGGGGCTACTCCCCGTTGCAGTGCGCGGGCTTCTCACTGCGGTGGCTTCTCTTGTTGCAGAGCACGGGCTCTAGGTGTGTGGGCTCAGTAGTTGTGGCACGGGGGCTCAGTAGTTGCGGCTCACGGGCTCTAGAGCACAGGCTCAGTAGTTGTGGCACATGGGCTTAGTTGCTCCGCGGCATGTGGGATCTTCCCGGGCCAGGGCTTGAACCCGTGTCCCCTGCATTGGCAGGTGGATTCTTAACCACTGCGCCACCAGGGAAGCCCCCCAGCAGAGCATTAAACCAAGTGTGGGGCCCTTCTGAGCATGAGCCCTGTGGGACTGGTAACAAATGACCACAAACTAAGTGGCTTAAAACAATACAGTAGGGGACTTCCCTGGCGGTCCAGTGGTTAAGACTCCGTGCTTCCAATGCATGGGGTGCGGGTTCGATCCATGCTGGGGAACTAAGATCCCACATGCTGTGAGGAGAGGCCAAAAAAAAAAAACACCCAAAAACAAATTAATTTTCTCCCAGTTCTGGAGGCCAGAAATCTGAAATGGGTCTCACTGGCTGAAATCAAGTTGTTGGCAGGACCACCCTTCCTCCTGAGGCTCTAGGGGAGTCTGGATTTCCTTGCCTCCTGCAACTTGTGAAGGCTGCCTGCGTGCCTTGGCTTGGGACCCCCTTCCTGACATCACTTCAACCTCTTGCTTCTGTTGTCACATCTCCTACTTCCTCTGTTGTCAAATCTTCGCCACCCTCTTGTATGAAGATCGCATTTAGGGTCCATGCTGGATAATCCAGGATAATCTCGAAATGCTTAATCACATCTGCAAAGTCCCTTATGCCACAGAAGGTAACATTCACAGGTTCTGGGGATTAGGACCTGGTTAACTTTTGGGGCCATTATTCTGCCGACCCTACATGCCCTTGAAGTGGGTCCTGCCAGGCTCACAGCTGAATCCTCTGGTTTGAAAGAGGCAGCCTTTGAGGCTCAGAGCAGAAAGGCGAGTGGGACAGACGTGTGAAGGAGTCGGGGAAAGGCTGCCTTCTTCACCTGGATCCCCCATGCCGGCCTCAGTGGGGAGAGGCTGTGTCCAGTGCCCAGGGGCGTCCAGAGATTCATGGCTTTTGTGTCGCCCCCTGATTAGAGTTGCCAGATTTAGCAAATAAAATTGCAGGATCCGCATCATGTGGGATCTTCCCACATCAGGGTTCAAACCCATGTCCCCTGTATTGGCAGGCAGATTCTTAACCACTGCGCCACCAGTGTATTTTATCTGGCTACCCTGTTCCGGATTCTTACAGCCACACCGTGTTGCCTTCCTCCAATGGCTGTGCTCAGTCTCAGCCTCCCGGGCTTTGGTGAGACCCCCATCGTTCTCCTCCTAGCGGGGTTTCAGGCGTGCAGCCAGAATAAGAGAAGCTGGGCCCGAGGGTTCACAGGCAGGCAGAGGGTTGACAGGGAGAGAGCCTCAAGGTGGCTGGGGAGGAGGCCTGGGTTTGCTGATCTTAAGGAAAACAGCAGCACTTCCTTACCGGGAGGGCAGAGCGTTTCCAAGGTGATTGCTAACTGCCCCCCACACCCCCACGAAGATGTTGTGTCCCAGCCCTGGAGGGCCATGGGCCTTGAGTCTGTGTGGCCCCCCGAGGGTCACAGGCAGCTCCTAAGTGCAGGATGCAGGGCTCATGGAATAAACACCACATTTCACTTCCTTTGCAAACATCGCACATCTGAGAAACTAATTTCCTTTTCTGAGACACGTCTTTCCCAGCTGTGCAGGTCCTTGGCAGGCTGGGGTCAGACGATAAAATAGAAGTGGTCGGGGCAGCAGGCTGGTGGAGTTAATGCCCCCCCAGTATTGCAGTCAGAAGGTCCGTGTGCTCTGTGAGGATGTGGATCTGTCCAAGTTCACTTCCCTGAGACGGGCCACAGAGAAACAGACCACGTGGCTCTTGTTCTCCTATTGACAGTATTCCGTAGAACCCAAGATCTGATGGTGATTGTAAGAAACATTGTTATTTTATGTACCGACAGCAAAAGAATGCTGCCAGCTATGTTATACTGTTAATTGAAACGTGCACCCCAATTTCAGAGTTGTGAAATTGTGAAAAGATGGGCATCTTAAGAAGCAATGAGATCGTATTAGGTTTACTGTCAGCTCCAAGCTAGTGGAATGGAGCCATGGAATAAATAATCATAACAATGACAATGATTTATTTATTAATTATCGATAATGTCTGTGTTTGAGCCATGCGGCATCACCCTTCTCCTTAACAGTTAAGAAAAACTGGTTCCCAGTCAAATGTGCGCATGGTGGGTCTATTGAAGCCCCCATCTCATGTCTGGGTTTCTCTTTGGGACCTCCTGCTTTGATTTCCTACATCCACTGACTTCTCCTCTGCCCCCCTCCCCCCCACCATGTAGATATTTTCCACTTTTTAAAAAGACTGTGGGGACTTCCCTGGTGGCGCAGTGGTTAAGAATTCCCCTGTCAATGCAGGAGACACGGGTTTGATCCCTGGTCCGGGAAGATCCCACATGCCGCGGAGCAACTAAGCCCGTGTGCCACAACTACTGAGCCTGTGCATCTAGAGCCCGTGCTCCGCAACAAGAGAAGCCACTGCAATGAGAAGCCCTCGCACCACAACGAAGAGTGGCCCCCACTCGCTGCAACTAGAGAAAGCCCGCGTGCAGCAAAGAAGACCCAACGCAGCCCAAAATAAATTAATTTAAAAAAAAAAGATTGTGATAAGATACACAGAAAATTTACCGTTCGAACCATTTTAAAGTGTACAGTTCAGTGGCATTTAGTACATTTCCACTGAATTCTTGCTCTTGCTACATCTTTCTTCCAGGTCGTGGTTTTTTTTCTCAGCCCTATGTGGAGTTTACAGAAGAACCTAGCATTTTCCTCTTGATTCTCCAGATCAGCCACCAACACAGGCTGTGGGGTATTAGCAGATGATTACTGAAAACTTGAAGGAGTCAGAAGGGGTATAGCCCGCCCAGCCCAGCCTTAACTCTAACGCTCTCTCTTCTTCCAGCCTCTGCGAGACATTGGCTGCCTCTTGGCCTTGAATCTGCCTCCCAAGGTGTTTCCCAGCTTTCTCTCCTCCCCTCCATCTCAGGCTTTTCTGCCAGCTCCTTGCTGGGCTGCCAAACTCCTGACTTTATCACAAGGAGCCATTTTGCTCTCTCTTCTCCCTGATTTCCTTCCTACCATCCAGAGTTTTCACCTTTCACAGGTGTTCTCTATACAGAGACCGCCTGGCCCCAAGAGAGCTTATTTCCCCAGTCAGGGAGAAACCTGCCCAGCTGTCAGAGATTTGCCATCTCGCTGATTGCTTTAAATGCGGCCAGTCTGCTGTCTCTACCCCTTACAGAGCTCAGGCTCCGCCGCCGAGGGCAGACGCGTGCAAAGCCAAGTCCGTGTGGAAACTGTCATGCTCTGATAAGGGGGCACTCGGAGCCTTCTGGAGCGGAGAGGAGGGGGTCCTGACCCCGTGAAGGCCGGCTGCTGCAGTATGTTATTGCCGAGTTCCCGTTTCTCCATCTGGTATTTGCTCCCAAAGTCCCTTTGGGAATCACAGTTCCTGCTCTCACTCCATTTGGTTGGGGGCAGGCTGACCCCATCCCCAGGGTCCAGGGATGGACACATGCCCCTGGGCTGTCCGGCCCTTTGGAACATTGCTGACAACAGTGACTTGTTCAGAGATAGGCGTGGGACCCAATCCAGGCCAGTGAAAGCAACCCTAGGCCTTGTCCTGGAACTACTGGGTCAGAGACACTCCCGTGCTGCTGGGGCTGCTCACTGGTAAGCCAGGAGCCTGGAGATGCTGGTGGTCATCTGGTCACCACATGGAGCGAGGCTGCTGGAGAGTGAAGACAAGTCGGAGGAAACCAGCATTAAGAATAGGAGAGCGATGACTGGATACCAGGTAGGAAAGCCAAAAACGTCACTTTGCTGCATAATGAAGCTTGAGTTAGGCTTTTGTGGACCCTAAGAACCCTGATTAACAGTCCTGGAAGGCTGCAAAGCAGGAGGATGACGATTGCGTAGGGCTTTGAAGGATAAGTAGGAGTTTCCAGGCAGCAAAGGTGAGGAGCATGGTCTAGGCAGAGTGGGTAGCCCGTGTGCAGGTGAGAAGGCAGGGACTGGAGATGCGGGCGGCGGCTGGATGACGGAAAGCCTTAAGTGTCGTCCTCGGGGATATAGACGTGGTCCCGGAGCTGGCTGCCGTGCTGGGGTTTTACTCCCACGAGCTTATGCTTCCCCACACTGCAGATGAAGGAACTGAGTCTAGGAGGTGCGAGGCAGAAAGTTTGCAATTCAGTGACCCCACCGGGAGTGCCACACAGGTTACGAGGCTAAGCCCCTCCAGGGATGCAGAGAGGTTGACCTTGGCACCCACGGGGCCGATAGGTCAGGCAATGAAGGGACAAGGAGCTGCCTTTGACCAGCTATGTGCTCAGCCCCAGGCCGCCTTATGTGTCCTTCTAGCTTAGTTTTCTGAGACCATGGAGGGTGAGAGATTCCGGTGAGTAGGGGTCGCCTGGGGGTTCTCACCCTGGTTGCACTTGAGAATCCCCCTGAGGGGTGGGGGGTTAAAACTACAGGTACTGGGCCAGCACAGACCTGACTGCTGGTATGTTTCAAAGCCTTTTTAGGTGATTTTAATGGACATCAGGGTTAAGGGCCATTGGCCTGGGGCAGTGGTTCTCAATCACTTGGTGAGATTAATTAAGGGAAAGTTAAGAGAGTAGGGGAGAGAAAGAATACTCCCTGGGCTTCACTGATGGACTAGGCCCTGTGCTGGGTACTTGACAAGCAGTGTCTTGTTTAATCCTCCCTACAGCTTTGTGGTGATATGATCCCCATTTTACAGAGGTGCTCACTGAGGCTTGGAGAGGTGTAGCAAACCGCCAAGGCCATAGAACTAGTCTGCAGAGGGGCTGGGCTTTCAACCCAGGCCTCTGTGACTCTGCACACACATGCTCCCTCCTGCCAGCTGCCTGGCATCCTGAGAGGTTGCCCGGTCCCTCTGGGCAGGCCCCACCGTGGCTGAAGCCATTATGGGATGCTCTTCCATAAGGGAGGGTCCCAGTCCTTGTGAACCGGGAAACAGGAGGAGGAGGGGGCTGTGCTTGGAAGCTTGGCACCTACGTCCTCCGCTGCAATGCTGAGGGGCCTGGGCCAAGTCACTGCCTCTGTCGGGGCCACTGTATTAGTCAGGGTTTTCCAGAGGAACAAGCAACAGGGTGTGTGTGTGTAAAGTGAGTTATTACAAGGAGTTGGCTTATGTAATTACGGAGGCTGACAAGTCCTAAGATCTGCAGGTGAGTCGGCGAGCTAGAGAACCCAGGAGAGCTGATGATATAGTTCCATTCTGAGCCTGAAGGCCAGAGAGCCAATGGTGTTGTTTCACTGAGAAAGCCTGCGGGCCTGAGGCCAAACTGATGTCTCATTTTTAAAAAAAAAAAATTTTATTGGAGTATAGTTGATTTACAATGTTGTGTTAATTTCTTCTGTACATCAAAGTGACTCATATATATATGTTTTTTCATTTCCATGATGGTTTATCACTGGATATTGAATACAGTTCTCTGTGCTATACAATAGGACCTTGTTGTTTATCCATCCTATATATAATAGTTTGCACCTGCTAATCCCAAACTCCCAACCTTTTTCTCCCCTACCCCATCTCCTCCCTTGGCAACCACAAGTCTGTTCTCTACATCTGAGTCTGTTTTTGTTTTATAGATAGGTTCATTTGTGTCATATTTTAGATTCCACGTGTTAAGTGATATTTTGTGGTATTTGTCTTTCTGACTTAATATGATAATCTCTGGGTCCATCCATGTCGCTTCAAATGGCCTTATTTCATTGTGTTTTTTTTATGGCTGAGTAATATACCATTGACTATATATACACCACATCTTCTTTATCCATTCATCTGTCGATGGACATTTAGGTTGCTTCCGTGTCTTGGCTATTGTACATAGTGCTCCTATGAACATAGGGGTGCATGTATCTTTTCAAATTATATTTTGGGTATATGCCCAGGAGTGATATTGCTGGATCATATGGTAGTTCTATTTTTAGGTTTTCAAGGAACCTGCATACCGTTTTCCATAGTGGCTGTACCAATTTATGTTCCTACCAGCAGAGTAGGGGAGGGGCTCCCTTTCCTCCACACCCTCATGTTTCAGTTTGACTCC
This sequence comes from Balaenoptera physalus, assembly GCF_965194825.1. Taxonomy (NCBI): domain Eukaryota; kingdom Metazoa; phylum Chordata; class Mammalia; order Artiodactyla; family Balaenopteridae; genus Balaenoptera; species Balaenoptera physalus. The sequence continues at coordinate 47,133,046 of NC_138901.1, forward strand.
AAAAACAAGAAAAAGCCAGTGTCCCAGTTTGATGGCAGTCAGGCCGGAGGAATTCCTCCTTACTCACAGAGCAGCCGGCTTTTTGTTCTGTTAGGGCCTTCAGGTGGTTGCATGACGCCCACCCACATTAGGGAGGGCAATCTGCTTTGCCCAGTCCACAGATGCAAACGTTAACTCATTCAGAAACGCCCTCACAGGAACATCCAGAATAACGTTTGACCAAAATCTGGGCACCCTGTGGCCCAGTCAAATCGACACCTAAAATTAACAATTAAAGTTACTTGGGGAAAAGTAGAGGGGTTGGTAAGCTGGCAGCAGGTCAGTGCCCAGGCTGAGGGGTGCGTGTGAGTCATTTAACCTCTCCCAGCCTGGTACACATGGTCCTGGGGGAGTCACATGAAGTTATTTTTCACAGCTGAAAGCCGTTTGAGCTTCTTGCCACGGCTGTTCTCACTGGTACTACTAACCAGCTTGCTACCCTGTGCTCCACTTGGACTGTTCTGTTGGGACCCAGGACAGGCGTGAAATGAGGCCCAGACAAAGCTGGCCAGTTGGGGAGATAAGTGATGGTCTCCGCTTGCTCCTGGCTTCCCTTCCTGGCTGAGTGTGGCTGGGAGACAGCGTGGGAGCTGGGGCTGGATCTGCCTTCAGAGCTTCCTGAACAGAGGAGGGTCTTGCCTTGCATGTGGGCTCTCACTCTGGCCAGGAACAATGAACGGACTGGGGCCCAGTGTATCCGAGGACTGGAGGACGCCTGTTGTCCTGCCCTGGGGGAGGCCAGGTCCTGCCCGGAGGGTGACCTTTGCTGTGCGGGGTGGCTTGTGGGTGGGGGGGAATTAGGGACCCTTCTGGCTACTTCTGTATAGGGTGTCCTAACGTGCCCACCCCTGCCCTTAGATCCTGACTCCAGAACCTGCCATTTCTTGCTGTTTGCTGCTACCATCTTTCTGAAGCTTTTCTGCTCATCCATAAGCGACCCTTTGACATTCAAGCTTTCTAAGGAAAGAGCTCCTCTTGTCAACGCAGACCTGTGTGTCCTTTATGCTTGCTCCCACACGCTCACTGGGTTTGATGGTTTAGTTTCTTCAGTGCTGGGTCTGTGAGGATGAGAAAGGGGAGGAGTGGGTTGTGGGACCCACCCTCCAGATCGAAGGTGCCCCATGGGTGATGGAGAAGGACCCATGGGGGCTGAGCTGTGAAAGGCCTCAGGGTCTCTGCCAGGGGGCTGACTGGTCTCTAGAGAGGCAGAGGGACCCTTAGAAGGGCCACATCCCTGGAAGTTGCTGCCTAGAGTGGGGGTAGGTGCAGAGGGAGCATGGGGGGCGGAGACAAGGAGGCCCATGGCGGAGGGGTTGTTATAACAATTCTAACACCATACACTTGATAGCATTCCTACACCTGCTGGGGATGCAAGCCAGAACCACGGGAGACGATATGCAGCCTCCTCAGGAGAGCAGCAGGTGTTACATCTTAAATGGCTTTCACATTTTTCTTTTCTTTTTTTTTTTTTTTTTCCTGCCATGCGGCATGCGGGATCTTAGTTCCCAGACCAGGGATCAAACCCAGAGGCCCTTGGCAGTGAAAGCACCGAGTCCTAACCACTGGACCACCAGGGAATTCCTTTTCACATTAAAATATTAAAAGAAAAAAGGTGGGAGGATTTCCCTGGTGGTCCAGTGGTTAACACTTGGCCTTCCAATGCAGGGGTTGCGGGTTCGATCCCTGGTCGGGGAGCTGGGATCCCACATGCCCCTCGGCCAAAAAACCAAACCATGAAACAGGAGCAATATTGTGACGAATCCAATAAGGACTTTGGGAATGGTCCACATCAAAAAAAGATCTTTTTTAAAAAAAAAAAAAAGGAAAAGAAAAAAGGTGGGGCTTGACAATACATAAAGGCAATATTTTGCAGAAGTATTGGCGTGCCTGGTGTCTGAGGAGGCGGGGCATGAACGGGACAGTGGGCAGAGAAGGCAGCTGCTGTGGTTGGGAGATTGCTTACCTTGAGCAAATAAATTAATAAGTTGAGGCTGATGGGGGCCAAGTTTCTTACAGTTACGTGATTTGCAAACATGGAAAGGGGGATGTCTAGAAAGAACCCTGAGGTGTGACCTCACTGACATATGCATACTTATACACACATTAAAACCATGAATTTTATGTATGTATGTGCAGATTTATAGTTATATAAATATATATATAGTTATAGGTGTTTGTACCTGTAAACGTACATGCATTTCTTAGTTTGTAGATGGCCTAGAAGCAATAACATTCTAATAGTCGTGGTGAACACACCAAGCTCCCAGATCTTAGTTTCTAATTACCATTCTCCACTAATATGAAACAGGGCTTCTTGGAGAAGTGGCTGCTTCTAGAGATGGAGCAGGGAAAGGACAAGGTGAGTCTGGAACATCTTGTGCCAGAAAGGAAGGAAGTGCTCAAAGAATGATGAGGACATAAAAGGATATAGGGATCAGCTAGAAAGGGGGTCTTATTGATCAAATCTGGGCAATTTGAGCATCAACATTAATAATGATAGTACTGGATAAAACTTGTGGAATAAAATAGGAATCCATGAGACCATATTGATGTAGTTAAGTAAATGAACAAATTAATAGGAGAGAAGGGTAAGCTCTTTCTTGCAAGAGATTGTCAGTTAATGATGGAAATAGGAAAAATCCACATTAGGCAACCATCACGGTGATGGTTGATTCAGGCTGGACTTGTCAATGATGCTAAGACTGGCAGGTGAATGTTTGAAGAACAGGATATGGGTGTAATGCTGGAATGTATCTCCAGAAAATATTTACCAATTACAAAGGGAAAAATGGTGACTTTCTGGTAGAAAAACCTGGCAGCCACCAACCTGAGCAAGTGATCAAAATGAACCTCACCAGGGCTCGGTAAGTTGATATCATGGGCCTCCTTAGATGAGTGAAGCCTCATTTCTGTGCTATTCCTGCCAAGAATGCATGGCCTGAGTCTCATCACAAGGAAACAACAGTCAGCCTCAGGTCGGGGGTACCCTATAAAATGAAAGATCTACACTCTTTAAAAAAACAGCTGTCAAAGAAAGACACGAAAGAGGGAAAGAGAGGGGAAATGTTACAGTTTGGAGGAGATTGGAGAAACATGACAACTAAATGCAAGGTGTATTCCTAGATTGGATCCTGGACCAGAAAGGAAAGAGGAAAAAGAAACATTGGGACAGTTGATGAAACGTGAACGGGGTGCAGATTGAATGATGGTGCTGTGCCAGTGTTGATTTCCCTATCGGGAAGGTTATGTTGCAGAGTGTTTTGTTTCTAGGAAATATATTCTGGAGTATTTAGCGGCACTGAGACATCCTATCTTCAGCTTGCCCTCAAATGTTTCAGAAAAAGACTAATGATTGTAGATATTGTGTGTGTGTGTGTAAAGAAAGATTGTGTGCACACATGCGTGCAATAAAGCAAGTGTAGAAAAACATTAACACTTGGGAAACCTGACTAAAAGGAATATGGCAGTTCTTTTTATTTGTCTTACAGCTTTTCTGTAAATCTGAAATTACTTCAAAATAAATTATTTTTTAAAAGATAAACCCATTCATAGCCCAGCCAATCCACAGGGAACTATATAAAGTTTTAGAGCATTTCTTCCTGGTTTCTGTGGACTTTTATGTAGTTAAAATCATGTTCTATATACAATTTTATATCCTACTGTATCATTTAACATGGTAACAAACATTTCCCTGTGTGTTTGTTATAAAGGCTCCATAAACATTGTTTTTAATGGCTACGTAATGCACCACTGAGAGGTTGCATCAAAAATTACCATTCTAACTATTGTTGGACAGTATTCAGGTTATTTCCTTTTTAAAAAATTATAAATCACACTGCAATGACTATCTTTGATAATAAAGCATTTTATGTTTGTCTTAGGGTAGACTTCTAGAGATGGAATTATGAAAGGATGTGAATATCTTACAACGATTGGTACCTGCTGCCGTGTTGCTTTTCAAAAGCACTGAGTAACGTAATAATTCCCAATAGCAGTGAGTGAATGCTAGTCCGCATACACCCTCACCAGCATTTTAAAATTCTTTATTCTTTTGTTATGTGGAGAGTGATGGCATTGTTTCACTATGTTTTCCTCTGATTTCTAGAGACATTGCAAATTATACTATCGGTTTGTTTTTCACTCATGTCACCATGCTTTTCTTTGGCTCTTCTAGACTGACCACTTCTCCAAGGACTGGGTCCAAGTGACCTTTGTATCTAGGGTAGAGCCCTCACTTCCTAGGATTGCTGGCCCCTGGTGCACGTCTGGCTCTTTCTGGAGCCTCGTGACCTCAAAGTTGCTCATGTGCCTGGCTCCTCCTCCTCCTCGGGGACTGTTTGGGGAGCCGGGACTGTCTAGGTCAGCCCGTGCCCTTTCCCAATTAGTTCTTCTGGTTCCTTCCAGCTCCCAGGCCTGTGAGCAACTCTCACCCACTTTCATTTTATTAGACTTTTCCCCTCCTTTATCATTTTTGAAAAATAAAAATCGGATTATTGATTTTTTTCTCCCGATTATAAAAGCAATAATAGAATCACTATAAAAGTTCAGATGTTATAGAAAGGTGTAAAAAGAGAAGACCAACCCCTCCACCGTCATATAACCCAGAGCTATCTGGCATTAATATTCGGAATTTTTAAACAATTTTTTTCTATGTATGTAGGTATAGACTAATTTTTTGCAAAAATGAGCTCACTTTTTAACATTTAAAAAAAACCCTTTTAAGGTTTATTTTAAAAAGTTGGCAGTAGACCTCAGATTTACATATACAGTTTGCATTCAGTACTTTTTTGGGTAACACAAACCTGAACACGGCCAAGCATCTGTTAACTTTCGTGTTAAAAACAAATTTCTATTTGTAACGTGCAACATTCCTGAACCAGTGTAGAGACTTTGCTTGGAAGTTGCATGTGCATGTGTGTGTTTAAGAAAACATAATTTAACAAGTGCTATCTTAAGCCTCGAAGACATGTTCTGAAAAAGTAAGAAAGTTGGGGGGAAAACTTCAGGTCATATCTAGTCCTTAAAACTTTTAGGGATCAGCCTCCAATTACCACTGTGCCGTGTCGATCAGCCTCCAATTACCACTGTGCCATGTTGATTACCAATCCATTCACCTAACTAAGCATTTGCATATGGCTTGAGCTATCCTTTTCGTTTGTAAAATTATTATTTTTACTGTAATTGTAGGTTTTGATTAATTTTAACATGGCAACATATTAACAAATCATTACTGATAACAGGCTTTTCGGTTTGCTCAAGATTATGAATTGTAAGTAAAATGAAACAGCATCTCCAGCTGACAGATGGATACCCAGGTCACACGATGTCTCTTAAAGTAAGCTTGTGACACTCCAACCAGGGAACTGTAGCAATGAGGAAACTGTAGACAAAGGACAACCAGGGAATATTTATCTCAGTACAGGCTGGAATCTGTACTTAAGAAAGTGGATGATTATATCTGAAGTAGTACAAATTGTAACCAGCAAGAATGTTTTCTCAGAGCTCCCAGTAGAATTAGTCAGTCAGATGAAAAGGAAAGTATGAAACAGCCTCGTTCGTTTAGGAAATTGTCCTAACAGCCAGTGCAAAGGTAGTAACTTCTGACTGAGAGTTTATGGATCTTATAAGTCATTAACTTATAAATGCTTTTTAAAAAAAATTAATTTTATTTATTTACTTTTGGCTGTGTTGGGTCTTTGTTACTGTGTGCAGAGTTTCTCTCGTTGTGGCGAGCAGGGGCTATTTTTCGTCGTGCGTGGGCTTCTCATTGTGGTGGCTTCTCTTGTTGTGGAGCATGGGCTCTAGGCACACAGGCTTCAGTAGTTGTGGCACGTGGGCTCAGTAGTTGTGGCTTGCGGGCTCTAGAGCGCAGGCTCAGTAGTTGTGGCGCACGGGCTTAGCTGCTCCGCGCATGTGGGATCTTCCCGGACCAGGGATCGAATCCGTGTCCCCTGCATTGGCAGGCGGATTCTTAACCACTGTGCCACCAGGGAAGTCCCATAAGTCATTAACTTATAATGCTGACTTATAAAGGACATTGATGAGGATAAAAAGTTCTGTGTTAAGGCTTTAGATAGCTGGATCTCCAAAACCTAAGACCTGAAATCCAAATTAATGTTACAGTAAATAAACACATTAATTTTTGGCACATATGGAAGCTTGGGGTTTTAGAGAAATTCAGGTAATAATTTGAACAAGCTCTTCTGAAATTGAGAATTAAAAAAACCTGTAAATAAGGAAAATAACTTGAGAAAATAGACATATAGTATTTATTATATCTAATGCCCCAAATTTCAAAATCCCTGAAATAAGATACAATGTTTACCAAAAGGTATAGATTGATGGATGCTGGTGAAGTATAAAATACTCTCTAAAATGGGGATAGTTTTTTACCTCATTCCTTGTGTGAGAATACTTAATAATCTTTTCCTGAGTATGCTCCAGCAAGGCAGATAGCTACCATCTGAGGGCTGGTTTGTTTGTGGTAACTAGGACCGCAGAGGCCAGTTCTGTGAAGGATGAGCAGCCACATTTTAGAGTTAATTTCAGACAATCCGCTCAAACACGTATGAGAAAGACGTGCTTCTTTGATTTCCTGTCCCCTGCCTTTTCCAGTGTTTCTTTCTTGGCCGATTGTCTTTTTGTTTTGTTTTTTATAGCCTCCAAATGTCTTCTTACTGATTCCTTTTCACACTTGATTGGCACAAATGTGGGCCCAATCTGGGCTGTATCTTGCCTGTAGGACTACCTCTGCAGACGTCCTCGGTGTGCAGATTGCAGGGACAGTCTGATGGCCGCTGCCCCAGGTCACCAGAGGGACTTCGGCTCAGCTTGTGCTCAGCCATCCGGGTGGGCCAGTGGGACCACTGGTCTCATTTTGTAGCTTGGGTGCTTATGTGAGCTTTTTCCCCTGGAAGAATGTCTGGCTCCGTCCACTATTAGTACAAAGTAATGGAAGCCAGGTTTGTTGGGTGCCAAGCATTCTGCTACGTGCCCCCAGGTGCAATATTTCAAGTTACTCCTGTGAGGTAGGTGCTATTATTATGATCCCCACCTTCCAGACTGAGAAATTGAGTCTCATAGAGGTTGATGTCCCCAGTGTTATATGTTAGTAAGTGTAGAGATGGGACTTGAGCCCAGGTCAGTCTGCACTCCCAGCCACTGAGCTAGGTGGCCTTTCCTTTGGGTGTGAGCCTTCTCAAGTAGCCTACACACCGTCTCACACACACATGATCTCTCTCACACACAGACACACACTCACACCGTCTCTTGTGCACATGCAGAGCATCTCTCCTTCACCCTCACCACCTGTTGCCACCCCTCCATTTGTTGGCCACCTGCCCAATCTCTCATTCACCGCCCCCGTCTTTCTCTTTTATCCCGACACAATCTCTCTGCTGCCCCTACAATCTCTCTCTCTTACCCCCTCACATCTATTGCTCTTACTTTCCCACCCTCTCTCACCTCCTCTCACAATCCCTCTCACCCCAAATTTCTCTCTCACCCCCACGATATCTTTCTCCCTCTGCCCACAATATGTCTCTCTCTCCGGCCCCCCTCCCCGCAATCTTTCTCTCTCTTGTCTTTCACCCCTGCAATCTCTCTCACCCCTACAGTATCTCCCTCTGTCACTCCTTCTACACTCTCTCTCTCTCTCTCTCCTTCATACACATGCACCCCACCCACACTCCTATACCTGCCCCAGCACCCACGGAATCCATCTCTCTCTGTCGCGCACACACAGTCTCACTCACACAGAGTCTTTTTTTTTTTTTTTTTTTTAAACAACCTTTTCAGCTTTTAAAAAATTATTTATTTATTTATTTATTTATTTATGGCTGTGTTGGGTCTTCGTTTCTGTGCAAGGGCTTTCTCCAGTTGCGGCAAGCGGGGGCCACTCTTCATCGCGGTGCGCGGGCCTCTCACCATCGCGGCCTCTCTTGTTGCGGAGCACAGGCTCCAGGCGCGCAGGCTTAGCAATTGTGGCTCACGGGCCTAGTTGCTCCGCGGCATGTGGGATCTTCCCAGACCAGGGCTCGAACCCGTGTCCCCTGCATTAGCAGGCAGATTCTCAACCACTGCGCGCCACCAGGGAAGCCCCACAGAGAGTCTTTTTATTACACTGGAATAATATTATATGTTTATGCTGTTTTGTGGCCTGCTTTTTTCTCTAACTCACTTTAAGAAGGGCCAGGAAGGGAATTCCCAGGCGGCCCCAGTGGTCACGACTCGGTGCTTTCACTGCCGGGGCCCTGGGTTTGATCCCTGGTCAGGGATCTAAGATCCCGCAAGCTGTGTGGTGCGGCAAAACAAAAAAAAAAAAAAAGATTTTGGGGACTTCCCTGGTGGTCCAGTGGTTAAGACTCCGAGCTTCCAATGCAGGGGGTACGAGTTCAACCTCTGGTCAGGGAACTAAGATCCCACATGCCGTGTGGTGTGGCCCAAAAATTTAAAAAAAAAAGAAAAGAAAAAAGAAGGGCCAAGAAGAACAAAACAGATTCTCTCCCATCCTGAGTACCTCTCAGCAGAGCCTCCAGGCCTCCTTTCCCCCAGCGGAGCCTGGAGCCCAAGTCACAGCGGAAAGGTCTAGAGCACCGGCTCTGTGGTGACTCTGCAGGCCACAGGCTGGGCCTTGTGGGAGCCTGGATCTCGCTCCTGGGAGCCCCTGGAGGGGTGCTGGGGACTCCCACCCTGATGAAGCCTCAGATGGGGCAGAGATGCGGGAGCCCCGGTGGCCCCAGTGAACGGCTCTCCGCAGTCCCCTTCTCCAGTTTCTTCATTCCATGGAAGGGATTCCAGCCATGCCCTTCATGGCTCTTTGTTTTTCCTTTCCCTGGAGTCAGTTTTCATCCAGTTATTACGGGAATGAAAATCATTATAGAAAATGAGAAAAGCAATGGGGGAAAAGCCCCAAAGCACCCATGCCCTACAACAGCTGCCAACCATTCATCTCCGATGGCTCCTTCCTAGACCACAGAGACACTGTACCATCATTTACTCACCCATTTCCCTATTGTTGGTATGTCATTAGTTCCATCATTCTATACCATGCTTTCTGTGCACAGATTTCAATGGCAATCTGGATTGTTTACTTACATATATTCTTAGAAGTGGAATTCTTAGAAGAGGATTCTTCTTAGAAGTAGAATTACTGGGTTAAGGGTTTTGAGACCTTCAACCAAATGCAGTGTTTTGCTCTTGCGTTTCAAAAGGACAAGCTTAATTTTTCAGAAGTGCAACTACTGGGCAAAACAAGAAAAGATTATACTTTGTGCTGTTTGTAATTTTTATAAGAGTGGACTATCATTTTGGAAAATCACAGCCTGAATGGTGATGTTGTTTATGGTATTTGAGTCACCAGCACATCTATACCTACCTGTGTTTGTCACTGTTGATTCGTGGTGTGATATACACATGTATACGCACACAAACACGCACACGCATGATAGGTAGAAGATTTAGTTTGCTTGTATTTAGAATGTCAAATATTAGGTTGAATCATGTGAAATTCCATTTTCATAGATCAAAAACAGTTCCATATCAGTAATTTCACATGGTTCAGCTTAATATTAAATATCGTCCAACTTCTTAATCCAAACTTACTTCTTCTTAGCCTGTGCAAGCATCTCCCTACCTCATGCCCAAGCACTCACATGTTGAAATATTATTTTATTGCATTCCTTTTATTTTGCACTTAAATTGCAAGTCGAGTATTAAGTCTTTTCAGTTTGTGTGTAAATGGGTCATTTTTATCACCAAGTTTCATTTAAGAAAGGCAAAGGAGGCATTAAAAATGTTTATGAAAAGGGAGTATTGGGTCTGATAGGGCTGAGAAATACCAGGTTTGGTGTTGGCCTTCTTAAAACAGGACCCATAACATTGTTTTCTATACAAGTGTGCTGCTTGAAAGAATTTCAACATTGTAGTTACCATGTTATCTTATAGTTGTCAAGTCAGTCTCCCTACTGAGTTCCTTAAGGGTGTCTTAAAAACAGCGGAGGGAAACCAACATTAGAAGTGCCTGTCTACCATGTGCCCATAGTAAGAAACATCATTTCGTCTAATCCTCACAGCAACTACGTGAGGAAGTAGGACTGACCATGGTTTACAGACAAGGAAACTGAGGCGTAGAGAGGTAAGGATTCTTGCCCACGATTACATGGTCAATAGCAGAGCATGAATTTGGACTAAGTTCTATGGAATTCTAAGGCAGAGTTGCCAGATAAAATACAAGATCCTCAGATAAGTTTGAGTTTCAGATAAACAGTGACTCTGAATGTTATAGTATAAGTGTGCCCCAAACATTGCATGGGACATGTTTATACTAAAATGGGACTTCTTGTTTCTCTAAGTTTCGAAATCAACTGATTGTTCTGCATTATTATTAAGTCTGGCAACCTTACTCTTTCCCCCTCTGTCACTTCCCTTGCTTTTCTTACTCAGAATGTTGCTCCCTAGATTTTTATTCCAAAAATGTCTTTCAGGCCCCAGTGTGAGTCACTGGAGAGGCAGCAAGAAGTTAACAGAGAGCCTTTCACGGGGATTGTGAGGCCCTGGGGCGTGGCCCTGATCGTGGGAAAGACACACCTTCTGGAACAGTTTTCTCATTTGTGAACTGGAGAGTTGAACTACACCATCTCAAGGGTCAGAGAATATTTACTGGGCTCTGACCGTGTGCCAGGCACTGTTCTGGGCCCTTGGGCTCCATCAAAAAACAAAACTGACAAAGTTCCCTGTCCTCAGAGAGCTAACATTCTAATGGGGGAGAGACAGACAATAAACAGGTAGTAATAATGCCAGCTATCCTTTTCTCAGGTAGCACTGGGTCAGGCCCGCTGCTGGGGACTTCACAAGCATAGGCTCCTCTGGTGTCCCTTTGTGCCCACCCCATCGGACATCCAGGGCAGGATGTGGTGCTGGCACACTGTGGTAGCCGGGGTGGGTCCAGGTTTTGTGAGGCTGGGGACTCTCTTTAAGAAAAGCATATAACATTACCAGACCCTTCCCAGGATCCTAGAAAGAGCCTGTGCAGGAGAGGCTGCGAACCTGAAGCTTCAATAGCGTCCCCATAAATACGGCCCTGGGCTCAGTTGGTGATTGTTGAACGAACAAACAACCTTGTAGCGTAGCTTCCCCATTTATGACTGTGGATACTGAGGTTCAGAAAGGTGCAGGGACTTACTCAAGTTCATAGAGCCGGTAAGTGGCAGCGCTGGTGCTGATGTGGTTCAGTAGGGAGAGAACGTGGCAGTGGAAAGCTCCTTAGGCTTTGGATCATGAAAGGCCTGGATTTAAATTTGACCCTTGTGTGGACTTGCTGGGTAACTTTGGCCAAGTGTCTTAACCTCTCTGTGCCTTTTGTGTCCTCATCAGTAAAATGGAGAAAGCAATACTGCTCCTGTAGGGTAGCTGGAGAGGATCAGTTAATGCTCATTCGGAGGAAGGATCATTCCCGGCTCGAGGGAAGGCCTGGGGCTCCTCTCGTGCTCCTGGGAGTGCTCCCGCCTGCCTTGGGACTTTGGAGCCCACACTTAGGACCAATGGGGGTGGGACTGGCGCAGGCAGCCAAGAAGCACATTTTTGGAATGACTCATCTATAGCCTCCTTCCTGGAGGGTTCAGCCTGACGGGTTTCTCTCCAGAAGCCCCTGTTGGTGTGGGCAGGAGGGGAAGCACAGGAAGGGCCAGAGGTTCCTGCCAATGCTGGCTGTGTCCAACCCGGATATTTAGAGAAAAGCTCAGGACAAATATCCATTAACTGTTTCTTTGAGTCTCACACAGGAGGGGAACTGAAGGGACAAGGAAGGGGAAACTACCACTGGTGAGCCCCCTACCACGTGCCAGGGTTTTATGTACAATTTGTGACAGTTACCAAAAATTTACGTATATATAAAATAACTTCTTGTGTGCACTGTGCTCAGCGTATTATCTGTATTAACTCATTTAAACCTTACAACAGTCCATTAAGGTAATAACTTACCCCCATTTTTTGGATGAGGAAAACTGAGGCATAGAGAAGTTAAGTAACTTATTCTAGTTCATACACCTAGGGAAACAGGATTTAAACCCAGGTGGTTTGGCGCCACAGTTCACGTGGGGGTGGCCCTTATAAAGCAAGTACTACATGCCCCTTTGACAGATGAGAAAACTGAGGCTTGCCTGAGGACAAGCCTAGATCACACCATAAGTAGCAGAGTTGGATTTCAAACCCAGGGCTATCGGACTCCAGAGCCCATGCATTTTCTATTCCGCCAAGGTGTCTGCCAGGCCAGGGCAGAGTTTGAACCTGTATCCCTCTGCTCTTGTGGGATGTCTGGGATTCATTTCCCGAGATGCTCAAGGTTAAATTTTGGTCTCACCTTGACCCTAGCCCAAATCTCCTTCACGCTAGCTTGTTGCAGCTCCCAATTTCAGTAGAAATCAGGCCCGGTAATGTCAGAGGTAGAATGTCGCTCGCTCTGTGTTAAGATTCTGAGGGTGGGAAGTAAGACGGGGAGTGGTCCCTCAGCCTCCAGCTGTCCTAATTGTCGGGGGCTGTGTCCCCTTTGCTGCCACCTCCTCTGTTCAGTCCAGAGGAGGTGCTCGGTGGTGCGAAGTGAATGAGCGATGGGGACCAGGCCTTCCCAATGCTTCCTGCCTGAGACAGTGTTTGCATGACTGGTGCCCTGGAGGACACAGACCTGGGTTGGAGTCCCCGTCTACCACCGTCTGGCTTGGTGACACCGCACAAGGCACTCTCTGAACCTCAGTTTAATAACAATTCCTACTTGAAAGGGTCGTTTTGAGAATTAAATGAAATGGCACATGTGAAGAGCCCACCCAGCACCAGGCTTGGCATCTTATAGATCCTTAATACATATTCCCCCTCCCCTGCCCAGGGCCTGAGGGGCTCTCCTTTCTTGCCCTATCTGCCCCTTTTTCTTAAAAAAATTGTCGTAAAATATATATAACTATATGTAAGTTTGATAAACTTACCATTTTAACAACTTTAAAATATGCAATTCAGTGGCATTGAGTACCTTGACTTGGTTGGGCGACCATCAACACCATCCATCGCCAGAACATTTTCCATCATCTCAAACCGAAACTCTGGACCCATTAAACAGTATTTTCCCATTCCTCTCTCCCCTCAGCCCTTGGTAATCTCTATTCTTCTTTCTGTCTCCATGAATTTGCCTGTTCTAGGTACCTCGTAAATGGAGTTATACAATATTTATCCTTTTGTGTCTGGCTTATTTCACTTAGTATCATGTCTTCCAAGTTATCTGTGTTGTAGTGTGTGTCAGAATTTCCTTCCTTTTTAAAGCTGAATAATATTCTGTTGTATGTTTATGCCACATTTTGTTTATCTATTCATCTGTCGATGGACCCTTGTGTTGCTTCCACCTTTTGACTATTGTGAATAATGCTGCAGTAGACAGGGGTGAGCAAGTCTCCATTTTAATCCCTGCTTTCAATTCTTTTCGATATATACCCAGAAGTAGGATTGCTGGACCATATGGTAATTCTATGTTTAATTTTTTTGATGCCTCTCCCTTTTTTTTCTTTTCTCTTGTTAATCTGTCTCTTATTTTTTAATTGAAGTACAGTTAATTTACAATGTTGTGTTAGTTTCAAGCATACAGCAAACTGATTCAGTTCCACACACATGCACACACACACATTCTTTTTCAGATCCTTTTCCATTATACTTTATTACAAGATATTGAATATATAGTTCCCTGTGCTACACAGTAGGACCTTGTTGTTTATTTTATATATAGTGGTGTGCATCTGTTATCCCAAACTCCTAATTTATCCCTCCCTCACTCCCTTCCCCCTTTGGTAACCATAAGTTTGTTTTCTATGTCTGTGAGTCTTTCTGTTTCGTAAATATAGTTCACTTGTATCATTTTTGTTTTAGATTCCACATATAAGTGATGTCATTTGATACTTTCTCTGTCTGGCTTCACTTAGTATGATGATCTCTAGGTCCATCCACGTTGCTGCAAATGGCGTTCTTTCGTTCTTTTTTATGACTGAGTAATATTCCATTGTATTCCACATCTTCTTTATCCATTCATCTATCGACGGACATTTGGGTTGCTTCCATGTCTTTGATGCCCCTCCCTTCTTAAACATTCTCTCTCCCTCTCCCCTTCTCCTACCTAGCTCTTACCATTTGACCTTCATCCTGGGAAGTCCTCTTGGTGTGTTATTTCTTTTTGACCTGGTTTGGCTTTGGTAAGGGGCAACTTGGGAAGCTTTGAGATACTACTAGCGACCGAGCCTGGCCTCCCTCTCTTTAGACCCCTCCTTGCCAGAGCTGGTCAGCTACTCTATGACCTGGAACCCATCTGGTTGGGACTGGTAAGCCAGTGGCTCTCAGAGTAGCCACACAGGCCCCAGAGAGGCCCCTCTCTGAGAGTGGGGGAAGCAGGACTTTTCGTCTGACTACGCGTGCTTATTGCTGTGACTCAGGACAGGCTGTGGACCTCAGGGCATCTCTGAGCAGAGCCGCTCAAACCTGACAAGGTCACCCAGCAGCTTCCTCCTCTACCTACAAGTTAGACTCAAAGGTGATTCTTCCATGAGACAGACTGGTGTCTGGGAAGAAACTCGGCCTTGGGAGTCAGAGACCTCACGCTGAATCCCTACTCTGTCTCTTCCTTGTGTCACCCCTTGGCAAGCTACTCAAACTCCCTGAGCCTCGGTTTCCACATCTATCAAATGGGAATAACAAGAGTCCCTACCTTAGTGGGCTGTTGTGCACATTATGCACGTGCAGCTCTCGGCCCCATGGAAGGGCTACGGTTACCCTCCTTGGTGACGGCTCAGAAAGCTGGCAGGGACTGCTGCAGGCCAAAGACCCCTGCCCGAGTCCTGTTCTCTGCTCTCCATCTCTGCCCTTCTCAGCCTATGTCCGGTCTTTCCAGCTCTGAAATGGCTCTTCAAGTTATTTTAACAAGGAATAAAATATCTTCTGGGAAATCAGCAGAAGGATGGCCTTTGGAACACTCTCTGCATTGCGTCTGTGCTCTCAGGCTTGACCCAAGAATAACAGCTACTCTATGCCAGCTTGACGGGCCTCTCTCGGCCTCTGGAAGGTCCTCCTGCCACTCTTCAGGTGTTTTCCAGCTCCTGATGCTTGCTCAAGCCTGGCGTGTGTCTGTGTCTGTGTAGGGGCAGAGCCTTGCCCATCTATCAGGTTTTTTTTTTTCTTTTAAGCCTCCCTGTTGATCCATGAGGGAGGCACAGATCTCTCTCGGAAGGTATTTTAAATGTGATGAATCTACTGAAAAAGATTGAGGGTGGGGGTGGTGGCTGGAGGAGGGTTAACAGTCCAGATAGACTCGCTCTTGTGTCTCAGACTTGAGCATGCACGCACACCACCTGGGGGATCTGATTCAGGAGGTCTGGGGTGAGGCCTGAGATTGTCTATTTCTGACCAGTGGTACCAATGCGGCTGGTCTGGGGTCCATTCCGTGAGCAGCTGTGCTAGACCTGCTTGTTCTAAGTTCTGTGGCCCCTGCGGTTTCCCACAGGCCGCTTGCCTCTGCTTTGTGCCCAGTCTCACACCACACCCTGGGCTCTTTTTCCCGAATTTCAATCCTTCCTCTCAACCTTTTCCTCACGCTATGAGGCCTGATTCAGGTTTCTGTAGCAACTACTCCCAAAGCCTGCCGCTGGCCCTCAGCTGGGTTTCCAAACTCAATTACTTTCTGAGAAATAAGCCTTTTTCATTTAATGATAATAAGAGCAATATTCACCCGTTACAGGAATCTTGGAAATTACTGAAAAATGTATGGGAGCAAATGAAAAGTTATCCAGAATCCTGTAGCCCTAAGAGAATTATTGATGAGTTTTTTTTTTTTTTTAACCATCTTTAAAATTTACAATGTTGTGTTAGTTTCAGGTATACAGCACAGGGATTCAGTTATATATCTTTTTTTTTTTTTTTTTTTTTTTATAGAATTGCCATTACATGATGCTATCTTTTTTTTTTTAATTTAATGTATTTATTTTTGTCTGTGTTGGGTCTTCGTTTCTGTGCGAGGGCTTTCTCTACTTGCAGCAAGCGGGGGCCACTCTTCATTGCGGTGCGCGGGCCTTGCACTATCGCGGCCTCTCTTGTTGCGGAGAACAGGCTCCAGATGCGCAGGCTCAGTAATTGTGGCTCACGGGCCCAGTTGCTCTGTGGCATGTGGGATCTTCCCAGACCAGGGCTCGAACCCGTGTCCCCTGAATTAGCAGGCAGATTCTCAACCACTGCGCCACCAGGGAAGCCCCTATATATCTATTCTTTTTCAGATTCTTTTCCATTATAGATTATTATAAGATATTGACTATAGTATATTTCCCTGTGCTGTATATTGATGAGGTTTTGATTCACACCTTTCACTCCCCTTTTTTTCTTGTGCATCTCTATATGTTAAAACTTAATTGAAATAATACAAAAGAAACAAATACGGACATTGCTATAGGCTGCTTTCCTGTTTTATGACTGGTTCTTTGAAAACATACAAAAATGACTCAATATCCCATAGATACTGATAATTGCTATTGTTTGTTGAGTCCTTAAGATGTGAGGCCATGGGGTAAACACCTGCTCATTGTCTCAGTTAAATAATCCATCATTTGCTTAACTGGTCTTCTGTATAAATAATACTGTGATGAACATCTCTGTGCATACATTTTAATCTAGCTTTCTGATTATTTCTTTAGATCTGGAGTTGGCAAACTTTTGGTAAAGGGCCAGGTAATAACTATTTTAGGTTTGGTGGGCCATATAGTCTCTGCCATAACTACTCAACTCTCCGTTGTAGCACAAAAGCAACCATAAACTCTATAAACAAATGAGTGTGGATGTGTTCCAATACAATTTTATTTACAAAAACAGGTGGCTGGTTGGATGTGGTCCACAGGCCATAGTTTGCCAACCTTGCTTTATTTATTTATTTTTGGCTGTGTTGGGTCTTCGTTTCTGTGCGAGGGCTTTCTCTAGTTGTGGCAAGCGGGGGCCACTCTTCATCGCAGTGTGTGGGCCTCTCACTATCACGGCCAACCTTGCTTTAGACTAGAATCAGTCAAGGATGCACAAATTTTTTTTTTTAATAAAAGGCAGAAAATGGATTTAGTTGTACCCAATACAGTTTCTGTCACTGCTGTTTCTTCTCCCCTCCCTGCTATTTTCTTTTCCTCCTTCTTCTCCCTCCTCCTTTTTTCTTTTTCCTCATTCTCCTTCCAACCTCTTAAGAATGTAAAAACCATTCTTAGCTTGTAGACCATACAAAAGCAGGCCTTTTTTGACCCCTGGACTAGATAAATGGATGTCGAATTCCTGATTCGGCAAATATGAATGTTGAACAATCTCTTGATGAATGTGGCCTGGTTGCTTTCCAGAATGGTGGCAGTTCCAATCTAAACACCCCCATTGGCCGAGCAGGAAACTGTCCATCCTATTCTACCCTCGCTGCATCGAGAAATTTTTTACTCAATCTTTGCTAATTCAGTAGATGAGAATATCTCCTAATTCACACTTGCTTTGATTACTAACAGGTTGAGCATTTTTCCTCTGAATTATTCATTTGTATTTCCCATTCTGTAAATTTGGTTTTTTTGGTGGTCTTTGTCTTTTTATTTGGGATCTTATTGTTTTTCTTTATAATTTTTGCACGACTTCGCGACAAAGAGAGGATTTGAAGCGTTGTCCTGTTTGCTGCAATGATTTTCCCCATTGTTTTCCTTTGCCTTTTCATTCTATTATTATTTTGATGGCTAGAAGTGCTTAATTTTTATTTATCTTTTCCTTTGTGAGTTCCATTTCCTCTTTGAAACTTTCTCTTTTGGTTTTCTGAATGTCAGCTATCCCACTTTGCCCTCAGCCTCCTGATATCCCATAAACAGTTCAGGAATTCTGTGGAGAAATGTGTAAATTATAAATGCTTTCAGCTGAGTCTTACAGAAAATCTGATAAACAGTGGTTTAAGCCAGTGGTTCTCAAACTTTAGCACACATCAGAATCACCGGGGGACTTGGTAAAACTGATTGCAGGGCCCGCCTATAGAATTTCAGGTTCTTATAGGTCTGGGGTGGGGCCTGAGAATGTGCATTTCTAACACATTCCCATATGGTGCTGATGCTGCTGGCCTGGGGCCCACTTTGAGAACCACTGGCTTAAACAATTGAGAGATTCAGTTACCTCGTAGAACAAAGAGTCCAGAAGAGTGTGGTCCCAGGGCTGGTTTAACAGCTCAGTGATGTCAGGTTCTAGGCCATGGCTTTACTTTCTATTGGTCTTTTCCTCGGGATTGCAAGATGGCTGCCATAGCTCCAGGCATTTCATATTTTAAATTTATTTATTTATTTTATTTTTGCCTGTGTTGGGTCTTCGTTTCTGTGCGAGGGCTTTCTCTAGTTGTGGCGAGCGGGGACCACTCTTCGTCGCGGTGCGCAGGCCTCTCACTGTCATGGCCTCTCTTGTTGTGGAGCACAAGCTCCAGACGGGCAGGCTCAGTAGTTGTGGCTCACGGGCCTAGTTGCTCCGTGGCATGTGGGATCTTCCCAGACCAGGGCTCGAACCCGTGTCCCCTGCATTGGCAGGCGGACTCTCAACCACTGCGCCACCAGGGAAGCCCAGGCATTTCATATTTAACACCAGCATTCCAATCAGGAAGAAGGGGGAACATGGGAAAAAACTTTCCTTTTGACAGTGTTTGGCACATTGCCACTTTGGCCAAAGCTTGTAGGCAAACATCTAGTAAGAAGAGAAGGTAGATTTGGGGTAGGAGATAGTCTCTGTCTTAAGTGCTTCCCTGCATTGGGTGGAAAAGTGCCTAGTTCAGGCCCTTGGACCCTCAGTTGCAGGCCCAGTGAACTGTACTCTGTCTGGGTGTCTTTAGGGACCCAGAGTCAGGTCAGCTTGGCCTCCAAACTGGTTCTGATCTTGGCTTCACTGAAGTCATTGGACTTCTGCCTTGTTTCTGATACAGAGGCTGAACTGGCCCCTTGTTCTGGTATTTGGATGCTTTCTTGCCTGAATTCTTTGCTAAATAATTGGCCTGGCTCTCTCTAAGTTGGGAACCCTGCTTGCTTCTGCCGGTTCTTCTCCTAGTCAGGAGTCCTAGCCCCAAATTCCAATCTGGTACTGTGGAGCCTTACTGCCTTTTGACAGGTCTCCCAAGTACCACCTGCCCAGATTCCTTGAAACACCCCACAGCCCGACTGTCAAAGCTCCTGAGAACTGGGGACCTAAGCCTCCGAAGGCTTGCACGGATCGACTGGCTGCTACATTTTGCCTGTTGATCCAACTTTCTCTTATTGTCTATAGCTGGTGTTTGAATTATTCCCAACCTTTCTTGGAGGCCAGGGCTGGCTCCACCAGCACCACTGAGAGTAGAAACTGGGAGCAGGAAGTTCCTACATCAGACAATAGGAAATACCAAAAGCTCAGGGGAGTGGGCTAAGGCAGTATCTGTAAGAAAATGCCAAGGTCTTGATGGAGGGGAGAATGAGGTAATCCTAACTCCAGAGGAGTCAAAGATGGCTTTTCTATTAGGACCCAAACTGGTTTAAACAAGATAACTAATTGGGAAGTCCAGGGGTAAGGCTGGCTTCAAGCATGGCTCATTGCTTGGGTTCAAATGGTATCACTAGAATCCGGTTATTCCCATCTTACAGTCTGGTTTCTTCTGGGTTAATTTCTTTCTTCAACTGGCTCTGCCCTCGTGTCACAAGATGGCTGCCAACAGCTCTGGGGGCTACATCCTTCCCATTTTCTTTCCAGAGGAGAAAGAGAAAATCAAAAGTCCCAGAACTGAGCTTTGTTAGCCCTGATTGGCCTGATATGGGTCACTGTCCTTCCCTGAAAGCAACCACTAGGGTCAGGGAAATGTGATGTATGGATTAATTAAGGGTTGAGTCACAGGATTCAACCCTAGATTTGAGGGTAGAGTCAATCCCACCCAAACCACATGGCTGAAAATGGGGCAAGAGTGCCCTCAAAGGATATTCAGGGGGCACTGAAGTGGGAGAAGGTGGGAGTGGATGTGGAGAGGCAACCTACAGATGTTCATTCTAATTGGAGGTTGAACTTGGTGGGGGTCACAGCTGAAGACTTAAGGTGATGCCAGGGTCTTAAAGCATGCAAGGATTAAGGGATGGAGAGGAAGAGGTGCTTGATTGACCTCCAGGGATGGGGTGTGTGACGGGGTCAGGCTGCTTAAAGGGCCAGGAACAGGTGGGCACCTGGCTCTGGTCCTCTCCTCTCCTGTGTCTGCTCCAGTTTAGTCTGTAGGTCCAGTTCCAGGTCAGCAAGTTCCACATCTCAGCACCTCCCAGGCTGCCCATCCTGTTGCAGTTAACTCTTCCAGGCCTGGGTTGAGATTGACTTCTTCCTACTCAAAGAACACATGATTCAATCAAACAGTATGCTTATTCTTTTGGCAATAAAAATGCCGTGTAGAACATTCATTGCCATTCCGGACAATGCCTCCTTCAAAAGCCCTTTGGGTTTACTGCCCTCGTTATTCTCTGTAACTCAAATATAATTTGTCAGCCCCATGTGATATATTTCAGCTTGAGTGTAGTCCCAGAGAAAAAGTTTGTGGCCACAGATGCGTTTGAATGTTTTCTATCATCAGAAGACAAAACTAATATAAAGCTAGTATTTTGTCCACATGGGGCCAAATCGAGTATCCGAGTTACAAATCGGTGTTCCCTCAGGTGCCTGATGATACGTACTCTCTCTGCTACCTTCATGGTCTTCGCCCCTTTTTTGTCCCTAATTATCATAGTCACCACTGTGTTTAGTCTTGGGAGCCTCCTAAATCCTTTTGGAATCAATCAGAGAAAATTCAAGGGAAGTAAATAAATAACATGTGATTTGTTTTCCCTTATGTATTGGTTTTCTCAGCAGGGAAGGGGAAAATGTATAATTCAGACATAAACTTCGTCTGATTAAGATCAAATGAGGTTCTCTTATTTATTCTTTTTTCTCTTTGCTTCTGCTTCTGCCTTCCTCCTCCCTCCCTCCCCTCCTTCCATTGTGAGACAGTGTGTGATCCTTTTACTGAGGGGTAGGAGAAATGTTGGGAGCTCAGAAGTGGCTGGTGGAACATGCTTGCTTCTCAACTTCCTCTGGGGTGGAAATTCATTTAAAACTTGCAGTTTCCAAAGTGGCTGCCAAAGCCACAGCATTGGGTTGGGGGGGGCACTGAGAGTCTCAAAGGACAGACTGGAGCCAGGCAGTGGGGGTGGGGAGTGGACACGCCTTGCAGAGACCATCTTTTGAAAACATCCCCAAGGTGTAACAGAGAGTATCCATCTGAACTGATAAGAGTCCAGACCCCCGACTGCAGCCTTGAGTGGGTCTCAGCTTCCATCCTGCCACTGTCTCTACTAAAACCCAGAAGTTTCCAGTTTCCTTCTTTACTAAACCCAACCTCCTCTTCCTGACTTGTAAAACTCTCCATAACCTGGGTGCATCCTTCATCTCTATCACCACCTGACCCGACTCTTTGCTTTAGTTCTCTTACCTCCCAAGACACACACAGTTTACATCATTGGGTTTGAGCAGAAGATCTGAACTTGAGTTCTCAGTCTACTTCTTACTGCCCTAGGATCTTGGGCAAGTCATGTGACCACTCTGCACCTTGGGTTCTCTTTAGGAAATGGAACCAGTGGATATTTACTGAGTCCTGGAAGCTCTGCATCCATTTCCACCTGTACTGTCTCTTTGGTAGCCATACCCTAATTTTCCTCTGGAAACATCTCTGCCCCACTTTTAGTCCATGAACCTCTGGGTGGAGTTAGTTCTGCTCCCTGTGTCAGGAGTAGAACCCATGATCCAGTGCAAAGCTGAGCAGTGTATCCCAAGTTTCCACGCCACCTCATTGCCTCATGGGTGGCAGGCAACCTAAGTGGGTCCAACCAGAGTGAATCGCAGGACCCTTGCCAGGACACAGACACTTGCTCTTTTCGTCTGAATTTGAATCTGGAAGGATGTGGCTGCAGCAGCCTGAGCTTGAGAATCAAGCCTGAAAAGGAGCTACCCTGAAGGGTAGAGCTGAGCTGGGGGGGGGAAAGAAACCTGGTCCCAGTTAGTGCTGGAGGACTGTTTTCCCATCTGGAATGGCCACTGCTTGGCTTTCTCCTCCCCTCTCTCTGTCCAAAGCCTTCCTTATGTTTCCTACCCCACTTGCTTTCTTCTTTTCTTCCCCCCACCTTCTTTTGATTTGCAAAGAAAATCATGGTAAAATACACAACATGAAATTTACCATCTTAACCATTTTTAAGTGCACAGTTAAGTAGTATTAAGTACATTCACATGGTTGTGCAACCAATTTCCAGAACTTTTTCATCTTGCAAATCTGAAACTCTGTACCCATTAAACAACTCCCCGTTTCCCCAGCCCCTGGCAGCCACCATTCCACTTTCTGTCTCTATAAGTTTGGCTCCTCTAGTATATACTACCCCATATAAGTGGAACCATACAATATTTGTCCTTTTATGTCTGGCTTATTTCATTTAATACAGTGTCTTCAAGTTTCATCCATGTTGTAGTGTGTCAGAATTCTCTTCCTTTTTAAGGCTGAATAATATTCCCCTGAATGGATATACCACATTTTGTTTATCCATTCATCCGTCAATGGATATTCAAGTTGTTTCCATGTTTTAGCTATTGTGAATAATGCTGCTATGAACGTGGGTATACAAATATCTCTTCAAGACCCTGCTTTCAATTCTTTGGGCGTATACCCAGAAGTGGAATTGCTGCATCACATGGGGTTCCGGTTTTACTTTTTGGAAGAACTGTCATATTTCCCACAGTGGGTGAACCATTTTATTGATACATTCCCACCCACAATGCACAGGGTTCCAATTTCTCCACATCCTTATCAACACCCTTCCCAGACTTCTTAGCCAGCATGAAGTTGCCTCCCCTGGGACTCTGATCACTGATCCCTGAAGCCTTCATTTGTACCTACCACCCAGAATACCAGGGATGCTACACAATTCAACTCTAGGTTATCTGTGGGCCTCTGTGGTTTCTAGATTTTTTAGGTCTTTCTGAGCAGAGCAAGACCTTCCTTGAGGTTCGGCGTCTGTGAACCCCTGGTTTATGGGACTGTCTTTTGCAGAGATTTTGTTTTTCAAGCATCTAATTGTGTCTGGCACACAGAAGTCAGGTAGGGCCATGAAAACAGCGTGGGGATTCCAATCCCGGCACTGCCCTGGATAGCTGTGTGACCTTGGCAAGTCACCCATGTTCTCTCAGCTTCTGTTCTTCAGCTCTAACATGAGGCTGCGTTACTTCCCACATAGGCCAGTGTATTTATTGAAATAACTGGTGCAGAGGCGCTAGGGCTATGGGAGTTCCCTCACGTGCCTTCCCAAAGCTGGTAGAGGCAAGTGTCACACAAGTGAGATACAGAGATCCTTGAGAGTCTGATACACTGGGTTTTGGAATATTTGGGGATAATTGGCATTCCTAGACAATTCCCAAGTTTGTTTCAGCCAATGGTACTGATCCAGGGGGGACCCAAGCTCCTAGTAAATGACTGAATAATTCAGCCAAGTTTTATCTTGACGTGACAATTGATATATCCAAATCCAACTCAAGTCCCACTGCAAATATCGCCTCCTCCAGGAAGCCCTCCTTAACCCCACAGCACTTGGACACATCTCCATGTTAGCTTGATTGGCTTATTTCCTTGATGGGAAGTGTCAGCCAGGATCCTCTTGTGCACTGAAGGTAGCACATACTAGATGCTTAGTAAGCGTTTGTTGAATGAATGAATGACTGAATGATTAAGTTTCGATCTAATACAGGGAGGCTAAAGAAACAACCTGGAATATTGTAGCAGAAGAGACACCCAGAAGGGAGCCTGGAGAGTCTACAGCAGACTCCCAGGATAATCGAAAGGTGCCCTGATTTCTCCATTCAAATTCCAGCTCCCGAGATTACACAGCATAGCCAGTGGGCACGTGGGCTTGAATTTAGATGTGGGTTCAACTCCTGTCTCTTCCACCTACTAACTGAATGACTTTAAGCAAATTACTTAGCCTCACTGAGCCATCAGCGCGCAGCTCAGTTAGCTCTCGTTATGCCTTTGCTCAAGCCCCCACCTTCCCCGCCTGGCCCTTTGGGGCCGGCCTCTTCTCCAGGCTGCCTGCCATTTACACATCTGAGAAATATGCAGGCCAATGGAAACACACATCCTCCAATCTGCCCGCTCCTCACACAGGGGATTAAAATCTGTCTCATCTTCCCAGTTTGGAATGCTGAGTATTTGGTCAAGGATTCAGCTCCCCCTTTTTATGAGGCTCTAAGAAAACCCAAATTAAACCCTGATTTGTTTTTAAAGATCAGAATCCTTAATTTTTCAGCATTTGGCTCATTTTCCTTACAGGCTTAGAAAGCAACATTAAACAGATTCTGTTTCTTAGCACACTCTGCTTTTTCTTTGCTGTATGTTAGAGGGGGTGGACAAAGCTCTCGAGATTTCCCGTAGTGCTTGCCGGGTGACCTTGGCCAAGCCTCCTTACTTCCCTGGCCTTCAGTTGTCATCTGTGGAATGAAGGGGGCTAAGCCCCAAGGCTTGTGCACTCCTTGAGGGATCACTTAAAACTCCTGTATTTCAGATGGAGGCTCAGAGAGGGGAGGGGACTTACCAAAGGGCACACAGCTATTTAACATGCAGAACCATCTCAGGGGTTCTGGTTTCTAGGTGAGCCCTCTACTTCCCTAGTAACTTCATTTTCTCTAAGAAAGAAATATGGGGCTGTCAACAACTGCACAATTTCCAAGCGCGCTGCCTTTCTGGGTAGTGTTCAGTAGATTTCAGGATGTCGTTGGTGTTTTCAGGGCTATTCAAAACGAGGAAGGAAGAAAAACCCAGAAGTGGGGAAGTCAGGATGTGTTGGCGTGTTCTGTGCTTCATTATTAGATGTACCGAAAAGAAAATTGTTCAATTTAAACCAAAGTGATGTGAAAACCAGCAGCCATCATGATGTTTCCCCAGCTTCGGATAACTGCCCAATATAGTGACACACTTTTTCAGTTTGCCTTGGACTGAAGGGTTTCTGAGATGTGGGACTTTCAGTGCTAAAACCTGGAAAGTCCCAGGCAAACCAGGCTGATGTGGATGAATTGACCAGTCTACTGGCTGGCTAGTAGGCAAAGAGAAAGGCCTTCTAGTAGGGCACTTTGGCTGGTCTGAGTAACGGGTCTGCCACTCCTATGCCATATGCAGCTTTGAGAGGGCCAAGCCCTCCAAGCCTCAGTGTTCTCATCTGATAGTTGGGTTTAAATGAGATAATTAATTTAAATTGCCTACTTCAGTAACTGGCACAGAGCAATCACCCACTGAATGTTAAGCCTCTTCCTTCTAGGTGGGGAAAAAAAAGCGCTCAGTTTTATTTTCTTTTTTCTTGGTAATCATTGTGAGGTTTTTTTTTTCCCCCAGCTTTATTGAGGTATACTTGACGAATATAATCATAAGGTATTTAAAGTGTACATCAAAAAAAAAATTAAGTGTACATCGTGGTGATATGATGTACGTATACGTTATGAAAGGATTCCCACCATTAATGAATACCTCCATCACCTCACACGTTTATCTTTTTTTGTATGAGAAAGGCTTTTTCTTTTTTAAATTCCAAGCATGTGGAACAAGAGGTTACAGATGATGTGTTTGAGGACGGATTTTACAAAATCGTGTAGTATTTTCTCCAGGGTTGAGTATATTTGGGTAAATCACCACATGTCTTGTTGAATTCTTGGGCCAAACAACCATGTTGTCACTTCTTTCTCTTAAAATGTTTGGGAAAATCATGGATCAGCTTTGGCGTGTGAGAGGGAGCAGTGGGGTCCGGCCCTAAGCAGCTTGGCTGGTACAGTGAACAGAGAATGGTAATTGGCGCGAGACCTAGGGTAAAATCCCAGCTCTGCCCCATTTTGGCTGCCACACTTGTCCTCATCTGTATCAGGTAAACGACCATCTGCACTTGGCGAGGTTTTCATGTGGCCTCTGTGAGAGCTGATGCGTGGTATCTCCTGGGAGCTTGTGAATATTTTAGTCCTGTCTGCTTGGGTTCCTGTCTTGGAGGTTCAGAGGGTCTCAGGGTCTTCCCTGTGCCATTCGAGGCTGGGTGAAAACAGGGTTTGGAGAGTGTGTGTTGGCTGGGATGGGAAGCCAACTCTCATGGTAGAGAACGGATGACTTCCCCTCGGTCATCTGGAGATATAAGCCCAGACCTTTGGCTCCAGAGCCTCGGAACAACCAGGTCACTCTGTTGGCAGCTGGGTCCTGGATTTCAGTCCATCTAAATCAGTAAAGAAAAGGTCAGAGGCCCTGAAGATCAGGGTCAGCCACCCCACTGACCTCCCTGGCAGGTTGTCTCGGGACTGTTTCACACCTGAGAGCTCTTTATCTTCATTTCTTGCCAAGCCCGCAGTTGGGAGCCGTGGATGTCTGCAGGCTGTTTGGAGGGCCAGGGGTTGCCCCTCTGGCCTCTTCTCTTACCCTCCCTGCCAGCTTTGAGAGGCAGCAGGGTAGCTTAATAAATGGTTCTTCAGCAGCTGTGGCCCTATGAATGTAGCCATCCCACTATGGCTGGACACTTAGGTGGCTTCCGTTATAAGTAACATCGTGATGAACACTGAAAATGGGCCCAGATAACCCTTCAGGGAAGTTGGCAAAGAGCGAGGCCATGTTTGCTCTACAGATGAGATTTCCCAAGAAGGAAAGTTGAACAATTTAAAGAAAATTTGAAAACATTTTGAAGGAAGTCTTCCTAAAATATATCTCACCTTTCCCTGCCTTAGCCGACAGATCATACTGATGAGACCCTTTCTCTTGCATGGGGATCAATATTAGAGCCCTCAGTTATTACCCTAAAGCACTGTGATTGCTGGTGCCTTTGATATGAAAGGTACTTCTGGAGTCAGGGGCTGAGAAGCAAGCAAAATCTCCTAACTCCACGCAAGTTGTGGCGGGAGCGACAAGCCCTACGTGCTTCAACACAAGATGGAAATAAACTTCAGCTCTGGCTCGGCGTCAGCAACCCCACACAGCCCAGAGAGGGACAGTCTGTGATGCTGGCATCTTCTCTAGTCATTTTGGTTGTTATATTTTCAGCTTAGTAAATGCGATTATTCTATTTGGTTCTTTTCCAAATCTGCCATGTCACTGTTTATAATGCCTAGTTTGGGGCCAGTCTTTTCAAGCTTGCTTTTACCTCTTTGAACACAGCAGGCATAGTTATTTTACGGTCCTGTCTGATTAATGCCAGGATCCAGGATCCCTGTTGGTTTGTATCTCTTGTCTATTTTTTCTACCGGTTTTCACTCATGGTGTCTTATCTCCTGTGCACTTGGTTATCTTTGCGTGAAGGATACGGGGTCGGAAGAAATTATTTGTAGAATGATGAATGATGGTCTTCCTCTTAAGAGGATTTTAAATTTCTTTGGCAGGTGCCTGGGGGTTCTAGAATCTGAGATAAACTTGATCTATGTTTGGGACTTGAGGTTCCTGAGTTCCTCAAATGTCTTAAAGCAGGTGGTGGTCCTTGCAAGAGCTACTGGTCCACCCTTAGCTGGAGGATGTAGCCTTGTGGGATTTGTAAATTTTTCTACTTTTTTTCTGTACTTTCCAAAATTCTACATACTAATTATAGACATTGTTTTAAATTAGAACAAATAATCATGCAAACAAAAATAATGAGAGAGGCCATTCAGTCTCGGAGTTTCTACATGGGAAAGTGCCCGATTCTAGAGGAGATCCCAGTTATCTGAGTGTCAGTAGATAGACATGGTGGATTAGCACTGGCCTGAAGAAGGCAAAGATGCTAAATGAATTCCATACCTACTTAAATCCAGAATAGAAACCACAGAGGTCTCAGCCTCCGCTCCCACTTGGTGACCTCAAGGCTTCCACCAAATTACTTGTGTACAAGGCATAAGTCTCCTCCCCTTTCCTCTCCACAAAGTTGCACAAGTAGCAGACATCACTGCTCAATCACAACACTTGATTTTGATCTTCCACCTGTTAGCAAAAACTTTAAATAGCCAGATAATATGCAATACTTTGAATGGACTAGATTTTACTTGATTGGTCTCCTAATGCTGGATATTTAGGCTGTTTACATTTCCCCCTTATTACAAAATACTTATAATGAACATCTTTGTGTCTAGCTCTTTGCCAGCATTTTGAATGATTTCTTTGGCGGTAGATTCCTAACAATGGATCAAAAGATATGAACATTTGTCAGGTTTTTGATATATATTGCCAAATTACTTTCTAGAAAGTGTATTCCAATTAATACACCCACCAGGAGCAGAGAGAGCCTGCTATATTCCTTTCCACCACCAGATATATAATTAAAATAATTTGGGGGCTAATTTGGTAAAGGAAAAATGACAGCCTTTTGTTATTTAATTTGCATTTTGCACTATCTCTTTAATGCAATTCTCCTTTTGGTGAAATTACTTTTTATGCATGTAGCACCTCTTTGACAGACACAACCTTTAAAATGGGGGCAATTACTCCAGTGTCTAAGATTTCTCATTTTAGCATTTATTGAAAAAATATGTACACTGCATACTGCGCTATGTCAATACACCTACTGAGTCCTTCACAGCGTCTTTCTTGGGTACCAGCTGCGTTCTCTCTATGAGCAAGGGGTGAAATCCCAAAGCAAGGAGAGTGCACTTGAAACCAGGAGGATGATATAATAAGTGGAAAAAGGCAGAATCAGAACAGTATAATATGATTCCATTATGTTTCTAAAAAGTCATATATGCATTTAAAACAATTTTAAAAAATTTATTTGGCTGTGTTGGGTCTTCATTGCTGTGCGCAGGCTTTCTCTAGTTGCAGCGAGCAGGGGCTACTCTTGGTTGTGGTGCGTGGGCTTCTCATTGCGGTGGCTTCTCTTGTTGCGGAGCACGGGCTCTAGGCTTGCGGGCTTCAGTAGTTGCAGCACACAGGCTCAGTAGTTGCGGCTCACGGGCTCTAGAGCGCAGGCTCAGTAGTTGTGGCACACGGGCTTAGTTGCTCTGCGACATGTGGGATCTTCCCAGACCAGGGCTTGAACCCGTGTCCCCTGCATTGGCAGGTGGATTCTTAACCACTGCGCCACCAGGGAAGGCCCTAAAACAATTTTTATTGACGTATAGTTGATTTACAATGTTTAAGGTGTACAGCAAAGTGATTCAGTTATACATACATACATATATATATTCTTTTTCAGACTCTTTTCCATTATAGGTTATTACCAGCTAATAAATACAGTTCACTGTGCTATACAGTAGGTCTTTGTTGTTTATCTGTTTTATATATAGTAGTGTTTATCTGTTAATCCCAAATTCCTAATTTATCTCTCCCCCTCCCTTTCCCCTTTGGTAAGCATTAGTTTGTTTTCTGTGTCTGTGAGTTTATTTCCGTTTTGTAAATAAGTTTATTTATATCATTTTTTTTAGATTTCACATATAAGTGATATCATATGATATGTCTTTCTTTGTCTGACTTCCTTCACTTAGTATGAATCTCTAGGTCCAGCCATGTTGCTGCAAATGGCATTATTCCATTCTTTTTTATGGCTGAGTAGTATTACGTTGGATGTATGTACCACATCTTCTTTATCCATTCATCTGTCGATGGACATTTAGGTTGCTTCCCTGTGTTGGCTATTGTAAATAGTCCTGCTATGAACATTGGGGTGCAAGTCATATGTGCATTTTAAAAAGCATCTGGAAGGACATAGCTCAAACCATTAACAGTGGTTTTCTATGTGGATTAGGATTTTGTGGGAATTTGACACTTTTATCGTATAGATTTTGTAGTACTTGATTTTTTAAAATAATGAGCAATTGTTACTTTTATAATCAGATTAAAATAATAAAGGTATTTCTATTTTGGGGAAAAAAAGCTTGTTTTAGCAACTGGTTATGGATGAAAAAAATGCCATCCTGTCTTGATATCTCTGGGTCCCTCTTCTTCTCTCTTCCTTTGTAAATATATGTATAAATATAGAAAGATATTTGTATATATGTATATTTTAAATTTTAATATATGTAATATATGTTTATATATATTTTAAACCTAAGTCTAGAAAAAGAACCACTTGTGGCATTAATGCTTCTGCTCTATGTAGCTCACGGGGATGACAGTGGTATCTGTCACCACAACTTCCGCACAGGGCAGATCAGAGCTGTTGCGTATATCCAACTTGTGCCTGATTTTGAAACCAGTTTTTAGATGAGATCGAAAGAGAAAGTCACACTGTATGGAAGGCCGATTACCCCTCAGGACAACTTCCTGAGGCAGGTATTCTTGTCTTGGTACTTCGAGGAGAAACTGAGGCTCCAGAGGGTGAATTAACTTGGTCAGCAGGGCCTAGAAGGAAGCTGTGGGGTCAGGATTCAGATCCAAGTATGACTGCCTCCAAAGATTGCCCGCTTGACTACTGCACACGTGACTCCGTTAGGGGAAGTCAGAGGTCCTAAGGCCCTGCTCCCTGGAACCACCACATGTGAAGGAGAAGTGGGGCTGGGGCCTGGCCCTGGCAGGGCCCTTTTGATTATGATGCCCAGAGACACATTCCAATCCCTTCCTGTAGTGGAAAGACATTGTAAGATATACACGCAGGGGCCCACGAGCCCCCCCAAAACATGCCCTGGGGAAAGGAGCGCTGGAGGGGCTTCCCCAGCCGAGGTGCCTCTAGAGATTCAGCTATAGGGTTTCATGGGACTGATGCGACCCGCTACTCGCCGGGTGTCTGCTCCTCTCTATGCTGCTGTCAGCTGGGCCCCTCGCTCTCTGCTCCATTGGCTCTAAAAGTGTGGTCACTGTGTCACTTGCATCGTACTCCCCTGGTTTGCTGGTTTAAATCAGATTCCTGCCCACGCCTCTGAATCGGATTTTCTAAGGGTGTCTGATGGTTAATTTTATGTGTCAACTTGACTGGGCCATGGGGTGCCCAGATGTCTGGTTAAATTCTGTTTCTGGGTGTGTCTGTGATGGTGTTTCTGGACGAGATTCGCATTTCTTTTCAACGTTTTAAGCATTTTAATATTTATTGATTATTTATTTATTTATTTTGGCTGAGCCGGGTCTTAGTTGCGGCGTGCAGGCTTCTTAGTTGCGGCGTGCGGACTTCTTAGTTGCAGCATGCGTGTGGGATCTAGTTCCCTGACCAGGGATGGAACCCGGGCCCCCTGCATTGGGAGTGCGGAGTCTTACCCACTGGACCACCAGGGAAATCCGAAGATTAGCATTTGAATTAGTGGATTGAGTAAAGCAAACAGCCCTCCCCAAGGTGGGTGAGCAGCTTCATCTTAGTCCTTCAGGAGATCTCGTTGGCTGCCCTGGACCCCGCAGCCTACTCTCCTGGCAGGTGGCTCTTTGGCAGGTGCCTTGGAACCAAAGAAGTTCCAGAAAGTCCCCGAGAGTCCAGGCTGGGATCGGCCCCACCAGCCTTCAGAGCCCAAGCTCTC
The DNA here is from genome assembly GCF_965194825.1 of Balaenoptera physalus. NCBI lineage: Eukaryota > Metazoa > Chordata > Mammalia > Artiodactyla > Balaenopteridae > Balaenoptera > Balaenoptera physalus. The sequence continues at coordinate 47,164,564 of NC_138901.1, forward strand.
ACCTCTGGATTTGGAGTCTGGCTGCCTGCGATCTGGCAGAAGGGAACAGCCAGAGGTAGCCTGGGAAGGTGAGAAGGACTCTGGTTTTGGCATTAGAAGGTACGGGTTTGAGCCTTGGGTCTATTTATTTGTGGCTGTGTGGGGTCGAGGAAAGAGCAGGCTGTGGAGGGAGGTCTTGCATGAGGCTTGGGTTTCACGCTACACCCTTTGCCCAGGTCAGGGCACCCTTAACAAGCCCCAGGCCATCCCCAGAGTGCCTACACTGGGCCGCCCTCCTGCCAGTCCAGCCAATCTGGCCAGGGCTCCCGTCCCTGTCCTGGTGCACGTCCAGGAGTCTGCTGGTGTCCCCGAGGGACAGCTGTGGCTGGCACGCCTCTTTGGCCCTTCAGAGCAGTGTGGGGACAATGCAGCTATCTTGTGACTGAGAGTAAAACTCCAATTCTAAGGATGGCAGGAACACAGGCTGGGTCCAGGTCCTTGGTGACAAGCTGGAATGGCACTGTTTATCTCTGGACATCTCATGTGGGAGAAATGACCCTGAATGTGCTGAAGCCTATGTTGGCTGAGGGTTTTGCTACTTGTAGCCAAGTGGGTGGAATCCTGACTGATGGGGGGGGCAGTGCCCCTCCCTGCCGGTAATGGGGTTGGGGGGCAGGTGGGGTCATCAGGACCCTTCTGATACAAAACCTCAGCCTCCACTGAGACCCAGGAGGGATGGGGAAGCTTTTTTTTAAGCCTCTCGCTGCCTTGGATCGCTGGTGGGAGGGAGCAGGCCATGGCAGCCTGGGAAAGTGGGAAAGGGGCTTGTTTGCCATCAGAAGGTCTGGGTTTGAAGCCAGGCTCTGTTAATTCCTGCCTCAGGTTGACATTGGGTCTGTGCTTGGGGCAGGGTAGACCCTGCAGGTTGGGTCAAGGGCCCCAGCTATGGGGCAGGGGAGGGCATGGAATGGTCACAGACCAATTAGGACAGAAGTTCAGAGGAGTGAGATTGCAACCTTTGTGTCAAAGAAGGCTTCCTGGAGGAGGGGCCCTTGAAGGGTGTACCTGATTTGCTTGGGGAGGAGACCAGAGCAGCAGGGAGGACTACAAGCCTCTTTGGATGACATCTTATTCTGACTTGTGCACGTCTCTGCTGGACTGCCTTTGCCCACACCTGTCTCCTCTCCATTTGCCTGTTTCCCTGCCAGCCAGCCAATGAGCTCTGGGAGGGGAGGAACCATGCCTTCATCTCAGTTGCCTGGCAAGAGGAATTTCTGGACTCGCTACTGGGGGAAAGGACTATAGGAAATATGAGACCCTAGGTGCAGAGTGGGTGTCTCCAGGCCAGGAGAAGGCAGCGAGCTGGTGGGTCTGGGGGTGCAGCCCATGCAGAGGGGTCCGGGAGGGCAGGTTGGAAAGAGAGGTCTTTAATTCTTTTCTTTTTTTTTTTTTTTTTTTAAACCAACTCTTCATCCTCTTGCTGCCTTAGGACTTCCTTCCTTCCTTCCTTCTTTCCTTCCTCCCTCCCTCCCTCCCTCCCTTCCTTCCTGTGCAAGAGCTTTCTCTAGTTGTGGCAAGAGGGGGCCACTCTTCATCGCGGTGCGCGGGCCTCTCACTGTCGTGGCCTCTCTTGTTGCGGAGCACAGGCTCCAGACGCGCAGGCTCAGTAGTTGGGGCTCACGGGCCTAGTTGCTCCGCGGCATGTGGGATCTTCCCAGACCAGGGCTGGAACCCGTGTCCCCTGCATTGGCAGGCGGATTCTTAACCACTGCGCCACCAGGGAAGCCCAAGAGAGGTCTTTAAACTGTGCTTCCTGATGACATTTCAGGCCAGTTCCAGGACCCTTCCCTGAGAAGACTAGGGGTATTTTCTTTTCCTTTTGGCACCGGCGTTGACAGGCGAGAGCACGCTTCCCACTGACCACAGGCTCCCTACACTTGAGCTAGAGAACTTTGGAATGAAAGCATAATGAGAGCATAATGTCTCCCATTTCCCAGGAGCTCATCTCATCTCCGGGGATCACAGAGATGCATTAAGTTTGCTCCTTGATCTCTGCGACTCTGAGGGGCACGTGTGCTGGAGTGCAGTGAGAAGCGACGTGGGTGCAGGAGGCTTGGGTTCCTGTCCTAGCTCCACCACTGACCAACTAGGTGGCTTTGGGCTGGTCTCTGCCTTTCTTGGGGCCCACTTTCCCTCCTGGGTTTGGATGACCTGCCAGCTCAGACATTCTAACTCTTGTACCCTTGTGATTCCTAATCCTGGCCACCAGATTATGGGGCCCCGAGGCCGTGGGAGGAGGCTGCCATCTTACTTGGGAGCTCTTGACACTTCCATCTCCCAAGATGGTGAAAAGGATGGAAGTGTTAATAATAGCTGGCATGCATTGTCAAAAAATCTAGAAACAATAAATGCTGGAGAGGGTGTGGGGAAAAGGGAACCCTCCTGCACTGTCGGTGGGAATGTAAATTGATACAGCCACTATGGAGGCTCCTTAAAAAAGTAAAAATAGAACTACCATATGACCCAGCAATCCCACTACTGGGCATATACCCTGAGAAAACCAGAATTCAAAAAGAGTCATGTACCAAATGTTCACTGCAGCTCTATTTACAATAGTCAGAACATGGAAGCAACCTAAGTGTCCATCATCGGATGAATGGATAAAGAAGATGTGGCACATATATACAATGGAATATTACTCAGCCATAAAAAATGAAATTGAGTTATTTGTAGTGAGGTGGATGGACCTAGAATCTGTCATACAGTGTGAAGTAAGTCAGAAAGAGAAAAACAGATACCGTATGCTAACGCATATATATGGAATCTAAAAAAAAAAAATGGTTCTCAAGAACCTAGGGGCAGGACAGGAATAAAGACACAGATGTAGAGAATGGACTTGAGGACAGGGGGCGGGGGAAGGGTAAGCTGGGACGAAGTGGGAGAGTAGCATTAACATATATACACTACCAAATGTAAAATAGATAGCTAGTGGGAAGCAGCCTCATAGCACAGGGAGATCAGCTCGGTGCTTTGTGACCGCCTAGAGGGGTGGGATAGGGAGGGTGGGAGGGAGACGCAAAAGGGAGGAGATATGGGGATATATGTATATGTATAGCTGATTCACTTTGTTATAAAGCAGACACTAACACAACATTGTAGAGCAATTATCCTCCAATAAAGATGTAAAAGATAAATAAATGAAATAAAAAAAAATAGCTGGCATTTACTGAACACAGACATTGTGCAAACGGCCTTACATGCATCATCTCACTTAATTGCCACAAAAGCCCTGTGATTAATCAAGCTCCCGGCCGCCTGGACACATAAAGGAATGTGTTATTTATAGTATTATGAATTGGATATCCGCCCACGGTTTGCTAGGTGGGATAACTTTACAGAGATGGAGGAATAAAGGTCTGGCTCCTTTAAGAAGCAAGGTGGTGAGAAGGAGGATGAATTCAAAGGGAGGGAGGGGCCTTGAGTGAGTGGGATGGGAACTGGGGGGTGGAGATAGGCTGGGGTTGGAGGGGTGCCCTGAAATTGCTGTGTCCCTGGCGCCAGGGCATGGTACCCAGCTTCCTCCCACCATGGGCCCCCAGTGAGATGACCAAGGCCAAGAGCATCAGTTCAGGTTTGATTTGCCCCGGGCTCTGCTGGGGAAACCACTAGATTCTGAAATCAGCCTTCAGGACTGATTTTGGGTCTAGCTTGTGGGTGAGCTGTAATTATGTCCATTATACCTGTCTTGAATGATTCACAGATGGCAGGGGCTTACGTAGGAGCAATGTTCCTCTTAATTTATTTTTTTCTTTAATTTATATTTTCCGGTGACTCACTGGAGTTGAGAGTACAGTCTCATTGACGGGAGAAGAAAAAGGGAGAGAAAAAAAGGAAAATGTCATCAGGTCCACTGGAGACAAATAAAATTGTCCAAACTATGTCCAGGTGATTCTGGGTTCATGTCCTATGGGTTCAAACCTACTGCCTGATCTCTGAGCCTCTTGACTCTCCCCATTCCTGGAAGTGGGAGACAGCCCTGTAGCCCCAGGAAAGCAATGAAGGTACCACCCGATGCTGGAAAGTTTGTGCTTTGGACCAGAAGGATCTGGGTTTGACTCTCTGCTCTGATCCTAATGCTTGCTGTGTGACCCTGAGCCCTTTCTTTAACCTCTCTGAGCCTCCTTTTTTCTCACCTGCAAATCGGGAAAAAACAAAGCCAGCTTTGTAGATTGCTGGGAGGATGACATGAGGGGTTATATATATTAAGCGCCTGGTGTATCGTAGTGAGAATAACAGCAAATATTTATCAGCGATTATAATGCACCAAGCACTTTACATGTGGTGTCTTAGGCCTTACAACAGTCCTCTGGGTGAGCACTATTATTACCGTCAGTTTACAGGTGAGAAAACTGAGCTCAGAGAGGTTACACGATTTGCCAAGGTCACACAGCTAGTGAATGGCAGAGTTTGGGGGACTGGATCTCAGGCCTAGCTGACTTTAAAGCCACTGGAGGAAAGTAGACTTAAGCCCCCAACCCCAGCTCTACTTATTCTCATAAGAAATGTCCTTGTCCTTCGTGTTCCTCAAAGCAAACCTGCCTGAATTTGAGCCCCCCAATTTCTCTCTTCCTGGCCCCGCCAGCCTCTCAGACAACCTCATCGGAAACTTTGGGGTCATCTTTGGCCCCTCTGCTCCCCTGACCATCACTGCCATGTCGTACTTGGTGGCACTATCCAAGCGGCGGCCCAGACCCAGATCTATTCGTCTTCAGTGGAGGCCTGTGCCTTCCTCATCTTCCTCCTCCCCCCTCACTGAGTTCTTGCCGCATCTCCCCGCTCCCAGAGTAGCCAATTTCAGCCATCCCCTTGTTGCTCTCTTCCCTGCCTGCTTCAGGCGTGTCACTCCCTCCCAGAAATCTACAGTGGCTCCCCAGTGCCTGCCATACTTAGTACCGGGCTAAGGAGCTGGTGCTGACTGTGTCACGTTCGACCAGTCCTTCCCTCTCTCTGGTCCCAATTTCCCCAGCTGTGGAATGCGACCCTGCCAGGGTAGCCTTCCCTTCATACTCATAAAGAGACCAGATCAAAGCTAAGCTCCCACAAGGGAGGAAGGGCCCAGGTCTTGGCTGTGCTGCCCCCGCTTCCTGTGTCCTGGGGCTCCTTGGGGCACAGTGATGGGCTGGTGGTGAAGACCTTGGTGGTCTTTTTGAGGGCCATGTGCTTGTATCCTGAGGCCTCCCCTGGGAGTCCTGAGGCTAGAGTGGGTGCTGGGTCTCTGGCCCCTGCTGGCTGGGGTGCCTGAGGGGCTGGGGGCTCAGGGCCTGCCTCCTACGCCTCACCCCCTTTGGGGCAGTGTCGGGAGGAAGACCCGGGGAAGCGCTCCGTGTCAGTGGGTCAGCCAGCAGCCCGTCCAGCCCCAGACTCTTAGTTGCCGAGGCCAGGGCCGTCCGCTCGGCTCACAGGGACTGCCACCTACTCCTCCCACCTCCTGCCAGACAGACACGCTGGGGCTTGGCTACACTGCAGGAGGGGATCTCATCCAGGGCCTCTAGGCCACTTCCTGTTGACCTCCGGCTGGTGGGCCATGAGGGAGGTTCCCTCCCTCCGCTTTCCCAGAAGAACTCTGGAGTGTCCGCTCCACAAGGCAGGCCAGGCTCCTCGGGCCCTTGACCTCACACCAGAAGAGGAGAGAGGGCCGAGCCCGCTCCAGGACAGGCCGCTGAGTCTTCCAGAAAGCGAGTTTTGCCCCGAGGCCCACAGCAGGGGCCCTGGGATGGGGGAGGACCCGGAGTGCTTGGTGCCTCGTGTGAGACGTGGCCGCTTCTGGTTCTGAGGGGTTGGCTTGTCCAGCAGGAGGTGCATCGCGGGGAGCCCTGGGCACTGGGTTCCTCCGGCAAGTCTTACTGGGCCCGAGACCGCTGCAGGTGCTGGGGACGAAGTGGGGGACATGTCTTCCCCTCTCAAGGAGTTTACAATCCTATTGTGGAAACAGAAGCCATCATCCTGCGATTCAGGGCTTATTGGGGAATGTCAATTCACGGGAGTCTAAACAGGAAACGTTTTTATTTTTTCACAGGGCTTTCCATTATGCTAGGCTGAACCCCCCTTTCCTGTCCCTTGACACATTTTGGGTGCATTCCATAGCCTCCTGGTCCCTTTAGGGGCTGCTAGTTTACGGTGGCTGGGCAGGCCCTGCCTCCTCTTCCGGGTATGGAGATACCAGATTCTTAGCTCCTTTTGTTCTCAGTTTTGGGCCTCGGCTCCGTTCTGGGACAGTTAGATCCTTCCCATGACCAGTGATAAGATGAAGTGCAGGGACCGGTGGGAGCAAAGAGGAGGGCACCCAGCCTGGCCTCGAGGGACCAGGAAAGGCTTCTGGGCCACCTCTCCCCACCATGGACCGGACTCAGATTCCCTTAGGGGACAGGGCTTCACTTCCCTGATGCTGTTCTCCCCTTCTACAAGTTTCCTAAGATCTCTGAGTCATTGTGAACTTGAGGGCAGGGGTCGTCTGTGTCCCCAGTGCCCATCAGGCATGTCAACCGTAGGCGAATGAATGAGCTGATTCCGCTGAAGGATTTTGTTCTCCCGTGCTTCGGTGGATGGGGTCTCTTGGGACCCTAGAAGAGTTTGAACTCTTTGGAAGAACTTCTAGAAGGTGAGATGGCTCAGTCTGATCCAGGGGCTGGCAGGCCACGAGCTGGGCTCTGCTCAGCCATGCGGGAGGCTTGTCTCTGGCCAGTCCCCTGCGCCGTCTTCCTCCTGCTCGGCTGGAACCCCCTTCCCAAGCGGCCACTTCCTCTTCCACGATAGCCCATCAGAGACCCCCCTCTGTGCTCCTCTTAGAACCCGGCTGTCAGTTCATGTAGCGCCTTCCACTGCCTCCAAGGTTGTGCCTATGGGACTGTGTCCTTTCCGATGACATTCTGATCGCTGGTCTATTTATAACAGTGACTCACCCACTACCTCAACTTCTGCAGGAAGAGTTTGGCTTAGGAGCCAACTCCCCTGGAATGTAAAACAATCTGTGCTTGTAAATGATCACCATTTCATTTCCCTGAGATTGTGCACCCTTGGCCTCCTCTTGACCCTGTGGCCAGAGCTCTTAGTGATCCCCCTACCCCCCACCCTGCCCCGGTGCCACCGTCCCCTTTTGTTTATCAGAATTCCTGCCGACCTCACGACCTGCACAGCCGGGCAAGTTCCTCTTCACCATTAACCTTGAGACTGAGACTTCCTTGCTCTGCAGATGGGAAGGCCCCTGCTGGATGATTTCCCTTTGTTTTCCTAGTGTTTGCTTGTGAATGAGCTCCTGTTGGGATGGGGGCAGGGAGTGGATGAATCTGGGAGAGAGCCATGGGCTCCCACCCTTGACCTGAGACCGCCTTCTCTCCTGGGACCCCAGCCTCCACCGGGCACCCACAGACGCCCCTTGTACCCTGCTGCTCATGGCCTGTGCTGACTGTAAAGCGACTACTGGCAGTAGAGGTGGTCATCAATCAAAGCAAGTTCTGCCTCTTCTCCAGCACCGGTCCAGGGCAGCCTGTCACCATCCCCTCCGGCAGGTATCTGCTGCCTCCTATGGTGGTTGAACTTGAAGGACACTAGCATGGACAGGCATTTGCAGTCAGGCTGGGGAGATGAGACGGCCCCCTCCCTCCAGTTTGTCAGGAGTCACCCTTGTTGCCTCCGTCACCGTGTCCTTACCCACAAGCATCCCACATCCCCAGCCCTCCCAGCCTGCAGCCATTTCTTCTTGGTGCTAGACAGGTCACTCTGTCCCATGGCCCTCACTCTGGAATCCTCCTGTCACCCCATCATGGTTCGTTGATGATTGTCACTCAGTCCAGAGTTCTAGCTCTGTTGAACAACGAACAGTGAACATCTGTGTACTCACCACCCAATTTAGGAAAAAGACACTAACCATCACTTTTAAAGTCCCTATGAAGCCTTCCTCATCCCATCCCCTTAGCTCCCTTCTCAGAGGTAACCATTATCCTGAATTGTGTGTATGATTTTCTGGCTTTTCTTTATACTTATACCAAATATATTTGCTTCTCTAAACAATAGGTGGTTTAGTCTTGCTGGGTTTTTTTAAAAAACTTTATGTAAATGGAAACATAGTTTATGTTCTTCCATGACCTGCTTTTTGTTGTTGTTGTTTAACATTTTATTCTGACATTATGTGTACCCTGGAATTCATTTATTTTCACTAATGATTTTTATTCCATTATGTGGATTTACCGTATTTTGTCCATTCTGCTGCTGGTAGATGTAATAGACATTTAGTTAGCCTTTCCCCTTCCTCACTCGTCTGACTTCTTCTCTTTTTCTTTTTTCTCCTGTTACAAACAGTGCCCTGGTGAGGATGCCTGTGCTCTCCCAGTGCTCAGGAGAGACGCAGATGCCCTTCAGCTGAAGACCTCCGGGGGCACACCTGGCATGGAAATGCTGGGCCGTAAGGTATGAGCATCTTCTCTATTCCTAGATATCACTGATCTGCATTCCCATGCTCAGGGTATCCAAATTCCAGTGGTTCTGTGGTCTCACCAGTGCTCAGTATTCCCAGACTTCAAAATCTTTGTGCATCCAAAGGGTATGAAGTGCTGTCTTGTTGTTTTCCTGACTGCTGGTGAGGTTGAGCATATTTTCAGTTGTTTTCTGTGAATTGCCGGTTCCTGTCTTTTGCCTATTCTATTTGCTGATCTTATTGATCTGTGGTGGTTCTTTATAGATTTTGAACACGAATCTCTTGGCAGGCAACGATCTTCTCCCAGGCTGTAGTTTGTCTTTTTTTGTTGGGGTGGGGGTGGGGGATTGGGAGGTTTTTTTAAAATACAGCAAAATACACAAATCTTAATTGCTGCAGTTTGATGGATTTTGACAAATGCATATAGCCGTGTAACCCACTCCTCTATCATGTCGTAGAAGATTTCCATCACCCCAGTAAGGTCTTTTGTGCTCCTTCCCGGGCAACCACTGCTTTGACTTCCTTTACCATATTGTATTAATTTTGCCTGATTTAGAACTTCATATAAATTAAACCATATAGTGTGTCTGGCTTCTTGCTCAGCATAATTTTTTTAAGATTCATCCATGTTGTTGTATAGATTTCTTTTTTATTGCTGAGATGATTCCTGTTGTATAAATATACTGCAATCTGTTTATCCTTTCTCTTGTTGATGGACAGTACGGTTGTTTCAGTTTTTGGCTACCATGAATAAAATGGCTATAAACATTCTTGTACCTGTCTTTTGGTGGACATATGTTTTCATTTCTCTGGGGTAAATACCTCAGAGTAGAATTGCTGGGGCGTAGGGAAGGTGTATGTTTAACTTTATGAGAAACGCTGTGTTTCATCTTTTAACTCTGTTAAGGGCATTGTCTGTCATCAGATTTAACAATCTTTTCCTTTATGGTTTATGCTTCCTTTAGAACTCTTTTTTTGAGGTCATAAAGGTTTTCTGCTATATTTCCTTCAGCAGGTTTTAAACTTTGCATTTGATATTTGGGTCTTGAATTCACCTGAAATTGATTTTCGTCTACCATGTGAGTTAAGAATCTATTTTTCCCCCATTCCCCATTTCCGTAACCAATATTTCCAACACTATTATTGACTAGCGCATCGCCCCCGCCCACAATTGTAGGGCTCTGTCATATATGACATTTCCACATGGCTTTAGCCTTGTATCTGAGCTCCATTCTGTGTCATTGGTTTATTTTTCTATCCCTATGCCAATACCACACTGTGCTAATTACTATAATTCATAAAATGTCCGGCTATCTGGTAGGGTAAGTCATCCTACTTTGTTCTCAAAAATCAGCTTGTACTTAGGGTCTTTGCTCTACCCTATAAACTTTAGGATCGATTCGTTAGATTGCAGGCATGTGTGTGTGTGTGCACACACACACACACACTGAGTTGAAATTTTGTTTGCGTTTGCATTGTATTTATTGATGATTTGGAGAAAGGACTGCCATCTCTATGAGCCTGAGTCTTCCTATTCATGAACAGTTTGTCTCTATTTTTTGTTTTCTTAAGGTCTTTTAATAAAGGTACATACTTTTCTCTGTAAAGCTCTTTGTGTATTTTTTGTTGTAGTAATTTTTGGTATCTTACAGTTTTTTGTTATTGTAAATGGAATTTTTAAAAAATTACATTTTAAATCATTTGTTGCTGATTGTAGGAGCCCTGCTGATTTTTGCACACTGATGGTTTAGCAAGCATTTTTCTGAGGCCTTTTATTTGTTCCTGTGGTTTGGCAGTAGCTCTTTGTTGCATTTTCCATATGGGCAATCCTATAATCTGTAGAGAATAAGTTTCATTTCTTCCTCTCAAATCTTTACAGCTGTAATTTTCTTTCTTGTCTCTCTGCGCTGGCTAGGACCTCCAGAATAATGGTGAATAGAAGAGGAGATAATGGGCAGACTTGTCCTGATCCTGCCGTTAAAGGGATGCTTTTAATATTTGCCCATGAAGTCTGATGTTCATTCCAAAGTGTTTGCAGATACACTTTAAGTTATAAAGTCCCCTTCAAATCTTAGTTTGCTAAGACTTTAAAAAACTTATATCATAAATGGGTGTTAAATTTTTTTTAAAGAGTTTTTCTATGTATATTGAATAGTCATATAATTTCCCTCTTTGATCTGTGAATTACATAAACAGATTTTCTCATATTAAATCATCCTTTTATTCCTAGAGTAAGCCTAGTTGGTTTAAGTTGGTGGTGGTGATTATTGTACATAATACTGTATTGAACGGCAAACATTTTAGGATTTTTGCACTTATGTTGAAAAGTGAGATTGTGCTGTAGTTTTCCTTTCTTATATTTTCCTTGTTTTGGGGGTTTTTTTTTTAGGTAATAAGGTTATACTTACCTTATAAAATCGTTGGGGGAAGTTTCTTTTCCTAGTCTTTGGAATAGTTTGCATGAGGTTGGATTACCTGTTCCTCACTGTTTGATAGAACTAACTGGTAAAATCATCTGGGCCAAGTTTTGGGTGTTTGTATATATGTGTAGATTTTTAAAACATAGATTCAGTTTATTTAATGATTATTTGTGTGTTCAGATTTTGTATTTCTTATTCAATAGTTTTGATAAATTTTTTTTTCTGGGGAAGTTTCCATTTCATCTAACTTTTTCAATTTATTGGCATAATCTCATTCATGGTATTTTCTTATTGTTTTAAAATTCTCTACTATATCTATAGTTATGTCCCTCTTTCATTCCTAATGTTATTTATTTGTGCCTTTTCATATTTTGATCCGTCAGTTCAGATGTTTGCCTATTTTACTGGTATTCTCAAAGAACTAAACTTGATTACCTCTTCTATTGTTTCTTTGTTTTGCATTTTGTTAATACCTCGTCCTTTCTGATTTCTTTCTATTTTCTTTGGATTTACTTTGTTGCACTTTATATAACATCTTGAATTTTGTGCTTAATCCATAAATTTTCCTTCTAACACGTGTTTTTATGGCTATGACCTCTAAGTGCTGCTTGTAGCTACATCCCAAACTTTGATACATAGAATTTTATTATCATTCAGCTCTAAATATTTTCTTTTTTAATTTTAATTTCTTCTTTGATCCATTTGTTGTTTAGAAGTGTGTTTTTTACATTTCCCTAACATTAGTTAAGTTGTCCTGGTTTATTTAGATTCATCTGTAACTTTACCAATTCATTTGCTTACCATTGTTTTTTGCTTCTCATTCCTTTTCTGTATTTAATTTTCGTCTTCTTGAAGTACATCCTTTAGTTCTTCTTTCAGCATGGGTATGTAATGGGAAACTCTCTTAGTTTAGTTTGAGCAAACATGGTTTTTCCCCTGTAACATCTAGCTGGGTGTAGAATTCTCGGTTGAACTTTATTTTCTCTGAGTAATTTGAAGATATTTTTCCATTGTCTCCTGGTGTCTGTTGAGAAGTCTATTGCCATTCTACTTGTGTTTCCTTTTTAAGCAATCTGTACTTTCTCTGTGGTTGCAGTTTCACCAGGATATGTTCTTGTTTGCCCTGGGCAGTCATTGTTTATACCTGTTACCCTTGCATAACTGTTAATAGCACCTCTTTCATTCTCAAAAATATCCTGTGTAGAATGATAAATTATGTAGTCACCTTAACTATAATGTATATAAGCATAGTTTCATTTATCCTTACCCTCTAAGGACTCATTGTGCTTCCTGTATCTAAAAATCCATCAATTCTGGTGAGTGCTTAACCATTTTCTCTTTTTAAAAGGCCTACATTAAAAACCTTTCATTTAAAATTGTATCTTAAGAAAAAAAAGTAATAAATATATCATCAACTTAATATGTCCTTTTCTCCTCCGATTGTCTGATCTGCCTGTACCCCTTAAAGCCACCATAGCTATTACAACGTTCTAGATATTGTTACTGAGTCCAACTCTTACTACTTGCCACATGACAGGCCAATAAATTGAGAGACAAGTTGTTGGGGCCAGGAATAGTGACTTTATTTGGAAAGCCACCAGACCGAGAAGATGGTGGACACCGTCTTCTTTGAGTTAGATAGAGTTCAGCCTTCTTTTATACTAAAAGGGGAGGGGGTGTGGTTGGTTGCTGCCAGCTTCTTGGTGCCGGAATCCTTTGTTCTTGCAGCTGTCCATGTAGGTCCCATCACAATGTTCCTATAAGCCTCCAACAAGACAAATGCTGTTCTCTGTTCTGCAACTTTTTATCTCTATATGAATGGAAAAGTGTTATACCTTTAAAGGTCAGAGCCTTGAGAATGGGCTATCCTGTATATTTCAGGCTATAGGCAACGGTTCTTGTAGCAAAAGCAATACAATACAAAGGTTAAAGTAAAAGAAACAGATCCAGTAGGGAGTCAGATTTGTTCTTCGCTATTACATTATTACATACAATGGACCATTTTTGTGGCCTCAGTTCTGTGACACTTGCTTCAACCATTTGTGTGTTTGCTTTTATTGTGTATCATACATAAAAGTGTATATAAATCATACACCAAAGAATGATGTACCCAGCATACAGGCTGACAATTAGAACATTACCTAATACCTTATATGCTCCTTTCGTGCCTCTGTCAGGGGCATCCTGCCCCGCTTCCCACATAACCACTATTCTGACTTTTATGTTGATGATTCCATTGCTTTTCTGTAGTTTTTACCACACACATATGTATTTTAAACAATTTATTATTTAGTTTTGCCTGCCTTTAAAGTTTATACAAATGGGATCATATTGTACATATTCTTCTGTGACTTGTTCTTTCCCCTTCAAATTTATGTTTTTGAAGTTAATTTGTGTTGATGAGTAGCTGTGTCGTTAATCCATTTCACTGCAGTCTAACAATGGACTCATTGTTTGAATATATCACAATATATAAATCTAACCTACTCATTATGGACACCTGTGATACCAATTTTTGGTGATTATACTACTACTTTCAATATGTTTCTTGTGCTTCACATACTCACCCTTGGAATTGTCAGTGCTTTAATTTTTGCCAAATTGGTATAAGTGTGGAATGGTATGGCACTGTGTGTGTGTGTGTGTCTGTGTGTGTGTGTTTAAACTTTTAGGCATTGTGATTTTAATCTGCACTTCCTTTATTCTCAGTTATGTTGACCATGTTCTCATGTTTATCAGACATTTGTCTTTTCTCTTCAGTGGAATTCCTGTTTTTGCCTTTCATCTGTTTTCTTTGGGGTTATTTTCCTTATTCTTATAGATTTATAAGCATTCTTTACATGTTCTGGAAATTAATCCTTTGTCATATGTGTTGCAATTTTCACCTCCAAGTTGGTGGCTTGTTTTTTCTCATTCTTTCTGAAGTCTCTGAAAAACCAGAAGTTCTTAATTTGTCTATTTTGTTGTGTTTTTTTTTAAAAAAAGGTGAGTGTATACAAATATACCTTATTTAAGAACTTCTTCTTTACCCTGAGAACCAAAAATTATTGTCCTATATTGTGTCCTAATTTTTGTTATAGTTTTATCATTCATATTTGTGTTTAATCTACCCTGAATTGATTTTTATGTAGGACATGAAGAAGGAATTAATTTTTTCTGTATGGATAACCAACTGTGTCAGTACCATTTGTTATGGTCCATCCTTTTCCTTGTAAATCTGTAACATCTTTTCTGCTATAAATCCAGTTTCCATATATGCCTGTGTGTTCCTGGGCTCTCTCTTCTGTTTCATCGGACTGTTTGTCTACTCCTGTACCAATACCACACTATTTTGATTAGCTTTATCTTGATATCTGGTAGGACAAATCCTTTCCTCTTGTTCTTATTCAAGAATGACTTAGGTTTTCATGGTCCTGTAGGCTTCCATACAGATTCTGGAATCAGCTTTTTAGTTTGCATGAAACTCTCTACGATGGACTTGGTTCAGTGTCATCAATGCTCCATCAAATGGCTTGGCCGGTCCCTGTGGAAAGTGGTGCTGTATTCAGGGCTCAGTGTTGGTTTTTGTGGTCAGCAGGCTGGACTCTCAACACGGGCTGTAGCCACATCAGCCATGGTGAGTGGGGGTCTCTATTGCTGAGCTCATGCATCACATGAATTGCTTCCACCATGGCCATTTTGTCCGTGAGCACCTTGACCAAGGGAAGAAGTGCTGGGGGGGGAAGGCTGACTGATGCCCATAGGATGGGTTTTCTTCTCCACTGATGCTGGAGCGCTCTTCTGCTGAGCAACCCCACACAAATACGCTCATTTGAAGAGATCTATCCACTCACACCCCTTGTATCTTTGTCACCCACTTTCCCATCTTATTATTTCAAGGTCCCTGTCCATCCAGCCAAACTATTAGCCTCTGTCTGTGAATCAACATGATATCTGTACTCTGGCCTGGTGTGGGAAAGGGGAGGTAGGGTAGACTGGGAGAAGCCACTGATAGTCGGACAGTCTGAGAAACCACCATGTCTTGCCACTATGACTGTGAAGTAAGAGTTTTTGGAAAGGCCGTGAACTGCCACTTTTGCGCAACCTCAGAGTGGTAGCTCGTAGAGAAATTTTGAAGCCGTGTCTGACCACCACAAACTTCTGAAAAAATGCTAATATTTCAGTGATTTCACCTTGCATCTCTTCTACCTTCCAATCTTGTTCAGGTTTCTCTTATTGGCAAACTCTAACCTGGAGCCATACTGGGAAGTAATTTTCTGACTTACAAGAAGCGATGATGGTGGTTGCAAGTTGACAACAGACCATCCATCCCAGTGGTATATATTTATGTGGTTTGCAGTCATTTCCATGTATAGGTAAGGGATCACTAGGCATCCTGGCTTGGGAATGGCTTCCAGGGATAATAAACACTACTGCCCACTGTGTCAGTTCACCTGGGATTGTGGCATAAGGTACAGGGGCCAGATGTTGTAGTATAATAACAGGTCTTATGATGTTCAGGATTGGAAGTATATGAATATTGAAGGAGAAATAAAGTTTGAAATGCACGATGCCAGAAGCTAATCTGTTCAGAAGTATGATGGAGACATGTTTGCCAGTTAATGTTAAAAAGCTCATCACATCTAGTATAAAACAATCAGTTTCTCTTTGTTTATCCTTTGAATGATTAGTCTCAAAGTGACATTGCAACTTATAACAATATAAAACTGTTCAAAAATATTCTGTTGCATAAGAAGCAGTAAGGTAAATTATTAACAGAGGTACCTTCCAGTGTAGCAATCATCTCTTAAGCTGGATTTAATTTGCTGTTTAACTCATCCACTGGGGTTTTTAAAAATAAATTTATTTATTTATTTATTTTTGGCTGCGTTGGGTCTTCATTGATGCGCGTGGGCTTTTTCTAGTTGTGGAGAGCGGGGGCTACTCTTTGTTGCGGTGCGCGGGCTTCTCACCGCGGTGGCTTCTCTTGTTGTGGAGCACAGGCTCTAGGCACACGGGCTCAGTAGTTGTGGCACGTGGGCTTCAGTAGTTGTGGCTCGCGGGCTCTAGAACGCAGGCTCAGTAGTTGTGGCACACGGGCTTAGTTGCTCCGCGGCATGTGGGATCTTCCCGGACCAGGGCTTGAACCCGTGTCCCGTGCATTGGCAGGCGGATTCTCAACCACTGCGCCACCAGAGAAGTCCCCATTGGGTTTTTAATTTCGGGGACTTTCTGTATTTCTCTAATAGTTCAAGTTGGATATTTTCCAAAATATGCTTATTTTTTTAAAGATAGCGTTCTCTTTCCTTTTTAAAATTCCTTCATGTTGTTAATTATTTAAGATTTACTTATTTTGTATTCTGTATGTTGTTTGTTCTAATGGTTAAAGTCTTTGTGGTGGCGGTGGGGGGGATCAAATCCTGTTGCTTATTTTGTCTCATTCTTGCTCACTCATCTTGTAATTTGGATTACGAGCTCATCTACAGCAGCACTCTGTCTGTGGGAATCATGTGCAGCCTTGGTCGACAGTGTGCTCTCCTGAGCAGTTTCATGTTTGTTACTGTCAGGAATCCTAGGGGTATCACTGTCCTGAGACTAATGTTACCATGTTACTTTACCAGTCTGGGAGTTTCTGCACTGCAGGGGTAGGGTTCCTCCCACACAGCTACAGCATTAACTCAAAACCTTATTCCTTTGATATTTAGTCACGTCTCAATTTCTGGCCCTTGATGATTTCCTTTCTTACTGGAAAACTTAGCTCTGCTTTTCAAAGGATGTCTGTTATACTTTATCCACAGTATCTAAGTGTTTATTAGTGGAAGGGTTTTCAGGTTATCTAGCAAATTACATTTCTAAAATTGTAAGCCTTACTATTTGTTTTTGTTAATTGTTGTGTCCCTTTTGCCTATCATAATGCCTGGAAAAAAAGATATTGAATAAACATTCTTTTCTTTTTTTCTTTATTTGTATCTCCTGGTCACTGAGATCCTTAAGCCTCTACTCTTCCCTTAGTGCTCAGCACAGAGCCTGGCACACAGCAGGCACTCAAGAAATGTTTGTGGAATGAATTGGGGAGGATAAATTTTACAGATGAGGACTGAGACCAGAGACACGAAGTAACCTAAGTCTCTGGCAGTTCAATGCTGGTCAAGGTGATTTCTAGGTGGTATCATTCATTCACATATTTGTGTTTTCTATAAATTATCCATTCCTGTAGTTGTAAGAAGACAGAAGAAGTCCTCTGGTCCTGCCCTATGGATCTTATTTTATTGGAGAGTATGATCCTCCCACCCCCTTCTCCAGGGTTCAGGACATCAATATCTCAGCCTAGGAGCTTCAAGTCTGATAATTCTGGAGGGCTTCTTGGTGGTGGTAGCTTGAGACTGTGGGAAAAGAAGCGGGGAAGCTGGGGAGGGTGGCCAGCAAGGAAAATGGAAATGCTCTGTGTGCTTCTGTGGCCCAAATGCCATTGTTGATTTCCATTCTCTCCTTTCTTTGTTTGTTTTTTTTTTCATTGTTTAAATTCGAACTCTCGGTAAGAGGCCAGTTGCCTTAGCTAAAAATGACTTGCTTGATTTATTCTTTTTAGTGTCAAGGAATAACAAACCTTGCCCTAACATGAGCCCTCCCTGGCTGTCTGGGAGCTGCACTTACCCTGGGCAGCATGGGGGTGGCTGTGGAGAGACCTCCAAGCTGGGAGTCCAGAGGCCTCGGTTCCTGGCCCAGCATCACCACTGTGTGACCTGGGGCAACTCACTTGCCCTCTCTGAACTCAGTTTTGTGATCTGAAACTTGAGAGGATGATCTTAAAGGGCCTCTCCAGCTGTGACATCATGAGGTTACAAAATCAAGCAAGGTAATAATAGGGCTTAGGTGATAGATTACTGGTCTGTGTATTAGCGGTACCCTCTGCTCAGGCCTGATAACATAAAGTTGGTTGATCAGGCAAACATCGGGGGAGGGGGCTTGACATTAGTGCCAGGAGTTTAGAATCAAGGGCCCTATCTCCTAGTATGTAGGTGACATCTTGTGGAGACCTCGAACAAAACTGAGCTTCTGTAGTTAGGAAGAACTGGAGACAGGGATTCGTAGCGCTGTCCCAAATGAGGGAAATAGTGAAGTAGGTCTGTCCATGACAACAGACTATGATGTGACCATTATGAATGACATTTTCAAAGGCTTTCTAATAATACAGCCAAGTGCTTATGCTATAATGATAAGTGAAAACGCAGGTCACAAATTTACAGATCTAGAATAAACAAAGCCAGATACAAATGAAGAAAAAAGGCTGGACGTGGAATAACGGGTGATTTCTCTCTCTCTGGGGAGGCAGTTTTGCTCTACTTATGGCATTTTTAATATTTCCTACAGTGAGACTGTATCACTCTTATGGTAAACAAACTGTATTAAAATAATATTTTAAAGAGTGTTCCATTTTGTGCTATAGGGAGATGGGAGACCTGGTTGACCCCATGTTCACATCTGGACCCACCAGGGACATTGGCGCTGGAGGGTGTCCAGGGAAGGGTGTTGGTGATGATGGGGGAATTGCACAGCTGCCTGCAGGGAGCAGCTGTCAAACAGAGGCTGTGTTGGTTAGAAAAATTAGAAAAATAAGGATGGGGTCATGGCTATGCCTGAGACAGTCCCAGGGAAAAGGAATTAGACACTGTCAGAGGGAATGCAGAGGTCAGAAGCAGCACGACTGCAGGAAACCCCAAGCTTGCCAGGACCCAGCTTTGGGCTTAATAGAAGTAAGAATAGCCGGCTTTGGGAACTGTCCAAGCTTAGCACCAACAGCCTTGGGAGGTGGTGAGGCCTTCCTCATGGGGAGGGTTGAAGAGGCTGCTGCCCATGGTCAGGGACACTACGGTGAGCTTTCCTGCAGTGCTGGGAGACTGGAGAAGAGAGGAGCTCAAAGTCCTCTTCCATCTGTTAAGGGAGAAGGAGAAAGTTGGAAGGAGAGAAATAATTACCATCATGGTCAGGAGAGGGGACCTCCCAAGTGGGTTCAAGTCCTGGATCTACTAATTATCTGTGTGATCTTGGGTTAAGTTACTGAACCTCTTTTGTATCTCAGTTTTCTCATCTGCAAAATGGACATAAACTCAGGGTAACTGTGATAAATGAATTGAGAGAGTGTATAGAGGGCTTGGTGCAGGGCCTTGTATACAGTAAGAACTCAATAAATGAGATGGATGGCAGTAGGTTATTTTTCGGGCCTCCTGCAACTTGCTCAGCGCCCAAGTCACTCACTTTCTCACGTGTCAGGCGTATCATGTTTGGAATCAGCCTCTGTGGGTCAAAAGTCATATTCTGTATTTGGCTGAACTAATTTTATCCCGGATTATTTCTGACAGAGTCAACATTCTTCCCTCTCCCGCCTCCAAATCCCCTCAGAGGTACACATTCTCCAGGCAGGCTGCTCTCTGAGCTTGGTTTCCTTGGCCTCCCTCCCCATATCAGTACCCAGAATGTAATAACGAACCCCATCTCCCAGCCAGGAGCTGGGTGCCCAGGAATTCCGGCCTCACTCGGCCAGGTCTGTTTGCCAGCGCATCTGTTTCTAATCAGCGCGGTGAGATGCATTCTTTCTGCCGGGCGTGCAGGCCTGGAGCCTGGGGACTGCGCTAATTGATTGCTAAATGGATCTTGTCATTTCCAAAAGAGGCCTCCAGACTTGCCCTTTACTCTGCCCCTGCTCCCCATGGGCTGAAGAGTTTAGGAATTAACTCGTCCACTGCTTTTGGAAGAGAGGCAATGACGATGATCTTGAACCTCAATTGTAGGACTTCAGCAGAAGACTTAGAAAAGCCCCTGCTCTCTGTAAAGAGATTTTCGGCTTAAAAAGCATTTCCACGAACATGATCCCATTTCATTCTCCCAGCAGCAGCTCGGTGGAGTCAGCCCAACTGCTTTGGACAGATGAGGAAATCAAGGTTCAGGGTGTGAGTTGAGTGGCCCCAGGTGACACAGACTTCGTGGCAGGGACGAGAGTGTCTTGAACCTGACTCATCCTGGGTCCGGGTTCTTCCCCAAATCTTGGCCCATCCAGCAGCATGGGGCCAGGGCTTGCCATTGAGGTTGCTAGGGAGAAAGGGGGACAGCACAGGGTCTACTGACCGGGCTGCCTGGGGCGTCAGGATGCCCAGAAGAGCTGTGGGTTGTGCCGGGCTGTCCTGTCATAGGAGAGCACCAGGATGGGGAAGATGCCACTCACGTTCAGGGGTGAAGGGCAGCTACCGCAGCCCCAGAGAGAGTGCAGTCTTCCTCTCCCAGCTACTAGCAGCCCCCTCTTATCCCAGCGCCCATGCCTCAAGGGCCCTGGGCTTCCCCGGCACTTGCAGGAGAATAAGTCACCGTTCGTGTCCTTGTCTGTCTCCCCAGCTTGGAGGCAGGGACTGTTGTCCTTCTGTCTCTGAATCTCCTGGAGCAGTCTGCTCGTACGTAGTAGGTGGTCAATATATGAATGTAGAACGAATGACTCATCCTGGACTTTTCCCTCTGATCTCATTCTCCTTGGGCTTTTGGCAGAGTTGATCAGTGAGGATGAGATTAAAACCTGCTCTCAGCGGAGCAGTTGAGCACTCTGGTGCCTCGGTGCCTGACAAAATCCCTGAGCTTCAGTTTCCATACCTGCCAAGTGGCGGTGATTCCATGTGTGTCCACCCGGGACTGGTTGGAAGACCAGTTGAGATACTGCAAGTTTGAATGCTACCCTCATGTAAATGGTGTGTGTGTGTGTTGTTTGTTTGTTTTAATCGTTAATGGATTCTGGGCTCCATTCTCCTCCAGAAGCTTCTTTACTGGCCTGCACTGCCAAGAGAGCTTATTGTAGAATCAGGGTGCACAGAAGTTTCATCAGTCTGGAAAAACTGTGTTTGAGCCCTTAATGTCAGTCTTGGTTCAGACTAAGTGCCTCATATAGGCAGAAACGAGAAACGGATGTCCTCAGTCCCATGGCCTGGATCCCGGGTCCCCACCGCCTCTGCGTCCTCACCTGTATCCTCACCCTCTCCCCATACATCGGTTAAGACTCTGGTTACAAGATCAAAGAGAACTACGCTCAGCTCCTGGATCTCCATCTTCCTTGCTGTGTGACTTTGGGGAAACGATTTAACCTCTCTGATCTTACCATGTGTAAGATGGGGACAATAGCACATCTTACAGGATTGTTGAGAAGAATGACTGAAATAATGAACAAAAATAAGCTTAACAGTGGGTGGCACGTGTTAACTGTCCCATGAATGTGAGCTGTTCTGTCGTGCTGGACCGAGCTCCCCGTTCCCTGTCTCTTCTCCCTCAGGCACGCAGACCTCTGCCATCTGATTCCCCAAGGACACGGCTCTTGCCATGGCCTCTTCTGCTTCCCGATTGCAAAATCCAAAGGCTTCTTCATTCCAACCCTCTAGGGGGGCCTCTCTGCAGCATTTGGCACCATGGCCTACTCTTTCCTGAAAAACTCTCCTCCTTAATTTCTGGCTACAGTACCCCCTTGGTTCTCCTCCTACTCCGCTGGTCATTTCTGCCCTGTCTTTTCCACGCAGTCTTCTTTCTCGGCCACAATCCTAAAGGCCGCTCTTCCCTGCAGTCCTGTGTGTGTTTTTCTCAGTCACCAGAGTTTATAGGTAGAGAAAACACAGTCACTTCCCACAAGAGCTCAGAGTCTGACAGTAGCCTGCTAACTGCCATTGAGGACTGGCAGGGGTGAAGTTCTATGCTTAGTGCTTCTGATATTATCCCAATTGACACTTGCAGAGTTAGATGGATCGGGCCTGGAACCGCAGCCCCACCTCGTCAGACGCTGGGGTGGCAGCAGCAGACACTCTCTGGTTCCTCTCACCAGTGGGGAAGGAGCTGGAAAGGAGGACTAGGCTGGGCTCTCCATGCCAGGGCCTGGGGATGGTGTGGGGTGAGCCTGCCCATGGGGCTGTAGAGCCCCAAGCTCTGGGCCAGGCACAGAGAGAAAAGGCTGGGGATTCAGAGTTGCAAAACTAGCATCTGATCTGCTTTGCCGTTTTCTTGCTGTGTGGCCCTGGGAAAATCGCTTTACCTCTCTGAGCCTCAGAGGTATCAGTGAGGCCCAGTACATAAAAGCATGTATTAGTAAACAATACGATGCTTGGTAAATTACTGTCATTCTTAAAGCACTTTAAGGCACATTATCCAATTGGATCCTGACAGAGAAGTGACTTGCCTGAGGGTCCAGCTGAGCTGGAAATCCCACCGGATCTTCTGACTTCGGTGGGGGACACCATTTGCTCAGTTCCGCAAGGTGGGAGGTGTACCTGCTCGTACCAGGCTCTTCACGTTTGCTATTGAATTTGCTTTTGGCAGAAATTCTGGCAATGGTACGATCATGTCCGTTTTATAAAAGGGAAAAATCGAGGCCCCAAGAGGTTAAATGATGTGCCAGGGTCCACACAAGCAGTGGTGGGAACCAGGTGCTGCCCCAGAGCTGTGCTCCTTCCACCCGGGACCCTGCCGCTCGATCCGCCCATTCAACAGCCTCCAACCCATCCGCGGTCTGGTTTCCTGAATGCACCTGGTTTCCTGAATGCACCTGCTTTCCGGAACGCGGCTTAACCGGCCGGGTCCAGGTATTCATCCGCCCATCACCCACAATCAGTAGCTGTAAACAAATTAATGTTTTGTGGCACCCTGTTTCCCAGAACTTGCTCACTCCTGGGGGAACTGGGGGAAAAGTAAATGAAAGACATTCTGAATCAGAGAGACTGGACTGTGGGACGTCCTTGGGACTTTTCAGAGCCTCCCACGGTCCTGCCTGTAAAATCATGTCAGGTGCGATTTATTGAGCACATTGTCCGTTCTGCTAAGCGAATTGGCGTGAATTGTCTCACTTAATGCTGACACTGGCCTCAGGTGGTAGATGCCATTTTTACCCTGCAGTTACAGATAAAGAAACTGAGGCCAGAGGGGGACACGGCTAGTAAGTGGTGGAGCCAGGACTTGAACCCAGGCAGTCGGGTTCCACAGCTTGAGCTCTTAAGCCCACATCACAGGGGGGAGGATCAGAGGGGCTCTGGGGCACCTCACAACTCTGTGATTGGCTGGGTCTCCTCCCCCTTCCCCACCCCCACCTCTCCAGCTGGCCTCTTTCCCTAGTTCTGGAACCTTCTTTCCCTCTCCACTTGGTGACGCTGCAGGAGATGCTGGCAGAGCCCAGGTGGCCACATCTGTGCCTGGTCTGTGCCCGTGCCCCAGGCTCCTCCTCAGTCTAAGGCGGAGTTGGCTAGGAATTTATGTTAACATGTCAAAGATTTATTCCGCTCTCTGAAACTTCTCTTCCTTTGCCTTGCACTGTTTATTGAAATTGTTCATAGGATACTGTTAAAGATGAAAACAAAAGTCAATAGAAAAATATTTATGGGCGCCGGTGGGACCGCTGCCACGTAATGATGTTTGAAAATGGTTCTCTGAGCTTCACATTGTGCTTCAGGATGCTGAGGCCGAGGGAGCAGGGATCCACTTCTTGGCTAAGTCCTGCAGTTTTACACCCTGCTTCCCAAGGATTCAATCTGATGATTCTTCCCCCTTGTGGAGAGCTGTGCTCAGGGGCCGGTTCCAAAAGTCCTTCCCTAATTTATTCCTTCCTACATGCTCTGTATTTAGCATAAAGTCTTCATCATTTCTGGCCTGTGGATGACGCTTCCCAGCTTCCAATGTAGATGCAAGGTTTTCCTCTACTAGATATTTCTGTCATAAGCTGTGAAAGGAGTTAAAAGTATGTCTCAAACAGCTATCGTCCCCAAACTTTAAACTGCAGGCTTCTCAAAGGAACTGTATTGATTATTGTTTTTTCCTCCAACATGTGTCCCAAAGTGGTCCAAGGGGACCCAGAGGACCTGCGCAAGGTTCAGAGCACAGAGTGGTAGCCCGGGGCTGGAGCTCAGAGGTGCCAGGAGGGTGAGGGCCGAGGCTCAGCACCTGGCCTGAGCAGGTAGAGGAGGGGGAAGGGAGAGCTGTCGAGGTGGAATCACGGGCCTGCAGGTGGTGTCATGAGGTTCAAACAGGTGAGCTGGTGGGGGTGGGAGGTGAGTCAGTACCAGGCAGGACTGTGAGGCCTGTGCTGGGCTTCAGAGGCCTCCTTCTTGGTGGGCGCAGAGGCCCCGCCAGGGCTGGTGACTGCTGCCAGGGACCAGGCCAAGGACCTGAGTTTGTCGACCAGAAACCCAGGTGGAATGAAGTGTGTGATGCAGAGGCAAAAACAAGCCAGCGCAGTCTTGGGGATGCAGCAGCTTCCAGGGCGAGGAAAGGGAGAGAACAGCTCTACCCTGATCTGTTACAAGGTTGCATTCAGTCCTGAACAGCACATTTTTAATATTAAATGAAAACATTAATTTTAGGAATAAGAATTACACTCACAGGGTTCAAATATAAAAATAAAACACACAAATAAGGTAAACAGTGAAAAGTCTCCCACTTCCCCCCTCCCCCCTCAGTCCCCTCTGTAACTATTGTCATTAGCTTCTTGAATAGTCTCTGGATTTATTTAAAGCTTATATAAGAGACTATAAATATATTTTTTTGGTATAAATGTCCCCCCTTTATATACTGAAGTTGGAATAGTGTGCGTGTTGTCCTGCACTTGCTTCTTTATCCTTTTTACAACTGGGCGGCGTATATTAACATCACCCACACCATCAGCTAACATTTTGCATCTGTGACCAGAACTGTGATAAACTGTTGTTTTGCAGGGTCTGAATCCCCGCTGAATCCTCACAGCAATCTCATTTGGTAGGTACTTTTTTTATCCCTATAGTGTAGCCGAGGAAACTAAAATGAGGAGAAGTTGAAGGATTTGATTCTCATTTCCCAGCACTTGAGCGGCAGAACCAGGATTCAAACCTGGGAAATTGGATTCCAAAGCCCTTGCTTCCCATCACTACCTTGAAGTTCTGACAAGCACATGGCTGGCCCTCTCCTGGGGGGGCAGTTCGGTCCCTAACATTGGTGGAGCCCAGAGCAAAAGTACTAGTCGATGTTCATGTGCCGTGCATCAAAATAGTTAAAAGTTGTAAATCAATAATCAAAATAATCAGAAGTTATAAATCAAAACTACTTATATATAATATGAAGAGCTAACTTAACTATAAATAGTCATATAAAA
The DNA here is from genome assembly GCF_965194825.1 of Balaenoptera physalus. Classification (NCBI taxonomy): domain Eukaryota; kingdom Metazoa; phylum Chordata; class Mammalia; order Artiodactyla; family Balaenopteridae; genus Balaenoptera; species Balaenoptera physalus. Next base: position 47,189,543 of record NC_138901.1, read on the forward strand.
TGTCCATCAAATACATCTTCATAACAGTAAGTTCAAAATATAATTGATGAAATTAAAAATCAATAGAAAAAAAATAGAAAGCAGATTATTTTTGATGACTAAATATAATGACTGTGGATGGGCCAGCAACATTTGGATGAATAATAAAATAAAAACACGCATAATTTGCTGATTACATATCTATTTCATACCATTTGATTTTCTTGCCTTTCTTTTTAGCAAAATTTAGCTGATAATATTTTCACATAATTTATGTTCTATTGATAGTAGTAATCTACTATAAAAAGTAAAGTGTAGTTGTGTTCCAAATGTATGACATTTAAATATATTTTCATCAAATTATGTAAATTAAGGTAAATGTAAAAAATTTTAAATTTATTTTGTTTTCAAAATCTTTTTATCTTCTAAATCAGAGGTCAACAAACTGAGGCCCATGGGCTGGATGCCTGTTTTCATAAATAAAATTTTATTGAAACACTAATTTACATATTGTCCAATAGCTGCCTTCCCCCGCCCCCCCCATAACACCATAGTTGAGTAGTTTATAACAGGGACCAAAGGCCTGCAAAGCCAAAAACTTTTACTCTCTGGCCCTTTGAAAAAATGTTTGCTGACCAGTGTCTAAATCATTTAAAATTATCTATTAAAAAAAAAGGGACATAGGGACTTCCCTGGCGGTCCAGTTGTTGAGACTTTGCTTTCCAATGCAGGGGATGCAGGTTTGATCCCTGGTTGAGGAGCTGGGACCCCACATGCCTGGAGGCCAAAAAAACCAAAACGTAGAACAGAGGCAATGTTGTAACAAATTCAATAAAGACTTTAAAAATGGTCCACATAAAAAAAATCTTTAAAGAAAAAGAAATAAAGGGACAGCAACCATATTACAATATATAAGTGTATCAAAGTAGCATGATTATACCCTAAACTTACACAATGTTCTCCAATTAAAAAAAAAAAGGTAAAATGAAAATTTTAATATCAAAATATTAAATACAATTATTTAAATAAAGCTGAAACTATATTTTTGGCGAATTGAATTAAATCTTAATATTTGTATTTGTATTAAAATCCTTTTGCAATTCTGAAGTTCAATGTCTGTCCAATTGACAATGTAAAGAATTGACATCGATCTTCATGCATAGTATGTCTAGACCTAGATATATTCAAATTTAAGATTAATATGAATTGTTTAATATTGCAAGTGTTTCTTAGCCATTCTTGTGCAACTCTTGGAAATTCCATAGTAATTCATGAATAGTTCTAGCCCCGCTACATGAGAACACAAAAAGAAGCAAGAAAACTACTCAACACTCTTGGAAAATGATACATTGAATGCAAGGATGCATTTCTGCCATCTGAGAGGAAAGATTCCATAAGGTATTTAATTTGTCTTTTCCCTGACCCAAGTATTTCTGTTCCTTGTATCCTCTGCATAGTGTCCAACCTTGGCAGTGGTAAAACCCACAGATCTTCCTGGTATGCAAGGGTAAAACAGTACAAGAGCAGTGTGGAAGCATTTCCTGGGGCTTGGAGGGCGTCACGCTTGTAGGGCTGGAGCTGTGCTGTGCCAGGGCTGAGGGCCAGATCCCGAGTGACACAGGCGCTCAGATGTTTGTTAGTAAGCGTCTTTATTCTGGGTGCATTTGTCATAGGCAAGCCCAAGTCAGGGGGCCTTCTTGCCCGTGTAAGGTTGATTCTGGTGGGAGGAGCAGTTTTCAGGTAATGGTGGGCAGGACTGCAGGACTGGGGATGTCTAGCCTGGGGAAGAAAATATCCCTTTTTTCTCTGCCTTGTCTTTACCCCTTTATCTCGCCTTTCCCCTCTTCTTTGTTCTTCTTTTTTTCCCCCTTATTGTCCCTGAAGCGGTGTCATGGAGACACTCATCCCATGCTGTTGCAGAAAGTTGGAACTGGACCAGGGAGTGGGCATTACATGGAGGGGACTTCTGACTCAGTGGGAGTGAGGGGGTTCTATCAGTGAGGCTTGCCTGACACTAGATTGGGCAGCTGGCAGAGGAGGTGGGCTCCCTGCCCCCGGAGGTGCCTGGTCATGGGTTCATGGTGCAAAAGGATTTCTGCATTGGGTAGGGAGTCGGGCTAGAGAAAGAGTCTTCGATTCTGATCCTCCTAGGGAGCCCCCATTCCAGTCTCTGGAATATCATCCCTTCCAGTCTTAATCTGGTTGCTAAATGATGGGTAGGAGTGAGGATGGTGGCCACAGGTGGATCAAGGCTCGCAGGTTAGCCAGCTGCAGACCACAATAGCCAACTGCATCCTTGGTGTGACCAGACTCCGGAGAACTGAGGTTCCTAGCAATGTCCTGGGTAGAATTTGTCCCAGCCTCCCATCTCTGCCCCATTTCCTGAGAAGCCATTTGCTTTCGCAATCAGATCTGCTCCCAGTATTAATGATCTGAAGCTCCTTGATAGGAGGCAGCCTGAGGCTATGGGGAGAGAACCTGCCTCAGAGTCAAAGGGATGGATGCAAAGCACAGTTCTGCCACTTACTAGCTCTGTGAACCTGGGCGAGGCGATTGTATTCTTTGGGAGTCAGTTTCCTCCTCTTCTGCCAATGGAAATAGTAACAGCCCTATCTACCATACAAGGTTGTTGGCAGGGGCAAAGGGGAGAATGGATCTGAACATGGTTTGTCGGTCAAAGGATATCTTTCCACTCCCCCACTGGCTAACCAACATACGAGCCTGTCCCTGTCCTATTTTAGAGGGCTCTCAGAATAGATGGGAAGCAGGCCCCCTCTCGCTAAGAGAAACAAAAGTGGAAGATGCTCTTCTCCTCCACTCCCTGGCTCATAAGGAGTGCCAATGACCTAGACCCAACTCTGTGCTCTTGCCTGGGTTCTGGAATTCTGAAGGAATGACACAAAGACCCCTTGTCCTACCAGGGAGAGATAGAGGTTTCTTATGTAGTGGTGGTAATAGAGGGGTCTGGAGTCCAGTGTTGGTGACATCCGGAATGGCAGCTATGAATGTTTAACCACAGCAGCACCAATGATGTGTACAGTACATGGTCAGGTGCCTTCACAGTATTCATTTCTTCCTTCTTCCTTCTTAAAAGAACCACGATTTTATTCAGGCATCATTCCTACACCAGGTGGTTCATGTGCCTTGAGGATAGCTGATCCCAACCCAACTTTAGGGATGGATTTGACTGGTCTAAATTTAAGAAATCTCATCTCTCTTAACGGGGGTAATTTCAGAACTCCAGAATAAGCCAATCAATTCCTCTAACCATGGTTATTAGTCAGGGCTAGGCACATGAGTTAGGTTGGACCAATCAGACTAAATGGAAGGACTTCAATTCCAGGACTAGGGAAGAGGCTCATTGGACTTGAACACCTAGAACACTGCCAGCCCAAGAAGCCCCTTGTATGTGCCTTTGCCATTAACAACCCGCTCCCTCCTCCCAGAAATAACTACCATTCTGACTTCTCTGACTTTTCATTTGATTTTAACACCATGTATTCATCCCTAAACAGTTTCAATATATTTTGCATATTTTTGACATATATAAATTTTTAAAGAAATTGAATTACACTAAATATAAGTTTCATGTTGTTAAATATAGCCGTAGTTTGTTCATTTTCATTTCTGTATACTACTCTATTTATGAATATTTTATAACTCATTGATATGGAGGTTTAACGTATCTGATTAACAAGAACCCTGCTGTGGACTTTCATTGTTCATGAAAGTTCTCTTGGTACAGATATGCATGAGTTTCTCTGGGTATGCTTGTATTCAGCTTTACCAGAAAATGCCAAATTGTTCACCCAAGTGGTTGCACCAACTTATATGTCCTGTAAGAGAGTTCCTGTAGCTCTACATCCTCCGTAAACGCTTGGTAGTGTCAGAATTTGATTGTCAATGTGGTATATATGTAGTAATATCTCTGTGTGGTTTCAATTTGCATTTTCATGATTCTTAATGAGATTGAGCACTTTTCACGTATTTATGAGCCATTTGTATTTCCTCTTTTATGAAATGCCTAGAAAAAATTTTGCCGATTTTCTATTTGGGTTGTCTGTTATATATACAGTTTTTTTAATGGTAATTAATTTTTCCTTTTTACTGTGTTAAAATACCCATAACATAAAACTTACCATCTTAACCATTTTTAAGTGTGCGGTTCAGTGGTATTAAATACGTTCACATTGCTGTGCAGCCGTCACCATCATGCACCCCCGTAATTCTTTCATCTTATACATCTGAGACTCTTACCTGTTAAACAATAACTCCCCATTCTTTGCTCCCTCCCAGTCTCTGGTAACCACTGTTTTTTATATAGTTTTGATATTACATTTTTGGATCAGTTCTACGAGTTGCAAATATCTTCTTTCACTCTGTGAATTGTCTTTTTTTGTCCTCTTAAGAACAGAAGTTCTTAATTTTAACATAATTGAGATTGTTAATATTTTGTTTTATGACCTGTGCTTTTTGTATGTTTAAGAATTTCTTTTCTACCCTGCTATCTTGAAGATATTAACCTATAGCATCTTCTAAAATTGTTGTCTCTGACATTTAAAAATCAATTCCATCTGGAATTGTGTGTGGTGTGAGGTAGGGGTCCAATTTTCACCCCCCTAATCCCCACTGAAGAATGCTCAGCTGTCCCAGCACCATTTATTGCAAAGTCTGCTCTTTCCCTCATGCTCTGCAAGCCACCTCAAGTGTCCATGTAAGCACAAGCTTATTTCTGGGCTCTCTCTTCTGTTCCATTGGTCTACTGGTCTGTCCCTGAGCCAACACCACCCTGTTTTAATTACTACAGATTTACAATAATCTTTATATTTCATCAACCAAATTCTCCCACGTTGTGGGAAAATTTTTAAGAATGTCTTGATTATTCTTAGTCCTTTGCATTTCCATATAAAGTTTAGAATTAGCTCATCAAATTCCACAAAAGGAAAAAAGCAGCTGAGATTTTTAATGGGATTGCAATGAATCTATAAATCAAACTAGGGAGACTGTTGAGTTTGTCAGCCCACAAACATGATGCATTTCTGCTTTTACTGAAATCTTTTAAAATATAGCTTTATTGAAGTAAGACTGACATACAATAAACTGCACTTATTTTAAGTGTATGATGTGATATGTTTTGACATCTGTGTACACCCATGAAACCAACACTACAAGCAAGATAGTGAAAAAATCCCTCAGCCCTGAAGGTTTCTTCATTTCTATTGGTGATCCTTCCTCCCCACCCCTTCCCACCCTCCCCTCCACAATGTTGAGCTGCTTTTTATGTGCTTATTTTCCACCTGTATATCTTCTTTGGTGAAGTGTCTGTTCAAATCATTTGCTCATTTTAACTTATTATTGAGTTTTGAGAATTTTTTTTATTCTGGATACAACTTTTTTTTTTTATCAGATATTTGCTTTGCAAATATTTTCGCCCCCGTCCGTGGTTTGTCATTTCATTTTCTTAACAGTATCTTTTTTTTTTAAACATCTTTATTGAAGTTTAATTGCTTTACAATGGTGTGTTAGTTTCTGCTTTATAACAAAGTGAATCAGTTATACATATACATATGTTCCCATATCTCTTCCCTCTTGCATCTCCCTCCCTCCCACCCTCCCCATCCCACCCCTCTAGGTGGTCACAAGGCACCGAGCTGATCTCCCTGTGCTATGAGGCTGCTTCCCACTAGCTATCTATTTTACATTTGGTAGTGTATATATGTCCATGACACTCTCTCACCCTGTCACATCTCACCCCTCCCCCTCCCCATATCCTCAAGTCCATTCTCTAGTAGGTCTGTGTCTTTATTCCCGTCTTGCCACTAGGTTCTTCATGGCCTTTTTTTTTTTTTTTTTTTTCTTACATTCCATATATATGTGTTAGCATACTGTATTTGTTTTTCTCTTTCTGACTTATTTCACTCTGTATGACAGACTCTAACTCCATCCACCTCATTACAAATACCTCCATTTCATTTCTTTTTATGGCTGAGTAATATTCCATTGTATATATGTGCCACATCTTCTTTATCCATTCATCCGATGATGGACACTTAGGTTGCTTCCATGTCCTGGCTATTGTAAATAGAGCTGCAATGAACATTTTGGTACATGACTCTTTTTGAACTATGGTTTTCTCAGGGTATATGCCCAGTAGTGGGATTGCTGGGTCGTATGGTAGTTCTATTTGTAGTTTTTTAAGGAACCTCCATACTGTTCTCCATAGTGGCTGTATCAATTTACATTCCCACCAACAGTGCAAGAGGATTCCCTTTCCTCCACACCCTCTCCAGCATTTATTGTTTCTAGATTTTTTGATGATGGCCATTCTGACCAGTGTGAGATGATATCTCATTGTAGTTTTGATTTGCATTTCTCTAATGATTCATGATGTTGAGCATGCTTTCATGTGTCTGTAACAGTATCTTTTTTTTTTTAAATTTTATTTATTTATTTATTTTTGGCTGTGTTGGGTCTTCATTTCTGTGCGAGGGCTTTCTCTAGTTGCGGCAAGTGGGGGCCACTCTTCATCGCGGTGCGCGAGCCTCTCACTATCGTGGCTTCTCTTGTTGCGGAGCACAGGCTCCAGACGCGCAGGCTCAGTAGTTGTGGCTCACGGGCCCAGTTGCTCCGCGGCATGTGGGATCTTCCCAGACCAGGGCTCGAACCTGCGTCCCCTGCATTAGCAGGCAGATTCTCAACCACTGCGCCACCAGGGAAGCCCCCTGTAACAGTATCTTTTGAAGAGAAAAGATTTTCATTTTAATGAAGTCCAATTCATCAGTCTGCTCTTTTATGGATTGTGCTTTTGTTGTCACATCTAAGAAATCTTTGCCAGGCTTCCCTGGTGGCACAGTGGTTGAGAATCCGCCTGCCATTGCAGGGGACACGGATTCAAGCCCTGGTCCGGGAAGATCCCACATGCTGCGGAGCAACTAAGCCCATGCACCACAACTACTGAGCCTGCGCTCTAGAGCCCGTGAGCCACAACTACTGAGCCCGTGTGCCTAGAGCCCGTGCTCCACAACGAGAGAAGCCACCGCAATGAGAAGCCCGCGCACCGCAACGAAGAGTAGCCCCCGCTCGCCACAACTAGAGAAAGCCCGCACGCAGCAACAAAGACCCAACACAGCCTAAAATAGATAAATAAAATAAATAAATTTATTTTTAAAAAAAAGAAATCTTTGCCTAACCGTAGGTTGCAAAGGTTTTCTCCTATGTTTTCTTTTTGTAGTTTTAGGATTTACATTTAGGATTTACATTTAGGTCTATGATTAATTTTGAGTTAACCTTCATATATGATCCAAGGTATGGATCAAACAAACATGGTATATTTTTCCTCTTATTGAAGCCTTTTTAAGTATCTCAATACAGATTTATAATCATACCACAGAGAGACTGTGCACCTTTTGATGATTTTATTCTCCACAATTAATATTTCTTTGATGCTCTTGTAAATAGTATATTTTAAAAGCATTTTTCTCTACTTTTGGTGGCTGATGTACAAAAACATGAGTGACTTCACATATACTCATGTCGTACCTAGCAATATTGTCAAACTTATTAATTTTAATAATTCATCTGTAGATCCCTTTAGACTTTCTATGTGCAAAATTTATATTTGCAAATTACGACAGTTTGGTTTTTCCTTTCCAATTCTTTTATTTCTTTTTTGCATAAAATTTATATTTTCTAGGTGAATTGAGCCTTTTACTATTATGAAGCAACCCTCTTTAGATTTTGTAATGTCTTTAACTTACTGTCTATTTTGTCTGATAGTAATAAAATGACTGTAATAATTTAGTATACATAAACTTTCTTAGGGTAGTGTTTACGTGGTTTATCTTTTTCCATCCTTTTGCATTCACCTTTAATGTATACTTCTGTGTCTTGTGTAAATAGCACATAGTTGGATTTTCTCATTTATTTATTTATTGGCTGCACTGCATGGCATGTAGAACTCCCCCGACCAGGGATTGAACACATGCCCCCTTCAGTGGAAGTGCGGAGTCTTAACCACTGGACCACCAGGGAAGTCCAGATTTTTCTTTTAATGCATGTTGATAATCTTTATCTTTCTTTTTTTTTAATTTATTTTTGGCTGCGTTGGGTCTTCCTTCGTTCCTTTGCTTGCTGCGTGCGGGCCTTCTCTAGTTGAGGCGAGCAGGGGCTACTCTTCGTTGCGGTGTGCAGGCTTCTCATTGTGGTGGCTTCTCTTGCTGTGGAGCACAGACTCTAGGCGTGCGGGCTTCTGTAGTTGTGGCACGAGGGCTCAGTAGTTGTGGCTCGCGGGCTCTAGAGCACAGGCTCTGTAGTTGTGGCACACGGGCTTAGTTGCTCCACGGCATGTGGGATCTTCCCGGACCAGGGATTGAACCCGTGTCCCCTGCATTGGCAGGCGAATTTTTAACCACTGTGCCACCAGGGAAGTCCCCAATAATCTTTATCTTTCAACTGGAGTAATTACGTATTTAATATAATATATATCTTTTGGTTTAAATTTACCTCCTTACTTTTGCTTTCTGTTTGTCCTGCCTGTTTCATGTTGTTTTTCCTTCCTTTCTTGCCTTCTTTTGGAATAATTATATCTATAAAAAACTTAATTCCACTTTTTAAAAACCTCTTTTTCCATTATTTTAATGATTACTCTGGAAGGTACAACATGCATTCTTAACATATAAAGGTCAAAAGTTAATCAAAACCTTTTCTTTCCTCCCAAACAGTATAAGATCCTTAAATCAGTTAGACACCATTAACTCCCTCCCAGTATAGATTGTTGCCATGTACGTTTACTCTATACTGTTTGTGTGTGCGTGTTGTTCAACCTGATGTATCCGTAGGAGTCTAGTCAATAAAACAGAAATTATGCTAGGTATGTCAAGTAGAAGATTTAGTGGGGAAATTTGGTTATAAAATTGTTGGAAGGCCTGGAGGAGCCAAACTAGGGTAGAGTGGGGAGGGATAAATTGGGAGACTGGGGTTAACATATACACGCTACCACATATAAAGTAAACAACAAGGACCTACTGTATAGCACAGGGAACTATATTCAATAGCTTATAATAACCTATAATGGAAAAGAATCTGAAAAAGAATAGATCTGTATATATATATATAAGTGAATCACTTTGCTGTACACCTGAAACTAACACCACTTTGTAAATCAGCTATACTTCAATTTTAAAAACCCATAAAAACTTGGCCCTTCTGCCCCCCAACCATGAGAGAGGGAACAGTGGGCCCTGCTCTCCCATAGGAGCTGAAATCCAGGCCTCTGCTCCTTGCCTCCAGTCCGGCACTCAAGGACCTTGGAGTTACAGCCCCTGCCCACTGCTCCTTGCCCACTGCTGTGTGCTTCCCCTCCTTCACTGGGTAAAGGCCTCCACGTGGTTGCCCCTTTCTCCTGAGCACGTCTGTCTCCTGCTGAGCTAGAGATGCAAGGCTGCGACATAGAAGAGCCACTTTTGCCCCCCACCTCCCATCTCTTCTCCCACAGCCTCCATCCTTCATTCTGCTCCCGGAGTACAGTACTAATAGGCAGAGGCTGAGCTGGCTCCAGCAGAGAATGGACAAGCCACCCTCTGCTTCCGCTGACATAGGAATTCATAGCCTGAAGGAGCTCAAAGCAGCTCAGTTGGCCCCCAGAGACGCCACAGCCCCCAGGCGTGGGCGAAGATGTAGACACCAGCCCTTTGTGTACTGGAATCAGGTGGTGCGGGGGGTCAAGGTGAGGCTGCTAGTTGAGAGGAACTTGCTCTCCGTTTATGCTCTGTGGTGGGACATGCTTGCTGCTGGACCAGTGAGCAGGCAAGTCCTCAGGGCTCGGGGGCGGGGGGGAGGGGGGTGGAGGGCTGCAGCCCAAGTACCCAGGACAGAACGAAGCCAGTTCCTCAAGATCCATCCTGAGGCTCCTCCCCAAACCTCCATGGAAACTCAACCCCTTCTCTTTTTTGCATCTTAGCCAGCTGGAGACCGCACTTGCTTTCTTTTTTAAACATTTCTTTTATTAAAAGTTGTTTGTTTTAATTACTTAATACACAAATACAAGTCCAAACAGTACAGATAAATTCCCCCTTGACCACCACTCCAATTTCACTTTCCTCTCCAGAGATAACAGGGATTCTGTTATCAGTTTGGTGTTTATCTTCCCAAATCCTTTTTTCTGACTTTATATACATGAATATGAATATATAATTGCTCTGTCTAATTTGTTAAATATAAATGATATACTGTATGTGTTGTTTTACAATCTGTTGTTTTAAAAATCAGTTTTAGAGATCACTCCCATCAGTGTAATTATCTTCTATCCACATTCTTTTTTTTTTTTAATATTTATTTGGTTGTGCTAGGACTTAGTTGCGGCTTGCCAGGCTCCTTAATTGTGGCATGTGAACTCTCAGTTGTGGCATGCATGTGGGGTCTAGTTCCCTGACCAGGGATCGAACCCAGGCCCCCTGCATTGGGAGCGTGGAGTCTTATCCACTGCGCCACCAGGGAAGTCCCTATCGGCATTCTTTTTTAAAAAATTGTGGTGTAATTGACATACAACATTCTATTAGTTTCAGGTGTACAACATAATAATTCAATATTTGTCTATATTGGGAAATGGTCACCAAAATAAGTCTAGTTACCATCTGTCACCATACGTAGTTACAGTTTTTTTCATGGTAATGAGAACTACTAAGATCTACTCTCAGCAACTTTCAATGTATAATACAGTATAATTATAGTCACCGTGTTGTACATTAGAGCTCCATGACTTACTTGTTTTATAACTGGAAGTTTGTACCTTTTGTCCTCTTTCAACCACTTTGCCTACCCCCCATCCCCCCACTTCCGGCAACTACCATCTGTTCTCTGTATCTATGAATTCAGTTTGTTTATTTTAGATTACACATGTAAATGAGATCATATGGTATTTGCCTTTCTCTGTCTGACTTATTTCACTTAGCATAATGCCCTCAAGGTCTATTCACCTTGTCACAAATGCCAAGATTCCCTTCTTTTCTGTGGCTGAATAATATTCCATTGTGTGTGTGTATGTGTGTGTGTGTGTGTATGTGTGTGTGTATACATATATATATATGTAAGCCACATTTTCTTGATCCATTCATCCATTGATGGACACTTAGGTTGTTTCCATATCTTGTCAATAATGCTGCAATGAACACAGGGGTACAATATCTTTTCGAGTTAGTGGCTTTGTTTTCTTTGGATAAATAGCCAGGAGTAGAACCGCTGGATCATATCGTAGTTCTGTTTTTAATTTTATGAGCAACATTTATACTGTCCTCATTTTTTTAATAGTTCAGAGAATCCTTTGGAAAGGGTGAGGCTGTTATAGGCCATGTAATGTTTCCTTTATTGATGGGCAGGTAGGCAGTTCCCAGTGCTGCCTGACCGCCAGGAATGCTGCTGTGAGCGTCACTGGGTGTACGTCTCTGAGGTCGAGATTGCCTTCTACCCCCGCTTTGCCTTGTACCCTTGCCTTCCTGCCCTTCCTTCACCAGCTCCGAGGCTGGTCAAATTGGCAGCCACATCCAATGACAAAAGCTTTGGTGCTTCCTTCATAGATCAAAGTCTTGGTCAATTCTGGGCTTCAAAATCTCCCACCTTACAAAAGTCAGTAAGCAAAGTTCTGGAACCCTCTGTCAGGGGACAATGTCCAGAGCCCTAGCCCCTGACCCCTTCTCTGGCTGGATTCCCAAGGATGCCAGGCCTTGTTTTCTGGGGTGGTGTGCAGTACTGCAATACCAGAGCTGGACTGTGTGATTTAGGCCAGCACAGCCAGCCACATGACTGGGGACTTCTCCCTGACTGCAGTTTACATGCGTCGCTCTCCTATCAGAGTATATCCTTTGCTGCTCAAGTCTGATAAATTTCCATTACTCTCATAAAAGGAAGTTGGAGTTGTCACTTCCATTTTTAGCAGCTGAGGGGAGTTGGCTCACAGTGTCTGGGGTGAGGGATGTGGGAGGGTAAGTCAGACACGAGAACCAGGACCTTATCTCTCAGCAGCTGAGCCAGGAATGAGAAGGGAGGACCATATTCTTTAGAAAAGAATCTTCTACCAGTCAAGTAATTGGGACTGTTGGTGAGGAAGTTGCCCAAAGATGGGAGTACCTGCCAGCTGCTGTCCACTAGGGTGGGTTGCCCCCCTACATTCTCTGCAGGGGGACACCCCATTCACATGACTGACGTCACAGGGTCTGCTTCAGTGGGGAAAACATTGAACTTTGAGTCTGGAGATGTGGGCCTGAATCCATGTGACCGTGAGTAGCTTCCTCAACCTCTCCAAGCCTCAGTTTCCACATCTGTAAAATGGGGAAAAGTAACACCTACTCCCAAAAGGGGTGCTGGAACAGTCAAATGAGATCACTTAGGCAAAAAAAAAAAAACCTAGCAGAGTGTCTGTGTGTCATACAATGGAACTAGAATCTAATTTCATCTGTAACACAGCCAATATGAGGTCACGCTGGAAGGATGGGTGTGCCAGGGGACTAGTGAGAAATACTGTCCAAGGGAGGGAAGGGCCCTGGGTCCAGAGCCCTGGGTTTGTCCTGCTCCCTTTGTTGTAGTTCAAGGCTCACCAGGCAGCCTCTGGTTGCTCATTTGCTTTCCTATTGACCTTGGTCTGGGCCTCAAGACAGGAGCCGCCTCCTGGGTATTAGGCAAGTTCACACTGGTTGCTTTTTTTGTTTGTTTTTCAAATTATTTATTTACATTAGGTTCTTGTTGGTTATCTATTTTAAATATAGCAGTGTGTACATGTCAATCCCAAATCCTCCCTTCCTCCCCCCACCACCATAACCATAAATTCATTTTTATGGTTGTTGATTGCTCATCTTAACTCTGAACCATCTCATTAGCCTCTTTTCACTAGTGAGAAAACAGAAGCTCAGAGACGCTAGGGGGCTTGCTCAAGGGCACTCTGCTGGGAAGCAGGGAATCCAGGGTCTGTCTGACCCCAGCATCTCGTGTCCTCCACACCACACTTCATCCCAGCACCACGGCTTTGACCCTGGAAAGACGTGCCTCCACTGTAGGCTTCTGAATGTGCAGTGGAGACTTAACCCTGGGGTCTTTTTCCCCATGCCCCTCCTTCTAGCCTGAGCCCCACCTCTACCCCCTAGGGACTTGAGAAAAAGCAAGCTCCTGAATTTCCCAGACCTTGAGCCTGTGTGACTCAGCAGCCCTGAAGGAGAGGGCCCCTGAGCTCCACCTGTCACCCACAGACATTGCTTCACACGGATAGTCTTTCTTTTTTTTTTATTTTTGGCTGCGTTGGGTCTTCGTTGCTGCGCACAGGCTTTCTCTGTAGTTGTGGTGAGCAGGGGCTACTCTTGTTGCGGTGCGCGGGCTTCTCATTGCGCTGGCTTCTCTTGTTGTAGAGCACGGGAACTAGGCGCGCGGGCTTCAGTAGTTGTGGCACACAGGCTCAGTAGCTGTGGCTCACGGGCTCTAGAGCGCAGGCTCGGTCGTTGTGACGCACGGGCTTAGTTGCTCCGCGGCATGTGGGATCTGCCCAGACCAGAGATCAAACCTGTGTCCCCTGCATTGGCAGGCGGATTCTTAACCACTGCGCCACCAGGGGAGTCCCAGATAGTCTTTCTTAACAGATATGAACCCTGCCAGCTGACGGGGTTAGGAGCCTGCCAGCTCAGCCGGTGATGGAGGGCGGATGGCAGCCAAGCCCGCTGCTGGGGTTTGTGTGGCTGCCCTACAAGTAGGGTGACCAACTTGTCCCCACTTTCCCAGGGGAGCTCTCAGTCCCAGGAAAATCCCAAGGGTTGGTCCCCTCCCTGCAGTCCAAAGCACAGTCTGCATGGATAGAGACGGTGGACAGGCCAAGGGGCCTGTCCCATTTGCCCTGTGGGTTCACCCTCTGACCTGGACGCTTGGCAGGAATGGGCACCTCACCTCACTCCAAAGAGCCATTAGCGGACTCAGAACCTGCAATCATCAGGGCAGTCAAGCTCAGCTCGCACCCATGTGGCAGGGTCCACAGGGCCAAGGGAATAAGTGTTTTAGGGAAAAGTAAGGCTGGATTTTTTTCAACTTTCTTTTCCTTTTCACTGACTATCCACTCTGCCTCCTTGGCCAGTGCTCCGCCCACTCTGTCTGGCCCTCCTGCTGGCGTTCCCCTTTGGCACCAAGAGGTCACCTCTGGCCTGGCTCTTACAAGTGCTGTGTTTCCTGGCGAACACGTGGGTGGGGCTTGAGGGAACAGCATGACCTTGGTCCTGCTCCTTCAGCCTCCTACACTCAGAAGATCCACACGTGGGACATTGAGGGTCATGCCAAGGGATGGCCAGCAGGAGAAGTCACTCTCACTGGCCACTGCCGGCAGCCCAGAGCCTGGACTTCAAAGGGACCATGAAAGGCACTTTGTTCCCCGGAGATGACGAGCAGCCTAGGAGCTGCTGTCAGGGTCTGACTCAGGATAGTTGTGGTAGGAAGCAGAATAACAGCCCCCAAAGATGTTCACCTCCTAATTCCCAGAACTGGGAATATGTTACCTTACATGGTAAAAGGGTCTTTGCAGGTGTGATAAAGGTAAGGATCTTGATATGGGGAGATTATCCTGGATTATCTGGGTGGGCTCAATGTCATCGCAGGGGTAAGGAGACAGGTCAGAGAGAGGAGGCAGTGATGTGACAACAGAGGCAAAGATCGGAGTAATGCGGCCGCAAGCCAAGGTACTGCCAGCAGCCTCTAGACGCTGGAAGAGTCAAGGAACAGATTTCCCCTGGAGCCTCCAGAAGGAACCAGCTCTGCCAAATCCTTGATTAGAGCCCCCAAGACTCATTTCGCACTTCTGGACTCCAGAACTGAAAGATACTTTGTGTTGTTTTGATCCACTAAGTTTGTGGCGATTTGTTACAGCAGCCGCGCGCAGTATGGTTCAAGTGATGTACAGTCCCTGCTGCTGAGGTTCCCAGAACACAGGGGCCTCCGTTCGCTCAGCGAGGTGGGGTGTGGATCGGCTTAGCGCAGAGCCTGGAGCACACAACCGGTGCTCAGTGAAAGGACCCTCCTGGCCTCATTCCCATCCTGTTGGAGAGGAACAGGTTGGAACCCTGAAAGGGAACAGGTCTGACTTCTGATCTAGGTCCTCGCTACTCAGAGTTGGTCCACAGACCAGCAGCGCCAGCACCACTTGGAAGGTCATTTTCAACTTTAGAATCTCAGGCTCCAGCCCAGACATACTGAGTCAGAATCTACAGTTTTACGAGACCCCCAGATGGTTCTCACGCACAACAGTGCTTGAAAAGCGCTGACCCTAAGAGGTCCCCGGATCCTCAGATCATCAGTGAGGCAGGTACAGCTCTTACCACCATTAGGCAGAACAAACAGAGAGGCTGAGTGAATTGTTAAGGCACACACAGCTGGACTCAAACACTGGCACGTCTGACTCCGGGATGGGTATCCTCGCCAGTACCCAGCAAGTCGTGAGGTAGAAATGGTCCAGGAGCATCACCTCGGAGACCCTCTGCTTCCTGCCCCTTCCTGCCCATCCCTGAATCACGCCCATCTTCATCCTCCCACTCCTCTCTCTACTCACCTTTTTCCCTCCCTTCCTCCCCCCCTTCCTCTTCATTGCCTTCTTTCCTTCCTTCCTCACTCACTGAGCACCTCTGAGCCAAGCCCTGGTATATAGGAGAAGGCCCTTCTTTCAAGGAACACACCCCAGTGATCCCCACACCTGGTTTAACATGACAAGCACCTGGAGCTTCAACTTAAATTTCTGACATCTGGCCCCACCCCAGAGTCCCTGAGTCAGACTCTCATGGGGTGAGGCCTGGGCTTGAATATTTTGAAATCACTCCTGTGGTGATTCAGATGCAGCAGATCCACAGATGAGGGCCGAGAGGAAGTATTAGGTACATTGGTATACAAAGAAAAGGGGGCAATCAACCCTGGTGAATGGGGCAAGGAGTGTCCACTGATAGAATCAGGAGGACTTCACGGAGGAGATGACTGAAATGGGTTTTCAGGGGAGCATAGGAGTTTCCCAGGAGGACAGGGTTTGGATTTTTTTTTTTGTAAAGAAGACAGTTTTTGCAAAGCCATGGAGGCAGGAAATAGTGACATATTCAGGAAACTGTAAGTAATTTAGTGTGGCTGAAGGGTCAGGCAGAGGTAGGCTGGAGAAAAGCCAGAGCTGGGTCATGAGGTCAAAAGGAGGGTCTGGACTTGACCTGCAGAGGTGAGGTGTCCAGACTGAGATATTCTCTCCAGGGGGCACCTTCTCTGAGCCAGCGGGCATTACCTGCTCTAAGAATTCTGACATTTTCTCTTCCTATTATTATTCCTTTCCCTCGCTCTCCCACCCTCTGTCGGCAGCACTAGTTTCTCCACCTGGGATAAACCCAAGCTGTTCATTCCTCTTATTTGCACAGTGTCACAGGTGTGTTCAAGTGTGTCTTCATTTCCACTTTTTATTCTCACAATCACGGAACTGGTCTACTCCCTTAACCTGTGAGAAAACTGAGGCTCAGAAGGGGAAAGTGATGAAAAGGGTCCCTCAGAGAACCTGGGGTGAAGCCCAAACTGGAGCCAGGATGTTTACTGTTGGCTGATAACGACCTTGTGCACTTGCATTTTAAGGCCAGCCTTCTGTGTCTTTGCTAGAGGAATGAATCAGGAAGCAACCTCAGGCTTTGGAGAGGTGGGACAGGTGAGAGCTTTCACCTGCCCTGCGTCTCATAAACACTGTGACTTCTTGGCCTGTGGGCCAGTGGGTGGGGGGAACTGCTCCCAGCTAGGGCTACCTGAGGGCTCAGCCCACCTCATTCGGGGTCACTCCACTCTGAGCGTGAAGTAGTACTGTGTCAGGTGTGTGGGAGGCCTGGCGAGGCCAGCGAAGGCCTGTAAAGGGACCTGTCACGGCCTCACGGGACCCTGCACAGCCCTACAGCCAACAGTGCCAACCTTTGCCAGTGAGCTTCGACCTCAGCCACGGTCTCTCCATGCCTTCTCTCCTAGCAACTCAGCAGCCCCATCTGTCTTTACCTTTCCCCAGATGACCCTTTTGGTCCCTTCATCATCATTTTTAGTTTCTCTGCACACTTTCCCCACATTTTTTCAATTGCCACAATCCCAAAGGGACCTTGTACTCTGCCGGCATCTAAGGCCAGAGCAAGTGGAGCCAGGGAAGGTCATCCAATCCTGAGGCCGTCCGATAACGTGACATTTCCCAAGGGGACTGGGTGCACTGATACCATGATGGGTAATACAGACGGGTTTGAATCCCAGCCCTGCCTCTAAGCTGTGGAACCTGGAATTGGCTACTTTCATTTTCTTCTCGTTTTCAAATGGGGCCAATACCACCACCCACTCCCCTGGAGGAAGCTGGGCTCTCCCATGTTTATCCGCCCACCCCTGTCCAGTGCCTGGGATGTTCTAGGCATGAAAAAAATGTGGGCTCCTGCCCTCCTCACCTTCTGAAGAACTGCATTCACCCCTAGCCAGCTGCTTTCTGTGAAACTTGCAGAACTTCTAATAATCTGCTTTTAGTGACATAATATCCAGCACTGGTACTTAGACAAAAGCCACGTGACTGTGGTCAGCCCCCTTCCTCTCTGAGCCTCTGTTTGTTCATCTGTAAAATGGGGACTGAGTTTTTGTAAGACCTGGATATGACTGACTGGCAGCTGTCATCCCGTATATGACCCTGCTTCCAGGCCACAGTGACCCATCCTGGTCAGTCGGAGTCCTTCCCTGGCAACTACTGAGCTGGGTCCAGCCAGGAGGAGACCTTTCTTCTGTGGGCAAAGCTGTAAGGGCAGGAGTCTGAAAAGGCTACTTAGAGGCCATTTTCCTCCACTGCATGGGAAGCTGGGTCTGTGGTAAAGGATCAGCTCCACAAACTGAGTCTGAAAAGCAGAGAGAAAGCCTGAAGGCATTTGCGTTCCTGGTTCCAGTAGGATGTGAGGCAGGCTCTACCCCTGCCTTCTTACCCTTTGCACTTGATGGTTATTTTCTGGGAACTTTCCAGAATAGCTTCGCCCGTTTGCTTAATCTAGTTCAAATTGTGGCTTTGTCTCTTGTACCCGAAGAAAATGACTAATCAGGTTTGTGCTATCAACCCCATTTTCAGGTGACGAAACTGAGGCTCAGGGAAACTCCGAGAAGCTGAGGCTTGCCTGGAGTCACTCGGGAAGTAGAAGCAGAACTGGGATTTGGACTTGGGACCACCGGAGCCCAAAGCCAGGCCCTTCCATCTGGTCCACACTGTCTCCTGGGAGCCACATCAGGCTCCCGGGAGAAGCACCTCTGTTTCTGTATCAGCAGGAGTCTGTCAGGAAGACAGAAATCATGCCAGGCTTTCAACAGAGGAAATTTAATATAAGGATTTGGTTACATAGAGCAGAAAAAGAAATGAGGGAAACCCAGAGAAAAGAACTATAGAAAGCAGTTCTCACCTTTGGCCAGTGGGGGGAGGGACAAAAGGGAAGAGGGGTACCAGAATCTAGGAGCTTGGAGGGGCCTCTGGAGCTGGAGCTCAAATACTGAGGAGGGGTGCACCCAGCTCTGCGGGTGCTGCCAAGCTGGCGCAGCAGGGCTGGTTCTGAGGTGCTGGGCCCAGAATCTGGGCTTTGGGCTCCATCTCTGTACATTGTATGAACGAGGGAACAGGATTCCTACGGTCTATGAGGCCAGCTCTGGGGTGCTGGAGGGATACCCGTGCCCTGCCCCAGTTCCCTGCCATGCTTTGTCCAGGTCTTCTGCAGAGGCTCGATGAGCCTGGGCAGCTGGCAGGGTGGCATCCATGGAGAGCCACTCCCTGGCCAGGGGGCAGGGGCAGGATTCACTGTGGCCACAAGCACCTCCCTATCCCCTCTGGAGGATACCTTTTCACAGGTGCATCTGCTCAGACACAGGGACTGACAAACCCCCTCCTTGGGGCCCCATCCCTGCCCTGGCACATCGGGCCCTGTCATTCGCTGGGCTAGACTCCGAGGCCTGGGAATCCTCTGGGTTCAGCAGCTGTTGAGCCCCTGAGGCTGCTTGAAGCTGTCACACTCTGTTCCCTGTCTAGCTTTCTCCTCCTACCCACTCACTTTTCTTGTCTGATGTAGAAGAAAGAGGATGGGATTTGGACATTAGTCATACTTTACTCCACCACTTCCTGACTGGCAAGCTACTTGTACTCTCATGAAGTATAGAAACTTTGCAACTTTATGGGTCCATTAACCATGACCCCACCCTAGTTGTCCTGTATATCACATCTACGTACACTACAAACCCACAATTTATTGTTATGTTGTTGCTTTAAACAGTCACATGCATTTTAAGAAAAGGGAAACAATCTTTTATATTTACCCATAATTTGGTTCTTTGTTCGCTCCTGATAAATCTGTTTCCATCTGCTATTGTTTCCCTTCCATCTGAAGAACTTCCTTTAGCATTTCTTTTTTTTTTTAATTAATTTATTTAATTTATTTATTTTTGGCTGTGTTGGGTCTTCATTGCTGCACACGGGCTTTCTTTAGTTGTGGTGAGTGGGGGTTACTCTTTGTTGTGGTGCGCAGGCTTCTCATTGCGGTGGCTTCTCTTGTGGAGCACGGGCTCTAGGCACGCGGGCTTCAGTAGTTGTGGCACGTGGGCTCAGTAGTTGTGGCTCGTGGGCTTAGTTGCTCTGCAGCATGTGGGATCTTCCCGGACCAGGGCTCGAACTCGTGTCCCCTGCATTGGCAGGTGGATTCTTAACCACTGTGGGCCATTCTTAATTCCCTGTGCCACCAGGGAAGTCCTAGCATTTCTTTTAAGTGAGTCTGCTGGTGAGGAATTCTCTTGTTTTTCATTTATCTGAAAATGTCTTTGTTTCACTTTCATTTTTGAAAGGTATTTTCACTGGATATAAAATTCTGAGTTGACAGAGTTTTTTCCCCAGTGCTTTAAAGATGTTGTTCCACTGTGTACCACTGCCTTCTGGCCTCCATTCTTTTTGATGAAAAGTCAGTGAAATTTTATATATATATATGTGTGTGTGTGTGTGTGTGTCATTGCTTCATTGCTTCTCTGTATGAAATATGGTTTTTTTTTCCTCTGGCTGTTTTCAAAATTTTCTCCTTGTGTTTTTTTCTTTCTTTTTTTTTTTTTTTGTAGCTTGACTATATGGCTAAAGCTTTGTTTGGTAGTTTGATTATATGTCTATAGGTATGCATTTTGTATTTATTCTGCTGGGGAAGGGATACTATTGTACAGATAAGCAGATAGAGGGTGCAGAGGCAAGGAGGGGGAAGAGAAAGCACTGGTGGCAAAAGGGAAGAGAAAGTAGCTTGCCTTGCTCATTGGCCCGCTGAAAGAGGACTTGTGAAGCACCGTGAGTGAGAAGCAGAAAGTTCTTAAGTTGATTAGAGACCTTGCTCTTTCCTAACTGGGAGACTTTGAATGAGGTAACAAGTCCTCTGAGCTTCAATTTCCTCATCCGTAAAACTGGAATAATCTTGGCCTCAGGAGATAGACACCAGGTTTAAATCCTAGCTCTACCTCTTATGAGCTGTGTGGGCAATTTATTTCACCTCCCTGGGCCTAGTTTCCTCATCATGGTGATCATACTTGCAGTAGCCACCTCATACAGATGGTGGAGGGTAGGAAGAGTTAATATCTGTAAAGAACTCAGGGCAGTGTCTGAGACATAAGCGCTCTCTAAGTGTCTGTTACCTTAAAAGACTGTTGTGGGATTTTGAAAAGATAATGCAGTTCGTAGAGGCTCAAAAGGAGTTTCCTTCTCTCCCTGAGCCAAACCTAGGCTGAGGGTTGCAACATCTATCTGAACCTCTTCCCTAAGGCTGAATCCAGGATAAAGTCCCCTGTGGTGTACCAAAATGAGCCAGAGATGCTGGACTGTGCCACTGGCCACAAGGATGCTCTTGGGCAAAGAAAGTGGCCTCTGGGCCTCAGTTTCCCTAACTGAAAGGAAGAACTCCTTGCTGGGAGGACCACATGAAAAGATGGTCATAAAAATATTTTGGAGATAGTAAAACTCCTAGAGTTGGGCTGTATTACTAGCGTTTTCCCCCAGGTGACTGTCGGCTTTCATGCATACCTGAAGGGCTCCAGTCTCTCCTCTCTCTTTCTGGGAGGCAGAAGAGAATCTTCAAGGTGCTTATCAATATCAGCATCAGACACTTGAGGCCTCCACGCCTGGAGTGGAGGGGCCTGGGACCCACTGTTGAGCCACCTGCCAGGGCAGAAGCACACTAAGCTCTAGGCAGAAGTGAGGAGAAGGCCTCATGCCATGGTTTGTGGAACACTTTGAGATACAGGTCTAAGTAGAGTAGCATTTGGCACCAATGTCGTTCAAAGGTTTTGGTGAAATAGCTCTTTCAGTTTTTATTTGCAGCCTGTTCTCTGCCTGGGATTCATGAAGGACTCAGGCTCACCCCTCCGCTCTGACCTCTGATCCCTGTGTTTCCCTGAGCAGACTTGGGTGGGCCTGCCTCTTTTTTCCGTATTGGATGCAGTCTCTCTTTGGGTAGAGTCCTGGGCAGGCCTGTCCTACTGGTTTATCAGATATGGCCAGGAGGGTCTACCCTGCAGCAGAAACACAGCCCAGGCTGCAGCGGGGCCCCTATTCTGCTAGGATGAGGAGGAGGGACACAGCCAGTGGCGAGCCTGGCCCAGTCATAGGTCACTGGCGTATGAAACACACGAACGTAAAAAGAAGCCCTGAAAACCTGGAGGTACAGGAAAACCATTCTAAAGAACACTGCCATGAATATCTTTGTGTTTATAAACTTCTCTGGACTTCATATGTTTTCCTTAATTTAGATCCTGCAGTGTGGGATTACTGGGTCAAAAACTGAGCATTTTTAGGCTCTTGGTAGGTACAACATAACTGCTTTTCCCCCAATCCCGTGCAGTTTGCACTCCACCAGCAATGTATGAGCGTGGCATCTTATCACCTCAGCACCACTATTAAGCCTTATAACTTTTAAAATTTTTTGTTACTTTCAATAGATGAACATGGTATCTCATTCTCATTCACATAGTCATTCTAGCAAATCTTCATTTTCCCCCTGATTGAATTGTACCCTCTTCACCCTTTTTACCATGTGACTACGAGTAGAAGTGACAGCCAGGAAGATGCTGCAGGGAAGGCCTGTGTCTTAGTAATACTTGTCCCCGGTGCCAAGGCAGGTTGGGGGTCTGCACGACTTCCACCTTGGCTTTCATGGTGCTGTTGAAGAGGATAAGTGGGCCATGGGAGATAGGAAAGCCATTGAACAGCTCACATAATTTTATCTTTTATGTTTATTTTTCTCTTCTCTGGTTTCCAGCTTGATTTTTCTCTCTACATCATTAGCGTAAGTCAGTAAAGAGAAAAACTATTTAACTTAGTGAGGTTTAGGTTAAACCTTGGAAGGAACTGTCAGGTAATCTAGTTAAAGGTCCTTAAGTTTTGAAACATGATACAGGAATACTCTTGATGAATAATTAGTTATCTAAGTGATTTTAAAGGGAAACAACTGTATCAAGCATTCAACCCAATTATGTTACCTGTTCATTTGGAATCACATACATTGATATATACATACATTTTTCATTATTATAAACAGCAGAGATCTCTACATTGTAGTGTTTTGGGGTTTTTTTAAATTTATTTATTTATTTATTTATGGCTGTGTTGGGTCCTCGTTTCTGTGCGAGGGCTTTCTCCAGTTGTGGCAAGCGGGGGCCACTCTTCATCGCAGTGCATGGGCCTCTCACTATCACGGCCTCTCTTGTTGCGGAGCACAGGCTCCAGACGCGCACACTCAGTAGTTGTGGCTCACGGGCCTAGTTGCTCTGCGGCATGTGGGATCTTCCCAGACCAGGGCTTGAACCCGTGTCCCCTGCATTGACAGGCGGACCCCCAACCACTGCGCCACCAGGGAAACCCTGTAGTGTTTTTTTAAAACTTATTTTACCAAATAAACTCACAATGATAGCAATAATAATGGAGCATTTAGAACTCACACTCACATACAACATCTCAAGTCAACTCTGGGCAGGGAGTGGTTCGGACCTCATTACCCTGAATTTAAAGATGGGGAAACTGCGAACAGAGAGCTTTAGTGACTTCCCAGGGACCCCAGCAAGGAAGAGTTAGAGTTGGGGCTTGGACCCTAGTTTTCTCTTTCTGAGTTCAGTGGGTTTTGGGGAACCTACTCAACGCAGATGCTTTCACCTTGTCTATTTAGTCATTGATCTAACAATTTGTAAGAAGATGGACGGTTGAGGCACAGTCCCCTCTGGAGGCAGGGGAGAGACTGGGCGTCCTTTAAGAGCTGATAACCGTGAAGAAGCCAAGCTCAGTCCATGGAGAAATCTCAGAACCCTCAGTCCCGAGGAGCTCTCTCCGTGGTTGGCTTCCATGGAGCAGGCAGAGGACTCATCTTCCTCTCTCTGCTTCCCTCTGCTTCTGCCTAGTCCCTCTTCCTACAATACGATCTTCAGTATCGCTACTTAGGTTCATTGTTCAGTAAACAGTTGAGTGCTAAATGCCTCTCCTTCTTCAAGATACTGGGGATCTAAAAAAGAATAAGGCAGGAGCTTCGACTGTAGATGCTCAGAGTGAAGGAGGCAAACTGAGTCAGTCAGGGCTCCTTGCGAATGACCAAAACCCCAGTTCACGCTGGACTGAAACAAAGGGGAGTGTACAGGCGCGGGCAAGCTGCAGGTGCAGCTCAAGTTCTCTCCCCACCTCTTCTCTCACACTCTGTAGGGGATCCATTTTCATGCAGTAAGTGGAGGAAGGAGGGGAGAGCATTCCAGACTGGAGAAGCTGTAAGGAAGCCAGTGTGGCTGGAATGCAGAGAACAGGATGGTGAGAGGCATGGGAGGTGCAGGTAGGCAGATGGATCCCATGGGGTTGTGCTCCGTGTGGTGGGGGAGTGACATGATCACATCTGCGTGCTTAAAAGTTTAATGGCTGTAAAGGGTATAGAGAAATTCCAGAGCATGTGGGGAGGCCATCACAGAGCTCCAGGGAAGTGATGGCAGTGTCCTCACTACAGGGTAAAGCAGGAGACGGAGTGAGCAGCGCTTGAGAGATATTAAGGCAGTGAAAACAAGATGGGATGATGGATTGAATGTTGTGAATGAAGGGAAGGAGGTGACAACAATGACTTTAAGTTTTCTGGTTTGCTTAATTGGATGGGTGGTGGTGCCTTCATTGAGCTGGTGATGGTGGGAAGAGAACCAGACTAGTGGGGGAAGAGTTTGATTCTTGAAATAACAGCTTTGGGGCACCTGTGAAACATCCAGTTGGAGATGTTGAGCTTTTCCCTTTTCTTTCCTTCTTTCTCTCTCTTTTTTTTCTCTCTCTTTTCTTTCTTTCTTTTTTTCTTTCTCTCTCTCTCTGTCTCTCTCTCTGTCTCTCTCTCTGTCTCTCTCTCTCTCCCTCTCTCTCTCTCTCTCCCCCTCTCTCTCTCCCCCTCTCTCTCCCTCTCTCTCTCTCTCTCTCTCCTTTGCTCAAAAATGGACCAACATGGCACTCCAACCTTTTCTAGCTCAGGTACCCCACAGTGACTCTAAATTTAAATTTTTGAGAAAGATTGAATCTGATTGGTCATTGGCCAGCCAATAGATTGGTTCCCCCTGGGTAAGGTGACTAGCTCTCCTCCAATCAGATATGGCTGGAAAGGAGTGGTGAGTCACTTGGTATAAACTTGGCCACTTAAGGCTGCCCTTTCAGCACAGGCTAAGGGAGAGGAAGGACATTTCCTAGAGCAGGCACTGCAGACAGGCACTCCCAAATACAACGACCACAACTTTAAAATGAGGAGTCAACTAGGTAGTCTGTTAAGGGTCCTTTAGCTTTCAACGTTTTGTGGGCCCACTGCCATCTGTGAACAAAAAGGACTGATGATCAGACAGCTGCCCACTGTGTGGAGCTCCATCTGGGCTCCAGACACTGAGAAATGCATCCCTCTCCCTTCTCCCCATGAGCTTGGCACGGCACAGGTTTTCTGGCCTTTGCAGGTGAGAAACCCCAGTTCTCAGCTTTTACTGGAATTCACTGGCTTCTACCCTTGGGAGGACAGCAAAGGGAAAGCCCATTCCTGGGCAGGAGAGCTAACTTGTGGCTTTCCCCAGTGACTGAGCCAATGGGTGACGTCATCCCAGGTCTGTGCTCAGCACACCTGGGCTTTATCATTTCTGGGTTCCCACCCCACCCATTGCTCCTGTTTCCCAGAGACTTGGAGTCATGGGCTGCCTGACTCCTCAGTACTTCCCACCTTCAGTCTTAGCCCAGTCAGAGAGATTTAGAGGGTCCATCCCTACGGTTCAGGAATCTCAGCACCTGCTTAGTGTGGCTGCCAGGTCCTAGTGTCACAGCATCTGCCTTCTTCCTGGGACTGAGCCCCCTGGGCACCCTAGTTCCCAAGCCTGGATTGCTGTCCTCTTTCCATTGTTGCCCTGCCCCTGCCCCTCCAAAATAAGACCTGCTGTCTCCTTTACTGACCTCTGAGTAAAGATGGTAGCCTAGCCTCACGTGCTAACGTTTGCCGCGTTTCCCTTCTACGATATTCTGATTTATAGTAAGAAGTATATATTTGGTCTTCCTTTTGTTTCTGGCACAGAGCTTCTAGAACACTTGGAATTTCCTAAATGGTAAGAGTGACAAAGTGTCTTATTATGTTAATGAGATGATTTCTGGCTGCACCTAAGGATGGGGGTTTGCTGCCAGCATCCCTATCCCTTGGGTTAGAAATGCACATTCTTAGCCCCACCTGAGTCAGAAACTGCACTGGGACGTGAGCTGTGACTGGAGTCTGGTCTGCAGGGGATGGCCTCCTCCCTCCTGGAAAAATCAGGTCCTGTTTCCCCTTGACTGGATATGTTGCTTTCCCAGTTCCATCACACCAGAGGTCCCTTGAACACTTATTTATTCTTTCTCAGTTTCCAAAAGACCGTCGGTCGCCTTTGTCCCCCTTAGTGGTTCAGATTCCAGCAGGTTGATTAGGGCAACACAATTTGGATCATTGGTTTCCAGAGCCAGGTGAGGCCTCCAGGATGCACTAACTTGTCCCGAGCAAAGCTTCTCAGTGGAAGATAATGCCACCTTAGAAAAAATTCTTGTCGTCTCTCCATTTTACAGAAATTGGATCACAGAACCTACAGTGTTTTGCCCAGAGTCACACAGCAGAGTGCAAAGCTGGCCCCAGGACCAAGTCGGCTGGCTTCCGGGCCAGCATTCTTTCCTACTGTACCAGGGTTTCTAGAATTTTAATGTGCATGCAAATCCCTGGGGAGCTTGCTAAAATGCAGATTCTGATTCAGTGGGTCTGAGGTGGGGCCCAAGACTCTGCATTCTAACAAGTGCCCAGGGGATGCAAGCCTGCTGGTCCAGGACCACGCCTTGAGTACCGAGGTTCTACACCACACCGTTCATCACTCATCCCTCCTCCCAGATTGGTTTTTGAGAAACTTCCAGCCTAGAAGAGCCAACTCTTGCAGAAGAGAAATGATCCCTTACTTGTGGTCGTGAAAAGAAAGCAGTAGAATCGGTGGGGTTTGAGGAACTGGAAAATCCCTTTGTGTCTCCCTAAGTTCTACTTTCAGCCAACACTGCTAGAAGATCTGTTGATTCTGGGCCTCTTCCCAAGTTGGAATCCACTGACATGCCTCTCTACCCACTGTTCCTAACAGCCTCCACCCCCAAGATGCCGCAGTCCCTGTAGCAGGTCTCCCAGGCCCAGCACCACAGGAAGCGCTCACCATGGCAACAGACAGTCCAAGCGCCAAGTGCATTCATTAGAAGAGCTGGAAAGAAAACAGCCCAGCTCTTCCTGACCCGACTTTTCCAGGGGGTGGGGGGCGACTCTCAGGACTGGGAAAGAGTCTCCCCAACCCAAACCCCAAATAAAGAGCCCAGGGCCACTCCTAGAATCTTAGTGACAGAAGGAATTTTAAGGCTTAACCTGAGCTTATCATTTTCCAGATGATGCTGGGGAGGGCATGTGACTCACCCAAAGCCACGCTGCCAGTTAAGAGCAGGCTGGGGTGAGAACCTGGTCTCTGGGCTCCCAGCGCAGCCTCTATCCCCCTGAAGGAAACTCCCTGAAGGTCAATGCCATGGACTAAATTGTATCCCCCCTTCATATGTTGAAGCCCTAACCACCCCTGACCCCACCAATACGACTATATCTAGAGACAGGGTCTTTAGGAGGTAATTAAGGTTAAATAAAGTCATAAGGGTGGGACCCTAATCCAATAGGACTGTGGCCTTATAAGAAGAAGAGAGAGACACTTCTCTCTCTACCTCCCTCTACCATGTGAGGATACAGTG
The DNA here is from genome assembly GCF_965194825.1 of Balaenoptera physalus. NCBI lineage: Eukaryota > Metazoa > Chordata > Mammalia > Artiodactyla > Balaenopteridae > Balaenoptera > Balaenoptera physalus. The sequence continues at coordinate 47,216,808 of NC_138901.1, forward strand.
AGAAGGCGGCCATCTGCAAACCAGGAAGAGAGCCCTCAGTAGAACCCGACCACACAGGAACCTTGATCTTGGGCTCCCAGCCTCCAGAACAGTGAGAAAATAAATTTCTATTGTTTGAGCCACTCCAGCTGACTAAGACAGCCTTTGAGTCGGTCACATTCTCATTTAGCATCCCCGGAGGAACCTGGCTCTGATGTTCCTTCAGGGTGCCCCTAGAACTCATTATAACAAACCCCTCTTCTCCCCGGCCTGCTGGCAAGTGAACTGGCTTTCTCCACCCTCAGGAGTGAATCTGTTTGGCTTGACTGTGTGTGTTAGGTTGGCCCAGGCAGGTGAAAGCAGGTTGCACTGGTGTGGATGACAGTGTGGGTCAAGGGGTCTGAAGGGGTAACAGGGAGAGGATGAGAGCCTTGGTTCGACATTTTCTCCAGCATCTGCACTCGTCTCTCCACACGGTCCCACTTTCACCTTCACCTTCCCCAGACCCCGAGCTCCGGCCTCACCCAGTGTCTCATGATGTCCCGAATGTCCTGCTCTTCTTGCCTCTGTGCCTTCACTGCCTGGAATGCTCCTTCCTTCTTGTTCCCCTGGCAAACCCTCAGCCACCCTCAGACTTAACCCAGATCTTCTCCTCCATGAAGCCTCTTTCACCAACACTCCTTGACCCCCATTCCCTTGTAAACAAGCAAACACACACACAGCAAAGAAATACATACATTCATGTGCGTGCCTGCGTGCGCACGCGCACACACAGTTCTTGGTTGTGAACAGTGGAAACCAACTCTGGCTAATTGAAACAGAAAAGGGCTTTATTAAAAGGATATTGGATCATCTCCAGAATGACCAGAGAATTGGGAACCCAGGCTCCAGGCTAGGGCACCTCTGAACCAGGCGTGGGACACCATGGGCACTGCAGCTTATACTGTCAACCCTGCTAACGGTGGCCCCTGGCACTGCTGCCACCATCTCCACGACCAGAGTCCCGATTCAGACTCTGGGCCAGTGGATCCAATTGGCAGCGCCTGGGTCACATGCCTGCATCCTGGTCTAGAGGGAGGTGGGCTCCATGCGTCACCAAGACCTGTGGGGGGCAGGAGGTGGAATTCCCCAAATTATAGAAGAAGGGTTAGTTGCTGGGTGGCCAAAAATCATAACAAATGTCTCCTAGATGTAGAATATTCATATATATATTTATATATATATATTAAAAACTTTTTATCATTCATGGTGGTTATGCTCTGTAAGTTGCTATGAACACTGAATTAAATGCTAGGGACTTCCCTGGCAGTCCAGTGGTTAGGACTCTGCACTTCCACTGCAGGGGGCATGGGTTCGATCCTTGGTTGTGGAACTAAGATCCCACAGGCCACATGGCATGGCCAAAATTATATTTATATATATATATATATATATATATATATACACACACACACACACTATATTTATATATATTTATTTATATATTTATTTATATGTATACTAAATATATACTATATATATATATATATATATAAAAATAAATATAAGCAAATGCTGAACCATTGCTCCAGGGGGAGGTACAGGCTTCAGTGCCTGTACACCTCTGGTGACATTTTTGCTAACTGATTAATACATAATCTTGTCCTATGCATGTTTCTGTTTAAAGACACCTTATTTAATATATACTGTTGATTCACTCCCGTTGAACTCACGGACCACAGCTCTATAACTGATGCCTGAGCGAAGCTGATCTAACACATATTTTCTCCGTAAGGCCCAGCACAACCTTCTTGCTCTTAGAATCACTACAAGCACTTCAACACTATGCTTGGGGGCCAGTTTCACACTTTAAACTGTGAAATCACCCAAAAAAAGCACAAAAATGCAGAAAGCGTGTCACTAAATAGACCGTGAAAAGGGCACATGCTTATAGCATGAGACTTGAAACAAGAAGACGGAGCGTCACCTCATTCACCCTCAGCTCGGGGCACGTTGGGGAGCTTGAATGTGTTGCCTCTTCACCTTTCCACAAATGAGTGACAACACCACCGGTATCGATTTGAAGGTTATTGACAAATTTTAGCAAGTGGGCGAATTTGAAAATACAGAACCTGTGAATAATGAGGACTGACTATAGAATTATAGTTTGATATATCTATATGTTTTATTTTATTTATTTATTTTTTTAACATCTTTATTGGAGTATAATTGCTTTACAATGGTGTGTTAGTTTCTGCTGTATAGCAAAGTGAATCAGCTCTACATATACACATATCCCCATATCTCTTGCATCTCCCTCCCACCCTCCCTATCCCACCCCTTTAGGTGGACACAGAGCACCGAGCTGATCTCCCTGTGCTATGTGGCTGCTTCCCACTAGCTATCTATTTTACATTTGGTAGCATGTGTAAGTCCATGCCACTCTCTCACTTCATCCCAGTTTACCCTTCCCCCTCCCTGTGTCCTCAAGTCCATTCTTTATGTCTGCGTCTTTATTCCTGTCCTGCCCCTAGGTTCTTCAGAACCATTTTTTTTTTTTTTTTTTTTAGATTCCATATATATGTGTTAGCATACGGTATTTGTTTTTCTCTTTCTGGCTTACTTCACTCTGTATGACAGACTCTAGGTCCATCCACCTCACTACAAATAACTCAATTTTGTTTCTTTTTATGGCTAAATAATATTCCATTGTATATATGTGCCACATCTTCTTATATCTATATATTTTATACTTAAAAATACAATTATATATAATTTTCCCACATGTATTTCCACACCTATAAATCTTTTCTAAAAATTTTTATTGAAATCGTATAAATATTATATTATATTAATATATTAATTAGATTATATAATAATTTTAAAATATTATATTGAAATTAATATTAATTTGAATATTATGTTGAAATATAAATATTATAAATTGTAAAATATACTTTTATAATTTTTATTGAAATATCGTTGAATATAGTTGTGTTAGTTTCAGGTGTACAACAAAGTGCTTCAGTTATACATATATATATATAAATATATACTTTTTTTACATTCTCTTCTATTATAGGTTATTACAAGATATTGAGTATAGTCCTCTGTGCTATATAGTAGATCCTTGTTCGTTATCTATGTTACATATAGTAGTGTGTATATTTTAATCCCAACTCCTAATTTATCCCTCCCCCCTTCCCCTTTGGTAACCATAATTTTGTTTTCTATGTCTGTGGGTCCATTTCTCTCTTGTAAATAAGTTCATTTGTATCATTTTTTAAGATTCCACATATAAGTGATATCATATGGTATTTGTCTTTCTCTGTCTGACTTACTGTGATAACCTCTAGGTCCAACCATGTTGCTGCAAATGGCATTATTCCATTCTTTTTAATGGCTGAGTAATATTCCATAGTATATATATATACCACATCTTCTTTATCCATTCATCTGTCGATGGACATTTAGGTTACTTCCATATCTTGACTATTGTAAATAAGTGCTGCTATGAACATAGGCGTGCATGTATCTTTTCAAATTATAATTTTGTCTAGATATATACCCAGGAGTGGGATTGCAGGATCATATGGTAGCTCTATTTTTACTTATTTAAGGAACCTCCATACTGTTCTCCATAGGGGCTGCACCAGTTTACATTCCCACCAACATTGTAGGAGGGTTCCTTTTTCTCCACACCCTCTCCAGCATTTATTATTTGTAGACTTTTTGATGTTGGCCGTTCTGACCGGTGTGAGGTTCACACCTATAAATCTTGTTGCAGTGAGGTTTCTTACCCATTGAGGATTTCTGGTTTCTTTTCAGGGGACAGTGGATATCGACCAGGACAGCAGTCACTATGGAACATTGTCCAGTTAGATTTGTACTTGAACCTATAGCAAGGCAATAAGCTTGAAAGCCAGGCACTGTGGAGAGCAGTGGTTTTTCATCGTTCCTCTGGCCCATGAAGCATCTAGCATGGAGGACCCCATCATCACTTTCTCTTTGGGCAGGTGGACTCCAAGGTCACTGCTCTGGGGCAGAGAAAATAACAAGCCTTGGTAGAAGCTCTTCCAATCCCAAGGGGTTTTGTTAAGAATGAAGGGTCCCCTGTTTGGAATAAGAAACGTGCAAATAGGTATGGGGACCCTAAGAACATCAAGCAAATGGCCATTTATCCAGCATTTAAATCTGTAGGATGGAATCTCTTTCATTGCTAAGTCTGAACTGGCCTGGCTCCCTAGGAGGCTCGCAAGAAAGGCACATCAGTTACAGAGAAAGAAGTGATGTTTTCTTCATAAATCTGAGTATAGCATGAGTATATGTTCAGTCCTGCTACACATTAACCCAACAAACATTTGGATGTTTGAGCACCTACTTAGTGCCAAGCACTGTGCTAGCTGCTGGAGATGTATCAGTAAGCAGCGTAAATGGTAGAGGTGTGATTTGCATCTTGTTCTTCAAGGAAACTTCTGCCCTGGCATAGCTGGAAGGTGGAGGTCAAGTGAAGCTGAAGGGAGATAAAACCTGGCTCGTTTGGGCATTCGCTCTGGGGACAGCCCTGCACTGGCATCATGGGGCCACGACAGGGAGCAGGGCTATCGCTGCCCTGTAGGTGCTCATGGTTATAAGAGGACGGCGTGGATGAGAAAAGGGTCCAGATGCACATATGAAGGTGTAGAAAGGACGCAGACAGCACAGCAAAGTATCATGGGGTTCCAAGGGACAGAGTGCTCACCTGTGACTAAGGATGGGGTGGGATGCAGGCCAGGCAGACTTCCTGGAGGAAGAGGCCTCGGGATGGCCTTTGAGGTTCAGGGTCTTGGGGAGTATGAGCTGTAAGGAAGCGCAATAAGGTGAAGCCACATCAGTGAAAGCTGTCCTGCTTTTGGCTGCAGCCTATCTTTAAAAAAAGAGGGAGGCTCAGACATTTCTGGTTTTAAATCCTGTCTGCCAGGAGCGGCCTTTATTTGGGAGAGCACCCAGCCACAGCTTCTGGGCAAGAAGGGGCTCAGAGACTGGCAAGCTCGAGGGTGTAGGGCCATGGGGTGTAAGACCACTGGGCCACCAGTTCACTGAGGCTATTCTGTGTTTTCCCAGGTGTGTTGCCCAACTAGCTGAAAGATTTGTTCCTAATAAGTGAATTGAAAAAAATCCTCTTTCCTGGTTACAGAGGTATGGAGTGTCCCTTACCAGTGACATTTGCTCCTATTAGCCCTGTGGTCACCAGCCAGGGGCCTGCACTGTGGACCAAAGCAATTTGTTTGCACAGGACTCTGCCTGCCCACAACCTTTGCTGGGCACGGGGAGGGGAAGGTGGGGGAAGATGAAGGGTCCAAGACAGAGTCTTGCTGTGCCAAGAGATCTTATATCCTTAGGAACAGAAAACACACACCAAAAAAGGGAGAAAAATGCCAAAGATAACAAAGTAAAAGAAAAAAAATTTTTTTTGTAGGGCTAAGAAAAAAAGCCTCTTGTTGGAGGAAATCAGATTGTTGAATAAATGTGTGATTCCAAAGCCCTTGAGTCCCTGGAAGCCAGAGAGCTGTGTCCACAGGGGCACCCACTAGGAATGGATTGGAAGGCATTGCTCACCCCTTGGACCATCATGTTAGAGTTCTAGGCCAGACGGGTGGGGTGCAGATAGAGGGGAGGTTGCACTGGCTTGGGATAGTTTGCAAAACTATTTCCAGCTCTTAGCTCATTTGATTGTCACAACAGCTCCTGGGAGGTAGGACGGTCAGCAACAGTTACTGTGTTTATTTGATAATTACGCAGATGTTCAAAGAGGTGAAATGACCCATCCGAATGCTGGCTAGCAAATTCCAAAGCCAGGACTTGCTGTCAGCGTTATCTGATGCCCCAGCTGCCTCTTGGTAGGAAGGGTGGGGACGTGAACAGAGTTGCAGCATCCCCGGTTCTTTAGATACACTCTGTGATTTCAGTGTGAGTGCCGTGATTCCTATTTACAGATGACGACGAATAAGGCTCAGAGGGGTGAGGTGTCGTGCCCCTGGGGCCTCTGCTAGAGCATTTCCAGAAGCTGGCCTGCCCGTAAGGGGGCCGAGGGCCACGGGGTATGTGACCGTTGGCACTCTGGGCAGAGCCGAGGAGCCTAGAGCACATGGGCTGGGCCGCACGGAAAGGCAGGCTATTTGGGGTGGAGTCAGGCCAGTTTGACTGCAAGTGTCGTGTCACTCTGCCCCGAAAGCTTGGCAGTGTCCCTCCGCATTCCGGCACCCCATTCCTGACACCTCGCCCCACTGCAGGCCTCCGTCAGCCAAGTCCCGCTGAGCTGGGCTCTGGGACTTAAAAGGTGGTGGGAGTCTGTCCCCCCCAGGCTGCTGCTCTGCCCAGCCTGTCTTTCATCCTCAGCCTGGCGGCAGCCTGGGCAAAGACCGTGGGCACCGGGCTGCACATCTATCCTAATCACATCGCTGCCCCAGGGGTGACTTTTTTTTTTTTTAAATTAAAACCAAAAGTCCACGGAAGGAGCAAAGTCAAATCGAGTGCCTGCTGGGCACCTGGCTTTGGTGACACAGTGACATGGTCCTTGCTTTCAAGGAGTTTAGAGTCTCCCACCTGAAGTACTGGCCTAGAGCACGCTTAGAAATGCCTGCGGCATCTGGGTTGTCCCAGTGACTGGGGCACAGAGGGAGCCAGGGCTGTTAAATATCCCACAACACACGGGATAGTCCTCCCGCCCTCAGCACCAGCAGCACCCTTGCTGAGAAACACGGGCAGGAGATCGATTGGAAGTTTGACATTTCCCCCCATTTTGCAGATGTGAACCCTGAAGCTCAGGAAGGTTAAGGCACTAGAACTGAATCCGGTTATACCAGACTCCGCCTCTCTTATGCCTCTGGGTAAAATGGGGCGATGATTGTACCAACCTCTTCAGGAGATCACCGGGCTCTTGGGCAAACACAGCCTCAGAGCACCAATCCCCAAGCAAACGGGAGGAATTATCCGTGGCCTCGGAAAACTTGGGAAGACTCTAGGATGACTGTCTGGGAGGTGCAGGGCAGGCTGGGTGTAGCTTTGGGGGAGGGAGGAAAGGAGGGAAGTGGGTCTCTGGACTTTTTCTGTGTTTCTTAAAGCAGCAGCTCCCAGAGTCCTGCTGGAAGCTCACTGGGGCAGAGGAAAGTCCCAGTGGGCCACCCACCCCAGGATTAGCCCACCTCCAGAAGAACAATAGAAAGAGTCAGAATTCCTTCCTAGCTGACCCCGCCCAGCAGCGGGCCTTGGAGAATCACAGCCTGCTATTCCCGCAGTCCAGGATTTCAGGTGGTCAGCAGCGCGTGCAAGGAAGAAGGGGAGTGAGGGGGAGGGAGGCAGGACCTGCTCCTGCGCCTAAGTCCCTGCTCCACTGCGCTGCCCTGTCCTGGGAGGATGATCTTTGGTACCCTTCAGACACTAGCTCCTCCCTGGGCATCTGGCCGCCCCAGGAGCCCAAGTATGAACAGTCTGTAGAAGTTCTGAGGTTCAAGACGTTGAACCTGATCAAACTCCTGGACTGTGCACCCAGTCAAACCGGGTGTCCTGGGTGGAGCTGCTTCCTGGCGGGGCTGATTGCACTGCACAGTGGGGTGGACTCAACACGGGGCTGGCAGAGAGGCCATGGGGATCTGCCGCTACATGCTGTGTGACCTTGGGCAGAGCACTTAACCTCCCTGGAACCAAGGGAGGATAGACTGTCATTCATTCATCCTCCCTCCCTTCTTCCCTCCTTATAGTATTTTTTTATGAGGTATTTTTAGCATCAGAATAACAAACACCCCATGCCCACTTCCCAGTTCTGCCAGTTTTTTACATTTTACCATATTTGCTTCAGACTTTAAAAAAAGAATAACCTCACAGATACACTTGAAGATCCTCAAGAGCCCTCCCTGATGTCCCTTCCCTCCCTACCACCCTTCTGCCCTCTCCAGAGGAGACCACTATCCTGAATTTGTTGTTTATCATTCTACACCTGTTTGGTGCTTTAAACATATGTGTGCATCCATCCACCCCCATGACTAATAGGAATGCCTGCCTCGCTCTGCCCACCTAATGACTTTAGGATCAAATTGTTCAGGGAGTGGGGCAGAGAAGGAAAAGGAGAAGAGGAAGAGAAAGGCTTTCTTATTGATTTTAAAAGCTATATATTAAAGGCATGGACATGCCTTTGTGAATCACATATGTTGTATTTATTTTTCCTAGTTTGATATTTGCCTTTTCATTTTAATTTGTTAATTTTTAGTCAAAGTAACTTCTTATTCATTTCAATTTGTACATGTTTATTATAGAAGAATGATAAAATACAGAGAAGCAATAGAAACCACAGTCAACCACATTTAAATCATCCAGAGACAAGCCCATCTTAGTGTTATCTTCCCACTTTTCTGTAATTCCTTTTCATTTTTGCATTGTTCGTATTTTCCTTAGGGTTAAAAATATGTATTAAGTATTTACAATATGCAGGTTGAGAGTGAAGGGTATAGATATATAGCCTTTGTCCTTGCTTTCCAGGAATTTATCATCTAGTATAGGAAACATCTTTTAAGACAATCATGATAGAATGCAAAAAAGCAATAATTATGAAAAATAGAATTTGAAGAGATTTCTGGATTATTGGGCAAGACCTCTGTACTGTCTCATGAACTCCCAAGGGCAAAGTTAATGATAATCAATATGGTACTAAAATTATTGTCTTAACAATTGTTCTACTGAGAGGTTACCCTTGGGGAAGAAGTCATAGGGTTTTTCTATACCTTTGTAAACAAACATTGGATTAACATTTTAGAAGTGGTTATTTTCACTTGATGATATATCACACAGCCTTCATCATGACCATCTATGTTGATTTACATCACCATTTGAAATGGCTGGAGATGTTCCATTGTATGGATATATACCAATTTCTTTTATTGATTTCCTATTGTTACATACTTCGGTTGTTTTTGTTTTGTGATTGTGTCTCAGCAGTCTTATACTTTTATGCAGAGAAGCATATCAGTATATTCTTTTGTGTTTTTTTTTTCTTTGATATCAAGCTTAGAAAGCCTTTCCCTAGCCTGAGATGCATTAATTTAACACATATTTATAAAGTCCCAACCAGGCACCAGGTTTTGTTCTAGGTACTTTGGATCTATCAATGAACAAAACAGGTGAAATTCCCAGTTCTCCTGGAGCTGACAGTTTATGTGGGGAGGGTGTGTGTGTAGGGAAGTGGGGGGCAGGTAATATATAATAAACCTAATAAATAAATAAATTGTGTGTTAGAAAGTGATGAATGATATTGGGGAAAAAAAGGTGGAGCTGGGTAAGTGTATAAGTGGTGCTGGGGAGGGGAAAACACGGGGGACTAGCCAGATATAGGGCAGTCATGTCTCTCAGGCTTTGTAACCAGGGTGTACGCTGAAATCCACACACAGAAGGCGCTCCTGCTGCTGCCGGCCACTTTATCTCTTATTCAGTACAACAAAGTCGGTCCTTCTTCCGTTGTGGGGATGGATCACGGTTTCTTTGGTTGAGCTCTGGAGAAAGGGGTTGGCTTACACCAAGGCCACACTGTGAGAATACATGTGCCTTTACATTTTGGAATCACATTCGGCTCAACAAGATGCTAGTTCTATACTTGTCACTCAGGGTCTGAGGGGGCAGACAGTTGTCCCTGGCTCCCCCCAACCCCATCACACGATCCCAGTGGTTTACCAAGTGGAAGAGAAATCAAAGTGCCCTGTGCTACTTAAAATTGTTTCTCTGCCCATATCTGTACCTGCATCTTCTACATCTCCATTCACGTTTTACATATAACTCAATCTATTAGGAATTCATTTTAGAATATGATACTATGGTATGGTCCTAACTTAACTTTTTTTCCCAGAGTGTGAACAACGTTGAGTAATTCTTCCTTTCCCTGTTGATCTAAAGTATCACTTTATTGTGTTCTGACTTGAATACTTAAGGGCACACCACTGAACACCTGCTTCAAAAGGTGACACTAATTCCTGAATCACTGAAAGGTGAAACAGTCGTTTCTGCAGATGTCCAGCCTCCCTTGACTTTGCATGATTGTACTATTAATCAGGTTCACATTTTTCCATTTGCCAACGAAGTTACCTTGAGTGACTTGCAGATTCTTTGCTGAAAGTCAGATGTAGCAGTATAATAATAAAAATAAAGTTTCATATTTATTGGATGCTTTCTTCAGACCAGGCTCTAAGTCCTTTATATTTAACTTAATTTAAATCTCAACACAAGTCTCTGAAGCATTATTTTACAGTTGGGGAAATTGAGGCTAGAAAGGTCATATAGCTAACTGGAGGTCCCACAGTGTCACCCTGAATATGCATTTGAACCCCAACAGTCTGTGCTGTTAATCATGGTGTGTGGCCTCACTGTAGGAGCAGAGGTTTGGGGGAGCAGGGACAAAGTGGTCATATGGAGAAAATGCTCATATTCATATATTCATCATACTTGGTAAGTGCTTCCTACATCCAGGCTCTGTGTTAGACCCAGATTACAAAAAAGCCAGGTTTGTGTGGCTCTGGGAAAGCAGAGTGCACACCTGGGGTGAACGTGCTCACACTCATTTACACACAGAGTGTCATCAGTAGCTCTGGGGGAAATGCCAGGTACAGTGTTGACTGTGAAAACATTTCATTGACCACAGACCTTGATACCATCTACTTCTCTGGGTACTTACTAATCCTTCATCCTTCTAACTTCTGAACCAGCACTCACCCTGAAGAGTCCCTGTCCACAGCACAGCCACAAACACCACCAAGAGCTCCTTCTCTGAAGAGGATTCCTTCACCACCTTACAAATCTGCTTTTTATGTCTTCCTGCCCAATCAGTAGACCTTTTATTTCCTTTTCTTGTCTTAGTGCATTAGCTAGGACTTCCAGTACAGTGTTAAAAAGAAGTGGTGAGAGGGGACATCCTTGCCTTGTACATGATTTCAGTGGGAAAGCTTCAAGTTTCTCACCATTAAGTATGATGTTAGCTGTAGGTTTTTTGTAGATGTTCTTTATCAGGTTGAGGAAGTTCTCTATTCCTAGTTTACTGACAGATTTTATCATGAATGAATGTTGGATGTTGTCACAACTTGCTTTTCAAAGATGATATCTCATGATATATTTTGTTGTCAATAAATGCATGTTTATATTATCTTAAATAGGTGTAATATTCCATTTATATGGCTGTACTGGCAAATATTTAAACACCCCTCTACTGTTGAATTTTTAGGTTGTTTCTGCTGATGTTGTTTTTGAGGTATACAGGCTGATAAAGGCAATACTAAGTAAGGATTGGTATACATCATTTCAGAGCCTTCCATTCAAGAGGGCTGGGGAAGAGGAGAACCAGCAGTGAAGAGAAGCAGGGGCCTGAGGCAAGAAAGGACAGGTGTGGAGGGTGGGTGGAACCAGGAAATACTGCCCTCATCTAGCATTTGCCTCCCTCTTTCTTTTTTTTTTTTTAATTTTTAAAAATTTTTTTAATGCTATTCTTGTCTGCTTACATTCTTTTTATTTATGTATGTATGTATGGCTGTGTTGGGTCTTCGTTTCTGTGCGAGGGCTTTCTCTAGTTGTGGCAAGCGGGGGCCACTCTTCATCGCGGTGCGGGGGCCACTCTTCATCGCGGTGCGCGGGCCTCTCACCATCGCGGCCTCTCGTTGCCAAGCACAGGCTCCAGAGGCGCAGGCTCAGTAATTGTGGCTCACGGGCCCAGTTGCTCTGCGGCATGTGGGATCTTCCCAGACCAGGGCTCGAACCCGCGTCCCCTGCATTGGCAGGCAGATTCTCAACCACTGCGCCACCAGGGAAGCCCTCCCTCTTTCTTAATACCCAGCCATGGGCTAGTTTGGTCCATGCCTCCAACTTGCTCCTACTCCTGGAACCCTGATCAGGAGGGAAGGGAAACCCACATGCTGTCAGGTGCCAAAGTGCAGGATCCCTGCGCAGTTGCTAGTATGTCTTCTTGTCCAAAGCCTGTTTGGGTCAGCTTACATTGCCGTACGAGAAGGCTGAAGACTGTCTGTGGAGGTCAAGAGTGCTAGTGACTGGGTATTCCTGGCTCTTCATCTTCCCAACGCGTGGTAGCATTTGCTTCCCCATTGCTTCAAAGTTAAGCTTGGCCGTGAGACTTGCATTGTCAGTCCAGGATGACAGCTTTCAGAGCCAATACATGGCTTACCATGTTCTCTTTCCTCCTGTCACAGCAACCAGCAATGCTCCAAATGGGGCTGCTCCCTCAGCCTGGGTCCCAGAATGTCCTCCAAGCAGGGTAGAGTTTCCAACTGACATGCCATGACTCACAGCCTGAGTGAGAAATGAGCCTTGTTGCTGAAGTCGCTGACTTGGAGTCATGTTGTTATTCAGCATGACCTATCCTCTCCTCACTGATACTGTGTCTTCCCAGTCAAACATTAGGCCCCCCAATTAGGGTAACTTCCCATTTACAATAAACTCCTCATTCTTCTAGAAAATTCTGAACCATATCAAATTTATGAAAATCTCAACATGCACCCTACATGAACAATGTCTAAAGTGTCCAGTCTGATCTGTTGTATATTTATGAAATAAAACCATTTGGTTAGACTTGTTTCGCTGATTCACTGGAGACTCCAAGTGATCATGACTTGGAAATATCCACAATTTGTTTCTTTCTTTGGATTTTAGACAGGGACATACATTGACTGGACCATCCCTTTATGAAATGATGATTATATGTCCTTGTCTTTTTTTTTTTTTCAACATCTTTATTGGAGTATAATTGCTTTACAATGGTGTGTTAGTTTCTGTTTTATAACAAAGTGAATCAGCTATACGTATACATATATCCCCATATCTCCTCCCTCTTGCGCCTCCCTCCCACCCTCCCTATCCCACCCCTCTAGGTGGTCACAAAGCACCGAGCTCATCTCCCTGTGCCATGCAGCTGCTTCCCACTAGCTATCTATTTTACATTTGGTAGTGTATATATGTCCATGCCACTCTCTCACTTCGTCCCAGCTTACCCTTCCCGCTCCCCGTGTCTTCAAGTCCATTCTCTACGTCTGCGTCTTTATTCCTGTCCTGCCCCTAGGTTCTTCATGACCTTTTTTTTTTTTTTTTTAAGATTCCATATATGTGTGTTAGCATACAGTATTTGTTTTTCTCTTTCTGACTTACTTCACTCTGTATTATGTCCTTGTCTTCTGTCCTCTGGCTCCTCTCTCCAGTCCTCTGATTTCTCACAAACTGTGTTGACTCGTCTGCAATCACAACTGCAAGTTTTCACAGTTTCTTCATTCATCTTGGGCTTTAATTCCCCATCTTCGTGATGTCTGTCCTGTCTTTTCCAGTTTGAAGATTATTCTCCTGGTTGAAGACAGAAGCAACTTAAAGGCTGAGTAGTTCTGCTTTCTCTCCATCATCTGTTTATATTACATCAAAATCCCCAAGTCCTGGCCTAGCCTTGACTTTTTTTTTTTCTCTTTCTCTGAATAGACCTTAAAAAAATCTCTGTGTTTTCTTTAACGCATTTCACAGGCTTCAGCTCATTCTGGATTGATTTCTCTTTCCTAACACTATTTGCTCCTGAATATTCTTTAGAAGTTACTTTATTAAACTTAAATAGTGCTAAAGTAACAACAAATATCCAAGATAAAAATTGCTCATAATTATGTAACCTAATCAAACCAATGATTTTTTCCATACTTTAATTCTTATCTTTCTGCATATTTTATTTTTAAATATTGGTGGCAATATCTGTAACAAACATTTAAAATTTTTGAAATATAACATAATGCATAAAGTGAAAAACAAATCTGTATCTCAGTGGATTATTGTAAACACCAGTTTAACCACACCCCTCCCCCAGGTCAAGAAATAGATCACTTCTAGCATCCCAGAAGCTTCCGTCATACCTCCTCCCAATCACTACCTCTCCCTCTCCATGTAATTAACCACAATCTTGATATTAATCTCTTCCTTGCTTTTCTTCATGGGGTTCACTCACTAAGTATGTGCTCCTAAATTCTAGTTAATTTTGCCTGTTATTTGAACCTTATATAATTGGAATTATAAGTATGTGTTCCTTTGTGATAGCTTATTTTGTTCAATATTACATTTGTGAGATTCATCCATGTTGCCGCGTGTGACCCTTTTGTTCATATGTTGTCCAGACATACCAAACTGTATCTATCCGTTCCATTTTTGATGGCCATTTGGATTGTTTTTAATTTGGGGCTTTTGTGAATGATGCTGCTATGAACATTCTAATGTGCATCCCTTGGTGAACACGTGCACACATTTCTATTGAGTAAATAACTAGGAAACAACTCGGGTTGGAGGCTGTGTGGATGTTCTGTTTTAGTGGCTAAGGCCAGTTTTCCAAAGTGGCAATATCAATTTGCATTCCAGTCAGTAGCGTATGAGAGTGACCATTGCCCTATATCCTTTTCAACACTTGTTATTGTTGCTGTTTAATTTTAGCCATTCTGGCAAGTGTGTAATGGTATTACAGTATGCTTTATTTTGCATTTCTTTGATTAATAATAAAGTTGAGCATCTTTTCATTTGTCTATTAACCATTTGAATATATCTTTTGTAAAGAGCTTTTTCAAATTCCTTGCCTAATTTCTTTTTGGTTGTTTACATTTTTCTTATTGATTTGAAAGAATTTTAAAAATAAATATTATCTATGTGAGCCCTTTGTGGTTATATGTGCTGCAAATACCTTCTCTCACTTGTGGCTTGTCCTTTCATTCTCTTAATGTCTTTTGATGATCAGAAGTTCTTAATTTTAATGTAGTCAAATTTAGCAGTTGTTTCCTTTATGACTGGTACTTCCTTTGACCTATTTTTAACAGTTTTTCTCTCCATGAGGTCTTGAAGAACTTTACCTCTATTATCTAGAAGGATCCTGTCCTTCCTTGTTTTGTTTTGTTTCCTTCCCTCCCTTCCTCCCTTCCTTCCTTCCTTCCTTCTTTTCCTTCCACATTTATCTCATGTTTTTCATTTCACATAAATAGAATTATACAGTATGTATTCTTGCTTTGAAAGAATATACAGTGTTGTCCAACACTATTTATTGAAAAGACTGCCATTTCCCTACTGATCTGCAGCACTACCTTTATAAAACATCACACGGATATATATACACACATATATATATACCCCTGTGTTTGTTTCTGAGCTTCTTACTCTATTACATGTATTAATTTGTCCTTACACCACACTGTCTTAAATGCTGTATTTTAATTTACTTTATTGATTTTATTTTTGGCTGCATTGGGTCTTTGTTGCCACGCGCAGGCTTTTCTCTAGTTGCGGCGAGCGGGGGCTACTCTTCGTTGCGGTGCGCGAACTTCTCATTGCGATGGCTTCTCTTGCTGCGGAGCACAGGCTCTAGGCGCACAGACTTCAGTTGTTGTGGCTCGCGGGCTCTAGAGTGGAGGCTCAGTAGTTGTGGCGCACGGGCTTAGTTGCTCTGCGGCATGTGGGATCTTCCCGGACCAGGGCTTGAACCCGTGTCCCCTGCATTGGCAGGCGGATTCTTAACCACTGTGCCGCCAGGGAAGCCCAAATGCTGTATTTTTATAATAATTTTTGATGTTAGATAGAAAAGGTCATCCCATCTTGTTCTTCTCACTCAGGAATGGCATGACTATTCATGATCCATTGTATTTTCATATACATTTTTGAAAATGTCACACTCCACAAAAATGTTGGGATTATAATTGAGATTGCATTGAATCTATAGAATAACTTGGGTACAGTAGACATCTTTACAACGTTGTCTTCCGGTCCGTGAACATGGTATACTCCTTCATTTATTTTGATCCTCTTTGCTATTTCTCTTACTGTTTGAAGGTTCACTTTGCAACATATTTCATTAGATTTATTCTTAGGTATTTTATGGTTTTATGCTATTGGAAATGGTATATTTTTATTACATTTTATTTGTTTTTTTCTGATATATAGAAATGCAAATAATTCTTGTATATAGACCTTGTTTCTAGTGCCTTTCTAAGCTAATTAGTTCTCAAAATTTATCTGTGACTCTTGGATTTTCTATACATCATATATCATGTTACAATGCAAATAATGACAATTTTATTTCTTCCTGTTCAACCCTTTAATGTCTAACTGCACTAGATTAATACAATGTTGAATAAAATTGGTGATAGCAAACGTCCTTATTTTGTTACTGATCTCAAAGGAAAATCTTTCAACATTTCACCATTATATATCAAGATTACTATCCGTTTTTTAGAGATGGTCTTCTCAAGTGAAGGAAGTTCCCTTCCATTTCTAGTTTGCTAAGAATCATGAATGAGGTTTAAATTTATCAAAATATTTTCCTGTATCTACTGAGATAATAATATGGTTTTCATCCTTTATTCTGTCAATAGGATAAATTGCATTGATTGATTTTCTAACATTAATTCAATTTTGCATTCCTAGAATAAACCCAACTTGGTCATTTACAAATAGGCTTGGAAATATTTTGTTTACAATTTTTTATCTGGTTCACGAATGAGATTGACCTAGAATCTTCCTTTTTCCAAATGTTCCAGCTAGAGTTTGTTGTCAATGTCATGCTGGCTTCACAAAATAAGTGGCGGAATAATATCTCTTATTCTCTAGAAGAGTTTGCAAGATTGGAACGATTTCTTCCTTAGGTGTTTTACAGAATTTGTCAGTAAAGCTATCTGCAGTTATCTTCTTTGGGCAATTTCAAATGATGGATTGAATGTGTCTTATAGTTATAGGAGTATTCAGGTTTTCTGTTTCTTCTTGTGTTGCTTTTTGTAAGCCATGTTTTACAAGGCATTTGTTCATCTCATCTAATTTTTCAAATTTATTGGCATAAAGTTGTTTACAATATTTTCTTCTTGTCTTTTCAATATCTGTGAAATCTATGGTGAGATTCCCATTTTCACTGCTGACATTCATTCATGCCTTTTCTATCTCTTTCTCTATTATCAGTCTTGCTTGGGGTTTATCAATTGCATTCATTCTTTCAGACACAACTCTTCACTTTGTTGATACTCTTTAGTACTTGTTTGTTTTCTAAATTTCATTTAATTTTTGCCCTTTATTGTTTTCTTCCTTCTATTTTCTTTGTGTTTAATTTGTTGTTCTTAGCATCTTGAGATGAAAGCTTAATTTTGCTTTTTTCAGTCTCTTCTAATATATGCATTTAATTTAAAGTTCTCAATTTTCCTCTAAGCATGTCTTTAGGTGTATCGCACAACATTTGATATGTAGTATTTTTGTATTATTTAATTCAAAATATTTTAAAATTTCCAGTATGATTTCTTTTTTTAATTCATGTGTTAGGAGTGTATTTCTTAATTTCCAAACATATTAGGATTTTCTATTTATCTTTTTTATATTGATTTCAGTTTAATTGCATTATGATCATAGAACAAATATTCTCTGGACAACTTCAGCTTTTTCAAAGTTCTTAAGATTTGCT
This sequence comes from Balaenoptera physalus, assembly GCF_965194825.1. Taxonomy (NCBI): domain Eukaryota; kingdom Metazoa; phylum Chordata; class Mammalia; order Artiodactyla; family Balaenopteridae; genus Balaenoptera; species Balaenoptera physalus. Next base: position 47,234,227 of record NC_138901.1, read on the forward strand.
TTATGGCCAGCATATGGATAATTTTGTAAATGTTTGGCATATGCTTTAAAAGATTATATTTTCTGTAATTATTAGGTACAGTGTTTTATTCAATATATATTTCCAATAAGTCAATTTTACTGATCATATTATTCAAATCTTTGTCTGGATTTTTTAAACATTAACCAGGAGTTGTGTTTTAAAAATTTCCACTCTGTGGAATTTTCTATTTCTCCTTATATCTTTAATTTTTACTTCCATATACTTAAGGCAGTATTGTTAGGTGAATAGAAATTTTGAATTTTTATATCTTTTTGGTGAATTGAGCCTCTTATAGTTATGAAATATTCCCATTTACCTCTAGTAATTCTTTTGGCCTTAAAGTCTTTTGAAAGACACTAATATAGCAACACCAGCTTCCTTTTGGTCAGTGTTTCATAATAGAACTTTTTCCCATATTTTTACTTTCAACCTTTCTGTGGCTTTGTGTATTGGATATGCTTCTGGTAAACAATAGACAATTGTTTATTTTTTTATCTAATCTGACAATAATTGAAGCATTTACTTTATTTATATTTTTTGCAATTAGTGATATATTTGGTTTTAAGCTACCATCTAACTAAGTGTTTTCTATATGTTTCTCCTGTTCCATGTTTTTTTTTTAACCTGTCCTTCATTAACCCCTTTCAGGTTGATTGAGAATTTTATTATCCATCCCCCTATTAGCTCAGAAGTTATAAACTCTTTTTTTTATTACTGTAAAGCTTATGCTAAAGATAAACAATATGCACCCTTATCAAAAATCAAATGTTAATTGGCGCTTGTCCTTGCTTCCTGGACAATGCAAAGACATTAGAACACTTTTCCTGTTATTTATCCTGCTCTGTTTTATATGCTAATTGTTGTCATATATTTTAATTTTCTCCCTATATTTATATCCTACCCCATATAACTAATATTAATGATATGCTGTGGATCCATCTGTACCTTTCTCCATGCTTATAGTAACACAAACATGTACATACAGCGATTCTATCTTTGTTTGGTTTTTATAAAACTGAGGTTATGTTAGATACATTTTTGCTGAAACTTGTTTCACTCACATAAATACCATCACTATTTTTTAAGGTCAATAGGTGCATATCTAATTTAGCTCTTTTTTTATTGAAGTATAGTTGATGTTGTATTAATTAGTGCTGTACAGCAAAGTGATTCAGTTATACATATATGTACATTTTTTTTTAATTTTCTTTTCCATTATGGTTTATCATAGGATATTAAATAAGTTCCCTGTGCTACACAGTTGGTCCTTGTTGTTTATCCATCCTATATGTAAAAGCTTACATCTGCTAACCCCAACCTCCTACTCCATCCTTCTCCCAACCCCCTCCCCCTTGGCAACCACCAGTCTGTTCTCTATGTCCATGATTCTGTTTCTATTTCATAGATAGGTTCATTTGCATCATATTTTAGATTCCACATATAAGTGATAACATATGGTATTTGTCTTTCTCTTTCTGACTTACTTCACTTAGTAGGGTAATCTCTAGTTTTATCCATGTTGCTGCAAATGGCATTATTTCATTCTTTTTTATGGCTGAGTAGTAGTCCATTTTATATATGTACATCTTCTTTATCCATTCATTGGTTGATGGACATTTAGGTTGCTCCTATGTCTTGGCCATTGTGAATAGTGCTGCTATGAACATAGGGGTGCATGTATCTTTTTGTAATTCAGCTTTTATATAGCTAAAGATTATTTCATACTGTAGACCTACCATAATTTATCCAGTCACTCCCCTATTATAGAAATAAAGTTATATTTAGCCTTTATCAGTACAAGCATTGCTATAGCAAATAGCTTTTCACACATGAGTTGAAATATTGGTGCTTTCATTTCTATAGGATAGATACCTAGATATGAGATTGCTGGGTCATAGGTTAAGTGTATATCCTTTCTTTTTCCTAAAAAAAAAAAAAAAAAATTTTATCAAAAGAAAAGGCTTCTTTTAAAATAGCAACAAAATTAAATGCCTGAGATTAAGCTTGACCTAAATGAGGAAAATTTTTTAAGCTTTAAAACACTGTTGATGGACAATAGCAATTGCAATGACATATTCTTATGTCTTATGAGAAGACTCATATCTTTAAGATGCCAATCCTCCCCAAATTAGTCATATATAATTATATTTCCATATTTAATATTATACAATTATATAAAGTTTATAAATGCAATCCAAATGAAAGAAAAAATACTGACAAGATTTTTTTAACCAGACAAGCTGATTCTGAAAGCTCATATGAAAAAATAGACAAACAAGAAGAGCCAGGAAAACTATGAAAAAGGAGAACAGTGAGTAGGAATATCCAGTATTCCTACTGAATATTTTAATATAATTCAAAGCCTTAATTATGAAAACAGTATGGCACTAGCTTGTGAACAGACAGGCATACCTAGAGAACAAAACAGGAGGTCCAAAGGAAAAACCTAATTCATATGAGAATTTAGTATAAAATAAAGGAGGCATTGCAAATGAGTGGGGGAAAGATGACTTTGCAATAAATGGTATTGGGAGCAACAAATAACCACCTGGAAAAAAAATTAGGTTGGATATATACCTCGTACTTCATGTTAGGCTAAAGTTTAAATAAACTAAATTTGGGATCTTACAAATAAATTTTTAATCCATAAAAGAAATAGAAGAAAACATGGGCAAACTCCTTTGTTACCTTGAAACAGAGAAGGCCTTTCTAATTATAAATCAATTTCCAGAAACCATAGAAGAAAATATAGAATTAGTTTATGAAAGTCATTAAACAAACAAACAGCAACAACAACAAACTCTGGGGAAAAGAATCTGGTTTCTACAATGCTTGGTGTCAGTCTATTTATCTCTTGTAAAAATAAAATACAGTGTGTGTGTGTGAAAAAATAAAATAAAATAAAACAAGGGTTTCAAAAAAAAAAAAAAAAAAAAGAATCTGGTTTCTAAAGTCACCACGTTATGTTCTTTAAAATGTCCATTTTCAACAAAAAATCATGAGATATGCAAGGAAGAAAGTATGACTTATACACAGAAGAAAAGTAGCCAATAGAAACAACCCCTGAAGAAGCCCAGACATTGGACTTACTAGAAAAGACTTTGAATCAGCTATTTCAAATATGTTCAAGAGCTGAAGGAAACCATTTCTAAAGAGCTAACAGAAAATATGAAAACAATATCTTACCAAATAGAGATTTCCAATAAGGGGATAGTGTGTGTGTGTGTATGACTCCAATAGAAATTCTGTAGTTAAAATTTACAGTAACTGAAACTAAAAAATCACTAGAGGGGCTCAACAGCAGGCTTGAACAGGCAGAAGGAAGAATCAGTGAACTTGAAGATATGTTGATTGAGATTATCTAGTGTGAGGGACAGAAAGAAAAAGGAATAAGGAAAAATGAACAGAGCCTCAGAGAGCTGTGGAAATCCTGAAAAGAGGGAAAAGAATATTTGAAGAAATAATTGATGAAAACTTCCTAAATTTGATGAAAAACATTAATCTGCACATCCAAGAAGCTCAATGAATTGCAAATAGGATAAATTAAAAGAGATTCACATCAAGATATATCATAATTAAACTGTTGAAAGACAAAGAATCTTGAAAACAGCAAAAGAGAAATGACTTATTACATACAAGGAACCTTCAGTAAGACTGATAATTGATTTCTCATCCAAAACAGTTGAAACCAGAAGGAGTGGAATGACATAGTCAAAGTGCTGGAATAAAAAGCCAGTCAATTGGGAATTCTATATCCAGCAAAACTAACCTATAAAAGAGAAAGACATTCCCAGATAAACAGCAACTAAGAATTCATCACTAGTCGACCCACCCTTACAAGAAATACTAAAAGGAGTCCTTCAGGCTGAAATGACAGGAGGGTGTACAGTAACTCAGATCCACATGAAGAAACAAAGAATACTTGTATAAGTAACTACATAGATAAATATAAAAGACAGTATCAATATATTTTTGTTTGTAACTCTTTCCCCTCCCATTTCATTTAAAAGACAGCATGGAACAATAATTATAAATCTGTGGTGATGGGCATACAACGTATAAAGATGTCATTCATATGACAATAACAGCACAAAAGTGGGTGAGGAAATGGATCTATATAGGAGCAAAGTTTTTATATACTATGAAAGTCAAGTTGGTATTAATTTAAACTAGACTGTTATAAATTAAGATATTAATTATAATCCCCAGGGTAACCACCTTTGAGAAAATAACTCAAAAAATATAGTAAAAGAAGTGACAAGGGAATTAAATGGTAGAAAACATATATTTAACAAAAAAGCAGTAACAGAAGAATAGATTAATAAAAAAGACATAAGGTACATTAAAAAAAAAAAAACAAATAGCAAAATGGTAGTTATAAACCTTACCCTAGGGCTTCCCTGGTGGCATAGTGGTTGAGAATCTGCCTGCCAATGCAGGGGACACGGGTTCGAGCCCTGGTCTGGAAAGATCCCACATGCCGCGGAGCAACTAGGCCCATGAGCCACAACTACTGAGCCTGCGCGTCTGGAGCCTGTGCTCCGCAACAAGAGAGGCCGCGACAGTGAGAGGCCCGCGCACAGTGATGAAGAGTGGCCCCCACTCGCCGCAACTGGAGAAAGCCCTTGCACAGAAACGAAGACCCAACACAGCCAAAAATAAATAAATAAATAAATAAATAAAATATTAAAAAAACAAACAAACAAAAAACCTTACCCTATCAATAATTAAATTAAATATCAACACATCAAACATTCTAGTCAAAAGGTAGAGGTGGTAGAACGGATAAAAAACCATTATCCAACTATATGCTGTCTATAAGAAGCACATTTTTATTCAAAGACACAAAAAGGTTGCAAGAAAAAGGATGAAAAAAGTAATAGAATGGAAAACAGTAACAAAAAAGAAATGGAGCGGCTATACTAATATCAGAAAAAATAGACTTTAAGACAAAAATTGTTACTAGATACAAATAAATGTATTTTACAATAATAGAAGGGCCAATCCATCAAGAAACATAACAATATGTGCATAAACATATGTGCACCTAACAGTAGACCTCTAAAATACATGAAGCAAAAAGCTGGCAGAAATGAAGAAAAATTCAAAATTCAACAATATTTGGAGACTTCATTTCCAACTTTCAATAATGGATAGAACAACTAGACAGAACATCAACAAGGAAACAGAAGACTTGAACAACACTATAAAACAAGTAGATCTAACAGATATCTGTAGAACAATCTACCCAACAACAGCTGAATACACATTCTTCTCAAGTGCACATGAAATATTCTCCAGGATAGATCATATGTTAGGCCATAAAAGTTTCAATAAATTTAGAAGTCTTGAAGTCATGCAAAGTATGCTCTCCAACCACAAGGGAATGAAATTAGAAATTGGTAATAGAAGAAAAATTGGGAACTTCACAAATATGTGGAAATGAACACAGTCCTAAATAACCAATGAGTCAAAGAAGAAATCTCAAGAGAAATTAGAAAATACTTTGAGATGACTGAAAATGAAAACACATGCCAAAATTTATAGAATTCAGTGAAAGCAGTTCTTAGAGGGAAACTTACAGCTGTAAACACCTATATTAAAAAAAGAAGAAAGCTCTTCAATTAAAAATATTACAAAAGAAGATTTTGTTTGTCAACTAAAAAGTATATATTAACATCAAGTTCAAAATGTACAAAAAGTTATCATGATATAAAAATTGCCCACCCATCCCTATTTTCCAAAACACGTTTTCCTTCCCCTTAGATGACTGACCACTGTTGCCAGTTTCTCAGGTAGTTTTTCAGAGAGCACATACGTAAAAACACGGTATGTGGAGTGTGTGTGTGGGGGGGAGGGGGTGTGTGTGTTTTAATTTTACTAGATCACCTTCCAAAAAGGCTCTAGCAATTGACATTCCTACCAGTAGATATATAAGAGTGCCAGTTCTCCTCATCCTTACCAAGATTGAACATTATCATTTTGGGGGTTTGTTTTGCCAATCTGATAGTATCTCCCTCTGTTGTTTTCATTTCCATTTCCTTGACTTCTGGAGAACATGAATATCATTTTTTAAATATATTTATTAGCCATCTGAGCTCCTCTTCTAGGAATTGCCTATTTACATCCATCTATTTCTATCAGAGTATTTTTCTTTTCTTAATCAATTTTTGGAGCTCTTGAGATGTTATGGATTTAACCCTTTATGTGTCCTATGTATTGAAAATAATTTCCATAGAGTGTTATCACTGACTTTGTTTATGATTTTTTAAACATACAAAATTTAATTTTGCATCGTCAAATGTAATCTATCCTTTTCTTTACAACATTCAGATTTCCTATCTTGTTAGAATTACACAGTGTTTAAATTTTCTGCTAATTTAAAAATTATATTTTCAATTAAAACTTTAATACAACTGGAATTTAATTTTTCTTAATATAGTGAGAAGGAGTCCTTTTTTGATTTCTTCCAGATGGGTAGCCAGTTGTACCAGCACCATTTATTAAATAAACCATCCTTTCCCCACCAAATTGAAACACCACCTTTGACATACATTAAGTTCCCATATATTTGGATTTGTTACTAGACTCTATTCTCTCCCACTGACCTATTGGTCTATCCCTAGGCTGTACTGTTTTGATTACAGTACTTTTGAATATATGGTAAGGCAAGTCTCCCCTCACTACTCTTCATCTTCATTATTTGGTTGGCACTATTCTGAAACATTTATTCTTTATAATTACTTTAAAATCACTTTCTCCTTCCCTCTTCAAAAATTGTTGGAGGTATCTTTGGAATTGCAATAAATTTATAAATTATTATTATTTTTAATTTTGGCTGCATTGGGTCTTAGTTGCGGCACGTGGGATAATCCGTTGCGGCGCGGAGGCTTCTCTCTAGTTGTGGCCTGTGGGTTTTCTCTCTCTAGTTGTGGTGCGTGGCCTTAGTTGCCCCGCGGCATGTGGGATCTTAGTTCCCCGACCAGGGATGGAACCTGCATCCCCTGCATTGGAAGGCAGATTCTTTACCACTGGACCACCAGGGAAGTCCCATTGACTTGTCAAATTCTTAAAGGGTTATTAAAAAATCTTCAACCATATGTAAATTTTAATCAAATTTTCTCAATATTATTAGAAATTTTTGCCTTATATATTTACCTGTTTTGTTTAGTACATAAATGTTTATGTTTACTATTCTGTAAATAATATTTTTCTTATCATTACTTAATGTTCCTCTTTGACCAATTTGTGTTTTTTTTAATTAATTTATTTATTTTTGTCTGCATTGGTTCTTCGTTGCTGCGTGCATGCTTTCTCTAGTTGCAGTGAGTGGGGGCTACTCTTCGTTGCAGTGCGTGAACTTCTCCTTGCGGTGGCTTCTCTTGTTGCAGAGCACGGGCTCTAGGCACACAGGCTTCAGTAGTTGTGGCACGCAGGCTTCAGTAGTTGTGGCTCGCAGGCTCTAGAGTACAGGCTTCAGTAGTTGTGGCTCGCAGGCTCTAGAGTACAGGCTCAGTAGTTGTGGCGCACGGGCTTAGATGCTCCGCGGTATGTGAAATCTTCCCGGACCAGGGCTCAAACCCATGTCCCCTGCATTGACAGGGGGATTCTTAACCACTGCGCCACCAGGGAAGTCCCCCAATTTAATGTTTTTGATCTTAAATTCCACTTTAACTCATATTAACGTTGCCACTTCTACTTTATTTTTCTCTCATCCCTTTATTTCCTACCCCTTTTACCGTTTTACTTTAAGCATACTCATGTATATTTTATTTTATAAATTTACTTTGGCTGTCTTTTATTCCTACCAATTTTATTTTATGCCTGCTCTTCATTTCACTTTTTGCTATTTATTTTCTCTTCTTTTTCTTTTTTCTCATTTTAATCAAATTAGCAGCTTGGAAGATCAATGAGTAGAAACAGCTCACACAACAGGAGAAAAATAGACCCAGAATCTCTACAATTCTTTCCTGCATATCAGTTGGGAATATGCCTGTCCTCCCAACTTTTGTGTGTATCCTTAAAATATCTGAGTTCATTGAAAGTTTCCCAAGATGGCCATGTTGGATTCTTTAAATGGCTCTCTTTTCTTTGCCCCTGGGAGTATCCATGCTTGTATGTAGAAGCTGTTTCACACATTCCTCCGCATGTTTTGTAATCCTTCCTAAAGTTAGGGCAGGGATGCACTTCTACTCTCTTCTGTAATCATAAATTTTGATACTTTGGACCCCAAAAGTGGGGAAGAAGAGGAGAGAGATAGGATAAGGAGCCAAGTTATAACTGCTCCCCAGAGAAGAGTGCAGGAAAGGGGTAAGTCATGGACACAGGGACCTGGAGTGTGAGCCTGACTTTGCCAAGCACTGCTTCCTTGGGGGCTATTATAAGTTCCCAAATGACATGTTCCTTTTGAGAGACAGTAAAGTAGAAAGGAAGAGCATTAGAGTTGGAATCAGCTCCATCTGGGTTCTAGCTCTGCCTCCTACTGGCCTGTATAACCTCAGGTGAGCCACATTACTTCTCCAGGTCTTGGTTTTTTCATCTAAGGTGGATTTTTATTATTTCCAAATACTCCCTGCCCCTCTCTCAGAGGACTATACATCTCCAGCCCATTGCCATCAGATTTGGCTATGTGACTTGCTTTGGTCATTGATGTGTGAGCTGAATTGACATGTATTAGTTCTAGGCAGAAGCTTTAAGAGCCAGTGTACTTCACAATGACCAGCTTATTTTCCTGTGGCCAGAATGGTGTTCCACAGTAGTCTGGGGCCCTGCAGAGCTACTTTAGAGCTGCTGTTGAGGTGGAGGGTTATGTGTGAAGACATTGATTAGGATTAGATTAAACTGTTTATTTTTTTAAATCACATAGTAACAATGGCTTAAATAAGACAGTTTATTCTTTCACATTTTTACTTCTCTTACAAAGTTCAGAAGTAGCTAGCCTAGAGCTGGTATGGTGATATCACAGGTTATCAGGGATGTAGTTTCCCTCCAGTTCTCTGCTCTGACATTCCTAGGATGTGGTCCTTGTCCTCATAACCCAAGATGGTTGCTAGAGCTCCAGCCATTGCATCTGTGTTTCAGGTAGTGGAATGCAGGTAGGGGAGGGGGAAGGAAATTCCTCTTTCATTTTAATAAGACTAGAGGTCATGTACAACATTTCCACTTATTTCTGACTGGCCAGGATGTAGTCACATGACTGTACATAGCTGAAAAGGGGACTTTGAAAAGAGTCTTTTTTTTTTTTTTCCAGGCAGCAGTATGCCCAGCTAAAAATAGGGTTTCTATTAACAAAGGAGGAAGAGGGGAAAGGATGATGATGTGGACAATTGGTAGGTTCTGCTGCAGAGGGAGCTGAGACCTTAGAGTTCTGAATTCTTTTCTGTTTTAACCAGAGCTTGCTTCTATCTGCTTAAAAAGTTGGTGTCACTGTAAGATTTAAACATAAGAATTCTATATTTTAAAGATGAAGAATCAAAACCACAGTGCCCAAGCAAGTGTCCCTAGCTTATAGAACAAGTGAACAGAAAAAATATAGAGCCACCAATATACCTCCAACTCCTTTGTGGGCCTGGGGCTGGAGCCAGGGAGGCAGGGTTCAGACTCACGGTTTCCATCTCCTGGAGAACATATTGTGAGAGCAGGACTTGTCCTCCGTGAGGTGAATCCAAACCTCTCAAGCCAGGAAGGAAAGGCTAAGCCAAAGCCTAGAAGATAAATGGTGGGATTGTGTATTAGTTAGGGTGGGCTAAGCTGCAGAACAAAGATGCCAAACATTCAGTCACTTAACCAAGAAAAGGCTTCTGCCCCTCACATAAAAGTCTGAGGTAAGGCCTTAGGTCAGTGGTGGCTCTTTGCCATGCTGTGGGGTCCTTTGGTTAGTGTGAGGTCAAAGCAACAAGCATTTAAAAAATATATATTGTACTATGGAAGATTTCAAACATCTACAAAAGAGGGAATGGTATTATGAAGCACTCTCAGAGAAATCTAGACTTTCTTTCGCCTTCCACCTCTCTTAATAGGTAACCATTCAAAAATTTTTTTGGTTATCATCCCAATTAAAAATACTCTCTGTTTGTTTGCACGTGTATGCATGCTCTCTCCCTCCTTTCTTGAATAAATGGCTGTATACTAAACATACTTTTCTTCACCTTTCCTTTTTTCTTGAGAGAGAGAGAGGAAGGGAAGCCGTTGTTCCAAATAGCTTGTCTGTTAGTAGCTTGTCAGAAGCATCCCATGTGAAACAGGCAACAGTACTGAATGTTCCTGACTCCTATATTCAAATCACACTTTACATACCATTAACTCATTCTGTTTGTGTGTGTTTCCAATTTAGAATCCCCCCCACTTTTATTTTTACTTTTTAACCTTTTTTTATTGAAGTATAGTTGGTCTACAATGTTGTGTTAGTTTCAGGTATACAGCAAAGTGATTCAGTTTTATATATACACACACACACATATATATATAATTTTTCAGATTCTTTTCCATTACAGATTATTATAAGATATCGAATATAGTTCCCTGTGCTATACAGTAGGTCCTTGTTGTTTATTTTATATATAGTAGTGTGTATCTGTCAATCCCAAACTAATTTATCCCTCCCTCCACACACCCCTTTCCCCTTTGGTAACCATATGTTTGTTTTCTGTCTGTGGGTCTATTTCTGTTTTGTAAATAAGTTCACTTGTATCACTCTTCTAGATTCCACATATTAGTGATATCATAAGATATGTCTTTCTCTGTCTGACTTACTTCACTTAGTATGATAATCTCTAGGTCCATCCATGTTGCTGCAAATGGCATTATTTCATTCTTTTTTATGGCTGAGTAATATTCCATTGTATACATATATGCCACACCTTCTTTATCCATTCATCTGTCAATGGACATTTAGGTTGCTTCCATGTCTTGGCTATTATAAATAGTGCTTCTGTGAATACTTGGGGTGCATGTATCTTTTCAAATTAGAATTTTCATCTTTTCTGGGTATATGTCCAGGAGTAGGATTGCTGGATCATATGGTAACTCTATTTTTAGTTTTTTAAGGAACCTCCATACTGTTCTCCATAGTGGCTGTATCAATTTACATTCCCACCAACAGTGTAGAAGGGTTCCTTTTTCTTCACACCTCTCCAGCATTTGTTATTTGTAGACTTTCTGACGATGGCCCTTCTGATCAGTGTGAGGCGATACCTCATTGTGGTTCTGATTTGCGTTTCTCTAATAATTGATGATGTTGAGCAGCTTTCCATGTGTTCTCCACCTTTTTTCACTTAACATCTTATCTGGGAGATCACCCCAAAGCAGTATATCGAAATAGTCCTCACCGTTTTAGCAGCTGCTTGGAACTCCATTGCATGGATGGGCCATAGTGTATTCAACCAGTGCCCAGCTGATGGGCATTTGGGTTGTTTCCAGCCTTTTACTACCACAAGTCATGCTGCAACATATAGCTTTGTGCATGTATCTTTTGTATTTTGCCGTTGTGCTTTTGGGACAGATTCCTAGAAGTGGGATTGCTAGGTCAAAGGTAAATGCATATGTAATTTTACTAGATACCTCCAAATTCCCTCCTATCGTAGGTATACCACTGTGCATTCCTGCCAGCAATATATGAGCACACCCAGAACAAACATTACTCTCCCAATGCTATGTTTTATAGATGAAAGAACAGAGATACGGGGGCATTAAATAACGTGCCCAGGTCATTGGACCCAGCCAAGAAATGTTTCCCCAGTGGATAAGATGTATAGCATTAGTCTGGGAAGACCTCACTCTCTACCCTTTGGGGAGAGGGCTTAGAGAGGTTAACCCCTCCATAACCAGCATCCTGGCCTCCTGTGACTGGCTCAGTCTCCAGTAGTTACATTCCAGTTCCGGAAAAGCTCTGTGTGTTTCCCACCTTTGGGGCTGTACCTCAGGGACCTCTCAGGATGGGGTGTCATCCTACCAGGGTGACCCCTGTTAGAAGCAGCTTTTCCTTCCTGTCCCATGTGAGTCATCACTGAGCCACCACCAGACTGGAGCTCATGCTTCTTTCTCTCCTAATTAGAGCATCTATTTTCATGCTCAAATGTGATAGATGCATGAAAAGGAGGAACGAATGTGCCTGGAGATCAGCCACTTCTCTGGAGACAGTCATTTAAGAGAGCACTTAAAAATTTTAATTTTTATAATAAAATGACTCAGCATCCCTCAGAATGCACTGAGAGAGAGCAGCTTCTGCCACCAAGGAGAAGGCAAAATGGAGGCAGAGAAAGCTTCACACGCAGAACCTAGTACATCCTTCACACAAGTAACCTTCACACAACCCTTTTTTTTCCTCAATATGATTTTTTTTATTGGAGTGTAGTTGATCTACAATGTTGTGTTAGTTTCAGGTGTACAGCGAAGTGAATCAATTATACATATACATATATTCATTCTTTTTTAGATTCCTTTCTCATATAGGTTATCACAGAATACTGAGTAGAGTTTCCTGCACTATACAGTAGGTCCTTGTTGGTTATCTGTCTTATATATAGTAGTGTGTGTGTTTAAACATGATTTTCATAGCCAACATGTAAGCTTGTGAAGCCTGCTCATTCAAGTCTGTGTCGCCAGTTCCTAGTCACACAACCCTTTTTTAAAAAATAAATTTATTTATTTTATTTGTTTATTTTGGGCTGCGTTGGGTTTCTGTTGCTGCGCATGGGCTTTCTCTAGTTGTGGCGAGCGGGGGCTGCTCTTCCTTGCGATGCGCGGGCTTCTCATTATGGTGGCTTCTGTTGTTGTGGAGCACAGGCTCTAGGTGCGTGGGCTTCAGTAGTCATGGCACGTGGGCTCAGTAGTTGTTGCTTGTGGGCTCTAGAGCGCAGGCTCAGTAGTTGTGGCGCATGGGCTTAGTTGCTCTGCGGCATGTGGGATCCTCCTGGACCAGGGATTGAACCCATGTCCCCTGCATTGGCAGATGGATTCTTAACGACTGTGCCACCAGGGAAGCTCTCACACAAGGCTTTGATGTGGGTATTATTACCTCTTTTTCACAGGGAATGCAACTGAGGCTCAGAGAGGCTAAATGAGTTCCCAGAACTCACACAGCTGGTAAATGGCAGAGGTTGTTCAGATCTAGCCACTCTGGCACTGTGTTTTTTCCAGTGCATTCACCTCCTCTCCAGTAGAAGATCCAGACTATACACAGGAAAAGTTGCAGAACTGCTGCATTCAGGGGTAACAGCCCCCTTTCTTTGGAAAACTTTCAGTAGCCTTCCTCTGGGTCCACCCACCTCCTGGTTCATCTACACTCTCTTCCAAGGAGATGGCATCTAGTGCCATGGCTATTATCCATTGGGTTGTGTTCAGCTGCAAGTAACAGAGATCTCAGCCCAATCTGGTTTAGATCATTGGGTGGATTTCTTGTCCCACAAAACTGTGATGCAGGTAGGCTTCAGAGACTAAATGTCAGAACTTGTACCTTTTTCCCCCCTCATGTCCTCTCTTCTACCTTCCATTGTGTCGATCTTACCATCATCCTGGCCCTCCCATCCCCTTACTGCTGCCTCTTGGTTGCAAAATGGCTGCCAACAACCTCCAGATTCTTCATGTTCAGGGAGAGAAAGGAGGTTTCTTCCAGAGTACTCTTGAAAGGACCAGAAAGCCTTAACATTTGTCTTTAGTTTCATTGCCTCAAATAGGGTCCAGTGGCCATTCCAGACTGGTTACATGGCCAGAGGGTGGGATGCATTGCTGCTTAGGCTTGAGCTTCATGTCCCACACCTAGTGCAGGGATGGAGTTATTCCCCCAGGCACATGGGAGACGTGGACACCAGAGCATAAATTAGGGTAGTTATCATGAAAAAGCATATGGATATTGGACAAGCAATCCCGATGTCTACCACAACTCCCAAATCCATACCTCTACCCTGACCTCTGAGTTCCAAACTACTAAATCTGGTTGCCTATGTAGTATCTCCACTTGAATGTCTAATATGCACCTCAAGGGTAACATGGCCAAAATGGATCTCCTCATTCACCTCCTGCCATCTATTTCTCCCTCAGTCTTCTCCATCTCAGTAAATGCATAAACTATTCACCTGGCTGTTTAAGCCCAAAATGCATTAATCTCTTACCACTCTCCCTTTCATGCAGCAAGCTCTAGCCACACTGGCATTCTTTTGGTTCCTAGAATTGTTCCCACCTCAGGAACTTTGCACATGCTCTGCCTGATATGCTCTCAACTTAGGACTTTACATCACAAGCTGTTTCTTGTCATTCAGGCCTTTATTCAATATCACCTTTCCTGGCTACCCCATCCAAATTAGGCACCCACCCTGTCTTCCCCCTGCCCCCATCACTGTCTGTCACATCACCCTGTTTTAGCTGCTTCTTAGAAACTTATCACTATGTGAAATAATCTTATTCATTCATTTTGTTTGCTTGTTTATTGTCTGTCCCTCCTCTAGAATGAAAGATCCATGCCAGCAAAGACCTTGCCTGTCTTGTTCACCTCTGTGTCCAGTGGATCTATGCAAATATCTATCTATGTGATACCTATGTGAATATCTACATGCACACTGCTCCCTGGGGTTGTACAACGTAGCAGCCCCAACTGTATCCCAGAACCTGGAATATGCCAGTACATGGTAAATGCTTAATAAGCATAGATATATAATTGGATAGATGAACAGGTGAATGAGTAGAGGGATGAGTGGAGAGATGGGTGGATGGATGGATAGATGGATGAATGGATGGATGGACGGACGGATGGGGTGGATGGGTATCCTTAATTATAATCCTGCGTGAGAGTAGAAAGACTATATGTCCAATAGGTTCTTGTTGGGCCAGGGATGTTCTCTGGAATCCAGAACCCCATTTATTGCCTTCCCTCTACCATTTCATTCTTCAGTTAGGTTGGGAAAAAAAAGAGTTCTAGCTTTGAAACCCCTAATGATTTCAGTTATCCATTTCTACAGTCCCATGTGATTCCCAATCCAATAGTGCATTTTGACCCAGACACCTCACCCCAACCCAGGCAGGCCACTTGCTGCTCATGCCTCTGCCTAAAAAATGTCAAAGAAATAACATCCTAGAACTAAAATAATAACTATTATTATAATAACTGACATCTGTATAGCACTTTACAGGTTGCAAGATATTATTTGCATGGATTATCTCAATTATTCATCACAATAAATCTGGTGCCATTATCATTATTATTATGTCACTGAGGTTCAGAGGAAACCTTAAAGATAATCTAGTCCAGAGATAGCAAACCCTTGACACACAAGCCAACACCCTCTCACCTGCACCCATGGCAGACATCACTAATCTATTAAGGCACTCCTTCCTATTTAGCCCAATCTCAGTCCTGGAATCCTTCTCAATATCGCAACCCAGGCAGCCACCTCCAGTCAATCAGACTGACACACATGACAGAAAGTTTTCCCAGTGGGCTGGTCCATGTCCTTCATTTTGCATGTGTGGAAACTGGGGACTAGAGATGCTACTCAGTGAGTTAGTGGCAAAGCCAGCTCTAGAACCCTGGACTCTTGGCCCGTATGTAGTCGGAGGTCTTCCCAATGGCCCCTGCACATGGTTCAAAGTGATCAAGATTCTGATTTAACTGAGCATTGGGCTTTTAAAAGCCCAATTACAGGAGACTGTAATTTGCAGCCAAGGTTAAAAATTACTCAAATGTTCTCCATCTGTAACAGTGCTGGTCATATTTTCCTGATGTTAAGAATTACCTGCAGCCACTTGTTAAATGTCTAATGAGCATATGTAAATATACAGGTCTCTCTCTGGGAGAATCTGATTCAGGTCTGGCCTGGGGCCTAGGTCTGGCCTAGGAATCTGCATTTTATAAGCATCCTGGGTGACTCTGATCATCTGGGAAGTTGGGCCATGCAGCTCTGAACAGGCTCAGCTGGGACTCTTTTTGGGGAACCCAAGAATGAGGCCAGTCAGCTCCTGAGTGTCAGGAGGCAAGGAGTGACCTGGGCTTTGGCGCTCTAAACAGTTGCAAAGACTTCTGTCCATTTACCAAGCTGTTGCCTTTCTTTTTAAGTCTCCAGTCTAGATTATTATGTAATCCATCTCAAGAATTTATAAGAATAATATTGCCCTCCTGCCTGGCTTATGTAGAAAAAGGGACAGCAAGGAGAAAGACAAAGTAGAACACAGAAGTAAGAATGAAATGAAAATTATTTATCTATTTTAGACAAGCAATTTTCTCTAATGTTCTGTTCTCTTGTTTGGTTGTCCTTCTGAGAGCTCAAGGACCTTTTAAGGTGGGGCAAATCCGGGGGTTGTTCTTGAGGCAGATGATTAGCCTTGGATGGCTGGGAATGTGGGGTAGACATCACTGGGATCAGGGCCCAGGAGGAGCCAAGTGTTCAGTGACAACATGTGGGCCAGGAGACCCCATTGCACACCACCTGGCCCTGAGGGGTGGGACAAGACAAAAGTGCTGAGATTTCCCCAAGTGTCAGACACTGAGCTGGGTTCCTTTCACCCACAGGAAAATCCTGCAAAGTACTGTTAATATCTCCATTTTACAGATGAGTAAACTGAGGTTCCGGGAGATGGCAGTGTTTTGGGCTTCACCTGGGAACTTCTCACTCTAGAAGGGAAAAAAACAGCATTTAACCCAATTCCCAGTACTACCAGGAAGAGCCAGGCACACTGGAATATCAGGGTGAGAATATGCTTGGGACTTTAAAAATGGAAACTAGAGTCATTTTTTTTTTTTTCAACCATACATATTAATGGAAAGACGTAGCCTGGAGGATTACAAATAGCAGAATCTCTACCTAAATTTATTTGTCCTTGAGCTAATGCTAAAGTGGGTGACAAATCCAGAGCATGAAAGAAATGGGTCTGGAATTAAGAACAAGGCACAAAAATGCACCAAAAGCCTTGAATATGTGCACACCTCTGACCCAGCAATTTCACCTCTAGGAACTTATCCTCCCAAAATAGCTGAGAAAGTGGGCCAAGAAGTATTTATAAGGCAACATTGTTTACATTTTTGACAAACTAGAAACAATGTAATTGTCTGACACTAGACTTAATAACAATGGTAGCACATTCACAGAGGCAAATACCATATAACCATGAAAAATAGTGATGCAGATGTAGATCTGTTAAGACGGAAAGAGGTTCATCGCGCATTTGCTGTGGGAGAAAAAAGCCTGTGTTGGAGTGGTATGTATGATTGTGGTATTAAAATAAATAAATAATATTCCAGTGATGATAAGTGATCTGATATCTATATCAGATGTAAACCAAAACTTCAGCAGTGGATGATTGGATTATTATGTCTATATCATGGGATTAGCGATCATTTTTTAAATATAAATTTATTTATTTTTGGCTGCCTTGGGTCTTTGCTGCTGCACGCAGGCTTTCTCTAATTGTGGCGAGCGGGGGCTACTCTTCGTTGCAGTGCACGGGCTTCTCATTGCGGTGGCTTCTCTTGTTGCAGAGCATGGGCTCTAGGCGCACAGGCTTCAGTAGTTGTGGCTCGCGGGCTCTAGAGCACAGGCTCAGCAGTTGTGGTGCAGGGGTTTAGTTGCTCCACAGCATGTCGGATCCTCCCGGACCAGGGCTTGAACCCATGTCCCCTGCATTGACAGGTGAATTCTTAACCACTGCACCACCAGTGAAGTCCCTAGCAATCATTTTTACTTGCTTCTTTTTTTCCCATTTATCCAAACAGGCTGAATATTTATACCTTGCTCTATTTGTTTCCAGTTTTATTGAGATATAATTGACATTCAGCACCATATAAGCTTAAGGGGTACAACGTAATGACTGGACTTGCATATATTGTGAAATGATTACCACAATAATCATTACCACAGTAATCACAATAAATTTGGTTAATATTCATCATCTCATATAGATTTTTTAAAAAGAAAAAGAAAAAAATGTTCTTTTTTTCCTTGTGATGAGAACTCTTAGGATTTACTTCCTTAACTTTCAAACATACCATATAGCAGTGTTAACTATAGTCATCATGCTATACATTACCTCCCCGGTACTTATCCTATAACTGGAAGTTTGTACCTTTTGACTACCTTCATCCAATCTCCCCATCCCTCACCTCTGGTAACCACAAATCTGATCTCTTTTCCCATGAGTTTGGGTTTTTGTTTGTTTGTTTTTTTAGATTCCAATTATAAATGAGATCATAGAGTATTTGTCTTTCTTTGTCTGACATTTCATTTAGGATAATGCCCTCAAAGTCCATCCACGTTGTCACAGATGGCAGGATTTCCTTCTTTTTTATGACTGAATAATATTCCATCGTGTATATACACACAACTTCTTTATCCATTTGTCCATCAGTGGACACTTAGGTTGTTTCCTGCCTCTTTCTTTCCTTCTTCCCTTCCTTCCCTTCTTTTCCTTCCTTCCCTTCTTTCTTTCTTACTATTTTTTTCCTTATTTTTTCTCTTCAGAGAACATGTGTCAGTTGCATACTTAAGTGGAAGTTAAGTCCACTTTCAAAGGAGGATACTCCCAAGTTCCTGCATAACTGACCCCTGTCCGTGGTTTCTCCAGAAACTTCAGAACTGAGCCACGTGGAGGGGGCTTATTAATGCCACCAGTGAGGGGGAAGTAGGGGACAGACCTGGGCGTGGGCAGGGGGTAGGGGACATCAGTATCAGGGGCCCTGGCCAGATCATGAGCAGGGGGGTGTGGAGGGCTCATAAACAACCATGAACCCACCTCACAGATACACCCAGCTTGCAAGCCACATGGGCAGGTTACATCATGCCCTTCAAGCTGGTCCCTGGCTGCTTTGTGGCATGTGGAGCTGGGCACTTGCCACACCCTCTGTCCCCCACCACATATCTAGGTGGGTCAGCTGAGTTACGTGGAGGCTGAGAAGCCTCTTGGGAAGAAACACATGAACCTTGGACCGCATACACAGCTGGAGCCATTCATACTGAGAATGACTGGCCACCCTGGAGATGATGAGCTGGGTGGAATGCGTGGGTCCCTGAAAAGAATTCGTGAAGAGGGGAGGGGCCTCCCACAGAGGGAGCCCCCCTTAGAAACGGGCCTCGGTGGTGTCGGCGAGGACCCTCCTGTCTATGATGCGGCAGCTGCTCTAGGCTGAGGTGGGTCTGTGCTCAGGGCAGAAAGCATGTGCGCATGCGTGACACTCGGGACCCAGGAGAAGAGCAAACTACTGCTGTTCCTTGGAGACTGCCAACATTTCCTGCTGAACAAGCAGAGACCTCCAGACCTTGGGGCCTCTCGGGGAAGCCCACGTGAAGATTGTGACCGGCAGAGGTGGCTGTCTCAGAGTCGTCAAGGAAGCAGTGGTGGCCCAGCGGAAGGGGCAGAGGACAGGCAGGGTGGCCTGGGATGAACCACCCCAGAAGTGGCCGTCTGTCCGTGGTAGCTGGTTGCAGCAGTATTCATTTCCTATTGCTACTGTGGCAAACTACCACAAACTTGGTAGCTTAAAACAAATTTATTCTCTTAGAATTCTGGAGATCAGAAGTCCTAAAGCCAAGGTGTTGGCAGGACTGCATTCCTTCTGGAGGCTCTGGGGGAGAATCCATTTACTTGCCTTTTGCGACGTCTAGAGGTTGCCTGCATGCCTTGGGTCACGGCCTTTTCCTCAAATCACTTCGACCTCTGCCTTCTGTCCTCTGCTTCTGTCATTGCATCATCTTCTGGGACTCTGACCCTTCTGCTTCCCTCTTACAAGGACCCCTGTGATTGCATTGGGCTCACTCAGGTAATCCAAGATAATCTCCTCATTTTAGGATCCTTAATTTAATCACATCTGCAAATCCTCTTTTGCCATGAAAAGTAATGTATTCTCAGGTTCTTGAGATTAGGATGTGGACATCTTTCGGGGGCCATTATTAAACCTAGCACATAACCCAGGAGGGCAGGCCGGACGTCTTCTTGGGGGCTCTCAAAAAGATGTGAGGGATTAGCACTGCTGAGAGTAGAGTTTGGGGTTTGGAGTTAGCAGGCTTTGGGCATTCATACTAGGTGGTCGTTCAGCCTCACAGGGTAGTGAAGCTTGGGGACACTTATGGGTCAATACAAATGGGCAAACTGAGGCCCAAGGGGAGCTAAGGATCTGTCAAAAGTTGCTGGGCTAGTTCTCCAGCTTCCCTCCATGCTGTCTGTTTCACTCAACTGACATTAGAGAAAGGGGTGCTGTCGTTTGTGGTTGCTCTTGTTTAAAGCAGAGAACAAAATCTACCAGATTTGGTGGGGGTGAGAGTGCTTTGCAAGGGCCTGGAGCCCTCGAGCGTGAGCAGCCTGCAGAGACTTGCTGGGCGTCTGTGCTCTTTGAAAGGCTCTCCCCTCACTGCGGCTTTCCATCCAGGGAGGGTAGAGAGGGGCCAGTGCCACCTCAGGGAGTGATGGCAAAGGGCTGGTTCCCCTGAGGCTACCTGGCCGCTGTGGTTATCTCTGGCTCCTTCCACAAGGAGGAAGCTCTCCTCCGGCCCCAGATTTAGAATGTGGGGTGGGTTCTGGGGATGAAGGGAAAGCATTCGGTACCCAGCCAGCAAGAAGGCATTTCTCTCTCTGTCTCTGACCCTCTGGAGAACCCACAGGTATGTGTGCCTGGGTGG
Source organism: Balaenoptera physalus (assembly GCF_965194825.1). Taxonomy (NCBI): domain Eukaryota; kingdom Metazoa; phylum Chordata; class Mammalia; order Artiodactyla; family Balaenopteridae; genus Balaenoptera; species Balaenoptera physalus. Next base: position 47,254,842 of record NC_138901.1, read on the forward strand.
TGAGGGGAAGGGGGAGGCGAGGCTACATGCTTTAATTTTTTTTTTCTTTCTATTTTATTTTATTTTATTTTATTATTTTATTTTTAGGCTGTGCCAGGTCTTAGTTGCAGCATGAGGGATCTTTAGTTGCGGCACGTGGGAATCTTTAGTTGTAGCATGCAGGATCTAGTTCCCTGCCAGGAGTCTTAACCACTGGACCACTAGGGAAGTCCCTTTCTTTCTATTCTTGAGTCGGCCAGCTCTCAGTGAATTTGTTAGAAAGAACCACTGATAACAGAACATCGGGATTTTAGTCCCGCCCCTGCTTCTCTCCCAGCATATGACTCTAGATATGTCATGTGACCTCTCTAGGCCTCGGTTTACCCATCTGTAGCATCAAGGGTCAAACTGGATGATCTCCAAGGTGCCTTCAGATTGATCCAGCTTATGCTCGAATGCTTATGACAGCTCCCATCCCCACCAGTCACCCCACTGCTTCCTTGTACTCCTGGGCTCTCAAGCCCAGCTGGTCGCTAGAATCAAATCCCTACCACCACCATCACACTCCTTTTGTTCTCCACTGTGCCCAAGCAGCTAGCCTGGGGCCCGGCCCGCAGCAAACCAGGCTCCCTGAACAAGTAGGGAATGAATGAAAGGAAGAGGCCCCAGGCAAAGGGTCACACTCCCTGCGCCCAGGGATGGGCAGTCCCTGGTTCTTGCTCTCTTCTGCAGAGAACTGCAGAATCCCAGGAAACCGGTTGTTAAGGAGCCAAAGGCCGGCTACCAAGTTAGATAATGAGCGCTTGGGTTTTTCTACCACTGTTTACCTTGTGTTAAGTACATGAAAGTGATGTCATTTCTGCACCCGTCCAGCTGGCGCAGCCGACGGGGGCTCATCAGGGGCGCCTCGCCTCCCCATTCCGGCCACCCCAACCCTCATCATTATGGGGTGGGCCAGGGGGGTGGGCATCGGGGCCAGTCAACCGCCCCATGTCATTGCTCTCTCGCAGTCCCCCATCTCTCTCCCTCCCCCTCCCAAGTTCATCCACTCTCATCTCTCACCAGGAAGGCTGTGCTGGTGTCTCACTGGCCCACCTGCTGCCAGCCTGTCTCATCCAACCCCTTCAACCCCCAAGGCCAGAGGGAGCTCACTAAACAGCATCCTGCCTGGAAGCCTTGGCTGCCTTCAGTTTTGCGTTCAGAGGAACGTTTAGCCTCACCCCCGGCCCTAGAGAGCTGCCCACCCATCCAGCCTCCCGCTACTTCCCCACCACACCCCGGACTCCAGCCTCAGACCTTCAACCAGCCAGAGGTTCTTCCACATTCTGGAAGGTTTACCTTCTTTTCTTCCCCAAGAGCTTCACCTCTGGGGACCCCTCTTCCCTTCACCCTAGTTCCTCCTCAGGCTCAGAGTACATCTCAGAACCAACCCTCTCCGCTCCACCCCCAGCCCTCTTCCCTCCTATGTGTCCTCGCTGCGTCCTGCTTGGAAGAAAAGAGTCAGCGACATTCAGAGACTGTCAGAGGCTGCGAAGTTTGCAAGACACAGACAAGGCCCTGAGGCTTGCTGATCACCTTAGGGAGGAGATGTGTGTGGGGTGAAAGAAGGGTGAGAACTTTGGTTGGGGAGGTAGATGAGGCATTCCGGGCCAGGAAGGGCCCCTCTTGCCTCTGGCGTCAAGGCAGTGAGAATCCACCTCCTGTTGACCCTGATACCCTTTAGCTGGCCCCTCCCTCCAACCCTCCCTCCCATCCTGCCTGGCTTTGGGACAAGGGCCTGAGCCCTTCAACAAAGCCCTCACAGCTGCTTCAAGCATCCTCGGGGTGCAGTGCGCATTGGGTCAGTGAGGATGGCCAGCAGGCGGTCACAACAGCCCCAGAGAGTGGCCAGATCTGGGCCTCAGGAAGGAACCAAGGATGGGGGAGGCCCCGTGGGATACAAAGGACGGCATGACGGCTCCTCGCACGTTCTCTGAGGGTGAGAGCAGATTTGCTGTATCCACGGCGGCCCTTGGCTGGTTTCCTCTGAAGCAGCCCCAGTAGGCTCAGTTGGAAGGGTCTCCTGTTCCGGAAATTGGTTCCCACCAGAGGACGTGATCAGAGATGCAAGCTCAGCCGAGGACAAAGTAAATAAACCATGTGGATGGTGCGCCATAAAGAGATGGCGAGGGCTTCCCTGGTGGCGCAGTGGTTGAGAGTCTGCCTGCCAATGCAGGGGACACGGGTTCGAGCCCTGGTCTGGGAAGATCCCACATGCCGCGGAGCAACTAGGCCCGTGAGCCACAACTACTGAGTCTGCGCTCTAGAGCCCACGAGCCACAACTACTGAGCTCGTGTGCCATAACTACTGAAGCCCGTGCGCCTAGAGTCCGAGCTCCGTAACAAGAGAAGCCACCGCAATGAGAAGTCTGCGCACCACAACAAAGAGTAGCCCCCGCTCGCCACAACTAGAGAAAGCCCACTCACAGCAACAAAGACCCAATGCAGCCAAAAAATTAATTAATTAATAAAAAAATAATAAAATAGATGGCGACAAATAACAGCCAATGTGAGCTCGTCCACTCCTCAGAGCACTCGCTGACAGGGCACTGTAGCTTCCCTTTTGCACATTTTGTACACTTAGTACACATTTGTTCACACACTTAAAGCCAGGCAAGTCCCTTAACCACCCTGAACCTCAGTTTCAACTTCTGTTAAATGGGCTTATTGATACCTATGTTACAAGGCTTTGTGAGACTGAACGAGGGAATATAGGTGACAGGGCTCAGCTCATAGTAGGGTATCAAATCTTAGCTTCCTAGGAATAAGGAGCCATCCTGGCCACGGGGCAAGATGGTAGCTAAGGGCGGGCAGGGGTCTTTGACGGATGAAGCAAGTTGGGACTCCAATATGGGAAGATTAGGATGAGTTCTCTGAGGCCAGACTTCAGGATGCCTGGCCTCTGGGCACTCCCTTCCTCTGGCCTCTTCCCACCGTGCCCACCCTTCCAGGCGCCCAGCCACCCGGTGTCCACCGCCTCCTGTCACTTGGCTCATGGGTCATGCAGACCCTTGGGCTCATTTCCTGGCCCATCCCAGCCTGGACCATTCTGGAGTGGAAGCGCTAGTCCAGTTGACTCCTTGTCTGGAAACCCCCGAGGCAGGGGGCGGGGGTGACGAGGCCTGGTTTCATCCTGGTTCTAGAATCGCTGTTCCCATTCCCCTGACTTGCCAGCCATGGCCACTTCCTCCCCCCAGGCTAGGCCAGCAGTTGCGCTGCCTATAAATAGAAGAGTGAGATTCCTCATGGCCCAGTGAATGGGCCGACATCCTGCCTCTGCCTGACTGAGCCCTGAGTCACAGGCCCCCACTGGAGGCCCGCCCGGGGCGGACCAGGCCCGCTCCGCTGACACGGCCTCAGAGGAAGCGCTGGGCAGCGGAGAGTCCTTGGGGAGGCTGAGAGAGGCTTAGAGAAACGCGGCTGGCATTTCCTCCCTGTGAGGCCGCCCGGGGCTCGGCACACTGGCTGGCTCACCGGGGAGCGTGCTGAGGGACCCGCGTGTGCGTGTGCACGGCGTGTGCCAGGGAGGGGTACCGGCTTTGGGAAGCCCAGCGGCCTCTGCATCCTCGTCCGCGAGGGTCACGGGCAGGGGATTCCCTGAGAGCCTCGTCTGTGCTCACAGCGCTCTTGCCCTGGCTTTGCTTGTTTCAAAGCCAGAACGAAACCCACACAGAGAGAGGCACATCCAACAATCGATGGGAAGGCTGGAAAACAGGCCTGGGCAGGGGTAAGAACCTCGACAGCTCCAGAAGGCCAAGTGGCCAGAAGGGCAGGCGCAGACTGGGAGTAGGAATGTGGGGCAGGAGGCGGCGGGGGGGCTCCGGCCCTCTTTGTCACTCTGCCTAAGAGTCAGAGAGAAGGAGGCTCTGACCGGCTGTCCTGGGGTCCCGTGTCCACCCTGTGGCTAGGGCAGGGTGGAGGGCCCCGGGTCACAATCTGATTCCTGGAATGTGGTTTTGCTTTCTTGTCTATTTCTCTCTCCTCCACTAGATCCACTAGGTTACACGCTCAGTGAGGACACGGCAGGGCAGTGTTTGCTCACCACTCTGCACCCGCCACATATTTGTCACATGAACGCTTGTCTACCCACTCACACTCATCCACATACTCTCCTCCGCAGACTCACGTGCACATGCATTCACACACACACACACACACACTTGCTCCCCTCCATGGGCCTCTTCAGTAATTTGGGAAGCTTGAGCAGCCCCTCATCCACTGTCACCTCCAAATCTCTCTTTCGGGACTTCCCTGGCGGTCCAGTGGTTAGGACTGCGTGCTCCCAGTGCAGGGGGCGTGTGTTCGATCCCTGGTCGGGGAACTAAGATCCCGCATGCCACGCAGCGCGGCCAAAAAACACAAGAAAAAAACAAAAAAAACCACCCACAAGTCTCTCTTTCACCCGGCTGCCCCCCAGGCAAAAAATCCCAGCTGGGGAATTGCAACCTCTGCAGTTTGGACCCATGAGTTCTTCCTAGGAAGAGTGAGACATTCTCCTGATTCATACATAGGCATCCAGCGATTTCTTCTTCCAGAGGGACCAGGGTGGAAAAATGTCCTTCTGCCCCCATTTGAAAATCCTTGCTGGTTCCCTGTTGTCCACAAGTTGATGTGCTATCTCCATTGCATGGTTTTCCAGGGGCCACAGGGAACTCCTGCCCTTCTCCAAACACTCCATGCTCCTTCATCCCTCTGTGCCGTGCACGGGCTGATCCTGCCACCTAGAATGTTCTCAGCTCCCCCCCTTCCCAGCCCCCGTCACTTGCTCAATTTGCAAACTCCTAGTTGTATTTCAAGACCCACCCAAATATCATCTCTCTGTAAGACTACAAATCACATTAAGTTTCTGCCCCTCCCTTCCTCAGTTTGTCCTGAATTCTCCAGAAACACAGAACTATGGGCTTGGCGAGGTCCTTAGAGACCCATAGTAGTTTGCAAACCAGGAGTGGTTGGAAATGTGTGGGGCGTTTTCTGGTTGCCACAGCAACAGGGACTGCTGTGGGCATTTAATGGCCGGGGCCGGGAATGCAAACTAGGAAGAATTGTCCATCCCGAAGGTCAATAGCAGCCCACTGAGAAACACGGAGCAGCCTCTTTTTTGATGGGGAACCGAAGGCCAAGAGAGGAAAGGCGTCTTGTCGAGGTCATGCAGTAAATTGGGCACTAAGGTGGTCGGCACCAACTTCCTTGGGGGACCACTCCTGGGTGGTGGGCCTGAGAGTGGCCCTCTAACCCTCCAGGTCCTCAGGTCCTGGCCCGGCCACACTACTGGCACCAGGGATGTCATAGGATGTACGTCGGGGAATGACCCCCACCTCCCACCAGCTGCTGCACCTTCTCCTGCCTGTGCTGGTGGACAGATGGCCTGACATGGCTGAGGATGTGCCTGGAATATGAAACTAGTATCCCCCGGGGAGGACAGAGCTGGGCTTGCGGGCTGGGGCCAGGGTTCTACAAGTAGAGTGTCTGACTCCGTGAGCTTATCTGAACACCAAGAAACCTACCCTTTAGGTCTGAGCCTGGGCACGAGTGACTGCAACATTCCAGGGGTCAGCCTGGCCATGGGAGGTGGTCAGGGAGAGGCAGGACCTGGTGTCCCCTTTGTTAGCCCCCAGCCCTGCTCCGAGAAGGCATGGCCATCCTTCCCCGATCCCCCACCCTCAGCCCGGCCACCCCTGACCCCTCCCATAGGCTGGAGGGACTTTTTAAAAACTGAAAATTATACACAAAACCAGAGACAATAAATCATTCCGCTGTGAAAGTCATCAACCCATGGCCCATCTTACCTCATCCAGACCCGCCTCCCCATCCACATCCCTCTTCCTGCATCACTTTGAAGCAGATCCCAGGCATGATATCAACTCATCCATAAACACATCAGTGTGTATCTCTAAAAGGACCCTTCCTTACAAATAAACAGACTAAACCATAATCATAACACCATGATCACACCCCCAAAATTAATAATAATTCCTAATATTATCAGAGTCAGTGTTCACATTTCCAGTTTTGACATAATTATCTTTTTACAGATTGCTTAAATTTTGATCTAGATAAGGTTTCTACATTACAATTGGTCACTATGTCTTTTGAGTCTCTTTGGGCCTAGTGTTTTGTTGTATTTATTGGAAGGAACTAGTTGTCCATCTTGTTGCATTTCACTCCATCTGGACATCGCTGATTGCTGCTCTTTGGTGCAGTCGGATGTGTTCCTCTGTCCTTTGTCCTGTAAATTGTTAGAAGCAGAGGTTTGATCAGATTCAAGTTTGGTTTCTTTGTTTTTAATTTAATTTATTTATTTAACTTATTTATTTTTGGCTGCATTGGGTCTTCGTTGCTGCGCACGGGCTTTCTCTAGTTGCGGCGAGCAGGGGCTACTCTTCGTTGCGGTGCGCTGGCTTCTCATTGCAGTGGCTTCTCTTGTTGCAGAGCGCACGGGCTTAGTTGCCAAGTTTGGTTTCTTTATTCTTTATTTTATTTATTTATTTATTTGTTTGTTTGTTTATTTTAATTTTTTAAATTTTTATTTTATTTATTTATTTATTTTTTCTGGCAAGAATACCTCATTAGGAGGTGTTGAGATCTTCTATCAGGAGATCCATGGTGTCAGATTCTCTTTGTGATGTTAGCTGCCATTCAAACAATTAAGTTGTTAGGGACTGCAAAATGATATTATATTTTATTCCTTCTGCTTTTATTAGCTGGAATCTGTCTATGGAAGAAACTCTTCTATTATTAGTTACATAGTGATTCTGTTTGAAAGGGACTTCTAAAGTTTATCCACTCCCTCAGACTCTGGGGTAGGTGGTTCAGAGAGGGCAAGTCCCTCCTGAAAGGACACACAGCAAATTGGGAGCAGGACTAGAATTCAAACCCAGCTCTGCTGCATCATGTGTGGCACTGGTCTGGAGGCAGGGTGGTGGAGCAGAGAAGGTTTGGGTCTGGGAATCAGTGACCTGGACTTGAATCCAGGACCTGCCATTTATAAGCAGTGGGACCTTGGGCAGATCATTCAGCCCTGATGCTCTCATCAGGATAATCCCTCCTCCCTCATGCAGCCCAAGGCTCACCAACTTTTCAGCCCCTTTGTAAGAAGGAGCAGGCCAGCCTGACATCACCACGTGGGGCACATTCACAAGCCATCACTCAGGTCCATGGCCTATCGCTTTAATTTTTCATGGCTACTTCAAGACCTGCCTAAGTACCCCGCCTTTCCTCCCAAGGGAAGGTGCCCCACGAGAGTGTTTCTCAGATCACTCAGGCCTCTAGCAGCAAAGCCGTGAGCTCAGGACTAACCACATAATTGTGGGACCTTTTGTTCAAAAATTATTTAGAATTTCAAAACAACAACAGGAAAGCATCAAACCAAGCACAGGGCCCTTCTGAACACAGGCCCTGAAACTGGCAGAGAGGAAGCTTTGTCCCAGCGGCCGGAAGGTACATCTCATCCAATTCAATAAAATGTGACCAAACACAAACCCCAATCCAACTAGCTGCAGTTAAAAGGAGGTGTTTACAGTAAATGGTGTTTAACGATTATAGTCATGTAAATGCTATTCCATGGCTTTTAATCTTTTGAGTCAACCTGTGGACAAAGCAGTAAAGGCTTGATTGTGGAGCAGAAGAGGATGTGAATGTCAATAACAGGAACAATGTAAAAAACTTAGAGTTTACCGAGGTGGGGTGTGAACTGGCAGAGGAGAGGGTAGGGAAGTTGTCGACTTTTCTTTGAAGATAGCTAATCGGGTTAGTTCCAACTTAGCTTAAAACCAAAATACACTCTTTAGAGTGGTTTTATTATCTGGTCTGCAGAAGAATACCAGAAAATTATCCAAATGCCTAAAATAACCTAAATGTACCAAAATTGTCAACATACATCCCCAGTAGAAGCTCCCTGAAGGCCGGCAGAACATTGTTCATTTTACATCTGTCCCTGGTTCCCTCGACATGCGGGACCTTAGTTCCCCGACCAGGGATCGAACCCGTGGCCCCTGCAGTGGAAACACAAAATCCTAACAATTGGGCCACCAGGGAAGTCCCTCCGTCATCTTACATAGGTACAATAAAAAGAAAAAAATGTTTTCTTCCAAAAAAGGGGAAAAAATGCATATGGATTGGAATGGAAAAAAGTTAAACCATCCTATTCAGAGACAATCTGATAGCTTTTTGTAAAAACAACAACAACAAAAACCCTAAGGAATTAATAACAATAAAAAAAGGTTCTCAAACTAATAAGTGAGGTTCACAAGACCTGAGGTTACCAGAACAATATACAAACAATTATATTTCTATGTACTAGAAGCAAACAACTGGAAAAGAAAAAACAATTAAATTCCTTTTACAATTGTAAAAAAAAAAAAAGTTTTCTTCCTTGTGACTCTTAGGATCTACTCTTTTTTTTTTTAAATTAATAGCTACTTTATTTATTCATTTATTTATTTATTCTTAGCTGTGTTGGGTCTTCGTTTCGTGCGAGGGCTTTCTCTAGTTGCGGCAAGCGGGGGCCTCTCACCATCGCGGCCCCTCCCGCTGCGGGGCACAGGCTCTAGACACGCAGGCTCAGCAGTTGTGGCTCACGGGCCCAGTTGCTCCGTGGCATGTGGGATCTTCCCAGACCAGGGCTCGAACCCACGTCCCCTGCATTAGCAGGCAGACTCTCAACCACTGCGCCACCAGGGAAGCCCTACTCTTTTATTATTATTATTATTTTAAATTATTTTTTTAAAATTAATTAATTAATTTATTATTTTTTTGGCTGTGTTGGGTCTTCGTTTCTATGCGAGGGCTTTCTCTAGTTGCGGCGAGCGGGGGCCACTCTTCATCGCGGTGCGCGGGCCTCTCACTGTCGCGGCCTCTCTTGCTGCGGAGCACAGGCTCCAGACGCGCAGGCTCAGTAGTTGTGGCTCACGGGCCCAGTTGCTCCATGGCATGTGGGATCCTCCCAGGCCAGGGCTTGAACCCGTCTCCCCTGCATTGGCAGGCAGATTGCCAACCACTGCGCCACCAGGGAAGCCCCTATTATTATTTTTTAAATTGAAGTGCAGTTGATTTACAATATTGCGTTAAGGATCTGCTCTCTTAACTTTCAAATATACCATATAGCAGTGTTAGCTATAGCCATCATGTTGTATATTACACCCCTAGTTCTTATTTGTCTTATAATTGGAAGTTTGTACTTTTAACTGACTTCATCCAATTCCTCCTCCTCTCAGCTCCCATGCACCCCCTACCCCCACCTCTGGTAACAAATCTCATCTTTTTTTTCTATGAGTTTGGCTTTTTATTTTTATTTTGTTTTAGATTGCACATATAAGTGATATCATATAGTATTTGTCTTTCTGCCTGACCTATTTCACCTAGCATATTGCCCTCAAGGTCTAGTCATGTTGTCACAAATGGCAGGATTTCCCTTTTTATGGCTGAATAATATTCCATTGCATGCATGTATATGTTTGTGTGTGTGTGTGTGTGTATACCACAACATCTTTATTCATTTGTCTGTCAATGAACACTTAGGTTGTTTGCGTGTCTTGGCTGTTGTAAATAATGCTGCTCTGAACACGGGTGTAAAGATATCTCTTTGACATAGTGTTTTCATTTCCTTCAGATATATTCCCAGAAGTGGAATTGCTGGATCATATGGTAGTTCTGTCTTTAATTTTGTTTGAGGAATCACCATACTGTTTTCCATAATGGCTGCACCAATTTACATTCTCACCAACAGTACACAGGGGTTCCCCTTTCTCCACATCCTTGCCAGCATTTGTTCTCTCTTGTCTTTGGATGATAGTCATTTTAACAGGTGTGAGGTGACATTGTGGTTTTGATTTTCATTTCCCTAATGATTAGTGATTTTGAACATCTTTTCGTGTACCTGTTGGCCACTCATGTATCTTCTTTGAAAAATGTTTATTCAGGTCCTTTGCCTGTTTTTTAATTGTATTATCATCATCACCATCATCATTATTATTATTACTATTTTGCTATTGAGTTGTAGGAGCTCTTTATATATTTTGGATATTAACCCCTTATCAGATATATGGTTTGCAAATATTTTTTCCCATTTCATAGGTTTCATTTTATTGATCATTTCTTTTGCTGTGAGAAGCTTTTTAGATTGATGTAGTCCCAGTTGTTTATTTTTTATTTTGTTGCTTGTGCTTTAGGTGTCATATCCAAAAACGTAACTGCCGAGACCCATGTCAAGGAGCTTTTTTTTTTATGTTTTCTTCTAAGAGTTTTATGGTTTGCAGTCTTACCTTTAAGTGTTCAATTCACTTTGAGTTAATTTTTGTGACTGGTTTAAGATAGTGGTCCATAACGTACACTTCGAATAAAGATATTTTAAACTGTATACATGAATGAATAAAGGGATGAATGAGGCCCTAGAAAAGACACTGTGAAAACAAGAGATCGGTTTGCAAGACAGACTCCTGGCAGACACCCCAGTGGGTTCAGATGTCAGCCAAGGACAAGCAGAGAGGGCAAAACGTGAACCTGGGCCTGGGGGCCAGGTGGCAATGGACCAACTTCATTCGTTCACTTAGTGGATGTCTATTAATCACCTACCCTGCACAGACACCAGGCACCTGGCTATATCAGCAGCAAACATGAATCCCCCGCCCTGGGGAGCTGATATCTAGGGTAGGATAACGTATGGAGAGCAGCAGTGGCCCCTGGGGGAACGTGGCCTATGCATCCCCAAGACTGCATCCTCCTGGGAGTGTGTTTGTAATAATATTATTAATTGCAGTAACAGCAGCGATCATTTATAAAGAACCTATGGTATTAGTCAAGACCATTTCAGTTTTAAGTAATAGAAACACAACTTGAACTGGCTTAAGCAACCAAAAAGGAAAATTTTTGTGCATGTATTAATTTCTAAAAATACCAGGGGTTACCTAGCTGCTGGCATGGTGGATCCCAGAACTCCAAGGGCGACACCAGGTGTCTGTGTCCTGCTCCATCTCTCGGCTTTGCTTTCTTCCGCCGTCACTGCACTAACTTCATTCTCAAATGTCCAAATAGTAAAAACAGCCTCTGGTAGCTCCAGGCTAAGGATCTCAGCAAAGAGCAAGCATCTCTTTCCTTACTCCAGAAATTTCAGGGCACTGTTGCAGGGACCGGTTTGACTTAGGTCTTATGCCCAGGCCTGAGCCAATATTTGTGGTCAATATTGAGATGTGCTGGTTGGCCTGGGTCTGGTGGCAGGTGTGGGAATGGGGTGGGATGGGGGACAGCCTCAATTTGCCCAGTAGGGACTGAGAATGGAGGAGGGGTGCTTCCCAAAAGAGAGCAGGGCTGTAGTTGGACAGGCAGCCTCAATGATGCCCTTCCCCAACTCTGCACCAGGCACAAACCAAGTGTCAGTTAGGCATCCCACCAGTCCCAGGTAGTGAGACCATTCTTATCCCCATTGTACAGATGGGGAAGCTAGCTCAGAGAGGCTGAGTACCTTGCCAGCCTCACACACCTGGCAAGTGGAGGATAAGGAGCGTGGATTCTTTTGTACCAGACAGAGGTTACTGGGGGAGGCCACAGCCTCTGACATAACAGCATGGAGTCAGAGAGGATTTGGTTGATTAGGCCTAGTGAATGGAGGGGGAGAGAGAAAGGAGAATAATCTGTGATGAATTTGGCACCATGCTTGCCCCCTATCCAGTCCCCAACCCCATGGCCATGACATGTCGTGCATCTATTCTCTTGTTCAACATTCACTGAGGTCGTGTAGTGAGGTCCCAGGAGCCAGGCTACAGAGTTCCCTAGAAAGCGCAGCCCTTGCCAAGGGATTAAGTGCTGATACTTTAGCTTGGAAGTGGAATTCCAGGGTGCCAAAAGTGAGGGAAAAGAGAAAGGAGGTCGGGAAGAATGGGAAGCAATGCAAGATGATGTATAACCACACTGCTGTACAACAAACCACAGGTGGAAAATGTGCCTCAAGTGGTCCAAGGGACAGAGGATGAAGGAATTTATCCTCATCTCGTCTCCGACTGTTACCGAACTCAGGTCTGGCTGCTCGCTGCTGAGAAATCAACACCCGAGAAGCAGTTGTTGGTAGAAAGGAAAGTTGCTTTTAATCAGAATGCCGGCAATCTGGGGAGAAGGGGGACTCAGTGTCCCCCCAAAACCACCTCCAAAGATTCTGCTCGGCCATAAAAGTTTTTAAGGGGAAACAGGGAAGTAATCTCAGTTAATCATTGAGATAGGGGGTCAGAGTCGTCGCCATCCCGCACCGTGTGCAGGCTTGTCGACTTCTTGTGATTCTTCTTTAGACGCTATCTTGTTCACACAGTTTGCTCGTGGGATTACTGCAGGGGAAGCTGGGGAAGAGATCTGGTCATCTGTTAATTACTTATCCTTCATTTCTACTTCTTTGATCTACAGAAAGAACCAGAAAGTTAGGCAAGGTTTTGTGTGATCAAAAGATCTGAAAGGTGTGCTAGGTTACTGGCAAGACAAAAGGGCCTCCTGCAGAGAGCTCTTTCCTGCCAAAAGCTGCTTACACTACCGCTCAAAGTTCATCCCTCCCTCCCCGGGCATATGGCTTGCATTCTCCAGCCCCTTTGGCGGCCACTGGGGAGCCAGCCCCCTTACCCTGGGATGTGGGCTGGGAGGGGTCAACTTCACTTGTGAGACAGCCATGGCTGAGGCAGAGCAAGCAGCCAGGAGTCTGGCGGACAGAGAAGCTGTAGAGGCCACACAAGACCCACATCCCAGTAAAATGGGGATAACAGTACCTCCCCTAGGGTTGCTGAGAGGACTTGAGATAATGCATGTAAAGCACTTACTAGTGTCTGGCCCCCAGGAGGTGAGCTGGACTGATGGTTGATTTTGCCTAGGGGGGGTCCTTGAGGGGAGCTTCACTGAAGGGTGCGGTCCTGGCTGAGCTGTATTAGCCAGGACTCCTTCCGTGGCAAGCTGGCTCAAATGAAGCAAAGGATGTACTGGACCACAGAACTGTGGGACCCAGAGGTGCCTCTGGCTTCAGCACATTTGGACCCAGGGGTGACTCTGAGTCCCAAGGGAAATGACCCACATTGACCCACAACATGAGCTTCAGGGAAATGCTCTCCTTGACCTCCAGGGACCTGACCAGAGAGAAGACTGAATGAATCTCTAGAACAAAGGCAGGTCAGTGGTTGCTTGTGGTCAGAAGAACTGACCATAAAGGGGAATGAGGGTACTTGAAACGTTCTACAGCTCGACTGTGGTGGTAGTTACAAGGGTGTACACATTTGAAAAAACTTATGAATTAGACACTTAAAGTGGGTGGGTACCTCAAAGTTGATTTCTTAAGTGAGACCAAAGAAAAACATAACTTTATTAGGACCCTTTCTATGACAGAAATCCGACTCAGGATAGTTTTAGAAAAAAAGAAATGCATTCATTGGCTCATAAAATCAGGTTAGTCCAGAGGTGTGGTTAGCTTCAGGCATGGCTGGATCCAGGGGCTTACTGAGGTCTGGGGACAGCATACTTTCTCTACCACTTGGCTTCGTCCTCAAGTGGAGAGCAGGAGTTCCATCAACCTGGCAACTCCCATGAAAAGTGAATGCCTCTTTTCCCATAGTTGCTGCAAAAGTCCCAAGAGGGAGTCTCAGTGTCCAGCTTGGGACACATGCCTGCCTCTAAAGCCAGTGGACGGGGAGTGGCCCCATGTGAATCCCAGGAGGTGGGGAGAAGTCATCCCCTGAAGGAAAAAAAGAGGAAAGGGCTGTGGACCTTGGGCCGGGAAAGCCGACAGATGGTCATCACATCTCTCCGTACCCAGGGGGCGGTGTTATCACCCATTCCTACCTCCAGACATCTCTGCAGAGGCCAGGCCATCAGGGACAGGCCCCAAACTCATTCAAGACCCAAGTCTGCTCTTCTGCGATGTCACAGGCTCTGTGTTGGTTAGATACAATAGTCAAAACAGAAAGCGAGCACTAATCTCTTCCCCACCAGCCAAGGCAAACAGAAAGCCCTTCCGGCCTGTGCTGGGCTGTCTGTCTGCACCCCAAGGAGGCTGGCGGAGGAGGGAGGAGCTCTGGCCCAGAGGGAACTCCTTGGAGCTGATGGCATCCGGACTTGTAAGATGAACCCCAAGGAAGGGAAGGATGACTCCCTGGGCCTCAGGGGAGGCCAGACCAGAGAGGCACACAGGGCAAAGGGGCAAGGAGGACAGCTTCTCAGTCTAGAACCACCATCCTAACAGGGTCTGGCCAGGGCAGGAGGGCCAGAGAGAGGACTGAAGAAAAGGTCATCTTTGTAGAGATCACGGACAGAAGACAGTATCCAACGCCTGGAGACCTACACTCACTTCCTACTGCAACCAGCAAGAAACGAGCATGTTCTCCACGCCAGACACCTCCCCGAGTTCTCTGATGAAGTGTCCTCCTGGAAGGGGAGAGACAGGGAGCCACAACAGCCTACCTGTTCAGAATATGCCTAGAAAGTGGACATACTCCTACAGGGCACTATTATGTCCATTAAACAAACAAGGCAACAGGCTTGGAGGGGAGGGGGCTTTACCCAAGGCCCCGGCTAAGTGGCTGCCCCTGACCTGGCTCCTGGGCAAACGCCCACCAACTCCAGAAGCTCAAAGCTCTGCCCTCATCCTGGCTGCTCTAGGCTTTCAGTTGAGCTGAGGTTATTTCTGACCCAGGTAAGCAAGGTAGTTGAGGGCCGCCTCCCCGCCCGGCTCCCCAAAGAATATGGGCAAGAGAAGCCTGAGCCTAGGGCCCTCACCCCATCTCCCACCAAGCTGCCGGCTGAGTCTGCCTGCCCACCCGTCCTGTCTTCTGCGAAGCAGGTTAAATGGATGTCACTGCCAAGAGCGTGTACTCTGCCGCAAAGATCTGGTGGGGAGCAGGGCGAGAGCCCAGGCCCAGCAAGGGAAGGTGGTGTGGACAAAGCTCTGGCCCTCCCTGCCAAAGGAAGCCCGTGGGCCAGGCCCAGAGCCGCTGGGCCCTGGGAGAGGGGCGTTCTCAGCTCCCAGCTCCTGTCTCTGCTGTCATGTCCAGGCCCTCCAGCCCTGCGGACCGGCCCAGGAACAGTGACACTCCTAGAGCCAACAGTGTGCCTGCCCACTAGTTCCCTGCCCTGGCAGCCTGCCCAGGCCCTGGGAGTCCAGCTCTGCAGGAATGAGGGAGGCACCCCCAGCAGGGGTCCTGACCCTGAGGGCCGCCAGCTCGGAGCAGGGCCCTGACGAGCAAAGCCCCATGCGGGCTGTGCTGCTTCCTGGATGCCTCTGTCCAGGCAAGGAGCAGGGACCGCTAGGCCTGTGCCACCCACCAGCTGTGTGACCTGAGCCACACCTCTTGCATGTTCTGCAAATGGGGCTAAACCCTGCCCTGCCCAGAGCTGGGATCCTTGGCACAGCAGGCTGATGGGGTGGGCCGTGGGTCCGGGCTGGCCATGTACATACTCAGCATCAGGGAGACGAAGGGACGATCACCCAGCCTCCCTGTGGGACAGGGGCACCCACCCACCCAGCTCAGGACACTATGATGACCATATCTTGTTATAACTAAATATGCTAATTACAAATGGCAATTTTAGAAAGGGCACTAGCCTTGGGAGTCAGAAGCTGCAGATCTACACCCCAGCTCTGCTGCATCCTAGACGTGTGTCCTTCAGGAAGTCTCCTGATCTCCTTAGCCTCGGTCCTCCGTCTGTAAAATGAGGATCAAAAGGTGACTGAGTGGCAGAGAACATAATGGAAGTGAAAGTCTGCCAGCTGCAAATGGTCCCATCTCCACCATCAGGCTCTGAAGGCAGAGCTGGAGGAACTCTTCCGTCACTAACTTGTGGGTGTGGACCTGGAGAGTTCTCTGGCCGCTTAACAGAATCACCTGAGGAACAGAAGAAAAACAAAGGTACCAAGGCCTGGGTCCCTCCCCACACCCAGCAATTCAGATCCAATTGCTCCTGGGCGGGGCGGGGTGGCACTGAAGTTTTTTTTTATATGTTTATTTATTTATTTATTTTTGGCTGTGTTGGGTCTTCGTTGCTGCGCGTTGGCTTTCTCTAGTTGCGGCTAGAGTGGGAGCTACTCATCGTTGTGGTGCGTGGGCTTCTCATTGCGGTGGCTTCTCTTGCTGTGGAGCATGGGCTCTAGGTGCATGGGCTTAGTTGCTCCATGGCATGTGGGATCTTCCCAGACCAGGGCTCGAATCCGTGTCCCCTGCATTGGCAGGCGGATTCTTAACCACTGCGCCACCAGGGAAGTCCTGAAATTTTTTTTAACGTTTAAGTGATTCTCCCGTGTGCCCAGAGTCAGGAAGCAAAGCAGCAGCCCGCTTAGAACGCAATCAGGGCACAGCCCACATTTCTGTTTGTGTTGCTGCTGTCTGGCCGAGCAGCTTGTGGGATCTTATTTCTCTGACCAGGGACTGAACCCGTGGCCCCTGCAGAGGAAGCAGGGAGTCCTAACCCCTGCACCGGCCAGGGAAGTCCCAGAGCCCACATTTCTAGCACCCTCCCCAGCAACTTCACCAGTCTCGGTTTAGAGAGAGACCCAGTGCTGCCCCAGCACCTCCCAACGAGCTTGCTAGCTGGAGGTAAGTTTTGGCGCACCCTGGCCCACTTGGCAAAAAGAAAATCAGAGCCTTTCTGCCTCCCAAGGGCCCAGGGCCGTCGCTCAGATGGGTTACAAGCTTCACCACTTTTGGAAGCCCCAATCCTGCTAACTGGGTGAGGATATACATGCAAAGAGAAAAAAAATGCTGGAAGGATCTATTTCATTAGCAGACATGATCTCTAGGTATAGGTATCTATAAACCTTCTTCATCCTTCTGGATTTTTGAAATGCTCTCCAGTAATCAGTTTTATGTCTTATGCGTTATCTTTTTTTTGCAGATGTTTTGGGGTAAAGAATGAGGAACACACTCAGGAACAAGGAGGTCTGTGGGGATGGAAGAGCAGGGCAGACGGGCCTCAGGGAGGGACAGCTGATTAGAGGTTAGCAAATGCTTAGCTGTGAGAGGGGATGGGATATGCTCTATCGCCCGGGTGTCCACTGTGGGATGTGAGCAGCTCATTTCACGAGAGCCCCGCCCACGTTTTACCAAGAAGGAATAAACATCACTCCCCCTGCCCTCATCCCCCCTATCCCGTATTGACCTTTACCTTGGAGCCGTCCCTTCCCCTGGGCAGAAGAATGCTGAGCAAACTCAGCCCCTTAAAAACTGGCTCTGGGAGCTGGGACGGCGGCACAGTGGGGACCGCAGGGGGCTCGGCTGGCCAAGGAGGAGGATCGTGGCCGTCAGGGTCCCACAAACACCCATCTTCTGGCGCGACAAGAGCTTTTGCGTTGGCACCTGGGGGGAAACCTGAGAAATACCTTGAGGATGAACTTCCTCCGCTGACTGGGAGGCGGACAGGACCCAGGGTGGACCACGGGAGCAGGTACAGTCCTGCTTACTGCCTATCCAGCTCCCCGTCCACCCATCCACAGGCTGGCCACCTGCCCAGCCTCTGCCAGAGAGGACGATATTGTGGGATCTGGTGACATGTGGGATGGTGGTGTTAAGGGGGGCGTGTCACCAATTGGTATTTCTGCTTGACAGTCCCCCGGGACCCCCACCTCCACCCATAAAAGCCTTGGCTCAGCAGAAGTATCTGTGGGTGGGGCACCTGCTGAGCATGGTAGAAACCCAGGAGGTGAGAGAAGGGTAGAGACCACATGGGCGAGAGAAAGCAGGCTCTAGGGTCACAGCTGCGGGGGAAGACCTCGATCCACTGCAGGCGGCTATACAAAACGGCCAGCTCACTGGGTCTCAGCGCATGGACCGAGGCTCCTTCTGTTTTAAAACCCAGTGCCCCTAAACAGTGCCAGCTTCTCAGGACAGGCGGGGCATCCCGGCCAGCCCAGCACACAACTGCCCCCGAAGCTACCCTTCCTCGTGCAGCTGGGCTCTACGGAACCCTCCCCACACACAAACCGGGGAGACCCTGCATTCTCCTGGGCTCCGATCTGCACAGGAATGTCTTGAGGCCCGGCCCTCCCCAAAGAAGAAATTATAACAGTACATGCAAATCAATGCACCGACCAAACAACATGTTTTAGTAATCAGTCAGTTCCCCTTCACTCTCATTTCAGGACGACGGGGGAGGACACGCCAGTCGAACCCCAGGTAGCCCTTGCCACCCCAGAGCAGCCGGGTGGGCTGGGGCCGCTGCCTGCTGCACACTGCAAGAACAATAAGGATTTTTAGGGGCATTATGACTGAGTCAGAAAACACAGCTGCCCCTGAAAGTCCCTCATTTTTCTTGCTGTCCTTGAGCACTCTCCAGGTGAGTAAGGAGTCGACGGGCTGGCCCAGGTGAGCCGCGGAGGAGATGGTGGCCCACGGGAAGCTCTGTGGCAGGTGGGGTAGCTGCGGGGTCTCCACGGTGGCATGATTCTCTCCAATGCTCGGCCTGGACTGTGGCCGGCTTCACTGTCCCCCCCCCCCGCCCCGTACCCCGAGGCACGCCCAGGAGTGACCAGCCTCTGTTCCAACTCAGAACCCAGTGCCTTCTGCCCGCAGGGAGCTGGGGGCTAGAATCCTGGTGGAATCCCAAGTGGCGAGGGGCCCCCAAGAACTAGGCAAAGCAGGAAGACCCGGAGGAAGGGCCATCTGGCCCTCGTCTTCACATGTGGGGCGTGGACCCGTCTTGCGGGTACTGAGCTCGAGAGGCTGAGTGACGGTCACAGGCCTGTCGTGACGCAGGAATAGTAGAGACTCCCCACCCACTGTCCGCAAACAGCCTGTCATGGGCAAAGAGCAGTGCGGGCTTCTGGTTTGTCCCGATGGCGTTCAGGTTCAAATCAGCTAGCTGCCCGCTCTGCTGGAAGAGACTGGGGGTTAGGGTGAGGGGAGGGCCAGAAAGCGGCCAACGAGAAAAAACAGGAGGGGCCGGTGGCTGATTTTTTTTCTTACAGGAGGAAGAAAGGGGCTCTGGCATCAGAACTTGGTTTAAGGTCCTCCTTTATGAGGGACCCTTGTGCCCCCAGACTCAGGTGAGCTTCCAGGGCGGCAGAGGCTCAGCTCCGAGCATCAGGGCCCCCGACCAGGAAGGCCCCAGCAGGCCCCTCCCACAGACCCTGGGCCTCTGACTCCTCGGAATGCCACCCATCAGCCAGTAACCCGTCCCCTGAAGCCAGGCCATCCCAGCCAGGGCCCCAGCTCAGCTGGAATCTGCCCAGCTGGCTGCTGGGAGCCTGCCCCACCCAGCCTGCCACTGCACCCACTCAGGGAGGGGCCTGGGCACCAGTCCTGCCGTGTGTGCAGGACATGTGGCCTCTCAGAACAAGGGGGACCCCGCTGCGGTGAAAAGCGCATCCCACAGAAGACAGACCTGGTGCCACTACCTGCTTACTTGCTGTGTGACGGTGTCTAAGTTACGTTGCTTCTCTGTGCCTCCGCTTGCACATCAGTAAATAGGAATAAGCAGCCCCCTTTGTAGGGCGACGTGAGGACTAAAGGAAGCATACAGAGCGCTTGGTCGGCTCCCAACAAAAATGTCTTCCCCTCTCCAAGCAGTTTCCCCCTTGCCCTCAGACCCCAAGAGCTGGGCCAGGCTCCCTGGGAGTCTCCAAGGACTCAGACCATGGAGAATTCTTCCTTCTCAGAGGGCAACTGGGACACGTGTGAGGGCACAGGCCTTGCTGCTCCCTGGACACTAACGCTGCACCCTCTCCCCACACCCCGGGGTCCTGCCTTGTTTAGACAAAAAGCACGTGTTCCCAGAACCCCGACTACAGCCTCAGCCCCCTCAAAGCTATGTTACAGCAGCTCACCTTGCTGCAACCTTCTGCCCTAACCAAGACCATGGCCGTATACTCCACCAGCAAAACCCAACTGTCCCCACACACTACGAGCCGAGCCATCTGAACCATTCAGCAACATGACCGCATCCTAAGAAGCCCCAACCCTGGTCTGCACAGCCTCTGCATGAGCGTGTCTCGCTGCCTGGGGTGCCCCAGCCCCAATGCAGTGGAACAGAGGAGAAGGGTGAGACCCAGTTCACCACCGACTAGCCGAGAACCTTGGGCAAGCTCCTTAACCCCTCTGTGCTCCAAGATCATAGGGCTGCTGGGAGGATTAAATGAGTCCATTCCTGGATAAAGAAGATGTGGTACATTATACAATGGAATATTACTCAGCCATAAAAAGGAACAAAATTGGGTCATTTGTAGAGACATGGATGGACCTAGAATCTGTCATACAGAGTGAAGTAAGTCAGAAACAGAAAAACAAGTATCGTATATTAACGCATATATGTGGAATCTAGAAAAATGGTACAGATGACTTATTTGCAAAGCAGAAATAGAGACACAGACGTAGAGAACAAATGTATGGATACCCGGGCGGAGGTGGGGGGTGAATTGGGGGATTGGGATTGACATATACACTACTATGTATAAAACAGATAACTAATGAGAACCTACTGTATAGCACAGGGAACTCTACTCAATGCTCTGTGGTGACCTAAATGGGAAGGAAATCCAAAAAAGAGGGGACATACGGAAAAATAAATGAGTCCATTCCTATAAAGGCTTAGAGCTGTGCCTGGCACCAAGCATTCAATCAGAGTTAGCGATCATTACTTTGCCCTGCTTTGTGTTTCAAAACTCAGCTCACCTTTTCTGGGTGACCCTTCCTGACCACAGCCCCTCCCTGGGTTAGAGCCCCTTCTTTCTCCCTGCTCCCCCTGACTCCACACATCACGCTGCTTTACCTACTGGCCACCGGCGGCACGGCCCTGGAACCACCAACATCACAATCACACACACTTATTAACAACGCTGACCCCAGGACCCCTAGGTCAACCGAGGGGCCCTGGAGTCGTCTGCGCTGCTAACAGGCTCCCTGTGTGGTTCACAAGGACACCCAAGTATGAGAAGCACTGCTCTGGGCCTTCTTACCACCATGGTACAGGCAGTGCCTGGCCCCGGAGCTCAATAACGAGATGAGGTCAGGAAGGCTGCCCGGGGCAGCGGCCAGAGGATCCCCTATGCCGTGCCAGGTGTGCGACGGGGACCCACCTGAGCCTGGCTCTGACAGCAGAGCTAACCAACACCAAACAAACACACCAGCCCCTAGAGCCATTCCTCGGGGCCTCCCTAAGCCCTCGCCCTGTGCTGAACACACACTGATGACATTGGGGCTGAAAAGCCATCGAGTCTCCAAGGGAGCTGCAGAGCAAGGAGGCTCCACTCCAAACTCAGAGTCCCTAAAATAGCCGGCAACCCACAAAACCACGCTGGAAGGAAAAGAAAGGCCAACGACCAGAGACAGCAGCCCTTGTTCGGAGTTTGCTTAAGAAAGAAAACCGTACAGCGGTTCCACCCGGACTAGGGAAGGAGGTGGTTGAGCAGAGGGCAGCAGTCCCAGAATGTGCTGGGGGCACCCCTCCTGCAGAGAAGCAGCTGGACACAGCCAGGGCCTGCAGCAGGGGCTGGCCTGGGGGCCTGGAGACGCCGGGCTTAGGGACGCCGGTGCTCCCAGCGCTCAGCTTAGGGGCGTGCGCTCTGCAAGGTGCTGCCCTCCTTCCAGCCACCCCACCGTGGGGTGGAGCCAGAGGGCTCGGCTGGATTTGCACCTCCACCGCAGTGGAAAGCCTTCTTGGACTCGGCTGGCCTCATCCACCCTTGCTGGCCACTCCAGGGCTGGGATGAACACGGCCAGGAGACCTGAAACTCACCCATCAGAGCCCCTGGGTTTACGTTCACCCATGTCCCTCTGCCAGAAATTCTTTGGCTGAGAACACCTCCTAAACGCTCACGCTCACCCCCCTCAGCTCCCGCCACGCCCCACAAACTCCAGCCCTGCCTGGCCCGATGCTGACAGCCAGCCTGCCCCGAGGTTGGCTCAGCCCCCAAAAAACTCCTCAGTGGGTGAAGGCCCGAGCGATGTACCTTCGGCGAGGCTAGACCAGAGCCCAAACGCGTTCGTCCACACAAACACCCACTCCCACGAACCAGGCCGGTCCGGGGAGGGCAGCGCCTCCCTCTCGGCCATGTGTCCAGAACATGGGAGGAGCCAATGCCAGGGGTGGGCGCTGCCTTTATCTCTTTGGTAAAGAGACTCCACTGGGGCAGGGAAACAAGCAGACCAGGCCTGCAGACAGCAGGGCTAACAGAATGGGGAAGGGTCTACATTTAGGATGCGTTTATCTTCCTCATAGGTGACTCCAACTGTGGGCCCACAGGCCAGACCCACCCACCCACCATCCTTACAGTTTTAT
Organism: Balaenoptera physalus; assembly: GCF_965194825.1. Lineage (NCBI taxonomy): Eukaryota > Metazoa > Chordata > Mammalia > Artiodactyla > Balaenopteridae > Balaenoptera > Balaenoptera physalus. The sequence continues at coordinate 47,277,078 of NC_138901.1, forward strand.
CAGAACACAGGTACTCACCCCTTTACGTATTATCTATGGCTGCGTTCACACTCCGACAGCAGAGCAGAAGAGTTGCAACATAGGCCCCACGGCCCTCAAAGGCTAAAATACTCACTCTTTGGCCTTCACGGACAAAGCTGGCTGACCCTTGCTTCTGATCAGTATTCACTCAGCACCTAGGAGGCACCAGGCACCCAGCTGGGTACCGAGGATACCACAGTGAGCAAAACTTGGTGAGCCTTCATGGAGCTCAAGGCCTGGGGAGAGAAGGGCTCTGCAGGCCATGGGGCCCGCCGTCTTGGTTAGCTGACGCTCCTAATCCAGGGCTGCAACCTCTTATACCCCAAACCTTCAGGCCCTACCTGGTTCAGAATTTTTCAGGTAACGTGGTGCACAGGCCACATACTATGCCATAGGGCGGCCCCCGGAATCACACACAGTAATGTCTCTGCAGTGAAAGCCATGAAGATTCACACCCCACAAGAGAAACATAGACTCTAATAGTCTCAAGTCAGTTCGGGTCAGGATTCCCCAGGAAATTCATTATAAACACAGCTTTTGGTTTTCAGAGTTTTCTGGAGTTCAGAATTTTGGTTAAAGGACTGCGGGCTTGGGACTTCCCTGGTGGTCCAGTGGGTAAGACTCCACGCTCCCAGTGCAGGGGGCTCGGGTTCGATCCCTGGTCAGGGAACTAGATCCCACATGCCTGCCGCAACTAAGACCCAGTGCAGCAATCAGTCAATCAATCAATGAATAAAATGATCATGGGCTTGCACCGGCAACTGTTACAAAGTGCAAACACTGGGTCCTGACTTCACTTCTTGGTCTTGGTTGGAGGTCCCTACTCCTGGGGGGGCTACCGACCCCCCAGGCCACCAGGCACAGAAACCACACACAAGGCACACAGAAAATACGAACTGAATGAACTCAGATCACCAGAACTTTTTCTCCAAAGAACAGCTACTAACATAACTGCTGAAAAATGTAGAAAAAAAAAAAGTAGTATTTAAACCCAAACTTCATCTGCCTGCTCCCCTGGCAGGAGCAGAGAGAGGCTGACATAAATGAGTAAATTTTCCAACTCCATCTACTTGGGACAAGGAAAATAATACTGTTTTCTTGTCACTGTTGCTGCCTGATGGGCAGGCACGTTAGGTGTTTTGGGGGGAGCAGGTGAGTGGGTGGTAGCCAAAACTGAAAACCAGTGATTTTTTCCCCTGGTGTACCTCCCTGTGGCCAAAGTTTCATTGGAAATCTAAAATAACTGATCCCATCACAAATTCCTAACAGCTAAGTAGAAAAATGTACTAATTAGAGAATCTGGTTTCAGGTGTTCTATTTATATTCCTTTTGGGGGTGGGGGGAACCGAAAAACAATTTTATTATAAATATGTAACAATAGCACTTTTTCCACAAAGTCTAAAGTATAAGATTGAAAAACTACAGACCTCACACCTTGATAGTAGTGACACTGAACTACAGACCTCACACCTTGATAGTAGTGACACTGAAAGACTATTTTAATATGCAATATCTATAAATAGACGAACCAGTTCTTCTGCATTAAAGGATGATATCTGAAAAGATATTTATTTCAGCAATAAGTTTCATTAGATGTCCCGGAATTACATGGATTTTTCCCCTTTTTAATGCAACACAGTTTTAATGAAAGGTCCTACCCTATTTCTTAATAGAGCACACCTACGAATGGACTCTCAGAAATTTCCTCATCGCCTGAGATTTCTAAACCGAGAATTGGGAAAGAAGTTCTGGACACCACTGGTGATGTCTACCAACACCCCGGCCCTGGGCAGATTTCTAGGAGGGATTTTTACTCCGTGAGTGATTGGGAGACATTCTTAGTGATTGCCTGACACAGGGTCTGGGGTTAGAAGGTAAGAGGGGATGGTTGCATGGGGAGGGGGCCTGCAGGTGAGAGCGCCATCCGTATGCAAATGCGTGGAAGATGGTGCCTCCAGGGGCCGTGGGCGGGGCCAAGCAAAGCCTTCCAACAAACCGAAAGCCGCAGGGACCTCCAGGACTATATTTAGTCCGGGCTGACTGCCCCAACAGGGGGGGCTTGGGCGAGGCAGAGGACAGCCACCTGCACACACCCGCGCCTGCAGCCCTGCCATCGAGGTGGGGACGTGCTGGGACACCACGACTCCCGGTGCAGAGGCCACAGGCATCCTCTCTGGCATTTCCTTCAGCCCTCTGCCGGGCACGTGCCACCCATCTGACTGCCAGATATGGTCAGCGACAAGGGAGGGACCATGCTGGGCACGCAGGGCTGCGGCCACACTGGCCAGGCGAGTTAGTTTCACTTTCTGTTTTTTTTTTTTTCCCCTGGGTCGCTTCTCACCCTGATGGGAGAAAATGTCCTTGAAATGCCAAGCGACAAAAATCCTCAGAAATGTTCCTTGTTGTTTTTTTTTTTTTTTCCCCCTCTGAGGACACACTGTTTCCCTCTGCAGACCGGGTAACAGCCTTTGGTGAAAACCCCAACTATGTAACTTCAGTCCCCGGGGCTGCTGAGCCCTAATATGATTACACATCTAAATGCAATAAATGGGGCAAAGTGGTATTATTTTTCTGGGAAAAACCAACATCATAAAAGGGTCTTTATTGAATCAAGGGCCCGTGAACTGTTCTCTTGCCTAATTATGGCTCCCAAGTGAACTGGGCTGGGTTTCCAGGGAGGACTCCACATAGCTCCCCGGCCCAAAGGGCAATGGGGTATTTGTCACGACCTGTCTAATTACAACAAAATTCACCGAAAGGACAAAAGGGAGGGTGCCAAGGTAGGCTGGCCGCAGCCCCCCTCCCTCCCCACCTCGGGCTCTGGAAACAGGGGGAGCTGGTTCTCGGGGCCTACTTCTATTTTAAGGAGTGCCCTTCGCTGCTCCATCTTCACCCCTTGTGTTCAAAGTCAGGATCCTGGACCCTGCCCATTTCCACTGTCAAGGCTTAAGTGGTTTTCCAGCATCCCAACACTGCCCCCTCTATCCCCAGCTCCACAGAAAAGGCCCATTGTCGAAATGTGATATTTTGCCAGATGTTTTAACATTCAGCGATTTGGCCAAGGTTCGCATGCACCCAGACCTGGGCGACAATGAACGCCTGCTATCACCAGACATGGGAGGAGAGGCAGGGCAGGGGGAGAGGGAGAGAGACGCAGCCCAGGGCGGCAGGAGAACCCTCCGTGCTAACCAGCTGGGAGCAAGTGGTCTGGTTGACTTTTCCCAGATATACAGTGGTCTGGCCAGGCAAGTTGGAGACCAACATTTTGCTTATATGCAAGTCCTGGTTCCAAGTACCTGTTTAATCGCCCTCTTGGTTCCAAGAGCAAAGACACATTTTTTTTTAACTTTTTTTCTTCCCCCATGTTTTTAAGCTCACTGCAGCAAGCTCCACAGGAAAGGATTCAAGAGAACGTTATCCCGCCTCTCCCACTAATACGTGATGAAATACACCCACCCCTGGAAGAGTCGGTGACTTCGCCCCACAGCCACCCCTCTTAGGTTGTACTGGGCATACCTCCCCGGAGAAACAGGAACCCCCTCCAGCCCTACTCCATATTGCTTTTCTTCCAATGTTTTCTCCCCAGATGTTAAGGCAGCAAGCAGGCTCGCCAGGCTCGGGGTGCGCTTCCTTGACCTCACTGGGCTTTCTTCGCTGGCCCCATAGGCCCTGGGGTGAGCTACGGTGCCACTTAAGAATAGCTACCACGTACTCCCCCGCCGTCCCCCCAAACCACCCGGCGTTTCCCACCGGCCTTCTCATGTGGCCCCTGTACCACACTACACAGTGGGCATGTATCAACACAGATGGGGAAACAGTCTCAAGAAGGCATGTCACGGGTCCAAGGTCACCCAGCTAGTCCATGGGAGAGCCTGCAAAGCCAATGCCCTTTCCCCAATGCCTGCCTTCAGCCTCCTGGAAAGCCAGGTGCCATCAGCATATAAATAGCAATGCAAGTGACTGGTTTTCAAAAGGGTGCGGGAGGAGGTCTACCTTACAGTGGACACGGAGACAGAGAATTGAAAAACCAGCATTTAAGCCTCAGTCGCCAAGAAGCAGCCAGCGTTCTGCCTTGAACCCCACACACCCCAGGGCAGAAATCCAGTGAGAGGAAGCGCATTTCATGAGAATGAACCACCAAGTCCTCACAGACTGATCCAAATTTCCCAGCTGCACATCTCTGAGTCCTTCCCCCACCCCTCCCACCCCTCCCAACCCCAGGCCCAGGTCCCAGCCCGGTGCCCTCCTCTGCGCTTCGCCTTGGAGCTCTGAAACTTAGAAGGATGTTAAGACTACAAAGGGTGTGCACGCTATTTGGTCCAGCCGCCCACTTGACGGAGAAGGGGGCTCTCAGGCCCAGAGTGGCAGAGCTGAGATTAAAATCAGCCGATGGTTTGTCCACACAGCACCTCCTTCCCCAGTCCTCCTGGGCAGCAAACACAAGGGGTCTGGCCACAGGGCAATTTCAAAATTCCCCAGAGCGTGCCAGAGGGAGGAGGGAGGGAGCTGCACAGTGGGTGAGAAGTCACCTGCTCTGCGTCCCAGTAAACCCTGCCCACTGCCCCGGGCTCTAAAGCACTGAAGAGATTATGGTCCATCTCAACCTCCAGTTCGAAATGCAAAATAAAAACATCACTAAGCCATAAAAAAGTATAAGGAAGTCCAATGAAATCCTGATTTTTATTTCCCATGGTGATTACTCTGCAGATATTACTTTTTGTAATATCAAAGTATTTCCTTCCCCTCCCCCAGCCCTTCGAGTCTGTACCCTGCTTGACTGGTCCCACTAGAGTGCATTTGGCTTGCCAGCTGGGTCAATGAGTGAGCGGGCCAAGAGCAGCTGTGGCAATTCGCCTTTCATGGGGACCTTCCATGAAACGTGGAGTCTTGGGACCTTTCAGGCTGGACGCATGGCAGAGCAGACGTGCGAGGCAGCCACTTCTGCGCACCCAGGGTTCCTTGAAGCAACGGGGCTTATCCAGACCCACCCAGCTCCTGTTCCACAGCCCGCTGGCTCCTACCCTACCCGGGAGGCCCTACTGCACCCAGAAGGCCAGGCTTCCCGCTCCTTCGGCCCCAGAGGCAGCTGTGAGAATCTGGGGGAGCCTTTCCCCTCGGAGTCGCAGCCTCAGCTATAACAAGAGGACTCACCAAACCCTTCATCTGCGCTCAGAGCTGGGGTACAAATCGGAGTGGGCAGCAACGGGCCATGCCCATCTTACCCACGGTCGTAACCCCAGCCTGGCCGGGTCCCTGCCACGTGGCTGGTGGACAATAGACTCGGACAGGGGAAGGGGTTCCCAGGCATCATCCCGCTATAGGATTACAAAGCTTCTGTTCCCAGTGGGTTAAATGACTTGCCCAAGGCCCACCCGCGCTTATTCAAAATAAGAGGGCAGAGGAGATGAGGACAACCAGTTGAAGGTCTACTGGTGTGTGCCAGGCACTGTGCCTGCATTTTTCATCTAAGCCTCACCAAAGCGTTACAAGGGAGGTCTCAGAACCCTTGTCCACAAGGGAAGAAATGCGCACAGAGCAGTTACCTGTCAAAGGCCACCCAGCTGGCAAGTGGCAGCTAGGACTCCAACTTGAACACATCTGGCCCCCAAATCCGCCTTCATGGCGCTCACACTGGGCTGCTTCGAGAAAAACCCTTCATGGAGCCCAGATGGATCCCCTGTTTCTGAGACAACTCTTCCTCGGACTTGTCCCAGATTAGGAGCGCTGTTCTTTTGTGTAAAAGAACTGAGACAGGCCAAATATTTACCATCCCGCGCAGAGCCGCAAACTGGCCTGACAGCAGAATCGACTCCATGCAGGAGTGAAGGCCAAGCTGTCGCTACAGAAAGTGGGGGACAGAATCCTGACCGTTGCTGGGGGTTCAGACAGCTCAGCTTTGGGCAGAGGAACTGAAGGAGACCTGGGGAGGCAGCTCAGAGGCCGTTCCCCACAACTGCCACCAGAGTAAACCCTGGAGGGATTTCTAAGTAGCAGAATTTCCTGAGTTGCTAGGACTTCGGGGTGGAGGGGAGAGGGTCGGCTTCTCCCAGTGCTCCTTTGTCAATGCAAGCATGCTGAACAAAAATTGATCTCTAATCTTTCACAGGTTGGGATATTATTTTTCTAAAAAAAAAAAAAAGAAAAGAAAAGAAAAAAAGCGAAATGGGCAAGGTTAATTATTCACCAGGTTGCAATTTACTTAAGAGTTAAGGGAATGCACGTTTCCTCCCAGTAGGTAGGACCATGAGTCCAGCTGGATTTCACAAGTCTTCCGTGGGTCTCCCTGGGGGTCTGGCCAAAATCCTACCCTCCCACCAGCTTCCCACCTTGCGTTTAGCTGCTTTCTGAAGATGGCTCCAGGGCAAACAAGTCTGCCGGTCAAGCCACTTCCCGCGCAAAGCTCCTAGGTACCCAGCTTAGAGGGATGGGGTTGGGGTGGGGGTGGGGGGGCGGGAGGAGGCATCTGCTTCAGGAACTATGAGAATTCAAAAGGGGCGGCGAAATCAAAAAGCTCGCAGCTAAAACACAATTCCTAAATACCACAGCCTAAATCAGCTGCTGGAGGCCAGGCCAGCCCACGGCATAGCTGACTCGATTACATCCTGCAAAGGAAAAACCTAACCTTTCACTCCCACCCCCACCCAAAGAAATGAAGCCCCGAGGCATTTCCTAAAAATCCTTAAAACCCTGGGCAGCCCCTGAGAACCGGGCACAGCCTGAGGGAAAACTGCCGGCTACCTGGGAAAGGCCAGGGGAGGCCTGGGGCACTGCCCGGCTCCTTTTCCCTTATTCCCAGTGATTTCTGCCCCTCATCCCCGTGCGTGTCCCCTCCAGGATGGTTGCAATGCTTTTCCGCATCTCACTGCTCCAGACCAGTCCTGCGGATGTTTTATGACCATGCAATATTCTGGAGATTTCCACTTCATTTAATTTAAGGTACTGATCTGCAGGGCCGGGAGAGGCATGGGTTCAAAGGGAGATCTCTGTTTTCCCAACCTGACTCAGTACTCTGAACGGAGCAGTTTCCTTAATTAGGGCAAAGCCTCCAGCTGAAACTCCCACCAGTCCACTCAGAGACGATTATGCCTCAAAACTGATCAAGATGCCTGTACATTTAGATACTTGGCCAAATAAACACTTCTCTCCCACAATTCTGACGTCTGCACAGTCCACTGGTTAGAGCCAGCAGGACAAAGCTCACACGGAAAAAATGCCGGCCAACTGCAGTTTGGGGCTATGCCCACTCCTGGGCTCACGGGCCCAACCCTGCCTCGGTGATCCCATAGCCCATGGGGCTCCCCTCTGTTCACGCCCCCTCATGGCCACCAAAACAGGGACACAGATGTGGTAGGTACCCTGTGAGGTCTATCTCTACACGGACCCACAGAAGTTGGAGACACCTCTAGAAGAAGCTTCCACAACTTCGAGAGGTGGGCCAACCTGGCTGGGCTGGTTTCTCCCTCTCCCTCCTCCCTGCTTCTAGAAAGCTCTCCTGTTTTCCAAAGCCAGGAAGAAGGGGGCCCAAAGTGCCCTATTTTGTCAACTGGTCCTTCGCACGGTTCAGGTCACCTCACTGCCAAGACAGCCAAAACACAATACAAATGAACAAAAATAAAAAGTTCCAACGCCAGGCAGACCGGAGGTTTCAGGGGTTAGTGTGGGGTTTTTCTTTTGCAGGAGGAAAGTAGAAGCAAAGTTACTGAATAAATGGTTTAAGAAGGGAATCTCAGCATAAAACATTAAGGGGACTCAGGGTGGGTCAGCATTATGCTGCAAATGTCAGGGAACAAAAGGCTAGCCATTAGGAACACACCCACAAAGAGGCATCTTTAAAGAAATGGTGGTGGGGCGCAGGGAGAGGGGCAAAACCTCCACATCTCGGCCCATACTCCCAGGGACAACTCTAGACCTCGGGCGGTCCTCACCACCCCCAAGCTCAAGGCTGCGGCTCCGGAGCGCGCAGCAGGGCAGGGCCTGGTAGACGAATAGGCTCCGCCGATTAGGAAGAGGGGCTCCGTCTCTCCCTTCCCTCCAGGTCGGCCCCGGCGGGGATCCGGCTCCACCCGGAGAAACAAGAACCGCACGCAGTGACCAACTCGAATTTCCGAGTGCGTTCCCATTGCTCCTGCCAAGCCCAGGGATCCCTCGAACCTCCGCACAGAATTCGCGGCGAGCGTGCCTTACCACCCCACCTCTCCAGTGTGGACCCCGAGAGGTGCGGCCCGGCCGGGGTCCCTGACCCGCCTGGGCGCCGAGCTCTCGCCCGCCCGGGAGAAAACGGTGAAGGGCGAGAAGGAGCCGTCGGTCCCGGGGGCCGAGAACTGGGACTTTGTAGGCCAGTTGAACCGACACCCTCATCTCGCCCGCAAAGACCCAGCTCTCAGCTCCCGCGCGTCTCGGATTCGGGCTGCGCCCCCGACGGGCTTCCTGGGACTGGATCCGGCTGCCCGCTTTCCAGGCGCTCTGCTCGCCCGAGATTCTGGGTTTTCCCCAAGCGGCGTCCCCCAAAGGCGGCATCCTGCTCGCCCGACCTCGACCCGAGGGCTCCGAGACCAGCCCCCGAAGGGTTACACGACACCTAGCGCGCGGCGGCGTCCGGGCCGCCGGGGTGCAGGCCAAGACACTGAGCTGGGGTGGGGGAGGCACAGGAACCTAGCCTTCCCCCCATCCTCCACCCCCGGTCGAGCGCAAGAGTTACACGCCGAGAAACTTCGCCGCGATCCCACGCCGCGCCCGCGAGGCCCAACTCCGCGCCGCCTGGGTTACCTGCGCTCAGATCCGCCGGGCGCAGGGCCGGCCGGGCCGCTCGCACCGCAGGCCTCGCCCTCCCGCGCCGCCGAGCCCGCGCCCCGGCCGGGGGTCGCGGGGAGCAGCCGCCAGCCGAACCAGGCGCCCCGACGTCCCGGGCGCCCCGCGTGCGCCGGGCCGGGGGCCGGGGCCTCGCTCAACCCGCCCGGGACCTGGGGGCCGCTGCCGTCACCGCCCCGAGGAGCGCGGACCGGGCGCCGCGTGGAGAGGAGTGAGGCGGCGAGACCCCTCGAAAGTTAGGGGAGTTCCTCCCGCTCGCGGCGCAGCCCGAGCTGGCTCCACGTGCTGGTGACACATCAGGAAGGCTGCGCGCCCCACGGCTCCCAGCGGGCGGACGCGGCCAGCGCCCGCCCGCACCGCCTCCCGGAGCCGGGCGGACGCGCCCCGCCCCGGCCCGCCCTCCGCCCGCCCCTCGGCGCCCCCGCCCCCGCCCCGGGCCGCGGAGCCCTCTCCAGCCTGCGGCACCCGCGGGAGAACGCCCGGGCGCGGTGGGGGCCGCACCAGCGCCCCTTTCCCTGGCCGTCCGAGCTGCCCTGGGGATCGAGTCCGGCCGCGGGCTGCCAGACTCGACAGTCTCAAGTACCTTCCTCCCAGTCACGCAGCCCTTCCCGCCCCCGAGCTCCAGTAATTTTCCCTTTTCCTCCTCTGACCGGTCGGAGCCGCAGCGAGCGCTTCCTCCCGCGAAGGCCGGCGCCGAGAGCCCCCTGCCGGCCGCTCTGCTCCCGGGCCGCGTCGCCGGCCCGGCGGAGCGCGCCTGCGGCCGGCCTCAACCTCCCCACCTGGAACCTGGGGCCGGCCAGGCCCTTCTCGTTGGCAAACCAACGAGAAAATAAATGTAAGGCGCCAAGCGGAGGGCTGTGCAGCACGCTTTTTGAAATGTTAATTTTGTGTTTTCCTCTCCCCGCTTCCAGTTGTCTGCTTACCCACTTCTCTCTTCCTGGCTGCGCTTTCTGAAAACCCGAGTTCCTTTAGGGGGACTGTAGGGAGGAAGGATGGTACAGAAAAGCTTCGAGGCCGAGGGAGAACTTTCCCAAGACTGGAGAGGGATCCGAGTTCGGTGGAATCCCCTCTGGTGGGGACCTGGTGCCTCACTCTCTCTCTCTCTGGAGACGCCGGGACGGGGGGAGTAACCACATGCCTCATCTTGAGACCAGTCTGGGGCATCCATAGGCCAGGATCCCCATCCTCAAGATGGCCAGGACTCCAGGGACCATGGCAGAGGGAGGGATGGGTAAACGCAAATAATGACTGAGATGGAGTTGCCCTGCCTCTCTTAGGATGGAGCCTTGGAGTCAGGTTTAATTTAAATAATGAGACATACCTGCTTGTGGCCACGCATAGGTATTGGCTATGTTCCTGTCTTCTGTTTCCTGGCCTCACCAATGCAAATCGTGCCTTAAGACTTCACTGTGGTGAGGGCTGAGTGGTTTATCTGTTCAGTTTGCCAGCTGGCCCCACACCCCACATGGCGACCCCAGGGCAGGGCAGACAGATGTGCAGGAGCAGGTGCTCCCAGGAGAGCAGCTCTGGGAGGGATGGAGGGCAGATGGCAGCCAGGCACTGCAGAGGTGCCCAGCGCTGGGGCAGGGCGGGCCTCTGGCCCCAAGCCTCTGTAATCCCCATTTTGTGGGAGCCCAGGATTAGAAGGGAAGAAAGAGGAAGATGCCCTGACATTGCTGGTGATGCTGCCGGTGCTGGCAGGGGTCTGGGGTTCGTGCTCTGCTTTCTCTTCCCCTTTTATTGCTGTCTCTAAATCTGACAAACCCTTTGGATCTCTGAGACTTGAGGAGCCTGGAGGAGCCGGTGTCCTGGGGGGATGAAAGTGCAGGGATGTAATGGGTTTACCCCAGCGCTGATCTCAGAGAAGCCCGCAGAAGATTAAGATTTGCTCCCTGAGATTGAAATCTCCCTGCTACCCCCTGACCACATCAAAGGACATGGCCGTAGGGGGCACCTAATCCCATCAATGGAATCAAAGCTGGACAAGAAAGGAAATCTGCAAACTTGGTGCAGCGTCAGGACACAGCTCACAAGAGAAAAGATAGATACACCAGGGCTCTGGCCTCCTCCACCTGGGTTACATCCCAGGAAAGGTCCCGAGCCAGTCCACAAGCAGACAGGGCCTGTTCTTTGCTTCTTGAGGTGGCCGCTGTGGGAAGGTCAACCACAAGAATTCAGAAAACTGGGCAGTGGGGCTGGGCCTGCCTCCGGGGCAGAACGGGACCCTGAAAGGGTTGGGACTCCTCTATGTCTCACAGTTCTGTTAGCTCCCAGCTTTCAGAAAATGCTTTCACAAAGATGCACCTTACCACCCGTGTTCCCAAAGCGTGGTGCTCATATGTGAGATGGTTTTAGGCTAAAAATATGTAATATATATTTTTAAAAATAAATTTCAAGAATATTGTGGTTACGATGAGGTTAAAATGAGCTAACTCAAAGACCAGTATTTAGTAAATAATAGCACAAGTGGTATTTTGCTATGGCAAAAGTGATGGCAGTGGCCTGCAAATTACTAATTAGAAAAACACTCTTTAGGATCATCTTTAGAGAAACACTGCCTTAAGAACGGTGTTTTTCAAACATTCAGTCATGCCCCATGGTAGGAAATTTATCTATATATGTATGTAAAATGTTTTATGAAACAATTCTTATACACGCAAATATATTTGATGCAATCCTATTCTGTTCCATGAAAAAGAAATGCTGCTTGCAAGCTATTAAATTTATTTCATGATCCACTCATGGGTTACCTCCTGCAGTTTGAAAAACCCTGCCTTAGAGAACATCAACATGTGATGATGATGATGAAGATGATGGTAGCTCTCAGTTAGAAATTTTTCAGTGCCAAGACCCTGTGCAAAGAGCTTCTCCTTACACTCTCACAATGACCCTAGGTCAGAGGTATTATTATTGCCTACATTCTACAGGTGGAATTACTTGCCAGGGTCACTCGGCTAGTAAGTGCAGGCCGAGAGCAGCCCCTCTCCACTCCGGTCTAGTGCACTTCCCACCAGCTCACTCCGAGTAAGTATCTCAGAAAGGCCCAGTCTCCAGGGCATTCACACCACGTTTGCCCTCCCCACAATGTAGTCCATCCCTCCAAGTCTGCCCTGTGGCTCCTGCCCTGTTTCCCCCCATCCACAAATGACCTACAGGAGTCAGGCTCCTTAACAAGCTGACCTCAGAGCCCCTGAGGTGGGGGTGGGGTGTGTGGTGTGACAAGGACAATCTAAATGTCCGGGCCTGCCTGCTGCACACATCCATCTCTGTGGCTGGGAGGGATCGACCTGCCTTGGGGACAAAATCCCATAGATCGGGAGACACTGACCTTTCTCTCTGGCTCCCCTCACTCTAGATTCTTCCCTAGGCCTTCCCTGGCTACTCCAGTTGAAACTGCAGCCTCTTTTTCCATCACTTCTTATCCCCAACCCAGCATTTTTCTCCTTCCGTAGCCCTCATCCCCTCTAATATGCCACATCTTTTACTCATTTGCATAGGGCCTGTCTCCCTGCTGCTGATCTTTGCCTCCGACTCCCAGGATGTAAGCTCCACAGGGGTAGGACTTTTTGTTTCTTTTGTACACTACTGTATCCCCGTACACATAATGCAGTCTCAGCAAGTACGTGCTGAATGCCTTTCAGTCCTGCATACACTGCCCTGAGAGCTCCGTTTTTGCCATTACTGGATGGGCTTGGCTGCCCCCACCCCTCCCCCATCCAAGGCCCCCCCCCACCCCCAGGGCTGAGCCACATACACAGAGGCACAGACACACTCTAACACCTGTTGATTTCACCCTTTTCCTCTCAGAGGATGACCACGTTCCCCCCCAAGGCAGGAGGGCCACATTCGCCGCGGCCTCCAATGCGCAAACCGTGCAAGGTACTTAATATCAACCCCATGTTACAGTCCTGATTCTCTGCTAATAACGAACACGTGCCATCTCTCTAGCAAGGCATCAAGTGGTGTGACATGGCAGGGCAGGAATGAGAACCCCGATTTTACTGATACGGAAACTGGGCTTGGGGAGATGAAATGATTTACCCAAGGTCACTCCGTACCGAGCTCTTTGCCCTCAACTTCCTCCTCCGGACCATCCAGCCTATCAGATGCCACGATTGTGCATCTTCTACAGTCACGGTTGTGCTGGGTTCTTTTCAGCTTCCTGCCATCAGTCAGAAAGAGCTCGGACAGAAGACACGGGGATCCTGGTGACCAGAGGGAGAGAAGGACTGCAAATAAAATCATTTTGTATGTGAATATGGAATTCACGGGGCTGATTTTCTCAGCAGATTTTGCTCAGGTGGCAAGTTACATGGCTTTTGTTTCTCTCGGCCCAGATGGCTTGGACAGAAGGAGAGCCCCAGAGCTCAGGGGAAAGACAGGTTTTGCCATGAAATCTTTACAGCAGAAAAGCCACTACTGGGATCACCGACTCTGTCAACATCCGAGCCGAGCCGATTTCACCTCCTCACTCCTGTGCAAACTCTGATAAGTTCTCTGCCTGGGGCCTCCATTTGTCATTGGCAAAACTGGGATGGGATTTTCTCTGTGATTTCTCCCAGCTTCTCCTCTCTTGAGAAGACAGGACACAACCTTTGCCTGCAAGAAGCAGCAGGGGGGTAAAGTCCCCAGAAAGGAGTCGATTCTTTCCAGGTGTAATGGTATTTCCGCAAGGCCAAGGCAGCACTTCGAGCTGGATTCAGTTTTCCTGCCTGATGGGGGGTGCGGAGAAGGCAGGTGGTCACTCTGAATGTGACCCAGGGAGTGAGGCTGAGAGGGCGATGGGAAAATCCTGGAAAGTAAGGACACAAAGGAGCCCTGCTGGCTCAGAGTGCCAGCTCTCTCACTCGGGGTTCTCAGAAAGGCTTTCTCTGGGCAGGGTAAGTGCCTGGAAGATGGGAGAGCCCTTGGTTCAGAAGATCTAGGAGTCTGTCTCCTGGGGAATCCAACTGGTGATAGGGAGTTTCTGTGTCCCTCCCTTGTCTCCACAGCCTGAGTACTGGGGTGAAGCCTAGTGATTTTGTTCACTATGTGCTTTTTCTATTTTTTTTTTTTTTAATTTTATTTTATTTAATTAACTTATTTTTGTCTGCACTGGGTGTTTGTTGCTGTGTGCGTGGGCTTTCTCTGGTTGCGGTGAGGGGGGGCTACTCTTCGCTGCGGTGCGCGGGCTTCTCATTGCAGTGGCTTCTCTTGTTGCAGAGCATGGGCTCTAGAGCGCAGGCTCAGGAGTTGTGGCTCACGGGCTTAGTTGCTCCGCGGCATGTGGGATCTTCCCGGACCAGGGCTCGAACCCGTGTCCGCTGCATTGGCAGGCGGATTCTTAACCACTGTGCCACCAAGGAAGCCCCTGTGCTTTTTCTATTGATCAGGGGTGAATATTAGACAAGAGAAGTACCTGCTTGCCCCATGGGCTGGCAAAGAGATGGGCCATCTCCTGGGTACATGTCAGGTTATAATCAAAGATGACTTTTCCAAGCAGATTTGTGCTCATCCTGCAGAAGAGCTTAACCTATGTCATAAAGGTAGTGCTTTCTGGATGATCTTGAACAAATCACTTCCCTTCTCTTTGCCTGTCTCTGTGGCTGTACAATGAGAGGGTTGGGTGGTTGCTTTCATTCCTATCAGACCATGATTCCAAACTGGCAACTTTTGTCCCAAAGTATAGGGTTGGACCTTTAGTGTTGGCTTATAAAAGCATCGACAGACAGTATTTGTTTCTTAATTTGAAATTTCATTTTATGTGCAAGGTCAGAGGGGTTGGCAGCTGGGGTTGGGGGTGGGGTTTAGGGAGGAGTAAAGCAACCCTGCCTGCTTAGTTGCAACCTAGATCATGATATTTGAGCGTCAACGATGATTGAATGAGGGCAGAAGTAGCCAAGATTGTTCGTGGTGCTCTGGCAAATTCCTGTTCATCCTCCAGAGCCCAGGTATGACGTCACCTCCTCTGGGAAGACCTCCGCAACCCTTTAAGCAGGGTCCTCTCTTGTAAGAGGGCTCTGTCTCTGTACCAGATGCTGGAAACACAGACACAAGCAAGGCACTGTCCCAGTCCTGAGGGGCCTCCCACCTATGGTGTGAAACACACAGAGGGGTCCCAGACAATAAGCTGTGACTCATTACCTGGGGGAATCAGAGGTTTCTCAGAGAAGGTGATACCTGGGTCTCGCCAAAGGGATGGAATCTGACTCTGATCCAGTGTCTGGATCTAGCTGCTAATTTGCAGGGAATACCGAGGACAGAAGAAATGGAACTGCACTAAGAGTCTGCAGTCGGCAAAGTCTAGACTACGGGAAACTCTCCAGGTCAAATGGGCCAGGTTCCTCAACAGACACACTGCAAGGAAATAAAAGGGAAGGAAGAGAATCCTAGTGACTGGAAAAAAAAAAAAAAAAAAAGCTTAAAAGACATATCAGTTTTTAAAATGGGCAAAGTTAAACTATAGGGTATAAAGATGTAAAGGTGTACAACAAGGTGATAAGTTAAAATGCAAGGAAGTGATTACTATAAAAGTAAGGGGTACGGTTGCCTCTGGCTGTAGTGGGTTGTGATTGCGAGGGGGGCACATGAAAGAGGTTTCTGGGTGTCTGGCAAAGTTCTCTGACCTGGGTGGTGTTCTACTTATAACTCATTAAGACATTCACTTGATTTGTGTGGTTTCTGAAATTGTGTTTTATTGTACAATAAAAGATTTAAAAATAGATATCTCCAGGCTGGAATATTGGACTAAAACTGACGGCACAAGGCAAAATATATACAGTTGCCAAATTCTGCTTTTAAGTCACATAATATTTGCTCGCAGGAAAGAAGCAGCCTGACCTAAAGTAGTTTGTATTTTTAAAAATATCCTGGAGGTTTTTAGCTGCCCACAAATGACTGTGCCTGCATACGTGGCTCTCCAACTGCGGTCCCAGAGGCCCTGTGTTTGTCCTAGACTCTGGGGGGAGCCACTGTGGGGAGGTCCAAGCAAGGGGAAACTGATGGGGGGGAGGGGCTTCGTAGCTCTGGTCCTGCCCATCAGGGAGGACTGGCTGTAACTCTGGATGGGGGAACCAGGGCCATATAGTCTCACCGCCAGGGTGCCATGACCAAGTCCCACTGTGAAAGGGGATACTATGATTCACTACTTTGGCAGCCCCAAGAGAGACTGGGCGTGGCGCTAGCTCGAGGCAGCCCCCCCCCCCCACCACCACACACACACACCGCTTCTCCAAGGGCCAAGCTCTGAGGTAGAAGCTTTGAATTTCAAGCCACAAGGCATTTAGGAAACATCTCTTTCAACTCTCGAATTTTGCAGCTAAGGAAGTTGAAGTCCGGGGTATGTGATTTAACAAGGGTCATGCAATAAACTCAACACAGGTGTCCCCTTCTGCTTCTGCCCTCCCCCTTCAAGCCAATGACCTACCTCCAGTCTCACGGAGGTGAGTATAGATACCTGTGGGCCTACAAGGTAACTGCTAGGCCTCTCGGCTCCCATGCTCACCCTGGTGCTTGTATCTGACCCACCTGCACTTCCATCTCCTCTCACCAACCTTGACTTGGGATCCATACTTGACCCTTGCCTCTGGGGGACCATGTTTCCCCCAACATCTGTATGTTGACCTCTTCTGTACCTTGACCCTCTTTTATTGACTTTGGCTTGGCTCATCCACCCCCCTCTGGTGGGGTGGAATTCTCTGCTCCAGCAGCTGCAGGAAACCCAGTGTCCAGCCTCCGAGTTCCTTCTCATCAGGAATCCAAACGAAGGGACAGGATTCAAGGCCATATCCAGTATTTCAGGACCTTTCCCCTTCCTATCCCTGAATGTCTGGAATCTGAATGTCTGGAAAATCGATTTGCATTTAGGAACAATTCCATGATGACACTGATACCCTAGCTCAGCATTCCCTTCAAAACCTAAGTGTATCTCTTCCATTTATTGGAATCTTAGCGAAAAAGATCAATATATTTCCCTGCTTCCTGAGCCCCATATCCTGTCTTCTATCATCCTGCCCCAAAGAGACTCTGCTGACATTCAATCCACCTGAAGCTCCACGTGGTCAACTGTGCAGCGGGACCTATGGAAAGGTGTGTTTTTGGGTCACGTTAACAGGAGTATGAGATATAGAATGAGGGAGGTGAAGAAACATTAATAAGACTACACCTGGAGTAGTACGTGTCACTTCAGTCCTGAGTGTCACAATTGAAGAAGGGGACAGATAGACCAGAGCATATCAGGAATGAGAGGCACTAAACATCATGTCATATTAAATTGGTCTATTTATCCTAGAAATGACTTGGGGAGTATCATAACTGGCTAGGGGCCAGATTCAAAGGATCACACAGGCAGGCGCCAGACTTAAAGGGTCAGTTCACAAGGGCTGGGAAAGGAAAAGGCACCCGCCAGATGAACGATGTGGTTGGCTTCCTAGACAAGAAGGCAGACAGCGAGTACCACGTGGAGAACTCACCTTTCAAGCAAAACCCAGAAACCAGAAAACACTGCTCCAGAAACTCAAACGCCCGTTCTGGAAATTTCTCCCACCCTCGAGACGCGCAAAACCAGTGAGACCGGACCTCTACCTCCACCCTACCCGCCGCTGGCAACACCAATGCCTAGCGCGGGCCTTAGTGTCACCACAGGTAACACAAGGATCCCAGGCCAGCCCCGCCCTGCCCAGTGCGGCTGGGTGAATGGAGGTTCGGGGAGAGGAGACGCAGGGCGGCTAGCGAAGCGCGACATAGCTGGTGCCCGCGAACCCTGGTGCCCTGGCTCGGCCTGCGTTGGTGACCGCGGAGCCGAGGAATGCGGGTGGACGGGGAAGGGTGGGACTGGAAGACGCCTGAACACAATATGAAAAGTAAAAAAATGCCACATCGCAGAGGAAAGAGGCGATACACATGGAAACACTGAAGCCCCCACTATCGACCCCAAACCTCAAGAACCAGGCACGGACGGGGTTCGAACCCGCGATCTTCGGTTTACGAGACCGACGCCTTACCACTTGGCCACCGCGCCTGACAGCCGAGGGAGCGGTGGAAGCTCTCAGTGGAGGGGAGGCGGTGCAGGCGCGGGAGGGGCGGCGCCTCCCCTCCGGCCCCGCCCCCGGCCCAGCCGCCCTGCCCTCCAGACCCGCCGTCCGGGACCTAGCGCTCGGAGCCGCTGGGGCCCTCTCTGCGTGAAGGCCAGGCGCCCGCGTCCTGCCCGCGGCGGGATCCGAACTCGCGGCGCCCGCCGGCCCCGCCCCGCCCCGCCCCGCCCCGCCTCTAGCGCCCCCAGGGGCACGGCGCCTGCGGAGAGGCCCGAGGGGCATTCGAAAGGAGCGGCGGCGGGCGGAGAACCCAGGTTGGGAGAAACCACGACCGACGCCTGTGAAGGAGCTGAAGCGGAGACGGCGGCGGCGGCGAGCGAGCCAGGGCAGAGCGTCCCCGCTGGCGTCTCCGCCGGCTCGGAGCGCCGCCGTGTGACCTTGGCCGGGTCATTTCCATCCGGTCGGCAGGATACTGGGGCAGCGCGCTGGAGCTCGGGCCGAGTCCACGGGGAACCGAGGGGGCAAGAAGGGCGGTACAGGCAGGAACGGGACTGGCCCTCGGAGAAAGATTCAGGGAGCCGGGAGGGATGGGCGCCACGCTGCAGGGGCGAAGGGAAGTAGGCCTGGCTGATCCCTCAGGGGCGGCCGTCTGTGTAAGAAAAACCTTCCTCGGTTGCTCTCACTACCCTCTTGCCCTTCAGCCTCTGGCACGGGCGTCGGGCCTGGAGACTCCAAGTAAACATCTATTTGTGGCCTTGCCCAGGAGGGTCAGATGTGGGCGCACAAGAGATGCCCCCAGGGATGTTCTGGGGACAGTACTAGAATGACCAGCTGGAGGCGACCTGAATGGAGGAGTCTCTTAGTCTGGCCATACCACGTAACAGTAGGACACTCTTAGAAGGAATGATCTAGATTCAAAGGAATGATTATCAGCATAGAAGGGGCACAAAAGCGCATGTGATTTTAAGATGTAGAACAATACATTCCATTTACTAAAGCAAAGGGAAAGACACACAAAGTAGATAAAAGTAAAAACATTAGAAAAATAGAAAGGGGGAGACGAGATAGGGACCAAAGGGGAGTTTACTGGTAATGTTTCGTTTCTATTCTGTGAAAGAGGCAAAAAGCTGAGAGGTTGGGGATACGAGTGTTTATTACGATACTGTAGGTTTTGTATTTTCTTTAAATTAAAAAGAAAGGAAGGGAATTCCTTGGCCGTCCAGAGGTCAGGACTCCGCACTTCCACTGCAGTTAGGCACGGGTTCGATCCCTGGTCGGGGACATAAGATCCCGCATGGCCGCGAAAGGCGGCCAAAATAAATTAAAAAAAAATTTTTTTTTAAGAAAGGAAACGAAACTAGGTCCCTCTGTCCTTGTTTGGCCTGTGGCCATAGCGTCTGTTCCAGGAGGGGTGAGTGGGGGTGAGTGGGGGTGAGTGGGGATGGGTGGGGAAGGGGAGGCCCCCCTCCACCGTCCCAGGGCAGGGCGTGGCCAACTGCCAGCCTCCCTCAGGCCCCAGCCCTCCTGTACACAGGCGTCGGGGGTGGGGACACAAACGAGACCAATCCCTCCATTGCCGACCCTGCCACCTCCACTGCCCAAGTCATCCTTGTGTTGGTGGAGATTTGGGGAAAGTCAGGAAAGCTATAAAAATCACTGTCAACCATTTTGAAATGTACAATAGTGTTAACTACAGGCCCATGGCTGTGTAACAATCTCTGCAACTTTTTCATCTTGCAAAAGGGAAACTCTGTACCCACGGAGCAGCAACTCCCCTTTCCCTCCTCCCCCAGCCCCTGGCTACCACCGTTCTGCTGTTTGTAAGAATTTGACTACTCAGGGTACCTCATATAAGTGTCTTTCTTTTTGTGACTGGCTTATTTCAGTGAGCATAAGGTCAAGGTTCATCCGTGTTCATCTACATATGACATGATTTCCTTTCTTAAGGCTCAATATTCCATTGGTTGTTTCTTTATCCATTCATCTGTCATTGGACATTTAGTTTACTTCCACCTCTTGGCTATTGTGAATCATGTTGCAATGAATATGGGGGTGCAAATATCTCATGATCCTGTATTCAGTTCTTTTGGATATATACACAGAAGTGGGAATACTGGATCATATGGTAATTCCATTTTTAATTTTTTGAGGTACCTCGCAACTGTTTTCCATAGTGGCTACACCATTTTACAATCCCACCGTCTGTGCACAAGGGTTCAGATTTCTCCACATCAGTGCCAATACTTGTTTTGTTTTTATAGTGGCCATCCTAATAGGTGTGAGGTTGTGTAATTTCATTGTGCTTGGATTTGTATTTCCCTGATTAGTGATGTTGAGCATATTTTCATATACTTGTTGGCCATTCGTTTTTCTTTGAAGAAATGTCTATTTAAGTTCTTTGCTAATTTTTAAATCAGGTTATTGGGTTTTTGTTCGCTTGGGTTTTTTTAGTTTTAGGAGTTCTTTATGTATCCTGGATGTTAACCTCTTATCGCATATATAGTTTGCAAGTATTTTCTCCCATTCCTTAGTTGGATTTTTCACTCTGTTGATTGTTTCCTTTACTGTGCAGAAGTTTTCCGTTTGATGTAGTTCCATTTGTCTATTTTTGCCTTCGTTGCCTTTTTTTTTTTTGGTGTCCTCTTCAAGCAATCAATCATTGCCAAATCGAATGTCCTGAAGCCTTCCCCCTGTTTTTTCTTCTAAGAGTTATATCAACTCAGGTCTTATGTTTAGGTCTTTAGTCCATTTTGACTTAATTTTTGTATGTGGTGTAAAGTAAGCATCCAACTTCATTATTTTGCATGTGGATATGCAGCTTTCCCAGCACCATTTGTTGGAGACAGGAAAGTTTTTAAAAGCATAAAAAGGAGAATTCAAAGGACCCCGTAGTCTTACCACCAGAGAGAAGCACAATTGTGCCTGCATTCTTGTATGTATAAAACACACTAATTCATTTTTTCCGAGATACATGGGTTGGTTTTTTTTTTTTGCACATTTTAACAAATTAGAAATCAATATGACAACTGGTTATAGTTGGAGTTTTACAACTGGCAATTTTTTTTAGTGGCACGAAAGTTTTTTAAATCGATGCATCTGATGAAATGGAGTATATATATATATAATAGTTAGGAGAGTCAGACTCATATTTTCACATTCGTATATTTCATGGTGTCCTCATTTCTCTCACCATTGTAAGATGAGCACGTCCCACGTCTTTAAGAGTGGATCATTTCATGGATTGTAACAGGCGTACAACTCTGGTACAGGATGTTGATAGCAGGAGAACCTGTGCGTTGGGGGTGGGAGGGGTAATATGGTAACTGTGCTTTCCACTCAGTTTTGCTATGGACCTAAAACTGCTCTAAAAAATAAAGTTTTTTTTTTTTTAATACCTTTAAAAAACACTAAAAAAAAAAAAAAGGTAATTCGTTTTTTGTTTTAAACTTTGGGTTTATTTATTTATTTATGGCTGAGTTGGGTCTTCGTTTCTGTGCGAGGGCTTCCTCTAGTTGCGGCAAGTGGGGGCCACTCTTCATCGCGGTTCCCGGGCCTCTCATCATCGCGGCCTCTCATTATCGCGGCCTCTCTTGTTGCAGAGCACAGGCTCCAGATGCGCAGGCTCAGTAATTGTGGCTCACGGGCCTAGTTGCTCCACGGCATGTGGGATCTTCCCAGACCAGGGCTCGAACCCATGTCCCCTGCATTGGCAGGCAGATTCTCAACCACTGCGCCACCAGGGAAGCCCAAGAGGTAATTCTTGAATCCTCTACTCTGACTCCCGTGCTGTGAGTCACAGCCAACCCTGGGCTGCACTGGGGCTGCTTCTTGGTGGGGGTCCCTGTGGGTCTGGCCCAGGAGCCTGATTTTGTCCTTCTTCCAGCAGTGAGCAGCCGTAAGAGCATGGTCTAACTTCTGTTTCCTAAACTCACATGTACCATTTTTAACATAGAGCTTTTGCCTTGAGAAAGATGCTTTGAAACTTGACCAAAAGGTGAGAGCTGGTTCCAGAAGCTCCTAGCTGACAATCAGGCCATACCTACTTCCATGCAGTGCAGTGATAAGATCATCCAGTCATTCAACAAATCCTCAGTGAGCACCTACTAGGTGCTAGAATCTTTTCTCAGTGCTGGGGCTATAGCAGTAAACTAAGCGTCACAGATCCCTGCCCTCATGGAGCTTCTATTCTTAAATAAGCAAAACATATAGTATATCAGATGGTGATAAGTACTAGGGAGAAAAATAAAGCAGAGAAGAAGGATGGGAAGTTCTGCAGGTAGGATGGAGGGTGGTAACTTTAAACAGAGAGATATAGTAGATTAAAAGCAGTCACAAATTCTTTGCTACTTTTCCCACCCAAAGGTAGAGTCTATTCCCCATCTTTGGGTATGGGCTGCCCGTCTGGCTTGCCTTGACCAATAGAATGTGGGCCAAGTGATGGTGTATAATAAGTTCTAAAGCTTAGGTCTCAAGAGACCTTGTAGCTTCTGCCTTTGCTATCTCAGAAGCCTGTCCTAAGACCGCTGTGTAAGAAAGGCAGTCCAGCTACTGGAGGATGAGAGGCCGTGAGGCATCTCGCAGCCAAAAGCCAGCACCACCTACCAGACACATCAGCCTGGCCACCTCAGACCTCCCAGCCCCGCTGACCCTTCAGCTGAGGGCAGCTATATGAGCAAACCCAGGCACACCCTGCAGAGGAGCTGCCAGCCTACCCACAAAATGGGGAAAATAATAAATTGTTCTCGTGGTAGGGTTTTGAGGGTAGTTTGTTACTTAGCAATAATAGTTCCTAGATATAGGAGGTTACATACAACTAACACACTTTCTAGGTTTGTGGGCTGGTGCTTATTTGCATGGAGTAATCGAAACGTGTGTGATGCTGGATGAATGAGGCAGGGGCCATGCCCACTGGCCCCTCAGAGGTTATTTAATCTCAGTTTCCTCATCCACAAAATGGGAGTTTGTTCGCTATCAGCCACAGCCCTGCATTAATTAAAAATTGAACCACCTTCTTCACTATTCACTGCTGAAGTGAGCAGGGGTGTGAAATGCCGCTCGACCCTTTTTCCGTAGGTGCGTGCGGTAGCAACCTGAAACTTTCCCTTTCGTCAAGTTTCACAGTCCCTTTGCCAGCACGAAGGCTCTAAATTAAGGCTGCTGTTAGTAGGAGAAAAAAGTCAACACAGGTTGAAACCTTTTTGGAGAGTGTATGGCCACGTGTGTAGACATTTAAATTAAGGCTGCTTTTCATACTTGGGGTTAACGTGGTTTGATTTTTTTCTCTCTTTCTTCCCCTTCTCAGTGTTTAGTCGGTTACCTTTTCCCAACTCCTCCACCCGTTGGTCGAGCCTTCCCTCATAACAAAATACTTACAGGTGGCTGTAATTTAAAGGGTCGGGGGCAGGCTCACAGGTGGATCACAGGCTAAATAAGTGGGGGAGGGATAAATTGGATGATTGGGATTGACACATACATACCCCTATATATAAAATATCTATAGATAACTAGTAAGGACCTACTGTATAGCACAGGGAACTCTACTCAATACTCTGTAATGGCCTATATGGGAAAAGAAGCTAAAAAAAGATATAGGTATACGTATAACAGATTCACTTCGCTGTACACCTGAAACGAACACAACATTGTAAATCTTTTTTTTTTTTTTTTTTTTTTTTAATTTTTATTGGGGTATAAATCAGGCCTCCTCAGAAGGCCCCAAACAAGGCAGGAGCCTTATTGAGCACCAGCGCTAAGCAGCTACAGCCCTTGGGACCCTTCCTTTCCCTGAACACGATCCTGCTGTGACGGACAGTCAGGAATGTCTCCACGCGGGCTCCCGGACAGTAAGAGATCTACTTGGTTGAGATCAGAGCACTGATGGACCAAGTCATTCCCCAAGATGGGTCCTGTTTGGGTGGATTTCTTTTGGGAAAGATGGATCTCCTGAAAACAAGCCTGGTAGGGCCGAAACCGCTGAAGACTTGCTATCTCATGCACCTATTGCTGTGTGACCAGCTACCTCAAAATGTAGAGAGAGGTATGCAGAGAGATGTGAGGTGGGGCTTCTTTGTGCCCACCTTCACCTCACAAAATGGAAACATCTGAGGGCTCTCTAGTGGGACAGCTTGGACTACACCCTCTCCTAGTCTCCTTCCTGCCTTGACAGCCTCCGGAGTTGACGTTTACAGCATCCCCTCCCCCACCCCCCAGCACCACCATGATTGCAGGCCGAAGCACTGAGGGTCTGGCCTGACGCTGCCGGAGACCCGAAGAGTCCAGCTTTTGGTCTGGGGGTCGCCTGCTGGACTGGATAACTGAGAAGGCCACGTGGAGACAGAGGGGGCCAGTTGGGCTAGAACGCAGGGGATGAGGGTCTCACAGGCTCCCCTGGGCTTAGTGACACCAAACGGAATCTGGAAAGTGGGCCCAAACTTCAGCGCCTTTGCCCTCTGGGTTTGGGCCTTTCAGGAGCTCCAGCAATTTTTTTTCTTTTTTGTTAAACCCAGAGGCCACATCAGTTCATGGAGCCCAACTCAGAACCCAGTAGCAAAGTCAGAGCTTGGAGAGAAAGTCAGGGCCAAACCAGGGATGGCAGGAGAATGAGGGGAACTTCCTGCAGCCCCAACTCAGCCACATGGTGAGTTCCAGAAGGACTGGCTTGAAGCTGGCTCCGGGCTTCCTGGGCCCTAGAGCCCACAACCTTGCCCCAGCGGGCTTGGGGCACCACTGACCCCTCAGCCCACATTGAGCTGTAGCCTGGCCAATCAGGCTGACCCGTGGTGGAACCACCATCTCTCCTGGGCCTCTGCTCCTGCCCCCATCAGTGCAAACAGGCCGCACAAGTTCCACCTGTGGGCTCTTGCTCCTAAAGAGCCCACGGCCCCACGCCAAGCACTCAGAACACCGCAGGGCGCACGGTGAGCCCTAAAGACACGCCAGCTACACGAACCACCTAGTTGTTGCATCTTGTGGGCCAAACACCACATTAGGCACAGGGATTAGGGAGGGGAGAGGGGCTGTAGGGGGAGGAGTGTTGCCAAATCCCACTTCTCCGCGGCTCAAAGGTCAGAGAGCAGCCAGATGGACTGACCGAACCCGACTCACCCCTCACCAAGGGCCCCCTGCTGACCACGGATCTCTGGACCCCATGGTTAGCAGGGCTGCACCTCCTCCCCCTGAGGATCCTGGGCCTGCAAGCGAGAGGCCGCGGAAATAGCTTTTTCCACCCCTGGGCGTAGGTTAGTCATTTTCCGGAGATGGGTTGGCTGGGTGGACCTGCCCGGCAAGGCCATGAGAAGCGTGGCTCCCTTGCCCAGGTGAACACCCAAAGCTGGTGATTCCAACTCTCCGCCTCACACAGCAAAAAACAAAACCAACCAGGTCTTACCTGAGTCCACGCTGCCTTCGTCTCGGTTCCTCTCTCGGCAGCCTACCTGGTCCTGCTGCCGCTCTCTGAAACTCAGCTCGGACCAGGCCGCCGCTGGCTTAAGATCCTTCAGTGGTTGCCACGGCCCTGCCCCCTGGCCCCTGCCCTCTGCCCTCTGACCCGCTAGTTCTCCTAAGGCCTTTGCACCTGTTCTTTCTCTGTGTTTTTCCCAACCTCTCTCACCTGGCCATCTCCAGCTCCTCCTTCAGGCCTAGTTGAAATCTCCCGACTCCTAAAACAATTTCAGCAGTGATTATGCACCCATGACTCTCAGCCCTGGCCACACACTGGCATCACTCGGGTGGGGGCGGGGGGCGTTTGGAAAAAACCCCAGCGTCTAGCCCCATCTGAATCCAAATCACTGTGCTGGGGCCCTACATCCACGTGGTTTAAAATTCCTCCAGGTGATTCAAATATGCAGCCAAGTTTGAGAACCTCCCTTTCTAGAAGCTGCTATGCCCTGAGGTTGGGGAGCGGGTTTGTTTTGCCGTCACAAACCCAGCACCTCACCCTACACTGAGCGCCTATCAGGTGCTGATGAAACGTTTGCTTAATGGATGATGAGATCCACCCTTGGCCCACCAGGCTCTGCAGGGCCTCCGCTGTCCCATCTCTCCAGCCCCACCTCTCCACTCACCTCCCGGCCACCGTACCCTGAAACGGCCGTGCTTTCTACAGACCTCCACCACGTGTGATTCCCAGATCCTACAATTCTTCAGGGCTCTGCTGAAACAGCCCTTCCTCGGGGACGCTATCCCTGATGCCCACTGGCCTCAGTCCCCTTGCCCCCAGCTCCCATCCCACCCTGGTGCCCGGTAGATTAAGTGTGTTGGTTGAGTGATTTTGTATCCAGACATTTTTGACCCTCCAGGAGACTTTGTCCTGGGCCCAGATGACTCTAAAAGGGCCTAAATTTGAGGGCATGGTGAGTTAGTGGGATCCGACAATGGAACTTTTGCAGGAACCGTGACCTCTAAGCGGCGTAGGGACGTCGTCAGTAATAAAGAGGGTGAGAAAACGGTCTCCGAGACTGTGCAGGGGCCCCAGCCTGCACACACTGCAGGGCTTGCTCTCACCTCTCTCCAGAATAGTAAACTGAGTTGAATCGTGTCCCCTCCAAACGGCATGTTAAAGTCCTAAGCCCTGTACTTGTGAACGTAGCCCTATTTGGGAATAGAGCGATGGCAGTTGTGATCACGTTGACGTCATACTAAAGTAGGGTGGCTCTAATCCAACGTCTGGTGTCCTTATAAGAAGAGCAAATTTTGGTCACAGAGATACCCAGATGGAAGATGGCCATGCGACAACAAAGGCAGAGCGATGCAGCCACAAGCCAAGGAGCACCAAGGATTGCTGTCAACCGTCAGCCAGGAGAGGCGTGGAGCAGATCCTCCCTCAGAGATTACGGAAGGCACTAACCTTTCTGACACTTCGATCTCAGACTTCTGGCCTCCAGAACTGTGAATCAATTTCTGTTGTTTTAAGCACCACCCCACCCCCTCCCCCGATTTGTGGTACCTTTTTTTTTTCTTTTTTTTTGGCCATGCCACACGGCATGTGGGAATCTTCCCTGACCAGGGATTGAACCCGTGCCCCTGCATTGGGAGCTCGGAGTCTTAACCACTGGACTGCCAGGGAAGTCCCCTGTGGTACATTTTTATAGCTGCCCTAGAAAACTAATTTAATAGAGGAGACGTTTTGATAAGGAGCCTTTGGGGGAAGATGAGTTTTGCCTCCCGAAATCCAGATTCTGATTCTGCAAGCACGCACTGGATCCCCATCTGGTGGCTTGACTCCATGGGTAGGAACTGTTACTTCCCTTGCTTTACGGACGAGGCAACCGAAACTCAGAAAACTTGCTTAGTCACACAGAAGGAAGTGATAGAATGGGGGTCTGATTTCAAGTGCAGGACTTTTTCCATGAACACAGAGTTGGTGCTCAGAAATGGCCTAATTATTGTGAAACAGCAGATTGAAAGTTTAGTACTGGGGTTTTCTCAGTGACACCCCGTCCCCACCCTGGTTCCCGAGACCCCATTGCACTCTCCCCCGCTTCCTCAACAACGAGTTCACCTTTTCAGGACTTCAGATCTCAACACACACACCCCAAGGCAGGGTGCAAGGGGGCTACAGCTTCTGGAAAGGCCAGCAGTTGCTTCTGGATGGCTGGGGTAGGGAAGGCAGAACCAGTCTCAAAAAAAAGTAGTGGCAAACTAAGAAGGAAGCCATTTTTGAAACTGGGGTGCAGGGCCAGTGCTCAGGAACTGGAGACACCTGGCTGGCAGCAGAGGGGTCCTAGAAGGAGTGGGGAATAGGGTTGTCAGATAAAATACAGGACGCCCAGTTAAATCTGAATTTCAGATATACAATGAATAACTTTAGTACTGCTTGGGACATACTTACACTGAAAAATTATTTATCTGAAATTCGAATTTAACTGGGTATCCTGTATCTTGACTTGCAGAATCTGGCAACCCTACTTGGGAAGGGAAAGGGAAAGGCATGTTAGGAGGATGGAGAGAGTAAAGGTCCAGATCACAAAACGCCCAGTGTTGGAAGGGGACTTTGCTGTGAGCCCAGGAGGCCGTGTGAATCCAATGAATGGGGCACCATCTGCCCACTTGGGCAGACCTATAGCACCAGGGCCTGTGTGGGGAGGTAAGAGGGCCTGGTCCTGCCTGTCCTGAGGGCCTGGGCTAACAGGAAGGCAGACTCACCTCCAGAGAGGATGGGCCTGTGAACCCTGTTGACACCTGGAATTCCATAACCACCACCAGGGGCAGACAGGAGAGGGCAGGACCCTGGGGGTCTGGGCCACCAACCTGAGGCACCTCCAGTGCTTGGTGGTACCCATGCTGGCAGCTTGGTGTGCAACCAGGTTCAAGTGCAGGACCTGGGCCTGTGACCCAGCGGAGTCATGGGAGCGGACACGGCAGAAGATGGCATGGGGACCCCGTTAGTGACCAGAACAAGTTGAGAGCCCTGGGAGGCCCTTGCTGGGAAAGGGAACGTGGCTGCAGCGAGGACAGAGTTTTCAAACATCACAGCCCCGAGGGTGCCGTTATCAGGGCTTCTGGGATGCCCATCTCCTCTCCTAGGTGCTGTCCCTAGGACAGGCTCAAAAGAGGGTCTGCAGGGTGAGCCCCTGCCCCCGGAGGGGCACCAGTCACCTTGGTACACTGGATGAGGCCCGCTCTTCCTATGGGAGACCGACCCTAGGAGTTCTGGGACCAGGCCTCACCTCTTCCGCCCTCCCTCCCCTACCACAGAAACACTGTCAAGTCAGGCAAGAAGAGCAAAGTGTTTATTTACACCTGGGTCTGTACGTGAGCGTTCCCGAGGGAGCCTGCCTCTGAGAGCCTGCTCCTTCTTGGCAGACGGCTCGGGACCCCGGGACGCAGCCTTGGAGCCTCGCCACCCTCTCCCCACCCTGGGGCCTGGAGGTGGAAGTCTCACTCCAGCCCCAAAGTTAAACCTGCTTCCAGACGGAGGCTCCTGGGGCAAAAGACTCAGGTGAAATCCCACGATGCGTCAGAGCCACATGACAAACCCTCGGACGAGCCCTCACATGCAGCTCATCCCACCCGGGCCCCGGAGACCCCAGCCAAGAAAGCGGGACGAGCCGGGACGAGGAAGCCAGCGGGCTGCGAGCCAGTCCTCAGCGACGCATGGTCCGACGGCGGTCCTGACCTCACCGGGGATTGAATGGCACCCGGGTCTGAGCACCTTCGGCGGATGAGGAAGAGCTAGGCAGTTGTTAGTGGCAGGCAGGGGATGCAGCCAGAAGCCTCTTCCTTCTGCCTGCTTGGGGTCCGAAGCTGTTTAGACACCAGATGGCGATGGCCCTGAACCCAGGCCCAGTGCCAAGCACTGGGAGCTGCACGGCTGGAGCTTCTCCCGTGGGCCGGGGGTGCATCCTCCGAGGGGCCCACAGAGCGGCCGCAGACCCACGACATCGCGGCCGGGCTGACGCCCCAGCTTAAGAAGGTGCGTTCTGCCGGCTACAGGTACTGACACCGACTCAGGGAGGGGGTTGTGGGAGAAGCTGCTTTGCACAGAGTGAGCCTTTTCTAGTGTGCAAGGCGCCTAAACAGCGGCAGGCTGGACGACGGGCTGAGTGAGACCATAATGAAACACCTGTCCCAGGTCAGCAAGTCTGCACGGCTGAGCGAGCGGAGGAAGCGGAGCTGGGGCCTGTGGACGGGCGTGCGGGGGGCGGGCCTTGCGGGGCGGAGGCACGTGGACGCAAAGGGGGACGCTATGTACACGTTACAGGGCTCGGGTAAACAGAGGACGTAGAAAAGGGGGCAGTGGAAACTCCTGTACAGTGGTGACAGGGGACAGAAGGCACAAGGACGATGACCCCGAACCATGCAGACAAAACACAGCCTGTGCAGCACAGCAAAGCAGAGGGGCCCGGAGAAGGCACGTCTCCCCAGACGACAGCACTGAGCTCCTGCAGGGTCGGCGCCAGGGTGCCTCTCCCGGCCACCCCCCTGCTGCTGGCTCCGGGCAGACACCCCGTTACAATCACGACAAAAAGAGGAGCCTACGAGGCCGGGGCGCCAGCGTCATGTGGCATCAGGCTTCGCAGGGCCTACACTTCTAGAAACACACCTTTCTAGAAGGCAGCCTATTTCCCAGGTAGGTGGAGCGTGGCAGGAGGGCAGGTAAACAGGCCCACGGCTCCGGCCTCTCCTGCTCCCTGCCCGTTCATGGACGCACTCAGAACGGGATGGCAGGGCCCGGAGGTCCCTAAGGTCAGCGGGGGTGGGGGGGGGGAGGGACTTGCGCAAAGTCACCCAGGAGGGCGTGGCCCTCTAGCTTGAGGCCTCTCGCCAGCCTGAAGCATAGCATTAGAGGAGCTGGCCTAGTCCCAAAAGAGGAAAGGCCGGGCCGGGTGCCAGGGCTGCAGCCCCGAATGGCCCCTCTCCTTAATCTAAAACCCACCTCAGCCCTGTAAGAGAGTCGCTGTAGATCTGCCGGGCGAACAGTCGTTTCCTTGGCACTATAACCATCCCGACGCTTCCCCTGTTCCGATCGCATCTAAAGTTCGCTTTTAGGTTTAAATTTGCTAATGCATTAAACACACATACCCACGGAGCACAAAAAGAGAGCTTAATTTCTTCCCGGTCCCCCAGGCCCCACGGGCCCCTGAAGGGCTTTGCCCGTTACTAAGTCCCTCACTGGAACAAAAGAGCCGTTCTGACCCTCAGGACCTGGCTCGGCCAGGAATCCAGCAGATTAGCGCCTGGAGCCTCCGGAGCTGGGCGGGGATGCTGGTATGGCTACTAACAGGGGAGGTGCTGGGGTGACCTTTAACCCCCCAGCCTGAAAACAGATCAGAGGCAAAACCCCCAAAGCGGGAATCCCCTCGGGCTCAGCTGTGCAAGTCGGTGGCTGCTGTTTCTGAGGCTGCTTTCGGCAGCCACCCCCACCCCCCACCCCCGCCCCTTCCCCATCCCCACTCCGTTCTACTCCCACTCTGGACTGTGTCTGATACATCCCAGCATGTGCCACCCACCGGCTCCACGAGCAACAGACAGAGACCGGTCCACTTGGGTTTGCTAACCCCTAGGCTAGTGAGAACAGCTGGATCCACCCACTCCTGAAGGCATCTGGCCTCCCATCCTAGGGGCGAGGGGTCTGCTAACCTCTCACCATCCGACATCATTACAGGAAAAGCCACCAACATCCCAGCAGGAGAACCCGCTATTATCCAGCGCCTGGGTTAACAAGCCCAACAGAGGTTTTCTCCGCCTTTGGCCAGCAACCTCCTTGGCTGCACATTACCATCACCTGGGGAGCTCTTTAAACAGCTGGGTGCCTGGGCCACACCCACACCAATGAAATCCAAATCTCTGGGGGCCCAGGCAGCAGCATTTAAAAAAATCTCCCCAGGTGATTCCAATGCACAGCCCAAGCTGAGAAACCCTGTTTCAGGCCCAGGTACTTTGGGAGGTTGTCCAGCTTTGTGTTTTTAATAGGTGAGAAATAAAGTGTATTAGACGTTTATAGATAAAGGATAATTTCCCTCTGACAATTCTTGAAGAATCTACGCATTTAAGATAACTTGCCTAACTCTGGCAATTCAAAGTTAATTTTTTTTTTTTTTTAAACACTTGCTGGTTCAACTAATTTTGTTGGGGCTCTGATTGAATGCAAAGATAGCTCAGTCATGTAAATGTGAATCTGCTGCAGAACCCCCTCCTCACACCCCCAAACACCTCTAAACTTCACACAAATTACTGCTAATCCCTACTTGGTACAGTTGCCAGGCTTAGCAAAACCAAAACCCACATGGGGCACCCAGTTAAATTATAATCACCTGGGGAATTCTTTAAAAAAAAAAACAACACTGATGCCTGGGCCACACCCCACACCGACGGAATCAGAACCTCTGGGGACTGGGCCCAGTTATCAGAATTTTAAAAGCTTCTCCATTTAAAATGTGTCCCAAGTACTGCAGGGAACACCTACTGAAAGTCATTTGCTTACCTGAAATTCAGATTTCACCGGGCATCCTGTATACTATCTAGCAGCCCCACCACTGAAGAGAGAAAAGCAGAACGCTCCACCGGAAAACAAAGGAAGGAGAAAACACAGGAAGAGAGCACGTTCTGCCCCACCTGGAGCAGTCAGTCCAGCTCTGGAACCTGCCCAGAGGCTGTGGGGCTGGGACCCCTCCCGCATCTGCCCCCCTCAGGCTAAAAAGCTACAGGCTCTTAAAAAGCCAATCTGATACATTCTGGCTGAAGTGAAAAGGTTGGACTCAACATGGGGCGTGTGTTAAGTGGAACTCAGTCTCATTTTACAGTCAGCCCGTTCCAGAGACCAGGTCCCGAGGGGCCTTCCCGACTAGCGCTTCCTGCGGGAGTCCGCTCCCGTGGCGCCCCCTGCAGGCTGACAGCTTTATCCACCGCTTTCCGCTTGGCGGAGATTCCTTCCCACATTGTGACTTTATTAACTCAGGCCTCTGCGGCCTCCCCTGGAATTCCACATCAGGGCGGCTAAACAGCACATAAACGGTTACACATAAAATGCTCATCCCTGGGGCGAGTCCCCCACAGACCAGGATCCGGATCTGGCTGGCCTCTCTGCAGGACGCCTCCCCATATAAAACCCAGACCAAAGCCACCTCGTGATTCATCATCTTTCCTGTCCTTTAACTCATGCCATTCCATCCTACTAGCAAATTCTCAAGAGACTCACTCCTCGTGCCTTCTTTCCACCGCTGCTTCTGCTTAGACCCCTGGGGGGCCCAAGGAGACCAGTGTCCTTAGGGGTTGAGAGACTCCCAGGAGACTGACCCCTGCCCTCATCTTCCTGGTGTGGGCGGCCCCAAAGTCCTGGATCAGACCAATGCAGCCCCATGATTTGCTGCAGGAAACAAATCCCATGCATACGCTTAGAAAGAAATCACGAAATCCAACAAAAGCAAACGTTGACTGGAATGGGATGAAGATCAGTCCTGGCCACAGCCCTGCTCTGTGAGCGGGAACACACTCGAGTCCCTAGGTCCCCTCTTCACCCTCTCCTGCCCTCTCTCCTTTGCATACACCCCTCCCCAAGATGCCCAAGCTTTCCTGTTCACACTAGAAGTGCTGAAGGAAACAAGAAACTGCAGGGGGGAAAATAAGACCATACATTGTTTATATGTATTTGGATTAAAGGAAACAATTCACAAGCCATACAAAACTGAGACACATTGGAAAACTCAAAGGAAAGTACCGTATCTACTCCCAGCCACCTAGAACAAAACATCACATGAAAGATCCAGAGGGTGAATTTCCACCATGTGTCACCAGGATGGAAGACTAAGGTTTCCCTGTAACTTCCCCAACTGTCTCTCCCACCAGCACAGCGTTTGTTCCCCTGGCTGAGACCCGAGTTCAGGTGTATTTCTAAAGGCTGGAACACGGGGCCCTCACCACCCAACTGAGCCAAGCCCAGAGCTTGGATTCTGAAAATCCAAACCCAAGGCCATCACCAGGGACAGGTAAGCATGGCCCACTTCTAGCCCGAGGGAGCTGTCGAGAGGGTCCGTCCATGTCCTCTCTTGAAAGGCATCCACGGGAAAGGATGCTGGCAGGGACCTGAGCGTGCTCCCGCCCGAAAATCGTGTCTTCGGTTGCCCAACGCCAACACGTGCCTTAGACTGTCCCCAGCCTCCTTCCCCTTTCTTTTAACCCTTCATGTACACCCAGGTGAACGCTGCTTATTTTTCACTGTCTTAAAAAACAAAACAGAGAGGGAGAGGTAGGTGAGCAGGGATGGAGAAGTTTGCAGGGAACTCTCAAAACGCCAAGAATTCTCAGGATGAAGGTCGCCCCCTCCAGCTCCTCCACAAACCTGAGTCCTTGGGACACACTGTGAACAAGCCTCACACGGGCTGCCGGCTGGGGGTGGGGGGGCTCGTGCGGGGCCCCTACACGTTCCCCCCATACGCTCCTTCTTCCTCTCCGAGCTCAAGCACCTGGGCCTGAAAGGTGGCCGAAGAGGTTGGTGAGGCATTTGAACTCCTGGAAAAGATCGTAATTTTGCTCCCACTCCCAGGGGGAAACAGGGATGGGGTGGAAGAGCCTGTCTCACTAGAGTACTTTTTAATCCTGGTCCCCAGAGGTAGAATCATTTTATCCAGTATCTGAAACACAAGCTTCTAGCTCTCATCATTACAGTAACTCCTGACCGCCGACCTCGCCCCCGCCCACCTCGGGGACCCTCTGCCCCTCGCAAAGGGACCACAAAGTGCAAGGACGGCTAACAGCCCAGATGGCGCCCGCAGCCACGGCCCACGCTCACCCCTTGCTGTGCGTATGGCCTCCCCACATACACACCAGTACACGTTACACCACCGTGGCCAGAGACACATTAACAGTGTGCGTGGGAGCCCGGCCTGGGCCGCATCCTCAGGCAGGATCTGGCCCTTAATCCCGGGGTCCAGGGGTCCCGAGGCCGCTCTGCAGCCAGGCCCCTTGTCTCAGTGTTTGATCTCGAGGATGGAGGGATTGTGGTCCAGGATGGCAAGGATAATCTTGTCCATGTACTGCCTCAGCCGGAAGTTGATCTCCTCCTGCTCCTTTAGGGCTTCCATGAGCTGAAGGGAACGAGAAAGAGAGGTCAGAGGCCGGGCCGGGGCTGGGGTGCGGGCAGAGCCAGTGCCCCAAGACCAGCCTCAGAGCTCGGAGCCAGGGCATGAGTCTAAGGTGTCACACTCAGGGAGGGTTAAACACGAAGATGCCCAGGCCACACCCCCAGAGAGTCTCATATCACTGGCCCATGGAGGAGTCCAGGTACGGGTGATTTTCTGATAAAGGTAGAGAACACTGGCCAGAGGCGTTTATAATCAGGAGTGACATTCGAAGTCCTTAAGACTGCCAGCTGTTTCCTCTGCCTGGAATGTCCTCCTCACCACTCTCCGGCCCTGCCGTTGTCCTTCTCCAGGTCAACTCCTGCCGTGTCCTTTAGGCTGTAACTGAAATGCTGCCTCTGCCTGCAGGCTGGAGGCTGGTGCCCGGCTCACATGGGAGCTCCTTGAGGCCCAGAGGCCAGCTCTTAGCTGTGTGTCCCAAGCACAGGGTAAGGGTTCAGTGACTCATGATTCGTGCTGAAATCTAACCTGGGTATTTCGGAGGCCTGATCTTTCATAAGCACACCCCAGTGGGGCAGAAAGAGTGGGCTTTGGAGCTAGAGACCTGGGTCCCTCTCCCTCCGTAAGTTGGGTGATCTTGTGTCCTGATCTCCCCATCTGTGACAGGCAAGTGTTCAGAAAGCCTTCGAGTTCTCAGAAGATTAAGCGAAGACATACTGTAAGCAGGTGCCCAAGAAATGCCAGCGTCCTTCCCCTCTTGACTTGGGGGAGGGGTCGTCCAGCCTCCCCTGGATTATAAGTTGATGACATCAACTGGCCATTTCGGCATGTTCCTGGCAGAGCGAAGACTCAAACTCCGTTCTGCTCCCAAACCCATGCTCCTC
This sequence comes from Balaenoptera physalus, assembly GCF_965194825.1. Classification (NCBI taxonomy): domain Eukaryota; kingdom Metazoa; phylum Chordata; class Mammalia; order Artiodactyla; family Balaenopteridae; genus Balaenoptera; species Balaenoptera physalus. The sequence continues at coordinate 47,312,319 of NC_138901.1, forward strand.
CCACCACGTACAGGAAATCAGAGCGGATTTAACTCCACCTGCAGCCTCCTCGCCTCACCGCTCTGCCCTGTCACTCGGGGTCACTGCAGATGGGGACTTCGAGGGGCCAGGCCCCGGGCAGCCTGAGGCTTGTCATCGAGACAGGTGAGATGGGGCAGGACTCACAGATGAGAAGCCAGGCTCCAAGGCGAGAGCCGGTGGGCACATTACCTCATCACGAGAGGCTGTGTCTATTTCCGCAGCCAGTGACTGGGCTTTGGTCTGGGTGGCAAAGAGGTTCTTCGCTTCGTAGAGGCTGAGGCTCAAGATCTGCCCGTTCAAGTCGTCATTCTGATCCCGCAGCTTATGATTCTCCTGTGGAGGGGGACAAAGGCAATACCAACTCCCACCGGAACCCACTTCTCCACATCCACTGCCCCCTGACTGCCACCAGCACCCTCTCCTCCCCTTGGGCGTGTGTCATGGCCAGTTCAGGACACCCACAGATGACGGGGCATCTGCCACGCTTGAGGGGGAGGAGGCTGGGTCCTGGGAGGTCCTGGGGTTCTGAGGAGGAGTTACAGCCCTGGTCAGGGAGCCAAGTTTCCAGACAGGGGCATGGCTCCAGGCCACCCCTTCCTCCCTGGAGGTGGGTGAGCCAGAAGAGGGGCCCCGGAGGCCCTGTGTGAGAACACCGCCCACCCAGTGGCTCCTTCTCCAACACTGGCCCTTGGTGAGGAGAAGCAATGCTCTGGATCTCTGGGCTGGCAGGTCAGCTCATCTCCTTGGCTCCTCCTGCAGCCGGGCTCAGGAATCCCGCTCTTGGGAGTTCTTTCCAGGGGCACCCTCGCTCCTGAGTACAGCAGGCCCAGTACTGTCCTGCCCAGACCCTGGTGACCAGCCCTGCACTCTAGCTTTTGCCTAAAGGCTTCTAACTGCTCACACTTGGGGCCTAGGGCGCCCCCTTGTGGCTGAGAAGGGCTGGGGTTTAGGATTGCTGTGGGAGCAGCACCTCTGCTTCCGGGGGTCGGGGGGTGGTCAACTCAGAGTCTCTGGGTGTGGGCTTCCCGCAGCATCACGCCCTCTCTGGGTCACTGCCCCCTCCTGATCCCGCTTCCCCCACCCCCAACTGGTCTCCAATCGTGGGAGTGCTTCCGGAAACCATCTGAAATGGAATCCTTGGTGCGGGGTCTGCTCCTGGGAGAACCCAACGGAGCGAGGCACTACTGGGTGGCTGGGTAGAGTCTCCTCCCCCACCCCATGTGCCCAGGACAGAAGACGGGTGTCTGCTTATTTTCACGGATGCTGAGCAGAGCCCCTGGGATTTCCATCTGCCTTGGCTGAGCTGTGAGACGGGGACCAGCAGCCCTGACGACGAGGGTGTTGGGAGGAGCAGGCAGTTACGTCGGGGAAGGGGGCGCTACGGCCCTCGGCCCCTCACAGGAGACCCACCCGGAGGGGACTTGGACACCTTATCCCGTGGGTCAGAGGCTCCCAGGGCCCACCTGCTTGAGCCGCTTGACCTCATGCTCCAGCTCCACCTCTCGGGCCCTGGCATTGAACTCGCCCAGGCCGGAGGACGAGCCGCGGCCCCTGCCCGGCCGCTCGCACTCCAGCTTGTACATCTGCAGGTGCTCCAGCTCCTTGCGCAAGTCCTCGATGAGCTGCGGGGGAAAGAGGCTGGTTGGCGGGAGCCGGGGCGTGGGGCATGCGGGGTGGCGGGGGTCGGGGGGAGCCCTGGCACCTGCCGGCCCGGGACCCACCTCCTGCGTCGCCTCCCGCTCCTTCTGGAACTCAAGGCGGTTCTGCCGCAGCTTGTCCATCATGCGCTTGTACAGGTCCATCTCATCCTTGAGCCGCAGGCTGGTGTCCTCCAGCCGGTCGGACATGCGCTGCCGCTCCTGGAGCCGGGGAGACCGGGGCAGGGGGAGAGTTCCCAGGGGGCCCGCGGTGCCCCAGGGGCTTTGCTGGGGGCCGGGGCAGCCACCTCGACAAATGGGCCATCAGACCAGCCCCTTGGACAGAGCCTTCCGAGGCACGGATTAAAGAAATGGCCAGATCCCCTAGGAGTCTAGAGACACAGCTAGAAAAATCTCAGGTCTCTGAAGCCCTTCAATGATGCCAGATGGACTTGAATAAGAAGGTAAGATGCCCTGGACTTCCCTGGTGGTGCAGTGGTTAAGAATCCGCCTGCCAATGCAGGGGACACGGGTTCGAGCCCTGGTCCGGGAAGATCCCACATGCCGCAGAGCAATTAAGCCTGTGAGCCACAACTACTGAAGTCCATGCGCCTAGAGCCCGTGCTGCACAACAAGAGAAGCCACTGCAATGAGAGGCTGGCGCACCGCAAGGAAGAGTAGCCCCTGCTCGCCGCAACTACAGAAAGCCTGTGCGCGGCAACGAAGACCCAATGCGGCCAAAAATAAATAAGTAAAATAAATTAATTAAAAAAAAAGAAGGTAAGACCCCAAACAGAAGCTAACCTCTTTCTTTTTTTTATTATTTTCCCCCATAATACAAGGAAATAGATATTCACTATAGAAAATTTGGAAAATAAGGAATATGGAAAAATGAATTATTATTCATGTTTGATGCCTTTTTTTTTTTTTTAGCTAGAGCAATTTTATTAGAATTTCAGAAACTAGAAACTAAAGGCCTCCGATGGCCAACGCAGCCTCTCTGTGGATTTGGCTCAAGATCCAAGTCTGAGCGATGCCTGGACCTGCTGCTTACCTCATCCAGCTTCTCTGTTTGTGACTTCAGCCGAGTCACTGTCGTTCTAAGCTCGGTATTTTCTTCCTCTAATTGCTGCACCCTGGGGAAAGGAGAAGGACAAGAATGTCAAAAATGGAGATTCCCTTACAATTTGACAGTTTGCAGCAATTCTCCGCTCCCTGGGGGGTACATACCAGTAAATGAGAGAGAGAGAGAGAGAGAGAGAGAGAGAGAGAGAGAGAGAGAGAGAGGGAAAGAGAAGGAGAATATGAATAATTGTTCCAAGTGGTAATATGGCTTTGAGCTTCCTGTCATCCAAGGCAAAATGGTAAAGACTCTGAGTTATTATTATTTTTGGATAAAAGGAAACACTTGTTTGTGAATGAATAAGAACATAAGGTTCTTTCTGCATACTCCTTAGGGCCTGAAACACCCCCGGGGTTGCGGAGCGGGTAGGCAGTGGTATTCTTCTGCTAATGGAGAGTCCTCCTGTGGCATCTGGGGCAGGGCCCTCCTGTTAGGGTTCACCATTGGAAGGCAACCTTCTCCCCCGCATCTCCCCCAGGGCTCTGCCCTCTGAGCGCTCGCTGCAGCTGCCTCTGACGCCCACGGGCAGTGGTTCCTCTGTGTTCATGTTCACCAGGGACTGTCGAGGTCAGTTTTCAGTGACCTGAGAAGAGGGGTAGGTGAGTTGGACCATTGGCCAGTGGCACCAGGACAGTGCAGGGACATTTCTGGTAGGGCATTCCCTCTCCTTCCCACTGTCATGTCCTCCTTCGCAGAGAGAGGGCTTCCTGGCCCCCACTGCCCTCTGGGCTCCCCAGGAGAAGCCCCTGGGCCAGGGCCTAAGGGGAATTCAGACCACCCCCCCACCCCCTGACGAGGCCACCTCTCTTGAGGCACAAAGCACGCTGCAGACTCTGGGAGCGCTGCCTGCAGTGTCTGAGGGAACAGCGCCCCCTGGAGTTGAACAGGGGCACGGGTTAGGTGACAGTTCCCAAGAGGGCCGGCTTTCTGTGCTCGGCCTCAGCCCTGGTCTGCACTCCCACCATCTTCTTCCACCACCTGCGTCCCAGCCACCTCGCCCAGGCCGGCCGACTGGCCAGCTGTCAGGAGCAGGCAGAGAACATGATGCTTAATGAGGTACCAACCTCATTAAGAAACAGATGCAAAACAGCAGCTTCTAGAACACCCGTGGAAACTTAAGATGAAGCCCTGGTCGATAAAGGGGACAAAGCGGGTCTCAGGCACCGGGGAGTTGGGAGGTCTCACCCAGCTGCACAGGGGTCTGGCCCACCAAGTTCCTTTGGGCCTGCTTGACCTCAGCAGGCAGGGGACCACCTGCCTGCCAGCCGTGAGGTACAAGGTGGGAGCCCACCTCCCAAACCACCCCCCACCCCGGCTGGACCTGTCAGACTGCAGAGGCTCAGCTCAGAGACCGGGGCCACAGGGGGCCTGAGAAGGGCAGGGGCAGCCATCCCCTCTGCCGGGGGCCCAGGTGGCCTCCCTGGCCTGTGTCGGGGGAGGGCCCTGGCATCATCACAGCCCTCAGCTGTGTGCAGTGTTCTCACGTGCATCCGCCGACCTGCCTTCCTGGTCACTCTCCAGGGAGGGCTGACAGATGGATACTGAGGCCCAGAGAGTGACCGAGTATGTCCAACGTCATGGAGCTAATGCGTGACCAAGCCAGACTCCCAGGTCCGTCCTTCTCTCCCTGCCTGCCGCAGGTTCCAACAGCCATACCCGAGGCCCGGGAGCAGCCCTGCTTATCCTTGGTGTCTGGGGCCTGGGGTCAGTGCGCCCCAGTGTTCAGGGTCAGGAAGAATCTGACAGCAGGGGGCGCTCCAAGCCTGGACATCAGACCCAGCACAGGACTCAGGGCAAGACCACTGTGTTTTTGTTTTTGTTTTTTTAACCTATTCTCCTATTGATAGACATGCGTCGTTTCCAGTTGTACCTACTACGAACATTCTTTTACCTGCTTCCTAGAGAACACATCCATGTGTTCAAGTATCAGAAGTAGATTTACAGGAGGCTTCCCCTTGGGGCTCAGTTTTCCCATCCATACAATGGGAACAGCGCCTGCCCACAGGGCGAGACCTGGGTGTGAGGGCGCATCAGAGGGTGGAGGGCACTGGGCCATCCCGAGGGCCCACCTGGTGTTCAGCAGCTCGATCTCCGTGCTGCGCTCCCGTTCCAGCTTGCTGTAGGCCTCACGGTGGCGCCGAGCCTCCTCCTCCAGGGCCTGCTCGGCCGTGGTCTCCTGATCCTTCACCATCTCCTCCAGTTCGTGCACCCTGAGAAGAGGGGCGTGGACTCCAGTGCAGGGCAAGCTCTTGCGGCCTGACTCTCCTCCCCCGAACCCAGGCTGCGACCACTGGGAGCCCCGGACCCCAAGACCCTGACACCCCGACTGTGGGCCGGCAGCTTCACTGACAGATGAATGAAGGACCCCACGGCATCTAAGGAGAGGCGTGCCAGCCACACCCGCCACCGGAGCCGGGAGAGGTCAGTCCTGGCAGTTGAAGGGGTTCTCCCAGGGCAGGCACGGAGGGGGCTGGCCTCGCCACAGCGGGTCAAACAGCCCTCAGGCCTCACCGACTCTTTTTGCTCCCTTCCTTCCCGGCTGGTCCCCCTCTGATCAATAGCTCAGCTCACTGGGCACCTTGACCGCAAAGATAGGCACATCCTGGCTGGTGGTGGGCCTGCCAGAGCCGGGTAAGGCCAGGTCCCACTGCAGACATCGTAACCCCACTACTGGTGGCCTAGTTGGTATATCAGTCTGGGGCACCTTTCACTGGCAACAGTCCCTCCATGGAGCTGAACTTCTGGGGTGTACAAGAGGACTCATCTTTGGGCCCTACAAGGTTGAGGACCAGACCCTGGACGGGCATCAGTTTACCAAGTTTTATGCCATCCTGTGAGGACTACACCATACACGCACCACCGCACTGAGTCACGTTCAGTGGGCCTCTGTTGGGCGGAGGGCGCAGCAATGCCTGGACCCTTCCCACCGGTGGCAGGTGTGAGCCCCCAACTCGTACCAGCCTCTCCCTCTGCAGAGCTTGTCCCCCAGAAGGGAGGTCAGGCTCTCATCGTTGTGGGACAGAGAGAGACAGGACTGGATCCCAACTCCTCCCTGTCACCCGAGCTGGGGCTGCAGACCTGGGGGGCCGAGGTCAAGCTCTGCCTTTCTCCCTGTCCCCAAAGACCTGTCCTCCTGGGCACCCAGCGTGGGCAGGGCCCACAGCCAGGGGCTGACGTATCACAGACCCTCAGAGCTAGAAGGACCTGCAGGTTAGCCACCCCACCTCACTCCGCCCAGCTTCTCCTGGGGGCTCAGTAACACGGACCACCCTCCATGCCCACGTCTCAGCCAAGGCCGGGCCTGACCTGTGCACCAGCTGTGTGTTCTCCTGCTTCAGCTTGCTCTTCAGGTCCCCGTTGGTCAGGCTGTCATTCTCCAGCTCTGTCACCTTTTTTTCCAGAAAACTCACCTACCGTAGGGGGGCAGGGGTGGGGTGGAGGAAACCTTTAAGTCCACAGGACTGAGAACCTAATAATGGTGGGACTGACGGCTAGGACCCCCGCGTGACTGTGAGTGAAGAGTCGTGCTGGGTGGGGCTGGGGGTGGATGTGCCCATGTGATCGGGGCCACCTATCCCCGACTCCTGGGCAGGGACAGGGTCTCCCAAGTCCCCAGGCAGCCGTCAGGAGCCCCTCCCCCCACCCCCAGGGGGCACGCCCATGTCACGGCCCCTCCACCCGCCCAGGCCCACCTTCTCAGTGATGTCGTTATCACAGGAGTCGATGCTGTCCCGGAACAGGTCCTCGGTGCTGCCATTGCTGCTGCTGAAGTTGCTGCTGTGCATGAGCTGCCTGCACACGGTGGGGGAAGGCATGTCTGGCTGCAGGGGCCCTGGGGAGACTGGGGTCCAGACTCAGGCTATGGGCTGGGGGAGCACCCGGGACCCCAGGGAGGGTGCCCTCACCCAGTCAGGGGAGCAGAGTGGCCTGACTTCTGAACTCAAGAGATCACTCTGCTCTGAGGACGGCAGACGGGGCTCCTGAGCCCCGGCAGACATGGCCGATCCATCAGAGCCCTTTCCCGCTGCGTCAGTACGCCGTGCACACTGGTGTTCCAGCGGGCAGCTGCCACAGACCAGAGCTGGTGGAGGAGCCCCCCACCCCGGCCCCTTCCACCTGGAAAACCGCCCCGTGCAGGCAGCCTGGTACCACAGCCCCGGCAGAGGGCCTGGGCCCCCTGAGACCACCCAGCCCTCTACCAAGCTGCTCCCGCTACATCTCTGGGGACCCAGGTGGTGGGCAGGGGGAGGGAGACCCACCCAGGCTTTGCAGGACGGTGGGTCGGTGGCTGGGACTGGAAACGGGCACTGCTGTCCAGGTAACTCTTGCCTGAGGCAGAACCCAGCCGCTTCCCCCTCCCAGCCAGCAGCCAGGGTCTCAGCCAAGAGACTGTCCCACCCCAGCTCCCGGACACTTGCTGGCAGCTCCCAGAGCCCCGGGTGTGGAACTGGGGCGAATGAGCAGGAGAGCGGGAGTGGGACCCTGGTGGGCCCAGGAGGTCAGCTGTGCAGGATTTAACCTGGAGCAGAGGGACCAGCTCCAGGGGGGACACTCACGCCCCATCTCTGCCAGCGGGAAGCCCAGGGCCTCTGCTGGTAGAGCTGCCAGCTCCAGAGCCCAGGGAAAGGCACCAGCAGCCGTGAGGGCGGCTGTGTCTCTCAGGGCACCCCTGTGTGCCTGCCTGAGGCGGGGGCAACGGAGGGCTTGGAGAGGCCGCCCACTGCCAGAGGGACAGAAGGGACGAGGGATGGGGTTGGCGAGGGCCGGCCCCGCTTTCTCGCAAGCGGAGCTTCCTCTGCCTGCACTGCCTGGGACGCCTCGTCCCCCTCTGCACGTCCAGCTGCACGCAGGGCACTGGCTGGGTCTGGGCTGCTGGCACGGAGTCGGCAACCCTGGCAGCAGGAGCACAGTGAAAGGGGACAGCGTTCAACCCGCACTACCCTGAGGGAGGCCTTACCGTCCAAAGGCTGTGCTAGAGATCTTCCGGTTGGGGCTAGAGACAGAGAGTGGGGTGGGGGGAGAGAGGGGGAGAGAGAGGAAAGGATGGTTGAACAGAGAGGCCTTTAGCCCACTCCTTCCTCTGCCCCGGCTGCAAGAGATCAAAGTGCGGGCGAGGCTTTTTCCTGCCCTCACTAATCAGCTTGGCCCTGAGCAGCAGCCCCCGATCACCTGCCAGGACAGAGCGGGGCCACCTTCCCCGCTGCTTCTCCCTCTGGTCCCCAACCCACCCGCCCCTATGCTGGGCCCCGGGGCCTCACCTGTTGGCCTTCAGGTTTTTCAGTCGGGCTTCCAAATCATTGAGCAGGTTGATTTTCTTGCAGCACTGAGAGCAGTAAACATCCAGCAATTCGCTGTTGTACGCGTGCCGCATCTTCCTAGGCGTCTGCCCCGCGCTGGGTCGTGAGAGGGAAAGAAATCACCTTCTGAACTGCTGTCCAGTCTGGTGCCCTGCCCCGTCCTGCCGAGCTTACTATTAGATTCTCCAAAACCTGTGAGCCTTGTGTGTGTGTTTGGGGGTGGGGGCGGGTGGGGAGTGGAAGTACAGCAATAGATCTCCCTCCTCCAGAGCTCTCAAAGAGAGGAAGTCAATGAGTTGTACCCATTTCACAGAGAAGGCAACTGAGAGCTAACGTCAGAGTAATGACTCAGCTGCGTGGGAAGGTATCAATAGGCCACTTGGAGCCTTCGGCCTTCCAGGTTGGTTGTGTTTCTTCCCCAAGACAGAAGGAAGGAGGAATTCCAGACCCCCAATCAGGGTGCAAAGGCAGCACCCCCCCGCCCGCCCCACCCCCCACTACAGGAGCAGAGGCCAGTTAGCTCACGACTCCGCCAGCTGAACCCCCGCTAGGAAGAGGCTGGAATGGTTCTACCACTTTTCCTGGACCCCAAATGCCACTCCAGACCAAGGGGCCACCTGGAGGACACCGACGACCCCAGGTCCGAGTAGACGTTGGTCCTGGTCTCGTCGTCGGGGCAGGGGCTGCTGGGGGCACAGTCCACGTCATCCGCCTCCCCGTAGTCTTCAAACTGCTCCTCGTTGCTGATGAGTGAGGCGGTGGAGTGTGTGGAGAGGTCCGACGTGGTCATGGACGGAGTGCGGCCCAGGGACCTGAGTGTAAGACAAGGGTCGGCTGTGAACGGGGCGCCACCACAGCCTGCAGGGCCGAAACTGGCCACACCTTCCAGGAGGTCCACGGGCGCCAAGATACCAGGAGCCTGATGAAGCCTGTACTTCTTGACCTGGTAAGCACACTTTAGGGACCTCATCCTAAGGGAAACGCCTCACCACAGAAAAGGTTTCTGCACGAGAGATGTTCAAACCGATGCTGCCCTAGAGCAGCCAAACATTGCTTACAACTCAATGGTTTACGGACAGCTACACTGAATTAACTATTAAATTATACTATACATCAGTAAATGAAATGGTCACATAAATTATGGACTCTCAAATCATTGTGGATAGGTTTGTAAAAAAATATTGGCAGTAATGTGGAAAAATTAAAAGTGAAAGTTGTTTTGATTGAAAAACGTTCTAAAAATTAAAACTAAAAACTAAACTTAAAAAAAATTATTTTGAAGTTTTAAAAATTTAAACTAAAAATTAAACCAAAAGTTAGATATAAAATTTTAGACATAATAAGTCTAAGCATGTAAAGGGTCTACACAGAAGAAGGTAAAGCAGGAAATAAAAATATTTAAAAGGCAAGAGGGCTTGGGTTTGGGTGGTGGGACCATGAGTAAACTAAGTTATTTGCCCTTCATTCTCACTTTTCCTCCCTTTTTCAAGTTCTGTGTAAGTGCTTATGCTCCAACAATGAATGAGGTTTAAAAATAAACAACAATGAGCCAGTAGGCAGGATGCTTCCCCTAGTTCATAGAGCGGATTTCTAGTCCAAAGAAGCCTAATGCCACAGAACACAGGTCAGAGACCCCAGGCCTCTCACGGGTGACCCAGTGTGGCCTGGGACAGAGTCAGTGGCTGGCTGAACCCTGTCTACAACCTAAGAACAAAGAAGTACAACTAACTCATCACCTGCCAAAACATATCTTCCCTTGAGTCGTTGTGCAGCAGTTTCTGTGTATCCTTAACTCGTAAACTAGAATCTCTCCAACCTACTGATAAGCCTGTGCACTCAAAGAATGGGACAGTGATTTTCAAACTGTGCCCCTGAGGAACCCTGGTTTCCATCTAAGAATCACAGCGTTAGTGATAGGGCGCTGAAGATTAGGTCTCTGGGTATCTCCACCTTATTTTATTTATTTACTTTATTTATCTGTCCTTGGGCTCCTGAGCACCTCGGGTTGAATTAGTCACGTTCCTCACTTCTTTCTCCTGTAAATTTTACCAAATCTCTCAGCACCCCCGCTGCTGGCTGCCTCCTGGTGACTGGCCCCAGATAACACCCTGAATGATCAGGTGGCAGGTGATTAGCCATATGACCAGCTGTCCTTGGGCTGGCTGGTCACCAGCGCAGCGGATGGACCGCCCCCGGGAAGCAACACGGATGAGCAGCTCCAAAGGACCCCTCCTCGACAGTGTGATTCCCAGAGCCACTTGGGTTTGCGAACCCCTGCACTGAGGAAATATACTAGGTTGAAACATATGAACTTGCCTTTTTCTTGAAGGTCGAACATGATTAAAAATCGACCATTTCGTATGGTAAGATTGATACCGGAAGCCCTCTCCTCCCTCTCCAAATCTCCGGCCGTGACCATCACCTTCTCCCGACACGTGGAGCTCCAGGCAGTTTTAACTCACTTGTCCTCTGGAAGGAACAGGCCCCCGAGCCCTGCATCCTTCTCCTCGGCGGGAATCCCGACCGGCCCCTCCAGGCTCCGGGTGCTCTCCGTGGGGCCGTCCATGTCCGACTCCTGGGGGCCCTCGGGCGGGGCCAGCGTCATGGCCTCGTCCTCATCCACAGGAAAGAAGCCGGACTCCCTGGGGAGGAGCTCGCCATCAGCAAAGGTGGGGTCTGGCACCTCGCTGCCCTGGGGAAGACAGAGGGGGGGCAGCGCGAGTGAGCCTGGCTCCCCGAGGCTCAGCACTGCTCTTCAGACCTCAAGGACGCCAGCAGGGCCGGGGATGGAGGGGACAGCAGGGACTGCGGTGCCGGGAAGCCCAGACACTGAAACCTCGGGTGTGAGACCCTGGCAGATGATTCACCTCGGGGACCTCTCATGCAAGGCCAGTGAGGGGTGGGAACCTCCAGAACAGCCACCCATGGAGAAGGGCCACAGCCAGGCCAGCTGCATCATCCAGGGCCCCTGGGCTGCTTGGCAAGGTCCCCAACACAAAGTCTGCACAGGAAGCCAAGTGACCCAGAGAAGGCTTCTTAGTGATTAAGAAGGCACAGCCCCAGTGACAATGACTCTGACCTAGCAGAGTTTGATGCGGCATGGTACAGGGACTGCCCAGCATGGGGTCTGCCCCCCATGATTCTGGGCATATCAAATAGCACCTCTGAACCTCAGTTCTGGCCTCTGTAAGTGGAGTGAGAATGGCGATGGAATCTTACAGAGGGATCGCTGTGTCACAGCAGGACCTCAGTGGGTAAGTCTAGGCCACAGATCTGCCCTGGCCCTGTCACAGCCAAGCTGGGGAGCAAGAATTCTAGGTCTTTCAAGTCTGAGCTTTGGACTGGTCCTTGGTGCCTAGCACCCTGCCCGGCATGTCAGCGCACCATAAAGATTTGCCCAAACCTTTTGCTAAAACCATCTTACAGGAGAAGAGCTCTGGCTTTATTCAGAGTTTACCTAGTCCGAGAGGCAGATCTCTACAAACCATTTCTCGGGGCTGCTTTGCCCCTGAGGAGGTAGGAACCTTGGAGGTGACAGCCTCCACCTGCTCCCACCGGAGATGTCAACTATTCCTCAGGTTCTTCAGCGTGCTCCTTAGCTAGGGCTGGCAGGGCCCCCGTTAAAGGTGCGTCCTCCAGCCCCAGGACCACAAGAAGAGTAACAGTAACAAGGGCTGTGAAAAGCCTCGGGGCATCTCAGACAAGAACAGGATCAGGGACATCCAAGGAAGGTGGTCAGCGAGCAGCTTAGCTGTGCCCGCCCAGACGCAGGCAGCTGTCCACTGGTGAGCGCACAGCTCTCCAGGGGGTCTGTCCCCACCAAGACACACGCCAGGGCTAAGAATAGATGGAGATTAATGAGCTTGGCTCCTGCCTGTGCCATGACTCGGGCTGAGCACCAGATGGACCAATAAAGCCGGCATCAGGCAGCCAGGAGCCTCTGACTGTGGAGGCCGAGGGGCTGTGTAATTAAACTCCCCCCTAGTGTTCACGCGGCCCTTTGCACCTACATGTCACTAATCAATCCCACACAGCTCCCAACCTTATCACATCTTGTGTCCTAAGCAAGCTCTTGTCTGCAAGCCCGAAGCTGTCCCAGTAGAAAGAAAGGGAAACCAACATTTACAGAACCACCACCAAGTTCCGGAGACTGAGCTAAGAGTTAATTTATTACCCCATTTGGGCTTCATGACCCTTCAGGACAGGGATTCCCATCCCTATTTTACTAACGAGGAAGTCAAGGCCCAGAGAGTCACCTGCCAGAAGTCCACTGGCCAGTAGGCAGAGAGTCCCACCTGCCTCTGGCCACCGCTCGCTTGGTTCCATTTATCACTGACGCAACCCACGCTTCATGGATTTTCAAACCCCACGGTGACCATGAGGAGACACACATCACAGGAACACATTACTAATTATGAAGGCCAGGCACTCCGCCTAATGCTGCAACTTCCACATGCCGCCCCCTTCCTGCCCCCAGCAGGGAATGTCCGGGCTAGTGTGTGGTCACCCGGAGAGAGGCCCTCCATGGAGAGCTGGGGCTCGTGGAGAAGCAAGGCGTGTGCTCTGTTCCTCCACCTGCAGCTTTTCACCCTCCCAGACACATGGCAGGGGGAAGGCAGCACTGGCTAGGAGTCCCTGCTCTGTGGCCCACAAGAGGGCTTGGTCACTTTGCAAGTGGGTGTTTCTTCTCGTCTTCACAGCCCTGAGAGGTGGGTCTCCTTCCCCCTCTGTGTAGGGAGGTGAAGTGACTTGCTTGGGGCCACGTGGGAGTCAGTGGCAGGGCCGGGATTGGACCGTGAGTCACCAACGCCCATGCTTTCCCCCTGGAACCGCGTCCGCAGGGGTCCGCAAGAGGCTGCCGCCCACCCTGCCCCCAGAAGGCAGGCAGGGGGCCAAGTGGAGCCCAACACCCATGATTAAGCATCTGGCTTGGCTTCTGGCCAACTCACGTCTGCCTCACTGGACACTGAGATACAGACGCCGCGTTTCTGCCAGGCACTCTGTCCCAACACCCAACTCATGGTACACAGGTGGGGACCAACCCCCTCACCTGAGGTCCCACAGCGACACACCCATAACTCCTGACACCTGGCCCAAGGCCCTGCCCAGGGTGGAAAGAGTGGTCTCGAGTGGCCTGTCTCAGCCACAGCAGGGGCAGCAGGAGGGGTCAGACACCCCACAGGGGTCCCTCCCTCCCAACTAGACCAACACCTCCTGGGCATATTTTTATCCTCTGACTAAGCAGAGTCCACACCTGCCCGGCCCTTCACACTTGACAAAGCATCCTGTCTGTCTCCCACACACACCGTTCGGCTCTCACAACAGCCCTGGGAGAGCTCCGGGGAGTGTACAGGGCAGGATGAAGGATTCATCTTCTCCATCTGACACTCAGGGAAGATGAGACTCGGAGAGGGAGGGGACTGCCTGGAACTTCCCGGCTACAGAGGGACCTGAGACCTGGAGCCAGGCTCCCGACACGCCAAGTCCCAGCCCCTCACCCACCCCGACGCCCCCCCTCTGCTACACACGTGTGCACACACGCGTGCACACACGCTCTCGACACGCCGGCCTTTTCTCTTAAAAAACGGCTGCTCGGGGCTTCCCTGGTGGCACAGTGGTTGAGAATCCGCCTGCCAATGCAGGGGACACGGGTTCGAGCCCTGGTCCGGGAAGATCCCACATGCCGCGGAGCAACTAGGCCCGTGAGCCACAATTACTGATCCTGCGCGTCTGGAGCCTGTGCTCCGCAACGAGAGGCTACGATAGTGAGAGGCCCGCGCACCACGATGAAGAGTGGCCCCCACTTGCTGCAACTAGAGAAAGCCCTCGCACAGAAACGAAGACCCAACACAGCCAAAAATAAAAAAAAAAAAAAAAAAAAAAAACGGCTGCTCTCCCTACGTCAACACCTCTTCATTCAAGCCACAACTGGTTGCCCAAGGCAAGTGGAAATTTTAACGATAACTTCAAAACCATTTCTAGTGCAGACGGTCCTCCAACTTACGATGGCTCGACCTACGATTTTTTGACTTTACAATGGAGTGAAAGTGATAGGCGTTCGGTAGAAACTGTACTTCAAAGTTGGAATTTTGCTCTTTTCCCGGGCTAGCGATGTGCGGTCCGACGCTATCCTGATGCCGGGCGGCCCCAGCTCTCCGTCAGCCACCCGATCACGAGGGTGAACCACTGAAACGCTTACAACCATTGTTTTTCACTTTTGGTACAGTGTTCAATCAATTACATGAGCTATTCAACACTTAATTTAAAAATACGCTTTGTGCTGGGTAATTTTGTTTAAGGTATTCTAGGCTAAGTTATGATGTTTGGTAGGTTAGGTATATTAAATGCATTTTCCACTTATCGATACAACGGGGTTACATCCCACTAAGATCTGTAGTTTTCTCCCAAATTTAAATAATATAAAGACAGCTATAAGAAAAGTAACTAACTGTATACCTTGGTTAGTCTGGGATGGTACCAGTTTGGCTTTTTTCCTGGACAAAAGTGGCCCTGTCACCCGTGCTCTTTCCTGGGGGCCTGGGTCCCAGCCCAGCTTCCACTCTCCCCGGCCCTCCAGGGAAGGGCTGAGTGTAGCACTGGGTGGGGTGGGGAGGCAGCGCTGCTGAGGTTGGGGGACAGCCTGCTCTGATCCCAGACAGCTCAGGAAGGGAGGCAAGCAGAGATGGCTGCTGGAAGGTGCTGGAAGGTGCTGGAAGGCAACCTCTCACCCCACCTGGAGCCATCATTCCCTAGCTGGGAGAACCAAAGTCACATCAGAAACCCTTCGGAGCCAGTTTCTTTTATATTTTTTAGATAAAGTTACAGAGGAAGAGGAAGAACTCATCCATAATAAAAGTACCGTCCTCACAGCGTTTCCAGAAGGCCTGGGAAGATGCTGCACCTGACAGCAGGGGCTTCCTGAGGCCCAGTTACCCTCCAGTCAGGGCCCTGGGCTGGTCGGGGCCCCCATGGAGCCCCCGTGTCACATGTGCTTCCGTGAAGAGGAAGAACTCTGGGGAATGTGCCAGAGCTAAAGAGTAATCTGCCTGGGCGTGGTGAGGCAGATTCTCCTGTTGCTCCAAGATTCCAGAGCTCCCAGACAAACCCCAGGCTGATTCTGGACAGCAGGAAACTGGGCTGCGGCAGCCCCGGGATGGAGCTGGGGGAAGGTGGGGGGAGGAGGACATCGCTCCACGGGGCACCTCCTGCTCGTGCGCACTTCTAGGCCGAGAACCCCGAGAGCTGCCCGCCCGCCCCAGGCCACCTGGTCCACATCCAGACCTCCCTCCACATCAGCGAGCTCCTCGGGCGTCAGAGGACGCCTGGTGGTCCCGGATCCTAGGCCTGCTCTGGAGGCGTGGCAGAATCGGGGGAGTGGGTAATGGGATTTCACCGAAAGGGGGTGTCTGATTTTTTGGGGGGGGCCTTTAGGGAAGAGGCAGTGTCCTCAGCAGGTAGCTCCAGGCAACATCTGTGGGTGACCCATGTCCCCAGGGCTCTGTTCCTCAGGACCCAGAGCCACTCCTGCACATGGAGCTCCCTGTCCCCACAGGGCCACATGGGTGTGGCTGGCATATGTCCAGCGCACTCCAGGTCACCTGGAGGGGCCCCAGGACACCCCTGTGAGCGGGGCTGGGTGAGGGTGCAGCTCTGGAGCCTGGCAGACTGGGTTTTTAGTCCTGGCTGGCCCGGCCACTCACAAGCAGTGTGACCTTGGGCAAGTCACCTCTGAGCTCCTGCCTGACTCCTTACCTACAGAATGGGGACAGTCACCTCTACCTCAGAGGCCACTCTAAGGACCACACGTGACAATTTTCACAGGCACCAAAGAGCTGGCAGCTGTGGAAGCATTCAATCCTGATCCGGCCTCCTTGGGGCTGCGTGTTGCAGAAGCCGAGCTGCCCCTGCAGCCCATGGGTCCCTGGCTAGTCAACCGGTGAGATCCTGGACAGACAGGAGGCCAGGAGGCAGGTCATCCTCAAGAGCGTTTCTGGAGAGTTCTGAGGCCCAAGGCTGGGCAAACATGTCCTAGTTAGCCGCTCCGGCAGGGCAGGTCTGCAGCACCAGCGTTCTCCAGCCCCCCACCCCCGTCTCTGGCTGGGGCTGGATGCCGCCGGCCCGGGCTGGAAGTGGGAGCCTGGAGGCACAAAGTCTGCCCGTGGGGCCTCGTCTCCAGTCTCAGGAGCAGCCTTCACCCGCCAGCAGGCCCCAAAGTCACGTCTTCCTCTGTAGCAAGTCGGCACGAGCTGAATTCAATGGTTGGTGAGAAGGCCAAGCATCAGTACCCGTGGGGCCCTTCCAGGCCTCAGAGGGGCCAACAACGCCCCACCGGCCACACCCTCGGAGGGGGTGCGGCAGGGCCCAGACTCGACCGCTTCCTTTGGTCCTCCCCCTCCCCCACCTGGCCCATTTTCCTGGCAGCTGACTCCAGGTGACCCCGTTTCCACACTCCCGGGGAGAGGGAAGGCCCTAAAGGGGTGAACGTGAGGATTTCCACGTCTGAACCCCACGGTGAGCATCACAGGGAGCACAGGGCAGGTGATCAGCAACTGGGCCCAAGCGCGCCGCTGAGGGTCAGCCGGCAAGAGCCCGGCGCGGGAGGCCCGAGGCCCGGGCGCTGACCCCCGCGTGGTCGCTGGCTGGCTGTGACCCAGCTGTTGGATTTCTGAGCCTCATCTGAAAACAGGGATGGAAATACCTACCTGGCGAGATTGCCCTGGAGAATAATAATGCCTCACACCTCATGGATGCTTGGAAACTCGGCAAAGAGCGGGGGGCCAAGTGGCGTTAGAAGCAAGCTCTGCAGGTGGACCGAGCGGTTCAAATCCTGGTCAGTCCACCTGCACTGTGCTACCAGCTCTGCGCTCTTAGGTTTACTGAACTTCAGTGCCTCAGTTTCCCCATCTATGGAATGCGGTTAACTATTAGGATTCAATGAGTTGGTACATATTCTAAGCAGAAAGTGCTCAAACCTGAGCTATTATTATCTTCATTGTATTGAGAAAAAGACAGCCAGGGGTGCATGCTGGCCTAGTGGTCTCTCTCCAGCCCCCGGGATCCTATCCCCCTCTGACCCCAGTGGCACACGGTGTGAAGGTAGGCTGGGTGCAGCTTCTGGAAGCCAGACACCCCATGGTGCAAAGCCGGCCCTCCAAACAGGCCAGGTGCCTCTTTTCTCCCCACCAGGGCTGTCTTCTGCCCACTGTCTGGGAAGGTCTCTCTGTGCATTCATTATACCCTTTATTAAGTGTTAGGACGAGATGCTGCCTGGGCAAGGGAGTCCGCGAGGCTCCCAGGCTCTGGCTATCCACCCCCAGCCCCGGCAATGGCTCTGCGCCCCAGGCAGTAATGCGGAGGCAAAGAACAGCTCCATGGGGACAGGGTTGGGTAAAAATAGCTCAGGCGGGCACATCCCAGCTTCCCGTGCTGCCAGGCACCAGTGGGCACACGTGGAACCCCACTGCAGGGAAGGTATGGGGGGAGGGATGGACACAAACTAAGCCCAGGACCGGGGAGAGGCCAGCCTGCCGCCTGGCGAGGCTGAGCAGGCTTGAGGCGACTGGGGGTGTGGGGCATCAAAGCCCTCATCCACCCTCCCAGCCAGCCAACAGCCCAGGAACAGTGACAGGCCTGGTCAGGGTCTCGCTGCGTCTTTCCCACAGGTAGCAGACGATTCAGGTTAAGGAGCTAACTTGCTGGTGCCAATGCCCCAGGTGCACAGGGAGGGGATGGGGTTACCTGGGCCAGGAGCCACTACACACCACTGTGGCTCAGCAGCTCTCATCAAGCAAAGGTGGTGGCGGTAGAGATTAGCAGCAATGCAGGCTGTCCCCAACTCCTGTCTGTGGCTGCCAGCTCCTGCCCTGAAGCCAGGCCTCGCTCTGCAGGCGGCTGGTGCTCATCAATGGCTCATAGGAGACTTTTCAGCAGAGGGTTGCCTGGGTGCCAGTCAAGGGGTGAGGGTGGGAATAAGAGGGATTTAGGGGTCCACATAGAGGGGCTGGTGCCTCAGCCTTGCCTTCTGAACAAAAGCAACCTTGACTCAGATACAAGGCCTCAGCTTGCCCACAACAGGGCCAAGGGCAAACCTGGGAGCACCAGGTCACCAAACTATTAGAGGTTATCACCCGTCTCAGCCAGCCCTGGGGACTGACCTCACACTGTGAGATCAAAGCTCTGCAGCCCAAGCTTCCCACTCTGATGGGGAGGCCAAAGTCAGGCAAACAGACAGATTGCCACCCCCAAGGCTAGAGCAGAATCCCCTCTAGTTAACCTCCCTCCCAGGGGTGGGGCACCCAAAGCAGCTTTCAGGCTGTCTCCTCCCAGCCAGGGGCTCCAGGATCCACCTCCTGAACCCTCACTTCAGGGAGGGCACCACCGGCAGCTGAAGACCACCCTTGACTGGGTTCCCACCCAAGAGCGGATCTCAGTGTAGACGCCCCAGCAGCTACACTACTTTCATCATAAAGTAGACCCGCAGATCCCAGGAGGGGGACAATAGTGACAACAGGGCTTCCTCAGGAGCTTATTATTAGTCTCAAGTGGGAAATACTAAGAAGGTTTGATTCTCCCATCACCCCCTGGAGGGAGGTACTAAACCAGCCCGTTTTGCAGATGGGGAGACTGAGGCTCTCGGGCAGACTTGGTTCAGTCCAGGATCTGGCCTCCACCAGCTGTGGAGCCTCAAGCTGGTAACGAACGGAAGAGAAAGTCATGCTCATGTTTCTCACGAACTCCCATTTACATAAAGCCAAGGTGGTCAGATGAGTCGGTTTGCTGTTGCACACACCACCACCACCACTACGGAAGGGGTGTGGAAGGGGTGTGGAAGGGGCATGGAAGCCCGCACTGCCTTTTATTCAGTGTTTTAACTGCAACTCCTCAACTGTCTCTCTGCCTGATCTCCACATCCTCCCCGCAGCACACACGCTGCTGATAAGGTAGCACCCCAGGAGTGCAAGGGAAAGGAGGGCATGACGTAGCTCCCAGAAAAACTGTAGAAACAAGGGATGCTGGATTGGCCCCCTGGCAGCCAAACTAAGGCCAGAGGTGGGCGAATCCCCTGCAGGGCAGCAGAACTGAGGGGCTGGAAGTCTTAAGGGCTGGGGTGAGATTCTGAGGCAGATCCTGGCAGCGACCACCCAGGCACCGGCCAGGGGTCTTTTGTCCGGCTGACCCGAATGTCCAGTCTGCCCTAAAGGCTGTGGGGTCTCGCTGAACTGGCACCAGAGCTGGAGACCACTCCATGTCCGTTCAGACCTTCTAACCAGCTCCCCGGGGTCCAAGTTCACCCACCACCCTTCGGATCAGGACGAGCTTCCCAGGAGCCTGCTGACAATGAGGGGAGGGCTGCCCGAGCTCACTGCCGGAGTGCAATGCTCACTGAGAATGAATCAGCTGGCGTTTTGGCTCTGTGCGTCCGCGGAGGGACAATCTGCGGGCATAAGGGGCACTCGAGTCCCAGGGGTGTGGGAAGGGCCAACAAGATCTGCTTTCCAAGCCCATTAGGCAACGGGTCAGACCCTGGACCCCACTGGAAATGCCGCTCACACCGGGGCCATAGTCCCACCCAGGAGACACTCTGAGCCCTCTGTCCCCACTTCTGTTCCAATAACACATTTGAGCATGTCAAAAGGTATCAGTTAAAAAATAAAAATAAAAATGTGTTGCTAAAAATCTAACGCAGAAGAAAATGGAAGAGGAGAATACTTAAGTCATCCAAAAGGATTCAGGAAAAGTGAGGAAAAGAGAATCAAAGATCAGACTGGAACAACAAAAAGACGCATAATAAAGAGTTCAACCATATCAGTAATTCATTAAATGAAAACTGAATAAACCATCCTATTAAAAGAGAAATATTGTCAGACTAGATTTAAAAAACTACATGCCATTTACAAGAGACACAATTTAAGCATAAGGACACACATAGGTGGGAAGTAAACGAATGAAAAAAGATACACCACGCAAACACCAACTAAAAGTTGGAGAGGTTATGTTAATATCAGACAAGAGATAGAGAGACATTAAAAAAACGATAAAAATCAATTTAACAAGATGTAACACTCCTAAGCGTTTATGCATCTAATAAAGTGGTTTCAAAATGTACAGAGCAAAACTTAACTCATCTCTCTCAGTAAATGATAAGGCACACAAACAAGATAATTAGAAGGGAGACAGAAGATGTGAACACAAGCTTGACAGGACACAAATATAACATTACACCCAACAGCTGTAGAATAAAACCATCAGATCAAAGGTTGATGAGCATTTGGATACTTGCACAATACCAAAGAATCACCCTACAGATTACTGCAACCCCCTGACCCCACCCCCAGTACCACTACCATGGAGAAAACAGGCTACTGTCATTTTAATGCAGTGATCAAACCTGGCAATGCTAATTAGGACCAATCACACACTGGCCTCCTGATGTGCTCCATTATGAAGGACACAGCATCACCTATCATATAGTCTTTACAAAACATTTAATTCTAATCAAGCCTTAAAACCTAACCTCTATTAAACGGGAAAGCAGGGAACAGAGGAACAAGTTACACATCACCACGGGGAAACAATAAGACAGAAAGAATGTGGCACGTTCTAAGACAACTGGCCTGGTCTTTTCCAAAAGAGAAAGTCATAAAGAAGAGGGAGGGTCCCTGACTTCAGACTATACTACAAAGCTACAGTAATCAAGACAGTATGGTACTGGCACAAAAACAGAAATATAGATCAATGGAACAGGATAGAAAGCCCAGAGATAAACCCACGCACATATGGTCACCTTATCTTTGATAAAGGAGGCAAGAATATACAGTGGAGAAAAGACAGCCTCTTCTATAAGTGGTGCTGGGAAAACTGGACAGCTATATGAAAAGAATGAAATTAGAACACTCCCTAACACCATACACAAAAACAAACTCAAAATGGATTAAAGACCTAAATGTAAGGCCAGACACTATCAAACTCTTAGAGGAAAACATAGGCAGAACACTCTATGACATAAATCACAGCAAGATCCTTTTTGACCCACCTCTTAGAAAAATGGAAATAAAAACAAGAATAAACAAATGGGACCTAATGAAACTTAAAAGCTTTTGCACAACAAAGGAAACCACAAACAAGACGAAAAGACAACCCTTAGAATGGGAGAAAATATTTGCAAATGAAGCAACTGACAAAGGATTAATCTCCAAAATTTACAAACAGCTCATGCAGCTCAATATCAAAAAAACAAACAACCCAATCCAACAATGGGCAGAAGACCTAAACAGACATTTCTCCAAAGAAGACATACAGATTGCCAACAAACACATGAAAGAATGTTTGACATCATTAATCATTAGAGAAATGCAAATCAAAACTACAATGAGGTATCACCTCACATCGGTCAGAATGGCCATCATCAAAAAATCTACAAACAATAAATGCTGGAGAGGTGTGGAGAAAAGGGAACCCTCTTGCACTGTTGGTGGGAATGTAAATTGATACAGCCACTATGGAGGACAGTATGGAGGGTCCTTAAAAAACTACAAATAGAACTACCATACGACCCAGCAATCCCACTACTGGGCATATACCCTGAGAAACCATAATTCAAAAAGAGTCATGTACCAAAATGTTCATTGCAGCTCTATTTACAATAGCCAGGACATGGAAGCAACCTAAGTGTCCATCAACAGATAAATAGATAAAGAAGATGTGGCACATATATACAATGGAGTATTACTCAGCCATAAAAAGAAACGAATTTGAGTTATCTGTAGTGAGGTGGATGGACCTAGAGTCTGTCATACAGAGTGAAGTAAGTCAGAAAGAGAAAAACAAATACCGTATGCTAACACATGTATATGGAATCCAAAAAAAAAAAAATGGTCATGAAGAACCTAGGGGCAAGACTTTATTCGACACAGACCTACTAGAGAATGGACTTGAGGATACGGGGATGGGGAAGGGTAAGCTAGGACAAAGTGAGAGAGTAGCATGGACATATATACACTACCAAACGTAAAATAGATAGCTAGTAGGAAGCAGCCGCATAGCACAGGGAGATCAGCTCGGTGCTTTGTGACCACCTAGAGGGGTGGGATAGGGAGGGTGGGAGACACAAGAGGGAAGAGATATGGGGACCTATGTATATGTATAACTGATTCAGTTTGTTATAAAGCAGAAACTAACACACCATTGTAAAGCAATTTACTCCAATAAAGATGTTAAAAAAAAAAAGAAGAAGAGGGAGGGGGATTTTTCTAGACGAGTGGTTCTCAAACTTTAGAGTCATTTGGAGTGTGCGGTGGATTGTTAAAACTCAGACTGAATCAGTTTCTGATTCAGTAGGTTTGGGGTGAGGTCTGAAAATGTGCATTTCAATAGGTTGAAATAGGTTTTTTTTTTAATTTAAGTGCATTTCTAACAAGTTGTCAGGTTATACCGATGCTATTGGTCCCAGGGCCACACTGGGAGAACTACTGTTTTCAATTAACCAAGAGATATAAAAACTGAATGTTATCTTTGATTAGATCCCGGTTCAAACAAGCAAGCAAGCAAGCAAACCACCACCTAGCTGTAAAAGATCTTCTGGGGACAAGTAGGGAAACTGGAGTATGGAGTAGATACTGGGTGATATTAGGGAATGATGCTCGATCTTGCTAGGTGTGTTAACGGTATCTAGTTATGAAGGAGAAATGCCCTTAGTTTTAATAACATCTTGCCGAATTTTATTTCAAACGGCTCAGAAGAAAATCTCCCACACAGAGATAAAGCAAATACGGTAGCAGCCCCGGGGAGCACCCGGGCACGAGAACCCTTAACGGTGCAGTCTTCCTCCACGACCAGCTCCCTGATGGTCTGTCCTGGTTGCAGGGGCTGGTCTGGGCTCCCCGTGAAACACTGTGGGGTCCCCTTGTGTGGTGACGGAGGCACGGCTACGGCAGGGGCTGTATGGTGGGTTCAGGAGCCACGAGGGCTGGGGAGCAGGTGCTGTGAGCCACCGCAGGGCACTGCTTACGGCAAAACCTATGGGAGTCCCGCAGGTTGGTGGCCGAGAATGGTGGCCAGTCCCACCCACAGTGGCCTCCCATAATCAGTTCTTACAGCTCTCATTTTTTTCAATACGTCAGAAGTAAACCTTACATACATAGAGCGTGAAAGATAGTTGCCCCAAGCTTGCTGAACTGGTTAAGGAAAAGTGTAAAATCTCTCATAAACTTAGCTCCATTTAAAAGGAATGTCGGGGGACATCCCTGGTGGTCCAGTGGTTAAGACTCCGCGCTTCCATTGGGGGGCGGGAGGGTGGTGCGGGTTCGATCCCTGGTCGGGGAACTAGGATCCCGCATGCTGCGTGGCGCAGCCAAATTAATTAGTTAATTAATAAAATAAAATAAATAAAATGCATGAAGGATCTGAATAGACTTTAAAAAAGTTTTTAAAAATAAAAGAACTATGGGGCTTCCCTGGTGGCGCAGTGGTTGAGAATCTGCCTGCCAATGCAGGGGACACGGGTTCGAGCCCTGGTCTGGGAGGATCCCACATGCCGCGGAGCAACTAGGCCCGTGAGTCACAACTGCTGAGCCTGCACGTCTGGAGCCTGTGCTCTGCAACAAGAGAGGCCGCGATAGTGAGAGGCCCGCGCACCGCGATGAAGAGTGGCCCCCGCTTGCCACAACTAGAGAAAGCCCTCGCACAGAAACGAAGACCCAACACAGCCATGAATAAATAAATAAATAAAATTAAATTAAAAAAAATAAATAAATAAAAGAACTATGGAAGGGGGCAGCCATCCTTTAAAAATGCTATCCTAAAGGCAGAGTCAGCGGAAAGAGGGAGCTCTGAGGACCAGCACAACCTCCTCGGGTAAAACCAACCCTTGAGAATAAGAGCTGAAGTGTCAGCAGTCTAGATTACAAATGACTAGATCAAGAGGCAGGGGCGGCTCAAGCTGTAAGAATGTGAAGGGCCCTTCATCAATGGCGGGCCTTTGCCTGAAGGCAGAGCTACCTCCCCTCCTCTCGGGCTCTCCCTGGGGGCCAGGCTCCGCTCACCCTCCTCCTCCTCCTCCTCCTCCCCCCTTGGAGGATGATTCCGGAGAGCCTTTCTGTTATGGGCAGAATTGTGTCCCCCTCCCCCCGCAACCAGCAGTCTCTTAGAACATAACTGTGTTTGGAGACAGGGTCTTCAAAGAGGTAATTAAATTAAAATGAGGTTATAAGGGTGGCCCTAATCCAGTATGACCAGCGTCCTTATTAGGAAATTAGGACGTGGACAGACACAGACACGCACATACAGACACACACATGACCAGGGAGTACTGTTAGGGTAGCCCTAGCAAACTAATAATACTCTTTCCTCCTCCTCTAGGAAGGCTGTGTGGAGACCCCTCAACTAGGTCTGTGTTTTCCACCCACCTTCCCACCTGGATAATAAGAGCAAATTCCTTCAAGGTCAATTCAATTCAACCTCCATAGAGAACTAACTACTGAATCTCCAGAACCTTGTCAAGAAACTTGGGATTTTTTTTTTTTTTTTTTGGTCAAAGGAATCGCTGGCTTCCCTTCCATGATCATTTTGAGATATCGCTGCTTCTAAAGAGACTGTATTTTGCTGACACTGAAGCCTGGTGGATCTACGATTATCAGGACAATGTTTCATAAGCACTTTATACACGGATCTAAGTAAATTAT
The DNA here is from genome assembly GCF_965194825.1 of Balaenoptera physalus. Classification (NCBI taxonomy): domain Eukaryota; kingdom Metazoa; phylum Chordata; class Mammalia; order Artiodactyla; family Balaenopteridae; genus Balaenoptera; species Balaenoptera physalus. The sequence continues at coordinate 47,337,076 of NC_138901.1, forward strand.
TTCCATTTCTTGCGTTCTCTCAATAGCATAGGTATTATAGTTTCGTTGTAGAGAAGCGTGTGTGCAGTTCAATCACGGGCACTTAAAATTGCAAAGGCAATTTTTGTTTGCCCAGAACTGTACACAGTGTAGTTATAGTACAAATATAAAAGTTATTTTGCCTAAATAGTGTCTGGTTGACAAGAGATCAGCAGTTAGCCCTGGAACCACAGAGCCTCTAACCCTGGGCCAGGTCACCTCTGTGGCCAGCAGTGCCTAGTAATTGAGCAAGATATTACCAGTTTCTCCATGCCAGGCAGTATTTCTGGCTACTTGGAATCTAGGGCAGACTTCTTCCCTCTGTTGTGGTCAGTTTAGGAAGGAGGGCGTTCTACCACTCCTGGGACATGTGGGCACCCTCCTCGGCTGTGATGCCAGCCTCCCCCTGACACTGCCAGAACCAGAGTCCCCTCCCCCGCCCCAAGGCTGGCTGTCTAGGGTCAGTGATGGTGACCAAGAGGCCAGGCAGACACTGCAGCTGAATTTGGCTAAGTGACCCACCTCCAAGGAAAACCCACAGGGGAGGAGGTCCCAGGGTCGGCTTTTGCTCCCACAGGCATCAAGCCCTTGATGGGGTCTAACTGTCCCAACAAAGCCCAGGGTCCCAGATCTGAGTGCCCTGGTGAATCTACCTCCTGAACACAAAGGGTTCCAACAGGCCAGCTAGTCTCCCCCACTGCCCCTGAAGTAGGCAGAGCCAAAGGTCTTGATTTTCAAAAGAGAACATGGACTTTGGAGGCAAACTGTTGGGGATTATGAAAACAGAACTTAAATTGCTTCCACATCTGGAAACCAAACCCAGCAGCCAGTCCCAAGAATTCCAGGCATGTCAGCCTGGAGAGGCTGCAGGTCAAGGGAGGTGTTTCCTGTTGGCCGAGTACCCCCCATCCAACTCCCCGAATCCACACGCAAGATCTGTCTACAAAAGGCCAGGTGGAGCCACACCTGAGAGGAAGCAAGGAAAGGAAGGTAACCCAAGGGAGCGCCGACCACGTGGCCGGCGTCTGCTACATGCTTTACTGAGGCGGGTCTCATTTTCCTCCCCTAAAAATCCTGCAAATAAATACTGTCTCCTCCCTACAGATGAGGACCCGGTGTCCAGAGAATTTAATCCACTCTGCCCTGAAGTGATGCTGTGATTTTTCTCTCCACGCCCATTTGTCATCACACAGAAAGGTGGAGCCATGGGAACCTGAATCAGGAACCTTAACTTCCATTGCCCCCTCTAAATTCTCAAAAAAAGATTCCCCAAGTACCTGCCGGGAAGCCCCAGTTCCCACCAGCCATCATATCTACGGCTCTTCCTGAGGAAACCATGGGCCAGGTGGAGAGCAACTCAAACGTCAAAAGCGAATCCACAGGCTGCACGTTGAAAGGGGGGCCCATCAGGGGCTCTCCTGGCTCTCTGAACAGGCAACTATTTTGGGCTACAAATTAGAGCTTTGAAAGATGTGGCCGTCTGAAGTGAGGGCTTAATTACTCACACAGCCAAGAGTCTGTGGGGCTTGTCTTGGGGGTTCCCTGTGTTACAATCCTGATAAGAGGAGTTTAAAGTGAAGGCTGGGGAAGGGATGGCAGGGGCCAGTCCTCCGCCCCCGAGAGCCCACCAGGTGGGCCCAGCTGCACTCCTTCAGCAGGGCACCCTCAAACGATGTGACAAAACCTCCTGGGGGGGCACACCTGGGCAGAGCTGACAGTCCAGAGCTAGGCTGGGTGCCCACCCCAGCCTCTCTCTGCCACAGAAAGCCTCGGGCCTTGAAAGGCCAAGCAGGTGCCAGCGTTTACCCACAGCTGACGGCCAAGGCTCCTTCTGACCCGTCCTCCTGGAGTGGACAGGGTGAGATCAGGTAGGCCAATGACACGGCGACTCTCCTCCTCCTCACCCCACAGAGCTCCCCTGCCAGGCTCTCTGTTTTTGTAACCTTCCAGCACCTTCCATCAGCCCAGAGTCCTCGGCAGTGCTCCCGGCAGGCTCAGTCGAGGGGTCCCTTTTTGTTCTGCAGCCTTTGCCAGGTCCAGCTATCCAAGCTGCCGGTTCCAGGGGTGCAGCCCTGCACTGGGGCCACCAGCGCACAGCTGGCCAGGGCAGGCTGAGCCGGCTCAGGTCCCTTCCCAGGCGCCCCCCGCAATGGGGATGGGGGAGAGCACTAGGTCCCGCCAGCAGCCATAGCTTGGGGCTCAGAGCGGGGAGGCCCCCAGGGAGTCCTAGAGTACTGAAGTCCCTCAAGACGCCCTCAAAGAGCCTGGGGGCTCCCCACTGGCCACAGAACCAGGTCCTGACTCCTCAGGCCAGCACACACAGGCCCCACGGCAGTCTCGGCCTCAGGACATGACGCTGCCCCTCCCGCTCCCTTCATACCCCAAGCTCCTGTCCAGCTTTACCCCCCAGCCCCCAAGCCCTGGCACGTGATGTCCCTTATGCCTGAAACACAATTCCTCCCTGGGTCACACATGCCTGTCCCTAAACAAGCCCCAGTTAGAAAGTCACTGTATCTGGGAGGCCAACGCCCTCCCTCCACCCTCCACCCACGCCCCTCACTCCCAGGCCCAGAACTGAGCTTCTAGAGCCCTCCAGCCATCTCTGGGCACCCTCTCTCCGGTGAGCCCTGTCTCTGCCCGTGACTCTCCCTGGGGCACCGGGTAAGGAGGCACACGCCAGGCTGGGTCCTCCTCCTCACCTCCCCCGCCCCTCATGTACCATTTTAAGGAGAGGAGGGGGAAGCTTTTCCATCCCAGCCTTGGCACAGCTACCCACTGGCTCCCCCTGTCCCCAGCCAGGAGCTGTGTGGTAGCCTTGCCTCCTGGGGGTCCCACAGGGGCCACTGCACCAGGTATTATAGGCTCTTTGAAAGCAAAGATCTGCCCCACCTGCAGCTCTGTTTCTCTTAGGGCTGGTTTAATTCATTACACCCCTTGGTACACCCGAAGGACAGAGGTCCACCTTTATGCCAGAGACCCAACACCACCTCATCAAAAGAGGGCTGCGAGGGCTTCCCTGGTGGCTCAGTGGTTAAGAATCTGCCTGCCAATGCAGGGGACACGGGTTTGAGCCCTGGTCCGGGAAGATCCCACATGCCGCGGAGCAACTAAGCCTGCATGCCACGACTACTGAAGCCTGCGCACCTAGAGCCCGTGCTCCACAACAAGAGAAGCCACTGCAGTGAGAAGCCCGCGCACCGGAACAAAGAGCAGCCTCGCTCAACACAACTAGAGAAAGCCCGCGCGCAGCAACGAAGCCCCAATGGAGCCAAAAATAAATAAATAAATAAAATAAATTTATTAAAAAAAAAAAAAAGGGCTACCAACCCCTGACACTATACACAAAACTAAGGACGTAGGGCTACTGGCTTTCATCAGCATCTTGAGAGGCAGAGAGGAGACCGCTGACAAAAATAAGCTTTAAGACCACTGCCCACTCTGAAGGTCTCCCTCCAGCCACCGTCTCTCACTGAGCCCTCGGCCTGCGGCTCCCCCAGCCCTGCTCCTCCCTTAGGGAGCAGCCCCCCTTGTCAATCTCACCCCCCACAGGTGCCAAGGCACTGACTGCTCACCCCACTCCCTCCCCCTGCAGCCGAGCCAGCCCACCCACCACATCCCGCTTATCGAGGCAGGCCCCCATGCCTTCACCCGCACTATTCCTTGCCCTGAACTTTTCCATCTGTCTCAGGGCATTTACTTGGAGCGACACTGTCAGCTGGCACTCCCTGAGCCCTTGGCACCCAGCTAAAGAAACACAGGGTGGTCTTCAACATTTGAGGAAGACCAGGAAAGAATGCATCTGTTAGGCACCTAGCATGTGCTGGGTGTTTTTGTGCGTCAGCCATCGTTCAGATGCAAAAACTGGGGCTCAGAGAGGTTAACCAATTTGAAAAGGTCACAGAGCTAGCTGGACTAGGGTTTGAACAAGGTCTGATTTCAATACAGCAAGGAAGGTACAGGAATGCTAAACACACTTGGAGATGGCAGGGTCCAACACTTAGCATTGGAGCAGCCTCTCGGGCTGAGCCCTGCAGGCCACGGGCACAGGAATTAGCTGGGCTGGTGGCACCAGAACTTGGACTTGAGCTGAAGGTTGCAGGGACCACAGCACACTAGACCACGGACTACTGTCCACTGAGGCTCCTGGGGCTTGTGCCACCCTGGCCACGGGGCATAGCCCCTTCCCCTTTCCCACCACAGGGAGCTTCAAAGAGGCTACACGTGGGAAGATTTTATAGAAAGGGAGAGGAGAGAGATTTGAAAGAAAATTGCTAAAGGGAAACATGTGAAAATGAAAACTCAGACAAAGTGGGAAGAGGAGGGAAGGAAGGAAAAGATGATGTTTAAGGATTGTAAACTGAGTCAGGAAGCCAAGATATGAAGGCCAGTTTCCCTCTGTTACCTTGGAAAGGCCAAGGACCCACTCCCTGCCTTCATTTTCCCTTTCAACCCAGGTGGAAGGGAGCAGTATGACCTCAGACAGTACCCAGCAAGAGAGAAACAGGGAAAGGTGCCTCACACACAATCCTGATGATTGTGGAGCCATGACCCGCATCTGGTAGAGGAACAACCCAAGGCTCAGAGAGGTTGCTCTACTTTCCCAAGGTCACACAGCTTCTGAGCTGTAGAGCTGGAAACTGAGCCCAGGTCTGCCCAGTACCCAAGCTCATTCCCTTGAACCACATCAGAGTGTTGCTTTTTAAATCCTCCCACCACTACAAGGTGGCTCTACTTCCTTCCTCAAAGAAACTGGGCAAATTATGTAAATTCTCTAGTGGTTACCTAGTTTCTGTGTTTCATTAAATCCAAGATGTCTTTGATTTTAAGATGCACTGTTATTTCGAGTGTACCAAGAAACGGCACTGTCAATTAAATTATAACATACCAGCAAACGTATGACACATAGCAATTTGAGATGTTAAAATGTGAGGAAAAAGTTATGTCTTAGAATCTATAAAATACAGTGTGACTATTGGTGGGGAACGGGGATTCAGCCAGTTCCTCTGTGTGTGCGCGTGCGTACACCGAAGGGTAATGACAACTCCGTGCATGCACTTCCGCGCGCGTGCACACACACACACACACACACCTGCTGCTGTGAGCTCCTCCTCTGCTAATAACTCTTGCAGATAATCACACAACAATGTGCTGGCCAGACCTGCCTTGTCAACAAGAACTCTCATTTCGCCAGGAGGCCATCAATTCAAGGTTACTCAACGCTGTCAGCCAGAGGCTGTCCTCACCACCGCTCACCTGACCAGCCAGCCCGGCCAGCCTCGCCTCAGTGGAGCTGGAGACCTCTGAGCAGCCAAGCTAGACAGACAGGCAGGTTTGCTCCTTGGAAAACTACCAAGGGCAGTCACTTGACGTGGCTGGGTGGCTGCAGAGCCCACACCTTTCTATACCTGGCCCCTCTCCAGATCTCCTGGGGCCTGCAGCCAGCCAGAGCCACAGTGCTTCAACAAGGCAGGGACTGTGTTGGCAGCGGCAGACGGGCAGCCCTGCTCCAAGCTGGCTTTTCCAGCTGAGCACAGGTGGAGAGAGAGGCAGGTCCCGGCTGGAGGCGAAGGGCAGTGGGCAGAGGCGCGGACCCACTCTCCTGGGTAGAGGGGCCACGGCCGGCAGAGCAGGCGGCCTCTGGGAGGAAGGACCAGGCACAGTTCCACACCAAGCCCGGGGAGATGTCCGTCACCTGGGAACGTGCTTTGCATCTCATTCACAGACTGCCTCTCGGGCAGGCGCCAGTCACTTCACCCAGCCCCAGAGTCCGCATCTGCAAAGGCCAAGGTGGTTTATTTAAAAGCGCAGCCGCTGAGGAAGTGGAATCTTGCTCCTCCTGTCCTCTGGTAGCCCAGTTTTTCCCCTGCCACCTTCCCGTTTTGGGGCTGACATCTTCCCTGCAAGAAGTTCTGTTAGGAGCTAAGGTTATCAGTCACAAGAATCAAACCAGCAGAAGCCTGAAGGAACTAAAAATAACAGCTCGCTTGTAAGCCAAGCATTGTCTTAAGTGCTTTTCATACCTTTACATATTTGATCCACGTTAACAACCTTATGAGAGAGGTAATATAGCATCATTCTCTTTTCACAGACAAGGAAACGGAGGCAGAGAGAGGTTAAATGATTTGCCTAAGATTCCACACACAGCAACTGGCAGAACCAGGACCTGAACCCAGACAGCCCGACGCCGGAGCCCAGGCTCGCAGGGACCACACTATCCTGCTTCTAGCTACCTAACCGTCCACCAGGCCCCAGCCAAGCAAGCGTCAGGACCCGCTCTGGGTATTCTAGGTCACGGCAGCTCATTATACCTGCATCATCACCCTGTGAGGTGGCTACTATCATCACTCTCATTCCGGGAGTGGGGAAACTGAGGCTCAGGAAGGCGAGGTAGCTTGCCCAAAGTCCCACAACTAGCAAGCGGCAGGGCCAGGACCTAGACCCAGGTGTTTCCTGGCTCTGACACTTTTTTCCTGTTTTAAGAAAACAGGCCTTGGGTTACCGAGCACGAGATGAAGGCACCTGTGTTTCGAGGCAGGCGTTTCTCCCAGGAAAACCGGTGTGCAGGAAGGAGAAACTTGCTCCTGTGTCTCTCCTATCCCAAGAGGGAGACTGAAGTCTGGTGCTGACAGCAGAGCCCTCTCAGCTCTCTTACCCCGGGTCCACTGCAGACAGCACTGGCCACGTGACACACGTGAGACCCCTTTTTATGGTAATTAGGCCTGCAGAGCTCAGGAGGGTCGGGGTGACAAAAGATGACTCAAGAGTGAGAGGGTTCCCGCCCACTCTCCCACACTCCAGTTCTGTTCAGGCCTTCCTCTTCTGGATCCCTTACAAGAGAAAAGCACCCACGAGCAGAGCCACAGATATTAACAATAGCCGCTACAAAGCTTTGTTTTCGTTTGAGTCGTGTTTACATTGCTGGGAAAGAACCCACTTGTCTGGGAAGATGAAGCAGGTTGAATCAATTACAAAAATGCCCAAGAGTCGGGCAACTTCCCCTTTCTTGAAGGAAGTCAAGAAGGGGGTAGAAAAGTCGGTATTACTCGTACCGCCTGCCAGACGAAGCTGGGCTGAGGTCACCCGGAGTCCCCCGCTCTGGGCCACCGAGCTACCTCCTCAGACCTCCGCGCGCCCCTCGGAGGATGCACTGATTTCTGAATGCCTATTCTCTCCTTCCACTCCACACACACACACACACACACACACACACACTTGGGGCCCCCAGCTATACACAGATCAGGTGCGTGAGCACCTCTGCTGGGCTCCTAAGGAGACCGGGGCACAGAAGCGAGCTGCCACCTGGCCACGAGTAGAGGGAGTGAAGAGGGAGCCCAAGGAGGGGACAAGGAAGCAGAGCCCTGGGAGTGGCTGGCCAGAGCACCGACCCGGGGGGGCTGCCGGCTACCTTGTGGGTCTTGAGCGCTGCACCTGCTGCACCCCCGTAGCACTGGCCCGTGGGGACGGGGACAGCCCCGACCGTGATCTGCCTGCTTAGACAGCTGTACAGACGGCACCCCGGTGGTTTTGGCTCGTATCAACAGTCTGGCAAGGACGGTTTCCATATCCACTCAGAGAGGCTCATCTGACCCGACCCGCGCTGAGAGCAGGAAGTCCACGCAGCGATGGCCACATGCAGGCACCTCTCCCCAAGGAACACCTTCAGGCCCAAACCCCTCAACAGCAAGGGTCTAAAGAGGACAGAGCACTGAAATGCATTCTGTGCCCGGGAATTTCTAATCTCAGCTGTGCTACTGTTCTCCTCCTGGGATCCCGGCTGTTGCCTGGCAGCATCGGGCGCCCCCTGGCCTCTCCGTCCCGTCCCCTGGCTCACTCTCCAATCACAGCGGCCTCCCTGCAGGCCCGTGGATGCACCTCGCCAGCCGCGGTCCCACCTCAGGGCCTTTGCGGTTGCTGTTTCCCCTGCCTGGGCCTCTTCGGTCAGAGGCCACCTTCTCAGAGAGGACTGCCCTGCCAACTCTGTTTAAAAACACAACTCCTTGCCCAGCACTCCCCAGGACCCCGCGTTCTCTCCTGCCGTCTCTCACGCTGCAGGTTTTACCTGCTTGCCTGCCCTCTGCTGTCATGTGAGCTCCGTGAAGGCAGGGATTATTGCCAGTTGGGTTCACTGCTGTGTCTCCAGTGCCCAGCACAGAATCTAACACGAATTAGATGCTCAAATATTGCTGAATGAATGAATTGCCTGTACTGGGCAATGTGCCTGGTGGGGGCTGGGTGAACAGACATGGGGAAGGAACTGTGCCCTGGAAGCCACCTGACGGAGGGGACTGTGTACCACAGCCAGGAGATACGTTCACACAATGTCCAGAAGGATGCCGGGTGGATGTGCCCAATCCACACGCCTGTCCCATGCCCGGCTGGCCGTGGGCACATTATCCAGCTGCAGGACTGGGCAGTAGGAAGACCTGAGCAGTCCTCCTCATTCGAGAGGCCAGTGACTTGATGCCATCAACGCTCAGGTGCTGAGTCAAGACACAGAGGACCACAGCCCAACCCCAGGGATCCTGCACGCCCAGCAAGGCCAAAGCACTGTGCCCACTGCCAACACCGGACAGCAGGCAGATCAGACAGATGCTTCCTCTTCCAAAGGCAATAAGCCTTGCGCCGGGGGACAGGACCAGGGCACAGGGCCAGAGGGTGGGCTCCCTCTGCCCGGGCTGTCCCTCCCCCGCCTAAGGCCCTGAGTGCCTGAGGTGCCTGCCTTCCAGGAATTGCTCACCTGCTATTTTATTGGGAGCCTCTCCCACCTGCTCCCCTGCGCCTCCTCCCTATCCACACCTAAAATATAAAAAGTGAAGTGAAACTGTGAAGCCCCTTAGAGCAGGATCAGCTGCGAAACATCCCTTGGCATAACAGGCCACCTCAGAGGAGGGAACGCAGCCCTAGGAAAGGAAGTTTCCGGCCACTCTGATGTGGGGTGGGGAGGGTGCTGGAAGGTGAGAGCCGTGAGGGCCCCCGTAAGCAGCTGAGGAGACAGCCCTGGGTGTGAGGGTAGCTGGAGCCAGCAGGAGGGGAGGGGGCCAGGAGAGGCCATGAAGGGGCCAGTGTGCTTTGGGGAGGGTCCAAACGCTCTGAAGAGAGGCCAGCAGGGAAGGAGCGTGGGGGGCCAGGAGAACACCCACCAGCAAGCGCTCAAGCTGCAGCCTAGTGCCTCCCCAGTGCAGGCTGCTCCGGTCTCCCTAATTTCTTCTCCTTCCTGCCCTTGCTAGACTGAAAGTCCTTTCTACGCACAGGCTCCAGATAGTCTCTCTTCCTTGGGGCAAAGGTCTCGCCTCCTGCCTGCTCACCTGGCCTGGTTAGTCCTGTCCGTCCCCAGAGCACTGTCTTATCTCCCGCCCGCCTTAGTCATCCACCCCACCCCTCCATCAAAGCCGGAGTCCCCAAATTACAAAGCTGTTCCCCAGCAAGCATGTGCCCAAGCATCTGCCTGCTACTCAAGAATCCCACAGGGGACACACATGCCTAGTCATGGGGACCTCAGAGACAACCCACATCAACTTTGCCTGAGAGCTGGGGAGACGGTGTTGGGCAGGGAGCAATTAGACCCAGTTTATCAGTCTCCCACCAGCCTTCAAACACCTTGAGGGGAGGGAAGTGTCTGCATGTCATAGCCCTTGGGCACGTAATCAGCATTTCACGAATGCCAGCCCAGCAGGGTAAGGTTTGGGCCAGTCTATCTGAGTAAGCTGGTGCCAGGTGGGTGGCAAGACCCCAGTCAATGGCAGTGACTCAAGGACTCCACCAGGACTGGGTTAGATGGTTACAGAGAGAGAGAGAAAGAACTCTACTGCTGCAGAGGTCTGAGACACACACAGCTGGTACCCTCCCCCCCCCCACCCCCGGGCAATCACTGTAACCACATTTCACCAGGGAAAGGACCTGAGGGTGCCCCTTCCCAGGAGCCCCTGCGATTAGCACCCGCCTCCAGGTAGGGAGGCCAGAGGTTTGGTGGATCCACAGGAACCAGACCAGAGGGCTCCCACCCAAGTCCTATAGGCTGAGTGCAGGAACTCAGCCCCCTTACACTCCTCTGAGGAGGCGGCCTATCAATCAGTCAAGGAATACTGGCATGTCCCTCAGGGCTGAAAGATGTGTCACCTCCAGCCATCTGTGGGAGAGCAGGGCTAGCAAGAAAGGGAAATGTGGAAAGACGAACACTGGAGCGTGCAGGGATGAGAAGAAATAAAGTCTGGGGCTGGGGAGGGTTCCTGCAGCACACACACGGTTCTCCAGAGGCTGCTCCGCCAAGACCTCAGAGACGCTTGTCGTCCGCAGAGAAGCGGCTGTGACAACAGCAACTACTACCGGGGCGGACTTGCCGGCTCTTGCGGCCCAGAGAGCTACGAGCTGGGAGGCCCCGCACACCTCCGGCCTCCGCAGCCTCTCGGCTGGTAAGGAGCAGGGCCCTGTCCCCAAACCCCGAACTAGGCTGGTCCTCCCTCTTGCCTGGCACAGACCCTGGAAACGAGGGAAGCCCGGGAACGGTGCAGCCTCCGAAAGCTACGGGAAATCTTCGCCCGTGCAGAGCCCGCTTCGGGACTCGGCGGGGCCAAGAGAAGGGAGCTGGGGCAACACTGGTCCCGGAGGGGCAGGCGCGCGGGGAGCCGAGGTGGGACGCGAGGACGGGGGATGTCCCAAGGGAGGCGTCCGGGCAAACGAGCCTCCTTTTCGGCCAACTAGGTCTCCCTAAAAACACTTTCTGAAACGGCGCCGAGGAGAGAATTGGCCTCGTCTCCCCGCGCCCCAGGGCTAGTGCTGCCCAACCTCGCACCTGGGCGCCGGCAGAGGGTCGGAGGGGGAGGCGCGGGGGCGACTTCCCCGCTGTGGCCCAGCGAGCCGGGGGCAGGTAACCCGACCTCCCCGGCCAGGGCCGACAGGGCGGACCCTCCCGGGGCGGGCGAAGTTCCGCGTTCCGGCAACTTCCCCGGTGGCGGGGCCGCGGGCCGGGCCAGGTGCGTGTCGCCGGAGCCCCGCGACCCCGAGCCTCCCGGCCGCCGCTTACCTGGCCCCCAGGGGCCGGCGGGGTGCGCATCCCCAGTCCGACCGCGGGTCGGTGTGCTGCCGAAGGGCGAGAAGTGGGCGGGCGCGGGTCGGCGGGGCCGACGGGGATGCCGCCGGCCGAGCGGAGGGCGCAGAAACAGTCCGGTCGGAGCCGCGGCTGCTTGCCCGGTTCGGCACCAGTTGAAGGCGCCGGCCCCGCCCCCACCCGCGCCCGTTGCCGGGAGACCCGCGTGGGCCGAAGGGCTCTTTGTATCAAAGCTGCCGTGACATCACGAGGCGCCCGGGCTCAGGGTTCGAAGGGGCGGGGCCTCGCGCTGGGGGCGGGGCTAGAGGAGGAGGAAGCGCGGCCTGGGAATCCGAGCCGCGGGGGCGGGGCCCAGGTAACCCCGCCCCCTAAGGTAGGGGCAGGTGGCTGGGGCGGCGCCGACCATTGGCCGCGTGGCCGCGGGGCGGGCCCAGGTCACTGCACCCCTCCCCCGGCCCGAGGGGGTGCCTCCGGAGGTGGAGCTCGCCAGGGCCCTGTCGAGCCCGCGCAGCAAGGTTACTGCCGCTGGGATTTGGGCGGCCCGGACCTTGGGATTACGGGAGACGGAGTTTGTAAATTAAAGCGCCTCTCGGGCGGGCGCTGTGGTCGCCGCTGCCCGTTGCAGGCTACTCTCAGTTTGCTGTCCCCGCTTCCTGGTTCACATTTGCGGACGCGAACGAAGAGCTGCCAACAGCCCGCCACCACCAGCAGCCTGAGTCTGGTGACTCCTAAATTGATTCTCATCCTGAACCCCACCCACAACTTTCTCAATCTTTTCGTGTAAAGTCAAAACTGTCTTTATAACCAGTACGGGAATACAAAGAACCAAGCGGCAACAAGAACTAAAAAACAAAAGAAGGAACGGACTCCTTCTGTTGGATCCTAGTAAATATAATTTAAGTCCAAAATGTGCCCCCTCATAAATCTTCATTATGCTCCGGATTAAAAGAAGGAAACCTGTAAACCAGTAAATTTTGCACGTGTGGTTTCCCTTTGACTTGACGTTGTATCGTGTAACTGGGGAGGGTGGGGAGCGGATTTATCTTCCTAATTGTCTGGTTCAGGCCCGTATGAAGCCACCTTGGCCGTTCCTGAGTCCTCACTGACCAACAAGGTGGCATCTTGGTATGGGCAGGGCCCTTTGGTACAACACCAATTCACACACACACACACACACACACACACACACACACACACAGAACTTTTCAGCACCCTTGTCTCTGGCTCTTTGCTCTCAACTTCCTTCTCCCCAGTATCTCCCTTGCAAATAAATTCCCAGCTACCTTTCTGTTTACCAGGGCCTGTCTCTGAGGCAAAGCATCCCACTGGGGTTCCCAGACCTGCTGGGGACTCTCCAAAAGGGACAGCATTAGCCAGAGGGGGGCCTCCTGGCAAGGGCTACATGTGGGGGGGAGGCTGGGGTAGTGTGGGTGAGGTGGAAACTCCATCACAGCTGGCCCTCTGCTCCCTGCTTATGCCCTGCAGTTCAGAGGTCTACGTGCGGAGGCCACAGACTGTTTCTCACCCTAGTTTGTGTCCACCCCCACAGTCCCTACACACGCAGAAGCACTGTGGCGTACCAGAAAGAGCACTGGCTTTGGAATCGGACAGACCTGGGTTTGAATCCTATTTGCCAGCTGTCAGTCTTAGGACAAGTTATATAACGTCTCAGACTCAAGTGTCTTCATCTGTAAAATGGGAATGGCACAGTCTACCTCATGGGTTGTTTGGCACCCTGGCCCAGGGGGTACATTTGATCTTAGGCATTCATCAAAGGTGTGGTGTGTGAATGAGCCCATGCACCCTGGGCCTGCTCTTTCTGCCTTCCCAGCTCCAACCTAAGGCCTTAGCTCAGCTGCCTTAGGTGAGGTTTTAGGGTGGGGCTGAATTCAGGGTTTCTATCTCGGTTTCCCCTTTACCCTTCTGTGTCTCATGTTGCCCCTAAGTAGTGTGGGGCTCCAGAAAGCAGGTCACAGGACAGGGTCACGCAGAACTGGGGAAGAGAAGCAGAAACCTAAGGTGATCATTGGCTTTCTCCCAGAGAAGGTCAGTGGAGAGTCAGACCTGGCTTCCCTACCCCCACCAGGGGGAGCGTGATGGACACGGTCCCGAGCTCCATGGAGGGGGGCTGCTAGTGGTCCCTCTTTATCTTTCCCAAAACTGGTGGGGTGCGGAGCATCTCCAGGTATTTGTCCTGAAAAGTAGCATGACAGAGAGGAGTGTCACAAGACATTAGCATTGGACACGCTGAGTTGAAGGCTGCCAGTTCCACAATTTGCCATGGGGAAGTCATGTAATGTTTCAGAGCCTCAGTTTTCCAACTTTAGAAAATGGAAACAAGACCTTTCCTCTTCCAGTTGTGAGGTGTAAATGGAATGATAAAATAAGTGCCTAGGGGACTTCCCTGGCGGTCCAGTGGTTAAGACTCCGCGCTGCCAGTGTAGCAGGCGCGGGTTCGATCCCTGGTCAGGGAACTAAGATCCATATGCCGCGCAGCCAAAAACAAAACAAAACAAAACAAAACAAAAACAAAAGTAGCTATTATAATGCCTCCTGAGCTGCAAGCACTCAATAAATACCAGCTGCTAGTTACTCCCAGTGGCATGAATGAGCCCCAGTCTGACCCAGTGATTAGGTGCAAGAGCTCTGGAGCCAGAACTGAGGGTCATTTCTTGGCTTTACCACATTGTAGCTGGATGACCCCAGATAGGTTTAATTCCCAGTGTCTCAGTTTCCTCATCTGTAAGTGGGAGATAATAGTGATACATATTTTAGGATTGGTGTGAAGATGAAAATAATCAGGACCCATAAAATACTTAGAACAGGGCCTGGCTCATAGCAGGTGCTCAATAAACAGTAGCCATTATCAATTACCACATGGCAAGAGGCTGGTGAGGAACTAGGGGGAGGATTAGAACCTCAGGAGGATTAGAATTCTCAGGAGAACTTAGGACATTGACTTTCTGGAGAGGCCCTGTCGTCTTCCATAGTGTTCAGGGAAGCAGTGATAGTTTTGGCGTGGGGGGGAGGGGGTGTGGGGAACTACTGTTTCTGAAATGGAATGTGGGAACTGAGGGCTCCAGCCCAGACTAGGGCACATGGAGGACTCAGTGTCATCTGATCAAGCGGGGCCTGAGAGACAGTTATTAAGCAATATAGTTCTGCCTCTGAGGCAGCCCCACCTACAAGGCTGGGACAAGGAGGGTCTTGAGTTAGCTACTCTGGTCCCTTAGCATAGCTGTGTTTTAGATGTCATAGATTCTAACCATGTTAAGCTAGGAAGACTCTCTGGGTAAGTATCAAAAGTACTCTTCCCCCATGCTATGGATGGTAAGACAGTGGCTCAGAGAAGGCTGGGAATTTGTCCAAAGCCACACAGTGAGATACCAGATAAGCAGGGACTGAAACTCAGGCTCCTGACTGCCAGTGCCGGACCCTCTCCTTCCTACTGATGGGGTCAGACAGGCTGGGGGTGGGGAGTGGCAGGGAGGTTACTCCCTCACAGTGCTCGCCTGGCGCTGTGAGTCTCCTAAGGGGTCTGACTTGTCTTTTCAAGAGAAAGAACAATCTCATTAAAATCAGAAACCCTCTCCCAGGGAATGTACCCAAGAGTAATTTTTAGACTGCAAGTCACTCTGATTAATTCTCTTTATGTCAGGAAACTGATTCTGCCATTGTTGATGCAAGAATACTCCCATGACGCTGAATGCCAAAGCCAGAGAAAAGCCAATAGAACACTGACAAGCAGGAGTTAACGATCCTCCAGAAACTTATGGGGGCGGAAAACACATGGTCATCTGGGTGATCCAGGTGAGGGAAGAGATTAGTAAATTCTCTCTGTACCACGGCTATCTACCTATGTCTTCTTTCCTTCTGCTGTCACCACGCAGGAGTTAGCTCAACATCAGAGGGTGTAAAGAGGCCACGTTTTGTACATGTTTGGGGCCATATGGAAGGCCAGGCTAAGCATAAAGGGCATCATTGTAACAGGAAAGAGCTCTCTGAGCATTACCCAGTGTTAACATTAGCCAAACAACCGATGCCAACCAACATTAGCCAAATGAACAAACAGAAAACAGCAACACAAATAACCCCAGAGCTGGGGGGGAAAGCATCAGGTCCAGTGGTTCTCAAGCTGGGTTCCTTGGAACCCTCACGGTTCTGTGGAGACCTTGCAAAAGTGGGGTTGGCGGTGTGCTCTAGATAAGCAACAGGAATAGCTCCACTTCTATCTGCTTTACATGTAGACTTCCGCATGAAATTTCACATGAACAAAGAGTTCCATGGCTTAAAAGGTGTTTCAAATCACTAGTCTAGTGAAACCACTCATTTACCATAACAGGGAAACAAGCCCAGAGGTGGGAAATGGCTTCTCTCCTCACAGTTCGTGGCAGAGCCGGGATTAGAGCTGGGACTCAAGACTCTGTCTAGTGCTCTGCAAGACAAACATCAGTTATCAACCAGGACTGTCAACATCGGTCACACCTGGTCACACACTGGACCTTATTTCTGTCCAAACACAATATCACCAGCTGCTGCTCTTTGTGTGGAAAAACCCTCCACGTAGCCTGCTCAGACTTTGCCACAAACACTTGTTTTCTCCAACCTCCTCTTCAGAGGTCCCTTGACTCTGGAGTCAGAAAGCATCAGCCCCAGCTGTTAAAAGTCTCAGCTTTCTAACCCAGGGGACAAGTTCAACCTCTGATGACTTCAGCAGTGGCTTCAGAAAGAGAAACAGGTACTAAGGCAGTAGGTGGGATGCTGGGATTAGAGACGCCCCTTAACCTCAACGACTCCCAGTCGTTCCCAATCTCCCACTTCCAACAAACAGGGCTCTGAACCCCAGAGCCCTTCCGCTCCAGCAGGGGCCTGTCCAGGGTGTCTGCACTGCGTAGGGAAGAGGAGGCATCTGGGACCATCCCTTCCTCTGGAAAGCTGCGGTTTGGACAGCACATTACTTCTCATCCTACAGCCACACGCTCTCCCAGGAGCAGATATTGGACCAGGTGTGAGCCCCAGAAACATAAGCCCCCTTCCACTGGCAAACGCCTCGGGGTTGGTGGCTGTCCTTTGGCCAGGCTGCCTTCAGCTGTCTGTCCTGGGGGCTGGGGTCCTGCGTGATGTCCGGCTGGACACTGTGCAGACGGGGCAGGACCGGGTCTTACTGACTCGAGACCTGGGCTGAGTGTTCAGAAAGGCTGAGCTCTATTTTTGTCAACCTGTGCAGACGTAAACAATGGGTTTTCTTACACAAACCCAATAAGAGGGGAAAATGGTGAGAGAACCTGCGTTTCCTCTGACTCATCCAATCATCTAAGAGGAGATGGTGGCAGGTGAGGAGGAAATGGAACAAGGTCTTCTTTGACTTGCATCGGGAGAGGGCAAGGAGGGAAAACTTCCCTTTCCTGTACTCTCGGTAACATCAGGTGACTGCAGACCCTTGAGAGCATAAACAAGTCTCCTCTGTTTCAAATGCCTCCCCCCACCCTCCCTACCACCTCCCAGACCTGGCAGCCCACATCTCTGATTTTAGGAGTGGACAGTAAGGCCACAGTTCCAAAATTGCACTGCACAGTAGCCTCACTTGGGGAGAGTAAAAAAGTCAATGCCCAGGTCACACCAAGAGCAACTGAATCTAAACGGCTGGGGTGGGAGGCAGGCATTAGCCGTTTCTGTTTTTGTTTTTTTGGCCGTGCCACGCGGCATGTGGGATCTTGTTTCCCCGACCAGGGATCGAACCCGCACCCTCTGCAGTGGAAGTGTAGAGTCTTAACCACTGGACCGCCAGGGAAGTTCCACCCCACCCCACCCCATCTCACCCCCGTTAGCCGTTTTTAAAGATCCCCAGGTGACTGCAATGCAGCAAAGTTTGGGAACAATTGAATACTTTGCCAAAGGCTTGCTGACTACATCAGGAGTTGGAGCGATCGCAGGGGAAGGCATCGTTCATTAATTCATTCATGCACACATATTTAATCACGATCTTCTATGGGTCAGACCCTGTTCCAGCTGGAGATATAGCTGTAATCAATAGAAATCTCAGTTCTTGTGGCCCTTGCTTTCTAGTGGGGAAAGTCAGACAATGAACAAATAAATGAATGGACGATGTCCATGACAAGTGCTATGAAGGAAACAGAAGCAGGACAGAAAGACTTTGGGGGCAGGGGATTATTTTCACCCTGGATTTAGGCACTGATTTTTGCTTTGGAAAGAGCAGCTAAGCCCCTGCCTGTTGTCCTGGACTTTACTGTCTGGCTAAAACAGCTTTCCCTTGACAATCAGTCCTCAAGGTCCTGCCTTCCACCCCTCACAGGGCACCCTGCTTACCTCTTTCCCTTAAGCTCTTTCTTTAGGTGGGGCCTGGCATCCTCTGCGCACAATGGTCTCCACTCCTCCTCTTCCCCCTTTGTCAGCAGTAACATCAGACACAGGGCCTGTGCGAGGCCAGTGATTCATCAAGGATCATTTATGTGCAACACACAGATGGATTTTAGGCCTATGAGTTGAGTTAGAGGTCGTGTGGAACCCCAAACTCAGAGTCAGAGGACCTGGATTTGAGGCTTGGCTCTGCCACTTATAGGCAAAGGGCAAGTCACTTTAGCTCACCAAGCCTTACTTTCATCTTCAGTCAAATGGAGAGAGTACAACTAACTTTGTAAGGCTGGGCTGTGGATTAAAACAATGTCAAAGACGTTTGGAAAGTGTTTTGCAAATATGGGAACTCTTTAGAAATTAATATCATCTAGGCCGATATAGACATGAAATCACAGCACATTAAAGCTGGAAGGGATCCCATTTTACAAATGGAAAACTGACGCCTGGAGAGAAGAAATGACTTACAGTCACAAAGCTTACTAATGGCAGAAGGGTCCACACTGACCCCAGAAAGGGGCGGTGGTTGAGAGTAGACTGGGGATGCTGTTTGAGTATCAAACATTTTGCCTCCTCTGTCCATTAGGCAAACTCCTATTCATCCTTCAAAACCCCACTCAGGTGTGAACTGTCATGTGAAGTCTTCCCCTCTCCTTCGCTGAGAATAAATGACTCCTTGGCTTCATGATCTCCATGCCTCAAACATAAATTCTGCTACTGTGAGGAACACAATGTATTGTCAGGATTGGCCTCCTGTCAGGCTCCCTACTGTACTGTATGCAATTCCATATATACAATGGAATATTACTCAGCCATAAAAAGGAACAAAATTGGGTCATTTGTAGAGACGTGGTTGGACCTAGAGACTGTCATACAGAGTGAAGTAAGTCAGAAAGAGAAAAACAAACATCGTATATTAACTCATATATGTGGAATCTAGAAAAATGGTACAGATGAACCTGTTTGCAAGGCAGAAATAGAGACACAGATGTAGAGAACAAACGTATGGACACCAAGGGGGTAAAGCAGGGTGGGGGTGATGGTGGTGGTGTGATGAATTGGGAGAGTGGGATTGACATGTATACACTAATATGTATAAAATGGATAACTAATAAGAACCTGCTGTATAAAAAAATAATAAAATAAAATTTTTTAAAAAAAGAAATATTTATTGCTTCCAAAAATGTATTTTGTGGAGCCCCCATCCCACTGTGAAAGCAAAAATGGGCTCTGTGGTCGAATCAGCAGGCGAAACTCTTGGTTCCCCCTTGGAGACGTCACAGAGCACATGAGCAGGAGAGAGGCCTTCCTCGCTTTGTTTGAACCTGGGGGTTTCTTAAGGCTGTCCAGCTTTGGACAGGATCTCTTCTCATTTAACTTCTAACAACAAAAGGACTCGGTGTTGTAAGGAACACACTTGGGAAAACAATGCACCAGGCTCCCAACATACACTCACACTCACACACACACACACAACAACATGATGTTATTATCTTCATTTTAAAGATATGAATAGCAAACACCTACAGAACACTTACTATGCATGAGGTTCTGTTCTAAGTGCTTCACATGACATTAACTCATTTAACTTTCACAACAACCCTATGAGGCAGGTATTATCCCCATTTTACAGATGGGGAAACTAAGGCTCAAAGAGGTTACTCAAAGACGTAAAGCCAATAAGTGGAGAGCCAGGCTTCAGACCCAGGGAGCTGATCCCAGAGACTGATGCACCAAAAAAGGGAGGCTCAGATTTGTAAAATAACTTCCCCAAAGCAACCACAGTGGAACCAAGGCCATTCATTCATCCATTCACTCGTTTATTCATTTATTCAAACAACATTCACTGAGCAGAAACCACAGGCCAGCCACCTGGAAATATAAGAAGGGGATGCAGAGCGCCACCCTCCCCCCTCCCGCCAGCACCACTGGACACCCAGGGCTGTGCGCTAAGAGGGGCGAGGGTGCCCTGCCAGGCACCAGCACATGTGCACACACTTGTGTGCTGGGTGTGTGAGTCATCAGAGAGGCCCCGCACTTGAGAAGCTGGGGTCTAAACGCTGCCTCGGCTGCTGTGACAGCCGTGTCCCTGAGCGGCAGTTTCTGTATACACAGGCTCAGGGAGGGTTGTGGGATTCTGTACCAGCTCTTTCCACTCCCCACAGGAGTGGGGAGGCTGTTTAAAATGAGCCCCAAACGCAAGACCAGGCTCCTTTCTCGGTTTTACAGCTTGGCAGCCAGGCTGCGCTCTCTGTCGGGTCACCGCAACCCTCCCCAGAGCTGATCCGGGCCGCAGCCTGCCCACCGCCTGCCCTCATCTGTTCTCCGACAGGGTGGGGCCCCGAGGCCCTCTGAGCCCCCCTCTCCACGGTCACGGCCCCCTCCTCACAGTCCTGTGAGCTCTCCCTGCATCCCTGCTCTCAGCCAGCACTGAGGACCTGCACCAGGGATGCTCCAGGGTGGAGGTCATTCATCTCAGGAATTCAGCCGGCTCCCGAGAGGAGAAAAACTTTTAGAAAAGGCTGGGAGTGGATGCACACAACCTTACGTCTTTTTTCAGGTCGGAAGGACCTTATCCTGAAGGGCTTGTAATTCCACTTGGAAATCACTGTTCCCCACAATTGTCTCCTACATTATCTGGAGATGAGAAAAACACCCCAAACCCACAGCAAACAAGCCGCCCCATAAATGACAAAAGTAGGGCTGTGGGCTCTTCACGATGCGAGGCCGTGAGTGAAGGGGGCTGGGGAGGGCCAGAATGCCCCTGAATAAACTGGCGGGTTGGGCTCATCTGGAGGCCGGAGCTGGCCTCCCTCTCCGGCACACACGCCTCGTTTGTGCCTTCCCTCCCGGGGCCGGGCTCGGCAACGGGAAAGCCAAGGCCCTGGGCCCAGGACACTGAGCCAGTGTTTCTCCCACTTAGGGGAAAACCGCAGCCCGGCGGGGCTCAGTGGCTGCAGCCAGGCGGACTGAAGGAGCCGCTGTGTTCAGGTACAGACACTGGTGAGGCCGAGCCCAGAGGAGGCCAGCGCAGGGGAGGGAGGGGCTGCCCTGGAAAAGAAACCTTTCTTCCAGGCCGGGCCCCCTGCTGTCTCACTGGACCACAAGGCCACATTCATGGCCGGGAAGTGCTCGAGCGCCCGGCCAGCCAGGCTCCAGCTCCAGCTCCGCTTCCCATAGCTGGCGTTCAAGTCAATTCCTGCCAGCCCCTGATCACAACGTTTTCGTCAACCAGTCAATACATAACTTTGTTTTATGCGTGTTTGTTGAAAGACACACGTTATTAGACGTTGTTGATTCATTAACGTTGAACTCACAGCCAAAAGCATTATAATTCATGCTTAAACAAAGCTTACCTAACATGTATTTTCTCCATAAGGTACATCGTAGCCTCCCTGCACTTGGGAACACTAGACGGTACTTCAGGACTACATTTGGGAGGCATTTTAAACAGTGAAATCCACCCCCCCCAAAAAAACCCCCACAAAAATGCAAAAACATGGCACTAAAAAGACTGTTAAAGGGACACTTGTTTACAGAATGAGCTAAAAAGTAGAGTCACATCTTGTTCGACCTCAGTTGGGCGACTCAAATTTTCATCTCTGAGCATGTCTGCAAATGGGCACGAAAACGCTGTGAGTATTAATTTGGGGGTTACAAATACATTTTAGCAAGTAAGCAAATTTGCAAATATGAAATCTGCAAAAACTGAGGATCAACTGTATCTGTGTTACAGGGTGACTGAGGGACAGGGTGGGAGCTGGGGGTTAAATGAAATAACTCATGAAGGACACTTACAGATGTAGGCCAGTGGCACAGTAGACAATGCATCTGACGGCGATTCAGAAGAATACTCAGCACCGCGATAGCTCCATACCTCTCTGTATTGCTGCTACCTCTATTACCTGCTGACCAGGTAACTGACACCTTTGCTGTTCCTTGTGCTTTCTCCAGCTAGGGAAGCCCAGAGCCCAGGCTTTTTAAGTTAGCTTCCGGCTGGGTTCGAATCACACCTTTGCCGTTTGCTAGTTGGGAGCCCTCAGGCTAAGTCGGTTCTCCTCCTTTCCATCCAGCACTGCTTCCCCACTGCTCACACGCAGCTGACACTGTGCTTAATAGAAACGACCAGAAGAGACCCGACCAGAAGAGACCCGCCTCCTGTCCCCTCCGCAGGTCTGCACACTCACCTGTGCAGGTGCCTTAATGCCTTCTGTCCGCTGCAGTGGGTGGTTCACAGATGGACCCTGCTCCTCAGATCCTGGGCCCCGCCCCCTTGAAGGTTCTCTGTCCCTGCAGCCACCTCACCCCCAGCCGCTCTGCATCACCAATGTCTCTTTCTCCACTAGTTCATCTCCATACCAGATTATGCCCTGGCTTTGAAAATCCCTCCCTAAACCCCACAGGGTGGAAATAAATAAACCAGAGCCACGTGGGTCCTCGCCTCACCGCAGCCCTTGACCCGGTGGACCTGTCCCCCTCACTTTTTCAGCCTGGCTTCTAGGATGCCTGCCCTCCTGGTTTCTTCCCCCAGGAGTGATTCCTCTTTTCCCAGGGCTCCCAAAGGTTTATGTCCAGCCTGGACCTCTCCCCTGAGGTCCCAACTATTGTATCCAACCGTCCGTGGAGGAAGTTTACTGAGGAGCGAGTTAGGGATCAACCCAGCAAGGGCACGAGGGAAGCAGGACGGGGCAGAGGGAGAGATGAACAGCAGTGCGGTTGTTAATGAGGTCTCAGACGACCCCACAGGTGCTCTGGCGCTGGGATGGCCCTTCAGAGTTGTCCCCCCCAAAAGGCAAGGGGACAAAACCCTCGCATCCCCACATGGACCAGTCGTGGGATGCAGGACGCCCCCGGGAAGGGTCTGTAATCTTGGGCCTCGGCCGCAGCCTGGGGAGGGCCTGCTGCGGCCGGCGCTCCCGGCAGATGGGAGAACGAGGGAGGGGCTCTGACCTAAAGGGGATCATCACTGCATGTGAACGTCTTCAACTCACCCTCCAGTGGGCGTCTCGAGTAACGTGTCCACACCAACTGCTGAATTTCCCTCCGAGCCCGCTGCCTCCCTCAATCCCCCTCCCCGCCCCCCGCCCCACCCCAACCCCGCAGCCCAGCTCAGCACAGGGCACCGGCATCCACCCAGGAGCCCAGGCGAGAACCGCAGGCTGGTCCTTAAAGACTCCTTCCTCCCCCCAACATCAGCCAAGCTCACTTCCTCTCACCACCCAACCCACCTGCCTGGCACCGTCCTCGGTGGCCAAGCTGCCACCACCTCTTCCCTGGACGAATGCACAGCCACCTCACTGGCCACCTTGATGCCAGCGCTGTCTTGACACCCCCCCCACACACAAGGATCTCTTTAAAACACCAAGTAGGTCTTGTCACTTCCCAAGGGAAACCCTTCACCTGGCCTCCACGACACCCAGAACAAACCCTATACTCCCCCACCCCGCCCCGCCCGGCCCCTTCCTCTCAGGCGCCTCTGCCCCGATCCACCTTCTCCATCACCGGCCACGGTGGCCTTCTTGCCAGCTCTCAAACCAACCAAGCTCTTTCCTGCCTCAGGACCTTTACACTTCCCTGCTTTTTGCCCCACCCCAGCTTCACCTGCCTCCATCCCTTACGTCTCTAGTCACCTCTAGAGACGACCACCCCCCCCATCACTCCCTCCCCTTCACTCTCTGTAATTTCTTCGAAGCACTTCTCTCTCTCTTTTTAAAAAAATATGTATTTATTTAGGCTGCGCCGGGTCCTAGCCGCGGCACGTGGGATCCTCACTGCAGCACGCAGGCTTCCCAGCTGCGGCATGCGAACTCAGTTGCGGCATGCATGCGGGATCTAGTTCCCCGGCCAGGGATGGAACCCGGGCCCCCTGCATTGGGAGCGCAAAGCCCTACCCACTGGACCGCCAGGGAAGTCCCCTCAAAGCACTTCTCTTTGTCTGCATTTACATTACTGACAATTTTCCTGGGTATGGTCTTGCCTTCTCCCCTTAGAATAAAGCTCTTGGAGGGAGGGACCAGTTGGATCTCCGGTGCCCCACACACAGCTGCGGAATGAGTGCATGGCTGAGCCTTGTCAGGAAGCGGGACCCATCTGGGGTGGGTGGGAGGCCTGGAGGTGCAGACTGTTGGGCGCACACAGTGGGGGTGTCAGGGAAGCTCTTGGGACGATTACCAGGACTCAGCCTTCAAAGCCCAGCTTGGTGCAGCCAGTGCCCTGTGCTTGCCCCCCGCCCCCCCAGGGCAGAATCAGCTGCCCCCTCCTGGGGTACAGCTGGAGCACGCATCCCTGCGGTTCTTTACATCCTCGTAGGCTGAGCTCCTCCAGGACAGACTGGGTTGTCTCTCCAGCAGCCCGCCCCAGGGCAGCTCTCAGCCAAGGTCTGGGGACTTGACCTCCGGTGAGTGGACTCTTTCCTGCTTTGTGACTCAGCATTTGAGGGCTTAAGCCAAGGAGCCCCACCACCTGGCAGGGTCAACTGCTTTCGGACACAAGTCTGGACCCAGCCAGCAGGGCGCACTGCCTGCCATCTCAGGTGCCAGGCGAGGGGCCGGCCAGCTGGACGGTAACAGGGTGGCAACTCTCATCTTCACACCTGGCACCGAGAGCTCGGTCGCTGCTTCTGTCAACACCACCCTGTCGCCCCGACCTCAGCTCGGCCCATCAGCTCCCCAGCTCCTGTCAGAGCCCGCTCAGGGCAGGACTAGGACACGGCTGCCTCTCTCCTCTCCAACAGACCTGACTGTGAGTCCCAAATCCACCACTTCCCAGCTGGGCAACCTCAGGCAACCTGTTTAACAGCGGAGCCTCAGTCCCATTAGCTGTAAAATGGGAATAAAACTGTATCTGTCTCATGCGGTAAGGTCTCTAAAGCGCTTGCTTCCCACGACCTCAATATGAGTGCGCTTGTCATTACTACCCTGGCATTGAGTTTCGTGCACAAATATTACAACCCTGGACACTTTTTTAAAAAGTCTCGTCTCCCACAGACATACTTTTGTCACACATAATTTTAACACATTTGCTTCAGCTTTTAACAAGGGGTAATAGAAATATGACACGCTTCTGTATTTAAAAACAATAATGTTGGTTACAAAAATAATATTTCCGGACTTCCCTGGTGGTGCAGTGGTTAAGAATCCGCCTGCCAATGCAGGGGACATGGGTTCGAGCCCTGGTCTGGGAAGATCCCACATGCCGCAGAGCAACTAAGCCAGTGCATCACAACTATTGAGCCTGCGCTCTAGAGCCTGTGAGCCATAACGACTGAGCCCACGTGCCGCAACTACTGAAGTCCGCGCACCTGGAGTCCATGCTCTGCAACAAGAGAAGCCACTGCAATGAGAAGCCCGCGCACTGCAAAGAAGAGTAGCCCCTGCTCGCCACAACTAGAGAGAGCCTGTGAGAAGCAACGGAGACCCAACACAGCCAAAAATAAATAAATAAATTTATAAAAAAATAAAATAAAATAAAATAATATTTCCATAGAAAACTCCATCTACTGTGTGGCCCATTGTCTCCTCAATCATGACGCTCTCCATAAACTCCTGTCAGGTTCAGGGATGAGTCTTTATAAGCTCATCTGACACTCTGAGCCTTAGTGTTCACATCTGAGAAAAGGAGATAAAAGTACCTACCCCAAGATTGCTAAGAGGATCTCTCAATAACAGGTTTCTAGCACCTAGCAGAGCGGGTGGCACATTGTAGGTGCTTAAGGAGTGTTGGCCCCATCCTGCCCCGCGCCTGCCTACCTGCTTCCCTCCATTGGATCATGGGCGCTATGTTTCACCTATCCCCCTTTCTGCCATGCCTGTCAAACCCAGGAAGAAGCTTATTCCCCCGCTGTGGTTTTCTGGGCCCAATACTTGGGCTCCTCCTGTTTCCCTACTTGTTTTTTGAACTCTGACCTCTGTCTTATGGTTTGAGTGCATCTTGTACCTCACGCTGTGAGCACCTCCAGGCCTCCAAGGTAACAAGTAAAAGAGCATCAGTGGCCCCTGCAGGAATAAGTGCACCAAGTGGGTAGACCAGAAAGCCAGGACAGGGCTGGCGTCTATGGCCATGGGAACTGGGCCTGCGGAGCTACACTCACGATGCAGGTGCCTGAGGACACCAGGAGCGCTTTCCAAGTCTGGGAGACTGACTGCTCTTGCAGTCTGATACCTCAGGGAGGTCACAGCCACTTTGGTAGTAGTGATAGTGTGACCTCCGAGAACGTCATGAGGTCACATGAGCCTACAAGGGCATCTGTGTGTTTGTGTCAGCCATGTGGTGTAGCTGAAAGAGCAGGAAGGCAGTTGGGTGGAGGTTTGAATCCCAGCTCTACCACTGAGTACATATGTCAGCTCAGATAAGACCACCTCTCCCACCTGGTCTCCATTCTCTCATCTCAGAGTTGTCTAGGGGATCAAACAAGATAACATTTGTTTAGCTTCTAGTTGGACCTGGTCACTGTGCCAGACTGCCTTCATGATGGACATGCAGAAATTAAAGTAATAAGAATCCTTTCCTTCATTTAATGTATCAAGAAAGGCCTTTCCTTATATCCCAAGTCAAATGATTTCATTTTTCTCTCCCCTAGAGATCACCTAGCACATCTTCACCTTCTCACACCATCACCATTCCATTTGGAATTGCGTATTTGTGTAATTAACTGATGGCCTGGTTACCCCTCCCAGACTGAAAGCGCCAGGAGGGACCATTTGACCCCAGACCTCAACACGGACCCGGCCCATCGTGTGCACTAACTATTAGGTGAGCTAGTGAATGAACACATCTGCCAGCACCGAGCGTGGTGCCGCAAGCATAACACTGTACACACCTAATGTTCACGACAACCCTGAGAGGTAATAAGACTAAAAGTTAACACTAACGAGGGGGACTTCCCTGGTGGTCCAGTGGTAAAGAATCCGCCTTCCAATGCAGGGGATGTGGGTTTGATCCCTGGTTGGGGAACAAAGATCCCACATGCCATGGGGCAACTAAGCCTGTGTGCCACAACTACTGAGCTCGTGCACCTCAACGAGAGAGCCTGTGTGCTGCGAACTACAGAGCCCATGCGCCCTGGAGCCCGTGCGCCACAACTAGAGAGAAGCCTGCTTGCTGCAACGAAGAGCCCGCATGCCGCAATGAAAGATCCCGCATGCCGCAACTAAGACCCGATGCAGATAAAAATAAATTAATTAATTAAAGAAAAAACACAAAAAAACATTTACGAGGGCCTTACTCTGGGCCAGACACTGTTCTAGGAGTTCCACACATATTAGCTCATTTGATCCTTCATAGTCCTACCAGGTAGATGTGTACACGTGAAGCTAATGAAACAAACGTCTAGGACACTTATGTGCTCCGGAGGGGTGTGTTCAGATGGTCATGTGCTTTGTAAAATGTGCAAAAGGAAGCTGCAACAAGATCCTTCACCTTAAGGATGACTCCACACATTGTAAGAGCTTCAGGCCCCACAAAATCTGGATGCTCCAGAGCAGAGGCACTACTCTTCCCATTTCACAGATGAGAAAACTGAGGCTCAAAACAATTAAGTGACCTGCCCAAGGACATTCAGAGCCAGGATTTGGATGCAGGCCTGCCTGCCTGCCTCCCAAGCCCTTCCACTCTGCTGCAGGCCTCTCGAGTCTAGGAAACGGAGCCCTGGACAGTGGTGACATGTGTCTGCCCAAGGGCAGCTTCGCAGCTGTGGGTTCTGAGTGGAGGGAGGGAGGGATGGAAGGAAGGAGGGAAGCAGAAGCTCTGATCAGAAGGGTCCCAAGTCCCGAGCCCAGAGCCCTGAGCCCCAGCACTTGGCGGCAGAATCCTTGTTAATCCTACCATCTCCTTCTCCACCCACCCCCCTGTGACCCAAATCTACTGTTTGCTTTTGCAACTCCTGAAAGCACTGAGAGCAAACTGCAATGAACCAGCCCAGCTCACCCCAAATAAACCTGCTCTCTGTCCCCTTCCCTTTTCTGGGCCCCTCCATCCACACGGCAGGGCCCAGCCCGTCTCTAATGCCAGGCTAAGGCAAACAAGAGCTGGCACATTCTGCCCTCAAGGGCAGGCCTCCCCTGGCTGTTTTGCAAAGGGCCGGTTTCAGCTGCCCGGGCATTCAGTTACCTTCATTAGAATGGGCCCTGAGAGCTGGCCGGGCACTGACCGCTCAGGGCAGATTCTATCACAGCAGGGATGAAAGAAGAGAAAAAGAGTGGTAATGGAGCTGCCTTTCCCCCAGCCACTGAGAGGGAGAGGGGTGGGTGGTGGAAAGAGGTGGGCCCAGTGCCTGCCAGGCCCGAGGCCAGGCCCTCCAAAGGCTTGAATGGCCTTGCTCAGTTCCTGAGTCCTCAGGGCAACCAGAGAGGTACTGCAGAGCCATTTCTGAAGGTGGGCACCAGCCGGATGCTGGACCAAACTTCCCAATTCCATCAGAACCACTCAGACGAGAACTAAGTCAGAGAAGGACTGAGGGTGGCAGTGGGGAAGGGGAACGCTGGGAAGAAACCACTTTGCAAACACCAGAAAGCTCGAGGCAGAGGTTCTTTTAAGGACACCTGGACTTTACTTTCTTTCCCAGACAAGGAAGTGGCACAAGGACCAGGAGAGCTGATGTTTGAAAACATTCTCTTAGACCAAAATGCAGAGGTTTTAAGTGCAATTTCTTCCAGAAATTGAAAATAAACTCTGAGTACAGATGGGCATTGCCATAACAAAAATGGAGCTTTCGAGATTGAGGGTGGTCACGTCCCCAGAAGCCCCTGTCCCCGGGAGGGACTTCTGGGACAAAGGTGGCTCTGTACGGCCACTTGGTTTCCAGAGACTCTGCCTTCCTGGCTAAAGGAATTGATAATCCGTCCTAACCCAGAGTGTGTGAGTGAGCAATTGGAGGCCAATCCGTAATCCACCAGCAGAGCTGCAGTTGGCAGGCAGGGCTGGGAAGGCTGTAGACTCCCAGGCAGGGACTATGTGGGACAAGGGTTGAAGCCCAACCAGTTTTGCTGCTTGGTGGCTGTGTGACCTTAGGACAGTCTCTTAACCTCTCAGCATAATTTTCTCAGCCTGTAAAATGTGCATAATCATAGTGGACATTTCTATAGACCTTACTATGTGCCAGATACTAACCGAAGCACTTCATTTGTATTAACGCATCAAATCCCCACAACACCTCAGGAGGGAAGCCTTGCTTCCTCAACCTACAGATGAGGAAACAAAGGCACCAGCTGGTGAAGAAACATGTCGAGGACCCACAACTAGAAGTGGCAGATGTGGGATTCGATCCCAGGCTGCCCGGGTCCAGGGTGCATGTGCTTATCCATGACAGGATCCTGCCTCTGTCCCCTTCACCTGGGACCTACTGTTGTCAGGTGTGCCGCATAAGTGGTGCTTTCAGTGAAAGCAGATGAGTCAGGGGCTGGGATTTTAATGCAGGAGAGGCGCAGAGCACAGGGCTGGGGCTTTCGGCCCAATGGGGAGAGTCCACAGCAATGTTTCCAAACTAGTCAGATGAGCTTGCTGAGGATGCAGATCCCCGGGTCCACCCCAGCTCCCGAGTCAGGCACCAGGGCCCAGGGATCTGCATTTCACGTGGAAACACTGGCTGAGGGGTGAGGTCTCTGGAGAACTACCCTTAATTCCTCCCTGGCTGCAGCGGTCCTAGGTGGCAGGGGAAAGACCTCAGACCCCAGAGCCAGGAGAACCATGTTCCAGCCTGGCCCCAACTCACCCCTGGGGAAGTCCAGGACCCCGTGTGGTCTGTTTCCCCATCTGCTGCGAGATGAAAGCATCGCACCAGACAGTCTCCATGGGCTCTGCGCTCTGAAATGCTGCAGTTCTGAGCCTATGGGGCCCTGGCTGAGAAGATCCAAACTCGCCCACCCCACCCCGTTTCTCTACTCTCCGTAACGAGGCTGCAGCGCTAACGTTTCCTTTTGATTCTGGGCTCCCAGAGGGAGGAATAAAAATAAAATAACCATGACAGTGACAGCTGCACTGTCCTGAGTGGGCCCACACGGGGGGGAGAGTGCCACCAACCGTGGCCAACTTCTGCTGCTTAATGAGGGCAGGAAGGCTAGGGAGTCCCCACGCTGGCAGCACAGGTCTCCCCAAAGCCACCAAACACACACATGGGACGGCAATTGAGCCCGTGTGTCTGGCAGAGGAGGAGAGAGGTACGTGTCGGCGGCCCCCGGCCCTGGAGGTTCAGGATGTGCCTGCTGGGGACCTAGGCCGGTGTTCCGGAGACTCCTGAGGCCATGCCATGTGACGCTGAGCCCTCAGTGACCCCGGCTCACTCTGATCCGGTGCCCACACCTGCCAGGCCCAGCCTGCGGCTCTGTCGCCTTCATCCCACTCAACCTGCACACTCCCTGAAGCCGGGGAGTACCACTGTGCCCAGTTTACAGATAAGGGAACTGAGGCCGGAGAGGCTGCAGGGTCAGTGTGAGGCAGCACAGCTGACAAGTGGCAGGGCTGGGGCTCAGACCCCGGCCACCTGGAGTCCCTCGCTCTCCATGAAGCTGAGCTGCTTCTCAGTGTTCATCACACAAGGGGATGAGGCCCCAGTGTGCTTACGCCTCCAGCTTTGGTGGGTTTAGCTTTCTTGGCTTCAAGGATGGTTTGCTGGAATCCGGAGCTAGCAACCAGCAAAGTAAGAGCAGAGCAGAGGCAGGCTTACTGATCAAAACCCAGCTGAGGTTTTGGTTCAAGGACCAAGGTGTGGAGGTAGCACCTCTAAATGCCCAGGCATCAACTGGGAGTTGGCATCAGGGAACTAAGTGTTGGGTCAGGCTTTGCAACCAGCCAGCTCTGGGACCTTGGGACAGTGCCTTGCTCCCCTGTGCCTCACTGGGGCGGTTGCAAGGCCTTAAATGCTTCCCTGCACATTTCCAAGCCACTACCCCAGACCCTCTCTAATGTACACCCGTCCACACACCGGCCAGGGCCACCCGAACCTTATGCC
This sequence comes from Balaenoptera physalus, assembly GCF_965194825.1. Taxonomy (NCBI): domain Eukaryota; kingdom Metazoa; phylum Chordata; class Mammalia; order Artiodactyla; family Balaenopteridae; genus Balaenoptera; species Balaenoptera physalus. Next base: position 47,367,453 of record NC_138901.1, read on the forward strand.
CTTCCTCTCACCAAGTCCTACTTACAAACACAAGCAATAAAACAGCTTATGGGTCCAGTGATAAGACTGAGAAGGGTGATTCCCAAACTTCTCTGCACATTAAAATCACCTGAGGAGTATTTAAAACTCTCCACGTCCGGGCCAAACTTCAGGCCAGTGGAATCTGGATCTGGGCATGGGACCCGGGCACCAGCACATTTTAAAGTCCCCAGGTGATTCTCGTTCGCAGCCGAGCTCGAGCCCCAGTGACCGGCAGGCGCGCATCTCAGACTTCAAGGAGCATGTGAATGAGCCACTGCCGTCTTGTTAAAATGCAGATTCTGACTCAGCTGGTCTGGGTTCAGCCTCAGAGCTTGCAGTTCTAACAGGCTCCCAGGTGCCATCCCTGGACCACACTTCCAACAGAAAGGACCTGGAGTGTTGGTGACACAGTTTGCTCCTGAGGGGAAGACAGGGTTCCCTGGCCAAGTCACATCACCCTCTTTGACAGTCCCGAGGGACATCAGTGTAGCAGACTGAGGCGTCCTACACCCATTCATATCTGATTGGTTGGTTGGCTCACGGCAGTGCCGGGCACCCTGGTGGTGGTTCTTATCAGTGGGTGTTATCAGTGCATCTTAGGGATCGGCTGAGGGCTCTGTGGAGAGGATGGAGGTGCAGACGGTGATCTGAGTCAAAGGCCAGGCCTGGGCTTGTGTGTGTGGAGCGGTCTTTCTGCCTCACCTGCACACCTGCTCCTCTGTGGCAAATGGCCGTAAGGTACTGCTCAGACAGGTGGGGCTGGGGAGCTGGGGATGGTGGGGTCTATGAGGTGGGTGAGGGAGCTGCCGGGGGTCACCCTGGCTGCAGTGGGTGGGGGTGTGTGGGTAGGGACCACGGGTGTGTGGGGTCTTGGGCGGGGAGCCGTGGGCAGTGAGGGCTCAGCGTGTGACCCAGCCGGGTTTACAGCAGAGCTGTTCTTCACGAGTCGTGTGTGATCCCTCCTGTGAAGTGATTAAAAAAAAAACATACGCGATTTTGCTTCCGTGAAAAAAGTCACGGAGAGAAAGCCACCTGCTACTGCTAGTCATGGAAAGCGAGAAAAAAATGAAGAGGTCCACGAAATTCATGGTTCTTTGCCCGAAAACAGAAGTGAAGTAGTAATATTTATAGCCACCAATGTTTCCAGTGCTCTGCTTTCTGGCAGGCTCCACCACATCCTAACTAATGCCACGGGCTTCGACTTGGTCTCCCCGAATCCTCACACCGAGCCTGAAGAAGAGAGCACCAGGCTCGTGCCCATTTCACAGACAAGGAAACTGAGGTCCAGAGACGTGACAGGACATGCCCAAAGTCTCACTAGGAAGGGGTTGAGCCGGGATTCAGACCCAGCTCTTTCTGACCCCAACGTCCATGCTCTCAACGTGAAGCTCCACGCTCCTCCCACGGACAGCAGACACCGACCACTTACCACAGGCCGGGTCCTAAATTAAGCATTTTAAATAATTTTTTTTTTTTAAACAACAGAGAGCCCAATAAGCCAAGACACTGAACATGAGTCTCCAATGCGCTTACTCTTCCACCAGACCCAAAGACTACTTTTTCTTTTTTCTTTTTTTTTTTTGGCCGTGCCGCATGGTTTTGCAGGATCTTAGTTCCCCCACCAGGGATCGAACCCGTGTCCCCTGCAGTGGACGCATGGAGTCCTAACCACCGGACCGCCAGGGAAGTCCCAAGACTGCTTTGGACCCCAAAGCCGAACTGAAGTGCTCCACCCCATGCCCCGAGCCGGTATTAGCACACCGGTCTGCCCCAGCCCAGCCTGGGCCTGTTCTGGGAAGGCGACTGGCAACCACCCTGCCCAGGATTTCCTCCCTCCTGGGGGAGACTGGAAAGCAGGAAAGAGCCCTGAAGCTGCCACCACTTTCCAGTCCACTCTGGGCCCTTCCGTCCTGAGCCCTGCTCTGTACCTGGTACCATGCAGGCTCTGGGCACCCCAAGCGGGTGCAGTGAAGTGCCAACCCCTCCTCTGCCTAGAACAGAGGAGCCTGGCTGGGACAGCAGGACCCTCCCCTGCCATGGGGGCGGGGTTGGTGTGGAAGGGGGAGGTTGTTTCCAGTGGGGCTTGGGGGAGAGGGCTGGGAAAGGGTTCGGGCGTGGCAACTGAGCTCTCCCCAAAATGGTTAGTGCTGCAGATAGAGCAGAAGGGAATTCTAGGGGAAAGAACGGCATAGGCAAAGCCTAGGAGTAGGGAGGGCAGGCAGTGTTCCGAGAAGTCCTGGGCAAATCAATCAAGCATGAGAGGGGGAAGGGCAGAAAGGTTTTGGTCAAAGTGACCAAACATTCACCAGGACCTAGGAGGTGCCAGACGCCAGGGGACAGGGATGAATGACAGACAGCCTTTGGCCTCCTGAAGCTCAGAATCTAATGATAAAGAAAACTATAACCCAAGCATTTTATCCTCATTTTACAAATGGAGACATTGGCTCCAAAGAGGTTAAGCCCAAGACGATACAGCTCATCCATCTCAGAGGCAGGACTCCTCTCCCAGGGTCCTGCACAGCCGGAGGGTACTTGTAGACCTCTGGCAGCTGACTTAGGGGAGAAGGGACTTGGAGGAGGGTAGGACTGGAGAGGTGACACAGAGGAGGGGGGCAGGAGACACCAGAGGTGGTAGATTGGAGACAGGAAGTCAACAGAGAGGCTGTTGCAACAGTCAGACGACCAGGATGAGGGCCAGGACCAGGACTGTCATGTTCGGCTGCACAGGTTGTGCACTGCACAACTCCCAGAGGCGCCATTCCCATGGACTACAGTGAGATTAGTCCTCCTTGAAGTTGTGTAGCACAGGGACCCTCCTAGTAGATAGAGGGACCAGACTCACACATGATGGTGTATGTTGCCACGAGCCTTTTGGTCCCTGCGTAACAGTTGCTGGCCAAACCCACACTGTTATCACAAAGCCACATTCTGCTTCCTCTGGGGAAGCAGTGGCAGCTACGCCCCAAACACATTTCGCACCACACTCTGGGCTACCCACAGGGCCCATCAGTTCCGTATTTCTGTAACCAAGATGCTGGTGCACGAAGGGTTCCCAGAGCAAAGAAGGCTGGCAACCGCCTTCACCTCCTGCTGGGGTCCCAGAGGTGCACGTGAGCATTCTGAAGGCTCTCAGAAGTCCTGCAGCCAAGAAGCTGCTCATCTTTCCTTGATGAGTTTCCCAGACTCCCTCTCAGAGGAGCCCCCTTTCTTTCTTTCTTTTTTTTTTTTAATTAATTTTTATTGGAGTATGGTTGCCTTACAATGTTGTGTTAGTTTCTGCTATACAGCAAAGTGAATCAGCCGTAGGTATACATATATCCCCTCTTTTTTGGATTTCCTTCCCATTTAGGTCACCACAGAGCACTGAGTAGAGTTCCCTGCGCTATACAGTAGGTTCTCATTAGTTATCTATTTTATACATAGCAGTGTATATATGTCAATCCCAATCTCCCAGTTCGTCCCACCACCCCTCCTTCCCTCCTTGGTAACCATAAGTTTGTCCTCTACATCTGTGACTCTATTTCTCCTTTGCAAACAAGTTCATCTGTACCATTTTTCTAGATTCCACATATAAGCGATATTATACGGTATTTGCCTTTCTCTGGAGCACCTTTTAGCAATCCTGGCACAGCCCTGCACAGGGAGGCTGGGTGTGGCCAGCCTCCTTCACCAAGCAAAAGGCTTTAGGACCCTCTTTGTGCAGGTCAGAGGCCACGTTCAGGCTCCAAAAGTAGTAGGAATGGGCTGGGGGAATTCTTCTGCCTTCTCTCCCCCGCCCAGGCCTCACCCCAGCTCCTGGAATACTTAGTTTCCTTCCTTTCTGTAAAAGATTGTCCTCTAGGAATGCAGATCCTACAGATGAGTTGCCTTTGATTCTAGGCAGACCCCTCAGGGCAAATGAGTCCCTCTGGTCCTTTCTCCCAGGCGGGGGTGAAGGAAGTGAAGAGAGGCCCGGGAAACTTGAGAAGCCTCAGGAAAAGTGGATGCAGAGCTGCTCTCTGTGGGATCTGGGGTCAGGTAGGTGCAGATTAAAGCCCTGGCTCTGCACACTGCACTCCTCAGACCTTGGGCAAGCGACTTAATTGCTGTCTGAGCCTCGGCTTCCTTACCAGTAAAATGGGTCTAATGGTACCTACTTGGCAGGGTTGGTCTGAGTAGACAGGACGGGGGTGGGGTGGTGATGAGAGATTAGATACGTAAACTGCCTGTGCGGGGGCTGACATTCCATCTGTCCAGCCCCAGCCCTGCCTTGTGCCTGATTCGTGCTGAGACCTGGGGCCAAGTGGAAGGGCCTCCTGGATGCTGGGACTGGAGATATCAGAGGGCTAGAGAGAGATGGGCTGGAGAGAGAAAGATTGGATAGGCAGGGACAGAGAAAGAGAGAGCGCACAGGCAGAGAGACAGAAAGACAAGTTAAGAGAGAAGGGGTCCTGGCCGGGGGCGGGGGTGCGGCCTGCTTGTTCCTGCACCTCCCAGAGAGGCGAGCTCCTGACTCCAGGAAGGTCCTCATTCAGCCAGTCAGAGAACACTGACCAAGTAACTCACTCAGGCCCAGGACTGGGCTGGGCAGAGCAAGCAGTGAGCCTGGTCCCTGCCCCTGGGAGAGAACAGTCTAGACAGAGGGAAACTTGGAAGCCACTGGGGTCCACCCTCCAAATTCCCATTCTTGAACTGCTGGTCCTGATGACCAATCAGAACAAAATGCTTGCTATCCAAATTATGATGAAGCTTCCCTTCTTCCCCCAGTTCTGTGAATTCTGGCCACCCCTGCTGAGTCAGCACACAGCCCCTTCCCAACAGCCCTCCAAACACAGGCTGGCCTCAGGGTAAACATTCCCTGATCCACTCCCAATGGCCAAGCCACCCTGTCGCCTCCCTCCCCACACCGGTGGTTCTTCCTTTGTTTATTCCTCCCGCAAAGAAACCCCCTCTTGCCTCACCCTTGAGATGCTTGGAGATCTTACGGTGAGAGCTTCCTCCCTATTGCCATGGCCCCCTCCTCCTATTTCAAGTTTCTCCCCCCCACCTGCCAGCTTGGAATCATCCTTTCAATTAGTCTCTCCTTATTAAATCTGAACTTTTCCCCCCACCCCCACCGAACTCATTTTTTGCTGTTGTTGACATCTGTGAAATTATTTACAATAAAATACATTCATAGTTGGACTAATAAAATAAAAAATAAGCCCGACAGAAAAAGCAGGTAAATGAGTAAATGGAAAGTTGATTCACCATTAGCTCTAAGTTTTCTAACTACCAAGACAAAAACGGGAATGCAAGGTTAGTTATACCGCAATTCTTATTATCCGATGAGAGAAGGAAATCATTTCATCAGGAAAGACTTTTTTTTCTGGTGCAAAATCCTAAGAAGAATGTATTAGATCAAAGCGTGCAAAATGGCAAATTGGATAAGGTTTCCAGTAGCAATTTTAAGGAGGCTGAGGAAATATTCTGTTTAGGGTTGCCTTACACTGAGCCAAGGGGATTAAAAACAAAATGTACATCCGTGAAGAGGTATTTGCAAGAAGGTAAGATGAAACAGTGCTTTCTGACAGGGAACCGGATACCAGGAATGGAAAATCTAAGGAATGGGGGTTAGTGTGTCCTCAGGAATACCTTCTCCCATATCACTCTTCCAAGCTGAGTTTCTGCCTGTAAATTCAGGTGCAGCCCCTTTCCAGGCCTCAGCTGATGTTTACTGCAGCAGATAAAGGTCCTGACGAGCCTCTGCCTGGGTGCCGGACCCCTCACCCATCTCAGGGGTCCTTTCAGCCCAGATTAAAAATTCCCTTGAGGAAAGCAAGAATATTCCAAGTCACAGCACAGGAAGAAGCCCAGGCAGGGAGCGGTAAAGGCAGCTGTTCTGAAACTGCTTCTGCTTGTAAAGTCTTGGCATGGGTGTTGAGAAGGTGCTCAGCTTCTCAGCCCCCAGGGTCAAAGGAGCCCTCTCTTTCCATCTAGATACAGCGAGTGTGTACAAAGCAGGGGCTGGGCCAGGCTCTGAGGCAGGGACTTGTGCAGTGTCCCTCCTGCCCATCCGCCCTGTGCTGATAATCAAAGAGGCTTGGGGAGGATCATAAACCTGGGACACTCACAGAGCCTGCAGAAAGTTCCCCTCAAGAATCAGACTTCTTGCTGTGTCTCATATTATTTCCAGTCATTTTTATTGCCCTGGTCAGGATGGGAACGCAGCAATGACCGGGATGGGAACAGCTGTTTATCCCTCTTATAAAATGTTTGGGCATTTTCCCTCAGGCTCAGTGGGTGTGGTTTTCATGCCCTCAGGCCCTGCCTACCCTGGGAGGTGGGTGTGACACAGGAGTGAGCCCAATTCTGGGGAATGCCCCAGGGCGTAAATCTCCTAGCTGTGCAGGAGCAGCCAGCGGGGGTGGGGGTGGGGGTGCGCGGTGGGGTTGTGGGATGCAGGTGTAGAAGGAAGCCTGGGTCACAGGCATTGCCTGTCAGTCCCTTGTCAGCAGCCCTGGGGCAAAAAGTATTCAAGTCTCACAATCTGTGCCTTGTGAGCTGAGAGATTCCAGCATTTTCTAGGCATTGTACTGAGTGCTTGCATTCTCATTTCTCGTTTTTTATAATAACCCTATGCAGAAGACACCAATTACAACCTCTGTTTAGCAAGGGAAGAAAGTGAGGCTCAGAGAGGTTAAGTAACTTGCTCAGGATGGTCCACTAGTAAGTGACACGGTCAGGAGTCAAATCCAGGACCCTCAGACCCCAAAGCCAACGCTCTTCCCAAGTTTAAATCAGCCCTTTGCCTCTGGGGCTGGGTCTGCCCCTAAGTGCCTACACTCTGAACCAAAGCCTGGGAGCCCCTCAGCTTCCCAGTTCCCAGCCTGGTCAGCTGTCCTGTCCTGCACCGGGGCAGTGAGCCCGGCCTGACTTCCCCCAGACACCACGCCCCCGGGGAGTCTGCTTAAGGAAAGGAGCGCCGGAGAGACATAAGAGCAGTGACAGAGCAGGCGGCGGAGCACGATTCCTGGGAGGGAGTGTCTTGTCTGTCACGGTAGCAGACACGTGGAGACGGAAAACCACGAGGGGCTCACCACATGCGGAGGTGACAGCGACTGCTAGAAACAACACTTCCTGGCAGAGGGTGGGAGGGATAGAAGCAACGAGAGCACCCCCGGGCTCTTTCCACATCTTCCCACGGCATTGAAGGCGGGGGTGGGGGGGCGAGGGCGGAAGGGGGGGAAGGGGGGGCCGGACCCACAAGTCACCAAAAGCACGGCTGGTGCGATCCCCAACCAGCGGCGTCACCACCACCGGGGAGCTTGTAGGAGATGCAGTCAGGCGACCCCAGACCTACTGGATCAGAGCCTGCCTTGTGTTAAGCCCCCGAGTGATTCGTACACACATTAAGGTTTCTGAACCCAGGTGCAGAGTCAGAGCAAATAGTCCTCCCCCTTTCAGCTCCTTCCTATGCCCTCCCCCCTCCTCCCCACGCAGCACTGAGTGTGGTTTTACAGCCTCTGACCTGAAGGGGGCGCCCCTCAACTGCTCCCAGGCGGGAGGAAACCTAGCCCTCTCCTCCCTGGCAGAGCTGACCTTGCACAGCAGAGGTTCATCCCTCCAATATGTACCGCCAGCTGCTCCGTGCCACCACTGTGCTTGGCGTGGAGGGCACAGCAGTGAGAGAGGCAGGCACAGCCCTCCACCCACGTGGAGGAGACAGGCAGGACACACGTAGACAGTTAAGAGTGTGGCAAACAGTGGCGCAGGCTCTAAAGGAAATGAGCAGGGTGTTATGACAGTGACAGGGGACGGCTGTAGAGGGGGTTCCTTGAGATGCGTGGGAAAGGAAGGCTTCTCTGAGGAGGGGACGCTTGTGCTGAAACTTGAATGATGCAAGGGCAGCTGTTCAAAGACTTGAGGACGAGGGTTCTAGGTAGAAGGAATAGCCAGGCAAAGATAAGAAACTAGCTTCGGGGGTTTGAGGAACAGAAAACAGGCCAGTGTGGCTGGAGCAGCGAGGATCATGGGGAAGATGGGATGGGACCAGGTCAAAGGTTCAGGCAAAAGTGAAAGCTGGTAGGTCACAGTGAGAAGTCGGGGTTTAGGATTTTACCCTAAGATGACAAGTGATTAGAACATCTTAAGTGGGGGAGTTCTAGGACCTGGTTTAAGAGTTTGAAAGGACACTCTGGCTGTTGTAAGGAGGAAGGGAAGAGAGAGCACAGGTGACCAGGTAGGGGGATGGTGTGAAGCTCTGACGGGGTGTAACGTGGAGGTGGAGAGAAGGGGACACCTCGGGACGGATCCTGCAGATAAAACCAACAGGCCTTGCGGACGGGTTGGCTATGGAAGGAAGGAGAGACATTAAGCACAACTCAGTTCTTGGTCCGAGCGCACAGGTGGGTGGCGGTACCAGTTCCTGAGATGGGGAGCCTTTTCGAGAGCTAAGAGGATGGGGCAGCATCAAAGGGCTTTGTGCCAGACGGGTGTGAAACGCCCACTAGGCGTTAATGCAGTTAGTGCAGAGGGCGCTGTGGTTCCATACGAGAGTCTGAAGACAAAGGCAAAATCAGTGGGGAGACAACCGCTTGGGGCCCTCAGGTGATGGTGCACATAGAGCAAAAGGTGGATAAACTATTCCGGATTAACGGAGACTAAAGAGACATGACAACTAAATGTAATGTGTCATCCTGGACTGGATCCGAGATCAGACAGAAAAGCTATAAAAATATTGGGAAAACCTGAATATGGAGTTTATGTTGTGGTTATCTAGGAGGATATCCTTGCTCCTAGGAAGGGTCAAGTATTTAAGAGTGAAGTGTCATAATGTCTGCAACTAACTTTCAAACGGTCCAGCCCCCCTCCCCCCCAAAGAAGTGTGTCTACAGAGACGCACACAAATGCAGAGAAAGCAAATTGCCAACATGTTAACAACCGGTGAATCTAGGGGGGCAGATCTATGGGTACTCGTTATACTGCTCTCACAACTCTCCTGAAAGTTGGAGGAAAAGTACATTTGGTGGGTCTTTGTGAAGTCAGTGTGATCTACTCTCCGTTCTTGCACCTTTTGCAGGGCAGCCTGAGCTCTCAGAAGTTTTCAAAACTGGGTGGCAGACGAGGAACTCTCTAAATGAGATTCCTGTTTGGGCTCTGACACATGGAGCCCCCGCCCTGCTGACCCAGAGTCCCCGTGGGCCCTTGCACGCCTCCCTCTGGGAAAGCAGTCACGGCTCACTGGTCACCAAGAATGCTCCCTGCACGGGCCTGAGAACCCAGGCGGCCCAGTTCTACCGGGGACGGACGCCTCCAGCCAGGGCCCTGTGGTCCCGAACCACTCTCCCCAGAGGATACTTCCGGGGCCATGTGCCAAGGGCAGCCGACATTTGAACACACACGCTGTGCCAGGCATTGGCCATTTTCAAGGTATAAGACTTCTCCCCCACTCCCAGCCTCTGCGTTCCATCCTCAGGGAAAGAAGTGTTGATGTAAACTGACCAGAATCCAGGATGTTGTACGGGTCATGGCTTCATGGAATCCCGTGAGGAGCTTTAAAAAGTGCTGACGCCTGGGTCCCACCCCTAGAGGTTCCGGGTTCATTGGTCTGAGGGACAGCTGGGCATCCAGAATCTTAAAAGCTCCCAGAGAATTCTAATATGCTGCAAAGTCTGAGCATTCCTAGCTTAGATCCTTGGTTTTCAACGTTGGGTGTACATTCGAGTTACTTGGGGAGCTTTTAAAAATAGATGAGTGGACCCCTCCCCCAGACTAATTGAATTAGAATCTCTGGGAGAAGGGACCAAGGCATCAGTATGTTCTGAAAGCAGCCTGCATGACTCGAGTGTGAAGCCAGGGTTAAGAACAGCTTGTTTAGACTCTGCTGTTTCTGAGAACTAGCATCCATCCTGATATAACTGTATGTGTGACTAACATCTGTCCTTATGTGATTGTGTATATTTGTGTTTTCCCACAGTTACCTGTGACAAGAATTAACTCATCAGTGAGGGAACCAGCAGGTTGGGATAGCTGCTTCAAAGGAGAATAGGAGAGATCAAAGTACGTATAGTCAATGATAGAAGATGGCAAAGTTAGGTACAAAATTGATTAATAGCCTACGGGGTAATAAAACCAAACTTTTTTCTTCTCAGCTTTAAAAAGATAGGAGTGTAAGTGGTCACTCTCTCAAGTTTGCTCAAACTCTAACTCAGTCAAAGTTCTAAAGATAGGCGTGAACTTGAGCATTAAGGCTGGAGTTGGCAGCAGGGGGAGTTCAAGAGTGTCCTGGAAGTCGGTCTCAGCGGGCCAGCTGAACCCAGCCTTCCTAGGGTCGGGATGGTCAGGGGCAGAAGACGGGGGACAGACGGTCCAGGACAGACCAAGGCAACCATCAACATTGGCTCTGCTTCTGTCCCAGCCACCTTTGGTTTAATCAGAATTTAATTACTTCTCAAAGATATGACTTAAGAATCTTTTTATTCTTACAGAAATTCTCGGGCTTCGGATAAGTAAATCATTCTTTCCTTTGGAAGGAGGAAGGTGTTGGAACAGAAAAAAAAAACCCAAAAAACCTGGGGCCATATATGAGAGGAAAGGATCAAGTAAGGCCCCTCCCTGAGCTAGGAAACACCCTCCCCCCTCCCCTTACCAGCATAAGCATGGTGCCACCACCTACACCTTCACCAGCACAGCTGAATCAGAGGCTGCCAAGAAAAGTATTTTTAGAATTTAAAAGTATCATTGTTGCAAGTGGTTTTAGAAATGCTTGCTTCAAAATGGATGAAATTAAGCAACGGTGGACTTGGCCCTTCAGACCCTACATACCCCCAGGCCAGTTCTGGAGAGAAGCTCAGGGCAGATTTTTAAAAACTGTTCTGGCAAGACTGGAGGTTGACCACGCTCCTTCTGATTATGAGCAGAAGAGCCAGTTTGGGCTCAGGCTGACGTCCTCATTCCCAGCAAACCCCGGTTTCTTTTGGCCTCCGGGGACCCCTTAAGCATAACCTTGTCAAGAGCTTCTGGTTTCCGTGAGGTGAGGTGGGCAGGAGGGAGGGTAAGAGGGGCTGAGGAAAAAAAGGAAAACTGGATCCTTATCTCACCACAGACATCAAAATTCACTCTGTGGATCAAAGCTTTAAACATAAAAACCAAATACATAAAATAAAAATAAAACAGAATATAATGTCACAGCCTTGGGTAGGAAAGCTTTCTAAGCATTACACCAAAGGCAGAAGCCACAATGGAAAAGACTGAGTTGGCTATAAAAACCTTTTAGATTTGCTGTCATAAACAAAGTTAAAAATAAATGACAGGCTGAAAAAATATTTGTGAGGTATGTCCAAAAGTTAATATTTCTACTTCTTTTATATCAGTGGGAATGAATACATCTATGGAAACGAGGGTGAAGAATGTGGGCAGGCAATTAATGAAGAAAGAACTCCTGGTGACCAATAAAGGCAATTTAAGATGTTCAACCATATTATAATTCAAAAGAGCAATCCTAATTTTAGCCTCTCAATGAGAAAGATTTGAGAAAGCAGAACAGCGAGCATCCAAAGGGTAGAAGGAATCTGACACAATCCTGATGAAAGATTAATTGAGACAACTTTTCTGGAAAGGAATTTGACAGATGTATTAGAAATTTTAAGATTTGTATCCTTTTGATAAAACGGTTTCCACCTATCAGAATTTATCTTAAAGGTTGGCAAACCTTTTCCGTAAAGGGCAGATAGTAAATAGTTTAGGCTCCGTGGCAGCCACTCAACTCTGCCATTGTGATGGGAAAGCAGCCACACAAGAGTGAGCAGATGGGCGTGGCCATGTTCCAATAAAACTTTATTTACAAAAACAAGCTGCTAGACTTGGCCCAAGGGAACTGTCGTTTGCCAACCTCTGGCTTGCTCTAAAACAATGAGTGCTTCTGTGGGGAACAATTTAGCTACAAGAGTGTTTATAACACTGCTTTTGTTAATCCCCCAAAGTAGGTTAAAAAAAAAAAAGTATATATATATATATCTATCTATCTATCTATCTATCTATCTATATATATATATATGTATGCCCAATAATAAGGAACTGGTAAATAAATGTGGTTGTCTTCTTGCAATGAAATATTATGCAGCTATTTAAATTTATGCAGAAAAAAAGAATATGGCTACATTGTTATATAGATTAAGCAGGCTGGAAAATAGTTTGTAAATGAACTACTAGAACTAATAAGAGAGTTTAGTAAGGTTGTCATGACAAGATCAACACCAAAAATCAAAACGTCTCCTAGACACTTAGCCATAACCAATTAGAAAATATCATGGCAAAAAGATCCTACATGTAACAGCAACAGAAACTCTAAAATAGAGTCACCCTATGAAGAAATGTGCAAAACCTATTTGAGAAAATCATAACACTTTCCTGAAGGGCATAAAAGAAGGCCAGAAAAGATGAAGAGATATATACTATGTTCTCAGATGAGAGAATTCAATACTGTAAAAAAGCCAGTTCCCTTCCACTGATGTACAAATTTCAAACAAAATCTCTAGCAGGATTTTAAATGAATTTTGACAAAAAAGAGTATTCTGGAAGAGAAAATATGTAAGGATAACAAAAAAATTTTTTAAAATAAAGAATGATGAGGGAGGCTTTCTCTATCAGATATCACACTGTAAAGCAAGGGTAACTGAAACTGGCTTAGAAATAGGTAGACAAATAGATCAATACAACAGACCAGAGTCCAGAAAGAGACCCACGTTATACAGAAATTTAGCTCACGATAAAGGGGTGAGATTTCAAATAAGTGGAGAAAGAGGGACTATTCCACAGTAGGAATGTGAACAGCTGGCAAGATTTGGAACATAAAAATGCCAGATATTATCCTCACCAAAACCAAAAATAAGCTCCTGGTGGATCAAAGAGCTAAACATATACACTTTTTGTCTAGAAGTATTTGAAAAACATATATAGGAGAATAGTATGTTTATGACCTTAAGGTAAAGAAGGCACCACATAATACACAAAATGTAAATGGCATAAAAGGACTGATAATGACGACATCCAAACTTTAAAATTCTATGCAATAAAAGACACCAAAACCAAAATTAAAATATAAGCAAAGTGCATAGACTGACAGAATATATATAGATTTTGTGTATATAGATTTCATATAAATCAATAAGGAAAAGACAACCCAGGGACTTCCCTGGTGGTCCAGTGGTTAGGGCTCTGCGCTTCCGCTGCAGGGGGCACAGGTGCGATCCCTGGTCGGGGAACTAAGATCCCACATGCTGTGAGGCACGGCCCCCAAAAAAAAGAGAAGAAAAGGAAAAAAAAAAAAAAAAAAAAAGTAAAAGACAACCCAACAGAAAATGAGCAAAGACTATAAAGAGGCAATTAACAAAAGAAGAAATCCGAAGGCCCAGTGAACAGAAGGAACGATGGTCTCCTTCACCATAAACGGCAACACAGATGAGAGTGAGAGTGACTTTTCCTCCATCAGATTGGTGAGCGGGAGAAGGGAGGGGAGAGGAGTGGAAGGGAGGCCTGTAGGTAGATGGAGAACTTCCAGGACTGGCAAAGGGCTGAGGACCCGGGCACTCTCTCATCTACTGTTGGATGATACAATTGGTACCGTCTTTTTGGAAGAAAAATTTGGCCCTATCGATTAAAAAATAAAATCTGCATACCCTTCGATAGAGCAATTCCATTTCTAGATTTCAAATCCTAGAAATACTCAGAGAAACGCTCTATGGCACGTGGATAAGGATGTTTGCTACGGGCACTGTGCTGGATGTGAAGGAGATGAACTCAGCTCGAGCTCTGCCACCACCAGGTGAAAATGGTGTCGCCGTGTGGGGAACATGGAGCTGTCCTGGAGGGTGAGGTTAAGGCAGGGATGACAGAGGGCACAGGGCCCCAGGGAAGCTCGGCACAGGTCCCACTCCAGGCTGGGGGCAGAGGGAACTAGAGAAGGCCTCCTGGAGGAGGAGGTACCTACTTAAGTCTTAAATGATGAGCAGAAGTTATCCCAGGGACAGTGGGTGGGAGGCCATCCCAGGAGAAAGAAGAACTTGTGCAAAGTCTGGGAGGCAAGAGAGAACAGGGTCTTTTCAGTAAATGAGGAGCAACTGGGTGTCACCAATTTCGGGGTGTGAGAAGTGTGGCAGTGAGAGGTGAGGCTGGAGAAGTGGTGGATTTTATCCCACTGGTGATGAGGGGGCCACCGAAGGGGGGTGGTGACACAATCAGGGCAGCTCCTTAGGAAGATCCTGAGGCGACTGTGGGATGTGGGTCTGGAGAGAGAAAGGCTGGGGGACGATGAGGAGCCAGGAGGCAGCAGAGGGAGAGGGACGAGGGGTGAGTGGGGACCAGAGGACTCAGGCTGGCTGGATGTGGGGCGTCAAGGATGACTTTCTGGCTTAGGGGCTGGATGGATGGTGACACCATCGCTGGGATGGTGGTTACACAGGAGGAGCACCAGGTGGCCTGACACCCTATTCATTTTATGGGGTTCCCTATAAACCAGCCCACGTGGGAGGACGACGCAGGATCTCACATGAGGGCTTATGAGTCAGATTTCATCCCACTGCCCCCTTGCCTTTAAGGCCCGAGGGTGGGGCTCTCTGTGACCGCCCATGTCCCCACCCTACAGAGACCCCTATACCATACGGACTGGGAGCTGCAAAAAGGGAGTGCAGTAGCAGCCCGCTAAGCAGGCCAGCCTCACGACGGACTCCCAGGGCGTTTCCTGAGACCTCAGCCTCGGGATGCCAACACATGGACCTCTGGGACACCCAGCGCCCCCTCTGACCAAACTCAAATCCACCTGCATCAGAAAACTTGCCAACAGTTGGGTTTACCAAGCCCTTTTTGCGCCAGGGAGCTGCAGGCTCTAAGGACAAAGGCAGGGTGACATCCAGTGAGTTCAAGAGCTGGTGGGACAGATGGCCAATAGGCACGAAAAGATGCTCATCATTGCTAAGTATTTGAGAAATGCAAATCAAAACTACAGTGGGGTACCACCTCACACCAGTCAGAATGGCCATCATTAAAAAGTCTACAAATGATAAATGCTGGAGAGGGTGTGGAGAAAAGGGAACCCTCATACACTGTTGGTGGGACCGTAAATCAGTACAGCCACTATGGAGAACAGTATGGAGGTTCCTCAAAAAACTAAACATAGAGTTGCCATATGATCCAGCAATCCCACTTCTGGGCATATACCCAGAGAAAACTATAATTCGAAAAGATACACGCACCCCTATGTTCACAGCAGCACTATTTACAATAGCCAAGACATGGAAACAACCTAAATGTCCATCAACAGATAAATGGATAAAGTAGATGTGGTATATATAAACAATGGAATACTACTTCGCCAGAAAAAGAATGAAATAATGCCATTTGCAGCAACACAGATGGACCTAGAGATTATCATACTAAGTGAAGGAAGTCAGAAAGAGAAAGACAGATACCATATGATGTCACTTACATGTGGAATCTAAACTATGACACAAATGAACCTAGCTATGAAACAGCAACAAACTCACAGACATAGAGAACAGACTTGCAGTTGCTAAGGGGGAGGTGAGGCGGGGGAGGGATGGAGTGGGAGTTTGTGATTAGCAGATGCAAACTATTATATAGAGGATGGATAAACATCAAGGTCCTACTGTGTAGCACAGGGAACTATATTCAATATCCTGTGATAAACCATAATGGAAAAGAATATGAAAAAGAATGTGTATATATATATATATATATATATATATATATATATATATATATATATATATGTATAACTGAATCACTTTGCTGTACAGCAGGAAACACAACATTGTAAATCAACTATACTTCAATTAAAAAAAAAAAAGAGCCGGTGGGATGCAGGTGTCACCTACCCAGACGGACTTGCATTGTCTGGAGAGCAGGCGGTGATAGCTGGTTTGGGGGGGTTGGGTTCGAGGGGCCTGGAAGAGGGGTGAATGGGGCGGGTGCCCTCAGGCTGCCGGGTTTGCATCTGTTTACCAACCAGCACCACAGAGTGTTTCACTGCTTCACTACTTTAACTATGACCCTCTCGTCAAGTGTTGACGTCAGAGGTCCCTGCCTCACCCTGTGGGTGGGGGGAGGCATGCTCCTGTGGTCCCATCCTATGTCATGCTCGCTTGGTCCCAAACCACTCCTCCCCTAGCAGCACCTGGGAAGCCCAAGTAATGATCCAGGCTCCCTCTGCTTGGTTGGTCTCAAGCTGACCCCTAGGGGACAGCTGGGACACAGCAGGGCCCTGAGGGCTGAGCCTGCAGGATGAGGATGTGCCCCAGGCAGGCCCCCTCAGCTCCCCCCAACCTGAGGAGCTATGGTCTCGCCCCTCGTGGCCTTTAGCCAAATGGAACCCAGAGCTGCCCAGATGGTGCAGGAGCCTGAGCAGGGACAGATTCATTCACAACGCGGGGCCTCCAGGCCTTTGCAGCCCCTCACTGTGGGAGCCCACTGGTCCGGCAGGCTGGCTTTGCGCTGTGCCCCCTCACCCCTCCCAGCACCGAGGAGCCCGTCATGAGGAACAGAGCCCCGGCCCCCCACGCTGCCCACCGGGCGCTCATGGACAAGGCTGCCCAGCGCGTCCAATGATCAACAGCCACCTCGCTCGGCTCGACCACCCGAGCCATCTGTAAGGGCCAGACAGGTCGGGGGCAGAGAAGAGTTCACCAGGAGGGGCTTACACCGAAAGTCCCGAGAGAGGAGATGAGAGGGGCACTGGGGTTGTTGGGATTCGACCGACCTGATCTTTCTGCTTTTTTGTAACCTCCAGATTTTGTATTATGGAAAAAATAATATTGCTTTAAAAAGAAGAGCACTCTTGGGACTTCCCTGGTGGCGCAGTGGTTAAGAATCCGCCTGCCAATGCAGGGGACACGGGTTCGAGCCCTGGTCCAGGAGGATACCACATGCCACGGAGCAACTAGGCCTGTGCGCCACAACTAGTGAGCCTGCGCTCTAGAGCCTGCAAGCCACAACTACTGAGCCCGTGTGCCACAACTACTGAAGCCCGTGTGCCTAGAGCCCGTGCTCCACAACAAGAGAAGCCACCGCAATGAGAAGCCCACGCACCGCAACAAAGAGTAGCCCCTGCTCTCCGCAACTAGAGAAAGCCCGCACGCAGCAAAGAAGACCCAACGCAGCCAAAGATAAATAAATAAATAAACAAAAAGAAGAGCACTCTCTCCGAGGCCAACTCCTCCACGCCTATCTCTCTCCTTTTCTCCACCTGCCAGTGTGGCCGGCCTAGTGCGGAGGCCACGAAAGCAGCCCACAGCTGCAGGAACGGGATCCGGCCCTGGTACCGCTGGCTGGTGCGGAAGCCCGGCTAGGGCTCCACTCTGACCTCCAGCTCCTCACATGCAGGCCTTTATTCTGACGTGATTTTGAAACACCGGTAGCCAAGGGTGAAAGATGCAGACTTCAGCACCATTTCTCACACGAATCTCTAAGACACGGCACTGGGAGGAAGGGGATTCTCACATATTAGCAGCCTGTTTTCTCACTGAATTTTCACAAGACGGGTATGGCGAGCCCTGTTTTACAGGCTCTGAGGAGTTGAGAGTAACGTGCCTGGGTCTGCAGGGCTCATCAGTGGCCAAAGCGGGGTATGGACCCAGCTCTGAATGGTCCCACAGCCCACCTCGTTACCCCACTTCCTGTTCAATCCACGAGGGCCCCACTCCAAGACTCCCAGGACACTCAGTGTCTGTCCTGCATTGGGGTCCTCTGCTCTGGTCCTGGTCCCATCAGTCAGGCCCAAATGCATCTTCACCCCACACCTGCTGCCCCCTGAGGCAGGCCTGGAGCCCTCACTGCTGGCCTCTGCACCTCTTGGAGCCCAGCTCTCTTCACTCATCCCTGAGGGCACAGCACCCTGGGGTCCAACCACCTGAGACCTATCTTGGAGGCCCTGGTACCCGGCTTGGGTCTCTGCCACCTTTGAGCCTTGGCCTTCTGTAACGCCATTTTGCTGGGCAGCTCTGGGCATTATGGCCCTGTCAAGAGGAGAAAAAAAAAAAAAGCACAACCTAAGAGTCAAGAATTACGTTTTTTTTTGGCTGCGCGATGGCGCAGCATGTGGGATCTTAGTTCCAAGACCAGGGATCAAACCTGCGCTCCCTGCAGTGGAAGCACGGAGTCTTAACCACTGGACCTCCAGGGAAGTCCCAAGAATTATGTTTTATTTGGCAGACTTACTGAGGACTTAAGCCCAGGCAGATAGCTCTGAGGGACTGTTCCTAAGAGGTAAGGAAGGAGCCAGGACATACAGGAGTTTTGCAAAAAAAAACAGGTAGTCAAAACATCAAAAGATTACTATTAATTTAAGAAAGACAGACATCTCAAGTTCATGAATTTAGCGCTTTTCTATGTACGGGAAGATGCAAGAGTCTGGGCTCACTGAAATCATTCCTTTATATGCACCTTAGCTCTCTAGGGCCAGTACCCTGTTTTCTCCATCCTGAAGCCCCTCAGGGGGCACCATTTGAGGGGGGAGCCGCAGCTGCAGTGGCTGATGGCGTGATGGCCACAACATCCTTTGTTACCGATATGGCAACCTACATTCTTTGTCCACAGCCCTCTGTAGGGACCCCCTCCCCCAGTCCCAGCCCTGAGCCCACCACCCAGCTGGATCCCAAGAAGTATGCCATTGGCCAAAGTGACCTCTTGGTCCTGGGCCTCCTTCAGCTATAGAAAAGACTCATATTTTGGGGTCCAGATGAGGCACCAACCAGAGGGTGGAGAAGAGGTTTTGGAGCTAGTCTGGATGACAAACCAAGGAGATCCTCTTCCAGCCCTGGGGTGTCTGCGCCAGAAGGGACCCCAGAGACTGTCAGTACAGGCATCGTGAACTGTATTCGTCTGTAAGATGCCTCTGCAAGTGTTTGGGAAAACGATGAAAGTTTCATAATAAACAAACCATTAGGTGATGATGGCAGTAAGACAGAGCCATGGGGACTGTGGTCCTTGTCCCACTTCCTGGAACAGAGCTCCTAAAACGCTTGGAACTTCCTGAGCGACAGGAGTGACTTTTATTATTCATAAGGAGTCCCTTTCAACCCCACCTGAGTTCATGCTAATGAGGTGACTCAGGTGGGATCCCCAGAGAGCCACAGGATGGGGCTGGTCACCACAAAGACCAAACTGGTGATTTGAAGTTGGGAACTTTAAGCCCCACCCATGCCCACCTGCAGGAGGTGAGAGGGCTGCAGATGGGGTCATACAAACTCTAGAGCAAGCAGACCCGGAGCTTCCGGGTTGGTGACACACTGCCATGCAAGGACGTGGTGCCCCTGGAGAGTGCCCCCGCCTCCCGGCCACATACCTTGCCCCGTGCGTCTTTCCTGAATTGTATCCCTTATAATAAAGCAATAATCATAAACAGAGTGTTTTCCTGAGTTCTGTGAGTTCTTCTAGTGAACTACGGAACCTGAGGGGGGTTGCGAGAACCCCGCATTTGTAGCTGGCCCCAGCAGAAGTGCAGGTAGCCTGGGTGTCCCGTCTGTGGTTGCTCCCAAGCAGGGCTGAGGCTCTGGCCCTGGGGCCTGCACCACCTCTGGGCAGTTAGTGTCAGGAGTGGATTGGATTGCTGGACACCCAGCTGGTGTCGGAGAAAAGAGAAAAATTGTCACCCTACCTGCTGTTGACCTCGAGCCTGCCACTTTCCCTCTGGAGCTCAGCTTCTCCTTGGGACCTCCGAGGGGGGGAAGGTGCCCTGTGAGGACTCCCAGCCCCTACACCCTCTGCTGTGGCTTCCCAAGGGGCTGCACTGCTCCAGTTCCAAAATCTCTTTCTTGACTTTGAAGCCAAAGGGCCCTCAGAGGGGGCTCTGGGGTCTCCCTGACACCAAAAAGGTGAAGCAAAGGCAAGAAGACGGAAGACCAAGCAGGGCAAGGCGGGCGGCTGGAGGCTCCCCAGCCCTTCCGCGGTGGCCGCCCCTCTCACCTGCTCCACGCAGTCTGGGATCTCCAGCGCACAGGGCAGTGTCCCAGCGCTCTCCACGGCCAGCACATCCTTCAGCAGCTCCTCACAGCCTGTGGATGGACAGACAGACAGCGGAGGGTCAGAGCCTCAGCCCAGCCCGGCAGCTCTGCTTCTTTTTTTTTTTTTTTTGCAGGATCTTAGTTCCCCGACCAGGGATCGAACTTGGGCCCTTGGCAGTGAAAGCACAGAGTCTTAACCACTGGACTGCCAGGGAATTCCCTGGGCAGCTTTGCTTCTGATGAGTAAGCCTTGGGTGGGTACGGCTGCAGGGAGGCAGAGGCCCCAAGTCTCCAAGAGACCAGCTGATCATTCAGAGGCAGAGATGGGGCACCCAATCTGAAGAGAAGCGAGTCCAGGGCTGGGCAGAGGGAGCCGAGACAGGTCCTTGCCCTCCAGATGTTCTTCCACTGGGACTAACACCATCAGGGAACACACAGAAGACAGACTCCCAGTTGCAGAGGGGAGGCTGGGGCAAAGAGAATCCAGGAGGCCTTCCTGGAGGAGGGGATATAGGAACATACTCCCTTCCTGGCTCACAGGAACTCCAAACACACACAGTCCGGGGCTGCGAGGCTGAGGCCCTCTGCAACCCTGCAAACTCCAGAACATGGAAGGCCACCTTCAGGATGGCGCTACTTGCTGCTGACTCATTACACAGCTGGCCTCCCTCCCCTGAACAAATGCCCCCAAATCATAATGGACAAAGGAGGTGTGATATTGTGATTCATAAGAAATACATATTTGGCCTTCATCTACAGTTTCTAACTCACAGCTCCCAAAACCCTCAGAACTTCCTAAGTGTTGAGAGTGACAAAGGTATCTTTTTATGTTAATGAGGTGACTTGTGGACCCACCTAAGGATGGGGGCTGGCTGCCAAGAGAACCAACCAGGTGATTAGAGGGCTGGACCTTTCAGTCCCAACCTCTGACCTCTGACCTCCAGGGAGCGGTGAGGGCCTGGAGGTTGGATCAATCGCCAATGTCTAATGATTTAATTGATCACGACTATGATGAAGGTTCCACAGAAACCCAAAAGGACCAGGTTCAGAAAGCTTCCGGGTTGGTGAACACATGGAGATTTGGGGAGAGTGGTGCCCTCCGAGAGAGCAAGGATGATCTGCACCTTTCCCCATACCTTGCCCCATGCACCTCTTCCATCTGGCTGTTCCTGAGTCATATCCTTTTGCAATAAACCGGTAATCTAGTAAGTAAAATATTTCTCTGAGTTCTGTGAGCTGCTCTAGCAAATTAATCCAACCCAAGGAGGGGGTCGTGGGAACCTCTGATTCACAGCCAGTTGGTCAGAAGCATAGGTAACAGCCTGGGCTAGTGACTGGCGTCTGAAATGGGGGTGGGGAGACAGTCTTATAGGACTGAGCCCTTAGCCTGTGGAATCTGATGCTACCTCCAGGTAGATGGTGTCAGAATTGAGCTGAATTCTCCTCGGACACCCTGCTGGTGTGAGAAAATTGTTTGTTGGCATGGGAGGAGCCCCTCACCTCCACACATTGGAACTGGTCTCGGAACAGCAAACAGGAGGTCAAACCTGCAAAGCGCCAGCACAGGGACATGCCGGGCACAGTTAGTGGCGGCCCTATTGAGTCAAACAACTCCATTCAGAAACCTTTCCTGGGGCTGCCGTGCGCGGTCCCCCCAACCTCTCTGCTCACTGCCTTTCGCCCCTCACTTCTACGCAAGGAATTCCTGCTTCCTTCCCACCCGCCCAGACTCTGAGGGACCCCCCAGGGAAGGCTTCGTGCTGCTCTGAGCCACACAGACAGGGAAACACGGCATCCTCCACAGATAACAGCAAGGCCCTGGGACTTCCAGACGTAAACTGTGCTCTCCTCACAGGCTGGTGAGCTGGACCACTCTCTCCAGATGAACAGTTCAGTACTGAGTGGCCACACTCTGATTCCTGCAGGTGTCTCATAACTGCCTTTGAGTGGGGGGAAAACGAGAGGGATTTTTATATTCCCCCCCTAAAGGGAAGAAAGGAAGGAATTAGGAGGAGTTAGGAGGAGGGAGTGGGGAGGAAACAAATGAAGGAAATTCAGAACGGAGGCAGGGAGATGAGGGGACCAGCTCTGTCCAGGTCTGCCTAGAACCGTCCTGGTTTAAAACTGAAGTCCTGTGTCTTGGGAAACTCCTCAGGAGTCTGATCATCCTTGAGGGAGATGACTTCCCTCAGGAGATGGAGGGGGAGAGAGGAGAGGAGAGAAGGGAAAGGAGAGGAGGGGAGAGGAGAGGAGGGGAGAGGAGAGGAGGGGAGAGGAGAGGAGGGGAGAGGAGGGGAGAGGATAGGAGGGGAGAGGAGAGGAGGGAAGAGGAGAGGAGGGGAGAGGAGAGGAGGGAAGAGGAGAGGAGGGGAGAGGAGGGGAGAGGAAAGAAGAGAAAAGAGGAGGGGAGGGGAGAGAAGGGAAAGGAGAGGAAGGGAGAGGAGAGGAGAGGAAGGAAAGGAGAGGAGGGGAGAGGAGAGGAGGGGAGAGGAGGGGAGAGGAGGGGAGAGGGGGGAGAGAGAAAGAAAAGGGAAGGGAAGGGGAGGGGAGGGGAGAGGGGGGAGAGAGAAAGAAAAGGGAAGGGAAGGGGAGGGGAGGGGAGAGGGGGGAGAGAGAAAGAAAAGGGAAGGGAAGGGGAGGGGAGGGGAGAGGGGGGAGAGAGAAAGAAAAGGGAAGGGAAGGGGAGGGGAGGGGAGGGAAGGGAAGGGGAGGGAAGGGAAGGGAGCTGTTCTCGGGAAGGGGACAGACACCGGGAAGGGTAGAAATGCCTGGATGCAGGTGTGGGACCGCATGGCAGAGGTTCAGTGACACCCACAGCCCCTCACCAGCGGGCACAGCTGTGGGAGCCCAAGACCCTTCCCCTCGGCCCCCCGGGGGAGTCAAGGGCAGAGCCTACTTCTGGAACCCATCCTGGGCTCCTGGGACCCCCGTAGGGGGTAATCTGAGCTGAAACCCAAGCCATGCCAGCCTTCCCAGCCAGACAGGATCCTGGGAGCCCCTAGGACCCCCCTCCCCCCAGAAGACCTCACCTTTCATGGCGAACACCCCTCGGCAGAAGTCCTTGAAGTTGATTCTCCCCAGGTCGTTGGGATCCAAATACTTCACAAGTTTTTCCACCTGTGGAAAGGAAGGAGGGACAGGTGTGAGGCTCCCAGAAATGCCCCAGAGAGTTCACAGAGCTGGCGTGAGGCTGGCCAGGGAGGCTGGGAGGGAGGGAGGGTTTGTCACTTGAACCAAGGGGACGCCAGCAGTCCCCTTCCTAGCCCTGTCCCCCTCGGCGGGGTCAGCACCGGCCCCAGACAGCGGTGGGGCCACTTTATTCTGAGGTTGACAGACAGCACGAGTGAGGAAAATCAAATCCATTACTGCAGTGCTCAGAACCCGGGTTTGTTTGGCCTGAGCTTCCGTCTCCAAGTTATTTCTCAAAGACTGGCACGTGGAAAACAAACACTGATTTTTTTTAACTTAGCAGTTTCTTTCATACAAAAATAATACAAATTCACTGCAGAAACTCTAGAAAAGACAATGTATCAAACCCCTCCCCTTGGGCTTCCCTGGTGGCGCAGTGGTTAAGAATCGGCCTGCCAATGCAGGGGACACGGGTTGGAGCCCTGGTCCGGGAAGATCCCACATGCCGCGGAACAACTAAGCCCGTGAGCCACAACTACTGAGCCTGCACTCTAGAGCCCACGAGCCACAACTACTGAAGCCACAACTACTGAAGCCCACGCACCTAGAGCCCGTGCTCCGCAGCAAGAGAAGCCACGACAACGAGAAGCCCGCGCACCACAGTGAAGAGTAGCCCCCGCTCACAGCAACTAGAGAAAGCCCGCGCACAGGAATGAAGACCCAACACAGCCAAAAATAAAAACAAATAATGAATTGAAAACAAAAACAAAAAACCTTCCCTTTCCCACTTTTCTTTAAAACACATAGTTCTAACCACTTCTTTTTTTTTTCTAGTTCTGAGACACCCTTGATCTACAGGGAGGAAATAATTATGTGACATACATATCCATTATTTAAAAATTACAAATTACAAATCAAGATTTAAGGCAAAGCCAATTATGGTCAAGATAGCAGTTACATCTGCAGAATTGTGCAGGAGGAAGACACCAGGGTCGTCTCTCTGTCTTGATCTAGGGTCTGGCTACACAGTGAAAACTCACTGAGCTGTCCACTTGTGGTCAGTGCACTTTTCTGTCCTATTTGTACCTTATACTTCAATAAAAAGTGTTAAAAAAATATATTTGTAAATAAGGTGTAGCCCAAAGGAATCTGCCATTCCTGATGTTGGGAAGTTTCTCCCCTACTTAACAGTATATCAGAAACACCTCCCCTCCCTGCCCAGTGGGTACCACTCACATTTTTAGTGGTTATAAAATATTCTGCTCAGTAGATATACCATAATTTACTTATTAACCACCCATAATAGTTGGGCATTTTGGTTATTTCCAACTTTTTGCTGTTACAACTCATCTTTGGGGGGTTCTACAGCTGTGCGAATGACCAATGGACTCCCCGGCCTTTTAGAACCTTGACTTCCTGTTTTTCCATATCCCACCTCAGCCACCCAGGCCCCTTGGCCACAGTGAGGACCCAGGCATCACCGTTGCTTGTCCCTCCTCCAACATCACTCACTCAAATGTACTACTCCCTGACTGCATCCTTCCTCCCTTCCCACCAAACTCCTCAACATGGCCTACAACACCATATATTTTCTGGCTCCTCCAGCCAAATCTCCTCTCACTGTTTCTTTCACTCACTGCATTCTAGCCACACTGGCCTTCAGTCAGCTCCTCAAGCAAGCCAAGCTCTTTTCTGCCTCAGGGCCTTTGCACATGCTGTTCTCTATATCTCAAATGCTTGTCCTCCCCATTCATCATCTGGCAATGTCTGTTTATCCCACAGGTCTCCATTTGTACCTCTATGGAATGTTTCTCCTGGACAAGCCCATCCTGCCCATCTAATTAGGGCCTACCCCACTGTTACCCTGCCTTGTAGCACCCTATACTTTTCTTTCAGAACCATTTGTTGCAATATGTAATTATATGTTTATGTGATAGTTTTATTAATTTGTAGCTTCCCCCCTACCCCTCTAGAAAGTAAGCTCCTTGAGATCAAGGATCATGTTTATTTTGATCACCACTGCATACCTTGTAGCTCCCACCATTACTGGCATGTAATAGAAGCTTCATAAATATTTGTTGAATAAATGAAAATAAATGGTTCTACAAGACATCTAAGTTTTTAAGCCTTTTGATAACAGTTGCCAAATTGTTCTCTGTAAAGATGTCTCAATTTAGTCTTTGATCAGAGCATCTGACTTCAAACTTGTGAGCTCTGGGTATTTTTTCCTAGTTTTTGTCAATGGCCGATTTTGTCAGAACCCGTTTTTTCCCCCTGAAAGTTCCAATACCTGAAATGCAGCCTCTTGATATTTCTTCCAGAAGCCCACTTCTAAATCAACCTGTAATTTAGTGGCAGCCCCTCTACAGCACACCTGCATTCATTTACTTATTTATTCAGTAAGGACGACTGGGTACCGCCTATAAGCCGGGCACTCTGCTGGGGGGTGATGGTAGTTGCTGGCCCCTCTGGCTAACCACACACGGTCACGTGGACACACACGTGCACACACTCTCACATGCTGGTGGCCAGGCACCTTGCCCCTCTCCCCCGTAATCACCATCAGTATCTAAAGCACAGTCGGGCAAGGATGAGCTCTTTCCCAGAGTCCTTTGGGGCTGGGTTGCAGGTGGAGGGTATGAAAGCACTTTGGAAACTGTAGACATAGCATGTAGGGAAAGGATTACCGTCACTGTTGTTATTGTTAATACTGTCACGGCAGACACCCTCCAGCCACCATACCGCCCACCGCATTCTCCGAAGCCCAAGCCATCCTGGGGGATTCACCTATCCACAAGGACCACGTTTCCTGCATGCCCACAGTACACTTTTCTAGTGCGGCAGCTGCAGCAGGGGTCTGAAGCCCGCTCCAGTTATGGGGACACACCCAGTGGGGTTTGGAAGATGAGTGAGCAAGGGAAGACCCTATACAAACATCCCTCCTCCCTCCCTGACCTTGGTGGCCCTGAGCTTGTACCTCTGTCCCAGCTGACCCTGCTTTTCCACTCGGGTGTGACTCTGGGGGTGAGGGGTGGGCAGAGGCTGTGCATCGTCTCTCTGTGACCCCCCTGAACCTGGCACCTAGCAGGCCCTTGGGAAAGGCTGGAAGAATTCCAGAGCAGGAGGAAGGTGGCTTTCTGCCCGCTCCCGCCCTGGCCGGCGCCTCCTCAGCACTGCGGCTGTCCGCACCCTCCCAGCCAGGCAGCCTCTGACACTGCCAGGCAAGGATGTGGCTTCTGAGAATAGAAATGCCCAGGTGCCACCTGCAGGGCTGCGGGGAACCCACCCGCCCTCCCAGCTGGTGCCCCGCCTCCTCTCCTCCTGCCCTCTCGTCAGTGGCATTCTAGGGGGTCTATGAATGCAGGGATGGGCTGGGGCTCCCGGTGTTCACCCCTACAATCCTCTCCAAGGTTGGGGGTTATGCTTTAATTATCTCTGATGTGAGACGAGGGCAGAGTCGTCACCGAGTGTTGAATGGCTGATGTGGAGGCCCAACCTCAGATCCACGTAAGAGGCAGCAGGCTGTGGAGTCAGATTCAGATTCTGTAATCCATAGAGTCCGCAGCTCCCCAGGGCTGGGAGACACTGTGGGGCCAGGCTATCCGTCCCCCTGCCTCCAGGGAAAGCCAGCCTGGAGCAGAGGTGCCAGGGCGCTCGATGACAGGCAGATAGATGGGGTCCTGGGGACCACTGCAAAGTCCCTGGAACACCCCTGAGCGGTGGGCCCAGGACTCCCACAGGGCTCTTCAAAGAGCAAAGGTCCCAGAAAGCAATGCGTATGAAGGTGCCACACCAACCATTACACAGCCCTTTAGAAAACAGGCAGGGTTCACCGAGGGCTTGCCATGAACTCTGGCTGGACTAGCCTCATTTTTTTTTTTTTTTTTTGGGGGCCGCGCCGGGCAGCTTGCAGGATCTCAGTTCCCCAACCAGGGACTGAACCTGGGCCCTTGGCAAAGAAAGTGCGGAGTCCTAACACTGGACCACCAGGGAAGTCCCTGGACCCATCTCATCTGATCCTCACACCAACCTCAATAGCAGCTACTATTTTACAGTTGAGGAAACTGAGGCTCAGACATTTAGAGACGTTATGACACTTAGGGCAGTGGTCCCCAACCTTTTTGGCACCAGGGACCGGTTTTTTCGTGGAAGATAATTTTTCCCACGGACGGGGCTGGGGGAGGGGTACATGGCTCAGGCGGTAACGTGACCGATGGGGAGCGACGGGGAGCGGCAGATGAGGCTTCGCTCGCTGGCCCGCCGCTCACCTCCTGCTGCGCGGTCTGGTACTGGTCCGCGGACCGGGGGTTGGGGACCCCTGACTCAGAGAATCCCTGTAGTGGTAACTCTTCCTTGACCCCAAGCCCCGCTGACCCGAGTATCAGCCTCTGCACCCTACTGACTTCCACAGAGGCAGGCTCTTGCCAGGTTGCACCAAAGTATGTTTCAATCCCCGCCCCTCCCCGCCCCGTCCTCTTGTATATCGAGGAGCATTACCCCCTAGGGCTGGAGCCCCTCACCTTGATCAGCAAGAGTGTCAACCTTCCTGGACACTAGATAAACTTTTGCTGGTACCCCCGAGGGCAGGGGTGCGCTCAGCTGACCCAGCCCTTGATTCGGCAGACGGGGAAGCCAAGTCGAGGGGAGGGGGAGGGGCTTGCTCAAGGTCACACGGTGAGAACAGCAAATAACCACCCACGGGTGGTCTTCGTGGTGAACCGGGGCCCCAGATGCTGGGGGCCTGCCCGCGGGCTGGGGGAGCGGGGCGCACACACCACGCAGGGCTGGGCTGCGCTGGGGGCGCGCCGGGCTCCCAGGCGGGAGGGCTGGGCGCACCGGGCCTGCCAGGGGCGGCGGGAGCAGCTCTTGCTGCTGGAGCTCACACAGCTGGGCCGCTGAGCTGGCTGCCAGGGAAACTGCTTGTTTCCCTGGCAGTAAAACATTGATCCTCCTTTTTCGGGCCACACAATTAGCAGGCTTCCCCTTCTATTTCGGTTGCCTTTCTCTTCAGGCTGATTTTTTTCCCCCGCTCATTCCCCCGAGGTCACATCTCTTCTAGCTCAGACCAGACTGATGTTCAGAGCTTCACGGCCACTGCCCTCTGATCACCAGCCAGATCCTCCCTGAGCGTGGGCCCGGTCACTCACGCCTCTCCAATTTTTTTTTTTTTAATTTTTATTTATTTATTTATGGCTGCATTGGGTCTTCGTTCCGGCGCGTGGGCTTTCTCTAGTTGCCGCGACTGGGGGCTACTCTTCGTTGTGGTGCGCGGGCTTCTCATTGTGGTGGCTTCTCTTGTTGCGGAGCATGGGCTCTAGGCGCGCGGGCTTCAGTAGTTGTGGCACATGGGTTCAGTAGCTGTGGCATGCGGGCTCAGTAGTTGTGGCTCGCGGGCTCTAGAGCGCAGGCTCAGCAGTTGTGGCGCACGGGCTTAGTTGCTCTGTGGCATGTGGGATCTTCCCGGACCAGGGCTCGAACCCGTGTCCCCTGCACTGGCAGGTGGATTTTTAACCACTGCGCCACTAAGGAAGTCCCCGCCTCCCCAATTTTGACATGTTCAAGCCAGATGGACTCAAGCGAGCTATTATCTGAGCAAGGGAGATAAGCTGGCTCAGTCTGCAGGTCTAATAAATGTTAGCCATTAAATTATTAATCAAACAAATGCTTAGTAACTCCTCTTTGATGCCAGGTCTGCTCTAAGCACTGTATACATACAAACTCAACGAAGCCTCACAACCACCTCAGAAGATACTATTATTATTCCCATTGTACAGGTGAGGACACTGATGCTCAGGAAGGCTGTCATTCAGGGTCAAGGTCACACAGTTAGTAAGAGGCAGAGCTGGGATTTGAACACAGGCTGCCTGGCTCCAGAGTTTGTGCTCTTAACCAATAATTACTATTATTTCTACTAATATAATGATAATCACTATTATTATCACAAGTTTGGGGCTTGCTCTGACCAGAGAAAGGATAAATTCGTATTCTGCTCTCTCTCTGTTTTTTCTGCCTGTGCCACCTGGCTTATGGGATCTTAGTTCCCCAACCAGGGATCGAACCCAGGCCCACAGTAGTGAAAGTGCAGAGCCTTAACCAGGGAATTCCCAATTCTGCTGTCTTTTCACCTAGAAAAACTGAGTCCAAAGAGCCTTTGTTTAAGAATTTGAATATTTAGGGTCCCTGGCAATCCAGGGGTTAGGACTCCACGCTTTCACTGCCACGGACCTGGGTTCAATCCTTGGTTCGGGAACTAAGAACCCAGAAGCCACGCAGCGCAGCCAAAAAAAAAAAAGTTTTTTTAGCGCAGTGGCAGAAAAATTTGAATGTTTAAAGGAAAAAGTGTAATTTCAAATGCTGTATTGCTAAAGCACAAGTCTCCAACTAGCATCCCAAATGAGGCTTATAGACAGACTTAAATATTTAAAATGAACTGCCAAGATCCAAAAGGCTTCTGGTGTAGGTTAAGATGGAGTCAGTAACACTACACCCTGTCTCTTTCACTGATTATAACTAAAAACTCTGGACAGAATACATAAAGCAACTATACAAGGACTCTGCAAAGTAAATCATAACAGGCAAACTGGGAGAAAAATTAAAACTTGAAGTAAACAACAACAAAAACCAAAAACAAACCAAAAAACTTGAAGTAAGATGAATACGGTGGTAAGTCCCCTGATTTATTTTTTCTCACATATTTTCCAGCCTAGACTCAGGTAGCTCAAACCCCAGAACTGCACGGCAGATATGAACAGAAAAAGCTCCAAAAGAAACCCTCTCTTTTAGTTTTTTTTTTTGGCCTCACTGCGCAACATGCGGGATCTTAGTTCCCCGACTAGGGATCGAACCCATGCCCCCTGCAGTGGAAGTGAGGAGTCCTGACCACTGGACCGCTAGGGAATTCCCTGAAACTCTCTCTTTTTGACGAGAGGTCAGGGAAGGGAGCCCTTTTGGGACAGAGAGAGTGGGAGAAATGTTTTTGTTTCTATTTTTGTTTTTAATTCCCTTTCCCAGCCCTACCCCAAGCCGCAGTCTCAGAGGTGGGTGGTAGCAGCAGCTACAGCACCAGGCAGCCACCTAAAACTTGGAGAGGAGGAAAATCTTTCTCTGTGGAATGATAAACTTGGAAAAACAGTCCCTGTGGTCAAAATGGGGAGGGGGAATTCCTGTTACACGTTTCTCTCGTTTTCCCCTCACCACTGCATCCTGCAGGTAGACCAGTCATGGGAGGTGTGAAACAGCACAGCGTGGCCAAGACCTCAGATTTCTAACCAAAGGACCAGGAAGAGGGGCTCCTGGGAGCTTGTGGGGGGCGAGGATCACAGAGAAGAGAGAGTTTGAGATTAGGATCCGATAAGTTGTACTTGAAGTCCTGGGCCCACTCCTGAGCTGCATATACATGGAACTAACCCAAAATAGTATGCCAAAGGCTTTGAGAACTGAACTACAGAGTAGACAGTGAACAGACCGGCCCCAGGAGAGTGCACACTTGAGGTGGATCCAAATAGCACTTCAAAGGCTTTGAGAACTAAACTGACTGAGCAGCTCAGAGGGCAGGTTGGGATCTGAGGTTTCAACCTAACTGGGTTGATTTCCTGATTAAAAAAAACCAAACAAAAATTAATATTCTTCAGAGTATTTTAACAGGACCCAGAGTCTCATAATATAATATTCAGAATGTCCAGGACACAATCCAAAATTACTCGACATGCAAAGAGACAGGAAAACCTCAGCAATGCACAAGAGAAAAGACAATAAATACCAACCCCAAGATGACCCAGATGTTATCATTAGTAGATGGAGACTTTAAAGCAATTATAACCATATTCCATGAAGGAAAGGTGAACAATCTTAAAACAAATGGAAATATAGAAATTCTCAGCAGAAAAACAGAAGCTATGAAAAAGAACTGAATGGAAATTTTGGAATGGAAAAATACAATAACTGAAATATTT
Source organism: Balaenoptera physalus (assembly GCF_965194825.1). NCBI lineage: Eukaryota > Metazoa > Chordata > Mammalia > Artiodactyla > Balaenopteridae > Balaenoptera > Balaenoptera physalus. The sequence continues at coordinate 47,398,528 of NC_138901.1, forward strand.
AAAATTCACTAGATGGGATCAGTAGCAGAATGGAGATGACAGAAAAAACAGTTGGTGAACTTGAAAACAGTGCAGTAGAAATGATTTAATCTGAGCAAGGAAAATTACCAAAGATTAAGAGGAACATTATGTAAGAGGGTCAACTCACTAAGAAGATATAACAATCCTAAATGTGCATGTACCTAACAACAGAGCTTCAAAACACATGAAGCAACAACTAACAGAACTGAAAGGAGAAACAGACAAATTGACAATTATCATTGGAGACTTTAGCACTTCTCTTCAGTAATCAATAAAACTAGTTAGATTGAAAATCAACAAGGATATAAAAGAACTGAACAACACCATTAACCAGTTTAACCTAATTGACATTTATAGAACTCTCAGTTAATAACAGCAGAATACATATTATTTTCATGTGCGCATGGAACATTCACCAAGATAGATCATATCCTGGGGCCATTAAACAAAACTTAACAAATTTAAAAGAACTGAAATCATATAAAGTATGTGCTCTGACCATATTGAGCACATACTCAATATGTGCATTGAGCATCTTTATGACTATTGCCTTGAACTCTTTATCAGGTAGATTGCTTATCTACACTTCACTTGGTTCTTCTTCTGGCATTTTATCTTGTTCCTTCATTTGGAATATATTCCTCAGTTGCCTTATTTTGCCTAATTCTCTTTTTATTTCTATGTATTAGGTAGGTCAGTTACATTTCCTGACCTTGGAGAACTAGCCTTATGTAGGAGATGTCTTATGGGGCCCAGCAGTGCACTCCCCTCTGGTCACCACAGCTGTATGCTCTAGGGGTGCCCCCTGTGTGGGCTGCACGGTCCCTTCCATTGTGGTGGGCTGACTACTGTGTACACACTGGTAGGTATGGCTGGCTTCCAGCCCAATTGGTTGCCAGGCCCTACCTAGTGTGGAGGCTGCTGGCCAGTGGTGGGCATGGCTGGATGCAGAGCCCAGGGTTATGGGCTAGTACCGGCCCACTGGTTGGTGGAGCCAGGTCCTGGGGTCATTGGTGGGGGGCCAGGAGTCCTGGAGCTGGTATCAGTCTTCTGGTGGGCAGGGCTGGGTCCCTACAACTAGCTTTGGGGTCCTGGAGGTCCTAGGGCTACTGCTAGCCTACTGGTGGGGAGGGCCAGGTCCCAGGGTGCCTGGGAGGCTCAGGGTGCCTACAGCCGCTAGCGTGCTGGTGGGTAGGGCTGTGTCCCTGCCCAGCTACCTGCTTAGCCTAGGGTGGTCCCAGGACTGGTGCTGACCAGCTGGTGGGCGTGGCCGGGTCCCAGGGCTAACAAGCTAGAGGGAGGACTGCAGCACGGCACTTGTCAGCACCAGTGTCCTCATGGTAGAATGAGCCCCCAAAGATGGCTGCTGCCAGTGTCTGTGTCCCCACGGTGAGTCCCAGTTGCCTCCTGCCTCTCTGGGAGGCTCCCCAAGATCAGCAAGTGGGTCTGACCCAGTCTCCTTTCAAATTACTGCTTCCGTCTGGGGTCTTGGAGTGTGAGATTTTGTGTGCGCCCTTAAGGGCGGAGTCTCTATTTCCTACAGCCCTCTGGCTCTCCTATAAGCAAGCCCTGCTAGCCTTCAAAGCCAAACATTCTGGGGGCTCATCTTTCAGATGCAGGACCCACAGGCTGGGGAGCCCAATGTGGGGCTCAGACCCCTCGATCCTTGGGCAGAACCTCTGCAATTATGATTATCCTCCTGTTTGTGGGCCATCTACACGGGAGTGTGGGTTTTGACTCTATTGCGTCTCCACCCCTCCTATCCATCTTGCTGTGGTTCCTTCTTTATATCTTCAGTTGTAGATCTTTTCTGCTAGTTTTCAGGTCATTCTTATCAATAGTTGCTCTGTAAATAGTTGTGATTTTGGTGTGCCCATGGGAGGAGGTGAGCTCAGGGTCTTCCTACTCTGCCACCTTGGCCCAAACCTCTCCGTCTTACAGACTTTAAAATTAATAGGTTAATAAGTACAGAGGATTTTTAGGGGAGTGAAAATACTCTGTATGATATTACAGTTGACCCTTGAACAACACGGGTTTGAACAGCATGGGTCCACTTATATGTGGATTTTTTTTCAATAAATTACATACAGTACTGTATGGTCTATGGTTAGTTGAATCCGTGGATGCAGAACCACAAATACAGAGGGAACGCGGATACAGAGGGCCAACTGCGGGACTTGAGCATCTGAAGATTTTGGTATCCACGCGGGTCCTAGAACCAATCCCCCTCGGATACTGAGGGACCACTGTTTAATGATGGACATATGTCATTACACGTTTGTGCAAACCCGCAGAATATACAATATATATTTGTATATTATTTATATATATAAGTAAATTTATTTATGTATGAATGATACAACACAGCCACAACCAAGTGGGGTTTATCCCCCAAGGCTGGTTCAACATTTGAACATCAACCGATGGAATCTAAAGATGACTAAAGAAAAAAACCACACGATCATTTCAATCGATGCTGACAAAGCAACTGACAAATTTGACATCCATTCATGATAAAAACTCTCAGCCAACTCAGAATAGAAGGGAACTTCCGTATTCCAGAGGAATGAAAACTGATGTTCACACACAAAAAACTATACACGAATGTCTATAACAGCATTATACACAATCGCCAAAACCTGGAAATATCTCAAATGTCCTCCGACGGTGAATGGATAAGCAAATTGTTCTGTAATAAAAAGGAGCAACTGATAACAGATGGATGAATCTCAAACGCATTATGCTGGGCAAAAGACGCCAGTCTCAAAAGGTTACAAATGACGATTCCACTGACGTAGAAAGGCAAAACTATAAAGACAGAGAACAGGTCAGTGGCTGCCAAGGGCAAGAAGGAGGGGAGAGTTTGAATACAAAAGGGCAGCACCAGGGAATTTGGGGGTGAACTGTTCTGTACCCTGATTGTGGTGGTGGTTACAGGAATCTATGCAAATATTAAAATTCATGGAATCATATGTCCCCTCCCCCAACAAAAAGTGAAATTTACTATTTGTAAAGCTAAAATTTTTTAAATCTAATTTTTTTTTTAGTTTTTATTTTTTTGGCTGCACCGCACAGCATGTGGGATCTTAGTTCCCTGACCAGGGATCGAAACTGCACCCCTTCACTGGAAGGCAAAGTCTTAACCACTGGACCGCCAGGGATATCCTAAAATATATATATATATTTTTTAATAAATTTATTTATTTTTGGCTGCATTGGGGTCTTCGTTGCTGTGTGCGGGCTTTCTCTAGTTGCAGCGAGTGGGGGCTACTCTTCATTGCGGTGCACGGGCTTCTCATTGTGGTGGCTTCTCTTGTTGCGGAGCAAGGGGTCTAGGCGCGCGGGCTTCAGTAGCTGTGGCTCGCGGGCTCACTAGTTGTGGCGCATGGGCTCTAGAGCGCAGGCTCAGTAGTTGTGGCGCACAGGCTTAATTGCTCCGCGGCATGCGGGATCCTCCCGGACCAGGGCTCGAACCTGTGTCCCCTGCATTAGCAAGCAGATTCTTAACCACTGCGCCACCAGGGAAGTCCTAAAAATTTTTTTTTTTAATCAAGGAAACTGCACACACAGAGTGGGATATCTGGCTTTTCTTGAAGATTTGGAAACACTTCCCCACAGCAACAATGGGTCACAGCTGTGTTAGAGCATACTCTTTAGACAGGCCTCTGCTCTGCTCCCCAGTATGCCACAGTAACCCCCAAACCCCAAGTTCCCACCCCTAGTCCCCCCCACCCCCCAGGCTGCTTCCCTTCCTGGGCCTGTGGGCATCCTGGGGAGTCCTGCTGCCCTAGGGGGACCCCCAGCTGGGCTGAGCCCCTGAAGTTTTCTGCACCAGCAAAAGGAGTTCCAGGGATGGGCTTGGGGGAGGGCAGAGTTGAAACTCCCCAGCATAAAAAAGCAGCCGCAAAGGAAGGCAGGCAGGTAAAGAGGGGAGGCGCAGGCCCCTGGAGGGTCAGGGTTCCTTGAGACTCCCTGGGCCAGGCCAGGAAGTGCTTTCAGCTCTGGCAGGAGCCCTGCGACCACCACTGGGGGTCCTGTGTCCCACACAGAGCTTAGACTGCCTTCAAAGTGCTTCTGGGGAGGAGGCCCCCTGGAGGGGCTGAGGCAGCTGGTGGAGCTGAGACCCACTGGAGGAAGGAATATGGACGGGGGCATCCTGAATCCCAGGATTAGCTGGACAGTATTCCGCTGGGAGGGGGCTGGTGGGGAACAACGTGGCCGGCTGCAAAGGGAGCAGAGAGGAGAGAGGGGTTCCGGTCAAGGCAAGAGTTCTGGCGTGTGGGAGGCAAGGTGGGGTGAGCATATGGGAAGCGGGGTGTCATCAAGAATGAGGCCAGGGAGAGAGGGAACAGGGTCTGAAGGAGAAGGGCTTGGAAGCCACGCCCAGGAGGCTGCACTTTATCCCCAAGGTCTGGAGGCACAGACACAGAAGTGACAGTCACAAGTGCCGCAGCTCCCAGCTGAAGAGCGCTTCCTAGGTGTCAGGCGTTAACGTCTCGCTCCGTCCCTCCTTACAGTCCAGCCCTCTGGATAGAAAGAGCTGGGTCACTTCCACCTTTTTCCCACCACCCCAGGGGTTCCTGTCCTCCCCTCCGGCCCCAGGGCCACACGCTCAGGGCTGCTTGTTTATCCACTTTCCCAGGCAGCCCAGCTGCCTGACGTCAGGGCACACAATGGGGCCCTGTATTCTGGAGCCCCTACCCCCATCCCCAAGGGACAGAGGGCACACGGGGAGGGGGAGGCAGCCACCCGCCGTCTCCATTAATTCTCTTAATTCTCAGGACGGGGGGAGGGCGGGGAGGGAAGTCAGGCCAGAGTTTCAGCAAAACCAGCTGGAGACAAGGACAGGGAGGGGTTCCCAAGTGGTCCTTCCAGGTCCTGCTCCTCTGGACCCAGCTGCAGACCACCCCCAGCCTCCAGAAGCCCACTCTCCCCCCGGGAAAGGCTGTCCCACGGAACCCGCCAGACTTGCCCTGACTGGGCCACAGGTGGGTAGGGAAAAGCGCCTTGTACGAAGCACCCTGAGGTGTCAGGAGCTGGGGGCTTAGGGTCAGCTTTGTAATTCGTGGGGCCAGTGCAAATGGAACCATCAGGTCCCTCGTTCAAAATTTATTTGCAATTTCAAGATGGTGACCGCAGAGCATTAAACCCCGTGTGACTGCACAGGTCACCTGCCAGTAAAGCCGGCTCCGCTGGCGCTTCAGTACGTCCTCATGGTGTGACCTTGAGGCCTCAGCTTCCACGTCTACAGTGCACTCCTGAGCAGCTCACAGGACTATTCTGAGGCTCGAGTGAGACTGTGGCTCAGAAAAGGACCCAGTAGAGTGTAGGGTGCCACGGAAGTGTCCCGTGCAGAGGGGCATAAAGAGGGACGTGGCGGCGAGCCTCCACCCTGGCAGCAGCAGGTAGAGGGCAGCCAGCCAGCAGGGAGGCTGAGGGGTGGCCTTGCAGTGAGGGTTAAGGTGGTAAAGTAGGGCGGCTCCAAGCCCCTTTGTGAGTCTCAGGGATGCTGTGCTTCCCTGGCCCTCAGTCCCGTACTAGCTCTGCCATCAGTGACCTCACAGAGTGGTCTTGGAGGGACCCCTCCCTCTCTGGGCCTCAGTTTCCCCACTTGGAAAATGAGGGCATTGGAGCCATTAATGTTGAAGGTCTCTTCCGTTCTGAAGTCTGTAGGATTGTAATGTTTTCCCAGGGAAGTCCGGGGGTGGGCAAGGGGTTAGGCGGATAAAGAGAAGAAAATCAGAGAAATAGATGAAGTAACGGGCTGGGAGCAAATGTCTCCATCCAACGTGGCTTCACTAGGGACCCGGTAAATAAATGGCGTGGGAACCCTGGAGTGTGCCCCTGGGGGATTACTCAACTGCTCTGAGCCTTTTACTTCCCCTCTTCTATAAAGTCAAGAAATTATGACAAGGGGCTTCCCTGGAGGCACAGTGGTTAAGAATCCGCCTGCCAGTGCAGGGGACAAGGGTTCGAGCCCTGGTCGGGGAAGATCCCACATGCCACGGAGCAACTAAGCCCGTGCGCTGCAACTACTGAGCCTGCGCTCTAGAGCCTGCGAGCCACAACTACTGAAGCCCGCACGCCTAGAGCCCGTGCTCCGCAACAAAAGCCACCGCAATGAGAAGCCTGCGCACCACAATGAAGAGTAGCCCCCGCTTGCTGCAACTAGAGAAAGCCCGCGCGCAGCAACAAAGACCCAACACAGCCAAAAATAAAATAAAAATAAAATAAATAAATTTATTAAAAAAAAAGAAATTATGACAAGGACTGAAGCAAATCTTGTTGGTCACCTCTATGCTGCCCCTCCTCTTCTCCCTCCCCTTTGGGCAGCCCTGATGTGGCTGAGATGAACAGTTGCCTTGGGGGCACCTCAACCCCAGGGCACAAGTCCTGATTGGACCAAGCCAGTCAGGTGGGCTCAGCCCCCTTGCCAGTGATTGGTTTAGGCAAAAGCACGTTGTACATTTCTGGCCAATGAGACATGAGGAAACATCTGCAGGAGGCTTCTGAGAGAGGTTTCCTTTGATGATGGGAAAAAGAAAAGACAACTCACAGGAAGTGCTCCCCGCCCTTCTTGACCTCTTGGAGAGGAGACACCACCCTGGGCCTCCCTGTGGGAGCTGATGGAACGGGGTTGGGTCCTGCATGATGCCTCTGAAGCCCTGAAGGAACCAGCCCTGGAGCTGCCCTAACTCTGGGCCCAAGTGTTAGGACAAAGGATACATTTCCTCAGCATATAAGCCATTTTGCATCGGTTCCTGGTTCGTAAAGTGGTGGATTCGGGGGGATGCTGACAGATGAAGGACCCCTCGTTTAGCAGCTGCAGGGGTTAAAGGCGGTGGTGGGAGGGTGGCTGCGGGAGTGAAGTGCTCAGCGCACAACGGAGAGCGGCCATGGGGTTGGGGTGCCTCTGGCCAGGTGGCCAGGAGGGCCAGTCACATGGCACCCAGGCCACCACCTCCAGGGCTGAAAATGCCCTCCTTTATGAGACCCCCAGTGTGTCCCAGTGTCACCAGGCGGCCCCTCATTCACAGCCTGGCTTCTGCTGACCAGAATCCCTTAGGCCACCCAAGAGGGCTTTGTTTGGTGTCTGAATAGGAATGAAAGGGTTAGAAGCCCAGGTGGTCTCTGAGGTAAACCGGCCTATGCATCCATCTGTCCCTCTGTCCATCCCTTCAGCAAATGTCTCCTCGGCTCCTCAGCCCGACTGCCCTGTGGGGAGACAGACCAGCTCCCAGGAGGCTCCCAGGAAAGGGACAGCTGTCCTGATATATTTTTGAGTGAAATAAAAATAGCCTAGGGAACAGCACAAAAGTGTGTAGATGACTGTTAACACTGCCACAAGCCCAGGGCCAGTATAATGTCACCTCCTCCATTTACCAGCTGTGTGACCAAGGGTGACTGACTCAACCTCTCTGAGCAATAGCGTCTGCCTCACGGGGTGTTAGGATTTAAAGGGAAAAACACCGAGACTTAGCCTGGAACCTGGCACAGAGCAAACTCTAGATAAATGGGTGTGTTCCAGGCACACTGTGCCTGGAGGCTGGTCACAAAGCTGTAAACACAGGTTACCTCCTTCCGCTGGGATGGCAGTCCTTTCACCTCTTCTTTCTACATTCTTTAATTGGTTGAATTTTAAAAATGAACTGGGGACTTCCCTGGTGGCGCAGTGGTTAAGAATCCACCTGCCAATGCAGGGGACACGGGTTCGAGCCCTGGCCTGGGAAGATCCCACACGCCCTCTGCAGAAGCTGGCTGGCCCTCCTGGAGCCCCAACCCCGAGGCGGGGCATAATGGCAATCCCAGGGGGCTGCCCCATCTCAGGCTTACTCGCCCCCATTCCCTCTCTGCTGCAACCGTCCCTTCTCGCAGCCACCCCCATGCAAAGCCCCCGGGGAAATTTCCTCGGGGCCAGCAGGGCCAAATGGTGGTGCAGGGTAGGGTGGGGTAGCTTCGAGTTCATTTATTTCGAGGGAGCTCTTTGCAGACGCAAAGTTCTCTTCCCATCAGCACAGCAGTAAAAAAAAGGGAGGCAAGAGGCCTCATACACAATTTACGCCCTAATTTATAATTTATATCTCTCCCCCCAGAGAAAGTGGGTCGGAGGCCTGGGACGGAGGCAGGAGGACCAAGGCGAGAGGGTCCCTGGTACCATCCTGCGAAGGCCCTGCAGCACCAGAGGGACCGGGGCTGTAGCACCTGCCCACTCTCACCACGTGGACCTTCATGCCAGCCCTCGAAGGAAGGGTCCCCGGATTCATTTACGAGACCAGGGAAGCAAGGTTCAGGAGGGTCAGGGGCTTGGAGGGGGTCTCCCAGTGAGTCCCAGTGAGGAGGGAGGCCAGCCAGGTGTGAGCCTGGCCTTCCGACCTGGAGCCTGTGCGGCCCCCAGGCAGAGGGACGAGGGAGAGTCCCAACCCCGTCATCCCAACACAGCTCTGCTGGGTCTGGTAGCCGGGGTGGAGCCTGCATTCCCTAAGGCCTCCCCCTGGCGAGTCTGAGGAGGCCGGGGAGGGGATCCGAGGTGAACGGCTGGTGGACCTCACACAGGCAGAGACAGTGGGCCGGTCCTCACCCAGGGCCCTGGGGGCTTTGGGCTTTGAGCCCGGCATGTGCCCTCTGAGGCTGGCAAGAGGGCAGTTAGGTGGCTGGCGGGGGATATTCTCGCAGCAGCAGCAGCAGCAGCGAAAACAGAGGGGCTTTGCCATCACCTCCTCCCGGGCAGACTCAGCCCACAAGGGTCACAACCTCTCCAGGCGTGTGATGGGTCCCCGTCGGCCCCCTCGCTGGGCTGAAAGCTCCTTGGAGTAGTAGCAATAATAATGATGGTGACAATGATACAATAATCGGTAACACTTAGGAGCAGTTACTAGGAGGCAGGCATGGTTCTAAGAGCTGTTCGTGTATTAATCCACCTACACTCCACAAGCCTAGGAAGTAGCTTCTATCACCCATCCCCACTTTACAGACGAGGAAACTGAGGCACAGAGAGGTTAAGGACTTTCTAGGAAGTGACGAGCCAGAATTCAAATTTAAGAGCCTGCACTTTTTTCTGCTCTGCGATACCACCTTTTCAATTTACTCTTGTGCCTGCGGTGGCGCCTGTCACAGAGCAGGTGCTCACAGGTTCCTCCACCACCATCACCATCATCATCATCATCATCAACCTGGGGTCACACTGGTGGTAGCAGCAGGCACACCAGCAGCAGGCTATACCCAGTGCCATGCTTCCTCTTCTAAATGTCCCTAGAGCTACAGAGGGTCCATAAAAATAACCTCCCTGCATAAAGGGCTTAGGATGCAGCAGGCACTAAGAGCTCTGCCTCATTCTTTCATTCTCTGCTCACAATACCCCTATGAGGACAGCATCACTGCACCCCCATTTCCCAGCTGAGGCTAAAAAGCTCAGAGACCTATCCCAGGTCATAGAGCCAGCAAGTCGGAAAGCTGGGAGTTGACCTCTGGCCTATCCAGCCCAGAACCTGAGTCCCTGACCACAGAATCCTCCTGCCCCCCAAACCCTCATCAGGCAGCCTTGCTTCCAAGTCACACGATTTCAGGGAGGAGCTCAGGTGGAGGTGGAGCTCCGGGCACTGGGCCGGCCCCCTTCCCTTGCACTTGCTTTATCCACTCCCTCGGTCGTTCAGGTAGCATTCACTGTGCCCTCGTTACGGGCCACATGCTGGGCTGGGTGCTGGGGACCGAGCCGAACCCAGCTCTGGTCCCCACATTCCGTCTCCCAAGAGAACCACAGAAACAAACGCCTCTCACGCGTGCTCCCACTACCTGCTGTTTCTCTCTGCAACGTCACGTTGGCAGGTGCACCCTGCTTTCCTTTGGGGAACTACCCCTCCCCATTCCAGGGAGTTTGGGTGGCCCGCCTCTGGGGATGGGCACCTGACCAGGCCTGGCCTGTCAGCGATTCCCCGCTTCCAAGCATAATTCTTTGCCTCAAATGGGAAAAGAGCAAACATCATTAAAACATTTAATAGATGTTGGGAAGACATGTGGTACAATGTACCATCTGGTCTTGGATAACATTCTAACAAGAGGAGAATGGGGCAAGGAGGGGGCGGTCTTTATTAACGCGCGAAAGATGATAAACCTAAACCCAGGTAGCAACGTTACACTCAATGGTAGTAAGCAACAGTCACTCCATTTAAAAACCTAATAAGAAAGGGATGATGGGGGTCTGCTTCTGCCACCAACCCTTATGCCTACTGGCCCCACCAACCAGTCCAGGACCAGAGCAGAGGGCAGGGGACAACCTCAGCCCTCCAGCCACTTCTGGCTGCCCGACACCAGCTCTGCAGTCATCTGTGCCCAGCAAGTTTCAGTCTGTCCATCCCCCTGCTGTGCTGCTGCTGTCTTGTCTCCCTGCCTTTGGAGGCTGGCGTCCTCCCCGACCCTCAGTCAAGACGCACGACTACCTCTTGCCAGCCTCTTCCCTCTGCATTAGGCCCCCTCCCGCAGCGACACCGGCCTCGGCAGCACTGCCTTTGGGACGCTGTCTGTGAGAGCACCCAGGGCAGCTGCAGCTCAGGCACCCACCCTGGCCTGTTTTCCTTAACTTGCCACTCAGCCATGTGGCCAGCGTCCCAGCATGCCTCACTCCCGAGCCCTCCTAAGTCAGGGCCATGTCTCCAGTACCCACCCAGGCTCCAACTGGTTTTATTTAAAAAATTCTTTTTCACATTATACAATTTCCTTTTTAAAAATTTTTATTGAAATATCGTTGATTTACAACCAACTAGTTTTAGGTACTTCCCTGGTGGTCTAGCAGTTAAGACTCTGAGCTTCTACTGCAGGGGACGTGGGTTTGATCCCTGGTCAGGAAACTAAGATGCCACATGCCGCGTGGTGAGGCAAAAATAAATAAATAAATAAAATTTAAAAATAAAAATAAAATAATAAAACAACCAACTAGTTTTAGAAATGTGTGTGAGTCCCATCTCAGAAGGAAAAGTCGGGACTTCCCTGGTGGTGCAGTGGTTAAGAATCCGCCTGCCAATGCAGAGGACACGGGTTCGATCCCTGGTCCGGGAAGATCCTACATGCCGCGGAGCAGCTAAGCCCGTGCGCCACAACTACTGAGCCTGCGCCCTAGAGCCTGCACGCCACAACTACTGAGCCTATGCACTGCAACTACTGAAGCCCATGCACCTAGAGGCCATGCTCCACAACAAGAGAAGCCACCGCAATGAGAAGCCTGCGCACCGCAACAGAGTAGCCCCTGCTCGCTGCAACTAGAGAAAGCCCATGCGCAGCAACGAAGACCCAACTCAGCCAAAAATAAATAAATTAATAATAAATGAGTTCATACCAGTGGGGAGATATGTGATAAATTTACAAAAATCAATTGCATTCCTATATGCTAGTGACATGCAGCTAGAAAAAAAAAAATCAGTGGAAAAAAAAAGTTTCATTCTCAGTAGTAACCAAACACATTAAATACTAAACACTAGTTTAGCCTAATTGTAAGACATTTATTTTTAATGTTAATATTTTGCTCCTACCGGGAGAACTAAATATATAATAAAGATGGTAATACTCTCTAATTTAATAAGTTTAATGCAATACCAATTAAAGAACTTGGAAATGTGTTTACATACTTAAAAATCCATAAATGGTGAAGCATCAGAGAGCTTTTTTTTTTTTAAAGGTAATGATGGCTGACTTTTTTCAATTTTAAAATATAGCAAGTAATAATGATCAAAATTTATAATGTTGCATTAAAAACAAGACAAAAAAAATCTTAGAGCATCAAAAAGGAATAACGATGGTAATGGATTATAACACATGGGAAAGAAAAGAATCCACGAGTCCATAGTGACACTCAGGAAAGGTGGTGAAGGAAAGATCTTCTACACAGAACAACCTCTATCTCTAGAAGGAATGAAAGAAAAATCACCATTTTGCAACCACCAGTGTAATCTATGCAGGCAAGGAGCATCAAGGGATGCTAAAACCATTGTGTGAGAAGCTATTTGAGAACCAAATATTTACACTGTCTAAGGTACCATCCCACAGACTACTTATTAATTATAAAGGGGAAAAAGTACCATTATACTGACGAGATCAAGCAGATGCGGGTTTAACCAACTGATCAAACTCAGCATCACCAATCATGGGACAAACCGATATCACGTGACTCCTTATGTGATGCCCTGAGGAGTACACACCATCCCCTCTCCTTGCCAAAAGTGCGAGGAAACAACCAGACATGTCCAGGCGACGGGACAGCCTATAGGACAACCGGCCCAGGATCGGCAGAAAATGTCAGTGTTGGTTACAGAAGCAAAGAAAATCAGAGATAGTTCTAACTTCGAGGAGATGAAACAGGAAAATGACAAACTAGATGCCATATGTGATCCTCGATTGGATCCTAGATCAAAACAAAAAGAAGCTAGGAAGGACATTTTGAGGACAACTTGCGGAATTTGAACATGGACTGAATATTAGATGACTGTTGAATTAACAGTAAGTCTTAGGTGTGATGGTGGCACTTGTTTACACAGGAGACTGTCCTTGTCCCTACACTCTGAAGTGTTCATGGGGAAAATGTCAAGATGTCTTCACTTACTTAAAATGCTTCTGCAAAGCAACATTAAAGGAGATAGATGACAGGTTATCAGTGACAAAATGAAAGAAAGAAAAAGCAATTGTGACAAAGTGTAACAGTGAATCTAGGTGAAGAGTATCCAGGTATTCACCACATCCTTCTTTCAACTTTTCTGTTCGAACATTTTCAAAATAAAGCATGAGAAAAAAATAGAAAAAAAGAATCAGTGTAATTCAGTTCTAGTTTAGAAATAAATTCAAACAACTATTAACAAACCAAATGTTGGATGAACCTCATAATAAATTCCAAATGGGTAAAGGTCGAATATTTTTACAAATTGGGGGTTTTAACAAAATAGTTTATTTATTCTTGCTAGAGATGGGAAATAAGTTCCTAACTACTAAAAAGTGATAAATATAATTAGAAAGAATGCAGATATAACTGGAAAAAAGAAATATTCAAATGTAGAACTTTTGAGTAATAAAATGTAATCCAGGACTTCCCTGGTGGCGCAGTGGTTAAGAATCCGCCTGCCAATTCAGGGGACACAGGTTCGAGCCCTGGTCTGGGAAAATCCCACATGCCGCGGAGCAACGATGCCCATGAGCCACAACTACTGAAGCCCGCGCGCTAGAGCTGGAGCTCTGCAACGGGAGAGGCGACTGCAGTGAGAAGCCCGCGCACCACAACAAAGAGCAGCCCCCGCTCGCCGCAACTAGAGAAAGCCTGCGCACAGCAACGAAAACCCAAAGCAGACAAAAATAAATAAATAAATTTATAAATAAATTTATTTAAAAAATTAAAAATGGGCTTCCCTGGTGGCGCAGTGGTTGAGAATCTGCCTGCCAATGCAGGGGACGCGGGTTTGAGCCCTGGTCTGGGAGGATCCCACATGCCGCAGAGCAGCTGGGCCCGTGAGCCACAATTACTGAGCCTGCGCGTCTGGAGCCTGTGCGCCGCAACAAGAGAGGCCGCGATAGTGAGAGGCCCGCGCACCGCGATGAAGAGTGGCCCCCACTTGCCACAACTAGAGAAAGCCCTCGCACAGAAACGAAGACCCAACACAGCCAAAAATAAATAAATAAATAAATAAAAATTTAAAATAATACAGACATACACTTTAAAAAATAAATTAATTAATTAAATAAAATAAAAATAAAATTATAAAGATCAAAATAAAAATTCCCCTTGATAAGCGCTCAACAGAGATGGACATAACAGTTTATGCAGAAGGAAATACCCAGAATAAACAGCAACGTGGAAAAAATGCAGTCTCGTTAGCCATTAAAAATGAAAATTTAAACAAGTTTGAAATACTATTACACACTCATTAAACTGGAGAAACAAATCTGAAATAATACTCAGTGTAGATGGGAGAAACGGGCATCCTCATGCTTCGGGCAAGGTCAGATATTCGGCCAAACAGGAGGCAGGAGAGAGAAAGGGGAGGAGACTGAAGGAGAAACAAAGACCACCCACGGCCCCAGAAAGCGTGGCCAGAAGCCCAAATGGCTGTGGCCAGATGAGTGGGCAAACAGGCTCTCGATTCCATCCACTCAGTGTCTAGAACATGGGAGCAGGTGTCCCCTGGCAGTGCCCACTCGGGGTCAGGGGTTTTGAGAAACCCACACCAGAGGTCAATCCTCCGGCTGGCAGCCAAGCACTGGGCTGGGAAGAGCCCAAGCAGGCTGGGACCCAGGGGATGGTCAGTGGCACTGAGGGAGGTCCAGCCCAGCGTGCAGTGCAGGCTTGGGGGTGCCCAGGATCCTGCCCTCCTCACCCGCCACGTCCACTCTTGGGAAGCACTGCTCTCTTTGGGCTCCACCCCGCCTGCACCAGCTCAGGGGCTGGGCCCCGCAGAGGCTGCTGGCGAGCCAGGGGTTGACCGGCCCGCCCAGGTTCCCCTCCAGGTGTACCCGGCAGAATGGAACGCAGTGGAGACATTAGTAGTGACTGATGGGATGGTCAATCCTGGACCAGGCAGAGAGGTGACATGGCTCTGTCTGGGACTCAGACACAGGAAATATCATTAGGCGGAAAGGGGCCAAAAGAGCTCATACACACTGGCCACGACCGCATGTGCGTGGCCGCTAAGGACAGGACATAGATTCTGAGGTCTAAAAATACAGCTTAACACTAGTTAGCTTTCTTGTCCTCTAGAGTTGTTTATAAAGTGACAACAATATTTGGAACGTTTCTGTTTTTAAAATAAAGAGCAGCTGCCCTCGGGAGGGTTCCTGAGAGTGAGGGCAGGCCGGGGAGCCCTGGAGCTGCCCAGGTGCGTGAGCGTCCTCGAGCTGCCAGGTACCCGCACCTGGGCTCGGGCCCCATCACCCAGTCACCTGGGTGGGGTCACAAAGGACTCATGAAAGGATGCTCTGTCCTGTTTGTCCCAGCTCCGTGCTGTGAGGTCCTGCAGACGGCCCGGCAGCCGCCCTCTGACCCTCCCCTTCTCTCCAGCAGCTCAAACGCCCCTCTCCTTGTCCCTGGACCGGAGCAGAGCCCTCCCAGCTCGGCCTGCTTTCCCCCGCCCCACATGATTCCAGATGGGCTTGTCTAAAACACAACGAGCCATGTCCCCCTCAGCTTCAACCTTCGGGATAAAATCCACCCTGTTCTCTCCATTGTGCCTCCACCTGCCTGGTCAGCGCCCCCCTCTCTCACCTGTCCGCCTCCTGCCAGGTATGTTTCTCCTCTGGCACAGCCATCCTTCCCTTCTGCCCTGGTGGACCCTGGTGTTCAAGACTCAGGCCCAGCATCACCTCTGGGAAGGCTTTTCCATCTCCGGGCAGAGCGAATCTGCTGTCTTCACACCCCAACTACACCTAAACAGGCCTCCAGCCCTGCCCTTCTCACAGGTGGACCAAGATTTCTATCCTAGAGCCCCTCCCCCGCAGAAGCGAGCTCCCTCAGGGAAGGAGTCCTAACCTCTCCATCTGCGTATCCTCTCACACTGTAACTGAGCAGGACCCTATGGGGCCTTCCCAGGACAGACCACCCCCATGTCCTCACCTGCCTCTTACTTGTAGAAAAACTTGAGCCTCCGAGGCTTTCCCTGAGTTCCAAAGAGCACACTTATCAGAGAAGTGAGAAAAGGCAGAAACAAAGGAAAACTGTCAAGCAAGACAAAGTAATAATAATTTAGCCACTAAACAAAGTCAAGGACCTTTAGTTCCTCCTCAGGGGCTACAGATAATATTCTGAGCCATAGCCTTGACCTAGTTTGCAGATACTGAAACCCCACCAAGTGGAAGAACTTAAGTGCATGCTGACCACGAGCATGTAGACCCCAGACCAGTTGGAACCAGAAGGTTGATGATGTTGACTCCTGATGACCTCACCACCAACCAATCAGAAAAATGTCCGTGAGCTGATCTTGTCCCCTGCAACTCCCTCCCTCACTCTGTCTTTAAAAACCTTTCCCTGAAAGCCACTGGGGAGTTCAGGCCTTTTGAGCATTAGCTGCCTGATCTCCATCCTTGGTGCCTGCAATAAATGCTGCACTTTCCTTCACCACAACCCGGGGTCAGTAGATTGGCTTTACTGAGATTGGGCGAGTGGACCCAAGTTTGGTTTGACAGCATCAAACCTGACACAGAGCAGGTGCTCAAAAAGATGTGTAAAAGAATGGAAATGGATAGCCCACCCAGAAAACCTAGAGTTAGTGGTGGTTAACAGTCACATTAGCAAACACACGTTGCTAACATTATCCCCACTTTATAGATGAGGAGACTGAGGCACAGAGAGGTTAAGTAACTTCTCAGGGTCACGCAGCTAGAAAGTGGCAGAGCCGGGTCTCAAACCAGGTGAGCCTGATGCCAGGGCCCCGGCTCCCAAGCTCTTCTCTGTAGCACAGAGAGAAAGCTGACCTGGCCTGAACAGAGACACTGGAGGGAGGTGGAGGAGATGGGGAGCAAGAGGGGTCAAGGCCAGCTGGGGCCACAGGGCCTCCGTGGCTGGGAGGAAACAGCAGTGCCAGCCTAGAAGATGGAGGAGCCCGGAGAACGTGGACTGGGTGCCGGCGGGGTGTCCGGATTGAGAGTCAGGGCCCTGCCCCTGCTACACACCCATCTGGGACTGCAGAGGATTGCGGAAAGGCGCCAGGCAGGAAACCGGAGCAGCCAGAGAAATGCTGGCCTCCCGGGGGCTCTTTAATCACCATTTGCACAGGAAGTGGTGGCGATGCATAATTCAGGGCGTGGTTGCAGGCAGCCTCTCTCTGCTCTGAAAAGTCAGCTCCTGCTGCCACCTGCCACCTTCCACAGCATCTTCCGGGTGGCACACTGCCCGCAGCCCCACCTACACGCAGTGCCTGCCCACCCTGCAGATTACAAATCTACTTCTACTTACAGCCCCTGCCTGGCGCTGCTCCGTCCCTGGAAGCCAGACCACCCCAGATTTAGAAAACCAGAGGAAGCCTCGGATTGGAAGTTTCTATGTCAAATTTCTGAAACTCAGATCTGATCATCTTCCCCCTCCCCTGACACTGGAACCTGGAACCCTCCAATGGCAGGCAGCTAAGGAGGCAGCTTTAGAATCAGACAGACCTGGGTTCACATCCCGGCTCCTCCAATTACTGTGGGACCCTGGACAACTCCCATCACCTCTCAGATTCTCAGGGCTATTGCGAGGATGAAGGGGATAAGAAACACGAAGGCAGTCAGCACCAATCCTTCCCTCACCTCCTCTGTCCACAGAGTCACCAGTGGCCGCAGGAGAAATTCTGGCCCTTGAACAAGGGAGGTCAGGCCTGGAAAAGTACCAGGTGGAGGAAAGGGGCCAGAGGTGCACTCCTGGGGCTGAGAGCAGCAGGGGTGCCAACATGGGTCATGGAGTAGGTGGGCTGCAGAGACCAGGCCAACAGGCGTCATGGTCGGCCTTAATGTATTATCTCCTTTCCTCAAAACAGTCCCACAAATAGGGGTTCTGACCACCATTTTGCAGAGAAGGAAACTGAGGTCCATCCATCATAATAAGCACCTTTTAAATAACCTGGGCTTTCTCTTTTTTCAGAAAGGCTTCAGCTCTTGCCAGACCCAATGGCCTGTGTGGGAAGTGAGAAATCATAAAAACAGCTAACTCCAGTGAGGGTAGGCAGGTGCTGGGGTGCTGCTGCCTGTCCAAAACTCATCTGAGCCAGTCACACAGTCCCAGCCCCTGATCCCTCCGTAAGATCCCTAAGGTCACCAGCTGACCCCTTGCTCCAGCCTGAGCTCTCACCCTCCTGCCCTTCCTGTGCCTTCACCATGCGGAGCCACTTGTCACTCCCTGAAAATGCCAGTCCCCATCCCTGGATCTGGGCTTAGGCTTTGCGCATGTAGATACTCAATAAATGTTGGGTGGTGGATGGACAGATGGGGAGGCTGGGGAGGCTGGTGGAAGGGTGGGTGAACAGATGGATGGACCAATGGATGGATGGGTAATGAATGGGTAAGTAGATGGGTTGATGGCTGGGTTGATGAATGGATGGGCAGGTACACAGATGGCTGGGTGGATGGATGGACGGATGGATGGATGGATGGATGAGCAGGTAGATGGTTAGATGGAGGGGATGATGAATGTGTAGACAGATGGATAAGTGAATGTATAAATGGATGCATTGTTGAATGGGCAGGTAGGTAGTTGGATGGATGGGTAGGGGGAATGAAGAGCAGCAGTTCTAGGAGATAGACCTTAGTTCACTGTACGAAAGAGAACTCAGCCAGAGCCTTGTCAAGATGGCATGGCCTTGCCTCGGCAGGCAGTGAGTCCCCATCTCTTGGCAGGGCTGTTCTACAGCAACACAAGCACTGAATGGACCTCTACTCCCCTTTTGGTTTTTGTTTTCATGTAAATCAACCCTCTGTCTACCCTGTCCAGGTACTAGCCTCAGACTTGGGATCTCTCCTGGGGACAGTGGCCACTAGAGGCCTATGTGCAATCAACAAATGCTTTTGGAGGAAGGTGGCAATCTTCTCTGAGTTTTGTGCCACAGCAAGTTAGACTCAACGTCCTAGGTCTAAAGGGAACTTAGAGATCCTTAGAGCTATAGTTTGGGCTGTGGCGACCAGGAGGCCCGCTCGCCTCTTGCTCACACTGGTACACACACTTCTGGATTCTGAGCTGCTTTGCTCTCCCTGTCCCCAAGAGCGTGCAACTATGGACAATGGGTCCCTCAGCAGTGACCCCAGGAGTGGTAGTCTGCAAAGAATTGGGGGCCCTAAGCTATGGCTCCTGGGGGGCCTCCAAGAATCAGAAGATGCTGGGAATGCAGGAGACAGTGAGGGGCAGAAGGGTGCAAAGAGCCCAAGTCTAGTTGGGGGGTGGCTCCAACTGATCCACTGGAGCGGGCCAGTGGTCACGCCAGCAGCACGTTCAAGCGGTGAATTATGGCTCTAGCCAGTTCTTATTCTGTCCAAGGAGGAGGCGAGGGCAGCTCTCAGACCGAGAGGCTGGGCAGACGGGCAAGCAGCATCCCAAGACGGGTAGCATCTTGCCTAGAAGATGCCTTCTGGCCTGGAAGATGAGATGCCCCAAGCCAGTCCAGCTGAGTCCTTGGACCCCCAAACTCAAGCCTGGCTTTTAAAGGGGGCTGAATCACACCTTATCAGGTTCTGTGTTCTTCCCTCATTTCTCTGTTGTGGGCAGGGAGACCTAAGGGCCAGGGTAGGAGGAGGCAAGGGTCTGTCAGGAGGAGCAGGGCTGAGGCCCATTCCTTGGATCTGTCCACTGCTGGCTCCACAGCCCCACTGGGACGCCAGGTGCATCTCAGGTTTCACAGGCCAGCGTGGAACTCCTTGACTCCTTGCCCAACCTGCCTCCTGCCTCAGTCTTCCCCATCCACCAAATGGCAGCCTCTGAATTCTCCAAATTCTCTCCTTTCACACCCACTTCCAACGGGCTCTAGTTATCCAAAGCCAGCCGCGTCTCCCCAGCTGCACCCCTGCTCTGTGCCTCCAGCAAGTCTCACCAGCCTGGAGTGACAGCCTCCCCACCAGTCTTCCCGTCCAGCCCCTGCCCTCTCCCTTAAGTCCTCTTGCCATACCTCTAACCCCCAGGCCCCCTCCTGCCTCTGCCTGGATCAGTTGCCCCCAGATCTCTGCAAGGCGCAGCCCCCCACTTCATTCCAGGCCCCACTTAAATGTTCATCTATGACAGAAGAGGCCATCCGTGGTCATTCTAAGGGCAAAAATCGTTTTGTCTCAGTATTTTCTGTCTCTTCCTACTCCTGTACCTTCCTCCACCCAGCAGTAATTGTCGTTCCTTTGTCAGTTTCTTTTCCAGCCCCTCCCCCATGGAAGCTCCGGGCCACTCCTGATTCCCAGAGCCTGGAAAAGTTTTGGCATAGAGTAGGTACGCAAGATATTAATCGAAAAAATAACTTTTTTAAATCCTGGAGACATGTATTAAGACAATCACCAACCACCAATGCAAAAGGTATTTCCATTAAGGCTACTCTGTAAAAATTTCAGGGCATTCACCCAATCATGTGAGGTCAGGGGAGGACAGCTGTTCACCCAGGCATGACATTCACTGTTTCCAGGCCAGAGGGCATTTCCCCTCCATCCCGCCCCACATCTGGGGCACCCAGCTCTAACTGTCCACCGCAGGCAGCTGCCAGCCTCCGCTTCTGTGCTCCACCGGTGGGGACGACCGCTGGGGGGCCCAAAGGGGCCGCTGCAGCACGAGGCAAAGGAGCACCTCCTCTCCACCCCACGAGCCCCGACTCACACACACACAGTCCAGGGCTGGGGCAGAACCCCCCGCCAAACCCCTACAAACGGACCCGTGAACACGGGTGCTCGGGGTGGGGCGCCTGGGGGGGACCCGCCAGGCACCTGGCGGCTGCATCAGCCCCAAATCCGCACTGCCCCCCTCAGGCTGTGGCAGTGGAGCCCTGGCCCACGGAAGGAGGAGCGCAGTTCCTCAGCCATCCATCCACCACCCACCAGGGTCCTGGGTTCCCCGTGCGCGGGAATCCGGAGGTCCAGCCTCCCTCCTGGCTCTGCCTCCTAAGCCGTCAGCCACAGGTGAGGTGCTCCTCCCTCTGTCCTGCTCCCACACCTCCCCATCTCCTTTCTCCTTCTTTGCTTCTTTGGTTCTCTTCCAGGTGCAGGGGAAAGCTCCCGGGCCTCAGAGTCAAGGCCAGATCTGACAGCCGCTCTGCCTGCCCAGCCTGGTGACCCTTCACCATCCACCTGGGAAAAGGGATAAATTCTTCTTCACAGGGTGACTGGCCGCTACCCATGCTGGGGCTTGTCTGTGCTTTGAGAGTCTCCATCCACTGCAACCGGTCCGAGGGCGTGTCCTGCTATTTGGAAGGCCTGATTCTACCCCACTTCTCCACTCAGATCTCAACAAGGGAGGCACGGGCCACACCGCCCTCCACCAAGCCCTCCACGACCACGAGCTTCTTCCTGCTCTAGATCCTGGTACCTTGGGAATGAAGCTATAGCCCAGAGAGGTTTTGCCACATGGATTCAGGCTGTGTCAAGACTGCCTGACAAGATGGACCAGTCCCCCTGGACGCTCTTCTCACACCCCTCCTCCCAGCACAGCCAAAGCGGGGTGCAGGCAGCCAGAGGCCTAAGAGCACTGGGCGTCCGATCTGGGGCTTGGCCCCTCCCAGCCCGCCCCCGGAGCCTGGTGCCTCGCGCTCACTTCCTACGCCTCCCGAGGGACCGCAGCCTCAGCCTGCCTCCCACACTGACCTCCAAGCTCAGGGGCACCGGCTGCACCCAGGTGAGGCACAAACTCAGAAAAGAGAAGGTCTTTCTGGGCCCCACTCCTGTCCTGCTCCCCACTCATGGGTCACAGGCACCCCGACCTTTCCTTCGAGGCTCGGAGAACCAGGGCCTTCCTTCTTTTTTGCCAGCTCTGTCATCCCTACCATGTCCCCATTAGGGTGGGGCACTTAGAGGGGGCCTGTTCTCCAAAAGAGCCTTAAATTCTTCCCTCCAGGAGTGGCGTGTTGGGCTTTGCAGGCCTTCTGGACCCCTGTCAGTTCTGTACCCGCTGCCACCGCCCAAGTCAGGACCCTCTTCCTCTCAGACCAGGTGTCACAGTCCCCTCCTGGATCCAGCCTCTGTTCTCAAGCACACATGTGACCCTGCTGCCTGGACCTTCCTACCATCCACAGGGAACAGCTGAGTCTTTCCTGATCTGGCCCCGCCCTCCCCTCTAGCCCCTCCTCCTATCACCTCCCACCTCCAGCCACAGACGTAGGGATACAGCTGCTTCTTCCCCAGCATCCCGTCCCTCCTCTCCTGAGCAGATCCAGCTTTACTTCAGGGCTCTCCCTCCCCTGGCAGCCCCAGGACTGTCTCCTGGTAAGTCTAGGCCCACCCTAGCACCCCAACCCCTTTGCCGGTTCAGACACCCAGGCTGAAGCCAGCCAGCATCAGCACTCCCTTGTGGCAGTCCTTCGTCCAGAGGGGACTTGGGGACTAAGGGAGCCCAGTCGGAACCCTTATTTCATCTCCTGCTCAATATGAACGAGGAGGCACGATGCCCCAGTTGCTTTTGGCACCTGCAAAGAAGCGGGGAAATTATAGACTAGTCCCAGGTGGGCTAAAGCTGAGTCACTACCCCGAAATAATTAACACCACCCTTCCCAGCAGGAAGGACTGGCCACTGCTCAAAGGAGATGGTAATGGGTTAACAAATGGCAGAGACGCCACTCAACTACTTTTGAGTCCATTCTTCTGGCAAGAAGGATGGTTTTCAAACTGGAAAAGGGAGAAGAATATATTTACCAGGGATGTGGCCCAAGATATCTCTGGCCGCTCCCAACGCCTTCCACTCACAGATGCGGGAGGGCTAGAAGCTCAGAGCTGACAAGGAGGGTGGGCTGAGAACACCAGGGACTGTTCGCAGATCTGGACCTCAACCCCGAAGAACCCCCCAGCCTCGAACAGCCTCTCAAAGATGCTTGCAAGTGTTTACCAAAAACACCAATAGTAAGAGCAGCAGCAATTCTGATAGCGGGCCTACTCCGTCCCGATACTGAACACTTTACGTGTATTAACGTGTTCAAGCCCCACAACAGCGCTATGGAATGAGAACTGTTATCACCCCCATTTTATGGATGAGTAAACAAAGCCCTAGAGAGGTTAGAAACAAAAGCAAGCTATCAGAAGTCAACACGGGTTCAGGGCACTGGGCCATCATTTCTCGTCCTTGTTATAGTGGTCCTGCTGCTACTTATTACAGACTTTCAGGGCTGGGACAGTGCCCTTACGTTCTTTGAAACGTCAACCTATGTTCTCACACATGACTCATGTTTTCATCAAATTTCCTTGTCTTCTCTTCTCTACTGTGATTCCCAAGTCAGTAAATTAGGGAAATATCAGAGGCCAACCTGATACATACATAACATTATTATTAACTGAAGTCTGTACTTTATTCAGACTTCCTTAGTTTTTGCCTAACGTCCTCTTCTTGTTCCAGGACCCCACCCAGGACACCACATTACATTTAGTTGTCATGTCTCCTTAGGCTTCACTTGGCTAGGACAGTTTCTCAGACTTTCCTTGGTTTTGATGACCTGGACAAATGTGAGGAGCACTAAGCAGGTGTTTTGTAGAATAATGTCCCCCTGTTGAGATTTTTGTGATGTTTTCTCATGACTAGACTGGGGTGATGGGTTTGGGAGGGGGATCACAGTGGTAGAGTGCCTCTCCCATCGTATCGTATGAAGGGTACGTACTACCTACATGACTTATCACCGCTGATGTCGATCTTGGTGACCCGGCTGAGGCAGTGTGTGTCAGGCTTCTCCACTGTAAAGCTGCCTTTTCCCCCTTTCCATACTGTCCTCTTTAGCAGGCAGTCATTATGCATACCTGACGCTTACAGGGTGGGGGGTTATGCTCTACCTCCTTGATAGGGAATTATCTACATAAATTATTTTAATTTGTTCTGTATGGGAGACTCTCCTAGTATTTATTTATTAACATTAAATCATTTATTGATATTAGTATGGCCTCACGGATATTTGTTTTACACTTTGCAACCTAGTATATTTTTTTTTTTTTTTTTAAATTTTTATTTATTTATATATTTTTTTATTTTTTGGCTGTGTTTGGGTCTTCATTTCTGTGCGAGGGCTTTCTCTAGCTGCGGCAAGCGGGGGCCACTCTCCATGGCAGTGCGCGGGCCCCTCACCGTCGCGGCCTCTCTTGTTGCGGAGCACGAGCTCCAGACGCGCAGGCTCAGTAGTTGTGGCTCACGGGCCCAGCCGCTCCGCGACATGTGGGATCCTCCCAGACCAGGGCTCGAACCCCTGTCCCCTGCATTGGCAGGCAGACTCTCAACCGCTGCGCCACCAGGGAAGCCCGCAACCTAGTATATTTTGATTTTTGCAAAGCATTTGATTCTGGTGTCCCTGGCATTCTGGGTATAGTTGATAAAATATGGATAATCAGCTCTGATAAATTCACTGAATTCCATATCTAATGAATGATAGTTATCCACCCTAAAGCACTGGAAGGGGGTGGGAGGTGGGAAATCAAGGTCTCTATGTGATTTTTAAACAAATGAAATAGAAACTGCCAGAAAACATAGCATTTTGAAGGGGAAATGACATCCCTATTTTGTAGTGTATGTGTGAATTTGGTGTGCAGTGAGCAGGGCTGTAAAATGTATTCCTGTGGGTCTCGGTCAATAACACAGTGTGAGCAGAACCGCCCCTACGAGGCTCTGTCCGTGGTCCTGCCCTGGGTTTACACCAGCCCGGCAGATTGAGACATAAAGCACCCACTTCTCCAGCCTGTAGGCAGCACAGCATCGGAGTGACAGAGGTAGGACTGTAAATTCTCTCTACTGTCTGTTACAATGGGAGGAAATGAACAAGATGAAATTTAACAGGAATAAGGTCCAAGTTACAGGTTTAGGTTTAAGAAAGTACTGACCCAGACAACAGGCCTGATCTCTTCAACAAGTCAGGGTTATTCAAATTAAAAAAAAAAAAAAAAAAAAGAATTGCATTAAAGTAAGAGATCAGAATAACCGGATGCACTGCGCAGTTCTGGTGAGGAAACTGGTTTGAACAAAAGAGCAAAGGTTGACGTTTTGAGGCCAAATAGGGAAATCTGAGTAAGGTGTGCATATTAAATGAGATGAGAATTTATTGAAGCAGAAAAGTGCTGATCAGTTACTGGAAAAAAATCAGGTTACAAGACAGTATGCACAGCATGACCTCATTTTATGGAGAAAACCTACATATAAGCATAGAAACAGCTCTGGAAGGATGTGACCAAGGTGTCACAGCTAGGCCCCCTGGGAGATGGGAACATATTTTATTTTTGCTTGTCCATATTTCTAACTTCCCACAGTGCATATAAACTGATTCTGTAATGATATAAGATTATGGTTTAAAAAGAAAAATCACTGACCCTCCTCCAGGATGGAGGGGAATCTTGGCTTGGCAGAAGCTGCTAAGAAAGATCCCTGGGGGTTTCAGTGGCCAGAAACTTAACATGAGTGCACCACTCAAAAGGCAGCCTCGCCCTGAGCCACCTGTGTGTGTGAGAGGTGTTGCGGCCGGAACAGTCCTGGGAGTCTCCTGGTCCAGCCCCTCCATGTCATTACTAGGAGAACTCCGTCACACAATTAGTCGATGGTGGCTTCAGGGCTGGAAGCCAGAGGTTTGGTCCCTGCCAGATCGTATGGAAATGGTCTCGGGCTTCAAGAACAGGGGGTATTTGGCCTGCAGAAGGGAGAATGGTAGGAAGTGAGTGGGAAGGGGACAGGAGTGCTCTTTTCAAATCTTTAAAGGCTGCCACGTAGAAGAGAGACCCACATGGGTCCCCGTCCAGAACCACGATGACTAAGTGACAAGCAGGTTTGGCTCCAGAGTGTATGAGGAAGAAGCTCTAACTAGAGGAGCTGTCCAGCTCAGGGATAAGGTGGGGCTCGTTAGGGGCTCACCGCTGAGCCCATGTGGCCTCCTGCCAGAGCCTGCTGGGAAGCTCTTCCCACCACTGCGACTGCGGTTCTGGAACTCCAGTTCCAGCCAGAGCCAGAGACTTCTCCCCTGCAGCCTGTGTCTTGAGAGGAAGGACTGGGGCTCTCCCCACGCTTGGGGTCTGCTCAGCCTGCCTCGATGAGGGGGAGGGGCTTGACCAGCCTTTGGGAAGGAGAAGGACCAGGTGGCTGCAGGAAATGGTCCTGAACAAATCCCAGCAGAGGGAGAGGGTGGGCTCCAAAGGGGCTGTAGCAGTGAGCCTCCTGGGATGGGGTACCTGAGTTCTCGAACTTGACACTTGCCTCACCCTCTTCCACTTACTGGTCTCAGGGACTCCCAGGTCCCAGCCATGCCCAACGGCCATGCAGAGATGATTATCTATCATCTCCCCCTTGCCAGGTGACAGGGAGGCATGGATCCAACCCAGCCATGCCCTGGCTTCTCCTATGTTCTGGAATGCTAGGCCCCAGCTGTCCCCAGAACAGAATGCCAGCCAGTGCCCATGCAGAGCCTGAGGCCTCAGGTGGCCTTGGAAACCCACTACTCAGGGCTTCGGCTCCTGACCATTTCAGAGTGGGCAGTAGCAGAAGGGCGGGGATGCTCTTCTGCCAGGTGGGTGCCTTGCCGTCTCCCCTCCCCCAGACATAGCCACCTGTCCCTGTGCCCATGGCATGAGAGTACACCTGTCTCTGCCCACCCCACTGGCAGCACCCACCCTCCGATTCCAGCCCTGCTAACAACCAACACCGTTCCTGCTTTCGCCAAATCGACGCGGGCCCCCCCCCCCACCCCTGCTGCAAACGCTGCCTAGCTGCCGCTCCCCAGCTTGGCTCTGGGAGGTCTGCCGCAACCGACACAGCCAGCTGTCAGCCAGGCCTGCCCATAGGAGCCCGCAAGGGGGGTCATCAGGCGCTGGGCCGAGAATCCAGGAATGTCGCAAGCAGACACCTCTCGCTGTGTTCTAGGCCGGCTGGGTGCAGTCAAGGAGCCGAGACAGCAGAGTGCCCCTAGTTGTCCTCTCACTCCCTCGGCCAGGCCCAGTGGGGCGCGTGCCTCCCTCCCCCCGCCCCGCGTCCTGGGATTTCCGCACACGGACCTCTGCGTCTCGGTCTCCGCAGGGTAGGAAGGGGCGGGGGTCCCGGGACCAGGATCTGACGGCTCCTTCCCCTCACCCTCCAAACCCCGAGTGGGCTGCAGAGCGGTCAGAGGGGCCCGCAAGGGCCCGGGGTAGGGAAGATGGGCAGAGAAGCCCCCACCCCGGGCGTGATGCGTGACTCCCGCAGCGCCGGCGCTAATTGTGGAAAGCGAGGGTCCGACAGGGCGGGGATGCCCGGGGGCTCGGCCGGGAGCGGTCCGGTGAAACGGCGGGAAAGCCGGGGGTGGGGGATTGGGGCGCCGACGCCCCCGCCGCGGGCCCTTACCTCCTCGCCTTGGCCGAAGCGCAGTCCGAGCGCCGCCACGCGCTCCACGCGCAGGAAGCCGTCGGGGTCGCGGCCGCACACCTCGAACACCTCGCGCAGGCGGCGCACCGAGCGCAGCAGAGCCGCGGGGGCGCCTGCCCAGCCCGCGCCGCCCGCCATCCGGGCCGGCCCCGCAGCTAGCCCGAGCCCCGCGCCCGCCGCGCCCGCCCGCCCCGCGCCGCCGCCGCCGCCGCCGCCGCCATCGCCGCGCGCCCTCCGCCCGGCGCTGCGACGCGCAGCCTCCGCCCGGTGGCGGCGGCGGCCGAGCCGTGTCAGCAGCGGCGCCGCAGCTCCGCGGCTCGGGGCGGGCGGGGGAGGGGGAGGCTGCAGACAAAAGAGGCCGCGCGCCCCCGAGGGCGGCCGCCCGCGCGGCCCCGCCGCCTCCCCCAGACTCGGTGTCCCTCGGCGGCTCCAAGCTCGTCCCGTCCCCTGGGAAACCGGGAGGGTGGGTGTGCGACAGGCGCCCGGAAACCCAGGGCTGCCCGAAGGCCCCGCCCCTACTTGGAGGAGTCAGCGAGGAGGCCCGAGTCCCCGGACCAGCCGCGCCGGGGTCCAACAGCCTCGCATCCAACCTCAGACCCCCAACCCCAAGGCCAGCCCCTCTCCGTTCACCGCGTCCTGTGTGCGTACCCAGCAGTGTCGAGAGCTCAGTATGTCCTAGGGGTTTCCTACATTAGCGCGTTGGATTGTTACATTCATCCCCGAGGAAGCTGAGACTCAGAGAGGTTGAACTACTTACCCTAGGTCACACAGCCTCTGGGAGCCGGGAGCCCGGGTCAGGATTCCTAGCCAGTCTGGAGCTGGATGGAGCTAGACTCCCTATTCTTACCCTTCTCTGTGCTGCCTCTTAAAGAACAGTTTCCAGGCTTAGGTCCACACAGGCCTCCCCAACAGAACTCTGGGCCAGCTCTGGGCTGGGAAAGGGTGCAGAGAGGGGGAGCAGGGACCCTGGGACAGGAGGGGGAAAGAGGAGACCAGAGCAGGCAGGAGGAAGGAAAAGCAAGGGCCACCCACCAGGCTTGCCTGTTGCAGGGCCGGGGGCCACCCAGCGCCTTGGGGAGGCTCCCTCCCTTCCCCTAGGTTCCCACTCTCAGCCCTTGCAGCCCTGGACCTCAAGCTGAGAGCCCAGGACAAGAGTCTTGGCCCTGGGAGCTGGTGGCAGCCTCCAGGCCTGGACCTTAGCCTTCTCCCAGTCATGCTCAGCTGAGCCTCCACCCCAGCTCCTCTGACTCCCAGCCTTGCCCAGGACTCTGCAGAACCTGGCCTGGCTCTCCTCTCCTCCTTCATTGTTGCTCAGGATGCCAGGCCCTTGTGGCACCAGTTGCACCCAACCCAAATACAGGTCTTGGCTGAGCCCACCCCCACTTATGCTTCCCAGCTCAGTTCAGAGGTTTCCTCCTCCAGGAAGCCTTCCCTGATGGCACTCCATCTTGCCTGTTAGTCTGATTTCTGGTCCCTTCCTCCAGATGCCTACTTAGTTCTACAATTCTCTGGTGGGCTGCCCATCTCCCCCAGCATGGTGGGAAACCCTCCAGGGCAGGATGTATCTTAGTCACTTATTGTCCCTGACCTCCATTCAAGGGTGGGTCCAGAGGAAGCCCCTGCCTAGAGGAGATGGGGCCCTGCGCCATCATCTGCGGGAGCCAAGAGCAGTGTAGGGGCCCAGACAGAGAGGCTGGGGTGGGGCCCAGTTCTGCACATGAGCCGTGTGGCTTCTCTTCCCTGGACCTCAGTTTCCCCCTCTGTGGTCTTCCTGCTCAACTGTGAATATATCCTGCTCAGGGGCTGCCACGTGGCTTCTCTGATTCTCCCACCCAAGAGGCTCAGGACAGAAGGGAGATGGGCAGGGCTGAGTTATCCCCTTTGGGGAGCTGTAGAAATGGCTCTCAGAGCTCTCCCTGCATCAAATCCCCCAAAAGAAGAGACCAGGGAAGCTGAAAGACCTCAGCTGGCAGAGGTGGGGGCCTCAGACCTGAGCATGAACAAATCCCAGGTGAACCAAGCTCGAAGCCCACACCAGATTAGTGGTTCTTCTCCCAAAAGACAGGAGCCCTCCCTGACCCATGTCTCTCCTCACCCATATCTAGGAGCATCTCAGCTCCCTCCTGCCTCCCTCTTCCTGGGGCACCTCCTCACTCCTACCCTCTCCCCATCCCACTTTCTCTGGCCAACTCCCATCCTTCCAGATTGCATGGAAGTGGTACCTCCTGCAGGAAGCCTTCCCTGACCACACCCTCGCTCACCTTGACTGCCTCTCCCCTGTGCTCCTGTAGCATTCTGTGCAGGGAGGTGACAAGTATAGACTGTGGAGCCACCCTACAGCTGGGGATAAGGCCATGAAGGTCAAGTGATTTAATATGTGTAAATGTCAGAAGAGTGTTGGCAGGTAGTAAGTGCCAGCTATTGTGTCCTGATGTCTCTCACTCCTGTTATTTATCACAAGAACATCTGGGAAGTAGGTTTGAAAGTTCACACAGTGACCATGAGGTCCGTGAGGGCAGGGACTGTGTCATTTCTCTTTTGATTTTCTAGCTCTAGGCTCTTAGCACAATGACCAATACACACAATTAAGGTCTATGAAGGAATAAATTAGGGAAGGAATGGGCACACATATGGTGTGGTAAACTGAAACATGGCCTCTCAAAAGATACCCACATGCTAATCCCTGGGAGCTGTAAAATTACCTTACTGGAAAAAGATTCTTTGCAGGTGTGATGAAGTTAAGGCTCTGGAGATGGGGAGAGTCTCCTGGGGTAGCCAGATGGGTTCTAAGTGCAATCACAGTATCCTCATAAGAGGG
The DNA here is from genome assembly GCF_965194825.1 of Balaenoptera physalus. NCBI lineage: Eukaryota > Metazoa > Chordata > Mammalia > Artiodactyla > Balaenopteridae > Balaenoptera > Balaenoptera physalus. The sequence continues at coordinate 47,428,320 of NC_138901.1, forward strand.
AGGCAGAGGCAGATTTAACACAGACAGAAGAGAAGGCGATGTGGCCACAGGGTGCAGAGATCGGAGGGATTTGGCCGTAAGCCAAGAATGCCAGCGGCCACCAGAAGCTGCAAGAGGTGAGGATGTGTATCATTCCTAGAGCCTCTGGAGGGAGCATGGCCCTGCCCACACCTTGATCTTGGGCTTCTGGCCTCCAGAACTGTGACACAATGAATTTCTGTTGTTTTAAGCCTCCAAGTTGGTGGTACTTTGTTATAGCAGCCACAGGAAACCAATATATATGGTATAAATATCATGGGGAGGTTATTACAGATTAAGAGCCAGGCTTTGGAATCCAAAACAGCTGAGCCAGGCACCAAGGTCTGCTACTCATTTAGCCCTTTGACTCTGGACGAGTTAACGTCTCTGAACCTCAGTGTCCCCATCTGTAAAGTGAGGATAGTAGCTCCTACCTACAGAAGTCCTGCAGGTTTCACATGAGAAAATGAATGTAACGTGGCTGGCACAGTGCCTGGCATGTACCTGGCCCATGGTGATTATGATGCGTGTTGGCATGGAGAGGTTGAGAACCAGTCTGAACGGGGGAAGCATTTCTGATTTTCACCTCCAGGCCTTGAATTCAGCGTCCATGTTGTGTGGAAATGGGACAGGATTCACAGTTTCTTGCTGCTCACAACCTGCTGGGGTTTTTTTAACCATGAATAAATATCGCTCTGGCGGAGAGGAGGAGGGTGGGAACGCCTGGTCCTTTTTCACCCGTCCTCCAGCATGCAGAGTCCACAGAGGCAGAAGCAGCGGCACTGCCTGGGGGGCCGAGGACCCTGGCAGGACTGGGGTGAGTCTGGGGTGAGCAGGGTGTCTCAAGACCCTGTCCTTCCTTGTCGGGAGGGGTGCCCGGGCTGGGGTTTTACTCACCCTGGGTGCCCACCCACAAGTTTCTCTGACCCTCAGAAGGGAGTAGGTCCATCTGATTGCTAACGTTCCTTCCAGGATTCTAAGAAGAATGACAAAACCGTACTTATTCTACCCAACTAGGCTCCACATCCTTTCATCAGCCTCAGAAATGGCTCCTAGAAGTGACTTGTGGCCGGAGCGTCTCGAGGTTTAGGAAGCGACCTCCTGCCCGCGTCTCACCTACCGGAAGTCCTCTCCGATCAGCACGTTCCCTGCTCCCCGCCTTCTCTGCTGCCCCTTCTGCCGGAAAGAAACGCGGGAGTCCTCAGTTACAGACTGCATGGAATAAAGGGGAGAGTGGGAAGATTGGGGTGGGGTAGGGGCCATTTTTTACTGAAAGGTAACCGGCCTTACCCTGATACAGGAGGAGGGATCCTGGTTTCCACGGAAGGCCTGACATTCAGAGAGCCAAAGACTGTCAGGATGGGAGATACCTTCCTCCCAACCCCCACTCCTCCAAGATCACAAAGCTTTTTGGTGGCAGAATTAGGACCACGGCCTAAGTGGCCTCCTGACCCCCATCAATGCTCCTTTCTGCACAGAAGCTTTGGAACAGAAGGTCCTGGAGTAGAATCGCTGGACTAAAGCCCCAGCTACCTATTCTGCCATCCCCACCTGAAAAGCTTAAAAACGAAAGAAAACAGAAATCCGGGGCGTCCAGTCCTGCTGAATACACATCTGGGAGGGAGCAGGGGCTGGGGGCTGCGGTGCCGGCTGGGCCGAACAAGCCAGGATCGCTGAGATTTAGCCGTGCAGAGGCCAAGGTCTTCCTCCTGGGAACCTCTCCAACAAGGACAACGCACGGGTGCACGGCTTGGTGACCTTGGGGTGAACCCTCCACAGGATTCTCAGAAACAAACTGAGGTGCAGTGTTTAGAGGGGTCTCCAGCAGGGCGCCAGCCCAAGGAAGCAAAGCAGCAGCGAGGGAGGGCTCCGAGACTCCGTCGAGCCTCCTCCCCGGGGACAGGCCCGGTTCTCCCGCGCCCCCTGCTGTTCAAGGGAGGTTTTAAAATTTAAGATCACTCCTTAGAAGCAGCATTTCTTTCCTAGACTCATTCTCTTGACAAATAGGTATTGAGCGTCTACTACGTGCCAAGCCCTGTTCTAGGCTCTGGGGATACATCAGTGAACAAGATGGAAAACTTCTCTCCCTTCACCGAGCTCATTTTCTTGTGGGTTCTGGGGAATTCCCAAGGAAATTCTAGGCCTCTTCCGAGCGCCATCCTGGATGTAAATGGTGAGATTTTTTTTTTTTTTTTCTGGCACATAATGTTTAGACAGGAGTTATTAACTAATGCCACCTGGATTTGAAGACTCCCTATGAGCCAGGCCCAGGGCAAGGCACCAGGGACATAAGTTGTCACACAGACTCCCCCAGGAGTCTAGGGACCTGGGGTGAGATTAATAAGCAGCCAGCCAACAACCCACAGTGCTCAACCCCCCAGGACAGATGTAAGCTGCCGAGGGAGCAGGGAGAATGGCCCAAGACGAAGGTCTTGCTGGAGATGATATTTCGGGGCGGGGGGAAGGGGGAGTGTCTCTTGGAAGACAAGGTAGGCTCCCCCGGAAAGAAATGATGTCTGCATAGGCCCCCCACACAAGAGCATCGCGAGATCCAAGGAAGCAAAACATCCCATTCTCAGGATTCGTGTTGAGGGGAGAAGCTGGAACAAATCTGAATCACCAATGAGAAAAGCCACCGCGCATGCGCAGAGGCCAATAAAGAAGAAATCCCTCCCACCAGGCAGTGATGGGCCCTGAAGGTGCCATGTCTCTAGGAGGATTTGTAAGGTGCTGACTGTGGGTTGAAAACCCCCTCTGTACCTCCCTGTAAAGCCTTCAGTAAAGTTTTGTGCAAGTGGATTCTTCAGTGGGTAGGAGATGCCAGGCCATGTTTCAGGGTGAGTTAGGGTTGAAAGCAAGAGCAGAGGAAGGAGGGGACCGGTGATATTTAGGTTACGTGTGTAACGGTCCGTCATCTCGGTGCTTGCTCTCCCAGCTGAGGAGCTTGGAATGGCTGGAGCTAGAGTGGGTTGGAACAGGAGATGGGCTTGAAAAGACAGGTAGGGGTCAAATGATGGCCTTGCGTATCCTGGTGAGGACTTTGGACTTTGTGTGTTGGTGGTGAGAAGGAAGCCTTTGAAGTATGTCCTGGCTGCACCTATGATGGGTTAGAATGTGGTACACCGGGGACAGTGGGTCATGCTAGGGACCCTTGTAAACAGGCCAGCGAGCTGGGCCCCTGAATGGGCAGGGAGGTAATGGGGATGGTGAAGGAATTTCAGAAGGCACAATCAGTATAATTTGGTGACCATCCAGTGTGGTGGTGGGGATGGGTGGTGAGTGGGGAGGAATTAAGGATAATTCCCAGTGTTCTAGCTCAGGTGCATTGTTGGGGATGGTGGTGCCACTGGCCAAGGCAGGGGCCCAGGAGGAAGTGCACTGGAAATCCTGTGCAGAGGTGAAGAGCTGCCATTAGGTGGTTGGCTATCCAGGTCTGGAGGGGAGGAAGGAGGTGAAGTGGTGACGATGAATTAGAATCACTTCACATAGTGTTAAAAGATGAGAAAGTTCAGGAAAACACTTGCAGGGTAGAGAGCTGAGGGTGAAGAGGCAGGTGGAGGAAGTGCTGTCAGAGCAGTGGGAGGAGAATGGGGACAGGGAGCCAGTGCCTGGAAGCCCTAAGAGCTGAGGAAAATGACCGGACTGTAGTCAGTGTGCACAACCTTCCCGATGCAGCGCACACAACTACGCAAATTTATAGGCCCCTTAATAGACCGAGAGCTTCGTGAGGTCCAGGACCATTTCCAGCCAGCCTTGTTAACCGTGAAAGATTGTAAGCTGTGAGCAGAAGTCATAAAGTCATAGTGAAGGGCTGGTGGTGGCCAGTGTGCTCTCTTGGGGTCCATGGAGTCAGCAGGTGTGTCCCCAGAACTGCTCTAAACCAGGTACAAAAATATGCCCCTGGAGAAAGAAAACAAACCCAGCTCCCTGGAATCTGAATTAGTTATTAAAAGCTACCTTTGGATAAAAGGGAAAAGACTAAGGTAAAAAGCATCGAGGGGATGGTAGTTGTTAATTTAATGCCTGAATAAGTTCCATTATTACGAATACCTTGTTAGAACTGAAAGTCAGCATTATCTTCGCCTCTTAAAAACAACCTTTGTTTTTAAATAATGCTCAATGTAAAAAGGTAATAAAATACAAATAAACAAAAATTAACCATACATATTCATCTTTTTCCTATGTATAACTATAGTTTCCTATGTGTAAAATACATAGACATTTTACATGATTGGGGATCTACCCTCATATACAGTTCTTAATCCCTTGATTCTATTGGAAGTTTCCTCCCAAATTTAAATATTATTCTTTAAACCCATTTTTAAAGGGTGCATAAGGAAGCCCTGTTAGCTTCCAGAAGGTGCTGGATGAATATAGATATTTAGCCAAAAAATCATCCAGGTGTTGTCTCCAGATGTTTTGGTTGTCTCCAGGTGTTTTGATATTATAAATAATGCTTTGATGAAAGTCTTAGCTCTCTGATCACTTACTTCTCTAGACTAGATCCCTGCACATAATATTATTGGGGCAAATGGTGTGGACATGTTTAAGGCTAATGATACAGAAGGATGAGGTCAAGTGCAGGAGCGAGTCCATCCCACCACACTCTGGACCAGCACCGAGTACTAAATACATCTTTGCTAATTTTACAGATGAAGATGGTATTTCACTGTTTCAAGTTTGCATTTTTTTTGTTTACTACTGAGCGTGATGACCTTTTCCATCATATAGTAATTAGCAAGTGGTACAGTATTTTATTTCTGTGGATTAGCCGTTCATGTCCTTTGCCCATTTTTTTTCTACTTGGGTCTTTTCTTAAAATCGATTCTTATGAACCCTATAATTAGAACAATTTCCCTGTTTTTTTGGCCTTTAAATTTGGGTGTGATTTTTTTTTTTTTTGGACATGGGGATATTTTATGGATTAGGTAGTCAAGCGTAATCTTTAGGATTTCTTCCACTGCTTTTAGGCGTACGAAGTCCTTCCCTATTGGGGGAGTAAATGTTCTTGGCCAACATTTCCAGCTCTCCTCCTTCTGGAAGAGGATAGCTCTTTCTGATCCTTGTGATTTTGTGGAGCCGTGTGACAAGTTCTGGCGGTGACTGTGAGCACAAGTGACTGCACATCTGGTCTCCGGCCTTTAACTGCTGATATGAGACCCTCCAGATTCTGGGCTGTTCAATCTGGTAGCCACTAGCCACCTGTAACTATTTACCTCTAATTTAAAAGTCAGCTCCTCAGTCTCAGTACCCACATTTCAAGGGTTTGACAGCCCTGTGTGGCTGTGGCCATGTACGGGACGGTTCAGCTATGGAACGTCTCCATCACTCCAGGGGCAACTGGGCGGTGCTGTCTCAGCTCTCCTTCCCTCTGTCATTTGCTACGGTGGCTGATCAGTCTGTGGGGCCCGAGAAACTGCAGTGAGCAGAGTCCCCCTGCCAACCAGTGATGGACATGTAGCAGGGTGAGAAAGCTTTTGTGGCTTTTAAGCCAATGAAATTTGGGGGCTACTGGTGCTTTTTTTTTTTAACACCGTAACATAATCCGGAACTTTTTGTCTTTTCCATTCTATTTACCTAATTACCATCATCACAGTTTTAAATATTTAAAAATGTCTATGTTTTATTATCTAGTAAGGAAAGTTTCTATGTATGCTCTTAATTTTTTTTTTTTTCCCTTAGCCATGCTTTCTTGTCTTATTAAGGTAAAACCTAGGATCATTTTGTTTGGATACACACTCTCTTCTTGTAGGGGTCTTGATTGGAATTGTGTGGACTCAGTGATTAGTTTGGGAGCAATTGGCACTCTGCTTCTTCCCATCCAGCTCTGTGGGCTGTCTCTTCATTTACTCCTCTCCTTACAGCCCGCGGCCCTCACATGCCTGTTTGCTGAGTGACGCTGTGCGGACTGAATCAGCACCAACGGGAGGAAAGTAAGGACGACACAGTGACCTTCCATAAAGCAAAACTAAGTCCTCTTAAAGAACTATTTTTCCTCCGGTGAGTCCCTCTTGCCCTACTCTTTTTGGGGTTGACATGCCCTATTATAAAAAGACTGTTCCTGGAATTTTTTGTTTTCTATATGCATACATTGACAAAATACATTTTCGAAACTTTCCTAATGTGTGCAATCTCAAAGTCTGGATTCGTTTTCAACAGATCTTTATTACATAGGCCATCTCCGTTTCGGTAGGGATTTTTGATATTGTGAATGGGGTCTTTTTTTCTATTCTATTTGTATAGTTTCCTGATAGCATAGAGCCTTAGGTGTTATTCAACAACCATCTATCCAGCTCCTTGAACAAGGCATAGTCCCTGTATTTGGAGGCCTAGAGTCTACCCAGGGAGACAGGAACAGTTGATGATCACAACATTGTAACGAGAAGCTGTTACAGGACCAAGAGAAAGGCTCTCAGTGCAGCCCATGGGAGAACAGAGAGCATTTCCAAGAGGTGCTGATGCTGGAGTTCACTGAAAACAAGGGGCCCAATAAATGTCTGATGGATGAATGAATGAATGCTGTAAACTTAAAAAGACTCAGTATTTTAAGGAGAAAAAATTGTTTTGGCCTCTTGTAGAATCCTAGACATGAGTATATGGCGAGTGGTGGTACTGTTTTTGCTTAAGGCATACACGACCTAATTCCTTTCTGCCTTCCACCCGCAGATTATCAAGTTGGTGAGGGAGGATCCCATGCCATATATTTCTCATCCTCTTCTGACTTTGGGCCAGACTCAAAGATAGAGAGTACCCTTATTTTTGCTCTCTGGGGCTAAGGCATGCCTTCATGGAGTTTTTAAATGTACAAAATCAGGGCGCATTTCCCAAAGTGGGACGAAAGGAGGAAAATAAGAACAGAACGAGCCAGTCTCGTCTCCGGTGCGCTGCTTTCTGCCCGGATGCATTTCTGCCTGGATGCGACATGTGCTCTCTGGGCCAGGTCGTCCCCAGCCTCACGTACCCCCTGTACATTCAAGACTCCATAATCCTGTTTTCAGCTGCTCAGTGGACATATCCACCTGGACACACTTCTTGGTCGTTCTTCAGGACCCAACTCCTCAGTCATCGACCCTGTCACTGGTCCACACCTTGGACACTGTGCTCACTGGTTACGTGGCTGTTTCCCCGACTAAACTGTGATCTCGCATAGGGCAGAGATCAAGCTTTCTTCTTCTTTTTTGGCATCTGCAATGCCTGGCAAAGGGCTTGGCACAATTATAGTAACTGAAAATGTTTCTTTGAACAAATGAATTAATCAGCTGAGGTTACCTCTGTTGACATTTTCTTTGTTTATTAAGTTGGGGAATGCTCTCTGAACCTCTGACCAGGAAGGGGCCCTATTAAGATTCCGATGTGACTTTCCTATTTTGTATGGAGGAAGTGGCCCCCATGGGGGATGTCTGAACTCTGTAACCCCACAGGATTCTCTTTATCATGACTGGCTTGACTCACAGCATATACAAATGGTAAAGGACCTAGAAAAATTTGGCCCAATTTAAATGTATGATGCGTCTTTGGAAATTTTAAATATGCATATATACATATATGTGGTGTATGTACATATGTACATATTACAAGATATAAACGGATTTTTAGAAGGTACTTTAAAAAAAAGCCAAATCTACTAAAATTACAATTCCACATTAACATTATGAAATATCCACTTACGATTAGCCAGTACTTTTAAAAGAACAAAGTATGAGAGATTCAAACAAACGGGGACTACGTTGCTGTAGTGTGGCTTAATATTTACAGAAACAGAATCAACATTGTGAAACGGCTTCTTTTAAATTGGCAGCTAAAAGGGTCTTAAGTGGAACGTACTTCAGTAAGAAGACTGACTGACTAATGAAGACAGGCCTGGCATGTTACTCAGGGCAACTGCCCTTGAGAGAGTTTGGATGCCGCTGTGCGTTCTGGCGTGCAGCGTGCAGGCTAAGTTTCACAGATAGAGATCAAGGGAGAACGAGGGGGTGAGGGCAAGTGTTACAGATGCTGGCCACCACTTGGGGCATGGGGGTGAGGGATGGGCTACTTTTTTCTGGAAAAAGGAACACTGCGATGCTACCTCTTTGTTGTAGGTTAAGTTTTTACTATTCTTCCAGCACGTTTCCGCCCTACCCAAACCTCCTTGGGGATAAACTTCTCTGGCCAGACAGTTCAAAATTGCCAGACTAGCCTGGACTGTCCCAGAAAGCAAAACTGTGCAGGCAAAAATGGGCACACGGGCCTGTAAACAGTGGATGATATTGTCAATGTTCTCAAGGAGCTTACTGTCCAGGGATGGAGAGGTGATCATCCAAAGGCATCCCTACTTTGATTACGATGCTTTAGCCTGGAGGGAAAAGATAGCTATTTGCAGTATAGTTGACCCTTGAACAAGGTGGTGTATCATTTATAGTCGGTCCCCTCTGCATCCGCTGTCCCTCTTCATCTCTGAATTCAACTACGGACCGTGAAGCACTGTAGTATTTACTACTGAAAAACATCTGTGTGTAAGTGGACCCTTGCAGTTCAAACTCCACTGTTCAAGGGTCAACTGTACTTGAATTTTCAGCGGTCTTTAAGCCTGGTGCCCAGAGAACTCACCTGAAGCTTTACAGCCACACCAACAGCCCCCACCCCCCACAGGCTCTTTCTTTCCCTCCCTCCCAGGACCCCACCCCTGGAGAGTATGCACACTCTGCCTTGGAGGTCTGGCCCAGAGCGCTGGCATGCTCTCCAGGTGAGTTTCCTCTGCTTTCTCAGTTTTTCCGTAAACAGACCAGCACTTGCCTCAGACCTGCAGGTGTCTGCTTCATGGTTTTTAGCCCTTTGTCTAACATACCAGACGCTCTTGCCCTCGTAGCCATCAGCTCTGTCCTGCCCACAGGGTCTAGGCTGCATTCTTTCTCCATCTGGGAGCTGCCCACATAATGGGGTAAAGAAAATGGTAAAACTCGCAGCAGTGGAGCCATGGAAAGCATCTGACAGTGTTTACACATGCTGTGCCCGGGAAGGTTCTGTTGGGGAGAGCTGAGAGCTGGAGAGAATTGTGGGCTCCTAATATATGCCCTCTGGTTGATCTCGGGGTGTCCTGGCATTTCTGACTGCTCATTTTAAAAGAACTAAAGTCACCTTAACCCAGAGAACGGAGTCACCCCTAAGTTTGGCAGGCCCTAAAAAAGTATTTGATGGGGTTCAGGACATGTGACCTCAAAATATGGCACACTGAAGGAGCTTGAGGAAATGGCAGAAGCAGGAAGGTTTCTCTGACCTTTCCCCTGCCATCCTCTCCTGAAACAGGTCGTAAAACCTTCACTTGAGAGGCGCCCTCCCTAACCCCGGAGGAAAGGAGCATCCTTATCTCTGAAGACAAGACAGAGGGACTTCGAGAATTGGAACAGGCCTTGCTAGGTTTCCCGCACTTCACTGCACTTACCTCATAGTCTTTGACCTATCAGATTTTTACACAAATGCTCACTCTTCATCAAACCTAGGATAGAAATACTCAGGCTTAACTGTTTTTTTGGGGTCTTCTCACCTCTTTTGAAGGCTCCTGTGACATGTAAAATTTATATTAAATAAATGTGTATGCTTTTCTCCTATTAATTTATCAGTTTAATTTTCAGACTCAGCCAGAGACCCCTAGGAGGCTCGAGGGAAACTTTTTTCTCCCTTATACATTTCACCAAAATTATTTTACCTTTCGTTTAGAGAGGTTCTGGAAATAGAAAGATCCTTCCCATGGAGCGGGGGTGGTGATGGTGGTTTGAGGAGAACCCAAGACATCCTTAAAAGAAAGGAAATGGCCTTAATGTTTCAAAAGATCAGGGAGGAGTGCGGGGAAGTGAGAAAACAGAACTGATGCATGTGAAGAAATTAAATAACTCCCCACATCTTAGAGCAGATTGAATTTACATTTTACTTAAAAAAAAGGGGAGGAGTACATACACAGGGAGGAAAATGGGACGGGAACAACAATGATCTGAAATGGATTTCTACAGTTTTCCCCTACAATGGTAGATTTTGTCTGTTGGGCAGTATTTCTCCTGCTGGCGTACAACTGCTTACAATATTAACGAGGTTGTAGACAAGGGAACTGCCAAAGTTTGGGCCTGAATGGAAAAGAGAGGAAGTTATCATATACAATGTAAGTTGACAATACACAGCATTTTCTTTAAATGATGTAACGCAGTCGCAGGAAGAAGTTAACAGTACTAACACGAGAATAATCAAATTTTTGTTTGTTATCCATGTACAGCAACTAACTGCTTTACAAAAAAGCAAAATAATACAATATATCATCACAGGTATTTACAGTGTAGTAAATATACTTTTCTGTCAAATTTTACACAAACTATTTACAGGTGAATATACTGCATTAAAAAAAAGCTGTGTGGCTGACACTAAGAGTGAATTTTTGTGTAAGTCCGTTGCGTAACATTGAATAAGACATGCCTCATTATGCCTGGGTTGGGGGTGGGAGGTAAAAACCAAACCAAAAAAACAGAAAAGCCAAAACAAAACTGAAAACCCCTAAAACCCACTGAGCAGGGAGGGTTGCCGGCTTACATTCTGTCTCCCCCAGGACATCCGTTCATAGGGGTGGCAGCTGGCTGTTCTCTGTGGCGTCCTCAGCCCTGGCCCAGGACCTGCACAGAGCCGGCACCCAGTAACGGACAGGGGCTGAGTGGAGGCAGGACAGAGCACTTGCCACTTCCCCCAAAGCTACTGAACTGGGTCTCGGTGCTGGCAAACAAGGGCACACTCCTGGGACAGGGCAGTGATAAAACAGGGAGATCATGCATGCCAAAAAACATGGTGAGTTAATGTTTTCCTTTTTAAAAAGTCAGGGGAAACATCCACAAACCCCAAACAAATTACTTTATAGAACTTACATCCAATTATGCAAAATGGGCAACCTACTATGAACTTCAGAATTTCTTGTGCAGGTTATAAGTATGAGGCCTAAAAAACAGTTTCATTTCTCAGAGGAAGCATATTGGTGAGAGATTTATCTCATGTGCATCTCAGTTTCTTGGAAAGCTAGATTTTCCTCAAAAGTCAGAAGTTCTTCAAACAAGGTAAATCTTAAACCTTAATAAGTTTTCAAATTCCCAGGATGTACTGGTAAGAAGTATTTTTGCAATTCAAAGAAGGCTCAATTTTGATTTGTGCAATGCAGATCATTAACTTCATGAGGTACTTCAAGTGAATTCATCCATTCATTACACTAGAGGAAAATAACGAATAAATTTAAGACACAGCATACCTTGGAAAACTTGTTTATGGAAAGATCAATATTTTTAATGGTAAACCTTTGGAAGTTCCTCTATTTTGATAGGAGAAGCAAAATAGCATAACACTACCCACTGTCATTGCACCAAACCAACAACAAAGAGGGAAAAACATGGAACCCAAATGATTAAAGGCTCGCATCTGCCTTTTATTCCAGGAGCCAGGAAGTTGTGATGCCCACCCCAGAAGCTCTGGGGTGTGGGGGAACGTGGACCTTACCAGCAGCTTGGCATCCTTGGCACCGGGCTGTTAATGATCTGTTTCTAAACTCAGCTCTAGTCTTAATTCCTTATCGTCTCGGTTGCTCTGTTATTATAAACATTCTATTCTAATGAAGCGTCTACAATAGTTAAAAACAAAAGTTTAGTTAATTGCACCTGTCTTCAATATTTCCCAACAATTCAGTGTCAAAATAACTATTAACACTAAGGTTTTTATCATTTTGGCTAACGGTTTTTACTTTTCCCAGGACTGTAAACAAATTAAAAAAATTAAATTCTTGTTATTTTCTGAATATCAAAAGCAATTTTATTTACATTAACATATTACATTGTTACTGTGTGGATAAATGTGAAGTGTGTTATATTATTAAAATCAGAACATTTAAATGTACCATTGATTTAGCTGTGGAATTTAATTTACTGAAATCCACTCATGAAATAGCACTTCAGGAAACTCCCCCTCCCCTAGGTTTCTTCTTCTCTCCCAAAGCCATTACACCTTAACATATAAAGGGAACCCAGGAATAGGGGGATAATATCTTCTTGTAATAAATATTGTTTAGTCCTAAATTGGAACATCCAGATACTAATATATTCACTGAAGTCAAATTATTTTGCACACTGCAGGTACCACAAAGAAATTGGATCTGCATTACTATGGAAATTCCAATGCCATGATAATCCATACCATTCAGTATAGCAGCAACTCTTAAGGTCCCCTATTGTCATAATAATGCAGGTTGACCAGTCTTTTCACAGTGATTAAATGCAATTCTATCATATAGAACCCAAATGTTTTTGCTGAAGAGATTCCTGATTTTTTTGGAGGGGAGAGGAAAGATTACAAGACATTTAAAATACATCTCATCAACAATTTTTGATAATATACACCACATTCTATGTTTCTGGGAAAATTATTAAACAAGATAAAAGCATCGTCTACTCTAATAGTCACGTACCATTCCATTTTGTATGGAGCTAATGCAACCATCTACAGAAATTACCTCCTAGGAACAATTTGCAACACTTTGTTCACTGATTACCCTGCTCGGAATTATTTAGGAAAGAAGAAGAGGAGGGGAAAAATGTATAATTACTATACTTAGTATAGTTTTGGCTTACAAAAACAAAAACGACTTTTAGCATATTTAAAGATTAAAAGATAATCAACTGGAGAAAAATATAACTTGTTTGGATGACTGAGTTTGGATAAGGCCTCAGAACTCATCTCTTTAATTCAGTAATGTTAATAAGATACATGTGGTTACGCTTATTTTCCTGTAATTATTGCTAATACTCAAGTGTTAGTATTTCTTAAGAACCCACTACAAAATACTAAATCCCTCCTCCCCCACCCCCCAAAGTACCTCGCCTGTGGCTTTATGGTATGAAGTCACTGAGGCTTGACCGCTATGGTTCTTCAGTTTTGTAAGGTAAAAAAAAGTCCACAGCTAAAAGTCAGATTAAACATACTGGGGTTATAATATTATTTCTCCCATAAACTTCTATCTTGAAAAGTGTGTAAATAAGACTAACACTTTACTTGTATGTTGAAGAAGGGGAAAACATAGAAGGCAGAGCTCTGTGCAAATGGCTTTCATAGCTGGCCAGTAGTAGCAGTATTCAAGAAATCATCCTCTCTCACAACTGGGATGTTCTCAGTTCAAGTGTCCTGACCTCCCACTTTCTTTGCAGTTGTTCTGAACACTTGCTTAAACCAGACAAACCAAGAGTAGAAGAGAAAAAAGTTAAAGAAAAAAGCAGCATTAAATTTAGGCAACGCTTCCAAGAGTTGATCATCTGGCAACATGGCAGACTGGATGGGCTCATTATAAAACATGAAGTGCAGCATCACAGCACGGTGGTGAGGGGTCACTAGTGAAGAGCCCGTATAAGTTAAGTCTGTTTGAAAAAGGAAAGAAAGAAAGCTTCACACGATCTTCTTAATGCTATTACGTTTGAAACTGCCAGCGCTTCTTTGCTTCTGCACCTGGCTTGCGGATCCATGACGAGTTCGCCCACTGTTACAGTGCCCAGTGGTAGGGGAGAGTTCAACATTCTCCTTGTCGATTCCTGGAGAGAAACAGAGCAGCCAGTTACCCCCTCTCCTGTGGTGTTAAGCTCCAGGATTGAATCTCACGATTTGTATACGAGATACAACCTGGTGTATTGTTTTTGCCTTCATTTTAATAGTCAGCTGCTAGAGTGTTTACAAAGATCTTGTCACACAGAAAACCTCACACTTTGTTAAGCAAAATTTGCTATTGTGGCAGAAAAACAGCATAAGGAAGAAAAAAAAACAAAACAGAGAAGTTGCAAGGAAAAGCTAGAGGCAGGCAGGCTTGAGCTGAATGAAAGGCTAGCAGCCACCAAAGACTAGAACGCCTTCCTCCAAATCATACCAGAAGCTTCCAGCAGAGGTCAGCTTCTAGCCACGTAGCCTTACTGGTGTTTACACACAGAATATATTCTGTAGTTGCAGAAGGTACAGAAATTCGTCATTTCAAAGAAAGGTAGATGCTTTTTATTTTTTAAATCATAGTGCCTACCCCAAAGGAACTCAAATATTTACTGAGAAAATAATATATCAGAAAGGTCATACTGTAGAATTTTTGCTTTGATCTTTTCAACTCTGGCAAGTCATTTTTTGTTCTGCACCTTTAACAGATGCCATTTATTTCTCTCATGGAGGAGATTAAACCTCCTCAAACTGGGCCCTACAATGTATTTTTATAAATAATCTAATTAGTAACTTCATAAAAGTAACTAGAAGCAAAAACAGGTATTTTTTACTCATCAGATTAGTAAAGATTACAAATTAGACAGGTGACAGAATAGTGGTTACCTCTGGGGAAGAAGTGACTGGAAGGGGGCATGAGGATGATTTCTTGGGGTGCTGGCGATGTTGTTTCTTGATCTGGATACTGGATTTTTAAGTATGTTTACTTCTTAAAAGTTCATTAGGCTGTAAATTTATAATCTGTGTGCTTTTCTGTCATACTTCAATAAAATTTACTAAAATAATTAGACCGATTATACCCACCTTTGACATAACTATTGGTAGGAAAGCAAAAAGTATTTTAGCAATTTGTATCAAAATGTAAAGTACTGGGACTTCTCTGGTGGTGCAGTGGTTGGGAATCTGCCTGCCAATGCAGGGGACACGGGTTCGAGCCCTGGTCCGGGAGGATCCCACATGCTGCGGAGCAAATAAGCCCATGCGCCACGGCTGCTGAGCCTGCGCTCTAGACCCCGTGAGCCACGACTGCTGAAGCCCGTGCGCCTGGAGCCTGTGCTCCGCAACGGGAGAGGCCACCGCAGTGGGAGGCCCGCGCACCGCAACGAGGAGTAGCCCGTTTGCCACAGATGGAGAGGGCCCGCGTGCAGCAACGAAGACCCAACGCAGCCAATAAAAAAAAAAAAAAAAAAAAAAAAAAAAAAAAAAGTAAAGTACTGATTGATATTTACTGATACAGAAAAATGACTATAATTTTGGATTAGGGGGAAAAAATCCACATACAGGGGAAAATAAACAAATAAACAAACAAAAAGGCTGGGAAAACATTTGCCAAAAAATGTTATCTCTGGATGGTGTGATTTCAGGTAATTTTTACTTTATTCTTTTTTTTTTTTTTTTTGGCTGAGCCACACGGCTTGCAGGACCTTAGTTCCTCGAAGCCATGCCCCTTGCAAATGGAAGCGTGGAGTCCTAGCCACTGGACCGCCAGGGAATTCCCTACTTTATTCTTATCTGTACCATCTGAATTTTAAAATAAACAGTAAATTTGAGAATGGAAAAATTTCTATTTTTGGACAAAAAATAGTACTTCAAGTCAAAAAGTATTTATGTTCCTGAAAATGTACATAGACCCACACATCTATTTGCTTGTTGGTTCCTGAACAGGGAATGGATCTGTGATGACCTCCTTCTAGGAGCCACACATCTTTGTTTGGATTCAGCCTTGAATTCAACTCAGAGTATGAGGCATCTACAGGCACACGGTCTGGTTTACACAGGCTCCATAGAGGTTTGCTGTCTTGAGCTTATCAGAGGAACACAGGCATATGAAAAAGTGCACTGGGCTGGGAGTGTGAGTGCATCATTAAAAATGTCAGCAACACCTCTCCAGGAGGCAAGCATAGTGAACCCACTCTTGAATCTGTTCCAATCTAATCCTACGGGTAGAAAGATAAACGGAAGAAAATACACTGTGATGTTCAAAGAACTTTTCTCTGGGTCGCAGAATTCTGGATGATTTTTTTTCTCTTCTGCATATTTATTTGCATCTTCTCCAGAGCTATTTAAAAAAGAAATAACAAAATTGAAAGGAGACTGCTCATCGTCCCTTGAATGCGCCTTGAACTCTGTAATGTGTGTTTGTGCAGCTCTTTCAATTGCCTTACCAATCTCTACAAGATAAAATGCAACCCATATTTCTTCTCATCTGTTTCTTTCATGATGCGTTCTCCTGTCTCTTGCCAGAACTATTTTCTCCCTCCCCTTTTTTCTGCCTGTTTTTATATGGCATTTATATTTTGCCTATATTATCACAACTTGTGTATATGTCATACTTTCTCTACTAGAATAAAAGCACCTAGAAGGGCAAAGATCGTTCATCATTCATTTTTATTTTCCTATAAGATCTAGTTGACGACTTTTTCAACAAACATTGGTTGAACTGATGTTTCCATTTTTAAATGTGATGGCTGCAATTCAGAGCCAAAAAGCATGCAACCCCTGATCTCCAGTGGGGTGGCGCCATATTTTTATTGGAAAAGACAAAGTTTTTTTTAGCTTCTCCCATCTGAAGTGATCATGAACTTGTCTGAGTATTTGACTTTCCATTTCCTCAAATTCGCATGTGGCCTACAAGTTCAAGTCCAACAGTTCCTTATCTAGGTTTATTTCCTTAATAGGAAATAAGATTCGGGCAAAACTAGAACTTTAAAGATAAGGGTTTGAAACAACCAGGGGATGGTCATCAGGAGGGACACAGTGTTGATGACCACTGGAGGGCCAGTGGCCCTCTGCCAGCAATCTTCCACTCTGGGGCTCTTTCTTGTGTGACCACCTTTGGTGCAGCCTTGCCACTGCTGGACTATGGCTCATTCTGGGGGTGTGGGGGGGGAGAGCAGTCATCACGCTGCAAGGTAGCAAAGCTTCTATCTGAGGACAAGGGCCTGTTCAGTTTAATTCTTAAGAATTAAAATTATATAAATTATAATCAGAGTAAGTCACTAGGGTGAAGGTTTTTCTTCAAAGACATACTAAGAATATTCCATTTCCTGCTTTGTTAAGCAAGTGACTTTCAGACCTCTAAATAAAATTTTATTGGGCTGGCCAAAAGGTTCGTTCGGGTTTTTCCATAACGTCTTATGGGAAAACCCGAATGAACTTTTTGGCCACCCCAGTAAATGTTAAGGGTAAGAGCAAGCAATAAAGTTTTACACATACTGTGACCTCAACTACATAAAGAAAAGAAATTGGAAGGAGATGCACCAAAATGTTAATAAACAGTGATTATCTTAAGAGTGGTGGGATTACAGGTGATTTTTTCTTCTATTTTGCTGAATTTTAAAATTTTTTCCCTAATGAGCATATGTTCCTTTTAATTAAAAATCTTAAAGTATCACTGACCTAGGATTGTCACTGATAACCCAAAGCTTCAATGCTATGTGAGAGGCTGATGTCCCACTTTTACTCAATTTTCATCTCAATTCATTACCTGTTTTTGTGTATATGTTTTCTTCCTACTTAGTGACCCAACCCTACAAGTCACACACAGGTAAATGTGGCATGATTGTGATTCCTAAGTTCAACTTCACAGCAAAGGTGTTTTATTTAAGGATCTAAGGAGAAGCTGACATAAAAATCTTGGAGGTTTTTTAAAAAATCAATTTAAAAAAGCATTATATATATACCAAAAAATAGCACCTTGAAAAAAGCCAGGTTAGTATGAAACAGAATGATACCAGTATCCTGGTTTCTAAGCGTAATTCTCACTTTTGAGAATTTTGGCAGCATTCTTCTTTTTAACCCTTTGAAAATAAATCTAGAAACCTTTCTAGAATGTAGTGAAGGATTTGGTCTCAACATTCTATAGGAAAAACTCTCAGATTATCAGCCTGACTGCCCAATTGGAGACAGATCCTTCCTGCTTTGGTACATACTGTATTTTAAGTTGGTGAGCAGACCTTGGTGCTGCACTCCTGCTCATCAAGGCTGCTTGGAGGCTTTGCATCCTGGTCTCTCTTATGCCCCTACGCACTGGCTTTCCCTTCTGACTCTCAGTGGGCACAAAAGCAGAAATCCATGAGGTGACAGAAATCCAAAGGCCACCACCCAAGTGAAATAAAGGTAAAAACCTCTGTGGTCCTGACTTGATAGTTTAAATTCCCTTAGATATGCTGTAGTTAAGCATGCAGCCAGTTACAAACAACATGCAGGGCAGAAGAAGCTGAAGATTCTCTACAGCAGTGTATGAATAAGCACTGTGCTTCAGTGAATTGTGGTGGTTCCAGATAAAGATAAAATCCTAAATAAAAGGTGTTATTGGCCAAAATTCAGTGAACTAAGTGGGAAAAAAATTATTAGATTATACTATAGTTAAATAACATATATAAATAACTTATATATCTATTATATGTCTATCTCCTCTGCTCAAACATGAGTTCCTTGAAGGCAGGTATCAGGGTTTATTTTGACAACTAGGGATATAGTTCCAGGCTGACAAATAATTTTTAGAAAGTCACCTATTTTTTTAAACACCAAAATGATTTCTCAAACTGGAACCTAATATTTTCATGAAATAATAAAAGGATCGAATCCCTTTTAGCTCTTGAGAAGCTGAGGAAAAATGGGTTAGGTGATTTGTGAGAAGTTTTTCAACAAAAATAAAAGACATAATAATCCAAACCTCCCACCACCTGCAGAAGGCGATAGTAAGTTCCCTGAATCTGCATTGCTTAGTTTATCACATATATCATATGGCAAACCTGTCAGAAAACTCTTATTGCATCTATGAGAAGGCAAAGCTGTCAGAAGGCTCATTTGTTACACATACAGTGAGGCACATCAGAAGACCCAGGTTCCAGTCTGTTTGGATCAGAACTCTTATTTGGTTTCAGTTCTTAATCTGGCAATTAAAAAATAACAGTAGACGTGCCTATTTCAAAGGATTGTTAGAAGAATCAGATAGGCTAGGTGAAGACTTTTTGCACACAGATAATTACTGCATAAATTAAGATGTTCCTAATACCTGAAAAAAAAAAAAAAAAAAAAAAAAAGACCAAGTGAAGTGCTGAAAGGAATTTTAGAACAAACGCATAGGACTTGAATTTTATACTAGGATTTGTAAAATTACTGACGCTAATGTAAATAAGCAAGAAATATAAGTCTTCTTAGAAGAAAAGATAACTATAGCTTGTTCTTATGCTATAGTAATACACTGATGGAAACGTGTTAAATATATATTTAGAAAATTCATATTTTGAGCTAGATATACAAAAGAGTGACTATAAGAATTTTAAAAATACTTGTAATGGTCTTTCATCAATTGCTAACACCTCTTTTTCTATACAGGTCTAATCTTTCTGTATACTAACTACCGAAAGGTAAAAGAAAGAAAAGGCATCTTTTATAAATTAGACATAAGTGTATCACATTTTTTTCTTCTTAGTCCTTTGAGCTAACTAAGGACCACATTCCTTTCTTTTTAACACGGGTGACAGAGTGGACAGCCAGCTTTAATTTCTACGGAAATGCTGGGGTTGGCTTTGTATCTATATTTGGGGAAAATAAATACTTCCTAAGCTAAAAACCCTTCCCCAAACCACATACCCTCCTTTCTCTATTAACTCTCCCTGGAGTTTCTTGTTCAGCTGCCTGTGTTAGTCCAGGGCTGGGACGGCATCTTCAGCGCTCAGGGGGAGCATGAACAGCTCTTTCATCGAGACAAGTCTCAGCCCTGTGGCACCGTAAGCATCCAGACCTTACAGTAATGGCCTTACAAATTCTTTAGGTGCCTGAACCAGACTCTGCTTACAGGGATTGGTGAATGAAGTCTCATGCCATGTGCCCAGGATGAGCGCAGGGTAAGCAGTATTTCGTGCAAAGATGACAAAAGTAAAGAGTACCTTGATGAGGCAACAGCTGCATGAAAACTGCTGATTTAGAGCAAGGCAGAGAAGCTTCACAGACACAGAATGGAAGAAAAAACAAAAGTGAGTGATATCTGTAAGATTTTTAAAGGGTGAAATATGATTAGATACTGGATAATTATTATTTTCCTTGGTTTTCAGGAGGATTCTTGTTTTAATTGCTGAACTCTGACTATAAATTCCCCAAACATTACAATCTCTAAATAAATCGTAGAACTTACAATTTTACAGATAGATGTGTTTTTACCACCTTTATTAGAAGTAAGAATTTTAGTGTAAATCAAGAATTACACTAAAAAATGAAATGGAAAATTAGCAGAAATTACACCAAGCAATTGCTCAGTTTAAAATTATTTTTCTCCCTTAAATACAGGGCAATAACAAAGAAAAAAGAAGAAAAACCAAATCAAGAATATACCAAATAAAGGTCTGGGATACGGTAAGCAATTCCCTAAAACATCAAAACTGTTTTGGAGATTTTAAGTAGTCTCAAAATAGAGGCCTCTAAGTTTCTTCTAAGAGGGAGACATTTTAAACCTGGTAAGCACAGCGGAAGTGTGACTAAGTCTACCCTTCGGAGAAATGGTTTTGATAAACTAACCTTTTCTGCACACAGCTGTCAGCACTACTGGGTAGGAATCCTTACAACTCCTAGCTGATCCACCCGGCTTCCTGGGAGGGAGGTCTGCATTACAGAAGCAAAGTGACTGAATAACTGACAGGCCTGGACATAGCCCCAAAATAAAGTGAAAGAAGTGAATTTAAAATAAAGTTCACCTAAATAGGTCTTTGCTCTAAAAAATCCATGCTCTAACACTAACAGTAAAATAAGGTGATCAAAGAAAAAAATTAAAGTTTTTTTTTTTCAAGTGAAAAAACATTTAAAATAGATCACAGGCTTATTTTTGTTAAAAAATTATAAAACATGTGACCTCACATATTTTTGAGGTCAAAAATATATTATAAAACTTTTGCCGTAATTATTACCTGATTTTTCCAAACAGATGTCCCTTTGAATGATCAGAATACTTTACAGTACAAGGTACAACATAAGTACAAAAGAGATCACAAAAGAGGGCAAAATAGTTACCTGTGTATACTTTGCCACTCTTACTATTCTGAAATCTATTTGAGGGCAGGTCTCATGTCCTAGTAGCCCCTGCCACTCCCTTGGGTCTAACAGAGTCCCTTGCATGTAGTAAACAATGAATATCTGGGATAATTCATGATAAAATCTGGATTTCGGGTTATTTTCTACAGAGCATTGTAGTATTAATCTCGTACCTAAAAATCAAAGAACTTGTGTACACAAAGAATTTGTTAAACAACATGACTCAGAAGGAAATAACAACTTTAGCTGAAACCGAATAGTGAGATCCATAGGCAAAAACTGTCAAGTCTCTGGGGACCAGTGTCTCTCTCATCTTTAAATGTTCCAGCGTACCTAGTGTATACCTACAAAATAGGTGTTCGAATGTTTACTGAATTAAATTACAGTGTGAAAAATATTAGGAGGTCTCGGTAGAGTATAAATTAAATTTTAATACATTGGAAATGAACCTATTTAATTTCTTTTTAATGAGTACTAAAATCCATATAATTCCATCTGGATTTTTATTTCTAGTATACTTGCTCCTTAATATCTAAAGAGGATACAGGAAGACTATTTGGAATGCATACTTGAAATGGTTATAAAGCACTCACAATATGGCTTTTAAAAAGGCTTCTTTGCTCATCCTGTAAGAGAGCCATTTATGGCTTGGCCTTAAGCACGACAAAGTCCCATATATAACATTTTTAGTAGATAGGTTTTATTTTCTAGTTCTAATCCTGGTTCTCCAATTTATGTCCAGCTCAGCTACAATGGACCTAAGAATGGATCGCAATATCAAATTTGAAATATTCTTATCTATCAGAGAGTAAATATTATGGATTCTCTTCAAGATTCTCATAGTGGCATGTGGGAAAATCTGAAGAGACAAAGTTTTATGTCCATTTGGCTAAAAGGACCACAGTTAACACAATTTCATATGCACTGAACTCTGAGTACAGTCCACTGGCTCCACTGATACCAAGTCAACTTCTACTAGGAGTGGGGTCAGAAGACAGTCATTTATGTAATTTTATATATGGAGTTATAAAACAATCCTTCTTGTGCTAAGGGGATAGACAAGTGGGCTATGATCATCTGTCAAGAAGACTGGATTTTCAGAGACAACTGCTTTATGTAAATGACCGCTACTTCCTCAAAAGCTGGTGACTGATGAATTATCACCAAAATTTTTTCCTAAGTAAGGTTTAGTGTTTCATGGGGGAGGGCGAGGGGGTTCATGAATTTCTTATCTAGCTAATTTGACAGCAGAGACTATTGGAGACCAAAAGAAGATACAGCTTAGTGGCCGATCCTGCTAAGTACCAAAGATCTAGAAAGCAAAGTCTTGCACTGACAGGGAAAGTTTGAAGCAAAGGCTTGAGCTGTGTGCAGATCAGCAACTTTTGCTTTTTGACATAAAGAAACAGAGCTTTCACCTGTTTAAAATTCAGTAGACTAGTGCAGGTTGATGTTGGGTAATTTGATGGCAAGCCACACTTATGCTCCATTTCAGGGAGTGACACAGGGCTTCTTTAAATACTTCTGCTTAGGACTTGGCTGATGGAAGTGGAGACAGGGAAATATTCTGGTTTCTATACGACCAAATAGCGAAGCCGAAATGCTGGAGTGAGTTATGAATCTGGATTAGATTCATCACTTCTTTTAGCCCTTTGATATCAGCAAACTCAGATCCACAAAGAATTGAGGAGATAGGGATGTAAGATTACAAGGAGCTAAAGATATAAAACAGCATACCTAGTTACAAAGTATTAACTCTTTTAAGAGGTATTCCCTAAGAGCAAATGACAAAAACACAATAATTAGGTAGATAAATAAATCAGGATCCTTTCATGGAGATGAGCCCACAGTTTAGAGATACAAATGGGTTTCATCGAAGAGTAAAGTTACTACTGAAAAGATAAACTCTTTCTCTAATAACATGTAGTAAAATAATGTGGTGAACCAAAGGATATATAATTTACAATTTAGAGACAGAAAAACACCGTTATTCTACTTAATTAATTGTATTACTTTTAAAGCTTCAGTTTCTTTTGAGAATAGTCAGAGGTTTCCAGGGTGTTATAATCTATTCAAGCAGCCACCTTTGGAGAACTACTGGAGGCGACACAGTAGGTTTAAAACTGTAACCAAAACCACATATGCTATTCTTTGATTTCTCTAAACAATTCTAAATAAGAGGTTACAGAGTAGGACTACTTTTCTAAGCAAATGATATGGCTAATGTCCAATCAACACAGGACATGAACAGTTAATCAACTAGCAGAAGAACTTGTACTGGTACCTTTATTCTTAATCTGATTATTTTATTGTCTCCATCAGTGGGCAAATATGGGCAGAAATACCCCTGACAATTAGTTTGGGTTAAAAAAAAAAAGTCAATGTAAAAACAGCTAAACATTTTGACAGCTTTAACATCACTTTAGTAGCCCAAGAGGCAAAAGATTGGTCAAAACGAACCAAACTTTAAAAACAAGAGGATCAATATAGACAGTCTACGAATTTTCTAATTGTGATTAACTTCAGTGGTTGACTAACCCAGACGACAGAGAGCTCTACAGAAGAAAAGGAGCGGTGGACTTACGGTAAGGCAGATGGAAGTAATGAGACAGAAAGAAAGAAATGAAAAAAAAAGTGAAAGGCAGGGGAAGGGAAGGAAGAAAGATGACAGATACAGTAGGCAATGAATGTGGTAGAAAGAGCACTGGCCTTGGTTCTAGATAAGAACTGTGTGATAAAGCAATTCACTTAGCTCTTCTAAACTCAGTCTCCCCTTCACACACAACATTGTGAGCCTAGAACTAAATTACCTCTATAGTAACCCCTAGCTCCAAAATGCTAAGATTTTATGGCGGGAAGCGGGGGGTAGTGGTGATGAGGGAAAGAATTCAGTGGCTGCAGTATCTAGAAGAAAGTAAACTTAAAGTTTTGCCCTGGCTTTAACAGTTGAAATGCTGATAATGGGGCAAGATCATAGGCACACTCTAGTGCATAAGAATCACCTGGGTGTTTATTAAACACAGATTGCCGCCTGGGCCCCACTCCTGGAGTCTCTTGTGCAGGAGGTCTGGAGTGGGATTCTAGCGTTTGCATTTCTAATAAGCTCCTAAATGATGCTGAGGCTGCTGGTCTGGGACCACACTTGGAGAAACACTGTTCTAGGGAATAGGTGACAGAGGCCAAATAAACACAGTTATATGGGGAAAAAAAGTTGGCCAGATTTCTCTTATTTCTTGTTGGGGAGAAAACCTGACTAGGTGCAGTAAGGTGATTGATAAATAAATGCTGGATTAAACAATTTGTTTCCTCTGCTGACCAAGGCTTTGTTGTTGACCAAAGCTTAATAGATGAATATAGTTATTTAATATAATGGTTTATAATATGAATTGGGTATTAGATTTGCCAAGTTCTTCAGAACCTTCAAAACTATATATGTTTAAACATTCATGCAAAACTGAGATTATAAACTGGGAATTCTATTTATGGATCTTAAACATCACAAAATAGTATAATACATCATTTGGCTTTTTAAAAGAAAATCCATGCTAACACTTAACTACATCTAATATTGATAACTTTTCCTTATCGCATGAGGTGTTTCATAAGTACACTTTTCAGATGATGAACTTTAAACACAAAACCTTTTTAATTTTAACCATTTTAGAAAGATATCTTTCTGAATAGAATACATGACCACAACGGAAGCTTTCCTTCATTACCCACTGTAATCATAAATACACAATGGCGTCAGTTCTGTAATGAACTGAATAATACCTCCCGGGTTTGAACAGAGTCATAAGAAATCATCCGCTTTGTCACTGAAAAAGCTCAGAGTTCTGTACGTTTGCCATTTCTGCCATCTTGTTTATCTCAGCCCCACCCGAGCTATTAGCTGTTATTCCTCAGTTTATCTGCCTCTTAGTTGCATGTTGAATGGGCATACTTTCCCCACTTGGACCTAAGAGTGACTCCAGAGTCAGGAATATGCTTATGGGCTTTAAGATGTTATTTTTTTGAGGTGGCATTTTTGTCTGGTTGTTTATTTACTCCTAGATTTTCAGGTTGTTGCTGGCAGCAGGGAAAAGGGGCACTACTATATTTTGTTTATTTTTGGGATACAGTATGCTGTATCAGGGACACAGAAACACTGTGAATTATAATTAGTAAGGGAATTATAATTCTGTTCACTTACAGGGTTATATACCTTAGGTTACTCTTCCTGCCTAAACTCTAAAAACTTATCAACCTTGGAACACTATGTGAACACTCTAAACATTTCACTATCTTTGTATAACTGTTTGAAAGTAGACAGCTTTACAGAAACCAAAATTCAAATCAGCTACAAGGTAAAGAAGAAATGTAAGATGAATTTCATGATAAAAAGGAGCAAAATCTGCTATAAACTGATAACAAGGGAATTCCTAATGTTGGTATAGTAATATTATTGCTCAAATTTATATAAAGATTACATTTACTGACCTGGGGAATGCTGGGAAGTTGCAAGTGAGGTCATGGAATTAGAAAGGTTAAGGTTAGCAGTAATACTAAGCTGGCTCTGCACTGCAGGAGGATAAGGAGATGTGGGTGTCAGGAGGGACTCCTCACTGGTTTCTTCATCAATTCCAGGCAAATACGTGTCAATCAAGGCATCAAGAAACTTAACAATAAGCTCAGCATAGTCTGGGATTTGTGTTTGCTGTAATGGAAAATAGGACATTATTTTAGCTCTGTTCTTTTTTCTTTTTTTGTAAATCCCCCTTGAAGCCAAAAAAGATAAATTCAATTTTTGTTTTGGGCTTAATTTACTATTTTTCTTCCTTTGTACTACAGATCATTAAAAAAAAAGGGGGTGGAATAATATTTGTAGACTACCATGGGACTTACAACTGGGAATTTTATTCAGCTAACACTTACAGCTTCCAGATGAACCTGTGATTACTGAAGGCCATGCACAAAGACTGAATTAATTCTGAGACAATCCAATCATCAGGAATGATGTCTAGTCTATTTTCCAAAACTGAGAAAATGAGCAGAGCATCATTCCAGCTGCCATGTAGAGATTCAACTAACTAAATACTGTGAAGGGCTCGGAGAGTTACTGGCAATCAAACTGCAAAAGTTCCCGCATGATATACTTATTTCTGTGACTTCAGGCCCATTTTTTAAATGACAGCCTTTGCATATCAAGAGATATGCAGTAATAACTAAACAAAACAAAACTAAGTACTCAACTGTTAAAATCAGAACAAGATTTATGCAATTCATATTGATTTAGCACCCCTATCTCTAGAACACTGCACTAGGGGAAGAAAAAGAAGTCCTGCCTTCAAGGAACCTCAATCAATTTGGAGAGAGACCATATACAGAGAGAATAATTAAATACACATTTATGTAGCACTATATCAACTAACACCAATCAAAGAACAAACTGAATGGAGCAAATGAGGATATATTCAGGGAAGAGTGAATCTAATGCAACAGGTTGGAAGGAAAAATGTTTTCTTGAGGTAAATTTCTTTTTCTTTATGTAATTTTTAAAATTGAGGTTTAACTGACATATAACATTATATTAATTTTAGGTCATAAGGTAGATTTTAAACATATGTAATGCTCCTTCCTAATCACAAGATACCTAAATGTGTGCATTAAGATCATCAATTACATGAGGGACTGAGGGCAGAAAGTTTACAGAGGTTTATCATACGTTTCTGAAAAGTCAAGCATAAATTTAGTTGAATTTTTTTTTTTTGTAAAAGCTAGTATATAAACATATTAAAGGTGTTGCCTCTTGGAAAGAATCTTGTGGTAGAAAATTTTTAATAAAAATAATATATGTGTTTTTTGTGAATCATTCTGGTTTTCAACATATTGTCTTAAAGCAGGAACAGTAATATAAATAAAACTTTCATTTTGTCAATAGAGAAAAAGATATTTTCTTACCTTTGAAAAGGGTCCTGCAAACCGCCATAGGCCATTAAAACCAAAACCTGCAACAAATCAAATGTTACTCTTATAGCAAGCATGACACTCTTTCAGTCTTAACAGCAATTATATAGTTGATGATATATAAAACCCCCACACACAGTGAAAACTTTTTTTTTTTAGAATGAGTGTCAAAGTAGACTAAAACTCACTGAAAATATACCCAGTATAAAACCATATTTTAGTTAAAAAGTTGTCAACCACTTATTGTACTGAACACATAATTAAAAGTCAGAAAATGGCATATTAGAGAGGTGTGAACAAGCCTATTCCTCATAAGGAATTCTTCAGCCAGTGCATTCTTTAACAGCACACATGTTTCAAGTTCATCAACCATCCTCCTCCCGATACGTTTATTTACTTTGCAGGTAAGATGTTTGGTACTGTGGTGGGGATTCTTCATGGTACACCACACTTTGCACAATCCCATGGATTGGATTTAACAAATTTGGATCTTGGCACAATGACAACAGGGTGTTGATCTTAGAGTCCAACAAATTGTGCCTAAAAAAATAAAAGTCAACAGAGGAACATTTTAAAGGAAAATTAAATGAAAATATATACTGGAAAATATTTTTCCCTAGAACAGTATGATAAAAATGAAGGGTGATGAGTGCTTTTCCAATTTTTCTCTAATGAACGTGTGTATTTGCTTTTTTGTTTTGTCTTTTGTGTTTAACTCATTAGGAAAATATGGTAAAAGCACCTAACTAGCACTGTCATATAACCATGCTTAACTATATGTGGTGATTATTTGCTCAAGACAAGGTTGGCTTCTGTCTGCCACTCAGCATGCTTTAGGACCATCTCTTTCTGCTGATTATTGATATGTACCCAGGAGTTAAAACTAAATTTAATATTAATCAGTGTTTAATAAATGCTGAATCAGATCGAATGAGGAAAGCAAAATTAGCTTGGAGGGGGTGGAATATATGATCAAATTCAAACTTCTGAGGAAATTAACTATTTCTAACCCAGCTATACCCCATTAATAAAAATAACCAAGAACCAAGTATATAGAATTCTGAAATTTATAAATAAGATTAAACAAAAACAAAGAAATAATGATACTACATAGAAGGCCTAGATTAGGAATAGAGTTTCCCAAGTTTCTTTGGGTTATCTAGATTTGAACACTTTGAGGCTAATATGATTTTAGCCCTTAAGAGAGAATAAAATTCATCTCCCAAATAAGAAGTCAATTTTGTTTTCACGCAGCTGTGGATTAAAAACAAAAGCTCTACTGAAAAAGAAAACAGAACAGGTATGCTGATTTAAATATAGCAATCTAACAGCTTTCTCCTAAGTGAGGAAATAAACAATGCTCATCACAATGAACAATGTAAGAAAATCACAAGATAAAAAAATGTTTTTCCCACTCTGACAAGTACAGGTTTCTGGTAACTGACTATACTGCTGAACTGAATGAATAAGCATTTTCAGAACTCTAATGGAAAACTGATGAATTCATAAAAGTGCTAACAAAAGATCAAGATGAAAAAAAAATTAATTACATGGGACTGAGTGAACTGATGAGGATGATTATAATTTTTATGACTTTCTGTTTGAATAAAAAAAAAAAAAAATGTTTTTTCCGATCGGCAGGCCAAAACTAGTCCTAGGTCCCATTAAACCCACTGTCTCTAAGCTAAAAATCACTACCACACTACTTTTTTTTTTACTATCACACTACTTCACGTTCCCCTCTCCACAACCAGTGAACACTACTGGGTGATACTTTTCCTAAGCTTTTATAAAACATTTGACTTCAAGACAGATACAAAAGTTAAACACAAGTGGAGATACTTACACAACAGGAAAAACTTTGGGGAAAACAACACTAGCTTCTGCTAAGTATTCATAAAGAATTCGTTGATCAAACTCATCCGTGGTGTATTTCACCAGCGTAGCCTAAAAAAAAAGTAAACAAAAAACATTTTACTTTGTGGCTGAATTGTTACCTGTTTCGGTGAGAAGCAGAATTTGGCCTTCCTTTCATGTTTTTAATATTTAAGGGCCTTCTAAGAGTAGACTGGAAAAAACCCCCCACAAAAAGCAAAAAATATTACCAGAACAGTAAGAAGAAGTGCTTGGATCTTCGGATCAGTAAGTACTTCTTCATCTAAGAGAACATTTGATTCAGACACTGAAACTTTACGTAAATGTGGGTGCTGTTGTGATGAGGAAATCCTTTGAGTTTCTGTGGTAAGATATGGATTAACACAATCAGCTATATTAATCAAATATAACACACTAGATACTACTTCACCTAACATATTTTAATGTCACTTCTAAAATTCGATAGCTTTTTAACAGACACTTAAAATATCAACATAAATATCATACAAAATTACTATTCACCTATACAAAAGTTCTGGCTAGCTGTATACAATGTTGTATATCATATGTATGATTACTTTCTACACAGGTTTCAGGATATCTGTCATTTTAAGGACTGTATAGCTTGTCTTTGTCTTTTGAAAAAGAGCAAATGTTTCTATATTTTATCCTAATGATACTAAGAAATGGCTGGAAAGCAAATATGGCTTTAATGTACTCTCCCTCCTTACTTTCAATGATCTAGATTAATTATTAACTTTGTTTCTCACCCATTTCATAATCAGTTTCTGCTACTCTCCTCATTTTGGGGGGTGTTGTGATCCCTGATTCCATTTCTTGCCTTTTAGGAGCCTTTGTGTCTGATATCAAGTGATCAAAACTTTTCCTTGTTCCTATAAACAAAAGTTACAGAATATGGAAGTTCATTAACCACAGTGTCTGTGAATAGGAATATACTAAAAAGAAAATGTTTGGGCATAAAGTGTTTAAGTTTTCACTTAAGGACCCAAAGAAAGCTCAAACATATCCCTGGGGCAGAGTTCCTCTCCTCTCCTGTTTTTTTCCATCTTCTCAAGGAATTTTGGCCACACAGCTGTTCTGTTTCAGGACAGGATGTGCCTTATTGGTCCAAATTAAATTGAGATTACATGCACTACACTGGAGGTAAACCAAACTCCACCAACAAGTACAATATTTGATAATAAATACAGAGATATGTGCTGTTTAGTAGCAAAGATCAACTATGTCTGAACAGCCTTTTTTCAATTTAAGGCATTCTGCTGGTGCCAAGAATGAGTCATTAACCTATGAAGAATTTCTAAAAGTAGACAAAATCAAAGTTTTAGTTCTTCAGGCTTTGAAAAAAGGATGTGCATGCCTAAAAGTACTAAATAATAGATACACTGGGAGATGCTTCAAAAATAGCAAGCAGTACCGTTTCCCACTTGGCTTTGAGTTTCTCTAATCATGTATTATACCAATGTTAAATACCTGTCTCTTAAAGTAAAAGTATTGAAACTGGATTATTTGGAACTTATATATTTCTGTTCTGTATATTCTAAGAACTTCTCTTATTCTTCTTGGTACAGCTCTAACAGCAAATCTGGAATACTTTTGACAGTATTATTTTTTAAAAGCCAGAACTGAAGCCACTATAATTACATATGACAATTGAACACTTGAGAAATTTAATGTTCTATTAACCTCAAGTTTTAATACTAATAATTATTCACAATAGTCATAAAAATCAAGGTCAAATAATTTAACAGCCCAGAAGAATCTAGTCCAACCTCTTCACTTCCTGTACCTGTAAACTGAGGAAGCCATGAGCAGTTAAGAGATTAGCCTGAAGTCGCAAGGCTAGGCATCCAGTTAGTGACCAGACTTTAAATATCAAATTTCCTAAAAACCAATTCGTGCGGGCTTCCCTGGTGGTGCAGTGGTTGGGAGTCTGCCTGCCAGTGCAGGGGACACGGGTTCAAGCCCTGGTCTGGGACGATCCCACATGCCGCGGAGCAACTGGGCCCATGAGCCACAACTACTGAGCCTGCGCGTCTGGAGCTTGTGCTCCGCAACAAGAGAGGCCGCGACAGTGAGAGGCCCGCGCACCGTGATGAAGAGTGGCCCCCGCTTGCCGCAACTAGAGAAAGCCCTCGCACAGAAACGAAGACCCAACACAGCCAAAAAAAAAAAACCAATTCGTGCTTTCATACTGCATGAGATCAGGACACCACTCTCTATGTTTAGTTTTCTTACTTTTCTCATTCTTCCTTTTTTACTTTACACTCTGCATTCTTCCTGGGAGATCTCCTTCCACTGCCGTAGCTTCAGCTGTCTAATGAACTAATCAATTCTAAATGTGCCACTTGTCCACTTCTCTCTTCCTGAACTCCAGATGTATGTTCTCATTTATCTCTTACATATACACGCCAAGAATCCTGACGGGACCTCAAATATAATATCAACCAACCTAAATTTATCTTGTACTATAAATATATTAGTCTTGATCTCTGTGAATGGAATCACTATCCAGCCAGTTTTTTTTTTTTTTTTTTTAAAGTAGAGGGAAGGATTATTTATTTATTTATTTATTTTTGGCTGTGTTGGGTCTTCGTTTCGTGCAAGGGCTTTCTCTAGTTGCGGCAAGCGGGGGCCACTCTTCATCGTGGTGCGCGGGCCTTTCACTATCACGGCGTCTCTTGTTGCGGGGCACAGGCTCCAGACGCGCAGGCTCAGTAGTTGTGGCTCACGGGCCTAGTTGCTCCGCGGCATGTGGGATCTTCCCAGACCAGGGCTCAAACCCGTGTCCCCTGCATTGGCAGGCAGACTCTCAACCACTGCGCCACCAGGGAAGCCCCCAGCCAGTTTTTGAAGCCAGAAATTTCTGACATCCTTCACTGCCTTCTCCTTCCCCACCTGGCCCAAAGAGTCAGGCACTAAGTCCCACACCTGATTCCTTTTCTCCATTGTCCCACTGCTCCTGCCTTAGTGTAGGCCTACACCATTTTTTGCTTGGACCGCTGTAACGATCTCTTAAATGATTCCCTTGCGAAAAAACTCTTCCTATTTCTCCATATTGTAGCCAAAAACCTTTCCTAAGAATAAAATTTTGTAACGTCTCTCCCCTACTTAAAGATCCCTGCTGGATACATGATAAGGCTAAATCTCTTAACATGGCACAAAGTCTCCCACAAACTAGTTGCAATTCTTCTCTAGCCTCATTTCGTACCCCAGTGCTTTTCCTGACTTTGCTTTATTTATGCTATTTCCCCCCTCTCTTGAATACATGCCTTCCTTATCCTGTGCCTACCAGGCAAGCATGTATTAAATTTTCAAGATCTGGTTCAAATGTTACCTCCGCTCTGTAGCTTTTCCTAATTTCCTTACTTTAATGGCACCTGGGGATGCTGTTGCAATTGCCTGATTATAAGTCTTAGCCACCAAACTATGAGCCACTCCAGGGCAAAGACTGTAACTTTTTCGTCTACCACATGGGTTGAATGAATTCAATATTGCATTTTCTCTGAAGTTAGTTTTTCATTTACAACTTCCTTGGCATGAAAACTCAGAATCACAAAACACAAAGTAACCAGGAAACTCCTAGAACATTATTTATGGAAAAGTATAAAGAGAAAGGAACTCAAACAAAAGATAACAGTCCTTGGGACTTCCCTGGTGGCACAGTGGTTAAGAATCCGCCTGCCAATGCAGGGGACACGGGTTCGAGCCCTGGTCCGGGAAGATCCCACATGCTGCGGAGCAACTAAGCCCGTGTGCCACAACTACTGAGCCCATGTGCTGCAATTACTGAAGCCCGCACGCCTAGAGCCCATGCTCCGCAACAAGAGAAGCCACCGCAATGACAAGCTTGTGCACCGCAATGAAGAGTAGCCCCCACTCACCACAACTAGAGAAAGCCTGCGCACAGCAACAAAGACCCAATGCAGCCAAAAATAAATAAATAAAATAAATAAAAAAAAGATAACAGTCCTATGTGATTAGTAATAGTGATTAACATTCATGGTTTCAATTTCTCTCATGGTTTATTGGCAGGTTATTTATTTTATACTTCTTTAGCCAAAGTTGTGTAAGAGCACCTTTGCATTCAATCTGTGGTGAGGTGGGATCAGTGGGCTCTCTCGTTATTTACTTCAGTTTTTGAAAAGGGAAAAAGGGTCTCACAGCATTTCAGGTATATTTCTCATGGTCAAATGTTGATATAACCAAGCAATTTTAACTTCCAAGAACCCTATCTTCTTACAGTAATCAAAACCTCTTACCTTTTTGTCTTTTTAAAGAAAAGATGGCAAATAGTATTATTATAGCTTCATAGCATATTCATGTATTCTGCCCTCAGAGGGTAATTTTGGGAAATATATTGTTAAAGGCCCTGCATCTGAATGCTGCAAGACTCTTCCTTTTCTGTTGAGTATCTAATGTCTCTCCTACTCCCATTTCCCTTCTGCCTGGCCAAGGCAGAATAAAACAAGTAGAGCCACAATATTTAGTCTAAGAATCCCCCCAAAACTGTTTCAAGATCTCATTCTCATTCCTCTATCTTAACTGATATGGCTTAACTGATCTATCAAACTCTCTCATAATTGGCATCAAAGACTTTGCTACATCAAAAACAGGAAATTTTGATAATCTTGAACAGCTTCAAATAATTTTCCAGGAGTGAAAGTATCTGACCATTTTTGAAAAGAATTCTAAAACTTTCTACATAATTTAGATAAACTAACCAAGCAACTTCTTCGTGTTGGCCTGAGAAGGCTGCCCCATGTCCAAGCTCATGGATTTCCTGGCTCGGGGACTGGTCTGGCCCGCAGGTGGATAGCTGGCTGCAAGGTACCCTTCAGAACCTTTGGGAGAGGACCATGGCTGACTCTCCTTTAGTGTCCTGAGAGATTAAAACAAACAATTGAGAAGAATCAATAAACATGATGACAAATACAACCACTGCTGGCCCTCCTAATTGACTATTGTATTTCCCAAAGGCAGAGATCAAGTAATTTTAAAACTGTACTTTAAAGCTCTTTACGGTACAAACTCTTAATCTATCCCCAGGAAGTATCCACTTTCTTGCCATGACATCTTATACACAGTAGGTACTCAACAAATGCTCAACTGAACTGTACTGCATTGATTTTTTAATCAGGGAGAATCAGGTCTAAATAAGCAATTGTATCCCTGGTTTAAAAACCAAGGGGGAACACAGTCAAACTCACTTTCTCCTTTTCATAACAAAAAGGGCATATCTCAAAGAAATATAATCATAGGAATGACTGAAGAGTAAGACTACTGAAAGCCAAGTATGCCTGGAAAGCTTTTGCATACATTGTTAACATCTCAGCTGGAAATTGCTGAGGGCTTTTTATCAAAAAGTGGGATGTTGATAAATTTAATGATATAAGCACTACAAACACAAGATTATTTTCCCATGTTCAACACTGTACCTAAAACTTTAAAGGTATCTTTGTTTAATTGAAAATATAAAAAAACTCCAAATGATGCTATTTTCATGTAATTTCTCTATGTTTTAGTGAAAAATATACCACTCAAAGCAACATACAACAGGATATAATATGATTATCTTAACATCTAAATCTGTACTATAGAAGACTTTTTAGTAACTTTAGTGTGATATGAGTAAATACAATAAATATGTTGGCATGTGTATCTTTTTACAAATCTGTATAGCTTAGTTTTCTATCATTAAGCATGTAATGTTGCTTATATTTCACATCAGGTTTTCCTAGGCCTTCTCCTGCAATCCGATACTTTCAAGATCATCTCTTTTCATTATTCAACTGATTTGTGCTTAAAAAGAGGCAAACTAATGTTAACTAATTAGCACAATTAGATTAGAAGAACTTTCCTTCAACTAACACACATAAAATACTGTACATTTATAAAATGAGTTTTGATTTACACACTCTTCCTAGGTTATCTTTAGAGTCCCTTCTATATTACCTTCTGGATTACTCTGCTGCTTGCCTCCATTGGCATGGAATATTGAAACCTGATTGTAATTATGAAATTGTGGGAGAAGAAGTCCATTTACCTATAGCTAGGGTCACCATGATGAATGGGATATGTATCCATAGGAATATTTTCCATTGAAATATCAGTAAGAAGAAGAGACTTTCTATGTTTTAGGCTACAGCGACTTCGAACCTCCTCAGACACTGTAAGTAAAGCTAAAAGGAAAAAGAAGGAAGATTTAAAAATTTAATAAATCACAAGCGTGACTTAAATTAGGATATACTTCTTACAACCTCCTGAAGAGAATAATAGCTGTTAAACATGAGAGTATGAAGTTTAAGGATATAAAACACTTAGGACAGACTTGTTTATGTTAAAGCGTTTACAGTCTGTTTTGGAAGACTGCATGTAAACATGAAACTTACAAAGAGATTTAAATAGCACCTTATATTAGTCAAGTGCTTTAATAAACACTGGACCTCAACAAACACAAAAGGTAGGCAGGGCAGGACTATAAGGTCCATTTCTTAGAAAAATACTCTGAAATGTTAAATGATTTGCCCAAGGTCAAATAATTCAAACAAAAAAGTTGCCACAAACTGAAGTCTGCTAAACTGGGAATCAGCACTTTCCAACAAACAACGATGTTCAAGAACTGTGTTATACATAAGTGCTAAGTGTTGTTGAGAGGAGAAACACAAATCAGATAAGAGCAGATAGGGACGGTATAATGGAATGGTGGGGATGGGCAGACAGTCTAGGTAAAACAAAGGGCATCAGGAATGAATATTAAAGAAGCATAAAGGCACTTCTAGGAGATGGCAAGTAGATTAGCTTAAAATAGCCCATCCATTTGGAGAGGTAATAAAAAATGAGGCCTATGAAATTAGAGAAAGGGGACAGAATCAGGAGGGCTGCTTAAGGGCCCAGGATGCTAGGCTGAGGCTTCTAGATTTTATGACAGACAACAGGGAGCCACGTGGTGTCTTGAACCAAAGATGACTAAGGGAACACATTTCACATATTAATGCAAATTCTTCTGTAAGGAAAAATGTTTTGGCAAAACTTTCCAAATTTTAACCAATGCCACAGGACTGAACTGTGAACTCTTTACCCTGCCAAGCAACCAGCGGAAGGACCTAGAGGTGTCTGTACCTTTTTCATGGTCCTTAGATATAGCTGTGGTAAGATTAATTTTGTCTATTTTGTGTTTTTACCTGCCAAGTAAGCCACGCTCTGTGTATTCACCTCAAATTTGTCACAATTTCTATGTTTATTAACCAGAGTTAGTAGTGTATGCAAAATTCTGACTGTTCTTGCAACAATGGCAGGTGAAGGATGCCTGTATCCTACAAAAAATAAAAACAAACAAGAAGTTAATTCATTTTTTCATCAAGTATCTGTTGAATTCTTATTCTGTGACTAGCAACTTTGCAAGGAAAGGAAGTATGTAAGGGGAATAGCCATTTGGGAAGGTAAAATATATACATATGTGAATAGTTAATTAATTACATATAGGATTAAGCACCAAAAATGTATAGAATAGAATAATGTTCCCTGGAACTCGAAGGTACCTCAGGGAGAGGAAAATTAGAAGATGATGGTGTTTCAGATCTTCTATTCCCTAAAGCAGCATAAGGAATTTTTAAAAACCTATTTAGTGTAGTTTGCCTTAAGATATGCTTTGAAAATAGGGTTCTATCACTTCAATTTTTTTTTTAATTAAAGAAAAAAGTCTTATGATATAGGGAGTATAAGCTCTCAGAGCCCAAAGAATCCGGTTGATTAGAGGGTAAGCTTGATCTCTGGACAACTTTTAATCACTAACGCGACTCCATTTAAAATAGGGGATTTGTACATTGAAAATATTTGGTATTCTTCTAGAAATACAGAATAAACAAGCATTTTATCAGCCTAGTTGCAATCCATCTTCTTGGTATCCTGTAGTAAATGTAGTATCTTTTGAGCAATGCCTATTCACTTTAGAGATTAAAACTGTCAATATTTTTTGCAGAAATTTCATAAGGTGGTGAAATCAAATGTATACATTCACAATGGTAGGTGTATATATATATTTGGTTAAAAACTGGGGGAACCTCTATGATCCCTCAAGCTTAACAATCATTTAAACTGATACCTAACTGCAGATTCAAGCTCTAGTTTGAGTCTCTAATTTTGACCAAATCTAAAGCCAGCAATTCACGCCAGCTCCTTATCCCAGGCCATACTTTACACTGTTTTTGCTTCTGACTCACCCCATTTGCCGTTCCTGTTAACTGCAGTCTTGGGCCATGACTGCCCCACATTAATAAACCAAAACTAACACTCAGCGAAGTCACCAGTAGGGAGTAAAGTCAGGTGAGGGAGTGAACAAGCTGGCTCTGAGGAAGAGCTGGAGATCACTGCTATAAGCAATGCAGAAATGCGGAGGTGGGAGGATGGGGCACCAGAAGGGTGAGGGTCTATGGTATGTGACAACAGGATTGATCAACAGTAAATTAGTAACAAGTTAAGAAAATCTGTGGTCAAATCGCTAACATAACATTTTCTAACATGAGTTACTCAAATAACATTTATTGATTTGCAGTCTATCTTATTCTGATAATCAAAAAGATACTTATCAATAAGTAGCATTAATTAATAAAACAGCTATTAGAAAGTTTAGTACTTAGAAATTTTATAAGAATCAACTCCTTTGCTTTTTAAAGGAAATTTGATATTTGATGTGGAAATTAGGTTCTATTAAAATATATACTGAACAAAACATAACTCAATAAGACATACAGTTGCGTTTAAAGTGAGACACATGAGCCAAATTATTTCAAGCACTCAATCATTTCAGTTACTTCTGGCTTCTCGACACCATTTCATAAAAATATTCTGACATAAGGCCTCTACCTTTTAAGAGGTGTCCAACCAGTGCGAAGTTAAAGTTAGAGTTGAAATTGAGTCCAACAAAATGATCCATTTGTTTGCAGTGCCATTCCAGAGGATTCCGGATCGCCATGAATACTTCCTCTGGACTCTATTAAAAAATAATCATGAGATGGCTGATGGGGTTCACAAAGGAAGGATCACTTATTGGTTTTTGTTTGTGTTCAACAGCTATGACAAGGTAAATACTCCTTTCAGGTTGAGAGAAATTATTTTCAGGTGACTACAGAAAACCACAGAACATTTAAGGTACTGCAAATAAATTAGTGCAAGATAGTTAAGCATATAAATAATAAGGTGATGGAAGATAAAACAGCTTTTTTGATTTACAATGCAAAGTAAGTGACTGTCAATTTATATCCTGGTGACTTTTTAAAAACTAAAATTACTGTTATTTTAAATAAGACCATGCACTGAACTGTAGCTGGCACTTTGTGTACTATGATGACTGGAAATTCAAGAGAATGAAGAGAGTTCATATTTACTGAGTGCCTGCCGTATACAAGTGTTAGATACATTATTGTATTGAAACCTTAAAGCAATTCTATGTAATAGGTATTAGCTCCACTTTACGGATTGACAGATTCATTCATTCATTCTTTTACTTATCAAATACTCATCACATGTTTTTGATGTGCCAGGCATGGTTCTAGGCTCTGCAAGTACGTCAGTGAACCAAACAGACAAAAACTACTCGCCCTGGTGGATGTGACATTCTGGTGTGGGAAAACAAGGAAATTGAAACTCAAAAATGTGGTGTAACTTGACCTCTAAATTAAGATTTTTTTTAGATTGGGGTATAGTTGCTTTACAGTGTGTTAGTTTCTGCTGTACAAGGAAGTGAATCAGCTATATGTATACATATATCCCCTCCCTCTTGGACCTCCCCACGCCCACCCCCATCCCACCCATCTACGTTGAAACAGAGCACGGAGCTGAGGTCCCTGCACTATACAGCAGGTTCCCACCAGCTATCTGTTTTACACATGGCAGTGCACATACGTCAATGTTTCCTAAAGTGTGGTACCAGGAATACCTGCTTTAAAGTCACTGATGATGCTTGTTTAAAGGTGGAAAGTACTGGGTTCCATCTCAGAATCATGAGAGGTGATAAGGACCGGGAATTTGCATTTTTAAAAAAAGAAGCCCTGTGATTTCCTTATGCACAGAGATTTTTTTAAAGCAAAAACTGAAGGTATTTAGGGTCATGTTCAGGTCTGTCTAGATTTCTATCTCAAAGAAAGGAAAGCATTAAGTCTATAAAATAAATGTAGAGAGATGTTTTGAGCATTTTTTATAATAGAAAAGATGACAAACAAATCAAATATTCATTAATGGGCAAATGGTTGAATAAACTGTGGTTCATGCATACTGTAAAATACTCTGCAGCCATGAGAAAGAATTATACACACACACATACAAATGTATATATATACACACACACATTTATGTGTGTGTGTATATATATACATGCTTAGAAAGATGTTCACTTTATATTGTTAAATAAAAAAGCAAGTTGCAGAATATCATATAAATATTATATAAAGTATTAACCTACTATATGTTCAATTTATATATATATATATTTTCAGCTTTATTGAGGTATAATTGACAAATAAAATTGTAAGATATTTAAAGTGTGCAATGTGATGATTTGAACGATGAATGTATATCCTCTCACATACATGTTGTGAAAGGATTCCCCGCATTAAGTTAATAAACACATCCATCACCTCACATATTTATATCCCATCCCCCTTTTTGGTGAGAACATTTAAGTTCTATTCTCCTAGCAAATTTCAATTATACACTACAGTGTTATCAACTATAGTCACCAGGTTATACAACAGATTCTCAGACCTTATTCGTCGTTCATTCTGGTGACTTTTAACAGGCTTTATTATCTCTGATTCCTAGTATCCTGGGGCAGTGGAGGCAATATTAGCTTCTGCTAATGGGCTATTCTGGCAATGAAAATGCCAAGGCAGATACTCCTAGACAAACACTTCACTTACAACTATTCTTATATTCACAGAAATGGCC
Organism: Balaenoptera physalus; assembly: GCF_965194825.1. Classification (NCBI taxonomy): domain Eukaryota; kingdom Metazoa; phylum Chordata; class Mammalia; order Artiodactyla; family Balaenopteridae; genus Balaenoptera; species Balaenoptera physalus. Next base: position 47,467,893 of record NC_138901.1, read on the forward strand.
AATAGGTAGCTATCTCTCTGACCACCACTGTCCGAAGACCACCCCAGAAGAGGGCAATGGGGATTAGGAAAGAGAGGTTCTAGTCCCACATCAGATGTACAAACATGAACAAGTTACTTGACTTCTTTGTTCTTTTCTATCTTGTAAAATGGAGGTCTGACTGATAAACTTCAAGGTAGCTTCTACCTCTATAATTTTGTTTCCATACTTCCCAGAGCCCCAGCTGTTCTGGGTCTACATAAGACTGAACGAATAATTTTTAGATGAGGTATCTTCACACTTAAAACCATGCTCTGGTTCTGTTTCTTTCTACCCACAACCTCTGTTAATTTCACTTCAAGCAAATCTCTTGTTATATGCACACATCTATCTTAAAATTCCTCTCTTTTCTCCTAGACTCGTCCCATTTTTTTTCTCCAAAGACAAAAGGAATACAATTTCTTACTGTTATATTCCTTCCACTGTCCTCTGTGAACCAAAATCCAACCTCAATCAAGGCTGATAAATGTTAAGAGGGGTGGTGATGGTATGTTTTAAAGTGGGATTAAGCAAACAAAAAACTAGTACAATTAAGTATCCAAAAGTTTCCTTTAGACTCTCCAAACTCCTTATCTGCTTCTAATTATACCTATTTTTCATTAAGTACCATAATTCAATAAAAGTAAGCTCATTTTTAGATTATTTCTTCGTGAAGTGAAATGGGGGTGGGGAATGCTAACTTTTACCTTTGAGTTATGAAATTACAACTGAGTGTACAGTGCATTGGACAGCATAGGGCCTAGCATGGTAGCTATTATTATTACTATTTTTATCCCTATTCTGTTTACTAATATTGGGCAAATACTGTTTTCTGCTATTTTTATATAAAAAATATGCAAAGTTTAAACAGTTTTTATGAGCTGGTAAGGAACTATACTCATAATAAGTTGCATTACAGAAATTCGTATTTAAGTTATGGACCTCTTCTGATTTTAAAAGATAACAACAAGAAAAGAGGGAGGAGCTCTAATGTGCTTGGTATTTAGGAATACCAAGTGGAAGCTTGTTCACCTTGTCATTGAATATCCGGAGACTGTCTAAGGTGTGCAGGTTTTGTTCCAGAAGTGCGGTGCCCGCTGAATACAAGTTGACCTCATCGAGCTGCAGCACGGCCACAGCTACCCAAAAGAGGGCTTTATGCAAAGGGGAGTCCTGGCAAGGGAGACGCACTGCAGGTTAGCAAGATGAACCACAAACAGCCTCATCAAAACGCACTGCAGTATAAAACGGATCATGTTATCCCGCAAATTATGCATGTTTTCTCTTCTGGAGAAGGTAAATACATCAGTAAGCTCTTCCTCTATTCCATGTGTGTAACTAAAGACACTGTTACCAGGCTGAGAACCTTGGCATTTCCTTTGATTGCTCCCTATTCTTGGATTCTAAAACCCGGTCACCAAGTTTTGTTGATGCTTCCAAAGTAGTCCCTTTTGCATCTGCTTATTGCTAATGACACTGTGCCGTGCCAACCTTCTTTATTCTAAAACCTGGTCACCAAGTTTTGTTGATGCTTCCAAAGTAGTCCCTTTTGCGTCTGCTTATTGCTAGTAACACTGTGCCATGCCAACCTTCTTTATTCTAAATGCAGATTCTTTCTGCCTCCAGTTTCTCCCTGCTCCAATCCGCTGTGCACACGACCGCCAGAATGACCTTCACCCTCACAGTGAAGATGAGAGAACCATTTTGTATAATTTAGGATTAGAATGTTTGTAGAACATATAACTCAATACCAGGAATATACAAGTATTTATTTCTCAGTAATCTCTCTGAAATCTGGCATATCTTTGTGCTCAATTCACAGAATACAACTTTAGAGTTGGAAGATAATACTATGCCATCATCTAGTCCATTTTACTCATTTTATCAATGTGGAAACATGATGTCCAGATGTTAAATGACCTGCTTGAGGTCACAAAGCTGAGATGATCTCAGACCACCCTAAAAGAGTGGCTATTATCATCTTATTCCTTTTAAACATTACCTTCACTTAGCACCCAAACTTTTGATTATCAGGTATACTTTACCCAGCTTTACATTTCTTCACAATAATGGTCACCAATTAATATATCATGTATTTTAATTACTTTGTTTATTATCTAGCCACTCCTCAACTTCTACATTCACCCTAGAATGAAAGTTCCACGAAGGCAGATAATTTTATTGGCTTTGTTCAGTTATATATCTCTAGCACCTAAAACAGTACTTGGCACATAGCAGATGCTCAATTATTACTTACTGGATAAAAGAATTAAGAATATATACCCATCTGTCCTTTAGCACTGATGAGACAACACGCAAGCATTTGAGAACATACTGCCCACACTTATTCTTCCTCTAATGTAAATACTTCAAACAACTAAATTTTAAGGCAGGAAGTTCTACTTTAACTATAGCTCTTTCTTTATAACTTCTCAATCCATCTTATTTTCTGAATTCTGAAAGAAAATAACATTTAACACTGATACCCAAAATGAATGCACTCATTTTCTGCACAGTAATTACCTTATTAAGAAGTGGTTGTAATTTGGTTAGTGCTATTACTGTAGCTTCTATCAGAACTTGACTGTTGTAAGTATCAGGTCCTTTTAAGCAACTCTCAAGCGCCTTTTAGGGAAACAGAATTCTTTATTTTACTTTCATTGAAATAAAACATTAACTCCTAAACTGAATCTCAGAATTATTTCAGGAACAATTTCTTATTTAATAAGTGTGAGAATTATTTCCAGTGCTGTGGTGATTTTGGTAGCTAGCTCAAAAGCACATTTGGGTTCTTATTTTAAAATATCTCTATGTTATATTCTAATGTAAGAAGTCAGGCATTATTATAGGTAATTACAAATATATAATTTTATATAAGGCTAGTCTTACCATCTAGTTAAATGCTTATAACAAAATATTAAGAGTACCTTCTACCAAAAGAAATACTTAATTTTCTTTTTAAGACAGGTTCTCTAGAGAGAGGTTTTTTCACTTCAAAGAATTACAATAAAAAAATAATCAAAACCCATTTTTTAAAGATTCAATAAGCAACATACAAGATATTTTATTAAATTCAAATTTAAATGTCCCTTAGAAAAATTCAAGATATACTTTACAACTTGGGAGCAACAAATAGTTGGGAGGAGAGGAGGAGAGGAGGAGGTACCTTGCTGAGAATACGGATAATCTGCTTTATCTGCCCATGAGACACTCGTTTGCTAATACAGCCAAAGACAACAAGAGCTCTTGGTTGCAGGGATGGATTATATTGGAATGCAAATCTGCAATTTAAAGATCCAAAGAGCTTATGAAAACCTTTGTGTTTATATATATTAAATAATTAATTAAAATATTGATTATGCAATAGTATCTATCTTTTCAACAGTACACGTACTTTTGCAACTTAAATTTATTTGGGACATACCTTTGAGCTAGTTCTGTCCACTGGTCCAGCCACTTGCATGTTGGAATATCTCTCATACATGCCTAAAAAAAAGATACTCTGAATATATTTATGTATATAAATGTTTATAGAAACATTAAAAAATGTTTATTATAATGGCACTAAATAAGTGACATATATATTACCAATAAACACATTCCATGGGAGTGTTTTTATTTAAGCATTAAGTGCGAAACAGCAGAATAAACCAGTATTTCTTCTATACAGTACCAGTGGATTTTTAAAAATGAGCTTAGTTTCTTATCATTTTGCCTTCTATACCTCCATGATCTCCAACAAAGCTTCTGTGACTGTTTCCAAGGATGTCAAAGCAAAAGTCTCCCTCTCATAGGAGCCAGGAGAGAATGACCTGTCCCGGTAGCTGGAGCGGAAGGCAATGACAGCAGCTGACTTGACTTTGCTAATGCCAAACAGCAGGTAAAATTTGGGTAATGAGAACTCTGTCAAACTGAGTCTCAAAACTTGCTTGGTCTCTTCTGTAAAAGAAAAAAGGAACAAGTAAAGACTTTAAAGATACTATTTTTTTAATTCTAAAGTGCCATATTTCATTTTGAATTTAGATAATTTGAATATCATATCAAAATTACATAACAATGCTCCCTAAACCAACCCTCTGGATACACGAGCTTAATGCTCATTACATAACTCCCTTTACGTACAAATTCGTGCTAGTAAAGCAACACTGTCAACCGGTGCTGAGCCTTCAGCTTATGTGAAGTACTAGAGTCTACATGACAAACATGCACAGAACATCTTTGCCATGGCTTGAGATGGAATAGAAGTAATTCATTCTTTTTCTTTTTGATTTGATTATATTTCATATCATTAACATAGGCTTGATTAAGCAGCTTGGTATTAAGGTACCATAATAAATAATAAGGTAATCTATGCCAGTCAAGTGTCAAATGTGTAAAATGGAGAAAGGAACTGGTGAAACACAAACTGCTTTCCTGGAACTTACCACTAAAATGAAGCTGAGAACAAGTACACAGAGAGTGAATGATATTAATGACCAATCCATGTGTGGAAGCTCTAAGGGAGAGTGGCCCTGTGGCTACTAAGAAAGTAACGACGTGGAAGAGGTAGGGGAGATGAGCTGCCACATCAAGGGAATTGTTGAAGGACAGCATCAGCATGTAGCGCGCTAGAATAGCAATATCGTCCCACATAAGATGTTGCTCTAAAGTAGGAGTTGGAGATAAGCATGTCTTGTCAATTATTTTGCACATCCTTCCAATAACCTGTAAAGAAGCAGAATTTTAAAAAACACGGGAGTTAAAAAGTTTTATCACAAAAAATTTCAGTTTAAAATGACTCATTATAAAACAAAAAACCTCCTGATAATAAAAAGATACATCAAGCCATAGCCCAGAAGGCAAAGGAAAAGGGATTACCTTGCTTGAAACCAATTTCACATTTCCAGAAGCCAAAGCTACAGCAGTATCTGCCATCACCTCAGCTTTTATTGATCCCAAGCCACCCGTTGCACTGGTTTTGATGAAACTGTCTAGTACAACATCAAGGAGGTCTGTAATCTAGTGGAAGAGGGAAAGATAACTTATGTTTTAGCCATTCTGCCAACTTAATTTTTAACTTAAAAATAGTTCAAGGAGTAGCCCAGTCAACATGAAAATTCTATTTTACCTGAGGCCTCCAAAATACTAGGTTTTATTTACAGACTTGTCAATAAATATAATTTATCATAAAATATCCAGGAAAGGATGAGAATATTCCCTCAATTCCTTCAGAGACCGGCATTCAAAAATTTTAAATCTCTACATATATTATTTTCACTCACTCTTTTTTTTTTTTTTTTTTACTATTTTATTTTATTTATTTATTTATTTGGCTGCGTCGGGTCTTCGTTGCTGTGCACGGGCAGGCTTTCTCTAGTTGCGGTGAGCAGGGGCCACTCTTCGTTGCGGTGCGCGGGCTTCTCATTGCGGTGGCTTCTCTTGTTGTGGAGCACGGCATCTAGGTGCGCAGGCTTCAGTAGTTGCGGCTGGTGGGCTCTAGAGTGCAGGCTCTGTAGTTGTGGCGCACGGGCTTAGTTGCTCCGCGGCATGTGGGATCTTCCCAGACCAGGGATCGAACCCATGTCCCCTGCATTTGGCAGGCGGATTCTTAACCACTGCGCCACCAGGGAAGTCCTATTTTCACTCACTCTTAAAGCACCTCTGTTCTCTTCTAAGACAGTAATGTATGAGCAGTATAAGGTACAATTATTTTAAAATACAGGAATGACATCAAGTACTGAGATGTTTTGTAGAGCTACAAAAATGGCTCCAAGGTCATTTAAAATTATTTGGAGGATTCACAGCATTGAGTAAGGGTATCGCCTCCTTCAATGATTATCTTGAAGAAATGGTAGCATAATTCTTGTCAGATAAAAAATAGCTACATTATACTATTTTAATATTGGCATTCTTATGCTGGAACTATAAGTGAGAGCAGGTGGCCCAAATAACATCATTAGCAAACATTTACTGACACCTATGGTATATAGGGTACTAGAATACACTCTAATGCACTATTTATTAGAAACAACATCAGATTTTTACAGTTAAATTCTACATGCAGCCATCCCTTGGTAGCCTTGGAGATAAGTTCCAGGACTCCCTGCAGATACCAAATTCCCGGGATGCTCAAGTTCCTTACATAAAAAATGGCTTAGTACAGTTGGCCCTCAGCACCTGTGGGTTCTACACACTGAGAATTCCGTGGGATGACTGTAATTATGCCATGGAGAAGAGTGCTAAAATAATTAGTGTTTCTCTGGCTCTGAGACATGCATGAGACTTCTACAATTCTGAAGCACATCAAGAATTAGGTGGGTGTCTGCATGCTTTTTGAAAGAGGGGACTGTCTTTTCTACAGCTACATCCCTAGCTTAGTGCTTTGTACAACGTGGGTATCAGATAAATATCTGCACCAAGGAGGTACTAGATAAATATTTGAGCAAACTCAATACCTGCCCAAGGCTCCCCCATATTTTTGCTTGAATAGATGGATACATCTGTTTCTCGTTTATAGTCATTGTTATCAGCTTATCAAGAATCGCAGTAACTCTTTGTCTTTTGGCATCATCATTGTGCTTACAAAAACGTACTAGATTTGATAGCCATGGAGTCATGTATTCCAAACAAAGGTGTTTCAATTCAATACCTGGGGAAAAAAATACACTATTAGCACAGATGGTCCATGAAAATTACATCAACAATTATTTTAAAATAAAAGATTGGGGGAAAAACGGTAAAAGATAAAGACCATTACCTAGAATCAGACCTGGAGAAAAGAGACTTGGCAAATATATGACTGAAGATAGAGATGAAGAAAGAGAACAACCCTTAAAGAAAGTAATCTTCAAAGTCATTAAGCCAATTTTTGAAAAGTTTTATTTTTCTCCCATTTAAAAATAAATAAATTTATTTATTTTATTTTTTTGGGCTGCGTTGGGTCTTCGTTGCTGTGCATGGGCTTTTCTCTGGTTATGGCGAGCGGGGGCTACTCTTCGTTGCGGTGCGTGGGCTTCTCATCGTGGTGGCTTCTCTTGTTGCGGAGCACGGGCTCTAGGCGCACGGGCTTCAGTAGTTGTGGCACGTGGGCTCAGTAGTTGTGGCGCACGGGCTTAGCTGCTCCGCGGCACATGGGATCTTCCCAGATCAGGGCTCGAACCAGTGTCCCGTGCACTGGCAGGCGGATTCTTAACCACTGCGCCACCAGGGAAGTCCTTATTTTTCTCCCTTTTAATAACTTCTCTTCTAGTTAAAATTTTTCTTGCTTTACTCTAATTGTAAAAGGAATATGTGGGTAATTACAGGAAGTTTGGTAAAAGGAAAGTATCACCACAATAATGAAACCAATATCAATATATTGGTGGATCACTTGATCTCTCCATAGGCTTTCAAATCTATGCAAAGATAATGTATATTCACATGTGTGTATACACAGACATAACCCATCCCAACTCCTCCACAAAAAATTAGGGTTATGCTATATACGTAGTATGATCTCAATATTTTTTTCACTATATATTATACTGAGATTTACTCAGCATTAAAAATTCTCCAAAGACATCTCGTAACTTTTTATTTTGAAATAACTTCAGACTTACAAAAAGATACAAAAATAAAGCAAAAATTCCTCTATATAACTTCACCTAGAGTACCCAAAACATTTTTTAATTATGTTAAAATATACATAACATAAAATCTGCCATTTTAAAGTTTACAGTTCAGAGAAATTAAGTACATTCACATTGTTGTGCAACCATCGCCACCATCCATCTCCAGAACTTTTTCATCTTCCCAAACTGAAATTCTGTACCAAAAACGTTTTTAATGGCTTCATATTATTTCATCATATGGAGATCCAACAAAGTAGTCAGTTCTTCATTATTTACTTTTAGACTGTTTCAATTTTTTGCTATTATAAATAATGTTATGTGAAGTTCAAAATAAATCTATGGCAACAGAGGTCATAATACTGGTTACTCTTGGTGAGGACAGGTATTTACTGAGAGGAGCCTTCCGGATGCTGGAAATGTCCTGTATCTTGACCTGGGAGATGTTTTGTGGTGTATGCACATGTAAAACTTAATCAAGCTGTTCATTTAAAATTTGGGCACTTTATTGATAAGATATACCTGAATTAAAAAAACCTAAATAAAAAATAATGCTATGATAAACATATGAACATTAATTCCTTAGGATAAATTCTAAAGAGTGGAATTATGATTCCAAAAGCTATAAACATCCATAAGGCTATTGATATCCATGTCAAAACTGCTTTCTAGAAAAGCTGCTCTCTTCACAATTCCAAAGACATTGACACTGAATTTTTAAAAAAATATCTTTGCCAATTTGATAGTTGAATATATTATCTTACTATTCTTTCAGTTTGAACTTCTTTGAATTTATTAGTGAACTCTTAAAAACATACTCTTTCGTAGTATGACCTGCATGTTACTGTTGATGCATTTTTCTTACTAATCCGTAAGAATTCTTCATGATAAAGATATTACTCTTTTCTCATATCTGCTGCAAGCATACTTAAGATTTTTCTTTTTAATCTTTTTTTTTTTTTTTTAAATAGAGATTTTGAAGTTTTACATGGTCAAAACTGTTCACCATTTCCTTTGTTTCCATCTGTGACTTTTTTACTTCCTAAGTCCTTACTCACTCACAAAAACTAAATATTATTCTTCCTCTTCTTTTTTAAATGGTCCCAGTTTTTATATTCAATTCTTTTTTTTTTTTAATTTTTGAATTTTTTTTTACACAGCAGGTTCTTATTAGTTATCCATTTTATACATATTAGTGTATATATATCAATCTCAATCTCCCAATTCATCACACCACCACCCTCCCTCCCCCTGCCGCTTTCCCCCCTTGGTGTCCATATGTTTGTTCTCTACATCTGTGTCTCAATTTCTGCACTGCAAACCAGTTCATCTGTACCATTTTTCTAGGTTCCAAATACATGCGTTAATATATGATATTTGTTTTTCTCTTTCTGACTTCACTCTGTATGACAGTCTCTAGGTCTAACCACATCTCTACAAACGACCCAATTTCGTTCCTTTTTATGGCTGAGTAATATTCCATTGTATATATGTACCACTTCTTCTTTATCCATTCATCTGTCGATGGCCATTTAGGTTGCTTCCATGACCTGGCTATTGTAAATGGTGCTGCAATGAACATTGTGGTGCATGTATCTTTTTGAATTATGCTTTTCTCTGGGTATATGCCCAGTAGTGGGATTGCTGGGTCATATGGTAATTCTATTTTTACTTTTTTAAGGAACCTCCATACTGTTCTCCATAGTGGCTGTATCAATTTACATTCCCACCAACAGTGCAAGAGGGTTTCCTTTTCTCCACACCCTCTCCAGCATGTTGTTTGTAGATTTTCTGATGATGCCCATTCTAACTGGTGTGACGTGATACTTCATTGTAGTTTTGATTTGCATTTCTCTAATTAGTGACGTTGAGCAGCTTTTCATGTGCGTCTTGGCCATCTGTACGTCTTCTTTGGAGAAATGTCTATTTAGGTCTTCTGCCCATCTTTGGATTGGGTTGGTTGTTTTTTTAATATTGAGCTGCATGAGCTGTTTATATATTTTGGAGATTAATCCTTTGTCCGTTGATTTGTTTGCAAATATTTTCTCCCATTCTGTGGGTTGTCATTTCGTCTTATTTGTAGTTTCCTTTGCTTTGCAAAAGGTTTTAAGTTTCATTAGGTCTCATTTGTTTATTTTTGTTTGTATTTCCATTACTCTAGGAGGTGGATCAAAAAAGATCTTGCTGTGATTTAGGTCAAAGAGTGTTCTTCCTATGTTTTCCTCTAAGAGTTTTACAGTGTCCGGTCTTACATTTAGGTCTCGAATCCATTTTGAGTTTCTGTGTATGGTGTTAGGGAGTGTTCTAATTTCATTCTTTTACATGTAGCTGTCCAGTTTTCCAAGCACCACTTATTGAAGAGACTGTCTTTTCTCCATTGTATATCCTTGCCTCCTCTGTCATAGATTAGTTGACCCTAGGTGCGTGGGTTTATCTCTGGGCTTTCTATCCTGTTCCATTGATCTATATTTCTGTTTTTGTGCCAGTACCATATTGTCTTGATTACTGTAGCCTTGTAGTATAGTCTGAAGTCAGGGAGTCTGATTCCTCCAGCTCCGTTTTTTTCCCTCAAGACTGCTTTGGCTATTCGGGGTCTTTTTGTCTCCATACAAATTTTAAGATTTTTTGTTCTAGTTCTGTAAAAGCTGCCACTGGTAATTTGATAGAGATTGCATTGAATCTGTAGATTGCTTTGGGTAGTATAGTCATGTTCACAATATTGATTCTTCCAATCCAAGAACATGGTATGTCTCTCCATCTGTTGGTATCATCTTTAATTTCTTTCATCAGTGTCTTATAGTTTTCTGCATACAGGTCTTTTGTCTCCCTAGGTAGGTTTATTCCTAGGTATGTGATTCTTTTTGTTGCAATGGTAAATGGGAGTGTTTCCTTAATTTCTCTTTCAGATTTTACATCATTAGTGTACAGGAATGCAAGAGATTTCTGTGCATTAATTTTGTATCCTGCAACTTTACCAAATTCACTGATTAGCTCTAGTAGTTTTCTGGTGGCATCTTTAGGATTCTCTATGTATAGTACCATGCTATCTGCAAACAGTGACAGTTTTACTTCTTTTTTTCCAATCTGTATTCCTTGTATTTCTTTTTCTTCTCTGATTGCTGTGGCTAGGACTTCCAAAACTATGCTGAATAATAGTGGTGAGAGTGGACATCCTTGTCTTGTTCCTGATCTTAGAGGAAATGTTTTCAGTTTTCCACCGTTGAAAATGATGTTTGCTGTGGGTTTGTCGTATATGGCCTTTATTATGTTGAGGTAGGTTCCCTCTATGCCCACTTTATGGAGAGTTTTTATCATAAATGGGTGTTGAATTTTGTTGAAAGCTTTTTCTGCATCTATTGAGATGATCATATAGTTTTTATTCTTCAATTTGTTAATATGGTGTATCACATTGATTGATTTGCGTATACTGAAGAATCCTTGCATCCCTGGGATAAATCCCACTTGATCATGGTGTATGATCCTTTTAATGTGTTGTTGGATTCTGTTTGCTAGTATTTTGTTGAGGATTTTTGCATCTATATTCATCAGTGATATTGGTCTGTAATTTTCTTTTTTTGTAGTATCTTTGTCTGGTTTTGGTATCAGGGTGATGGTGGCCTCAGAGAATGAATTTGGGAGTGTTCCTTCCTCTGCAATTTTTTGTAAGAGTATGAGAAGGATGAGTGTTAGCTCTTCTCTAAATGTTTGATAGAATTCACCTGTGAAGCCACCTGGTCCTGGACTTTTGTTTGTTGGAAGATTTTTAATCACAGTTTCAATTTCATTACTTGTGACTGGTCTGTTCATATTTTCTACTTCTTCCTGGTTCAGTCTTGGAAGGTTATACCTTTCTAAGAATTTGTCCATTTCTTCCAGGTTGTCCATTTTATTGGCATAGAGTTGCTTGTAGTAGTCTCTTAGGATGCTTTGTATTTCTGTGGTCTGTTGTAACTTCTGCTTTTTATTTCTAATTTTATTGATTTGAGTCCTCTCCCTCTTTTTCTTGATGAGTCTGGCTAATAGTTTATCAATTTTGTTTATCTTCTCAAAGAACCAGCTTTTAGTTGTATTGATATTTGCTATTGTTTTCTTTGTTTCTATTTCACTTATTTCTGCTCTGATCTTTATGATTTCTTTCCTTCTGCTAACTTTGGGTTTTGTTTTGTTCTTCTTTCTCTAGTTCCTTTAGGTGTAAGGTTAGATTGTTTGAGATTTTTCTTGTTTCTTGAGGTAGGCTTGTATTGCTATAAAATTCCCTCTTAGAACTGCTTTTGCTGCATCCCATAGGTTTTGGATCGTCATGTTTTCATTGTCATTTGTCTCTAAGTATTTTTTGATTTCCTCTTTGATTTCTTCAGTGATCTCTTGGTTATTTAGTAACATATTGTTTAGCCTCCATGTGTTAGTGTTTTTTATGTTTTTTTCCCTGTAATTGATTTCTAATCTCATGGCGTTGTGGTCAGAAAAGATGCTTGGTATGATTTCAATTTTCTTAAATTTACTGGGGCTTGATTTGTGACCCAAGATGTGATCTATCCTGGAGAATGTTCCGTGCGCACTTGAGAAGAAAGTGTAATCTGCTGTTTTTGGATGGAATGTCCTGTAAATATCAATTAACTCTATCTGGTCTATTGTGTCATTTAAAGCTTGTGTTTCCTTATTTATTTTCTGTTTGGATGATCTGTCCATTGGTGTGAGGTGTTAAAGTCCCCCACTATTATTGTGTTACTGTCCATTTCCTCTTTTATAGCTGTTAGTAGTTGCCTTACGTATTGAGGTGCTCCTATGTTGGGTGCATATATATTTATAATTGTCATATCTTCTTCCTGGTTTGATCCCTTGATCATTATGTAGTGTCCTTCCTTGTCTCTTGTAACATTCTTCATTTTAAAGTCTATTTTATCTGATATGAGTATTGCTACTCCAGCTTTCTTTTGATTTCCATTTGCATGGAATATCTTTTTCCATCCCCTCACTTTCAGTCTGTATGTGTCCCTAGGTCTGAAGTGGGTCTCTTGTAGACAGCATATATGTGAGTCTTGTTTTTGTATCCATTCAGTGAGCCTGTGTCTTTTGGTTGGAGCATTTAATCCATTCACGTTTAAGGTAATTATCGATATGTATGTTCCTATTACCATTTTCTTAATTGTTTTGGGTTTGTTTTTGTAGGTCCTTTTCTTCTCTCGTGTTTCCCACTTAGAGAAGTTCCTTTAGCATTTGTTGTTTGGTGGTGCTGGTTTGGTGGCGCTGAATTCTCTTAGCTTTTGCTTGTCTGTCAAGCTTTTGATTTCTCCATCGAATCTGAGTGAGATCCTTGCCGGGTAGAGTAATCTTGGTTGTAGGTTCTTCCCTTTCATCACTTTAAATATGTCATGTCACTCCCTTCTGGCTTGTAGAGTTTCTGCTGAGAAATCAGCTGTTAACCTTATGGGAGTTCCCTTGTATGTTATTTGTCGTTTTTCCCTTGCTGCTTTCAATAATTTTTCTTTGTTTTTAATTTTTGCCAATTTGATTACTATGTGTCTCGGTGTGTTTCTCCTTGGGTTTATCCTGTATGGGGCTCTCTGCACTTCCTGGACCTGGGTGGCTATTTCCTTTCCCATGTTAGGGAAGTTTTCGACTATAATCTCTTCAAATATTTTCTCGGGTCCTTTCTCTCTCTCTTCTCCTTCTGGGACCCCTACAATGTGAATGTTGTTGCATTTAACGTTGTCCCAGAGGTCTCTTAGGCTGTCTTCTTTTCATTCTTTTTTTCTTTATTCTGTTCCGCAGCAGTGAATTCCACAGTTCTGTCTTCCAGGTCACTTATCCGTTCTTCTGCCTCAGTTATTCTGCTATTGATTCCTTCTAGTGTATTTTTTATTTCAGTTATTGTATTGTTCATCTCTGTTTGTTTGTTCTTTAATTCTTCTAGGTCTTTGTTAAACATTTCTTGCATCTTCTCCATCTCTGCCTCCATTCTTTTTCCGAGGTCCTGGATCATCTTCACTATCATTATTCTGAATTCTTTTTCTGGAAGGTTGCCTATCTCCACTTCATTTAGTTGTTTTCCGGGGTTTTATCTTGTTCCTTCATGTGGTACGTAGCCCTCTGCCTTTTCATCTTGTCTATCTTTCTGTGAATGTGGTTTTTGTTCCACAGGCTGCAGGACTGTAGTTCTTCTTGCTTCTGCTGTTTGCCCTCTGGTGGATGAGGCTATCTAAGATCCTTGTGCAAGTTTCCTCTCAATTCTTAAATATGTTGATAGTTAGAACTTATTTTAACATCTTGTGGTTTGGCATTAAGATGAAGACCCAACTTAATTCATTTCCCAGCCTCATTTCTTAAATGATTTACTCTTTCTTCTATTAGTTTGTGATACTTCTTTATCAATCTGTTTCTCTTAAAGTGATGTGACTGCTGATTTTTGAACACCCGTTTTAATTATTGTACTGTTATGTGTTAAGATATCTGTTAATTCAAGACCGTCTCAGTTTTCTTTCCTTTCAATATTTTCTTAGCTATTGTACTTTCTAGTGAAATGTATAATCATTTAAAGTTCTACCTCATTCTTAATCCTCAAATCTCATAGATATTTAAAAGGAATTACATTGATATTATAATAATCTGGGAAGAACTGTTCATCCAGGAACACAATACCTGTGTCCATTCACTCAAATTTTTTTTTTCATATTAATATGCTTCAATAAAGCTTTATACTTTTCTTGTTTTGTCAGTCTTACACATTTTCTTTTTAGGGTTATATTCTTACATCTCTTAACTGTAAAAATATATAGTGATCTGGTCTCACGGAATTTTCAAAGCTTTCAATTACTTAATACAGAAAAATCAAGAAATGTGTATGAATGCATAAAAAAAGTTTTATGTATTATAGAGAGAGAAAGGGAAGGGAAGAAAACGTCAGGAGGGACTTCCCTGGTAGCGCAGTGGTGAAGAATCTGCCTGCCAATGCAGGGGACACGTGTTCAAGCCCTGGTCCGGGAAGATCCCACATGCCACGGAGCAACTAAGCCCTTGTGCCACAACTACTGAGCCTGCACTCTAGAGCCTGTGGCTCACGACTACCTAGCCTGCGTGCCAGAACTACTGAAGCCCGTGTGCCTAGAGCCTGTGCTCTGTAACAAGACAAGCCACCACAGTGAGAAGCCCATGATCTTCATCGAAGAGTAGTCCCTGCTCACTGCAACTAGAGAAAGCCTGCGTGCAGCAACGAAGACCCAACATAGCCAAAAGTTAAAAAATAAATAAATAAATAAATTTATTTTAAAAAACTATAAAATATTATTCATGACATTGATAAATTAAAAAAAAGAAAATGTCAGGAAATAAGCTGGGAGAAGAGCAACATTTATACTACTATAGGATCTGAAGACGGACAGACATAAAGAGTAGATGTTAAATTTATGACACTTATCAAAGCCAAGTCAGGAGTTGACTCTGGACCCTGTATTTTGTGCCACTGCATTCTCCATGAACTGTACATGAACAATAAAATCACAGTTCAAAGTCAACCTGAAGAAAAGAGGAAATGACTACTTCCCTAAAATCAAGGAAGTGGATACTTTACTCATCGGGAATAACCTGCTAAGAAGAGAAATACTGAAGCTAATTAAACTGAAATAGTACAAAAAATGCTTTGTAAGTTGCCCAGAGACACAAACAGTATCAAAATCTTGTCACCTTGCTTGTATTGCCAGAATTTTGGTGGATTTCTCAATGTGGTCTACTATGAAGTTTCTTCAGTCAGACGAAAAAACAGAAGAAGTGGAACTATACTAAAGATTTCACTGGCAAATTCTGAAATGAAACGGTTGTCTTTGAATCTTCTTAGAATCATTGTTAGTATTAAGGAAAATTATCATTACTTACTAGATTTGCTAAATCCAGAAATACACTCTTCCAAAAATTCTAAGGTGAGGTGTGGCTCATTGGCTGCCAGTGTCTTACTAATAGAGACAATAAATAAGGTGTTGTTGGCTGGGATACATAAACCTGATGTCTCTAGTAACTGGCCCTCGATTTTTAAATTAAAGGTACAAGTTAAGGCACACAGAAGATTATAGGCAGCTGACCTAGGAGAAAACACAAATTAAGTTGTTTTAAAACTTATTTTTTCTTATAATTCCAAAATTTTTTCATAACATACAACTTACGATTCTATAACCAAGCATAGATCAACTATTTTTAAATTTTATGATCAATTAGAGATAAGATTTTGTGATTCTATCGTAAACCCAAAATACCCCTTTATCATTTAGGGGTTGTTTTTAAAAGGGAAATCTTCACATAACCAGAAGAGAACTGTGAGGCTCCTGAGACAGCGAATATAAGGCCTTTCTAAAAGACATTTCATTGGGATATAAGATATGAGAATTTTATGGTCTTAAGATGGATCAATATAAAGAAAGTCAAAATAAGGCATATCATGTTTTCAGTGAGGCCAAAACTCAAATTGTGGCTCCCGCTCCCACTAGATCCTGTTTTAACTGGGATAATGAGAAATGAGATGGCTCTCATCAAATTAGATGGTTAAAATCTTTCATCTGCATCTACTGAATTTCTTTCTAGGTGTCCTACAAGTTATACTACAAACTAGAGGTCAAACATTTTTTTAATATAATTAAGTCCCCCCTGCCATTTTTTTCTTTTATGAACTCCTACTATTATACATAAGCACTGAATTTTAAAAAAACCACAAAACCCAAACCATAATATATATCCAGGTTCCATGAGAACTAGAAGCTCCCTTATAAATGTCTAAAAATATACTTAAACAACTTAGGAAACAGCTCAAAAAACTCAATTTTTAGATTGATTTTTCTCCCCTATCCACAAAGGAAATGGTTTGCTCAGTAAATTTCAGGTTTTCCTTACCTCTGAACTTTCATCATGCTAATATATTTATGCAACAACCATATGGGGGGAAAAAGCCACTGAAATTATAAGTCTGCCTCCAGGCTTTTTCTCTGCGACAACATGCTTCAGCAAAAAGCAGAAGCTGTCAGCTTGCTTTATTTCACAAGAGAATAGAGGTTCATTCAAGCTAATAATTGTTAGAAGTTTGCTAGCATTCTTCTATAAGGAATTTTGAATTAGAAATTCAAGACAGACTTATAGTTCCATTTTCCTAAAATGGAAATATTATTGTTTCTAAGTTTATCTTTTGCTAACTCCTAGGAATTCTGAGTGATACTATTTTGACAGTGACTTTCA
Organism: Balaenoptera physalus; assembly: GCF_965194825.1. Lineage (NCBI taxonomy): Eukaryota > Metazoa > Chordata > Mammalia > Artiodactyla > Balaenopteridae > Balaenoptera > Balaenoptera physalus. The sequence goes on from NC_138901.1 coordinate 47,484,710, forward strand.
CTCTGTATATTTCAACAGCTACAAAGAATTGGGATTCCTCACTTGGGAGTAGGTGTCACAGACTCCTCTGAGATAATGAAAGCTAAGCATACATGAAGTTTTGTGTATATTTTCTGGGAGTTCATGCACCCCATGAGGGCCATCCAGGTAAAGAAATCTTGCTGATTTTTTTTTTCCTCTCAAATAAGGGAGAATTTGGAATTCTAAAAAGCCCATTTATAAACCTGGGTTATATTATAACCAAGGGAAGATTTTCTGAAGCTAAGAATTTATATCTGTAAAAACTTGACAGTCCCAAGGTACCTGGAACAAAAAATTATCTTAACATGAAAAGGAGAGGGGCACAAGAGGGAAGTGGTGCAAAGAGACGATGGCAGAGAGAGGAAAGGGTGGGTGCAAGTTGGGAGGAAATAATATTTGCTAAGCACAAACTATTATGCTAGATGCTATACTATACTACCACACATTTATTAAACTTTTGTAGGTTTATGAGGAAGGCAATGTTACCTTTATTTTAAAAATGAGGCAACTAGAGCTCAGAGAACTTCAGTACCTTGCCCAAAGTCATACAGAGAAGCAGGTCTAGATTTAAACCTAATCTACTGACTCCGTAGGCCCTGCCCTTTCCTCATTCATGTTTTGATTACTAAGCCTAACCAGAACCAATTATATTCTGCTCATCTGACATCTGTATTTGTCTTAAACTTTCTTTCAAGAATTTTGTTAAAGTTACACAGGTGGAAACTATGCTATGTTACTGAGTTACTGAACACTAAGCCCTCCTTTTCTTTTCTTTTCTTTTTTTTTTCATTTAAAATGATAAAGTTATAAGCCCTCCTTTTCAAACAATGATAATCTAATTTGACTGCGAGCAAACTTAATAGTGATGTACTTTCGAACATGGGAAAAATTTAGAGAACTCAGAAAAGGAGAAACTTAATTTAGAAATAGACTTTTAGGGAAAAAAAAGACTTTTGTTTTAAAAAAAACAAACGAACAAAAAAACCCCCACCAAAACTGCTATGCTGTATGTTTCAGCTGAAAGTTGAAAGAACATACATTGGTTTAGTGTGAATCACCCTATTCAGAATTCCACAGTTCATGCAAACTGGATGAGGTCATACTGGTTAACCAATATAGAATACCTGCCAATTTACAGTATTAAGGTAGAGGCTGCTTTAAAAGTTTATTAATTGGTCTCTTTTTAAAACCAACAAACCTTGAATAAGATTGAAATGAGTTTTTTATAAACCTACCGTAAACTAGGGTCTGAACTGCCTAAATTAAGTAATGCGATATTGAGCAGTGTCCCAGGGACATCTTTTGGGCGAATCTTGGTGTGCTGGGGGATGGAGTCAGGCTGCGACAGCTCCCAACGTGTCCGGATGTGAATGATAGACTGAACGATGGCTTCACACTCCTGGTGCATGAAGGTCAGCGGTGTGCCCTGGTTTGCGATAGTTAAGGTGAACTGGTTCTCATCCACTAGGCAGATCTCTTCAATTTCCGAAGCATAATAGATATCATTTAGAAAGACTGACTGCCCCAGGACTTTTGTTCGCTCTGCTGAGGTTACTTGAACAGCAGTAGAACCAACCTGAAAAATGGTAGCAAGAGGGTAGAGCGGAAAAGAATTAAATTTCATTACGTAGAATTCTGAGAGGTTTCGAAAACCAACCAAACAAAATACCATGTTAGCCATATAAAGAAGAGTTACCACCATTATGTATTCAAATAGGTTCAATAATTATTGTCATAAATGCTGTCAAAAGAGACTGAAAACAGCAGAAAAAAGTTATTTTTTAAAAGGTCAAGAATCCTATGGCTAATTACAGGTTTTATCCTGAAGGTTCACCTTCCTCACTCTGCAAAAAGCATGTAATAATCAGAAGAACTCTCGATAGGTAATTTCCACTGTTCACATATTCCTACTGTAAGACTGATACACAGCAAACTGCCCATTCTACAACACTCTCCTGCCTCCAATCCAACCTGGAATATTATTAAGGGTACACCTCTCCAGTTTTCTGCAGGACCTCCATGAAGATATAGAAAGCTTGCTTTTCCTCCATCTGGACTTTATGTTTGATACATTACTACCGGGACCCTGGGGAGTCCAGTATATAGTCAGGTTAGTCAAGAAAGGCAATGAATTACTTACCTAACAGGGAGTGAAACTTACTTTAATAGAAACCTTGGTGTCTTTGTGAGCTAGCTTGAGAGCATTGTGGAATACCTTCAGGTCCTCTTCTAAAGCCAAGGTGGCAGCGGGTAGTTTCTGTTGTTCATGCTCAATGTGCTCGGCCAGTTTCCCAGGACAGTCTATGAAAATGAGTCTTTTGCTGCCTTTGAGGCCAGTCAGCAGCCGCTCGTGATACTTGGTGTATTCCCTGACCCAGGAGTTACAGTTATAGATATAGACTGCAGAGACATTATCATAAGCAAAGCCAGGAAAAACAACAAACCACTTGGAGAGAAAGTCTGTTTTAAAGCGATTGCTAGGCCCAGTATGGGTAAGGTCCACTACAATTTCATATGGCTTTGCATAATATGGCTTTAAAGTAAGTAAGACGTGGTATATCAGCAAATCGCCATTGATTTGACCAGTTTTGAACCTAAGGAAGATGAAAAAAAGTACACAGATCATTAACAGAGTTCTGAATGAATATACAGATGCTACTAATCTATTTTATTCCCTTATATTCTGACTAGTTTTCTAGAGAAAACTAACTATAATATTAAACAATTATACAAAGTCTGAATCCATTTTTTAAATCACTTGTTCTTAAGACACTGAGAAGGCTGAAGCAAAATGGAAGAGACAAATCCCCAGATCAATAACTTTGAGCAACAATAACAACAACAAACCTGCCCACCACAGTCAAGCAAGGAGGAAGTCAATGGACATTCGGTGGTTGCTTCTAGGCCCATCCAAGTTCCCAGGTGAACAGTTTGGGTGGGAATGACCTACTTGGGAGTTCTGGAGTAAACTGAATGACTTACAGTCAATTCATTTATCCCACCGTGACCAGAGAGAATGGTTCAACAATGATCACATGACTCAAACCAGAACAACCAGGGCCAAAGAGGCCCAATTCAAAGACTTCAGCTTAAACTGTTGGGAATCGAGACCTTTTTCTTTCCTGATGTTTATAAGGGACCATATAGCTCTGGCAGCTGTTAGCTTACATCTTGAGATATGAAGGAAGAGCCTGTCTAAAAACTGAAGAAAAGGAGCAGAGAAATGAAGAGCGAAACTGGGGCCCTGGCCATTTCATCTGAGTCCTAGATAAAGCCCCTCTCCTGGGATCACATTTATCCCTGTACTACTCAGTTGTGTGAGCCAATAAATTCCACTTTTTGATAAAGCTGTATTAGGTCATATGTTGCTTACACTCAAAAGAATGCTAATCAATGTGAGTAGTCAAAATAAGGACCATCAGAAAGCCCACAAATTACAGTACAAGAATTTCAAATCAAAACAACCAGTGTTCTATACTTGATGACTCAGGTGGTACTACGAAGTAGGCTAAGATAAATATCCTTTCCTAAGAGTTTTAAATCTTACTGGGAGAAAATAAGACAAAACTATGACAAGTCAAATGATTTTAAAATAAAAGAAAAATATTTCAAGAACAAAGAAAAGATATGAGGTAGTATGTAATCACTTGTCAAAGAAATTGCAGAGAAAAATACTTTTGTTAAGTTCAAAAGAGTGGAGAAATCAACACAAACTGGGTAACCAGTGAAAACTACATAAAAGATGCTGAAGCAGGCAGGAGGAATTTCAAACTCAACAAGAAGAGGGATTGGCAGGCCTCATGGAGAGAGGGAAAGAAGGAGAAAAATAGGTAACTAGATGTGTTGAGGTAAGAATCAGCTAGTTTAGCTAGAATGGAAGATTCATGTAGAGAAGTTTTAAGAGATAAAGATGGAAAAATACAGAATAGCTAAATTGTGAATGGACCAGAACTGTTCAGCTAAGGGGCTCAGATTTTCTCCTAGGAGCCTGGCATTTCTCAGAGGATGTTCTGTGGAGCACCAGCATCAGAATCAACTGTGGTGCTTGATAAAAGTGCGGTTTCCTGTCCCAGCCCAGGCCTACTATATACGAATCTATGCAGTGGAGCCTGGAAATTTTCACTGTTTTTAAACAACCTTCTCATCTGATAGTTATGTGCACAAACATTTCTGAATTGCTGCTGTAGGTGTTAGGGAGTTATTCAACCACACTTTTTAAAAGAAAGGGGTGTTATGATCACAGGAAGTGATATATACAACATATATGAAGGAGTCGGGGCTAGTAAAAAAGATGTCGTAGTAGTCTAGGTATGGTTTAATAAGCATCTAAAATACTAGGGTAACGGTGAAAATAAGTGACAGTGAAAGAAGAAACTGACTCAAAAATATGAAGAAAGGACCGACATGATCCAAGGTCTGATCAGGGCTGAAAGAAAGGCCTTGAATTAAAAGGACTTGCTGTATACCAAGGCTCTGTCATTACAAAGAATGTTGCTACCATGAACAAAAACAGAGATCATGAGGGGCAGCCACTTAGGGGGAAAAATGAAATCCATTTTAGACTGAATATGAAGTGATGACAGGACATTCTAGGGGAGTGTGTGTGTGTGTGTGTGTGTGTGTGTGTGTGTGTGTGTGTGTATACACTAAACCACACAAAAGCATTTTCTGTCCCTTATAATCTAAGTGTATCAGATATTCTCTCCAAATTATTGTTGCAGTTCCACACTTTGAGATGTTTGTTATATACATTACTGTTTCTATTATCTGACCAATACCCCGGGTCTCCAAACTCATGTTATCAAATCAGTCTGTGGTATACAAATACAATTTTTAGAGAAGATTTTAATGCTCAATCTCAGGGAAAATGCTATTTTCTCTTCATTTTAATGATACTAACATATCATTCAAGAGCATATAGCAGGCATACATAATAAATGTAAGGTCAAAAGGCATTAAGCAGAAAACTCTCCCTGCCCTGGAGGCGGGGATTTGTTCTACAAAGCCTCCTGTTATGCCAGTGGCCAACAAGACAAGTTGGAGTTTTTTTCTTTTTTTCCCCTGTGACATGTGCTTTAGTTGCAGTGGAAAGGAAATGTGTCATCTGTGGTTAGTGGAAAGCTAGCTGTACATATCCTTTTTTACTGCAGATTTACTTTTAGGCTCAGATTCTTCAAGTCTATTCTGCCTTAAATTACTTGGAAGCTGTGCTTCAAGACAAGAAAAGAAGTGGCTTATTAAAATCAGGTTATAATAAGATTTTGACCAAGCATTTTGTAAGGTAGGTCATATATATGGCTTTTCTTATGCCTTTTCACTTGTAACTTCATACAGATTAGTGTTTGAGGAAGTGCTTTCAAACAGTACTTAAGTATCTTACTAACAAAGTAGATTTAGTAATGGAAAACGTATGCTGTTTTTTTCTCTCCTATTAAGTAAAATTTAAGTAAGAAATGGAAAGATTTACCATCAACATAGAGCTTTAAAGTAGGATTAAGAAGGATCTGAGCTTAGACTCCAGGGTGAATTGCACAGTTTTGTTATTAAAATAAGTTTTAAAAATAAATTTCTCATTACTAATGCTTAGGCATTATAAATTTTATTGAAAATGACCAGAGATAAAGAAAACTTTTGATAACAACCTGGCCTCCACTGCATAAATCTGGGATGTAGAGACAGCTCTCTATTCTTAGGCATTTGTAAGGGTAAGAGAAAGTCTCATTTTGTTAACAGTTTGTTTATTTGGGGATGACAGTACATCTGGCTGAAGACAGTCAACAGCGGGCCTATTATCTATCCCATGGTGAGCGCCGTTCAAATGTGTACGAATACTATGATGCATATTACATTGTTAATGAACTAATGTGACAAGAACAATAACCTGCTTTAAATCATTTTAGCATCTAATGCAGAAGTCCAGTCTAGTTTAAAAGGATGGAAATTACTTGCTAACCCAATTTAAAGTATTTCTCTTTGTGGAAGAATCATAAAGTATCCAAAGATTTATGTCATTCAACTTAAAAATTGAAGTTGGACACTATTAGATAGAAGTCAGTGCACACTATCTTTAACTGTCTATTAAAGATCATAATCCAAAAAGTAATCTTACTTCTAGAACACATAAGAAAGGTTTTTTTCCCCTCCCTATTATCAATGGAAAATATTACTTCAGAGGTTAGTTTCCAGTTAGCATTGTTTACTATATGCTATTTTTGTTTGTATAACAATATATCACATTTGTTATTCTTAAGTCAACTATACTTCAATTAAAAAAAAAGAAGAAGAAGAAGAAGCAGAAGAAGCATGAGTAGCAGCAGTATCTGTGTCACCTGAGTGTGGGTTAGAAATCTTAGGTACCTCCTAGACCTATGGAATAAATCTGCATTAAAAAAAAACAACAACAACAAACTCCCATGTACATTTTTTGAGAAGAACTTATATAAAATAAAGTTCTTAAACACGCAATTTTATTTAGTACATCTCAGGAGAATAATCTAGTTTTTGCTTCTACTCCCCTATTCGTATAAATGCTAACAATAAAATACTCTTACAAAAGTGGCTGAGACTGGAATACTATTATAAGAGAGACAGCTCAATAATGGTAATAAATCTTTCCTGCTTGTTTACCAGTACCTGGAACAGATATGCTAGTTGTATTTAAATCTTCAATCTGACAGTGAATAATGAAAATCAGGATCAGACTTTGTTCCCTTTGTGGACTGGCTTCCAGAGAGCTCAGAGCCAAAACTGAAATTCCACCTTTTCCTTTATAGGTTGAGACTCTTATGATCTGCCTTGACTTCCCACTTGAGTCTAAATCCCCATGATCTTGATGTTGTATTTATTTCTATTAAATATTTTATTGTATAATTTATTTTAAAAAATTATGTCAAAATATTCACAGGAAAATTCTAAGCATAAATAATAATGAAACAAGTCAATAATTTTTGTTGAACTTTTGAGATTATTCAAAAGAAACTTGCCTCTTTTTCTCTGTAATGCCAAATGTTTAGGATGAGAAAAGTTGCATGCCTTTGCTTTCAGAAAGCCACAATAAGTCAGGGGATATAGAGGTGAAGGGAGACCCACCACAATAAAACTGCTTTCACAACTGCTAGGAATGTATTTCTAAGTACCAGCTTTATTCTAAGCTTCAAGATAAACACCCAAGAAGAAAAAAGAACATCTTGAATTCCTACTTGAAGTCCGTTTTCTTTTGGTTGCTACCACACTTCCCCGTTCCTGAACTGCCCCCCCCCATCACCACAAAGCCATTTGCGTTTTCTTTTCATACATGAAGCAAAATGTCCCATTTCTCCTTTACTATAAAGAATGGTGACTCATTTGTTAGAGGATGGGGAATTTCTACAAGGAGTTTCCTTAAATGGTCAGGAAAAAAAAAAGGAGGAATCAAAAAAGTAAAAGCCGAAGTATCTGACTCAAAGCTAAAGTCTAGCATGCTTAAGAGGGAGAAAACTATAAAACCATGGTATTCAGTTTACAATGATTAGTAGATATCTGTAATGTTACCTTTTAGCATTTAAACAAATAACAGAAATTAAATTGTTTCTTTATATGTAGCCTAACAGGAAAAAAAAAAAAAAATCAGTTCAGAAGGAATTCAAACAGGATAGCAAATGTTAGGCATGAGCTTGCATCTAATTTATAACATTATCAGCTGTCTTTTAACTACAATTACCAAAACGAGGAACCATTATTCTTTCACAAGTTAACAAATTCTATTGCTATCCCAACAGATTACCAGTATACTCACGGACATGGAACACACAGGACATTACCTGCATCTTGCCTTTCTGATGACAACAGTTTTTTCTTTGTCTCCTGGAACAAAAGCAAACTATGCCCATCTGTGGGCTAATAATACTACTGTCTTGGATCCAGATATTCAAAATAAGACGGGCAGAAGCCAAAATAAAAACATTAACACAAACCCTACAACTCCTGAAGCAGATAAAAAAGTTATTTCTACAAAAATGCCTGAAATAGCAACATCATCTCACATCGCGTCTTTAACTCCTAAATCTGAACTGGAGCTTTATATATCTTCCGTCGTCAGGAACAATTCTCCAGCAGTACATAGCATTGAAAACACAAGCAAAAGTCACAGTGAAATTTTCAAAAAAGGTGTCTGTGAGGAAAACAACAACAAAATGGCTATGCTAGTTTGCTTAATTATAATTGTGGTGCTTTTTCTTATCTGTACAATTTTATTTCTATCAACTGTGGTTCTGGCAAACAAAGTCTCATCTCTCAGACGATCAAAACAAGTAGGCAAGCGTCAGCCTAGAAGCAATGGCGATTTTCTGGCAAGCAGTGGTCTATGGCCTGCTGAATCAGACACTTGGAAAAGAGCAAAACAGCTCACAGGGCCTAACCTAATGATGCAATCTACTGGAGTGCTCACAGCTACAAGGGAAAGAAAAGATGAAGAAGGAACTGAAAAACTCACCAACTAACGGATGCTTTAGTGAAGAAAAATGCAAAGTAGCAATGAGAAAGTTTCTGGAGTAAAAATGAAGTCAGTTTGATATTTAATGCCAAGGTGTTGTTCTGATGGTCTAAAATTTAACATGGCAGGCTGTGCAATTTAGAATCAAGCAGGTGAGAAGGGGAGACGTATGCCTGCTTACTTAATTACTTAAACTGTGTCTGACATTATTTTAAAAAGCAAAAATAAAACAACCAAGCATCTGAGGAAGGTTTTAAAGACAAGCTGAAGGAACTGACTAATAGAGGTAGAAAGGGACAATTAAATATTTCCTGTTCAGCAATAGTAGTTAAGTGATCTTTGTCCGAATGTTATTAAATTTTGAAGAGTTTTAGTGTGTCGTTAGAGGCAAGTATACGCTTTAACATCTAACAGAAGTCACGTTCTTAATGCATAGAGTTGAACTGTACAGTTACGTGGTACCTTCTTTGCTGAATGTGACAGAATCCATACCAGCTCATCTATCAACACAGCTAATGTTATGCTAGATGTTTTCATCTTTATATATGGCACACATAAGAAAGTGGTTTTCTACTATAAATATTTAATTAAAACTTTACATTTTGTATAATAAATTAAGACTTGTTAGAATAAAAGTGACTACGTACATTTTCATTCACTTTATTATTTTAGAGAATACACTGTCACGATCAATAAGAAATAGAGCACAACTGAAACAGATGAGATTTATAGCCACAACAGAAGGCTAAGTGTAAATGTAAAGCATATCTTACTGTTTAAGTGTAACATAACTCTACTCTATAAATATTGCTTATTGGATTATTTATAGCAAATATCCAAAGGCTGATTAATTTTTGGACTTTGAGAATGCCAAGTGGACTAATAAATGACCAATTTTATTTATTACCCAATATGACATAAGCAAAGGAAAGATGTGTGTGTGTGTGTGTGTGTGTGTGCGCGCGTGTTTATTCTAATTTGGAAAACAGGATACTTCAGGTAATTCTTTAACCTTTAAAGAAACTGGGTTCAAGTAAAATAATGACTTACATTTAAGTCAAGACTTCCGTCATCAATTCAATGTATTACAAAAATTGGTTTGAGAGACTTTCCAAATGTCCACTGAAACTGACACAGGGCATACTTAATTAAAGTTCAGACCACATTTAAAAAATCTCATCCCTTATTGAGCATTTATTTTGGGCAATATGCTAGACATTTAAGACAAGATTTTATATATTTTTTCCAAGTATTACCACTATCTTACCCTCCCTTCTAGGTTAGTGATTCTCATCCCGACTGCAAATCAGAATCACCTGAAGAGTTTAACTCATCAATGCCTAAGTCACACCCTTTCCTTCTGATTTAATTAGAATGGGGTGAGCTCGAGCTCCAGGCATTGATAATTTTTGCATAATTCCCTAGGTCATACTGCTTTGGTCATCAAATTCAATTCTTAAAATTTCCATGGCTCCAAAGATCTAGGTTACACTTTTTTTAAGGTTACCTCTTAAAATGAGAGGGGGAAAAAAAAGCATCAATTTTATTATCAATTTATTACCAATTTATAAAAAATCCATTTCCTAAATGACAAATCATAATCACATTATTTCAGAAAAAGGTAAACATCAACAAAGGAAAAAGGAAAGCAAGAGAATACTCATGCTGATTGTGGTACATCAGGTTATTTTTTGAGGGGTAAAAAGGATCAGACTTGAAAGGACACTGGCTGGGCAGAGCTCCCATTCTGTGCAAATAAAAAATCTGAGATTGTATACTAGAACAAACAGTGACAACACAAAGCAGTCCTTGAATCAAGTGTCATATATAAGGACTTGTCAGTAAACTGAAACAAATTAGTGTCCTTTTAAAAAGAAGAAATTAACTAGGCAACTACTTTCCTATTCAACATACATTTTCTCACAAATCAGAAAACTCCTACTGCAGGAATATTTAAAATTCATCACTCACTATCTTGGCTATTAAACACACATCCTCAGGTAGACAGCATCCAATGGTAGCTCATGAAAAGTGGCTCCTTTCCCAACTTGACCAGTGTTTAAAGATGATAGGTTAAGATATGTTTTGAATTCAAATTTTAAAAGTTATTTCTGAACTAAGACACTTTTGTTTTCTACCCTTGGGGTGCTAGGGTCCACATGCTTATTAATTCAGGGATTTAAAAATAGTGAAACAAAAGTTTATAGCATATTTTAAAAGTTTATAGCATATTGTATACTATATATATAGCAAATTATATTACATAAGTTTATAGCATATTAAAAAAAAAAACTATTCTTTTTCCAAGTTATAAGTGCCTTGACATTAAGAACTAGGTCTTAACCATCTGTGTTCCTCTGCAGTGACCAGGGGAAAGCGGGGCATGGTTTAATGCTTACTGTATCTACTGTAATAGGTGCTATGCTAGGCACTTTACATTTATCTAATCCCATAATACATTTATAAATTTAGAATTATGATCTCCATTTTTCAGATGAGGAAAGAGGCTAGAAGGTGACATGCCCAAAGAAATCTGTATTCAGACTGACTCATACTCTTCTCAACATACTTTGCTTATTAGTTAACTTATTTAAAAAAATGATTCCCAATTTATTTTACTTTGCACCGACACTTACTTTGTGGGTAACGAAAGAGTTGTGGACTTGAACTCAAAAATCATTTAGGAAAGTATTTGGTCAAAAATTAATCACACTTTTACCTGGGCTTAGCCTAAATTATGTATGAGGAAATAACATTAACATTTACTGGCTATCTACTGTGTGTAAGGCATTTACACATGTTATGTTATCTTACTTAATCCTCACAAAACTCAATAATAGAAATATTCCTCCAGAGGAGGAAATGGCGACTCAGAAGTGCAGCGACTTGCCTAAGGTCATACAAGGAAACAGGACACATCATTCACTTGTTAGGAAAAGAAATCTCACTATGGGTAATAACCTGACTGGCAGTTTTTCCTTATAACATATAATTTTCTCTCCAAGGTTCTATTTTAAATAACTAAACTATATAATCACATTACTAGAGAGTCTCAAATGTTTACCTATAAATGTTAATTAAAAGCACTCAAATCATGTAGCTCCAAATTGTTTCAAAATAAATTCTGTTAAAGTAGTACATTTCTTAGTCATTTTGTGGCTTACTGAACTTCCGGAAACAACTATTGATAAACTTCCTCTTTTTCTGCAGAAACCATTTCAGTTTGCTAAAGGACCATTTTTAATCTGAACTGAACCACCCCTTCTGCTTTCTTAGCCAAATGACCAAAATGTCCAGTTAGAACAAGAATTCAGCATTCTGCAAAAGAAGTTAACAGCTGAGGTAAGACAATTTTCACACAGGCAATCTGGTTTGATCTTTGCTTTATATAGAATTTATTTTTAAAACTAAAATTTCATTATTGTTTTAAACTTAAAGTCTGAGAGTCTAAAGATGTCTATAACAGGTATTGTGGTTTTGTTGCATAGAATTTTAAAAATTCAGTGTTGAGCCTGCCTTGGAGAAAAATTTTCACCTAGGTTTCTAAAATATTAACCCTTTAAAGTTTATTGATTCACTATGTTTGTTGACCTTAGCTCTGTAATTAAAAGAAAGAAATCTATAGCCATGACAGAAAACACTAAGGGTTGGTAATAAAACTAGAATTTATGGGATATGATTGAATTTACAACCCCAAAATACCGATTGCTAAAAGTTCTGATTTGCTGTCTATAAAATTTTCCTGTATATAAGCATAATCCATAGATTTAAATTATTTTTACTTTTTAATCCCCTTTAGTTTCCATGGTAAGAATGGTCACCTTCACCTAATTAAAAAAAAAAAAAACCAAAGGTGATTAGATGAGATATTCAATTATCATTATCATATATGCTTTTTCACACAAATAGAATTTTAAATTTAAGTAATAATGATGACATGAAAATATTATCCTTCATTTTTACAGCTAAGAAAAAACTGCTATGATAAAATGTGTATATATTTACTCATATCATCTACATATTTATGTCATGTATTATCTGAGTCTTTAGTAAACAGTGTAAAACAGAGGAAAAAACACCCACAGAATAGAAAGTTGTTAATATGGCGAAAAGATGCTTATTCTGTAAGTAAGCTGGACAATTACAAAATGAATATCCTCCAAAATAAAAACTGCAAAGAGTTTACATAGACTTGTAATATCACAGAATGATAAATTCATAGTGGGTGATGATATCCTATTTCAACATTTCATTAAATACTTATGACTTTCCCTCCTACAAGTCCACTTTGGATTTCTTCTAAGTAACTATTACAGAAGTTAAAAAAATAAAGATTTGTATCTCTTTTTTTTGACAAGACTTGTCTATATATATATATATATATATATACACACATATACACACATATTTTTAAAATATTTAATTTATTTATTTATTTATTTATTTTTGGCTGCGTTGGGTCTTTGTTGCTGCGCGCAGGCTTTCTCTAGTTGCGGCGAGCAGGGGCTACTCTTCGTTGCAGTGCTCGGACTTCTCATTGCGGTGGCTTCTCTTGTTGCGGAGCACGGGCTCTAGGCATGCGGGCTTCAGTAGTTATGACATGCGGGCTCAGTATTTGTGGCACGTGGGCTCAGTACTTGTGGCTCACGGGCTCTAGAGTGCAGGCTCAGTAGTTGTGGTGCACGGGCTTAGTTGCTCCGCAGCATGTGGGATCTTCCCGGACCAGGGCTCGAACCCGTGTCCCCTGCATTGGCAGGCGGATTCTTAACCACTGCGCCACCAGGGAAGTCCTGTCTATATATTTTTAAAGGGTCAGTCTCAAGTGTAGAGTTTAATAGTGCTTGTGTTTTTCAACTAATGCCTATATAATTCTACTCAGAAGGAAATTATGAATTCTGAATTAAGTCTGAATTTGTTAAATATAAATCTGATGCCTGTCAATGTCCAATCTTTAAAAATCACCTCAAATATGACAGCTTATAGGCTAACCATTCAAAACTCCCATAGCTGTTTCCATAGTCACAGGGCTAAAATGGCTTCCTGGTCGTTCTTGTCCAACCTATTATACAACTCTTAACTCCAAAAGTTCCTTACATATCTGTTCCCAGAGAGCTCACATCTCCTTCCCTCATAAAGCATTCCTATTTCATAATTTTACTACGAATGTAAACAGAAGGAAAGAGCTCTAGTACAGGACTGACTGGTTTCTGTATCAGTGCCACTGTTTAGAGCTGTGACACTTTGGCAAGTCACCCAACTTCTCTGTGCCTCAGCTTTATCTGTAAGATGATGATAACATCACCTTGCTCATTACAATAGGATAGTGCCGGGCTTCCCTGGTGGCGCAGTGGTTGAGAGTCTGCCTGCCAATGCAGGGGACACGGGTTCGAGCCCTGGTCTGGGAGGATCCCACATGCCGCGGAGCAACTGGGCCCGTGGGCCACGATTGCTGAGCCTGCGTGTCTGGAGCATGTGCTCCGCAACAAGAGAGGCCGCTATGGTGGGGGGCCCACGCACCGCGATGAGGAGTGGCCCCCGCTTGCCACAACTGGAGAAAGTCCTCGCACAGAGGCGATGACCCAACACAGCCATAAATAAATAAATTAATTAAAAAAAAAATAGGATAGTGCCGAACATTTGGCATGTACTCAGTAAATGGTAGCTATTACTATTGATAAAAAATAGTCATCAAATAATTCCTATCATAGTTCAAAGTTAATTTCCCTTTCTGCCTTTCCTCAAGATACGGAACTGCTGTGTTCTTCCTTTTCTGGTTTCATAACATTACTAGTTGGAGATACAATAAAATTTAGATACACTAAATTTTAATCTATTATATTATAACATTATATCAAAGTAACCGAAATTCAAATGATATTTTTGATACTGCTACCTACACTTGCCTTGTCTAGGATATGCTATCCAAATCTCCTTGATTCCCCTTAAAAGACAAGAGAGATCATATCCAACTTAGCATCAATTTTAAATGCTAAATCCTTTATGTACTTATGCATTGTATTTATGAGAACATGTCTAATATATGGGGACTCCTACTTCACTATAACTGCCTTTAAAATGCTTAGTTAAAACTGCTGATTTTTTCCTTCTTTTTAAAAAATGTTCTATATTCAGGAAAAACAAAGGACCAAAATCACAAACTTAAACCTCAAAGTCCAAACCTAAAATAATGAGCAAAATACTGCCGTGTAAAGGTAGACAAATTCAGGGTTTCCCAGAGCAGCAGACTAAGGGATTTCTAGAAAAATGCTATATAGATTGTGCATAGGTTATTTAGAGTAATTAACAAGTATGCTTCTGGGTAGTGACAGGAAAAAAAGGGAGGTGGGGAATCTTAAGGATACTTAGAACAGATAGGAGAGCCTGAAATGAAAGGTAAGTGAGTTTGAGAAGGTGGGTGATTTAAGTCCTGTCCTCCATTTTGGGAAGATCGTTCCTCTTTGCTGGTTCCCTGTATCCGCAAAGACGGAGAGCAGCATTTTGTGGTTCCTTCTTTCTTCTACTTCAATCTTCTCCCCCAACGTCTAGTTTTGTTCACTTTAACCTTCTACCCTAACTTCTTGCTAAATACATAATCACTATTTATTCTTCAGCTTTTTTATTAACTTTTCTTCAATACCTTCTCTAATCAATTTACCTTCCCCTTTTCCATGTATTTGCTGCTTACTCTAAGTTTTGCTTTATTTTTCTCCTTTGTGTTATTTTGTATTTCTTTATATTCCTCTTTCATTTCATCCTAGCCAACATTTTCTCCTCCTTTTTACTCCCCTGCCCCATATGGTTCTTTCTTTCTACCTTCTTTGCCTGCAGAAGCAATGTTGGTATTTCAGGTACACATGGCTTATATATATATATTTAAAATACAAATGTTAAATAACTTTCTGCATTGGTAATAAAACTGGCCTCACTGTCTCTGAACTAGAAAAGAAAGCCAGTTTCTTCACTATTATACCCCCTATTTATTCTTTTTTAAAATCCTGTTCCTTTTTTCTGGACTATTCTGAATTGCTGTAGTAGAATTCTAAGACATTCTAGTATTCTGACGTAGCAGACCCTAGGAGGTTAGATAGCTAACTGAGGAGTTGGAGAAAGGAGTAGGATAGGTGAAAAATAGCATTTGGTGTTAATATTGCTGTAACCCTTAAATGACAAGTGGCAAATCTCATACACTGAAGGTCTACGACGTTCCTACTGACAAAAGAGGCTATGAACCTATCAAAATTGATCTTACAGACTAAACTGGGCTTATAATTATGTTCCTATTTGGGTTCTTTCCTTCTCTAATGTCTTTTTCAGCTAACTGAAAGAAGGAACTGTGTGGGTTTTTAAAAAAAATTTAAGAAAAGTCACAAAAGAAGAAACATGTTTTGGCAAAGACAATTCATGGCCTATGTTTTCTGTTGCTTTGGATGGCATTTTTTGAAAACTAAAGTGAAACTCTAAAGAATAACACTTTCCAATGAGGCCTTTTTTGGGGGGAAGGGGTAATCTGTAAGAATAGGAGGTGGGAATTGCATGGATGATAACCAACTAGAGATGATTTAAATTCCCATATTTACGCCAAAAGTTTCAAATTTTTTCCTTATTAAACCTTTTGCAAAGTTGATATAAAGCATAATTTAATAACTCAGATTTCACCGTCTCTGCTTACATTCTGGTATAGAAGTATTAATAAACAGTGAAAAATTGACATGGAAAAGAACCAAGAAGCCCAACATAGGTTAAGCGTTTACTGAGCTGCTAACATATACAGCACTCTGCTGTAAAGGAATCAAAATATAAAAACATGAGGCAGTTTGGGGGTAGTAGAATAGAGCATATGCTTTGGAATCAGATGGTCCTGGGTATAAATTCCCAATCTGTCACTAATAATGATATAACATTTGGCAAATTGCTTAAAGCGTTTGAATTTGTCTCTTTATCTATAAATCAAGGATTACTCCATCTTTCTCAGAGTTATTTAAAGGTTAAATGAAATGAAGTATGTAAAACACCTGAGATGGTGCAACACATAGGACGTTCTAGATAAGGAATTTTCTTTGTTTCTTTCTGCCTTCTTCACGGTTCTTTAAAATCTTGCTTGGGGGGTGGGGATAATAAAAAGAAAATGTTAGAAGTAATTTAAAAAACACAATTATTTAAGAGAAAAGAAGCGTGAGTGAGCTACATACATGAAGAATTATCTAAGGAACTATAACGATAACAAGAACTTCGGGGATTCAGGGAATGGCTGAGCTCTTTGGGCTGTGGTCAGTCACAGAGAATTTGGTCTAAGAAGGGAATTTAAGCTGAGGTCTGACAGACGAGGACAGGTTCAGTTAGGCAGCCAGAGGGGGAAGAGGCTGGGTTTGGAAAAAAGAACACACTCTCAGAGGGTGAAAAATAGCATAATGAAAAGTGCCTGTTTAAGAAAAAAAAAAAGTGTGTGTTCAGGAAGTATGTAAGATGAGGAATGAGAAGTTTCAGTCATGAGATATGAATCTGGACTGGTAAACTCGAGCCAGGTGGAAGAGAATTCAGTTTAGCATTTTTATCTTGACAGCAATGGGGAACTCTCAAGCAAGGGAACAGTAACCTGATCATACACGCTTGTAAGAAGACTAATTCATCAGCAGTGTGCAGGGGGTTTAAAGGAGAAATATGTTAAAATTTAGGCTTGAAGTATTACAGAGAAAATAAAGAGACTGTACAGGAAAAAAATCACGTCTTTTCTTCTACTGTGTACCGAGTGGCAGAGGAGTAAGCAATGAAAACTACTCAAATATGTTGAAAAATCTATTTGCAAAACTTGAGGGAGTTGTTCTTCTCCTATTACTGTATCTTGCACAGACCATCAAATCTCTCTCAGATTGGCCTAAAAATCAGAGAAAAACTATAGTTTCAAATCATATAGACCAGGATCTAAAACCCTGAGATGTTCCTTTCCCTAATGTTAAGAAATAACCAAATAGTTACCATTATGTTTAATGATGTGCAAAACAAGAATATTACACACAGAGCTGAAAACTGTCCTCACTTGAGAGAGAAGGCATTTGAGAACAGGAGAGATTAAGTGACTAGTTCTCATGGTTAGATAGGTAGTTAGGTGGTAGAAGTAGAACTGGAACTTAAAACTCTTCAAGTTTTAGCATCTGCCACATCCCACAAACTTATAGACATGACTTCTTTTCTTAGGCCCTTATGTTGTTCCCCTGGCTGGAATATTTTATTTGCTTAATTAATTCTTACAGACCTTTCAAGATTCAGTTCAAGTTTTACTTCTCTGAGAAACCTTCCCTGAAGCCCTCCCAGGCTAGCTTAGTTCCTCTGTGCATCTTCTGCATACCTTTGTGAGAAAACTTATCAGATTATTGTATTTATTTATTTATTGTTTCTACCAATAGAAACTTAAAAAAAAATTGGGGGGGGGGGGCTATCTCCTAAACCAGAACAGGGCCTGACACAATGGTGGTGTTTATCAATTAATAAGTGAAAGCAGCAGCAAGACTACTTACTCAAGCAGATTCAAAGAGCACTTTAGGATTTTGAGCCTAGGACTATGAGTTGAATTGAATCCTTTAAAAATACGAGGTCCTAGTATAAAGACGCTGTGCTGGACACTGATGCAGCTGCAAAGATTACTTAATACCATAGACTCTGTGCATGAGAAACTCACAAAGGTAGTACCATTAACAAAAATAGAGAAGTTAGGACAGGAGTCACTATCGAGATGAAGATGAATACTGTTTTTAATATGTTCAATTTGCTGATAGTGAGATATATACATGGAAATGTCCACCAAGAAGTCACACAGATGGAACAAGAATTAAGGAAATTTAGGCTGGACATACAGGTTTGGGAGTTAGAGCATAAAGGTAAGAGCTGAAACCTTACAGATTCAGGATTAAGAAAAGTAGTTAAGAGTGAGGACAGAATACATATCAAGTTATCAAGTACCATATTTAGGATGCAAGAGAAAGACAGGAGCTAGTGAGATAAGCATGAAAGAAAGATGACTACAAAGAGCTACTCGAATAGCAGTGAAGGAGCAATCAACAGTGTCAAATGTGATCAAGACAGGAAAAAAAGAGAAAGAAAAGACCACTGGATTAGGTGATAGACGGTTAATGGTGTCCTTCGAGGCAGCAGGATCAATGTATTTCTAGTAGTAAACAGAGGAAAAAGTAGCATGCACACACATGGTACCAGCATATAGAGCCTAGGCATTTGAGATGTATGACTGTGAAACGAAGGACTGAAATGTAATAAACCTACAGGGGCAGCAGGGCCAAGTACAGATCTTATGAAAGAATTAAGAGAGATCACTGCCTATGAATTCCAAATGTTATATGATAAATTAGAGTATATTTAAGAGTTGATCACATTAGCCTATAGTGTATCAAGTCTAAATTAGGAAAGATAAATACTCATCAAGTACCTACCTACTTTATGCCAGATAGTAAATGATATCTAATTTTCTTTCTTTCTTTTATTATAAAACTACTGGTAAAGAGGAAACATTCTGAAATGGATCCCAAATATTTCACCATAATTTTGTTTTGTGGACATCTGAACGATATTTTTTTCTCAGAGACAGAAGCAACTACAACAGAGAAGCAACCACAGTCTACTTTACTTAGATCATCAAGGCCATATGTCTCGGCTAATTCTCAAAGCACAATAGAGAATCCTTCGGGTCAGCCAACACAATTCAACAACCTTTCTTCTGGACAACCAATAACAACTGCCGAAGTTGCCGCTGGACAACCAACACCAGCTGTCTATGTGTCTTCTGGGAAACCAGCAGCACATACTTCTGCTGGACAACCTCTTGCCTATAATGTCACCAGCAAACCAAAACCAATGGCCAACACCTCCTCCCAAGGAACAGCACGACCTGTGTTCACCTCTGCCAGACAACGATCAACATCTGCCCATTCTTCTACCAGACAACCACCACCATCTGTCTATACTCCCACTCAACAACCATCATCTACCCACACCTCCTCTAGAAAATCAATACTACCAACTGCTCATAATCTATCCATACAACCAACACCAACTGTCAAAAGTTCACCTAGGAGGACACCAGGATTCAACCTAGAAACTACCACTAAAAACAAGAGCCCACAGAAAACCAATTCTAATTCAACAGTGGTCATATTAATTGGTTTAGTTCTGACTTCCATGGTGGTAGCTATAATCATGATTGTATTGTGGAAATGCTTGCGAAAACCAGTGTTAAATGATCAAAATTGGGCAGGTAGGTCTCCATTTGCTGATGGTGAAACCCCTGACGTATGTCTGGATAACATTAGAGAAAATGAAGTGTTCCCAAAACGTACATCAATTGTTTCACTTACGGCCTGGAAACCAAGCAAAAGCACACTTTTAGCAGATGACTTAGAAATTAAGTTGTTTGAATCAAATGAAAACATTGAAGATTCTAACACTCCCAAAACAGAGAAAATAAAAGATCAAGCAAAT
This sequence comes from Balaenoptera physalus, assembly GCF_965194825.1. NCBI lineage: Eukaryota > Metazoa > Chordata > Mammalia > Artiodactyla > Balaenopteridae > Balaenoptera > Balaenoptera physalus. The sequence continues at coordinate 47,504,685 of NC_138901.1, forward strand.
GGTACATCAGAAGATAGTGCTGATGGATCAACAATTGGCACTGCTGTTTCCTCTTCAGATGATGTAGATCCGCCTCCACCACCTCCTCCCCTTCTTGATTTGGAAGGACAGGAGAGTAACCAATCTGACAGACCCACAGTGACAACTGTATCTCCTCTTCCAAATGATTCCACCAATCTCCCACCATCTCTGGACTGCCTCAATCAAGTCTGTGAAGATCATGATTCTGAGTTCAAACAGTCATTTCCACCTCCCCCTGACTCACTTAACTTGACCCTGCCTCTAGGAGATTTTATGACAAACCAGGAGATCCAGTGTCAGCAGTTCCCTAGTCCTCCTGACTCTGATCAAAATCTCAATGAATCCCTGCCACCCCCACCTGCCGAACTGTTATAACTACTACTTGCTTTTTAGCTGATTTTCTCTTCTTCTCAAAGGACTCCAATCTTTTGTTTTTCTTCACGTGATGAAATACATTAAATGGCAATTGGTAGCCAATTTTGATTTTTATTCGGGAACTACCTGAAATCTGCTCAAAGCCTATGTGCATAAGTGGAACTTTTAAAAAAAATTATATAACAGTGGTCTATTTACTGGCTATAGGCCCTAACTTTAATGTACAGTACATTTTACATATGTGGATGGTATGTGTATCAATAACTTAGCCATTTTGGAAACAAGCAATCTACATATACTTATTATTACGCAATAGATATTTTTTTCCTGAAAAGCTGTGTATAAATTTACCTTGAATAAATAAAATTTTATTTTTCCATTTCAAAGTTTGAGGGAGAGTGTGTGTGAGAGAATTTAAATATATACTCCAAGTTTTAAACAAAACTGTAAGTTTTAAATTAATACCTCGGGTATTAAATAAATATTCCAAGTTTGTGGGGATGAGAGATTAAAATGCATGTCTATTTGAGAATAAATTTCCTTTTAGCTCTCATTGGAAACTGTCAGACAAACATATTAAAGCATCAAATTGGGGGGATGAGTTGGGGACATTTACTCTGAAAAAAATATGAGCACACACCATAAAATGCAGACATTTTCCTATCTTGTTGGGGGAACACAAAGTTTAGAACTAGCCACTTAAAAAAGTTTCTTCTTCTTTTTTTTTGGCTGTGCTGCACAGCTTGCGGGATCTTAGTTCTGTGACCAGGGATTGAACCCGGGCCCTCGGCAGTGAAAGTGTGGAGTCCTAACCACTGGACTGCCAGGGAATTCTCAAAGTTTCTTTATATGCCTCAAGCACCCCCCCAAAAATGAAATCTTATAAAAGAAAAAACAAAAAACAAAAAACCAAACCTCTATGGCTTCATTCCAAATCCAGATGACTTTTTTCAGGAAAAAAGGATTGTATCAAAATACAGATGGTTCTCAACTTTAAAAAACTCTTAAACTACCTTTCTTACACAGAATTTCATCTTTTATTCATTACCTGACAAGTGATAAATCTGAGTTATCAGAGTAGGGGCGGGCCCAACCTTTGTCAAAGTTAAGACGGAGAGAGTCCACTGGCTGATCCTCGTGGAGATGCCAGCCCGTGCCTGCAGAAGTGCTCCTCTGCCCAAAAGCGCACATTCTCCCGCCTTACCGCACCCGAACTCGGGGGACAGTCACTTAGAATGAAAGACGGAGGCCACAGTGGTAACCTACCCTTGGAGAACCTCTCATAGTTCTGGGATTTTTCAGAATAAAATATAGCACTTACTGGCAGCACTGGTGTTCAAGAAACCAATAAAGCTCCATCTTAATAAAAACTAGCAGACTTTTGGACACGGAGATTTTATATACAATGTTCCCTTTAAATCTTTAGAGGAGTCCCTGACTGACTCTTAAAACTTTTTATCTGCAGACACACTTCCTTTGCACTTCTTATTTTTCTTGAATAAGCATGATGTTTACTGTCATATTACATTGGTTTTCCTCTGTCTTCCACATTAAAAAGTTCTTTCATGTATTTTTCAAACTTACCATTTTTGAGGTTAATTTATTTAGCAACAATTAGGAGGTTAAGAATCTCCTCTTATTCGTTGGAATTTTAAGTATCCTAGTTAGGGTAAATAAGGTATAAAGTTTTTATATTTGGTCAAGACTTTGACATGCCTTAAATCATCATAACCTTTCTTGTTTTACATATAGGATTGTTACCTAACGGGCTCTTTCCACACTTTTGCTCTTCTATTTCATCACTTTCTTTCCTGACCTCTTGAAGGAGAAGTATTGGGAAATACCAACCCTCATAGACAAATCAAGAGCTGATGACCTGGTCATAGTCACGTCTGATTTCTTCAAACACTATAGAGGCAGCTTTTCTCCTTCTGTTTTTTATACAACAGAAGAACAGACTCCTGTCAGCAGCTGCTTTTTGTTTTTTAGGAAATTCTCTGCCAGGGGGAAAGTAATTCCTATTTACTGAATGCAATTTTTCCCCACTGAGGTCAGTGGAAGCTGAGCAGCCAAACAGTGGCAATCCTTGCCTAATCAGCAGAAAGAAATGCAAGCTAAAGAAACACAGGAGAAAAGAAAATGCTGGAACAAAGAAAAACCTACAGAAAGACTAAAGAAGCAGGATTCAGAAGACAAAGTTTATTTCATGGCTACGGCAAAAGGACAAGGCACAGGGGAATAAAAGGTAGACTGAACTACATACTACACACCAGTGGTGCTCTTACCAGATCCCATTAACCAGATTCAGAACAACCCTCAAGACCATCTAGTTCAGCTCCTTTTATTTGTTAAATGCTGAGAAAACAGGCCCAGAGAGAGTAAGTGACTTGCTTAGAAGTGGTAGTGAAAGCTGAGTTTGTTCCCTGACTCCTGGTTCAGCATTCTTTTCACTAACATAGGACCAAAGAGCAGCTACCTCACACATTGCAACATACATTTATCACACATGTATTCCATTTGGTGTTGGTGGTGGGCAACACAATGAATTAGATGAGAGTGACTCTAATTGTTGTTATTACTTAGTTCTGAACAAAAAGTAAAGTAGCAAAATATATGGGCACCTATAAGTAAAACACTGCGATATTAGTACATGATTAGACAGATCAATGGTACAGAATGGAAAGTCCAGAAACAGACTCAAATCTCAAATCAGTATTGGGACAACTGGATAGGTACTTGGAAAAAGATGAAACTGGATCCATACTTCATACTACATTGGAATAAACACCAAATAAATCAGAGATATAAATATAAAACATGAAATTATATAAAATTATATAAAAAAATAGAAGAAATATGAGTGAATTCCTTTATAATCTGAAAGTGGGACAAACCTTCCTAGTTGAGACTCAAAATCCAGAAGCATTAATTAAAAAAAAAAAAAAGGAAGTCCAATTACATAAAACTTTTAAATGTAAAACAAACAAACACCATTAAAAAAGAAAAAACATACCTTTGTCAAAAGACAAAGGACAAACTGGGGAAAAAATGTGCAACTTAAGTTAAGACAAAGGGCTAATATCCCTAAAGTTTAAAAAACCTAAATACAGATTGGGGGTGGGGGAGATACCCACAACACACTAGAAAAAAAACCATGCAAAACATATAAAAGACAGTCACAGAAGAAAAATTTAAATGATCCTTAAAAACATACATAAAGATATACAACTTTTCTTATAATAAAAAAGATGCATTTAAAATTAAACTGAGATACATTACCCATCAGATGGAAATAAATCCAAAAGTTCAGCAACAAAGTCTACGGTGAGGCTCTACAGAACTAGACACCCTGATATACTGTTGGTGGAACTGCGAAATGGTGTAGTCAATATATGGTAATATCTAGAAAATTTCCAAACGCGCTTACCGTTTTACTCAGCAATCCTACTTACAGAAATTTTTCTCAAAGACTCATTGGACAAAATATAAAATTACTTAGGCAGGCGCAAGGGTATTCACTGTGGCACTATCTGTAACAGCAAAAGTCTGGAAACAACCCAGATGCCCATCAACAGGGCACTGGTTAATAAACCATGGTACACTCCCAAATGGAGTACTATGCATCATGAAATAAATGTGAAAGATCCCTGTATGCTGGCATGGAGTGATCTTCAAGATATATTATTAAGAAAAAAAGAAGATGTGTAGCAGTCTACTTAGTATGCAACCTTTTATATGAGGAGGGGCGGGGATAAGAACATATGATACATACATACATATTTTTGTTCTTTTTCAAAAAGAAATACTGTTAAGATACAACCAAAAGCTAATAAAAATAGTCACCAATAAGAGGAGGAAGGGAATAGGGTGGAGGGGATAGAGAAGCAAGATTTCCCTGAATATACCTTGTTATACAGTTTTGACTAAAGCAGTCCCTAAAAATTGATAAGTAACTGAAACAAATGAAGCTAAATTTATGTAAAGTTGGTGATATAAAAATATAGAGAAAACAATTATTTCAAGGTGCATTAGGACACAGAATTGATTATACATCTTTAGTGAAATGTATTCTAAGAACAAATAAGGCTGCAAAGAGTCTTAAACTTTATTCAGTAGTCTGTAATCTAAGTATCTGTAGCAATACTAGTATTATTTTGAAACTATTATAGGATGATACAAATAAGCAATTATGTTAATGCTGTTAGAAACCATTTATAGGAAATATGGGGGATAGAGGAACAAATTAAATCTTCACAAGGAAGCAAACAGATAAATCCAGATGAGGGACATTCTAGGGAACAAGTGACTGAGTTTTGGCAACAAGCCCGTGACACGGGGGGAAAAGGGTGGTGAGGTAGGAGAAAGGATTGATTCACTTGAATTTTGACCTGATAATTTCTATCTTGTCAGTTCTTCCATGCTTTTAAAATACTTTATTCACTACTCTTAGCTGTTTTCAGCAGTAAGTTCAGTCTGAATAGCCAACTATGTTACCAAAAATAGAGAATATAATACTTCTACTCTCAAATAAGCACAACAAATGTTATCAACTTAAGTAACAAAGATAAACTGATTGAGTTTCCAAACTGTTGATTTAATATGGGATAGTTGTGCCCTGGTAGGTAATTTGTTATACCTTTCACAATGTTGGGGTAATGCATCCTAGAACGGTGTGCTTCACAAAAGAATATGTAAGTTAATTTACTGCTTAGTCTAGAATATTTGACTTATCTAAAATGTAATGTGTCTGAATAACATCTAAAATAAGTTGTAACAAACACTTAAGCCTACAAAAAATTATTATTATTATTTGGAGTAATGTAATATACTATTGTTTTATTTCATGAGAACTTCTAAAATCATACGGACAGATGGTTACGATTCAAGCACACTAAAATGAACTCCCCCCTTTTTCTCCCATCCAAGTACTAACCAGGCCTGACCCCGCTTAGCTTCTGAGATTAGACGAGTATCTGGCACATTCAGGGCTGTATGGCTGTAGGCAATACTTCCACCCTCTTTTTCTTTTTGAGAATTTTACAATAGTCTTTGAATAACAGAAGCAATTTGGTATGTCCCCAAACTTGAAATAAGAAACGTTGCCACTACTATTATATTGGAATTTTCTATTATATGCTGCAAAATCTGATCTCGATACAGCCTAAACCCTAATTCATATGATCCATAATGAAATAACATGTTCTTTCTTTCAAACAAAAACACCAATAAGTATAATGGAACTGGAGAACTCTACATCCACATGGATGTAATGAGACTTCCTAAAATTAAAAGGAGAGATTTAAGTGTTTGGTAAACTGACCCTCAGTCACATCCCTTGAAGTTTAACATACACAGAAGCTGAAATGGAAGAAACCTAAATGTCAAAACAATCATTCCTTATTTCCACAACAATATTGCTGAATGTTGTATTTTTAACGCATTATTTTTAAGCACTAAGACTGATGACTGGTTTCTGAAATCCATAGAAAGAATCTTATTAAGAGTCCAAGGCTGAACCCTCAAAGTAAAGTGGGAATAAAGTATCTAATCAATAGTAAATTTCTAACACTTCAGACTTTTAAAATGTAGGTACTTTTTGAGGAACATTAATCTCATACAAAAGATGACTCCTAGAGTATAGTTTCTTTTCTAAGAAAATAAACTTCAATTTTTAATACAATAAATTCTATTTAGGGTAAACTTTGGGGTTAAAAAATGGCAAATGTAATTTAGAGAAAAACAAAGGATTTAGTAAATAGGCATAAAGAGATTTTCCTTACATGTAACGTGCTAATAATTGCTGGTTTTTAAATGGTAACAATTTGGTAAAGAAAATGTCATGACTTTGTTTTCTTTTCTAAGGTAAACTGGCTATTCTAGAAATTAGATTCAAGTTTTAGCAGATTATTTACACTATCAGTCCACTAAAGAGTGGAGCAGAAGCTGTCATAAATCTGGTCTTATTTTATAAAGCCCCTAATGAAAGTTTTCCCTTTTACATTATTTCATGTAATTTAAAAACAATGTAAATTATTTTCTCAGAAAGATAAAATGTGAAACATTCTGAAGAAATCAACTAAAATTTATGCTATTATTCTTAAAACATAAAATCAAATAAATGGCCATTCATATAGTACCAAAGATGTCTCTGGAGACAACAGTATTCATATCAACTGACCAAAGTAATTTCATGAAGAAAAAAATCCTTAACCCAAAAGACATAAAATAAAACACATTTACTTTACTACATGAACTGATAATTGAAAGAATTAGATGCTCATTAAAAAATGTAGCCTCGTTTGTGCATAGCCTAGGTCAAACAATCCTTGTATCAGAAAGATAAAAACAAAATAATCATATTTAAGTACTTTTGTACTTCTCCAAAAGATGAACAGTTAGGTGGTTGATAAATTTGAAAACCTGACTGTATATAATAATCACCATATTTGGCTGGGGGGGGGGTACAGAAAAAAATTAAACAGATTGTAATATGTTATTTTAAAAAGTGATAAGACAATTGTACCATTTTAGAAAAGATAAAAAGGCAGAGTTAAAAATAGTTAAACTAATATCTTAGAAAACCATCCACAAGGAAGCTCAAATTCATTTTCAACATTTTTCAATGTATAAAATGAATGAAGAGTAGGCGCATTAAAAAGAACCACAAATTCTTCACGAGGTGAAAGTTAAAATGTGGAGCCTAAGCTCAAATACACAGAAATGAGTAAAGGCCAGGTCTAATGTGCCCGAGGTTTTCCATCCTACAGCAAATCTGAGATATATGGGTACACTCAACACTAAATTAAAAAAAAATTTCTTTTGGTCCATTCTGTTGCGTGTGCACCTCTTGCAATAAATTTGAGTCAGCACCAATGACAGCTCTGCAGTCCTCCTATGTGGTACTGATCAGGTGGTTGCAGAGCTTCAGCTCACAGCAACACAATGCAGCTGAGCAGGCAAGCACAGCCCACAGCCAGAAGCGGTTCCTACTTTCCAGAACAAGGCGACCTTTAAGCTTAAGTTTCCCGGAGAAAATGAGATGCTGATGTAGAAGACAACACTATGGTAAGCTGTTATTTAAATCAGTAAAAAATCGACTTCGGAATTTTTTTCTTTTTCCTTGTCTTAAGAGAAAGTCAACGTTAGGATTGAATATATATTCAATAGCAAGTGCATGCACCAGAAATTTGCTGCAGTGTCAGTTGAGGGATTTCTTTCTAATATTCATTCACTTTGTAAATATACACATTGTTTTCCTTTAGAATCGGCACTGAAATATACAGAAAAGAAATCACTTTATAAAATGTGAGATTTAAAGGTATGGTGTTGGTCAGATTTTTCAAGTGCCTTAAAATGTTTTGCAAGGATATATTTATCCTGAAAAGACAAAGATGCATTTCAAAGTATTGTTTTAATATCTAAATAAAATCTCATCCTACATACACATTGACTATTTTATTACTGCAGAGATCTGAAAAAAACAAAAAACAAAAACCAAAAAAAACCCAAAAAAAACAACCAAAACAGACACGACAGCCATTTTTTCCCATCTGAGTAAGGAAGAATATTATCAAAAATAGTAATAGCTTAAGATTCCGACTCTTTATTTGCAGAGAATGCCATTTTATAATATCAACATTCTGGGAAGATAAATAAGAAAGACTAAGAAGGGAGAAAATAAATGAGAAAATGCAGAAGACAGTAGGGGGAGAGAGTCTCTCTCTATCACATAGCCCCAATTGAAGGATTAAGCATTTGGACTATAAATGAAGGGGAGCTTTGTTAGTTTAATCACTGGAACAATTATAAAAGAACTCAACAACAATGAGGTTTATTGAAAATTTTGCCTAATGCTAACTGACCCATGCAGATGCCTAATTGTATTTGCATATTAAAAGAAGGGTGTATCTGTTTGTTTCCAGGCTTTGATGGAATATCAGATATTGAAAATGTCTCCCAGCCTGTTCATCCTTCTGTTTCTCACACCTGGTATTTTATGCATTTGCCCTCTCCAATGTATATGCACCGAGAGGCACAGGCATGTGGACTGTTCAGGCAGAAACTTGACTACATTACCATCTGGACTGCAAGAGAATATTATCCATTTAAATCTGTCTTATAACCACTTTACTGATCTGCATAACCAGTTAACCCAGTACACCAATCTGAGGACCCTGGACATTTCAAACAACAGGCTTGAAAGCTTGCCTGCTCAGTTACCTCGGTCCCTCTGGAACATGTCTGCTGCTAACAACAACATTAAACTGCTTGAAAAATCTGATACTGCTTATCAGTGGAACCTTAAATATCTGGATGTTTCTAAGAATATGCTGGAAAAGGTTGTCCTCATTAAAAATACACTAAGAAGTCTTGAGGTTCTCAACCTCAGTAGTAACAAACTCTGGACAGTTCCAACCAACATGCCCTCCAAACTACATATTGTGGACCTGTCTAACAATTCCTTGACACAAATCCTTCCAGGAACATTAATAAACCTGACAAATCTCACACATCTTTACCTGCACAACAATAAGTTCACATTCATTCCAGATCAAGCTTTTGACCAACTCTTCCAGTTGCAAGAGATAACCCTTTACAATAACAGGTGGTCATGTGACCATAAACAAAACATTACTTACTTACTTAAGTGGATGATGGAAACAAAAGCCCATGTAACAGGGACTCCCTGTTCTAGACAAATATCACCTTTGAAGGAACATAACATATACCCTACACCTTCTGGATTTACCTCAAGCTTGTTCACTGTAAGTGGGATGCAGACAGTGGACACCATTAACTCTCTGAGTATGGTAACTCAATCCAAAGTGACCAAAATACCTAAACAATATCGAACAAAGGAAACAACGTTTGGTGCCACTCTAAGCAAAGACACCACCTTTACTAGCACTGACAAGGCTTTTGTGCCCTATCCAGAAGATACATCCACAGAAACGATCAATTCACATGAAGCAGCAGCTGCAACTCTAACTATTCACCTCCAAGATGGAATGGTTACAAACACAAGCCTCACTAGCTCAACAAAATCATCCCCAACACCCATGACCCTAAGTATTACTAGTGGCATGCCAAATAATTTCTCTGAAATGCCTCAACAAAGCACAACCCTTAACTTACGGAGGGAAGAGACAACCACAAATGTAAAGACTCGCTTACCTTCTTCTGTGGCAAGTGCTTGGAAAGTAAATGCTTCGTTTCTCTTAATGCTCAATGCTGTGGTCATGCTGGCTGGCTAAGGGTCTGCATTTTCTGAAATTAATGAAAGCACTCCTCCCTGATGTATAGTTGGGAAAATATGCCCCTATCTAACCAGTGACTCAAGCTATATTAAGTATTCAAGAAAGCCAGTCTTACATTTCTGACTCTGATGTAAATGAAGCAACTCGTCTTAAATAAAGAAGTGCACAATGTCTTGGTACTTGCTGCTATTTTACTGTCTTAATGAAGTAAAACTAATGAGTTTCTTTTTTTTAAATGAAATGTTTTCTTTTTAAGGCTTCAATTTACTGCACAAAATATAAAGCATCTCAACTTTAATATGTATTTTATGTATGTTTACACTGTCAAACATCTGGGAAAAAATAAAAGGTCTATGCTCATAACTGTGTCATTTGGCTTTCTAGTCATACCAACTTAATCTACTTGGTAGAATCAAAATGACTTAACCTTTTTTTTGTTCTAGGGTACCCTGGTCAAGTCTTTATGGTAAATGTAATATTGGAGGTATCCAAGAGTTCTGTCACTATGTAGAGTAAAACTGTGGCTGCCTCCCCATGAATGGTTATGTCACATCATTATTTTGCACACAAGCCATGATTGTTTTAAATCTAAATGATGTCCTGCTTCTGAGGAACTCTTGGCTACTTTACAGATTATATAATGGACAAAAGCTCTTCAAAAAGCTAGAAGACACTAGGCTTTGCATTTTAATAAGTAAAGTTTAATGGCGTTGTTTTTTGTATTTAAGGGAAGTATTAAAAATGTAATAAAAATTTCAAGCTTAAAGACATGTAAAGGAACAGTTTTCGTGCATATTTAACAGACTGTTCATTAATGGAAAATTAAAATATTTAAAAAATTAAAACCCTTCTATGTGCAGGAGAGGGAAATTTATCTTTTACACATCAGAAGTTAGAATCTGACTTACCTAAGTTAAAAATAAGATTAGTTTCAGGATAAAATCATGGGGGGCTAACAAACACGGGCAATACTAAGGAAGGGAAGGAAAAGGAAAGGAGAAAGGGAAAGAAGGCTGGGATTCATTTGGTGCTATGACCAGGTGATGAACCCAATAAAACAGACAACAGGCCTACAGCTGGGCATGGGACAGATCTTGACACTCCAAACTGCACTGGGACTTCAACTAGAAGAAAATTGAGAATTTTCTACAAATATACAAGTAAGCCATCTTTTGAATCAGAGAAAAACATAAGTAATAGCCAAGAGTCAGAAAAAGAGACCCAGAAACACGGCTAGATTAAAATGCAAGACAGCATAACTGAAATGGGTGAGCCACAAATGAGGAATTTAATTTGTGAGACATAAGGAAGAATCTATTTCAAGCATTCTTAGAGTTGGTAAAAGACTACAGATAGAAATTTTGGGGCTTCTTCCTAAGGACTTTTAAAACTAAGATTTCTTTCCACATTTGGAAGCATTTCTACTCAGAGAAAGAGAAAAGTAACAACCTTCTAATGTGCTCTTTCTTTTTTCTTTCTTTCTTTCTTTTTAAGGGGCAGGCTTATGGAAAAATTACTTTTAAGGTTCAATGAAGCAGTTCCTCTCCTATACTGACTTAGTACAGTGACTCTTGAACATTTTTCTGCCCTGGCAAACGTAACTGGCTCACTATTGTCAGGAGGGAATCTCACCATGAAGAAAAGAAATTATTTGAAGTAGTCCCTAAATGATTTGAAAATGGTCAAGCTGTTTCTCCTCCCTCCCAATCAACAATCTAGTATCTTCACCATCAATGGTACAGGCTAATTGCTTAGATATTTCCTAATCTACGACATACTTGCATCTTGTTTTAAAAAACCACACACACTGAATTGCACAGAAAGTAGGTTTCTTAAAGGTAACTGTCTTTCACTCTGAGGGTGCCAAAAATTCAGTGCTGTCTTAGAAATCCTATGAGGAAAAGTGACCAAAAAGTGAAATTACGCATTATAGCATTAGCAGCACCTATAAATTATGCCAATCTTAATGATGTGTCTGCAAAATGCAGAGAAAAAAATGCAGTAAATTTACACGTACAACATATGTCAACCACACAGACCCTTAGGTCCTCAGAAAGAAGTATTATCTAGCCTTACAGTAATTACATACTTCCTTCTAAGGAAATTGTGTTCTTATCATTACCGATGGAGGAGGGAGCAGTATTTGCCACTCAAACAAGAACTACCGTATTATTGGGCTCCATAAACATTTCAAAATGCATTATCCTCAGTGTCTATCTCTCAAGCTCATAAGTTATATATCCATCCATCCATACCTAAGGTTTGATTTCATTTTACAAGTAACTTTTGTTTCTCCCCAGTCAAGAGAATTAAAATAAGAGCACAAACACAAAAGCAAATGCAATAAGGGATAAAATAGTGGTGAAGGGTATTGTGCTCTGGTGTCAAATGTTCTAGGCCTAAATCCTGTCTCTGCCGCTTCTCAACTGTACAACCCTGGGCAAGTTACCAATGCCCTAAGTCATATGGGCTGGCAGAAATTATTCATAGTGGGTATTTTTTCCTGAGGAATAAATGGCATAATTCATATACAGTCTTATCACAGTGTCTTGGCTCCCCACATTCTACACGCAGTAATTTTGCTGTTAGTATTATTATATGTGTATGTCCAAACCCAGTGCTTTGAGAAATTCCCACATACGTAAACACCCAAGTGCCACACTCTAAGAGCAAGAAAATGAAATAGTATATTTTTTGCTTCAGTCCCTGATCCTTCACCCTCCAGGATTCAGGTTCAGATGTTAGTGAGACGGGGACCCAGAAGAAAGTCAGAGAAACATTCTCTTATCACAGCAGGATGAGAAAATGTCTTCTATGCCTAACTTAAAAGATGACAAATATGTGCTATTCAATAATCTTCCATAACAATGTTCTGAAGCAACAGCAAATTCCTTTACACCAAAAATGTCACACAAAAGTCAGTTTAAAACCTTTATAAGATTATTCCTTATGAAATATATTGTAAGAACTAGATAAGGAATGATACCATGTACTGCAAATGTCATGCTTAAAAGTGAAAAATTATATTTCTATTAAAACCAGAATCAAAACAACAATGTCCATTACCATCAATCTTTTAAACATTATTCCAGAATAAAAGACAACAGATATAAATAAAATTATAGGAAAAACCCAAAATGGTTATTATTAACAGGTGAAATAATTATCTATCCAAAGGATTCCTCAGGAATGCCTTCAGAAGAACAACTTTAAATAAATAACAGCAAAATAAATATGCAAACATTAATGGTTTTCTCACATTCTGGCAACAAATAATTAGAAGATTACAGGAAAAGGATACTATTCATGACAGCAACAACAAACCAAAATATATAATGCCAAGAAATAACATTCACATGAAATGTGCAGGACCAAATGGGGAAAAGTTAAAAACCGTTAATGAGAAGTATAAACCAAGACTTGATGGAGACAATAAACAAAGGTCTCCCCATTCATTTATTCTTTCACTCAGTATTTTTTCAGCATCTGGAATGTCCAAAGGCACAAAGGCTAAGCACAGGAGACACACCTTGACTGATATTGTAAAGATGTGATTAATTCCAGATAATCTATGGATTAAGCCAACTCTGACAAACATTCCAATGAGATTCTTGTTAGAATAAAACACGTAAGTCCATCTGGAAAAATACACAGGCAAGAATAGAAAAAGGAAGAAACAGAAGTATCTTAGCCTTTCTTCATCAGCTATAATAATTAAGACAGAATGGTAGTGGCATATAAATAGAAAGGAAGATAACTACAATATAGAAATGATAGCACAATTAGAGCACAGGACACATATGAAGTTCTCTGTGACTCCATTTCCTCACAGGGTAGTTGTGAGGAAAAAATGAGTTAATACACACATATATATGGAATCTAAAAAAAAAAAAAATGGTTCTGAAGAACCTAGGGGCAGGTCAGGAATAAAGACGCAGATGTAGAGAATGGACTTGAGGACACGGGGAGGGGGAAGGTTAAGCTGGGACGAAGTGAGAGAGGGGCATTGACATATATATACTACCAAATGTAAAACAGCTAGCGGGAAGCAGCTGCATAGCACAGGGAGATCAGCTTGGTGCTTTGTGACCACCTAGAGGGGTGGGATAGGGAGGGTGGGAGAGAGACGCAAGAGGGAGGGGATATGGGGATATATGTATATGTATAGCTGATTCACTTTGTTATAAAGCAGAAACTAACACACCACTGCAAAGCAATTATACTCCAATAAAGATGTTTAAAAAAAAAATGAGTTAATACGTATAAAGTGCTTAGAACAGTACCTACCATGTAGTGCGTTCTCAGACACTGTTAACTTTAGAAGGAAAAAAATAAAAAATCAAAGGGGAAGGGAAAGATTCAAAAAACAATGCTGGGAAAATTTGAAAACAGTCCAATTTAACACTTACTTCATGTGATACACCTACATAGTGAACTAAAAAAGAAAATATAAAAAAGGAAGTCTTAAAACCAGCAGAAGAATAAAAAAGAATATAAATCTCTGGGTGGAAGGCTATTTTTAATTATAAAAAGAAAAAGAAATCACAAAGAAATCATCAATAGGTTTGACATACAAAATCCCAAACTTCTTATGCTGCAAACAATGAGCCTGATAAAAATACTCAAAGAGAAAAATGTACAGGAGATTGTTAATCAAATGCTCATAAAATTGATAAGAAAAATACTTAGATTTCCCAATGGACAAGTGGGTAAAGGACACAAACAGAATGTTTAAAAGACAGGAAGCATGGGGATTGATAAGTATATGGGAATATGGCAAACCACATAATAACTGAGAAATAAAAATAAAATGTGATACCACGCTTATTACTAAAACAGCAAGCAATTTTTTTAAAAGTAAAAAAAAAAAAAAAATCAATGCTGGGGAAGACATTAGGAAATAGTCACATTCACATACTGGTACAACTCTTTGGGACAGCAATTGGCAATTGCGATGAGAAAACAGCTATTCTGAGTTGCTGCCTAAGCATTTTACAGTATGACAACCCTACACATACCCAGAGTCTGGACATTTAGATAAGGACTCAAATTAGGATTACCACCAGAAGTTCCCACTTTGCTATTCCTGGGGCACCTTTTAAAATAAGCACTTAGAGTCGAGCCTGTAAAAAGTTAAGTGACTGTCATCCCAACCAACTTACAAGAGGTGCTTCCTACCCTGTACTGTATCTCTTGAACTGGGGCAGAGGACTGCTCTTCCCCCAGCTCACTGTGCACCCCCCCACCCCCCCGGCGACGTTTCTGGGATCTCTAAATAATAAATCTTGTGACTTTACTTCCTTTTTCTGAGTGTACTGAAACTGAGCCTTCAATCAAAACGACCCCAGGGGTTTTCACTTCCCTTGGAAATTGAGGGAGCTACTTGCCAACCCCGAGTGGGTGGCTTGTGCCTCCTCATTCGACAAGTCATAATCTGCATATCTTTAAATTAATATACCAATGACGGGGGAGGGCAACACAGCAATGATCAAAAACCTAAAATATTTTAACCTTTAACCTAGTAAATTCTAGGTAAATACCAGCATTCTTTCTAATAGCAAGAAAAACAGAATGCTAAATATCTACCATTAGGAAACTGGTCAAGTAAATGATGGCCCACTGGCCAGAGTATCACGTGTCCAATACAAATATTTATGTAGAGGTTTTTTTTTAAGTTTGAAAAGTGGAAAATGCATATACTAGAAAGACAGGCAAAAACTATAGGATATATAAACATGTATGTTATAGAACTACGTATAAAAACAACAAAAAAGATAAATATACCAAAATGCTAATATGTATACCAAGTGTGTTTTATCACCTGCTTTGTCTTTGAAAAATGCAAGAGATCTTAGAAAAGAACTATTGAAACAGCTGTCCAAGGGCTCTAGGTTGAGTAAGAAAATGAGACGATGCAAAATGAACTGTGAATAGGGAGGGGTGGTTAAGAAACTGGAGGGTATCATGGAATAAAGATCAGAGACAGAGACGCACTATCAGATTTTTTGGAAGCACATACTTACTATATTAGCTTACATTAGCTCTACACGGTTAACTGCTGTCAGGATTGTTCTCCAACAAATCTAACCAGACAAGCTCTTTTCTCTCCTAATAACAAAGCAAATGAACAATAACAACAACAAAAACCCCTCCAAAAAACTTTCAATAATTTTCCATGTCTCAGAATAAAATCTAAATTCTTAATATGGCTTACTGTATGATCGGGCCCTTGCCACCCTTTACAGTATCATCTTAAAATTTTCCAGCTCCCTCACACTGTATAGTTCAAACAAAACATCTTTCTGCCCCTGTAATTCACCGTGCTCTCTCTTGCCATCAGGCTCTCAGAGATTCTTCATGTCCTCACCACTACACTCCTTTCCCTCTTCTTCCCCTGGCAAACCTTTATTTATCCTTTTTATTTCAGCGTAGATTATCACCTCCTGCTAGGAGGTTTTTATTCGTGGGGGGCGGGGGGGGGGAGAAGGGCCAGCTTGATCTGAATTTATTAAATAAAAGGATGAATTAATACAGATCAAAGATATGACTGGTGCGCTAACAATAACCTACTTAAGACAGACCAAGTCAAACCTCCAAGTCTTTCTTATTCTAGAGCCTAAGTTTCTTCCAATAGGTCAAAGTCTTAGCTTCATAGTCCAGAGAAAAGAGAGATGAAAGAAAAGTTATGAATGAAGGGGATTTGGCTAGGCTGCTACTTGTCATATAAGAAATTAGTTCTGGGCAGTGGGGAGTTACCTTTGGAACAATTTCAGAGAAAGGTTAATTCTGATACCTGTGAACAATTTAGTATAAGTAGATTGCTCAAGGGAAATCAAGGAAACAGAGAAAAAAAAAGCCACCTCAATGTGTTAATAATGTGTTAAGCAGATTAGTCTGCTCCACACTTTTAAAACTGTGATACAAGTGAGGTTCTTAAGAAGCTCATTTTTTACGAACTGTCACTTTGGTTCAACGGCCCCAACTCTGTTAAACACGTTCAGGAACCCGTTGAGACATAAGCCCAATACACCCATTTATCTTTTCAATAAACCATGGCCTGATATTCTGAATTTGTTGGAAGTTATTGATGAAATCTAAGTACAGAAATTAAACATACACACACAAACACACAATAAAAGCAGCAAAACTGTACAGTATTTTCTGATCAAAACAATTCTAAGAATATTTAAAGTACACTGTGATTTAATAGAAAGAGCATGAGATAAGACTGTCACCAAAAGCCTGTGTTGTTATCTTGGGTAAACGATTAAATGTGTCCTCTGGTAAAAATCTTGTTAAGAACACGTGTTCCACATGGGTATTTTAAAGAATAGATAAAACATGTATATTAAAGCACTTTGTAGGTGCTATATAAAGGTTGTAAATATTACTCCTATGTCTTGTATAAGAGATTCTAGGTAATTAAAAAGATCAGAAATGGAGATAACTGAACCCATAGTGGTACATAATTCCCCATGTATCTGTCTTCCTTAGTTACACTTCAAATAACTAATTTACAAGGTTTGTTATTTATTTACTCCATGGAAAATATGATTTATCAGTAAAAAATTAGATATCTGAATATTTCAAATGGGTATCTCAAGGCCAAGTATCAAATAAATCTGATGAAATACTCAATACCAGGAAATGTAGTTTTTCACTTTGTGCTATTTTGTTGCCCATAGTCACAGCTCGAAAAAACAAAGTAAACACTTCTGGAAGGCTGAGGGAGTTCAAATGCCTGTCAAATGCTTGCCTCAACAGAAAATAAACTAAGATTTAATGGCTTTTCATCGAGAAAGAAAAGAACAAAACACCACTAAGGAAAAATAAAGATGCCATACACCACAAAAACCATTGGAAGGCCCTTCCTTGCCAAGCGAACCCTCAGTAACCACAACTGCACCTGAGACACTGTATAGTGTAAGAGTAACTGGCACACAGCCACATCCATTTACCAGTTCTATTACTTACAATCAGATACTCAGCTGCATTTCCTCATACCAATGACAAATAAACAAAGCCAATAAATGTTTAAAAATAATTTCATTTATCTACAGGCTCTAGTATTTCCTCATGGTATGGCTTTTCTACAATGAGTAAATGAAATCTTTTTTGCTTAACAAAGTATACTCTGATGAAGTGTTATGAGTCTCTTGCCCTGACACTAAATTAAAAAAAAAAAAAGCTGCAGGACATTAAATATAAACTTAGAAACACACTGTAAAGGCTAGTCTCTTTAAAACATAGTAAAAGTGGGCTTCCCTGGTGGAGCAGTGGTTGAGAATCTGCCTGCCAGTGCAGGGGACACGGGTTCGATCCCTGGCCTGGGAGGATCCCACATGCTGTGGAGCAACTGGGCCCGTGAGCCACAGTTGCTGAGCCTGCGCGTCTGGAGCCTGTGCTCCTCAACAAGAGAGGCCGCGATAGTGAGAGGCCCGTGCACCACGATGAAGAGTGGCCCCCACTTGCCACAACTAGAGAAAGCCCTCGCACAGAAACGAAGACCCAACACAGCCATAAATAAATAAATAAACAAACAAACAAACAAATAAATAAATAAATTAAATTAAATTAAAAAAAAACATAGTAAAAGTAATCAAAGGATGAAGGAGTCACCTGAAACTAGTAAAACATCTTCATATATTAATGATGAGTTGACTATAAACTGACTTAAATTTTAAACATAAATGTCACATATCTAAATTTCTTTACATTTTTCTTCAAAGCAGGTATGTTTGAGTCTTTAAACTCTTATTCCAATGAGGCTGTCATTAGTGAAAACACCTTTGGGGCCCCTCCTTTCAAATATTACTAAGAGCCAGTTTATATGTCACACAAGAAAAAACTCATTTTAAACAAATATATTACTAAATGACATTTTGCCTTATCAAAAAATTTCAAATATGAAGATTTTCCCACCCCATTTAAAAAGAACATGTTTTAGACTTCGACAACACGTCCAAAAATGTATTTCCCTAAAAATGTGTGCTCAAAGGCATCAGGGTTTGAAGTAACTACATCACCTCCAACAGCGGCTCTTCTGAAGGGAGCAATATTCACTTGGATGTATTTACCCTCAGATGCTTGTTTTAGAATTTTTCCCTATTGTTTCATAAAATCAAACCTCATAAATATATCTCAGGATTATTTCCTTTCAAGGATTATATATTAACACTAAAAGAGGTGAACCACAGTTGATTCAAAAAAATCAACTGTGTTTTCATAACAATAGACGGATTGCAGCCACTGTTTCTTTTTAAGTACTGTCAAGTCATAAATCACTAAATCGCCCTTGATGAGTAAACCAAAGCCTTGTTTCACTAACAGCCAAGGCCACTATACTTCTATAAACCAAGAATAACAGAAAACAAAACCACTGGAGAAATCTTTTGGCTCAATTCAGGACTCCAACTCTAATCACTGTTATTAAATCAAGTCTTCTTCCTTTAAACTACAGTCATGTGTGTCCATAATTAAAACTGGCGATTAGTCTTAACACTAGCACTGAATGATTACATACATATAATAATTAAAAGCTAAGTTCATTTATTAAGTGTTCTATGAAATGCCACATGCTCTGCTAGATTCTCTGTGTATCCAGATGAAGACATATAAGATCTAGGAGCTAAAAGTCCAATAGATGAACAGGAAAATAATATTCTATGTATCCCCATGTTTATTGCAACATTATTTAAAATAGCCAAGATGTGGAAACAACCTAAGTATCCATCAGTGGGCAAACTGATAAAGAAAATGTGGTGTAAAAAGACCCCGAATAGCCAAAGCAATCTTGAGACAGAAAAACGGAGCTGGAGGAATCAGGCTCCCGGACTTCAGACCATACTACAAAGCTACAGTAATCAAGACAGTATGGTACTGGCACAAAAACAGAAATATAGATCAATGGAACAGGATAGAAAGCCCAGAGATAAACCCACGCACATATGGTCACCTTATCTTTGATAAAGGAGGCGAGAATATACAATGGAGAAAAGACAGCCTCTTCAATAAGTGGTGCTGGGAAAACTGGACAGCTACATGTAAAAGAATGAAATTAGAACACTCCCTAACACCATACACAAAAATAAACTCAAAATGGATTAGAGACCTAAATGTAAGACCGGACACTATAAAACTCTTAGAGGAAAACATAGGCAGAACACTCTATGATATAAAATCACAGCAAGATCCTTTTTGACCCACCTCTTAGAGAAATGGAAATAAAAACAAGAATAAACAAATGGGACCTAATGAAACTTAAAAGCTTTTGCACAGCAAAGGAAACCACAAACAAGACGAAAAGACAACCCTCAGAATGGGAGAAAATATTTGCAAATGAAGCAACTGACAAAGGATTAATCTCCAAAATTTACAAGCAGCTCATTCATCTCAATATGAAAAAAACAAACAACCCAATCCAAAAATGGGCAGAAGACCTAAACAGACATTTCTCCAAAGAAGATATACAGACTGCCAACAAACACATGAAAGAATGCTCAACATCATTAATCATTAGAGAAATGCAAATCAAAACTACAACGCGATATCATCTCACACCAGTCAGAATGGCCACCATCAAAAAAATCTACAAACAACAAATGCTGGAGAGGGTGTGGAGAAAAGGGAACCCTCATACACTGTTGGTAGGAATGTAAACTGATACAGCCACTATGGAGAACAGTATGGAGGTTCCTTAAAAAATTAAAAATAGAACTACCATACAACCCAGCAATCCCACTACTGGGCATATACACTGAGAAAACCGTAATTCAAAAAGAGTCATGGGGCTTCCCTGGTGGTGCAGTGGTTGAGAATCTGCCTGCCAATGCAGAGGACACGGGTTTGAGCCCTAGTCTGGGAGGATCCCACATGCCGCGGAGCAACTATGCCAGTGAGCCACAATTGCTGAGCCTGCGCGTCTAGAGCCTGTGCTCCGCAACAAGAGACGCCGCGATAGTGAGAGGCCCGTGTACCGCGATGAAGAGTGGCCCCCGCTTGCCGCAACTAGAGAAAGCCCTAGCACAGAAGCAAAGACCCAACGCAGCCATAAGTAAATAAATAAATAAAATTAAAAAAAAAAAAAAAAAAAAGAGTCATGTACCACAATGTTCACTGCAGCTCTATTTACAATAGCCAGGCCACGGAAGCAACCTAAGTGTCCATTGATAGATGAATGGATAAAGATGTGGCACATATATACAATGGAATATTACTCAGCCATAAAAAGAAACAAAACTGAGTTATTTGTAGTGAGGTGGATGGGCCTAGAGTCTGTCATACAGAGTGAAGTAAGTCAGAAGGAGAAAAACAAATACCATATGCTAACACATATATATGGAATCTAAAAAAGAAAAAAGTCATGAAGAACCTAGGGGCAAGACGGGAATAAAGATGCAGACCTACTAGAGAATGGATTTGAGGACACGGGGAGGGGGAAGGGTAAGCTGGGACAAAGTGAGAGAGTGGTAGTGTATATATGGTCATATATACACTACCAAATGTAAAATAGATAGCTAGTGGGAAGCAGTCGCACAGCACAGGGAGATTAGCTCAGTGCTTTGTGACCAGCTAGAAGGGTGGGATAGGGAGGGTGGGAGGGAGGGAGATGCAAGAGGGAAGAGATATGGGGATATATGTATATGTATAACTGATTCACTCTGTTATGAAGCAGAAACTAACACACCATTGTAAAGCAATTATACGCCAATAAAAATGTTAAGAAAAATAAATAAATAAAAATAAAAGTGATGCATTCTGAACAGCCTAACACTTGTATGAGGCTCTGCTTCAGCAAATCACAATGCCACAGTCTTTTCTCCTTAATGACTGAAGGTGATTCAAGAGATGGGTTACCCACCAGAGAAGGCTCTTCATGCTGAAAAATCTGTGCATTAAAAAATATATTTAAGACCATGAGTATGAAAATTACCAAGTAGCGAAAGATATGGAAAGACTCAGGAACTGTCACAGCTTGGAGAAGATGAAGGACACAGCAACTATATGTAATGTGGGATCCTAAGTGGATTGTGGAACTGAAACGGGATATAAGGCGGAAACTAAAATTTGAAGAAGTCTTTAGTTCAGCTGACGGGAGCATACTAATATTAATTTCCTGGTTTGATCATTGTACTGTGGTTTTGAAAATTATAAACATTATGGGAATCTGAGTGAAGGGTATGTGTGAACTCTCCGTATTATATATTTGAAATGTTTCTGTAAGTTTGAAGTTATTTCAAAAAAAAAGGTTTTATTATAGAAGAAAAAAATAAAAATATATTTAATAGCAAAAAAAGAAAAAAAGAAAATGTGGTGTATATATGTATGTACACACACATACACACATACACACACACACACACACACACACACACACAATGGTTGCCAGGGACTAAGAGGGTTGAGGTGAGGAAGAATGGGGAATGACTGCTGATGAGTATGGGGTTTCTTTTTGCGGTGATGAAATGTTTAAAATTACGTAGTGGTGATGATTGCCCAACTGTGTGAATATACTAAAAACCACTAAATTGTACACTTTTAAAAGGGTAAACTTTATGTGAATTATGTCTCAATAAAGCCGTTTTTTTTTCTTAACTTGCCTAGAGGAGTGACAGTCAGGTTACTGAGATGGGTCTTGAATCAAAAGGAGGAGTTTGCCCTATATTAACGGCACCCAAAGGCAATGGTAAGTCTATGCAGAATCACAGAGCCATGCCAGAGTAGGAAAATAGTGAGATGGTCAGTGTTGCTGAAGCAAAGGCGAGACATCTTTCTACAGCTGTTACTACAAACTGTGATGACTAGTCTTCTATTATTAAACTTAAATGACCAATTGAGAAAGTTATTTTAAGACTTTATTGACCAATATAGGAGGTAATGTGCAGAATGCTCATGTGGCATTCTGAGCTCTCTGGGCAGACTTTGTGGCTTTGCCAGCTCCTAGAGTCTTCTTGACAACTGCCCTTAAAGATACCCTCAGCAGTGTGTCATGAACACACTTTCCTGAGAACAGCCCAGAAAGCATACAAGGCTTACTTGGAACCACATCAATGACGAGAGCATCATGAGATTTCCAGAATAAGGCCAGCATCTCTAGCCTCTTACCAAAATGACTTTCAATCTCCTGCTTTAGTTCAGCAATCTTGCAACTATTGTGAACAGTGTAAAAGATTATGAAGAGACTTGTATGACGCTAAGGAAAAAAGGTTCATCTTATAAGTCAGTGGTTTTTTGAAGTGTGGTACCTATATGATGGGGTGGTATATG
Source organism: Balaenoptera physalus (assembly GCF_965194825.1). Taxonomy (NCBI): domain Eukaryota; kingdom Metazoa; phylum Chordata; class Mammalia; order Artiodactyla; family Balaenopteridae; genus Balaenoptera; species Balaenoptera physalus. Next base: position 47,527,604 of record NC_138901.1, read on the forward strand.
AAACAGTCATTTAATAATTCCGTATTTCTTTTTTACTGTTATCTTTTGTTTGCTGGTTTTCTAGTTATGGCAATCAATACTGATTTTCTGTTTATGGTATAATACAAAATTTCCTTTAAGAAAAAAGTCAATAAAAAAATACTGATTAACTAATAGGATAGATCTTACGAAGAAACGCAAAAACCCCAGAGGTGGTATATGAACACCTTAAGTATAAAAACTTAGTTAATAGAGCACATAAAAGGTTTTATCTAAAAGTCACACGGTCATATTTTAGAGAGATCATTCTGGCAGTAATGTGGAAGAAGGAGGGGATGGGGTAACATACCGGTGACAAAGAATCCAAATAGGAAGTTATTTCAACAGCCTAGAACAGAGTGCAGCAACCTATGGTCCACTGGCGATATCCCGCCCACATGCTACTTGTGGCCTGTTTTTGTATGACCTGCAAGCTAAAAATGGCTCTTATATTTTTAAAGAGCAGTTAAAAACCAAAAACCAAACAAAACAAAAACAAGAAAAAAAGAAAAACTTTATGTGGCTTATAAAGCCTAAAATATTTACTACTGCTCCTTTGACAAACAAGTTTGCTAACCCCAGCTTAGACAACTGATAAAGCTACAAACTGAGTCTGTAATGTAAGGATAAAGTACAAAAAATTTTTTGAGGCAGAATCAACAAGACTTAGTGATTAATCAGATGTATGTGGTTAAGAGAAGGTAGAAATGAAGACTGATGTTTAGCCTCCCATTTAAAACTCAAGGTGGATGGAGATACCATTATCCAAGAGAAGGAAACAGAAGAGCTCCTTTTTAAAATTAAATCACTTTTTTTCATTTATAATGAAAAACAAGAATAAATAACAAGCCAAAATTAGATAACAGGCTTACGGTATTATACTGTAATAATACTGGAAGACAAACTTGTTCAAAGACAGACATTTCCCCTCAGAACATGTATTTTGCCACTAAGGAGAAATGTGTTCTTTTTCCTGTATTAGAGTCCTACAATGAAGAGGCTGAAATTTTACTGTAAAACTGCTTATGTACAATTCTGAAAGGTACTCACATTTAAGTCTAACATAACAATAGCCTGTTTTTGCACATTTGCATATCCACTTTCTCAGGAAGCTTCCAAAAAGATTTTTGAAACGTAGATGTCCACACTGAAAAGCCACTTGCTACTACATACTATTGAAAAAAAAAAAACCAACAAGCCCAAAATGGAGTCACTTGTGCTAAAACCGAGACTTAATACCTAACCTAACTGCAGTTACAACCTTCTCCAGGAATGTAATCCTAACCAGTCGAAGTGGAATTTTCTGGTCAGCACCAAAAGGAAGTCGAGATAATCTGCCACATAGACAGACCCTGTCCATCCCCCGTCCATCCCCCACGGTAGGTTACTTAAGCCTGAAATAACTTTTGTTTATGACTTCCTTGTCTCGCCTTTAAAAACTTTCCATAAATCTAAAAAAAACGGTACTGATGAACCTAGTGGCAGGGCAGGAGTAAAGACATAGACAGACACAGCGGGGGAAGGGGAAGCTGGGACGAAGTGAGAGAGTAGCATTGACATATATACACTACCAAATGTAAAATGGATGGCTAGTGGGAAGCTGCTGAATAGCACAGGGAGATCAACTCGATGCTTTGTGACAACCTAGAGGGGTGGGATAGGGAGGGTGGGAGGGAGGCTCAAGAGGGAGGGGATACGGGGATATATGTATACATATAGCTGATTCACTTTGCTGTACGGCAGAAACTAACACAACATTGTAAAGCAATTATACTCCAATAAAGATGTGGAAAACAAAACCAAAAACTTTCCCTTTCCATAATCCTTTGGAGCTCCTCTCTACTTGTTAGATGGGATGCTGTCCGATTCATGAATTGTTCAAATAAAGCCAATTAGATCTTTAAAATTTACTCGGTTGAATTTTTGTTATACAACACAGGTAAAGAATATGAATGTACATTATGATCCACATCATACAAATAAAGAAATCCTCTCAAAACAGCTGCCAGAAAGTAGAAATAGGACTTTGTAATGCAGGGAAAACTGTAAATGACCAAATGTTTATTATTTTAGACATCACTAATGATATCAGCCCTCAGACATGAAGAAACAAAGAGAAGTTTCAGTAAATTCCAGTGTTTGTTGTACCCTATTATGTACAAGTACTCACTGTGCTAGCAGGTACAAAGAATAAGAAGTAGTACCTGATCACAAGGAAGCCAGAATTTGGCTGAAGAAAGACTGAGGATACATCTATAGTAAAAAAAACAGACTCTGATAAGTGCTCTAGAAGTACGAAGTCCTAAAATGTCTGATTCTGAAGTATAGAATTAAGGAAGGCTCTCATAAAAGGTGCTGCCATCAGAGTTAGACCTTGAAGGAAGAATGGAATTTTGAATGAGGAAGAAATACTTTGGGCAGATGGGGAAAGCTGCACAAAGATAAAGAAGTGGGAGGTATTTAAAGGCCTAAATAATTCCAGATGATTTTTTGGGGGGCGGGGGAACATTTAAGTGCTGGAGCGTTCAGAACTTTAAATTTTACTTAATTACCATCGAGAGGCTTGGGCAGCTTAAGATCAATAAGAAGACAATAAGAAATTCAAGGTTGGAGAGCCATTTGGCTGGGTAATGACGCAGTTACCTGAGAAAGAGATTATGAGAAAAATATGTTATCGGCCAAAAAGTTTGTTTGGCTTTTTCCATAAGATCTTACCAAAAAACCCAAACGAACATTTTAGCCAACCCAACATATCTGGGTATAAGAATAGGAAGGGGAAAATGTTGAATTTAAAATTTTAAATAAGTTGAGATTGAGGTGTTTGAAGCATCAATAAAAAGTTATCTGTGCATTATTTTAGTACTCTGATTTATAATATCTACTCTGAGGCTTTTTATATTTACTTCTTAGGTCTGATCACACAAACCTCCGGTTAAGTTAGGTTCTATACAATATGTACCTAATATAAATAAGATTTAGCAAGCACTGGTTCTCTTCATTCAGGAGGAAAAAGAAACCTACATAGCAAAGTAAAACAAGTCAGAAACATGTACTGACTTGAGCTTCTGCCACTTATGTAGCCATTTCCTTGTATGTCAACACCATTGTTCACAGCCTTGCAATTCTTTAAAAGAGCCGGCTAATGTGATGAAAACGTTAGCACAATACAACCCAACTTCCCTGTATACCACTTATCAAGGAAAAGGAGTTACCGAAAGATGAAATTCCTTTAAAGAATTCACTTAATGTGCTTCAATGTGGGTGATTTAATGTACTAAAAAAATCTTTGCAAACTCAATATGAAAAGTATCACTTTCATATGCAATTCTTTTCTTATTTAGCTTTATGTTAATAAAGTTTAACTTCTTTTCTAATAGAATAATTATTTACTAGAAATTAAACTCCTAGAATGCTATATTCTTGAATTATTTTTAAAACTTCAAAATAATTCCAGCCAAAAACTACCTACCCTCTAAACATATATACAAGATGCTTGAAGAAAAAAAAATCTATCTCTAATATACTTACTTGATTTTAAGTCATGATAATCACAGCAGGCAAAGAGTATATTCCTCCAGTTAGTGTTAATCCAATGAAGACATTCACTAATATACACATGGATAAGAGGAATAACAAAGTGGTATTCACAGGGTTCTTTAAATAAGACACTAGATTTTAGAGGAACTTTATTTGAATTCCTTGATTTCTGCCACAGTCCATCTGTTTGCACCAGTTTGGAAAGCACTCAATAGGTTATTTCCAAAGAGCAAATAGCAGATCAAGTTTATAACATGTGACTTACTAATTTTATTTAAACAGCACACAGTGAGTGAGAAATTAGATCCCCCACGGGACACTGGAGAAAGCCTGAAGTTTTAATCTTCAAAGAAAAAACATCAAAAGGTAATATTAATTTGAAATTTTCTCAATTACACATTAGAACCAAATGTAAATTTTAGCATATATTAGACTTCTAAAATTTAAGTTTGCGCTTTAAGTTAAAAAAAAGAATAGTTAACCATGTTCAACATGGGCTAGCTGCTTTATCTCAAATGCGGCAAACCATTAGATTTGAATACATGATTAAAAAAAAATTAGCCTTACTTTAAAAATGGTTTACTAGTAATCTTTTGGTGTATGTCTATACTATGCCTATGTCATAGTCCCCATCTACTAAAGAACACTAGACTAAGACTCAGACTCAAGTTCTAGTTCTGGTCATTTTTAGATATGCATCCTTTTGCCTTTGTCTGAGCCCATCTGTAAAATGGAGGAGTTGATATCGATCTCTTCTGAATTTCCTTTTATCTTAAAAACCATGAAATTTGTTAAACCAAGGTTGGCATTTCCCCAGTGCTGAGATAAGGTTTCCTTCATTCCCCCTGCCCCCTCACCACCACTTTTAAAAAAGCAAGTTCTTAGATTTGTTTGTGATCCAAGTGTTAGATTAATTTTCCATAATTATTTTGAAACAGGAAAATGATGTTCAAGCTATTACTCAGTCTGCTCCTCCTGTCTGCTGATGACACTTTGCAGTCAACTCCAACACTGATGACCTCAAATTCTATGACAGCTTCTAAGCAGATCAGCCCAAATTCTGAGACAACCCCAAATTCCAAGATAACTCCAGAGCCCCAAACATTTCTGGATCCCAAGACAACTTCAAATCCCAAGACAACATCAAATCCCAAGACAACTAAGAATACAGAAGTGACCCCAAAGATAGCCACAACCATGAACACGAAAAGTGGTGGCACCACACTGAACGCAATGGACAGCACTCTCTTTTCTACGTAATATTTTTGATGTTTTGCGTACACTCGGGCTGAAGTGGACTTGGACTGTTTGCATTGCTATCTCAGTTCATTATATCTGCTGAATGACAAGCACACTAGGAAAATCAAATTTATTTCAACTTACTTCTGAGTAAATTATCATATCCTAGTTTAATTTGATTGTTTGCAAATTTTAATTGTGTAAGCTTAATTATTACCTTAATATGATGATTTCCTTCCTTATTAATGCTAAAAAAGGCAAAATACCACGTTTGCCTTTTAAATGTTTGCAAAACTGAGTTGAAACTCAGGTTTTTACATTAAAGGTATAACAGAAGAAATTATGTTGGCAACGTTTAATCAAAGTGTGCTTCTGTGTGTGTGTGTGTGTGTGTGTGTGTCTGTGTAAAGGATAGGGGGTTGGGGATGGGGACTGAGGAGTGGCATGTGTTGTTTTTGTATTTATTTTATTTTTTAATTTTTTATTTATTTATTTATTTTTAAAATTTATTTTATTTATTTATTTATGGCTGTGTTGGGTCTTCATTTCTGTGCGAGGGCTTTCTCTAGTTGTGGCAAGCGGGGGCCACTCTTCATCGCGGTGCGTGGGGCTCTCACCACCGCGGCCTCACTTGTTGCGGACCACAGGCTCCAGACGCGCAGGCTCAGTAACTGTGGCTCACGGGCCCAGCTGCTCTGTGGCATGTGGGATCTTTCCAGACCAGGGTTCGAACCCGTGTCCCCTGCATTGGCAGGCAGACTCTCAACCACTGCGCCACCAGGAAAGCCCTATTTTATTTTTTATTAAATAGACAAAAGGATAAACTACAGTGCTCTACAACAGGGGTCCCCAACCCCCAGGCCCGTTAGGAACTGGGCCGCACAGCAGGAGGTGAGTGGTGGGCAAGGCAAGCGAGGGAAGCTTCATCTGCCCCTCCCCATCACCCGCATTACTGCCTGAACCATCGCTCACATTACCACCTGAACCATTCCTTCCCCTCCCCCCCACCCCGCCGGGTCTGTGGGAAAGTTGTTCTTCCACGAAACCGTCCCCGGTGCCAAAAAGGTTGGGGACAGCTGCTGTACAAAACAATACATCTATCTGTGTCACCATATTCCACGAATGTGTAATAGTAATACGTTGTTACAGTAAAAAAGGTTTCAATTCGGCTAACCTTTGGAATGCAGACTGCAGCTGCTCCAATGACAAAATTATCTTAGAGTAAACTTTCGTCTTTTATTGCAAAAGGTCATTTGTAAATCCGATGCCTAGAATTCAGAATTCTTCCCTACAGAAATATGTCCCATAACTACTGGTAAGATTTTCATGCTGGTCTACAAAGACTGATTTAACCTAAAAACCTAGTGTATAATTTTAACAGTGATAATAAACATGTTATCTTTTTAATAATCATGTTATTAATAGTGCAGTCGTTAAGGTTTGAAACCCAGCTCTGATTCTTACTAGTTGTGCCACCATGAATTAAATACCTGACCCAGTGAGACTCCCAAACAAACCAGTAATAAACTGACTATGAATGAATCACTCGGGGTGTCTGTTAGATATACAGATTAGGCTCTACCCTGAAATTTTGACTTGGCAGCCCAGGTAGGGCCTTGGGATATATACATTTGCTTGTTTTAATTTTCCAGGTCATTCTGATTAATACCTAGATTTCTGAATGACTAACAATTTCTCTAAATTTCAGTTTACACACAAGTCAGTCACTGGTAATAATAATAGCTCAGCAGGTTACTTTAAGGGTTAAATGAAAAAGTATATAATACACACAGTTTGCCTGATGCAGAGAAAGCACTCAGTAAGTTTTAGCTATTATCATTATTACTACTGACACCCAAAAAGCAATTGCCAGGTATCACAATATTCCTAAGAGGAAAATTCCTCATTGTACTTTCAGGTTTTATATTTTTAATTACTCTGACAAAAATAATATGTGCCCCTGGCAACAAGTCAAACAACAGAGATATATAACAGAAATACTATAATTAATCCTCTACCTGCTCCAATCATACTCCCCTGAGATAAGCAATGTTAACAGTTTAATGTGTGTACTTTCACACACTTCACAGTCTATACATATCATATGCCTGTGCACATACACACCCACATTCCTCTGCACCTTGCATGATAAATGTCAGAGCCATCCTTCCGGATCCTTTTAAAGGTGCATTAGAGGACTTCTGTTACTTTCTCCTGCTCAGAATCCATTTTTCCTCATTCTGATATCGGCAATCCAATTTCCCTTTGGGAAACCCTGCTCCCATCCCCCCACCCCTTTTAGTTCACGCAGTTCAAGCTGGCTTCACCACTGAGCTCCAGGGATGGGCACATAATTCGGGCGCAGACAACCAAGAAATTCCATTCCCCTTGCCATAGTGAAAGCCTCAGAAACTGGCAGGTGACTCAAGGCCAATGAGACCAGTACTTTTGCTGTTACTACTGGGAAAGAAGTGTTCTTCCACTGGGTTGTTAAGCTGGGAGAACACAAACCATCACTGGCTATAGTTTAGGAAGAGCTGCCTGGGAATGAAATCAACACAAAGAAACTAGAGTCAAGACACAGAGAAGACAGATGTTCTCCAGATGACACCGTTCAACGCTCTGCATGTAGTCATGCAAGAAGCCAGTCCATCTCTTGATCTTCTTGGGTACATGTGGCAATTGATATCTTTTCTGGTTTACACAAGTTTAAATTTCATTTCTATCACTTGTAACAAGCAAACTAGACTTAACACATTGCATATTATTCCATAATAGAGATGTATCATTATTTATTCAACAATTTCCTTTTGATACACAGTTTTTTGCCACTATAAACAATGCTGCAACAACTGTCCTTATATTTATGGTACTTTAAATATTACAGGCTAGGAGCAAAAGTGTACGGGAGGGAATAGCAGGAAAAGATTAGAAACTAAATTAGGTCAAAATTATGGCGCACCCAGCATGCCTGACTTTATATGAACCTGGACTTTATATGGGGACTCTATTTAACAAATGGAGAGAGACAAGATTAGATCTGAACTGGAAACTGCCTCCAGAAGCAACGTTCAGATGACGTGGAAGTAGCCTGTCAATGCAGGGGACACGGGTTCAAGCCCTGGTCTGGGAAGATCCCACATGGCGCGGAGCAACTAAGCCCGTGTACCACAACTACTGAGCCTGGGCTCTAGAGCCCGTGAGCCACAACTACCGAAGCCCGCGTGCCACAACTACTGAAGCCTGTGCACCTAGAGCCCGTGCTCTGCAACGAGAAGCCACTGCAGTGAGAAGCCCGCGCACTGCAATGAAGAGTAGCCTCCGCTTGCTGCAACTAGAGAAAGCCCGTGCGCAGCAACGAAGACCCAATGCAACCATGAATGAATGAATGAATGAATGAATAAATAAATAAATAAATAAATAAATAAAAAGATGACCTGGAAGTAGTTATGTGGGGTTTAGGGAGTAGGAGAATAATGCTGCATTAGTACAGGTTAAAGCTAATAAGAGACTCTCACTAATGGCAGTGGGGGGGGGGGGGGAATAAATTCAAAAGACATTTCCAAAGTACCGAAAAGTAACATTAAACCATTAAGACTCAATTCAAAAAAAATTAAGACACAGGACAGCCCCTGATAAAGGAACAGCACTAGGAGGTTATTCTGAATCACATGACTGCTAGGCTAGGAACACGCACTTGACGTAGGGGCAGCCAGAAATCTAGTGGCCGGCCAGCATACAGCATTAAGGGCTTTGCCAGACAGGTACTTCTAGCGGAACCATGTCCTCCTTCTGGAATCTGAAGTGTGCAATGTTGAGGTAATGAAGGACCGACTAGCTGGGGCTAAAACTGAAGAAATACAGACAGAGGAAAATAATGAGGTAGAGCTGAACGTGAAGCCAAGAGAGAATTAGCGCAAGCCAGTGCCAGGACTGACAGACATCTAAGTTCTGTCTACATCTGGGCAGGCCCTGCTCTAATTCATGTTTTTCCTGAGGCCTATCTTCTTGAGAAAGTAAGAATGACTTCTTTGTAATAACAGGGCCCTGACTAAAACCGCCTAATTGATGTGCCTAGATCACACAACTAAAATCAGATGTGGTGACTGATACTGAGGAGGATAAAAGAAAGAAGGAAGAATTTTAAATGATTAGGGTTTCTAGAGTGAGACGGGATGGTGATGCTACTGAGAAAGATAATGTGGTGTGAAGAAGAAGTTGATTTGAATATACACTGAATTAAGTTTTGGACATTTCAAGTGCGAAATGTCTGTGGAGTATCTGTAAGGAGACTGGAATCCACAGCTCAAAAGACATAAACTAATACATGGTAGTCTAAGCCACAAAAACAAAGGAATATCAAAAAGTCAAATCTAAGTGTTCTCTGACAAAGTTGGCTGAGTTACTCCCTTCTCCTGCTTTTGTATACAGTGGAGGAACTGGGCCTTTCTCTACTCTGAGCTATTACGTGCTCATCTGTCCTGGACCTGAGGCTTCACACCAGGTGACAATGAAGGCCAGGAGGCACTCTCATAGGTCTAAGTAAGAAACTGAAACATCTGAAAGTCTGAAATTAGCAAAGTCATATCCCAAAACAAAAACAACAAAAAAAGAAAACCTCAAATATGCTCTGTACAGAACTTTATAGGTCACAAAATACTTTATGGGAGAGGTAGGCAGGATAGTTTTTATAAGCATCTCCCCCTCTTTAACATATGAAGAAACAGATTCGTAAAAATTAACTTTTATCTAAGAAGCAGCAGAGCTGGGAATCCTTAGCACTCTCAAAGTCACCATATTGTACAGGTTTCTTGGAAATCCCACTGATTTAATACCACAGAGGGTGTCTGCATCAGGCCCATGCTACTTTCCTTTTGGCCTGCATAGTACAGACCACTGCAGAGAACGAACACAATCTTACACTCTGATCCTGAAGAAAAAACTCAGCTTTGAGGTTTTCCAGAAATCTTTCTGACTTGTAAACTAACAAGAATTTAAAGGGGGGAGGGGGGGAAGACACATGTCTATCTACCTCTCTTACCAATGTCTCACTTTTAATTACTTTGACAAAATAGGGAAAATCAAAATACACTGGTGGTGTTAAAGATTGGGATGGAATACAAATATGGTTCATCTCAAATGCAAAAGAAAATTAAAATCATCTTAGGCAATTTAGAAGCAGCATCTGAGATAAAAGGTAGAGAGAAGACTTTCATGGGAAGGTGAAGCGATGTTACTCAGAGTTGTTAAAGAGGAGGGCTAAGGATAAATGCAAGTTTCTATGCCCTCTTGATTCCCTAAGACCCCAGTTCTTAGGACTTCTTGGTGTTAACGCTATCTGAATTATCCAATTAACTGAGTTTCCCACCTCCCACCTTCCTTTTTTCACTCCTCTGCCACTACTTCTCAACCTCCGTTTATTTCCTATACACTGCCAATTTTTTGCCAATCATGACCATTAAGTCTACTGACATAATTCCTCAATTTATGTTAAATTGAGGTAATTCAGAAAGATTAATTCCTAGAGCCTAGTGGAACAGCAGAACTAAGAGCAAACATAGTCCTTGAGATTCCAAAGCCAGTGGTCTCTCTATTATATCACACTGTCCTTAAGGTTCAATTACCATGAGTTTATGTCACACTAAATGGGAAGAAGTAAAACTGACTAACGTCACAGACAAGTTCTCAAAAGGAAGGCAGAATGAGGCAAGAAAGAAAAGACAATGGCAGGGAAAGCAATGCAAGCATTATACCTATTGTGAAGGAGGAGCACTGCCAGAAAGGTTTTCTAGGAACTAGCCTTGACTGAAAGACAGCATGAACAAATACAATCAATTTTTCAGGCTGTCACCTGTGCCATATCTTTATAGAAATTTCCCATAGTGTCTCTGAATTATTTGTTAAATCACCCTGATGTTGTATTACACAGCATATTACTAAAAGTTCTCAGACTCTTAAAGTTTTATTTCCGTTTAAAAAAAAGTTTCTGAGTATCATGTTGTGGATAGTATTTAATCAGAATACACCAGAAAATAAAAAATTGTGATTTTTTTACTCTTGGTAATTAATTCATTGTAACGTGGTATAAAAAAACTGATGTAACAAAGAGAAGCCAATACGAAACAGGTAGTCTGAAAAGTAATTTCTAATGTACTGAGCATCATTTGGGGACAAGACGGCTGTTTACCCAGCTACATTCTCCCAGAAAAACTTGTCTTCAATTCTAGTAAAATCAAATGGGAAAAACCAAACTTCCTGTCTCTCTACATTTGATATCATTTTAAAAGCTCTGGTAAGATAAAACATAGTGTTTCTTACCTCCGTGCAACATAATAAAATATAGGATTCCCGGCTTTGGAAGTCCCAGCTTGGTAGAAAATACTTAAAGTTTTCAAAGCTTTGAACTCTTCTTTTTCATGTACTTGATGTCTGAAAGAAAAAAAAGAATAGAGTAACTCATAGGCTTTACATTGTCCACTGAATATCTACAAAAATCCACAACTGCACCAATGATAAAATATACAAAATGACAAAATATTTTAAAAGCTTTCTGAAGGGCAATGTGGTTAACATGTACCAAAAAATTCAAGGTGTTGTTCTTTGAACCACAAACAGTGGTTCTTAGGAAAATGCTAAGAAAACTACTGGACAGGGATATTAACCATAGAATTGTTTTTAATCATTTTTCTTTCTAGGCAGAAATTTTTGAGTTTTTACTTGTTTGTTTTTTAAGAGTTCAGTTTATCAACCTTTTCTTTCCTGGCTTACTGATTCTGAATGAGTGAGAAAGGCCCACATGTTCTTCTTTATGGGAATTTATCCTCACAAATAGCGTTATCTTTTTCCAGATGGTTACTTACTGGTACAGTTGTACCAACACAATTTATTAAAAGTCCATTCTAATCTCCCTGATTCTGAATATCACTTTTATAATTATACTCTTATATATATTTAAATATACTTCCAAAAAAGGCATGGTTTAATTTTTATATATTCTGCTCAATACTCAGTGTGTGTCTTTAACAACCTGAAGATTTATGTCATTCAACAACCCTGGAAAATTCTCATTTGTTGTCTTTCATATATTACCTCGTCACTATTCTCTTTAAGCTCTATTTATTAGACATGCTGGACCTTCTCATTCTATCACTTGTATCTCTTAAACGCTTTCATATTTTCCATTTCTTTATCTCTCTGTACTGACTGTATACTAGGTAATTTGCTCCAAAATTCTCTTCCAGCTATGTATGAATTTATTATTTTTTTTAATATCTTTATTGGAGTATAATTGCTTTACAATGTTGTGTTAGTTTCTCCCGTACAACAAAGTGAATCAGCTATATATATACATATATCCTCATATCCCCCTCCCTCTTGAGCCTCCCTCCCACCCTCCCTATCCCACCCCTCTAGGTCGTCACAAAGCAACGAGCTCATCTCCCTGTGCTACTTTATTTTTAAAATACATTTTCTTTTATCTAGTATTTCTATGTGTCTTGGGGGTGGGAGGAGAGGTTGTATTACCTCAGTTCATCATATTGCTTGTACCAGGTCAGCATTTGTTTAATATTAATGGAAACAACATAGATATCATTTGATAAGGGAAACAGGTGCACACGTGTATAGGTAAATGACTGGGAGGCTATCTGCCCAATGTTAACTGAATTATCTCTAAGGGATGAAATAACTGAAAATTTTTTACTTTCTTTTTTAGATTTCTATGTTTTGAATAACTTAACAATTTTTATTTTTATGGTTGACAACATTATAAAGCTATTTCCATTTTTTTAAAAGAAAAATGAGTCTCAGAGAGCATCAGTGGGAACTTAGAACAAAAATATCACCTAATATTTATTAAACACTTTATATATACACCAGACATTGTTCTAAGTATCTTACACATATTAAATCATTTAGTGTTCAAAAGGACAGAAGGCTGTTTTGTAAGGAAGGTAGGGTCTTAGGTAGAAGGACTAATAAAGAGGTTTTCTCTGAAAAATGGAAAAACGGCAAGGACATCCTTAGTAATGTTGAATAAAAAATAGTTTTATATTTTTGGACTGCACAATTTTCAACTAGGTAACATGAAAATTTTGTACGGAAAATATTCCTTTAATTACATAGGAATAAACATTTGTTACACAGAAAAATGTAACAGAGCTAAAGATAAAAATTAAGTAACAGAGCTAAAGATAAAAATTAAGTTTGAAAGGCGATTGTTATACATTCATACATTCTTTTAACAGTATCAAAATATGGGAGTCATGTGTACAAAACTATGGCCTGTATGTAATATGATTAATAACAGGCACTTACAATGCCCGGGACATTATGCGCAAATCGTTAACGTGAATTAACTTCAGAATGTCATATTCTGCTTTTTTCTTTCTGCCTCTGGCACACACCATGAACAAAGCACTTAACCCACACTCACTATGAAACACTAAGTGACTAAGTGTAAAGTAGTATGAAAGGTACTTTATAAAGACTAAAGAATTCAGCAAACTATCTTCACTGTAACATCATAGTGGTGAATGTCTAACAACGAGGATCCAAACTAAATCCATCTAAATGAGATTCAAAACAAATGTCTACAGAAATTTTATAGCAATATTAAAGTATACTATATCTTCTGAGCCTCAATCTAAAAGAAGCTAGTATCATTAACTTTCAGGAGGGTTCTAAAAAATGTTACAGTGTAGTAGAAAGAGTTCAGCACTTAGAACCAAAGGACCTATGAATCAGGTATGGAATCTTAGGCAAATTAATTATTCACTTTGAACTCTGTTTTCGCTAATTATAATATGAAAATCATGTTATCTACCCTCCCTTTTAACTATTAAATGCAAAAACACCTCAAAACAATATGACAAAGTACTATTCAATAAGATGCTATTATTTTTATAAGAAAATCAACTGTGAAACAAAGCATATTTCAACAATACACAGAGTAAGAGAAAAGTGGGATTCCAAAACATGGCAATGTGGTCATTAAGTACATCCTTCCTAAGAATTCTCTATCAAATATACAAGCATAGCTAACAAGTGGCCTGGTGGTAAACCTTGCATCTCATCGAAAAAGAAAGCAATCATCATTTCAAGGTGGTACTTTACCTAGTCATAAATTCCTCAAACTTTGAACTGGTAAGGTTAAGGCTGGACCAGTGTGTATCTGCCACAGGTTTGTGCTCTGGAGGACCCAGGTATGCAAGAAGTGTTGCCATCTTATCAAAAGGTCGTCTTCCAACAGCTTTGTGATCCCTAGATATAGCAAGAAAAAAGTAGCAGTTCACATTTAGCAGAACACATTTCTTTAGATTGTCACTGGCTGCTTTTCTTTTTACTGTCAGCTGGTGGTTCCTGCTAATTTGTAAACAGCATCCAAAAGAGCTCAGGGGTTTTAAGTTTACACTGAGACGTCTTAGAAATATGACCACTCCCCAAACTACAAAATTCACATAAAAATTCATTTTGTTCTAGTATTAATCCATTACCATTAAATGGGCAATCAGTAAGTAAATATAACATTCTGATCCACTTTTTAGGAAGTGGACATACTGTCCCTGATATCAGATTTCTGCTTAACCAGGGTAAATATGAATTTTCAACAACTATTAAACATTTAAAACTAAAGATAACGATATTATTTCACAAACATCAAACTGGCCAAAAATTATGAAGTCTGCTAATGCCAATTTTGATGAGGATGTGTATAAAGAGGTACTCTCACACAGTGCTGTCAAAGTGTAAATAAGCATGTACACTGTGAAAAGTAATGTGGCAACATCTAGTAAAGTTGAGGTTGTGTATACCCCAGAACTCGGCAATTACACATTAGGTAATACACAAGGAGACAAACATGAAGAATATTTATTACATCACTATTTAAAATAATAAAAAACAGGAAACCCTAAATATCCATCATTTAGGAAGTGCAAAAATAAACTGTGATATAGTCATTCAATGAAATACTAAGTTAAATAAATGATAAATCTCAAATAGAATATTGTGTGAAGAGACTATACTCAGTGTATCACTGCTGTAAAATTTTAAACCACACAAAACTATATTATATGTACCTATGTTATACCTGTAATTTCCTTTTTCTTGTCAGTTACACAAGGGAGAAGTAATACCTTTTTTTCCCCCAAGAAATAAAATGTTATAAAGATCTGAAGTAATTACAGCAAAATAAATAATGTTAAAGCTAGGTGGCAGACATGGGTCTCTGTTACATTATGGTCTATACTTCTTTGTATGTTTGCAATGTGTCTTTTTTTAAAAAACCAAATTGAAGAAAAACTCTCTAGTATTAAACTACATGAATATGATTGTAAGTTATATAAGAGTTTGCACTTAAAAAATGCATTTAAAAGAACGTTTGCATTTAACAGTTCCACAGTTTAAGTGTCACACAGATATAGAAAGCATCTTCCTCTTTCTATCTTAGGCACATATTAGTCATACCCATGTCTACTTCAATCCATTAACAACTCTTAAAGGATTAAAATGCTCTCTCTTTTAAACTTCCATTTCCTAATTAGTTGCTAGCCTTAGCTTTGGTCTTCTATTTTACCCATGAATGAGCAAACCATTTTTATTGCCATTTAAAAGTAATCTAGACTCATTTTACCTACGTAAGAGAACTCATACATAGGAGTTTGGGCCCTTTATAAACATACATAACTAGAAAGGACAGCAAATGATTCAGGCTACAAGAGACTTTAACTAAAAACAGCGAATGAAACAATTCCCAAATTAATAATTTTCAATTATTAAGTATTGTCTATATAAAGCTATTTGCATATACTTAGAGTATCACAAATGGGATTATTATAGGATTGCAATAGAATAGCAATGTTTTAATTATTAAATTCCTAAGAATTAAGCTGCTCTTCAGATTCAGATGCCAATACTCATTTGAACTTCTAGTATATTTAAACTTCTCTATGTCTTGTTGTACATTATGTTTGCAAACCAGAAAAAAACCCAAAAGGCTAATTTGTGAATTCTCAGCTTAATTTTTTTTTTTTTTTGGCTGTGCCGCACGGCTTGTAGGATTCTTAGTTCCCCCACCAAGGATGAAACCCAGTGAAAGCACCAAGTCCTAACCACTGGACCACCAGAGGATTAATTCCCTCTTAGCTTAATATTTTTAAAAAAGTCTGTAGCACTGATGTAGGTTGGTTGATCATTTAATATGACTTAACCTGTTGCCTATATACTTTTAAAAAGAGTCTACATTTCTCTTTCCAAATCATAATTCTTATCTAAGAAGATGCAAAGTAAAAAGCATTATTCATGACCAATAATTTTATTAGTATAAATTTAAACTGGGCCTTCCCTGGTGATCCAGTGGGTAAGACTCCACATGCCCAGTGCAGGGGGCCCGGATTCGATCCCTGGTCAGGGAACTAGACCCCACATGCATGCCACAACTAAGAAGTCCGCATGCCACAAATAAAGATCCCACATGCCTCAACGAAGATCCCACGTGCTGCAACTAACACCCAGCGCAGTCAAAAAATAAATTATAAATAAATAAATACTAAAAAAAAAAAAATTTAAGCTGAGACTTTTCAATACCCCCATGACAGGGAAATTTTACCTGTTGCTGGAAAGATACTGGCCAATTTTCTCTTGATTGTTCCAGAGTAGACGATGTAAAGCAAGCACATTGCCATCACTGATGAAGGAAAGACTATGATTTACTGCATCACTTGTAGGACAATCGGACGCTATATCAAGGAAAAACCTTCAAAAATGCAAAGTTATTAGAATTTCAAAAACCAGATATACTCATATCTATGTTTGAATTAAATCTATGTGAAGTAACTTTGTGAAATTACTGCTATTACAAATATGGAGGTTTTATTCACACATGTGACTATCATTAAACGAAACAAGAAGAGACAAGGAGATAGTTGGTCTTCCATTTCTGATACCTGGCTACAGCTTCAGAGTAGGCTCTGAAGTCAGACAACGAAATTTAAACAGATGAGACTTTGTATAGAAGCCAGTACTTTACAGATAAGGAAACGGAGGCCCAGACAAGACAAAAGACCTCCCCAAAGTTATACAGCCTCTTAGGTCAAAGCCAGGATCAGAACCTTTGTTCTTTTAACTTTCTATGGGTAGTCAATCTGCCAGAATATAAATCCTATGCTGACATTCACTTTCTTTCCAATGTGATTTGCAGTCCAACAGTACACCTTTTAAACTCCAATTAGAGAGAAGTTCGCAGGAACTATAATGAAAAATTGGAAGAGAGTGTTGTACAAGTATAGCTTAGACTGTGAGCCAAAACAATTAGATTCACACTGTATGAAAAGTAGAATTCTTGACGTTAACTTACATTTACAGAGCACTTTGTCATAAGTTATGTCATTTGCTTCTCTAAAATCAACTCACAGGCAAACATAGTGTTATACCTACTTTACAGATAAACCAACAACTCAGAGAGATAAGGAGAAGCAACTAGTTAGTTATGGGAACCTAGCAGAACTCAAGTTTTCTAAAATCATAAAACTTCAACAGTTGTCCAGTTACTCATGAACAAAATCTTATGCATTTGCATCACGTGGTTTAAAGAGTAAATTTTTAGTTTACATACATATCCAAATTAAAGTATCAAAAATATTCTAACGTCAAAAAAACCTGTGATTATACACTATAATGCATCATCTGTACCAGTTTGGTTTTAGTTTTTACTGAAAGAAATCTTTTTCCTTCTTCCTCTCCTCCATATTGTGGCAAACTCAAATCCTTTATTTTAGTAGATATGTCAAAAATCCCTCCTGGTTTTTAAATATGGAAATCACTACCAGATTATAAAGAATATCATTTTATTTCATTACTGTCTTTTATAGTGAAATAAAATAAGATTATGTTCTTGACCAAGAGAGAAAAAAGAAAAAAAACCTACACAGGAGCTTCATGTAGATCAAGTACACAGATGTGAGTGAAACTGAAAATATTTGATCCAAACAGAGCAACTGGCTAAGTAGCAGGCTGCTCACCTTCGTGCTGCGTCAAAGTTGCTTTTCACAAAATCATTAAAAGGCCGCATGTGCTCTTCTTTTGTGAAAAGGACATGATTGGCAATACTCTGAAGTATCTAAACAATAAAATAGGGTTATAAAGGATCTGATTATTTATTTATGAAAGCTACACATTCATATATTCTTTAAAAAATATTAATTTTCTCACTGATACAATTTCTACTGGTAGTTAAAATCAATTATTGCTCATTCAATAAATACTAGGTTTTGTTTCTATGCTTTCCCAAATATGAATATAATTATATAAACACGTATATATTTACATATACAAAATACAAATTAAAATTTTAATGTATTTTTTAATTTAAAAATCATATAGTATACATTTTGGTTTCCATTTCAGAATTTCCATAATGATTACATAGAAAACCATCTTCAGAAGACATTTGCTAAAATATTTTCAAATGATAATAAGGTCCATCGGTATCAGTCTAATGAATTTCTTTGTAATATAAACAAATAAAAATAAAACAAAAGCACATAAGTGAAAACCACAGGGCATTTCAAAAATTAAGAGAAAGTACAGTGAATATGAAAAACTGAAAATTTATGGAAGAGAAATTTTGAATAGTTATATCAAAATGATTCTTCACCTTTGACATTAACTTCAAGCCTCTTTCGATTCTAGGTGGTGGCTTTTTATCTAAAATCCCTGCTTCATATGGTGAGACAATGGCAGGATTGATAAATCTGAGAAACATGGCACTTCCCACTGCACCGATGCTGTTCTGAGGGAAACGCTGGCTAACCACCTAGAAACAAGGAGTTGAGAATTCAGTATATGGTTTGAATTAAAACAAGGAAATGGGAAGAAAGGGCTCGAAAGTCAAACTTTGCACAAAAACGCTGAATAGACCAATCCTTGTGAACAACACACACCTAATTTTTCCTACTCCCAAAACATCAGTAAACAAAAATTTATCCTCAATTCTTGCCCTCTATCATTCAAAAGCACAATAAAGGCATCTAAGAAAAAAAGAGAAGTCTCATAGATGAGTTGTGTAGACGAGATCTGAAAAAAGATCTTAATTTTATCATCACTGTTTATACTGCAGGTTTGATGAGCAACAAAAGCAGAACAAATTTTCACACAAGGATTATCATATTTTACTAAGATCACAAGACATGAGAGTGTGGTCAACTCTTGTAAGGCAAAGCTAAATAAGTTTTCAACAGCATACCCCTGAAACATCCAATACCTAACGGTAAATACTTACATTTTGCTGTATACCAGGTACAATTAAATTTCTTGAGCAAAACGCTTGCCATATACAAAACAAAACTTAGTTTTCTTTGATTCCTATCGAGAGAAAAAACTTACTTACAAGTAACATTATTGCCAGTTCTTTTTCTTCATCAGAATGCTTTACAATATAAGGACCTATTTATTATTTAAACCATGGAGGAATGGGAATTCTTGGGGACCTAAAAGAAAAACGGATCCCACCAGCAAAAGAGAGAACCCCTATGTGTACCTCAATTTGTAATTCTGCCAAATAAAAAAAGTTAAAGATACAAGGAATCGTTGCCCACACTGAAAAACAACGTGAGCCCAACATTTTAAATGGATTTATTTTCTCTTTTTCTCTTTATAGAACATTCCACTTTGAAGGTAAATTAGACTGGGAAAGTGTTATGAAGCTGGCTCAGCTCCCATCTTTTCCTAGCGTGTCCTGCTTTAAATTAACACATGAAAATTATAGTATTCTGAAATTTACATTTGTTACAGATAACACACACATATTTATTTTTAAAGAACACTCATATAACATTTAAATCTCGACAACTATTCATGCTTAGCGTGGCTAACTGCTGCTTAAAGCAGTGTTGCCTAACGGCAAGGCGCAGTACTCCACTCAATATTCTGGGATTCCAAGGATATACCTGCATTTCAAAGGCTATTGGGGGAAAATGAGAAAACAAGATTTATATGCAGAATCTCACATAGCTCTAGTTTTCTTCACAATGCCTCAAAAAAGTAATACTTCTTGTCATGAATTCTCATGGCTGACTGACTCAAGATTAACTCTGGAAAGAATAAGAATCATTTCACTTCATTCTATTTCCTTCAGTGCTTCATGTGGTATACATTTTAAATGTGTTCTTATTCACTGCCTAAAATCTCAAAATAGTTTTCAACTATATATGATACGAAGTTAGTAAAAATAAGACTTTAGAGAATGACTTTTTAAGCTGAGAAAATCTTTGTGAGAGGTGATAACAGGGGTGAGTTATAACTAATATATTCTCACCTTCATGTATACTGCATAGCTCAGGAAGCTTTCTTGGTGTTATAGTACTTGGAGTGCTATCGCGTGAAGGACAACCTTACACCTCAGTAAGAGGAAACTGGTGAAGGTGGCTACACACAGCAGTCTTAGAAGAATGGCTTTAAAACCTAAATACTGTTTTAGTTATTTTTAGCTGAAATACAGTTTTGGAAACAGAATTAAGAAGAAAACACAAGTGCTTTTACTACTCTAGTACAGTGTTTAACCTTTCGGGGAGTAGGAACAGAAAAATGAACGTTTACTTTCGCACAGACAAAACTCTTCATAAATTTTAGAATGTTCACAGACCACCATTACTACTGACTGTTTCTTTTCGAACTCACAAATTTTAATCTTAAAAGATAAGAAACACCTCAACAAACCTACAAATTTTTAAAGCCTTTAAGGAGTGAGTTAGCAAGAAGGAACGGGATTAAAAACCGCTTTATATTTATAATTGCAAATAGGTTGTTTTAAAAGAATCGCATGTATTCAGTTTAATCCATTAAAATCCTGAAATGGTTTTTAAAGAAGTAAAAGGTAAGAGTTTGGTTTCCAAAGAACTGGTTAATTATAAAATACTAACCTGCTGGGAAAGTGTCTCAAAAAAATCAATTACTTATATGCACACAGAGAACTCTTTTAAAATGCATTTTTAGAGTAGCTATTTCCTGGTTTTCTCTAGGACAGAAAAGCTCTTAAAGTGTGACACACATTTATACCTGATCTAAACTCAATATTACGCAGTCTCAGAATTTAATGAATATCTGAGTGAATTATTTCCCTAACGGAATACTGTAAAAATTATGAAAGGTACTACACCTTCACTAACTTCCACATCTTCAAAAATAATTCATGTCAAAACTCAAAAGTATCCACACTACAAGAACACATTGTTTCATGTATCATAAAATTATGTATCTCACCAATGACAGTATATTTTTGGAACTAAAACCTGATAAAATAATCAATATCCATAAAAATGCTCAACAACAAATTTTATGAGTTAATTTACTAAAATACTTCTTTTCCTTTCACCACAAATTAACATCAGTGTAATTTTACCTCATAATATACACATACTCAAGTTGTTTTTATTTTTAATCTGCAAAAATCTAATTTGTATCCAAAAGACATTCTGCATAAAAGGTCAAAGTAGGGCCAGTCTGAATGCTGAAACCAATTATCAGTCAAATGTCCCCTTTACTTACCTCCCCGCCCACCCCCCCATAAAAGCTGAACTACAGGTTACAAATAAAGGCAGTCATACACTGTACATCATCAAGAGAATCACAACCCATCTATCCTTAATTACCTGAGTTAGGTTGACAACTTCTCAAAGGAAATCTAATTTACAGTATATGTTTGAGTATGATAAAGAGAATTATCTATAATATGATTACACAGCTATATACCAGAAGCCAGAACCTTCTCTCCATATCTTACACATTACAATCGATGGTACATACACCCCAAAAGAAAGTTAACTTGCTTTTTAGATCATTAGATTCTGTTAAGCCAACAACTCCATAAACCAACATTTTAAATTTATAATAACTATACTGTCTTCATACTTCGGAATGTGTTCTAAAATATCTCAAATTGCCAATTAGATTTCCTTTGTTTCCACAAGGACCTCATATCACTTGTGCTGAGAAATACATTCCAAAACTTAGTGTTACCCAGAAACATTTTTTTTTAAATCTGAAAATAACACTAGTAGAAAAAAACATTTCAAGGAACAATTTTAGACAAAATCTTAATAAGTAAAGCAATGTTAGGAAGGCTAAAAAACATGCTCTAGAGAAACAGAGAAAGCCTGAATTTTAATTTATGTGATATACTACACAATGGTATTAGTAAAACACCAAACAAGAGTGTTAGAAATAGTAAATTAATTTCAACAGTGATGGTGTATATTATGTTAAATCCACATATGCTGAGAATTAGAAGGCTGAAGCATTAGAAAGCAATGTTTTTATTAAGATGGCCATCCAATCCAATCCATTTGCTCACAGCTGACCAAATTTACTTAACATATCCAAAAAAGAATCTCTTGAATGGACATAAAAGCATGTTTCTAAATTTTAATTTAGTTCTGAATTTAAAATAGAAATGTATTATATGTAAAGCTCAGACGAGAAATGAAAGATGAAACCAGATGAATACTATACACTAAATTTCACCCTTTAAAGTAAACTACCTACATGACTCCTAAAGGTTTTCTTTACATCTTTCTCTAAATTCATTTGGATTGTATGAACAAAGGTAGTACTGAGCCTGATAAAGATCAGTCATACTGACAGATAATGGCAAATTTAAAATGAATGCACGTTAATATTTTGGACAACTATCACTCACAGGAAGAAAATAACTATGACTATCATAATTTTCTTCCTTTTAAATTAGGGCAAGTTCATAGAAGCAGGTAAGTATATGCATATCATGTTTGCAAATAAGGTGTTTCTCTATAAATATGGACTCACTGTTTTCCTTTATTTCAAAGTACTATATTCTCAGTCCCAATAGTTTAATAATGATTTTCTCTAAAGTAAAAGTGGTTTTCTTTTACCATTAGAATTTTTATAATCTAAGCACAATTATCTAAATCCTGGCCGAGACTGTCTAGATAAAAATATAAGAAGTAAAAAATAAACCTCAGCTACTTTTAGGTAAGATTTAGAAAGTGACACTTTCCTTCCATGTACTTCTAACAATTAAGAAAAACTTTCATCTCTAGGAAAAGAAATCACTCACGTTACCTGCAAACAAGAAGCAAGAATGAAGAGAGTCAGCATTTCCTAAGGCCTTGAAATTAAGTTTCTTTTGCATTCATTTATAATTTAAAAAATAAATAATAAAATTAGACCAGGGATATCCAATGCAACAAATGCCCCCAAAATGCCTTTGGGATAAATCAAACCAAAGGAACACAGAGAATGTTTCAATGTAACTTAATTCCAGGGTTAATTGAAATGAAAGCTATTTTGTGCCAGAATTAGTAGAATGATTTTACAGTGAAGGTCAAATAGGCTGAAGTGAAGATGTTCTTAACAAACAGCAAAAGATTTTTGTTTTGCTTTGAAAGAAACAGCTAAAAAAAAGTTCTCCAAACTTACTGATTTTTTGTTTTCCTTTTTTTCTTTTACTGTAGCTTTATTCAGTAGGGAGTGGCAAGTTGCCTACAGAACAGAGATGAGCACAAACAAGTCACAGCACCAACTACATACAGCAACAAAAACAATGTTGGCTTGTACATAAAATTACATGATCAAAATGTAACACAAATGGAATCAACAAAAAATTAGGAATCAACTTAATTTTGAGGGATGAATTTTATCTCTGGATTTTAATTTTTATTACATTTTTAAGCCAAAGCACTAAATAAATAGCAAGAAATGTTGAGACAATCATATCTACTATTTCTGGCTATAAATCGCAGAAAAGCTCTCCTCAAGTGAATGTGAGGATATTTAATATTTACATTTCAGTTAAATCCTAGCTTTTGATAAATTTTATATAAAATGTTCATTACAAATAGATCATACTCTAAAAACACTTCTATGCGTCTACATAATTTTTTCTTGATACATATATTTATATATACTTCTCTGTGTATCCTTCAATTGACTTAAAAAGTTCTTTTTTCAATAGCTGGCATTGAATTCCTATCCTACTGATTAAAAAAATAAACATTAAATGGCTAAATATAATAGAAAAATACACTTTAGAGATTCTGAGCTAAAAGTCTCTCTCTCTCTCTTTAAGAAAGATTACTCTTACAATTTCACTTATTTTTCTTTGCAGGCTACTTCCTGAAAAAGTTCTAATCAGAGGAGGTTAAAAGCTCTGCAACATTTGGGAAAAGAATGTTATCAGCTCAACTAGAAATAAGCATTAATATTAAAGTGAAGAAACTGCAGAGAAAATTACAGAATAAAACTGTAAGCCTGCTTAAAATTTCTCACAGATTTGACCATTTATCAGAATGTCTCCAAAAAAAAACCAAAACACACAAAAAACCCAAAAAAACCCCCAAAACCCACAGAGACATATTGGTTTCATCTCTCAGAGCTCCTCCTAGGCCAAAGAGCTCTGTTAAAATTAAAAGACTCCTGATTGGACTAGACTAGGCACAATAATTATCTTTTAAATATTTTGAAAACAAATTAGAATTCTTTAATCCACCATACATGGCATTTTATTCTAGGAATTCTGTGCATTCAACACCATAAACCCATAATAACCTGGCATTAGTTTGATATTTGTTCATCCATCCGTCCATCCATTCATCCAAGTACTTACAGTGCACCTACTTGCTAGATACCATTCTAAGCACTGGAAGAAAGCAATAAAACAAGAAGACACAGTCCTTTTCTCAAGGAGCTTTGATTCAAACTTTAGACTATATACAAAAGCACTAGTAACCCAATTTATCCCAAAAATGCAGTTTTATACACTTTTTATTTTCAATTATGGTATATAACCATCAATTATAGCCTTAAAATTTTTGTGTAAACTACTTCTGTTTGGAGAAGCACATTTGCTAGGAAAAGACGACATTTATTTAGAATCATATTTAGCTCTTTCTCAGAATTCTCTCACCACAACTTAGAAGAATATCCACTCTGGGAATTATTTTCTCATTATTCCAAAACTATCAGGAGGAAAAGTGGAAATAACTACATGAGAAAATGTCTCAGTTATAAATCTAACATATGTTCACAGTTGACTATTTCTATATAATCTTAACCCAGTCCACTAAGTAAGGAGGCATATAAAATGAAAGACCTGGTTAAACCATGATTTTAAAAAGGCTTAACAGTCAAAAATACTAGCTCAAGTAAAAAGACCTAAAGCTCAGAGAAATTTATTAGCTAGCAATATACTCAGCTTTCAAATTTTCCCCAGTAGGTCCCAAAGCAGGAGACATATTTACTAGAGGGAAAAAAACAATCGACTACTATCCCTCCCAGCAGAACATAAAAGTACAAATGGACCATTATGTTATTGCCAAAGTCAAAAGGGCAAGGAAAAGCCAGAAGAGGGAAGATGAATAAAAATAAAAGAGCAAACTAAGGGAAAAACTACGTTTGGAAGGAGACTCAATGAAAGAATATCTTGAGATCAAAGTTTATTTTTTTTTCATTTTTAATTAGTAAATGTAAAATTTCCTGTTATCAGTCACTTATTAAAAAACAAACTCTTATTTATAAATAACATAGCGTATATTTCCTCTATAGTATTGTACATTCCAACAATAAGTTTATCCAATATGTCCCCAAAATGCACTAGCATTTAAATAATATTATTAAAGGGAATAATTGTATGTGAAATTTTAATACAATAATTCAGGTCTGTTGTAATATGGGATATTGTATTATGGAATGTTTTAAAAAGCACAACACACAGTGGTTAATAAGCCACCAATTATCAACTAGCTTTATTTTCTGCATTATTTTCGCTACCTCCCTCCCTTCCTAACTATGAAAGCTGGCAAGAATCTTGTTTACTTGGGTGGGAGGAATGGGGTTATTTATTCCTTCATTAAATATTTTCTAAGTACTTACTAATAAGTGCCAAGCACTTAGTTCCTTTTTCCTTATCAAATGGGACTCCAAGTTTGCTGATGATACAAAAGTTGTTTTCTTTTAGGGAGACAACCACATGAAGAATTTCTACTAAAATCTACTAGACCATATATGTAACCAGGTAGTTAGTACCCATTCACGTCTAACCAGCTAAAGTCAAAGCCACTGCCACTTGAGAAATTCATTTGCTCTCTGAAAACAGTTACTATTAGGCCAACCAAGAAGTTGGTCCAGACTATTTTTAATATGTGCTCACCATTTCTTTTCTGCCTAGTTTTATAAACAGAAGAAGGACCGAATTTGATTTAAAGAGAAACCTGAATAATGCCCAAACTTAAGCTATTACATACTGTACTAGATTTCATACTATAACTAAACCACCCTCTGGCCTCAGATTTAACTAGATGAAAAAATTATGTGGGGCTCTCCTAAGCTTCCTTGAGCTATTTTGAAAAGGCAGGAAAAGTCATGATAAATTAAATTAAGAGAGTTTTAATGCTAAGTATGCTTCATCATCTACAAACATGATGAAACATTTTTTTATAGATACAGCAGATACATCTTTATAAATAGCAATGGGGGAAAAATTCACACAGAGCAGCCTGAAACAGCTTTTTTAAATGACAATTTCACTGATCTTGCTAACGTCTCTAAGCAACCGAAGCCCTGTGCTAAAAAACAAATGGCTGGGGATAACTCTGCAAAGAAAAAGACACAAAAGGCATGGGTTTTGATAAATGCATAAATTTTTTCCCCTATACCTGCCCCTGTCCCAAACTCCAGACCCACTAATGTTTCTTCCAGAATCGCAGTTTTAACAGGCTAATGTGGATTTGCACTAATCTCCCTTGGAGTGATTAAATCATTTCTGAAACTGCATATGCCGATCAAAAACACAGTGGAAGCCATAAAAGAACACAGATGCAATTTCCTTAGCAAGGAGGGGATGACTGTGGACATCTGAACTCAGAAGCATTACTTGCAGTTCTAGTGTTGGAAAGTCTAATAATTTGACGTGAATGATGATGCAATATATTTTATAAGTAGCATTCTACATAAAATAAACATCAGCCTGTCCTGGCAAAACCTGACACAAACACAAGAGAGCTTAATGAAAAAATCAAAATTATGGATCAAGCATTTCACAACACAAAAAGCAAGGAGTAGACCAGCCTCATATGTGAAAGACCCTATGAGTAATTTAGGTACAAGATAAAAACAACAACAAAAATTCCATAATATATCTCATTTCAGTCACATCTATTATACCCAGTAGATCTGGTGCATTTTAAGCTTGTTCTCAACGCAAGGAAAATTTATTATTTTTAAAGTACCCCCTTAAACTACTTCATATTTTTAAAGCCAATTTAAACAATTCTTAATGCATTATTCATCCAAATTGATTCAGTATTATCAACCACCCACTATTAGCAGCTAAATCCCTCTTTGGTAAAGCATTCTTTGAAATTTAGCTGTGGATTAATAATGGTGATCTCTAACCTTAAGCATACCTGGTACAAACAGTGGCACACACTTCGTAGCTGAGGGGGAAATTCGGAGGAGGAACTGATGATGGCATGGAAGAACTTTTCGGTCATCTGAAGGAGGTTCCGCTGGTTTTCCTCAAGGCTCTCTGACTGTTCTAACCTATCGAGAGGAAAAAGAAAAAAAGCAAAACCAATTAAAAACAAACAAACAAACAAACAGACACACTCCTTAAAAGAGACTCCTTAAGAGACATTCAGCCAAATGCAACGTTTGGACTTTGCTGGGAACCTGATTTAAACAAACCAACTATAAAAAAGGCAATTTTCAGAACTGTGTATAAAAATTCTGCTCCCCCTATATTTTCACAAATTTAGTATATGATTTTTATTCCTTTGTCCATCTAGTAGGTAGGAGAGTGCATCTCACATTTTTAACTTTTATTTCCATGACTTCAGTAAAGTTAGACATGCTTTCAATATTTTGTGGCCATTCAGGCCCTATTTTCAACTGCCCTTCATATCCAGTTTAATATCTCTAACTGCTAGGTGTCCCTCTTGCCAGTACCTAAAACTCAAGTTTGTTCAAAATCAGCTGATTTTTTTCCTCCTACTTGTATGTCTCATCCTGTGTTCCCCATGTTGTCAATGGCACCATTACTGCTTCAATCATGTCATTCAGGTGACCTCTGATGTCGTCTTTGCCCGCAGTATTCCATTATTCCCCACATTCAATTACTGTTGCTAATTCGTCTGTATGATTCTTTTTTTTTTAAGGTATTTATTTATTTATTTGGCCGTGCTGCACAGCATGCAGGATCTTAGTTCCCTGACCAGGGATTGAACCCGCGCCCCCTGCAGTAGAAGCACGGAGTCTTAACCACTGGACCGCCAGGGAAGCCCCTCTTCTGTATGATTCTAAAGTCTTGGTGCTGTGATTAAAGGCAGATATTCAGAAGGCAGACTCACTAGGTTTAAATTTCAGCTTTACCACTTATTGACCATTATGACCTTGGTCAAGATACTTAACTTCTCTGAGCCTCATTTTTTCCATCAATAAGACAGGAATAATTACAATGCCTCCTTTATGGGGTTTAAATTTTACCCAGTGGCTCTCAGACCCACAAACCTTTACTTGAGCTGCCCAATCGAACTCTCAAAACACATTCCCTATGAAAGTCACTATTTAACTACTTGTTATATGTCTTATCTCCCCTACTAAACTGTAAGATCCTTGAAGGATGTAGTCATCTTTGACCCCTTAAAAACTAGCATAGTACCTTACCAAAACAATTATTGAATAAATACTTGTTTTCAATCTCTTAACTAGTAATTTTCTTTCTATACTAATTTACATATTACATAAAAGTTGGGGACACTCCAGATTCCTTGCAGCTCACCATGTGGTGCAGCATATGGATACAGTAAGAGTTTGGAAATTAATGTAGACGACAGGCAGGAAAGATTTCATGGACTAGGTGAGTTCTAAAGGAGGGAAAGAATCTGCATAGGCAAAAAGAAGTAAGGGCTTTTCAGAAAGAAGAAGGCAGGACAAGCACACAATTCAATCCGATAAACATTTATCATGCGTCTACTATTTGCCATCTTAATGCCAGGTGCTGAGGATTCAACAATAATTGGCCTTTGAACTTCTCAAAGAGGGGAGACAAGTACACACTAAGCAATGAGTACAATTATTCAAGGATATAAAAGACAAAATAGCAAACCAGAGATAGACATGATTAATTCACATGGCAACTGGTTGCCGAGAAGTCAGAGGCAGAAGATGAACTTGGGATATATGGGGAACTAAAAAGAGATTGGTCTAAAAATGGGGGCTTTATGCAGGGAGATCACTTAAGAAGCTACAATAGTAACTCAAATCTGAGATATGGAGGGCATAGAAGCTTTGCATATGAAAGAAAAGATTAACAATATATTTAACAGGGCTAGAAGAGATTCCTAGAAACCTTGACAGTTCTTGTCTACTTTGTGGGAACTTTTTCTTAATGAGTCAACACAGCAGCAGGTGTGCTGCTGGTCTGTTTCAGATGTCCCTCTAATACATCTATCCCTCCTGCCTCCCACATGCCAATGATAACTTACTGGCTATTCCATTAATTCTGATCTATAATGAAGCTTTGTGTTCAATTAAGTGTTTGTGTGTACAAAAATTTTTCCCTTTGATTTTCAATCAGCTTTTGTTTTTGTTTTTTTATCCTATTGTTTTTCTGTTTTTAATCTCATTGATTTCTAATTTTTATTTCTTTCCTTCTGCTTGCTTTAGGTTTATACTGAACTTTCTCTAATTTTCTAAGGTGAAAGTTTAGGCCATTCATTTTAGATCGTTCTTCTTTTCTAATACATGCATTTAATGCTGTAAATACTACATTTCACTACATTCCACACATTCTGATAAGATGTACTTTCATTTCCATTTAGTTTTTCTTTTTCTTTGCATTTCAGTTTTGGAAATTTCTATTGGCATATCTTCAAGTTCACTAATTCTTTTCCCATTTGTGTCCAGTCTACTGATAAGCCCATCCAAAGGCATTTTTCCTTTCTGTTACGATGTTTTTGATTTCTAGCATTTCCTTTTGATTCTTAGAGTTTCCATCTCTGTTTAAATCACCCACCGGTTCTTGCATGTTGTCCACTTTTTTTCCATAGAGCCCTTAACATATTAATTATAGTTATTTTAATCCTTGTCTGATAATTCCAAAATCTGTCACATCTGAGTCTAGTTCTGATGCTTGCTTTGTCTCTTGAGACTGCGATTTTTATTGCTTTTTAGCATGCTTTGTAGTTTTTTTGTTGAAAGACCTAAGACATAATGGGTAGCAGGAACAGAAACAAAGAGGTCTTTAGTGTAAGGTTATATGTTAATCTGGCTAGGACTTAGGTTGTGTTTAATGTTTGCTGTAGCTATAGGTGTCAATTTCTTCCAGTGTCCTTGTTTTTGTCTACCTAGTTGTCTGGGATTCCCTAGTTTTCCCTAGGAATTTCTTCTTAGAGTCTCTGTGTTGAAGCTCTCGGTTGTAACCCACTTTTAATACACTGGAGTCCTGTTGATGTAGTAGTGAGGTACTGGGGAGGGGAAGCAGTCTATAATCTTATGCTTATATCTCCATTGTTTTATTGGGCCAGAGTGGCTGGGCTGTGACCTTCAGAAGAATTTCTTAGGCTTTTTTCTCCCCTTATGTGAGTCAGGAAGGCTAGAGGAGGCTGAAGTTGGGTAACTGCCCATCCTCCAGGCCAGATAAGGCTCTGATAGTCTCCCTTAAAGGCAGGCCTTTGTAAGGGAGAACAGAACACTATGCGCATACTACAAAATGGTTACTTTTCCCCTTCCCCTGCCCAGAGCGCAAGGGGACTTTTCTTCCATCTTCACCATGAGAACCTGGTAGGGTTTCTAGAGGTCAAACTCACAGAAGTGTGGGGGGTCCCCCTGACACAGGGCCCCCAGGAGCTTTCATTCTCAAGCTAATCCACGCTCAACTTCCAGCAAGTTGTCAATTACAGCCTAAGTGTTCCTACCAGTTACTGACTCCAGCAGCTGTTTCTCCCTGTAAGCTGGGATTCTCTGAATTTGGCTGTCACGCCAGTTTTTCCCCTTTTTTTTGGGCGGGGGGGGGGGGTGCCCTTCAATTCTCTGATGAATCTAAGAAGAGTTGCTGATTTTCTGTTTTCAGCTTTTTCTTGTTGTGAACATAGCAGTGTCAACTTCCAAGCCCTCTACATGTCAGAAAAGACGTCAACTTGATTTTAAGTAACCTGAATATAGGAAGTTTGTCATCTAGTTTCCTTCTCTGTACCAAAGTACTTAGTACAGTAGATTTCTTTCAGGTAGTAGTTCACTCTCTAAGTAATTTTTACCCTTTAGAAAGTGAAATTGCTAAATGGTAACAAAATACAAGATGACATTAAAAGAATGTTGCTTTTAAGTTTTAAACTACAACTTTTTAATCATTTTAACAATAACTGGTTAATTTAGGTGCCAGAGTTCTGATTAGATATTACAGTTGATACTTCAGCAAAGGCAGAGCCAAAAATAACTGATACGAAGTTGCCAAATAAAATTATTTAGGAAGAGAAACCATCAAGAAGCTCTGAACTTGAAAATAAAAAATAAAATAATGTTAAGGTCCTAACTGAAAGACAAGAGATGTGGTTTAGAAAAAGCAAGCATAAGTGTTTAAAATTTCATTCAACAAATATTTATGAAATGCCAACTATAAGCCAGATACCATGGGGACAGGTAGAAAGCTTCATGGAGATGGTGGTTTTTATAATGCACCTTACATTACCCCTTGGCCTCTTTCCCTTCTCCTAAGTCAATCCTCATTATAGGAGGAAGAGCGAGATAGATTAAAAAAAAAAAACAGAGTCAAGCATGCTCAGTTCAGTGCCATCCTCTCCATTCTAGATATGTCTGCCTGCAGAAAAGACATAATCTGGTCTTCTCTCCACTTGTGATAAAAAGCTTGCCAGTCCCTGTGATGGAAGCCTGTAGTTTACCCAGCTGTGCAAGGGATGGGGAGGATGATTCCAATTCAAGGTGATGTATTAGCAAGCCTATACTATATGCCCACAGGATCTAAAGCCCCACTCTTTAATCATTTTTATCAGAAATAAAGGAGATAGCTGATTCCTGCGTGCTTCCCTCCCATCCCTCCCTCCCTCTGACCTTTTGGTTTTGAACTTGGTGGGGGGAAAATGGGTATTACTTATTAGGCAACTCTAATCCCAATGAACCCCACGTTGTCAAGCCACTTTAAAAATGTACAACATGCGCATTATTTCACTGGAGTTAAAGTACAGAGATCACATGAAAGAATGACAAGTAGTGATGTGGATTATAGTCAGATGAGTTTTTTTCTTGCAGTCAGTGGGGAACAACTGATGGTTTCTAAGAAAAAAAGTGACAAAAAATTTTAGGTTTCAGAATAATTCCTGCAGTAAATGATCTGCAAATAAAAAGATAATGCTAGGACAATAATTAGAAAGTTACTACAAAAGTCAACGGGATTGGGACTTCCCAGGTGGCACGGTGATTAAGAATCTGCCTGCCAATGCAGAGGACACGGGTTCAAGCCCTGGTCAGGGAAGATTCCGCATGCCACGGAGCAACTAAGCCCACGCATGTGCCGCAACCACTGAAGCCTGCGTGCCTAGAGTCCATGTGCCGCAACGAAGAGTAGCCCCCGCTCGCCACAGCTAGAGAAAGCCCGCACGCAGCAACAAAGACCCAATGCAGCCAAATATTAATTAATTAATTAATTAAAAAGTCAGTGGGATCGATATGGCATTGGCTAAATAAATTATGATATTGCCAAACCACAAAATATTATGCAGCAGTTAAAAAGAATCAGATTCATTATCCTTCTATACTGACAAAGAATGATCTAAGATACAGGATTATGTTAAAAAAAAAAAAGTTGCAAAAACATGTATATATTGATAATATCTTACCATTTATATTAAGTGCCCACATTATAATATAGTTTCTACCACTAGAAATATGTATATGCAAATGGATTGAAAAAAGGACAGAAGAACAGCCTAACTAGTAACAGTGCTATGTCTCTAGAGGTGATAGTCAAAGACACCTTTAATGTTATTTGTAACTTTCTTTAAGAAAAATGTATTTGAGGGACTTCCCTGGTTGTGCAGTGGTTGGGACTCTGTGCTCCCAGTGCCGGGGGCCCGGGTTTGATCCCTGGTCAGGGAACTAGATCCCACATGCATGCCACAACTAAGGAGCCCGCAAGCCCCAACTAGGGAGCCTGCCTGCTGCAACTAAGACCCAGCGCAACCAAATAAATAAATATTAAAAAAAAAAAGAAAAGAAAAATGTATTTGTGTGTAACTTTTATAATTAAAGACTAATCTTAAGAATCAAGGGGAGAAATTATGAGGGCCTTGCCTCATGTAGTGGAAATGAAAAAATGGAGAGCTGTTGCAGATGAGAGGATGACACACCTGGTAGGATCTACTTCAAAGCTAACATGCTGCCAATCAGAGGATGTGATCACAATCCGTAATAAAGGATCCAGGAGTTTCTGTAGGTAGGTAGCACCATATACCTAAAGAAATACACAAGTAGGAATTTATTATGCCTGCTCCAAATATCTTGCATTAAAGAAGACATTCTGCTCTGTACAGTCTGTACATAATCACTGTTTGGCATACCTCTGGCACCAAAAAAAAAAAAAAAAAAAAAAAAGATAAATGGATACAAACCTTGAAACAGAAGGTCATTATTTTACTGGCCAAGCTGTTGCCTCGGAAAAGAGTCTGCATGGAGTCTGCCAATTCTACTTCCTTAGAAAACATGTTCCAGAGCAGTTGGTAGAGTAAATGCCGAGAGTCAAATAGAGTCACTAGAACTCGAGCTAGTTCATCCTGGGAACAAAATAAAATTGTGTCAGTGTAAACAGTTCCATTTTTCCTTAAGCAGGAAACTGAAAGGCAAATCCAAAGCTGACAACCACCTGCTGAACTGAGGTATATGGTGACTGATTAAGTTTTCCCCTGGGATTTATCTGTGTATATCTGTCTATGACAGATGACTATTTCTATACACCTACAGTAGCTGCTAACTCTAAGGATTAAATGATAAAAGGTTAAGAGAGGCCAAGGCTTTACCAGAAGACAAAAAAAATCCAGGATTCAGTTCAAATTCTATGACAAAATAAAAGAAAACAGAAATAGAAGATGATGGCAAAGAATTTGATATGCACAGATCATTTTCTTAGAAAATCAATGAGGGCGAATAAGACTTCGGTGACCACAGAGCTCTACTCTCTTCTCATATGGTCAGGGAAACTCAGTGAACACTGAACACGGGCTAGGCAAGAAACAACAAAAATGGAAAAACGACAGGATTTTCAGCAAGTCAGGAAAAAGACCTAGGCTGTGCATTCAGAACCAAAAGATAAGCCAGATTTACATACAAAGTGGGGGTGGGTGGCTAATTTGCATCTAGTTCCTAAATGATAAGCCTCATAATTCCCCACAGTAAAGTATTCTTTTGGTACACTCGAGAAAAATGAATGTGATAGTAAATCACTGTTTAACCATGCATGTTGGGAAGAGATTTAGAGAGAACAGGGGTAACCATAATAAGATGGCCCAAACTTCAATCAGTGACAACAAAGCCAGGATCATGGCCTGTAGCTCCTCTAATTCTTGTCTGGTCCCAGGATTATTATAATCTGTTATTCGAGTAAAGGAAAAAATTTAACAATCCTAACCACAGATAACTGAAGCCAAATACGACCCAATACTCTGCTATACTTCCTACAGTTACACAATACATAATTGACTAGATATAAAAATTCTATCCTCCACTTTAAAGCCAAGTATAATTAAGAGAAATAATTCAGTTACAAAATAAAACTATTTTTAGACTGCTGTGCTAGTTTTTTCCACTCTAATCCCTCCCCTGCAAAATTCTGAAAACTTTAAGCACCAGAATTTATTTATTTATTTATTTTTTATAGTATTTTAATTTATTTAAGAATAACAATAAAAATAACATCATAAATCCATAATATGTTAGCATAAACAATATTTTTTGGAAAAATAATTATATTTTCCAAAACAACAACAAAAATCTGTGAAGAGTAGTGTTGTTTTGTATTTTTGCATTTTTTAAAAGTGTCTGGCTTTATAAATGATAGTTGAATTTTCATATAAGCACCAGAATTTAAATTTACAAAATAGACTTAAAATTTTTAAAGTTATCTTGTATTTTGTTTAGATACAGTTCGAATAGATCTGGCCTAATATAAAAGTCCTTCTCTAAAAAAAAAGTCAGTTAGTATAAAACACATAAGAAATGATTTACTGAAAGAAAACAAAATGATTAAAGCCTCTTGGACTTAACTAATTCTATTTTATTGAAAAAATTACTGATAATTTTTAGCGCTAATTATAGGTAGGTGCTAAAAGGTAACTCAGAATATCCATTTTCAAAATATATGAAGATTCGTGAACTAATGTTAGGCTTCAAGAGGATTTCAACAATTTCCTTTTTCTAACTCCCTAGCTACAAGCAGGATTCCATCTTCATTCATTAAACAATTACTTACTGAGTCATTGTTATATGCCAGGCTGTACTTCAAGACCTGGAACTACAGCAGTAAACAACATAGACACAGTCTGCTCTCATGTAGCTCACATTGTGGTGCAATGAGACCAAGCAATCAAATAAACAAGATAATTTCACATAGTAAATAACTGCTGCAAAGAAAATATAACAAGGAATGGAATAAAATGACTGGGGGTGTGGTTTTGATTGGATGGCCAGAAAAGACCTCACTAGGAAAGTGATATCTGACTTGAAACGTGAATAACAAGAGACCAGGGAATAAGTATTCTAGGCAGCAGCAGCAGCAAGGGTGCTCAAGGGTAGAAATAAGCCTAACATGCTTGATGGCCAGTGTGGTTTCAGTCTGGTGAACAAGAAGGAAAATGGCATAAGATGATGTCAGAGATGAGGCAGGGCCCAGGCTGGGTAGAGCCTTGTAGACCAGGGTAAAGAGTTTGAGTTTCACTGTAAGTATGAAGAATAAGATCCTACAGCTTTTACGCAGAAACACATCTAACAGGCAACAACAGATTAGATATAATTAGATATAATTATAGATATAATTATAAATTAGATATAATTTACTAAAATGAAATGAAATGAAATCATTTTCTGTACAGTATAAACTAAACAGCTTTTTAACATGGAAAGGGACAACCTTTCTCAAATGTTTAGCATATGTTACCAAAAATGATATGGTTCTAGGAAATTTTTTATTAAGAGATGCCAAATAGCCATATTATGTCTTCTGTATTTAAAACAAGCAATGTCACAATTTCAAATGCAAATAAGAGTGGTTAAATTTTTAAAAAATTGTATAACGCATTACAGAAAAAAAGAGTTGTGAACTAGAGATATATCAATAGTAAACAGGCATAAGCCTTGAATTCTAGTTCTAGCATTACTAAACAACTAAATATGAGATTTAACCCTAATTATCTCATTTAATATATGAAGACACCAGACCAGATCAGGGGTTTTAATTTTCTTTTGATGACTGTTCAAATGGAATTTTTCAGTGGGTCAGGTAAGGAGTTTGAGTTTTACTTTAAATATGTGAAATAAGATCCTCATATTTAAGAAATCTAGTGAGGGCTAGAAGAGCCAACCACTTTCCACAGCTGAAAATCACTCAAATAATATCTGAAGTTTCTTCCAGCTCTAAAAGTTTTAGCAATTAATTCAATTCATTGATACACACTACTATATAGAAAATAGATAAACAAGGACCTACTGTATAGCACAGGGAACTATATCCAGTATCTTTTAATAACCTATAATGGAAAAGAATCTGAAAAAGAATATATATATATGACTCAATCACTTTGCTGTACACCTGAAACATTGTCAATCAACTATACTTCAATTTAAAAAAATTCATTGAATGAATGAATTTTGAAGCATCTGCTATGTGCCAGGCACTGCTCTTCTGCTCTTACTCAATGAACTTACCCACTGAGAACAAGGGACCACATTGGCCAGAGCCATAGCTATTGGGAGCTCTCCTTGATCACCCATCATTGTGACCAACTCCACCAGTCTCTCAAAACGATCTGCCAACACCGTTTCTGCAAGTGTGTCAAATTCTGTGCCTTGCTGAAGGATTTTTGTCAGAACTTCCATAAATGTAGCTCTTGTCTGGAGATCTTTGTGATAACCTAAACCTGATATGGACAGACAGATGCAAATTTACTAACATGGTCTTTCTGAAGTAATTCCACTTGTCTTACATGCCAGTTCTCTAGGTTTTAAATTTCTAAATGAAGCTTTCATTTTATCTCACCTATGGAGTGCATGAGGCCACTGTCCACGTTAGCATTGAGTAAGTTTGACATTGCCAGGACTGTACAGTGCCTCAGTGATGCCAGCCTCCGAGACATGCCACGTTTCCTGCCACCTGTTTGTGCATTTTCATCTTCAACTTCACTACAGTCATTCAAAAGGTTCATAAACAATGTGAAATACCTGAGAAATAAAAAGACTGACCCTTACCCAGTGAAGGCCACATCAACCAGACAGCTAATCAGACATTCTGAAACCATCACATCTGCATCACATGAGTGGCTCTGGGTATCTGCTTCTCTCCAGTCTTGGGGTAATCAGCCAGCATGGCTCATTATGAAGTGTTTTGTGTTGAATATGATTTTATCCTGACAAAGCTCAGTACATATTTCATAATATAAACACCAAATAGATGCAGTGTTTCCTGGTAAGTGCATCACTTTTAATGTTTAGAATATAAAAATTAGTGGTCCAAAGAGTTTAGACAATGACGTTTTAAATGACTTAAGGAGGTGATCTGGGTTTTACTGTCAATAAAAATTCACCAATCGGACTTCCCTGGTGGCGCTGTGGTTAAGAATCCGCCTGCCAATGCAGGGGACACAGGTTCGAGCCCTGGTCCGGGAAGATCCCACATACCGCAGAGCAACTAAGCCTGTGCGCCACAACTACTGAGCCTGCACTCTAGAGCCTGCGAGCCACAACTACTGAGCCCACGTGCCACAACTACTGAAGCCCACACGCCTAGAGCCCATGCTCCACAACAAGAGAAGCCACCACAACGAGAAGCCCGCACACTGCAACGAAGAGTAGTCCCCACTCGCCACAACTAGAAAAAGCCCACGCCCAGCAACGAAGACCCAATGCAGCCAAAAATAAATAAATTAATTTTTAAAAATTCACCAATCAAATTATTTTCTTTAAAAACCACAAAACACTGGATTACTGGACTGAATGTCAATATTATGACATAGTATGAGTGTGTTTCGTGTTTGGTAATTGCAATCATTGTTGCTTTTGTTGTGGTCATCCATTTACAATGCTTGGTGTCAGTTTATTTATCTCTTGTAAAAATAAAATACAGTGTGTGTGTGTGGAAAAAAAGAATACAGAGTGTTCAGTAGAAAAGAAAAAAAAAAACAAACCACAAAACACATGTGCATCCCATGAGTGGCTCTGGTATAGGACTTCCTATACCAGCCCTATCATGGATAATACTGCTTCAAGCACATGTTATATTTTGTGAGACAGCGGCCGATGGCCATAAAAACAAAGCAATTGAAGTCCATTTTCTAAATATAATCATTTGCTACTTTGGTTACACTTTGTTTTGTTGTGTGTGGGGCTTTGCTTTTTCCTTTGTATTTTTGGTGACTGAAATTTACTTAAGAAATAACTGTGATTTGGCTTCCATCAATTCCACACCATCTCCTTCCTCAGGCTGCAGCGGAAGACCAGCCAGGAGTGAAACTACTGCTTCCATGCTTGCCTGGTCCAAATCTCTGAAGAAAAAAAAAGTTTAAAGACCACAAATCTTTCAGGTTCTTCCACTCCACCTTCCCCTCAAATAAACTTCTTCCTAACAGACACAAACTTTAATAACTACCTATTTCATTAAACAAATTACTACGAAAACCTAAATAATCTGAGTTAATATGCAGAGCCCAGAATGCCAAGACATTTCAAGTTGGGGAGAGGGCGATAATAGCTTTCTACAAAGTAATCTTGGCAAAATGACTACCTTAAATTAAAAGCACATACTATGGAACCAAGGCTGGCCAAAGAAATATATGTGAATGGTTTTTGTGTAATTCATAATGTTTAAATACTTCTGACACATTGCAGTAAGTGTTTATCATTAGAGCAAACTTAAGCAATTACATTTTAGAAAGACTCAAAACGACTAAGTTCCTCAAATAATATCTTTATCCAATCAAAAAATAAAAACAATCTAAGGTTTTATATACCTTATTTTCCAACTGTAGACCATCCTCCCTAAACAGACAACACAAACTTTCCAAACATAACACTCTCTCACATTTGTTTTTACTGAAAGACTTTTAGTTAAAAAGAAAAAGAAATAATAAAGATTAGTATCTTTATATAATTCAAATGCAAAAGCTTGATATCCCAAAAAACAATTTCAAAACACATAAAATATATGTATACAAACTATAATGAAGTAGTACTAACACCTAGAGTAAACCTGCTCATACTTAGTTAAAGGTCTTTTTTTGTTTTTTTACCTTGTAAGACATTTTACATCATCATCTGCCGCTTGGTTTGATGTTCCCATAACCCAATCTGTCAGGTATTCTACCATCTTATTCCTATAGAATGGCAGAGAAAAAGAAAAGAGGACACAGCTTTTTTAAAGTCACACATACACTTTTAGTCATATAAGAATTTTTAATAGTTCAAGTAATTTTCCAAATCACCCAAGCAACATGACAATTTCATAAAAGAGATACTGCTATTACAAATTTAACAGTGAGAAGGGCACAAACATAAGCTACCTGGGTACTCATCCACCACATCAGCCCTTAGCTATGGTATCCATTTGGATACAAAATCAAATTCTTGGCTCAAGTGTAGTATAATTTTAGAAAAAGGGAGCACTGTCATGGGCACAAAGGTTTGGGAAATTTGAAAAGATATGAAGAGAAAAACACACACACACACACACACATAAAATGCTCCTTTTTCACCTTCCCCACTTCCCACGATAACCAGGTGCCCACTATTTTTCTGTACTTCACTCAACATAATAAGATTTACAAGACTTAACTTTGCTTTTTTGAGAACTCACCTAAATCTCATCTCTTGACAAAATGAGAGGTCGTCTCTCCTTGCCATCATTACCTCCACTAACTGACACAGCTTCGTTTTTATTTGAATTGCATGGACCATATTCCCAAGCACACGAACATATCTAGACACAGAAGCATTAAAAAAAAATGATTCGATATAAACAAAAGAGAAGATTTTCTAAATGCTTTCATCTCTAAGTAAAATGATTAAATGTAACCATAAGAACTATAAGATTTTCATTTTGTTTATATGAGAACATATATAACTTCTAATTACCTTATTATTACACCCTAATTTGGGTGCAACAGAGAAAAGGATGGCAAATTATTTCACTACTAACTACCGATACCAGTGTGTGTCTGCTACACTTCAGTAGAACGCTTACCTGACCAGATTTAACATCATTGTTTCAATGCTAGCTTGCCCCAGATGTTCAGAGCTGCCTTCAGTATGATTATCTAGTAAGTTCTTCATTATAGCTATGGTTTGCTCCACGAACTGAGTATTGGTGTCAGTCAATAAAACCTATACGAAGAACAAAACACTGGGAATTGATTTGGGAATCAATGCACAGCAGACAGACCACAGAGAGATGAAGCTGCCTGATCTAAATGTCATACACATGCAGAAATTCAACCATGGGCACATATCCAAACGTGCACATAGATACACACAGACACCCATATCCATACCCAAGACACGGTTAACCCCAGGCACGCCCATGCGCTAGAGTCCCTAAAAAGCAAATTGATTCCTACATTAGACGATTCTTCTTTTTGCAATGTTTTCATCTATTTTTTTTAAATTATAAGTGAAAGTTCATGCCAGTATCAAAATTAAATAATCTAAAAGGAAAAGGCTTCATTATTTCAAATGAGTCACTCTATTCACAGGGAAGGGTGAAAAATAAAACAGAGAACACTTTACCTGTCCTTGGGAGTCAAAAAACTTGCTGATGGTATTCTTCAGTTTGTTAAAGAGCATTGGATAAAGAGCAGGACTCAATTCTAGACCCACCAGATCCTTAACGTTGGTCCGTATCTGAAGTCCCACTTTCTCATGGTTACAGACCATTAAGGATAGCAGCCGATCCATAAATTTGCTGACAGGTGTATCTGTGTTTCCCTCTGAGGACATCACTGAAATCATGGAACCCTTGCGTTCACTGACTGGGCCCATGGGTGGGCTATAGGTTGCCAGGCCAGAATTGCTTCTCTGCTGCAGGCATACTCCCCCAAGGGCACAAAGGAAGCCAGTCATGTTGATCCATTCTTGCAGGGAGTCCGTGTCAGACAAATCTATGGACCCTCCTCCACTCACATGAGACATTCGCCTCTTAACAATGGTCTTGTGAAGGCTTTCAGCAGCCTAAACACAAAATTTTTATGGAAAGCATGAATTCAACCTAAATTGGTTGAGAGATTTGACAAATTACTTTTTATCCAACATTTCTTCCATGACAAAAGAACATTTTTTACATTTAAAAAATCCAAGTCTTCACTCTGTAATTTCTAGTCACATCAAGGTATCTTACTGCTTGAGGATGGATGAGTCTTAAGTTACAGAATTGAAGGTAGTGATACACGTATATCCAGTATCAGATACAGAAGGTGGTAATGGACTGCAGTTCAGGAAGGAACATACTTTTGAAACATTTGCTTATATCAATTCCTGGACACAGAGGCCATATCTGTGCTGCTTCAAGGAATATAAGCATTTGGAGATTTTTAACCAAGTAGTGTGTGCACTTAATAACTTAGTGATTGCTGAAGTTCAAGTGCTCTGGGATCAGCTTTGTGAACATTGTACTGGCCAAAAAGTTCATTCGGATTTTTCCATACGCTCTTACAGAAGATCTTACAGATTCCCACATGGCAAGATGAGAGTAACCAAGTGGAAAAACCACTGAATATAGAAAAGAGTGTAATGAAGGAGTATAGAAAGATAAAAAGTCAATAGAAAAAAATAATACTCTAAAAGAATTTGTAACCTGACAGAGGAGGAATCTTCCAGGAGTTCCGGTTCTTTTAGTTTACGGAACAGAGATGAGAAAGAAAAACTTACTATGTGTAGCAAAAATTTTTCAGATTCAATTTCCCAACTGCTTGCAAGCATAATACTCACCTTAACTATAGAGGATATATCAACCTAAGAAAGCAACATATTAGGGATAATCTGTGACATGGATGATGTAGAAGTACCACTGCATTTGTTTCATTAGGTATGTCTGTTTTATGGGGAAAATGACCTCTCATGAATGACTGCTTTGAATATGGGACTCTTAAAACTTCACCATTTCTTACAGCACATGGATTTACTACAGTTGTATCTAGTATTAGAATATGGCTACATATCTCTGCTGTCATGTAGCACATTACCTCTTTTAGGACCTACATTATCAGGTATTTATGCAAGTTCCCTGATCAGGAGTTAAGACAGAGTGGGGCTCACAATATGGATGACTTAATGTGCAGCACAGTGGAAGAACCATTGGATACAACGCTATGCTTTGATAAAGTAAGCCTAGCTCTTGCATTTAAGTACTTTACGTGATCTATTTTGACTAAGAGGTTGACTAGGCTCAGTCAGATAATGAATCAACTTCACACCTTCAACGATATATGCAGTAATGAGTCACTAGCATCAGCCATAGAAAGTCCACTGCAAAAGAACTTGCAGACTGGCTTATAAGCAACAATGTGGTAGAGCATATATATGGACTGAATTTCATACTGAGATTATCAAACACTGTCAGTGACTGAATATTTTTTAGCAGCGGAAGGATGACTGAGTACTTAGCATATTGACTACATTTGGGCTGCAGCACAGCTGAAAACACTGTAGTTGGTATATGCTGATTTATTTCCTTTATTCATCAA
The DNA here is from genome assembly GCF_965194825.1 of Balaenoptera physalus. Taxonomy (NCBI): domain Eukaryota; kingdom Metazoa; phylum Chordata; class Mammalia; order Artiodactyla; family Balaenopteridae; genus Balaenoptera; species Balaenoptera physalus. The sequence goes on from NC_138901.1 coordinate 47,570,371, forward strand.
GAATTTGGATCCAGTACCACTTAGACATCTTCTTAATCTGGTTTCAGCTCTTCAGCCAAGTGTTCATACTGAACAGACATTATACTTGGCATTGATGTTAATTAACGCATTATAGAATAATGTATTAGCCGCTAAAGCTCAGCTACCTAAACAGTTCTTTGGCATCTTTATTAATCTTCCCATTGAAAATAAGAAAGAGGAAGAAGAGCTCAGAAGACCAGCTCCATCACCTTGGTCACCTGTAGTTAGTCCTCAAAGCAGCAATAACAGTGAAACTCATCAGAATGGAGGCAGTGATATTGAAATGGATGAGCAACTTACACACAGAACGAAACAGATGCAACAGCAACTTTCAGACACAAAGAAATCCAAGCAAGGAAGTTCTGGCAAAACTGCCAACAGTGGTGAAGATGGAAGCAGTGGTCCTAGAAGCAATAGTAATGGACCTAGCAATGAGGTGAATTCTAGTAATGCAAGCCAGTCAGCTGAGCGCTCTGGCAATGAGGTACAGTCAGAAGACACTGCAGATTTGAAGCCCTTCAAGAAGATGAAGATCATGGTCATAATCCTCTTAAAAGTAGTTGTGGTACGGATCTTTGGAACAGAAAGTTAGAAAGTCAAGCAGGCATTTGCTTAGGGGATTCCCAAGGCCCATCAGCAAGCAATGGAACAGGAAAGGACCTGTTTTTTAACACTGAGCCAATGCCATCAGTAGATAATCAAATACAAATGCTGGATGCCTGTTCACACGCTGAAGACCCAGAACATATTTCAGAGGAAATGAATGCTGCTCATATAGCACAAGCATCTCAGGAATCTTGCAGTATTACACGCACTGGGGACTTTCTTGGGAGACGATTGGAAATGAATTATTTGCTTGTCGGCAATTTAGCATCACTAAATTCAGCATCACTACCCCCACCACCACATCGTCATCACTACCATGATGGGCATATGGTTGATGATAAGCTAAGTGCAGATGATGTCAGTTGCAGTAGCTCCCAGGTCAGTGCAAAATCAGAAAAAAATATGGCTGATTTTGATAGTGAAGAATCTGGGTGTGAAGAGGAGCTAGTTCAGATTCATTTCATAGGCAGAGCTACCATCCCATCTCTAACAACATCTTGCCAATGTAGCATCTATTTACCATGAACATCTTAATCAAGGACCTATAATTCATAAACATCAATTCAACAGTAATTCTGTGAAAGACATTAATTTGGATATTGTTTGCAAGAAAGGAAACACCTTGTGGTGGGATACAGTCCAAGATGATGATACAATTAATCTTTCTGAAGGATTAATAAATGAAGCAGAGAAACTTCTCTGTTGCTTAGTATGTTGGTTTACAGATAGATCTGAATGAGTTTCATTGAAGGTTGCCTTGAAAATTTAGGAAACAACAGGTAAATAGGAATTTAAAAATTTTTTATGCAGTAGTCAAAGTTCATTTTGTGTATTCTTATCAACTAGGTGTGGTGAATTCATAGCATTTAACGTACCATTATCAACCTATTTTTTAGTAATTGTGGTTTTCATATTAGGTTTAAAGACTTCCCTTACAGGGTTCATACTGGGCTGGTCAAAAAGTTCGTTGGTTAATGAATATGTTGTTCAATAAAGTTCTTGGTGAAAATGAAAAATGTCCTTAAAACCCAACGAACTTTTTGGCCAACCCAATATTTTATCACTGTCTTGCTTTTATCAGTACTTCTCGGCACTTTTCTTGATTAGATCATCTCCAACAGAAACAAAGGAGTAATAGTAATACTTATTCTCTTCTTGACTCTGGGAACATAGTGGTGATTACTCTGGTTTCAAATTACAGTTAAATGTTCTTAAACTGTGTCACAGTGTATATAAAAGAAGCTAAATAAGTGACGTTAAACTGAAGCTGAAATATAAACATTTTGATTATGACACTGTTCTTTCATCTGGGGAATCTTTTGTGTTTTGACTTTTATAGTGCATAAAGAATTAGACTGGTGTTTCTTCTCTAGTTTGAATTCTGCTATATATTTATATACTTCTTATCGGGGCTCAAATGATTACCACAAGTTTCTTGATTTTCAATTCTGTTCCACTGGTACAATTTCAGGTTTCCCTTGTCTTATACTGTTTTGATAATGTTGTCCCATTCTCTGACATAGAGAATTCAGTTATTAACTGAATATATTATATTACATCATATTGTACCATATTATATATTTTCAGCTTAGCTCTGCCCAGGCCTGATATAAATGTCTAATTTTATTGAATATTTAAGTGCTTCAAAATATTTATCTAGTTGAATTAGAAAAAGTATGTACAATATTTTATTTCCTACTTTTGGTCTTTAAAGGGTTATAATTTGAACAATCCCAATAGAAAAATTGCTTGTTCGTGCAGGTATAAGAAACTACTAATAACAGACCCCTGTTAGTGGATCAATTGCCTCATTTTGTATATACTCTTTAAAAGGAATGCTTTTCATGGCTGGATGATATTTGATCATTTACACAGATATTATGGCAGTTCATTTTAAAATGTTAGTTATCTTTTAAAAGTTTTTGTGAAACTGTCAAACAGTTTTTTAATGTGATTATATCCATTTATATTCCCCATATGTGCATCTGCATACCCTGTGACCCAGCAATTCCACTGTTAAGTGTGTGCCTTACAGAAATACATCTATAAGGTCAGCAAAAGACGCATTCAAGAATGTTTATAGCAGCACTATTCAAAATAACTAGTCGTTGTATAACTATCCAATGCCAAAAAAGAATAGAAAAGAAAAATTAAATTGAGGACTGTTAAACAAAATAATATATTGCAATAATAATAAATGAACTACAACTGCATGAAATAGTGTGGCTGAATCTCACAAACATTATGCTAAGTGAAAGAAGCCAGATATTAGAGTATACTTCTACTGCTCCGTTTATATAAGTTTAACAACAGGAAAATGACTGTATTCAATCAGGATAATGGTTACTCTTGGTCATTAGTGACTGGAAGGGGCACAATGAAAGCTTCTGGGATGCTGGTAATGATTTCTTTCTTGATGTGGGTGCTGGTTGCACAGGTATGTTCACCTCCTAATATTTTGCACTGTCACTTTGATTTACACATATTTTTGAATGTATACTTCAATTTTAAAAAACTATGCGAAAGATGCAAAAAAAAATTTTTTAAGTAAAAAACCCAAACTTAAGATTATCATATACATTTTTAAAGAGCCACTAAAATATTTTTATCATAGACTAATATAATCAACACAGGATATCAAATTTCTTTTAAAAAGCTTTGATTTACATGAATGAACCTTGCAAACATTATGCCAAGTGAAAGAAACCAGTCACTAGAGACCACATGTTGCGTGATTCCATTTATATGAAATGTCCAGAATTGGCAAGTCTACTCAGACAGAAAGTAGCTTAGTGGTTGCCTAGGGCTGAGGGCTGGCGGCAGAGGTGCCGGGGAAGGTTAGGGAATGATAGCTAACGGGTGTGGGTTTTTATTAAATTGCGGTGGTGGCTGCACAACTCTGCATATACTAAAAACCACTGAATCATACATTTTAAACAGGTGAATTTTATGGTATGTGAATTATATCTCAACAAAACAGCTACCAAAAAAAAAAAAGCTTTCAGTTTAAAGCCACGTGTCCCTCTCCCGATAATGATATTAGGTACAGATTTTTGCTTCACAAAAACATAACTTTTTTTCTTGTTCTAATTAAGCATGACAAGAAAAAAACAATGGGAGACTAATGAGTTTTTCTAAAACACCTAATAATGAGAACAATATGGCCATTACAAATCAAACATACAGAAATATCAATTGTAAATGTCCAGGGTAACAGATGATTACAGCTGATGAATGAAATGCCCAAATTTTAAAACTTCATTTAACCTATGGTTCAATCTTCTGGCCACCAGATCCCTTAATTAGAATACCTAATAAAATAGTAAAATGTATCGTTTCAATTTTAATTTATTTTTCTCTATCTTTGTCGCTCCTTTCCTGAAAATTCTGTGAAATACTCTGATGGAGAAAGAGAAAGAAAAGAGGGGAAAGAAATGGTCCTACCATAAATCATCTCTAGCTCAGAGCTGTCCAATATTTCTGCAATGATGGAAACATTTAATATCTACGCTGTCCAATAGAGTAGTCAACTTCCACATGTGGCTATTGAATGACAGAGAAACTGAATTTTAATTGTTTTTAATTTTAAATTAAACTTTAATTTGACTAGTGGCTAGTGGCTACCATATTAGTGCAGGTTTAGATTAACCACAACTAAATATCAGTCTTAAGACATCTACAAACTTATTATATTAAGAGGTCACTCACAAAAGATGAAGTAAAGTACATATATTTAGGAGATCAATCAATAGACAAAATCAACTTCACAAACTCACCTGGCCATCTTCCATTTTGGCTTTTGGGTAGTTGAGGATTAGTTTTGTAGCTTGTTCCCACTTTGCATGTGTATCTTCCCAAGCCTGAAATGAAGGCAATTACCACTTGAAAGCAACTTTAAACCTAGAGCTAAAAATCAATCAGTAATAGGCAGGTCTCAAACCTGGTGCATATTATAATATCCTACTTGTAATATGCGCATATCTTAGATTTGCTTCAAAAGCTATTCCTGGTCACATACGCATAACACAAGGCTTCTAAAATTGAGGGTGGGGGCCTGAGAGGGATATTTCTGTTGCCAAGGGCATACCTCAGTGTTTCCTGCAGTGGGATGCTCAATTCGCCGTAGTAATGCCATAACTCTTTTCTGAAGTGCTGCTCTTCCTAAGCAAAGACAACAACAAGTCAACCTACTGCACTTAGAGCCCTGCTTGCCAACGGAGAACCTGGCAAGCCCAACCCAAAGGCAGAATAGGAGGAGTGGAATGAATACTTCAAATGATAAAGGTGAACACTTCCTTTCACCAGCCTCACAGGAAAGGGGCACTTAACTGGGACCCCACAATGTCCACAGCCTAAAATAGCTACTCCCACCTAAACTTACTCATAACATGTGCCAATGTTTTTAAAACTTCACTACATACAGTTCCGGCAGAGTAAATTATATAATCTATAACTGAAAGTAATTTATACTGCCAGTTTTTAAACAAATGTATATGGCATATTAAAAACTCAGTGAGAAATGAACAACTTATTTCAGATACTATTTACTTTCACCTTACCTTGTGCAGAAAAGGATTTCAGGTAAGCTATCTGAATTAGCCCTGTAAACTTACAAAGTAGTAATCTTAAATACATTCCTATGTTCCTAGAGCAATCAGACGTCACGTGATTCAAGGCAGACTGAGTGAAAAAACATTACTCATGATTTACCTGTTGACATCATATTGCTGACAGAGGCAAACTCCATGAATGTGTTATAGTTGGGCAAGAAGTTGTGCACTGACACTTCATCCACCCCACAACGGATATCCGCTTCCTCACAGAGGTGACGAAAACAGGACATGGCAACCAGAACAGCTTCAGTGTCAGGGCTCCACAGAAACATGTACAGGGCCACTTCTAGTTTGGTCTGGGCTTGTCGGCATATTGGCGGGGTTCCGCTGTAGCCTGCTGCACTATCCTGGGAGTCAGGAGTGGGAGGCAAATATTTGCAACTTACATAATTTTACTTACAAAACCCAATAATACAACAAGCTGTGTACCAGATACGTCTGCATACAATAACCCACAAGAGCTTTTCCCCTTTAACCATGATAGGATTTTCAAACCTCAAAATATCTCGCCTGAATGAGAACTCAGATTATTTGGACCAACACAATACTACTATCTGTTCAATTTCAACTAGAATAGGTATCCTTTCCAGATCCCAGAAATGTAGATTAAGTCTAATATGAACACAAATAAAACAGGCACAACATAAATCTACTCAATGAAAAATATAATACACTTCTCAGTCAATCATAAACGACAAAGGAAGAGGAAGTAACATGAAATTCTATCCACCCTGAGGAAAGAAATAAAATAATCATGCTGCAAAACTGACTTAACAAAGGACATGAATAAGAACTGAACATTACTGTAGAAGATACATTGGGCTCTGGATAACATATTCCCAAAACACGAAATAGAGAAATCCTCATTTACAAAATGAATGCAAATTCTGCAGGTAAGACAAGACTAAATACCACACTGCTTAGTAGTTGGTTTTTTTTCCTTCAACTGAAGATTATGTTGTAAATTATGGATTAAAAAAAAGCTTTGGTCTGAAAAAGAAACTCTAATCATTTGATATTTTCACTTGTATTATGATTTATTTTTAAAGGGAATTATGGACACAGAAGTCATGAAAACACTTACGCATAACATCAAGCAACATGCTTTTTTCCCCAGTAAATCTGTACTCTTTTTAGTTGACAGAACTTTTAAACTTCTGGGGTATGAATGGTCTTTCTTATGGGATAGAGAGTTATAATAATTATAGGTATCAGTTAAAGCTTAAAAGTGTCAAAAAATCAAGTGCTGTTTACACATAATCTCATTTAATCCTCACAACAATTCTGGGGCAGAAATTATTATTATCCCCATTTTAAAGTCAAGGAACTGAATCACAGAGATGTTAGGAACTTGCCTGAGGGTCTACAAAGAGCAGTAACAGAACTACAAGCTAAGCAGTTCTTCACTATGCTATATTACCTAGTTGAAATTTACCCAAGTTCATTCGGAAAAAAATACAGAGCACAGATGACGATACAAGAAAACTACAAAAGAAACTCCTTACCATGGATGAATTTCCTTTCCCCTTTCGGAGAGAGGTTCCAGGAGTACAAGTACGTAGTAATTCTTCATGATCCATGGACACCTGACTGGGATTTCCACTTGAAGGAACATCACATCCTACTCCATAAAGGAAGAGAAAGTGACAGGAACTTCTATCTGCTTGCTAGAAAGAAAAAATAAGCCTTTTCAAAGTACTGATAACCAAGAGAAATAAATATTTAATATAAGTTGTCTTTCTGTTTGAGACTATCCTGGAAAACCTCTCCTTCCAACTCCTGTTCCCCTCACATTGAAGAACATTCACTAGAAACCCAATAGTACAAATAATGTTTCCTCGATATCTCTGAAACTCCTCTCAGTTTTCCACTCTTCAAACCATCAGAATCAACAGATTCTAGAAATGTAAATTAACGTTTCTAGGTTTAACAGAGACACAAGTAAAACATCAACAACATAAAGCTACCACATGAAAAATATAATGTACTTCTCGGTCAATTAAAAATGACTAAGGGGCTTCCCTGGTGGTGCAGTGGTTGAGACTCTGCCTGCCAATGCAGGGGACACGGGTTCAAGCCATGGTCTGGGAGGATCCCACATGCTGCGGAGCAGCTGGGCCCGTGAGCCACAATTACTGAGCCTGCGCGTCTGGAGCCTGTGCTCCGCAAAAAGAGAGGCTGCAATAGTGAGAGGCCCGCGCACCGCGATGAAGAGTGGCCCCTGCTCACCGCAACTAGAGAAAGCCCTCGCACAGAAACAAAGACCCAACACAGCCAAAAATAAATAAATTAATTAATTAAAAAAAAAAATTAAAAAAAAAAAAAAAAAAAAAACGACTAAGATTGCCTCCCGTAAGATTTATATCCTGTGCTATGGTCAGGATAACTGGAAGTTGACTCTTTTCAGATTAAGTTCCTCTGGACCAGAATTAACACTGGTATATACGCCATATATAAGAGTGACCTCACTGACCAGAAGACTATAGATTCATTACTGGATTACTAATGCTTGTACTCCAGAGAATTATACCACAGGCAAGGGCATGAAACATGAAATATCTTGTTCCTTATCTTTGGAATAATGCCAAATTCCACTATATTAACACACTAAGATAAGCCAGATATAAATAAATCCAACTTACCATTAGCCCATTTCTAAACAAAGAAAATTTAACAAGCTGCATGGTACACTGAAAAGCATACGCATTTGATACATTTAAGATTTCTCATAGATTTTATCCATTCTAGAAATGGATAAAAATTCACTGAATCAAGTACTCCTAAAACTATGCTGTAATAGAAGAACTTTTTAATTGACTAATTATAGAAACTTTATGTTAAAAAAAAATTAAGGCTCTTCTCTAGCCCCCAAAACCTTGTCACCATACTTCAATAGCTCAGGATCAAAACTTTTCACTCAACCCCAAGGAAGAAGATGCCTGATATTTTCAAGAGGTAAAAGCTTTCTCGCAGAAATATAAATAAACCTAGATTGAGGGCCCTCAATCTCTTCCCTTCAGTTTCTTTACATATACAGATAGATAACATTCTCTGGACTAGCCTAGCCATAGGATTCAAGTCTTATGTATGAACTTGAGAGGAGAGATAGACTATGTTGTTACTCAATCTTCTTTGGTTATAGCAGCCCCCACTCCTCCTAGCACTGCCCCACAGAGTCCTGATTAACTCAGCAAGACTTTATCAGGATTGTGGCTTTAAGGCTAAAGGCTCAGAATAATTTTTAAAGAGTTGATTTGTCAGCCATTGTCTTCTGCACAAAATTTCCCTTGAAGACTGTAGGAGAGAGGAGCTGAATTAGGACTTAATTTGGCTAATAAACATTTCCTTAATCTCTTCTCATTACCATTCCAAATATTCTTCCATTATGAAAGATGTCATTTTGCTTACCTTATTTTTAAGAAGAAATTTATTCCTGCAGATCAAAATTTCCCGCAACCATTTGAGAATTTCTGTGCTACTAAGCATTTGATGGCTAGTTAATTTCTTGCAGATGTAAAAAAGCATTTGTGAGCTGCAGAAACAAAGTTCACTGTTACCAGCACTGTCAACAAACAACGTAATGCAGATAAAATCAGTCCGTAAGAATGGCATTCTCTAATAATGGACAAAGTCTAGAGAAGCTTATTTTCCTTTCCAGGATTTGTTTTAGAGAAATGGTTATCAAAATGTTAATAGCATGATCATCAAAGGATGTAAGTATACGGATTACGTTAAAAAAAAAAAAAAAAAAAAAGCAAGTACTTCTAAGCCCCCTACTCTCCCAACTCCCAGCTGTTTCATCCATGCATCTCATCCTTGCAGAGGACTCAAGAAAAAATTATAGACCAGGTGCACAGCACAGACTGTATGTGAACCTAATGCTCTAGAGCAGGGGTCTGCAAATGACTGCCTGCAGGCCAAATCCAGTCCATCATTTGCCTTTGTAAATAAAGTTTTAGTGGAACATGGTCACACCCCACTCATTCATTTACATATGGTCTATGGCTGCTTTCATGTCCCATCAGCAGAACTGAATAGTTATAAAAGACACTACCTGGCTCACAAAGCCTAAAATATTGACTACCTGGCCCTTTAGAGAAAAAGTTTCCTTATTCCTACTCTAGAGCTGCACTGTCCATAGCCAGCCACATGTGGCTACTGAGCACTTGAAATATGGCTTGTCTAAATTAAGACGTCCTGTAAGTATGAAACATAATAAATTTTGAAGACTTTATTTAAAAAAGAATGTAAAATATCTTATTAATAACTTTTATATTAATTACATGTTGAAAAATATTATATATATACTGGGTTAAAAAATATACTATTAAAATTAATTTTACCTGTTTCTTTTTACTTTTGAACGTGGCAACTAGAAAATTTTAAATTACATATGTGGTTCACATTACATTACTATCAAAAAGCACTGCTTCAGAGTCTAGGATTTAACTCAGATGCCAAGTGACTTGGTGTACCCACTTCTATTATAAGAAAATGACAAAACCTGAGGCTTACACACTTACATTTTCCTCAATGTGTTACCTCTGTGCTCACTGAAAGGTAATAATTTATATAACCAAGGAAATAAATTATAAAATTTATATATATTTTGCCTTCTAAGCAGATATTCAGTATTAATTCATCCACCAAAAACACTGGTATTATCGAAAATGTATGAAAGATCACAGTTTAGAAAACTGAAATAAACTATTAACATTACAAAATTTTAATACTCTAAGCTTATAACTGTAAAAATCAATTTAAAACACAGTTGTAACCACATAAAAATCCGAAATAGAAGAGAACATACCAAATAACAGTACTTATGTTTAGATAATGAAATTTAGCACAATTTTTAAAAATTTATTTTCTAAACTGCTGTGACAATGTTCTTACAGTTAAAACAAGAAATAATCTAATAATTTCAAGTTAAATAAAATACAAACTCATAAAACCTCTGGAGGTATAAATGAATAAAGTTTTATAATAAACTAAGTACTACAGAGTTAATATTCAAAGACAAAAAATACAAAATAAAATTTTAAATTGAATTAAAAAATAACAGTGCATATACCTGATTTCCCAAAATGTTTCCACAGGAGCATCAGGATTCCACAAATCAATGCTATCTAACTGATGAAGAACCAACAGAGCCTGAATTTTTAAAAAAGAGAAAGAGAAGACTTATTCAAAAGAGTTTTGGTAAACATAACACTGGAGTATTTATTTTACAAATGCTAACAAATTGAGCTACTTAATTGTATCCTCAACACACAGTATAGGGCACAACAGAAAAACTCTGAAGAACCAAAATCTCTAGGGGATTATATGTATTATATATATATATAATGTATATATATAAAAAATGAAGTTACTTTATTCCTATCAGTCTTACTTTAAATGGCATATACACATAAGTTATATACTGATGAATTCAGAAGAGCAATATACATGTGTAAAAACTTCTTTAAGACACAAACAAAATAATTTCAATAAGTATCAAAGAACTCTATGGAAAACAAAAATAATCCCCAAGTAAGGAGATCTCTCCAAAACTAATACACACAAAAATATTTTACCTCAAGACAATATGGTACTGGCACAAAAACAGAAATATAGATCAATGGAACAGGATAGAAAGCCCAGAGATAAACCCACGCACATATGGTCAGCTAATCTATGACAAAGGAGGCAAGGATATACGATGGAGAAAAGACAGTCTTTTCAATAAGTGGTGCTTGGAAAACTGGACAGCTACATGTAAAAGAATGAAATTAGAACACTCCCTAACACCATACACAGAAACTCAAAATGGATTCGAGACCTAAATGTAAGACCGGACACTATAAATCTCTTAGAGGAAAACATAGGAAGAACACTCTTTGACCTAAATCACAGCAAGATCTTTTTTGATCCACCTCCTAGAGTAATGGAAATAAAAACAAAAATAAACAAATGAGACCTAATGAAACTTAAAACCTTTTGCAAAGCAAAGGAAACTACAAACAAGACGAAATGACAACCCACAGAATGGGAGAAAATATTTGCAAACAAATCAACGGACAAAGGATTAATCTCCAAAATATATAAACAGCTCATGCAGCTCAGTATTAAAAAAACAATCAACCCAATCCAAAAATGGGCAGAAGACCTAAATAGACATTTCTCCAAAGAAGACGTACAGATGGCCAAGAAGCACATGAAAAGCTGCTCAACATCACTAATTATTAGAGAAATGAAAATCAAAACTACAATGAAGGGGGCTTCCCTGGTGGCGCAGTGGTTGAGAATCTGCCTGCCAATGCAGGGGACACGGGTTCAAGCCCTGGTCTGGGAAGATCCCACATGCCGCGGAGCAACTGGGCCCGTGAGCCACAGCTACTGAGCCTGCGCGTCTGGAGCCCGTGCTCCGCAATAGGAAAGGCCGCGATAGTGACAGGTCCGCGCACCGCGACGAAGAGTGGCCCCCGCTTGCCGCAACTAGAGAAAGCCCTCGCACAGAAACGAAGATCCAACACAGCCATAAATAAATAAATAAATAAATAAATATTTAAAAAAAAACAAAAAACTACAATGAAGTACCACCTCACACCAGTTAGAATGGGCATCATCAGAAAATCTACAAACAACAAATGCTGGAGAGGGTGTGGAGAAAAGGAAACCCTTTTGCACTGTTGGTGGGAATGTAAATTGATACAGCCACTATGGAGAACAGTATGGAGGTTCCTTAAAAAAGTAAAAATAGAATTACCATATGACCCAGCAATCCCACTACTGCGCATATACCCAGAGAAAAGCATAATTTAAAAAGACACATGCACCCCAATGTTCATTGCAGCACTATTTACAACAGCCAGGTCATGGAAGCAACCTAAATGCCCATCAACAGATGAATGGATAAAGAAGATGTGGTACATATATACAATGGAATATCACTCAGCCATAAAAAGGAACGAAATTGGGTCATTTGTAGAGACGTGGATGCATCTAGAGACTGTCATACAGAGTGAAGTAAGTCAGAAAGAGAAAAACAAATATCGTATATTAACGCATATATGTGGAACCTAGAAAATGGTACAGATGAACCGGCTTGCAGAGCAGAAATTGAGACACAGAAGTAGAGAACAAACGTATGGACGCCAAGGGGGGAAAGCGGAGTGGGATGTGGGTTGTGGTGTGATGAATTGGCTGACTGGGATTGACATGTATACACTAATGTGTGTAAAATGGTTGACTAATAAGAAAAAAAATAATTAAAAAATAAAAAAATAAAAAATAAAGTCAGTCCATAAAGTTTGAAAAAAAAAATTTTACTTCTAGGCCATAAGATAAAGTAGAAGTTATCTTATTTGCCACAAATTCTTTTGGAACAGACAGGACAAATTATTTTTCAAAAAGGAGAGAGGGGGAGGAAAATAGATTTTGTATTTCATAGCAGATTATTCATCCTAAAATACCTCAATTGACCACAGAATTGAAATTGGATTTGGCTCACAGAACATTAACAGGAATATACAACTAATATACAAAAACACTACTATTAAATAAATTAATGTCATCCAGGGTATAAAGAGTAAAACTAGACTCTTCCTTCAAACCAGCCCTATCCTAACTCCAGCTCCACAACGTTTCCCCCAGACGCACACTGTTGAGCTCTGCACATTCTTCTCAGTCCTTGGTCAGCACATTTGGAGATTCTTTACTCTTCTTTAAAGCCTTTTATTAAAATTCCAATGAAACACTGTTTGGAACACATAATGAGATCTGATTTCTTCTCTTAAAACCAAATTAAATGCATAAACTGCAAATACAGCTGCAATGATAACCTGCCTCACATTAGGAAAAATAAGTAAATGTCTAACCTTGTTCAACTTTGTAACTCCATAAGTTATAAATTATATAAACACCAGACCTATATTTTCTTATTTCAAATACTTTCACTGTAATTATTTTGAGATGTTTAGTGAAAACTACAATTCGTTGTGAGAATCTTCAAGAATTATATAGGTTATACCTCTCATATCAAGGAAAAACAGCACAAATTAACATTCAATTTTGTTACTATTGTGCAAAAATTTAGTACAATTTACTGACACTTTAAAGTGGCAAATTCTGTAACATTTTTGACAAAACATTTTTTTGAAATATTCAAAGAAAATGTGTTAGCCTTTTCTCTGCCTTAATATGAATGTTTTCCTTTTCATGTTCCTTTCCATTTTAAAATTTTCCACATATATTTTAACAAATCTGTAAACACAGTATACTCATTTGACATTTCATAAATATTTTTCCATATTGCTATCTGATCTGCATGGTTTAATGGATTTTTTTGAATTTTTGAATTTTATTTTATTTTTTTATACAGCAAGTTCTTATTAGTTATCCATTTTATACATATTAGTGTATATATGTCAATCAGTTCACCAAATTGAAATATCATTCTCTTGTTATTGAATATTAACACATTCTCTTACTAGTGAATATTTAAAATTCTCCTAATGTTCTATTACAAATAAGAGCAATAAGCATATATGTGTGCAGCTTTTTCCTTTTAACTTACATTCACAGGATTAAAAAATTACAGGGTTGGAATTTTTTGGACAGAAAAATGGACATCTGTATAGCTCCTGCTAAATACTGTCAAATAGCCTTCCAAAAAGAATGTAAAGTATATACTGTTTTATAGAACCAACAGCAATGTACACAAATACAAGCAATGAGTGTAACAATGAGTGCTGAAACACTTTTGGTAAAATAAAGCATGATAAATAATGAAGTAGCAAATCTTAAATATATAGTTCAATGAAATTTCACAAATGAATATACCTCATATAACCATTACCCAGATCAACATTATTAACACTCAGAAGCCTTTTTCACATTCCCTTCCGGTCATCAGCTCTTGACAAAGGTAGCCACTGTTCTGACTTCTATCACCATAGGTATTTTTGCCTGTTTCTGAACTTTATATAAATAAAGGGAATCATACGGCATGTTCTCTTTTGTGTTTGGCTGTTTTCACTCAATACTATGTCTGTGAGATTCAACCATGCTTTGTACTTAGTGGCAGCTTGTTCTTTTTGCATTGCTTTAATAAGTGGAATGATAATGTTGATACATTTGAGTTGTTTCCAGCGTTTTTGCCTACTACAAATTATGCTGCTATTAATATTTTTGTACGTATCTTCTGGTAAACATACATATACATTTCTGTTGGATACATACCTAGGAGGAGAATTGCTAAGTCATATGTTTAGCTTTTGTAGATATATTACAAAACAATTTTTAATGATGGCTGTACTAATTTACTTTCTTACGAGCAGGATATGAGTAAAAACAAAGCACAGTTTGATCCTTGAACAATGAGGTTAGGGGTGCTGACCCCCCATGCAGTAAAAAATGCACATATAACTTTTGACTCTCTAAAAACTTAACTACTAATAGCCTACTGTTGACTGGAAGCCTTACCAATACCATAGTCGATTAACACAAATTCTGGATGTCATATATATTATATACTATATTCTTACAATAAAGCTAGTAAAAAGAAAATGTTGTTAAAAAATCATAAAGAAAAAACATCTATAGTACTGTACTGTATTTATCAATACTGTAAGTTTACATCATGTTTACAAGATGAATCAGCTTTTTCTGTAACAATGATGGCATCTTCGATAGTGTAATCCTTCCAGACTTTCATGATGTTCTCTCTATTTGGATTCTCTTCCATAGCGTTGACAATCCTTTTCACAGAGTACAGAGTATAACGAGCCTTAAAGGTCCTTATGAACCTTTGATCTAGAGGCTGAATTAGAGACATGTTTGGGGCAATCAGGCCACTTTGACACCTTCAGTGTTAAACTCATGGAGTTCTGGGTGGCCAGGGGCACAGTCCAGTATCAAAAGAACTTTAAAAGGTAGCCCCTTACTGGCAAGGTACTTCCTCATTTCAGTGACAAAGCATTGATGGAACTAATCCAGAAAAAGGGTTCTCACTGTGCAGGCTTTCTAGCTGTACAACCAAAAGAATAGCAACTGGTATCTATCTTTTCCTTTCAAGGCTTGGAAGTTAGAAGCTTTACAAATAAGGGCAGTTCTGATCATAAACCCAACTGCATTTGCACAAATCCTGGTGCTTGCTTCTCTTCCTTACTAATAAATGTCCTTTGTGACATTTTTTTCTAGAGTAGGGCACTTTCATCTGCATTATAAACCTGTTCAGGCTTACATTCCTTCTCCTCAATGATTTTCTTAATGGCATCTGGGAACTCATCTGCTGCCTCTTGGTCAGCAGAAGCTGCTTCTCCTTTACCTTGACATTTTTAAAGCCAAACCTCTTTCTAAAATTATCAAATGATCCTTTGCTGGCATTAAATTCTCCAGCTTTTAGATCCTTCACTTTCCTTTTGCTTCGAATTGTCAGATAAAGACTTCACTTTTTCTCGAATCATACTGAAGTCAATAGGTATACCTTTCTTATAGCAATCCTGCACCCACATAAATGCTGCCTTTTCAATACAAGATAAAAAGATATTTCACAAAAAGTGCAAGGTTTCATGCCACCTGGAGTATCTGCAGCAACAGCTTCATGAATTTCCATTCCCCCCTCCAACCAATAGTCCTTACACTGGATTCATTTATCTTGAAATGGCAGACAACCACAGCTGTCTACAATCTACAGCACATATCAAACAATTCAACTTCTTGTAATGTCATGACTTCTTTCTGCGTTCATCACTAGTGGCACTTCATATGGGTCACATGGTGTTATTCAAAGTATGTTACTGCACTAAAAATGATGAAAAATACACGAGAACCACAAGAGATCGCTTTTTACTGATACACAATTTACTGGAGAGATAAACTGCTCATGCAGAGACTATGAGCCTCACATAGCATTTTAAGAGGATACTCATGACACTTGAGCTCACCAAAATAGTAACAAAATGCAGTTATGAAATTATTACAGTAGTACAGTATGTACTAGTTGATTTTATGCAGTTATGATTTAATACTGCATCTGTACATTTGTTTATATTTCTTTTGACTGTGAAAGATGCCATGTACAGTCTGTAAGTGTGTGTGTAAGTTTTGATAAATTTTAACTTTTTATAATAGATTTATAAATGATAATATATGGATAAACAAGGTCTTCTGTATAGCACAGGGAGCTACAGTCAATATTCTGTGATTAAAACGTAACAGAAAAGAACATTAAAAAAAAGAATGTATATATATGTATAACTGAATCACCTTGCTGTACAGTAGAAATTAACACAACATTGTAAATCAACTATATTTCGAATAAAAAAAGTAAAAAAGTGTAATAAAATAAATGACCCAAAAAATGATAATACAGACTGGTATCCATATATATTTTATGTCATGACATACCTTTTTCTTAATTTTTTTGGTATTTCTAGGTTAGTAATTCATCAGCAAGTTTTTTCAAATGGTCGCAAATACTCAAAAGGTTTTCCAACATGTTTTTTGAAAAAATCTGTGTACAACTGGACCTGCACAGTTCAAACCCATGTTGTTCAAGCGTCAACTGTATAGTCATTTGATCTTTCATAAACCTTTTTGTTATCTGCTATCTAGCTTAATTTCAATGTAGTCATAAAAAAAATTTTGGGTAATTTCAATCCTTCAAAATTTGTTGAGACTTGCATTATGCTCAAGATATACTAAATGTTCCACGTGTACTTGAAAAGAAAATGCGTTTATTGAATGCAGTGCTCTGTAAGTGTCAAATAGGTCAAATCTGATAACCATGTTGTTCAGATCTTCTACCCTTACTATTTGTTTGCTTGCTTATTCTGTCAGATACTGAGAAAAGTATGCTCAAGTATCCCACTATAACCGTATTTGTCTATCTCTCCTTTTACTTTACATGTCTTTATATATTTAGAAATTTTATATTTTTGCTTTATATATTTTAAATCTTTGTTATTAGACTCATATAAAGTTTTATCTTCTGGATGGATTAGAACCCTCTGCAATAATGAGATGTCTCTCTTTATCATCCAACATAGGACCACCTAAATACATAAAGCAAATATTAACAGACATAAAGGGAGAAACTGACAGTAACATAATAATAGTAGGTGATTTTAACACACCATTTACATCAACGGACAGATCATCCAGACGGAAAACCAATAACGAAACACTGGCCTTAAACAACACATTAGTCGATATCAACTAACAGATATGTAGAAAACATTCCATCCAAAAGCGGCAGAATACACACTCTTTTCCAAGTGTACATGGAACATTCTCCAGGATAGATCACATGTTAGGCCACAAAACAAGTCTCAGTAAACTTAAGAAAACTGAAATCATATCAAGCATCTTTTCCAACCACAACACTATGAGACTAGACACCAACTACAAGAAACAAACTACAAAAAACACAAACATATGGAGGCTAAACAATATGCTACTAAACAACCAATGGGTTACTGAAGAAATCAAAGAGGAAACAAAGATACCTGCAGACAAATGAAAATGAAAACACGACGATCCACGAAAATCTATGAGATGCAGCAAAAGCAGTTCTAAGAGAGAAGACTACCTCAGTTCTAAGAGGAAGCCTAGCACAGGAAACAAGAAAAATCTGAAATAAGCAAGTTAAACTTACACCTAAAGGGACGAGAAAAAGAAGAACATACAAAACCCAAAGTTAGTAGAAGAAAAATCATAAAGATCAGAGCAGAAGTGAAACAGAGACTAAAAAAGCAATAGAAAAGATCAATGAAACTAAGAGCAGTTCTTTGAAAAGATAAACAAAATTGATAAACCTTTAGCCAGCCTCATCAAGAAAAAACGGGAGAGGGCCTAAAAGAATAAAATCAGAAATGAAAAAGGAAAAGTTACAACTGATACCACAGAAATACAAATGATCATAAGAGATTACTATGAACAATTATATGCCAATAAAATGGACACCTGAGAAAAAAACAAATCCCTAGAAATGTAGTCTCCAAGACTAAATCAAGAAGATATAGAAAATATGAACAGACCAATTACCAGTAATGAAACTGAATCAAAATAAAAAAAATTCTCAACAAACAAAAGTTCAGGACCAGAGATGGCTTCACAGGTGAATTTTACCATTTAGTGAAGAGTTAACACCTATCCTTCTCAAACTATTGCAAAACATTGCACAGGAAGGAATGCTTCCTCACTCATTCTACGAGGTCACCATCACCCTGATACCAAAATGAGACAAAGCTATGACAAAAAAGAAAATTACAGGCCAATATCATTGATGAACACAGATGTAAAAATTCTCAACCAAATATTAGCAAAATGAATTCAACAATACATTAAAAGATCACAGGGCTTCCCTGGTGGTGCAGTGGTTGAGAATCTGCCTGCCAATGCAGGGGACAAGGGTTCGAGCCCTGGTCTGGGAAGATCCCACATGCTGCGGAGCGACTAGGCCCATGAGCCACAATTGCTGAGCCCACACGTCTGGAGCCTGTGCTCCACAAGAAGAGAGGCCACGATAGTGAGAGGCCCGTGCACCGCGATGAAGAGTGGCCCCTGCTCGCCGCAACTAGAGAAAGCCCTCGCACAGAAATGAAGACCCAACACAGCCATAAATAAATAATTAAAAAAAAAAAAAAATCACACACCATGATCAAGTGGGATTTATCCCAAGGATGCAAGGATTTTTTTCTATATCCACAAATCAATCAATGTAATACACACCACATTAACAAAACTGAAGAATAAAAATCATATGATCATCTCAATAGATGCAGAAAAGGCTTTTGATAAAATTCAACATCCATTTATGATAATAACTCTCCGGAAAGTGGGCACAGAAGGAACATACCTCGACATAATAAAGGCCATATGCAACAAACCCACAGCTAACATCATACTCGATGGTGAAAAGCTGAAAGCATTTCCTTGTAAGATCAGGAACAAGACAAGGATGTCCACTCTTGCCACTTTTATTTGACATAGTTTTGGAAATCCTAGCCACAGCAATCAGAGAAGAAAAAGAACTAAAAGAAATCCAAATTGGAAAGGAAGAAGTAAAACTGTCACTGTTTGCAGATGACGCGACGCTATACATAGAAAATCCTAAAGACACTACCAAAAAACTATTAGAGCTCATCAATGAATTCAGTAAAGTTGCAGGATGCAAAATTAATATACAGAAATCTGTTGCATGTCTATACACTAAATACGAACTATCAGAATGAGAAATTAAGGAAACAATTCCCATTTACCATCGCGTCAAAAAAATAAAATAAAATAAAATACCCTGGAATAAACCTACTTAAGGAGGCAAAAGACCTATACTCTGAAAACTATAAGACACTGATCAAAGAAACTGAAGACAACACACAGATGGAAAAATACACCGTGTTCTTGGACTGGAAGAATCAATACTGTTAAAATGACCATACTGGCCTTCCCTGGTGGCGCAGTGGTTAAGAATCTGCCTGCCAATGCAGGGGACATGGGTTCGAGCCCTGGTCCAGGAAGACCCCACATGCTGGGGAGCAACTAAGCCCGTGCACCACAACTACTGAGCCTGCGCTCTAGAGCCCGTGAGCCACAACTACTGAGCCCATGTGCCACAACTACCGAAGCCCGTGTGCCTAGAGCCCGTGCTCCGCAACAAGAAAAGCCACCACAATGAGAAGCCCGGGCACCGCAATGAAGAGTAGCCCCAGCTCGCCGCAACTAGAGAAAAGCTCACGCGCAGCAACGAAGACCCAATGCAGCCAAAAATAAGTTAATTAATTAATTTAAAAAAAAACAATGCAAGAAAATAAGTGGTGCTGGGAAAACTGGACAGCTACATGTCAAAGAATGAAATTAGAACACTCTCTAACACCATATACAAAAATAAACTCAAAATGGATTAAAGACCTAAATATATAAGGCCAGAAACCATAAATCTTCTAGAGGAAAACATAAGCAGAACACTCTTTGATATAAATGGTAGCAGTATTTTTTTAGATCTGTCTCCTAAAGCAAAGGAAATAAAAGCAAAAATAAACAAATGGGACCTAATTAAACTTAAAAGCTTTTGCACAACAAAGGAAACCATTGACAAAATGCAAAAACAGCCTACTGAATGGGAGAAAATATTTGCAAACTATATGACTGATAAGAGATTAATATTCAACATATATAAACAGCTCATACAACTCAACATCAAAAAAACAAACAACCCGATTTTAAAAATGGGCGAAAGAACTGAATACACATTTTTCCAAAGAAACATACAGATGGCCAACAGGCATATGAAAAGATACTCAATATCAGTAATCATCAGGGAAATGCAAATCAAAACCACAGTGAGATATCACCTCACATCCGTCAGAATGAACCAAAAGAACACAAATAACAAATGTTGATGAGGATATGGAGAAAAGGGATCCCTTGTACATTGTTGGTGGGGATGTAAACTCGTGCAGCCACTGTGGAAAACAGTTTTTTTCTCAAAAAATTAAAAATAGAACTACCATATGACCAGCAATTCCACTCCTGGGTACATATCGGAAAGAAAAAAAATACTAATTAGAAAAGATACATACACCCCAATGTTTATAGTAGCATAACTTACAACTGCCAAGATATGGAAACAACCTAAGTGTCCATTCATCCAACAGATGAATAGATAAAGAAGATGTGGTAATGAATACATATACATACAACAGAATACTACTCAGCCATAAAAAGGAAAGAAATTTTGCCATTTGCAGCAACATGGATGGACTTAGCAGGCATTATGCTAAGTGAAATAAGTCAGACAGAGAAAGACAAATACTTTATGATATCACTTATATGTGGAATCTAAAAAATCCAACAAACTAGTCAATATAACAAAAAAGAAGCAGACTCACAGATACAGAGCCCAAACTAGTGGTTACCAATGGGAGGGAGTTTGGGGGGCAGGCAATACAGGGGCTGGGGAGTGGAAGGTACAAACTATTGGGTGTAAGATAGGCTCAAGAATGTATTGCACAACATGGGGAATATAGGTAATATTTTGTAGTAACTGTAAATGGAAAGTAACCTTTAAAAATTGGATTAAAAAAATTTTTAAACAAAATAAAAATTAAAGAAAAAATTTAAAAGGAATAGATTAAAAAAAGGAATGTACGTAGTTACAACTTTACCTTCAAGAGCCTAGAATTCATTTTCCCCTTACCTCCATTGCTTCCTGAGCAATCTCTGGCATGTGTGACTGAGGAACCAGTTGGACGAGCCCTGTAATTAATTCTGCGGTACTGCCTTGAGTTTCAGGCCCCTGTTTTCTTGGATTCTGCAAAGAAAAAAGCAAATTTCAATTAAAAAAAAAAAAAATCGCTGGACACAGGTTGAAGGGTGGAGGGAATGGAGGCTGACTGCTAATGGGTTCTAGGTTTATTTTTGAGGTGATGAAAATGTTCTAGATGTTCTAGACCTAGATAGTGGTGATGGCTACACAGCCTTGTAAATATACCAAAACCAGTGAATTGTACACTTTAAACAGGTAAAAACTTCATGGTATGTGAATTTTACCTCAAAAATAATAATAATTGTGGGATTTAAAAAAAAAAATCAAAACTGCTTTTGTTAAGAATTCTCTTAATCTACATCTATACTTGTTCATTAATGTGAATAATATCCAGAGAAAATCCTAATTAAAAGAAAACAAAAACTAGGTATTAGCTTTTTAGTTAAGAAATTACATCAATAATGGAAGTAAATAATTTTTTTTCAGCAACACTACATTGGCTAAATAATATACCTCTGATTTGGAACTTCTGGTTTGGGATCTTAAAATTGTTGTGATGAAAGGCAAAGAATGTGCATGCTTGACGAGGACTACACGATTATCCTGTGTAGCCCTCTCTTCCAGTACAAGGACCTACCCAAATCCACACAGGGCTAGAATCCACACCTCCAGATCCCCATACTTCAGGCTTTTTCATTGCGGAAAGACATTGTATCCAAAACAAAGCGGTATATACATGTGAGTGTCTACCTACTTAAAGAGACTAAAATGCTTCCTGTAACTTGGAAGAATCTATTTACACTTCAAGCATATATGGTTCATTTAAGTGAGGCCAATACAATTAGTGCCCGTATTTTATTTTGTTAACTACACACTCTTTCCCATTACAACAATTAAGGTAAGCCCTTACCCCAGTGTATCTATAATTCAAAAACTGTTTGCCTATTTTTCTGACATTTGTATTCATTCATTAATAACCCAATAACATTTACTGAACACCAAAGACACAACAAGTAAAAAAGACATGTTTCCTACCCTCTTGGAACATGTAGTCTGGTGGGAAAGACAAACATCAATAAAATAATTAGATCAACAAGTTTAAATTGCAAATGAGAAAGAACTATGAAGTTACATGCTGCTATGAGCACCTGTAACAGGGAAATGTGGTATAGGCAGGGATGCTTCCTTAGGGCAGTGATAACAGCTCAGAATTAGGAATTACTATGTCAAGAGGATAGGGAAGCATTCTGCAGGCAGAGGAACTGCAAGTGCATGGATAAGCATGAAGGAATGTAGTAAGAGGGAGTGAAAGGCCGTCATGACTAGAGTAAAGAAGACAAATATAATGCTAGATGTTGCAGAGATGGTAGGTGGGAGTCAAACGCTGCAAAACCATGTAGGTCTATTTGGAGTTTGCTTTATTCCCAAAGCAACCTCAACTAAAAGGTTTTAAGCTGGGCAGGAAGCATAAGATTTGTTTTTTGAAGATATCACTGTAACTTCAGTGCAGAGAAATGATTAAAAGCAACAGATGATGCAAGCTGAGCAATTAGGAGGCTTGAAAAATTGAGAGTAGTATGAATTAGGATAGAGAGGTAGAGATAGAAGACAATAAAATCACATTACTTTAAAAAACCATGACTGAAATCACTTAATAGTTATTCCTATATTTATCCTATTTACTAAGATTTAGATTTTTATAGGTAAAATATAAAATAATCAAATATTTACAATGAATCTTTCACAATTTTAACTTACCTTTGATTACTCTGAGAAAAGTTGTTTAACCACTAGATGGCAGCAAAGAAAATAATTTCTATTTTAAATGCTCCTTTTCTGCTTGCTAAATTTTAAACGTGGAAAACAGCACTTTTTGCTTAAATTCTTGTTCCTTGACAATAAAATATTTAACACAAAAGGCACT
This sequence comes from Balaenoptera physalus, assembly GCF_965194825.1. NCBI lineage: Eukaryota > Metazoa > Chordata > Mammalia > Artiodactyla > Balaenopteridae > Balaenoptera > Balaenoptera physalus. The sequence goes on from NC_138901.1 coordinate 47,593,790, forward strand.
GGTGACTTTGATGTATTCTCTGATTCTGAATTATAGCTATGCAAACAGAGTGGTGCTAATATATGACATGCATGATGAAACAACACCACAAGTAACCTGGGCTACATAACAAAGAAATGAGGGGAAAAAGTTATTTCATTCCGTTTATAAAGTCTTAATGATAGATTTTAGGACTTTTTCCACACCAAAGTTCTAACAATTTATTCTATTAGACTCCCAAATTTGGATGGGCTTTTCAAAGAGCTCAAAACAACATAGGCCTTTTTTGCGGGGGGGGGGGGGGGGGGGGGTCACTAATCCTTTTGGGAATTCTCTCTCTCATCTCTTTTCTCTCCAGAAAAAATATTTACATAAATACTTCTTTTTTAATTCAGAGGACTCAAAGAACTCTTGAAACTATGCACATCAAGTTATGAACTCCTATAGTATAGTAATTTGAAAAATATACCATCAAAATTAAAAGTACCCTTAGCACTTAAAAAGCCTGTTGCTGAACAAACCAATAGGAAAGTTTTCTGGATGTTGCGCTCCAAGGACTGAAGAAATTCCACAGGAGTTAAATATGTTATCCTATGAGCTTCATGATATATTTCTGTTATGTTTTGGGCATTAATAATATTAGTGTTAATGTTAACTGTATTTTATTAATAGTAATAATACGTAACATTTATTTAGTGCTCATTATGCATTTATTTTGCATTGTTCCTAAAAGCATGACATGTACTATCTCAGTCTGCTTAACAAGCTAAGGTAGGAACTATTATTATCATCACAATATTTTAGATAAGAAAACTAGACACAGAGAGGTTAAGTCACCCAAATCACATAGCTAATATGTCTCCAGAACCCATGTTTTTCATCCTTTCATATAACTGTCACTCATTTTCACTTGTTAGTTCCTAATTATCTTGTGTACTACAGTGATGCTTTCAGGAATCTAATACCATCTGAGGCTGTTAAGAGCAGAGTTACCACAATAACTGAGTGCTAACCATACCCATTTTTAACTCCTTTTCCTCCCAATACAGTATACACAGGCAAAGCCAGTGATATTAAAAGGCTGATGACAGGAAGAAAGGGGGACGGAAAAACTCAATTTTTTGGCAATAGCAATTGGAGACTTAAAAAACCAACTGTATAGATATAGGAAGCACTCAATTTATGGTTGCTTCATTACATCTAAACCCCATCCCAGGATTATGCCCTGAATAATATATAATCTGGTAGCCGGGTATGGACAGAAGATCTCACCAAAGTATGTTAGTTTAATGATAAGAAAAATTAAGACAAAAGGTTAAGAAATCTGATCTAATTATATTAGTAGTCTCTGTAAGTTCGTTTTCTTAGGGATCTCTTAGGTTTCATGTATGATCAGGAAGGTCAGTAAGTGTTCTTGAGCTAACAATCACCTTCAAGGTTTTGGCTTTTCAGCTAAACCAAACTAAGTTAGTATGATAATTTCAAGGCATTTTATAAAAAATACTTACACAAAGCAAGAGCTTTGGATCTGCATGAATTAGTTTCACCATGGACAAGAGAAGATACTTATAGCTTCTTGTCTCCAGGTCTGTAGGTTTTTCTTTAAATTTAAGGCTTGTTACTTTTTCTTTAAATGTAAGACTCTAAAAACAAAAACATGACATTCACCTTGTAAGAATCAGACATAAGAATCAGGATAATAGCTATTCAACTTTTTCAAGTAAATCTATTTTTAAAAAGCTTCGAAAAATAAAGGGACATATTTTACACCACCAAATGTGTAGTATTAGTAGAAACATTCAATAGAAAGTATAAGATTAATATAAGTAAGCTTGAAAAGCAAATAAAAATTATTTTTGCAACATTTATATTATTCTTATATAATAAAGTTTAAGTGAAAATCTGCTAAGATACTAAAAGTTTTAATATAAGGTTGACTCCTATGCTAAAAACAATTTTCCAAATGTGAAAATATTAGAGATAAAATATTTATTCTATAGCTCTCACAGATACATACAGTGAGCAACTCATTTAACAAAACATCTCATACAGGTATACACAAATATTTCATAGAATCAATGACGTTATCAACTGTAAGATGCATCATCATTTTATGTACCACAAGGAATGAAAACTCACTGTCAACTGTAAGACATCATACAAATAAGATGAACCCCAATTTCAGAAATGTTAAATAGGTACTTCTTAGAATTGATGAAATATGCTATACAGGCAATCTCTGTATTTAACAGTTTAACTGTAAGATTTTCTTTTTCCTTTAATTGTATTCCATCTCTCTCAAGTTACAGAATGCATGTATTTTGCCTGAAGAACACTGATAAAACAGAGAAAGAATTCTTTGAGAAAAATTAAATCATGGAAAATGTGTTTCAATTACAGAGATACTATGGTAGATGCTGTGTTAATACTATAATTATGGATGTTATTCAACCGGAAATCTAACAATTATACTCTGGATCCAATACCACCTTTCTATCTATTCTTACAAAACATTTCCCCTTTTCCTTTAAAAGGAAACAAAAATGTATGCTTTTGACATGCATGTTTTTATATGCAAATACACAGATAGGAGAATATCCAGCATCTATGGACTCATAATAAAAATGTCCTTGTTGGGCTTCCCTGGTGGCGCAGTGGTTGGGAGTCCGCCTGCCAGTGCGGGGAACACGGGTTCGAGCCCTGGTCTGGGAGGATCCCATGTGCCGCGGAGCAGCTAGGCCCGTGAGCCACAACTACTGAGCCCGCACGTCTGGAGCCTGTGCTCCACAACAAGAGAGGCCACGATAGTGAGAGGCCCACGCACCGCGAAGAAGAGTGGCCCCCACTTGCCGCAACTAGAGAAAGCCCTCGCACAGAAACGCAGACGCAACGCAAGCCATAAATAAATAAATAAAAATTTTTAAAAAAGTCCTTGTAAAAGGCTGAACTTCAAAGGTAAAAAGTACAGATGCATATCTATAACATACAGCAATTATTGTCAATGTTTACATGTGAGAAATGCATTTGTTATTATGCCCAAGAACACTGAAGGTTTTTGTCCTCAGTGTGGAAGAAAAACTATCTAATGTACTACAGGAATGTCACTACAGAAAATAAATAGCAAAACTTACAAATACAAGTTGCTTTTATATTTATAATCGCACAACAAACATCTTACCAAATATATTTAATAAATGCTGTTTTTACTGTTTGCTCCCATTAAACTTCTTTTCATTCTAAGTCGAAGTTAACACCGTAGATCAAGGTAAAACTTTCATTAAACAAATTTATTTATTAAAATGTCACTAAGTGTAACTGTTCTTCCATGATGCAGCCATTGCACAGGAAAACGGAGCAGAGAACAATTAGCAGATATAAAAATCATCTATTTATTAACCATTTCCAAAAAGTAAATAATAGTTTAATTATATCATATCAATCTCAGATAGCAGCATACAAATTTTGTTCCAGCATGGCTGCCTAATACAAAATGTAAAACTTGAAAAATTCTACACCACTCACAATTATTAATTTAAAATAGACTAAAGACTTAAATGTAAGACTGGAAACCATAAAACTTCCAGAAGAAAACAGAAAAAAAAAACTCCTTGACATGAGTCTTGGCAATGATTTTTTTGTATATGACACCTAAAGCACAAACAACAAAATAACAAGTGGGGTGTTGTTTTTCAAACTAAAGAGCTTCTGCACAGTAGAAGAAATGATTAACAAAATGAAAAGACAACCTAGGGAATGGAAAAAAATTTGCAAATCATAAATTGATAAGTGGTTAATATCCAAGATACGTAAAGAATTCATGTATCTCAACAGCAAAAACCAAATAATGCAATTTTAAAAGGGGCAAAGGACACGAATAAACATTTTTCCAAAGAAGACATACAAACAGCCAACAGACACATGAAAAGGTACTCAAATCACTAACCATCAGGGAAATGAAAATAAAGCCACAATGAGCTATCACCTCACACCTGTGACAATGACTATCATCAAAAAGACAAAAGATAACAAATGCTGGTGAAGATGTGGAGAAAAGGGAACCCTTGTGCACTACTGGTGGGATTTAACTGGTACAGCCACCAGGGAAAGCAGTATGGTGGTTCCTCAAAAAATTAAAAATAGAATTACCATAAGATCCAGCAATTCTACTTTTGGGTATTTGTCCAAAGAAAATGAAAACACTATGTCAAAGATATATCTGCATCCCTATGTTCACTGCAGCATTACTTACAATAGCCAAGACATGGAAACAAGTGTCATGAAACTGTGGTACACACACACACACACACACACACACACAATGGATTATTATTCAACCATAAAAAAGAAGGAAATCCTGCCATTTGGACAACGTGAGTGGACCTGGAGGGCATTATGCTAAGTGAAATGAGTCAGACAGAGAAAGACAAATACTGTATGATCTCATTTATATGTGGTATCTTAAAAACAAAACAAAACAGAAAACAAACTCATAGAAAAAGAGCTCAGATTTCTGGTTACCAGACACAGGGAGTAGAGGTTGGGAGAACTGGATGAAAATGGTCAAAAGGTACAAACTTTCAGTTATAAGGTAAATAAGTACTGGGGATGTACAACATGATGACTATAGTTAACACTGCTGTATGGAAAGTTGTTAAGAAAGTAGATCCTGAGTTTCCATCACAAGGAAAAAACCTTTTTTTCTTTTTTTTTCGTATGTATATGAAATGATGGATGTTAACTAAACATACTGTGGTAATCATTTCACAGTATATGAAACTTAAGTTATTATGCAGTACATCTTAAACTCATAGAGTGCTGTGGGTCAATTATATCTCAATAAAACCGGGGGAAAACTCATAGAGTGCTGTGGGTCAATTATATCTCAATAAAACTGGGGGAAAAGACTTGAAAAAATTAAATAAATTTTTCAATTCAAATACCTTTTAATTAGTGACCATTAGTGGGTTACAAAAAGTTAGAAATAACATGCTAAAGAAGAAAGGTATTTCTTGGCTAGAAATGTAAGAAAAATAAACCACCCGTTAGTTTATTAATTAATCTTCCACATTGCAAATAATAGTAGGAATCCAACCTGGTATATACACATTGGCCAAAGAGGAGAGGCAGTCACGCCCAGGAAAAAATTCATGAATCAGAGTACTCAGGTGTTTACAAAGGGCCAAAACCATCTGTTAAGTTAATTAAGGCCATGACTGAATTATAGGCATGTAAGAAGCATGTGATGAGCCAGGATCCCCTTTAAGAAGGAAAATTTTCGTGCAGAATTTACACATATTATTAACAGGCTATCTTATTTTTAAAACATAAATGATTAGTGCTGAGATAAATATCTAAAATTTTTAAAAATACTACAAAAGTAAAAAATGGAGAAGCTATGGCTCGATGTTCATGTGAAAAAGGCTAAAGAATTTAAATGATTAAAAGCTTAATCTAAAATAATGCAATCTTTGACTGTATTAGTAGAAACATCATATGCAGACACAGCAGGTTAATAGTTTTCATCAATTATTATACCACATCTAGAACACTAAACTCAGAGCTTAATATATCATTTTCATTGAAAAAAAGCAATGAAGATTCTTTCCAGAAGAGAAGCATACCAGATGGAGGAGGGTTTTGAAAGCAGGTCAAGTAAGAAATTCAACAAATATGTACTAGATGCCTATGACATGCCAGATACTGTTCTAGGGACCAGGAACTGGGTGCTAGAGAAGCCAGACAAGGCTCCTGCTTTCATCAAGCTAAAACAAGGGTAGGGGAAGACAGCTGAAGAACTGGAAAGGCACTGGACTGAATGTTGACTATTTACTAACCATATGATGATATGTCATTCATTTAACAGTACTTGTGCCTCAGTTTCCTTAGCTGTTAAAAACAGAGGAAACAAAGCGCATACCTACACACACTTTTGAAGAACCCTTAGCAGTACAGTATAACTTTATTCAAATATCTGCAGTGCTGTCTTTGTGTGCGTGTGTGTGTGTATGGATCTTGTTTTCTTTATTTGATCTCCTGTGCCACTTTTTTTTTTTTAATTGGAGTATAGTTGCTTTATAATACTGTGTTAGTTTATACTGTACAGCAAAGTGAATCAGCTATACATATACATATGTCCCCTCTTTTTTGGAGTTCCTTCTCATTTAGGTCACCACAGAGTACTGAGTAGAGTTCCCTGTGCTATACAGTAGGTTCTCATTAGTTACCTATTTTATACATAGTATCGATAGTGTATATATGTCAATCCCAACCTCCCAATTAATCCCACCCCCTCCTGCAGTGCTGTCTTATGGAAGAATCAGAAGGGTTCTATAGAGCTCCAGAAAAAGAGAGAGGATCATGATAGCTGGGAGTGATAGGGACATGAGTTGATCTTGGTTGGAGAAAAATTTTCAAATACTTGGCTCTTTACAGAAAGAAATTTATCCATATCCAAAATACAGAGTAGTTGTAAAGCCTAGAAACACATATTATTTTAACTTGACACAATGAACTCCTTGATTACTTCTGCAGCAAACTGGAAGCTAAGGTTTATCAGAGCCACAAATTATCTGAGGCAATGCAAATAAGGACAACCCACTGAACATATCATATCATACAGTGGTTCTCAACTGGGGGCAATTTCGTTCCCCAGGGAATATCTGAAAAATGTCTATAGACATTTTTGTTTTTCATGACTGGCTGGGGGGCAAGAGATGCTACTGGTGTCTAGTCGGTAGACGCTAAAGATGCTGTTAAACATCCCACAATGCACAGGACAGTCCCCTACAACAAAGAATTAACCATGCCAAAATGTCAGTAGTGCCAAAGTTGGGAAACCCTGATGTAAAGTATCTCTAAACCATTCATTATGTATATTTGACTGTTTCCAGACTTTATGGGCACTGTAGTTGGCTCTTCATTAGAAGTTTTCAAGCAAAACCTACAAGACTGGCATCTCTGTGTCTGTTTAGCTCATCATGCTTCCCTGGCATTAACAATGTGTTTGGCAGCTAGTGCAAATTCGATATTTCCTATATTTGTTGTCAGACTGTTCACTCACCAGGCTTAAGAGGGGTAAGATTCACCTTAAGGATCATCCAAATTGAAGCATTTTCTTATCCTAAAAAATTATTTCATAGTAGATTTGATGATTATTTTCCCTGATAAGAGTATCAGCCAGAGCTTGGATGGGAGGGGAGTTTGGGGGAGAATGGATACATGTATATGTATGGCTGAGTTGCTCTGTTGTACACCTGAAACTATCACAACATTGTCAATCAGCTATACTCCCATATAAAATAAAAAGTTAAAAAAAAAAAAAAAGAGTATCAGCCAGGAAGCTGTCCCTTGGCCATTATGTACAAATACACATACATATAAAATTTCACAGACTTCCCTGGTGGCACAGTGGTTAAGAATCCACCTGCTGGGCTTCCCTGGTGGCACAGTGGTTAAGAATCTGCCTGCCAATGCAGGGGACATAGGTTCGAGCCCTGGCCCGGGAAGATCCCACATGCCGTGGAGCAACTAAGCCCATGCACCACAACTACTGAGCCTGAGCTCTAGAGCCCACGAGCCACAACTACTGAAGCCTGTGTGCCTAGAGTCCAGGCTGCGCAACAAGAGAAGCCACTGCAATGAGAAGCACACCCACTGCAACGAAGAGTAGCCCCCGCTCACCGCAACTAGAGAAAGGCCGCGCACAACAACGAAGACCCAACACAGCCAAAAATAAATTAATTAATTACTTAATTAATTTAAAAAAAAAAAGAATCCGCCTGTCAATGCAGGGGACACGGGTTCAATCCCTGGTCCAGGAAGATCTCACATGCCGCGGAGCAACTAAGCCCGCGAGCCACAACTACTGAGCCCACACGCCTAGAGCCCGTGCTCCACAACGGGAGAAGCCACCGCAAAGAGAAGCCCACACACCACAACGAAGAGTAGCTCCCACTTGCCACAACTAGAGAAAGCCTGCACGCAGCAACGAAGACCCAATGCAACCATAAATAGATTTATTAAAACAAAAAATGCCTTAAAAAAAATTTCACACACATGTATACATATAAATACACGGATATGAACAGCTTAAGAAAGATTTTTGAAAACTATATATATACTGATACTTTCAGAGAATAATTAGAAATAAAAACTAAATTCTTATCACAGGTGTCCTGGGACCAAAGTAAGTCTAGTTATGGCTTTTATGAAATACTTATCATAAATAGTGTGTATAGTATGTAGCTCCTAGAATCAGCTAATAACTAGGGCTAAGAAGTAAAATAACTTCTAAATGCAGGGAACATTTTCAGACTACCAATAAAGTTTTGTTTTTGTTCAAAAAAATAATTTAGCTTCATTTTCTTTCATTTTTCTTACAGACAGCTGGTAAACTAGATACTGAAGTCAAATTGGAAATGAATATCAACTTTCCACCAATTCCTGTTACTGGTGGCCATTAATTTTCTACTGAAAGAGGCAGAAAACTTAAAACAAAAGTCAAAGCTCTGGGACTTCCCTGGTGGCGCAGTGGTTAAGAATCCACCTGCCAATGCAGGGGACACGGGTTCGAGCCCTGGTACGGGAAGATCCCACATGCCGCAGAGCAACTAAGCCCATGCACCACAACTACTCTGAGTCTGCACTCTAGAGCCTGCAAGCCACAACTACTGAGCCCACCTGCCACAACTACTGAAGCCCGCGCACCTAGAGTCCATACTCCGCAACAAGAGAAGCCACCGCAATGAGAAGTCCGCACACCGCAACAAAGAGTAGCCCCCGCTCTCCACAACTAGAGAAAGCCCGTGCGCAGCAACGAAGACCCAACACAGCCAATCAATCAATAAATAAAATAAAATAAAATAAAATAAAATAAAATAAAAAAGTCAAAGTTCTAACTTCCCAGAGGACATTTGGAATGAATAAATAGGTCAATAAATAATTTTTAAACAGTTTAAGTCATTTTCTAAAACTTTTTAAAAATGAATGTCAAGTTAATAACATTTAAGTAGCTATTATTTATGTTTATCTCCAATTAATTTATACTTGGATTGACATTTTCATTTTTTAAAAAAATTAAGTACTTGGCATTACAAAAACTAAAGATAACTTTGTATTTTATTTACTAAAACATGACTGCCATGCTCTTTTGGCTATAATTTTTTGGGGTAAATAATCCCAAAATATATGGTGTAGCAAACTTCTCTATTTGAACATCAAAGATAAACAATCCTCAGAAACAATGGTTGACAACTGGATCAGAGTGAACTAGAACTGTACAAAACCAAAATATTTTACTGACTGAGGGAACTTGGAAAAAGAGATGTATGCCAGGAAGAAAGCTGTTTAAATTATCTTTTAAGTGTGAAGTGGCTAATTTACTATTAAAACCAATAGGTGACAACATGCCACATTTTCATGTGAAATGACATGATATGACTATAATGGTAACTATACACAGAAAAGTCAAAGAAACCAAGGACTTTTCTGAGGTAGTTACAATGGTCATACATACAGCCACAGAAGCCCACTGCCATGCAAAACAGTGACTGGTTGGCATCTGATCATGTGAGCGACAGCAGCCAAAAAGAATGGAAAATAAGAAGCAGGGCTTCCCTAGTGGCGCAGTGGTTGAGAATCTGCCTGCCAATGCAGGGGACACGGGTTCGAGCCCTGGTCTGGGAAGATCCCACATGCCGCGGAGCAACTGGGCCCGTGAGCCACAACTACTGAGCCTGCACGTCTGGAGCCTGTTCGCAACAACAGAGGCCGCGATAGTGAGAGGCCCGTGCACCGCGATGAAGAGTGGCCCCCGCTCGCCACAACTAGAGAAAGCCCTCGCACAGAAACGAAGACCCAACACAGCAAAAATAAATAAATAAATAAATTTATAAAGTTCCTACCAAAATTCTTAAAAAAAAAAAAAAAGAAAAGAAGAAGCAGAAGACAAAGCACTACCAATCAATGTCAAGAGTTGCCATGTATAATACTCCTGCTATACATGAATACCAAGAAATGACTTCTACCATCTTCTAATTGTCTTTTTAAATTGGTTCTATATGAGTTTCCAAATTAAGAGTATTAATCTGTGAGAATGCTTATTTGAAAATATCTACTTTTATTAAGTTTAAACAGAGTCAAACTTTAATATCAAAGTGCCTATCATTTTAAATGTTCAAAGCATGTTTAATGAAATATGAAATATTATTTTGAATATAAACTTTAAATTTTATTTGTAATTTCCTGTGTGTAATATTCAGCATCCAATGGGCAAAACTGTGCATTAGTAGGAACATTCACTCTAACCCAGGAGTCAGCTTCCCTTACTCACCCCCAAAAGATGAGGAGCTAATCAAAATATTTTGATTCATAAGGAAAAATTAAAGGAAAAAGAAACTAAGAAAAGAAAGAAAAAGTGACATTCATTAAGATTTTAACAGCATTTTGTTAGAAAATATCTCTAAGAAAAGTAAGTTAAACTCACTGAAATAGTGGAAAACATACATCATTAACTAGTATTGCAACAATATTGCAGTATTCAACATACCACAATACTTACTGAAAAGAAAGGTCTCATTTGATTTTCTAGAAAAATCAAAACAGCAAGAATGGGATAAAGACACTGAAAACGCAATTGCAAGAAGGTGGAATTCAAAACTCTTGATTAATCTTACCGGTGCCATTCGTATCGCTGGGTGCGCTCCACAACCCTGGATTGCTTTATGAAGTGTTTCACCAAACATATTTCGAAGTTCAATTGAGTGACAATATACGGCATCAATCTTAGGCCACCAATCCAATGCAGACTGGAGAAAAACAGAGACCATAAGAAAGGAAAAGTCCAAATTTGCATGAGTTATATGCTCTGGTAATCACTGTAGTTTTATGGTTTATCACTTTGTGAGAAACTTCCTAAGACCATGCAAACACACACTATGACTTCCAAAGTCTTCAAGTAATGTCTTTAATTCAAACACCAAACCATACATCTATTTTAAAATATCATAATGAACATGAAACAAATCGCTCACTACATAAGCGTGAGCATTTGAGACTGTCTTTTCTCACTGATAATCTAGTGAATCTGAAAAACAAAGTTTTTAGAGAGCTAATTCTGTAGGCAATCTTTTTCTTTTTTACAAGTTTAATGTTTTACACATTTCAGAAACATATGCATATATAGTATATATTTTCCCAAGGCAAGAATGCTATTATCAGTTTTAAAAGAGATTAGTGGTTCACACAGTGTTGAAGGAATATGTGATAAACCATTACTTATATGCCTACAGACAAACAACAATTACAACATGAAATTAGTAAATGAGATAAAGCTATTAGTAAACCTATAATCTTAAATTGATATGCAATGATGGCACAATACATGAGAAGACTAATGATCACCACAAAGACAAAATGATCATAGCTAAATATTTTTTAGAAGTAATTATTTTATGTAAATATTTTTCTACAGTTTAACCTGTTTATTTAGCTTTGATTCTAGTTTTTAGTGCCTATTTTTTTTTAATTAATTTATTTATTTAGTTTTGGCTGTGTTGGGTCTTCGTTTCTGTGCGAGGGCTTTCTCTAGTTGCGGCAAGCGGGGGCCAATCTTCATCGCGGTGCACGGGCCTCTCACTATCGCAGCCTCTCTTGTTGCGGAGCACAGGCTCCAGACGTGCAGGCTCAGTAGCTGTGGCTCACGGGCCCAGCTGCTCCGCGGCATGTGGGATCTTCCCAGACCAGGGCTCGAACCCGTGTCCCCTGCATTGGCAGGCAGATTCTCAACCACTGCACCACCAGGGAAACCCTTTAGTGCCTATTTTATTTGAAAGTGTATCTTTTACTTTTACTTGTAAATGAATTAATTACTATATTATGAAAAATGACAATTATGAAAATCACTAAAACTATTAAGTTTGTCTATCACTGAATACAAAAATGACTGGATGAATTTTCACTACATATAGAGAGCATGCAAGGAATAGGATGACTTAAAATACAGGCTTCCAAGTTATAATACTCCTGCTATAAGAAATACCTGAAAGAACAATTTGAAACACTAGATAAGGGGATGTGATAGCTTCACATCTTATTCCCAAGTTCCCTCTAATTTGAAACTAAGCTAATTAAATTCTCAACATTTAATTTTTTTAGCCATAACTCTCAGAATATTTAGAGTAGCATCAGGTTATATTACCTAAGCCCCCAATTTTGGATTACAAACTCTATTTACTGGATAGTATACTATAAAACCAATTTATAAAATACAATCAATACTGAACTCCATTTATGAAAAAACTCCTAAGTTATGAGGGAAGAAATACTTTTATTTGGATAGTATGATTGTTTCTATTTTTCTCTCAAACTCTTACTTTATTTACTTCCCAACAAATGATCAAGTTTTATTAGTTTCATTATATAATGAATTCCTTAAACGTTAGTCAATTTGGTCACCTGACTTGCACAGAGCAATCAATACACTTTGATTTCCATATATCTACTAATTTATACAGCTTGTGTTAATCAGCTTAAAGTAACAAAGACTGAATAATCACAAAATGCTTTGAGATAAGGGTCTTCCTCACTCTACTGACCCTATAATATCTTGTCAGAAACTGCTGAACTAAAGACATATGCATCCCATGTAACATCCTATCCAAACTACTATGTCATTTTGATAGCTGTTGGAATTGTATCATGGTACCAGGTATACCCTATTAAATAACTTGATTTTAACTTAAGATTTAGTTATTTTCAAAATTTCTATTTTTCATAATATATAAAATCATTCATTTTAAAGTAAAATTTAAAGATACACTTTCAAATAAAATAGGCACTAAAACCTAGACATCATGTAGCTGGTAAAAATTTCAGTGTTTCAAGCAGTTATTAAATGTGTCCTTTCTAAAACTAGTCAATTAAGGTAGACTTATTCTTTCTTGTCCTTGAAAATTCTAAGTTCATTGCCAAACAAATGGCAATACTTTCATAATATAAGCAAACCATGTGGCAATTCTTCAAGATTATTTCAATAAATTTCACATACCTTGGAAATAATTTCTTCAACCAAACCCTCTCAATAGAATGAGATCATCTCATTCTCAATATGTGAACTATCCATAAGTAAACTACAGTAAACTGCCATAAGGAAAAAACAATACTAAGTACTATACCAGCTATAGCATGTTCCACTGATGGGAGAGATATTTGGTTCATATATGTATGTATTATTTCTTTAATTGCCCAATTATAACAACATATCTAATCTAACCTAAAGGAAGCGTATAAAGATTAAGCACATAACACAGATCTTTTAACTACAATTCATCTCTTATGGCATTCCGTAATAAAAAAGGTGATGGTACAACACGTACCATTTTAGAAACTGATGAAAGCTTAAATTATAATCAAATTCAAATAGTGACTGGATTTTCAGATTTCTTAAGAAGAAACAGTGGACTCTTTTAGACCTAAACACAGTACTTATGAACTGAATATGAGTATGTTTCACGAAAGCAAAACAAAACTGCAAACATCATTACTGCTTCTACATACACCCCCAAAACCACATCAGTAAAACATTTATCTAATTTGAGAATGTGGTAATTTTAAAATAATCTGTGAGCTGGCTGAAAAAGAAAGGAAGAAGAAAACTTACGAGGTGTATTGAACCAAGAATCATTTAAAAGGAAATCTTATACTACAAATAAATTTAAGATTAGGAGTCCAAATATCTAAGAAAAATTTTATGTGACTTCAAGACAGAATATTTCCATAATATCTGCATTAAGTGAGATTCTATAATAGTCAATTCCATAAATTTGCATATTTACTTTATACATAGTCCTTTTCAATCAGAAATTACTTCAGATTCAATATCTCTTAGCCTCAAACCAAAGGAAAGAAAAACCCTAACAAGAAACAATTTATCAAACAATCTATTATAATAAAGTATCATTATCTAAGGTCCAACTATAAAAGATATTTTATAGACTCAAATTTATGTTCCTTTTCAAGCTAGTCATTAAAAGGTTACTAACACTTAATATTTTAAAAGTTAGCCAATACAGGTTTTTCTTTATAAAAATAGATTTCATATTTATGTGGCCTCTGATACAGACACACTCCACCTTCACACATGCAGTACTCATTAGAGTACAGAAGGATGCACAACCACTTCACCATATACATTGAGGCATGCATGAAGTACCACTCCAGGCATGCTTTAAACCCACAAAGGAGCAGCTCAGCCACTTACAGCAGTGCCAAGTCCATGCTTGAAAGTGCTCTATATATTCAATTGTAGACAAAAATATTTCACAATTAAAGTAACTAGCCACAGAGTATCAAAAAAGTATACACTTGGGTTTATTAAATACAAGCTTTAAGCATTTATGTAAACCATCCACTCTAATAAATAGAATGTTTTTAGTATTATAAACCAAAGGAGAAAAAAGTAATAATGTTTTATTTCTGAATTACACATAAACATGAAGGGTAAAAATCATTGCTTTTTTAAACTAATGGCCTTGAAAGTAAACCTTAAGGGTACAGTGTCTTAGCTCATTACACTGGCAAAAGCAAAATAAAAATTTTTCTAAGTTTTTAATACAAACATACCTTATCTGCAGTATCAGATTCATTAAACTTTACCTTTTGCAAGAAACTGTAGTTAATGTTACTTCTACCTATAACTGATCTCAACTGAGAGAGGAATCATTCCCTCAGGCATTTTTAGTTATTCATAGTGTCTGGGGGCAGAGATGGGAGAGGAGGGAAGTGGCACAAATGGTATTTAATGAAATGAGGACCAAGGATGCTAAATGTCCTACAATGCATAAGGCAGTCCTGCATTGTAAAGATTGTCCTGACCAAAAATGTTACTAGCACCCCACTGAGAAAAACCAAATGTGTCACTACATAGCTTTATTAATAGTTATTATTCCTCTGCAGGAATGGATAAAAGAAAATGTGGCAGAATTTGATATATAGTTCAATACATCCAAGGCAAATGAAGGTGAGAAGGATATTTTTAACTCACTAGAGACACTCCTTTAAAATGAAATTTGATTATAAAGAGGACAAATATACCTAAGTTATCAATGATTAAAGTCCTTTTTAAGGGAGGAAAACAGGAAAAAGTTGAACAATTTACACTTACGTGTGAATATCTAAAAATGGATAAAAGTGGAGCTATGGTAAATAACACTTGAAAACCTTCAAAATATGATCAGAAGAACAGAATTTTTTAAATCCATGGTCCAAATCTAATACGGTTACTATCTTTCTACTTGATGCACGCACATCAGAGTCGAAGGTTTCACAAGTACCTTTTGATGAGTTTGCTTATTTTGTCTGATATGCTTTTATATCATGTAAACACCTCTAAGTGTTCATGTTTCATTTGTTTAAGGAAGACTAAAAAGTGCAATCAAATATGGTCCCACCATTTTTTTAATATACATAATGGGCTACAACATAAATACTGCTACTTTTAACTTAAACAGTAAGGTGACAAGTCAGAATGTATCAAATGCTGGGAAAGGGCTAAGAGTATTAAAATAATATGTGAAGAGCTTTGGGATGAAAATGTTAAATTATATTTTCAGTGGCACTGTTCTCAAGTGCTTCTGATCCAAATATCTTTTAAGTTTAATCTTTCCAAAGGATCCTATTAACCCCACCTTCCTCAATAAGGGCCCTGAGGTCAAGATTAAATATGAAAAATACAATTGTATATCAGTTATTAGATAGAATCATGTGTGAGAAATCTTCCTATATCATACATCTAAATTCAAAATCTTTTGTAAACCAAAAATGTCTTTCTTAAAAAGAAATAAAAAAGGAGTAAAGAAAAAAAATTTTTAAGTAATTTAGCAATACCTTTTGGACTTACATTGGTGATGATTCGATGGAGTGAATTTACCAGCACATAGTGAAATGTAGAAGGGGAATTCTGAGCCAGGCAGATCTAAAGAGGAAAGAAAAAAAGTGATTATTACTTCTATGAGAAAAATATATAGTAATATATATGAGGACAAAAGGAACAACAAAAAGAAAGTTTTTTTAAAAATAGAATAGATCTTTAAGGTCTTGAAATTAACATATAATAACGAGCAATACTGATAAAGGTGTAATCTATTCATTTTTCTACTCTTTTCACATTTAAAAGGATCAACAGCATCAGTAAACACAATTGGATCAAAACCAATGCTCTCACCTTAAAGTGTTGGTTGTTGTGAGGGCTTATACGAAAGCAAGAAACAAGGCAGTCAATCATTAGATCCACATCTGCAGGCTGACTGCCTCTTGAGAATGGTTTACTTGGATTAAAAAGCAGGTTCTATGAAAATCCCAATAGAAAACAAAAGCCTTTAAACAGTCATGCAGTATTTTTTCTACTAGTATTTAATAATAACACATCATCCACACAGATGGCAGTAACATTTAGTTCCCAGACAAAACACAAAACACTAATATTGTGGTTCATCAGTCTGACAAAATTCTTACTATACCATATATGGTTCCTTTCAGGCCCAAATTTCTACATTATTTTAAACCCAAGTCTGAATATTTATGCTAATTTAAGAAAACAGATTCATTCTGTGTTTTCTTCATATTCTAAGCCACTTTATGTAGCCGGGGGAACAGTAACAAAAGCAGGTCCTAAGAACTTAATAAAAGAAGACTCAGAACTTCTGTGTTGCAATGATCTTTGACAGTGATCTAGTATACTATTTATACTATAAGTTTATTCTTCATTTAACGTTTTTTAAGTTTGTATAAGAGAAACAATAAGCATGTTACCTTAAGATCAACCACCATGGACTGAACTAGTAAGAAGATGACAGAGTTATCTTCCCAATTGATGTAAGTACTTGCTTTACACAGTTTGACACAGGCGACTGCAGCGCTTTCAGTCAGCTGCCTGCTTCCTCCGTGGCCAGCAAGTGCTTTTCGTAGACTGTCCAGAAACAACTTCTACAAAATTCAAATACAGCAATTAGATAATATGTGAAGTTTCTTAGATTTCAGACTTATTTAATAAAGTAGCAAATTAGCCTCTAAAAATTATACTCTAGAAATATATAATTGATATATTGATATTTGTGGTTTTAAATTTCATAATTTAAGTAGCTGTCATCATTTAAATGTTTGTTGAATCCAAAAAAAAGGAACCTGTTCTTCCCTTTCTTTGTTGAATTATTAAAGGAACATGAGAAACCATCCTTCCCGAACAATGTAGTTGACTTCCCAACCCTGAATTTAGCTGATCAAATTCTCTTTTTTATATTATCTTTAATTTCTAAATATTATACTTCCTCGGTTACTGTCTATCTCAAATTGTTCCATCTTTATCTAAAACTCCAGGCTATATTCAAGCTTCAGCCTTCTAACTAAGGATATATCTAAGGCTGTTCTATTGTTCTAAATTCCATTCCTCATAGAAAGTTATGCATTCTTGTGATCTCAAGCCCTCTCTACAGCTCATTAACAAATTTCTCCCTTTGGCCTTACTCCTAACTGAAAATAATACATCTATACTTACACACATTCTCAAATATAACATGCCAAAAGCTAAACTCACGCAACAACAGCAGAATATACATTCTTCTCAAACACACAAGCAACAATTTCCAGGATAGACCATATGTTAGGCCACAAGTCTTAATAAATTTAAAGAGATTAAAATAATATATATAATATTTCTGATCACAATGAAATGAAACTAGAAATTAACAGCAGAAGGAAAACTGGAAAATTCACAAATGTGTAAAAATTAAACAACACCCTTGGTCAAAGAAAAAAATCACAAAGAAAATTAGAAAATATCTTGAGACAAATCAAAGTAAAAATACAACATACTAAAAATTAAAGAAAACAGTGCTAAGTGGAAAACTTATAGCTGGAAACTCTTACATTAAAAAAGAAGAAAATTCTCAAATCAATATGAAATAGAGAATAGAAAAACGGGAAAAATGAACAAAATAAGAAGTTGGTTCTTTGCAAAGGTCAAGAAATTTACAAACCTTTAGCTAGATTAAGAAAAAAAGAAGACTCAAATTACTAAAGATCAGAATTGAAAATGAGGACATTACTGTTTTTACAGAAATAAAGATTATTACACTATGAAAAATTATACACCAACAAACAGGATAATCCAGACAAATGGGCAAATTCCTAGAAACACACAATCTACCAAACCTGACTCATTAAGAAACAGAAAATCTAAATAGACCTATAACTAGCAAGGAGATGAAATCAGTAATAAAAAACCTCCCTAAAAAGAAAAAGCCCAGGATCAGACGGCTTCACTGGTGAACACTCTATCAAGTATTTAAAGAAGAATTAACACCAGTCCTTCTCAAACACTTCCAGAAAATTATAGGAGAAGGAACACTTCCTAATTCATCCCATGAGGTTAGCAATACTCTAATATGAAGGCCAGACAAAAACAGTGCAAGAAAACTATGGACGAATTTCCCTTAAGAATATCTATGAAAGAATCCTCAACATGAATTAGCAAACCAAATCCAGCAGTATAGTAAAAGGATTATATACCATGACCAAGTAGGATTTATTCCTAGAGGACATGAATGGTTCAACAACAAAATCAATCAACGTAATACATCACATGAATAAAATGAAGGGAAAAAAATCATCACCATTGATGCAGAAAAAGCATTTGGCAAAATTCAACACCCTCCCATGACAGAAACACTGAATAAGCTTCCTCAACATGATAAAAGCTATATATGAACAACACATAGCTAACATCATACTTAATGGTGAACAACTGAAAGCTACTGGTCTAATATTAGGAACAAGATACGGACACCTGCTTTTGCCACTTCTATTAAACATACTAGTGGAAGTTCTACGCAGAACAATTAGAAAAAGAAAAGGAAATGAGAAAAGAAAAAGAAATAAAAGTCATCCAAACTGGAAAGGAAGAAGTTATCTCTGTTCTCAGATGACATGATCTATATATGTAGAAAACCTTGAAGATAACACACAAACACACAAAAAGCCTGTTAGAGCTAATAAACAAATTCAGCAAAGTTGCAGGATACAAAATCAACACACAAAAGCCTACTGCATTTCTATACACCAGCAATGAACAATTTAAAAAGGAAATTAAGAAAACAATTCCACTTATGAAAGCATCAAAAAGAATAAAATACTTAGGAATTAATTTAACCAAAGAGATGAAAGACTTGTACAATGAAAGCTATAAAACAGTGCTGAAAGAAATCAAAGAAGATATAAACAGAAGCACATCCCATGTTCATGGATTGGAAACTTAACACTGTTAAGATGGCAATACTATCCAAAGCACTCTACAGATTCAATGTAGTCCTTATCAAAACCCCAATGGTGTTTTTTGCAGAAATAGAAAAACTCATCCAAAAATTCATATGGTATTTCAAAGGAAGCCAAAAAGCCAAAACAATCTTGAAAAAGAAGAACAAAGTTGGAAGACTCAAACTTCCTGATTTCAAAACTTACTACAAAGCTACAGTAATCAAAACTCTGTGATACTGGTATAAAGACAGACATATAGACCACTGGAATAGAACAGAAAGTGCAGAAAGATATCCTCGAATATATGATCAAATTCAGTGGAGAAAGCACAGTTTTTTTCGACAAAGAGAGCTGGAAAAACTGGATGTCCACATGCAAAAGAATGAAGTCAGATCCTTCCCTTACTCTATATACAAGAATGAACTCAAAATGGATCAAAGATCTAAACAACTAAAGCTATAAAATCCTATAAGAGAACATACAAGACAATCTTTACAACACCGAATTTGGCAATGATTTCTTGATATGATACCAGAAAAAGCACAAGCAACAAAAAATAAACTGAACTTCATCAAAATTAAAAAACTTTTGTGTATCAAAGGACATTATTGAGAAGGTGAAATGACAATCCACAGAATGAAAGAAAATATTTGCAAATCATATATCTGAAAAGGGATTAATATCCACAATATTTAAAGAACTCCTACAACTCAACAACACCACAAAAACACTGTGAGTGTACTCAACACCACTGAACTGTACACTTAAAAACAGTTAAAAGGGTAAATTTTTTGCTACTTCACCACAACATAAATAAGTAAATAAAAATTTAAAAGCTAAATTCATATTTCCTCTGAACCAACTCCCACTTTGGACTTCTCTTTGATCACTCTCAAACACTATTCTGCATATCTCACCTCTAACCCTTATCTTTAGACTTTTCCTAATTGCCTAAAGAATAAAGTTTAAACCCAAACTGGCTCACAATGTCTTCCAGATTACTCACATCTGCTCTTCATCTTCACTTCTTGTAACTGCCTGTGTGAACCTTCCACTCTCTAGCTAACTTTTCTGAACATACCTTCAACATTTTTATATCCATTTTCTTGATTACCCTGGCTTGAACAACACTCACTTTCTCTAATCTAAATTCCTTTCTTATTTCAAGTTCAGCTAAGTTCCACACCTCTTCCATAAAACTTTCCTAACTATCCAAGCTTCATCTGAATTCTTACAGCACATACAGCCTGTACTGTTATCCTAGTAAACAGGTACTCTTGATAAATAATTTTTTATCCATAAAGGAATAACGGGGACTTCCCTGGTGGCACAGTGGTTAAGAATCCGCCTGCCAATGCAGGGGACACGGGTTCGATCCCTGGTCCGGGAAGATCTCACATGCCGCGGAGCAACTAAGCCTGTGAGCCACAACTACTGAGCCCACATGCACCTAGAGCCAGTGCTCCACAACAAGAGAAGCCACCGCAATGAGAACCCCGCGCGCCGCAATGAAGAGCAGCCCCCACTCGCTGCAACTAGAGGAAGCCTGCACGCAGCAAGAAAGACCCAACACAGCCAAATATATATATTAATTAATTAATTAATTAATTATTTTTTAAAAAGAGAAATAACTGGGAATTCTAGGGAGACAGCAGTCTTAAGCCATCCTTGACTGCCGATCTCTCCTCTAGCTCCTTTATTCCTTGGTTCCCATGTTCACCTCTTGTTCCTGGAGATATAGCCATATTTCTCAGCCTCCCTTGCAGTTAAATGTGGCTATATGACTGAGTTCACCTAATGAAATGTGAATGAAAGAGATGCATGCTATTTAAGGGCCTGATCCATAAAAATCCTCAGCATGCTTTTTTTCTATGTTATCTTTTTCCCTCTGGCTCGCAGAATGGAAACAACTCCCATAGAAGCCACGTATGGAAAATGGCAGTCGTTGCTGGCCAAGGTCCTAAGAAACCACAAAGAGGAGGACTGTCCTGCAGAGCTACTCAGTTCGGCTGCTCAATACTATTTCATTAAGTATAATAAAGTTCTATTTAGTTGAGCTGTTATACTACCTACCCTAATACAGTAAGATAGTAATACAAAGAAAAATAATAATAAAATTTAGAAACTGAAAAATAGAACTGCTTTCCATACATAGTCTGCAGTCTAGGATTGGTGTAAATGAAAGCCTGATCTGATCTGTTTAGGGTTCTATTTGTTTGTTGTTTGTTGCCTTGCTTGCTTTATAATAAAGCGCTACGTATGATTACCAAAGCCTGGAAGGAGTTCTGCCACACTGCCAAAGTCAATTGGCTACCTGTGGGAGCCCAGCCAGCTAAACCAAGCATTTCTCACAGCATACTATCTCAAGCCACCTACAGGGTACTTCTAAGAGTGGCATTAAAGATTTGCATTAAATTCTGTGTCTTACTAAAATTATACACATTCTACTCGGATGACCATGAAACACTTTTTTAAACAAATATGTACCACAATTAAACTTTTTTAAATCACAAAAAACTAACAATTTGGAAACCAAAAACATTCCTCTAAGTCGAATATGGCATCATCAAGTAAGAGAAATTAGAAATTGGAAATCACTAAAATTGAGGAAACTTCATCTGAAAACCAAGACTGCTGCTAAAAAGTAAAATCCAAAGCCTTACAGATACTTCTACAATTTTTTTTTTTTTTACAATTTCTTAAAAAATTGCAAATAGATGAACTAAACCATTACCTCAAAAAATAAATGTTAGAAAATATAAAGTCAAAATGCCAGGTTTTGGGCTTCTCTGGTGGCGCAGTGGTTAAGAATCTGCCTGCCAATGCAGGGAACATGGGTTTGAGCCCTGGTCCAGGAAGATCCCACATGCCACGGAGCAACTAAGCCCGCGCACCTAGAGCCCATGCTCCGCAATAAGAGAAGCCACTGCAATGAGAAGCCCGCGCATCACAACAAAGAGTAGCCCCCGCTCACCACAACCAGAGAAGGCCCACGCACAGCAACGAAGACCCAATGCAGCAAAAAAAAAAAAAAAAAAAAAAAGCCAGGTTTTAAAGACCAATAGAATATATAAACCCTAGTAAACATGAATGAGGAAACATGAGACATATTAGAAATGAAGAAAGAGTTATAAACATGGATATTGAGGAAAATAATTAGAAGAGAATATATAAACATTATAAATAAACATTCTGTCTATATATTTCTATATTGTAAATAACATATGTAGATATAGATATACATAACTCCTTGTTGATGAAACTGAAAAATATATTTCCTAGCAAAGAATAAACTGTCAATAGTAACCTTAAAAGAGACAACACTTCCTCAAAAAATTAAAAATAGAATTTACATACAATCCAACCATACCACTTCTGTGTATATATACAAAAGAATTGAAAGCAGGGTCTCAAAGAGATATCTGTATACCCATGTTCACAGCAGTATTATTTGTAATAGCTAAAAGGTGGAAGCAACCCAAAAGTCCAGGGACAAATGAAATTGGATAAACAAAATATAGTCTATATATTCAAGGGAATATTACTCAGCCTTAAAGAAAGGAAATTCTGACACATGTCATGTTACAAGGTGGATGAACCTTGAGAACATTATGCTAAGTGAAATAAGCCAGCCACAAAAAGACAAACACTCTACATTTCCACTTATATGAGGTATCTAGAGTAGTCAAATTCATTGAGACAGAAAGTAGAATGGTGGCTGTTAGGGGCTAGTGGGAGGGGAATATGGGGAGTTATTGTTTCATAACAAAATGAACAATGGTTCTTAAACTTTAGTGTGCACCACAATCACTTAGACGGTTTGCTAAAACAGGTTGCGAGCTGTGCCCCACCCCGAGAGCTTCTGTTTCAGCAGACCTAGAGTGGGGATCTAACAATTTGCATTTCTAACAAGTTTCCAGGTGATGCTGATGCTGCTGCTCTTAAGACCACACTCTGAGAAGCACTGAACTAGATCTTGATCTCAATCTCTCTGTCTCATAAAAATTTTAAAAAGTAGACTAGAAGGATGTATACCAACCCCTGACAGTGGCTGTTCCCAGGGAAAAACGAAAGAATATGGAATTAGTGGAATCAAAGGGGACTTCAGCTTTATCTGGAATTAAAGGAGAATTTATGCAACTATTATTTGTTCAATTTTCAAAATCATATGTAAATAGAAAAAAGATAAGCAATATATCATACTGTTAATATGAGTATGGGTCATTGTTATATTCATTGTATACTTCAAATATTTCTGCTAAAAAAGATAATATAGTCAAAAGAAATAATGGTCTGGAAAAAATATTTACAACCAACTGAAAATAATGGATTACTGCTCCTAATAAACAAAAAGTCCCATTAAGCTCTACCCACCACCAGTCCCTCCCAACAGGAAACTTACACAAGCCTCTTAGATAGCCTCATCCACCAGAGGGCAGACAGCAGAAGCAAGAAGAACTACAGTCCTGCAGCCTGTGGAACAAAAACCACATTCACAGAAAGACAGACAAGATGAAAAGGCAGAGGGCTATGTACCAGATGAAGGAACAAGATAAAACCCCAGAAAAACAACTAAATGAAGTGGAGATAGGCAACCTTCCAGAAAAAGAATTCAGAATAATCATAGTGAAGATGATCCAGGACCTCGGAAAAAGAATGGAGGCAAAGATGGAGAAGATGCAAGAAATGTTTAACAAAGACCTAGAAGAATTAAAGAACAAACAAACAGACATGAACAATACAATAACTGAAATAAAAAATACACTAGAAGGAATCAGTAGCAGAATAACTGAGGCAGAAGAACGGATAAGTGACCTGGAAGACAGAATGGTGGAATTCACTGCTGCGGAACAGAATAAAGAAAAAAGAATGAAAAGAAATGAAGATAGCCTAAGAGACCTCTGGAACAACATTAAATGCAACAACATTCGCATTATAGGGGCCCCAGAAGGAGAAGAGAGACAGAAAGGACCCAAGAAAATATTTGAAGAGATTATAGTCAAAAACTTCCCTAACATGGCAAAGGAAATAGCCACGCAAGTCCAGGAAGCACAGCGGGTCCCATACAGGATAAACCCAAGGAGAAACACACAGAGACACATAGTAATCAAATTGGCAAAAATTAAAGACAAAGAAAAAATTATTGAAAGCAGCAAGGGAAAAACGACAAATAACATACAAGGGAACTCCCATAAGGTTAACAGCTGATTTCTCAGCAGAAACTCTACAAGCCAGAAGGGAGTGGCATGACGTATTTAAAGTGATGAAAGGGAAGAACCTACAACCAAGATTACCCGGCAAGGATCTCATTCAGATTCGATGGAGAAATCAAAAGCTTGACAGACAAGCAAAAGCTAAGAGAATTCAGCACCACCAAACGAGCTATACAACAAATGCTAAAGGAACTTCTCTAAGGGGGAAACATAAGAGAAGAAAAGGACCTACAAAAACAAACCCAAAACAATTAAGAAAATGGTCATAGGAACATACGTATTGATAATTACCTTAAACATGAATGGATTAAATGCTCCAACCAAAAGACACAGGCTTGCTCAATGGATACAAAAACAAGATCCATATATATGCTGTCTATAAGACACCCACTTCAGACCTAGGGACACATACAGACTGAAAATGAGGGGATGGAAAAAGATATTCCATGCAAATGGAAATCAAAAGAAAGCTGGGGTAGCAATACTCATATCAGACAAAATAGATTTTAAAATAAAGAATGTTACAAGAGACAAGGAAGGACACTACATAATGATCAAGGGATCAATCCAAGAAGAAGATATAACAATTATAAATATATATGCACCCAACATAGGAGCACCTCAATACATAAGGCAACTGCTAACAGCTATAAAAGAGGAAAATCGACAGTAACACAATAATAGTGGAGGACTTTAACACCTCACTTACACCAATGGACAGATCATCCAAACAGAAAATTAATAAGGAAACACAAGCTTAAATGACACAATAGACCAGACAGATTTAATTGATATTTACAGGACATTCCATCCAAAAACAGCAGATTACACTTTCTTCTCAAGTGCGCATGGAACATTCTCCAGGATAGATCACATCTTGGGTCACAAATCAAGCCCCAGTAAATTTAAGAAAATTGAAATCATACCAAGCATCTTTTCTGACCACAACGCTATGAGATTAGAAATGAATTACAGGGAAAAAAACGTAAAAAACACAAACACGTGGAGGCTAAACAATACGTTACTAAATAACCAAGAGATCACTGAAGAAATCAAAGAGGAAATCAAAAAATACCTAGAGAAAAATGACAATGAATACACGACGATCCAAAACCCATGGGATGCAGCAAAAGCAGTTCTAAGAGGGAAGTTTATAGCTATACAAGCCTACCTCAAGAAACAAGAAAAATCTCAAATAAACAATCTAATCTTACACCTAAAGGAACTAGAGAAAGAAGAA
The DNA here is from genome assembly GCF_965194825.1 of Balaenoptera physalus. NCBI lineage: Eukaryota > Metazoa > Chordata > Mammalia > Artiodactyla > Balaenopteridae > Balaenoptera > Balaenoptera physalus. Next base: position 47,619,527 of record NC_138901.1, read on the forward strand.
CAAAACAAAACCCAAAGTTAGCAGAAGGAAAGAAATCATAAAGATCAGAGCAGAAATAAATGAAATAGAAACAAAGAAAATGATAGCAAAGATCAATAAAACTAAAAGCTGTTTCTTTGAGAAGATTAACTAAATTGATAAACTATTAGCCGGACTCATCAAGAAAAAGAGGGAGAGGACTCAAATCAATAAAATTAGAAATGAAAAAGGAGAAGTTACAACAGACACCGCAGAAATACAAAGCATCCTAAGAGACTACTACAAGCAACTCTATGCCAATAAAATAGACAACCTGGAAGAAATGGACAAATTCTTAGAAAGGTATAACCTTCCAAGACTGAACCAGGAAGAAATAGAAAATATGAACAGACCAGTCACAAGTAATGAAATTGAAACTGTGATTAAAAATCTTCCAACAAACAAAAGTCCAGGACCAGATGGCTTCACAGGTGAATTCTATCAAACATTTAGAGAAGAGCTAACACCCATCCTTCTCAAACTCTTCCAAAAACTGCAGAGGAAGGAACACTGCCAAACTCATTCTATGAGGCCACCATCACCCTGATATCAAAACCAGACAAAGATACCACAAAAAAAGAAAATTACAGACCAATATCACGGATGAATATAGATGCAAAAATCCGCAACAAAATACTAGAAAACAGAATCCAACGACACATTAAAAGGATCATACACCATGATCAAGTGGGATTTATCCCAGGGATGCAAAGATTCTTCAATATACGCAAGAAGAAAAAGGAGAAAAACCGTATGATCATCTCAATAGATGCAGAGAAAGCTTTCGACAAAATTCAACACCATTTATGACAAAAACCCTCCAGAAAGTAGGCATAGAGGGAACTTACCTCAACATAATAAAGGCCATATATGACAAACCCACAGCCAACATCGTCCTCAATGGTGAAAAACTGAAACCATTTCCACTAAGATCAGGAACAAGACAAGGTTGCCCACTCTCACCACTATTATTCAACATAGTTTTGGAAGTTTTACCCACAGCAATCAGAGAAGAAAAAGAAATAAAAAAAGGAATCCAAATTGGAAAAGAAGAAGTAAAGCTGTCACTGTTTGCAGATGACATGATACTATACATACAGAATCCTAAAGATGCTACTAGAAAACTACTGGAGCTAATCAATGAATTTGGTAAAGTAGCAGGATACAAAATTAATGCACAGAAATCTCTTGCACTCCTATACACTAATGATGAAAAATCTGAAAGTGAAATTAAGAAAACACTCCCATTTACCACTGCAACCAAAAGAATAAAATATCTAGGAATAAACCTACCTAAGGAGACAAAGACCTGTATGCAGAAAATTATAAGACACTGATGAAAGAAAGTAAAGATGATACAAACAGATGGAGAGATATACCATGTTCTTGGATTGGAAGAATCAACATTGTGAAAATGACTCTACTACCCAAAGCAATCTACAGATTCAATGCAATCCCTATCAAACTACCACTGGCATTTTTCACAGAACTAGAAGAAAATATTTCACAATTTGTACAGAAACACAAAAAACCCCAAATAGCCAAAGCAATCTTGAGGAAAAAAATGGAGCTGGAGGAATCAGGCTCCCTGACTTCAGACTATACTACAAAGCTACAGTAATCAAGACAGTATGGTACTGGCACAAAAACAGAAATACTGATCAATGGAACAGGATAGAAAGCTCAGAGATAAACCCACGCACATATGGTCACCTTATCTTTGATAAAGGAGGCAAGAATATACAGGGGAGAAAAGACAGCCTCTTCAGTAAGTGGTGCTGGGAAAACTGGACAGCTACATGTAAAAGAATGAAATTAGAACACTCCCTAACACCATACACAAAAATAAACTCAAAATGGATTAAAAACCTAAATGTAAGGCCAGACACTATCAAACTCTTAGAGGAAAACATAGGCAGAACATTCTATGACATAAATCACAGCAAGATCCTTTTTGATCCACCTCTTAGAGAAATGAAATAAAAACAAAAATAAACAAATGGGACCTAATGAAACTCAAAGCTTTTGCACAGCAAAGGAAACCATAAACAAAACGAAAAGACGACCCTCAGAATGGGAGAAAATATTTGCAAATGAAGCAACTGACAAAGGATTAATCTCCAAAATTTACAAGCAGCTCATGCAGCTCAATATCAAAAACAAACAACCCAATCCAAAAATGGGCAGAAGACCTAAACAGACATTTCTCCAAAGAACATATACAGATTGCCAACAGACACATGAAAGAATGCTCAACATCATTAATCATGAGAGAAATGCAAATCAAAACTACAATGAGATATCACCTCACACCGGTCAGAAAGGCCATCATCAAAAAATCTACAAACAATAAATGCTGGAAAGGGTGTGGAGAAAAGGGAACCCTCTTGCACTGTTGGTGGGAATGTAAATTGATACAGCCACTATGGAGAACAGTACGGAGGTTCCTTAAAAAACTAAAAATAGAACTACCATACGACCCAGCGATCCCACTACTGGGCATATACCCTGAGAAAACCATAATTCAAAAAGAGTCATGTACCACAATGTTCATTGCAGCTCTATTTACAATAGCCAGGACATGGAAGCAAGCTAAGTGTCCATCAAGAGATGAATGGATAAAGAAGATGTGGCACATATATACAATGGAATATTACTCAGCCATAAAAAAAAAGCAAAATTGAGTTATTTGTAGTGAGGTGGATGGACCTAGAGTCTGACATACAGAGTCAACTAAGTCAGAAAGAGAAAAACAAATACCGTATGCTAACACATATATATGGAGTCTAAAAAGCAAAAAAAAATGGTCATGAAGAACCTAGGGGCAAGACGGGAATAAAGACACAGACCTACTAGAGAATGGACTTGAGGATATGGGGAGGGGGAAGGGTAAGCTGGCACAAAGTGAGAGAGTGGCATGGACATATATACACTACCAAATGTAAAATAGTTAGCTAGTGGGAAGCAGCCGCATAGCACAGGGAGATCAGCTCGGTGCTTTGTGACCACCTAGAGGGGTGGGATAGGGAGGGGGGGAGGGAGGGAGACGCAAGAGGGAAGAGATGTGGGGATACATGTATATGTATAACTGATTCACTTTGTTATAAAGCAGAAACTAACACACCACTGTAAAGCAATTATATTCCAATAAAGATGTTAACAAACAAACAAACAAACAAAAACTATGCTTAGGGACTCCCCTGGTGGCGCAGTGGCTAAGAATCTGCCTCACAATGCAGGGAACACAGGTTCGAGCCCTGGTCCGGGAAGATCCCACATGCCACGGAGCAACTAAGCCCGTGCACCACAACTATTGAGCCTGTGCTCTAGAGCCCGCGAGCCACAACTACTGAGCCTGCATGCCGCAACTACTGAAGCCCTTGCACCTAGAGCCCATGTTCCACAACAAGAGAAGCCATCGCAATGAGAAGCCCACACACCGCAACGAAGAGTAGCTCCCACTCACCGCAACTAGAGAAAGCCTGCGTGCAGGAACGAAGACCCAACGCAGCCAAATAAATAAATTAAATAAATAAATAAATTTATAAAAAAACTATGTTTAATACTGTCCTTTCTGGTAAAAGAATGCAACTACAGGATTATTTTAAATCTTTAATCAATGAGTGTTATCACTGATATCATATTTTTCCTCCAACTAAATCTATGTCCAAGTATGTCTCTGCTAAGGACAGGAAACAAAAAAACCTACAATGATGCAACTAGAAATGGTCACCTGAAATATCATGCTTACAGAATGCTAAGCTTAAAGTAATATACACCTTGAGTAAAATAAATTGCTTCATGGGAATTCCCTGGCGGTCCAGTGGTTAGGACTTGGTGCTTTCACTGCCGGGCCTGGATTCGATCCCTGGTCGGGGAACTAAGATCCTGCAAGCCGTACGGTGTGGTCAAATTAAAAAAAAAACAAAAAACAAAAACTGCTTCACATCTGGACATGATGGAAACAACTTTGCCCTCCTCACCTTATTCATGTTGTTTTCATCAACCACATCCTTGGATATATCCTGGATTACTTCTGGACACAAGATAAGGAGAATGATTTGTAGTGGCCAAACTGCTGCTTTACGTTTGGTGCTTTCAGCAAAACCATCCACTAGGTCAAACAGTTTTTCTGCACACTCTATGTGAAAAATATAAATATTAAATGATATAATTAGATGAGAAGAAAATCTCTGGCATTAAATTAAAAGCTGGTGCTATCCAAAAACCCAAAGGCCACATTTTTAAAAGATAAACTTGGAAGTTCACGTAACTCAGCAAATTCTTTCAATTCAAGAAATGTTATATGGTCTATGTATTAGAAGAGGTTATATTGTCTATGTATTATAACAGCTATCTTGATCCATCTAGAAAAGCCCAAATTTTAGAATGGCCAGACTTGTATTTAGTCTCAATGTGCAGGGCCTTATGCAAAGTGTGATGTATCCAAGAAACGAAGACTGAATAGCTTCTCAAAGGGAATTACCAAAGCTCTCCAGGAGTCTATTCTCCCTCTTGCAGTTGTGTCTTGAGAATTCCAAGTGGGGATATTCCTACTTTACACACATCTCTCTAAATACAAACTAAAGCCTCAGAGCACACACAGAAAAAAGGTGCTTCTCTAAAACAAAGAGCCATCAGTATCCAATCTACAACTCTAATTAAAGATCAGAGCTTCATTTCAAACTTCCTTATCCATTTGCTCAAAGGAAAAAGGTTGAGGCTAATTTAGAAATATAAGAAAAAAGTAATATTTCCTATTTGACGTAAGTTGAAAAGATTAAAAGTACCATAATAACAAAAATAACTTGGAAAATGATAGGTTTTTACCTCATAAGAGTTTAAAAGACAAAAACAAACAAACAAACAAAACCAATCTTATCCTTACCAGCCATATCAGTCTGTGGAATCTGGTATAACTTTGTAAATTCATCTGGATAATTTTCTACCCAGTTCCAAAATGCCTACAAATAACAAAACATATGTTTTTATGTCATATTTTCTTAATATAGTAAATAAAATAACATATGCTTCCAATTATATCACAAAATTCTAATTTCCTTTGGAAGAATATTGCAATGCAGTCTTCCTAAAAATTAATGTGAAAGTGTCACTCAAGTCATAACTCCTTGATTCAAAATACTGAAGACAGCAACACTTATAACCCAAAATTAACAAAACTTTAATATCAAAGAGGTTATTACTTACTTTTTCCAGGCTATTTATAACTGCTAACTGTGCAACTTTCTTTAGGGCTTTAAATTTAAATGATGTTTCTGGAGAAAAAAAAAAAAAGTTTTACAATTAACTCTAGTTTAATTAGTTAACACAAATACAATTCAGAGCTACTGGTAAAAATAACTTTCCTTTTATATATAAACTTTTGTTCCAGTATTATTTATAAGCAATGTAAAGGTAAAGGTAATTAGTATAAGCCAAAACCTCACTGGTTATGTCCACTAAAGACCAAACTGAACCTTGAACTTCAAAGGTTGTTGTGAATTTTTTCCTTTGTTTTGTTTCTAGTAATAACTACATTTTTAAAAAATGGATAAAATACACGGTCATTGTAGAAAATTCAAAAAATACACAGCAATCTAAGGGAAATTTAAAACATTATCTATGATTCTACCATTCAGAGACAATCACAGTTAACAGTTGGGTGAATTTTCTCCCTTCCCTTTTCCTATGCATGTATAAGACAAATACATTTACCATAACTGAACAAAACCTGTTCATATCAAACCTGTTCTTTACATTTCACATCATATCCCCCACTTTTTCCATATCACTAAAAATTCCTCATACATATATTTGATGGTTCTATATACAATAATAACTATTACTTGAACAATTACAACATGCCAGGTATTTTCAATCCAATATATTTAATTCTTTCAAAATCTTAATGCTTTCAGGTATTACAGATGAGCCAACTGTGTTTCTGAGGTTACAGATCTAATAAATGATTGAATTGGGCTTCAAAGCCATAGTCTTTTCAGTATGCTTTGATGTCTTTCAGAATATTTAAGTCACTGTATTAAGTCACTGGTTATTTAAATATTTTCCAATTGTTGGATATTTAAGATATTTCCAATACTGCACTATTATAAGTAACATTAATACTTTTATATCCAAGTCTTTTCCACATTCTGATTATTTCTTTAAGGCACATAAATACCTAGAAAAAGAACTGTCCAAAGAGATGAATATTTTTAAGGCTCCTGATAAATATTGCCAACCTGATTTTCAGAAGGGTTGGGCCAAAGGCCACTCCCACCAAGCAGCATATGAAAGTGCCCTTATCACATCCTTGCCATCATTAAATGTGTTCATTTCTTTTATTCTGCTAATTTGATTGTTCAAAGAAGTAGAATGCATTTTTAAAATAAGACTAAACATTTCTCCATATAAATATATTAGATATTTTAATTTCCTCTTCTATAAATGTATTGTCCACATTTATAAAAAGATTTATATCTGGAAAAGATGACCCTTCTATAAACTATATTACTGATAACAGTCTCTTGGCAGAGAACTCCCCATATGGACTTTTAATGAAGGGATGCAGGTACTTTCTACAATTACATAAATATCTTTATAAGACAGAGATGAGTCTACAAGTTATAAAATTGTCTAAATAATCCTTTAAAAGTCACTTTTTTTCCTGGACTTGGAAATGAGCAACTTGCTCTCCAAGTCAGTTTTAAAACATATCCTTCCAACCTTCTTTGCTCTTGCTCTCCTTTGACTTCCAAACAATAGCATTACACTTCACAGTGCTCTTGAGTCTTTTTGCCTTCCTATACTCATCAACTTTACCTTTATGACACTTTAAATGTGTTATACACAGTAGTCTATTCTCAATTCCAATGTATAAATATTTTAATACTCCAGTTCTACAAGTTTCTGACTGGGTACCCTACCAATACCTCAAACTCAATAGATCTAAAACTGAATTTATCATTTTCCTGGCCACCTTCTCTGCTTTAACCAGGCTGCTCTGTAACACTTGGTGATACTTCCCTTTAACATCACATTCCTAAATTAATCACCAAAAGCTATGCAATGTATTCTACTTCCTAAATACCATATCAAATTGGTCCCCACCCTACCCCATTCCATCCAGACCTCCACTATCCTTATTTCTACCTCACGTTACTATACAACCAAGTCCCAGAAGTTCATGTAACTTTCTAGCAAATCATCCTGCAAATTTCAAGCAAAGTGGCATATCTAAAATAAAATACTGATCAAGGTAATTCCCACCCAAAAGCCTCTGCATCACTTCCCATGGCCACTAAAATAAAGCCTAATAACCCATAAGCAAAACAGTATAGCAGTTAGGTACTTTGGTTCTAGAGACAGACAGATGTGACCCTGCCACTCAATAGCTGTATGACCTTGTAAATGTTACTTAAGCCTCAGTTTCCTCATCAATACAGGGGATGATAATAATAATAATATCTGTTTCACAGGGTTACTGTGAGTATTGATGAAAAAAGCATGTGAACTGCATAGCGTGACATGTGGCACATACTGAAAATGCAACAAATGTTACTATGTTTTTATTAATATGATCTGACCTACTCTTGTACCTCTCTATATCTTGCTCTTTTCCTCTTAACATCTCCCACCCCCAAACCCATAGATACTTATTCTCTCACTTTATGCTCACTCTATTTAGCTTTGACACACTGCTTTGCAAATAATCTGATAATGTATTTGTCTGATAAACCAGGCCATGAGCGCCAAAGGGAGAGATTCAATACTTTGTTAATCTTTGTAAGCCCAGCACTTAGCATGGTTCCTTACATACAGTTTCCCAACCAAAGCTGCTGAATCGAATTTAAAACACATTACTACTTCTACTATTCCATATTACAGGAAGTTTCCATTCCTTTCACCATTATCATGTAGAACCATCTTTTGCTGGTCTATTTAATATTAGCTTTATACTTAACATTTATCAGCATAAACTCTAAATTTATGATCATAAGGAAGCTGCATTCAATGGGGATAACTTACCACAATAAAAAGAAAGTAATTTATCCACACACTTAGTTTCTCTCATTTGTGCATGGAGAACCATCTCAATTAATTGTTATGGATTAAACATTTCTATGAAAACTGATCTTTTAAACAAACACCTATCCACAGGCACCCTGGACTAGATTTCCCAAATGTCACTGAACAGTTATGAAAAAAAAATCACAAAACCCCACTTAATTTCTTAAATTTTATAAGATAAAATTTTTTATAAGATAAGATTTTATAAGATTAAATCTCTAAATATTACCATTCACTTCCTTAACTTTTCAATGTTTAATGATAAATATTAAAATCTTGAAATTTCAACTGAATTGAGTGGTGGTTTATAATAATCTAAAATAATTGCTGCCCACTTGTCCGTATCTTGACATAATAGCTAAAATGATCCATTTTTCCTTTATTAAAGTTACTGAAAAGTGATTTAATTGTTGCTTGGTTTTATAATGGTAATGATCTAAAATCACAAATTCTGAACAAGGTAATATAGCTGGAACACAGCCTTATAGGATTCATCTATATAGATACAGCCTTTTTACATCTCTGGTGAATAGTTGTTGAGTTTAAAGCAAATGTTAAGAAAACTAAACATGGTATTTTGAAAATTACACACTGTAGAACTGTTGAGGTTTTCAAAGTTAGTATAACTAAATCTCCTTTTAGGTCAGACATTAAAAAACATTAGTGACAATTCCTATATCAACATACAAAGTAAAATAAAAATGAGTGTGAATCATATACTATAAGGTTCCACATTTAAATTAGCCAGGATCCAATATTCCATAAAATTAAAACACAATTTTTGTGAAATGAATTTAGGTATTTATACTCATTTTATTAATAATACTCAATGATATTTGATTTATATTAACACATTCCTGCTTACCACAAAAATTCTCTCAATTCCTTCTGATAGTTTATTTCAATCAACATAATCATAGAAAGCACTTTCCAAAGCTTTAAAAACACACATTTTAGGCATTATAATATTCCCATGTGTGACTACTATTGACATGTTCTACAAGGAAGCAAAACTAACTTTTACTGAAAGAGTAAGACTTTGTAATGCTATAAAGTCAGTCAGTAAGTCAATAACAGAATTGAAAACAGAATGTCAGAAATGAGATTCCTGACTCAATTTCTCCTCTCATCGTAAGAGCACAATCTTCTGGTTCCACCTGCAATGAAACTTCTATAGCCTGCTACGCTATCTGCTTTTAGCACTACCAATAGCTAAACAAATAACTTCTATAACCTACTAGCTACCCTCAAGAGGTGAAATTCTAGAAAAATTAAATAACAGCATCCTCACATTCTCTTTTTTTTTTTTTTTAAAGAAATGCTCTTTTTTTTTTTTACTTTTTATTTATTTATTTGTTTGTTTGTTTGTTTGTTTGTTTATTTTGGCTGTGTTGGGTCTTCGTTTCTGTGCCAGGGCTTTCTCTAGTTGCGGCAAGTGGGGGCCACTCTTCATCGCGGTGCGCGGGCCTCTCACTATCGTGGCCTCTCTTGTTGCGGAGCACAGGCTCCAGACACGCAGGCTCAGTAATTGTGGCTCACGGGCCTAGTTGCTCCGCGGCATGTGGGATCTTCCCACACCAGGGCTCGAACCCGTGTCCCCTGCATTGGCAGGCAGATTCTCAACCACTGCGCCACCAGGGAAGCCCCATTCTCTTTATTAAAAGCAAAAATTGTAGTTGAACAAAACTTTCCATTGCCAAGACTTAAGATACTCATTTTCGCTAATGTATTGTTTTCAAAGGTTCAAAAATTACTGAACCATAAAGTATTACTGTCCATTTCTCAAGGACATTTATTTGCACTATGAAATCCACTTTGATGTTCTAGCTCAACACAATTAGTATAATTAGTACATTCAACATACTGGTTTTTCACCCACAGTGATTAATTTCAGATATATCATACATTTAAACTTACCTTTCAGGAGTCGTTTTAATTTTGCACAATCCACATTGATATACTGTAACAATTCTATATCATGAACATCAACATTGTCTTCTGAACAAACAGTCAATTCCTGTAACCTGAAAAGTAAAAACCAAAAATAATTTATCAACTGAAGTCTTAGGATAGTCCGAAATTCTGAATTCAACAGACTCTTCTCACCCTAATGATGAGTTTATAAGAGAAAATACACATATAAAAATGAGAATAAATTTTTTAATGAAAATCTAAAGGAACATAACTAATTCAGAGGCTGTGATAAAAGAAACCGTGATAATCCAGTAAACTTCACAATGTATATCAAATCACCATGTTGTACAATATACAGAATTTAATATACAGAATTTTTATTAAAAAAAAGGGATCACAGCATGCTGATAACTGCTGAAGCACAGTAAGAGATACTTGGGTATCTGAAATACTTTCTCTCTGCTATGTGTATTTTAAAATTTTTTCTATAATATAAAATTCAAATTTCAAATTATAAGTTAAAAAAAGATAAATTTTATTAACCTCTATTCACATCAACTAGACTTCAGAAACATGAATGACATTTTATCTACATTCACAGGATACATTTACTTTGTATCAAAAAAATGAGTAAGCCTTTATTCACTGCGCTTTTCAGTCTGTACGTGTGCTTACGTGATTATTTAATTAGTGTCCCTCTCTCACAGAACTTAAGCTTGTAATGACAAAAATCTTTCTAAACCCCAAATTTCCCTCTTATTAAATATGAAGTTACCAAAAATGTAGAAAAATTTAGCACTTAACAAAAATATAGATGTTTAAACTGCTAAGAAATTCACTTAAGCTTAATAAATAAAAGAGGTTAAAGTTTTCTTCCTTTTTTTCGCTAACAACCACAGAGGTCAGCTTTTCAAATGTTGGTACTGCTAATCTATTGTTGTGTGCTTCCTAATGAAGCTTGCTTATTTCAATTAATAGATATCAAAAATGTAAGCAATAGAATGAAATTACTAACTTTCATAAATGCAGAGAGAGATGTGTGAAAAAGCACAAATAGTACAGGACCTTATTCAAAATATTAGCTCAAAGTATAACCATTTCAATATAATTTAAAATTGACATTAATCATCACACTAAACCTTCAGTTGCTAAAAATGAAATCAATGCTATTTCTTCCTTCTCAAATTCCTCTTTCACTCACTTTAGCCCATAGATGTATAGCTAACATTAAAATTATTCTAAGCACTTACACTAATGTTCTTCTTATCATCAGGGTGAGAAAAGCTTAGCAGTTCACACTGGGAATGAGAAGGTCCTCAAAACTGATTTACATGCTACAAATTCCACAGCTGCTGCAAAGAGCCTAAAAATATGGAATATGACTCCTTAGGAAACACAACTTAATAAATCAGCAACACCAACTTTTTAAAAGCTAACTCTTGTGGTTGTTTGTGAGAAATGGAAGAAAAGTTTAATTCCTTTTATAGTCCAGTTTTTACCACAGGGAAGAAACATTTTGTGAATTTATAAGGCAGAGAAATCAAATAAAGGGTAGTCTGGGCAAAAGAAATGAAGTGGAAAACCTATCACTAAAACATCTAGAAAAACTAGGTAAACTGAACAACAACAAAAAGATATTTTAAATGTACAGAAATAAAGCAAAACAAACACTATTTACCCACCCAAGTCCAGAAATGGAAAGGAAACTGAAAACCAGAGATGGTTTTGAAGGCATGATCTAGCCAACAAAAGAAGGGTGAGAGTCGGTTAGATTTTTTTTCTCTCCTTAACCTAGGGGTCTGGGGCTAAAAACATCCACATGGGACTGGATACAAAGTCCTGTACCCTCATAATGCAGAGAGTAGAATCAGGGGCCTGCATAAAACATGGCTAGAAAGAGCTATGCACTTCCTTAAAAAAAGAAAGAGACACTGAAAGAGAGACAGAGACATAAAGAAAAGAGAGGGAGGGGGGAAATCTACCAGCACGAGAAGTCTGTCTGCTCTGCCTAAGATTTGGGTAGGGGAAAAAGTCACCCAGGGCTGTCACCTTACAAGGGTTTGAGGCCCACATTTGTACTACCCATACAATCTGGGGCTGAGAAATTAACAAAAATATAGGTCCAGAACTGGGCACTTGGCAAAAACAAATGCAAAACCATCACTAGGATACTCCCACACTCCCAGGCTACAAGAGATTCCCAAAGAAAATACAGACTGCACTAAAGATAAATTTGCAATCAAAGTTTACAAAACAGAGAGAAAAAATTCACTGTGAATGACAGTTGGCACATACAAACAAATGAGATTATTTAACAATCTTAAAGAGAATATATAATAAGTATGTTTTAAATAATCAGACATATAAGAAGAAATTTTAAACTATTAAAAACAGTAAGAAACCATTTTAAAAAAACCAGCAGATTTGTAAAAGAATCAAATAGAACTTTCAAAGTCACTGATCTTCTGCTTCTGGTATATGTCAAATTAGATATTTTTCAGGACCCTCCAACTACAAAACAATTAGATCCAGTGCATTGTATAATAATTCTGTGGAGAAAGCAGCTAATGCTCTACAAAAAAGAGTACTATGAGCCGCAGAACATGGTATACTTCAGCAGAATAAAAAAGTTATCTTATGATCTGTAACTCATATTATTCCCTTAAAGAAAAGCAAAGGACAGAAATATCAAAAGCTAATGTTAATCCTAAAAGAGAAACATCCATAGACAGGTAGAATGGTCAAGCACAACAAATTTTCATGATACTGATTCATCTAGTACATACGAAGTATAAATTCAATCTTCAGAAAGAACTGCCATTCCAGTTCCTTGCATATTTTGTCACCTAATGCTACGACAGCAGTGTCACAGGATAACCCCATCTAAATTAAACCATCATAATGGTCTTTTAGGTAAGTGACCCTCTAATAAGATCAGCTCCTATTTCTGGCACCAACTAAATGAAACAGCAAATGCAGTTGTCTGAAACATGAATTTCATAGATCCCATTTCTGAGCAGTCTGTCCCCTGAAAGCTAAAGAAACTGGCTTATTCTGGAGACATTTAACTTCTACTCTGCAAACAGTGAACTAGATTCAGGAAACAACCAAAAGTTGTCTATTTTTACACGTGCCAATGCTGCAAAATAAAACCTTTGGTGACTAGAAGATTTTTAGAGTTTTCAGAGGTGGCACATTTGCTGTGTTTTATTAAAGCAATTCATGTTTGGATAGACTAAAAAACATTTTACCCTTTTGATCATTTTCTACCTTCAGTGTAAGATTATTTCAAACAGTAAGACTGGTCTAGTAGTCACCTAAACAAAGAAGGGGTTTGGTTTTGTTTTTTATCATTTTAATGCGTCCTATTACCTAGGTGTTTGCTACCTTGCTGCTTCAACCAGTGTACTATTTACTCAGAATATGAGATGTTAACACTCAAGAGATTTCATGAAGACATCGTTCTATTGTATAACTATTACCCTACATTATCAGTCATATTATAACATTAGATAAAATTTTAATTTTCTTTGCACCACAATTCTGATGAGAGGTTGGAAGAATACTGTTGCCCAGCATCACGATCAAAGAAATGCCATTTTTTATTAAAAAGACTGCAGGATTTTGAAGTTAGCCAATTCCGCCTAAAAACCACAGCACAAATTCTCAAACTATGATGTATGTTCTCATTCACATCTGTTGGAAAACAACATAAGAATGAACTAAGCTAATGGACGTCCATTGCTCACACAAAAGACAAATCAAAGATGCAGGTGCCATTAAGCAAAGGAAATTGTTTTTCTTTATTCTGCGTTAGTCTTTGATCCACTGAATCACTAGGTGATTTACGTTATACTTCCTACTTGGTCTTAATTAGGGACCCATTTGACTCTACTTGCATGAGAAAGGCAAATCGTCCGCATGAAATTAAGATCCAGAGTTACCTGCTACCATCAGCTACAGTTCTATACCCATTTCTCCATCTCTAGCATTATCACAATGAATGATCACATGATGATTTCTAAGCATCAATAAAAGCTTAAATTATACTTATCATACAATTTTAAAGCACAGCAGTGGATATTATAAAAAGGATTTCATCAAAATGCGGCTAAAATAGCGGTACCAGGAAGCAGCCGGGCACAACAAAACAGACAGACTCTGAAGCCAGCCGGACTTCAAAGTTTTGGGTCCTCCGTCACTTGGCACAGCACCTTGATAACTTCTTTAGTATTAGTTTGCTTACCTATAAAATGCGGTATCACCTACATTTCAAGGATACTGTGAAGATCAAACAGCATAGCACATGCTGTAAATGCTCAACAAATGGGAGATTTCACAGTTCATACACTTACTAGAATTACTTTCTAGAATTACTCATTTCCTTGTGCTTCCACACTGCTGGTTTGGTTTTTTGTTTTGTTTTGTTTTTTGATAACTTAGGAGCTTGTGATAAGGATCAGAGCATTAAGATCATTAGAATTCTGACCACTCATCTATTATTCTGATTGACTAATTTCATTACAAGGAATAATACGTTAAAAAGCCAAACCCAAAATTTATACCTATCAATAGTATTTAAAAAAAAAAAAAGCCCGGTCATGGGTGACATTTTTTTCCTAAAATTTAGACTTTCAAGTTTATCATAGTACTCGCATTTAACTGTACCCACCAATAACACAACATTACAAAATAAAAATTTCAAAGAAATCAATGCATAAAATTTCAACAGAAGCCCAGGTTAAACTCATTTCTGTCAACTTTTTACTTTTATGTAGACAAATTTTACATTACTTACAACATTCCTATGTAAATTTACACACTAACCTGGTAGAAATTCGACTAAAGACTGCATTGAAGTTGTTGCAGCTGAGAGAAAATAAAACCCCAGAGGCAGAATTCCGAAGTTCAGCTGCATGTTGGTTTCCCTCACGACAAGTGTGAAGAAAATGGCAGATTTCTGGCAGCAACTGTTTGACCAGCATCGTTTCATCTAACCTCATCGTGTCCTTTGGTTGCTAAAACAGAAATAATCACATAATTCTAAAACTTTCTTAAACTTACCTGTAAATATTTTCTATTATGGAAAATTTCAAACATACATAAGAGATGAAACAGAATAACAAACACCCATATACTCATCACCTAGATTCCACAATTGTTAATATTTCATCATGTTTGCTTTATCTATCTACAATTAGTTTAATAAAGAGGGTGGTTCCATCTTTCACTTCTTAATCACAAGAAAAGTCCAGGTACCCCCATCCATCCTCCTCAGCACCCCAATTTCTGCTTGTTCCCCTGTTCATCAAATCCCTTCCTAAGCCCTTCCCTTCCTGGGAATCCCTAGCTTATTGTAAGTCCTAAATAAACTTTACTCATATTCACTGGTGAGTGCACTGCGTCATCTGTCTCAACGTCCAAATTAATTCCTGGGTGAGCAATCACATCTACCTTTGGGCAGACTGACCAAAACAGGTAGATATTACTTATTACAAATAATTTTGTTTTAGTTTAACCACTTCAAAGTAAATTACAAACATCATTACTTCATTACTAACTTACTTTGGCATCTCTAAAATATAAGAAAATTCTCCAATATAACTTCAATGCAATCATCACACCAAGGAGAAATAAAAAATTCCCTTAGATCAGCTAATACCCAAACCGTATCCAAATTTCCCCAACTGCCCCCTAAATGTCTTTCATAGCTGTTCTTGTTTTATTCAACCAGGATCCAAAAAAGGTTCACAGATTGCAGCATGATTGTAACATTCCTTTAGTCTCTTTATCCTAAAACTATTTCCCCCTTACACACCATATAGATCATTTTTATTTTCCATAACACTGACTTTTTTAAAGAAAATAGACCAGTTGCCTTACAAAATGTTGTATATTATTGACCTGATTATGTCTTAGTGGTGAAACTTGTTCTCCTAGTTGTTATATTTTCTGTTAAGCTGGAATCTAAATATAACAGTCTGATTAGATTCAAGTTAAACACTAGGTAAAATTCACTACAGTTCGTATTACATCACATCCGAAGTACATAATGCCAGGTGGTCTCTCTGTTAATGACACCAAGTTTGATAACTTTGGTGTTAACACTGAGGTTTCTACTTTGTAAAATAAATCTCTACAATTAACAAAACAGCCAATGGATAAGCTACCCTTAGTTGAAAATAGACTGTTCCACATCAGTATTTTACCTAACGGCTTCAGTATCCTTATATGAATGACAATTTTGATAATACCAAGCATGATGACAAAGAACAAATTTTTGTAAGTGTGCTATGATCAAATCTGTAATTGCATCCCAAAAGCTTTCAGATGCAAATACATTGAAATATTTGGACAGTAAATAAACAGATATCACAAAAACCTGCAAAATTTGAGTTACAATGCTCTTTCTTATTTATAGGCTAACCAGACAATACAGGTGTTGAAACCAACTCCAATTAATATACAAATAAAAATTATAGAAGTGTTCAATCTTTTGAATAATGGTCATATATACAGGATCAAAAATACTTAAGATTCCTCAAATTCTACAAAATTTTACTCACAAAATTTTGGTTTTAATCATGATATTGATAAGTATTTGTTCACTTTCATTTAGCTAGTTCAACTACTAATATGATAAATATGTACTATAGGGCTCAGTTCTTAAACTGTCTCAACTTACTTTGATCTAAAAAGGAAAATCAATAACCAGCAAGGACCTGCTGTAAAAAAAAAATTTTTAATAAAAAATAAAATAAATAAATAAGTAAAAAGGAAAATCAGGACACAACCATAAAGTCATTGAAGGCAATCCAGAAAAACACAGCTGTTCAATAATATGAATAGTATTATTTTTAATTATAAATTTAATCTAAAAATTTATACATTTTCAATAGAGCAGAGCAAGCTAATATATATTTTATGTATTATAAAAGCTGTACCATGCCCACTTAGTAGGGCTTCAATTAGGCTATCTCCAAAGAGTATCAAATTAAACAGGGATCAATGATATCAGTGATCATTATCCAAAATACCTTTACCACTACCTCTCAATTATAAATGTTAATGGAGAAAAGATGTAGAACTGAAGAGGCAATAAACCAGCCTACCCCCATTCAAACACAGGTGTCACTGATATATTGGCATCTACAATCAAAGTAATAAGACCACTACAAAGAATTGATTCAAGAGAAGTTGAAAAATTGTCCACCTTCAAAATTCCATCATCCTATTTAACAGCTTTTTTGCTCTTTCACTCTATTTTACAAATGAACAGCCCATCACAAATTAATACATAGCACAAAGCTAAAACAGAACTAGCTCGTCCTCAATTTAAGAAGAAAATTTATAAGCACTGTCGCACAATTTTGGAATGTGGACAAGGGTCAATAAAAGAATTTAAAACATTATGCTTAGGTTTTGTGGCCTATAGTCTTAAATATTATACTTCTCTTCCCTAAGGATACATCATTGTGTGAATGTAATTATTTTTTCCAATTCCCTACCCTACCCCTTTTCCAACTCCCGACACTACCCCTTCTTTAAACACTTTGACTGTTCTCTCTGTTCTCAATTGATCAGTCCTCATATGTCAGAGTCCCTTCCCATCTAGTTTTACTAAAAAGAACAATTATAACATATGTGGAAGAGAGAAGCAATTCTGAATAAAAGCAAAAGATGGGTCAAAGGAAGAGAGATTATAATCTCAGAAGAAATAAGTTAACCCCAATACATATTGAATAGAGAGATCTTTAAAATGGAGATATTAAATTTATGTACTTATGTAAACTCCTACCATTTTCCAGGAAGAATTAAAGCTACTGAAGTATAGAAGCACTATGCTTTATACAACAGAAACATTCTTGGGGACTTCCCTGGTGGTCCAGTGGTTAAGAATCCACCTTCCAATGCAGGAGATGCAGGTTCAATCCCTGGTCGGGGAACTAAGATCCCACATGCTGAGGGGCAACTAAGCTGATGCACCACAAATACTGAGCCTGCACGCCGCAACTACTGAGACCGCGCACACTGGAGCCCACACACCACAACTAGAGAGAAGCCTGTGTGCAACAACCAGAGAGAAGCCCGCCTGCGACAACTAGAGAAGGCCGCACGCCGCAATGAAGAGCCCGCGCACTGCAACGAAAGATCCCGCATGCTGCAACTAAGACCCGATGCAGCCAAATAAATAAGTAACCAGAAACATTCTTGAAAAATTTCTAATTAAGTCATGGTTGAAAACTCTGAGATAACTATTTAGAGGAAACATGAGGAACAATTGTTTTGTACTCAACTACTCCTCTACATATCTATTTTATATGTTCATATTTACATAACACGTGTTCTTAAGGTAGGATCTATCACAGTAATAGTAACAGTTTTAATTTTTTAAGTTCTCTTTTACATAGATTTGAAAAGTAAAATATAAAATCAGATTCACACGGGGGAAACAAGATTCTCTTGGTCTTTAACATCACATTCTTTGACAGCTAAGCAATGCCACAGGCCTAACCAACTGGAGAAATTAGTTAAATGAAATAGTAACTTTTCCACAAAATTTTTTCTAGAAAACCTGAGAGAGAGAGAGATGTAACTCAAGCTTAACACTTCATAAGTAATCTTAATATCTATTTAATTTACAAAAGATGAGAATATAATTTTTTCATGAAAACTTCTCTATGCTACCCAGTCAGCTCTGTTAACAAAATTCATTTTCGTACGTCTTAGACAGAAAGTCCATGCCTCTTCTTGTCCACACCTGTGCTTCAGTACATCAGATCATTCTCAAAACTGAAGGCACAAAACCTGCCTATTCAAGAATAGATTTACTCACCCCAGCAAGACATTTTTCCAGTGTATCCAATATAATCAACTGAGAGAGATATAAATTTTTTTCAGCAGCTTCTCCAAATATTCTCTAAAAGAAAAGATATTCAGAACACTAAAAGTTGGTTATTACTCTCCACTACAAATCAGCACACATCTGAAAAGTGAGGGACTAAGGATCAAGAAAATCAATAGATAAATCATTGTATCTCCCAGATCATAGTATAATTAAATCTAGTATTTCTGATTTTATCCTAATGCTCACACAAAATAAATTCTCAGGCAAACAATCTGCCATCAGCCTGCCACAGTAAAAGATACTCTAGTTTATACTTTAAAAATATGTAGTAAATGTACTTTGAAACAAACAGCATTAAAGAGATGGTAACATTAGGAAAATCCCATGTTCTGTTATTTTTTAAGTAAAATTTAGATTTGAACAATATAGAAAAAAATATGTAGGATTTAGATACACATATAGATCTTTACCAGAATCTTGAACTGAACATTTAACCACACTTTGATGCCACAAAATAATCAAAGCCTAACTCTTACAGCAACAAAATGCTGTAACACCAATTAAAGCGAGTTTTAAGCATTCACTATCTTTAAATCAAATACTACACTATTAACAGCAGACTATGGTTTCCACAATTCAGTTTACTCAATAAGCACTAAATGAATGCCAATATCTCAATACTGTTTTTGTTTTTAAAAGAAGGGTCCAAATACTAAAACATTTTCAATCTGAGAATATGGCCACTTATCTATAAAAGTAAAATCCTATCAGTATGACCCACACACTATGCAACAGAAGAGTTCCATAAAATCTTAAATGTATTTCTGTAAGTTACTTTACATATTTATAAAAGGTCCTTTTTTCAGAAAATCTTAATTTTTTTCCATAAAGAGAAAATATGATTGCCCACTCCTCCAGTTTACCAATTTTGTAAGCCCGGGGCATCTTCCAATCAACTTTTTAAAAAGAAAACACACCAAAGATGATGTGACTATGAAAATGGTACTGATTTTCACAATCTACAACCAGAAATCAGTTTCACTGCTCAATGCAAACAGTATAAATTGTGGTTATAAGTGCTCAAAACAAGCAGAGCAGTTTGGAGTTAATCAAGAAATATCCAGATCAGTTGTTCTGAACTGAGTATAAAGGAGATTTTAGATAGAAGTTGACACAGAGGAAAGAATCACCTGACAGCAAGAGGAGAAATAATATGTTCAAAGGTACAGAGAGAAAATAGTTGGAGTACCTTTAAGTCTAGGGAATGTAAACAGATTTTATAAAACAGGAAACAAAGAGGCAATTATGAGCTTTTGACAGTGGAAATACTTGATGAAATAGGTATTTGAGGAAAACTGTTTCAACACAGGTTCTCTACCATGGAATCTGTCACAGGTTACAGGACGAAGGAAATAAAACAGCATCTTCACAAAAGCAATCTCACATTTTAGGACTACAAAGTCATATTTTATTTACCATCTACTTAGGACTGGGACAATCTGATATGTAAACATTCAAATGAGAAGCTAAGGAAAAGATTTTAATAGATTACTATGGTCAATTTAAATATGACAAAATCTGTATGAAATCGTAATTCCAGAAAAATGGAACAGTAGATAGGGTCACAAATAAGACAAGTATCTAAGAAAAAGAATTAAAATCTAAAAAGAAAGTTAAAAGGTTACCTGTGCTCATCCATAAATTAAGATGTTTATGTCCAGAGTCCACAGAAAATGACTTTACATACTTCAAAATATGCTGTTCCAAATTTTAAAATCAAAAACAAACCAAATTCTCCCGTAAAACAGTAATGCAAACACTCACCATATTGTTAACATTCTTTAAGATAGTGGTGAGGCCGCTTATAACCAAAGAAAACTTGTATTTGGAAATATTGATAAGACATTCCTTGTTGTGTTCGGTACTGACTTTGGTATGTGTGTTCTGCTGTCCTGTTTTTATTGGAAGCTGAGGAAAAAAAAAAAAAAAATGTTAGCTTACATTTTAAAATGACTACCGAGAACTATTTCTCATTGAAAATCATGAGATATTAGGAAAATTTTATCAACCACAATTACCTATATTTGTATCTCAAGCTCCAATTTTCAATATATAAAGGAATTTATAGCAAATCTAAAATTCTTTAGAAATTTCAACTTTTTGCAGCTTTCTTTCTAGAAGTCATAAATCTCTATCTACAAAATTAAATCTTTACCCAGCACTATGTAAGACAGAATGATGACTCAGAAATAGAGCTACTTCCTTGTAGCTAAAAATTATTTCAGAGAAAAACGTCTGCAATAAAATGCAATCTTTTCCTTTATATATTGAACTCAAGCATTAAAAGAACAACAGACCAAGAAAATCTATGCCTTAGACCTCTAGTCAATAATGGCAAATAACGGCAGACTGTGCAGAAAAGAAAACAAGCTGTAAAGCCTGGAATATACGTAGTAAGACTGATTCAGGTAAGATAATCACCCTCAGGTACACAGCTGAGGGAGTAACAGAACAACAAAGAGATAAATCTCATGGAAAAAAATATCTTTTAAGGGAGATATTATATTTATATTTACCTATATTTATCTGAGAATGAACTAAGTCGCACTACCAGGAAGTTCATCTCTACCCTGTTTAAGAGCAGCATTCTGTACTGAAAGCATCACGAATATATTTACTGTTTAAATATTAGATCCTGCTAACACTAACAGAGAACATGATGAGGTTCCTCCGTGAAGAAACAAACCTGAGTCCAGCTTCCTCATTTTTAAAATGGTGCAACAAAAGGTGGAAAGAGACCAAGCAGCATGCCCAAGTTTGCTTAGTCAGTTAATAATGTGGGGCTTCCCTGGTGGCGCAGTGGTTGAGAGTCTGCCTGCCAGTGCAGGAGACACGGGTTCGAGCCCTGGTCCGGGAAGATCCCACATGCCGTGGAGCAACTAGGCCCGTGAGCCACAACTACTGAGCCTGCGCGTCTGGAGCATGTGCTCCGCAGCAAGAGAGGCCGCGAGAGTGAGAGGCCTGTGCACCACGATGAAGAGTGGCCCCCACTTGCCGCAACTAGAGAAAGCCCTCGCACAGAAACAAATACCCAACACAGCCATAAATAAATAAATAAATAAATAAATAAATAAATAAATAAAAATTAAAAAAAAAAACAGTTAATAATGTGACTAATTTGATGGTAAAGAAATATTAAATAAAAGAGGAGAAGCATGTTTAGGGTTTAGAAGATAGGGCAGAACAGAAGCTACAGAATTACATAATGTTACAAGATTATGGAGAGAAAAAAATCTGAAAGACCAAAAAAAGAGGATTGTAGAAGATGGCAGTGGCTGCACCAAGAGGAAACTGTAATGTAAACTGTGGACTTTGGGTGATTATGACATGTCAATGTGGGTTCATCAATTGTAACCAGTGTACCACTCTAGTGGGAGATGCTGATAATAAAGGAGTCTGTGCATGTGTGGAGGCACAGGGCATATGGGAAAACTCTTCACCTTCCACTCAATTTTTCTGTGACCCTAAAACTGCTCTAAAAAAATAAACTGATAAAAAATGCAAATAAATACCCATAAGATCTTTTACATTTGATATTAAGAAAATTAAGAATTGTTAATATCCTTAAAAAGAGAGAGAGAGAGAAGATGGCAGTGGCTGCAATGTAGCTTGTGAATCTCCCCAAATCCCTCTGTGAGGGTTCATTTTACATGTCAACTTGATTGGATCATAGACCACACAGATATTTGGCTAAACACTATTTCTGGGTGTGTCTCTGAGGGTGTTTCCAGATGAAATTAGCATTTGAATGGGTGGACTCTGTAAAGCAGTTTGCACCCCTCCAATGTGGGTGGGCATCAGCCAATCCACTGAGGGCCTGAATAGAATAAAAAAGGCAGAAGGAGGAAGAACTGGTCCCTTTTGCTTAACTACTTAAGTTGAGACATTGATCTCCTGCCCTTAGTGTTCCTGGTTCTCAGGCCTTCAGACCTTTCTGTCTCCCCTGTATTGGTTCTGTTTCTTTAGAGAACCCTGACTAATACACCCCCTCATAAAATAGCAAAGAAGCTAGAATCGCAAAACCCATGGACCATATCTACATCAAAATTAGGGGACAAGGCACCCCACAATAACCAAAATACAAGCAGAAAATAAGAACAAACCACTTACAGCTACAAAACTGGTGTGGTATAAGCATCTGTGCAAGAGAGAGCAGAGGGAAGCAGAATGTTTGATGGATCTGACAAGGAAAATCCCCAAACTGCATTACATCCTCAATGAAAATTACAGCAGGACAAGTTTAGAAGCTTAGCTAAAATACAGGGGTTTTTGTACACATGGCAATTGGCACATGTGTGCAAAAGGTCTACAATAAAGTCTGAAAAGAAGAAAGCACACTTTAAACCATCACTGTCTAACAGAACTTTCTGTGGTTAGGATATTATACTATATCAACAGTGTTTATTACAGTAGCCACTAGCCATATATGGCTATTAAGCACTTGTTATGTGGCTAATGCAAATGATGAATCAAATGTTTAATTTTATTTTAATTTATTTTACTTAAATTTAAGTAGACATTGTACCCACTGGACAGCACAGTTCTAAACTAACCAGCTAAAGAAACACTCCCTTCAAGGATGAAGCCCATGCTGAGAAGAAATTGCTGAGATTCACTCCAGACTGAAACAAGAACAACAGGGCAAAAGAAAAAGATCCAGATAAAGGTGGAAAAGAGGAAGGAAGCCAAGAGAGCTCACAAAGAATGAGATGACGTATTCATTTAATTTCATGAAAGCAATAGAAGAGCTCCACAGCCATGAAGATAGAAATTATCCTGGCCCACATTTCTCTCCTACCAATTCAGGAAAACTAATTTCACATAAAAATGAGCAACAGAAAACACTGTAGTCAAATCATATGTGAAGTTATTTTGAGAAAAAAGAAGAGACAGAATAACATTGCAACAGAAAATGAAAACATGCCAAAAAGATATGTTCACCAACAGATGAAACTGTAAATTATTAATTCAAAATGAGCCAAGAGAAATTTTTTAAATGACTAAAGATATGAAATAACAAATTAGAATTACAAATAGAAATAAGTTGACAAAACTCAGGAAAGAATTAGAAAAAAAAAGAAAAATCATTTCAGAAGTGAAGACTAACCAGAAGATATTAAAGAGTGAATAAAACAAAATATAGGGTTTCCCTGGTGGCACAGTGGTTAAGAATCTACCTGCCAATGCAGGGGACATGGGTTCAAGTCCTGGTCCAGGGAGATCTCACATGCCGCGGATCAACTAAGCCCGTGTGCCACAACTACTGAGCCTGCGCTCTAGAGCCCGCGAGCCACAACTACTGAGCCCATGAGCCACAACTACTGAAGCCTGCACACCTAGAACCCATGCTCCGCAACAAGAGAAGCCACCACAATGAGAAGCCCGTGCACCGCAGCAAAGAATAGCCCCCGCTTGCCTGCAACTAGAGAAAGCCCGCGCACAGCAATGAAGACCCAACGCAGCCAGAAATAAATAAATAAAATAAATTTATTTAAAAATATATATATATATATATAATGCTTTAAGAGAAAAAGAAGGTAAATAGGAGGAAAATTCTAATATAAAAAAAAAAGAAAAGAAAAGAAAAATGAGATGGGATTTGCAATGAAGTGACAGACAGGCAAACAAGATCCAACATAGGTATAATAGGAGTCCTCAAAGAAGGAAATCAAATCAATGGAGTAGAATGAATATTAGAAATTAGAATTCAAGAAAACGTTGCTGAAATTTTTCAAAAGCACTTGAAACTATATATTTAAAGGGCATACCGCATACCTGGAAAAACTGACCCAGAATGACCAATACCAGGGCATATTTTAGTACAACTATTGACCTTCTGTGAACAAGAAAAAAAAAAAAATCCTTTGAACATTCAGGCAGAAAGAGAAAGCCACTTACACAAAAAAACAAAAATTAGACTGTCATCAGACTTTGACAATACTATATGCTAATAGAAAATGAAATAACATTTTAATATTCTCAAGACAAGATAAAGTAAACCAAGGATTTTATATGCAGGCAAACTGACTCCCAAGTACAATGGTGACAATCAAACTGTTCTGAACTGCAAGAACCCAGGAAATATTGTTCCCGTAAGCCTTTCCTGAGGAATCTACTAGAGAATATACTTCAGTCAACCAAAATAACAGGAGACACATCCACATTACGAAGGACCATTAAATACACATTTATTAAAAGAACTGAGAATAAATGATGATAGTAAGAGAAAAAACACACTATGTAATTGCTATGTGTAATGACAGTATAGATACAGTACAATTATCAAAAATGGGGAGAGGGTAGTGAGAGTATACAAAAAGTAGGATGTTTCTTGATTACCTTATGGTACTAAGAGTAAAAGGGTATTATTTTAAACCAAATGCTGGCTGAGGAGATGAGAATAAGTTACTAGCTGTTTCAATATTGCTTACAGAAGAAAACCACTATATAACAACTTCCCCTCCCAAGAAAGGGAGGAAAGTAGAGTACTATACAAAGGCATCAATATAAAAGTAACCAACAGAACAAAAATACAAACTGCTGGTTTGTGCTGGGTGAGCAGTGGCACAAGCCCACCACCAGATGCTTAGGTGAAAACCTCTACAGAGGGGGTAACTAAACACAGCAAGAGTTTCCCACGTGGCTCTCTTTAAGCTTCTCCTTCACAGTCCCACTTCAGTGGCTGGACATAGTTGGCTTCTCAGATTTCCCTAAAAGCTCCAACTTGTCTACCCATTGCCACTGATTTAGAGGATCTGACTAGTGACTCCTTCTCTGATCCTCCAATTCCCCCTTCTAGATCTTCACCCCGTGAGTCCTCTCAAAATTGTATATGGTCTAATTTCCATAATAAGTCCCTTCCCACATTACACAATCAGCTTCCCTGACTGAACCCTAATACAAAAACCTTCTGAAATACCAAAAAATACGCTGGGAGAGCAAATAACATAGACCACACAATTAAAAATGACTAAAATAAAAGACTTGTATAAATATAAATGTAACATAAAAAATATGACAGAAATGAGTCCAAATTCATCAAACTATGGAACAGTCTCCAGGATATATCTTTAAGTTAAAAAAACAGGGTGAAGAAAAGAGTATACAGTATGCTACCATTCATCTAAGAAGTGGGAGGAGAAATAAACACACACACACACACACCTCTTCACACATACAAAAACAGAAGGATGAAACTTAAAAACTTTTAAGTGGTTACCTTTAGGAAGTGAAAGAAAATAAAGGAGAGGTGTCGAGGATAGAATCTATATTCCCTGGTTTTTATAGATTTTATTTTGAAATTATGTAATTTATGTAAATATAAAATTAAATTAAAATTCTAAAAAATAAAATAGAAATCAAAAATAAACAAATGAACTGAAATTTGTATCCAAATTTTTAATGGCATAGTCACAAAGAGAAGAACTATTCTAAGTTATTTTAAATCATATTAGGTTCACTTCCTAATGGAATATACTCTAGGGACAAAAATATGAAGATAAATCTTGATCCTGTATGTATTGTGGGATCATGGAAATGAGTGATTCGGTGATATTTTAATTCTGTCACTACTGGTGTCATTAAAAACTGCAACTCTCAGTACAGGAGAGGAACAGTAAAGTAAAAACCCTGTAGTCTTGAATTGGAACTGGAAGTATCTATATCAATTCTTAATGTAGTTTTATCTTGTATGAAGAAAATAAAATATATTTTTCCCCCTTTGTTTGCTGAAAATGCCTAGAAACAATGACCAACCCTGCAGTAATGATCTTGAGATTCCATTTCCTGGTAAAAGGAATTGGGACGCCTTCAGAAAATGGCTGAGTCCACATCTGAGGCAAAAAGGTACATGATGAACCTGGAACACTTTGTCATACCAGATAGCAAGAAAGCTGCCAAAGAAAGCTATCAAAGGGTCGAGTCAAAAAGACTCAGGAATAAATTTTGAGGAGGCTCCCACTGACCAGAAATGGAATAATTTGAACACTGTTAAGGACAACAATTTTAATTTATCGAAACATCAAATATGTTTTAATCTATACTTCTGCTTCCAAGGTAGAGTAATTCACAGCAAAACAACACCTCCCTCCCCCAAATTCACACACACACAAAAAAGAAAAAATACAAAACTCAACTGTTTAAAGATTTTAGAGAGCTACTGAAGGAATGAGGACTAGAGAGGTTAAGTTTCCAAAAAAGGGTGAACTATGGAGAAGCAAGCAAGGTGATCTTCTGCAGCTGTTTCCTCCCGCCCTGGGGCATTTGCAGAACCTGGGCCCCCCTACACACACACAAAAAAAGTCTTTTTCTTTGCCTTTCCCAAGCAAAGTACCTCTGTTGAGGGAAAGAGGAACCATCAGAGATTCTGGTTGTCACTGAGAGCTGGAGTGACACAATTGAAGACATGAGGGAGTCTCAAATGCATAGTTGGGTGGAAAATGGTAAAAAAGCTAAGCCAAAAACTTCTGAAAAGCAGAACAGAATTTCAAAATCTCACAGCCGCAGAAGACAAAGATTAGAGTACAGAACCTACTAAAGAGAGAGGGACCCTAGTAAATACACCCAGTTCTTAATCGTACAGCCTGGAGGGTAACATCCTAAATAAACAGGGGCAAATCAGAGCAAATGGAACTTTTGTACATTACAAGTAGGAGTGTAAATCAGTAATTACTTTGGAAGACTGACATTATCTGCTAAAATGGAACATATACATACAGTCATACCTCCAAATCTGCAGGACATTGGTTCCAGGAGCCCAGAGGATACCAAAATTTGTGATACTCAAGTCCCTTATATAAAATGGCATAATATTTGCACATAACCTACGCACATACTTACATATACTTTAAATCATCTCTAGATTACTTATAATACCTAATACGATATAAATGCCATGAATAGTTTTAAATACAATGCAAATGCTACGTAAACAGTTGCCAGTTGCTTGGCAAATTCAAATTTTGCTTTTTGGAACTTACTGGGAATTTTTTTTCCCCAAATATTTTTTATATGCATTGGTTGAATCCACAGGTGTGGAACCCACGGATACAGAGGGCCAACTGTACTTAGCAACTTCACTAAGTATATACCCAAGAGAAATGTGTACATATGTTCACCAAAAGATATGTTCAGCTATGTTTATAGCAGTGCTTTCGTAATTTCCAAAAACTGGAAACACTCCAAATGTCTATCAACAGCAGAAATGGTTTTTAAAAATGGTATATTCAAACAAAGAAAAACTCTACAGCAATGGGAATAAATGACTTACAGCTATAAACTTAATTTCATAAATATAATACTGAGTGAAAGAAGTCAGAACAAAAGATCCCTTACTGTATGATTGTTACACAAATTTCAAAAACA
The DNA here is from genome assembly GCF_965194825.1 of Balaenoptera physalus. Lineage (NCBI taxonomy): Eukaryota > Metazoa > Chordata > Mammalia > Artiodactyla > Balaenopteridae > Balaenoptera > Balaenoptera physalus. The sequence continues at coordinate 47,647,800 of NC_138901.1, forward strand.
TGTTAAATTCAAGTCAGGATAGCAGAGACCCTTGGGAAGAGCAAGTAATGACCAGAGGAAAAGGAAGGGGAAAGAGGAGCTCCTGGATTGCTAGCACTGTTCTATTTCCTGATCTCTGTACGGGTTACACTGCTGTGTTTACTTGGCAAACATTTATTGAGCTGTATATTTACATACATTTGTGCGTCTTTCCATACTTATAAGTCAATGGCAAGTTTGCTAAATATATACATATTTAAATCCATGAGTTAATGAAACTAAAAAAACAAAAACAAACTGGTCGCTCCTAGTGGATACAGGGGAATTTTGGTAGACACTGAGGCACTGCTCAGCTCCCCCTTCACGTAAGGACTTAAGTGCCGGAGAGCTGTCAGTCAGCACCTTAGGGATCGCCTCACCTGCAGAGAATGATCCTGCCCAGGTGAAACCCTTCCTGGGCAGCCCACATCCAATGACCAATTGATATGGCAATATAAAGGCCGGAATACCTCAGCCCAATTCTGGGAAACTCAAAAGGGCCATTCTAGCTCCAGAGCTCCCCAAAGGGGTTGGCCAAACCTGATTCTGGGCCTGCACTGTACCATGAATTCTGCATCTGCAATCCTCCCTTCTCTCAGGTGTGCATCCCAAGGGAACACCTTAATGAACATCCTGCACTAGGCTCTCAGGGCAGACGGAGCAGGTGCTAAGATGTGAATTTAAAGCTGGCAATGAAGGAGAAACAGTAACCTCAAAAACAATTGAATTTGAAGAATATTACTAAACTATTTGAGCTCTGTGAAAAAAGATAACAGAAAGCTGACTGCCAATTAGAAGCTAAGTATGAAAGCCAGAAGGCCTCTCTGGAAGCACACAAAGATGCTCTCCTCTCCTCCAGCAGGAAGGCAAAGAAACCTAGGGACAAGAACCAGAATTATCAGAGTTGCTAGGCTCCAAAAATTAAACTCCCAAACAAGGCAGGTCTGCTACGCCAAGATCAGAGAGCTGTGGTTCGCAAAGAATAATAAGACTCTGACACATGTAATGGAAACATCTGGGTTGGTGCTCCCCAAAATCTTTTCTCTCCAAATTGCCCTGAACTGTCAAAGTCTACAGAAGTGGCCCATTACTGTTACTAAGAGCAAGCATTCCCCACGCCTGTGTGAAGACAATTCAGAGGCCTCTCCCCTGCAAGACAACAGATGTCCCCTCAGGATTTGCCACCACCTCCCCTCCTGGCCAAAGGGGTACGAGGGAATTTTGGGGGTAATGAAACTTCTTATATCTTGATCATGGTGAGGATTACATGAATGTGTGTATTTGTCAAAACTCAGAGTTAAGCAGTATAAATTCAAGTGAGAGTGTTATAACATTAGGGCATTCAATGTAATCCCTCTGGTAACCACAAAGAAAATAGCTGTAGAATATACAAAAAGGAAATGAGAAAGGAATTTAAACATTCCACTACAAAAAGTAAACACAAAAGAAGACAGTAATGTAGGAAATGAGGGACCAAAAAAAGCTATAGGGCATATAGAAAACAAATAGCATGATGACAGCAGTAAATCCCCTCTTATCAGTAATTACTTAAAATGTAATTAGATTAAACCCTCCAATCAAAAGACAGATTTGGCAGAATGGATAAAAACACATGACCCAACTATAAGTTGCCTACAGGAGACTCACTCGACATCCAAAGACACAAACAGGTTAAAGAAGAAGGAATAGAAAAAAATATTCTATGCAAACAGTAATCAAAAGAGAGTAGGCTATACTAATATAAGACAAAATAGACTTTAAATCAAAAAAAGTTATGAGACAAAGGAGGACATCATAAATTAATACAAGGTTCAATACAGCAAGAAGATAGATTATAAACATTTACATAGCTAATTACAGACCATCAAAATACATGAAGCAGGGACTTCCCTGGTGGCACAGTGGTTAAGAATCTGCTTGCTAATGCAGGGGACACAGGTTTGAGCCCTGGTCTAGGAGGATCCCACATGCCACAGAGGAAATAAGCCCATGTGCCACAACTACTGAGACTGCACTCGAGCGCCTGCGAGCCACAACTACTGAAGCCCACATGCCACAACTACTGAAGCCCGTGTGCCTAGAGCCCATGCTCTGCGACAAGAGAAGCCTCCGCAATGAGAAGCCCACACACCACAACGAAGAGTAGCCCCTGCTCACCACAACTAGAAAAAGCCTGCGTGCAGCAACAAAGACCCAACACAGCCAAAAATTAATTAATTATTTTTTTAAAAAAAACTTCATGTGACATGGTCACAATTAAAAAAAAAAAAAACACATGAAGCAAAAACTGACAGAATTGAAAGGAGAAACAGAGAGTTCTACAATAATAGTTGGAGACTTCAACATTCCACTCACAATAACAGAGAAAACAACCAGACAGAAGATAAGTCAGGAAACAGAGGACTCAAACAACACAATAAAACAATTTGACCTAATATACATGTACAAAATACTCCATCCAACAATAGAATATACAATCTTCTCAAGTGTACATGGGACATTTTACAGGTTAAACCATAGGTAAGAACACAAATAACATCTCAATAGATTTTAAAAGATAGATATGCAAAGTATCTTCTCTGACCACAATGGAATGAAGTTGGAAATCAGTAACAAAAGTAAAACTGGAAAATTCACAAAACTGTGTAAATTAAACATTATACTTTTAAACAACCAATGTTTCAAAGAAGAACTCACAAGGGACATTAGAAAATACTTAGAGACGAATGAAAATGAAAACACAACAAATCAAAGCTTATGGGATGCAGTGAAAGCAGTGCTAAGGGGGAAACTTATAGCCATAAATGCTTACATTAAAAACAAGGAAACTAAAAAAAAAAAAAAAAAAAAAAAACAAACACAGAAACTTTCAACTCAACAACCTAACTTTACAACTTAAGGAACTAGAAAAAGAAGAACAAAGGAAACCCAAATCTAGGAGAAGGAAAGAAATAAAGATGAGAGCAGAGATAAACAAAATAGTAATAGAAAAACAATAGAGGAAAATCAATGAAATCAAGAGTTGGTTCCTCAAAAAGATCAACAAAATTGACAAACCTTTAGCTCAATGGACCAAAAAAAAGAGAGAACACTCAAAGCACTAAAATCAGAAATGGAAGTAGGGACATTACTATCAATTCTACAGAACTAAAAAGGATTTAAAGAGAGTACTATGAACAACTGTATGCCTTTTAAGATTGGAAAACCTAGATAAAATGGAAAAATTCCTAGAAACACAAAACTTACCAAGACTAAATCACAAAAAAAATAGAAAACCTGAACAGACCTATAACTACTAAGGAGATTGAATCAGTAATCAAAAAATCTCCCAAAAAAGAAAAGTCCTGTACTTGATCACTTCACTAGTGAATTCTACCAAACATTTAAAGAAAAACTAATACCAACCCTTCTAAAGCTTTCCCTCAAAATTAAAAGAACACTTCTAACTCACTCTATAAGGCCAGCATAACCCTGATACCAAAGCCAAAGACACTACAAGAAAATTATAGACCAATACCCCTGATAAACATAGATGCAAAAATTCTCAACAAAATACTAACAGAATTCTGCATCACATTAAAAGCATTGATTATACACCACGACCAAGTGGGATTTGTTCCTGGAATGCAAGAATGGTTCAACATATGAAAATTGATCAATGTGACACACCACAGCAACAAAATGAAGGGAAAAAAAACCCACATGATTATCTCAGTTGTCAATACTACACAAAATGATCTACAGAGTCAATGCACTCTCTATCAAAAATCCTAAAGACATTATTTGCAAAAATAGAAAAACCCATTCTAAAATTCATATGTATCTCAAGGGACCCTGAATAGCCAAAACAATCTTGAAAAAGATGAACAATCTTGGAAGATTCACACTTCTTGATTTCAAAACTTATTAGAAAGTTACAGTCATCAAAACAGCATGGTACTGGCATGAAGACAGACATGTAGACCAATGGAACAGAACAGACAGCCCAGAAATAAACCCTCTTGTATATCATCAAATGATTTTTGACAAGGGTGCCAAGACCAATTAAAGGAGAAAGGACAGTCTTTTCAACAAATGGTACTGGGAAAACTGGGTATCCACATGCTAAGGAATGAAGTTAGACTCTTACCTAACACCATATACAAAAAGGAACTCAAAGTGGATCAAGGACCTAAATGTTAGACCTAAAACAATTAAACTCTTACAAGAAAACATAGTACACTTCACGACCCGGAATTTGTTAATGATATCTTGGATATGACAACAAAGGTACAGGTTACAAAGGAAAAAATAAACAAACTGGACTTCAAGAAAACTTTAAAATTTTGTGCATCAAAAGACACTATCCAGGGACTTCCCTGGCAGTCCAGTGGTTAAGACTCCATGCTTCCACTGCAGGGAGCATGGGGTTTGATACCTGCTTGGGGAACTAAAGCTCTTGCATGCCACACGGTGAGGCCGAAAAAAAAAAAAAAAGGCACTATCCACAGAGCAAAAAGGTAAACCACAGAATGGGAGAAAATATTTGCAAATCATGTATCTGGTAAGAGATTAATACCCAGACTATAAAGAGAGCTCCTAAAACTCAACAATAACAAAAACAACCTGATTCAAAAATGGACAAAGGACTTGAATAGTTATTTCTCCAGAGAAGATAAACAAATGGCCAATAAGCACATGAAAAGATGCTCAACATCACTAATCATTAGGGAAATGCAAATCAAAACCCATTAGGACGGCTAATATCAAAACACACACACACACACACACACACACACACACACACACACACAGAAAACCAACAAGTGTTGGTGAGGATGTGGAGAAAATGGAACCTTTGTGCGTTGCTGATGGGAATATAAAATGGTACAGCCACTGTGGAAAACAGTATGAAATTTTCTCTAAAAAATTAAAAATAGAATTACCATATGATCCAGCAATTCCACTTCTGGGTATATACTCAAAAGGAGTGAAAGTAGGATTCAAAGAGATATGTGTATACCTACGTTCATGGCAGTATTATTCATAACAGCTAAAACATGGAAGGAACCCAAGTGTCCACTGACAGATGAAAGGATAAGCAAAATGTGGTATATACATACAATGGAATATTATTCAGCTTTAAAAAGGAAAGGAATTCTCCAGAATGCTATAACATGAATGAATCTTGAAGACATTATGCTAAATGAACTAAACCAGTCACAAAAAAGACAAATACTGTATAATTCCACTTATACAAGATACTTAAGGTAGTCAAAATCAAAAGACAGAAAGTATAATGGTGGTTGACAGGAGCTAAAGGGAGGGGAGAATGTGGAATTACTGATTAATAGGTACAGAGTTTCAGTTTTATAAGATGAAAAATTATGGGGATGGATAGTAGTAATGGCTGCACAACAAATGTGAATGTATTTAATACCACCGAACTGTACATTTAAAAATGATTAAGATGGTAAATTTTATGTGTATTTTACCACACAGAAGAAAAGAAAAAAGACTATATACATAAAAGGACACATAATATAAATTTATACATTAATTTTTCAAAATCTGAGATCAGGGAAGAATTCTAACAAACATTTATTGAATATCCGCTATGTACCAGATAGCAATGTAGGTGCTACAAACACAAAGATGAATAAATGTACCCTCAAGGTATCAATAATTCTGAAATTATCCCCTAATCTCTCTTCTGTTCTCCCTTTCTCTTGGGCAATCTTGTGTATTCACTGACTATCCTACTGATTACTACTATGATGACTGTTAATGACTAAGCCCCAAGAGTCTCATTCCTTGGTGGACACACCCTGTATAATTCTCTTCCTTAAGAGTGAGAAGGACTTGCAACTATGAAGGGATATCCCTTTCATGACTGTTATATTATATGGCAAAAGGGACTTTGAGGATGCAGTTAAGGTCCCTAATCAGTTGACTTAAAAGGGAGATTATCTCAAATGAGTCTGTCCTAACCAGGGAAGCCATAAAAGAGATCTGAAACAGCAAAAATACTTTCTGTTGGCCTTGAAGAAGCAAACTACCATGCTGTGGGGAAGGCCACATGGCAGGGAACAGCAAGAGGCCTCTCAGAGCTGAAGGCCTCAGTCCTACAACTGTAAGGACCTAAATTCTATCAACAACCAGTGAGCTTGGAGGAGGACCCCAAGCCCCAGATGAGATCATAGCCCTGACCAATACCTTGATTTCATCCCGGTGAGAACCTGAGCAGAGAACCCAGCTAACCAGTGCCCAGATTCCTGACCCACAGAAACTGTGAGATAATAATTTTGTATTGTTTTAAGCCACTATGTTTCTGGTAGTTTGTTACACAGCAATAGAAAACTAATACAACTACCAAATCCGTATGTTCAAATGTGTCATCCAAATGCCTATTTGGTATCTCCACATGGGTATCTTAAGGCACTTCAAAGTCAGTGTTTCTAAAATTTAATTTATAATCTTCCTACCATGTTTCCTATCTTAGTAAATAGTACCACAATCCATCAAGTTTCTCAGATCTGAGAGTCATCTCTGACACTTCCATTATTCCCCTCCTTTCATCCTCCTTTAGTCAGTCAGATTGATAAAAATGAGAATAATAAATGGGTACACACAACTCAGCTCTACCCTTCTTTACTTGGGAACAGGCTTGTTACAGAGTACAAGAATTTTCCTCTATATCAACATTCCAAGAGTTGATCAGGGGACTCACCCTGCAGAAGGGAGTAACCAACACTGCCTGAGACTAGGTGGGTAAGTCTGCCTAATTCTGAGATTTAGATAGCAGGCCCACTGGGTCTCCAACTTCACAACTTCACACTGAACACACACATACATACATATACACACAAATATTTATATATTTCATATATATTTTGGTCTCTACCTTTGGTCTTCTGTTTCTCAACTTGTTCAGAAAACAAAGAGGGAAGAAAAGTATACGCAGGCCCCCCAGGCTCTCATACCAGCCCTAAAATCTATGTAGAAAAAAAAGCAAGATTAGGGGTACTAAGTGACCAAGATTCTATCAGATAAGGTGGTCAGGAAGAGCTGACATTTGAGCAGAGACCTAAATGAAGAGAATGGGAAGACCCATGCAAAGGTCTAAAGAAGAACATTCAAGGCAGCAGAGGCAGGTAAAATACATCTGACGCTGGAATGAGTGTGGCACATTCAAAGCCTAGCAAAGAGGCCACTGTGGCTAAACTAAAGGGAACAAAAGAAGAAAATACAGGGGATGAGGTCAGAGAGAGAAGCAGGGATGGGTCAGATCATGAAAAGCCTTGTGGGTCATTTTAAAAGCTCTGAATTTATTTTGAGTTTGATGGTGTGGCAGATTATATTTTTCAAATACAGTCATGGTATCTCTCAACCCACATGCTCTCCTGTAATAAGATCTTGCCATTCCCACATCAAAAAGTGGAGTCTATTTTTCCATTTTCTTGCAACTAGGCAGGTTCTGTGACTGTTCTGACCAATAAAATATGGCAGAAGGGACACTGTGCCAGTTCTAGGCACAGCCCTTAATTGGTCTGACAGTTTTTCTTTCCCTCCTCCTTGGAAGCCAGCTGCACGTAAAAAGTGTGATTATTCTGAGACCACCATGCTGTGAAAAGTCCACGCCACACGGAGAGATTGTGAAGAATGAGATGCCATGTGGAGACAGAGGTCAAGAAGCACTGAGGTGCCAGACATGTGACTGAAGAAGTACTGGGAGGGATTCTCCAGCCCGAGCCACCCCAGCCAACACCTTGTGGCACACTGTTGAACCCGTCATGAATTCCTGACTCCCAAAATTGTGAGCAAAATAAACAGGCCATTTTAAGCTATAAAGCTTTGGAGTACTTTGTTATGCAGCAATAGGTAATGAAAAAGAGAGGGGAAGAAGATATTGAAGGGATGTAAACAAGGGAGCAACATGATCAGATTCACGTTTTTTAAGAGTCTTCTTGGGACTTCCCTGGCAGTCCAGTGGTTAAGACTTCCCCTTCCAATGCACGGGGTGCGGGTTCGATCCCTGGTTGGGGAGCTAAGATCCCACATGCCTCGCGGCCAAAAACCCAAAACATAAAACAGAAGCAATATTGTAACAGAATTCAATAAAGACTTCAAAAATGGTCCATATCAAAAAAAAAAAATCTTAAAAAAAAAATTGTTAAAAGAGTCTTCTTGCTGCTGTATGTTAGAAGATAGTCTAGGCAAGAGAAAAATGGTAGCTTAAATTACGCTAATAAAAGTAGAGGTGGGACTTCTCTGCTGTCGCAGTGGTTAAGAATCCGCCTGCCAATGCAGGGGACACGGGTTCGAGCCCTGGTCCGGGAAGATACCACATGCCGCGGAGCAACTAAGCCCATGCACCACAACTACTGAGCCTGCGCTCTAGAGCCCGTGAGCCACAACTACGGAGCCCACGTGCCACAACTACTGAAGTCCATGCACCTAGAGCCCACGCTCTGCAACAAGAGAAGCCACTGCCATGAGAAGCCCACACACCGCAACGAAGAGCAGCCCCTGCTTGCTGCAACTAGAGAAAGCCCACGTGCAGCAATGAAGACCCAATGCAGCCAAAAACAAATTAATTTTTTTTTAAAAGTATGTCCTTAAAAAAAAAAAAAAGTAGAGGAGAAGTAGTGAGAAGATATTATAATGGATTTGGAAGATGGGGGGCTTATTTAAAATGGCAAATTGATTCTGAAGTTCACTTGAAAGGACAAATTTGTGAGAATACCAAATAACTTTCTGAAAAACAAGATCCAGGGGAAACTTGCATTATCAGGTACTTAAACATTCTATTCAATATTAAGCTTTTATAACAAAACCAATATATTATAAGGATAAACTAATTACAGTCATAGAGCAGATATTAGTATGTACATAGAAAGTAAACATGATAAAGTTAATATTTCAAATCAGAGGTAAAAGAATGATTTGTCAACAGAACATTTTAAAATACGTGTGTGTGTGTGAGAGAGAGAGAGAGAGATTAAGAACCTAATGTAAAAAAAGAAAAACAGTCATAAAACTATTAGAAAAAATACTGAAGAATAATCTCATAATATTTGGGTAGGACAGATTTTCCTAAACAAGACAAAATCCAGAAGCCATTAACAAAAAAACACCAATATATTTACTTACATAAAAACGTTTTAATCCTACTTTAAAAAAACAAGACACTACTGACAAAGAAAAAGACAAGTAACAGGAAGTAAAATAATGTGCAACAACTAGCAGCCAAAAGGTTTACATACTAATATAGTATAAGGTTATACTATATTTATTTATGTTTATTTATTTATTTATTTATGGCTGTGTTGGGTCTTTGTTACTGCACGCGGGCTCCCTCTAGTTGCAGTAAGTGGGGGACTACTCTTCGCTGCGATGCGCGGGCTTCTCATTTTGGTGGCTTCTCCTGTTGAGGAGCATGGGTTCTAGTTGCAGGGGCTTCAGTAGTTGTGGCACGTGGGCTCCGTAGTTGTGGCACACGGGCTCTAGAGCACAGGCTCAGTAGTTGAGGCGCACGGGCCCAGCTGCTCCGCAGCACGTGGGATCCTCCAGGACCAGGGCTCAAACCCGTGTCCCCTGCATTGGCAGGCAGATTCTCAACCACTGTGCCACCAGGGAAGTCCCAGGTTATACTGTACATTAATAAGACTATTTAATGCAAAAACTGAAGAAATACGAAGCAATTCACAGAAGATGAATAGTCAATAAATATATGAAAATGTGTTCATTTCACTAATAATTTTAAAAGTGAAAAATAAAATGAAACCATTTTTGTGACTCTACAGTTTTCTAAAATAAAGTTAAATCCTATTGGAACTCATAATAAAGAAATGACTATGCCTGGAGTGGGCATATTTTAAAAAAAAAAATTTTTTTTTAAGATAAATTGTATTTGAGAAGTAAAAATGAGTTAATATTTTTCCTCTCTTTTACTTTTATGAATTTCTCTTACTGTCAATTGGCATGTATTACTTTCCCAATTGGGAAAAAAACTCCTTTTTGAACACTTCATGCTACTTTATATAAAACTTTGGGTATTACTGCAAAAATGTAAAGCGCCTAAACTACAGGAAGAAAAATAACCTTTTAATATGATCTGTATTAAACTGTTAGCTACTTAAGATAGAAGATTTCAACAAGTAAGAGGATTTAGCAAGAGAAGGCATAACATTGAGCAAAGCACTGTGAACAATGGATAATTTGTTCCTAGTTGCACTCAGAAAATTCTTGAAAAGGTCATAGGCTAAAATCTTTGCCTCTGTGTACATTTTAACCAATTTCTAAAAAGCCCTCAGACCATGATGGGGTTGGGAATGACATTAAAATTCACTTAATATAAGTCTTCATCTAAATGAGAAAAAAAGCAAAGAAAAAAATCATACTGGGGGAAAAGACACCTAGAAAAAATCATGCTACCAAAAAAAAAAAAAAAAAAAAAAAAGACAAATAGGCTCTAGATACCAAGTAACAAACACAAATCAAGAAAATGTATCAAATATTTATACTGGTTATAGTAACACATTTCCCAAAGTGGACTCTGCACCAGTGGATTGACTTTATATGACTTTATATGGCACCTAATGAACTTTAAAAAATTTAAGTTTTACATTCATTTTAACATGTGATACAAAAAAAATATAATTAGCACTATGATTACAAAGATACTATTCCTTTGACAAGGCTAAGTGAAAAAGGTAAGCCAACTTAAAGTTAAGCTAAGTAAAGGACACAGGATATGGCTAAACTAATAGTACATAAATGATTAAAGGTAGGAAAATACTGCAATAACATTCTGAAATTTAATACTGAGCTCATAAAACAGGTTATTAAATAATTAATTGTTGTTTTTTTTTTAATGGACACTGTAAGACGATATGGACACTTGTAGGCAAGGAGATTAACAGAGAGCCAAACCAATTTTATCAAGAAGTGAATTCCAACATCATCCTTCCCTAAACACTTCTTGCTTTTAGTTTATTCCCTTCCTACTATTCTGAACTTACCAACTACCCAAGTTTTTCCATACATAGACGTCTCTGATTCACAAATAAAGAACCTATTTATACCAGTAGTCCCAAATACTAATGAAGTTCCAAAAGCAGATTCCCAAATGCCCTTTCCATTGTCTCCACATATCTACCACTGCAGGGGAAGATTTGTTTCTGTCAGACATAAACTTGGATCACACTGTTCCCATAAAATATGCTGGCTCTTCCTTTCCCTTCCTCTCCCTTCCCTTCAGTAAATAATTCAGTACAAAAGCCATTAAGAGGGGTAGAGCAAGGTAGGCATCTGTGTGTGTTTCGGGGAGGAGATGTAGGAGTCGGAGCAGGATGAGTAAGGCATTTGTGTAGAAGAAATGGAGCATGAACAGGGCGAAGAGGGTGTCCACATGTGGAAGGCAGCCCAGCAAAGGGTGTCAGAGCATGAATGGAGTAAGGAAAGACTCCCATTGAGAGGGTAGCCAGGCATGGGGTATTAGAATCTAAGCAGGGTGAGAAGGGTATCTACATGGGAGAGCAGGCCACATAGGGTGTCAGAGCTGAAATGGGATAAGGAGGGTGTCCATAAGGAGGATAGCCCAAAGCTGGGTTTCACAGCCTGAGTGAGACTAAGAGATAAGAGAGTGGGGCCCAGCCAGGGGAGTTGGGCTGTGTTGGGCGTTTGCATGACGAGGGAGAGGGTGTTCTGGCACAGAACAGGGTGAGAGGGATGTCCACATAGGGAAGCAGCACAGGGTAAGGAATACGAGCTTGAGCAAGGCAAGAAGGGCACCCACATAAGGTGGGGGTGGCGGTTCAAAAATCAGGGGCGTTGGAGCCCAAGCAGAGTGAGGAGGGCATCTGCACTTGGGAGCAAGTGGTGACAGGGAATGACAGTGATGGGAGATTGGTTACATGAAGGAAGAATAATCAAAGAAGTATATATATGTTAAGAATAATGACAGCCAGGTTTCTTACTGTCAGAGAAAGAAGTTACAAATAAAGAAAGGGAGAAAACTACAAAGGACCCTCGTGTTGAAATAAAATTAGAGGCAGTGTAAACACAGAGCTTTCAATATATAGATATGGAAATTAATATTGATATAAATATGTATACACACACACATACCTGGAATGTGTGGATAGGACTACGTCTATTCCCTAGCTCTGTCCACTAAGAAGACTTAGAAACAAGGACAACTCAGTAGTAATGAGTCTACCTAGCCCCTATATCTTGGTTTTTAAAAACCATTCTCCTCTGAAAGGAACCAGGGCTCCTTAGAGAAACAGCTGATGATTCCAGCTCCGAAACACAAGGAAGATCCAGAGAAGTCTGGAACATTTTGTTATGTCAGAAAAAAAGGAAATGCTCAAAGAATGACGGAGACATGTCAAAAGGACACAGAAGCCAGACTAAGGGGGCTCTCACTGGCCAAGTCTGGAATAATTTGAGCATAAAAATAAATAATGATAAAACATATCATCCATTGAATAACAGAAACAATTAGTCTGTACTCTTAGGAATCGCTGAATAAACTAAAAGCTTGATGAAGACTGAGATATTGGGATTCCCTGGTGGCGCAGTGGTTGAGAATCCGCCTGCCAATGCAGGGGACATGGGTTCAAGCCCTGGTCTGGGAAGATCCCACATACCACGGAGCAACTAAGCCCGTGTGCCACAACTACTGAGCCTGAGCTCTAGAGACCACGAGCCACAACTACTGAGCCTGCATGCCGCAACTACTGAAGCCCGTGCGCCTAGAGCCCGTGCTCTGCAACAAGAGAAGCCACCGCAATGAGAAGCCCGCGCACCACAGCAAAGAGTAGCCCCCGCTCACCGCAACTAGAGAGAGCCCACGCGCAGCAACGAAGACCCAACACAGCTAAAAATAAATAAAATAAATTTTTTTTAAAAAAGAATCCATTTAGAAAAGAAAAAAGACTGAGATATTTACACAGTTTCTAAGCATGCCCATACAATGTAAAGAGTAATTCTATAATGAAGAAGTTTGGCTCATCATCTTAATGAAGTTATCAAAGTTAGCATCATCAATAGCTGGACAGTCTAAATTGTGTCACCTGATGGGATATAATAAGGACACAGCATTGCATCTGAGATATTCCTATCAAATATGTATAACATAAACCTAACCATGAGGAAATGTTAACAAATCCAAATTGAGGAACAGTCTACAAAATAACCAGATGATACAGTCTTCCAAAGTGTCCAAGTCATTAAAGTCAAAGAAATACTGTTCCAGAATGAAAGGGACAAAAAAGACGTAAGAACTAAATATAACATGATTCTGGACTTCATCTTTCTGATATGAAGGACATTATTGGACAAATATAAAACCTGAATGGGGCCTGAGAATTAGGTGGTAGTAATAAGGCATCAATGTTAACTTCCTGATTTTAATAGGTGTATTATGGGTAATACAGTAACACTGTAATTTGTAGAAAAGGCAGTGAAGTATTCAGGGGTGATAAGGCATCATATCATCAACTTACGACTAAAATGGTTCGGGATTAAAATTCTTTGTGCTTTACTCATAGCTTTTCTGTAAGTTTATGATTGCTTTAAGATTTTTAAAAAAGATTTAAAAATTCTGATTGAGCTCTGATTCAATACAGGCTAAACTTCAGGTTTTAGAGGGGGAGGAGTTTAGAGGGTAGGAAGAGAACCTAATACTATTTAAAACAGCATTTCCATAGGGATCAAGTATCTGAATTCCACATAGACTTACAAGTGAAGTGTCAGCATATAACCTATTCACAGGCTGAGGGCTGTAGTGCCCTCAGTAATAATTCAGCTTTCTGAAATCTGATGCTCAAACTCATGATTTAGGAAGGAAAAGTACCTTTGAAAGCTACAAAATAATTTTGTTCCTAAACTCAAACAAAAATCTCCTGGCTCTTAATTTATAGAGAAGGCCCATGTTCTCTATCTGTAAGTGCTAAAGCCCAGCAATCATTTATTTTTTTAATAAAACGTATAATAACCACATACAAGTAAAATCAAATATGCCTACAAATAATACCTTTTATTTACTTTATTCACTTCTCCTTGAAGACTTAAAACCACAAAATTAGCATTATTATACACATAAGGAAAATCATAAATTTCTCTACAGCAGGACACCAAACTAAGTCAGAATTGAATCACACACGAACATGCCCCAACCCGCCCCCATTTGTGATGGGCCTTTCCCAATGTGCAATGTGTATCTGCATTACACATTAACCAGACCTCCTCTAGGCAGGAGGATATAATCAACCTTTGAGAAAAATGGTGCCTTTCTTCTGATACCAACATTGTAATTTTAAGATTAATATTTCTTTCTCGTCCTATATAGGGGGTCACACTGACCTAAAGGCTCGCTCTGAACAAGCATACCTGACCAAAACATCTCTGATGAACTTTATGTATAATATGATCCATAATTGTCTCAAAAACGCATAACACTGCATCTCTAGCTCCTAACTGGTAGAACCTCAGACAGCTTGAGAGTCTGTCTCCTGGGTTATAATTCTCAGTTTGGCTTGAATAAAATTCTCTTTTTTTTCTTCTTAGCTTGATTGTTAATTGAATTTTTATCTACATTCATTATTGTAAGAGACTGAAATTTATAATCTAACAGGATCTACAAGCTATAAGTATCTAACCCAATTTTCTCTAGTACCCCCAACGTTAAGTTGAAAGTAGGAAACAATGAACAATTTTCTGAATAAATCTGAGAAATATAAAAAGGACAAGGAGGGCTTCCCTGGTGGCGCAGTGGTTGAGAATCTGCCTGCCAATGCAGGGGACACGGGTTCGAGCCCTGGTCTGGGAAGATCCCACATGCCGCGGAGCAACTGGGCCCGTGAGCCACAACTACTGAGCCTGCGTGTCTGGAGCCTGTGCTCCGCAACAAGAGAGGCCGAGACAGTGAGAGGCCCGCGCATCGCGATGAAGAGTGGCCCCCGCTTGCCGCAACTAGAGAAAGCCCTCGCACAGAAACGAAGACCCAACACAGCCAAAAATAAATAATAAATAAATAATAAATAAAACAAACAAAAAAACAGTACAAATAATTTGTTTAAAAAAAAAAAAAAAAAAAAAAAGGACAAGGAAGGGAAAGTGGGAAAAGCCAAAAAAAGAGAGAGTAGCAAAAATGCCAAACTAAAAAGCTCAGAAATGTGGGAACTCTCAATTTACAACAGAAACAATGTACAAATATTAATCAAGTTCTAGTTTAATTAACCTATACTTCTAAATATATTTGATACACTGGGCTGGAAGAAGTTGATCCCACTGATTGAGTGTGGGGCAGTCAGTCTCTGAGATGGCTCCCAATGAGCCACACCTCCTGATATTCACACCTCCCACACTGTACCAGCATTGGTCATTCTAATCGCTAGACTACAACAGATGTGATGATGTCTGTCTTCCGATATTAGGTTATCAAAGACGGAAGATTTCATCTCCAACTGGCTTGTTTTCTCCGCCCCTCCACCCCCCAATCCCTGCCTCTTCCTCATCACTGGCTCTAGAGAAAGCCAAGAGCCATGTCATGAGGACACTCAGGCAGCCTATGGAGAGGTCCACATGGCAAAGAACTAAGGCTTCCTGCCAACAATCAGAGAAGTGAACTTAGAAGCACATCCTCCCACCAATCTTTCAGATACCTGCAACCCCAGCCAACAGCTTGACTGCAACCTCAAGTGAGACACTGAACCAGAGGCAAACAGCTAAGCCACTCTCATATTCCTGACCCACAGAAACTGTGAGATAATAAATGTCTGTTGTTTTTTGAGGTAATTTGTTTTGCAGCAATAGATAACTAATACATTGTAGGTCTGAGTGCTGGAGGGCTAAAGAGCACCAATTACACTCCCCCAAGAGAAGAAAAGTACTTTGTCCTTAACAGATCCTTGCTGGCTACAGAAAAGGTATTGAATATATATGAAAAGGATAATATTTAAATTCTAATCAAAAGGCCACTTGCAATTCCCTTGAAGGAACACGACCAAACAAATGCCTTAGTAAGGAAAAAAGTAAAGTATTTCTTGTATCTGAAATCACATATCCTTCCCAGCTTCTAGGTTACCCGGAGTTTCTAGTACTCATTTCGAATTCTTTTTTTTAAATAAATTTATTTATTTATTTATATTTAACTGCATTGGGTCTTCATTGCTGCGCGCGGGCTTTCTCTAGTTGTGGCGAGCGGGGGCTCCTCTTCATTGCGGTGCCCGGGCTTCTCATTGCGGTGGCTTCTCTTGTTGCAAGGCATGGGCTCTAGAGCGCAGGCTCAGTAGTTGTGGCGCACGGGCTTAGCTGCTCCACGGCATGTGGGATCTTCCCGAACCAGAGCTCGAACCCGTGTCCCGTGCATTGGCAGGCGGATTCTTAACCACTGTGCCACCAGGGAAGTGCCCCAAAGTGCTTAGTCTTAAAAAAAAGAATGAGGGACTTCCCTGGCGGCGCTGTGGTTAAGAATCCGCCTGCCAATGCACGGGACACGGGTTCGAGCTCTGGTTCGGGAAGATCCCACATGCCGTGGAGCAGCTAAGCCCGTGCGCCACAACTACTGAGCCTGCGCTCTAGAGCCCATGCCTTGCAACAAGAGAAGCCACCGCAATGAGAAGCCCATGCATTGCAACGAAGAGTAGCCCCCACTTGCCCACGTGCAGCAATGAAGACACAACGCAACCAAAAATAAATTAAAAAAAAAAAAAAAAAAAGACTGAGCACTTTGTATGTGTCAGACACTATGCTGGGTGCTGGAGATATAACTGTTAAGAAGTTAAGCACAATCTCTGCTCTAGCAATAATCTGAAACACCAAAATTTCTATACAACAAAGGATTTTTTTTAGTAATAAATGATTCTATGAATATATTGTTTTATTGTACTGTTAACACAAAACTTTTATTTTTATAAATTAAATGCTAAAAATCAAATGTCTTCTATTTGATCATCCAATATAATAATATTCCTACAAATAATATAATTACTAGTTAACACTTATTGAGCACAAGTACCAGTCACTAAACACATTCTACACCTCATTTAATCTCACAATTATTATTATCCTGAATAAGATCTTTAGTCTCATTCTTTGCCACTCTCTTCTCATTTTCCCACCACTTTCCTGATTCATACTTTCAGAGATGCCATCCCTGAACCCAAGAGCAGGTCTCCTATATATGAATGCTCTGTGAACCTCCAACAACTGTAAATAACCAGATGATAAATTGTTTAATGTCCATCCTTATGCAAAAATGCAAGTCCCACGGGAGCAGGGAAGTATCTTTCTTGTAACCTACTTTATTCCCTGAGGTCAGGGGTTTTAAAAGGTAATTAATAAGTGCTTGCTGAATAAAAGAATGAGCTAGTGTGTCACACCGACTCTTATCTCCCTTAACAACAGCCTCTTTATTACCTAATGCAGTGTTCCTCAAACTACGTCCAGAAACAACAGATGGTCCCTGCTAGTCTATCACCCAGTCTACAGATAGTTAGGGGACTTCAGGGGAAGAAACCCAATTAACCATTTCCTTCAACTATATTTTACAAATGTGAACCATAAAATAGTATTTCCACAATAATCCTATTACTTGCTAGTTGAATGAAAACCTCCACACCATAAACCACCAGCCCCCATTCATGTGGCTCTCAGAATCCTGGAACTAGACATATATCTTCCCAGGTAAGCAACTGGGTAGTATTTTCCTGGAGAAACTGAATGCCCAAAGAAAATATCTGCATTTGGAGGGCTTCCAACAGTGAAGCTAGCTCACCACCAACTCACCCTATAGTCAAGCCGATGTGCATAAGCTTCCAATTGTCTCACATTTAAGAATAAATATTTAAAGTGAGAACAGACAGCCTAGAATCACCAGGCACAAAGAAGGCTTGTTAGCATGAAAGAAAGGGAACCAAGTAAACACACACAAATTAATTTTTAGAAAAAAAAATGCGGGAATGAGAAGAATATTTCACACATTAAAAGAAGTTAATTACTAACATCCTAAAAGACATTAGGAAAGATTTTAAAGGATGTTATTTTTAAAAGAGAGAGCAG
The DNA here is from genome assembly GCF_965194825.1 of Balaenoptera physalus. Classification (NCBI taxonomy): domain Eukaryota; kingdom Metazoa; phylum Chordata; class Mammalia; order Artiodactyla; family Balaenopteridae; genus Balaenoptera; species Balaenoptera physalus. The sequence continues at coordinate 47,665,869 of NC_138901.1, forward strand.
GGGCTTCCCTGGTGGCGCAGTGGTTGAGAATCTGCCTGCCGGTGCAGGGGACACAGGTTCGAGCCCTGGTCTGGGAGGATCCCACATGCCATGGAGCAACTAGGCCCATGAGCCACAATTACTGAGCCTGCGCGTCTGGAGCCTGTGCTCTGCAACAAGAGAGGCCGCGATAGTGAGAGGCCCGCGCACCGCGATGAAGAGTGGCCCCCACTTGCCGCAACTAGAGAAAGCCCTCGCACAGAAACGAAGACCCAACACAGCCATAAATAAATAAAATAAATAAAGATACATGAAATTGCTACAATTGTAAAAAATAATAATAAAAATTAACACACACACACACCTGACGCATCTACAAGTAAGTTACAAAGAGACCCTCTGCAAAACAACCAGCTAGCACAGAAGCAAGAAGAACTACAATCCTGCAGCCTGCGGAACAAAAACCACATTCACAGAAAGATAGACAAGATGAAAAGGCAGAGGGCTACGTACCACATGAAGGAACAAGATAAAACCCCAGAAAAACAACTAAATGAAGTGGAGATAGGCAATCTTCCAAAAAAAAATTTCAGAATAATGATAGTGAAGATGATCCAGGACCTCGGAAAAAGAATGGAGGCACAGATCAAGAAGATGCAAGAAATGTTTAACAAAGACCTAGAAGAATTAAAGAACAAACAAACAGAGATGAACAATACAATAACTGAAATAAAAAATACACTAGAAGGAATCAAGAGCAGAATAACTGACGCAGAAGAACAGATAAGTGACCTGGAAGACAGAATGGTGGAATTCACTGCTGCGGAACAGAATAAAGAAAAAAGAATGAAAAGAAATGAAGAAAGCCTAAGAGACCTCTGGAACAACATTAAACGCAACAACATTTGCATTATAGGGGTCCCAGAAGGAGAAGAGAGAGAGAAAGGACCCGAGAAAATATTTGAAGAGATTATAGTCAAAAACTTCCCTAACATGGCAAAGGAAATAGCCACCCAAGTCCAGGAAGCACACAGAGCCCCATACAGGATAAACCCAAGGAGAAACACGCCAAGACACATAGTAATCAAATTGGCAAAAATTAAAAACAAAGAAAAATTATTGAAAGCAGCAAGGGAAAAACGACAAATAACATACAAGGGAACTCCCATAAGGTTAACAGCTGATTTCTCAGCAGAAACTCTACAAGCCAGAAGGGAGTGACATGACATATTTAAAGTGATGAAAGGGAAGAACCTACAACCAAGATTACTCTACCCGGCAAGGATCTCATTCAGATTCCATGGAGAAAACAAAAGCTTTACAGACATGCAAAAGCTAAGAGAATTCAGCACCACCAAACCAGCACCACCAAACAACAAATGCTAAAGGAACTTCTCTAAGTGGGAACCATGAGAAGAAAAGGACCTACAAAAACAAACCCAAAACAATTAAGAAAATGGTCATAGGAACATACATATCGATAATTACCTTAAACATGAATGGATTAAATGCTCCAACCAAAAGACACAGGCTCGCTGAATGGATACAAAAACAAGACCCATATATATGCTGTCTACAAGAGACCCACTTCAGACCTAGGGACACATACAGACTGAAAGTGAGGGGATGGAAAAAGATATTCCATGCAAATGGAAATCAAAAGAAAGCTGGAGTAGCAATACTTATATCAGATAAAATAGACTTCAAAATAAAGACTGTTACAGAGACAAGGACACTACATAACGATCAAGGGATCAATCCAGGAAGAAGATATGACAATTATATATGCACCCAACATAGGAGCACCTCAATACATAAGGCAACTGCTAACAGCTATAAAAGAGGAAATGGACAGTAACACAATAATAGTGGGGGACTTTAACACCTCACTTACACCAATGGACAGATCATCCAAACAGAAAATTAATAAGGAAACACAAGCTTTAAATGACACAATAGACCAGATAGATTTAATTGATATTTACAGGACTTTCCATCCAAAAACAGCAGATTAAACTTTCTTCTCAAGTGCGCATGGAACATTCTCCAGGGTAGATCACATCTTGGGTCACAAATCAAGCCCCAGTAAATTTAAGAAAATTGAAATCATATCAAGCATCTTTTCTGACCACAACGCCATGAGATTAGAAATCAGTTACAGGGAAAAAAACATAAAAAACACTAACACATGGAGGCTAAACAATATGTTACTAAATAACCAAGAGATCACTGAAGAAATCAAAGAGGAAATCAAAAAATACTTAGAGACAAGTGACAATGAAAACATGACGATCCAAAACCTATGGGATGCAGCAAAAGCAGTTCTAAGAAGGAAGTTTATAGCTATACAAGCCTACCTCAAGAAACAAGAAAAATCTCAAATAAACAATCTAAACTTACACCTAAAGGAACTAGAGAAAGAAGAACAAAACAAAACCCAAAGTTAGCAGAAGGAAAGAAATCATAAAGATCAGAGCAGAAATAAGTGAAATAGAAACAAAGAAAACAATAGCAAATATCAATAAAACTAAAAGCTGGTTCTTTGAGAAGATAAACAAAATTGATAAACTATTAGCCAGACTCATCAAGAAAAAGAGGGAGAGGACTCAAATCAATAAAATTAGAAATAAAAAGCAGAAGTTACAACAGACCACAGAAATACAAAGCATCCTAAGAGACTACTACAAGCAACTCTATGCCAATAAAATGGACAACCTGGAAGAAATGGACAAATTCTTAGAAAGGTATAACCTTCCAAGACTGAACCAGGAAGAAGTAGAAAATATGAACAGACCAGTCACAAGTAATGAAATTGAAACTGTGGTTTAAAATCTTCCAACAAACAAAAGTCCAGGACCAGATGGCTTCACAGGTGAATTCTATCAAACATTTAGAGAAGAGCTAACACTCATCCTTCTCAAACTCTTCCAAAAAATTGCAGAGGAAGGAACACTCCCAAATTCCTTCTCTGAGGCCACCATCACCCTGATACCAAAACCAGACAAAGATACTACAAAAAAAGAAAATTACAGACCAATAGCACTGATGAATATAGATGCAAAAATCCTCAACAAAATACTAGCAAACAGAATCCAACAACACATTAAAAGGATCATACACCATGATCAAGTGGGATTTATCCCAGGGATTCAAGGATTCTTCAGTATACGCAAATCAATCAATGTGATACACCATATTAACAAATTGAAGAATAAAAACTATATGATCATCTCAATAGATGCAGAAAAAGCTTTCGACAAAATTTAACACCCATTTATGATAAAAACTCTCCATAAAGTGGGTATAGAGGGAACCTACCTCAACATAATAAAGGCCATATACGACAAACACACAGCAAACATCATTCTCAATGGTGAAAAACTAAAAGCATTTCCTCTAAGATCAGGAACAAGACAAGGATGTCCACTCTCACCACTATTATTCAACATAGTTTTGGAAGTCCTAGCCACGGCAATCAGAGAAGATAAAGAAATAAAAGGAATACAAACTGGAAAATAAAAAGTAAAACTGTCACTGTTTGCAGATGACATGATACTATACATAGATAATTCTAAAAATGCCACCAGAAAACTACTAGAGCTAATCAACGAATTTGGTAAAGTTACAGGATACAAAATTAATGCACAGAAATCTCTTGCATTCCTATACACTAATGATGAAAAATCTGAGAGAAATTAAGGAAACACTCCCATTTATCACTGCAACAAAAAGAATAAAATACCTAGGAATAAACCTACCTAGGGAGACAAAAGACCTGTATGCAGAAAACTATAAGACACTGATGAAAGAAATTAAAGATGATACCAACAGATGGAGAGATATACCATGTTCCTGGATTGGAAGAATCAATCTTGTGAAAATGACTATACTACCCAAAGCGATCTACAGATTCAATGCAATCCCTATCAAATTACCAATGGCATTTTTTACAGAACTAGAACAAAAAATGTTAAAATTTGTATGGAGACACAAAAGACCCCGAATAGCCAAAGCAGTCTTGAGGGAAAAAACGGAGCTCGAGGAATCAGACTCCCTGACTTCAGACTATACTACAAAACTACAGTAATCAAGACAATATAGTACTGGCACAAAAACAGAAACATAGATCAATGGAGCAAGATAGAAAGCCCAGAGATAAACCCACGCACCTATGGTCAACTAATCTATGACAAAGGAGGCAAGGATATATAATGGAGAAAAGACAGTCTCTTCAATAAGTGGTGCTGGGAAAACTGGACAGCTACATGTAAAAGATTGAAATTAGAACACTCCCTAACACCATACACAAAAATAAACTCAAAATGGATTCAAGACGTAAATGTAAGACTGGACACTATAAAACTCTTAGAGAAAACATAGGAAGAACACTCTTTGAGATAAATCACAGCAAGATCTTTTTTGATCCACCTCCTAGAGTAACGGAAATAAAAACAAAAATAAACAAATGGGACCTAATGAAACTTAAAAAATTTTGCACAGCAAAGGAAACCATAAACAAGACGAAAAGACAACCCTCAGAATGGGAGAAAATATTTGCAAATGAATCAACGGACAAAGGATTAATCTCCAAAATATATAAACAGCTCATGCAGCTCAATATTAAAGAAACAAACAACCCAATCCAAAAATGGGCAGAAGACCTAAATAGACATTTCTCCAAAGAAGACATACAGATGGCCACGAAGCACATGAAAAGCTGCTCAACATCACTGATTATTAGAGAAATGCAAATCAAAACTACAATGAGGTATCACCTCACACCAGTTAGAATGGGCATCATCAGAAAATCTACAAACAACAAATGCTGGAGAGGGTGTGGAGAAAAGGGAACCCTCTTGCACTGTTGGTGGGAATGTAAATTGATACAGCCACTATGGAGAACAGTATGGAGGTTCCTTAAAAAACTAAAAATAGAATTACCATATGATCCAGCAATCCTACTACTGGGCATATACCCTGAGAAAACCATAATTCAAAAAGACACATGCACCCTAATGTTCGTTGCAGCACTATTTACAATAGCCAGGTCATGGAAGCAACCTAAATGCCCATCGACAGACGAATGGACAAAGACGTTGTGGTACATATATACAATGGAATATTACTCAGCCATAAAAAGGAACGAAATTGGGTCATTTGTTGAGACGTGGATGGATCTAGAGACTGTCATAAAGAATGAAGTTAAGTCAGAAAGAGAAAAACAGATATCATATATTAACGCATGTATGTGGAACCTAGAAAAATGGCACAGATGAACCGGTTTGCAGGGCAGAAGTTGAGACACAGATGTAGAGAACAAATGTATGGACACCAAGGGGGGAAAGCCGCTGGGGGGTGGGGATGGTGGTGTGCTGAATTGGGCGACTGGGATTGACATGTATACGCTGATGTGTATAAAATGGATGACTAATAAGAACCTGCTGTATAAAAAAATAAATTAAATAAAATTAAAAAATTAAAAACAAAACTAACACTAAACTTTCTTTGGGTTATTTGTATGGAAATATGTTAACATAAATGTTTCAGACATTACATGAAATTCCTAAAAACCTTATATGTTCTTGTATAATAAGTCATAATTCTAGTTATTATTACTTTAAAATGTATATCTAACAAATAACTAAATTTCCTTGTCAATTGCATTATTATGAACTTTCATCAAATCTTTAACCGTGGGGCTTCCCTGGTGGTGCAATGGTTGAGAATCTGCCTGCCAATGCAGGGGACACGGGTTCGAGCCCTGGTCTGGGAAGATCCCACATGCCGCGGAGCAACTGGGACCGTGAGCCACAACTACTGAGCCTGTGCGTCTGGAGCCTGTGCTCCACAACAAGAGAGGCCGCGACAGTGAGAGGCCCGCACACCGCGATGAAGAGTGGCCCCCGCCTGCCGCAACCAGAGAAAGCCCTCGCACAGAAACGAAGACCCAACACAGCCAAAAATAAATTAATTTAAAAAAAAATCTTTAACCGCGGTCATTTTTAAGTCTTTTGTCATTTACAGACAGTTCTGGGTGTACTCTGATGCTTTTGCAAAAATGTTCCTATAAAAGGGTTTCATCTTCAAGGAATTCATGGAAAAGACTCTGACAAGTACAGGTTTCTGGTAACTGACTATACTGCTGAACTGAATGAATAAGCATTTTCAGAACTCTAATGGAAAACTGATGAATTCATAAAAGTGCTAACAAAAGATCAAGATGAAAAAAATTAATTACATGGGTCTGAGTGAACTGATGAGGATGATTATAATTTCTGTGACTTTCTGTTTGAATTTTTTTTAAAAAAGTGTCAAAAATAAAAAAGCAGCTAGCAAAAAACTGAGGCCTCCAGCCAACAGCTGTGTAAATGATTAGGTTGGAATTAAATCTTCCAGGCCCAGTCAAGCCTTCAGATGACTGCAGCCCAGACAAGAGCTTGACTGGAACCTCATGAAAGACTGTGAGCCAGAAACACCTAGCTAAGCTGCTACTGGATTTCTAACACACAGAAATGTTATGAGATAATAAATGTTTCTGGTCTAATATTGCTACATTTGGGGGAATTTGTTACATAGCAATAAATAACTAATACAGTGTTCAAGCTCATAAAGCTAACTTCAAATTTGAAAATACTGGTATCATACAAACCATATTCACTGGCCACAGAACACTTAAGATAGAAATTACCAACCAGAAGAAAGCCAGGAAAACGTCTGAAAATCAAGAAACACTCTGGGTGAGTGAGCTATAACTAAAACAGCATTTAATAAATAATTACTATGCTTTATTTTTATTTTTTAATTGTGATTTTTTTCCCTCAAATTATTGCTCAAGGAGCTTCAAACATTAATTTTTTTGTTTTAAATAGCCAAGTGCCTAGGCTTCAGTAGCCTAATCTTAACGGGAGTTACCTCCTCTACCTCAAGCAAATTTGGTCTGATTCTTATTCTCAATTATTGGGAGGTAAATTACTTCTTTGATGTCTCATGCTTTATCTTAAAAAGAGATGCAAATTCTGCATTCTATTCCATAATAGCCATATTTGTTTAAATTTTCAAAATTTTTCAAAAAAATTTAAATAAAATCATCTTCCAAAAAGACTACCCAAAATATGCTTAAGAGTTGGAGCCTAGCATACCTACTTGGACTTAACGTTACATATGCCTAAGAATGAAAAACACAGTATGCAATTTCTGTAGAGTTTACAGTACTGAATATTAATTAATCTCACATCTGAAACCCAAAGGTGAAAGAAGAAAAAAAAATACCACTTCAAAAATCAGGAAACACAGGAAACTGGTAAAAACAAAACAGATTTTTAAAGTATGTGAATTATTTGGGAATTTGTTACTGACAAACTTTGAGTATGGACCGTGTATTAAAGAGAACAGTATTGTTATCAAAGTTAAATTTCCTGACTTCAGTAATTGTACTGTAGCTAAGTAAGAGAGTCCTTACTTATTAAGACATACTGAAGTATTCAGGAATTAAGGAACATGATGCCTACAACTTACTGTCAAATGCCTCCTCCACATGCAACAAATGCATATATGTGTGTGTGTTTATATTATATACACACTCATGCACAGACACATGGACAGAGAGAAAGAGAGAATAAATAATAAAACGTAAAACAAAGAGCAAAATATAAACAGCTAGTAAATCTGGGTAAAGAATATATGGGACGTTTTATACTACTGCTGCAACTTTTCTGTAAGTTTTAAATTATTCAAAATTCTAAAAGTACATAGGTAGCATTGGCAGCCCCAGAATTCCAATGTAGTGTTTACCTACCAAAACAATCTGCCTCCAGGTGATCATTTTATCTAGTATTTAAATTATGTTCAATTGTGAAAATTATTTTTCTAATACCGTTTTTTTAAAGCCATCAACCAAACTTCCGAATCATCCTGTTTTTCTAGTTATGTGAAGAAATAATGCAGTTGATGTTAAAAATGAAAACGGACATCCAAATAGTAGAGAACAAATATGCACACTAAATGTTTACGGTGTTTACCTCTGGCATTCAAATTTTTAAGAACATGTTAACAAAATATTCTCATACAATTCACAAATTGTAAATTTTAATAAATTTAAAATTGCAGAAGAAAAGTCAGAACGGTCAGTGAAGAGTCCAAACCGGGCTTCACCTGTTTTCTGAGGCTGAGAAAAGATTTTTTGAATGGCAAAAATTCTGTTTGCTGGTTGTAACATGACATTTAAAACGATCCTAAGGACTTCCCTGGTGGCGCAGTAGTTAAGAATCCACCTGCCAATGCAGGGGACACGGGTTCGAGCCCTGGTCCAGGAAGATCCCACGTGCCACGGAGCAACTAAGCCCATGCACCACAACTACTGAGCCTACGCTCTAGAGCCTGCGAGCCACAACTACTGAGCCTGCGTGCCACAACTACTGAAGCCCACGTGCCTAGAGCCCATGTTCCACAGCAAGAGAAGCCAGTGCAATAAGAAGCCCGTGCACTACCACGAAGAGTGGCCCCCACTCGCTGCAACTAGAGAAAGCCCACGCAGCAACGAAGACCCAACACAGCTATAAATAAATGAATGAATGAATGAATGAATGAATAAATAAATAAATAAATAAGATCCTAAACTCATTCCAGGGAAGGAGAGGCTTTTCAAATAACAGAGCTCAAGAACCTGCCACTGTGCTTAGCTTACTACTTAGTTCAAGCCAGAAGCCCAAGCTTCTGTACTAATGGCCATTTGTTACTATCAGGCTGAATGAAAGAGAATTTCATTCATAAAAAAAGAAAGCTAACGATCAAAATAAACTTGGAATCATCATGAGGAGGCAAAGAAGAGGGTCATTCTACTAGCTGTTGTAATTCATCTGGGTTACCTAGGAGATAAAGGACTACTGCTACATAAGGACAGGGGAGGACTCTGCCTGGAACCCCAAGGATTCTCTGAAATAATCTCTTATACGTGTGTAATAGTAAAAGTTAATGGAAAATACACACACACAAAGCAATGTGTGAAGAATACATGAGGATGTTGTGAAGAATATGTGAGGACACATATTCTTCACTAATGAAGGTTTGGGTTACCCCACCAGCTGAGGCCCTGAATGAGGGCAAAGGAAACATGGAATGAGCAGAAGACAGTAGTTTTAAGGATGAATTTACAATCACTCAACTAGTTAACAAAAGCAAAGACTACAGCAGTTACACATATATTCTTCTTTGCTTACTACAGAAGATTTTGCGTGAATGTATAAACCAATTTCTTCTCTCTTCTCCTTCTCAATATGTTATACAAATTTTATTAGTAAAGGTTAACTTTACAACTTAGTCTTTAGGTAGCATGATATTCAGATGGGACTATGAATTTGAGACATAATTAACATAGCTTAAAAATGGATAGTGTGAATGTCACCCAAATATGGATACAATGAGTATTGGAACTTGCTTCCCATTTTGGGAAGAAGGTAAGGACATCTTCAATTTTTTTTTAATTTATTTATTTTATTTTATTTATTTTTGGCTGCGTAGGGTCTTTGTTGCTGCACACGGGCTTTCTCTCGTTGCAGCGAGTGGGGGCTACTCTTCATTGCGGTGCGCGGGCCTCTCATTGCGGTGGCTTCTCTTGTTGCTGAGCATGGGCTCTAGGCGTGTGGGCTTCAGCAGTTGTGGCTCATGGGCTCAAGAGCACAGGCTCAGTAGTTGTGGTGCACGGGCTTAGCTGCTCCGCGGCATGTGGGATCTTCCCAGACCAGGGATCAAACCTGTGTCCCCTGAATTGGCAGGCAGACTCTTAACCACTGTGCCACCAGGGAAGTCCCAGGACATCTTCATTTTTATAAAGAAGACTTCCATCTTCTTAGGCAAAAGCATAGTGTTTGTCTTCTGTACACAAGATCAAATATCTGTATAAAGGCACGCATGGCTGCTGAGTAGCCAAAGAAGTGGACTGTGCCAATTGCTAAGTTGCTGCCTCTCATCTTCACACCTATCCTTCTCTACCTTGTTTTCTGATGGCTGGGCTACTGCGCAAACTATATTTCCCTTTGCTAGCTGGCTCCTTGTTAAGGCTCTACCAAGGGGACACTAAAGAAATCCTGTCAAGACTGGAGGAGGTGGGACTTCCCTGGTGGTCCAGGGGTTAAGACTCCGAGCTCCCAAGGCAAAGGGCCCAGATTCGATCCCTGGTCGGGGAACTAGATCCCGCATGCCACAACTAAGAGCCCACATGCTGCAACTAAAAGATCCTGCATGCCACAACTAAGACCCAGTGCTGCCAAATAAATAAATAAATAAATAAATAAATAAATAAATAAATACTTTTTTAAAAAAGACTGTAGGAAGGACAAAGGACTTGATTCTTCCTCTTTGCAAAATATCTACACTAACTTAATCTTGAGAAAGAACAAACTTGAAGTATTTACAATACCTGATTTCAAATGACTATAAAGCTACAATAATCAAGACTGTCGACTGGCAAGACAAAATAGGCATATAGAAGCACACTGAGTACAAAAATTAACTAAAAATGAGTCATAGACCTAAGTGTAAAATCTAAAACAAAATTTCTAGAAGAAAACATAGGAGAAAAATCTTTGTGACCTTGTGTTAGACAAAGATTTCTTAGATATACCATCAATAACATGATCCTCTTATTGTTTTTTTTAGAAAATCTGATAACTTGAACTTCAGCAAAATTAAGAACATCTGCTTTCAAGACTTTGAGAAGAAAACAAAATCAAAAAAAAACAAAACAAGCCAGAAACTGGGAGAAAATATTTGCAAATCACATATCTGGTAAAAGACTTGTATTCAGCATATATTACAAGCTCTCAAAAATTCAATAATAAAAAATCCCAATTTTTAAAAAATGGGCAAAAGATTCAAATATACACTTCATCAAAGAAAATATTCAGATGGTAAATTAAGTGCATGAAAAGATGCTCATTAGTCACTAGGGAAATGCAAATCAAAACCAGAATGATATACCATTTCCCACCCACTGGATGGCTATAATTTTAAAAATTTTTAGTCAAAAAAAATTTTTGTAAGCAAATAAATGTTGGCAAGGATGTGGAACAACTGGAATCCTCATATACTCCTGTAAAATGACATAATCACTTTGGAAAACAATGATCGGCAGCTTCTTAAAAAGTTAAATATACACCCACCATATGACCCAGCCATTCTACTCCTTTGTATTTGCTCAAGAGAAATGAATGTATACGTCCACACAAAGTCATATACATGAATCTTCAGGACAACTTCATTTGCAGTAGCTAAAAACTGGAGCAACCCAAGTGTCTACCAACAGGTGAATGAATAAATATTGAGAAAAACAGCTCAGCAGGTGCCCAGAAATGGGATGGAGGTACAGAATGGATTATGGGGGCTGGAGGAAACTTTTGCAGGTGATATATATATTCATTATCTTGATTGTGGTGTTAACACAGGCTTAAAAATATAGGAAAAGTCATCAAATTGTACATTTTAAATATATGCAGTTTATTTATTTATTGTATGGCAAGTTTGCCTTAATAAAACTGTAGAATTTCTATCATTCTAGAAACTGTAAAAATCCTAGTCTAGAATTTCTATAATAATAAAAAATGAAATTCCTAAAATAAAGTTCCTAAAAAGTTCCAAAGAACATAGGGGGGGAAAAAAGGCACTGTTTTTGCATATTTATTCATATTGGGTGTATATTTACTCATTTTACACCCAATTGGGTGCTCTTCATTATTTCCTATAGTTTTATCCTTCCACTTGACATGTTTCCCCTCTGCCTAAAGAACTTCCTTGAGTAAGTCTTACAGAGCAGGTCTGCTGGTGATTAATTCTCTCAACTTTTGTTTGTCTAAAAATGTCTTTATTTTACCCTTATTTCTGAAGGATACTTCTGCTGGGATCAGAATTCTAACTTGACAGGTTTTTTTTGTTCAACACTTAAAAAATGTCATTCCATTATTTCACAGTTTCCACTGTTGTGTTCAAAATGCAGCCATCAGTTATATTAGTTTCTTTGAAAGTAACATGTCTTATTTTTTTTCCATCTGGTTGTTTTTAAGAGTTTGTCTCTAGTTTTCAACAGATCAATTAAGATATGTCTGAGTGTATTTAGAAAGTGTAATTTTCTTTGTATTTATCTTGCTCGGGGTTTGCTAAACTACTTGAATCTATGGGTTGATACCCTTCATCAGTTTTGGAAAATGTCTTACCATTATCTCTTCAAATATTTGCTCCCACACTAAGTTCCCTTCTCTACTTCTGGGTTTCCAATTACACATTACTCAACTTTTTTTTTTTCTTTTTTTGGGGGGCCATGCTGAGTGGCATGTGGGATCTTAGTTCCCCAACCAGGGATCCAACCCCGCACCCCCTGCATTGGGAGCATGGTGTCTTAACCACTGGACCGCCAGGGAAGTCCCACACATTATTCAACTTTTTACTAGAGTTGCACATATCTCTTTTGTTTTGTCCTACTTTTTCCATTGTTTTTTCCTTCCTGTGCTTCAAACTGGATTATTTTCTATTAACTTGTCTACAAGTTCTGTACTCTTGTCTTTTATTGGTATAGTCTATTAAATCCACCCAATGAATAATTAATTTCAGATACTGTGGGCTTCTTGTTGTTGCATGTTTTTTGTTTTATTTTTAATGTGTCAGGCACTAAGCCCTGGGAACACAGCACTGAAAAGACAGACACAGTCCCTGCTCTCATAGAACTTAAATGGTATATATTCGATTGACCTGTTTTCCCATTTTTTTAGATAAATGAAGAGTAAGGCAAGGGGTGGAGTGAGATCCTAGAGTCCTGCACCAAAGTTTTCTCAGTAACATATAAATGACAGACCTTAAGCTACTGACATGTTTTTGATTCTTAGAATATCCATTTAATTCCTTTTCATGAATTCCAATTCTCTATAGAAATTCTCCACCTTTCCATTTTGTCCACGTTTTCCTATATTTTCTTTATCATATCATAGTTATTTTAAAGTCCCTGTCTGATCATTTCAATTACCTGTAGGTCTACTTCTACCGCTTATTTTTCTTCTTGATTAAGGATCACAGTTTTCCACCTTCTCAAATTTTTAGAAATTGTTCATTGTACACTGGATACTGGAAATGAAAGAGCCTCAGAGACCCCAGAATATATCTTCCCAGTGAGCATTCTCTATCTACTCTATTAGGCAAAAGGGATGAGAGAGGCTCATCATTTCAATCCATTCATGAATTGAAATGTGTCAGTGCTATGCTACAGTTTTAGTAAGACTCAGTTCACCTCTGGTTCATTCTTTTTCTTCAGTCTGTGTCCAGAATCAGCAAATGTCAGCAATCCTCTTCTCACCTACAAAGGGCTCTTCTGTATCTGGAATTTTAATTAATCTAGTCGTGATTACTTCTACAGGCCTCCAATATTTTTTAAAATATGATTTTAAAAGTTCATTCAGTTTTTTACTACTCATTGCAGTGATACAGATGACTGTACTATGTACTATATAGATGACTATACTACCCAGAAGCTGAAGTCTCCCTGCATATCATACAGTGATTCCCAAACCCAGCTTTACATCAAAGTGACCTGGGGAGAGTTTTTAAACTACAACTCATTGTCCATACCTCTAGAACTCATAGATGTTCAGTGGGGCCAGGAAATCTGTACTTTTAACAAGAGTCTTAAGTGATCTGGTAAAGCTGATATTTCTAAAGAAACTAATGTGGGAGTTCCCTGGTGGCCTAGTGGTTAGGATTCCGGGCTGTCACTGCCGTGGCCCAGGTTCAATCCCTGGTCCGGTAACTGAGATCCCGCAAGCTGCCCGGCGCGGCCAAAAAAAAAGAAAGAAAGAAACTAATGTGCCTGTTCCTCCTGTCCCCCATTCCCAGCTCAGTATTGATAAGGCCATTAGAGAAAGAACACACACTACATACAACAGATAAACTGATACATGAATATAAAAAGTTAAAAGTTCAGAATCACTAAAGACTTTAACGATAAGATGTTAAAATAAATATGTAAAGCCTTCAAAAAATATATTACGATCAAGAAGAGGAGGAAGGAAAGGCAAGAATCACTAGTTTGAGTACATGGTATAATACCTATAGGAGACTGAAAGTAGAACTATTCAATTCAATTTTATTTCTAATTGTTTTAGCAGAAAACAAAATTATCTTCAAATGTGAAAAAGAGCATTGTTGACAGCCATCAGAACACTTAGATAATGCATAAAGACCCCACCTACCTGCTTATCTGAATTCAAGTCTATATGAATTAATCCAAGGGGACAGATGAAAATTTTGAAATGTGACAAAGGAAATGCTGTCTGTGAACTCTGAGAACTCACAAAAAACAGAAAGGCGCCAGACTGGGAACGAGAAAACAACGGTGCCTCAAAATGCAGGCGCAGCTAAAGGTGAAAAGGTCATCTTAGGACTATGGACTTAATTTAATGTCAACACCCAAATAATTCTAGGACTGATTATTATGCAGATGACTTTTAAGCACTTACAGAAGGAAGCATTATCTACTAACAATAATGAAATCTTACCTGTGTAAAGCAAGTTTACAGACTACCTTCACATACATTCCCTTGTATCTTTGATTTGTGAAAAAGGGCAGGTAGCATATGTCTCCTCCCCAACCCTCATATACACTCTTCAAAATACTCAGATAGCTTGACTTGCCCAGGTTAACTCATTCCTCAGTAGACAATTAGGACTCAAACTCAAGTCTTCCCCATTGAGTACTGTATTTATATCACACAACTCTTAAGGTCAGCATGAGTTAAGAATAAGTCACATGGAAATGATAACTGGGATTGCTTCAAAATAATGAAAACGCACAGAGCAGGAAAGGGGTAGGACTATTGATGAAATAAAACTAAGTAGAAGCTGGATAATGGGTACATGGGGGTTCATTTATAATCATCTCTCTATTTTTGTATATGTTAAAATTTTTCATAATAAAACTTAAAAAAAAAATACACATGCACACACATGCTCTTTGATAGGTTAACTGTACTGGTAATCAGATGAATACCAAAAATACAGAGTACCTGAAGCTCAGCATTTTGTAAGCCTTTTTTTTAAGTCTCACATAACACCTTCATATACAAAAATACTTAGAAAAGGGATGACAAATGATATGCCTGAATACTGACCACCACTTCACCAAGAGAAAAAACAACCATGATAGTGAAATATCTTAACAATTTATACTATAAATAATTGAATGAATAATATATTTTGGGGTCGGGGAGACAACCCTGAGGAATACTTAAGATCTGTCTCCCAATATTTTTAAAGTAAAAAAGACAAACATTCTGAAGAGTTATAGAGAATAGAATTAGGAACAATGAATAGAAGACTCCAGGAGGCCAGGTTCCAAACTTTTCTACTCTTCCCACTCTTCCTTGAGGCTCATTGACTCATGTGCTACTCACTAACAAACCTTGTCACAGTCACCTACCAATTTTCTAGATATTTTCCCCATCATCAAAACAATTTGACTCCTGGCTCAGTTTTTCCTCTACCTCACATCCATTACCATCTAGGTGAGTGTTGCCTGATAAAGTACAGGACTCCCAATTAAATTTGAATTTCAGATAAACATAAGTAATATTTTTAGTGTAACTATATCCCATGCAATAATTGCGAAATACTTATACTAAACGTTTACTGTTTATCTGAAATTCACATTTAACTGGGCATCCTATATTTCCATTTGCTAAATCTGGCAACCCTAATCTAGGTGACTTCAATGTCAAGGTGGACCACCTATCCAACAACTGGTCCTCAACACTCCTTGATCCCTTCAATTCTAGTGACTATGACCATAACAAAGACACTGTCTCCAAACTCAGCTGAGTCCTTAATACTGCCCAATACTGCTAAGTGCCCTTAAACTGCACTCTCTCATTTACCCCAACAGTTATTATAGACCAAACCCATTCTTTCCTTCTCTACCATCTCAGTCTCTAAATCCACCACCTGAATTTAGATCCCTATCTTCTTCTACCTCCTATGGTACTACATTCCACATTTCCCTTTATTATATTTTTCAACCTCTCCCACTAAAGCATAAGCCATTAGATGAAATTACATTCACCCAAAATCTTCAAATGAGAGCTTAAACATTTTAGTATGGCATATAAGAACCTACAAGATTCACAACTTAGTTCAGGCTTCACTTTCTGTCAAGCTCTCCCTGACTGCCCAGTCTAAATTAAGTGCTCCTCTCACACACTCCCATAGACTTTAGGTTCCTTGAGACCAAGAGCATGTCTTGTCTTTATTTCCGCAGCATTTACCACAGTGCTCAGCATCTACCACAAATAATAGGAACTTGAATGTTTAGTGATCAAATAAGACAGAGGAGGCTCCATTTAAGGGACAGTTTCTAACAATTACAATTCTACTAATGGAATGTGTTACCTTGAGATGTAGTACCCCTGGCTGCCCAAAGGGCAAAATAAGATTGCATATCATAGTACCATTTATAACAGACAGGAAAAAAAGGATTTATCCTATTGTCTTTAGAGGAACTGGTCAAATTTTGTGAGGTACAACCATACAACCAATCCTTGAAAACTCCGAAATCAACAGACCTGTCAAGAAGGCTTCTCTTGTGGGCAGGTCATGATCCCCTCTCACCTGGACAGCTGAAGGCACTGTAACAAGTTCTTGTACTTTAATAATTTTATTATAGTCACCTCATTCTGATCCTACTCTTATGTTAACCTTACGCTGCTAAAAATTGAGATTTTTTTTTTACATTAATACATTCCAGTTACATTTTATAAAGTAACATTTATTTGCTTTGTTACCGATTGTTTTTCTGATTATAAAAATACATATTCAGTGTAGAAAATTCAAAATTTATTTTTAAAATATTAAGAAAAAATAATTACATATAATACCTTAAATTTTTAAATAATGTAAAAGAAAGTATAATCATATGGGCAAATGCTCACGTTATATTATAAGAGCAGATTATAAGACAATGTATCTCATTCAATCCCAACAACCTAATAAAAGCAACAGTATCTAACATTTATTGCCAGAAACTATGCCACGTGCTCTACATGTATTTCCTAATATAAATCTCACATCAATCTCTGTGAAGTAAGTACTATTATTGACCCCTTTTTACAAGTGAAGAAACTGAAGCCTGAAGCTAAATAACCTGGCCAAGGACTAGTAAGCAATGGCAGAGCCCAAGCTCAAGAATTCAAACCCAAGGGGTCTAATTTCAGAATTTTAACTGTGGTTCTCCTCTGAGTTGTGCTATTATAAATGGCCTTTTTTTTTTTATTGTGATTTTGTTACATTTCATATTCCTACAATGAATATGAATTACCACTTTTTTTTTTTTTTTTTTTTTTAATAAATGTCCAAGTAGAGGTTGAACAATTATCTGTCAGGGCTATTGCAGAAGTGGATTTAAGTAAGCTCAGATTCCTTCTAACTAAGGATCTGTCACTAATCAATTAGTGACTGGAATTATTTTCTTACTCAAAAGGACTGGCTCTAAAAAAATGAAACAAACATCAACCCATTTTAAGAATTATAAAAGTTTTGGACTGTCAGATTATATTTTTCCTGTTTAACATACAGTAAATGAAATAGCTCAGAATTGAGGAGATTTACATAATATAGCAAAGGTAGTTTGTGTTAGGGCAGAAACCAGAGCACAGGTCTTTACTGATCTTTGTTACCAACATTTAACCAAAACAATACTTTCTATCTCTCACATTCCCTACTGTAAATTCAGTTATCAGAGACCAAAAACTGAAACATAACAGGAAATACAAATGCTTCTTTTCTTTCCCCCTTAGTCCATTACCCAAAAGGAAGAAGACCTGCCTGGAGCATAAAGTTAAAACATCTTCCCAGCCCTGAGCTGGGACAGAAGTGAAAGGCACTGATAAAGACAGGAGATTTGGAAAGATACTCTAAGAGACAAGATGAATGATTCGAAAGTTGGTATTGGGGATGGGGATGGGAAGGAGCTGAAAAAGTAGACAAAGGAAGGAAACAAGGAAGGAAAGCAGACGGGCACAGACAAAAAGAAACACCCAGAAATCCAATAGAACAAGACACTCAAACACTACCAAAGTTTAAAAGGTTGTCTCAAATTTAATCAAATCCTAAATGGAATGTTCTTAGAGTATGAAAAGCAACTTTACAAAACTTGACTGTGAAATGCCAGATAAAAGAATGAAATAAAAACATAATCTCATATTTATAATTATACACTCCTGTTGGTACTCTCACAAATTCTACTCTCTCACCTTCAGAATTCAACTCTCCTCACCTAAAAATCTGCAGTGAGTTATAAAATGTTATAAAACTAAATAAAAGGGGAACAATGTTACAACTTCTAACAGCCAAGAGAAGCTTTGATAAGGTGAAAAGAAGAATGATAAACAATGAAATCAGTATATAATGCTTAAAACTTGTCTAACACATAACCAATTGAAAAAGATTTCCAGATACTCTCTTATGAACATAAAAGGTAAAACGTAACATGTCATTTTTGAGTGAAGAAGCAGTAATACTTTCCTCACTCTACATATTTGTGCTACCTGTTCACAAAATTTAGGCCCTTTTTATAAAGCTCTATTTATTGAAAGTTACTGCTCTAAGGATTAAGACACCCACACTCTAGTTTAAACTCAATTAATTACATGTCATATGATTGTGAACAAGTTGCTTTGCCTCTCTAGTTTTTTTTTCATGCATTATAGAAATAATAATAATCACCAAACTATCGATATAAAGAAAAGACAAAAAAATACTGCACAGGACAATAATCATGGCAATACACTTTAATGATTATTTACAGCTTCCTTTCACATAGAAGAGTCACACCTAAGACACTAAACAAGCCCATGACATAAGTAAGGCAGATATTATCCCCATTTTACAGAAGAAAACAGAAAACTGAAGTTCAGAGAGGCTGACTTACCCAAGGTCACTCTGAAAACTGTACAGTCAAAAGCTCTTTCTCTTACTACATAGTATACTGCCATCACAAATTTGAGGCAGTAAGAGTGGTTTTCTCATGCCCAAATGACTATGAGGACTATCCAAGGAAAGCTGTCAACAATTAAACAGAAAAGGGTCGCTTGAGATTGTTATAGCCATAATTACCCACAAGGCCAATATCTGGATATAAAACTATAATTTAAAATAAGTTAAATAGGGCTTCCCTGGTGGCACAGTGGTTAAGAATCCGCCTACCAATGCAGAGGACACGGGTTCGATCCCTGGCCGAGGAAGATCGCACGTGTCACAGAGCAACTAAGCCCGTGCACCACAACTACTGAGCCTGTGCTCTAGAGCCCATAAGCCACAACTATTGAGCCCACGTGCCACAACTACTGAAGCCTGCACGCCTAGAGCCCATGCTCTGCAACAAGAGAAGCCACAACGAGAGGCCGCGCACCACAACGAAGAGTAGCCCCCGCTCGCCACAACTAGAGAAAGCCTGCGCACAGCAACGAAGACCCAACAGACAAAAATAAAAACAAATAAATAAATTTATTTTTTTAAAAAAAAGTTAAATAAAAGTCCTTTAAAGTAAATTTCTAAAAGTCCTGCTATTTACTAATTTAACTTCATGCCTCTTGCACTAGACACAACACCCTACTTTGGGGGATGTGAAACGGAGGGGATAAGGATTTCACCAGAAAAAGTTAAGTATGTTCTCTGAAATCCAACAGGATAAGACACTCCAAACTATAAAATATGAATAGGGGCAGGCAACAGCTTGTAGACCGTAGTGGCAACCCTAAGCCAAACCAGAAGAGTGCCAGGCTGTGGTTTAAAGAAAATATGCAATCTGTAAGTCTGCACCTCAAGTTATTGCTACAGCAAAGTGATTAGTACCATTTATAGCAAAAATATGTAAAGTTTAGAAGATAATTCCAATTTTTCATTATAACAAGATGGGATTCCATATGAGCTTGGGGCTTTCTTGTCTTAACAGAAGCCCTTCTGATGACATGATCAATGGCTCAAAAGCCACTCAGAGAACCAAAGAAGGTAACTATATATCTCAGGCATATAACATTTGAAGTGGTCAAATATGCCATCGACAGCAGGCACCTGGTGAGAGTTTATTGGAGGCACTATCAATTCCAGTTATTTATATTCTACAACATTAAAATTTTCTTCAGCACAACCTCTGAGTGTGCTCTGTTTTCCTGAAGGCTCTACCACACAGTATGAAACAGAAATTTACAAATTGCTGAAACCTTAAACTTAATTCAGTCACCACAATGTAAAAATACCTTTTCTATTCTTCAAGGTCAAAACAAATTTTGTCTCATCCTTCCCTCTCCACACCCAAGAAAATGGGGTATTCTAAAAGATGTCGGATGGAATAAGCCAATGCTTTTCATAAATCCAACTCAATCCTCAGCAAAGAAAGGGCTTAAGATGCCCATATTCTACTTCAGTATTGATTCTAAGTCTTTTAACAGTTTAAGCTGACCACAAATCTCCCCTTCTACTTCTTCTATAGTACATTCTCCTTAAACTTCCTTTAAAAAATGAGCCTTCCTATAACTCCCGTCCCTTGTCTTATATACATACAGACACACACAAAACCCCCAACGAAGAGTAGACTGAGGCCTAGTGAACACATGTGCAAAACACATTTTTAATACACTGCTCACCCTGAAAAGTATGTTGTTATAATGCAACAACAGAGAGTCTATATGGAACCCCATAACAACAAATATGAAAATAAAACAAAAAATGCCCCACAGCAGTCTGAGTAATTTAAAGAACAAAGATGCAAAAATAAGGCATGCTTACTATTATAGTATATCTCTAACCTTTTCTTTAAGGACAAAATTCTCCATGCTAAATACATCCAAAAAAAAAGAAAGGAGGTTTAAGATTCTAATTTCCTATTGGCCAAAAATGGCAAAAACTGTAGCAATATTTAAAATCTAATATAACAATATTGCTGGCCCAAGTCACACACACCTTATGACATTTTTCTACTACACTTCCCAAACTTGAAGAGCTGTATATTATGTATGCCACAAATTAGATGATAAACAAGA
The DNA here is from genome assembly GCF_965194825.1 of Balaenoptera physalus. Classification (NCBI taxonomy): domain Eukaryota; kingdom Metazoa; phylum Chordata; class Mammalia; order Artiodactyla; family Balaenopteridae; genus Balaenoptera; species Balaenoptera physalus. The sequence goes on from NC_138901.1 coordinate 47,686,910, forward strand.
AAAGAGAACGATTACAGTCATCCTAAGGACCCTCTCAGTATCCTAAGTATTCGTCAGTGAATGCTAAAGTAAGGTATATATTGGCCAAGGTACATACAGGGGCATATCCAGAGACTAGTCAATCTCCTTTATTTAGTGAAAACATAATAGTCAGCAGTGAAGAAAATGTATAAATTTTACATTTGAATAATTTTAGTCTTTTCAAAGTGTTTCACATTCATTATCCTATCAGACCACTGCAAAAAATTTCCTTATGTAGAGACTTGCCACTAAAAGTAAATGACAAATTCAAGATCACAAAGGTAGTTAACTGGATCTGAAACTTGATTTAAAAATGTTAGCTCTGTTGGAGGAAATATAAATATATACAAGTTCCTCCTTAAAGCTCTCTTTTCTTAAAAACCTATTCCTAGTTAAAATATCACTTAACTTAATAAGACCGAGGCTACCATAAACACTAAATTAAAATTCAGTTATTTACATTTAAAACAAAGCCAAAATTACCACTCTTTTTAGTCAGTCTACCTTTGAACCAGGAATCATATGAAAACCATTCCATCAATGACTCACTGTGTGCTTCTAACTGTGCTGGGCCCTGGGGTGACTATTAGGAGAATTCTAACAGCGGCTTCTTGCTTTTAAGAAAGTTTATACTCTATCTGATAAAAAGATAAAAGAAAACAATGCTAAACTATGTTCAACCTACCCTCCCAAAGGGAGACATGTTAAAGAGGGGTTCTGTAGAACCCCAGGTGACAAGCACACCAAGAAGTGAGGCTGCAGTGAGTTTAGTCTAAAAAGACTTCGTGGGAAAAATGAAGCTTGAGCTGCCCATTTAAGTGTGGACAGGAATTAAAAAAAGATAAAGGAGGAATTAAAGCATTTAGGCAGGGGCTGGTATAAACAAAGGCTGAGAAGCAGGAATAAGCTTGACATACACAGAAGAGACTAGGCCAGCTTGCCTGGAACATAGGTGCACACTGAGGCATAATGAGAAAACGTTAAGTAAATTAAGTGGGGTCAGCTCCCGATAAGACTGTTGTGGCATAGGTAGATGCTGTTAAAGTATTAAAATCATCGAATATTTAAACTAGAAAGAAATCTTACAGATTTTCTAGTCAATTCCAACAGATGAGGAAATCTAGGATCCACAGAGATCTAATGGCTAGCATAAGGACTGAGGCTGTAAATAGCAGAACAAAACTCAGACCCTCATTTAGGAACCGCAGTTCAACAATGGGCAGCATGGTATGACAGAGAAAGCACAAGGATTGATGAGAACATCAACATATAAGGATCTGCAAGCGTACATACAAGACAGTATCGTGTCTTGGGAATTCGAGGAAACTGATTTCCAGGGGTAACGGAACACCACAGAGGCATTACAGTTGATCAGAAAACCACTGTTTTGCCAGAAGGAATCACTTTCTGGAAAGAAGCAATCCAGAAGGAAAGCAGAGGCAAAAGCTAGTTTTCAGAGAGTTATGAAGGATATAGGTGGATAAACAGTAGAGGCAGCAGGTATCTGGCAACAAAGGAAGAAAAAGATTGATCTATACACAGAAAGCTACAGGACCAAGTAAATGTTTAAAAGAAAAAAAATCTAAGTAAGTTTGAAGGTGAAAAGGAAGGCGCTCACATAAAGAAAGACTGAATTAGATGCTAGATAAGGTGGGGGGAGTGAGGGAACACAGAGAACTAACTGAGGACCAGTTGGAAATTGTTTTTAAAAGATGAGTTCCAGAATAAAGAATAAGCATTTTTTTCTCACTCACCATAACATACCCCTTGTCAAAAGAATATTCATTTTCAACTACTTACAAGGCCTTACAAAGGCAGACCAGGCTTTAAGAACAAGGCTAAGGAGATTTTTTTTTTAAATCCAAAACAACTTCAAAGTTTTACAAATGTATCTGGCCAATTAACATGTAGTTTCTAACTTCAAAGACACTTGCCAATCATTTTATAATGTGAGTTTTTTTACCACATATTCGAAGGACATTCCAATTAGCATTCAATTTACAACAACAAATATGCTATTATTAAAAATAAAAAATCAGGGTTTACTCTCTAATATGTTCTTTAAAATGTTATTTTTTGGCTTTTTATATACCATTTTTACTTGACCAGATATGGAAAATATAAGTGCTTAAGTGAACATATTTACAATAAATCATTTGGTGATATCTTTTCTCAATTTCTTAAAACAAAAACCTTCATATGACCAGTTTTCCTATACTCCTTTTCAGGAACAAAGTCCTACAGAGACCGGTGGGGCATATGGAGCTAGGTGAGGCATGTAAGAAGGTTCTCCCTCTCATTTAAGTAACCTGGATAATGAGCCACAAATTAAAGCTGCACACCTAAAATTTGCCAATTTCAATTTAGAAACTTACCACTCAGCACCATAAAGGCAGGTTAAGAAGGAGCAGAAGATATAACTTATCCATTCAGCTTTCTAGCTGTCCACCTTCACAACTCCCATGCCTAATCAAGGAAGTACTTACTTTTTGTTTGTTTTTGTTTTAGCCGCGCTGTGCATGCGGGATCTTCCCTGACCAGGGATCAAACCCGCGTGCCCTGCAGTGGCAGCACGGAGTCTTAACCACTGGACTGCCAGGGAAGTCCAGTACTTATTTTTCAAATTGTTAAGAATTGTTCAACTCAGGCCATAAATATTAGGTTTAGTTGCAAAACCAGCAGGTTACAGGAATTTTACTTTACCCACTTGGAAACAAGGACTTGAGCTCAAAATGTCAAGACGGAACACTACCACTTGCTTAAACTGGGTCTACGGCACCAAGTGGCTGAGCAATACCCATCAGAGTACAATACGTAATCAACAGCGGCTAGTAATGCATTTCTACTTTAATCACCACAAATATTAGAAGTCCAACCAAAACATCAATTCAATCATAAATAGAGCTGCCATCTTTAGAGATGCACATGCTCTCTGCCTCAACACATGTCTTAGCTATAATAAAAGGAAGCAGCCCACCTCCGCCTGGACCCAGTGAAACAAAGCACAGTCAATATATCCAAAATTTAAAACTTTTAGACATAGTTGAAATGCTTAAGACTCCCATACAAATATCTCTCACTACATGCAGGTTGTTTTCCCCCCTCAATAAAAAGGTAAATTCTTCTCTCCTAACTATACTTTTGGATTATTAAAACAAATCCTATGGGATACTTATCAGAAAAAATATTCCTGATTGTCCAGCATTCAATGCTTTTCATACTGAGGCTCTTATTATTAGGTCTGCTATGTGACCTTGGAAAGTCATTTAACCACTATGAGGCTTAGTTTTCTTGCTTTCCAACCTCAAGGTAAACTCTAATTTGAATTAAACGTTTATTACTTCTATAATAAGTTAATGTATATAAATGCCTTATGTTAAACACCAAAACCCTTATACTTTTACATCTCGAAGTCAGTGGGCTTTAACCTTGTAAGAGAAAAATGTGAGGAATAATTTGTCCTATGGATCTTTCTCTTAATTACAACCTAAGGAATATATTTTTTTAATGCTTCTGTTTAAAATTCTTACATCCTTATTTTTTAACAGATGGTGCTGAGTTTGATTCCACAATATTCATAACAAAGCAAACAACAAAGCCTAAGGTCTTTTAACTCTGGGGACAAAAAGAAGGAAAAATTTACTTGCATTACTGGGCATATAATCAAAATCATTCCTCTTTTAAAATATAGAAAACTATGTTTGTCATATGTGGCAGATAAGCCTAAAGATCAACAGGTAAGAAGTGAAGAAATAAAGTTTAAAAACTGGAAACAATTTTTAACTAAAAAAAAACTGGAAACTACAGTCGTGGTGTGAATCCATCAAATTCCCGCATCCAGATTAAACTGTCCACACAGATCAGCTTTGGGGTTCTTCTGTGTGCCTTTTAAATCCTTTTTTTAAATTACACAGAGAAAGTCTTTTCTTCAAGTTTTAAATCTAAGGCTCTATCAATAATACAATCCAATATATGCAGTAACATTTCACTTCCTCAAACAGATTAGTAGCACAGTCTTTTAGATACTTTTTGGTCTGGAAGCATAAGGATATGTGAAAGAACTTCAAGTCTCTGACAGCTTCATAATTCTATTTTATCTAAGTAGTTTCTTCTCAAATTTCTTCTCAATTCCTCTGCCTATTCCCAAACATCTTTCAGATAGGTCAGAAACACTATGAGTCCCATAAGAAAATGTTTATGGATCAAATAAAAGTGGAGCCCTTCTCCCCCCTCCATTCAGCTCCCATAATCAGTTTTATGATTATATCCAGTAAACAAAACAGATTGACTCAATCTCAAACAGTTCCCTCATCACAGGAAGCCCATGGTAGAACTGCAGCTGCAAAAAGCATCCCTTTAAACGATCCCCAACTACCTAAGCAACACAAAGTTAAACTAAATCCTACTGACAAAAGGCTCCGGGTGCATTCATTCAGATCAGCCCCAGGATTCAGAGTCTGAAGCTCAGGGAATAAAAAGGCACCTCTCCAAGCTATGCAACTTTTTTTTTCCATCTCAAATATTCTCAATGAAAGTTCTCTTGTCAGCTAAGAGGTGAGAGTTTAAAAAAACAACAAAACACTAGCAGAATTAACGGCTTCAGGACCACTTCCCAGCTGTCTTTGCTCTCTGTTGTCAGTGGCTCAGATGCAGTTTCCCACTTTCCTTTCACTCTTCTCCCCTTAATCCCCAAGATTCCCACTATAGAAAGCAATATTCACATTCTCAGATCGCTGGCAAAAAATAAAGGGGGAAACTGCAACTACCAAGGAAGGGGGAAAAAAAAAAAAAGGAAAAATATTTCAGAAGCAGGAGGGAACCAGAACCATGATTTCCACTGCAAACGGCAATGTAAAAGCCAGTCTTGTCTTATCAGGGTATGGGGGGACGCCCGTGTGGGGCATCAAAAAGACGTGCAGTGTGTGTGCACTTGGAGCTCTCGGGGCGGGCTGAGACGACGGAGCAAGAAGTAACAAAACCTGTGCTTTCCCTGCTTTCTTCTACTCTTCCCCCTCCAAGAGAGGAAGCTGAAGAACTGGGGGAGGGGCGGGATGTTATCGTTCTCCCATTGGGGGTACACAAGACGGGCCTTGGGGGTTCCTTCAGTTACTCACCCCCAGTTAGGAGATCCACTGAGGCAAGAGGAAACCCCTAAATGTTACCCACCTACGTTCACAAAAAAATAGTAAGGGGGGGGGATGATTAAATCCACATGGAGAGCCCCTGAAAGCGTCCCCAGGTCACTCATCCCTATTAGCAAGCGGAAGGGCTGGGATAAAGGGGATGGAGGGTCGGAGGGGTGGTCAGGGAAAAGGCCCCACCCCCGACTTAGGAGAGAAGGGGAGCTCGAGCCACCAGCTGTCCCCTCCTTGCCGCACCTCCCCCCTAGGCCACCCCCAATTATCCCCCCAGTCTTTCCTCTAGAGCCCGAGGCGGCCGCGGGGGAGGCGGCCGCTCCTTCCTCCCCTCACCCACTCCGTCCCCACCCCCGCTCCGCTCCCACCTCCCGCCGGCCAAGGGCCCGTTACCTGCTCGTCGAAGCGGCTGACCACGGCCTGGACCCATTCCACCGGCCTGTGCGCGGCCATGTCCTCCCCGCGGCCGGGGGGCGGCGGAGGGACCGGGCGGCCGGCGCCCAGGGCCGGGAAGAGGGCGGGGAGCGGGGGCTGAGGTGAGGGGAGAGGCGAGGAGAGGGTCTGAGGAGTGCAGGCGCCGAACGTTCCCACGGGGGTGGGGATGGGTGGCCGGCGCCCGGCCGGGAGGGGGAGAGGGGAAGGGGGCGTTGGCGTGGAGGCTGGGGGGAGGGGGACGGGGAAGGGGGACTCGGGGAGGGGAGGGGGCCTCTTGGTCGCTCTCCCCACTAGCGCCGTCTCCCCACAGCCATCACAGTCCGAGACGCCGCCATGACACCCCACCGGAAGTGGGATCTTTTCCACGGCCTGGGGAGAGGGAGAGCGAGCGAGCTCGAGATTGAGAGCGCGGCTGGGAAAGGGGAGGGGGAAGCGAGAGGAAAGGGGGCCTGCCGCGCATGCGCCCGCTCCGGCCGGTTTCATTAATGAAAAAGCGAGTCCTCCTGGAGGTGACGTCACCTAACTCCTCCGGGCCCCGAGGCGCGCGTCCCTCATCGCCGCCGGGCTCACCTCGACTCGGGCTCTGGTTGTAGCCGGAGGGAGTCCGAGCCGACCCGGGAGCATCCGCTCTCATCCCACCACCACCTCAGACTCCCCGTCCCCCGCCAGCCTCCGAGTTTGGATTGCTCCCCGGGTTGGAAGTTAGGGCGCCCTGGGGCTAGCATTTCTCCCTGCACACAGATCTCTGCCGCTGATTTTTGGGGAGCTATGCTCTGCCTTAAGCTCTCTCAAAAAATAAGGCACACAACCTCAGGTTTCCAGGTTCTTCGTAGCTACTATAGCCTGCTGAGTAACAGGGAAAAGTAAGGCCAAGGGCCAAGGGAGATTCGGTGATTTTTTTTTTTTAAACGTTCTCTTAAATCCCAATGCTAGACCCAATGGCAAAGTACTCAGACTTCGGAATCCCAGTCGACTTCCTCTGCTGAACTGATAGGCACCCGAGTTAATAAAACTTTTGCGCAGTTGATAATAGAAAGATTCAAGTTTCACCATCCTCAAAAAGCCTTTAAGGGCTTGGCATACATTATTAATTCAACACATTCATCCTCTCATTTAACTCTTTTCAACGAGGCTTTCCAATAGGTATCATTACCCTCATGTAATGAGGCTGGGTCACAAAGGTTCTGTGACTTGGCTGAAGTCATAGAGTTGGTTGGTAGGTGTCAGAGTCAGGATGCAAACCCAGGTGGTTTGACCCTAAAGACAATAGAGACAAATTGTGGCTCTTCTGAAACAAAGGTGTTCCCTGTGCCCCCAATACCAGAGTTGAAATGGTTTCGTGTGGAATTGGGTTATGATGGTTTTCCAGGTTTACATCCAAAACAATGGATGATCTATCTATATCTAACACGAACTTTGGAATGAGTTATTTTTAATTTCATCTTCCTCAATACACTTTACTTAGGCTAATGTTTAAGTGAGTTTACACATTCTAAGCACATACTAATTAAGAGCCAGTGAGGCCACATAGCAGGATACTAACTGGGTGACAAGGTAGAGCGAAACCAGAATTTTAATTTTACCACAGAAAACCCACAAAGCCGATAGCACTTATACAGAGAGATATATCTGTGAGAGAAGTTTCCAGTCTCTGCCGGCTGGTGATTGTCCAAAATACGTATTAAGTTAATTAATATTTCATTCCAATAGAACAAGAGGACAGAGTCTGGATGGTTCTTTTGTCCATTCTTTAAGGATGCAACATGAATACTGACTAATTTCTTTTAGATGATGTCAGAAATGATGCTGACAGTGTTGAAGAAAAGGATGAATATTAAACCAATGTCCATCTATGCCTTCCCCAATTAGGACCCCCCAAAAAGCTCTCATTCATACACCCACAAAGTATCCCAGGGCCTCTACTTCAGGGCCAAACTTCAGACCCACAATCTATCTTTCCTTTTCTCATACTTCCTCTGAAAGTCCCTAATTACTTTCCTGTTGGCATGGCTTTTTGCCTGTCCATTCCTGTCATCTTACTGGATGTAACTGCCCAAACTCTTGGCTCCCTTGCCTCCAGTGACATTTCATTGCCAAGGTCCCTCTGTGCTTCCCTTTCCTCTCCTTCTCTGGTTCCCCTAATTCCCCATTCCTCTCTAACTCTATGGTAAGACACCCAAACTTCAGGCCTTTGCCCTCTGCTCATCTTGCTTTACGCAGGCTCCAGCCAGCATGTCATTAATTTATCCTAATCAGCACTTGTTGTCCCGGGGCCTCCCCTGAGTGCCAAGCCATTCATTACAACTGGAGGTCTAGACTTCACTCCAAACTTCCTCTCTAATCAAATTCATTCAATTCCACTGAACCAATATTAAGTGCCCAAACACCTATTTTATATATATCACGCACAGTATAGCAGGAATTCTAAACAAAAATGCCAAAGAAGTTCAGAAATTCACACATAGAGACTGGTGAACTATGGAGCACAGCCCCTCATGTAAAGGAGCAGCTGTCACTCAACTCCAGTCAATTCCTGCCCTGCAGGAATGTTGACACAGTGTTGCTAGATCTTCCATTACTCAAGACAAGCAGGAGCTCTGAACTTACATATAAACTCTTCCAATTTTTACATAGTGGCAGCCAATTCACATTTTTTTAAACACTGTGCAGCCAAACAAAATACGTCTGCTATCTGAATTTAGCCCATGGAGCACCAGTTTGACTAGCTCTGGTCTAGTAGGAAGACATGGCCTTCAGAGTAGAACAGAATTAGATTTGTGCCCTAACATCCCCCATTCTGCACCATCCCACACAAGAGGGTTTAGGGGAACTACTAGTGTTTGGTATAGTTTTAAATGCATGTCTTTCATTCATCTTCTGTTTCTTGGTCAGGCAACAATCTGCCAATTTTTTTCTTCAAGCTCTTCAAAAGGAGCATTCCCTCTATTCTCCTCTCTTTCCCACCTCCAGCATGCCAAGGAGCAAGCAACTTCTTAGGACCGAGGCGCCCATTTCCCCAGCCCTGGAAGTGTTGGTGGCCAACAGCTCTCAACAGAATCCCTTTCCGGGAATTGCCCTCATTAAAACAACTACCTGGAGCAGGTCACACCATTGCCCAGGAGAGCCCGCACAAATGACCAGGAGATGCAGTCTCAGGGTGAGACCACCCTGGAGGGCCCTTCCCACTCCAGAGTCCCCTTAAGGGATCAGCTCCCAAGGGGTCAGCTGAGGCCTCAGCTGTGACTGCATTTAGTCCAGCTTCTCTTTCTACTGAATCCTACCCCTTTCACTCTTTAAAATATGGGGGAAATAGCAGTTTAAGAACTACGGGATTGGATAGCTATCGATGGAGTAAATCTAAGCTTCAGGAAAAGACAATGCAAAGTTGAGGGTGATTAATCACCAACTAAAGGCTAAGGATGAAAGCTAGAGTGTCTCCTTAGCAGCATATAAATGAGGTGGGGGAGGGGGAGGAGGCAGAAAAAGCGGGGGATCAGGCCCAGGACTGAATTAGCAGAGTAGTAGAACTCCCAAAAGGTTGACTTCTCAGCTCTGGGAAGTCTGCTATGCCAAGATCAGGGCTGTAGCCAGGAAGCAGAGGGGTCCTGACACTTCGGACGGGGTATCTGGGTAAAGGCACTGAGACACCTTAAAACCCCACATCACCCTGAGCACTGGGTTTGTAGAAGTGCCCTGCCCCCTGCTTGAAAATGAAGTGTCTACCCTGCAAGTCTCTCAGGATCTACCTGTACATTTCCTACCAGACCAATAACTAAAGCCAAGTCACAAAGTAACCCCACTGAGGAAATGCTGGACCTGCCAAAGGAGGAGAGGTACTATGCAACCGGAAAGAGCTAAAGGACCTAGCTAACATATATATACTTGCAGAAGCTGGGAGTATATGTGTGGGATCAAGTCCCCAGGGTGCTGAATGGGGGAGGGAAGAGGACAGCATAACACCAGACAAAGCAGAGTTTACAGACATGAGCATATTCCTGTTCTACAGTATTTACATCCTGGCAAGGACTCCAGGAGATAGTGCTAACAGGTTGCTAGGATGGTTCTAGGAAGCTTGGAGAAAGCAGTGGTCCACCTTAGGTGAAATAGAAAGGCTGGAGCTGTCATGGCAGACAATAGAAGAAGGGAGCAAAAGACGCAGTGAAGTGGGCAGGCTAGAGGGATATACTGTGTACATCCCACCAACTGACTACGTTCTGCCACTTAGCACAAGCCAACAAGGAATGCACTAGGGGAAGGGACATCAGCCCCACTGCTACACTCCTCTCTGCAGGCCTGGGCTGATGACAGAAGATACTGTTACAGAGCTAGACTTCCTGATAACAACAGGCCTGATAGGATCTTGAAGAAATAGAGACCAAGTGGCAGCGCTTAAGCAACAGAATTAAGTGGCATTGTTAAGAGTGGCAACCAAGAGGACATGAGCCACAGAGAGCTATGGAGATAGTTAATAGAACACTGTGTGCCTAGAGGAAACTGAGATGGGCAGCCAACCAGGGTTCATTGTGTACACTTTTTTTTTTTGAAGTATAGTTGATTTACAATATTGTGTTAGTTTCAGGTATACAGCAAAGGTGATACAGTTACATATATGTTTTTTCAAATTACTTTCCGTTATAGGTTATTACAAGATATTGAATATTGTTCCCTGTGTTATTCAGTAAATGCCTATTTATTTTATACATAATGGTGTATATCTGTTAATCCCATACTCCTAATTTATCCTTCCCCCAGCCCTTTCCCCTTTGGTAACCATAAGTTTGTTTTCTTTTTTTGTGTGTGATTGCGTTGGGTCTTCATTGCTGCACGTGGGCTTTCTCTAGTTGAGGCGAGCGGGGACTACTCTTCGTTGTGGTGCGTGGGCTTCTCACTGCGGTGGCTTCTCTTGTTGCAGAGCACGGGCTCTAAGTGTTCAGCCTTAGTAGTTGTGGCACACGGGCTTAGTTGCTCCGCGGCATGTGGGATCTTCCCGGACCAGGGATCGAACCCTTGTCCCCTGCGCTGGCAGGCGGATTCTTAACCACTGCACCACCAGGGAAGTCCCTAAATTTGTTTTCTATGTCTGTGAGTCTGTTTCTGTTTTGTAAATAGATTCATTTGTATTATTATTATTATTTTTTAAAATATTTATTTATTTATTTGGCTGCGCTGGGTCTTAGTTGCAGCATGTGGGATCTAGTTCCCTGACCAGGGATCGAACCCTGGCCCCCGGCATTGGGAGCGTGGAGTCTTAACCACTGGACCACCAGGGAAGTCCCTATTTTTTAGATTCCAAATATAAGTGGTTATAATATTTGTCTTTGTCTGACTTACTTCACTTAGTATGATATTCTCTAGGTCCATCCATGTTGCTGCAAATGGCAATATTTCATTCTTTTTTATGGCTTAGTAGTATTCCATTTGTGTGTGTGTGTGTGTGTGTGTGTGTGTTTATTTATTTATTTATTTATACTACATCTTCTTTATCCATTCATCTGTCAATGGACATTTAGGTTGCTTCCATATCTTGGCTATTGTAAATAGTGCTGCTATGAACACTCAAATTAGAATTTTCATCTTTTCCGGGTATATGCCCAGGAGCAGGATTGCTGGATCACATGGTAGCTCTATTTTTAGCTTTTTAAGGAACCTACATACTGTTTTGCATAGTGGCTGCCCCAATTTTGTGTACACCTTTTAAAACTCATGGATGAATGAGGAGGAGGCTGAGGGAAGCTGCCCCAATAAAAAGTCACAATCCTCTGCCTGGTTTCTGGACCTCAGCCAATGTTCAGACCCAGAACCTAATGACTAAAGAAGACTGGATTTCCAGTAAGTACATATAGTAATGAGTCCTTTGGTCCTCCCTGAATGTATAATTAGAATAGACATACTTGGTAGTTAGCAGAAGCCCCACATTAGTTCCTTGGCCTGTGGGATGAGTAGTTATAGTGGGGAAAGCCAAGCGGAAGCTTCTGAAACTGCCCCGCACCAACCTAGCCAAGATTCTCAATTAAAAAACAAAAACAAAAACCCTGCATCCCCTGGGGGAGTGGCAGAGATTAGAGTGCACTTAGAGAGTAGCCACAGTGGTAGAGGTGGAGACTATGCATGGGTCCGACAGCATGGGCTCCTGCTCACCAAGGCTGATTGAGCTACTGATGCCTCCAAGTGCCCAACCTGCCAGCAACAGAGACCAAAACTGAGTCCCCACTATGGCACCATCCCTCAAAGGAAACCAACCAGCCAGTTGATGGCAAATTGACTTCCTGCATCCTAGAAGGAACAGTAGTTTATCTTGACTAGAATAGATACACATTCTGGGTATGGGTTTGCTTTTCCTGCCCTCAGGTTGGTTGGTTGGTTTCTTTATTTTTAGCCAGCACCACTGTCTAAGGGTCTACAGAATATTTGATCCACTGACACAGGATCCTACATAACATAGCATTGGACCAAAGAAACCTTCCTACAATAAAAGCGGTGTGTAAAGCGGTGGATACATGATCATATATCTATTGGTCCTATAACATACCCCACTAGCCAGAAACTGCCAGTCCAACAGAGTAATGGAATGGCCATTTGAAGGCACAACTGAGGTCCAGATTAGAGATGATACACTGAGAGGATGGGGCACCATCCTCCAGGACAAATAATGCACCCTAATCAAAGACCATTATGTAGTGCTATGTCCCCAATAGGTAGGATTCGTGGATCTGAGAGCTGAGGGGTAGAAGGAGTGGCCCTGTGTCACATCAACCCCGGTGATCCGTTTGGGGGGTTTGTGTTTCCCATCCCCACAACTCTGGGTTCTGTAGGACTAGAGATCCTTGTTCCCAAAGGGAGAGCACTTCCACCAGGGGACACAGCAATAGTCCCATTAAACTTCAAGCTATGACTGCCTCCCAGTCACTTTGGGCTGTTTGTACTAAGACACTAGCAGGCAAGGAAAGAAGTCACCATCTTCAGGGATAATTGACCCTGATCATCAGGAAGAGGTAGAGCTGCTATTACACAACAGGGGGCAGAGTAGAATATGTCTGGCAATCTACAGGGACATCTCTTGGTATTCCCTTGTTCAGTTATGATGGCAAATAGACAACTACAGCAGCCACATCTGAAAAGGATGTGGTGACTAGGGGCTCAGACCCTCTCAGGGATGTGTGTTTGGATCATCCACTGAGAGTAGCATAGACGCTACCTTAAGGTCAGTGGGCTCCAGAAAGGCGAGGGAAGGGAGATGATCAGTGTGGTCTTAAGACCAGTGACAGTGGTGAGGGCTATAATTCGTGCTACTAACTATACTCTTGTAAATTTCCCCCAGAAAAGAGACCAACCAGAATCTGTAGGAACTATTCCCAGAACTTATATGAATAAAGTGGATTTGAATAGTGCAAGGGTTTGACAATAGTGGACGCCATGGTATCCACTTCAGGACTGAAGCCCTCATTCCCCACCCCTACCCCTGCTGCTGGGAGGGTTAGTAGCTGATGGCTGTCTGAGACCCTATAGAGAAATTACCATCAGTTGAAGAGAACTACCTTGCCCAAGGTCAAACCCCCTCCCTATGAGAACCCACTTCCAGTTTAGGGGACCCCCACTTCTAAAGGCCTGGCCCTTGAGAACTTTGCCTCCAGGTGGGATTACACTGATGGGCCTTCTCAACTCCAAAGCTCCTCATGCGATTGGCCAAACCCTTTGTTGCAACTATGTCTTAGCTTCACTTCTTCTGGCCAATCCTGCTTTCTTGCTCCCCCAGGTATTAATCCTGAAGGCACTTTACAATGAACTTCCTGTCTACAAATTTCCATCTCAAAGTCAGTTTCTACCTGAGACATCAGAGTTCAAATGACAGCACTACCTCTTACTCTCTAACTAACTACGTGACCTTGGCAAGTTAATTCATCACTCTAAGCGTCACTTTCCACATCTATACATGGGATGATAATAAAAGTACCTGCTTTGTAGGCTGTAATGAGAGTTAAATAAAATAATACTTATAAAGGGCTTGGCACAGTGCCTGTCATCCAGTAGGTATTTCCCAGTTGAGGAGAGGAGCCCCCAAAAAGCTGGAATAAAAAAGATCCAGTTTGACTCCTGAAAGAAAGAAGAGAATAGCAGTGGAAAGAGAGGGGGAGATGAGAGGGGAGTTTATATGTGTACCTGTGTGTTAGCAGAGGTTCAGGGAGCACTTCGGTGGAGAGAAATACAGCACACACCGCCAGCTGCCTAACCATCATTCTTTCCTTTCTCCCCCATTTTTGTTCTTAGGGGGCAATGTGCCCACCTTAAAAAAACAAACAAACAAAAATCCTTACCTTTCCAGACTCTCTTTCTGCTAAGGATGGCCAATTGACCCAATACTCCCAATGAGATATAAGCAGAAATCCAAGGGGTAGAGTTTCTAAAAAACTATTATTTTCCTGAATTTAAAGAAAAAAGAAAAATAAGAAGACAGACTCAGCTGGCATGCATGAAGCTTTTGTCATTTGCTTTTCATTCCTCTCCTTCTTCCTGCTGAGAACACAGATTCAAAGCCTTGAGGTGAAGCAACCATTTTGCAAAAGATGAAAACTAAAGGGAACTGTGGTCCCGGACACTTCCTCAAGCAGTGATACCAGCCCTGAAATGCCTACCCCTGGAATTCTGGTTACATACGGACAATAAAACCTCCATTTAGTTACACAGGTGTGTACAGGTGTCACTACATGAAGCTGAATGCAACCCCAACTGACACCAGTGGGTATTAAGAAATGGAAAGAGGGGCTTCCCTGGTGGCGTAGTGGTTAAGAATCCACCTGCCAATGCAGGGGACACGGGTTCGAGCCCTGGTCCGGGAAGATCCCACATGCCTCAGAGCAACTAAGCCCATGCACCACAACTACTGAGCCTGCACTCTAGAGCCCCGCAAGCCACAGCTACTGAAGCCCCAGCACCTAAAGCCCATGCTCGGCAACAAGAGAAGCCACCGCAGTGAGAAGCCCGCGCACCGCAACGAAGAGTAGCCCCGGCTCACAGCAACGAAGACCCAACGCAGCCAAATATAAATTAATTAATTAATTTACAAAAAAAAAAGAAAGAAAGAAAGAAATGGAAAGAGAGAGGGCTTAGCAGCTGCTGATTGGAGACCAGGGGAACTGACAGAGAGTGACTTTCTCAAGTGTTACTTTGAGTTGTAAATTGAAGAAAGTACATAGGAATTACCTTTCACTTTTGGTTTCTGGATTCTTTTTCTGAATACAATACCACCCCAACACCGGGCCATGTGAAGCCTAGGACTTATTTGAGTTATTTATTGATCAATAAATATGACATCAGGAGTAGCAGTAGTATCATTAGAACTATTTAAACACTGTAATAGGAACAGCAGGGGCTGGGGGAGAGCCCATAAAGGGAAACGAGAGATAGAAATTGACTCTATTATTATGCCTTCACTTGTTTTATCTGGGCCTGAAATAATTTTTCTTCTGTTTATCCTTCAAAACCCACCTGAGCCAGACAGAGAAAGACAAATACTGTATGGTATCACTTACATGTGGAATCTTAAAAAAAAAGTCAAACTCATAGAAACAGAGAGTAAACTGATGGTTGCCAGGGGCTGGGGAGTGGGGGAAGAGGGGAGATGGTGGTCAAAGGGCACAAACTTTCAGTTATAAGATGAATATGCTCTGAGGATCTAATGTACAGCATGGTGACTGTCATTAATAATACTGTATTGTATATTTGAAATTGCTAAGAGAGTAGATCTTAAGCATTCTCACCAAAAACAGAAACAAAAAAGACCAAAAATGGTGAGTTGATGGATGAGTTAATTAACTTGATTGTGGTAATCATTTCACAATGTATAAGTATCGCAAATTATCACATTGTATACTTTAAATATATTGCAATTTTATTTGTCAGTTATACCTCAATAAAGCTGGAGGGGGAGGGGGAAGCCTATCTTATGTCCCCATGGCTGAACGTTCCCTGGCCACCCCAGTCCTTACTCCCTTGACCTTTAAAGCACTCGTAGTCATCTTGTCTTCATCTCAGGTTGTGCTAGGCTTCTAGCTCCCAGCAATACCAAACCACAGGAGAACCATAATACCTTTGTTTTGAATGATGAATCAAAGGGGAGCAGATGGAAACAATTAATTACTGGCTAATTGTTATCAACTGTCTAGGTAACAAAAGCTACTATGAATACTCATCCTATATGAGTGTTCTGGTCTAGTCATTAAAAGATGAGTTATAGACAACCAAGAAAGAAATGTTTTTCCTTCAGTCTTTGGTGCTATACTTAGTCTCCCAAACTTTCATTTCAGAGAATTCTGCTTCTATCATTCATTTCTTCATTCATTCATGAATGTCTATGGCAGCTAAGTGTTAATAGGACTCGTAATAGATGACTCAACCCTTGCCCTGAGGAAGTGTAGTTGTGAAAGATGACAGCTCTCTAAACAATTATCCTAACTTTCTATTATCATGTAATAATAGAAGCTTCCTTTCAAGAAGTGATTACAAGATGTCAGGTACTATGCACTTATATATAATACTAGACACTTATATACAGTATCATTTTAAAAGTTTATACACGCAT
This sequence comes from Balaenoptera physalus, assembly GCF_965194825.1. NCBI lineage: Eukaryota > Metazoa > Chordata > Mammalia > Artiodactyla > Balaenopteridae > Balaenoptera > Balaenoptera physalus. The sequence goes on from NC_138901.1 coordinate 47,703,077, forward strand.
ATGAGGTGCTATTCCTAGCCCCATTTTACAGGTAAGGAAACAGAAGGTCAAAAAGATTTAGTAACATGTTCAGGGCACCCAGCTAGTGTGTGATGAGGCTGGTAGTTAAATCCAGGTCTGACTGCCATGCAGGGCCACTCTCTTAACCATCATACAGCATTGTCCACAGAAGGTTTCTTAGAATACTCATCTCTCCGTATGTTCCATGACTAGAGGAGTTTGAGAAATGCTATGCACTATGGCTCCTTAAGGTCAATTCACAGGGTCATTTTCTTTATAATGTAATAGTTTAGGCCCATGGTACCCAAACTTTTTTGAAGGTGTATTTCTATCACTAAAAAAATTTAAGCACTCATGCCCAATATAGGTTTATTTATTTACTTAAACATTCTACACATATTCTAAACTATTCTGTGTTTTATTTAATAATATATTACTTTTTGTTCTCACTAAAATGTCTAATAGTAGCAATATTATTAATGATATTTAATATATTGTTATAATATATTATAAAACATAAAATATTATGAATGTCATTTATCATAATATTTTTACCGAGAGCATTGTGATGGGACTTTTTTCATTATTTTTCAGCATCTTGATTTATTGCTCTTTTCAAAGTTCTGGCTCTAAAGTTCAGTTTATTTTGTTACTTCTTTAATGGCTACCCTAACTTACAAGTTTCCTCTAATGATATTAGTTTTTCAGCCCTAGTCATTAACTCTGCAAGGGTGCTGCTACTCTTGTAATGCAGTTAGTGTATTTCCATTTTCCCTGAGGTCAGTCAGTTGTTTTTCTAACCTAACAAATGGATTCAAAATCCCCTGAAACATGTCCTTCTTACCTTAAATTAGAAATTTTGACTTCCAAATTTAAAAGTGTGCAGCTATAAGCATTTTGTGAGTGCACACTTATGTTTTTTAGGAACAAACCACATAACTACAAAATATTTAAAGATCTGTTTTCAAAATGCCCTCTCCATAGCATGTTTCTTTAGGAAAGGAGTTAGTCTCTCTCTCCATCATTGTCAGATAACACCTTTATCTTGTGTGAGTGCGTGTGTGTGTGTGTGTGTGTGTGTGTGTGTGTGTGTGTTGGGTGTGTGTGTGTGTGTGTGTGTCTGTTTTTTAATACTTAGAGTGCTACTGACAGCCTCTGGCCTTCACAGGAAAGCTCCTTATAGCCCCAATGTACAAAAGATTGTTGTTACCCAAGTACAAATACGTACTTATGTCCCTAGCCTTGGATCTCAGAAAAGAGTACGTTCTTTATCATCTGTGGAAGTCTAAGATAAGGGTTTATCTTCACCTCTACCTATGTAATTCCAAACGCAGGAATAATTTCGTACTCGTCAGGTTCTTGGTTGCACACATCAGAAGCAGCCTGCAGTTTACCTGAACAGAAGGAGAGAGTACTGGAAAGATATTGGTGGGTCATAGAATGGGTGGGGAGGCTGAGTGACAGGCCCCAGAAAACAAGCAGGAACCAATGGAAGTGAGTCAGCAGGAAACCCAGCCAAAGACGTGACACAGGAATATTACTCACGGCCACAGGCACTGCTGTGAGTGCTCTCTAAGGGCTCCTGAGTATTTGCATCACCATCCCTCCATAGCCATCTTTCCCTGCTGGAGCATCCCGTTGGCTGAGCCAGCAAGCAGGACCGGGACTATCTGACCTCTTTGAGCTTCCGCTGCAGGCAGGGACCCTCCCTTCAAGACCTTCCAAAAATGGAATTCCAACTAAAAGGGAATGAGATTTAGGTGCTGCATAGGCCAAAAAAAAAAAAAAAAAAAAAAAATCACAATTTGGAAATATCTGAAAAAAGGACTATTCTTTGACCTTTTTCCAGCTTTAATTGAGAGATCTGGTAGGTTTTTAAGGACGTATTTGAGACCCAGACTATTCAGTTTGTCTTATGCTTAGTACTTTGGAGGGCAGTATAGGAGAGGGGGTTAAGTATGTGGCTTGAACTCAGACCAGATCTGGGTTTTTATTTATTTATTTATTTATTTATTTTTGGCTGTGTTGGGTCTTCGTTTCTGTGCGAGGGCTTTCTCTAGTTGCGGCAAGTGGGGGCCACTCTTCATCGCGGTGCGCGGGCCTCTCACTATCGCGGCCCCCCTTGTTGCGGAGCACAGGCTCCTGACGCGCAGGCTCAGTAGTTGTGGCTCACGGGCCTAGTTGCTCCGCGGCATGTGGGATCTTCCCAGACCAGGGCTCGAACCCGTGTCCCCTGCATTGGCAGGCAGATTCTCAACCACTGCGCCACCAGGGAAGCCCCAGATCTGGGTTTGAAGGCCAGGTCTGCTGTTTCTGAGCTGTGTGGCCAGGGGCAAGCAAATCAGCCTCTCTGAGCCTATGCTCATCTGTAAAACAAGGTCACTATACTACCTGCCTCACAGCTTTGGACTTTGAGGTTTAAGTGAGATAATGCTCGTGAAGATCTTACCAGTGCTTGGCACCTGGGAAACACTCATAAGTATCAGCTATGATCATTGAGTGACCTGTCCTAAGGTATGGGAAATTCACATGGTCCCTTTGGGCCACACACCTTGGAGGCTCTGGCCTGACTTTAAGTCTAGGCAGGCAGAGCCACACAAGGGTAGAGGGGTATCCAGGTGTTCACTTACATATACTTGTATTTCCCTCTCATTCCTTTTATTGTTTAAGGCCACGGGCTTTGGTGCTAGAGATTTTGATTTGAATCCAGACCTGCCAGATAATTGCTGGTCACCTCAGGTGAGTTACTTAACTTTCTGTTACCCTCCGTTTTTTCACTGAATAATGCTATCTCCCACAGAGCAGCGCCGTGAGAAGTAACTGAGATAACTCACACAGGGTGCTTAGCACAGTGCCTCAGAGATGAGGGGTCCTCATTGTTGGTTCTTATGGGCTAGGAGAGAAGCAACACCTCCCAAAAGGATTCAGTTCCTTCTGTAACACTCATCACATGTAAATTCCCCTCTTTGATGTGAAAGTCACCTGGCAGGGATTCTCTGAGCTTCTACAGAAAATATTTTTTAATAGTCCTTCCCCCCAACCCCCAGTTTTATTGAGATACAATTGACATACACACAGCATAGTAATAAATACAGCTCTGTTCAGAATCTACTATATTATAAATTTGACCTAACAGTAATATGTAAGCTGTAGTAAACATTCAATTAAAGGTAATTTTGTATGCCCCCTTAGACTTTAAAAAACTTTTAGGATGATTGAACAGACCAGCTGTGTTTTAAAGGTTTCCCAGAGAAATTTTATAATTTGCCTTCTTTTTTTCCTCAGTGCCTTCTATTTTTCTCATTACATTTAAAATTATATCATTTGGTTCAGAGCCACACTTGACACTCTGTTGACAGCCATCAGAGTCCTTCATACTCCTCTGGGAAGCTATACAAGTAAAAAGAAGCATGAGGAGATTCCTCAGAGAACTGCTTAGGCAGACAGACGGGCAGAAATCTGTGTCCTAACTATGGCACATATATGTGTATGTGTGTGTGCATGCATGCATGTGCGTGCATGGTCTGTGTGTGCATATATATGAGTATTGTGTGCATGCATGTGTATTTGTACGTGCATGTACAGGTGCATGCATGTAAGCACATGATTTGTGCACATATATGTGAGTATATCTGCGTGTGTGTGTGTGCGTGCTTGTTCACGTGTGCATGTCCTGGGGGACAAAGAATGACTTGAGATACTGCTTCCTGAAAGGTGGGAGGGGTTTGGGGTAACACAAAATTTTAACCCCTGTTTAAGTCAATCCTTTCCAGTGAGTCCCTAGAGTGAGGAAGTATTGCAGAAACCTTTCAAAGAAATAAAAGAGCAACGTAAAGATTGGGTGCTATTAACTCTTACAAAGATGAATGAAAATGTAAATAAAATGCTCAACTGAGCATTAATTCCATCAGGATGCTAAGAAGGAACAGGCCTGGCTCTATTAAATTACCCTGAAATCAGGGAGCACTATTTCTTTTAACATTTAAGGTGTTTTTCTTTTTTTTAAGTTTTTTCTAGGTTGGGTTTCCCAGAACCAAAGCTTGAGGTGAGGAACTGTGTGCACATGATTTATTAAGGAAGGGCTCCCAGGAGAAATCAGTAAAGGAGTGGACAAAGGGGAAAGGGAAGAAACCAGCAAGGCTGCCATTCGGCCTGATGCTGCAGGAGACTCTGGAATGCAAGTCACGCCTGTGTCTCTTCCAAACGAAGGCAAGGCATTCGTACTCCCCACCGGTGGTCATCTGTTAAGGACCACCCCAGGAGGATGAAAACTCAGCACTTCCAAAACCTTGCCCTTGAGGGAAGAGGGGCTCCCAAAGAGTCACAGGTTAGGCTGTTGTAAGCAAAAGCACACCTGAAGCTGGGGAGAAATGACCAAAATGATAAAAAAAGATCTGGGAGGATTTCGGCAGAGACCCAGTATCCTGCCCTCTCTAATGGTCGTTTACTGAGACCCGGGCCTTGGGGGATATGCAGACAGCACTACGATGAAGAGGGAATCAACAGCCCAGCAGCACAAACCGTGAAGGAATGTTGTAAGAGGCATTTGAAAGTCTTGGAGGACCATAAAGAATTAAGATGTATCTGCTAATTGCAAACTGCAAACTGTAATGCTATGTATAAAGCAGATAACAAGGCCCTACTGCATAGCACAGGGAACTATATTCAATATCTTGTAATAACTATAATGGAAGAGAATCTGAAAAGGAATATATATGTAAAACTGAATCACTTTGCTGTACACCAGACACTAACACAAGATTGTAAATCAACTATATTTCAATTAAAAAAAAAAAGAATTAAGATGACTTCCAACTTCCGACCTTCTCTTGTTGCTTTTTTTTTTTTTATTTAAATTATTTATTTATTTTATTTATGGCTGTGTTAGGTCTTCGTTTCTGTGCGAGGGCTTTCTCTAGTTGCGGCAAGTGGGGACCACTCTTCATCGCGGTGCGCGGGCCTTTCACTGTCGCGGCCTCTCTTGTTGGGGAGCACAGGCTCCAGACGCGCAGGCTCAGTAATTGTGGCTCACGGGCCCAGTTGCTCCGCGGCATGTGGGATCTTCCCAGACCAGGGCTCGAACCCGTGTGCCCTGCATTGGCAGGCAGATTCTCAACCACTGCGCCACCAGGGAAGCCCTCTTGTTGCTTTTTGTTAACGCTTTTCTTTTGGGAAGCATCAGCATGTGGTGGCTAAGAGGCGCCCACCAACTGGAGCTACACAATCTTGGTTTTGAATATAAAATCTGTCATTTATTTGTTAAGAGACCCTTTGGCAAGTTTCCTAACCTCTCCGTGCCTCAGTTTCCTCATCTACAAAACAAGGATAATGATAGTAACTACCTCATATGGTCATTATAAGGAATCAACGAGTTACTCATTGTAAAGCACTTAGAGTGGTGTTTGGTAATAAGGTAAGCACTCTATTAGTGATTGTTAAATAAAAATGATTGTCATGTCCCCTCCACTGTTACTAGCAAGAAAAAAACACAAAAAACTTTTGGAAATCTCCAAGGGGTTCTCTGCTTTCTCCCCAGGAGCAGCAAAATGGGGGTTGGGTGGAGAGAGAGGAAAAAATTGTGTTCAAGTCAGTCATGGGTCTGGGAAAAGGGAAACTAAGTGAGGGCAGGAGCAGGCATGTAATTGTGGATCAGACAGTAGGTAGGCCCAGCACTGGGGTACAGAAGGAAAGTGAATATGAACAAGGGACCTAGCCTGAGATCCCAGAGTGCTTTCAGAACATGAGGAACTCCACTGCAAGTGGCTGGTGAGCCCATACACAGGTGAACCCTCACACCAAAGACTGTACAGTGACATAGAAATCACCCATGATTTAGCCAAGAGCAGCATACTTGGACCATGGCTGCCAAACAACTAGATGAGTGGGTAGTCTTTGAAAGTTGGCTCATGGATGCTGGGTAACTGGAAATGTGCAGGGCAGCTGTATGTGAAGTTGAGATAAGTGGGATTACCTGGATGGTTATATTGCTGGAGATCTCCAACCCCCAGGATACTGGCCTTCAGACTAGGGCACCTCACTCTCTCCTCCCAGGGGCAAAAACAGCAATACAGGTGAAGGGTTTGGATTCACACTGCCTGGGTTATATCCTGACCAGAAACAAACTGGGTGACCTAAGCCAAGTGCATAACCTCTCTGAGCCTCAGCGTTCTCATCTATAAAATGGAGTTAATTATACAACCTACCTCACGGTGGTGGTTTGGTTTTGTTTTCAATTTTGTTTTGTCAAAACAAAACAAAATCTATAGCACAGTGCCTGGAATATACTATGAGATCTATAGCACAGTGCCTGGTATATACTATGTGATCAAAACATGTTATCTGTTATTATTCGGCCAAAATTCCTGAAACAAGCCTCACTCTTGTTGAGCTTATTTAAATATCATTAGCTTTTTGGTTAGTTATGGTTTATAAAAGCAAAATATAAAAATATTATATTTTCAGGCTGAGAGGAACACTTTCAGACTTTTTTAAAATCAGTGAACCCTGTTTTCAAACCAATTTCTATTAGAAGCCTGATAAGTAAAACTAATGAAAGCTGCTCTGGGGGCTGGAGCCTAGAGAGCTGGCCTCATCCTTCTTCCTCAGCCAGCCCCTCAGACACCTTGGGGAGCCCTGGGCTCCTGGAACAAGAACAGCCCCACTTTCCAACATTTCCCCTAATATCCCCTCTTATTTTACAACCTGAAGTTTACCAGAGGAAGTGACTTGCTCACGATCTCCCCAGCTGGGTGGGGGAGTGGGAGGTACAAACTACCGGGTGTAAGATAGGCTACGAGGATGTGTTGTACAACAAGGCAAATATAGCCAATATCTTGTAATAACTGCAAATGGAGTATATTTTTACATTGTGTTAAAAAATAAAAATTAAAACAAGGTCTCCCTAGCTGGACATAACAGACTAGGTGCCGGAATCCAGTCACCCTCCCCTTTGACAGTTTCCCACATTTCTATCACCTGAGCAATTTGCAGTTTTGCTGACTAAAGTAGCATTTGATTGGTTTATTTAACAACTACTTGGTTAATATATGTACTTCTTGCAGTGATTTCTCCTTTTTTAATTTTTAATTTATTTATTTACTTATTTATTTTTGGCTGCGTTGGGTCTTCGTTGCTGCGAGCAGGGGCTGCTCTTCTTTGCAGTGCATGGGCTTCTCATTGCGGTGGCTTCTCTTGCTGTGGAGCACGGGCTCTAGGCGCCCGGGCTCAGTAGTTGTGGCTTGCAGGCTCTAGAGCGCAGGCTTAGCAGTCGTGGCGCAAGGGCTTAGTTGCTTTGCGGCATGTGGGATCTTCCCAGACCAGGGCTCGAACCCGTATCCCCTGCATTGGCAGGCGGATTCTTAACCACTGTGCCATCAGGGAAGTCTCTCCTTTTTTTAAACTCTTAGCCGTGTTATAAGCAATCATATCCATGAATTTCATATTTGATGTTATATATTTTTCTCAATATACATTTAAACTAAAACATGTGAAAATTAAAAAATACTTGTTCATAAACCACTTAAAGTTCATGTATGTACACACCCCCTGACCCCTCCAGTGATTTCCACAGTACATTTTGGAAAATACTGCTCTGTGTGCAAAAGAGAAAATACCTTAGCTTTAAGGAAGCCAGTTCAGGGGAGGAACCGTGTCTTTACCAGAGACCAGGAGGTCCAGGGATTTGCTGGGCCCTGTTCCCTGTGGGCCTCTATTCAACAGGATGACACAAGTTTAGAATGAGATTAAAGGATGATTCCAGTGGAGTTGGTTTGAGTCTTAGTTTTTTGTTTTGTTCTGTTTTAACTTAGAAACAAGAGGTGGGAAGGCACTGAACCGCAAGCTCTTTAGAAACTGTCTCCTGTTCTGTGATTAAACGGGTTCTAAGCACTATGCAATGTTTGGGTTTATAACTTTTAAGAACTTTTCTGTATATCTTTACTGTGTACACTTTACCTTAAGAAAGTTGCAGTTAGTCCAGCCTTTGTAATCACAATAAGATGCTTCAGGGCTTCATATGGTGAGGAAATAATTCACACCTTGGAATGTTAATTGCATTTGTTCCTCAGCCTGGAGGCTCAAAATACAGCAGGATTTTGTGCAACAGTATACGCCCTGTCTTGTCTGGCTGGCTCTGGCTTTCAAAATGAAGAAAGAGAAGAAAATCATTTAAGTTTTGCCTAGAGTTAAGGTTAGTCTTTTTAAGGGATCCCCCCACTTTAAATAAAGCAACCTATATAGGTTGTACAGGATATAGAATTGTCATGCTTTTTCCATCCTCTTCAAAGGTCAATTTGTTTAGCTGACTTTTTCCATTTAGTGCATCTCTTATCATTGGCTGGTCACCTTAGATCTGACACAAAGGTGATATAATCCAGGACTGGTCAGATGTACCCCTTCTTTGGATTTCACACTCAGAAGATCTAATATTTTTTTCCAGTTACACAAGTATCAGAGTCCCAGTGTTTGCAAAAGTCTTCTAGAAACTTGGGAAACACAGATTAGCTAGTCAAGCTGGCCCTCACAGATGGACTAAAAAAAATGGTAAAAAATGAAGCATCATCACTACACTAGCTGAAAGCACAGACTCGTTTTAGACAGACCTGAGTTTGAATCTTGACTCTACTGACTGCGAGACTTGGGGCAAGTTCATTAACTCTTTGTGCTTCAATGTCTTCACTTCTAATGCAAGGGTACAAATAGTACCAACCTCATAGCTTTTCTTTGAGGATTAAATGAGATAATGTACATAAAATATTTACCACAGTGCTGGACACACAGAAAGCACTCCAGAAAATGCTAGCTATTATTTTTATTGTGACCCTCATGATTACCACCATTCTGTCACACAAATCACCTGAAGTAGATATGGTCATTGTGACAGATTCCATGGATTGGCTTGTACAACATTCACTCTGACCCTTTCTAATACTCCCAGCACCTGAACTCTTTTGTAATTAGGGTTCTGCATATGACCCAGGTTCTGCTAAGTAGATGCACGTGTGACCCCGGAAGGTGAAAGTGATTCAAACGGAGTGGCAGTTGCACATGGGTGGATCCATCTTTTTGCAAGCACGACGGTGGAGAAGCTTTGGTAAAAGTTCCAGCGTCCAGGACTTCCCTGGCGGTCCAGTGGTTAAGATTCCGTGCTTCCACTGCAGGGGGCTTGGGTTGGATCCCTGGCTCAGGGAACTAAGATACTGCATGCCGCGCGGCCAAAAAAAAAAAAAAAAAGTTCCAGTGTCCAACCCCTAGTATCATAGGTATTGAGTGGTGAGCAGCCACAATGGGGTTTCCATGAGAACAGTCCTGTTTATGGTTGGGCATTTCTCCTGGGACTGTTCTGGCTGTGTGTGGTATCCTAGTCTGTTTCCCTGGCACTGCTGGAAATCCTCTAATCTACCTAGTACTCTGCTCCAATCCTGTTCTGTTAAAACAAGCTAGAGTGGATTCTGTTGCCTGCAACTAAGGACACAGTAAGTTATCAAACGATCAGTACAGTAATTATCAGAATAATAAATACAGTAATTATCAGAATAATCCTAATGACCACTGTCAGAAAGTTTTCTTTATTAAGTATATTGTCTCCTAAAGGGATCAAGAACAGCATGTATAAAAAACCTTGTCCTTGCCTTCAAAATGCATTCATCCTAAAAGATACCACATGTATGGAAACTTGTTTTGTTGTTGTTGTTTTTAAGGCTTAATTTTCTTCAGCAGCAGAAAGCCTTTTGTGAACAACTAGCAGAAGGAACTGATTAAACTTGAAGCTTTCCAGAAGAGAATTCTCGTTTGGGTCTTTATGGAGGATGACAGGTGAACCTAACTGGTTGAGTGTTCTCCATAAATTATAACGGGAGAGCAGAAAGGAGTCCTGGAAAGCTAGTTAATGTGTATTTGTACTTGGCTCAGTGTGTTGTATATGGTCATTAACGTCCTCCCCTCTAGGATGGCACCCAATTACAATGATGAGAATGCCTTGAAAGACATTAACAAGGGCACTGAGATCTATCTCCAGACAGATTCTGAATTAATGAAAAATGACAGTGTGATGGGTATAGTCCTGGGTGAAGTGTGGTTTCAGTTTTATTGGGCTTCTCATCTGTTTTTGATCTTGTTGTCTTAAAAGCATAACGTAAAATTCTTTCCCCCTACAAATACTGCTCTTAAGGGAATCTTCTCTGAGTGACTGTGGCCACGCTGACAATTCTCTTGTCATTTAATACCTAATTTCCCATTTTTTCCCTTTATATCCTCCTGGCAAAATGAAATGACCTCTTCGGAGCAGATCAGGGAACGTCCCACAATACTGAACTAATAGGCAAAACTGCCAAGTGCTTAAGTTACTTGTTTTATGTCTTTCTCAAAAAAAGCACAAAAATGCTGGATCCCTGGCTTAGTCAGTCAGGTGGTGTATTTGTTTCCTATTGCTGCTGTAATAAATTGTCACAAACTTGGTGACTTAAAACAACACGGATTTATTGATATTATCTTATAGTTCTGGACATCAGAAGTCTGAAGTCAGTTTCACTGGGATTTAGCCAAATGTCCTGAGGACTGGCTCCTTCTGGAACTTTCAGGAGAGAATATGCTTCCTTGCTTTTTTCAGCTTTTCCAGGGTGCCTGCATTCTTTGCCTCCTGGCCCCTTCCTCACATCACTTCAACCTCTTGTTTCCATGGTCACAACCCCTACTACTGACTCCGACCCTCCTGCTTCCTTCTTATGTGGACACTTGGGATTACACCGAGCCCAACCGGAAAATCCAGGACAGTTTGTCCATCTCAAAATCTTTCATCGCATCTTCAAAGTCCCTTTTGCCCTATAAAGTAACATTCACAGGTGCTGGGGGTCAGGATATGGACATACGGGGTGGGGGCCAGAAACAGAGTTCTAATCATGTTTCCTCTGTCTGGGGGCTTACTATAAAGTTACATGGAGAAGTGAGAGAATAGGAGATAAGAAAACCAACTGGCATTTGGGATACAACACAGATACCTGGTTATCATGCTGGCCTCTCAACAACAGGTGTCTTTTGCTTGCGACTCTAGACTTCCACCGATATCATGACTGTCTCTCCTTCCTCTTTTTTCTTACTAATTACCTCAGCACGTCTCACAGTCCGAGTCAGCCAGACACCATCCTGCAGAAGTTCCTCCTTTTCTGCCAAGCTCTTGTATCAGGACATCTCATTGGCTGCTGTCTAGCCTATAAAGGACAACTTTTGAATCACGTGCCAATCCTTGGTCCAATCAGCTTTGGCCAAGGAAGCGTGGCCACAGGACCCAAAACATAGCCCCCAGTGCATAGGAACCACAAACATTTTTCTCTGAAAGGGTCTGAGAGGTGGCAGGCTTTCAGAGATTGTCATAGACTTCTCTCCAAAAACAATCAATGACCTCAGAGCTTGCGCAATAATTTTTTACCTCCTGATTTTAAAAGCCGGTACGTTTATAGGTGCTTGTTACAAATGGGTTTTAGTTACTATTTACAAAGCATTAAGAGAAAAAAAAAATTATAAAATGTCCAAAAATAAATAAAGAAGGAGTTCTCCAGGAAGTTACAGGCTTGTCATGATGGCCTGTAGTCTAATCATTGGCAAGGATATGCAAATCATTAAAAGGAAGTCTTCAAGGTCAAAGGCATTTATGGTACTTCAAATTATATAAATCAACATACTGGAGTTCCCAGACCTTGAGCCATCCAAGAAAAATAGCCCTTATAGCTTCCAGGACACTGAGTTTAATTCAGAAACCATTTGATAAACATTTACTCTTTCATAGAGAGAAGAGATAGGAAAGGAGAGAAGTCATCTGGAATGTAGCACTAACTGACTTCTCTTTAATGGGAGGAAAAGAGTGTGTTACACTTATATTCTTGGATTATGTCAGATAATCACAGGTTCAGCCACTGGATTAGTCATATCATGAATTTCATAATCACTGTGTAATTGACACAGACCTTTAAACAGTCCTTTCTCCCTGGAGCCAGTTTATTGCTGGAATTAAATGAACTGTTACTCTCTGGGGAAAATGGAACCAACTTTTCACTTGGCTCTCCTTGGCTGTGAGTATGAGCTTTCCAGGAGTTCGTTCTCTTCCTCATCAAGCTGTCCAAGTGGAAACAAGTAGATTGTCCTTAAGGATGCAAAGATTCTCTAAGTGGGAGCCTGGAGGAAAGGTAAAGGAGAAAGTATTTAATGCCCAGACTGTTAGAAGTAATTAACTGACTGTGCTGTGTGTGTGTTTCCACTGTATAAACACCAGCATTTAATTAAGCCTCCATGCAACCCAGGCACATCCACTCTAGCCTGGACTCTGGAGCCAGGGGACAGTTCCAATCCCAGCTTGGCCACTTGCCAGCCATGTGACCTTTGGCAGATGGGACCAACAGGGGTGCATGTTCCACAGGACTCTTGTGATGATTAAAAGCAGGTAAAATAAAATAAAATAAAAGTAAAATAAAATAGTAAAGTAAAAGCAGGTAAACTGCATGTCACAGTCTGTGTGAGTAGCAGCCCTCAATGTACCTTATTTACTTTTGTTATCCATCAACCACTCTCACCACCTCAGATCTTGAAGTCCTGTCTAGAGTAACGTCACACTCCTCGAATCACCAAGCTATTTCTCCCTTCTTTGATACTCAGTCCTTTGGGCTCTCCAACCACCCAGGAACACTTTCTAACACCTAAACGTAGTCTGGGTACCGTTTGTAAGTACTCCATTTGGCTTTTGACGGCTTCTTCTCCTTCCCTATGTTCTTAAGCAACTTTCTGTTATGTAAGAGCCTCCTCTCTTTCTATCCCTCCAATTCTTCATTCCTGGTCTTCTCTTTCCCTAATCTTGTCCCTCCAGAGGCCAAAGTCTAGACTGGATAGGAAATTTTCATCAGTTTAGAACATGTAAAATGTGGTCAGCTTGGGAGAAGAAGGAAGGGAAGGAATCGTGCCTGTTCCTTTATTTCTTTCCCACATAAATTCAGCCCCTTGTAAATTACTCCTATCCTTAGGCAGCTTCTCAACCTTCTTTTAATCCCCTTAGAACAATATAAATATCTCCTTCCACACCCCACCCCAACTGTATTCAAAATTTCAAAATAAATGGATCATAACTAAAAAACATTAAAACAATGGTCATCTTAGAATATTCTTATTCAAAGTACACAAGCATCCACAGAGATTTGAAATCTCTTCCCTGGTCCCATCTCCCTTCCCCGGCAATTGACAATCTCTGCCTGGGTTTAACAGTTTTCTTCAATAGAATGTGCCATATTTGTAAGTTTCCGGGCCAGAGCTGGCTTTTTGACTGTAAACTCCCAAATCAGGTAACCATCTCTATCTAATTCTGTTAGTGCTTCATCCAGAATAGTACAGTGTACAAACAAGCACTTCAGTCTGCCTCTTGATAAAGATTTATCAGCAAGTATTATGTATGGTCAAGAGAGCAGATTTTGCAGTCACACTGCACACAGGCAACTGCATTTCCTGGCCTCCATGACAGCCAGATTAGGACAGGGTTCTAGCCAGTTGAATGAGGGCAGATGTGATGTATGCCATTTACAAACCTGGCCCCAAAACACCTCACACAATCTTCCATACTCTTTTTCTTCACTAGTTGGGTGGTTGTATAGAAAAGATCTAAGGAAGAATTTTAAGGCTGCCCTGGGGGGTTATAGAGCTATAAGATGGAAGGGGCCTGGATCCCTGAGTCACCACTTGGAGGAGATTGCCCAGGAGAGCTGCCCAACCCACTGTGAGCTGAGGAAGAAATGAATCTTTGTTGTGCTAAACCACAGAGATTTGCGACTTCTGTGCTACAGCAGCTAGTGTTAATTAACCTTTTTAATACATTTTAAAAGTTCCTACAATATATTAAGGGCTTAATAATTGTTAGTTTTTATTAACATTATTATTTTATTCAATCAGCTCATATTTATTGAAGACTACAGGTATTTTCTCATATGTTTCCCCAACCACTCAGGAGGTAGATACCGAGGCCTTGCTCCCTCCCATTGCAGGACCTTCATCTGTGGTTCTTTCTGCCTAACCTGCTCCTTCCTTCCTTCCTCACTTTGACCACTACACATCCTTAAGATCATAGCTCAGATGAGATCTTACCCATTAAAACCTTCCCCAACATCTAGGCTTGGTCAGTGCCACCTATCACATGACCTCATAGGTCCCTACATTTTTCCTACAGAGAACTTATCACAATTTGCCATGGCATGACTATTTATGTAATTCTTTGGTGAATATCTCCCTTCCCCACCACAGAGAAAGCACCAAGAGAACAGGGGCCACCCTCTTTGATTTGCTGTTGTATTTCCTGTGTGCCTCACCCAGTGGCTGGCATACAGGACATGCTCAAAAAATATTTGGGTTGTGCATGCATGTCTCTGCACAGAGTAGGTCACACAGGCTGTCTGCTTCTTAGTGGGGTCAAATGTCAGTGGTGGATCAGGGCTTTCATCTTTGCAAGTTTAGAAACTTAATTTTTCATGGAAGCCCAGAATCTGGGAAATGATTCACAATAACCAGACTTACAGGATATCTACTTCCTGGCCTTAAAGTCCCTGGAAAAGTAAACTAGTTAATATTCAGAAGTGCATTTGAAAGAGGATGGTTTTGAGAGGAATTTACTTCTTCTAGGCTGGAGAATTAACCTGGCTCTCTTAAAGAGTGTGTGTTTTTTCCAAATATAGCTTTATTCCTCCATTGAAGCCATGCTTAGTGAAGGCCATGGCACATAATAGGAGCTCAATAAAGACCTGAATAACTATCTCTGAATCTTATTGGTTAAATGACTGACTAATGTACTTACGCCTCTCTATTTTCTAGACCCCATGCAGATAATTACGTTTTGTCGTGACAGTATCTGTCCCTGTATCTCTACCGTGGAAGTTTGGGAAGAACTAGTGACTATGAGCCAGACTCAAGACTACAAATTCCTTGAAGTTAAGAATCATCATCGGGACTTCGCTGGTGGCGCAGTGGTTAAGAATCCGCCTGCCAATGCAGGGAACACAGGTTCTATCCCCGGTCTGGGAAGATTCCCACATGCCACGGAGCAACTAAGCCCGTGCACCACAACTACTGAGCCTGCGCTCTAGAGCCCGCGAGCCACAACTACTGAAGCCCGCGTGCCTAGAGCCCATGCTCCACAACAAGAGAAGCCACCGCAATGAGAAGCCCACGTACCGCAATGAAGAATAGCCCCAACTAGAGAAAGCCCGCGCGCAGCAATGAAGACCCAACGGAGCCAAAAATAAAAATGAATTAATTAATTAATTAAACAAACAAACAAAAAAGAATCATCATCATCCCCACCCCCACCCCATGCCAAAAAAAAAAAGATCGTCATCAGAGCCAACATTTATCATGTACTTTTCCATACCAGGCACTATGCTGAGCCCTTTACCACTCTTATTTTATTTAATCCTCATAGCAACCTTGTGAGCAGCAGCCTCATTTTATAGATGAAGAAATGATGCCAGGAGAAGATAAGGAACCCATGTGGAAGATGACCCAACTAGTAAGCAACAGAGCCAAGACTGGAACTCAAGCCTGTGTCATGTAGACAGAGCCTGTGTTCTCATTCACTGCTTGCAGCACGTTCCAGCCTGTAGTCATCTCGGTATCCCTACAACACCTGGAAATGGACTTGGGACTGTGCATTCAAAACATGTGTGTATAGTCAATTCTTGGTTGTGAGCAGCAGAAAACAACTCTGGTTATTGTAAACAGAAAAGAGATTGTAGGGCTACAAAGAACTTACAAGAAGCTGGAGACTAGACAAAAATGGAGGTAGGGACAGGGCCTAAGGAGCAGAATACAGGATACTCATCTTTTAGCAGGAACAATCCAACCAGAATGCCTCAGACCAGTCCTTCCAACGCACATGTATCCTAACTTTCCATTCATCTTTGCTTCGTTTATTCACAATTTAAAGTTTAGGGTGAGAGCGTCTGATTGGCTATCCTAGGTCATTTGCCCTTATTCGAAGAGCACGTGGGGGAAGAGATTAGTCTCTAGACCTTTCTACTTCCCTGGGGGGCATGAGGCTTACTTTGACTCACGCACTGGGAAGTTCCCCCAAACAGAGGGAGGGCTTGGATGATAGACAGTCACAAACATTGGCAAATGCCCTCCACACCATGGGTGAATTAACTCAGACCCACTGCAACGACTGAATCACAATTTATGTTATATTTTAGTCCCCTTGCTGATATTATCTTTTTTTCCTTTTTTTGGCCGGGCTGTGCAGCATGCAGGATCTTAGTATCCCAACCAGGGATTGAACCCGTGCCACCTGCAGTGGAAGCACGGAACCTTAACCACTGGACCGCCAGGGAAGTCCCCACTTGCTGATATTAGAGAAATGTCAGAAACACATTTATATGTTACCATTAGCGTACGCTATACACATGATTCAAAATTCACTTTGGTTTTAGAAGGTGATATTCTCTGACTGACATGGGAATGCTGCCTAATCAGGAGCCTGCAGCCTCTTGCACCTGATTAAAGGAGCCCATTCATGAAGCTGCCCAGGCTTTAAGTTGAAGAGGACCATTCCCACCTGGGTGGGGCTTCGGGGTGGGGTGTCCAGAGCCAGTGGTAAGAATTGCCTCTTGATTGTTGTTAGGTAAACTATCATCGTAATATCGCACAGCATGGACACTTCCTGCCTCTATGAAATCTCGGTGCACCTGGCCTTCCTGCTGCTCACCTGCCACATCTGTGTTTACTTTATGCCTAAATCATGGGAAGGCCCAAAGGGGTGATGTCAGTGCAGCTGGGCCAGCTGTGTCTGGGAACAGTGGTAGCTCCATGTTTTGAGGCCAAATGGAGGCCGTAGCGGTCTGGGGGTCGGGGAGGAGGAGAGGACCCTGGCTGTCATAGGCTCCCCGGCATGGATCTGGATGTAGAAGTAGGGGCCGACTAGCAGCCCTATGTGATGAAAAAGGACATCACCCCCTCCCCAGAGCCTGCTCCCAACACCCTCATCGGACTGACTGTCTTTGTTTCTTTTTTTAATAAAATCGTTTGAGGCCTCAGAAAAACTTGAAAATGGCTGTAATGAGACACCTACATTACAGCTGTCCCGACTCTCTGAAATATATGACCAAGCTTAAAAAGACACTCAAGGTCCAAAGACACCACAGACTTGGCAACACCGTCTTGGGTTCATGTGCCCAGAGACTGGCTCCTGAAAGTGACACGGGCACTTTTCTAAAACACTTGCTACAGGTTCTGAGCACACTGTAATGGAACCTCCTCGTCAGAATTATACACAGGTGAATGTCACCCTAGACCTGTTTATAATGGATATCCATCACCGTGGAACAGAACAGAGTATATATGGGGAATTCCCTGGCGGTCCAGTGGTTGGGACTCCACGCTTTTACCGCCGAGGGTGCGGGTTCAGTACCTGGTCGGGGAACTGGAATCCCGCAGGACACATGGCGTGGCCAAAACCAAACCAAAACAAAACAAAAAACCAAAAATCAAAAACCAAACAAACAGGGCTTCCCTGGTGGCGCAGTGGTTGAGAATCTGCCTGCCGATGCAGGGGACACGGGTTCGAGCCCTGGTCTGGGAGGATCCCACATGCCGCGGAGCAACTGGGCCCGTGAGCCACAATTACTGAGCCTGCGCGTCTGGAGCCTGTGCTCCGCAACAAGAGAGGCTGCAATAGTGAGATGCCTGTGCACTGTGATGAAGAGTGGCCCCCACTTGCCACAACTAGAGAAAGCCCTCACATAGAAACGAAGACCCAACACAGCCATAAATAAATAAATAAATAAAATTTAAAAAAAAACACAAAACAACCAAACAAAAAATCTATTAAGTCTACTGAGAACCAAATTTAAGAAGTCTATTCATAAGCATGTTTGCATGTCTTTGTATTAGTAGTTTTCAAACTTGAGAATGTATCAGAATTACCTGGAGGACTTAAAACAGATTGCCAGGCCGCAGCACAGCTTCAGCTTTGGCAGGTCTGAGGTAGGAAGCCAGGGGTTGTGACAAGGTCCCAGGTGATGCTAATGCGGCTGGTCAGAGGCCCACCTGTGACAACCTCTGCCTTATGTAATAAAACGGATCACGTTTTCCTTTCTTTCCTGGGTCTGATGTGAGGCCCGCCTGTTTCACACTGCACACTCCTGGGAAATACCAGGAGAAAGAAGACAACACAGAAGTGGGCAAAATGATATTTATTAATTAGAAATGCCCTCATTTGAAATTCTGTATTTGAACCTAAGTTGAAAATTTATTGTGCCATTGCCCCCCATTCCTCATGGGTCTGGAGCAAGGACAGGCAGCAGGTAAGGTGGGTGGGGAGGCGCTGAAAGGAGTAGGGTTGGGTTAGTTTCAGAGCAAGTGAGGTGTCTCTGTCCCCCTCCCCAACATGGGGCAATCCTCCTCCTCCAGGCAGTCTTCAGTCTATTATATTATTGTAAAAGTTTGGCTTATATAAGATTTTGTAAAAGCCACTTATCATGAAAGGTGTCAAACATATTGAAAAATTGGAAGAAGAGTACAATGAACATCCATATACCTGCCACCAAAATCCAATTGTTGTTCTATTTTTTTTTTTAATACTTAGTTATTATTAATGATACTCCATTTTTTAAAAATATTTATTTATTTATTTATTTAGGCTGTGTTGGGTCTTCGTTTCTGTGCCAGGGCTTTCTCTAGTTGCGGCAAGTGGGGACCACTCTTCATCGCGGTGCACGGGCCTCTCACCGTTGCGGCCTCTCTTGTTGCGGAGCACAGGCTCCAGACACGCAGGCTCAGTAATTGTGGCTCACGGGCCCAGTTGCTCTGCGGCATGTGGGATCTTCCCAGACCAGGGCTCGAACCCGTGTCCCCTGCATTGGCAGGCAGGTTCTCAACCACTGCACCACCAGGGAAGCCCTGTTGTTCTATTTTTATATATATACACATATGTATGTATATATATATATGTGTGTGTGTATATATATATATATATATATATATAGTGTACTTTTTGCCAAAGCCATCTCCAAAATATAAGGACATCTTCTACATAACTACAATACCGTTATCACCTAAAGAGTAACAATATTCCCCAATATCATCTTATACCTTTTTTTTTTTTTTTGGTTTATTCCCCAGAAGTTTTATAGACGCTGGTTTTTCTGAACTAGGATCCAGTCAAGGGACACATGTGCTCTTAAGCAGGGCAGGGGCTAGGATGAGGTGAGTGAAAGGGACACTGGAAAACTCAGTACTCAAGGGAAGTGATATTTCAATGCAATATTTACAAAAATCAAATTGGTGAATTACAGACTGCAGGCCAGCTGTCTGTTTTTGTAAATAAAGTTTTTGTTGTTGTTGTCATTATGGTTGTCCAAGGTTTATTGAAAATATTACAGCACAGCAGAAAGATTCAAACGCCTCCATCTGGTGTTTTGAAATTCATGAACCTGGGACCACATGCAGCCTATGAACTGGAAAGTTTGTGTGGCCAACAGCTCAGAAGGGAACTAGGCGCATTCACGTCACCTCTGGCAGAGAGTTCCACTGCTCTGTGAGAAGGAAGAATTGGGTCCCTCACCATATACAAGGCCCCAGGAGCTCTCTCAAGATGCTAATAGCTAGTTCCAATAGCAATCACAGGAGGTGCAAAGGAGCTGCCCATCTTCAAGGAGTTCCTTAGCCCCTGACACGGCTACATTGCAGAGCCAGTTTCCCAAATCTAGGTTGCTTTCTCTATTTCTGTAAAGGAAGATTCTTCTGCCTGTATATCCTTCCCATGCATAATGCATCATTAAGAGCAGGGCCATCCCTGGAGTTGTGCAGTGTACAACATGCACAGCTATACACAGCAGCCCCGGGTTAAAGAATGAGCTCCAGAGTCAGAGAACTCTGAGTCTAAATCTCACTTCTGCTATTTATTCTTTGTAAAACCGTGAGCAAATTGACCTTTCTAAACCTCACTTTCCTCATTCATAAAGCTGGAATAATTACAGTAGCAACCTCTTAGTGGTGTTGCAAGGATTAACATAAAATAATATATAGGTAAAGATTTTAACACAGTGCTTGGCACAGAGAAGATGCTTAACAAAAGCTATGATAATAATGATTATTCTCCATGGCTAACTTTAACTCTGCCTTTAAGATCAGCCTATGTCAGCCTGGATAGGAGGAGAGTTTGGGGGAGAATGGATACATGTATATGTATGGCTGAGTCCCTTTGCTGTGCACCTGAAACTATCACAACATTGTCAATTGGCTATACTCCAATATAAAATAAAAAGTTAAAAAAAAAAAAGATCAGCTTATGTGTCTCCTCTCCTGGAAGACTTTTCTAATTCCTCCCAAGCTGGCTCAAATGCTTCTACCATGTGCTCTCACCTCCTCTGGTTTGCCTCTAACACTACTGAGCTTCCTTCCAGAACTGTGACCTTTTGATGCCAGGGACTGTGTCTTTCACATTAGGATTGCCAGCACCCAGAACAATGCCTGGCACATAGTAGGTACTCAGTAAACACTAGTTGAATGAATGAATGATTAAATGTTGCCTTGATGGGACAAAAGGGGAAGCTTGTTCTTCTTATTTTCTCTTAGAAGCCGGTGATAGAGGAAAGAGGCAGAGAAATGGAGAAGGAGAACATGGATTGGACACTTGCCAAAGGCAGGTCAGCCCCTTCCTGTGGTTGTTTTTTGGGCAGAAGAAAAACTGAGTGAAAACCTTGTACCAAACTGGGCCTAAGAAGATAAACAAGCCAAGCGTTCCAGCTAGACAATGGCCCGATTCTCCCTGACTGGGGAAGGTGGGAACCGTGGGGAACCACACAAACATCCCCTTCCAATTCCCTTCCTTCTGTAAAGCATCACAGCCCATACCCCACCCCCCCATGGCCTTTCCCTCATCGAAAGCATCTCCAAATCCAAGACAGCCTCTTATCCGGTGAGATCTTTGAAGCTGGTTGGAGTTGCAGTCAGTCTGAATCACCCCTAACCACAATGGCCTTAGAATGACAGAAGGTTTCTGTTTCCAGGGCGTGTTCTAAAGTGAGTTTTTGTGGTCCAGTTTGCTTCAATGTGGCCCCTGCCAACCAGGAGCTGAGATTAGCAGTTTGCATAGATCAAATTATCAAACTTCAAAATACCCAGGAAAAATTGTAAAAACAAGACGACAGCAGAAGTACAAAGCTGAGTGAGATGTGGTTTAACAGGAGCACGTGTGAAAAGGGACTTAGCAGTCCAGACGCCTGTAGGCCCATCATGAGTCAGCAGGAGGATGTGGGTGCCAGGAAAACCTCAGGCAGCTCTGGACCCAGTGGAACTTCCAGAAAAAGAAAGGGAATGGCTGAATTTACTCCACACTGGTCAGACCACCCTGGAGGAGGTTTGGCTCTGTCTGGATGCCCCATCATGTGAGAGGAAAGGGTGTGTCCTGAGTGGAATTACTCAGATTGGGGGTGGGGATGGGGCAGTGGAGGGACTCAAAACTTCGCCAAAAGTTGGACAAGAGCAGGAGATGAGCGCCCTGGAGGAGAAAGGGCTTAGGTGGAGGGGTGAAGGTGTGGGGTCTGCTGCCTGTAACGTCTGCTTGGAAAGCCTTCGCCTTCATCTGCCTGGAGAACTCCTATTCATCCCTTAGGCCTCAGCTCCTGCCACTTCTTCTGAGAAGCCTTCCCTCACTTCTCCAAGTAGAACCAGCCATGCCTCAATCGGGACTTCCTCCTCCTGCACCTGGGAGCCAAGTCCCTTCATTCATAAGGAGGGATGTTGGCTGAGCAGAATCCCTGTCCTACTCTTCTTTGCAACCCTACTGCCTGGCACAAGGACTGTTCTTCAGCTAAGGTCTGATTAATTAAACTGTGGGCATGAAGACAGTCACTGAACATTTTGACCATGAGGAAGAAAGATGATATTCTTTCTATGTGGCTTGAAAAAAAAAAAAAACGGAACTGGAAGAGAGGGTGGAGATTATGAGAAGATGGATTTCAGCACAAAATTAGGAAGTGCTTTATAATAATAATGACGATAGATTTGTTGGGTGTTTTGCTCATCTATTGCTGCATAACAAGTTACTCCAAAACATAGCGGCCTAAAAGGATAAACATTTGTTAATTCATGCATGTCATGTGAGTCAGGAATTTAGGAGTGGCCTAGAGGAGTGGTTCTGGCGTGGGATCTCTCCCGAGGTTGTAAAGATCCCAGCGGGGGCCGCGGTAATCTGAAGGCTTAATTGGGGCTGGCGGATGTGCTTCGAGATGGTTCCCTGACCTGGCTGCTGGCAGGAGGCCTCAGTTCCCCCACTGAGGGCCTCTCCATGGAGTACCTGAGTTTCGACCTCATAATATAGTAACTGGCTTCCACCACAGCAAGTGATTTGAGAAAGAGAGCAAGGAGGAAGGGGCGATGTCTTTTCCAACCTAGCCTCAGACATCCCACTCTGTTATTTCTGTAATTGTCACTGTGGGAAGAGACTACACATAGGGATGAATACTAGGTGGTGAGAATCTTTGGGGTCATCTTGAAGGTTGGCTACCACTAGCAATGTACCAGCATTATGCTAAGTGTTTTATACTGGTTTTCTCCTGTAACCCTCACAACCACCTTAAGAGGATGGTGTGTTTTATTATCTCCATTTTATTTTATTTTAAAAATTTTGGCTTTCAAATTACTTTAATCTTTTTTTTTCAAGAATACATTTTATTTATTTATTTATTTTCTCTTTTTTTGGCTGCTTTGGGTCTTTGTTGCGGCACATGGGATCTTTCATTGCAGGGTGTGGGCTTTTCGTTGTGGCATGGGCTTCTCTTTAGTTGTGGAGTGCGGGTTTTCTCTCTCTAGTTGTGGCCCGCAGGCTCAACGGCGCCTGGGCTCTGTAGTTTGCAGCACGTGGGCTCTCTCATTGAGGCGTGCGAGCTCAGTAGTTGTGGCATGCACGCTTAGCTGCCCCGCGGCATGTGGGATCTTAGTTCTCCCACCAGGGATCAAACCCTGCGTCCCCTGCATTGTAAGGTGGATTCTTTACCACTGGACCACCAGGGAAGTCCCGCAAATTACTTTAATCTTGATCACAGAAACAATATATGTACAGATTGTAAAGATGATAGATAGATAGATAGATAGGTGGATAGATAGATAGATAAGAAATTGTATAAGCAATTTCCTATGCATTTTCAAATTTACTTAATGGAAGTGTGGATGTCCACGTATATTCTGCAATTAGATCTGATGGTGTATTTTCAAATTCCCATTTTATAGATATGGAAACTGAAGCACAGAAATATTCATTTGTCCATGATCATATACCTAGAAAATCTCTGAGCTTTGGTTTGAACCTAAAAACCCAAAGTCATCATATTTTGTGCTGAATTCCAGGGCACGATGGTGCCTCTTGGATATCCACTAGTCAGGATGCTGGAGCAGTGACGCTCAATCCTGGCTGCACGTACACTCGGCTGGGAAGCTTTTACACATTCCTGATGCCTGAGCCCAACCTGCAGGTATTCTGATCTAATTGGTCTGGGGTTTGATTCTACTATGCAGGGCTGAGAAACTGCCAGCACTGGTTGGGGGTCAGATCATACCTTCCCTGAAGTCCCTTCCAAATATTACATGTTATCACCTGGGTGAAATGAAACATATTTTTATTACCAAGCAGGTAGGGACTCAAATATAATGTGTAGATGAGTTCCTAATTGTTATGTCAGGCCCCATGGAGGTAACATCTGAGCTGTAGGCAAGTAGATGTTGAATAGACTGAGAAGAAAGTGTTCCAGCTAGAGGGAAATACTCAGGAGACACCTAATGCCAGGGTAGAGTTTCAGGAATATAAATTATGAACAAGAGGGTTTTTACAGAAGTCCTCCCTCAGATTCTCTAACTGCCAGCCTAACTCCTTGCCTCCTTTGTCCATGGCCCCAGCTCCTATTCACTGTCGACTTTGGTCAGAGACAACTTTCTTGAAGCAGATACAGAGAATAAACAGAAAAGGAACATAGGGGAAGGAGTTGCTGGAATAATAAACCCCTGTGGAGGAGGGAGAGAGGGGGAGAAAATTTCTTTTAAATTAATTCTTGTCCTCTGCTTCTTGAATGTGACATTGACTTTGAACCAGGGGGCCATAATTTCAATTGGTCATTATAAACATTGGAAGAATAGTTAAGGCTTCTATGCGGCTTTCTTGTTAAATCACACCACACCTGCCTGCCCTGCTCACCGGTGTAAGCACACAACTGCCAATAACACTAATCCTGGAGGCAGGATGGTATAACATTCATTCATCCAGCAACTGCTGACTGAAGGACTGGGCTGGAAACTGATCTAGGCATTAAACATGAAGCTGTGAACAAAACAGAGGTCTCGTTTTCATGGAGCTATCCAGAGAGAAAAGCAGATGATCTCTAATGGGACAAGAAGTAAGCTGATGTCAGAATCCTCAATAGGATGCAAGAGGACACTAGAGAGATGTTTCTGAAATGTTGAAAGAAAGGAATTTTGACCCTAGAATTTTATATCAAGCTAAGCTATCTTTTAAGTGAAGGAATGAATTGAAGATGGTGTCAGGTGGTCTAGGAGACCCTCAGAAGATTTCCCACACAAAGACCTCATTTGAAGACATTGTTGGAGGGAGTTCTCCAGCAAGGAGAAAAATAAAGCCAGAGAATGTTTTGAAATATATGGCATGGAAATAAATTAGTCAAGTTCTTTGCTAGCTGAATAAATGATGACAAAAAAAAAAAAAAAGAAAAAGAATGTAATAAGCCATAACCCAATCTCCAGACAATACCAAGAGCAGAAATAAAAAAGACCAGAGCTAGTGAAAAGTACCTGGTACACGTCTCTTTGGGAGAAAACAAATAGTTCTTGATAAGATTAAGAAATTAAATGGAGGTGAGTATACATATTAATGTGTGAGAAGTAAACCCTAGAAGAATAAAAATAGAATGTACAACTTTTTCAAACAGAAGCTAGGAAATCTTTGCCTACTGCAAGATCACAAATCTTTTCTCCTATGGTTTCTTCTAGAAATGTTAGTGTTTTAGGTTTTACATTAGGTCTATGATACGTTTGAGTTAATTTTTGTATATGTTGTGAGATAGGAATCAAAATTCTTTTTTTTGCATATGGATATCTAAATTGTCCTAGAACCATTTCCTGAAAAGACTATCTTTTTCCCACTGAGTTGTCTTTTCACTTTTATTAAAAATCAGTTGTTCAGGGGCTTCCCTGGTGGCGCAGTGGTTGAGAATCTGCCTGCCAATGCAGGCGACGCGGGTTCGAGCCCTGGTCTGGGAGGATCCCACATGCCGCGGAGCAACTAAGCCCGTGAGCCACAATTACTGAGCCTGCGCGTCTGGAGCCTGTGCTCCGCAACGGGAGAGGCCGCGACAGTGAGAGGCCCGCGCACCGCGATGAAGAGTGGCCACCACTTGCCGCAACTGGAGAAAGCCCTCGCACAGAAACGAAGACCCAACACAGCCAAAAATAAATAAATAAATACATAAAAATTAAAAAAAAAAAAAAATCAGTTGTTCATGTATGTGCAGGTCTGTTTCTGGACTCCATTCTATTCCATTGATCTATTGGTCTCATATCAATGTTCTTGGCCTCCACATTAAGGGTATAGAAAAAGAAGAGCAAATTAAACCCAAAGTAATCAGAAAAGAAGGAAATAATAAAGACTAGAGTGAAAATCAGTAAACTAGAAAAAAGAAACACAATAGAAAAAAATCAATGAAACCAAAAGCTGGTTCTCTGAAAAGATCAATAAAATTGAAAAACCTTTAGCCACACTAATCAGCAAAAAAAGAGAAGACAGAAGTGAGAAAACAGGGATGAGAGAGCTGACATCCCTACAGATTCTATAGATATTAAGGAGATAATAAGGTAATTCAACTTTATGCCAATGAATTTGACAACTTAGATGAAATGGACAAATTTCTTTTTCTTTTTCTTTTTTTTTTTTTTTGGCCACACTGCACAGCTTCCAGGGAATCTCAGTTCTCCTACCAGGGACGGAACCCAGGCCACGGCGGTGAAAGCCAGGGATCCTAACAACTAGGTTACCAGGGAACTCCCTGGACAAATTTCTTGAAAGACACAAACCACCAAAGCTCACTCAAGAAGAAATAGATAACCTGAATAGCCCTATATCTGTTAAAGAAATAGAATCTGAAGTTAAAAATCATCCTACAGAGGGCTTCCCTGGCGGCGCAGTGGTTGAGAATCTGCCTGCCAATGCAGGGGACATGGGTTCGAGCCCTGGTCTGGGAGGATCCCACGTGCCACGGAGCAGCTGGGCCCGTGAGCCACAACTACTGAGCCTGCACGTCTGGGGCCTGTGCTCTGCAACAGGAGAGGCCGCGACAGTGAGAGGCCCGCGCACCGCGATGAAGAGTGGCCCCCGCTTGCCGCAACTAGAGAAAGCCCTCGCACAGAAGCGAAGACTCAACACAGCTAAAAATAAATAAATAAATAAGTAAATTTAAAAACAAAACAAAACAAAAAAACCCGATAACAATAAAGAGGCTTTGCGATCACAATTGGTTCTCTTCCATCTTGTCAATATGTAAATGGTTTACCACATTTAAAAAAAAAAAAAAAAAAATCATCCCACAGAGAAAACTTCAGGCCCAGGTAGCTTCACTGGTGAATTCTCACGTGTTTAAGGAAGATATAATACCAATTCTTGACAAACTCTTCCAGAAAAGTGAAAAGGAGTGAATACTCCCCAACCCATTCCATGAGGCCAGCATTACCCTGATGCTAAATTCAGACACTGCAAGAAAAACAACAACAACAACAAAAAAAACTACAGACTTTAATCCCTCGTGACAAATATCCCTCTTAATAAAATTTTAGCAACATGGTCATGGATAAGATGACAGCAATTCTAAGTTGTCAGTTCTCTCCCAAATTAATCTATAAATTTATGTAATTCCATTAAAAATGCCAGCAGGATTTTTTAAAGTAAAATGTTATTGAAGTGTAACATATATATATAGAAAACCACACCAATCACAAGTATATAACACAATGAATTTTTGCAAAGTGAGTAACTCTATATAACCATGACACAGATAAAAAACTAAAGCATTGCCACAACCTCAGGAACACCAGTGGTCCCCCCAACCCTGGCAACTAGAGGATAGCTTTGCCTGTTTTGAACTTTATATAAAAGGAGTGGGGATGGGGCATAAAAGGAAAACTATAATTGAACAAAATAAGAGCAATTCCTTGAAGAAGAAGATGATGGTGATGTGCCATGAATTAAGGGGTATGATTAACTCAACTCTCTCTACCTGAGGTCTCCAAAAACCTACAAAACAAGCTTCCAGAAAACTAAGACTCTGGTGAGCTTAATTTACCAAGTCCAGACATGTGCGAATTCCAGTGGTAGACACAATTCAGGGTAAAACTGCTTCCAGCCCCACCAGCTCCAACAGAACCAAGTCCCTGTTGGGACTAAAAATACCTTTGGCTAGGTGTTGGACTCCCAGTTCTTATAAGCTGGACTCTTCTCCTCACCTCTCAAGTTTCTTCATCTGCTAAATAGGTTTACTTGTCCCATCTAACTCACAAGGATTTGAGGAGGAAGCTCAAAATATGGTGAGGGGGCTTCCCTGGTGGTGCAGTGGTTGAGAGTCTGCCTGCCAATGCAGGGCACACGGGTTCGAGCCCTGGTCTGGGAAGATCCCACATGCCACGGAGCAACTAGGCCCGTGAGCCACAACTACTGAGCCTGCGCGTCTGGAGCCTGTGCTCCGCAACAAGAGAGGCCGCGATAGTGAGAGGCCCGCGCACCGCGATGAAGAGTGGCCCCCGCTCGCCGCAACTAGAGAAAGCCCTCGCACAGAAACGAAGACCCAACACAGCTAAAAATAAATAAATTAATTAATTTTTTAAAAAAATGGTGAGGTATATGAAAACAACTTGTAAAGTGTTATTAAAATAAAAGCCATCATAATGATTATTTTAAAGGAAAAATTTTCCGAGTGATTCCAGCCTAGATTTTTAAAAAAATCTTTATTATTTTTAACGTGAAATATTTAGTAAGATGTAAGAAGTATTTTGATCTGTGGGAAAAAGAGGAGCCCCAAATTGTACTCTTTAAATGCCATGGTTTGTGTATATTATTTATTTATGTGTTAAACTTGAGATTATGTGTAATAAACTATCTGTGGTGCAGAGCTATTGATTTTCCTGCATTAGCAGCTGAATTAAATGTGCATTATTCTGGGGTTGGTCACCATGGGGGAAGCTTAAAAAGTTTTGAGGGAGAGTAAGTGAAGCCCATTAAGGCTCTCGAGGCCCCATCTCCCGTTGATCCCTGTCACTTTACGGAAGTTTTACTGCAATTCGGTCGCATGTACATCCTTGTCTTAATGCTTCCTCTAATGGTGCCTAATAGCAGCTGTGGCTACATCACTTGCTTTGTAAAGAAACAGCTGCCCTCCCCAACCGTGTCTCAGATGTGTTCTAAAAAAGAGTGGTGCTTTTGAGTACATCCCGTGTAAAATACAAAATTCCTTGGTGAGCCTTCTTTTATTTCCTGTTTTTATTAGCTCATTCACTCATTTATTTAACCAACTAACATTTATTGAATATTGACATGGTTCTGGACATTTAGCCAGTTGTAGTCTTTATCCTCAAGTTTAATACTTATCTCTGTGATCAAGTGCCTGGAAATGAATTACTACCCCCTTGTTGTCCATGGAGAATATTAAGATTTTAGAAGAAGTAAAGAGGTGGAGCTCTGGATTGAATGAATACCCACCTCCATCACCTTCCAGCTGGGTGACCTTGGTCAAGTTATTTTTCAGAAACAACTGAGCTTTTCCTTGTAGTCCAGTAGATGATCAATTTATATAAATGTAATATATGTGTTTGAAGCAAATGATATTTAGTGTGTATAGGGTAAAAAGTTTGGGATAGAGTCATTAAATCAATGCAATAAATTATTTATTAGAATTTTCTATATTCTTATAGATTTTTTTCTTTATCTTTCATATTAAAAATATGACCAGAGTGCATTTAGGTCTTGTTTAAATTAATTTCACCTCGCACTCTTTGACCTTTTGAACTTCAGTTTCACTATTTTCAGCTCTTGAATGTTTACCCACCCCCTTGATTCTTTGAATGTTTCTCCTATTTTATCAGTTCTGTGCTCTTTTTTTGAGATTCCTATTATAGTTGCCTTTAGCCAGAATTCCAAAATCTTAAAATTCTCTGAAAACCAAAAATTTTCTCAGGAGCTGGCAACACTTATTTGGCAGTAAATCCTGACCAGGCATGATATGAGACTATTTATTGTCTTTATTTATTTCCCTCAGTGTTTTACTGCAGAAATGTAATATTTTTGATTGCAGAGTGCTGACCTAGACCCCATGAGGGATGTATGTATTATCTGTGGATACACTACGTCCCCTCTCTAAAACCCCCCAAATGCCGACTCCAGAAGCACATCTGACTCCAGGGGTTTTGAATAAAGAACTGTTAGCCTGTATGTCTACCTTGGATCTCCTGAATAAGCCCTCCACGTCACTTTTGGTTTTGTAATTTTCATATGTATCCTGAGTTCTAGGTGAATTTCTTAAGTTTGTCTTCTTCACTAAATTAATTTTTGGCAGCTCTGCCTCCAAGAAGTTTTTCATTTGGCATTTGTTGTTTCCTTCTCCGTGAAAATGTTTCCTGATCTCAGAGGGATCCCTCCTTATGACTTCTTGCTCTGTATTGGCCAATGTTCCCTTCAATTTGGCTGGATAAGGACATGAAGCAGAAGCTCTGTGAGCCAGGGCCCTTTCACATGCAAGAAACAGAAACCCATCTGGAAGTGGCTTGAGGGAAATGGGGACTTTATTGGAAAGACACTGGGGAAGCTGACAGAACGAAGGCAGAGTCTCAGAAACCAGGATGTCTCCAGGGACCTCAGAGAGGGAGTGAAACCGGGGTCTTCACGCTGCCAGCTCTCTCTCTCTCTCTCTCCCCTTCCTTAGCCTTACTGGCTTCATTTTCTCCTACTGCAGTTGGATTTTTTCCCTCTGGTTAGAAACATGAACACTAGTAACACCAAATTCATACCCTTTCAGCTCTGTAACCCAAGAGGCGATAAAATTCCTCTCTTCTGGCTTCACGAAATATATTGGGGATAGGCTTATTGGTCTAGCCTGGGTCTCATTCCCAGACCTGTTTCCATTGGATGAAGCCAATTGTCAAAAGAGGTGGGGGAGGGATGCTGAGCAGATTAAACAATAACATCCGCTTCATACATTTTCTAAAATGTTGCGTAAACTTACTTCAAATTGGAGAATTTCTCCTTATTCTCCAGGGTGGTCCTCTTCTTTGGATTTGCAGCATCTTTTCATAGATACAGTGATGTCTCCCCGTTTGTTTGTTTTGGGGGAAAGCCCTACTGGATGCAGGTACTGCCTGGTGCAGCTGTCTGCTTGGAGAGAAAGCCCTGCTGTGCAGGCTTTGGTCCTGCTGTGTTTGCCTGTTCTCACCCTCCACTGTCAGAATTAGCCTAGCACCAAGTCCAGAAGCATTTCAATGGCATCCTTTATAGTGTTGTGTCTGTTAGGGTTCTGTTTGTTACAAGTAACTCAAACCCCACTCAAACTGGCTTAAAAAAAAAAGAGGATTTATTGGGTCCCATAACTGGAAAAGTTCATCACTAGGGGTGGTTGGATATGATACAACCAGGGCTTCAGCTTTGGTTTTTGGGATTCTCCTGAGTTGGATTCGTCTTGCACTAGTAGCAGGATGGCTGCCACAATTCTGAGCCTCACCCGACCACATCCAGAGGAAGACAAATGGCCTCTTCTGGTAGGTATCTCTCAAGCAGGAGGATGTAACTTTTTCAGAAGCTTACAGCAAACTTCTCTTTACACCTTATTGGCTCCATCTGGTTACCAACCCCTTTGTGAACTTGTTCCCATGTCCAGAGAATCGGTGTGTGTTAATTGACTGGGTTCTTGAACCAATAAATGGCAGGGGGATAAAAGTCCTCGCAGGCCAAGCAGGCCAACTCTTGGTGCTGGGCATGAGGTCAGTTCTTTTTTTTTTTTTTAATTTATTTACTTATGGCTGTGTTGGGTCTTTGTTTCTGTGCGAAGGCTTTCTCTAGTTGTGGCAAGCGGGGGCCACTCTTCATCGCAGTGCGCGGGCCTCTCACTATCACGGCCTCTCTTGTTGCGGAGCACAGGCTCCAGACGCACAGGCTCAGTAGCTGTGGCTCACGGGCCCAGTTGCTCCGCGGCGTGTGGGATCTTCCCAGACCAGGGCTCGAACCCGTGTCCCCTACATTGGCAGGCAGATTCTCAACCACTGTGCCACCAGGGAAGCCCGAGGTCAGTTCTTCTGGAAGCACACAGCTATGTGAGGGAAGATGGGAACCTGAATAAAAGCTGGGGTGCTGCTGGGAAGGAGGGAATGGGGGCTGGGTAGGATACCCATAAATAGCACTCTACCTGGTTTCCACGTCTGAAGCAAGTTCTCACCATTTAAAACTCTGTTGGAAATTCCCCATGAGAATCTGGGAGGGGACAAATTCAGTGTTTATACTCACCTTCCTATTTTACCCCCAAGCCGTTAGAGACCACCCAACTCAAGCCCCTCACCTTACAAATAAGGACACTGAAACCCAAAGAGGAAAGTGGCTGCCCAAGGTCAACTGTGCCTACAGCTGGCTGTAAAGTCCTTTAAACTTTCCCAGCTCCTTTTCTGAGATGTGTGATGATCAATTTCATGTGTCAACTTGGTTAGGTCATGGTACCCAGATATTGGTCAAACATTCTAGATGTTTCTGTGAAGGTATTTTTAGGAAGAGATTAACATTTAAAGTAGTAGACTTCGAATAAAGCAGATGACCATGATGTGGGTGGGCCTCATCCAACCAGTTGAAGCCCTTGATAGAAAAAAGACCAACTCGGGCTTCCCTCGTGGCACACTGGTTAAGAATCCACCTGCCAATGCAGAGGACACGGGTTTGAGCACTGGTCCGGGAAGATCCCACGTGCCGCAGAGCAACAAAGCCCGTGCGCCACAACTACTGAGCCTGCGCTCTAGAGCCCGCGAGCCACAACTACTGAAGCCCGTGCACCTAGAGACCGTGCTCCACAACAAGAGAAGCCACCCTAATGAGAAGCCTGCGCTCCGCAACGAAGAGTAGCCCCCGCTCGCCACTACTAGAGAAAGCCCGCGCGCAGTAAGGATGACCCAACACAACCAAAACTAAATAAAAATAAAATTAATTAATTTTTTTAAAAAAAGAAAGAACAAAGACCAACTTCTCCAGAAGAAGAGGAAATTCTGCCAGCAGACCACATTGGGCTCAAGCTGCAATGCTTCCCTGGGTCTCCAGCCTCCCGCCTACCCTGCAGATTTTGAACTTACCAGCCTCCACAATCAAGTGCGCCAGTTCCTGAAAATACATCCCTCTCTCCATATACAGCATACCTTGTTTTATTGTACTTCACTTTATGGCGCCTCGCAGATATTGCCACTTTTTACAAATTGAAGGTTTGTAGCAACGCATTCCACAAGGAGTAATGAGTATGCTGCTCTGCAGCTGCGTGTAAGGAAACTGATTTCTTGAGATGGAATCTACTCCTGGTGAAGATGCTGTGAAGATTGTTGACATGACAACAAAGGATTTAGAATACTACGTAAAATTTGTAAGCAGCAGCAGGGTTTGAGAGGACTGACTCCAATTCTGAAAGAAGTTCTATGGTGGGTAAAATGCTATCAAATTGCATTTCATGTTACAGAGAAATCGTTCATGAAAGGAAGAGTCAATCCATAGAGCAAACTTCATTGTTGTCTTATTTTAAGAAATTGCTACAGCCACCAATATCAAGGCAAGACCCTCCACCAGCAAAAAGATTACAATTCGCTGGAATATATACATATACACATGTATATATGTTTATGTATACATATAAATGAATCACTTTGCTAGACACTTGAAACATTGTAAATCAACTATACTTCAATAAAAAAGCAGAACAAAACAAACAAAGGACTACGACTTGCTGAAGCCTCAGAGGATGGTTCGCATGTTTTAGCAATAAAGTATTTTTATTTAAAAAAAAATATTTATTTGTTTATTTGGCTGCGCCAGGTCTTAGTTGTGGCACGCAGGACCTTTAGTTGCAGCATGCATGCGGGCTCTAGTTGCCTGACCAGGGATTAAACCAGGGTCCCCCACATTGAGAGCACAGAGTCTTAACCACTGGACCACCAGGAAAGTCCCAATAAAGTATTTTTTAATAAGATTTTTTTAAATTAATTAATTATTTATTTATTTAAAAAAATTTTTTGGCTGCGTTGGGTCTTCGTTGCTGTGCGCTGGCTTTCTCTGGTTGCAGCGAGCGGTGGCTACTCTTCATGTGGTGCGCGGGCTTCTCATTGCAGTGGCTTCTCTTGTTGCAGAGCACGGGATCTAGGCGTATGAGCTTCAGTAGTTGCAGCGCATGGGCTCAGTAGTTGTGGCACACAGGCTTAGTTGCTCTGTGGCATGTGGGATCTTCCCCGGCCAGCGCTCAAACCCGTGTCCCCTGCATCGGCAGGTGGATTCTTGACCACTGTGCCACCAGGGAAGCCCCTAATAAAGTATTTTTAAGCTAAGGTCTCTACATCGCTTTTTTTAAGACATAATGCTATAGCACACTTAATAGACTACAGTACAGTGCAAACATAACTTTTATATGCACTGGGAAACCAAAAAATTCATGTGACTCACTTTATTGCAATATTCGCTTTATTTTGGTGGTCTAGAACAGAACTCTCAAAATCTCTGAGGTCTGCCTGTATATACACAACCTACTGGTTTTGTTTCTCTGGACTGATAGACCATCATTACTTCCCTAAAGACCCGACCAGCTCTTTATCCTAACCTTGGACGTAGACCTACATTTTAAGAAATAATTTTCTAAAAGAGCCATTGTTCAGCAATGGGTACAGGATTATTAAATAACTAGTTTCATGTCGGTGATAAGTTGGTGGAGTTTTCCCAACTGTACCAAGGATGTAACGGCAGGAAAGAGGCTCACCCTGGGAAAGGTCAGAGTCAGGTTAAACATCAACAAGGATCCTTTCCTCCCTGCTGTGTCACTTCCTGTTTGGCGCAATTTGTCCATGTGGTCAGAATCCGCTGTATGCCACCAGGCTCCCTGTGGTTGCCCCATGGGCTGCCCACATCCATTCCCACTAAACCGTATCCAAAATTTCCTTCTGGGGCACTTTCCCTCCCTGATTATGCATGGGCCATTGTGGTGCTACTCTCCTATGGGAACTCAAGGGGCCAGATCTGCCTCTCCTGGCTCAAGTTCAGCTGCAGCAAGAATGCATGGCTTCAGCTCAGTCAACCAGGTACTTTCTCCGAGGACTCTGAATCTTGAGCAAATGACATGATACTGGGCTTCCCTGGTGGCACAGTGGTTAAGAATCCGCCTGCCAATGCAGGGGACATGGGTTCGAGCCCTGGTCTGGGAAGATCCCACATGCCACGGAGCAACTAAGTCTGTGCACCACAACTACTGAGCCTGCGCTCTAGAGCCCGTGAGCCACAACTACTGAGCCCCCGTGCTGCAGCTAATGAAGCCCATGAGTCTAGAGCCCCGTGCTCTGCAACAAGAGAAGCCACCACAATGAGAAGCCCGCTCACCTCAACGAAGAGTAGCCCCCGCATCGCAGGTAGAGAAAGCCCGCGCGGAGCAACAGAGACCCAACAGAGCCAAAAAATAATAATAATAATAAAATAAAATAAATTTTAAAAAAAATGACATGATAGAAAGAAAGGTTGGCGCCATCCATTGCAGTCAAGGCGGAAGAGGCATCAATATTTTGAACAGGCTCCCCTGGTTATGAAACAATTTCTGGACTTTCTGTGAACACTGTCCAGCTTCTTGGCCCTCCAGAGGGCTCTTGGTTGCCAATATTTCCAAGTCTGACTCTCAGAGTCTCATGAATTCTGACAGCCCCTGTGAGCCTTTGCTTGAGCTATCCAGAATTGGCTTCTATAATGGACAACCACGACCTCTGACCAATACACATCCTATTTTTGGCTCTATTTCTAACTTAGTGGTAAGTCATTTCACTTCCACGAGCCTCAGTTTCCTCATGTGTAAAATTAGGAAATGGGACTAGATCTGTGTTCTATTGTTCAAATATTTTTCAGCCACAAAAAAAAAAAAAAAAAAAAAAAAAATTGTGCGTAAACAAAATCTTCCTGAGGGGAGCAGATAAATCACAAAACTGATCAATGCAGCACTGCTCTGGCTAAAGAATTTCAAAACTCCAGAATCCTGTCCCCTTAGCTCTTTCTCAGTAGCACCCCACTGTGACTTCTGCTCTAATATAATGGGAAAGGATTACACTTCTGGTCTTTCATTGCAACAAAAGACAGGCTGGGTTGACTTCATTAACTCAGGGAGGCATCATGCCTTCAGTTTCTCATTGACAAAGATTTGTTTCCTCTTGAAGAAATGTGCTAAGCACATGTTTATGAAATGTTTAAACACACACACTCACACACACACACACACACACACATACACAGTCAGTCAATTTAACTGCCAAGTTTTAAGAGCACTCTTTATTGTGGAGAAACACAACAAAATCACAAAAAGCAAACAGCAAAAAAGTATTAGAGTGGGGATGTCGTACTACTCTTTTGAAAGCCTTTGTGAACATAAGTCTTGTCCATTTTAGATGATTTTATTAGGTCTTTGAGGGATAGAATTGAAACTTCCTTCATGATAAATGCATAAATTAGTAGTTTTGTGGGTATAACAAAATGAGTATAACTTTCACCATTAAGATCTTCTGTATTTACAATGGAAAAAAGACAGTCTCCTCAGCAAGTGGTGCTGGGAAAGCTGGACTGCCATATGTAAATCAATGAAGTTAGAACACACCCTCATACCATACACAAAAATAAATGCAAAATGGCTTAAAGACTTAAAGACATGATACCATAAATCTCCTAGAAGAGAACACAGGCAAAACATTCTCTGACATAAATTGTACCAATGTTTTCTTAGGTCAGTCTCCTAAGGCAATAGAAATAAAAGCAAAAATAAACAAACGAGAACTGATCAAATGTACAAGCTTTTGTACAGCAAAGGAAATCATAAACAAAATGAAAAGGCAAACTACGGACTGGGAGAAAAATATTTGCAAATGATGTGATTGACAAGGGCTTAATTTCCAAAATATACAAACAGCTCATACAACTCAACAAGAAAAAAACAAACAACCCAATTCATTTCAATGTTGTTTATAATAGGAAAAGCCAGAAAACATAACTAACTAATCAATGATAGAAATTGGTAAAATGAGTCCCAGACCAAAGATAGAAATACTATAAAGTTATTAGAAATGTCTTATATGGGAAAACTATTAAGTGAAAATTAAGTTTAAAAGTAGTCTGTATAATGTGATCTCAAATATATAAAGTACATATTCATACATGTATAGAAAAATATCAAAACAGTGAAAAAAAAATAAGAAAAAAGAAAAAAATGGGCAGAATGGGAATTCCCTGGCAGTCCAGTGGTTAGGACTGCACACTTCCACTGCAGAAGACACAGGTTCAATCCT
This sequence comes from Balaenoptera physalus, assembly GCF_965194825.1. Taxonomy (NCBI): domain Eukaryota; kingdom Metazoa; phylum Chordata; class Mammalia; order Artiodactyla; family Balaenopteridae; genus Balaenoptera; species Balaenoptera physalus. Next base: position 47,739,665 of record NC_138901.1, read on the forward strand.
TGGTCAGGGAACTAAGATCCCACATGCCATGTGGTGCTGGAAAAAAAAAAAAAAGAAAAGAAAAATGGGCAGAAGACCTAACAGACATTTATCTAAAGAAAACATACAGATGGCCAACGGGCACATGAAAAAATGCTCAACATCACTAATTAATTATTAGAGAAATGCAAATCAAAACTGCAGTGAGGGCTTCCCTGGTGGCTCAGTGGTTGAGAGTCTGCCTGCCAATGCAGGGGACACGGGTTCGAGCCCTGGTCTGGGAGGATCCCACATGCCGCGGAGCAACTAGGCCCGTGAGCCACAACTACTGAGCCTGCGCGTCTGGAGCCTGTGCTCCGCAACAAGAGAGGCCGCAATAGTGAGAGGCCCGCGCACCGCGATGAAGAGTGGCCCCCGCTTGCCGCAACTAGAGAAAGCCCTTGCACAGAAACGAAGACCCAACACAGCCATAAATAAATAAGTAAAATTAAAAAAAAAAAAAAAAAACTGCAGTGAGGTACCACCTCACACTAGTCAGAAGGGCCATCGTTAAAAAGTCTACAATACTGGAGAGGGTGTGGAGAAAAGGGAACCCTTCTACACTGTTGGTGGGAATGTAAGTTGGTGCAGTCACTATGGAGAACAGTATGGAGGTTCCTCAAAAAGCTAAAAATAGAATGATCCAGCAGTCCCACTCCTGGGCATATATCCCAACAAAACTATAATTTGAAAAGATACGTGCACCCCAGTGTTCACAGCAGCACTATTTACAACAGCCAAGACATGGAAGCAACCTAAATGCCTACTGATAGATGAATGGATAAAGAAGATGTGGTACAGGGACTTCCCTGTGGGTCCAGTGGGTAAGACTCCGAGCTCCCAATGCAGGGGGCCCGGGTTCGATCCCTGGTCGGGGACCTAGAGCCCCTAAGTTGCATGCCACAACTAAGAGTCCACATGCCGCAACTAAGAAGTCTGCGTGCCACAACTAAGAGTCTGCAAGCTGCAGCTAAGACCCAGAGCAGCCTAACTAACTAACTAAATAAATACTTAAAAAAAAAAAGATGTGGTACATATATACAATGGAATACTACTCAGCCATAAAAAATAATGAAATAATGCCATTTACAGCAACATTGATGGACCTAGAGAATATCATACTAAATGAAGTCAGTCAGAAAAAGACAAATACCATATGAAATCACTTATATGTGGAATGTAAAATATGACACATGAGACTTCCTGGTGGTCCAGTGGGTAAGACTCTGCGCTCCCAATACAGGGGGCCCGGGTTCTATCCCTGTTCGGGAAACTAGATCCTGCATGCATGCCTCAACTAAGAGTTCACATGCTGCAACTAAGACCTGGTGCAGCCAAAATAAATAAATAAATAAATAAATATTTAAAATATGACACAAATGAACTTATCTATGAAACAGAAACAGACTCGCAGATATAGAGAACAGACTTGTGGTTGCCAGGGGTGGGGGAGGGATAGATTGGGAGTTTGGGATTAGCAGATGCAAACTATTATATATAGAATGGATAAACAATAAGATCCTACTGTATAGCGCAGGGAACTATATTCAATATCTTGTGATAAACCATAATGGAGGACTTCCCTGGTGGCACAGTGGTTAAGAATCCGCCTGCCAATGCAGGGGACAGGGGTTCGAGCCCTGGGCCGGGAAGATGCCACATGCCGTGGAGCAACTAAGCCTGTGCGCCACAACTACTGAGACTGTGCTCTAGAGCCCGCGAGCCACAACTACTGAGCCTGAGAGCCACACCTACTGAAGCCCACGTGCATAGAGCCCATGCTCTGCAACAAGAGAAGCCACCGCAATGAGAAGCCCATGTACTGCAACGAAGACCCAATGCAGCCAAAAATAAATAAATAAATAAATTTATAAAAAACAAAAAAAACAAAAACCATAATGTAAAAGAATATGAAAAAGAATGTATGTATGTGTATAACTGATTCACTTTGCTGTACAACAGAAATTAACACAACATTGTAAATCAACTATTCTTCAATAAATAAAATTTAAAAAATATTTGGTGTATTTAGGATCATGTGAGAAACTCAACACTATCCCTCCCCTTGGCCTGTTGTACCAGGTTGTGTACTAAGAATTTGCACACACAGTCTGGTTTACTCTCAAACAACTCTCTGGGGAGGTACCATTTCTGAGTCTTATTTTATAGCTGAGGACACTGAGGCTCAGAGAGGTTAAGTAATCTACCTAAGCTCACACAGCTAGTAAGTAGCCACTAACTGCATGGCTCCAAAGCTTTTATTCTTTCAAATATGATATTCTACTCATCTAGATAATGCTATGCATCTGGATCTTTTAAAATGTGGAATAAGTTGACTCTATATTTGTGGTCATTCAGCTTTCTAATCCAGATATGCCTCAAAGGGGAGACCTGGAACTCATGGCCGAAGAAGGACCAGAAACCTCTGGACACCTCTTTTGGGTCCCAAATGCCTTTGCAGGGACACTAGCAGAGTCATTTCTTAAAAAGAGCAATCCTTTTAACCCTGGGCAGTTTTCTTTCCCTATAGTCAGTTAAAATTTCCTCTGGGAAAGCAAACTAATTTTAATAAACCATAATCAAGAAGAGGAATTTGCAACTAAAAAGAGCTTTCTGTGAAAATGAATTCTCTGAATCCTTCTCTGTTACTCTACATATATCATCAAATAGTAACTGAAGATAATTGTGGGATTATAGGATATGGGACATGACATTCCTCAAACAATTATGACCTTCCTCAAACAATCGCAATTTAAAAAAATATTTATTTATCTATTTATTATTTTGGCTGCACCAGGTCTTAGTTGCAGCATGCAGGATCTCTGCTGTGGCATGCGGACTTCTTAGTTGTGGCATGCATGCGGGATCTAGTTCCCCGACCAGGAATCAAACCCAGGCACCCTGCACTGGGAGCGCAGAGTCTTACCCACTGGTCCACCAAGGAAGTCCCAACAATCCTAATTTTTAATTCTTGGTTATCAACCACTTTGTCTATGCCGGTTGTTCCCATTTCTAATAATGATGGTTCTCTGTAGATAATCTAAAGAGTATTCATCGCAATGGAGTTCACCACTATTTGCACATCAGTATTTTATCATTAAATGAGATAATAAATATCTAGGTGCTGGTCCTGCATATCCCACCATGTAACTGAATGACCTTGGATAAGTCACATAAACTCATTGCACCTTACCTTTTTTTTTTTTAATTAACTAATTAATTAATTTATTTATTTTTGGCTGCTTTGGGCCTTCATTGTTGCACGTAGGCTTTCTCTAGTTATGGCAAGCGGGGGCTACTCTTCATTGTGGTGTGCGGGCTTCTCATTGCGGTGGCTTCTCTTGTTGCGGAGCATGGGCTCTAGGTGCATGGGCTTCAGTAGTTGTGATGCACGGGCTCAGTAGTTGCGGCTCGCAGGCTCTAGAGCTCAGGCTCAGTAGCTGTAGCACACGGGCTTAGTTGTTCCGTGGCATGTAGGATCTTCCCGGACCAGGGCTCAAACCCGTGTCCCCTGCATTGGCAGATGGATTCTTAACCACTGCACCAACATGGAAGTCCCTCCTTACTTTCTTTATCTCAAAAAATGAGGGGGCTTCCCTGGTAGCGCAGTGGTTGAGAATCTGCCTGCCAATGCAGGGGACACGGGTTCGAGCCCTGGTCTGGGAAGATCCCACATGCCGCGGAGCAACTAGGCCCGTGAGCCCCAACTACTGAGCCTGCGCGTCTGGAGCCTGTGCTCCCAAAACAAGAGAGGCCGCGATAGCGACAGGCCCGCGCACCGCGATGAAGAATGGCCCCCGCTTGCCGCAACTAGAGAAAGCCCTCGCACAGAAACGAAGACCCAACACAGCCAAAAAATATAAATAAATAAATTCCCTCCGAAATACCTGGTGGTTTCTGTTTAAAAAAAAAAAAAAAAAAATGAGGGATTTAGATGAAACACTTTATACTTCAACTCTTTAATTCTAATTTTGCTGGTTGCTTTAAAGGACCTGAGAGCCATGCAATCCCAAATGTGTCCAGGAGAGGTCAGAAGAAGTCACTAAAAGCTCTGAGGTCTACATTAATCCCAGTTACCAGTGTAAATAGTTTTACGGAGTCCCTATTCTCTGTTATTTACCTGATTTTTAAGGTTGGGCCAGACATAAAGGCAGGTATTTTTCTTAAAGGATTAAAGCAGAGATGCATTGTCTGCTTTGGGCCTCTTTATCAAATGTAAAACCATTTCCCAAAGGGTGAGCAAAGGTAAATTGCCTGACAGAGGTGATACAAAGGTATACTTAGAGTTAATATAAATAGTAAGCTTGCTACAGAAAATTCCATTCATCAAAAATCTTTCTTTATAACAAAGGATTCCTAACCCTACTTAATGACCTATTTACTTTGAAAAATATTTACCTCAGCACAACTCTTCCATTTATTTTTTGTTTTTTTGTGTTTTTTTTGGCCACGGAGTTTGTGGGATATTAGTTCCCCCACCAGGGATCCAACCCACGACCTCAGCAGTGAAAGCGCTGCGTCCTAACTACTGGACCACCAGGGAATTCCCCAAAATTCTTTCTTTTTTTCCCCAGCTTTATTGAGATATAATTGGCAGATAACATTGTGTAAGTTTAAGATGTACCACTTAATGAACTGATATATGTATATTGTGAGAAATGATTACCACAATAAGATTAGTTAATGCAGCCATCACCTCTCATAGTTAAAATCTGAAAAATTCTCACAGTGGGGTTGGACCCCATCAGAAAAATTATTTGGGAAATACACCATTACAGAGATGGAGACTTCTAATAAATATTTAAATATGATAAGCATTGCTTTTTTAGGCAGAAACTGGAGGACTGGTTTAAATGTGAATTGAGGTGAAGGAGTTGGGAATTAAAGAAAGCCCTGCGGCCAGGTCAAACCCATCCCAGCTGTTTAAAGAAAATGCCTATACTTAGGCAGAATTAGGTGGTTAAAGATTTGAGCTCTGGGTAAAACAGATCTACGTTTGAACCTTGTTAAAGTTACTTAACCTCCCTAGAGATAAACTCCTCAGTAGACTTATCTATAAAGTGAAGATAGTGATAAAGCCTCCTAAGATTGTTCCGAGGATTAAATGAGATAATACATGTTAAGAATTTAGCAAAGCATCTGCCACCTACCACGTGATCACTAGGAGAGAGCTATTGCCATCATATGTTATTGGTGAGGAGTTACTGTTTTTAGTAAAAAACAAACAAGGAAGAAAATCACATGCCTTTTTCTTTTCTTGGTTTTTTTTTTTTTTAATGTTTTTCATTTTTCTTTTTCTTTTTTTTAACCATGCCTTTTTCTAAACCTTTTATCTTGACTATCCCAGACCAGGTTCAATGTCTGCTGTGTGATGCAGCCATCACAGCTGACAGACCCTGACCTGGTCACCTGGCCCGTCGACTGGCACCACCACCCCCGTCTTGGGCACCTCTGAAGTGCAGCAGAGGCAACTGGATGCCCAATGCCCATCACACCTCCTGCCAGCCCATCAGCAACAGTCGGAGACCTTCTCCCTATGGACAGGGACATTTCCCCCTCCCAAGCCTCACCTGCAAGGGCGACGTTTGCAATGGGCCTCCAGCTCCCGGCTCAGCGGCAAGCTCTTCCTCCCGATTCTCCACCTTTGGCCTCTGGGCCTTTATTTTTTATCTAATGCAGCACTTAGTTTTTCCTTAATGCAGCACTCAGTTTGCTGATTGTCATTACTATTTTTCTCCTGCTATGCCAGGCTTTTCCAGGGTGAGGCCTGTGCCCGTCTCTCCCACCGTCATAGACCCGTGGGCCAGCCACGGAGGATGCACTGCGTTACGAGGAGAGCCAAGAGCAGGGGCCCAAGAAGAGCAGGGAGCCCGGGGTATGTCCCGAGGAGAGAGAAGCTGTGTCGTGCCGTGCTTCTAGGGTGAAGTGTACAAACAGTGCAGTGAGCAGGGCCAGGGCAGGGTGTGGGTTCCTGAGAAGTTGAGAGGGGGTGAGCAGGGGGCGTGATTACACAGAACCCTCCAGACCAGATATGGTGTGGGTGTGCAACGCCTGGCAGAGACAGGGGTCAAACAGGGATGGGCAGAGACAGAACCTGCTACAATCTGCCCACATTCCAGAGACCATTCCAAGGACCAGTAGCCGAGGGACCTCCCAGTGACTCAGGTTCAAAACTGAAGATTAAAAGCAAGACAGTTGCTTCCTTACGTTGACCGTAGCTCAGAACTCCTTGGAAAGGGTTTTAAATCTTAGGGTTTCTGTTTGCTCAAAATGAAAAGAAAGTGGGAGGAAGTACTGATTCAAAGAGAAATGTTCTGCTTCCGTCTGAAGATAACTGAATCCTGACCCTGACTCTGGCAACTGTCTTGCTGAGACCCAGCCAAGCTCTATGCTGCTCTGGCCTTGCTTTTGGTGCCTGTACCAGAGCTCCGGAGTAACGATGGCAAGCCCCCGCCTTGAGGAATGGGGGAAGCAGTGAGAGTAATTTGTGATTGCTGGTATGTGATGCCCACGTACCTCAAACACAGCATGGGAGACACGCAGTTGTCATGTGATTTAAAATGTTTTTATAAAACTAAGAAAAGATACTTCACACCCAGTAGGATGTGAACTATCCAAAAAATCCCAGAAAATAACAAGTGTTGGTGAGGATGTGGAGAAATTGGACCCCTTGTGCACTTTTGGTGGAACTGTAAAAGGGTGCAGATGTTGCAGAAAACAGTAGGGAGGTTCCTCAAAAAATTAAAAATAGAACTACCATATGATCTGGCAATTCCTCTTGGGGGTATATACTTGAAGGAATTGAAAACAGGGTCTTGAAGAGATATTTGTACACCCACGTTCACAGCAGCATGCTTCACAATAGCCAAAGTGTGCTCATCTACGGATGAATAGATAAACAAAATGTGGTATAGACATACAATGGAATATTATTCAGCCCTGAAAAGGAGGGAAATTCTGACACATGCTACAACGTGGATGAAATTGGAGGACATTATGCTAAGTGAAATAAGCCAGGGACTTCCTTGGTGGTCCAGTGGTTAAGACACTGTGCTTCCATTGCTGGGCGGCACGGGTTCCATCCCTGGTCAGGGAACTAAGATCCCACATGCCTTGTGGCTTGGCCAAAAAAAAAAAAAAGTGTAATAAGCCAGTCATGAAAGGACAAATACCATATAATTCCATTTATATGAGATACTTAGGGTAGTTAAATTCATAGAGATCGAAAGTAGAATGGTAGTAGCCAGGGGCTGGGAGGAGGGGGGTATATAGAGTTACAGTTTAATGGATGGAGAGTTTCAGTTTTACAAGATGACAGTAGTTGTGGGGGTGGATGGTGGTGATGGCTGCCCAACACATGAATATACTCCTGAACTGCAAATTTAAAAGTGGTTAAGATGGTCAATTTTATGTTATGTATATTTTTCTACAATTAAAAAAAAATTGGATAACTAATAAGAACATGCTGGGACTTCCCTGGTGGTGCAGTGGTTGAGAATCCGCCTGCCAATGCAGAGAACACGGGTTCGAGCCCTGGTCCGGGAAGATCCCACATGCCACGGAGCAATTAAGCCCGCGCGCCGCAACTACTAAGCCTGCACTCTAGAGCCCGCGAGCCACAACTACTGAGCCTGTGCTCTAGAGCCCGCGAGCCACAACTACTGAGGCCGTGTGCCACAACTACTGAACCCCACATGCCTAGAGCCCGTGCTCCACAACAAGAGAAGCCACTGCAATGAGAAGCCCACGCACTGCAATGAAGAGTAGCCCCCACTCGCCACAACCAGAGAAAGCCTGCCCGCAGCAATGAAGACCCAACGCAGCCAAAAATAAAATTAAATCTTTAAAAAAAGACACATTGAAGTAAATGAAAATAAAACATACCAAAAATTTTTTTAAAAAAAGAACCTGCTGTATAAAATAAATAAATAAAATAAAATTCAAATTAAAAAAATTGGCAAAAAGAAAAAAATTTAGCATATGTTGTTGGAAAAATCTCTTTGGGAAAATGTTAAAGCAAATAATGAACATGTACACATTGTACTTATAATAAAAGTATGTGGAATGAAACTGAGCAGGACCCTGTGGGGCCTTCCTGGGGACAGACCTTCCCCCCTCCCCTTGTCCCGCGCCTCTTGCTGATGGAAAAGATTTAGCCTCCTAGGCCTTCTCCAAGTTCTAAAGAGCAAATTTAATCAGAGAAGTCAGAACATGCAGAATCAAAGGAAAACAGTCAAGCAAGACAAAATAATAATAGTTTAGCCATAAAAACAAAGTCAACGACCTTTGCTTCCTCCTCAAAGGCTATAGATAATAATCTGAGCTATGTCCTTGAGTTGTCTTAAAGATACTGAACCCCCCATCAAGTGGAGGAAGTTAACTGTATGCTGGCCACCAGAATGTAGACCCCAGACCAGAAGGCTGACAATTGAGATTCCTGTTACCTCACCATCAACCAATCAGAGAACTGTCCACGAGCTGATCACGCATCCTGTGACACATTCTGTCACACTGTCTTTAAAACCCCTTCCCTGAAAGCCACTGGGGAGTTCGGGTCTTTTGAACCTCGTTCTCTTTGCTTGGCGCCATGCAATAAACACTGTACTTTTCTTCACCACAACCCAGTGTCAGTGCATTGGCTTTGCTGCGCTTCGGGCAAGCAGACCCAAGTATGATTCAGTAACAGGAACACCATAAGGGCAATAACACTGTTCCTTCCATTTTATAGACAAGGAGAATGAGCCGTAGAGAGAATCAGGCAATTTGCCTAAATGTAGACAGCTACTAAATAGCAGGTCCCAGGCATGCATGACTGCAAAGCTGGTGCTCTTAAACTCCTTCTGGGCTTCTTCTCTTACAAGGAATTCCCTGCTTTGCTCATCCTGTTTCAGCAGCACTGGCAATCTTGGGGGTCCCCCCGCAGTCGGGCCTCAGGACATTTGCAGGTGCTGCTCTCTCCACCTGGAATGCGATTCCCCCAGATATCTATCTACATGGCTCCTTCCTCCATCACTCCTTCAGGTCTCTGCCCACCTGTCACCTTATTACAGAGGAGACCTTCCCCCAACACAGTAAACTAGTATACCTCCTCTCCCCCTCCCTTTCCCCCTCTCTTTCTTGCTGCTCTTTATCCCTTACTGGTTTGATTGTTCTTCGCCTGTCTCCCCACTGGGACAGAAGTCCATAAGGTCAGAGGTTTTCTTTTGCCCATGGCTGTATCTTCTGCCTCAATGAATGAGTGAATGAATGGGTGGCTACTGCGATTAGCGTGGCTGATGGGAGGAGCAGAGCCGTAGGGCTCTAGATGCCAAGATTTGAGGGAAAGCCACCTCCAAGCCCACTGATTTAACTGTACAGCAGGGCCCAGTTCCAGAAGCAGTTCAACAGCCAGTAATGACACCCGCCTCCCTCCCTCTTCTCCATTCCACTCTTTATCAGAAGACTGACTCACTCTTCCCCCCACCCCACCCTCAGTAATCACTTTCCCCTTTGGACCTTTTCTGCTCATTGTCTGGATCACAAAGTACTAAAAGTTAGTCTAACTGGGGATGGAAGTGAAGTTTCTGGGGTTGGGTGCGGGGTGAAGGTGGGAGAAGAAAAGTCTGTAAACACCACCTGTTTTATCCCTGAACTCCCCATGTGATCCCTCTGGGGGAAGAGAAAACTTCCTTTTGGCTGGTCAACTAGAGCTGACTTTTCAAGACTGGCTCAGACCTCCTTGCCTGCACCCCACCCCCTGCCCCTATTCTATTCCAGGTTAATGCCCCTCTTTGATGGCCCCAGTGTTGTGTTGTCACAGCTCTTTGCTTACTTATTTTTTATTTTTTTGGCTGCGTTGGGCTTTCTCTTGTTGCAGAGCACGGGCTCTAGGCACGCAGGCTTCAGTAGTTGCAGCACACAGGCTCAGTAGTTGCAACAGCTGGGATTAGTTGCTCTGCGGCATGTGGAATCTTCCTGGACCAGGGATAGAACCCCTGTCCCCTGCATTGGCAGGCAGATTCTTAACCACTGCGCCACCAGGGAAGTCTCTTTTGCTTATTTATTTATCACACCTTTATTGTCTCCTCTGCTCCAAACTGAAGGGCTTGCCTTTCTTCCTGGGGCCTCAGGGCCATCACAGCCTCTTGTAGATGGCAAGTTCTCAAAGGATTGTTTGTTGATGAAATAAAAGGTGAGATGGGAAGGTGACCGACCTCACATTTTGAGGGCCAGCACTACACATTATAAATTGGCGCTGTGGTTTTCTCCTATGTCTTCTCTAGCTACCAATACCAGTGCCAGCCCAGAGTCCCAGAGGTCACTGAGATTTATTTGGGATATATATCTAACTCAAGACAAATGGTGCTTTACCTGCAAAACTAGTGTTGCTGATAGCAGGTTAATTCCGAATTAGCCCAGGGGGTAAAGCACCAGCATCTGGGTCCTCTCCCTCCTTCCTTCCCTCCAGCCCAGTGGTTATTGTTGAACCATCTTCCCCAGGCTAACTCCGCAGTGGGGGAGGTGAGGAGTTAGAGTTTAAAGAGGGAGGGGTGGTGGGGAAGCCCTGAGGGTGGGTGAGCCCCACTGGAAACCCCAGCCAGAGACTGATGACTTATCTTTCTGCCAGTTCCCTCTGGCTCCCTGGGAAGGAGGGCCCCTGGCTGGGACGGTTCAGGAATGGTCTCAGTCACATTCAGAAAGAACTTGGATAACTCTCTGTTGCTGTTTTCCAGGTTTTGTTTTCACCCCACCTGCAGAACTGGTCCACCTTCATTCCTGGCCCCGCCAAACTGACAGGAGAGCAGTGACTCAGTGACCATCCCCTCATCAAGCAGCTCCCTCACCAGACGGACTGCCATTCTGATGCCTTGTGTGTGTGTAGGGCGGGGAGGTGGGGGGTGTGGGGGGTTGGCGATGGGGGGTTGCTGTGGGTGGCTTTAGGCAGCACCTACACTTTGAAACCCCTGGTCGAGACTGGAGCCAGCTTTCCCAAACTTGCCGGGCATCCCCTGGAGGTTCTGATTAGGTAGATCTGGGGATGCCCTGAAATCTACATTGGAAGCCCTCAGATGATTTCATAACCAATGAAAATCAAACTCATTAGCATCTGGCCCCTTCCTACCTGCTGGGCCTAATTTCCTGAGCCTGGCCCTGTGCTATCTGTGGTTAGCTCTGCCTACGACACCCTCAGCATCCATGTGGGGAGCTCTCCATCCATCGAGTCAACCGAGGCCGGGTTTCCAGCCTCAGAAGTCTTTTTCTATCACCCTCATCACCTTTGCAGAGTTAGGTGTGTTCTCTTCTGCTCCCACAGCTCTGTGTGTGTTTCCCACTTGGAGCCTATGGCGGACACTCTGTAGGTTGGACCCAAAGCCCTTCCAACTTTCTCTTTCCTTGGTTTACTCCTTCATTGAAAACACACCTTCTCACCTCCCTTGCACTTGGAAGCTACAAGACAGCTCTGGCCAGTGTTGAATAAGCATAAGTCCACTAGGGTTTCTGGAAAGCTTCAGCTTTCATGGTCCCAGGACTGCACCTTTTCTTCTTCCGACGTGGCTGCAGTGGCTGGATCTGTCATCTTGGCACTTGGAGTGAAAGGCCAAGGGAATCAGAGCCTTCCACCCTTGCACTCTGGGGCCGCTGGGCCACCAGCAACACCCCACTTCCAGACTGCTTATCGGGGTGGGGCGTGGTCAACCCTTATTTATGAATAAACCAACTTTTATTGATGAATAAAGTAATAGTTGGCCTTTCTTTGGTTCTAAGTAGAATTGCTACCAAGGCTGTAGCCCCAGAGTCCTACCCCTGCTGTGTCCTCAAATGGAAACCAACAGCTCTTATCTAAGTTTCAGGAGGAAGCTGCAAAGATTAAAAAACAAGAACCAGTTATAACCATCTAGGTCCAAGGTGGCACAAGATTTGACTTCCAGTAGACCTTGAGCCTCATTATAAGCTCATTGTAATACATTAACTAAATGACACACCCACCAGTGCCATGACAGTTGACAATTGCCATGACAACAATCAGAAAAGCCCAAAGCATAGAGAGGTATTTGAATTAAACTTCCCTAGGGGAAAGAACTCTTTCTTTTTTTTGTAGATGAAATTCACAAAACATAAAATTAAACATTTAAAAATGAACAATTCAGTGGCATTTAGTACATTTGCAATGTTGTGCCACCTCTATGTAGTTCTGGAACATTTTCATCATCCCCAAAGAAAATCCCATGTCCATTAAGAGGTTGTTCCTCATTCTATTCACCCCAGCTCCTGAAAGCAACCAATCTGTGTTCTGTCTCTATGGATCTACTTCTTCTGGGTATATCATATAAATGGAATTATACAGTAAAAAAAAAAAAAAAAAAGAAAAGCCCAAACAAGGACTGAAGGGAGTGTTGCATCAATTCCAGGTCCAAACCACACCACTGTCCTCGGATGTCATGAATAATCCTCCCACTCTTTCCAATTCCCTCCCTTTTACCTCAACCCTCCTATATATTTGGTGTCTCTGCCTGAATTGGGTTGGGAAGTTTTGATTTGCAAACAAGGCTCCCTCTTCTCCGTTCTTTGACCATTGAATAAAGCTTGTGCTGTTCCAATAAAGCTTGTGCTGTTCCAGTCTCAGCACGGGTTTTGTTATTGGCTGCGTGAATCCACTTGGAAAGAGAACCTCCCTGGTGGAGACAAGGAGTCTTGCCCCAGGCTAGGACCCCGGGGCAGGTCCAGTCAACCAATTTGGTAACAGAATGAGTTCACTAAGTGATACACAGCGAAGGTGCCTGCTTTCCCTGGGACAGCCTCAGTTCATACCTGTTTTCAGGATGAAATTACTAAATTGCACCCCTTTCACACTCGAAAGTGTTCTGGCTTGAATTGTAAATTACCCTTTGCATTTTTCTTTTTGCATTAGATGTATTTCATTCCAACTTTTATTAAACTAAATGCAAAACTTCGTAAGTATTAATTAATCTACCCAGACTCCCTCAAATGAAAATAAGGGCCATGGTCATGGTGTTGCAGCTAAAGCCTGGGAAAATGATATGCAACTTATAGCTCAGGAAATGTTGGCCATTACTGGTGAGACCCATGTTAGCCCCAGAGAAAACAGGTAAAATCCTTAACATATAAAAAAATCTTGGCTTGAACTTGATATACAAATGTTTTCTTCTCTGTTCTCACTTTAATATCAGAGTTCAACAGTAAAACTTCCTGTTTTAAATTATCCCATTTATCTCATATCCTCTTGTATTTTGCTAGACTGACCTCACAGAGGGCAGGGATATTTGCTTGTCAGGTTTCATGCTGCCATAGACTCAGTGCTCAGAGAACATTTGTACGAAGAACTGGATCCCTCCGACAATGTCTCAGAATCTGAGCTTCTAAGATTACACAGGTGGTCTTTAACTTATTTCAAGGCATTTAGGATCAGAAAAAGGTTTTCATGTTAAACATGTCTGCAGAAGCCCAAGTGCTCCTCAGAAATACTTGGATTTGTAACTGAATTGGATTCCTAAGTTTTCCCCATCACTAAAAATCTGATTCCATGAAATCCCCCGTGAACATCACCCCAGATATCATCTAGGACAGTAACACTGACCTTTTAAAGACCCTCTGCCTCTAAATAGCAGAGACACTGACAGTCCCGCAAAAAGTAGTATAACCTGATGTTCTGGTGAGGGTCCCATGATCACACCATTAGTCTGAGGGTCCTAGGAGATGAGAATCCAGCTGTCTTACCAACAAGCCATGGGAACTGCTCATAATCTGAGTTGCTGATTTATACAGTTGATCAGTATCACTCACTAATCTAAAATCCTTTCAGTGGCTTCTCACTGTGTCTGGGATAAAGTCCAGGGATTCAAGTTTCCAGGATGCTTCAGGAGCCTTAAATGACCTATCCCATCCTTTCAGGCTGATGTCCACCAATTCCACCTTCCTTGCATTTTCTCACAAGCTCCACACCTTATTAATTGTCCCTCTACTTGGAATGCCTTCCCTCACCTGACTAGCTCCTACTCATCCGTCAGAAGCCACCTCCTCTGGGAGGCCTTTCCAGGTTGAAGAGAGGTGAGCGACAACCCCTAACCAGACAGAGAAATCAGAATGCCCCCAAATGGGGGGTTGAACAAATACACTATTGTGTAAAATGAAATAAAAATGGAAATGTGAGTTTTCTTATTTCTCTATTAAGCAGTTTAAAAATACTGTAACTACATTATGTTCATGGTCAAATACTCAAGAGTGTACAGTGAAGACTTAATCTCTCACTTCCTCCTGGCTCCAGTCTTCCCTGAGGCCCCCACTGCTGTCAGTTTCTTGGGTGGTCTTCCAGAGATGTTCCACATATACATAGGTATATAAAAGTCGAAGTGAGAGAGGTAAGAGGGGACATGAAATCCATTTAAGACATGGTTCCTGCTCCTGAGAAACTCACAGCCTTCTTGGGACGGTAAGTCAGTCCCAACCCATTAGCTGGCAGCATGGAGCAGTATGTGGGAACCTGTATGGTCCTCACTCAAGGCCATTCAGAGCCAGGATTCAAGCCCCAAGCCCGGGCTGATTTCATAAACCATCACCATCCGTAAGTAAAGACAATGCCACCCATAAGTAGAATGAAGACACGCTTCCCAGACCCAGTCCCTATAAATAGCTTGAATACACATATTTTAATCCTTGTTTTGTAGAGTTCCAGCTCTTGGGCTTTTAAAGCTGGGATACAGCTGAGTCTGGGGTTGGAAACCAGGACTGGCACGGGGCAATAAAATTAACCATGCGTCAAGATTTTTGCTTGAACTATAATTACAAGTTATTACAGGAAAAACAAAAATACTCTATTAAGTGGAGCCACTGTGATGAAACTTAGGCTCCAAGAACAGGAACCATGTGGAAATGTGGCATCTTTTGACCTGCATCTTCACTTAGACCATCTGATAAATGAGGAAACCCATGGAAGGAAAATGACTTGCCTAAGGTCACCGGGTTAGTTTTGACAAAATGATGACTAAAGCATGTGGCTCCAACTCTGGGTTGAGTGCAGTTTCCACAGCACGGCCTCCCCCAACACAAAAGAACAATGTGAGTACGTTGATATCCTTCCCTGACACGCAGTCTGGGTCCCTTCTCTTACTTCAAGGGGGAACTGATGAGAAAGTCAGGCTTGGAAGGTCAGGTCAGGGACTCAACTACTACCGACTGTCATGGTTCCCAGCTGGAATCGATAGAAATGGAATGACTGAATTAAGCAGAAAATATCTCAAAAGGTTAATGGGCAGTTCACAGAACCATCCAGATGCTTGAGAACCAGGCTCAAAGCTACACAGTCAGAAACATCACCCCAGATAGAAGCTTCATGTGTGCCATGCCCCCGCAGCACCAGGAATCCAGATCTGCTACACTCTCCCCCACTGAAACATAGGAAGTGCTAGGGGCCAAAAAAAAAAAAAAAAAAAAGGAGAGAGAGAGAGAGGGAGGGAGAGAGAAATGTCCTCCAGCTACTTGAGCTGGTGCACAAGGAAGACAGGCCCTGGAGCTGGCGGCTGGGGAGAGGAGAGCCCTCGGCAGGGACAGGGGGCAGGTGGGTCTAGCCAAAAAGTGCAATTTGACTTCGTGGTACAGAAACGTGGTGTGAGAGGCATAACTCCACCGTCCCCAACACCCCAGGACAAGAGTTGCCAAATGCAAGTCACATGCTGGGGGAAATTGCAAACACAGGAAGGGAAATTGAGCAATCCCAAGGAGAAATGAAGTCCGGAATATGTTCCGGGAGGAAGGGAAGGTTCATTTCTCCCAACCTTGGTTGAGAGATCATTTGATGGGGGAGGAGGAGGAAGAGGCTAATGAATGACAAACACTCGCTTTCTTTGAATGCCAGGCAGGAGCTGGACTGTAGTTGACAAATCTCCTGTAATACGGAGAAGAGTATCAACCTCTAGGAAGAAAGGGAAATGGTACAACCTTGATAAGTTGGGAGGGGTCGGGGAAAGACTCCTTTCCACTTGTCACACCCTCCTGGCTTCTCTCCCTCTCACAAACCTCTCTTAGAAGGAGGAGGTGGCAGGCTGAGGAGGGCTGCCTAAGCCCCGCCTCCTGCTTTCCTTCCAGTGGGGTCTCCCGCCAGCTGGCCAGCTGCAAGCACAGCTGTAAAGGAGCCGGCCCTGGAGCGAGGCTCAGGGCTTTCAGCATTTCTGACCAGGTGCCGGGGTGGTGGGGGGGATGCAGTGGGGTGGGTGGTGGTCTAATTCTGGGGATGGTATTAGCAAGTTGGTCATTGCCTAGTTCACCTAAATCTACATCACTAAATCAAGATACCTCGATTTTAGACTTGGTCAGTTCTCTGGAATTCAATTTATACAGAGTCACAGAAATTCACTGATAGCGTTGAAAGACGTCTTTAAATTTGTTTCTCATTCTGGACCACACTGCCAGCAAGGCACTTCAAATTAAATATTTAAAATATAAATTTCTAATTGTCTTCCAAGTGTGGAACAATTATAGCTCATTTTCTGTATACCTGTATCAGTATAGAGAGTTAAAATGATTTGGTAAATGGCAACATTAAAAATAGGCTGCAGGGCTTCCCTGGTGGCACAGTGGTTAGGAATCCGCCTGCCAGTGCAGGGGATACGGGTTCGAGTCCTGGTCCAGGAAGATCCCACACGCCGCGGAGCGACTAAGCCCACGTACCGCAACTACTGAGCCCGCACGCCACAACTACTGAAACCTGCATGCCTACAGGCCATGCTCTGCAGCAAGAGAAGCCACCGCAATAAGAAGCCCGCTCACCGCAACAAAGAGTAGCCCCCGCTCGCCGCAACTAGAGAAAGCCTGCGTGCAGCAATGAAGACCCAACGCAGCCAAAAATAAATAAAATTTAAAAAAAATAGGCTGCAATTTTTGTAAGCCAAGGCATCAGGCCCTGAAGGTTGACTAATCTAATACCAATTCCCAATTCCCTTCTCCTTGGCCTCTTCCATCATATAGTCTGGGTGGGGAAATATTCTCTTTCCCAGACCTTCTTGCAGCTGAGAGTGCTATGTGACATAGTTCTGGCCAATAAAGTACAAGCTGAAGAACCCTGAGAGCTTCTGGGAAAACTTTTGCTTCCTTGACAAATGGGAACAAAGCTGCTGGTGCTACCCCCATTCACCCTCATTCTTACCTTGAATGAGGCCATGATGCTTGGAACTATAGTGACCATCTTAGGGGTAGGAGGTGGTACATAGGTCCCAAAGCTAGCTTGTTAGAGATGATGAATGAGAAAGATAGAAATTGCTTGGGGTCCAGTGGAACCAATACCAACATCATCTCCGGACTTCTTACTATGCCAGGAAACAAACTCATTTCTTGAACAATAAATCAGGTTTTAGGTAATTGGTAGCCTAAAGCATTTCTGCCTGACACTCTCTATTTTGGCACTTCTTCATTTTTGAATGTAGAAGAGCTGTCAAATAGTGGAAATGGCTGGACTTCCCTGGTGGCGCAGTGGTTAAGAATCCGCCTGCCAATGCAGGGGACACGGGTTCGAGCCCTGGTCCGGGAAGATTCCACATGCCGCGGAGCAACTAAGCCCATGTGCCACAACTACTGAGTCTGCGCTCTAGAGTGCGTGAGCCACAACTACTGAGCCCTCATGCCACAACTACTGAAGCCTGTGCACCTAGAGCCCATGCTCTGCAACAAGAGAAGCCACCGCAATGAGAAGCACGCCCACTGCAACGAAGAGTAGCCCCCGCTCACAGCAACTGGAGGAAAGCCCGCGTGCAGCAACAAAGACCCAACACAGCCAAAAAATAAATTAATTAATTAAAAATAAAAATAAGTTAAAAAAAATAATAATAATAAAATAAGTTTAACTAATGTCCAATCAGTATGCCTTATGAATGCTATAGTTTCCTGGGTATTCTCATCTTCCTGTGCTTAGTATAAAGGAAACTGCTTATCTACACAGAAATCATATCACCATACTTACCATACTTATTACACCATACTTATTTTCCTAATCAAGAAACATTTTTAATGATAAAAGAAAGGACATTTACATACCCAGTTAAATATCTGTCTAATTAGACAAGAAGCCGAAAAACCTGACACTCCAGGTCAATACCAGACACCAGATAAACCCAATCAGATGGCAGTTGCCATATAAGCATAGTTGAATTTAATGTTCAATTGTTAATCCTTTTACGGTGTTATTGCTCTACCTCAGGGTTTCCCCAAATACCTAGGCTCTGCCTCCCCATCCAGGTAAGATCTTTATCTGGCTGGCAGCTAGCTTTGACCCACTCATTGGAGCCCACACTGGCAGTATCTTGGTTGAAACTGGTGGTGAGCTGAATCCTGTGCACAGGTATGTTTTGTTGAGTCTGTACTGCATTTTAGGAAAATGTGAGCTGTGTCCAGTTAAACAGAGCAGATGGATTGTAAGAGATTTTCTTATCTTCTTACAGAGACACAACTTAAACATTGGTAAAGGAATTTAAAAAAAAAAAAGGACTTCCCTGGTGGTCCAGTGGGTAAGACTCTGAGCTCCCAAAGCAGGGGGCCCGGGTTCGATCCCTGGTCAGGGAACTAGATCCCGCATGCCACAACTGTGTCCTGGAGCAGCCTAAATAAATATGTAAATAAATTTTTTTTAAAAAAGCCTTAAGATGTAGAGAATAGGAGAGAAGACATAAGAAATTTCAAGATGTTTTGGGGAAGGCAGGAGAGTGATAAAAGATCTAGCAGAGCAGAAGAAAATAGAAAATAATGCTTGCAGTGGGGAGATTGGTGAGAATAGGGGGATTTCCCCCTAAACCCTTAAGAGGTCAAGGCTACAAGGTAGAGTACAGGGAAGGTCTGGCTGAGAGTGAAGACAGGGGAATTAACGCAAAATCTGTAAGACCACCCCCAACCTCCAAAATGTAGACTAAATTAATTTAAAGGGCTCCAGGAACAGGAGAGGGCAAGGACGGAAGCATAGGACTGAACACAGGGGGATCAAATGCTTGACAAACGGTTGGACCCTCAGCTTCCCCTTCTTCCCCATTCTTGTCTGCTCCCAGAACGCCTGTAACTAGGTTGTTACATCTTAGGTAGTATATTAGGGATTTTCCTCTGGGAAACCAAAAAACCCCAGAGAAAAACCCTTTACATGAGGACATTAGGGAGCTTCGTCGGAAAAAAATCATCTCCTTCCTCATCAGGCTAAGGAGCCACCTTCAGTGAACAAAGCCTGTTCCCACATGTAGGTTCCAGTGAGACTTTTAAAGCCTCATTTTAAAATATAAGCAGGGAACCAGTGCACACCAGACGTTTTTAGACACCTCAAGCTGTAAAGGAGAAAAGGCAAACAAAATGAAGGGGAAAAAAGAGAAAAAAGGATCTCTGAGGAACAGAGACAACATAGAAAAGAGACCAAAAATTAAAAGTTTTAATTAATATCTCAGCTAGGTAAGGGAAGATCTTATAATCATACAATGAGATTAGGAAACTCCAAAAAAGGAACAGAGAACAGGTAAAAGTCCTTGAAAATTGACCATATGATGAAGAAATAAAACAGTCCAAAGAATAATTGGAAGTGAAATCAAGAAAATCTTCCAGAAGGTAGAACAACAACAACAAAAAAGAGATGAAAAAGAGGAAAGAAAAGACATTTAAGGAACAAATCCAAATATCCCAAAGCTCCTTCCATCCCCTGAAGTACACCGGGAGAACACTGACCATGGACTCTGGGGACAGGGACACTTGGACCTTTCTAGTCCTCCTCAAAATGGGACCATTCAGAGCTGTGGTGGCCTGTGCATCATAGTAGGGAGAGGGGCAGCAGTGACCAGAGATCCTAGAAGTCACCTTGAATTATGGAGATCACATTCTAAGCCTCATTTTAAAAATTATTATTTAAATATTATCAGTTTATTTTTTTATATAGGTACTACATTAAATATTCAAAAGGTTCAAAGTGAAAAGTCTCTTTCCCACTCCCATCCCCTAGCCCTCCAGTCCCCTAACTGGATTCCATATCCCCCAGTTTCCAGGAACATTTTCCTATAAGTCCATATTTTCTCCAAATATCACTGGGTTTGTATAAATAGTCTTGTTCAAGGTATCTTGAGCTTTCACAAACTCTCCCCTCAAAGTCCTGCCAGCTTCTGCCACTGCCCTGTTCCAAAGCACTTCCACATTTTTAGATATTTGTTATAGCAGCCCCCAAATCTATATTAGTTATCTAATGCTGCATAACAAATTAACCCAAAACTTAGCAGTTAAAAAAAAAAAACAGTAAATATTTATTAGTTCATGTACTTTCAGTGGGTCAGGAATTTGGGCACATCTTAGCTGCTGGTTCTGTCTCTGGGTCTCTCATGAAGCCATAGTCAAATGTCAGCTGGGGCTGCAGTCTTCTGAAAGCCTGACTGGAGCTGGAGGATCCCCTTCCAAGATGGGTCACTCCCATGGTTGTTGGCAGGAGGCCTCAGTTCTTCTCTACCTGGACCTCTCCATAGGGCAGCTTGAGTATCCTTATGACATGTCAATGAATTATCCAAGAGAGAAGAAGACAGAATCCACAATGTCTTATGCCCTAGTCTTGGAAGTCACACACCATCATTACTGTGATGTCCTATTGGTGTGACTAACAAGTCAGCCCAAAATAGCCCATACAGGATGTGACTACCAGAAGGCTAGAAGCTGGGGGGGGGATCTTGGAGCCTGACAATCATACCTTCCCCAGAAGCAAACAATGTCACTAGCCTCTTATACACCCTTTCAGAGTTATTTTATTCAGAAACAAGCAATTATAAATATATGTATCTTTTCTTCCCTCCTTTAGACAAATGGTAGAATACTACATATACCATTCTGTACCTTGCTTTTCTCACTTAAAAATACATCATGGTGATCATTCCATATTATTATTTAATGCATGCTTACTTCTTTTTTTTTATAAATGTATTTATTTTTATTTTTATTTATTTTTGGCTGCGTTGAATCTTTGTTGCTGAGCGCAGGCTTTCTCTAGTCGTGGCGAGGGGGGGCTACTCTTCGTTGCGGTGCGTGGGCTTCTCATTGCGGTGGCTTCTCTTGTTACGGAGCATGGGATCTAGGTGCACGGGCTTTGGTAGTTGTGGCACTTGGGCTCAGTAGTTGTGGCTTGCGGGCTCTAGAGCATAGGCTCAGTAGTTGTGGCGCACGGCCTTAGTTGCTCCGCGGCATGTGGGATCTTCCTGGACCCGGGCTCGAACCTGTGTTCCCTGCATTGGCAGGCGGATTCTTAACCACTACGCCACCAGGGAAGCCCGCAAGCCTACTTCTTTTTTACATCTGTATAGTGTCCCACTGTATAAATGAAGGATAATTAATTAAACCAGTCCACTACTGTGGGATGTATAAGCTAGTTGGAATCTTTTTTTTTTTTTTTAAGAGCAGAACCTGGCTCACATACTTCTAGTCATACAACTTTAGTCAAGTTACTTAACCTCTTTGAACTTGAGTTCCGTCATTTGTAAAACAGGAATTAAAAAAGTCCCTCCTTCACACCTCACAGGGTCATTGGAAGAATTAAATGAGATCAGTAGGTAAAGCAAATAGCACAGAGTCTTCACTGGGCAGTGCTTGGTCGTGTGTGTTGTCTTCCTTTTCACTGTAATGAGCCCCCAGAGCCTGTCCCTGCCCTGGGGAAGTGCTTTCCTATTTCCAATCCCACACACTGGTATCTGGCTTCATTCACCTCCTGGTTCAGCAACAGGAGGTTCAACTGGAAGAAAGGACTCCAGCGTGCTCTCCAAGGGAGCCTGTAGGGGGCTCTCTGACTGCTTCTCACGCCCTTGTATTGTCACACATTTGCCACAGGGCCAGCCCCGGCTGTTTGCCTCCCCGACACTGACCTAGCTGGCAAGGACTGCAGAGAAAAGTCAGGCCTGAGGCCTGGCACATCCTACGGATGTTACCGCAGAGCAAACACGAGTTTGCTGGCTGGGTGGATCCCAGTCAACAGGGAGATAAACGGATTAAAGACAAACAGGTGAGAACTCCCTGCCCAGGAAGCAGGAAGAAGGCAGGCTGCTGCCTCTGTCTGGGGTTGGTTTATCACCTATCTATCTATCTACCTAATAAATAAAACAGCTTTAATGACGTATTCATAGGCCATGCAATTCACCCATTTGAAGTGTACAACTCAGTGGTTTTTACTATATTCAAGAATTGTGGGGAATTCCCTGGCGGTCCAGTGCTGAGGACTACGTGCTTTCACTGCTGAAGGCCTGGTTTCCATCCCTGGTCAGGGAACTAAGATCCTGCAAGCTTCGAAGCATGGCCAAAAAAAAAAAAAAAAAAAAAAATTGTGCAACCACTGTAACAATGTCATCATCCAAAAAAGAAACACAATGCCCACCAGCAGTCACTCCCCCCTTCCCATCCCCCCCCCTCCACTCCCAGGCAACTGCTAATATACTTCCTGTCTGTATGAATTTGCCTATTCTGAAAAATCTCATGTAAATAGAATCCTATAATATGCAGTTTCATGATGTTTTCAAGGTTCATCCATATTGTAGCAGGAATCACTGCTTTATTCCTTGTTATTGCCAAATAATATTCCTTTCTATGCAGGTACTACATTTTGTTGATCCGTTCATCAGTTGATGGGCTTTGGGGCTGTTTCTACTTTTTGGCTATTATGAATAATGCTGCTATGAACATTCATGTACAAGTTTTCGTGTGGACATATGTTTTCCTTTCTCGTGGGTATACATCTAGGAGTGGAACTGCTGGTTCATATGGTAACTCTATGTTTGAGTTTTGGAGGAATTCCAAACTATTTTCCAAAGTGGCTGCACCATTTTACACTCCCGCCAATAGTATATGAGTGCCCCAATTTCTCCACATCCTCACCAACACCTGTTATTATCTGTTTTTTCTATTATAGCCCTCCTAGTGAGTATGAAATAGCATCTCATTGTAGTTTTGATTTGGATTTCCTCGATGAATAATAATGTTGAGCAGCTTTTCATGCGCTTATTAGCCATTTGTATATCTTTTTTGGAGAAATGTCTATTCAGAGCCTTTATCCACTTTTAACTGGGTATTTTTGTTTTTAATTGTAGATTGTTAGAGTTCTTTACATATTCTAGTGGGGGGCTCTTATTTTAATCTTTCTGAAATTACTGTTTTCTCAGTCATATGCATACTTACACTAGAGCCATAACGTGTTTGAATCCAGAGAATACAAATAGATTGGTTTATCAGGATGGTAAAGCGTTTGCAATCTGGTGCAACATTATGGAAGCCCTAGAGACCTCTGGAATCCAGGAGATCCAACTAGCAACTTTAAAAGAATCTGTTTAATCTCAGTAAAGATATTTCCTTTGTGTGTTTCTGTGCCTTCCTTGAATGGAAGGAAACAGAACTGTTCTACTACCTCAAGTCCACATCCCCAAGGGGAAATGACTCTGCAGGCAACAGCAGAATAGAGGCTATGGGACATTCCACCGTGCAACGGACATCATGATCTAGAAAAGCTTTCATTATTTCAGGCCTTCTCATTTCATTTCAATAAACATTTAATGAGGATTTCTTATATGTCACAAATGGAGATACAAAGATGAATAAGTCATGGAGGGAGAAATGGACACAAACAAAAGATTTTTCAATACTGAGTGAACAGACATTGTCCAAAGCATGCTGGGAGTGTGGAGGAAGGGGCAATTCCCTTTGTCAAGAAGGGGTACTGGTGAGAAGGGAGATTGGGAATTATGGTAGCTTCACGGAGGAGATGATGTTCAAGCTGGTCTTGAAGAGTGAGTATGAGCTTGTCAGGTGACCAAGGAGAGTTAATAGCATGTGCAAGATCATAGAGGCATAACAGAGCATGGTGAACTCCTCCTGTGCCTTTATAATGAATGGCTTTTGGATGAATCCATGAATTCCTATAGGGGAGTTTGATTCCAGCCCACCTTTAGGTTCAGAGTGGACGTGTTGAACAGAAGGATAGGGCTAGGGAAGAGAGTTCACCCCAATGCAGGATGGGGCTGTCTGAGAGTTCAGCCTGATTCTTTAGTTTTTAAGGTCCCCGCTGGGTTGGATCCAGCCCATACACAAACTCTCAGATGGAGCACCATTCTATCTCCTGTGAAAAAGTCAGGGAGAGGCGCCTCTAACCGCAGAGAGGGGTGGGTATGGCACCACAAAGGGGATTGGTGAGTGTGGAAGGGAGGGGACTCAGAAGACACACTGTTTGTTCTACACCTCTGTTTGTCCTTACATCTAACCTAGTGTCTACAGACTTATAATGAGTAACTAAATCAATGACGTCAAAGCTGGACTCTTGGTGTAAAACAGGTACTTTTCTTCAGTCTTAAGTGCCAAAACACATTCCATTGCCCCTGGACCCTTGTCCTCAGGAAGCTGGTAGGAGGCCAATCACAGTTTTCCAAGAAGCTCCAGGTGAGCTGCCAGCTGGTTGTGAATTTAGTCCCTGCTGCCCTGGTCTGGATTTGACCTGCTGCCCTAGGTGTGTGTTGCAGTGTGAGAGCCTGGTGTGTCGGTCAGGAAGCTTCCTGTTGTAAGTCACTGAAAGCTCAACTCAAAATGGCTTCAACAATAATGAAAAGTATATTCACAGAACAAGAATTCTGGAAGTCAGGTGATTTCAGAGTTGGTGAGCTTACCAGTCAAATTGGGTCATCAAGGACTTAAGTTCTTGCCATTTCATCTTCAGTGTACTGGCCTGTCCCCTTCAATGTCATAGGTCAGCTCCCCTCATGGTCCTAAGATGGCTGCTGCAGCTCCATGCTTCACACTGCAGATATCAATGCCTAGCATTAGAAAACGTCTAATTCTCGCCATTCACCTCTCTTTAGGAGCAAAGTCCTCTTTTTCAGGACTTTCCCAAAAGTCCCCAGCAGACTTTCTCTCACATCTTAATGCCTATAATGACTTCACATACCCTTGCCTATCAATGACAGGCAAAGGGAGCAGACTGTGATTTGCTTAGAGTCTGAACAATCAGGATTCAGCCCCTGGGGCTTGAGAGGAGGCCAACCTCCCTTGAAGCTACCACCACTTGATACCCAATTAAAGCTGAGGTCTGTTGGGTAAGCAATTAACAATGCTTGCCACACACAGGTCTCTGGTGGGCATTGCACATACTTTATAGGCTTTTTGAGGAGGACAAATTCTTCCACTGGAGATTTTATCTGCATAAAGTAAATCTATTTTACTTCTACGAGTTCTGTTTTGTTCATTTTCAACAGCTCTTGCTCGTTACTCAGACTTTTAAGTGTCCCATTTTGAATGTCCCAGCTCTGATAATGTCAATATCAGGTGTTTTTACGAGTCTGATTCTGCATTTGTGCCCTGTAGGCTACCATTTGTGATGCCTTGTTTCCTTATGTGTTTATTGATTTTTCTCAGTTTTCTTCTAATTTATCTATAGAAATTCTTTGAGCCCAAACCTAAAATGGGTTCTTTCAGAAAGAATCTGTGCTTGTTTCTCTCGGGCACCGGAGAACACTGCCAAAGACCTCAGTTCGAGGTTTTAAAGTTCAGGGTGCATCCCTGGGTGAGAACCAGCTTGGGTTTCAGATTTCCTGTGGGTGGGCTTAGGGAAGGAGTTCCCCACTGTTCTCAGTGCCAAGATTTAAGACAGGCTATGTTCCTTGTAGACTGCTGGGAGCGGGGTGGCATTTTTAATTCATCTTTACCATGAGGGTGTGGACCTTTGGGACCCCGTATTTGTGAGGGGCTCCTTTACTAAAATCCTCACATTCTGCAGGCTCCAGAGCCTCGCTAGGTCATGAAGTCAGTCAAGTTCACCAGATCTGGCAAAGCCCTCAGGGTCAAAGCTGCCTTCAGTGCCCTTCTCTGCTCCTAGCCTGAGGATTTCTAGCTTTCTGGACAGTTCACAGATACTTTCCAGACGATACTGTTACTATTTCATTGTGGTAATTGACTGCTCAGTGGGAGAGTCAGTAGTTAGCTAGTCTGCCATGTTACCACACATGCAAGCTATTTTTCTAATTCTAAACGCATATTCATCAGCTAACGAAAACTGTGATAGAAAGATTTAAGGTGAAGGAGCCCTTTGGAAAACTCCATTTTCTCTTTTTAAAAATGTGTATTTTTAACAGGCAATTGGTCCGCATAGTACAACACTCAAAAGGTACCATAGGACATTTAGTCTATTTGGACATTAAAGTTTCCTTCCCACCATCCCCTTCCCCAGCAGCCCCTCATTTCCCTCATCTTCCAGAGACAGTCTGTACACATATAGAAATTACACATATTCTTCCCCTACTCCATCCCCTTTTTTTTAAAAAAAACACAAATGATGGCAGGTTATTTTTCACCTAACAATATATCTTGGAAATTGTTCCCAACTACTACATAAAGAGCTTTTTCATCCTTTTGTATGGCTTCATAATATTCTGTTATATGGATAGTATAACCTCCTTAAGCAGTCCTCTATTTTTGGACATTTAGGTTGTTCCCAGGCTTCTAAACAGTATGACAATGAATAACCTGGGGCATATATAATTTTATGCTGCATGAATATATCTGTAGGATAAAATCATGAAGGGGAATTGCTGAGTCAAAGGGCAGGTGCATTGGTAATTTTGATAGAGATTACCATATCACTCTCCATAATGGCTGTAACAATTTGCACTTAATTCCAACATCAACATATAACGTGTGCTATTGATCTTTGTCAAGCTGATAGGTTAAACACAGTATCTAATAAACAAGAAACAAGCTTCTTGGCATCCTAGAGAAGTAACTAGTAGGCAGGAGGCCTGAGAAAATACTGTAACCCCTGTTGACCCAGAAAGCAACTCCATCCAATCAACTCCTGGGATCTCCAAATAGACAATAGACTGGATTAAAAATTGGAAGTATTGGGGACTTCCCTGGCAGTCCAGTGGTTAAGACTCCACGCTTCCACTGCAGCGGGTGTGCGTACAACCCCTGGTCAGGGGAACTAAGATCCTGCATGCCTCACAACGCAGCACGTCCAAAAAAAAAAAAAAAAAAAGAAAAGGAAGTAGCAAAGAGTAGCAAAGAATCTTGGCAAAGAATTCTCTCTGACTTAGTCAGATAGAAGATTAAAAAAAAAAAAAATTCTAGTCTTCCTTCCTAAAACAAGTTCTGATAAAAACCCCTAAACATCCAAAGTCAACTAAGTACAGAAAGTTTAAGGCAAAGGAATTTCCCTGTGTCCCGCCAGGAAGAGGAATGTTTATAATCTCTGCACTGGCTAACATAGTTACCCAAAGAATTAGCTTCCTTTGTTTTAATTTCTAATAGGTGGGAGAGCATAAGGGATTTTCTAGACCACGGCTATCCCAGTAGAATTTTCTGTGATGCTGGAAATGTTTCATATCTAAACCATCGATACGGAAGCCACTAGCCATGTCTGGCTATTGAGTCCTTGAAATGTGGCTGGTGTGACTGAGGCATTGAATTTTTAATTTTATTAAATTTTACTTAATTTAAATGTAAATAGCCACGTGTGGTTAGCGGCTACCATCTTGGACTACACAGTTCTGGGGAGACAAGTTTAGAGTTTTCTTTTGCTAAGAGAGATGCCCATTTCTTACTGGGTCAGGATGCTCCAGACTGCAACATCTGGACATAAATGGGGTTGTCTTCTAAACTTTACTCCAGATTTCTCTTCTCTTCTCAGGGCCTACTTTCTCCTCAACTTGTTGAACTTCTAGCCCTTCTCCTCAGACTCTCCCCACATCATGCCCCTTCTGATCTGCTCCAACCCCTCCCAATTCAGGTTCATTTTCTTCTCTCTCCATCTTCTTGTTCACCAGCCATCTTGGCTTTGCCTAGAAGGCTTCTTCTTCAAAGCCAGTCATGCTCTGCGAGATATGTTCTTGAGCAAAGACATTTCACTCCCTGTGAGAAATTATGTATTCAGCGCATAAAGGAATATTTTGTTCTCCTGAGCACACTACACTTCACCTTACTCAACAGCGTGGTTTTTCTCACGAGTGCTATGTTCCCTTCCCTTTATGACACAAGAGGTTTTCATGGTTCCCATGTTGGTTTTTTTCTACTTTTTGACCTTTGAAAATTGAGAGATTTATCTAAACGTCCTATAAGGCCCTGAAATGAGTAAAGTGATTCTCTTGGGATCCCATCACTATCTCCCCCCTCCTCCCCACCTCTCCCAGATGCAGCTTTGAGGCTCTTCTTAATTTGAAAGCCTCTTTGATCCTCAGCCTAAGGGTAGAAGGAGGGGCTCCAGGGCTATAAACTGATGGGCAGAGATTCTGATTCTAGGTGTTTGATGATGCACCTCTGCCAGCTTTCTCTGATGGGTGTGTGACTAGCGTGGGGGCCCCAGGCCCCAGGCCCCAGGTAGAATCTAGCCTATTGTTGTGGCCACCAACTCAGGAAGGCACTCCCTCCACCTTCTTTATGAGGTAGTCACTTGTAACCTTGGGCCTCACACACAACTGTTTTTTAAAGGTAAAAGAGGTTGCAAGTGGAGTGATGACATAGGCCAATTTTTACCTTTCATTTTCTGTTCCTTCTTATTAGGAGAGTCAGTGGGATCCAGGATCTCCAATTATTGCAGGACTCTGCTTCCTGAAGGGAAAAAGAGTCAAGGTCAAGGTGTTTTTCCTTCAATGCAGACTATCTGCTGTAGTCCAAAATTCTTCAGTGATATCCTTTTCTAGCTCTGGTACTGGTACTCTTTTACTTGTGTTTTATTCCTTTCTTTCAGGAACTGGGGTTGCAAGGTAGTATGGAATTAGATGTTAGCCTTCAAAGTCACCATCTTATCCAAAAGTACTAATAATTTCTTTCTTTTTTTCTCTAATTCATAGAAAAGCTCTTTAAGTTTAAATCAGATACTCAGAACATTTTGAGTTTTGACCATGTCTGGAGAAAGGGCCTACTCAATTAAACATACTATCAAAACCTAACTGCTATAGCACACAGGGAGACAGGGTAGCATTGCCTCTATTTTCAAGATAATCTTTGGATTTCTTTACTCCTGTTCTGTGAGGGGGAAAAAAAAAATGGGTTTAGAGAAATCTGAACAGTTCCCAAAAATAATACCCAGTTGAAAATTCCTTTTGCTACAGTTTTCTCAGGAAGCCGAGCAAGCCTTTCCATTTCCTAGCGGGTCCCTCGAAGGTCAAAAGAACAGGGAATGTTTGCAAAGGCATCTTGTTTGTTTTTGTTCCCACCAGCCCTTAGATTCCCTGGGAACACCAGACTCTAATAAGCAAAATAATCTAAGGAGAGGAAGAAATAGCAGGCACGTTTTAGATGGGATGCACTGCAGCCAGAACATCGACCTGGGGATGGCTTTGCACCATGTTGGTATTTTGAACTTGGAAAAGTTCCATCTGTTTGGTAAATGCATAGATTTTTTTTCATTTTACCTATTGACCCCCGTCATTTAAAAAATAAAAATAGTTAACAAGATTTAACTAAATTTTCAAAACCCAATACACATTTTGGCTTTATGTAAGTAATTTCCATTAAAAATTTTGATATTTATTAAATATAATTGTATTGCCTTTTAATTCTAATAGCTAACATTAAGTATTTTAGAAGTAAAATAAGGGACTTCCCTGGTGGCGCAGTGGTTAAGAATCCACCTGCCAGTGCCCGGGACATGGGTTTGAGCCCTGGTCCAGGAAGATCCCACATGCCGTGGAGCAACTGAGCCCGTATGCCACGACTACTGAGCCCACATGCCACAACTACTGAAGCCCGTGTGCCTAGAGCCCACACTCTGCAACAAGAGAAGCCACCGCAATGAGAAGCCCACACACACCTCAATGAAGACCCAACGCAGCCAAAAATAAATAAATAAATAAATAAGAAGTAAAATAAGTACTTTGAAAGTTTATGAAAAGTAATTATTTTGATTTTATACTTTATCTATTTATTTTATTTTTATTTTTTATTTTTGGCCACGCCACACAGCATGTGAGATCTCAATTCCCTGACCAGGGATTGAACCAGTGCCCCCTGCAGTGGAAGCACACATTGGACTGCCAGGGAATTCCCCTTAATTTATATTTTGATAAACTATATTCTAATTTTTTACACTTTGGATACAATAAGAACACATTTTTTTAATCCTTTAGGTCATTACTGTCAACAGAACACAACTATGTGAAAAATGTTGACTGTCACAATTTTGTTATAATTTTGCTGAAATGAAGGTACAAAGTACAAAAAATAAATTTCATGAAATAAATATAGAATAACTTACAAAGTATGCTTGCTTTATTTTATTACTCTCCCAAACATCCCTGACCCATCAACTGAACAGCAAGACAAGAGTTCCAACAGTTATTCTTGGTCAACTTTGATAATTTACTGATTTGGGCATATAAAACTATAGCTTTACATGTATTTTTAAATATTGCCATTTCAAAGATACAGTTGTCAAGACTGGAGAGTGGAACACATTTTATTTAGCAGTGTGTTCAACTGATCTATGATTTTTAACATTTAGTCATAGCGTGTGTGGGCCTCTGTGAGTGCATTAGTCCCAGGGCCTGCAAATGTCAGGGGTGACTCTAATCAGAGCTTCCCCAGGGATCATGGTGCGATCTTCTGCACTCAGCTTATCTCTTGAGGAGGAGTTCTTCTAGAATTCTAAGAAATATAATTTCTTCCACCACCTTACACCTAAAAGATGATTTATTTCAAGTCTTTTGACCATCAGGCTCTAGTTGTCACATAATTTGCCTTTTCAGTGTGATGCTCTCCTACTGAACCAGGGCTGGGGCCTTTCAAACAACAAATTAAGAACAAAACCCAGTAAGAACTAAAGAGCTGGAAACAGGCTGAGTTCTACGACACCTTGCTATTTCAAGTGAGGTCCTGGAAGCAGAAGCATCGGTGCTCCCTGGAAGCTTGTTCGAAATGCAAAATCTCAGGTCCCACCCCAGACTGACTGAATAAGAATATGCATTTTAATCCCCAGTTCACGGGTATGCCCATTAGGGTGTGAGAAGCACTTCTCTAACTCTGGACTGAGACAATTAGAGGAAAGGTGAGGAAGAGGGGGAGGATGGTGACTCCAGATCAGCTAGATGCTTGGGGAGGGACACCCATGGGAGTACTTTGTCCTGGGTTTCACTGACAGCAAGGGCACTCGGGTAGCAGCATAGGAACCCAATGTGATGACTGGGCCACTGCGCCCCAGAGTGGGGAGGATGTATCAAAAGACATTCTAGGATGTCTGCCCACACACTCTCTCTTCTGGGGGACTGCTGTCCCTAGATCCAGTTGCACTGGAGTGATCATGTCATAAACCGTGTGACCCTGAGCCCCCTGGTTATAACCCATATAATCAGAGATACATCTCAGGTCCAAAGGCAGCTCATTCATGGTCTGGTCAGTGATCTGACTTGTGGCCTAGCTGGAATATATAAGCTGGGCCATGAGATTCCTCTCTGGGGAGTTTAGGTTGGTTAAGGGCGGGGAGGTAGGCGTTCTGGCAAGTTATAAAGAATTAAGGTTGGGTGGCCCTAACAGGCGATGTGCAGGCCTAAAATATGAGGCAATGGAGACACTGACTAAGCAGAGGAAGTTGGCCAGAAAAGAAACTGGGAGAGGAATGGAGGAGATATACACACGCGCAAGGGGGAGGCGGGGCAGCTGAGAAAGAGAAGGAGGTGAGAGAGCAGCCTCAGTTGCTGCTCTTCCTCTAACCCATGTTTAGTTTTTCCAGGTATAAGTCTTTGATTCTAGCAACCCACAGACCCTTGACTAGAAGAGTAGATGAATTAATTCCTAATAGTCTAAACCTGAGTAAGCTGAGGCTATTGAACTATAATCCATCTATTAGAGTTGGCTCCGAAATTGGAAAGAGTGAAAAGAGTGAACTTTGGTGGGAAGAGATTGACCTCTGAGGACTGACATCTGGGTGTTTGGGCACTCAGTTTAGTACTCATGTGTAGCCTAGAGATTATGACAGTGTGTCTTAATTGCCGTTACTTGGTTTGTCTCTCTGCTTTTCAAAATTGGAGGAAAATGTTCAGAAGTCCAACAGAAAGCTCAGATTAGGGATATTGCTGGTTAAGTACTTATTTCAAGCTTGGATTATCCAAATCATTTTAGTTAATAAGGTCTTAATATTTGAACATGTTAGAGGAGATTAATTAGGGAGATTTAAAATAATACTTCTGTAGCAGTCTTGGCTTGAACCTAACTGTGTCCACCACTGGGCTATTTAAACATATGTGGCCATGGGGGTGGGATAGTGCAAGTAAGGGCTCCGAAGGAGTCTGTTCTTGGGGCTCCATTTGTACAGAGCTGTTGAAGAAGGAGCATGACCTTTGCCCATGCCAGCAGAGCGGGTCTTGGGAGGGGAGTCAACACTGCCCTCTGAGCGCTAGGGAGAGCGGGGCTTCCAAAGATGCTGAAAGAGCTGTTGTCCCTAAGAAATCTGAAACATCAGGGCACAAACCTCATTGTTTTGATGTCTGGGTGACATTGAAATGTGACAAAAAATGGAGGAGGGGTTCCCCCACTTCAGCAGCAGAGCCTCACGTGGGCCTCTGGGCACTGAGGGCAGCAGTATGACTCAGACACCCCAAGCCTGCTGGGCGACCTACATTCTGTTTCAAGTTGGCTCTTACATGTCACATGACCTTGCTTTGTTCATAGTCTACACCAGGGGTCCCAAACCCCCAGGCCACGGGCCGGTACCGGTCCGCGGCCTGTTAGGAACCGGGTCGCACAGCAGGAGGTGAGCGGCAGGTAAGCAAGCAAAGCTTCATCTGCCGCTCCCCATGGCTCCCCATAGCTCGCATTACTGCCTGAACCATCCCCCCTCCCCCTCCATCCAGAGAAAAATTGTCTTCCACAAAACTGGTCCCTGGTGCCAAAAAGGTTGGGGACCACTGGTCTACACATTTAAACTCTTGCCCAACACCTGTTTTTTTGTTGTTGTTGTTGTTTTCAACTCCTGATGTCATGCATATCCCAAATCTTTACTTGTCTACTTGTGTCCAACAGGACTTACTATTGTGATCTCTTATTTGGTCTCCCTACTGCCATTTTTGCTCTCCTACATTCCATGTTCAGCAGAATAGCCAGCAGGAACTTTTACAAATGGAAACTTTCTCTTAATATTGCAATGTCTTCCCGTCATCCTTAGCATAAACCAAACCCCTCACCCGTGTAGTCTGGCCCCTCCCCATCAGACATCACCTGCTTCTGCTCTCCTTGCTGGTTTCACTCCACCCCTGTGGACTTTCTCAAACACCTTTGAGCTCCTCAGGGCATTTGTGGAAACTGGTCCTGCTGCTTGGGGCTCCTCCTTCTGTCAACTCAAATGCTACCTCTATTGCTAAGCCTTTCTTGACCCCTCTGTCTAAGATGGCTAGCTCTCTGCTGAAGCCACTTTCTATTACCTCCTTGTGTTTATGTTTTCATTGAATGTGTCACTATCTAGAATTTCCATGTGTCTGTTTCTTGTTTGTTTATTGCCATACTCCCTCCAGTGCAATGAAAGCTTCATGATAGCAGAGCCCTCATCTGCCTCATCCGCTGCTATATTGCCAGCACCTAGAACAGTTTTGGGGACACAGCCGGTGCTCAGTAAATAGGCATGGAAAGCACAATTTAACTCCCTCCTATGTCTGATCTCCCACTGGTTGCTTAGATCACATGCCTACATTTGCTCCTCTGGCTGTGGAGGTTCCCCTTTTATACCTGCTTATACCACTTATACCTGCTTCTGGCAATTCTGATAAACTACTCAGATCAAGCCTCATCCCTGGAATTTTCTCTAGTCCTGGAAGAGGAAAGCTAATGGATGGTTGACTCTGTGCGTTTAGAGTTTTGGTGTTTGCAATTATTCCTATTGCACACCCACTTGACTGCAGAGAAATCCTTTCTACCAGTACTTTGCTCTGCCTTGCACTTCTCTGCACGTTGACTCTGTTTTCTAAGATAGCAGACCTGCTTACTGGCGGCACCTGGGCCTCACATCCGAAGAGGTCCCCTCCAGCCAGATGCTGGTTCTCTCTCCTAAGTCCCCATTTGAAAACTCCTGGGGGGGGACTAGCCTGATTTGTGTCATGTGTCCACCCTGCATCAGCCAGCTGTGACAGGTGGACTGAGTCCCACAGCCCAGGCATGGCCACTGGGGTCCATTCCTGAGTCTGAGGGCTATTTTTGGAGAAGGGAGGCTTGTGAGCTGGGAATCTACCCCAATCTCTGTCTCTTACAGTGGCCCTCCAGCCTTGGCTGATAGGACTCACAGTGGATATCTGACACAAACTGAGCCAGTAAGAATCCCTCTCAGAATTTTGAATAATAAATTAGTGTAGGGTAAATCAGCTTTGTTGAGGCATAATTTACGTACAATAAAACACACCCAACTTAAATTCAAAGAGTTTTGACAAGTGTACACGCTCATGAAATTACCACCATAATCAAGATATAGAATATTTAAATTATCCCTCAAAGTTCCCTCATGCCCCTTTGTAATCAACTCCTTCAAACCATACCTAGGCAAACACTCATCTATTTTCTGCCGCTACAGATGAGTTGGGCCTTTCCTAGAATTTGGTACAAATGGGATCACACAGCATGTATTCCTCTGCGCCTGGGTTCTATCATTTGGCACAAGGCCTGTGAGATTTCTGCATGTTGCCGCATCTATCGGTAATTTGTAGAACACCCAGTTTTGGTCACAAAGTAACAACCGATCAACAGACAGAGAGGAAAGAAGCCAAGATACGGAGGGAAGTAGAGATGGAAGGCCACAGGGTCTAGAAGGGCTAGAGAGTAAACTCAGAGCCTGGTTCTAAAACAAAAACTTGAAAAACCACCACCACTACCCAGGAAGGTACAATACTATCCCATTTATCAAAACAAAGGGGAGGAAAAACAAGCCCACATATGAGTGTATTTGTCTAGGCAAAGGCTGGAAAGATACACACAAAGGGGTTAATTGTGGTTATCTCTGGGTGGTGGGATTATAGGTCTTTAAAAATATTATTTTTGCTTATCTAAATTTTAAAGTTTCTACAATCAACAAGGGTTATTTTTACTTTAAGGGGAAAAAGTATCTTTATTTTCAAACGTGCAGCTTTTAAAATCAGGCCGGGAAACTTCTCAAATGCTTGACATTTTTAAATGATGCAAAATGTTCCTAGCCACATTTCAAACCTCTGATGTGGCAGTTACAGCTCTGCTGCAGTTGTTTAAAAGCAAAACTTCTGAAATAGGATCATTTCTGACTAATTATTCACTAAGCTCGGTTATGTTGAAGGCCCTCTTAAGTCCTCTCAAATTCTAACTGTTCTATTTGTGGGCTAAAACCTTAACCCAGCTGTCCTTGTGATCCCCGAGCCTGCGGTCAAGTGGAAAGGATTGTACTTCCATCATTCTCAGAATGTGGGCCAGCAGAATCACTTGGGGTGGTTATAAAAATGCAGATTCCTGAACTGCACCCCAACATACTGACCCACAGTCTTTGGGAGTGGAGTTCAAAGGGTGGCTTTTAACAACTCAATTAGGCTATTCTGAGACACACTCAACTTTGAGAGTCAGTGTGTTCATTTCTGACCAAATAAGCTTAGTTCCTTCCCTTAAACAGGCTTCCTAGGACTCCTACATCTAACCAGCTGATCTTCACCTCAGCTCTGCCTCTGCCCCCAGGACTAGTCATAACCTCAGGCAGAAGAGAACAGAACTGGTATCGATTCTGTTTTGTTTCAAAGAACTGTGTCTTTTGCTTTCGTGTGTTACTCTCTCTTGGGAATACAAGCGCCACCACCCCTACTCCTGAATCTTGGGCCTTTGTGGCGTTCTTGCTGTCTGGGGACCCCTTAGTGTCTAACTGGTTTGTTGCCTGCCTTCACGGACATCCTGTTATGTCCCAGCCAGCGGTTCTATTGTTTTGCGTTACCTGTCTCCTGGGAGACCCTGATAATTTGATGACTGCCCTCCAGACTGACCCTCCTCTATTTGTGCTCATATAGAGAAGGTTCAGTCCTCCTCCCCACCCATCCACTCCTACTCCTGGTCTTTGTTCTGTACTGGTGACTGTGCTTATTTCTAGATGCAAGTCCCATTCTGCTGACTGGATCCTAAAAGATTACAAGAAGGAGATTGGCTATAATAACTTAGATTTCTCTTGGGCTCATCTTTCCAAGTTCAACAATGGATGTTGAACGTATTGAGTCTTATTGGGTCTTAGTCAAGTTGTCTCTAATTATTCTTAGAAGATTTTCTGGGTGCTGCTTTATCTGTACTTACCTTGCCCTCATTTCTTTTTTTAAGTTTTAATGATGGCATACATTGAATTTGTCCTCAAGAATAGAAATAGTTGGACTTCCCTGGTGGCGCAGTGGTTGAGAATCCACCTGCCAATGCAGGGGACACGGGTTTGATCCCTGCTCTGGGAAGATCCCACTTGCCGTGGAGCAGCTAAGCCCGCGAGCCACAACTACTGAGGCCGTGTGCCACAACTACCGAAGCCCACGCACCTAGAGCCCGTGCTCCGCAACAAGAGAAGCCACCGCAACGAGAAGCCCGCGCACCGCAATGAAGAGTAGCCCCTGCTCGACACAACTAGAGAAAGCTGGTGCACAGCAATGAAGACCCAATGCAGCCAAAAAAAAAAAGAATAGAAATAGTCAGTAGAACACCAATGATCTATTACTATAATGTCTATATCACAGTTAAAATCCAAATAGTGTTG
This sequence comes from Balaenoptera physalus, assembly GCF_965194825.1. Lineage (NCBI taxonomy): Eukaryota > Metazoa > Chordata > Mammalia > Artiodactyla > Balaenopteridae > Balaenoptera > Balaenoptera physalus. Next base: position 47,776,341 of record NC_138901.1, read on the forward strand.
TTTTTTGTTTTTTAAGTCAACTCGATCAAAGTCCACTACTTCAAAATCAATAGCCTCTTTGAAATCATAGTAACATTTAAATATGGTTAAAACTCAAATTCAGAAGTTTGGTTAGTTGAAAAGCTTAATCAATTTCCAACTTGTCCAAATAGAATTACCAAGAGCAAAATTTAGGGTTTTTCTTATAGAAATACAGTGCACTAGAATCACTAATACTAGACAGTTAGAAAATTTGGAGTCCTGAGATGCAGAAGATTGTGTTTTTCAAAGATGGCTACACAATACCTCCCACCTCACATGCTCCTCTCCCATCAGGAGGCATTCTTGAATTCCTCTCCCCTTAAATCTGGGCTGGGCTTCATGACTTCTTAAACAATAGAATTTGGCAGAAGTGAAGTTCTGGGATTTTCAAGGACAGGTCATAAGAAGCTTTGCACTTCTCTTGAAATGCTTGCTCTGGGGCAAGTCAGCCACCGTGTAAGAAATGCAGCTCTCCTGAAACAGCTACGTTGTGAGCAAGCCCAAGCGAGGCATGTGGAGAGAGACAGTCATGTTGCCCAGTGCCTAGCTGCTCCAGCCATGCCAGCCCGTTGCCATCTTGAGCATGAGGTAACAAGGAATCCAGGCCTATTTCAGACAGCTTTCTTGTTGTTCTTCTGCCTAGTTAGAGATTTGTGTCAAATTATACCACCATTGGCCATTGTGGCCTTAACGAGAGTCCTAAGTCTCCACGCATGGCAAGTGTGTCCACTTAAGTGTTCTGAGATGCTTTTTGCCCCTTCAAGAGCTTCTGTGCTGAGGGATTGCTGGTTGACTGGGCAGCAGCCATTCCCACATATCCATGGCCGGCTGTCAGGGATTTTCAGATGTTGATGAACATAATGGACTGGAAACTGCTAGGCAGCTTTTTGCAACAGGAATCCACCTTTTCTTGGCCCTCCTGGGATTCTTCTCTGCTTTACCATCAGCCATATGGAATTCTGCTGAAGCTCAAACCACAAAGCAAAGGGCCAGTTGCACACAGAAGAGATCGCATTGCACTAAGAAGATTTCTGATACTCTCTTTGAGGTCATAAGGAAGCTGTCCTACAAAATGTAGCTGATCTAGGGCCGCCTCCTGAAGGACAGCTTTGAAAAGCATTTCTTTCAGCTCTATCTGGCTTTAACCCTTGAGGCTACAGCTTGAGGATTCACTATGGCCACAAAATAAACACAAATGCCTATTGCCTAAATCAGAAATAACTACAGAGGGATTACCTGTTGGTCTAACACAGATTACTTTGCAAAATAACACAGCCAACTTTGCGGTTGGTTGAGGAGGTTGGACGGTTAAATTTGCAGGGGAGAGGGTGTTGTGACTCCTGTTAGTATCTTCATCCTTTCCTTTCTTTTGTTATATTCTTTAGTAACTTTTTGAGGCAGCGGATGGGGTTAGCTAGTAGTAGAAGGGGTTAGCTCAGGGTTACGTTTTGCTTCAGTGTGGGCTATTGTTGAAAGACCATCCGTACCCGTTTAATGCTATGCCAGGGCAGCAGAGAACATACAAGAAAGCTTTTATTAAGCTTTGTTCCTAGCTCCCACCAATATTTACTGGGAAGACTGTGGCAAAGAGGGAATCTCTAGCCAACAGTTTTTGAGCTTCGGAATTCAGATGTTTTCAAAATAATGCAATAATGGAGGAGAAAAAGAGGGTCTCGTTTTACAACTATCTAAATAATTTACTTAAAATTGACACCCAAATTTGCTCACCTTTGTATCTATGCCTTGCTCTATACGTTGAAACTTTTGTTCATCATAACAAGGGAATACTAGTGAGAACCACAGTGGTGTTGTCTTGGTTTTCCAAGCCTTCACCCACAAAGGCCCTAAAGACAGCACCACATTTTAAAGGTGCCAGTGCAAATATTTAAACGTGATTACACAGCATGTTCCCCTTGAGAAGCACATCTTGCATTAGAAAAGTCAGCTCAGGAAGTCTCAAGCTTCAGAGCAGAGAAAGATGTTGCTTGTATCATGGCGAAATATGGTCAGTGTATAAGGCACTGCTTATGTCAAAGCAACTGAGTAATAGCACAAATTAAAAAGAAAACGATTTGCTGATTCACTGCATCCTGGATCAGAATTGCAAACAGAGTTGGTTTTAGTGAGCACAATGAACCAATGGAGAAACATATGGAGAAAGTGTTTGCTACTCTTTTGTCTTTTTTTTTTTTTTTTTCCAAGTAGGGATAAATGGAAATTCTGGCTATGGTAGAATTTGTAGGTTTTCCCTGAGTGCTTCCCTACTCTCCCTCCCTCCCCTGAAGCCCAACTAAATGAGACTATCATTTTGGCTTTTATTGTCTGAAGAAAGCAGGGCAGGCCAGCTGCCTAGGAGTCCAGCTCCGGGTGTTAATCCCCTAGGTGACCTTGACATCTTGCTACTGAGACCCCACCTGCAAACTGCTCTGATCTTTGAGAGCCTGGATGTCATGGAGAGACGTGCTAAGCTTCTGTAGGATATTTGTAAGATTATAGGTCAATATTTCTGGGATATTCAGAAATTTTATTGGTGGTATGTTTTCTAGTTCACAGTGAAATTATAGCATCCTTTGCTATTTAATAATGCAACCAATTTGCTTATTAAATTTGGCTTTTATATATATATATTTTTAAATTTTATAGCTACTTTATTTATTTATTTATTATTTATTTTTGGCTGTGTTGGGTCTTCGGTTCGTGCGAGGGCTTTCTTTAGTTGCGGCAAGCGGGGGCCACTCTTCATCGCGGTGCGCGGGCCTTTCACTATCGCGGCCCCTCCCCTTGCGGGGCACAGGCTCCAGACGCGCAGGCTCAGTAGTTGTGGCTCACGGGCCCAGCTGCTCCGTGGCATGTGGGATCTTCCCAGACCAGGGCTCGAACCCGTGTCCCCTGCATTAACAGGCAGATTCTCAACCACTGCGCCACCAGGGAAGCCCTAAATTTGGCTTTTAAAAACTCATATGGGGGCTTCCCTGGTGGTGCAGTGGTTGAGAATCCGCCTGCCAATGCAGGGGACACGGGTTCGAGCCCTGGTCTGGGAGGATCCCACATGCCGCGGAGCAACTGGGTCCGTGAGCCACAACTACTGAGCCTGCGCATCTGGAGCCTGTGCTCCGCAACAAGAGAGGCCGCGATAGTGAGAGGCCTGTGCACCGCGATGAAGAGTGGCCCCCGCTCGCCGCAACTAGAGAAAGCCCTCGCACAGAAACGAAGACCCAACACAGCCAAAAATAAATAAATACATAAATAAATTTAAAACAAACAAACAAACAAAAAAACTCATATGCACTCTTTGAGGCATTGCGAAATAAAAAAAAATCACAGAAACACTTCTAATTTTCAACCACTTTTAACATAACAAATAGGGGCACATACAGTGCCTTTGGAAGGTGAGCTCATTAAATCTATGCGTCTATAGAAATCTTTGCAGTTAATGGGCCTCATACTCCATCAGGTGTACAGTACATGGATAAATGAAGACATTGGTTCTTATGACAATCTTGCTGAATCTAGAAAACCCATATAGTAAAAAAATGGTGGAGGAAATCTCCACCACCCCCGCCCCATCCCTGCAACCAAAGACGAATGCCCTATGGTATTCATTGTAAAAAGTAGAAACACTCTCCGAGATGTGAGGTCTGCAGAATGACTGAGGCATAGAACGATTGAGGCAATACCCATAACACAGAAAGATGAGCTCGCTGAGAAACTGAGCCATGCGGCTGAGCTCTGCTAGAACCCCCCAAAAACCAGGAAGGCAAGAAAAATGGGGCATACCTTAGGATCCAGAGAAAAGAAGTCTGTGAAAGGGGTTTGATAACTCCTATTTGTCTGAAGCAGAAACACTTAAAAATTATTTTTAAAACTTCCTGTAATTTAAACATCTTACCTCTACCTTTGTGACACAATCACTGTAATTCTTCAAGTTATCCAATTTTTATACAAAGTATTGGACTGGTTGAATGCCATTTTATAAGTTAGATTGATTTCCTTTATATGGTTTACAATTTTGCTTGCTTTTTGTGTTTGATATGATCAACTTCTACTAAGTTCATTTTTATAAAGACATAATTTATGGGCCTTCCCTGGTGGCTCAGTGGTTAAGAATCCGCCTGCCAATGCAGGGGACACAGGTTCGAGCCCTGGTCCGGGAAGATCCAATATGCCGCGAAACAACTAAGCCCATGCGCCACAACTACTGAGCCTGCGCTCTAGAGCCCGCAAGCCAGAACTACTGAAGCCTGAGAGCCACAGCTACTGAAAGCCCGCCGCCTAGAGCCTGTGCTCCACAACAAGAGAAGCCACTGCACTGAGAAGCCCACGCACCACAAAGAAGAGTAGCCCCCGCTCGCCGCAACTAGAGAAAGCCCGCGCACAGCAACGAAGACCCAACGCAGCCAAAAATAATAAATAAATAAATAATAAATAAATTTATTTTAAAAAGACATAATTTATTTTGGATGAGTTTTCCTGTAGTGGAGATTTTTATGACTATCTTTTGTTTCCTAACTTTTGTTGACATGGAGAAAGCTGGGGAGAAACAGATACAATGGTTTTTGTTTTGGGGGGCTTTTTCTGTTCTGTTGCTTATATCCCATGTCGTACAGTAGAAAGAATGATGAACTTCATCTATGAATAGCTTAGGAGGAAAAAGGGAGACCTAAACTTAATTTATATTTAAAATTTAAAATTTAGGTATAGTCCTTCCTTTTATATGACTTTCCCTGAAAAAAAAAAGAGAGAGAGAGTTATTCTAAATGGAAACAGTTTGTTCATCTAAAAACATTAACTTTCTTGGCTCCACCGTAGCACTTTTCTTAATACTCAAAATTTAATACGTGTCCAGCTTCACCTACCCTCTACTGAACAGTATGCATTGTTCTTGGTTGTTAAACAGTGTAAACAGCAATTCTTAAATTCCACTGTGATAACAGAGAAACTTAAGCCTACCTACTTTAAAAAAAAGTGAAACCACAATTCACCCAAATGCCAAGAGGTAAGAAAATAAATCAGATTACTACAGAGATGATTTGGAGGCCTTTTGTTTGTTTTCTTTTAAATAAGGTGGTGATTGAAAATGAAAAGGCTCTGAAGTAAAAGCCTAGCTTTGCTATCTTTTATTAAAAATTTAGGGAATACAATTTTAGAAACCTCGGTTTATCCAGCAGTTATCTTAATTTGGGCAGTAGAAAAGGAGCTGGGCAAATATCCCTGATGATGGACTTCTAGGTAATTTCCAGGAATGAAATACCACTATTCTTCTTTTTTTCCTCTTACAAGTCATTTTTCCCAAAGTACACATGGTCCCAGGATTGTTAGATGACTTTTCCATTGTCCTCTTGGTAAGGGGGCAGGATGCATACTTGAATCCTGAACTATTTATTTATTATGATAATAATAATTACTCAAAATTCCCTCCCTGTATGTTTCTGGCTAGGGTGAACTACAAGAGACATTTTTACACAGATCTGGGGTTTGGAAGCAAAGAAGCAACCACTTTTTTTCTTTATAAATTTTATTTATGTATTTATTTATTTTTGCCTGCGTTGGGTCTTCGTTGCTGCGTGCGGGCTTTCTCTAGTTGCGGTGAGCGGGGGCAACTCCTCGTTGCGGCGCACAGGCTTCTCATTGTAGTGGCTTCTCTTGTTGCGGAGTATGGGCTCTAAGGCGCACGGGCTTCAGTAGTTGTGGTGCATGGGCTTAGTTGCTCCGCAGCATGTGGGATCTTCCCGAACCAGGGATCGAACCCGTGTCCCCTGCATTGGCAGGTGGATTCCTAACCACTGTGCCACAAGGGAAGCCCCAAGAAGCAACCACTTTGTAGCTCACATTATTGCTTATCTGCTGGCTTACCTTGTTGGCATGGGACAGTGGCTGGACCTACAACTGCTCCACCTTCCCCTGAATCATTCTCCAGCTTTTTCAACTCCTGGGCTAGATATATAATGAAGGGGACAGCTTCTCCCACAGGCTATCTATACCATCAAGGTTAGAGGCAGTGAGAAGTGACATGGTTTCAGTCTGTCCTCCTGGGGTTTTAGCTCATGCTTGTAGGTTCCAGGTTGTACTTGCTTTTCCCTACTTTATATCTATCTTCCCTTCCAGGCTGTCTTTGCTGAAGTCTTCAAGCTCCAGGATTAGGTGTGATCACAACAGCTTTACAGAGACTGCTTAAACAGGCCCCACAATTGCATAAGATTAGATATGATTTACATGATACACACACACACACACACACACACACACACACACACACACACACACACAGCTCCTAGTGCATTCTGCTCCTTCTGTTCCTGTGGGCTCTGAGTCTCCGATTGAATCCTGGCTGATTGTATTTCATTGATTTTTATAGTTGGGGAAATGCATTATCTTCTTTCGGTTTGCACTTCCAAAAACTTTATCATTCAGAATAGTGTACTGCAGGTTGGTTATGTATATTTTGTACTTTGAAGACGAATTAAACTCAATGCCTGAATTTTGAAGAACAATAAACTTGATCAAATAAACAGCTTGTTCACATCTTTAAGCTTTTCACAATTGCCTAACTTATAAAAATTGCTCTGGGACAAAATAAAAAAAGATAATATACACATTCTTCTTAGAAATATGGAGGTAGACATCAGAAGAGAACAATTTAACCAGTTGACCAGTTGCCTCTGGGTGGCAGGAAGTGATGATGAGCGAGAGCCAAGGGCATCAGGAGATGTTGCTTTTGGTAGAAGACTTTTTAATCATCAGTTGACTCCCTAAACTAGTTGAATGGAATATTTTGATAAAAATAAGCATTGTTGGGACTTCCCTGGTGGCGCAGTGGTTAAGAATCCGCCTGCCAATGCAGGGGACACAGGCTCGAGCCCTGGTCCGAGAGGATCCCACATGCCGTGGAGCAACTAAGCCCGTGCGCCACAACTACTGAAGCCCGTGCTCCGCAACAAGAGAACCCACCACAATGAGAAGCCCGTGCACCACAACGAAGAGTAGCCCCCTCTCACCACAACTAGAGGAAGCCCGCGCACAGCAACGAAAACCCAGAGCAGCCAAAAATAAATAAGTTAATTAATTTAAAAAAATAGCATTGTTACAAGAAAGTTTTAATAAAAAGCCAAGTTCTGTGCCACTTATTTGTAATAGGGCAGGCAAAAAGAAAGGAAATAGTGGACTTCCCTGGTGGTCCAGTGGTTAAGCCTCTGTGCTCCCAATGCAGGGAGACTGGGTTCAATCCCTAGTTAGGGAAATAGATCCTGCGTGCCACAACTAAGAGTTCACATGCCGCAACTAAAGATCCCACACATTGCAACAAAGATCCTGTGTGCCACAACTAAGACCCAGCACAGCCAAATAAATAAATTAATTAAAAAAAAATAAAAAGAAGAAGAAGAAGAAAGGAAATAGGAAAGGTTATCGTTTGAATTGGACAGTAGAATTTAGTTCTGGAGAGGTTCCAATACAAGTTGAAAGGAAGGTCAAGTTTGGGGAGGAATATGAAACAGTAAGATTTCAAGGGATAAGAGAATGAGCTCTTCCTTCTTTAAGACTCATTTGCTACAAAAAGAAAATCTTGGCAACAAGTGTCTCTCCTCCCCAGCTCTCTGCCTTCTCTTATCTGTATCTTGGGAGCTAAATGCATGAAAATTTAAGTAGTTATTGAAACAAGATAATACACTGAAGCAGCTCCTTTCAGAGCCATGTTTCATGGACTTGAGGAGCCTTGAGTTCTGGGACTGGTATAGTGACAGCCATAAACAATAATTTTCACTTAAGAAAAAACTTTAATTCCTCTCACGGCTTAATTATATTTTAGCCTCATTTATTTCCTTTTCATGACTCAAGCCCTTGGATTTCAACTTCTTGCCAATTCTTCCACATCCTCAATTTGACCTTTCCCTTAGCATTTATTATTTTCCACCCAAGTTCACATATAGAAACATAACTTGGTAATATTAGGACTAATTTAAGTCAAGGCATTGGTGAAAAAAGTTAGGTAGTTAACCCCTTAACAATACCCTCCCCCAAAGGAGTAAATGCATGAGAATTTTTTTTAAAAGAGAAAAAAGATAAAGTTGGGAGGAAAACAACAAGAAAGACATAAAGAAAAGTTCATGGAAAATGGTTCTACTCTGGCAGAAGAAAAACAAATTGTATATTCAGCAGCTTCACTAGTCCTATTTCAAAGCAATAAAATAGTTAGGTTTTATCTTACTAATTCACTTGTATCCATTTTAGAACTGCCTGCTCCTCCATAGTTCGGAGCTTATTCCTTAAATCATTTGGTAATTCCAGCTACATAAATTTCTAATGAGTCCAATGAAGCCTGAGAGCTGAATGAAAAGTATTACATTACTATCCTGCCTTTATACATAGTTTTTCCTTCTAGAGACAAAGCTTTTCACACATACTTTCTCTTTTATTCAGCAGGCATTTCTAAGAGTGGAACAGCAGGCTGCATACCCTAAGTCATGTGAACTGTCAGCAAGAGAGACTCAAATTCCAGACTTCAAGTTCTGGACTTTTTCCACTGAACTCTGGCACCACTTTAGATCCAAATGATGTACTTTCCAGACTATGGTTCCTTCTGATTGATGACTGTTCATCTTCCTGATTCCTAATTCCCCAAGGGATCACTCCTAGAGACCTTTCTCTAGGTCAATTTCATTCTGTTATCAACCCCTCTGGGTAAAAATCCTCCACTAGTTACAAATTCGGTTAATGTCTGTTCTTCCTGACTTCTTATCAAAGAGTTTCTACCCTGGCGTCAGGGTCACATTTGCAGGTTCTTTCCTGGGATGGGTATTGTCTGGGCCTGAAGACAAGCTCTTTTATGAGACTACCTACACTCTTAATTCCTTCTCACCTACCTCAAGTTTTAATTCCCTTTGAGAGACGTTTGTTTGAAATCACTTTTGGTTTGAAATCACTTTTTCCAAGAGAAGAAATCAAGAGCTTGGCAAACAATGAGAGATTTTGTCTGTTGGCTTATTCACTGACTCAAGGACTTTCACTATTCCCTGCTCTGCGACTCTGAAAATAATTTCTTTGTGCTTTCAAATTGCCTGTCAATAAATTGGAATCTCTCCGGTGATAATGACTAGTTTAAAAATATTTTAAAGCATTGATATCAGAGGGGGGTCCCAACTTCTAAAACGCCATTTACTACCCACAATCCTTACATTTATTGACAAAGAAAATGATTAGAATTTGTGTGTGTGTGTGTGTGTGTGTGTGTGTGTAATAGGCTGTGTTGGGGGTGAAATGGTAAATGAATTATCCAAAATTAGTGATGTTATCAGACAAGCCATTGAGAAGAAGGATATGTCACTCGCTAGCTCCTCATGTGATATGGGTCCATTAACTTTTGGCTATATTTCAATAAATAAAATTGGAAGACAGAACACTTATTTCCCCATTTGAAGGTATTCCCTAGATATTTTACAAAACTTATGCATTAAAATATATGATACAATGGACCATGGAGATGGCAGCGCCATGGCTGAGGCAGTGTGAGAACTGTAGGGTGGGGCGCCCATGGAAGTTGAAGGAGGAAGTGTTTATGAATGACCTGCTAAAATGTGAAATGAAGATGATATTCTCCAAGGCATCAGGCTGCTGGAGGACCTGCTGCCCAAAGGGAGCAAAAAGGAGCGCTAGGTCTGTATCTTCTACTTGGCTGAGGGCACTGCCAGCTCAAGGAATGGGAAAAGACCCTAAGATATATACAGGGGTTGCTGCAGGCAGAGCAGTCAGGCTAAGGAGCTGAAGAGAAGAAAACTGTCTCTCTCTCTCCTCCCTCGTCGTCTCCTGTCCCCCCACTCCCCGCCATCCCTCTCTCTATCCCCCCCACGCTTTGCTCCTCATCCCAAGTCCCTCTGAATTCCTGCTTATTAAGATTCCTCCCCCTCCCCTCACTTTAGGCCCTTTCAATCTCCCTGTTAATGGTCTCCCTCCAAGCAGGTCCCCCTCAGCCTCCGCTCACCTCCCCACCCCCTCACCAAAGGCCTTCCTGATAAGATTTAGGAGCTAGCCAAGTCGATTTATAAATTATCTCTCAGCATGGATTATTTCTACATCTGAAAAAAAATTAGTCTAGTTTATGTTGATTCTTAGCAGCATTAATTTGGGAATTTCAATTTTTTAAACCAATTTCTCAAACTTTGCCATTGCTCTAATCATGTCACAGTATGATGCAAAATAAAATAAGGGCAGAATGGTACTTATGCAGGGAAGAGAGATGGAACGAGGGGCCTACAACGCGAATCCACTTGTGTCCCTTTGTGAGGCGATGAGAAAACTAAGGAAACCCATGACTGGGCAAAGCAGGCAGAGACGGTAATGGCTCAGGGTCCTCTGATTTTCTGAACGGTGGCAAAATCAAACTAGAACCCAGGTCTCCAAATGTATAATTTCATGGTGTCAGTGAAGCACATGAGCTTAAGAAGTAGGAAGGGGAGTTCACATTCTGGCTCTGCCTCTTAGGAGTGTGAGAATTGGGGAAAGTTACTTAGCCTCTTTGAAACTGTTTCTCCTTCTGTGAAATGGGATACATTTGCTGCAGGATTAAATGAGCTAACCTGGCAAGGGCCAAACTGAGTTTAGAAGTCAGCCTTTGCCCCAGCCTCAGCCCTTTGCTTGACAGCTGGAGCAAGCCACAAGGATTGCACAACTCCTAGATTCCCAGGTCACATCAAGGGAAGGAAGGTGGCCAAATCCTTATCAGGAATTTAAGCCTGGCTTGTTTGCCCCTGGCTCAAACTTATCACTGTGCTGGGATAATTCTCCAACCCTCTCTGGAACTCAGTTCATTCCTCTGTGGGATGAAGAAATAACAATCTATGCCTTTAAGACACAGGTTAGATAAGAACCAATCAATGTTTATAAAATACAGTGTTACCCAAGGATGAGAGTACAGGGTCAAAATGCATTTTCAATACATGCTATTATAGGTCAGGGTAGTGTTTCCCAAATTGTGGAGTTTGAATTGCTGGTGGTATACAAAACATTTTTTGGCTGCCGCATAAAATGACAAAAAATATGTAGAGAGAAAGTGACTCCCTTTCAATTGTCTTTAATTACATCAGGAAGTAATTCTCATTTGGAGTCTCTAATACTTGTTGTTTCTCTCTTTAAAAAGAGAGTAAACCTTGGGAGCCATGCCTTCAGCAAGAGGAGTAATTAAGCAGAATTTAGAAATATTTCCAAAGTTTTAATTTTTATGTTTGTCTTCTAGTTATAGCAAATAACACTGGTTTCCCATTTATGATAATGGCAACCTTTTTTCTTAGGAGTAAATGGAAGTTTTTTTAAAAAATAAATTTATTTTTGGCTGTGTTGGGTCTTTGTTGCTATGCGGGCTTTCTCTAGTGGCGAGCGGGGGCTACTTTTCGTTGCAGTGCGCAGGCTCCTTATTGCAGTGGCTTCTCTTGTTGTGGAGCACGGTCTCTAGGGGCACAGGCTCAGTAGTTGTGGCTCGCGGGCTCTAGAGCACAGGCTCAGTAGTTGTGGCGCACGGGCTTAGTTGCTCCACGGCATGTGGGATCTTCCCGGACCAGAGCTCGAACCCATGTCCGCTGCATTGGCAGGTGGATTCTTTTAAAGCTTTTTTTTTTTTTTTTTTAATTTTTATGTATTTATATTTATTTTTGGCTGTGTTGGGTCTTCGTTTCTGTGCGAGGGCTTTCTCTAGTTGCGGCAAGCGGGGGCCACTCTTCACCGCGGTGCGCGGGCCTCTCACTGTCGTGGCCTCTCTTGTGGCGGAGCACAAGCTCCAAACGTGCAGGCTCAGTAATTGTGGCTCACGGGCCCAGTTGCTCCGCGGCATGTGGGGTCTTCCCAGACCAGGGCTCGAACCCGTGTCCCCTGCATTGGCAGGCAGATTCTCAACCACTGCGCCACCAGGGAAGCCCGGCAGGTGGATTCTTAACCACTGCGCCACCAGGGAAGCCCGGAAGTTTTAAAATACATTACATATTAGAAAATTTTTAATTTTAAAAATAGGGAATTCCCTGGTGGCCCAGAGGTTAGGACTCTGCACTGTCATTGCTGAGGGCCCGGGTTCAATCCTGGGTTGGGGAACTCAGATCCCACAAGTGGCAAGGCATGGCCAAAAAAACAAAATAAAACAAAACAAAAAAACTTGATTCAAATAAAAATATTAAGTAAATACTAACATAAATGATATTTGGATTTGGACAAATTGAAAAGGTAGTTTTCAAACGACTGAAGTTTGGGAAACACTGGCCTCATGGATGAGGAGTCCAGGGACCTGGATTCCAGCCCTGCCTCTGGTAGAAACCTACCATGTGACTTGGGTGAAGCTGAGCCTCAGCATCTTCATCTGGAACTAACAGGGTTTGCTCAGTTGGTCCCTAAGGAAGCTTCCGGCTCTAACATCCTATCATTTGAAGCAGATGATTAAGACATTTTCTGTTTTTTGGGTAAGAATCAGTTGTCCTGTTTTCTCTCCATAACCCCCTTCAGGCATTTGATATCTAATCGAAAAGAAGTATGGATCTCCGTTTTATTAACACTCATAAGTTTAACTAATGCATATGTTGTTCCAAAAATGCAAAAGAAAGGAAGGAATTATTTGTAATGGAAAGAATACTGGATTTTGAGGGAGATGACATTCATTCTGGTCCTCAAATTTGCCATTTACTGAAAATGTGATCTTAGGTAACCTTAAGTTCCCTTTAGCACTAAAATTCTATGAAATGCAAACAAGTCTATAAAAAGGAAATAGATCAGCTGAGAATTCACTGCCTTTCCTTTCTAATTGAGATATTTAATACCCTACAGTAATATTTTAATATAGACTGAGAGCTGAAAGGAGATCTTCATTTTTTTTTCCCCACTCCCCAAGATCTTCATTTTAACTCTCATTTTGATACTAGCATTGTACTTGGTACATAGTAGGTAATCAATAAATATTTAATGAATAAATAAAAAGTGGCTTCTCATGAACATGAGGCCAAGAAGAAACACATTTCATCAGGTAAGAATTTAATTAATTCAAAGGGAGTTAATTGAGCACCTACCATTTGGCGGCCATATTTGCCAAGCATTATACCTTTTATCTTCCATAAATAGCAAGATGAAAAAGACATGGCTTCTGTCTTCTATTAACCAATGACACTTTGAGGGGAGATGGCATGTATACAAATAACCACAGTATGGTAAAAGAACTACAGTACAATGTGAAAAGCGCCAGGCTCCTCATGAGCAGAACTGTGCCCCATCTTCATTCTTTTACTAACTAGTCACATGAATGTGAGAAACTCATTTGTAGAATCAACTATCAGTTTCATCACCTGTAAAATAAGGTTACACTGTATGATCTCTAAGGTCCCTTCCAGCTATGAATCTGAAAATGATTCTATGCCTCTGAGAAATTAGTTTAAATGCTAGTCTCGAAGACTCCTAACTATACACTGGAGACGATTTCTTCAATACACTTATTTTTCCAGGTAAAAGTAATAAGCAAAATCACACAATTTTTTTTTTTTATTGGCTTCAATCACAATTGCCTTAATCTTTGAACTCTCCTACTAGCAAACTTTCGAATTTGATTTCTCTTGATTTTTGTAAAGACAGTAATAGGAACACTTGCCTTCTCAATTTACCTCAGATACCCTAGTGGGAAGTCAGACGAAAGATTCAATTCAATTCCATTCAACGAACATCTACTGAATATAAATTATGTGCAAAATCTAAAAATGACTCCAAGATAAAGAAAGGTCATGGCCCTCAAGGAAGTTAAAACCAAGTAGAGAAAATGAAACATTTTCATTACACCAAGAGAATGCATTTCATAGAAAGGAAAAAACAAATTCAGAAAGTAAAACAATATGGAAGATTAAAAAAGAACTTAAAAAGAAATGATATGGAGGAGGGTTGGAAATCAGTCAGAAATTCCTCAGCCTAAAAGAAACGGGGACCCATATGTTAGCAAGTAAAGGTATCGGTTGGAAGATCTTGCATTCAAATCCATTCCACCAGGGCAAGACTGGCTGGGGCCAGCAGCTCGAGTAGAGAGAGCTTGTGAGCTGTCTGCGGGACTCTCTGGGTCCCCGGAGAAGCACTCAAATTCCAGCCAATGCTGGCACCCTCCAACAGAAGGGAGAAAGAAACAGCTGACTTAAAAAGTTGCCCCCAAAGTCAGGCAACTGAAGTTGAGAAGAGTACAGAAGCAGTTCCCAAACAAAGGATAGAGGGGAGGACAAGTAAGAGAAACCCTTGCCTTTCATGCAGTCGGTGAAAGATAATTTTCTTCCCCCTCATAATCTCTACAGATGGTCACAGGCAGGAACATTCAGAAAAATGAAAATGCGAAGCTCTGTCAGAGGAAGAGAAAAATGATTGATATGAGGAAAATCTCCGTCACTGCACGGAATATTCCATTTTATACAGATTTCTCCTGAAGGTCCAGGACTGAGCTAAAGGACTGAGCCTGCGTGTAAGTGCCCCGAGTTTGGGGGTAAGGAGAGGAGAAGGGGGTAAGGAGAGGAGAAGGGGATGGAGCTGAGTCAGCTCAGCAACAAGCTCTGGGAATCCTACAGAACACTGGAGACAGGGTCTCCACTTACCCTTTTAGATATAATACGATAACTTCCTATAGGCTGCCAGGAGCGTTCTGGCTCAGACATAGATGTAGAAACATCTAGACTGGCTACACCATTTTCCACACTTTGAGCCATTCTGGGTATAGTTGTAAACTAAGATCAAATTATGTATCTTTGAAAACCTGATACTAACGTTCTGCTCATACCACACTGTCAAACACCCCACAAAAAATGTGAAATCAGGAAGAAAAGTGAAAAATAAGACAGCAGGGTAAAAGCAGGGGCATTTCTAGACACTTCATCCCCAGTAAGGCTACCACAGCCAAAAGGAGTTGCCTCCAGAATTGTCCTCTGGGCTCTATTATTTTCCCTGTATGTTCTATAACTATCAAGGTATCTACTACAGTTTATTAATGCACATGTTTGTGTGTATAAATTATGCTTGTCCAGCTAAATTCTGAGCAAATTCCACACTCTTCAATCGAGGATCCCAGACTTAACTCCACAAATCCCAAGATCCGAAACTCCTGCCCTAGGACCCAAGCACTGAATAACTTTGGGTGAATTCCTAGGCTTAGCCTGGGGGAGCTGTAACAACAATAGCAAAAAGGTCCAAAAAGCAAAACAAACAGGCACACAAGCAACATTCCTATTGCTTAAACAATGAGGCTGTTCTTACCTTTTTTTGGTTTGGTCTCAGTCAATAGCGAGTCAAAAGACTATGGTAATCTTTTTCATCTTTGAGATTTAACCACACTAGGGGACGATAAAATATTTGGGATTTTGGATGTTGGTTTGTTGTTCTGTTTTGTTTTTGTTTTGTTTTTCTGGTGGTGGTAGGCTTCAAACTCCAGTTGTACAATTATTAGTGGGTTTCTTTTTTTAAAGTCATGTTTGATTGTTATTTTAAGTAAACATTGTTTCCCTTTAGTTATAGGAAGGGAACACTTACTTTCTACTCTCACCAGGATATACATTCAGAAACAAGATCCTGCAAGAATCCTTCCCAATTTAAAGCTAATTTAGAGGTTTGTCTGTAACTTCAGAGACAACCCACTTGAATTGTTCTAACTTTTGGTGAATATGGAGTCTCCCAAAACAGGCCACAATTTTGAACTGGATACATTCATAACATCACAGGGAATATACCTACACTGTCCATATGAGTAATCAGAGTTTAATTACAGGAGAAGCCCACCTTTCTGCACTATTAAATATTATGTATTCTGAAGAAGGAAAGGAAAAAACTCCCCTCCAAATAAAGTTAAAATTACCTACGATGTGGTGAAAAGTTTATCTACATAGGAAAATATTATTTTATCGTGAGAAAGAAAAAAAGCAAGACACAAAATTTTATATTGTATTCTACTCCAAAATTCTAATTATTTACATATAAAATGGTTATATTTATTCTCCTTGAACAAAAGAATGTAATAATTTTTGCTTCCCCTCTCTAATGCTTATGTACTTCTCTGTCAGTATAAGAAAACGGTGTAGAAAAATACATCCTTAAGAGATATAACTACATGAAAACGCCAAATTGTGTTTTTGTTGTTGTTTCTTTTTGGCCAAGCTGCGTGGCTTGCTGGATCTTAGTTCCCCGACCAGGGATTGAATCCACACCCTCAGCAGTGAGAGCATGGAATCCTAACCACTGGACCCCCAGGGAATTCCCAATGCCAAACTGTTACTACAACATTTTGCTGAGATATGAGAAAATGGAATAAGACAGGATGTAAATTTTTTTAAAATTATATTTCAAGATAGTAAATGTTGATTCAAAAATTTCAAAAGAAATGATATCCACATAAAAAAATCATGACTAAATCACCCTTAGTAGATAACCACACAGCAGCAATGTTTTCTGAATAACTCAAGAATGAGATTCAAGAGAACGGGTTTCTAGTGGTTGGATCAGCTTTGTTTTGGAAGTGAATGCTTTCCAGAACTTTTACTTATGATTTTGATTATACGTATACTTGATGTTATTTTTATGGCTCTTTGCCAATCCCTTATATTTTATGAGATTTTGATCTTTCACTTTTGCAGTTAGCTGGGATTATTATGTAGAAAAATAGTATCTAACACTTATATCTTACTCTTAGTGTCTGACACTCTGTTGCCAGACCCTGTTCTAAATGTTTTTCTCATATTAACTCACTTAATTCTCAAAACTGTGAAGCAGGTAATATTACCATCTCCATTTTACAGATGAGAAGATTGAGGCATAGGGAGGTTAACAAATTTGCCCAAGGACACACAGCTAGTAAAATTTTAAAAGCCTAGGAGGAAATGCACCAAGGTATTGATGGCGGTTTCTTAGAGTGTGGGGTTATAAAGGAGTGTTAAGAGAGATGACATGACAAGCTCTTGAATTAAGACAGTGGCAGCTGTTTTGGAACAGAGAAGGCAGACTCCAGAACGTTTAAGAGAAAATACTGGCAGGGCTTGTGGACTGATTCATGCCACATGGGGTTGGGGGAGAGTGGCTTGAGTCTAAAAACACTCCAGCTTCTGGCTTGGGTGACTGGATGGACGTGCTCACTAGGGCAGGGAATATAACAGATGGAGCAGCTTTGGGAGAGAAGACTATGTTCTCAGTTGTGACATGTCAGGCTTTACTCTAAGTATCTGAATATGTAAATCTGAAGCTCAAGAGAGAAGGCAGGTCTGGACTTGAGAGTCTTCACATAGAGCTGGTAATTAAACCCCAAAGAGAGGTTGTCATAACGCAGGGAGAGTGTGGAAGAAGAAAAACAGCTGTGGAACAAGAATAAAACTCTGGAGAATCTCAGCTTTATGGGATATGCAGGTGATAAGACAGCCATTCGGATTTGACATTAACATAGCAAATATAAATATGAAATGCCACGTACATATTTGCTTCTCATGGTAGGGTTCATTTATGAGAGACAAGGTAGCATGGAAGCAGGGCAGGGCAGGAGACAAGTTTGGGTTCAAATCTAGCACTTTATCACTTCGGAGCTCTGTAACTATCGTCAAGTTACTAACTGTTGGTAAAATATAAATGACTAATACACTGCTCATACTGCTGTGGGTATTAAATGGGTTAATCCACAAAAGCACTTATATGGCACGGTGCCTGACATGTAGCATGGACCCAATAAACAGCAGATATTATCACTAATGAGTACGCAAATCATACAATTATTTTTCATTCCATTGTCATACTTTGTCAGTTGAGGAAATGGTCTGGAAGTCTGTTGACTAGCAGTAATAAACTAGAGTGGAATTAAACAATTGTATGAAAAAGTCACCAAAACAAAACAAAACAAAAAGTCACCAAAACAATTCACAGACACTCAAGAACTGGTATTTTCCATGACTTTGTTTGGTACAGTACATGTAAACAGAGGTAATAGCAGTTGGTTAGAAGAATTAGCAGGGACTGACAAAAATATTGGTATCTGAGCTACAAGACTGCATTAAAATTTTTCTTTTGTTCTACTATAAATATTCAACAACTAGCCCCAGTATCTGGCACAGAGCAAGCCTCAATAAATATGTTTACTGAATGTAACAAAATGATTTTTTTTTTAAAAGGAGGGGGGATGATTTCTTGTACCTGGTATTAAACATCTCACCATTGGAAGAATTATCCTTATGCAAAGAAAAAGATGAAGTAGCCATGTCTAGGTGCTGTCACTTGAGATCTCTCAAAAGAGTCTGGCTATGCAACTCCTCTCCCATTAGCATCTGCTGCATATTTGAAATTCCCAGCCTTAGCTGTCCTCCTTTGGAACTAGGTTTAGAGTCCACAGAAGAGCCAATTAAAATGCAAATATGTCATCTGTATACGGGAACCAACTTGGCTTCTGGCAGACACTGACACGTTTATCAGCTCTGCTGTGTGAATGGTTAGCTGCCTCCCAGAGGCCTAGACCTTGGGTGCGGGAAGGGCTGCTTCTCAGCAGACACGGTGGGGTCTGCCTTGGCCAGTGGCAGGGACACTGCTGACCGCCAGCCTCGCTGCAGCCCCGAGGCAGGCCCAGCTGCAGGAAGCAGCCAGGACAAAGACAGCCCCGGCAGGTCTCATGGTAGGGCGGGACGCCATCATGCCCGGGTCTCCCTGTTCCTGAATTCGGGTCACCTCGGCCCTTCCAAAAACCGGCTGGCTCTCGTCAGAACGTTCGCGGCCGGACGTGTGGGTGCATAGCGATGTTCATTGTCTTCTCACTGTTTTCATCACTGCAACCTCCAGGTCCCCAGCACATGAGGGCCGGGGAGGTGGCCAAACCGAGTTAAAACCTGAAACGTCTTTTTTGTTCTTTACAGTTCAGTCAGTTTAAGTTCCATGCAATCTTTACGCTGTGAGCTAATATGTATTATACAATTCTGTGTTTGCGTTTTCAAACGCTCTTCAACTTACAAATACCATGCTGGGCTCCCGGCCGGGAAAATGAGACAGAATTAAAACGCACAGTCGGTAAGTTCCAACCCAGCGTTTGGGGCTGGGCTGGTGCTGCAGCCTCCCCTTCCTCCTCCGCCCCGGCGCTCTTCCGGCTCCCCCTTCGCGTCCCCAGGACAACGCCCGCTCGCACCCGGAGAGAAGGCGGGGCGCCGAGCCGAGGCCGTCACGTCTCGAACGTCGGGAGGCTGGCCATCGCTCTGTGACGTCACGAGGCCCCGCCCCCGCTGCCCTGCTATCCCCCGCGACACGCGCCATTTTGTCTCCAGTGTCTCGTTTGCAGTCGGTTGTGTAGAGGGAAGCGTCTTGGTCCGTAGGCGTGAGGAAGGGAACAGCATCTATTGTCTGTGTTTGACTCCGTAGTTTGGTCCGAGGCCTCCCGGAGTTTTCCCGGGGCAGTCGGCAGAAGCCGCCGCGACCGCCCCGCCCCTCCCCTCCGTCCCCGGGACCGGGAGGGACCCAGCCCGCGTCACGCCCCTCGGCGCTCGCCTTTCCCTTCTCTGTCGTTGCGTCCGCATCGCGCCCCCGGAATCAGAAGGTGCCCCATAGATGGCCAGCTTTCCCCCGAGGGTCAACGAGAAAGAGATCGGTGAGGAATGGGACGATGGGTGAGGGTTGCTGGTGAGCGCGCGGGGGCTGCGGAGAGGCAGAGGCTCGGGAGGAAGCGTCTCTGAGTCTGAGGAAGAACAGTGAGCCGGGGCCAAGCCCTGGAGCGAAGAGAAAGGAAGCGGCCCTCCGGGTGGGTGTCGCCGAGGGTAAATGGGATCTGCATTGATGCGGCGCCTGCTGTGCGCCTGGCGCGGAGGGAGGCGGTGCGCGGATATTAGAGGCAAAGAGAACCTGGGCGCCGAGTGGCGAGGGTTGCAATGATTGTGTGGCCGGAGATGGACACGCTTCCCCGGGGACCACCCCCCCCACCCCCAGTTTTCTCATCGGCGGTCCGCGCAGGGCCATTCTTCTGGATTTCTTCTGGCTAAGGGGCTGGGGCGTCGAGTGGGCAGGGGAGGGCTGGGCAAGTCTCCAGGACTCTTAAAAAAGTTTCCGGTGGGGAAAAGTAAACTTGTGTGATCTGAACTGTTATGAAAGGATGGGTCTTCGTGTATACCAACAATTATAAGGAGAAATGCAGCCGAAGAGGTGCCATCAGCCTGGAAAAAGCAGTATTTAAAAAAATGGCATGGCGTTAAGAAAGGCAGCGGCTCTGGGGAGGAGACTCAGTTATCTCTCACACTCAGAGGAGCAGGGAGGAGCAGGGTGGTTGGGTGGAGTGACCGGAGAAAAGCTGATCTACAGAAGAGCAGACTCTTGAAAAGGCTGCCTAGAAACTGGCTTAGTGGCCAGTCCTGCCAAGCAGAAGACAGGCCAATAGATGTTGAAGGTCCTGCGTCAGGACCTACCCACTGACTCAGTAGAAAGCACCTCACATTATTTAAATTCTCTCTCAAGGTAATATAACTGGAACAACTTTGGGGCGAGTTGCGGGTGCTGTGCATTGATTGTTATGCTTATAAACCCTGAACTTATCAAGTGATGTTATACACCTTATTTAAATACATACAGTTTTTGGGACTTCCCTGGCGGTGCAGTGGTGAGGACTGGGTTCTTTCACTGCGGGTGCCCGGGTTGGATCCCTGGTCGGGGAACTAAGGTCCCGCAAGCCGCGCGGCATGGACAAAAAAATATAGATAGGTAGATAGATAGACAGTTTTTATTTTAAAAAAAATAAAATAGATTTAGCATCTTCTCATCCCTCCCCAGAGCCCAATACTGTGTGTTAATTAAATGAAACTTGGAAGGAGCTACTGAGCAGAGAGCCTTTGCATTTTCTTGTTCTTCAACTAAATGTGTGCCTTTATTGAATCCTTGGAGGAGGTTTTCTAGAGAAAGGGAGAAGCTGAAGTATCCAAAAGGCCCTGTATCCTGTATGTGGGTGAATTTTTATATCTAGAGACAGCTATCTTAGAGTTCTGGACTTTTGTTCTCTTAGAGATAAGGTTGAATGGCAGGTTAGGAGGGGACTTTAACCCTGGTTTTAATGACTATTTTAAACATACAGAGAAAACAAAATTCATGTCCAATTTTTATTTTAACTGTGGAACATAGAACTCAGAAGTTCTTATTCTCAATTCAGTGCTATTTTTTTTTTCCTACTCACAGCAGTATTGCAGATGAGTGATCTGCCTTTCATTTATCTGTATTTTATTTCATCTTGATGAATCATTTTGAAAACTTTCCAGTCCTCTCTTCTAAGGGATGGATAGAGGTTCTTAGCATACCTGCATAAGGTAGAACCATGCACTAAATAGCTTTTTTAATTAAAAAAAAAAAATTTTTTTTTGTGTATGTGTCTCAGTGTTATTTCCTGGATATAATATAAAGTTACTATATAACTATATAAAGTTACTATATAGTATAAAGTTGCTATATTTAAAAGAACTTTGGCCTTTTGTAAGTTTTTGTTTTAAACTCCAGGTTTTTGTTTCTTTGTTTCATTTTTTAAAATATCATTTGAATACAAAGTTAAACACTAATACCTCTGCATTGCTTTGTATCTATCAGTAAGGACTAACATTTTTTCTTGGGTATTAATTATAGCTGTTTGGTTTCTCAAGTAAGTACTGAAAGAGGAGGCAAGATTCCATGAATGATTAAAGAAGTCTCTGTGACAGGGAGTTACTGCCTAGAGCTACTGCCCTCTTTCACAAGGTTCTGCCACAGATCCTCCCTTTCTAGTTATGAAATTGCAGGGAGGAATGTGAAGAAGGAGCTGAATCTGGTTTGCTTGGTTGAGCAGTGACTCAGATGATGTGTTACTACTGTGCGGATATTAATAATATTAATAACTTGTATCTAATGGCCAAGTTCCCACGGCAGGCAGCTTTTCCCTTATACAAGGTCATTAAATCATAGTATCTTAGGATACTAACATTCAATAGTTGCAGGTAGTATATAAAGGTTTAATTAAAATTTTTTCTTCATTATAAACCTTGTGCTAGTTTATAATAGTGTACCAGTAAGTATTTAAATGAGTGTTTAAATTATTTGATTAAAATGAAGTGATCATTTTATATGCCTGTTAACAAGCAAAGAAACACAAGGTAATTATTAATTCAGTACTTGTTTGTATTTATTTGGCAGTATTTTTTTAGGGTGGCCCTATTTCTTGAAAAAAAAATATATTCGAGAGTAGATTAGCTTATTATTTCGTGGTCTTTGTTATCTGAACCAGTTTTTTAGTTAATTTATTACCACCCTTTACACAAGAGGAGTTTTGTGATTGTGGTCAAGGTGAAAGAAGAAAAATACAGAGTGATCCTAAAATACAGATTTAAAAAAATGAGTCTTCTGTAGGAAAGTTAGTCTTGCTTATGCTTGCTAAAGGAGAAATGAGTTCTAGTCTAATTTACCAGATGTTTTTGAAGTTGAATGCAAGGGCCAGTCCTCTATTTTTTGAGATGGAAGTTATATAAGTATACTCATCTAGTTTAATCAGGGGCTTTCTCTTTTTAAGATAATGCTTGCATTTTTCAGTAGAATTTTAAAACTTGCTTCCCTTATTTGTGAACTTTGATTTTCTTTTTCTCCTAAAATTTGTGGATTTTAAAAGATAGATGTGGTTATAGAAACCCATGTTTTAAAAAAAAAAAAGATTTAGGCAGGGGTTGCAAATTCAGGGGCGAGGCACATAAATGAAAGACTGTGGGCTTGGAGGAATATAGGGGACATGGAGCAGCAAGCCCTTTCAAAAATCATTTGTATGTGAGTGTTTTGTTTTTGGTTTTTTTTGGCCGCTCCGTGCAGCTTGTGGGATCCTAGTTCCCCAACCAGGGATTGAACCCGGGCCCTCGGTAGTGAAAGCCCAGAATCCTAACCACCAGGCCACCAGGGAACTCCCTCATTTGTATATTTAAAAAATCATTCTACAGGCATAAGAGTGTCACCGGTTTGTGAATTTTGTATTAAAGTCATGTGATACAAGTGGGGCAGGGGTAGGTGGGGGGTTCTGCTTTGATTAAACCACGCTTGAAGTATTGTGTTTGGTTGAAAAAGTTCCACTTTTTTGAGGGCCGTTACTAACTGGAGTTTATCCAGAAAAGTATGAAGGTGTAGGTGGAGAGTGGACTTGAAACCATGTAATCTAAGGGATGATTGAAAACTCTCCAGATTTTATCCTGGTGAAAAGATTTAGTTGCTGATGTCATGGCCGTCTTCAATATATGAATGTCACGTGAGAGCAGGATCAGGCTTATTCTTTTAGATCAGACCCAGTACTGAGTGGGTGGAGTGTCACGGGGGAAGATTTTGAGTCATCAAAAGGAAATTTTCTAATAATTTCAGCTGTGCCAAAATGCATATTTATATTTATGAATATCATAGGAAAACAGATTTCAGTTTTCCTTTGTTTCATTTTTTAAACCATAATCTCTCATTGTTAATGTATCAAAGAACTGGGCAAGGAAATATTTATTTATTTATTAATTATTGTTTTTAATATTTATTTATTTTTATTTTATTTATTCGATTGCACCAGGTCTTAGTTGCAGCAGGCAGGCTCCTTAGTTGCGGCTCACCAGCTCCTTAGTTGTGGCATGCGAACTCTTAGTTGCAGCATGCGTGTGGGATCTAGTTCCCTGACCAAGGATCGAACCCAGGCCCCCTGCATTGGGAGCACAGAGTCTTATCCACTGCGCCACCAGGGAAGTCCCAAGGAAATATTTAAATCGCTTAAGAATGGGAGCTTATACATGTGCTTTCATATTCGTCCAATAAATATTTTCTGAGCCCCTGTCACATGCCAGGTGCTACAATCCCTGTTGGTGGAGCACACGTGGAGACTGGAAGTGTCACTGAATGAATACATTTTTGGGGTTTGTGTATATATATCTGCTCTTGCAATAGGAGTATATGTGGTTCTCATTTGAACTGCAGTATGTAGAATATATTGAAGTTTAGTTGTTGGAAACTTTAAGCCCAAAACATAAAAGTAGACCATAGAGTTGAACACGCAACAGATCACAAAATAGATAATAGGGAAACTAAACCGAAGGTGACTTATAACTAAAAAGGAAGAGTAGCAAAATTTGAAATCAAGACAGACCCAAGACAGCAGTGGTGATAGACTGATTAAGATCCTTTCCCTGGTGGCGCAGTGGTTAAGAATCTGCCTGCCAATGCAGGGGACACCGGTTCGAGCCCTGGTCCTGGAAGATTCCACATGCCGCGGAGAAACTAAGCCCGTGAGCCACAACTACCGAGTCTGCGCTGTAGGGCCCGCGAGCCACAACTACTGAAGCGCACGCGCCTAGAGCCTGTGCTCTGCAACAAGAGAAGCCACCACAAGGAGAAGCCCGCGCACCACATCGAAGAGTAGCCCCTGCTTGCCGCAACTAGAGAAAGCCCAATGCGCAGCAACGAAGACCCAACGCAGCCAAAAAAAAAAAAAAGATCCTTTTCCAGAATTGAGGAAATAGCAGCCGCGTTTGCATCTGCACATGTACAATAGGAACTTGTTGATTATCCTTCTTGTTAAAGGCAGAAGAATTCTCTGTACACTCTAATATGCCAGTTTAATTATTTTATTTTATTTTATTTTAAAAGTAAATTTATTTATTTATTTATTTTTGGCTGCTACTCTTTGTTGCGGTGCGCGGGCTTCTTCATTGTGTTGGCTTCTGTTGTTGCAGAGCACGGGCTCTAGGCACGCGGGCTTCAGTAGCTGTGGCTCGCAGGCTCTAGAGCGCAGGCTCAGTAGTTGTGGCACACGGGCTCAGTAGCTGTGGCTCGTGGGCTCTAGAGCACAGGCTCAGTAGTTGTGGCGCATGGGCTTAGTTGCTCCGCTGCATATGGGAATCTTCCCAGACCAGGGATTGAATCCCTGTCCCCCCAACTGGCAGGCGGATTCTTAACCACTGCGCCACCAGGGAAGTCCCTATAGTGCTTCCTTTGAGTAATGATATAAAACTTTATTTTATAGTGGTTTATGGTTTTTGAAAGCTACAAACTTTTTGGAAGATACTTTTCCTGCAGAGCAACTTAAGTTTCTTGCATTTTAAATGTTAGTAATTTGAGGAAAACATAAGGCAGTGCAAAAGTCAGGACTTCAGTAATTGCTAGCCCTGATTGATCATTACATTATTGTTATTTGACCAGTTTTTTTTTTTGAAACTTTCTTAAAAAGCTCTTGATTTGGGAAATTTTAGGAAAATCACTTTATCAAAACTTAAAGATGTTTATTCTCATTACGGGGTCTTCACACCACACATCTCCCCTCAAAGGGTAGAATGCAGAACTCATTGTACCTTGTCTACATAGAAAAAGGAAAAACTCAGTGGAGCTGAGTGGATCCCAAAGTAATATGGATGCAGTCTCAAATTCATTGTTGGTTATATATGATATCCTATATTTTTTATTTTTCCTTTTAGTGAGATCACGTACTATAGGTGAACTTTTAGCTCCTGCGGCTCCTTTTGACAAGAAATGTGGTCGTGAAAATTGGACTGTTGCTTTTGCTCCAGATGGTTCATACTTTGCTTGGTCACAAGGACATCGTGCAGTAAAGCTTGTTCCGTGGTCCCAGTGCCTTAAGAACTTGTAAGACTGTTTTCTTTTTTGTATTTTGTATCTGTCTGTTTGTAGAATTTATTTTTTTCTCTGTGTGGAATAATAAGATTATTTTGCTATTTAAGTTTTTTCCTTTGGAGACTGTTGTAAATGCATTTTACTCATAAGCTGAATATATTTGTTGGAAAATTTGTGGGAAGAATTGTCTGGCCTTATATATCATAGAATACTTTCTCAGATACTTCGGTGTCTTTAAATTTTTCTTTTCCATATATCAAAAGGCAGGTTAATTGTGCCTTGGTAGTGCAATTTCTAAAATGTATCTACTAAATTTAATCTTTCCCTGCTTTTTGTGTTTAGTTCACCTTTATGGTTTTTGTCATTAATGTCCTTATTACGTATTACTTTAGGTCTAGAACGTATGTGAAACTACTGATTATTATGGGGTTTAAGATAGTTTTCTGGTGTCAGCTTCACAATATCTTAATGTTCTCAGAATTTTTTGTTTTTGTTTTTTGCTTGTTTATACTTTTGGGTTAATTAAAGGAGTCCTAATTGAGATAGGATTTCTATATCAATAAGGATATATTAAAACAAATTTGAAAATTTGAAATGAATAAATTATAAATTGCTTTATTGTTGAACTTTTTCTCAGACACTGAGGATTTCTTTTAGTCTGAATTTATTTGGTCATGCCCATGTAGCTTGTAGCAACTTTTCCTCTTCCCATCTATAAGGATTCTGTTGTTATTCTGTATCACTATAATGATATTGAAGTTATTTTAACAAACACATCATTATTTAGTATTCACATGAATCCAGAGTAAATAATAACTAGATTTCAATCTGACCTTTTTTCCTACCCAGTCTCCTGCATGGCACCAAGAATATCACCAATTCAAGCAGTTTAAGATTGTCAAGACAAAACAGTGATGGTGGTCCAAAAAATAAGCCTCGTGAACATATTATAGACTGTGGCGATATAGTCTGGAGTCTTGCTTTTGGATCTTCAGTTCCAGAAAAACAGAGTCGCTGTGTAAACATAGAATGGCATCGATTCAGATTTGGACAAGATCAGCTACTCCTTGCCACAGGGTTAAACAATGGGCGTATCAAAATATGGGATGTATATACAGGTATGGAGTCATAGTTTTGAAAGCAAACCTGATTATCTTGTGATGCAAGCATAGCTCATAGGCACTGGAAGAATACATAATTTGAGGAGTTTAACTCACAGAGAAGCAAGAATTGATGCTATGAATGTATCTTTATATTTGGTCTAAATAGCATCTTCAGCTCATAGTTTTAATTTAGGAAAATAGAGTTCATATTGCTTGATCACTCTTCAGAGAATATTATAGTAGGAAGGGCACGTCTAAGGAATGTTTAGTTAATTATCACTTATAAACTGGTAATTTAGTTTATGACTCATATCGCAAGGTGTTTTCTTATATACTTTTTCAATGATTGATAGCTCAGAGGCTTTCAAGGTAAATCTGGTTTTCAACAATCATTATCTAACCTCTGGAAAGTTTTAATGACATTTTATCTAAAGTTTAACCAGATAGGTTGAGAAGTTAAATTCTTTGGGCAATTAAAAGTAAATGTGTTGTGGGAATTCGCTGGCGGTCCAGTGGTTAGGACTGCAGGGGACATGGGTTCGATCCCCGGTCAGGAAACTAAGATCCCGCAAGCCATGCAGCACGGCCAAAATAAAATAAATTTTAAAAAAGTAAATGTGTTATTCACTACCTAAAATAGTTTCTGGCTGATAGTATGTACTCCAAAATTTAAAAGATTTTTTCAAATGAGCATTAAAATTATGTACATTAGAATACAGCAAGTGATACTAACACTGAGTGCGGATAATGAGTCAGTAAATTTGATTGAATTCTGGGAAAACATTTAAGGTAAGCACATTGCTTTTCATAGAAAAACAAAACTATAATATTAGATGAATAAATACCTTTTTTTCATCGAGATTATGTTTAAAAATTTAGGCTGTTCTGGATAACGTGTATCTTTGGGGGAGTTTGACAGTCCATTCGTAGTCTAGGCCAAGTAAAAGAAAAGGAGAATTTTGATTTTGTATTTTAAAATCATACTATACAAAGATTTTTAAATGATGTAGATTTTCTTGATATTAAATTGACTTGATCCAGGAGTTTGTTCACATTTCAGGAATTCCCTTTTAATTTTTCTAATTTAGGCTTTGGTATCTTGGAAATAATCCATTTTAAAACAATGTAAATAGTGAATCTTTAAAGATAATAGTAAAGGCACTAGTAAATAAGTCATTTTACACTTGGTAAACTAAGGAGGTACCCAGATATTTCTATTCTTTTTTTTTTTAATGGTGATCTCAACCCTATTTTTTTAATATGGAAGCTGATTAAAATTATTAACATTGTCTCTTTCCCACCTTCCATTGCATTTAGGAAAACTCCTCCTTAACTTGGTAGATCATACTGAAGTGGTCAGAGATTTAACTTTTGCTCCAGATGGGAGCTTGATCCTGGTGTCAGCTTCAAGAGACAAAACTCTGAGAGTGTGGGACCTGAAAGATGATGGTATGTCTTTCTTTCTAGTCTGTGGAAAAGAATTAGTTTCTGGATATTACTACTGAGAGGTATTACGAACACTTGGGTCATTTGACATTAAAAGTGACATGATCAAAGTTTCCTTTTCTCTGCTTAGTCCTTTGGTCCCTTTCCCTGTACAGATCAAACAAAATGATAAATGTGACCCAGAATAGGAGCCAGCAGTTACTCTAAGTAAACAATCTGATATTACTCAGAAACTAACTACACATATCTGTATCAACTATTTGAGGACAGAATCTGGATCAGTCTTAGGGTTTTATTTGAACTGGTCTGTGTTTTATTTCCTTTATATTGGGGAGGATTTAACTTCCTTCATTTGCTTAGTGAAAATTTAAGTAGATCTTGACCTAACAAAAGATATAACTTAGTAATTAATAAAATGTAAATTCAAACATGATTTATACACCAGAATTTATAGGATGTAAATACTAATCATAATAATAAGTTGGATAGTTTAAGTAAGAATTATAAAAAGTAAGAGATTTGCCCTCCAATATAGTAAAAGGAATATCAGTGTCAAGTTTTAGCTTTTTCGGAAACACTGATAATTGTGATCCTTTTACAAAGTTTTGGAGAGTCTACCTTGTTTGAGAAGACCTGAGATGAGCATCTCTTCCCCCTTCTTAGCCTCTGATGAAAGAGTTTATAGTTTTAACTAAAACCATATATTTAATTAAGATCTGCTAGTGCTCTACCAGCCTCAAGCTGGAAGTTGACAGGCTTGTTTGGGGAAATATAGCTTATATTGAATGTAGTAGAAAACAAACCCCTCAGATTTGGAGACTTGTTTCAGCTTATGGGTAATAACCATTGCCTGATAGAATAATACACTAATATTATTACCAAACTATGTGGCACCTCTTCTGCATTGATCAATTCTATGATTGCTCAGCTATTGAGGGGTGAAGGGATCCCAATAGTTAAAACATTTGAAAATTAAATTTTATTTTTTTTCTCATATCATATGGAATTTGCTCTCTCAACATACTTTCAGTTGTAAGTCAGCCGACCTTTTCTTAAAGGGCCAGATGGTGAATATTTTAGGCTTGCGGACCATGCTATCTCTGCAGTAGTTACTCCACTCTGCTGTCACAACAATGGGCATGCTTGTGTTCCAGTAAAACTTAGGTACAAAAATAAGCAACTGTTGTATATTGCCAACCCCTGTAATAGATTAATCACTGCCTCTGTAGAAGTTTGTGATTCTGTGATTCTGCCATTTTTGAAATGCTACTTATTTGAAGTAGATTCTAGGGTTAACCCAGGTATTTTCCTTTTGTTCAGGAAACATGATGAAAGTACTGAGGGGCCATCAGAACTGGGT
Source organism: Balaenoptera physalus (assembly GCF_965194825.1). Lineage (NCBI taxonomy): Eukaryota > Metazoa > Chordata > Mammalia > Artiodactyla > Balaenopteridae > Balaenoptera > Balaenoptera physalus. The sequence continues at coordinate 47,805,834 of NC_138901.1, forward strand.
GTACAGCTGTGCATTCTCTCCTGACTCTTCTATGCTGTGTTCAGTGGGAGCCAGTAAAGCAGTATGTGTCAAAGTTCTTGTATACTTACTGTGAATTGGATTACAATAATATGTGCATAATCATTTTAAATCTAAGTAACCTATTAAGTCTGTGCTCGGTGTCTTGATTATCTTAAATGTGTTATTTCATGATGGGGGAGAATTTGCATGAGGGAAATTAAATAAGTATAGTTATTGATTGTAAAGTGAGAAATTGGATTGTTTTAGTTAGAGATGATATTCATAAAATGAGGGTTATGTCAATTTTATATTTTCTCAGATCTAGGAGAGTTTATGTGCTATAGAAGAGATCTAGTCCAAATGTTAAGACATTCCCTTGCTAATTATTTTCTTCTCTGTTGTTCTATTTTTTTTTTTTTTTGGTCCAGTTTGCTGTTTAAAAAGTTTTAAGTCCCAGCTGGTCCTGGACATTTAACTGAAAAAAAGTAACTTAAAAATCTAATAAGAATAAAAATAACAGTCATGTATGTCCTGGAGTAAATTTCATCTAAATTTGATATGATCTGTCTCGCATAGCATACCTGTAGACAGATTAAGTATAAAGTGACTCTTAAGAGGGTTATGCTTATTGATGAACCCTCCTTTAGTTAGTTGTCTACCAGCTCTGAGTTAGTATAGTTAAAGAGATCTTATTAGCTTCAGGTATTTATGAAAATGGTTGAAGTCCAAATACATGTGATGATCACAATACACTTTGAATTAATGGGGGGGTGGGAGGCTGGTTAAAATGCATTTTATTTAGCCAAGAAGTGTGTTAAAATGATAGTTGCAAATGTTGGCAGTTTAGAAAAAAATATTCAGTTCTTTAAAAATCATAAGAAGAGCAAAGCTAGATGTTGACATTGCTATTTTAGGCTGTGTGTTTTCCATATGCTTCTTGCTTTCCCTGTCACAGGTGGTGGCAGCAATATTGGTGTGATTGAGGTTATGCTGGCACCACTCGCACACAGGCGCACAATGGTGTTAGCTGGGCAGAAAGAGTGGCATCTCTGGCTACCGGGCTGGGGGCGACCTTTACCATAGGATGAAGTAACCTTGCATTCGGCTGCAAGGTGTACTGTACGTACACAGGTGCTGGTCGATGTCCACTTTCTGCTTTTCTTTCTTTCTTTTTTTCTTTTTAAAAATAATTTTCCCCACAGTGAAACCAACTGACTCCTCCGATGTAATTGATCTTCCAGTCTGGTGGAATTGGGAGTCTAACATGTGAAACCAATTTAATGTAATGTAGTTGGCTTTCAAATGGTTTCTCTGTGCTATTTTTTGGAATTCTTTGAGATACTAGAGATACCTTAAGTCTTTGATCCAATTTAAAATTTGTATTTATTTTTCTTTGGAAATAATATATTGTGTCTGTGCAGAAAAACATAGCAAAAAGGATTGCTTTACTCCAAGAGGAGGAGAGTTTGTCTTATTAGGATTGTAATAAACCTCCAAGCTCACGTTTAATATAACAGATTGAAGTAAACATTAGAATCCTGTTTAGAGCTATTCTGCACAGTATAACTACTGATCTTTAGAATCTAAAACTATGTGTGAACTTGTACTAAAGTGATTTAAATGTTTTATACTTAAAATGACTAATGATTGTGGTTGGTTTGGGAAAAATAAGATTGGCAAATCTTGATTCACAGAAATGTTAATTGTATTATTTTCGTAAATTAGCATTTTCATTTTATAATGTGGTTTAACATCCTTGTTGTTTGCCAAAGAAATTTCATTTGGCTGTGAAAAATTCTCTTTGCTTGCAGTATCTGTTTCTCTTCCTAGGCTCACGTTGGTGACCCAAGCCTATTGTAAACAAGTGATTATCTCAAAGGGAGATGCCAATGGAGTAACAATTTGTTAACCTTATATTTTCTGTCTGTATATTTTTTAAAAATTTGGTAGTTTCTGGAAAAAAAAAAAAGAAGGGGGTTTGTAGTACTTAACCCTATTTATTTCTGTATATTTTAGTTAATTAGTTTTTGGAATAAATGGATGTCAGTATAACTTTGTGGTTAAACTGCATTGCCTTTTTTGTGTTTAGGCTTATTTTTAAATTAACATTTAACAGAAACATTTGAAATAGAATTTGCATGTTTACTTTAATTAACTTAAAAACTGATTTTAATCTTTGACTATGACACTGAGCATATTCTTTCATAATTATTCATAATTTATAATGTTTAATTTAATGTAATCTTAATTAAATTTAGCAGTTTTAGTTTAAGATGTGCCATTTTGTCCTCTGCATGTCTGAATGAAGCTATAACATTTGCCTTTTTTGCAGGTTTTCCTTTGGAATATGGATAAATATACCATGATACGGAAACTAGAAGGACATCACCATGATGTTGTAGCTTGTGACTTTTCTCCTGATGGAGCATTACTGGCTACGGCATCTTATGATACTCGAGTTTATATCTGGGATCCACACACTGGAGACATTCTGATGGAATTTGGGTGGGTACAGCATGAATTATTTTAGTCTGTAATTCATCTCTACTATCAGTACAGCTTTTAAGAAGTCATGGGGATGATTAGAATCATTAACATGTGAAATCTAAAATTACAGTCTGTCATAATTTAAAATTTCGGTATCATTTAGGCCCTTTAATAATGCGTCTAAATTCTACAAATAAATTTGACTTTCTTGATACAGATCTTGTTATTGTTACTTAACAGTACATGACTCTGTAGAAGTGGTAATTATATTTAGAGTTTCGTGTTGGGGAAACATAGTTAAAACTAAAGTTGGACTGTCTTAAACCACTCTGTAAGAAGGAGATTAGTAATTGGGTTTAATCGCTTCATTTAAAGTGGATAGACTAGCTCTGCTCAGTCTTCTCAGTTGTGTTTGTTAAGGCCACTTTAAACATTATTCCAAAGACTGATGTACTTTGTACCTGGGTAGTTTTGTTTCTTGAAGTGACTCTCATTTCCACTGAAAACATGTCTTTGACCTCAGGCACCTGTTTCCCCCACCCACTCCAATATTTGCTGGAGGAGCAAATGACCGATGGGTACGATCTGTCTCGTTTAGTCATGACGGACTGCATGTTGCAAGCCTTGCTGATGATAAGTAAGTGTGTGAATTACATCTTGACCTATTTATTATTGTAAAGATTTCCTTTCATTCTTCTACTTAATAAAAAACATTCTTAAGGATGAAAAATATGGCCTTTCTGCAGTTGGGTTTTAATGGCCCTTTTTCTAGACAAGACCTTGGGAGATGTTTATGTGTCTTAAAGAATATTGGCCTGAACAGTATTTATGTAAACTAAAGATAATGCATGCCTTTCCCTGTGTTCTTTGTTTGTTAACTGGTTCAGGCAAACTGGGTGCATTTTTAATTAACTTTTTAGCTCAGCTGACAGATTTTCTTAGTAATATCTTATAAAGGTTGAAACAGAAGGACATTTTCAAAGTGAAATAAATGATTAAAACAGAGTCATTTGTATCCACTGAAACTGAGACTATAAAGATGAAATGTCACATCAGTAAGATGTGCTGCTTATTGGTAAGGAGAAACTAGATGTAGCCATTCCATTTTCTCATACTTTTATCAATGTACGTGGATATAGCATTAAGCAATTTGGTCACATCAGTTCAGAAAGTGACTCATTACCATCTTTCTAGAATGTTAGCAAACGTACGGGGAGAGTTCTTTGTTTGCCAGCAGTCATTGTTTTCCTGTTTGTTCAGCTAGTTTCTGACTATCAGTTATCTGCTATTCCTAGACACACTGTACCTCGGTGAAAAGTTTCATAAACTTCTTGAAAAGAGTTAAACAGATCAGATACCGATTATATTTTAAGTGTAAGGAAGTAAGGAGAAAGTTTCCGGTTGTGGGCATTACAGATCAGAACACTGGGAAGTGAAGGCAGCCATGCTTTATAGTCTCTCAGTGTGAATTAATCCAAATTACCAATTGGTATAAACTATAAAATCTTTCATAAAGCAAGTTCCAGTCATTGCTGCAGTGATTTGTGTGTGTGTGTGTGTTTGTGTGTATATTTTGTGACTCAGCACAGGGTGGCATTTCTTTCTGAATTTTAAAAGTTGCTTTTACCTTAAATTTCCTACTAGATAATCACTGGACGATTTATTTCCTTTCCAGAATGGTGAGGTTCTGGAGAATTGATGAGGATTATCCAGTGCAAGTTGCACCTTTGAGCAATGGTCTTTGCTGTGCCTTTTCTACTGATGGCAGTGTTTTAGCTGCTGGGTAAGTGATTTTTCTGTTTTCTTTTAAGAGGCAATTTAAGGAGGCTTTTAGTCAAAGCAGCCTGTATTTTATTGTCAGTAAATCTTCCATAAGGGCTCTTTATAATATTATTACTTTGTCATAGAGGGAGATCACTGGGCAGGTCTCCTTAATTAGGTTTTAATGTGCAGTTTGTGGCTCTAATTCACAGCCTTGGTGGTAGTTGTTTGAGCTGTGGGATGATGAAATACATGGATTTGTGTGACTGAGCTTGTGATTTGTTTGTTTCTGTCTAGGACACATGATGGAAGTGTGTATTTTTGGGCCACTCCAAGGCAAGTCCCTAGCCTCCAACATTTATGTCGCATGTCAATCCGGAGAGTGATGCCCACCCAAGAAGTCCAGGAGCTGCCGATTCCTTCCAAAGTTTTAGAGTTCCTCTCCTACCGTGTGTAGAGGATGCTGTCTTCCCTAGTGTTAGGGACTGACGACACACTTTACACAAGCCTCAAGCTTTGCTGACTTCAAGGTTTAGGAGATTTATTTAATTTGATACATTCTTGTATTGCATTTTGATCAGTTGAGCTTTTAAAATATTATTTATAGACCTTAGGAGAAATATTTCTGAACATATCAAATGTAAATTTTTTTCTAAAATGTAACTGTGAAAACATATACATACATGTATATATTTCGATATAAGCTGCTGTGTTTTGAATGGACCCTTCTGCTTTTCTAATTTTTAGTTCCAACATGTATATATTGCTTCAGTAGAGCCACACTATGTATCTTTGCTGTAAAGTGGAAGGAATTTTTTTTATTCTGGGACACTGAGTTAGATGGTAAATACTGACTTAAGAAAGCTGAATGCCTCATAACAAAATGTGTATTTGGTTGGGGGGTGGTCAGACAACTGACCTTCAAGTAAAACAGCTTTTGTCTAGGGAAGGATTTTGTTTTCCTTAGGAGTGGCATCTGAGAGGTAGAATTTGAATGTCACATTATTGAATGAAAAATAGCCAGGATATAACCAGGAAAAAAGGGTGTCTTTTTTTTTTTTTCCTAACTACTGCTGTGGGCCTTAATTTTGGAAAGCAGCTTGCTACTTTAACCCCTGTGGTATAAATAAAGTATTATAATAAATTTTAGTCAATTTGAAAAATCCATCTACTGCATTATTGCTAAATATTTTGTTGTTTGTACTAAGGGACAATTATTTTAAGACCGTGGTGGGCGTATTTGCTTTTTGTTTATTTTTTACACATATCCTATGTTTCTGCAGGGGATAATATTGGTGACTTGCCAAAGAGAAGCAATACAATTAGTATATCTGCTTTTGCCTTCTGTTATTTATCTTACCTGCAGATATTAAGAATGTATGCATTATGTAAAATGCTTGATTATATATTTTTGTTGAGTTTTTTAATTAAAGACTTGTAAAAAAAAAAACAAACCACTATCTCAAATGTTTTTTAAATATGTTGGAAGCACCACAGGCAAATTAAATAAGAAGGGTAATGAAGAAACAGCACAACTGTAGAGCACTGCTTGAGAGTTAACGCTCCATGAATGCAACCGCTTTTACTTGGTTTGTTCTTGGAGGGCTGCTGCAGAAATGCTCACTTTAAAATAACTACTGAGCAAAAGAAAATTATGATCTTTTAGGGGACCTAATAGGCTTATAGTAAACCTTTCTGGCTAAAGTAACCATAAGAAAAAAATCTAGTGGTGTGGGCCCTTTGAGGAGGCAAAATGAGGAAAACTTTTATTAGCTATGCGTACCCTTGAAGACTTGTCTCCACTGAGAAACTGTTTTGAAGTTCTTACAAGTTGCTCTTTTTGGGGTGTATATAGTTGTAGGTTATAAAGTTAAAAGCCAGTGGAAAATCTACCCAAGTTCTTGAGAATCACCTGTATTTTACAAAAGCATCTTATCTTTAAACCTGTTGTGATTTTTTTTTTTTTTCATTTTACTTTAATACATCTACTTTATAAAGCAGTAAGATACCAATACCCTTCACATCATTAAATTATTTACTCTCCAACCAACATATCCAGTTAGGTAAAAATAGCATTTTGGGAAGATATGTTCTCTGAGAAAGCCAGAATTGCTTGCCATCTCCCCATGAAAACCATAGTGCAAGATGAAAGGAAGATTGCAGAATATAAATAGAAACACGCTTACATTTTCTGTATGTCTATCAGGAAGAAGTAATAGCAGGATGGTAATGCTTTAGACTGAGTGACCAAAGGAAGGTAGGGAAGACATGATTGGGATACTAACATGGATCAGATTCTAGCCTACATGATTTTAAAATGGTACTGCCGCTTTCTCTCATGTCATTTGGAGAACTGACAAGAGAGCCTTTATGTTCAGATTTCATTTCCTGTTTTAGGACCGCACAGGGGTGCCTGTGAACATAGGAAAATGCTTCTCACCCTCAGTAGCCAAGCAATCTTTTCACAACTTCAAGTGATTTTTATGACCTGTAACTTGATCTGAGGTTGGCAAATCTTAAACTTACGGTCTTTGAAATTCCCTGCCTGCTTGCAATTGAGGTAAATTTGGATTCGATTGGTTTGCCCTGCCTTCAGGGCAGCAAGACCAAAAAAGGCTGACTGCAACTGTAGCATGCTTACGGGTTGAAGCAGCATCTGACTGGTGCAGAGGACTTGGCTGTTGGCCAGCCATTGCGAGGCTAAGAAAAGACACAGAATGAGAAGTAAAACATTGTCTCATAAGCCAGAAGTCAGAGAGATGGTGAATCCAATCTCCAGATTAACCGGAATGGTTTGTGGGTGACAAACATTTTGTCCAAGTAATTCTGACCAAGTTCTGGCCTAAGACAATGCATTTTAACTATAGAATGTTTAGATAAAACACAAGCAATATCGACAGTAGAGGGACTTCCCTGGTTTCTCAGTGGTTAAGAATCCACCTGCCAGGGCTTTCCTGGTGGCGCAGTGGTTGAGAATCTGTCTGCCAATGCAGGGAACACGGGTTCGAGCCCTGGTCTGGGAAGATCCCACATGCTGCGGAGCAACTAGGCCCGTGAGCCACAACTACTGAGCCTGCGCGTCTGGAGCCTGTGCTCCGCAACAAGAGAGGCCGCGATAGTGAGAGGCCCGCGCACCGCGATGAAGAGTGGCCCCCGCTTGCCGCAACTAGAGAAAGCCCTCGCACAGAAACGAAGACCCAACACATCTAAAAATTAATTAATTAATTAATTAATTAAAAAAAAAAAAAAAAAAGAATCCACCTGCCAATGCAGGGAACACGAATTCGAGCCCTGGTCCGGGGAGATCCCACATGCCACAGAGCAACTAAGCCCATGTGCCACAACTACTGAGCTTGCACTCCAGAGCCTGCAAGCCAGAACTACTGAAGCCCGTGCGCCTAGAGCCCGTGCTCCACAAGAGAAGCCACTGCAGTGAGAAGCCTGCACACCACAATGAAGAGGGAAAAAAAAAAAATACAACCCTAGACTTTCAAAAAAAAAAATCTACAGTAGAGTGATATTTGGGTTTACTATTGTATCTTGGTTTCAAAATCATAGATAAAGCATCAGTTGGAGTACTGGTTTTTTTGGTGGTCCAGTGGTGAAGAATCCGCCTTCCAATGCAGGGCACGCGGGTTCGATCCCTGGTGGGGGAACTAAGATCCCACCTGCCGCCAGGGCGCGCTCTGGAGCCTGTGCACCACAACTAGCGCGCCGCAACGAAAGATCCTGAGTGCCGCAACTAAGACCTGACTAAGCCAAAAATAAATATTTAAAACATTATAAATCCTTTGCCCTGAGAAATGAGAGCTGTTGGTAGTGACATTAAAGTGCAGCCAGGAGAAAGGTCATCATTACCACGGCTTATGTTTATGGTAAAATGTTTGGGAGGAATGAAAATCAGTTAGCAATCTCAACGTGCTCTTTCCTCTGTAAAGCTTGCCTTTAGCCAAAAGCAAAATGTCTGGTCTGAATCAAGTATAAAATGACCTATTTATGTTACAGATGTTTGGGTAGCTTTGTGTGGTTATGATATGGCATTCTTAAAGGTTTAACAGTTGAGAAATCAGAAAATAAAAAAAAAGATTGAATGAGGCTAGGATTGGGGAAGGAAAAATGATTTAATTCAATTTTGATGAACTCCAGCATTATTTTCCTTTTTAGAGACTGCAACTATGATTATCCTTGTGGTTTCTCTTTTAGAGATACGATAGAAATCGAGGAACTTTCTCTACCTGTAATACCACAGAGAAGTTGCTCTTCTGGTCTCTAAATAAACCCTAAACTTTGTTTAGGAAAATCTATAATACAGTGATGATGGTGATTTTTGTTGTTGTTTTGTTTTAAATGAGGCTGAAGCACTAATGGCTCTTTTTAAAAATTGTTCTCCAAAAACAAAGTGTGGACCATAGAAATCATCAAGTGTGGGTCAGGAATAAGATGAATGACCTGCAACAAAGATAGATGAAGTGGCGACTCCAATAAGTTTTGTGTATAAGTTTCGCAATTTTTGATTAATAATGACATGTTCTTACAGAAAAAAAAAAAGGATGATGAATATTCAAAGATACCCGAGAAAGATAATGATACGAAATAGAGCCAGGAACGAGGCTAGTATAAAATGGAAACCATAAAGACACATTTGCACTAGGTGAACATACAGATACCCATTTCTTTGTATTCCTCAACCATCTCCTTGCCTCTAAGACACCCCTGCTAAGATGATTTGGCAGGAATTCTGTAGGTTTCGAGCTCCCTCTTCAGTGATACCAGTTGAGCTTAGAAACGGGAACTGTGGGCCAACTGTGCTGCAAGAGTCAGCAGCCCCCAATTCAAAGGCGTCCCCACCACCCCCTATTTTATGACACGAGCCTATTTCACTCAATTTCACGACATGCCCAAATCTTGTAGGTATGTGAGTTTATGACCTAGACGGTCTCTCTCTGGTGGTCACAGAGAAGCTACCCCAGCCCAGAGTGGTCTTGCCCCTTTCTTTCTTGAATTCCATCCATCTTAATTTCCACACCATTTGCTTGGCCTTTCAGACATGCCCTGTTGCTGGTTACTTCTTCTTAGGGGTTGGTGCCCCATTTAGAAATGCCTCACACTTAGCGCAGGCTCTCAGCATTCTCCCACAGGGCTCTGCCCCTGGCTGGCATTTGGGTCACAGTGGCAGGTTGTTTGTGCCTTGGAAAGGAGAGACTGGCCCCTGATCAGCAGGCATGGAAGTACCCCTGGGTTGGAGTTGGGATGGGAGGCATAGCGCCAGCCCATCCAGCCTATGCTGCGTGGAGAGAGCAGTTCTCTCAGACTGGGTCACGATGTTCAACACATGGCGAAGACCCAGCCCTTCTAGGCTTGGCTGCATCTGGCCTCAGATCAGGAGGATGTTCGTATGATAGGTTGGCCCAGTTTCTCACCCCACGGCCAGCTGCCCAGAGGACTTTGCAGAAGTGCGGGCTAAGGTGGCATCTCAAGAAAGACTTGGGTGATTGCTGGCTTGACTGCTTAATAGCATGTAGCTTCCGGAGTTTTGATATTTAAAAAATGCTGTAATAGTGCCTCTCTTCCATGAGTGGTGTTTAGCTTTATTTTCTGCACAGTGTCAGGTATGCGGTAGGCATTCACCATGTGTTACTACCATTTGTTGAGCGTTGGCTGTGTGCTCATTGCTATTCTTGGTGCTTCCCAATGACTCTGAAGTACTATTATCCCCGTTTTATAGCTATGGAGGTTCAGAGAGACCAACTCACTCCCCAAGGTCATACAGCTAAGAAATGAGATCCAGGATTTATTTATTTTATTTTAATAAATTTATTTATTTTATTTATTTTTGGCTGGGTTGGGTCTTCGTTGCTGCGTGCAGGCTTTCTCTAGTTGTGGAGAGCAGGGGCTACTCTTCGTTGCAGTGCGTGGGCTTCTCATTGCAGTGGCTTCTCTTGTTGCGGAGCACGGGCTCTAGGCGCACGGGTTTCAGTAGCTGTGGCATACGGGCTTAGTAGTTGTGGCTCACGGGCTCTAGAGCGCAGGCTCAGTAGTTGTGGTGCATGGGCTTAGTTGCTCCATGGCATGTGGGATCTTCCGGAACCAGGGCTCGAACCCGGGTCCCCTGCATTGGCAGGCAGATTCTTAACCACTGCGCCACCAGGGAAGCCCAACATCCAGGATTTAAATTCCAGTTACTCTGCCTCCAGAGCCCTGTCTCTCTCCAAACTGGCCATGAACAGACGCTAGACTTTAGGGAAGGCGCTTACTCAGTCAACCTCAGACTCCTAAGTTAGTCCCTGCCTGTGCTGCCACCCCCTGGGGTTAGCGCGGAGGTCAGGCTTAACCTCTCCAACACACTTCTCCTTTCCCTGGATCACGGAAAAAATGAACTAGAAGGAACGACTCCAAATATAATTTGGTGATTGAAACCCATGCAGACAAGAAAAATGATTGTTGAGCCCTGTGCTTTGCCCACTGCCTGGGGAAATTACACTGGACATTGGTTAGTTTTTCTCCCCACACTGTTCTCCTTATGAACTTATCTCAAACAAGTAATTTTTATTGCCCACGGGAACAGTCCAACTCAGGCCAAAGCAGGAAGCAGTAAAGCAGTCACTAAAGGTGAGCAAGTCAGCTGACCTTGGGACTTCCCTGGTGGCGCACTGGTTAAGAATCCACCTGCCAATGCAAGGACACGGGTTCGAGCCCTGGTCCCGGAAGATTCCACATGCCATGGAGCAACTAAGCCCGTGCACCACAACTACTGAGCCTGCGCTCTAGAGCCCGCGTGCCACAACTACTGAAGCCCAAGCGCCTAGAGCCCGTGCTCCGCAACAAGAGAAGCCACTGCAACGAGAAGCCCGCGCACTGCAACGAAGAGTAGCCCCCGCTCGCCGCAACTAGAGAAAGCCTGCACGCAGCAACGAAGACCCAATGCAGCCAAAAATAAAAATAATAAATAAATAAATTTATATATATATAAAAAAAAGTCAGCTGACCTTAAAACTACTGGCTTTAAAGATCAATACCAGGTCAGGTTACAAATTACCACATCCAGGGGAAACCTGAGCCCCTTGCACCAGCTGTGTGCACAAGGTTAGACACGCTTGCCTGGAGTTGACCCAGTGGGAATACCAGCCACGAGGGTGGCGTTGGGCCACGTGGAAGCGTTATCCAGGTCAACTGACACAGATGCGATGGAAGGAGCAGCGACAGTTCACAGCCAGGGAGGGCCCAAGTCAGGAATAAAGGATCAGATCATTCTTACCATTCATGGATTGTACTTTTACCCCTCCACATTTGAACATCTCTGAAATTGGGATGTATTTTAAAATCGATCTTGTCTTTAAATTTTTTTCTTTCTTAAGTGGTACACACTGATGGTACAGATTATAATCAGTGGCATCTAGGATTTGATGAAATACAAGTCAGTGGTATTTACATACAAGTAAAACATCCGTGAGATGTTATAGATAATGTCAGGAGTAGAAGACACCAGAAGCAGATGGTAAATGAAGTGTGAGACTCGATGAGGCAAGTGAAGGGAGATCCATTAGCCCTTCCTGAAAAATGGCTTGACAATGAAATCCAGCTAACAAAAATATATTAAAATCACAAAATAGCTAACATTTATAGACATTTACTATGATCTAGGCACTGTCCTAAGTGCTTAACCTGCATAATTTGATCCTTGCAACAACCCAATGAAGCAGATTTTCTTACCCCCATTTTATAAATGAAGAAACTGAGGCATAGAGGGGTTAACTAGCTTGCCAAAAAGCCACCTGATAGTAAATGGTGGAGCCAGTATTCAAACCCAGGCTTTCTGACTCCAGGTCCTGGAAAAAAGAAGGTAAAACACTCATTGTGCAAATTGAGCACAAAGTTCAACTTCGAGCTTCCTGGCAGGCAGAGCAAAATAGGATCTAAAAGTAAATATATGCTCAATGGAAATAAATCTCCACAGGTACTTTTAAAGTAATGTCTTCATAACTTCACTGTTTTTTTTTTTTAATAAACATTTTGAATGTCATTTGGTTTTCTTATTATTCTTTTTTTTTTTTAATATTTATTTTTGGCTGTGTTGGGTCTTCGTTTCTGTGTGAGGGCTTTCTCTAGTTGCGGCAAGTGGGGGCCACTCTTCATTGCGGTGCGCGGGCCTCTCACTATCGCAGCCTCTCTTGTTGCGGAGCACAGGCTCCAGACGCGCAGGCTCAGTAGTTGTGGCTCACGGGCCTAGTTGCTCCGCAGCATGTGGGATCTTCCCAGACCAGGGCTTGAACCCGTGTCCCCTGCATTGGCAGGCGGATTCTCAACCACTATGCCACCAGGGAAGCTCCCAACTTCACTGTTTTGAAAGACAAATGCTCATGATTTCTTCACGTCACGCTACATGGAAAACTACAAAGTTGACAAAAACTGCATACTATTTCTTCTCCTAGAAATGACATTAAAGATCCCATGCCTGGTATCTCATTTTGCATTGGATTGGCCAAAAGTTTCGTTCGGGTTTTTTCATAAGATCGAACGAACTTTTTGGCCAGTCCAATAATTGGGGGGGGCGGGGGTCAGAGAGAGAGAGATGTGGAGCGTCCATCTGGAACTTTTCTGTAGAAAGTGGGTCACTTTGGCCTGTTTTCTAGGCACTAAATATTTACTGAAAGGCCATTGACACATCCTCAGACAAGGCCAAGGCAGAGTGTGGTTATACACCTATGAGATCATAAGCTTCAAAGTCAAGAGATAACTTGGTTTAAAATCTTTGCTCTAACTATTGATACTTCATAATTGTGTGGCTTTGGGCAAGTCCCTTGACCTCTCTGAACTTCCTCTTCCTCACCTGTGAAATCATCCTGGTACCTGAAACCCAGGGTTGTCAGGATTATATGAGAGCAAGCCCCAAAAGCCCCAAAAGCATTTAGCATGGGGCCTAGCCTAAGACAGGGAACTGTTATTATGCCTAAAAGAGTCCACAGAAGCAGGGGCCTTGGGTGTTTTTGATTATCCCCTTCCCCCAGGCAAATTTGAGGCAAATCAAATTTTTTTTTAGCGTGTTGAGCCATTGTTTTTAGTTTTTTTAGTTGTTTTTTTTTTTTTCCTGAAAGAAATGCCAAAGGCCTTAAAAGCAGCCACACCCCACTCCAGGCCTCATGTGACCAGTCAGATGATCAGGGAGGGCTGGGAGGCAGAGAAGTGGAGCTTGGCTGCCTGCCCCCAAGACACAAGCCCTGGAACCCAGGGAGGCGCCTCCTTCCACTTGGGGAGAAGGCAGAGCCTGGGCGTGGGGGTGGAGGACGGTGGGGAGGCTGCAGCCCCAAGAGGCAGAGGGTTTTGCTGGAACCAGTACTTGGGCTGTGGGCAGAGACTGTCAGAGGACATTGTTTAGCTGCCTTGGGTATGGACTGATCAGGGCACAGAACCACCCTCTTGGGCCTGATTCCTGCCTCTGCCCAGGCAGTGGCTGTCCTACCCTGGCTTCTTTGACATCCTGGGCCTCCTTCTATCCCCGCACCTGTCATTCACAAACTCATTCATTCATTCTTGTCTTCCTTCCTTCCTTCATTTATTCACTCAGCATATCCTGAGCACTTGCCATATGCCTGACCATGGTGGTGCCGGGGATACCAAGACAGTTCCCGCCCTCCACGAATCCCAGTCTCGAAAGCAGATGAAAACAAATCTGCAAAACTAAACAGCTAAGGCAAAAAACCTCATAATTGCTTTAATGGGCCATAGGCAGGATCACTATTCACGGCCTTATTCAGTGGGTTTATCACGGGAAGCAACAGAAAGAGTTGGTTGACAGGAGAGTCTGCAGCCAAACTGCCCGGGTAGGCACCCCAGCTCTCTACTAACTAGCTGTGGGACCTCGGGCAGGAACTGAGATTCTCTGTGCCTCTGTTTGGCTGTCAAATGGGGATAATAGTAGTTATGAAACCGTGTATATCAGACTGGGACTTGAACCAGCCAAAACCCAGATTGGGACTTGAACCCACGGTCTTTTAACTGAGATCACACATATGGTCTCAGGACTTAATGAAGCTCAGGTTCTTGATGTCTCATGGCAGGAAGAATTCAGCGAGAGACAAAGGGACAGGTAAGAAGTGGATTTATTTAGAGAGATACACGCTCCACAGAGTGTGGGCCATCTCACAGGCAAGAGTGGCCCAGTGGTATGGGGTTGTCAGTTTTTACAGGGGTGGGTACTTTCATAGGCTAATGAATGGGAGGAATATTCCAGCTACTTTGGGGAAGGGGTGGGGATTTCCAGGCATTGGGCCACCGCCCACTTTTTGACCTTTATGGTCAGCCTTGGAACTGTCATGGCGCCGGCCGTTGTGTCATTTAGCTTTGCTGATGTGTCACGATGAGCATATACTGAGGCTCAAGGTCTAGTGGAAGCCGACTAGTCCGCCATCTTGGACCTATTTTGTTCTAATCAGTTTATGTCATGTCCTCGGGCTATGTCATTCTTTTAAAGCCTGTCCCCTGCCCCCTTCCCTCCTGTTTCAGTTACATCCTCATAGGGTTGTCATGAGGATTAAAGGATTTAGGACTGGAATAGGGGCTGCTCTCCCCTTCTGAGGTGGCCCACACTCTGTCTGCGGAGTGTGTTTCTCTCTAAATAAATCCACTTCTTACCTAAAAAAAAAAAAAAAAAAAAGACTGGAATAGGGCCTGACATATAGCAGTGTAAGCGTTTCAGTCGGTTTTCTTTACGACGCTGCAAGTTTTTCGTATAGCAATGGGGTTCTACACCCACCCCACCCAAGCTCACAGCGAGCGTGCCCCATGGCCCTCCCCAGAAAATGAATGAGCTACGTTGACCATAAGAGTTACTTGTGGAATTTTGGAAAAAGTACCTGCCAGGCCCCTTCCCTGGACATTCTGAGTTGGAACCACAACCCAGGTGTCAATGAAAAAATGTTGCCTGCCGTATCAGTAAACAAAGGATGCTGCAGCTACCAAGCTATCACATTACAGCCGCCCGGATGGTGAGCCCTGAAGGAACTCAGAATAGAAACAAGATGCCCGCCAATCTAGCAGTCAGCCACTGCAGCCACCCCCGATGGTGCACCCTGAGGAGACTCAGGATGAGAAAGCACAGACTACTGGCCCTAGAGAGCTAAGGTGCATATCAAAGGAATGATTTCAGTGAGCCCAGACTCTTGCCTCTCCCCATACATAGAAAAGTGCTAAATTCTTTAACTTGAGATACTGGTTTTCTTTAATTAACAGTAATTTTTTAAAGTTCTGACTACCTAGTCTTTGTTGCAAAAACTCCCATATATCCTAGCTTCCCCGTTACCTCTTCGGAGCGTGATCTGAGAGTCCTGTCTCCTGGGCTTGAAGTCCACGGTATGTCTGCCGAATAAGACACAACTGTCAACTTTTAGGTTGTGTCTTTTGTTTCAGTCAACACAGGCCACATAGAAGTACGTTCCCAGTTGAAAACCACTGATCTTGTTCAAACCCCTTAATTTTACTGAAGTCAATCAACTCCATCAAGACAAGGTGAAGTCAGCAGCAGAGCCCAGACCGGGAAAGTGAGGGGTTGTTTCCTTTCACTCCTGTTGTTGGAACCATGGCCCCAGCGGTCCTCACAGCAAATGGGACCCTCAAAAGGCGGGGCCATGGGGGAGAGCGCCAGCAACCAGAGAGGATGCTGGGAAACCAGGAAGGATGCTGGGAAACCAAGAGGATGCTGGGAAACCACGTGGGGTGGTGCTGCTATCCTTCCCATGGCCTCCTTACCTGGCTGCCTCTTCTAGTTTAAAGCACACTCTCTGGCCCCCTTCTGTAGGGCTCCTTCCTTAGGCAGCAGTAGTGCCTGTTCGTGGCCAGAGCAAGGCCTTGGGACAGCAGCCTTTCAATGGCTGAAGGATGGAAGGGAGAGATCAAGGGGCCAGAAAGTCTGTGAAGGCACAGATCTTCCTCGACTTACGATGGGGTTACCTCCCAATAAACACATCATAAATTGAAAATATCCTAAGTAAAAAATGCATTTAATACACCTAAACTATTGATATCACAGCTGAACCTAGCACCTAGCCCACCTTAAACGTACTCAAAACACATATTAGCCTACAGTTGGGCAAAATCATCTAACACAGCCTGTTTTATAATAAAGTGTCGAATATCTCAGGTAATTTATTGAGAACTGTACTTAAGGTGAAAAACAGAATGGTTGTCTGGATCCAGAATGATTGTAAGTGCATCTTCGTGATCGCGTGGCTGCCCGGGAGCTGTGTGGCTGCCCTGCCCAGCATCATAAGAGAGCATCAGACCACATATTGCTAGCCTGGGAAAAGGTCAAAATTCAAAATTCCAAGTATGGTTTCTACTGAATTTGTATTGCTTTCACACCATCATAAAGTTGAACCGTGTAAGTCAGAGACCATCTGTATTTGTGTGCATGGCTGGAGACCCAGACTAGGAGCGCAGGCAGAGCCAGTCGCCTGTTCATCTCTCCATCCAATTGTTATGATTCAGAAAGTGTCAGGCGTTTCAAAGAAGGAAGGCTCTAGATGCAATGCAAAGTTTGGAGGATGAGTCAGCATTCACCAGGTTGGGTGAGGGGGTTGGTAAAGATATAGAGGTGTGAAGCAGCTTCTAGGCATTTTAGGAGAAGTGAAGCAGTAAAAGCCCAGCAGTGCAGTTACAGGGTTATTCTGCTTGTCAGCTATGTGACAGCTGAGGAAGAAGGTACCAGAGAAGCAAGGCAAGAGGCAGGGAGAATGGAGAGGAGCTGATGACATCATTAACATTTTTTCCACTTTGCTACATAGAATTAGTTATTATCATTTATAATCACTACATGATATTTCAGAATGTTTTGGCTTATTCAGTGATAATAATAATAGAATATTTAGGCTCACTTATACTTCACATATTTTACCATCTTTAATTCTTTTGTTGTTGTTGTTTTATTTTTATTTTTTTAATTCTTTGCGCCACACGGCTTGCAGGATCTTAGTTCCCCAACGAGGGATTGAACCCGGGCCCTGGCAGTGGAAGTTCAGAATCCTAACCACTGGACCACCAGGGAATTCCCTTGGTTTTTTAATTTTTAGATTTTTCTTTATTTTTATTTTTTCTTATTTTAAAAATTATTTTCTTAAAAATTTTTTTTACCTTTCTTTAATTCTTACAATAATCCTGTGGGAATAGCCCAACTCTAATCATCATCCTCATTTTACAGAAGAGGAAACTGAGGCATGGAGAAGGGACATAACTTTCTCTAGGTCACGCAGCTAGTTAGTGGCAGAGCTGGGACTTGAATTGGGCAGGCTGGCTCTTGAAGCTGTACCTCTAACCACTATGCTGCATCTCTTGGCTCCACTGGCCCTCAAACTTTTCCAGAGGGCCCTCTTTGAACCTGGGCTTCATGCATAGGAGGAAGTCCCTGTATCAAAGGAGCTTTCAGTCTAACGAACAATTTCCCTCTGGTTAGACATTTAAGCTTGCTCCCTCTTTTCTCCTATTAAAAATAGCTCCCAGAAAAACAAAGCTTTGATAATCCCGAAAATGGACTAGTGGGTCAAAAGTTTTACTTTGCAGCTCTTTTGCATGCTGCCAGCTTGCTTTCCAAAAGTGTAGATTCCATTTAAACCACAGCAACAGCATGTGTGTGGGTATGACGACTTCACTGCAACCTCACCAGCACTGGGCGTTATCTTGTCCAAAAAATGTTTGGTACCCAGCATGTTCAACAGGCAACTGCTTCCTCCTGCGGTCCGCATTCCCAAGGCATCCCTGAATGAAAGGAAAAACTCATGAAAGATTATTAGCCTATGGAGAAGACAGAGGACCGGTGCAGACCTGTGAAGAGAGCCAGACTCATGGGGGATTTTGCCTTTAGGCTGCGAATGTTACTATCTTTTCCTTTGTCTAATATAAAAATGTATCCTTGAGGCAATAATGGGATTTCAAGAGCAAGAGGTACAGGCAGAGAACATATAGCCTCGAGCAAAAATGTGTAAGTGAAAAAGGAAAGAAGGTGGATGGACAGATATCACATTCCCCCCAAAACATTCCACCAAGAGTAAATATTCCCCTTCATTTAATGGCACCAACCTCCCTCCTACCCACGCCTTCTCTTGCATCTATCTCATTGTATTGTGATTGTTTCTGCTCCTGTCTTGTGACCAGACTGTGAGGCTAGACCTAAGGGCAGGGACATTTTCCCACCTAGTTTCCGGGAGTAGACAGTGATACCCAGTGAGTGGCTCAAGGGACCCCAAAAGAAGGTTCTCTGAGAATGCTCTGTAAACTGTTCTGAGAACCCTGCTTCCACTCCCCACCACCATAGATGATACTGATTGCTAACACTCATGGTATAGTCATTCTTTTTTTTTTTTTTTTAATTTATTTTTGGCTGCGTTGGGTCTTTGTTGCTGTGCGCGGGCTTTCTCTAGTTGCAGCGAGCAGGGGCTACTTTTCGTTGCGATGCGCGGGCTTCTCATTGCAGTGGCTTCTTTTGTTGCGGAGCACGGGCTCTAGGCACGCGGGCTTCAGTAGTTGTGGTGTGTGGGCTCAGTAGTTGCGGCTCGCGGGCTCTAGAGCACAGGCTCAGTAGTTGTGGCGCGTGGGCTTAGCTGCTCCGCGGCATGTGGGATCTTCCTGGACCAGGGATCGAACCCCTGTCCCTTGCATTGGCAGGTGGATTCTTAACCACTGAGAAACTAGGGAAGTCCCGGTATAGTCATTGTGAGAAAGAAGTATCACCTGCACTCATTTTTGTTGGGGAGGGGGATGGGCAGGAGGGAGGCAAATCTCTTTAAAGCCATGCTGTGCTGTGACAGGATCTGGGGAACACACAGTACTGGGGAGAGAGTGGACCCAGGTTCATGTTCTCTATTTTTCTTTTCTCACCCCCAGTGCTTGGCCCAGAGCTGAGTGGGCTCCATGAAGCCCTGCGGCTTGACTAGCTCACATCAGTCACTCAAAGCTACCTGAGTGCACTGCGGACCGTGCATTAAGACAATAAGCAGACACACTCCCAGCAGAGCCCTGTGGCAGTGGGGAGGGTTTGATTTGCATTTGGAGACAAACCGTTTCTCTATCTTTGTCTCTTCCTTAAAAGGAGGGAAATGGAAATGTGTTACCAAAGCTAGTAGGCAGGGCCACTAGGCTGCAAAAGGGTGGCTTTGTGAGTCCCTGGTGGCCCCCCACGGTGGGACAGTTGTCAGTTCTGATGGCCAGAGGGAGGTGTTTGATGGGAAATAAGAAATTTGGGGGAGGAGGTCAGGTGTGCCAGAAGGACCCCAGGGTCTGTGCACAAAGGCAGAAACTTTAGACCGGGCTGCTTCCTGGCTGGAGGGTGAGGGGCAGGCCAGGGAGCAGGGGAGGCTGACGTCTGGAACTGCTCCGTGAGGTGGCTCAGCACAGCCTGCCCTGCGCCTGTCAGCCCTTTGCCATCACAAGCTTTTAGAGAGAGTAGCAGAAGCATGCACTTCCTTTGCTATCACAGTTCCACTTTTAGAAAGTTATTCCCTGCAGATGTGCCTGCAGTAAACCACAGATGTGTACTGTAAAGGTAAAACCAGGAAACTCCCTAACTGTCCATCTGAGAAGGCCGGGTTTACCATCTGTGGGATGTTAGGAGCCTGTACAAAAGGAGATAAAACTGTAGGAAGAGAACAGAGCAAGTTCTAGAATGGTATGCTCAATTTATAGTTGAAAAATCTTGGAAGGATTTACACCAAGCTGTTAACAGTGAGATGTCAGTTGGGGGAGAATTGGACTTTCATTCAGATTCTATTTTATATACTTCTGTCTTGTTTGGACATTTTACAGCAAACATTTTAAAAAAGTCAATTTAGGACTTCCCTGGTGGCGCAGTGGTTGAGAATCCGCCTGCCAATGCAGGGGACACGGGTTTGAGCCCTGGTCCGGGAAGATCCCACATGCTGCGGAGCAACTAAGCCCGTGCGCCACAACTACTGAGCCTGGGCTCTAGAGTCCATGAGCCACAACTACTGAGCCAGCATGCCACAACTACTGAAGCCCACATGCCTAGAACCTGTGCTCCACAACAAGAGAAGCCACCACAACGAGAAGCCCACGCACCACAGTGAAGAGTAGCCCCTGCTCAACGCAACTAGAGAAAGCCCACGCACAGCAACGAAGACCCAACGCAGCCAAAAAAAAAAAAAAAAGTCAATTTAGGGAATTCCCTGGTGGTCCAGTGGTTAGGACTCCAAGCTTTCACTGCGGAGGGCCTGGATTCGATCCCTGGTCTGGGAACTAAGATCCCACAAGCCGCACAGCATGGCCTAAATTAATAAGTACATAAATAGTCAATTTAAAAAATGCTAAAGACAAATTTCTGCCTTCAATTCTGTGAACAGGTCATCCCAGCAAGGTCGCAGAGCACCAACCTGCTTTCCCCTTTATTCTGGCCACATTCTCTACAGTGCGGAGCATGGGGGGCTTGGGAGCTAAGCCCTTCTGCCACTCTGCCGTGTTTCCTGGCACATAATTTAGCCCTTCTGTGCCTCACTGTGTCCACACATAACGCAGGCAGAGGTGACACTGTGTTAGCAAAACTCAGTTTAAGAGAGGCCTTGCAGCAGCCCGACTTCACGGTTAGGGCAATGTGGGTTCAGAGTCAGACTCAAGCTCAAGGCGGGGAAGGAGGGAGGAAAGAGAGAAGGAGAGAGAGGAGAGGAAGAGTTCGTTTCTTCTGGACTCAGACCCTCCTCCACCTGACTCTCTCGCTGACCTCCCTGCTGGCATGGGAGGTCTTCGTGTCACTTGGGCCCAGAGCTTCCTTCCCTGACGTTGCCCCCAACTTCTCCAAGGTCCCGTCTTCCTGGGTCTCTCCAGCCATCTCCAGCTAAACAGACCTGGGCTGTACAGGCTGCTTCTAGCTTCCCTAAGACTGTGTAGCTCACACCTTTGGACCAAGTGACAAAAGTGTCCTCCTTATCAGCAAAAAGTGAGAATTTTGGAGAGACAAGAAATGCAGACTGCAGACATCCCACAGCAGTTTCAGAAGTATAGGAAAGACTGGATGGGCTTGAGTGGGCATGGGAGACCGGTGGCCACGGCAGCCTGGGATACAAACACAGACCCCAATGGGTAGGATGTGGAGTGTGTGTGGGATGGTGGGGGGGGGTGGTGACAGAGTGAGAGGGGGTGTCAGAGCCAGTCAGAGAGGTGGATCCCAAGGGAATCCAATGCCAGGATGAGGTGTCCCAAATCCGGCAGCTGAACTTGAGATGCAAAGGGGAGACCAGTGATTTGGGGACCCACCCAGGCAAGCCCAGCCTCCAGGGTCTGAGATCACACATTCTGAACTCCTGGGGCTGTGGCTTTAGAAGTTCCCTAGGAGCTGCCTGTCAGAGTGTCTCCTGACCTGACTGGCATTAGGGACTCCTCAGATATCTGTCACATGAGTACACCAGGAAGGAAATGGAGATGCCCTTCTCACTCACATCCTGCCACTGGGCCACTGATGTTCAACAGCAAACAAGGCCACCGGCCTGACCCAGTTTCCCCGCTGTGCCAGCCAAGCCCGACGAGCCGAAGATGAGGCCAGAGCAGGAGTCCAGGGTGACTCCGAGGCGCCGCCCTGCGGCCCCGCTGCCCTCCTCTCCCATCGCCTTGGATGGGCGGCGTTTCTGGCTTTGGCCCCGGCCGTGACTCCTGTGACTCATCTCCGGGAGAAGAAAGGGGCCTTTGTGGTCCCCGAGCCGGTCCGAGGCTGGCGCGTCCCTTGGGCAGCACCGCCCCCCGGTGGCCGCGGAGCCCCGGGGGCGTAGCCCAGCTCCTGCCCTGCTGGCCCTGACATCGGGAGCCCGGTCCGCCCCCGTGAAAAGGGAGGGGGATCACCACCTTCCTGAGGGTGTGGGCTGCGTTCTGGGTGAAGCCTCAACAAAGGATGGAATTGTTCGTCCAGCGCTCGGGGAAAGGGCAAGCTCCGGCATCCCGGACCCCCCTTCGTGGGGAGCCCTTTTACAGAGCGAGGCGGGGTCACTGCCCTTTTCTGGTGAAAGCCTGGTTTGGTTCCTGCTTTCCGCATCCCCGAAATCACGTGTCTGCTGCATTTTAAAAATAGATGCGAACATCTGCAGTTCCCTTTTTGTGAGTGGCCTATTCATATCTCTTGTCCATTTTTTCTATTTTTTTTTTCTCGTATTGATTTTTAGAAGTTCTCCGACATGTTGAGTCTGTCACGTGCTGCAAATATTTTTCTAAGCTTAGAGTTTACCTCGATTTTGTTTTTAGAGATTTTTGACACATACAGGTTACATTTTTATGAGGACCTTTTGATGTTTCGCTTTATTCTTTCCCCCTTTGCTTTCTGCTTATAGGACTGTTTCCATCTGAGTATCAGACAAAAGATTTCCCTTATTTTCTTCTAGAGCTCGATTTTTTTTTCTTTTCTCCCCCTCCCCACCTTCCTCCTTTATTCCCTGCTCCTCCTTCTCCTTCTTCATTAGCTTTTTTTTTTTTTTTTTAATATTTATTTATTTGGCTGCGCCGGGTCTTAGTTGCAGCATGTGGGATCTAGTTCTCTGACCAGGGATTAAACCTGGGCCCGCTGCATTGGAAGTGTGGAGTCTTAACCACTGGACCACCAGAGAAGTCCCTTCATTTGCTTTTAAATCCTGGAATTTATTTTGCTATAAGGGTGAAGTAAAGATCTAAGCTTATTTTTTTCCAAATAGTTAGCTAACTTCCTAAATACCATTATTCAGCCTTTCTTCTTTACTAGAATATTTCCTTACTGATTTGAAATACCATCTCGATTATAGAATAAATGCTTGGGCCTGTTTCTGGCCAGGATCCCGACCCTTATACACAAGTCAAAGGGTATAGACTGATTTAAAAAAAAAAAAAAAGTATTAGACCACTTCTCATGGATTTAGGACATATTCACATTCTTTAAGATCCAGATAAAAATGCAGTCCTGAGTGAGTCATCTGCACATGAAAACTGGATGGGAAATATTTCATTTAAAAGGACAAGAACATTTTGGGAAATTCCTTGGCAGGCCAGTGGTTAGGACTCCGTGCTTTCTCTGCCGGGTGTGTGCCCAAATTAAACAAACGAACAACAACAACAAAAGTACAAGAACATTTAAAAGTCTTATAATACAAAATGCCAAGCCTTCCTCCAGAATGGCTAGACTAATTTATATTCCACCAGAAGAGTATGAGAATGCCCTTTCCCTATACTCATGCCAAGGTTGAGTATTATTTGTAAAAAACGGGTCCCAATTTGAAAGACAAAAAATACCACTTCATTGTTCTGTCTTAATTTACCGTTCTTGGCTGCTGGGGAAACCCTTTCAGCAGGACCACCTGGGCAGGGATGGCAACTGACCTGTTTCCTCACCTGAGGTTCACCTGAGACCTGCCTTTGCCTCCTCTCTCTACTCCTTATGGATAGGTGACCATGATATTTTTTTAAATTGAAGTGAAATCCACCTAACATTAAATTAACCATTTAAGTGAACAGTTCATTGGCATTTAGTACATTCACAGTGTTGTGCAACCATCACCTCCATCTAGTTCCAAAATATTTTCATCACCCCCAGAGCAGACCCATATTCATTAAGCAATCACTGTCCATTCCTCTCTCCCCACAGCCTGGTAACCATGAATCTGCTTTCTGTCTCTGTGGATTTAACTATTGTGTATATTTTATATAAATGGAATCATACATTATGTGACCTTTTGTGTCTGGCTTCTTTCTTTATTTTTTTTTATTTTTTATTTTTTTTAAAATTTTTATTTATTTATTTATTTATTTATGGCTGTGTTGGGTCTTCATTTCTGTGAGAGGGCTTCCTCCAATTGTGGCAAGCGGGGGCCACTCTTCATCGCGGTGCGCGGGCCTCTCACTATCACGGCCTCTCTTGTTGCAGAGCACAGGCTCCAGACGCGCAGGCTCAGTAACTGTGGCTCACGGGCCCAGTTGCTCCGCGGCATGTGGGATCTTCCCAGACCAGGGCTGGAACCCGTGTCCCCTGCATTGGCAGGCAGATTCTCAACCACTGCGCCACCAGGGAAGCCCCTGGCTTCTTTCTTTTAGTGAAATGTTTTTGAGGCTCACCCATGTTGTAGCATGTATCAGTACTTTGCTCCTTTTTATGGCTGAATAATATTCCATTGTATGGCTATACCATAATTTGCTTATCCATTCCTCCATGGATGGACTTTTGGGTTGCCTCCATTTTTTGACTCTTGTGAATAGTGCTATGTGCATTCATAGAGACGATGATTTTTATGAAGTAATAATTGGGGAGTGATCTGACAAAGCAAGTTTTCTAATCTATGACTTTTTTAATACGAAAATTTCATGGTGTTGTAAAAGTAAATCACATTTTGACATACATTTAATGATATCAATTTTATTGATTTCCAGGAATGCCTGGGTAAAAAAGAAAAAAAAACCCAAAACCTGTAGAGAGTAGGGAAGTGAATGAAAATAAACAAAACCTGTAGAGAGTAGGGAAGTGAATGAACATTTGTTGAGCATGGATGTGCTGGGTCTAATACTGTGCCGGTAGCAGAAGCTGCCCCTGGGCCACCTGGAGTCACCTGCAGTTAGTAGCTTTAGGAAGGTAGCTTTGGCATCTCTGCCTCAGGACATACCCCGGATATGGAGCCCACAGGGGCAGCTCAGAAGTACCAAGGAATTGCCAATACCCCAGTTGTGACCCTCAACCAACGAGGAGCATCTTTACCCCTCTGCCATATCCTGATGTGTGTTCTATGCAGCCCCTCAGAGGGTCCCGGTGGGAGTGACCCCAGTTGCCCACAGTGGTCACTTCCTCATGAGTGCAGACTTCAGGGGCCTTCCTCCCTTCCCTGTCTCACCTCCCCTCCTTCACCTCATGTTGGATTTCTGACTCCTCCCCTTGTTTTTTGTGTTTGTTTTGTCTTTTACCTGGAGCAAATTACTCAAACCCTGTGCCTTAGGGACCTCATTTATAACATAGGGCTAGTCCTAGTACCTGCCAGGATGAGGACAAAATGAACTAACACGTGTGAAGTGTGTAGATAGTGCCTGGCACAGAGTATGTGCTCAACATGTCAATCATGATAATATAAATAGGACCAGCATGGGCTGTGGGAAATAAAACACACCTGGCTTCAGTTTCCTCATCTGCAATGTGTATTAAAATGCCTCTTTTGGAAGATGAGGGTGAGGAGTACATGGAACAACATAACCTATGTGAAAAAGCATAGGGCCTGGCCCTAGGTGAGGACCAATGCTGGGCAGTCCAACCGCGCTATCTTTATCTCCTGGCTGTGCCATCGTGAGAGAGTGACCCCCACCAAGCTGGAGGAGCCAGTGCTGGGGCACTAGACGAGATGGTTTCAGAATCCCTGGCCGCTTCCTCCTTTATCTCTGGAGAATGGTGTGACCTCAGGCGGGTTATGTCCCTGAGGCCCTGGTTTCCACATGCCCTAAAAGAAGTGAATTTAGGGGATGGCTAAATGCCCTACTGGCTCTAAAGATCCAGAGAGTGTCCTGTCCTGGGATGGACACACACACACACACACTCGGCAGAGAGGAAGCATCTGCATGTCTGCTGGGCCACTTGAGTCACCTCCTGGAGCTGTAGGCCCCAGGCTCTGTTGGCCTTGAAAATCACCCCAGAGAAGAATAATGAGTCTGGAAAACTTTTCCAGGCATTTTCATGTGTGAAAGCTGTTTTCTTCTTAGGCCCCTCCTCCCCTTTTGTCACTTTGCAAATGTCTGTGGTTGTCTTGCCAAGTCTTGGAATCGGGCCACATCTCCCTGTTGACAGCTGTGTTGACGGGCTGGGGGGAGCCTCGAAAGATCAGCCTGCCCCTTCCTTTCTCACTGCCGTCTCCCCAGCTCCTGCAAGAATCTAAGTAACCCAGAGGGAGAAGTAAACAGCTCACAGTGTTTTACAGGGGTCATAAAACGTGGCTCCACCCTCCAGAGAAAGTCAAGATTGGGAAGTAACCACAGAACAGATGGGGCCTGGGGAGGGGGCAGCACCAAGTGCAGAGACTTAGAGGAAAGTGGCGGGAGGGACTGAGAGAGCATGCGCAGTCCATCCTCTGGGCTCCAGGCCTCAGATCCACAGGCTGGGTTTTCTCTCAGTGGCCAGGCATCTCAAGGGGTGGGGAGGAGACATAGAAGTTTCTTTATTTTCTACAAGTGTGCCTCATTTCTGAGTCCCTTTTCCAGCAGGCTGGTGGGGGAAAATATACCACTTCTTCCAGGAGTTATATCCTAGTTCTGAGATCTTTTTTTTTTTTTAATTTTAGGGAAGGCTCTTATTTATTTATTTATTTTTATATTTATTTTTGGCTGTGTTGGGTCTTCGTTTCTGTGCGAGGGCTTCCTCTAGTTGTGGCAAGTGGGGGCCACTCTTCATCGCGGTGCGTGGGCCTCTTCACTATCGCGGCCTCTCTTGTTGTGGAGCACGGGCTCCAGACGCGCAGGCTCAGTAGTTGTGGCTCACGGGCCTAGTTGCTCCGCGGCATGTGGGATCTTCCCAGACCAGGACTCGAACCCGTGTCCCCTGCATTAGCAGGCAGATTCTCAACCATTGCGCCACCAGGGAAGCCCTAGTTCTGAGATCTTAATGCAATAACGCATGGTAGGAGGATGGCGTTTTGGTTCTCGTGAAACAATTCCCAAGTCACTTCTGAGGTTCTCCTGCCCCGATGTTTTCCTGTTACTTCCTCAGGGTCACTGTCACAGCCCAAGGGCATCCCCAAACCATTCCCCCCAGGCTCCCACTGCCTCCTGGGGCCTCTGTCATTCTCCTTCAGGCCATGGGACCCTCCTCCTGGTTCTGGACCAGGGCCCTCTCCCCACTGCTCTGGCCGAGGTGTCTCGAACACTTGCATGAGCCACATACGTTAATATATACATCCTGTTTAATCTCACCACAATCTCCTGATACTATCCTCATTTTATGGATGAGGAAACTAAGGCTTAATAAGGTCACGTAAGTAATAAGTGTCCCTTCCACCTGCATACCCAAACCACTTTCTGAAAAGGGGTGCACTAGTTGAGCGAACAAAAGCCTAAACTTTGTTGTTGTTGTTACACAGACGAACTCTTTATGCAAACAGAATTTCCATGGGAAACCTGAAAGTGTGTTTCTGCTCTGGTTGAAGGTGACTGTCCGAGGCTCCATGTGCAGCCTCCTCCTCCCCCTCTCCCCTGGGGGGGCACCTGGGGCATTTTAGTGATGTCCCAGGCCCAGGAGCCGTCTGGTCTGTATGGCCTCCAGGCCGGCTCTACAGTCAGCCCCCCAGACCTGGATGGGGACATTTCTTGGTGCCCAGCTCAGTGGATTTCCTTGGAAGACATCACCTTCATGCCACACGCAATCGTGACTTCCCTCTTTGTTCTTCCTTTGAGACTGCTGGGCCCCAAGCCTGGACACCAGATCTATGGGCTTCTGAGAGGGTTTGGAGGCTGGCCCACCCCCGCTGCCCAGCCTCTCCAATGCATCCACTGCAATCAGCCAAGGCTGCACGGGGCCAATTGCTTTAAATAAACGTTAATCCTGCCCAGAGCTAGATTGACAGGGCCTTTGGGAAGGGCCAGAAGGAACAGGGCTATAATTTATCCCCTGAGACTGTTTCTGTTTTTGTTTTTCCTTTTTGGCAAATCTCTTCTTTGAGGCTGCTGCTATCTCATCCCATTTTATTCATGAAATGGATGTTTCAAGAAACACTAATAGCCCTTGGGCTTCCACAGCTGGTCATTTCATCCATTCCCTCACTGCATAAACATTAGGTGAGCACCTACTGAGTAGCAGGTGCTGTGCTAAGCACGGGGGATGCAAAGGCAAGGAAGATGCACCTCCTTCACAGTCCACAGGTCATAGGTCACAGGTCACATTTCATGGCTCTGTGCTTTTCTAGCCCTGGGAAATTGTAGTGGACATTTGCTGGCCCTTGGCCACTCAGCATTCATTTCCCCTAACAGCTCTCTGGTTTCCTTTCCCATGACCCGCCCCCCACAAGCACAGCCTTGCTGAGACAATGGATCAGGGGAAACCTGCCCTCCCCTCTTGGAAATCAAAGGGGTGTCTGGAGGTTTTCTCAGCCACGGCTGTTCCTCTCTCTGCCCCAGTGAGACCAAAGCCTGGAGACATGGCCCAAGGCCTGCTAGTCAGACCCCTTTCCAGGACTTTGAAACAAGGTTGGGAGAGACAGTTGGTATATTCACCCCAGCAGCATAACCTAACTGCCAAGGATCTTCTCTTCCGCTTCCTATGCTTCTTCCAAGCCTAGTTCTCCAGCCTTCTTACGGATTTTGGGGACCTCCCAAGTTTTCTTTTCTTTTCTTTAAGACAGCCAGAGTTGGTTTCTGTTGCTTGCAATCGAAGAACCCTGACCAGTACCCCAGGTTCCAGCTGCTATCTCAATTGCATCTAACTTGCTTGCCACATCTGCTGCTGAGCACCTGTTCTGGGCCAGGGATTGTGTATACATCGATCTGGAGGAAGATTGATAAGCAAACAGCTAGTGTTTAAACTATGAGAAGTGTCCTGGAAGCTCAGGGAACAAGGGAGGAAGAGGTCAGCTCCACCTGAGGGCCGGAGGAAGCCAAGAAAGGAGGTCATCCAAACGGAGTTCCCCACTCTTGCCCTCTCTCTCCTCCCCTTCCTCAACCTTCTCAACACAGCAGCTGGAGGGATCTTTTACAAATCAGATCAAGTCACTGTGAGCTCAAAACCCTCACTCAGAGTACAAGCCAAGTCCTACGATGGCCTACAGACCCTGTGTAACCTGGCTCCTCAGCAAAGGACTGTGTCTCTTAATCCTGTGCAGTGGGGCAGGGCCACAGGGTCAAGCTCTCTGCAACCAGAAGGAGAGAGGCTGCCACAGAGACTGTTTATTTAATTTTAATTATGGTAAAATACACATAACCTAAAATTTATGAATTTAACCATTTTCAAGGGTACAGTTCAGTGGCACTAAGTACACTCACATTGTTGTGCAGCTATCACCACCATCCATCCACAGAACTCTTCAACTTGTAAAACTGAAACTCTATACCCATTAAACAATAACTGCATTCCCCCCACCCCACTCCGTCCCTGGCAATTTTTTTTTTTTTTAAAGATTGATTGATTGATTGATTGATTGATTGCTATGTTGGGTCTTCGTTTCTGTGCTAGGGCTTTCTCTAGTCGCGGCAAGCGGGGGCCACTCTTCATCGCAGTGTGCGGGCCTCTCACTATCGTGGCCTCTCTTATTGCGGAGCACAGGCTCCAGATGCGCAGGCTCAGTAGTTGTGGCTCACGGGCCCAGTTGCTCCGCGTCATGTGGGATCTTCCCAGACCAGGGCTCGAACCTGTGTCCCCTGCATTAGCAGGCAGACTCTCAACCACTGCGCCACGAGGGAAGCCCCCTGGCAATTTTTCTAACTCTGAGAATTTGACTGCTCTAGGTACCTCATATAAGTGGAATCTTATAGTATTTGTCCTCTGGTGACTGGCTTATTTCACTTAGCAGAATGTCTTCAGGGTTCATCCATGTTGTAGTGTGTGTCAGAATTTCTTGCCTTTTTAAGGCTGAATAATATTCCATTGTATGTATATATCACATTTTGTTATTCATTCACCTGTAGATGGACACTTGGATTGCTTCCACCTTTTAGCTATTGTGAATAATGCTGCTATGGGACTTCCCT
This sequence comes from Balaenoptera physalus, assembly GCF_965194825.1. NCBI lineage: Eukaryota > Metazoa > Chordata > Mammalia > Artiodactyla > Balaenopteridae > Balaenoptera > Balaenoptera physalus. The sequence goes on from NC_138901.1 coordinate 47,835,726, forward strand.
GGTGGCGCAGTGGTTAAGAATCTGCCTGCCAATGCAGGGGACACGGGTTCGAACCCTGGTCTGGGAAGATCTCACATGCCGTGGAGCAACTAAGCCCGTGCACCACAACTACTGAGCCTGTGCTCTAGAGCCCGCGAGCCACAGCTACTGAAGCCCCAGCACCTAGAGCCCGTGCTCCGCAACAAGAGAAGCCACCGCAGTGAGAAGCCTGCGCACACCAACGAAGAGTAGCCCATGCTCGCCTCAACTAGAGAAAGCCCATGCGCGGCAACAAAGACCCAACGCAGCCAAAAATAAATAAATAAATAAATTTATTAAAAAAAGAATAATGCTGCTATGAACATGGGGGTACAAATATCTCTTTGAGTATCTGCTTTCAGTTCTTTCTGGCGGACACCCAGATCAAACGAGGAAGCACCATACTGTTTTTGTTTGTTTTGTTTTGTTTTTGGCAGCACCACACAGCTTGCAGGATCTCAGTTCCCTGACCAGGGATTGAACCCAGGCCCGGTAAGTGAAAGTGCCCAGTCCTAACCACTGGAGCGCCAGGGAAGTCCCGACCACCATACTGTTTTTGACAGCAGCCACAGCATTTTGCATCCCCACCAACAGTGCACAAGCGTTCCAGTTTCTCCACATCCTTTTCAACGCTTCTTGTTTTTTGTTTTTTGATAATAGCCATCCTAATGGGTGAAGTGGTATCCCATTGTGGTTTTGATTTGCATTTCTTTTATGATTAGTGATATTGAATATGTTTTCTTGTGCTTTTTTTTTTTTTTTAATTTATTTTTGGCTGTATTGCGTCTTCGTTTCTGTGCCAGGGCTTTCTCTAGTTGCAGCGAGCGGGGGCCACTCTTCATCGCGGTGCGCGGACCTCTCACTATCGCGGCCTCTCTTGTTGCGGAGCACAGGCTCCAGACACGCAGGCTCAGTAATTGTGGCTCACGGGCCCAGTTGCTCTGCGGCATGTGGGATCTTCCCAGACCAGGGCTCGAACCCGTGTCCCCTGTATTGGCAGGCGGAGTCTCAACCACTGCACCACCAGGGAAGCCCTCTTGTGCTTATTAACCAGTCCTATATCTTCTTTGGAGAAATGTCTATTTGAGTCCTTTGCCCATTTAAAAATCGTATTGTGTGTTGTTTGGTTGTTGATTCATAGGAGTTCTTTATATAGTCTGGATATCAACCTCTTATCATGTATAGAGTTTGCAAATATTTTCTCCGGTTCTGTGGGCTACCTTTCCACTGTGTTACTTGTGCCCTTTGACGTACACCATGGAGAAGATTTTAAAGGGTTGGTGGAAGTCAGCCCGTTTGGGCAGCAGTGGAGTGAGAGGAAGTTGTTTCCGTCAAAGGAAACAGCCTGTGTAAACACAAAGAGGAAAGAAACAGCAAAAAGTAAGTAGTTGAGTTTTGCTAGAACATCTGTGCGGGGGGTAGGAAGTGGGGAGAGGTGAGGCTGGAGGAACAATAGGCCAGCTAAGCGGCTTGGAGTCTATTCTAAGATGGAGCTACTCAAGGAGTGGTCCCAGGACCCCTGCCTCAGCATCACCTACTAGGAGTCTGTGAAAAATGCACTCCTATTGCTCCAGCTCTGACCTACACTGGGCTGGGGCCCCGGGATCTGGGTTTTAACAAGCCCCTGGGATTATCCTCACGTTCAGTCAAATTTGAGCACTGTTCCAAGGGTAATGAGGAGCCACCGAGGGGTCCGGCCAGGCTGATGGAAGGATGACTCGGGCTGTCCTTCAGGTTGGGGCACCCCGGGCACGACTCTACCCCCTACGTCCTCCAGCCACCCCACGTCCACCCTACCCGGCCACCTCCATCCGTCCATCCACCCCCTCCCGCCCCCAGCCACCCCCCCCCCCAGCACCGTATCACCCCCTCTTCCTCTAGTCGCCTGACCCTCTGCAGGGTCCGGGGTCAGAGGCGGAGGGGGCCCCCGCTGCCGAAGCCAGGCCCACATTCCTCTCACTTCCTGCCATTGTCCCGGGTTCCTGTGGCCGCGACTCTGCACTCGCCCGGGGCCTCCTCACGGCCCCGGGGAGCGATGACTCATTTCCTTTCTCCCCAGTGACATAGTCCTGCGCCCAGTTTAGCCGGCCCGGGCGGCGGCCCGGCACCCTCCCCGCCGGCCTCGATCGCCGGCACTGCGAGGCTCTTCTCGGCCCGCAGGGGGTGCCCGAGCCCGCAGCGCCTTCCCCGGGCGCCGGAGCCGAGCCGGCTTTCCTCGGCTGCCAGGACTCACCTCCCCCGGCCGGCGAGCAGCGGGAGAAGCCGAGCAAGGCCTCTGACCCTGCTCTTCCCCGCCCTCTGCCCGGAATCAGACCCCTGACGGTCACGGATGGGGAAACTGGGACCTGGGGGAGGGGGTGTGCCTTGACTAAGGCCGCGCAGCCCATCCTGGGAAGCGGGGGACTGGAATTCAGCACTCTCGCCCCACAGACAGGCATTAATTTTACCCTCCTCCCCCCTCCCCCCCACCCCATGGTGTTTCCCGTGCAAAGTTTGCAGACAATAATATTTCCCAGATTCTGATCATTTGTGGGCCCTGAAACAAGGCCACCCCGGGAAGCAGCAGGAGCTGAGGGCAGCTGGGGCTCCACTTGGGAAGCAAGTTGATCAGTGGGGCTTTAGGACAGTGTGGTGGCTTCATATCTCCTGTGGACACTGAAGATTTGTTTTTTTAAAAAGTCAGCTTTTTTTTTGGCTGCACCGAGGACATGCGGGATCTTAGTTCCCCAAGGAGGGATGGAACCCGCGCCCCCTCCACTGGAAGGGCGGATTCTTAACCACTGGACCGCCAGGGAAGTCCCCAAAAGTCAGCATTTTTAAAGTGGGTGGTTGAGTTCTGGGAAGCGTACCTCCAAAGGCGGAGCACCTGTGAGACACCTGCAGGGCATTCCCAGAAGGTGCGCAGGAGCTGCTGGGGACAGAGCCAGAGAAAGCCGATTCCTGTTATGTGTGGCCCTATTTCTATCAATGGACTGGTGGGGGCTTGGAGGGCTTGCGCTAACACAGCTAGTGGGGAGTGGGCTTGCTGTCCCTGGAAGTGTTCAAGCAGGTGCCGGACTAGCACCCTGGGCGGGTGGCATAATGGGGGTTTACCTCAGAACGGGAACCTGGGTGAGGTGGTCCTCAGGTTGTTGCTCTGAGGCATAAACAGCAACGCAAATGGCATCTCTGAGATCGTCCATTCCTGGCCCTGCAGCCATGACGCCTTGAGAGCAGAGGCTCAGGGGAATGGAGTTTGCGCCCGAGCCTTCTGGGGAGTTGTTCCTGGCTGGTCTGCACGTCCTCCTGAGGGGCAGGAGAGCTCTGACCTAACTCTGCCGTCCCACCTGGTGGCCTGGCTGCCCTCTGGTGAGACAGTGAGTGGCAGTGGAAGGAGCCTTGCAGGCTCTGGAGTCAACCAGATGTGAGTTCAGATCCCACCTCCACCACTTCCTCAGCAAATCCTCTTACTTCTCTGAAACTCAAGTTCTTCAGCTATAAAAGGAGAATGAAAATATTAGAGTTGTTGCAAGATGATGTGTGTACACTGCCTGGTGCAGAGTAAGAGCTGAAAGAACATCCCTTCTCTCTGACTCGCTTTAGTTCAGGGCCAGGCTCTGCCCTCTTGGGAAGAGATGAGAACATTCCTGAAAAGAATGCTGAATGTTGAAAGGGTCTACAGATGACTTTAATAAAAAGCCTTTCACTTTTCCCCTGCCCATCTGAAAACTCTTTTTAACACTGTATGCGGCTGGAACACAACTGTCCCTGGGCAACTCCCTTAACTTCTCCAGTCCCAGTTTATTCCCTTTTAATATGGAGATAGTGGGAAAGGGATTCTCAAACACCTGCTAGCAGCTCCTGTCAACATTCTTCGATGTGGAGGAACTTTGTAAACCATCTCAGCTTTAGTTCTCCAAACTAGCTGAATCTTTCCACCCGGGCAGCTTCCACCCTGCCTGGATTTCTAACATGTCAAGAGTGGTGGGACGATGTGGGTTTTGGCATCTCACAAAACTCAGAATCCTAGCTTCCCCATTTGCTTGCTTTGTTTGCTAATCTCAGAATGAGGACAATAACAGCTCCTTTGCAGGGTTGCTGGGAGAGTTGAATGGGAACGGATGTGCCAGGTGCTTGCACTTATATACTAGGTGCTTAATAAATGGTAATTAATATTTGCATAAAGTGCTTAGAGTGCTGTCTGGCACATAGTTAAGTGCTGTATAAATGTTTACTAAATAGCTAGAAATGGGGCTTCCCTGGTGGCGCAGTGGTTGAGAATCCGCCTGCCAATGCAGGGGACACGGGTTCGAGCCCTGGTCTGGGAAGATCCCACATGCCGCGGAGCAACTAGGCCCGTGAGCCACAACTACTGAGCCTGAGCGTCTGGAGCCTGTGCTCCGCAACAAGAGAGGCCACGATAGTGAGAGGCCCGCACACCGCGATGAAGAGTGGCCCCCGCTTGCCGCAACTAGAGAAAGCCCTCGCACAGAAACGAAGACCCAACACAGCCAAAAATAAATAAATAAATAAATAAATAAATAAATAAATAAATAAATAAATAAACAAAAGCGCTAGAAATGTAGATAGATTAAAACAGACATATATAAATAGATATGTGCATAAATAGATATAGAGATAGCAGCTAGATCAATCTCTTCCCTTCTATACCTCCCGGACTTCTTCTGAAAATTTGTCCACCAACCTCCTACCCTCCCAGTTCTGACCCCAAATTCCTCTGGCCGTGCCAGTGAAATTCAAGGTTTGAGGACTGTAAAAGATGGTTCTTACTCACAAAGAAGTTGCAGATACTGAAAGAGAGGTCCTTCCGGCTCAAACCACTCATCCAACTGCCATCATTGGAGACCCCTCCTTTGTGATAGCATCTTTTAAGACATTTACTCACATAAACTCTTATTTGTGTTCCCCCAACAGCCCCAGGAGGGGTGGTAAGGATAAAGATTAGGCACTTGATATCACCAAAAGGAACTGGAGGGACATGAAAAGTGCTGGGTTTTCCCTGTCCAAGCCCCAACCAGCCGGCCTTGAGCCATGAGGTCAAATCATAATAAACACCACTATTTAATGGATGGCCAACACAGCTTATCTAATGTCGATAATCCCATTAAGTCAGCATTAAATACCCATTTTACAGCTGAGGAAACTGAGGTTAGATGGGTAAAGTGACTCAAAGTCATTTAGCCAGTAACTGCCAAGTAGGGATTCTAGACCCAGGTCTGAGGACTCCAAACCCATTGCCACTGGACTCTGGCATCCTGACACTCTGCCTGGGGATGGGGGAGAGAGGTCTGGTGCTTCTTCTGGGTGGAGCTCAGACCAGATACCAGGACAAGAATATGAACAAGGCCCACTTGGGCCCATGCGCTCACCTTCCCCAAATCTGAATTCTGCCTCTGTGCCCTCAGAGGCTTGAAGGGCTGTGTCAGAGCAGCAGAACCACCTTTAGCTCTGTAAAGGGATTTGTTATGGCCTTTGATATTACATAACTAATTGCGTCAACAGTCTCTGTAAAGCTGCTCTCTTCGTGTCTGATGATGGAGCTTTATGTCCATAGGGCAGGCATTTGGGAAGAGAAGACAGATGTAAAGTGGAGGAGGGTGAGGATAAGCTGGAACCTGAGAGGATGGACTGAGACCCGTGCTAGTTCTTCTTGCCTCTGACCTTGATGATGAAGGTTTCCTACAGGAGAAGCTGACACTCTTTGTGGAGATGTTAAGCACAAACCTGACCCAGGAGTCTCAGAAGCCACAGGATGGTCTTGGGACAGCTGGGCAGTGGCAGGCTGGGCAGCTGCCTCGCTCATCAGGGTCAGCCAGCAGATAAGTAATAACTTGGGTAAGTTACAAAAGTGCCTGCCTTGCCCTTCTGGGCATTAAAAAAAATTTTTTTTTGTATTAGGTATCTATTGCTATGTAACAAATTACCCTAAAACCTAGCAGGTTAAAACAATCTAAGGTCATTATCTTACACAGTTTCTGTGGGTCAGGAATCTGGCAGCACCTTATCTGGGTGGTTCTGTCTCAGGATCCCTCATGAGGTTACAGTCAAGCTATCAGCCAGGCCTGCAGTCAACTGAAGTCAACTGAAGTGGGACTGGAGGACCCACTTCTAAGATGGGTCATTCTCATGGCTGTGGCAGGAGGCCTCAGTTCCTTGCCATATGGACCTCTCCATAGGCATGCTTGAGTGTCCTCCTGACATGTCAGCTTACTTCCCCAGAGCAAGGGACCCAAGAGAAAGCAAAGCAGAAGCCATGATTTCTTTTATGACCTAGTCTTGGTCATCACAAACCATCATTTCTGCCATCTCTTATTTGTTACAGTTCAGCCCTATTCTGTGTGGGAGGAGAATGTGTAAGAGCGTGAACACCAGGAAGTGGGCACCACTGGGGCCACCATGAGGGACATCAGAGTGTCCTGATGTCAGGGTGTTGCTGGAATCAAGAGGCCCCGGGGAGGTTCACCAGAGTGTCCGGCCTTCCCAACTATCTGGAGAGTGCTTTAAGTTCATGGACATCCTCCCATGTCCTGACTCCTCCCCTTAGTCCCCAGCACCATGCTGCCTCAGTATCTCCACTTGGAAATCCAGGAGGTATCTCAAACTAACATGCCCAACACTGAACTTCTGACTTTCCCCCAAACCATCTCCTCTCATACTTTTTCTAGTTGCGGTGAGCGGGGTCTACTCTTCCTTGTGGTGCGCAGGCTTCTCATTGCAGTGGCTTCTCTTGTTGCGGAGCACGGGCTCTAGGCACGCGGGCTTCAGTAATTGCAGCACCCAGGCCCTAGAGCGTGCGGGCTTCAGTAGTTGTGGCTTGCGGGCTCTAGAGCGCAGGCTCAGTAGTTGTGGCGCACAGGCTTAGTTGCTCTGCGGCATGTGGGATCCTCCCAGACCAGGGATCGAACCCGTGTCACCTGGATTGGCAGGCGGATTCTCAACCACTGCGCCGCCAGGGAAGTCCCTCGGCCCAAAACTTTGAGATCATCATTGCTCTGTCTCATTTGCCATGTCCAATCCATCAGCAAATCCTGTTAGCTCTACTTTCAAAATATGTCTGGGATCCACCTACTTCTCTGCACCTCTGCTGCTGCCACCCTGACTGAGCCCCGTCTTTTTTTTTTTTAATTTTTTATTTATTTTTGGCTGCGCTGAGTCTTCATTGCTGCGCGTGGGCCTTCTCTAGTTGTGGTGAGTGGGTGAGTCCGGTCTTCTCTTGCCTGGGTCAGTGTGAGGCCTCCTGACTGGCCCCCCCCGGCTCCTGCTCTGTAGCGTCTGTCTCCACACACCAGGTGAGATGAAAAGCAGGTGAGGGAAGGCCCCACTGAGAAGGTGACCTTTGAGATGAAACCCAAGGAAGTGAGGATGTGAGCCCTGGCTTAATAAGTGAGTCCTATTAAACCCAGCAACCCTCACACCTCCTACACACCCTGCCTATCTTCCCTGATTTACTTTCTTCCACTGTATTCCCCATCTCTCACCTGACTTACTTCAGGATTTGTTCACTGTTTCCCCTCCGGAATGTAAGCTCAGCCAGGGCTGGGATTATTGTCTGTTGTGTCCCCAGAGCCTAGAGCAGTGTCAGGCAGGTGCTCAGAAAGTACTTGTTGAATGAATAGCAGACCCTCAAGAAAAATTTTTGAAAGAATAAATGGAGCATGATAATGATGAACTACCTTGCCAGCTGTGTGGCGTTAAATGAGTCACCTCCCCTCTCTGAGCCTTGGACTAGACACAGGCTCATCCTCACGGATGTGGTTGTCTTAGAGTGGGCTCGGGGCTGTTTGCAGTTCTAGCTGCAATGGCTCTGCTGCTTGCCATGGTGAGACCTTGGGCAGGTCACTGAACCTCTCTGCCCCTCTGTTAAATGAGGATAATCATAATAAACAGCCTAAGACATTGTTATAAAGATGACATGGGCTTAGGGACCAGCCCAATAATTGGCACAAAATAGGTCTTCCCAGAGAGGAAGATGACTTGTCCCACAAATTCCAAAATTCTTCCTGCTCTGGTCATGGGACAACTGTGCATCCAAGGCTCTTGGCCTCTGGAATTTTCCAGAACCTGGATCAAGATCTGTTATGATTGCCAGTATTTTTCCACAGTTAAAAACCAGTCCCTCTGGGGACTTCCCTGGTGGCACAGTGGATGAGACGCCGCACTCCCAATGCAGGGGGCCCGGGTTCGATCCCTGATCAGGGAACTAGATACCACGTGCACAAAGAGTTCACATGCCACAACTAAGGAGCTGGCAAGCTGCAACTAAGGAGCCCACCTGCTGCAACTAAGACCCGGTGCAACCAAATACATAAATAAATATTAAAAACAAACCAACCAACCTATCCCTCTGAGTTCTGCCCCTGACAGTCACGGAAAGATGCACAAAGGCTCCCAGGGTGGCCCTGTCTACTGAGAGACTCTGTCAGGAGATGAAGGAATTCAGAGGACGCTTTACCTTGTGTGACTGCATCACCCACACACGAAATCGCTGAAATCACTCTTTAAATCCGGAGGCACCTTGGAAATAAGTTTGTCCAGAGGCTGCAAACTGGCAGCCACACGCTGGATGGGACTCAGGGACCTGATTGTTCCGTTCGTCCTATACCTCATTTTGAAAACAACAGAATCTGAATGCTTGTGGATAGTTCCGAAGAGTCAAGATCCACAGACCCCACCACACCCTACAGCCTCACACCCAGCCAGATGAGCATCTTTGCTTTGTTTTCGTGAACCCCTGAGTAGGCCATCTGTGTGCTTAACAGGTGCGAATGCAAGAAGATGACTTCTTGGAAAATCATCTCAGCCTCTTGCTACCAGGATCATTTTGGGTTCCTATCCAGCCAGCGGTTAAGAACACAGTAGCCTGTATCATCTACTACCATGGAGTTATCCCCGGGCACCTTCTCTATGGTTCTTGACCTGCCCCCCAATTTTTCATACTCACCTCCTACTCATGTCCACTTCGGTGTAACAGGAGGGGAGCCAGGCTGGCTCTTTCCTCTGCCAGGAGCATCGTCTCTCTGTAGCCTGCTTAAGGTCCCTGGTTCTGTATCACCTCCTTTGAGAAACCTTCCCTAACTGTCCCCCCGCCCTTCCCTGGTCCCCAGTCAGCCTGATCTGGCCATGCTGTTACCTGGACAGATGCCTATCGGGACCCCTTTCCCTCTAGATTGTACTGATTTCTTTATGAATCTGCTTCCCGCGTCAGACTGTGAGCTTTGTGATGACAAGGGCTGTATATTACTTAGCTCGTGTACCTAGGGTGTAGCTGATGTGGTTACTCAATAAATGGGTCCTGAGATTGTAATAAAAGAGTGAATTAATAAATGAAGGAAGGAAGGAGGGAGAGAAGGAAAAAAGGAAGAGGTCTATTAGTTAATTTGCCCTTTTCCTTCCACACATTTGCCTGGCAGGGTCCCACCGCTGTCAGCGTCCGCCCCCTCTGCTGGGAGTGTGTCAGTCCTCACATAATGAGGATCTGGGCCTGGACTGGCTGTAATTGACATTCATCTCACCCCATCCCTGAACATAGCATTATACCCAGTTTCTGCTTGTTCTAGTTTTTCATTGGTTTTGTTGTAAATTTCATGATATAACCTACATGCCCCAAAATGCAAATAATCAGCGTACAGTTAGGCAAATTTTCAAAGTGAACACACCCATGTCAGTAGTATCCAGATCGAGAAAGAGAAGGTAAGCAGCCCTCCTTGTGCCCTCTTCCAGGCACTGCTCCCCCCCAAGGGTCACCATTATTTTGGCTTTCTTCACCATTAATTTTCCTGCCTTGTATTTTATATAAATATGATAATATATTATATAGTTTTTTGAGTCTGGTTTCTTTTACTTAGTACTGTATTTATGAGATTTATTCATGTTGTGGTTTAGTTATCCTTATTGCTATATAATATTTTGTGGCACAAATATGCCATAATTTATTCATTCTGCTGTTGATGGACATTTGGGTTGTTTCCAGTTGGGGGCTATTCAGACTAGTGCTTTCATGAGCATTCTTGTACATGTCTTGGGGAGCATGTGTGCACCTTCATGTTGGGTATCTACCTAGGTGTTGAGTAGCTGGGTCATAGGCAAGGTGTATGCTCTATCATAGTAGAGACTTGCCATTTTCCAAAGTGGTGGTGATAAAAGTCACTACCACCAGCAAGGTTTGAGAGTCTCAGTTGCTCCACATTCTCACTGATGCTTGGCATTGCCTGTCTTTCCTTGTCCAGATATTCTGGTGGGTGGATTATTTCATTTTGACCACAGGCTCAATCTCACTGGCAGTCTGCTCCAGCTCTCTCAGTTTGGGATGGATTCTGGAGAATCAGCTTCTCCGGTCCTCCACGCTCATCCTGCAGTTTTGATCTATAGCTCGTGTCTACCCCTGCAGATTTATACCAGGCTTCTCAGCTGTGTTCCAGGACTCTCTTCCATGAGGAGGACTCCATCCTCAGATGACATCACCCCATAGAGTGTGCACCACCAGGGATGAGGATGGGAAGGCGGAGGAAAGGCACAAGGAAACTTTTCTTCAAATCCTGCATGGGTCCTTCCCAAGTAAGCATGGCCGCAGCTTACTTGGTTGGCCACCTGTGGATCCTTCTTAGGTGTTATATTTAAAACACTGAGTAGGCATAAAAATAATTAAACATAAGAGCCAAAACTATAACACTCCTAGAAGAAAACATGGGGTAAATCATGACCTTGGATTTGGCAATGGTTAGACATGACACCCAAAGCACAAGAGACCAAAGGAAAAAGTAGATAAACTGGACTTCATTAAGGTTAAAAGCTTTTGTGTTTCAATGGATACTATCGAGAGAGTGAAAGACAACCCATAGAATGGGAGGAAAATATTTGCAAATCATTTATCTGATAAGGGGCTTGTATCTAGAATACATGAAGAACATTTAGAACTCAATAATAAAAAGATAAGTAACCCAGTTAAAAAATGGGAAATGGACCAAAAGAAACATTTTTCCAAGGACACTATACAAATGGCCAAGAAGAACATAAAAAGATGCTCAACTGCATTAGTCATCAGGGAAATGCAAATCAAAACTACAATGAGGTACCACTTCACAGCCACTAGGATGACTGTAATGGAAAAGACAGATAATAACAAGTGTTAGTGAGGACATGGAGAAATTGGAACCCTCATATACTTCTAGTGGGAATGTAAAATGGTGCAGCCATTTTGGGAATCAATGTGGCAGTTCATCGAAAAGTTGAGCACAGCGTTCCCATTTGATCCAGCAATTCCACTCCTAAGTATATACCCAAGAGAAATGTAAACATATGTCCATACAGCAACTTGTACATGACTATTCATTGCAGCATTATTCAGAATAGCCGAAAGGTAGAAACAACTCAAATGTCTATCATTGAATGGATGAGCAATGTCCGTCGTTGCAAGGATGTCCATGATGAATGGATAAGCAAAATACGGTCTATCCATACAATGGAAAATTATTTGCCTGTATGAAATACTAAAACATGCCACTACGTGGATGAATCTTGCAAACATTATGCTTAAGTGAAAGTAACCAGTCACAAAAGGACACATATGATTCCATTTATATGAAATGTCCAGAATAGGCAAATCCTAGAGACAGAAAATAGAAGAGTGGTTTCCTAGGGCTGTGGGAGATGGGGAGATGGAGGGTGACAACTAAAGGGAAATAAACCATTTGGGGGACGGTGAAAATGTTCTTAAATTGTGGTGTCCATTGAACAATTCTGTGAATGTACTAAAAACCATTGAATTGTACACTTTAAATGTGTTGAATTGTATGTTATGTGAATTATATCTCAATAAAGCTGATACAAAAAATAATAAAAAAGTGATTTGAAACCTTCATTGTTGTTCCTTGAGAAAAGACTAGAAGGGAAAATAGTGGGTTAAATGGTGGCCCTCCCATATGATATGTCCACATCCTAACCCCTGGAACCTGTGAATGTGACCTGATTTGGAAAAAGGGTCTTTGCAGATGTAATTAAGCATCTAAAGATGAGATCATCCTGGATTATCCAGGTGGGCCCTAAATCCAAGACAAGTATCCTAATAAGAGACACACAGAGGAGAGGTAGGTAGAGAGAAGAGAAGGCCATGAAGATGGAGGCAGAGATTGGAATGATGCAGCCCAGGAACATCTGGGGCCACCAGAACCTGGAAGGAGCAAGGAAGGATTCTCCCCTAGAGACTTCGGAGGGAACATAACCCCAGCAACACCTTGATTTGTCTTCTTGCCTCTAACACTATGAGAGGATAAATTTCCGTTGTTTTGAGCCATCAGACTTGTGGCAATTTGTTATGGCAGCCCCTGGGAAACCAATTCAGGGAATTACTGTGATAATGCAGCAGAACTTTTAAAAGCTCGTTTCCCCAGCTGTCTCTCTCTTTCTCTGTCCTTTTGAACGTGCCTCTCTGCGTCTCTCTCTTTTTGTTCCTGCATGTGTGGCAGCAGCTGCCAGTCCCCTCCCTCCCAACCTCAGCTCTTCCCATGGAAACCTAGCTGGGGCCACAGCAGTTCCCTTGCTTATCCCTAAAGCCCAGGATGGATATGGGCTGAGCCAGAGCTGTCCTTGGCAGTAGAAGGAATCGGCAGTCATGAATGGCCATCCTTGTTTCTCCTGTCCAGATCTTTCTCAGGAAACAGCCACGTGGTCCTCCCAACTGCCTTTTGAGTCTTCCCTTTCCCTCTTTCCCAACATCCTCTCCATCACTTCCAAACAACTGTGGAATCAGCCCAATTCTCTCCACCCTTTGCTTCTCCCTGGGTTCAGGCCACCAGCATCTCCCACGGACCACTGCACCACCTTGGGTGTACTGCCCGGACAACCCATCCGTCTCAGTCCATTCCGGCAGCTGTAACAAAATACCAGAGACTGGGTGTCTTGTAAACAACATAAATTCATTTCTCACCGTTCTGGAGTCTGGGAAGTCCAGAATCAAGGCGTTGGCAGATTCAGTGCCTGGTAAGGGTCTGCTTCCTGGTTCATGGATGACCATATTCTGTGTACTCACATGGTAGAAGGGGCGAGGGAGCTCTCTGGGATCTGTTCTATAAGGGCACTAATCCCTTTGATGAGGGCTCTGCCCTTGTGAACTAATCACCTGCCAAAGACCCCACCTCCTGATACCATCACATTGGGGGTTAGGATTTCAATATATGAACTGGGGGGAGGGGGGACACAAACATTTGGTCTTTTTTTATTTTTGACCACGCCGCGTGCAGCATGAGGGACCTTAGTTCCCTGACCAGGGATGGAACCCGTGCCCCTGCGGAGGAAGTGTGGAGTCCTAATCACCGGACAGACAGGGAATTCCCAGCATTTGGTCTTTAACACTATCCTTTACACTTCAGCCAAGCAGAGTGTTCCAACACTGCAAGTCTGAACATGCTCCACCCCGCCTCTTACCCCTTCAGTGCCTTCCTTCTGCTCTAAGACTATATCCAAAGTCTTTAGTAGGGTTTGTGGGAGCCCCTCCTCCATCCTTCCAGGCTCATCCCTCTCAAACCAGGCTGACCCGAGTTCCTCTAATACCTCCTCGCTTCTGCACTGCTGGTTCCTCTCCCCTGAACACTCTCCCACCCCACCCCAGTTACCATAGTAACCCCTCCTCAGCCTTCAGCCCCCAGCAACACTTCCTCTGAGAAGCCTTGTCTAATCCTCCAAGTCAGCGTTAGCTGCCCCTGCTCTGTGTCCCCCAGGCACTTAAATTTATCTCTATGGTAACCTTGTCATACACAATTTATAGCTGCTGGGACTTCACGAGACCAGTTTCTATGTGTCATTTTTGTTCATCACCGGACTTTTACTGGCCAACCCTGGAACATACTAGGCCATCAACAGATATTGCTAACTTAATTATTTAATTATTTGGAGGAGCCAATTAATTCTTGGCAGAGAATATGGCCATTTTTCATATTGCCATAGACGTAGGGCAATAGGAACAAGAAAAGATGATGAAATTAACTTTGCTGGGATAATAATATTAACTAACATTTATTAAGAATCTTACAAGCTTTTAGGGACGTTTAAGCACATTTATTCATCCCACAAACATCTGGGCATCTGCTGTGGGTCAGCTACTAGGAACACACATATGGATATGACAGAGTTTGTCCTCAGAAAGCTCATAATCTGAGGATCTAATTCTGTTGAATCCTACAGTAACCTGCTGAAATGAATATTATTAATCTAAGTTGATTATGATGTTTTTGTTCCAAGTGACACGGGACCCAACCTGAGGCTTGAGCAAAAGAGGGAACATACTGGGTTACGTGACTGCAGGGTTAAGGGGGGCATATCTGGCTTCAGGCATGGCTGGATCTAGATTCAGCAATGCCTCCTGGACCACACTGCCCTGGCTCTTGTTTCTTCTCACCTTGAGGTTGGCATCATGTTGTCACCCCAGCATCCCTGTGGGTCCTCTCACAGTCACCATCTGGCTGCAGGTTCAGATCCCTAGAGCTCTAAGGTCAGTGGGAGAGCAGAAACCTCTTTTGGGAGCCCCTGCAAAAGCCCAGCCACCCACCCCAAAAACCAGCTCAGGTCACTGGTATGTCCTTGAGCCCGTCACTCTAACCAGAGGAGGGTGACTTCCCAATGGTTGAGGCTCTTACCAAAAGCTCCAAGCCCATCCAAATGTACCACTGAAATGAGGTGTGGTGCCCTCCCTAACCTCATGGACGAGAGCAGGTGAGGGGTGGACCTTCTAAGTGAAAATCAAGGGGTGTTGCTCTAAGATGGGGGCACAGAAGCCAGAGAGGCAGACAAAAAAGGTTTTCAAGCCACTCTGTTTCAGATGTAGGGGCATAAGGTACATAGAGAGGTAACTGACACGCCAGGTCACACTGCTGGTACCTGGCAGAGTTAAGGCTGGAATCCTGGTCTGCCTGGCTTCAAGTGGCTCCTTGCACAAAGCTACCTTGCCCCAGGGACAGCCTTACACACAGGAAGGACAGTGCAGTCCCTACTCAGAGGCCCTTCTTTGGTTTTTTTTTAAGCTTTTTTTTAAAAAAAGTATTTATTTATTTATTTATTTATTTTTGGCTGCGTCAGGTCTTTGTTACGGTGCGCAGGCTCTCTAGTTGTGGTGTTTGGGCTTAGTTGCCCCGTGACATGTGGGATCTTAGTTCCCTGACCAGGGCTCAAACCTGTGTCCCCTGCATTGGAAGGTGGATTCTTAACCACTGGGCCAACAAGGAAGTCCCCAGAGGCCCTTCTTTTAAATCATAACGTGTGGGTCTGTCCTTCTTATGAACTGGGATTTGGTCGGTGACTCTGTAAAAGGAAAACACTGCATTCTTTGCCTTGGGAGTCTGCCTCTATCTCTTTTCTTTTAAGAAAAATTCCTCAGGAGGGATAAATTAGGAATTTGGGGTTAACATATACACACTACTATATATAAAATAGATAATCAACAACAAAGACCTACTGTATAGCACAGGGATCTCTATTCAATATTCTGTAATAACCTATATGGGAACAGAACCTGAAAAAGAGTAGATATATATATATGTATAACTGAACCACTTTGCTGTATACCTGAAACTAACACAACATTGTAAATCAACTATACCCCAATATAAAATAAAAATTAAATTAAAAAAATAAAATCTGATACCAAAAAAGAAAAAAAAGAAAGAAAAAGAAAAATTCCCCTCCCTCCCAGTCCTCCCAGCTCTTGCCAAGGATCCTTTGGCTCTAGACTGAGCTGCTGCTTTACCGATGAGGTCAATTCGGCAGCAGCTACAACCCAGAGTGTCTTGCACAGCAAAGCTGTGACCTGCACAGGGTTCCTTGCAAATGATCCGGACAGGCCCAGGAGCTGCTGGCCTCCCCTCCTGGGCTTCCTCTTCTGCCTGCATCGTCATGCCTCCTACCAGCTGGAGGACAGACAGACGGAGCAGCCAGGAAAAGCACAAGACAGTCTGGTGACCGAGCACAAACCAGGCTCCCGTCTCTGAGCCCGGGGCAGTTGGGCCTTCTCCATGGGGCCCTGTCCAGCCCTCCATCACCCCCTGAGCATGGACAGCCTATTCCCCAGGCACGGCAATTTCTGTTCAGCTTCCTCTGCTGAACTGCTTTCTACCACATTTGGTGGTAGAGGGGTTGAATAGTGTCCCCCCAAAAGATATGTCCAAGTCCTAACCCCTGGTACCTGTGAATGTGACTTTATTTGGAAGTAAGATCTTTGCTGATATAATCAAATTAAGATGAGGTTACACTGGATTAGATTGGATCTTAAATCCAGTGACTGGTATCCTTATGAGAAGAAGGGATTTGAGTGCAGAGACATACACAGAGGCAAGAACAATGTGGAAACACAGACACATAGGGAGGAGGCCATGTGAGGACGGAGGCAGGGATTGGAGTGACGCATCTACAAGCCAACGAATGCCGAGGGTTGCTGACAACCACCAGAAGCTAGGAAGAGGCTGGAAAGACCCTCTACCAGGGACTTCAGAGAGAGCAGGGCCCTGCCAACACCTTGATTTTGGACGTCTAGCCTCTGGAGCTATGAGAGAATAAATTTCTGTGGTTTTAAGCCACTCAGTTTGTGGTAATTTGTTATGGCAGCCACAGGAAACTAATATGGAGTAGAGAGAGAGTTAACAAAAAGGTACTGGTAGCTTAGAACCACAGAGAGACCTAGACAATCATGGGTTCAGAGAAATGGTTGTTTACGTCTTAGCTGTGTGAACTTGGGAAGGTTACTTCACCTCCCTGAGCCTGGACTTCTACATAGTGATTGTCAGTAAAGTTTAGGAGCTTGCTAGAGCTCTTGGCTGGGAGAAGAGAAGACGGGTGGGGAGGGGAGGGGACGGTGAATACAGTCTTTAAACATTTGAAGGCTGTCATGAGGACAAGGCACTCATCTGTTCTGTGTGACAGGACCCTCAGGGGAGAAGTGAAACTGAGGAAGAGCAGGACTGAGGCAGGGAAGAACCTTCTATCAAGGAGATTGGCCCAGTAGTGGCAGGGGCTGATGGGAGAGGTAATGAGCTCCCCATGACTAGAGGAGATGATGAAGAGGCCAAAGGACCGACCGTCAGTGAGAAAGCCGCCCATCACCCAGAGTGACCCTCTGCTACGACACAGCCAGGATTTAACCCTGAGCTACCTGACTTCAAAGCACATTTTCTTTAGCTATTAACCTCAGCTTTCTTACCTATTAAATGGTGGAGACATCATAGAAAGTCACTGTTTGAGGCCCTTTCTAGCCCTGAAGTTTTCTTTTTCTTGTAAAACTCTTCAGGTTTTTTTTTTTTTTTAATTTACAGGGGAATTTTATTTGATTTTATTTTTTATTGAAGTATAGTTGATTTACAGTATTATATTAGTTTCAGGTGTACAACGTAGTGATTCAGTATTTTTATAGATTATACTCCATCTAAAGTTATTACAAAATAATGGTTATATTTCCCTGGGCTGTACAATACATCCTTCTCACTTATTTATTTTATACACAGTAGTTTGTAGCTCCTAATCCCCTTCCCTCTCTTGCTGCTTCCCCCAACCCTCCCCCCACAGGTAACTACTAGTTTGTTCTCCATGTCAATGAGTTTGTTTCTGTTTTGTTATATCCATTTGTTTGTTTTTTATTTTATTTTATTTTATTTATTTATTTAGTTTTGGCCACACTGCAGTGGCTTGTGGGATCTTAGTTCCTCCACCAGGGATTGAACCTGGGCCCATGGCAGTGAGAGCGCAAAGTGCTAACCACTGGACCACCAGGGAATTCCCTGTTTTGTTTTTTAGATTTTACATATAAGTGATAACATGGAGTATTTGCCTTTCTCTGTCTGACATTTCACAAAGCATTATACGTTTAGGTCCATCCACATCGTTGCAAATGGCAGAATTTCACTCTTTTTTATGGCTGAGTAATATCCCATTATATCTATATACATATATTATATATATGTGTGTATATATATATATATGTGTATATATATATATATATACACATATATATATAAAACTTAATTGGGATTGCATTAAATCTGTAGATTGCTTTAGGTAGTATGGACATTTTAACAATATTAATTCTTCCAATCCAAGAGCACGGGATATCTTTCCATTTCTTTGAATCATCTTCAATTTCCTTCATTAATGTTTTATAGTTTTCAGAGTATAGGTCTTTCACCTCCTTGGTTAACTTTATTCCTAGGTATTTTATTCTTTTTGATGCAATTTTAAATGGAATTGTTTTCTTGTTTAAACTCTTCATGTTTTAACATCTTCTAGTTTCTTCCACAGGTCATGGGAATGTTTCTTATAGTAGAAACTTAGATTATTGATTTTAGATCTTTTCTTTTTGTACTACATGTGTTCAATGCTATAAATTTCCCTTAAAGCACTGCTTTTGCTGCGTCCAATAAATTTTGGCATTTTGTACTTTCATTTTCATATAGTTCAAAATATTTTAAAATTTCTCCTAAGGCTTCCTCTTTGACCTATGTGTTGTTTAGAAGTATGTTGTTTAATCTCCAAATACTTTGGGATTTTCCAGCTATCTTCCTGTTTTTGATTTCTAGTTTAATTCCACTGTGGTCTGAGAACATAACTATAAAGGAACAGGATTGTATGTTGGACATTGTGTATGTTTCATTGTAGGGGCTCTGGATTCTGTTATATTCTCAAAATGTGTTGATATTTTGTTTTATTAGGCAATTAACTTCAAACTCTGCTCTTTGGATGGCAGCCCAAATCTCAGTTCAGTTTTTTTTTCCCCCCTCAGCTGAAGTCACTTCCATGCATGTGTGGTTCAGGGATCAACTGAAGGTTTGAACCAAGTTTATGCACAGGACCTAAGGCTCTCCCTCTTTGGCTAAGGCTGCCGCCTTCACTTTCTGGTACCTGTGGTTGATATGAAATTTGTCCTTTGGTTCTTCAAGCCAGAAAGACTGCAGATTTTCTATCTGTGCTGTGCTGGCTATGGTCTGCTCTCAAGTTCAAAGCCATAAAAAATGGTTAACTTCTCCTTTGTTGTTCCCTTTTTCCAGAGTCTACTTGCTTTTATTCACTCTCCAATGCCTTGAGTGTGTGTGTGTGTGTGTGTGTGTGTTTTGTAAACAGTTGTTATCTGTGGGAGGGTCAGTTCAGTAAGATCTCATTTGGTTACACTGGAAGAGAAAACCCCAAAACCAAATCGTAGAGAGGTATCATCCCCAGCTCATGGCCACCCAGCCAGCAAATTGAAGAATCAGCATTCAGACCCTGGGCTAACCCGCTCCAGTCCCTGTATGCACTTTTTATCATACAGATCTGTTTTCCACCCCTTATTTGCCAACCGAGTCCCAGAACTTCTTAATGTTCAGGTGACAATGGTGGGGCTTTCCAGAGTCTCTGACTTTTCCTTTGCATAAAATCGATTCCAGTTAAGAAGGGGATTTTATTTATATGGGTTTGGGGTATTTTGTTTTTGTTTCTGGATTTGTACATTTTCTGTCCAGAGAAAGAATTGTGGTCAAAGTGTGTCAGCTTTGAAGTTAGAGCTGCCTCCCAGTCCCACCACTGACTTTCATGTGACCTTGGGCAATCCCTTCAGTGTCCTCAGCTGTAAAATGGGGGGAAACAAAAGGTTGTGGTGAAGGTTAAATGAGATACTGCATATAAAGGTCAAAGCTCAGTGCCTGAGAGACAGTGCGCACTCATCTGTGAGACTCGCTAGAGTTTTCTCCTACCCTGAGGTAGTGGTGGCCACAGTGGGATGCTACAGGAGGTGTTTTCCCAGGAGATGGTGCAGTAAGGGCCTGGGCCCCTGAGAGGACGCTGCTGACCTCCCTGGTCGGGCAGGGCTTCTGTCACCTCAGCCTCAGTGGCACAGGAGCCTGGAGTGGGGTGATTGTGGCCATGTTTGTGGGAAAAGACACCCAAACCCAGGAAGATTTCACCGCCACCAGAGATCGTAGCAGAGCTGGGAGGTCAGGCCAGCTCCCTGAGCTGCGCTCCCTAAATCACTGATGTGTCCACTCTGGTGAGGTGCCCACTCCCCTCTCAGGCTGAGCCTCATGAGCAGGGGCTGGGTGCATGGGTGGGAGGGCTTCTTGGAGTCCAGGGGCCCAGAGGGGGCTGAGAGCGCTGTCACAATAGGAGAATCTGAGGAAGAAGTTTCCGTTGTAGTCTTTTCCAGCGAG
The DNA here is from genome assembly GCF_965194825.1 of Balaenoptera physalus. NCBI lineage: Eukaryota > Metazoa > Chordata > Mammalia > Artiodactyla > Balaenopteridae > Balaenoptera > Balaenoptera physalus. The sequence continues at coordinate 47,855,894 of NC_138901.1, forward strand.
GGGGCTGGAACCATGTCTAGAAGGGACACAAAGAGAGGCGGGGAAATTGCTGCAGGAAGAAGGAAAGGCACGGATGGGGGAGTGGGGGCTGGTGAGTGGGAAGGGAAGGGGGGCAGGAAGAAAGCAAGCAGCTGTACCTGGGGCTGGTTTGGGCCTGGACCCAGGCCGGCAGGTAGCAGCCGGGGCAGCGGTTGCGACAGGAAGAGAGAGCAGGGCAGGGTGCTGGGTGGTGGGGGGAGGCTCTGCCCACCCATCCCTGCTCTGCCAGGGCAATGCCCGTGCACAGAGCCCTAAACACGCTATGCTGTTTTTTTGTTTGTTTGTTTTTTAATTAATTAATTAATTAATTAATTAATTAATTAATTTATGGCTGTGTTGGGTCTTCGTTGCTGTGCTAGGGCTTTCTCTAGTTGCGGCAAGCGGGGGCCACTCTTCATCGCGGTGCGCCGGCCTCTCACTATCGCGGCCTCTCGTTGCGGAGCACAGGCTCCAGACGCGCAGGCTCAGTAGTTGTGGCTCACGGGCCTAGTCACTCCGCGGCATGTGGGATCTTCCCAGACCAGGGCTCGAACCCGTGTCCGCTGCATTGGCAGGCAGATTCTCAACCACTGCGCCACCAGGGAAGCCCCGCTATGCTGTTTTATCCATCAAATTTACTTAATTTTCAAAAAACCTCTGCCCAGACAGCTACTTGGGGTCTCTTTTTTGTAGATGTGGATCACGAGGCTCAGAGAGGTTAAAGGAGGAGCCTGAGGCGCCACCCAGCACGTCCGTATAGAGCTGGGATGCTCCTGCCCTCCACCAGCTGCCTCGACCATCCTGAGCTGTGGCTCGGCTGGGTATGGGGAGGGATGGGCACCACAGACCAAGGCCTTCTTGGTCTTGTTCCTCTGCCCACACCTGGCAGGCTCTTCCTTTTTTTTTTTTTTTTTAATACATTTATTTATTTATTTTTGGCTGCGTTGGGTCTTTGTTGCTGCATGCAGGCTTTCTCTAGTTGTAGCGAGCGGGGGCTACTCTTCGTTGCGGTGCGTGGGCTTCTCATTGCGGTGGCTTCTCTTGTCGTGGAGCACGGGCTCTAGGCGCGAGGGCTTCAGTAGCTGTGGCTCGCGGGCTTTAGAGTGCAGGCTCAGTAGTTGTGGCACATGGGCTTAGTTGCTCCACAGCATGTGGGATCTTCCCGGACCAGGGCTCGAACCCGTGTCCCTTGCACTGGCAGGCGGATTCTTTGCCACCAGGGAAGTCCTGGCAGCTTTTCCTGAAAACCACTCTCTCACATCATTTACTCATCCATTCATCATTCTTGAGTTCTAGGCTGTGCACTGGACCCTGGGGAGACCACACTGAGCAAGCTAGAGGTGGTCCTTCCCTCCCAGAGCTCGCAGGCTTGTGCGGTCCCTGAGGAGACTCAGAGTGATCTGGAGTAAATTTTAAATCCAGTCTCCCCAGTCCCAACTTACACACACACGTGCACACACACACACACGTGCACGCACGCACACACAGAGTCCATCTGTTCTTTGAGCGTCATGGGATATTAACCTACTTTAGCTCTCAGCCTGGGCCAAGCATCTCTCCCCAGCCACCAGGGGGCGCTATAAGGGCCGTGAGCAGGGTTCTGGGGCTGGAGCCTAGGGTGATGGCAGGCCCTCCAGCTCTGTGCGCCCTGCCCCTCAGGGATTTTGGGGATTTCTTCCCATGTGAGCCTCACATTAGCCTCTCAGGCCACCATGTCTCTCCCCTCCTGCTTCAGCCCTGTAGGGAGAACCTATCCGCCTTCACGATGCCGGGTCTTGATGTTGTCACAAAGCCACCCAGAGGCTCTTGGATAAGGCCTGAGCCCCAATTCTCAGCTGAGGTCGTGTTTTTCTCCCACGAACCTCCAGAGTTCCTCATGCAGACACCCTCTCCCCCTTCCATCCCTCCTCCCTCCCAGGCCCGAGTGTCTGTGGTCACTCAGGCTCAAGCTAGAGCGGCTGCTGCCCTCAGCCAACAGGCCAGCTTCAAATCAGGCAGTTTAGGTGGGGAGACCCCAGTCAGCGGAAGCTGAGGCCAAGGCTCTCTTCCTCAAGCTGATGCCCTTTTCAGTTGCAAACCTTAGAAACCATGAGGTGCAATGGATTCAGCTCTTCTAGCCTTCATTGGTCCAGGGAATCTGTGTTTGAGGGGAGGTAAAAGGAAGACAGACCTGGCAACTGCATGCCAGACGCTGTGCTGTGGGAGCTCCTCAAAGATTTTCTCAGTCCTGATAGTGACTCTGTCGTGGGACTATCTTTATATTTTACAGGGTAAGAAATGGAGATTCAGAGAGGTTGAGTAACTAGTCCGAGGGCACACAGCTAGGAAGTAGCAGATCTGGGATTCCAGCACCTGTGCTCCTGCCCCTTCACCACATTACAGGGGCTTCTGGTGCCCCCACCCTGCTCCCTGGCACTGTAGACAGCACGGTGCCCTCCTCCTATCCCACCCCCCAAGCTATTAGACATTGCTTCTCATCTTCTCCTCCACTTCCCAGCAGGCAGTCAGGGCCGCCTTCCTCCTTGGTGCTAGGGAGGCTTTGAAAGGGAAGCACAGCGCCTTCAGGCCACAAACAGGCCAGGACCCCCTGGCCCAGGTGACTCCAAAGCAGTTACAGGGAGGGCTGAAATGACCTCTTCTTGAACCAAATCACCCAAGTTACAGAGATGCTGGACCAGAGCCAGGGAAGGAGAAAGAAAGCTAAAGAGATGGCTTGGAAAATGAAATGCTCTGATGGGTGCCAGGGGCCTCTGGGGCTGCGCACGTGATGGGAAGCCAGATTTCTCACTACCCATTCAGCCCCAGCCATGGCTGCTCTAAGCCTGGGTTATAAATAGCTGGGAATATAAATGTTGGGCAGGGAGAGGGGAGTCCAGCCCACTCCTGGGCTGAGAAACATGGAGTGGGGGTGGGGGACAGTGGCTGGTCTGGAAGCAGACTTGAGGTTTGCTGGAAAGATCTGTGTCCTCCAGCAACAGCTGTGAGAGAGATCTGGGTCCTGAGTGGCCCTAGGATGGAGGCCTCCACAGGACCCTGGGATTCAGATGCACCCTGCTCTGGGTACCCAAAGGTGCTTAACTCCATCCTAGATGACCACGGACGCTTCACCAGGGTGAGGATGCCCCAAGGTCCCTGCTGATGAGAAGGAAACTCACACACATTGAGTACCTGCTAGGTGTTGGGCACTGGCATATCATGATGCCATCGCCGAAATGAATGCATTAATAACAACCACTTCTGGAGTAGCTGCCACATCAGGAAGTATGTTAAGCACTGTACATACAATGATATTATTGTGTTATGATTGTTAATGTCAACAGTAACACAATAACAGAAACTACAGTCTCTTGCGCATCTTTTATGCTTCAGGATCTGGCTTAGGCTTTACGGAGTATTTACACTACCACAGCCAGCAGCATCACCAGGCTGCCACTGTGGTCTAAGTACAGCTGCTGTGTTCAGCATTTATTGAAGACTGTTGTCTGTCTAGTTTAACTTAATTCTTACAACTACCTTATGAGGTAGGTAGTCTTACCCCCATTTTGCAAATGAGGAAACTGAGGCACACAGAGATTAAACGACTTGCCCAAAGTCACGTGGCTGGTAAGTGGCAGGTGGAGATTTGAACTTGGGTCTCTGACTCCAAATCCTTAGCTCTCCCCATGACACATCCCTTTCCAAGGGAACAGATGCTGAGAAATGCTTTTTGGATGAATGAATGAATGAATGAATGAGCAAAGGAACATGTGTCTGCCAGAGGTGATGGGAGGCATTTCCAAGCCCTGAGAGGTTAAGCAGGTTCGAGGTCACAGAGCCAGACAGCAACAGAGTGGGTAACGGGGTCTGGCTCTGGGCTCTTGGTGTCAGTTTCCCTCACAGACCTTCTTGCTACTCCTAGCAGAAGCAGCCTCTTTTTGGCAACCCCTGTGTCCTTACTCATGCCTAGGGTAACGGGGGATTCTGATTTCCAGACTCCATTCCCACCCTTCAGGGAGCCTGGCAGGAGGCCCAGGCTGGGCCCGCCCCTCCCCACTCAAGCAGTCAAGGGCAACCGGCCAACCAGTCACGGGAGAGTTGTTTCATTATCTCTCCCTTTTCTCCAGGCGCTTTCAGCTGGAGGGATCAGCGTTCCTGCTGAGTGGGGAGGTGTTCCCTGGGGCCTCCAGACTGGCTGGGCACCCCCTTTCCACCCACGCCTTCCGGGGCGTCTGCCACTGAGGGTCTGTGCAGTGGTGTGGGGACAGCTTTGTGGCTTTGGGCAAACCAGAGACCCTTCTCCGGGTCTTAGCTTCGACTCATCCCCCCAGAAGGGGGGATCGGGGGAGACCTTGATGAATGGTCAGCAGCTCCCCTAGCCTCACTCTTGTTTGGAAGTAGAGGGGCAGGGAAAGAGTCGGGACCTCCTGCCAGGCTCCCTGAAGGGTGGGAAATGAGTCGGCCAGGAAATTAGAATTTGCTGTTAATCCAAGCATGAGTAAGGGCAAAACGGTTGCCAAAAAGAGGCTGTTTCTGCTCCAAGTAGCAAGAAGGTTTGCGAGGGAAGCTTGTGCTGAGAGGCCGAAGCCAGGCCGCCTTACCTGCTCTGCTGCCCCCCGCCTGCTCCGGCTCCCGTTTCCTAGGGAACGGACCCCTCCTTCTCCCCTCCCTCAGTCATGCTTTTCCAAAGGGTGTCTACACACCCTGGCTTCACATCCTCATCATTTGCCCTTTCACCTCTTGCCATAGAGTTCTTGACCCTTCTCTCCTGTCCCCTGTCTCTGGTTTCATCCCCTGTGACCTCTGTGGTGGTTGGCCTTTCTGACCACGTCATCACTATTGTAACACCCCACCTTCCTGTCTTCCTCAGATCTCGGATCTCGCTGGCTGCATTCTCTCCATCCCTTCCCAAGTACTCACCCTTTTTTCTTTTTCTTTTTGCCGCACCTCGGGGCTTGCGGGATCTTAATTCCCCAACCAGGGATTGAACCTGGGCCCTGGCAATGAAAGCTCCGAGTCCTAACCACTGGACCGCCAGGGAATTCCCCCCAAGTACTCACTCTTAAATACTAGTGTTCTGCACTTTGTGACCACCTAGAGGAGTGGGATGGGGAGGGTGGGAGGGAGACACAAGAGGGAGGGGATATGGGGATATATATATATATATATATATATATATATATATATATATATAGCTGATTCACTTTGTTATAAAGCAGAAACTAACACACCACTGTAAAGCAATTATACTCCAATAAAGATGCTAGAAAAACAAATACTAGTGTTCTCCAAGACTGTGTTCTCACCTTTCTTTCCCAGCACTTCCCACCCTCCCCAAGTCTCTCATTCACTCCCAAGCCTTAACAAGACCCCTAGGACTCAGCATTCAGCCCAACATCTCTCTTCTGAGCCCTGGACCAAGGAAAATTCCAACCTCCCCACATTTTCTGAGGATGGCCCACAGCCCCTCAGATTCAAGATGTCACAGCTTGAACTCATCCTCTTCCTCCCCAATCCTGACTGCTTTCTGAAGGCGCCGTTGTCCACCTGGTTGCTAAGGCAGAAACATGAGATGCTCTAGGTCCTTTATCTGCCCCCCACTGCTTCCCAGACCCCTCACCCATAGTCAGAAATGCTTGAAAGCCTCTGCTCTAGCCCCATAGTTGCTCAAACTGTGTATGTTTAATGACCAAAGGAGCAAATGAATGGACTGGCCTGGCAAGGTCTCCCAGTTTGCTGGATATCTCAGGATTCATGGCATTTCAGCTCAGAGAACAGTCCCTCCAGTGGCAGTAGCAGGAGGAGCTGGAATGCTTTCTATCGCCCACTTCCTTTCAGTTGAGATTTCAGGTTGGCAGCTCCTCTTCAGTCTGGTCTCTGTCTTCCCAAGTATATACCTTGACACATCAATTCCCGGGATTTCTCTGTGTGAAGGACTGTGAAGAAAGTCTGGTTACACCAGGTCAAGTAAAGATGAACAGTTGCCTTTATTGCAGGACTTCTCAGAGCCTTTAATACGCTAAGGGACACCGTGAATCTCGAAGAGGGACATAGAGCTGGTATCACTCTCTAATTTGTTTGAACACCAGACCTTTCCTCAATCACATTGGCCAAAAGGTGGGAATAACTCAAATGTCCTCCAGCTGATGAATACATCATCAAAATGTGGGATACCCATACAATGGAATATTATTCAGGCGTAAAAAGGAATGAAGTACCAACACATGCTACAACATGCTGGACTCTGCAAATATTATGCCAGGTTAGAGAAGCCAAACACAAAATACCACATATTATATGACTCTGTTTATGTAAAATGCCCAGAATAGGAAAACCTATAGGGACAGAAAGTAGAATAGTGGATGCCTGGGGCTTGGGAACATGGGGAATTAGAGGGTGATAGTCGCAGGGCGGAGTTTCTTTTAGAAGTGATGAAAACGTTCAAAAATTGATTGTGGCAATGGTTGCACAACTTTGGATATACTAAAAATCATTGAATTGTACAGTTTAAATGTGTGAATTATATGGTACATGGTATATGAATTATATCTTAATAAAGCTGTTCCAAAACACAAAAAACAAAAAAGCCTTTCCTCAAGGAGCTTTTTGAAGGACTGGTGTTCTAAGGAACTTACTTGGGAGAAAGAGATCTAAGTCAGGCCAGCTGGGTCCCCCTGGTGGCCTGGAGGACAAGGTTCATCTGCGGATCTTTGTTTTTTTTTTTTTTTTGGCTGCGTTGGTTCTTTGTTGCTGAGCGCGGGCTTTCTCTAGTTGTGGCGAGCGGGGGCTACTCTTCGTTGCGGTGCACAGGCTTCTCATTGCGGTGGCTTCTCTTGCTGCAGAGCACGGACTCTAGGCGTGTGGGCTCAGTAGTTGTGGCTCATGGGCTCTAGAGCGCAGGCTCAGTAGTTGTGGCTCGGGGCTTAGTTGCTCCACGGCAAGTGGGATCTTTTCAGATCAGGGATGGAACCTGTGTCCCCTGCATTGGCAGGCGGATTCTTAACCACTGCGCCGCCAGGGAAGTCCTCACCTGCGGATCTTGGAACTTCCCCAAAGGAAGTCAACATGGTTTTCTTTGTGAAGAGAGCCAGAGTCAGAATAAGTGCCCTGCATCCTTTCATTCCCTCCTGAGGGTGCAGGGACAGAGCCAGGGTTGGTCCCCCTTTGGGACCTGGGCAGAGAGGACTGGCCCTTCGGTGCTCGTTTACCAGCCTCACCTGGGAGCCGGCAGGCAGGGCCATGCTGTCCCATAGGCGACCTCTGTCCCGGTGGGGAAGCCAGCCCAAAATAGCGCAGGCTGGGACACCATTTGGGAAACCAGATGGGAAAGTCTGGGGCTTGGGAAGAAGCGGATGTGGGTTTTGTTCCCAATTCTGCTGCCTTCCTGTGTGACCTTGGGTGCAGTGTTCAGTCTGGGTCTGAACTTTCCCACTTTGGAAAAGAAGAAACAAATTTCTGCTCTTCTCTCTCAACAAGTCTTCTGGGGGAATCCAAACCGAAGACTGTTAAGGTTGGAAGGGACTCTGACGCTTGAATCTGCTCTCTCCTCCCCCCACCAAGCGGACCTGCTTGAAGCCTTCCAGTGCTAGGGAGCTCACTACCTCCCGTTTCATTGTTCAGTAGCTGTGAAATGTCATTGGGCCCTCAGACCTCCCTTGGTGCCAGGAGGCCACTCCCCACTCAGGACAAACTTGCCCATTCCTGCTTGTTCAGGACAAATGTCCTGCTCCATTCCAGCCGCTAGCCTGTCCCTTACCTCCCTGTTCTGGGCCACCTGTCCCAGCCTCCTATCACCTCTCAGGTGATGCTGTATGATGCCTTGGCAGCTCCCCTTCCCAGCTGTAACTTCTACATGCTGCTCAGGTGAACACTCCTCCTGACCTTCGCAAGGAACCCTCAGCGCCCACCTGGCGCCCACCCCAGGAGGTCCCTCCCCACCCCACTGAGCCTGTGGCTGGCATTCCTGCCAGGTGTCCCAGCCTCTGCAGAGGGAGTCTGACCTCCTGGACAGCCCACCAACTCTTTGGAGATCGTGACCATGCCCGTTTGTCTCTGTGTTCCCATCCAGTGGCGAACCCCAAGTCCACCCACCCCCTCCTAACTGCCCACCCTCCCCGGGAGTGCAGCACTTTGAGCTGAGCACAGGCCTCCATCACAGCCTAACCAGGGCAGCCTGGCCACAGCAGGGCCAGGCAGGGCAGAGCAGCATTACCTGTCTACCTTCTAGAATCCACCTTCTATTGATGCTTAGATGTGTAAGGTCACAGGGAGCAGAATACCCTTGGCATCTAGGAATGCCATCCTCCTTAGATGTACCCATGTGGCACCACTGTCTCCCTTGTTCAGTGCCCTGATGGGTGTGAAGTCCTATCAGATGACGCCCCCAGGATGGCTCCCTCTCTCACTGTGTGACCTCACCAGGTCCTCCCCTTCACTGCCTAGACCCCCAGGCCTTCATTTGCTCTTCTGTGCATTGATAAGTTGGGTTCTGCCACTGGCAAGCCTCTTTGGCTCTTTAGGGAAGCCCGGTGCCCAGGCCGTCCTCCCCGCTACATTGGACGTCCTTGCTGTGTTGGGGGTCTAGCCCACCATGTCCCTTGTCTGGCTGGCTAGAAGCAGCTGAATCCCGCACCCGGCTGCTATCTCTTGAGTCACTGCACCATAGCATGTTTATTAGGACAGTGGGAGCTCATTTTGCCAACTTGGAACCACGGGAGCTGGCTAAGTTTAGAACAAGGCTTGAGCGTGAGGACGACCTGTTCCTTTTCCTTCTGGCAAAACACGAGACTTGAGCTATTCTTTTCTTCTTCATTCTCCCAGACAAGTCCTTAGCTTCATTTACTACTGGATCTGCCTTCTCCCAACACAAACTCCCCTGTAATTAAGTGGCGGGAAACACCCCCGATCATCCTAAGGTTGAAAAGCGGCAGATCATTGGAATGTTTCAAGGGATATAACACAGGCTCTGAAAAATAGATGCTTTTATACTTCAAGCAGATGTACCTAACCCAGTTCCTGTGGATGGGCTTCACGGAGCACAGGACTCCCTGAATTCTTGGGTGAATGCACTTTTCCCTGGGGAAATGGCTCACAGGTTTTATCAGATTCCCAAAGGGGTTCGTGACTCTTGCTAAAAATCACACATCTCAGATTTAGGAAAAGATGACCGTCCTGTGCTTGCATTGCAGAGTTCTCCCTAGCTTTGGGGTTTCCGTTATTAAATATTAGATGTCCTCTCGAGATCAGCACCGGGAGTGAAATCCCCAGAACCTGGGTCAGGCTCGGTTTGAAGAAACCGCACTGTTGGAGGAGAGAGGTCTGGAGCATTCGATCTGGTGGGTAGTGAAGTCACCAGTGAACTTGGGGAGTAGGTCAGATGGGCCAAGGCGAGTGATTCCGAATTAAGAGGGTAATAAAAGGAAGTGAGAGGCTAGATGGGATGTGCTACCAGCTAAATCAGACCCTGAGATGGGTCCAATATTAGCACTTACAGGGCCAAGTAATGTTGGTCTCTTAACTTTCATTTATTCCATTCACAGTGATTTGCTGTTTTCCGTTCTGGAGAGCGTGTACTTTAGACTTGATGGCACACACTTATTCTCCTGTTGGCTGCCTTAAATCAACTGAGCTCTTTCGTGTCCCTTAATTCCACTGCCCTAAACTCAAATGTTCTGCAAACATGGAGTACATGGCCTTGACCTGAAAATTCATGTGAATGTAACTGAGATCTTACCTAATTGGGAAGGTAAGCCTGCTGTCAAAAGAAAATAAGTGGGCTTCCCTGGTGGCGCAGTGGTTGAGAGTCCGCCTGCCGATGCAGGGGACACGGGTTCGAGCTCTGGTCTGGGAAGATCCCACATGCCGCGGAGCGGCTGGGCCCGTGAGCCACAGTTGCTGAGCCTGCGCGTCTGGAGCCTGTGCTCCGCAGCAAGAGAGGCCGCGATGGCGAGAGGCCCGCGCACCACGATGAAGAGTGGCCCCCGCTTGCCGCAACTGGAGAAAGCCCTCGCACAGAAACGAAGACCCAACACAGCCATAAAAATAAAATAAATTAATTAATTAAAAAAAAAAAAAAAGAAAATAAGTGATTAAGTGATATATTCAGGTGTCAAATGCCTGTGACCTTTCGCTTATCTGCAGCACCACCAGGCCTCCTTCCTCCTCCAAGAAGTTAATAGAGAGTTACATGTATCCTGCCAAAGTCTCCAGGGTGTGAAACTGGAGGAGGGGGAGAGTTACCTAGCTAGTATCCATTAGTGGGCAGCAAATTAGTCCATGTGCTAATACCTCTGCCTTCCATTGTGTAATCTGGCCATTTAACTGATGGCTGCTGTCTGCATTAAGGCCTAGCCTCCAAACTGAGAGCTGCCATTTGCAGTGACCTCGGGAAATCACTAAACCATACAGAACTTGATTTTCCTAACTTAAAAAATGGGGAAGGGGCTTCCCTGATGGCGCAGTGGTTAATAATCCGCCTGCCAATGCAGGGGACACAGGTTCGAGCCCTGGTCCGGGAAGATCCCACATGCCACGGAGCAACCAAGCCCGTGCACCACAACTACTGAGCCTGTGCTCCGCAACAAGAGAAGCCACCGCAATGAGAAGCTCGTGCACTGCAGCGAAGAGTAGCCCCCGCTCTCCGCAACTAGAGAAAGCCTGCGCGCAGCAACGAAGACCCAATGCAGCCAAAAATAAATAAAAAAATTAAAAAATAAATTTTTTTTTAAAAATAGGGAAGATGATGAATCCTTGCCTATACACCCTAGAGAAGAATTTGAGAGGTAAAAGAACTCAGACTTATTGACAATCTACTGTATGTCAGGCCTTCTGCTTACAATTATTATCCTTTTTTAAACTTTACAATCTTTAAAAAAATCTCCCAGGATTGCTATAAGTGCCCGCTAAGACCAAATACTCAACAGATGTGAAGTGAGCACTTTATTCCAGGTCCTGAGGATACAGCAGTGAGCAAGACAAAACCCCCGCCTCATGGAGCTGATATTCTAGCGCGGAGATAGACAATAAGCAAGTAAATGTGTACAATGTCAGGGGGTGATAAAGGTAATGAAGAAAAATGAAGCAGAGGGGAAAGAGAGAAAGGAGGATGTGTGTGCTGTTCCCTGACAGGGGAGTATTTGAGCAGAGAACTGAGGAAGTGAAGGAGCAAGCTGGACTCTGGGAGGAGAGAATCCCAGACAGAGAGACCAGCAAGTGAGAAGGCCCTGAGATGGGGATGTGCCCGGCCTCTTTGAGGAACTAGTGGTCAATGGGGCTGGAGCAGAGCGATTCGGGGGTGAATGTTATGGGGGAAAATTGGTGAGAAAATAGAGACCCCAGTCAGGACTTCGAATACTGGGACCATGGATACGGAAATGCACAGTTGACCCTTGAACCACGCAGGGGTTAGGGGCGCCAACACCCCTCTCCCCGCTGCCGCACGCACCTGAAAATCCTCGTGCTGCTATCTCTGTCTCAAAAACAAAGGGATTGATAAATGACTCACTCAAAGGCGAGAAGCTGAAACAGTTTGGACATCTTCAGGTCTCAAACTCTAGTTCTTTTGATTCCACCTATTGTGATCTCTAATCCAACACAAACTTTTCCCTACATTTAGTTAACTTAAAGATCTGTAAAATGGGGACTTCCCTGGTGGCACAGTGGTTAAGAATCCGCCTGCCAACGCAGGGGTCATGGGTTCGATCCCTGGTCCGGGAAGATCCCATATGCTGCAGAGCGACTAAGCCCGTGCACCGCAACTACTGAGCCTGCGCTCTAGAGCCCGCGAGCCACAACTACTGAGCTTGCGTGCCGCAACTACTGAAGCCTGCACACCTAGAGCCCGTGCTCCACAACAAGAGAAGCCACCACAATGAGAAGCCCATGCACTGCAATGAAGAGTAGCCCCTGCTCGCCGCAACTAGAGGAAGCCTGCCTGCAGCAACAAAGACCCAACGCAGCCATAAATAAATAAATTATTAAAAAATAATAATAAAAGAAAAAAAGGCTTTAAAAAAAAGATCTGTAAAATGAAAATACAGGTACTATATTTATTGGAAAAAAATCCTCATATAAGTGGACCCATGCAGTTCAAACCTGTGTTGTTCAAGGGTCAATTGTACTGCAAATAGTTAAACACTGTGCATAACAGATGCATCTCTCCATTTATCTGTCTTAGGAGTCTTTCAAACTTTTCAAACTTTTGTATATTTTTGAAGAGGTATATCTTTCATACAGTAAAAAACCATAGATTTTTTTTTTTCTTTTTAGAGGGAAGGATTTTTAATTAATTAATTAATTTATTTTTGGCCGTGTTGGGTCTTCGTTTCTGTGCGAGGGCTTTCTCTAGTTGCGGCGAGCGGGGGGCCACTCTTCATCGCGGTGCGCGGGCCTCTCACCATCGCGGCCTCTCTTGTTGCGGGGCACAGGCTCCAGACGCGCAGGCTCAGTAGTTGTGGCTCACGGGCCCAGTTGCTCTAGCGGCATGCGGGATCTTCCCAGACCAGGGCTCGAACCCGTGTCCCCTGCCTTGGCAGGCAGATTCTCAACCGCTGCGCCACCAGGGAAGCCCCCAAAACTATAGATTTTTAAAGTACCATCCAATGTAACCATCATGCAAATCAAGGTAAGAACATTTCCATCACCCCAGAAAGTTCCCTGGTGCCCTTTCTTCAGTGAATGTCCTACTCCCCAGAGGCAACCATTGTTCTGATTTCCATCACTAAGAGAGACATTTTCCCGCGTCCTGAACTTCCTATAAACGGAGTGGATTCATACAGAGTGTGCTCTTGCGTGAGGCTTCTCTTACTCAGCATAAAATGTCTGGGAGATTCATCTATGTTGTCACAAGTATCTGTAAGTCGTTCCTTTTTAGGGTTGAGTAATAGTCCATTTCCCAACACCTGGAATTGTTGGTCTTTTTACTCTGAGTCATTCTCAAGGATATGAAGTGGTAACTCAGCGTGGTTTTAATTGCAGTTCCCTAATGATGAAAGATGCCAGCACCCTTTTTATTTGCTTACTGGACATTCGTATGGTTTTTTTTTTTTTTGAGAAATATCTGTTTAACTCTTGTGTTTATCTTTTTTAAAAAGTTGATTTAGTAAGAGTTCTTTATATGTTCTAAATATGAGTCCTGTGTCAGATTTATCTGTTGTGAATATTTTCTCCCAGTCTGTGGTGTGCTTTTTTACTTCCCTAAGTGTGTCTTCTGGTGTTTTTAATTTTGATCATGACAAGTTTACCAATTTTTTAAAATACTTAATCCTTTAGTGTCCTGCCTAAAGAAATCCCAAGGTCAAGAAGATATTCTCCTATGTTTTCTTCCAGAAGCTTTATAGTTTTATCTTTTACATGTCGGTATGTGATCCTTCTTGAGTTAATTTCTGTATGTAATGTGAGGTAGGGGGAAAGTTTTTTTCCCCTATGGATATTAATTTGTAGAACATGGAAATCTATTTGATGGAATCTCACACGTAAATTGTCCTGGGTAAGTTATGCTTGTCATACACTCTGTCTCCCAAAGTTGATTATCCAGCTTCCTGTAAAGCCCCGGCTTGGAAGATAAAATGATGACAGTGAAAGAAACAAATCCCTAATTAGAGAACAGAAACATCAGAAAAAATACCAATTGCCCATCTGTAATTTTGTCCAGCCTTTAGCTTCCCTCATTGTCCAAGCTGTGTTTGCCTTCCCATGGCCGGAGCCAATGAGGGCAGAGGTGAAGGGGAAGACAAACTTGGAGCTGGATGATAGGAAACACCGGAGCAGTGGCTGAGAAAGTCCCACAGAGCTGAGCCAGGCTTGCTTGGAAGCTGGCTGGTTCTTTGGGGCCCTTAGCAGGAATGCTAACTGCCCATCCTCTCTATGTCTCTCTCCTGTGATTTGCGGAGGCCGGGAATATGAAATCTCACAGGTGCAATGCAGATGACTGGGTCTGTGGGCCAAACCCTCCTCCTACAAGGCCAGAATATCCTCTGCAGCATTGCAACCTGTGATCTGGAAACAAGGTGGGTGGGAGGACCCAGTGCTAGTTGAGCATTGACCATGCAGCAGTTATCTTCATCCTAGGGGCTTGTGTATGTTATCTCATTCATTCATTCATTCCTTTGTTTCGTTTGCCCTACCACCTTACGAGAAAGGTTCCTCCTAATTTTACAGATGAGGAAGCTGAGGTTCCAAGAGGTTAAGTATGTTTCCCAGGATTTCTCCACTCCTGAGTGGGGGAGTTAAGATTCTCTTTTCCACTGTCCCCTCCACTGCAGCACATTTCCACTGTGCTCCAGCCCTTCCCAACCACTTGCTGCAAAGAAATCAGACCACTGCATGGCCACAGTCTTTCATCCTGAGGAACTTGCAAACAAGCAAAAAGAAATGCATATGGTGTATTCCCCATTGACGTTTACCCCCAAATAACCCCAGTTTCTTATGGCACCAAGAGCCTTTCAGGTCCAACGCAGGGATTTTGTTGTATCAAGTAAAATCTAATATAAAATTATTTTGGACATTCCTTTGGACTTAATTGACTCAACCAACCCTCTTGAGATGGTGCTGAAGAATCAGCAAGCTCTTTGCACACTGCCATACGTCTTAGTCCATCTGGGCTGCTATAACAAAAAGACCATGGATTGGGTGGCTTAAACAGCAAACATTTAGGGAAGCCCCCATCTGTGCACATTCGCTCCAGAATAAGATCTGGTGTAACCCCTGGTCAGCCAAGGCCCATAGAAGTGTTTTTTCCAAAAACAAGAGGGGCTGGTGCCCCAAAGTCTAATTTAAGACATTTCCTTCCCCAACACAGAGAACAAGGAAACTTTGAAGTTTATATTTCTTTTCCCCTAAGAAAAAGTTTCAAAAGTCTCAGATAAATGTTTTAGACAAGGCTCAAGGGTAAAGCACTGGGCTTCGGGCCCCCTTCCTCTCCTTTCCCCTCTAGGGATCTCTGCACGTGGAAAGTTGTCCACAAGCCCAGCGCCCTTGGGGGGCAGGCAGAGGGGTAGGAGAGACTGCCCCCTCTCTGGGGCAAACCCCAGGGTGTAAGGTTTAAGTTCTTCTATTAGTCATTTTCCTGTTATACCCACTTCTGTGCCAGGCTTGGTAAAGGATTGTACTGCTTCTCAGATGACAATGGAGGCTGAGAAGGAAGTAATGCAGGGTCACACAGTTAGTGACAGGCTGAGCTGGGATTCCAACCCAGGCTGGCCGGCCCCAGAGCTTCGAGCTTTTATGTTGAACCAGCAGCCTTTCCTGCCCTAAGTCTTTTCATCCAGCCAGCCCAGGGCTCCCTCACTCTTGCCCTGAAGGAAGCTTCCTCTTGTCTACCCTGAGTCTCTCTTGCTGTCCCTCTTGCTTTGCTTCCTCTGCCTTAGGCGGAGACGCTCACTCCTCTGGCAGTCTCGGGCACTCCTGACCACAGCCATCTCTCAGCTTCTCTCTCCTTCCCCAAGCAAGAACTCCATCCTCAAGGCCAGCAGTTTCAGATAAACCCTTCATTCCAAGCCTCTCCCTGCTATCACTTTGTGTTTCAACACTGGCTTCCCTCCACCTCCTCCCAGAGTCCTCCTTGGCCCTGATTGGGTGCCGCCGTGCCCCCTACAATCTGTGTGGCTTTTTCCTCCATCTTAGCAATTACACAGGCTTCATCATCTAATGCTTTCAATCCTACTTATGGAAGTCATATAATTCAACCTGTTCTTTCCAACTTCTCTGTTCTAGTTCCCAGAGGCCCTGCATGGACATGTCCTATAGAGGTGATATTTTCTCTCTGGCTAGGGTAATGGCAAGAATGCAAGTTCTCAGGCCTGAAAGATGGGCATTGAATTCTGCTTTGGCCACTTACCAACTCTGTGGCTTTGAGGGAGTTTCTGACCCTCTTGGAGGGTCAGTTTCCTTGTCCCTAACTCTCTTCTCCTTGGACTCTTATGAGGAGTAATTGGTATAAGCGTTTCATTCATTCCAAAAATATTTCCCTTTTGAGCGAGTGACATGCATTGAGTATCAAGCACTGTGTCCCCACCTTCAGTTTAGTAGCTTACAAGTAAGCAGATAAGGTACCTCCTGGCTGTGTCTGACACGCACTAGGGACTTAGAAAATGTGTGGTCCCTCCTCCCTCTCCGGACCCGGAAAGGTCTCTTTACATTTATTTCACTGGAAAATTTCCCATTTCTCTGCAGTTTCCCAGGAACAAGCCATCTCTGGTGTGGTTTTGCAAATTAGTACATCCCTCTGCAGATGGCAGGCCTGAGATCAGAGAAGTACACCCCGGCTACGAAGTCACATGGCAGGCTGCTGGGTGGGTGTCAGGGATGGCACCAAATTGAGTTGGAAGACTTTGTTTCCCCTCCCCTCCCTGTCCCTCTCTGTCCTGCTTGGATAGTTCCAGGCCTTGCTGAGTTCCTGGTCTACCCTCTCATCTTCTCCATCCTGGTGTGCCTACTTTTCTCCAGCTTTAGTGAAAAAGAGAATTGATTAATTTGTGTATCTGGGAAGCCCAAGGGCAGGGCAGGCAAGGTTCAAACAAGGTCTTAGGGCACTCTCTGTCTTTTCTGCTGCCCTTCTACAGTCGCCAGCTGACCTTCATGTAGCAAGAAAGATGTTCCATGGCAGCCCCAATTCTGTTTCCTACTCACTTAACACCTCTGTGGGAAAGACCACCTTTCCCAGAAGATTCAGCACAAAATTCCAGGGACGGCCTCTGACTGCTCCATTTCAGCCTCCATAAAATGGGACTAATAGCTGCAGATCTGTAAATAAGTGTAAGGACTAGTATCTTTCAGTAGCCCCCTCCCCTCTTAGGCACTCACCCCCTCACCTGCCTCACTCTAGTACCATCTAGGGGAATAAGAATGTCAGTAGAGGACTCCCCTGGTGGTGCAGTGGTTAAGAATCCGCCTGCCAATGCCAGGGACATGGGTTCGAGCCCTGGTCCGGGAAGATCCCACATGCCGCGGAGCAACTAAGCCCGTGTGCCGCAACTACTGAACCTGCGCTCTAGAGTCCACGAGCCACAACTACTGAAGCCCACGTGCCACAACTACTGAAGCCCGCGCACCTAGAACTCGTGCTCCACAACAAGAGAAGCCACCGCAATGAGAAGCCCGTGCACTGCAACGAGAGTAGCCTCCGCTCGCCACAACTAGAGAAAGCCCACGCACAGCAACGAAGACCCAACGCAGCCATAAAATAAATAAATAAATAAATAAATAAATAAATAAATAAATAAATTTATATTAAAAAAAAGCATGTCAGTAGAAAAAGACAATAAACTCTTCTCAAATGGTGGCATTTCAGGGCCCACGGTTATCAGGGTGGGGGGTGTGCTTATGGGATGGAGGTGGCACAAGGGAACCTTTTCAAGTCTTTGCCTTCTGCCTGGGACTAGGTCAGTGTTGTCTCTACTTCCAATAAAGCAAGTCCTCCCGGGATATTAAATCCAGCTTGAGAAAGATCTATCTATTAATTAAATTGGCTCATTTAATTCAACAAATAATCACACACCTTGGGAACACTGGGCTGTGAGGCCAGTCCAGTGCAGGAGGCAGATGAGGAAGCGAAGAGCTTCAAGGCTGGGATGTCTTAAGATGCCAGGGGCAAGTTCTGAGGACTTTAGCAGCTTGGAAGAAGTGAGCTGGACCAGTGAGGAGGTGAGGGAGGGCTTCCCGGAGGAGGTGGCACCCAAGTCCTGAGTGGTGAGTTGGATCGCATGAATAAAGGTGAGTTGGTTGGCCTCTGGGCAAAGGGTAATTTGAAGGTCGTTTGGCTTGTGATTTGATAGGTCCAGGGACTGAGGCTACATTTCTGGTTATTCTGTGAATGTGTGGGTGACCCCTGACAGTCACCTAATTTCTCTGGTTTTAAACCCATGGAGCTACTAACCACATCTGGGAAATGTGCAGTTCAAGCAAACTAACATAGGTCAAAGAACTCTGAAGAGTTCAAGAATGATGGGACAATAGAGACGCAATGCATTCTCATTACCATTAATTATATTAGAGGTGGGGGAAGTAGCTCTTGGCCCTCAGATCCCAGGAATTTTTGAAGCTGGAATCAGATGTTTGCTTGGTTACCTGGAAGCAGGCAACACAGCAGGGGCACTGGAAAAAGAAAGAGTTTGGCTTCAATGAATTATCTAGAATTATGCAATCAGAAAATCTAGAAAGAAGCTGTTTTCATTTTAGCATACATCCAGATTTTGTGTTTTATGGTTTTGATTTTGATTTTGATTCATGTTTGTGGGAATGGGTACCATCATCTTTTTCAATGCTTTGACCCTGGAAAGGATAGTACAATATCTTAAATTTCTAGTCAGTTCCCACCCCTTTCCAAACAACCTTCCAGAAACAGCTCAACCTCAACTCAACTCCCTAACTATGTTCATCACTCTCTTTTGCAGGCTGTGATCATTAGGAAGCTTCTGGAGTCAAAAAATCATATCATAGCTCTGGAAATTATTGATACTAAACAGTGTCATGTGCCAGGCTCAGAGGTTAAAGGTTTTCTATGCATTGTCCCCTTAATCCCTTTGACAGCCCTACCCGGGCAGTTTACTCAGGAAAACCTTGAGCCTTAGAGAGACCAAGTGACTTGATTGAGGTCACATTGTGAATGAGGGTTAGAAATGGAATTTAAACCCGGTCTGCCTCACTCCACAGCGCTGACCCTTGACCATTCCTAATGCTAGCCTCCTGGAGGCTAGAACCGGAGGGGGCAGAGAGATGATCTCATTCTGAGTCTTCACTTAACAAAATTACCTGACATTAACATGGGACCTCATTTACTTCCAAATCCCTATGGCCAGATTCTCTGCTCATATGTGATATATGTGAGTATAAATTTAATAGGAAAGGAGGTTTCTTTCAAATGACCCAGTAGAATATTTAAGTGCCTATCAAGAAATTGTCTTGCAAAAGCAAAACAGTGTTCTTAAATTACTGACTTTATCTTGCTCTGTGACATTTGCAAGTTTCCTGACCATTCATTCAATAACGATTTATTTAGCGCCTGCTGAAACTGTGCAACTCAGACTGGGACTTGAACCCACAGGCTGGGACCTGAACTCAGCCAGAACCCAGACTGGGACTTGAACCCATGGTCTTTTAACTGAGACCACACATCTGATCTCAGGACTTAATGAAGCTCAGATTCTTGATGTCTCATCACAGAAAGAATTCAGTGAGAGACAAAGTGATAGGTAAGAAGTGGATTTATTTAGAGAGAAACACACTCCATAGACAGAGTGTGGGCCATATCAGAAGACGAGAGGCTCTGAAATATGGGGTGGTTAATTTTTATGGGCTGGGTAATTTCATAGGTTAATGAGTGGGAGGATTATTCCAACTATTTCAGGGAAGGGGCAGGGATTTCCAGGAATTGGGCCACTGCGTGCTTTTGGCCTTTTATGGTTAGCCTCAGAACTCTCATGGCACTGGTAGATGTGTCATTTAGTATGTTAGTGTATTACAATGAGCATAAAATGAGGCTCAAGGTCTACTGGAAGTTGAATCTTCCGCCATCTTGGATCTAGTTAGTTCTAACCAGTTTTTTTCATGTCCTATGGCTATGTCATTCTTTTAAATGTTGTGCCCTGCCCCCTTCCCTCCTGTTTTACTACTATATACCATGCAGCAAGTCCTAGGGATATAGGAACAGGCAAGGCTTCCGGATAACAAGTGCCTATATAAACAAGGAGACAAATCCCTAAATCAACCAGGTTGACAAATGGTGATAAAGTTGATGAAAGAAGCAAACAGGGCAGCATGACACAGTGACAGGGCAGGGAGTGGCTGCTCTGGAGAGTTTGGTCAAGGAAAGAAAGCCTCTCTGGGGAGGCGGCATCTGAGCTGAGAGCTGAAGGATGAGAAGGCCCTGTGCATCTGGTCAACCAGAGAGCAGACACAAAGGTGACGGTCCACATGAGAAGAGGGAAAGGCTCAGGGCTGGGCTCTGGATCGAGCCAATGCAGAGGATGAGGGGACCGCAAGCAAGAGTAAGAAAGAGCAGCCTGAGGGGAGGAGGAAAACCAGAAGCAGCAGGGGCCAGGAAGCCAAGAGAAGGCTCCAACAAGGAGGGCGTGGCAGCTGTGCCGGAGAGGCTGTCTCTCAGCTTTGGGAACGTGGAGGCCACTGGTGACCTTGAGAAGAGGAATTTCAGTGGAAAGTTTGTCAGGCTGAACAATGGAGACAAAAGCTGGACTAGGGAGTTGGAGAAAGCATGTGAAGTGAAGACAGCTCTTTGGTTTTGCTGTGAAGGTCGGCAGAGAAATGGGGCAGAAGCTGGAAGGGCGTTTGGGGTCAAGGGAGGGTGTGCTGGCCAAGCGCCCATCCAAGATCCCTTCTCTGCCTGTGTTCTGCTCTGGGTTCTGGGAGGGCGACCCTTCTGTACTGCATCACCTGGGCTCTCCTGTTAGAATGTGCCCAGGTGGGGTCAGCCCAGGGGAGGCAAAGGCAGGAGAGCCAGAAGGCTGGAAGAAAGGGAGGTCTGTGTTCTGCCCCTCCCCCCAACCCCCTCGCTGCTTCCGCACCTGGTCTCCGGGCAGGAGTTGTGTCCCCTGTGCCTGCAGGTCCTTCTGGGCTGCCCCTCCCCCATGGCTCTCAGAACACTATTTCTTCCCTTGGTCCTTTCTGAGCTAGGAGTTACCACCCCTACCGAGCTTGGCTTGTCTCTGGGTACCCAATATCCTTGTTTCTTCCCTTAACTTTGTAAGTAGCCCTTTCTTTGAGGTCGGTTGAATCATCTACGTGAATTCTGTTTCCCTGCTAGAACCCTAACTGAAGCAGAGGTGTGCTTTCCCTCCCGCCCTCCCTCTCTTCCTCCCTCCCTCCCCCCACCTCCCTCCCCCTCCCTACCTTCCTTCCTACCTTCCTTCCTTCCTTCCTTCCCTCCTTTCTTCCCTACCTCCCTCTCCCACTCTCTCTGTCTTTCATGAAGTAAGCGACTAGAACATGTCTGTGTACAAAAGAGAATAACAGGGCAGCAAGGGAGAAGATGCTGATGCCGAGGAAAGCAGGATACTTCCTGGAGTGGAGGCCACAGGCCTGCCGGGGGGGTGGATCCGGAGTCCTAGCCGAAGGTGGTTGGCCTTAGACTGGTTACAGGAGGAGAGGCAGGGAGCAGAGGCACAGGGCAGAGGGGCTGGTAGATTTGGTCTGATGGCTTCTAGCTTCTCAAGGAAGGATGAACCAAGTACATCCACTGAGGAGTGCAGGGTGGTTTGTGGAGACAGAGGAAAGCATGGAATAGCCATCTCTGAGAACAGGAAAATGAACTTTCTAGGAAAGGTTGGTAGGCTTGCCAGGCATGAAGAGTGCCAATTTGAGGTCTGTGGTCATGAATTTAAAGCGCACCCGTCAGCTGCTCTGGCACAGGCCTGGAGAAAGTGGAGCGTGGGGTTTTACGAGGGCTGGGACTTGGCCAGGTGCGTGTGGTGGGAAGGGGAGGGCAGTTTATGCAGGGGGTTCGCTGGGGAGCAATAGTCGTGGTGGAGTGTGGGATCTGCGTGGGGTGAGGAGGGAAGGAAGGCCATGAGCACGTGATAGTGGAAAAGGTGATCATGGAAGTGGACGGGGGTTATGCTGAAGCACAGGGGCGGAGAGGAAGCTGGGGCCCACAGCGGAAGACCTGAAGTGATGGGGAGATTTTGGTACAAGAAACCACAAGGTGGGGGAGCACACGGTGGACACTGATGGCTTCAGAAGGACAAGGATTGGAAGTGGAGGAGGATAAATGGCTTGGACAAGGTAACTGGGAGCCAGGAGGGCACCCACATCACCTCGGGGCCTTCCCTGGACTGGCTCCTCCCTGCATCTCCAGGAACAGCCCTCTCCTGCCAGGTGGCCTGAAAAGCCCATGACAACTTGGGTGTCTTCAGTTTCAGGGCTGAGAAGGCCATTTGTCAGCTTGGCTCCTTCCTGTGACCTGACCCAGAGCTGGTTCTGACCACACGGCGCAGGTGGTGGTGGTGTATCCTAGAACGAGCACCTAAGGCCACAGGGGTCAGTATCCCTGAACAGAGGCCCTGGTTTCTTCACCTGTAAAGTGCAATCCATCCTTTGTTTATTCAAACACATATTAAGCACCGCTGTGTGCCAGGCCTATCTGCTTTATTTCGTCTACCCCTCTCAGCCACCCTGGAGGGAGAGATTATTATCCTCATTTTTGCAGAAGAGGAAATAAAAGCTCAGGGAGATCAAAAACTCGCCCAAGGTCATATAGAGTCTATTTGAGCCCAAGAAGGCTCACTATCCAGTCAGGGAAACAGGCAGAGAAAGAACCAAAGATATGTGAAGTTGCAAAGTTCGGTGGGAATACGGAAGTCAGAAAGATTGCTCCTACTGTGGGAGAGGGGTGGCGGGGCATGTGAGCTAGATCTACACGATGAACAGAAATGTATCTGGGGACATGGAGAGAAAGGACTGTGGGCACAAGTGACAGCCTGAGCAAAGGCACGGTGACATGACTCTCCACGGTGTGACCCAAGATTGTTGAGTAAAGGCAGCAAGTATCAGCTGTTGAGCAGGGTTCCTAACCTCGTCTGCAGCCCAGGGGTTCAAGGATACGCTTAGGGGGACCCACAAACCTCCTGAAGTTGTATCACAATTGTGAGTAGACATGTGTTACTCTTTTTTTAAAAAATTTATTTATTTATTTATTTATTTATTTATTTATATTTTTGGCTGCTTCGGGTCTTAGTTGCAAGGGATCTTTGTTGTGGCGTGCTGGATCTTTCGTTGCGGCACGCTGGCTTCTCTCTAGTTGTGGTGCATGGGCTCTGTAGTTGTGGCGTGCAGGCTTAGTTGCCCTGCGGCATGTGGGATCTTAGTTTCCTCACCAGGATTGAACCCACGTCCCCTGCATTGGAAGGTGGATTCTTTACCACTGGACCACCAGGGAAGTCCCCTTGTATTACTCTTCTCTGGAGAGACAATTTTATTTTCATCAGATTCTTAAGTTGGGGGACATTGACAAAAAAAGCCTTGGGTAGCAGATGGACTTGGAGAGGTCTGTAGGGCCTGGGAATAAAGGACCTCATAGGCCTTCTTTCAGGAATTCATACTTTGCTCTGAGGTCATCAGCGGCCCATGGGGAGCAACATGGGACAGGCCTCAGGAAGACAACACAGGCTACTATGAGCTCAAATCAAAGTCCTTTTATAAACGATAAAGGGATGTACTGTTTATTGCTCTATTCGCAGAGTCTGGCACAGTGCTGAACACATATTGGGGGCTCAGTAAATATCTGCTGAATGAATGAATGAATACGAGCACAGGAGTATGTAATAACAGAGTTCATCTCTCCAGGGCAACTCCACAAATGCCCTGGACAATTTGACTGAAGGTGAAATCCAGGAATCCAAAGTTCCCCCTGCACTGTTCTAGGTTCTAAGACAATACTGCCTGAGTCCTGAGCTGTGGGTAGAGGTGGGAAGGGGGGGTGGGCGTGGCACATGAGGGTGTGGCCGGACCTGACTGAAGGGTAGGGCTCCTCCCACCCTTCAGTGCCCCGGAGTATCTTTGGAGGAGCAGAGGATGGCCAGGACGGCCGAAATGATTTCTTTCCTCCTTCCACATTCAGCCCATCGGCTTGTGCTGTTGACTCTGTCTCCAAAACGTGTCCTCCATCCCCCCACCTCCCCCTGCACCTCACCTGGGCCGCTGCAGCAGTCTCAAATCTAGCATCTCTGCTTCTGACCCTGCCCCTTTACCATATCCACTCTCCTTGTGGTGGCCAGAGGAATCTTTTATTTCTTTTGGCTGCGCCGCGGGCTTGCAGGATCTTAGTTCCCCAACCAGGGATTAAACCCGGGCCACGGCAGGGAAATCCCAGAATCCCAATCACTAGGCCACCAGGGAACTCCCCAGAGGAATCTTTTAAAACACTTTGCAAGGAACGTGGTTTTCTTTCCATGTACTTAGAGAGCTATGCTTCCAAAAATTTAAAATACATTCAAGTTACGTGGAGATCTTGCTAAAATCCAGGTTGTGATTCAGTTGATATGGGTGGGGCTTGAGACTGCATTTCTAACAAGCTCCCGGCGATGCAGTAATCTTGGACCACATTAGGACTAACAAAGACTTAGAGAAAAATCCAAACTTCCTGTCCACGTCCTAATTTATCTGGCCTCTGCCCAGCATTCCCACGTCATCTCCAACCCCTGTTTTTCTCTTGCATCATGCTGTAGCAACACCAGCTGGCCTTCATTCTGTTCCTGGAGTGTGCCAACTTGCTCCTGCCTCAGGGCCTTTGCACGTGGTGTTCCCATTGCCTAGAATGCCCCTTTCCGAGAGCTCCAGACGGCTGGCTCCTTTTCTTTATTTAGATCTTAGTTCAATGATCAGTTAGACTGTACTTATTTGACCACTTCATCTAATGAAGCACCTCATCCCCTGCGAATTTGCTATCACTATTTGCTTTTTTCCCCCTTCATAGCACTTATCATTCTGTGAATTTATTTATTTTGGCAATATATTTTTATTGTTAGTTACCTGTTAACTTGTTAGTTACCTGTCTTCATTCTCACATTTGTTTCACGCGAATAAAAACTTGGTTTGTCATGTTTGTGGGTCTATTCATGAATGTGGTTGTATGGCTGCTGGGGTGTTGAGATGCAGGTAGGGGAGTCCAAGCTGGGGAAACTTAGAGTGATGCTAACAGAGGTGCCTGAAGCAGAGGGGAGGGAGGAAGGAAGAGGCGAACTTTCTGTACTGAGGGTGTCACAGAAAAAGTCTCAAGAGCTGAAGCCAAACCTAAGAATCATCACCTGATAGACGAATTCATCTCACTAGAGGAGACTCACTCTGGAAGGTGGGGAAGGAATTTATTATGAATTTATTTATTGAATAAATAAAAATGAATATGTGGAACCCTTACTTTGTGACCATCATTTGCATAACTATCTCTGTTCATCCTCACAACATATAATCTCCATCTTGCAAATGAGGATCAGGGCTATGAGTTAGGAGACTTGCCCAAGGTCATACAGTGATTCAGAGACCATGCTGAGAACCCCAGTCTCTAAAACAGCTCTGAAACGTCACACTCCCTGTCCCCTTGCAGGCTTTATGCTGTGCACAGCACCTGTTACCCCCTAACCCACTGTGCATTCTCTTTATTTATTTTCTGTCTTCTCACACCAGAATATAAATTCCCGGAGGGTAAGGATCTTTGTTTTGTTCACTACTGTTTCCCAGAGCCCAAAACAGGGCCTGCCACATAGGTAGACACTTAATGAATACTTATGGAATGTTAAAAGGATGAATGAAGGGATTATCTTAAAATCCTTGCTTTCTGTATCTCTAAGAGGCAGTTCTGTGAACGGGTGGCCGACAGGACACCCAAACCCAGTTGAGAAGGCTGGAGTGCGTCTGAGATGAAGCGGGAAGGCAAGCTGTGGCTTACTGAATGCTCTCCACCAACCAGAAGGAAGACTGTGTCCACAGAAGAGGGACCGGCTGCATGGCCTGGCGGGAGAGTAGCCAGGGATCTGGGGCTTGTCCAGTCTCCAGCCCTGACACCATTGCCATAACGGCATGGGTAGGTGTGGATGCCACAGGCTGGCAGTGGCCCTTCGCAGGATATGGCTTCCACGTAAAGTGGCCCTGCAGAAAAATGTGTTGACCAGGCCCCATTTACAAGCTTGCTGTAACTGCATAGTAGGCATTTATCAGGAAATCTCTTGTGAATTAAGTTAGAGTGAGCCAGTCACTCTAGCCTGGCAGCTCTGGCTGCTGAACAAACAGAGGTTCTGAACCAACCAGGCTGCAGCCTGGTTATGGACCGTCCCTTGAGATAGTTCTCCTGTTCTGTGACCTTTCTCTGTGCCAAAGATTCTCAAAGTTCAGCCCCCAGACCAGCAGCATCAGCATCACCTGAGAACCTGTTAGAATGCAAATTCTCCAGCCTCATCCTCAACCTACTGAGTGGGAGGGAACCTCTGTGAGTGGGGTTCATCATTCTGTGGATTAACAAGCCCTCCAGGAGATTTTGATCCACTCTCAAGTTTGAGAGCCACTGTTACACAGTTTCTCTTTCAGGGCATAGGACCTGTCTTAAGAACTCATGAATTGGATTGCACAGCTTTCTGGAGCCCCTGCTGTGTGCCATGCTCTGTATTTGGCTCTGTGAAGAGGATACCAAGATAAATTAGCCAGCCGCTTCTGCAGCCAAGGAGCTTAGGAGAGAGGTTTCTTCTGGTTGGCAGATGTTGGAAGTATGGATGTGTGGGACCTTTGATCAGAGTCTTGTCTATTCAGTTTAGGCAGATAATTGAGCTCAGGGGAAGTGGTAGGAGGTGGGAGGGAAGGGTGAGGGATGGGGTGGGTATTTCGCCCATGCCCACTGCTCACGTGTGGAGGCATGCTTAGGAGATCTGAGGCTGAACAGTAACAACTGCTAACATTTTATCTAGTGCCTACACGTGGCAGTAATCAATCCAGGTGCTGTACACACATTAACTCATTCTTCACATGAACCCTATCAGATAGGTACTGTTATCACCCCATTTTGACTGATGGGGAAACTCAGACACTCAGAGGTGAGCCAACTTTGCCTAAAGTCACAGCTAGGCAGTGGTAGAGACTGTTTGAACCCGGACCGTCGGTTTGCTCTAGAGCGCTCCCAAACACACGACAAATCAAGGTGTCACCCCAAGCGTCTGGGCTGGCATGCTGGGTTGAGGTGGCGGAGGGATGGGACCCTTACATTGGTGGGTAAATAGCATCTAGAAGAAAGCCCTACGTCTTTCCAAGCCCGAGCTTTTCCTCTGGCGTAGACAATCGGGAGTCCAGTACTTTGCGAACCACCTACAGGACAAGTACCTTAGGCCCCTTCCCACTAGATGGCGGCCCCTAAACCCACACAGAAATTCTGAAACCTCCACTGTCCCCGTCTTCCAGGGTTCCGCTGCGGTCGAGGAATTGCAGGATGCGAACCTTCCTCATGTCCAAAGGGCCGCCGACTCCTACCTCGCCCCATCCGGGGGGTCGCGGGAAGTCCCCAGCCGGGCGGAGGGATGGGGAGGAGGCGGGGGGGGCGGGGGGAGGAGGCGGGGGGGGCAGGGAGATGAGGCTCCCCAGACTTCGGGCGCCGGGGGAAGAGCTGGCGCGAAGCAGCCACTCCCGGGGCGCAGAGGCGGGGCGCTCCCGCACGGCCTGTGCCCACAGCGGAAGGGAAGGCCGGGACCTAGGGGCGCGGGCGCCGGCTGGGACCCCGAGGGCGGGGGCGGCGGCAGGTGCGCGGCGCGGACTACAAGTCCCAGCATGCCCAGCTGCTCTGACCCGGCCCCCGCTGCCACTTAAAGGCTCCGGGAGCCTCAGCCGTCGGGTCGCCGCGGCTTTCGCTTTGGCGCCGCGGCTGGGCGGGAGGGAGTGGCGGGCTCGGCGGCCGGCGGGCTCGCGTCCTGGCTCCGGCAGCGTCGAGGGGCGCTCCTCGGCCAGCCCTCCCGGCTCAGGGCTTCCCTTCCGAGGCGCCCGCGCCCCCGGGCTCCCCGCCTCGGCCACCCCGCGGCCCCGATGCCGAGGCATGGATAGAGCGGCGCTGCGCGCGGCGGCGATGGGGGAGAAGAAGGAGGGCGGCGGCGGGGGGGACGCGGCGGCCGCGGATGGTGGCACCGGGGCTGCGGCCAGCCGGGCGCTGCAGCAGTGCGGGCAGCTCCAGAAGCTCATCGACATCTCCATCGGCAGCCTGCGCGGGCTGCGCACCAAGTGCGCCGTGTCCAACGACCTCACCCAGCAGGAGATTCGGACCCTGGAGGTAAGGGGCCGCGGCGCCGGAGAAACGGGGGCCCGCGCTGGGTCTGAGGAGGCAGGGGTCGGCGGCCCGGGAAGCGCCCCAGCGCCTCCCTCGCTGCTCCAGGTCACTCCTTCCCCAGTTGCATCCTTGAGCCCGGTCACCTCCTTTGCGTCGGCCGGAGGACCCGGGACCAGCCCCTCACCTTGGGCGGGATTTGGGGGGAGGGGCGTAGTGGGACCTGGGAGGGAGGCTGGAGGAGCCCGCCGGCGGGAGGGGCGGCGTACGGACATGCCCTGTCGCCCCCCCTCGGCCCCCACCCCATTTCCAGCTCGCCCGGCTGCAGGACTCATTCTCCCACTGAGTCACGTGCTGGACTTTTCCCTGGGTGACTGAGCCCAGCAGCTGTGGACCGGGGTGACTGGGCGGGAGGAGGTCCCCCTGAAGTGTGAGCGCAGGCCCGTCGTTCTCTGCCTTCCCCTCACGCCCCAGACTTTGTCTTGTCTCTTCCTTTGCTCTCCTCCAGGTTCTTGTCTGCCGCTTATCAGTGTTTGATGAAACTGCATTTTTGCCTTTCAGACGTTGGGTGCTTCTCTTTCGCACTGCCACAGCGTTTCACTGCTCTACCCACCGACACCCCCTCGCCCCCCCCCCTCCCCCGTTTGGACTTTGGTTTAGGAACAATTGTGCTGAGGACCAAAGGCTTTGATGGGAAGATGACACTGTTTAAGGGGTTTTCTGGTGGAGACAGCCTCCAGCGTAAAGAAGAAATAAGATATGCGGGCCCTACTGTCTCAAATTATAGCTGGGAAGTGCAGTATTAAAAGGATTTGAAAGAATCAGCCAAAAGGGTTGTTGGGTTCTCCGAAGGGGGAGTCTCCCCCTCCCCCATACATAGTAGAGGGAAACTAGTGCATTCCCAACTTGCTTTTGTCCAGAGGCTGGGAAGACTGTGAAATTCCAGGCACCACTTAGTAGCTGCTCTGTCTCTTTCCACCTTGCACTGTCACATCTGGCCTGCTGCAGATCTGGAGATGTTTTGTTTTATTAGAACCTTAACTCCTCATCCTAAACCCTCCACACCCTCTTATTGCTGATTGCCTCTGCTAGCCATCATAGGGCCAGCAGATGATTTGTGGCAGTTATTACAAGACCCAGTCCTCTGTGCACACCACACGCCTGAATCCCTGTTTGATCCAAAATGCTCGGGAGTGACTTCTTCTTTTTTATTAATTTATTTACTTTTGGCTGTGTTGGGTCCTCGTTGCTGCGTGCGGGCTTTCTCTAGTTGTGGCGAGCGGGGGCTACTCTTCGGGCTTCGCATTGCAGTAGCTTCTCTTGTTGGGGAGCACGGGCTCTAGGCGCACGGGCTTCAGTAGTTGTGACTTGTGGGCTCTAGAGCGCAGGCTCAGTAGTTCTGACACACGGGCTTAGTTACTCTG
The DNA here is from genome assembly GCF_965194825.1 of Balaenoptera physalus. NCBI lineage: Eukaryota > Metazoa > Chordata > Mammalia > Artiodactyla > Balaenopteridae > Balaenoptera > Balaenoptera physalus. The sequence goes on from NC_138901.1 coordinate 47,885,048, forward strand.
CGGGATGTGGGATGTGGGATCTTCCTGGACCAGGTCTCGAACCCATGTCCCCTGCATTGGCAGGTGGATTCTTAGCCACTGCGCCATCAGGGAAGTCCCCTTGGGAGTGACTTCTGTCCTTCAGTTTTATTTTCTTAAAAGCTACAAAACCAGGGACATGGGAAGCATCTAATCAGTGCTGGCTATTATTATTTTTGTTACAGTCGCTATAGCAGTTTTGACCAGGGTTTTACTTAAAAAACAAACCAACCAGCAACCCCCCCACCCCGCCCCAGTCCCTCCTGCATGCATGCTGCTGTTTTCCAAGTGGCTAGAGAAACTGGTTTCTTGAACACAGCCGGGTGTGTTTGCCCAGCAAAGTTCAGTTTTTAAACTGACACAATAGGGGGCCTGTGTGGCTTCGTTCTGGGAGGAGGGTTCGTTGTCCGGCAGCATGTGTCTTGTTGGACCGCTGTGTTGTTGGGATGAGAGAATGTTCTCTGTTGGCCTCTCTTAGATTGTCCCCATGTCACTCTGAAGTGCTCTTGGTTTGCAGATGGGACCCAGGAGAAAAAGTGTGGCTCTTTCTCTGGAAATGGCGCCTTGCCTTCTCCGTACGCCGCCTTCCAAAGTCTCTCATTTTTACCAAGGTGTGGCATCAGGACACTCTAGAACATCCCCTTATTTAAGTCTCTGACCTGGTTTATTTGGTGGCCTCCCTTCTGAGTGTTTTATTGGATGATCGGCTCTGCCAGCCAGAAACCCATCCAAAGGTCCAAAGGGGATTTGCAGTGGGAACGGGAACAAGTACCCAGCTCCCTGTCCTCTCCACGATGCTGTAGGTTCAGGTCCACCCTACTCCCTGAAAAGGCAGGACCTGGGCTGTTTGGGGGAATGGGACTTTATACCCCAGGATCTAGTTCCCTAGGCCTCAGTCTGCTTACTTGAACAGGGGGGTTGGAGTGGGTCTCTGCGGGCTCTCGTGGCTCTAAATTCTGTGGTTTAGTGAAGGGGCCTCAGTTGGGTTGAATCAAATGTTTGTTATACACACCTCTGTGTAAGAATATCCATGATTAAGAATTGTTCTAAAATCCAGATTTACCAGACTGATAAAATAGGGGGAAAGTTTATTACTCGAAGAATCCTGACCTTTGGGGCAGTGTGGCAGGCGGAAAGCCCATGGCTTGGAAATCTGGTCCTGGTTCTATCTGTCTGACCTTGGTCAAGTCCCATGACTTCTGAATCTCAGGCTTCCCCATCTGTAAAATGGGCATGAGACTACTTAAACCCGCAACCTTGTCGTGAGTCTGTAAGTCCGCATGCTTTCTACCAAGAGATTCTGCCCGTGATCTTTCCTAGTGAGGGTCCAATGCATTCATGCCACAGGCCACATTTAGGGGAAGGCACTTTGACAACTTGCTCTTATTTCCTAGAGGTGGGTGAGACAGGCCAGGAAACAATCCTAGCAGCCTGTGCTGAGGTCAGGCAGGGTAGTGGTGATGTCCATTCTAGCTTTCTTTCCTGTTCTGCAGGCTCCTCTCACATTCCAGGCCAGGGCCCCCAGAGACAGGACTTGCAACATTGGATTCCTGGCTTTTGAAGAAGGGGCTGACCAGAGGGCTTGGCTTACGCAAGCCCGCCAGACTTACAGAATCTGAGGAACCCCAGCCCACCCTGGTCCTCATTGAGTAAGCACTCAGTGAGGTGCCTCGGGAAGTCCCTGACCTCCGGCCCCACTGCTGGTGCCTGATTGTAGGTCGGATGATGTCTGGGGGTCAGCGTGTCCGGCTGCCCTTCCCTCCTCCACGCAGTGGTCCAGCTTGGATCCAAAAGAGTGGAAGGAGCCAGGGCTTAATGTCTGCCTCCTACCTGCCAGTCAGTGTGCTGGACCCTTCTCAGTCTCCGAAGGTTTCCTGGAAATCCGCCAACCTTCATCACACGTGTATTTTTTTCTCTCGACATGAGAAGCGGAGGGGGATAAAATCTGAACCCAGAGTCTGAATATGTAAACAGAAGTTGGGAGGCCACTCCATCCCAGCAGAACCTGCTGCCCTATCTCCATCAGGCCCTGAGAACTCCACCGAGGCAAGGTGGAATGTTCTCGTTCCCCAGATGTGCTCACACAGGGATACCCCGGCTGGCCTCACAGCTGGGCCTGGAGCCCCACGCCAGTTCATTCCCTCGTTTGTGCATCCTCTTTGGGCTGACTCTGTGCCGGGCAGTGGGGAGATAGTGGTGCCTCACGAAGATGCACGTTTTGTGGGCACTGTAACTTTGCCTTATCCTGCCAGCCTCCTGGTACTTTCCAGAGACAGGCCTTGCCACACCTAGTCTTCCCATCTGGTGCTCTTATGGAGAAAAGTCCCTCCTAAGCAAGCTGACCTAGAGAAAGGGGTCCCCAAAGGGCCTTGACCTTCGCTCAGCTCTGCTGTGGCAGAGGTCAGAACCCTGTGGTGTGGAGGGCCTGAGCTCTGCCTGTGGTCCCCGCCCCTGCCCCTCGGAGCACCTGGATGGTGGAAGTGCTGGGAAAGGAGAGGGGTGCCGTGGGTCCTCACAGAGCAAGTACTTGGGGCGTGCATGGACGTGCATTCCCTCAACAAACCTGCAGTTATTACTGATTTGCCTGATGAGCTGCCCACTGCCACCCCCCTGGCAAGGATTCTGAGGCAGGTAGGATGCTTTCAGTCTAACGGGGGAGGCAGGCAGGCGAACAGTAGTGACTCCAGTACCATGGCCTGCTGAGAGCAGTTTGGAATTGGGAATATTACCGGACGGTTGTCCAGTCCAACTCCTGCTTTTCTGGGAAATATTCCCAGAGTCTTGGTGGCGACTTGTCCCACATCACACGCCCCTGGCAGAAATGAGAGTGAAGCCTGGGTTCCCTCTCCCCACCCAGCCCCTGCCTCGGAGTGGGGCTTTTCTCTGCTCTTGCTCTACCCCGTAGTTTTAACCTCCTGCTGAAGGCTTTCACTCCAGCTGTCCCCGGAGGGAGCCAGAGCTGGGGCACTGTTTCCCTTGGTGTCTGCTTTCGCCTTGGCAATTTTTTTCCTGGTGAAACTTGCCACCGGCGATCCTCGGAGGCAGTCTGGAGAGGGACCTGTAGTTCCCAAGACTGGGGAGGCCTGCGGGGCGCTGGAGGGAGGCCTTATCAGATCTGCAGCCCAGGTTAGCCTGAGTGCCAGGAGGCCTCTGGTTTGCTGCCTGGGGACAGTGATGGGAATGCCTCCTTCCCCGCCAGGTTAGCTCAAAATCCAGGAAAGCCGCATTCCCCACCGCAAGTGTTCAGGACCTGCCTGGCCACTGTGGTCCCGAGAGGGACTGCAAAGGCCCTGGTCCTTGGTGGCCGTGTCTGCAGTGGTTGTGCTGGTGGTGGGAAGTAACAATGCCTGTGGCCAAGTCTCTCTCAGCTATGCTTTTTAAAAAGGACATCCTTTCAGAAAAGGCTGATTGGAATCTTTTTCTACGTTCAGTTCAAAGGGAAAGCTGCGTAGAGGTGCATTCGGGGTCATGGGAAGGCCCTTCGAGCATAGTGAGGGCAGACGTGGAAAGAGAAACCCTCTCGGTCACCTGTTCTGTGCTAGGCTTTTGGCATATGTTCCCCATTTAATGCTCACGTGGACCCTGTGAGGTTTTCTCCCCATTCTGCAGATAAGGACGTTGCGGCTCAGAGGGACTGAGAGACTGAGTTAGTAGGTGGTGGAACCTGGGTTGACCGGTCTTCGGTACTCACGTTCAGAACTTCGCAACAGCTTCTAGAAACCGTAGTGGAGGGGACGGTTTCTGGTCAGGGTTGTGACGGCTGAGCCCAAGGAAGTGGCCGGTAACAAAAAGGGCTGGCCCAGGGCCACTTGGTGGCTCAGTTTCAGGTGACCGGGCCTTCTGGTGGCCACGCCAGGCTGTGCAGCCTCTGCGCTCGGGCTGGGGGCCGCTTCCCTAAAGTGCAGGCCAGCACGTCCTCAAAGATGCGTCCCTGTCAGCGAACCGTGATGCAATCGCTCTGGGTTGGTCTCATTCTGAGAAATGAGAAGCTGCCTAGAGATCATCTTACTCATAATTGTTTTAATGGATACCTGCCTTATCCTCTATGCGTAATTCCTCTGGTAAGCACTACATTCTTTAACTTTCCAGTTGTATTAAAATATTTTAAAATACACATAATGATATGTGCTCACTATTAAAAAGAAAATTCAGTTGAATAAAAGAATAAAAACCACCCATAATGCCACCTCTCAGAGTTAATTCTTGTTAACATTTGGCTATATAAATTCTTCTAGCGTTTTTATCCTCTGCATTTGCATACAAATGTAGACGGATGGGGACTTCCGTGGTGGTCTAGTGGATAAGACTCTATGCTCCCAATGCAGGGGAACCAGTTTCCATCTCTGGTCAGGGAACTAGATCCCACATGCATGCTGCAACTAAAGAGCCTGCATGCCGCAGCTAAGGCCCGGCATAGCCAAGTTAAAAAAAAAAAAAGTACACGAATGTATTCGTGGAGCTCACCGTGCTCATTGCCTTGTAAATGTCTTCTGTCTGCACCAGTACCCACAGATATGCACCATCACTGGTCGTGGCTGCATCGTGTGGTCATATCATAAATTCATTGAACCTGTCCCCACTTGTCAGCCATTCAGGCTGTTTCCATGTCTTGCTGTTATAAACCTTGCTGCAGTGAGTGCATGAGTGCGTTCCTAGAAGTGGAATTTGCTGGGTCAAAGTGTATTAACACATTTAACGGCAGCCCTATTCTTCGAAATCTTTAGGGCCTGATATGTTTCCCCCACCCCGCTCCCCAGCAGGAGTGCCAGGATTCACAAAATGGCAGCCTTCATGCGTTTAGCCCTTTGCCATTGGATCTGTGTCCACCTTGAGGGCGAGGAGTGTGAACAGGAGACAGGACGTGGGCCCTGTGGCTGAGGTTCTGGGTTCTGGGTCAAGGATTACGGATTCTAGTTTTGTGGTTACCCGTAGCAAGGGGGGGCGGTGGACTGACCATTTAGAAAAGGGATCTTTCCTTGCTCCCATGCAGCAAAGCGAGGGCTAGATGTCAGGGCTCTGTGTCCAGGGACTGGTCACCTCCGGGCAGTACACAGCCATATGGTGAAGTTTCCGTCACTTGAGGCTCATGAAAGGCATCTCAGTGAACTGTAAGCTCGGTTTCATCACCAGCCACAAATATTGATCAGAGCGCTATTTGGGGTGCCTTGGCTTTGGGGTTGATTTAATAGAGTCATGGGTTCCTAAGGTAAGTGGGCTACTAAGGTCTTGGAATTCTCATCTGGTCCAGCCCTCTCATCTGCAGGTGAGGAAACAGCACCCAAAGGGGAAGTGACTTGCCAGGAACACATATTAGGTTATTAACCTGAACAAAACAAAGAGTGGAGGAGAGACAGGTGCTTATAAAGGAGCACTGAGTGGGGAGTCAGACCTGAGAGCTCACGCCCTGGAGTGAGACATTATACCACCTTGACTAACGGCAAAACAGCAGCCTGCTATCCCACCCTGCTATGTTGGGGGAAGGGGGAGGGGGTCCTCAGCCTCAAGGCATTTCCTGCAGGAGGAAGCAAATGGATTTGTTTTCCCAGCCCCATCTCAGTGTCTTAGGGACCCTGGGGACTGGAGAGATTCTTGGGGAGTAGTCTGGGGTGTCCAGTGGGTGGGGCCTTTTTTGAAAGCCAGCTTGCCCAGTGGGCTGGCTCAGCCCAGGTGGCCTGTCTGTCTTTGAACCTGACCTGACCGTACTTTCAAGGGCTTCTCATCCTTCCAGTGAAAGATCCTCTGGGACTTGGGTGGGTGAACATCTTCTCCTATAAGGGTTGGGTTTATGTCCTAAATTTGTGCAGATTTTACATTCAATACCATGATACATTATACAGTGTTTACCATTTTGCTTCCAGAAGATACAGCCTTTTAATCCAGTGCCTTTGTGTCCATATGACATTCTCCCCGGTTCCAGACCCCAGGTGGGGATGCAGAACCATACCCTGGGGACAGATGTTGGGATCAAAAATGCTTTGTCATTTATTCCCAGTTAACGATTGTTTCTCATCTGCATTGAAGAAGTTTTAATTCAAACTGCCACCACATACAAAACCTATATATTTATATATATCTGTATTTCTCTGTCATCCTGGCCTTGGTGGGAAACTGTGTGTTTTAACTGGGCGGATTGCCTTTGAAAATAATGGAGCTGAGGTCATCCTGTTTGCTTGCCATTTTTCTCCCCCCTTTCATTTTTCCGCCTTCAGAATAATTGCAAGAATGAATTAAGAGTTGTGCTTAAAATTTAAAACAGGGCCAAGGGAGAAAACATAATGCATTATGTGGAATAGGTCAGCCATGGTTAGGAAAAATAACTTTTCATACAGCATAAACTGTAGACATGAATCTGCAATATATTGATTATGAGGGTTTTGCTTTCTGCAAAGCTGATGAGATAAGCTGCTTATAGAGTGGTGGAGCTTTTCTTTGACAAGGCACCTGGAGGTATTGAGTCCCAATTGAGCCCATTCACTTGGGTTGGGTTTTGTTATGGATTAGCAGAACCAGCTTCATTCATGGTACGCAGAGTTTTGCTGGCCAGAAAAAGAAAGTTACAGGTCGTATTTAAAAAGTGACCTGAGTGTTCTCATGCATGGGGCACGATTCCCCCCTCCCAGTCTGGGACCCTTGAAAGGGCTTAATGCAGCCTTTCTTATACTGTATTCTGTGAGATGCTCTTATGAAAGAAAGCTTCAGGTAGCTGAATCAGCTATTTCTCTCCTGGTGATTCCTGAAGATGAAGATTAGTGTTTTAAAGGCTCTGAGAAGTCCTGTAGCAAGGATTCCCAAACTTACTTGTCCGGGGCATCTTCTCTCCTCTGAACATAGTTGGGAAAACATGAACGGGGAAGAGACAAGAAATGGTAGGTGTAGTTTCAACTACTGTTGTTTTTATGATACTGAGGTTCCATTTGAGGTTCCAGTTAAAATCGGGTAGGTTGAGGAGAGGCTAGTGACCCCATACACTTATCTAGCTGTGCAAAGTTGCCTTTTGTCAAGGGAGGTACTTTCCAAAGGGAGACAGATTGTGTTCTGGGTACCACACTACCCACTTAGAGACAGATTTCACTTAATCCTCCCAACAAGATGAGGCAGACGTACCCAGAGAGGTTTATATGTCTGGGGTCCTCGCGTCCTACCTCTTCCTGGCCCCACTTGCCAGTTAGCCCAGTGCCAAGGGCACACTCACTCAGGCTCTGCCAGGAACCTCCTGACCCCATGGTGGGCAGCAAACAATCCAGGAGAAATGCAAATGTCTGTGGGTGTGTTTGAGGCTGGGGCTGCGGAGGGCAGGGGAAGGGCTGGGCTGCAGACGAGGAATGCTTTTTGAAACAAAAAAGGAAATACTGGCTCAGAATGGAAAGGAAAGGAAGCAGCTTCCTGTTTCTGGTGCTGGCTTTTGAAAGGAGGAGCTCTCTCTAGCTCCTTGGCCAGTGGAGGCCTGGGCTGGCTGGGACCACTCCGGGTGCACTAGACAGACACGCGGCTCCCACACTGCTGCCCGAGGGCTCAGAAATAGGGGCTGGGTCCACCCCTTTTCATTTTCCCCAGGTAACTGATCAAATGGATGTGTGGTTTTCAAAATGAATATCTATACGTGTTATTAAGTAGATGTGTCGCAATACCTGACCTTTCCCGAGAGCTTACTCCGTGCCTGGCCCCCTTCTTAGGAGTTTTATGTGACATTTACTCCTTGCAATGACCTTGTGAGGAAGGTTCTACTGTTATTCCCATTTTACAGGTGAAGAAACTGAGGGTGCAGAGAGGTTGACTTGCCCAGAGTCATACAGCCAAGGAGAGACTAAGCTGTGACTTGAGCCCAGACCATTTTAATTACCCACTGGCATGGCCTGACTTGCATTTACAAACTCCTCATCCACCTAGAAAATCTGTTTGCACAGAATAATTTTTTTTAAAGACCCGTGGCTTTTGTCTGGCTCCAGAGGGCAAGCCCCAAAGCCTGGGTCAGACCCTTGGTGATTCTTAGGTGAAATGCCTGCGTCTGAGTTTTCATTTTTAAAAAAAACTTTATTATGGAAACGTTCAAACATGTACATTGTTGAGCCACAACTACTAAGCCTGTGCTCTAGAACCCACGAGCCGCAACTACTGAAGCCCGTGCACCTAGAGCCCGTGCTCTGCAACAAGAGAAGCCACCGCAGTGAGAAGCCCGCGCACTGCAACGAAGAGTAGCCCCCGCTCGCCGCAACTAGAGAGAAAGCCCGTGCGCAGCAACGAAGACCCAACGCAGACAAAAATAAATTAAAATAAATTAAAAAGATTAAAAACTAAAAAAAAAAAAATTCCCCTGAAGCTTACTGTGGCTTCTGGCAGCCCACACATTACAGGAAGGTCATCTGTTCTGTAAGCTGACGCTCCCGCTGCACCGAAAGCTGTTCTCACGTGGCAGAGTCAGGGAATGTCCACGGCCTTGCTTATTCCCATAGCCCCGCCTGAGACCGACCCTACAGAGTCACACTGCGACAGTCCTGACCTCCAGGCCACTCTTCTCCATATTCTAGTATCTCCTCTTCTACTTTTCTTTCTTTTTTTTTTAATATAAATTTATTTATAATTGTTTATTTTTGGCTGTGTTGGGTCTTCGTTGCTGCAAGCGGGCTTTCTCTAGCTGTGGCGAGCGGGAGCTACTCTTTGCTGTGGAGCACAGGCTGTAGGTACGTGGGCTTCAGTAGTTGTGGCATGCAGGCTCAGTAGTTGTGGCTCACGGGCTCTAGAGCGCAGGCTCAGTAGTTGTGGCGCACTGGCTTAGTTGCTCCACGGCATGTGGGATCTTCCTGGACCAGGGCTCGAACCCGTGTCCCCTGCATTGGCAGGCGGATTCTTAACCACTGTACCACCAGGGAAGCGCCTCCTCTTCTACTTTTCCTCGTTGCTTTATCCACATGTCATGAGATGAGTGTATTTCAGCTAACATTTACCAAGCGCCACTGTGTGTGCGCCCTGGGAGGAGAGTCGGCGAGCACAGGCAGACCCTGTCTCCAAGGAGCTCCTGGCAAACCCTCATCTCTGAGATTCTGGCCTAAAAATGAGGTCCAGTACCCACGAAGGGGCTTCCGTGCCCTTCATGGTTCTTCTCACGGTTCTGCTCCGTCCTCCTGAAGCCTGGTCTTGCCCGCCACTCTTAACATTTCTTTCTTCTGTGGTCTCTTGCCCCCAGCAGGCACGGTTTTCTTTGTTGCTTTCTGTTTGTTTCATTTTGTTTTGTTTGGGCTGTATTCTCCCAAGTGTTTCTCAGCATGTTGCTTTTGGCCAGCTGCTTCAGATCTTTGAATTCGGCCTTTCAAACACAGTCATGATGTCATTATGGGAAAGGATGGTCTTGGGCACTTAGTAGGACATTGAGGGCTGCATCAGGACTTCAGGGTGTACCTGGGTTCTGGGGGGAGAAGGTCACAGTCACCTCCTGACTCTATTCCTTGCTAGCTCTGTGACCTGGGGCAAGTTCCTTAGCTCTCTGAACCTCAGTTTTCTTGTTCGTTAAAAGGGGATAAGAATAGGTTTATTTTAGACTCTTGTAGGAGTTACTGAGATACAGAAAGTGTGCTGGATGGTACTTAGAAGGGATTCAGTACTTTTTTTAACCTCCTTTCACTTAGTATTATTCTAGAACACTTGTCCATGTTTCTCTGTTATCTTCCTTTTGGCCCTTTTAATCGCTGCATGATATCTCATCCAGTGGGTATGCTGTAATTTGCCAAAACATTTCCCCTGTTATTGGACATTTCGGTTGTTTCCAGATTTTTGCTGTTATAAACAATGTGACTGGAATCATCTTTGTACAGGCACCTCTTTATTTTTGTTCCTATTCTGAATTCATTTCCTTGGGATAATTCCCAGGAATGGAATTACGGGGTCAAAGAGCATGGATATTTTTTGTGATGGGAGTTGCAAAACTATCCTCCATTTTCTGTTTTTTGAATGATAGCTCTCTTAAAATTTGTACTCCTGGTTGACTAGCTCATTTTTTTCTTTGTAATCCTTTTTGGTCTCTGTGCCTTTCCTCTCCTACCTGGCCTTTTTGGGAGGGCCTTGTTAAATCATTTCCCATCTTCCTTTTTTTAAAAAAACATCTTTATTGAGTTATAATTGCCAAATAAAAGTGTAAGACATTTAAAGTGTGCAAATCATTCCCCATCTTGAATTTGCTATTTATTTCTATCTTCTGCCCATTCATTTATTGACTGTTTATTGAGCATGTACTGTGTGCCTGGTTTTAAGTACTGGGAAAAGAGCAGTGAAGAAGACAGAGCGGTTCCTTTAATGGAAAGAGAAGGATAAAAAACCAGCCAATAGATAGAGAAAAGTGGTCTGAGCAAAAGAACACTGCAAGTGGGTTAGTGATGGGGTGGGGAGAAGGCTGCTGCTTTAGGTTGGGTCGTCAGGAAAGCTTCCTTCCGAGAGAAGGTTTGAGCTGAGTCTTAAAAGATGAGAGGGCAGTAGTAGCCTTGTGAAAACCCAGGTGAAGAATATTCCAGGCAGAGGGACCAGCATGTACAAGAGCCCTGAGGCAGAAATGAACTTGTTGTGTTCGAGGACCAGAAAGGAGGCCAGTATGCCTGGAACACAGTGGGAAGTGGTGGTCCATGAGGGCTGTGGTCTGCCATGGCCTCAGGGAGGTTGCCTGGGGCTATGTCCCTCAAGTTGGGCCTCAAGAATTAATGCACTAATTCAACAAATAGTTGTTGCACCCCCCAGTTATGTGCCAGGCACTGTTGTGGGATATGAGAGTGAATGAGAAAGTCAGCTCAGCGGGGGCGTTTGTAGATGAGTGAACTCATGGAAGGCGCTGGTGAGGTGTGAATGGAGGCCCACTGTGCCGCCCGGCGGGCTCATCTCTGCATCCTGAGATGTGCGGGGACTCGGGAAATATTTCTTGATTTGAACCAAGCTGTGCTCTGCGCTGCCAGCCTTCACCGTGGCAGCTGAAACTCAGTTGTCTGCTGTTAGGTCTGGCAGTCTCAGCCTGCCAGGGAAGGGGCCCCAAGAACTGAGGTTGCCAGCTCAGAAGTGGGGCTGCCGATATCAGGTATGAGTATCTAGGCACCCCTTATGGGAAACTGAGCCTGCGAAATAGACGTGGGAAAGCCCCTGTTTACCATGCTGCTCTGCCCTGCCCCAATCTTCCCTGAAGGGGGGACTGATTTGTGACTCTCGTTGGAAATGTAGACTTGGGGACTTTGTGCTTGTCATCATTTTCTTCTCTTAGGGTGGGGCAAAGAGAGGGGGTTCCCAAACTTTGGGACAGCCTATACACCTAGTGAGCTGTGACCATGTGGCAGTTCCAGGAAATGGACCTGGTGGAAGACGTTGGCTGCCATTTTGTTTGGAGGTGACTCATGAGGACAGGTGCTCTGATGCCATTGAATTGGGGCCAACTTTAACCAGGCTCAACCTGCTCCCTGGGCTCCTTGCATGCGAACTTGTGGCCAGATGGGGAGGGAAGGCTGGATCCTAGGAATATAATAACTCGGGCTCCCCACGCCCTCCTCTCCCAGTCACGGCGAATCTGAGATAGACTCGCCCAATTTTTATAGGAGATTTCTCAGTTGGCTGCTCGGTAACGGCAACCTTGTTAGCCCACTCTGGCTGGGGACATAAGGCCCAAGGTCACAGTAATCTGTGGAGCTGGGGTTCAGATCTAGAATCGTCTGATTTGACACTTGCGTTCATTTCATTGCATCCCCTCAGAAACCCGCTTGACCTTGGGTCTTGTCTGGAGCAGAGAGAGGTCAGCTTTGGTAATGCTCAGCATTTTGGAAGAAATAATGCTATGTGGAAAAGGGTCTGAAAATCTCTCCATGTGCACGCCATTTGGACGGGATTACCTCAAAGTTGTAAAGAGGACGAGATGACCACAGCGTCAGAGTCCAGATTAGCAGGTGACCATTTGCAGAGGTGGACACTCCTGGTTGAGGAGGAGGATGGAGAGAAAAGCATCCTGGGTGGGGAGGAGGGGGAGGCAGGTTCAGAGCGAAGGCTCTTCCCCGATTCCATCTCAGAGAACTTGGCTTCTGTTTTGAAGCGCTCTGGTTAGAAAGGATAACGTAGTTGTTAGCACTGGGCAGCACTGGGGCCTGAGGGACAGGACGTGCAGGCACGGTTGTCTTTTAAATGTTGGCGAATCTTAGGAGAAAGAAGGTGACGAGTCCCTGGGGAGATTCCCCCTGGTGGCCGTGACTCATCCTGGCCGAGGGGACTGAACAGAGCAAGGAAGAATCCAAAAGTGAATGGAAACTTGTCTTTTTGGGGGACTGGAAACCTTTTCTGTTGTGGTTGCCCTGGTGGTTTATGAGGAGAGGTGAGCATTTGAGACAGAGCGCTGGGCCACTCTTGCAGCTGCATCTTTGACAATTTTGAGAGTTTTAGGAAGTAGTTCTAAAAAAAAAAAAAAAAAAGAAAAGAAAAGAAACCAAAAGCTAAAGACATAGTTACTCGCAATACTTGTGTGCAGACTGCCATGTGGGCTGTGAGTTGCCATGTGATTAATGGAAACTGGCTCATTGGCACCAGTTCATTTGTACCCTCCCCCACCTTTTGTGGCCCCTGAGCTGGAGGGGGCTTCTGACTATTCTCAGAAAAAGACTTAGGTGGCCTCAAATGACCAGACCTTGTCTCGGGCATCTAACAGCTAAAACTAAACTTCCTCTCTGGCCCTGTTTGCTTTAAGCAGTTTCCTGGCCTGGCAGGATTTGTTTTCTTAGCACCCGTCTCGTCAAAGTCCCGATCCCACTTGTCACAGCAAACTGGCCCCAGTCACCCTGTGGCTGCCAGACGAGGCAGTCAGACACGCTGTTCCCCTGGGGAAATGGAGCTGAAGCGGCCTACTGGGGTCCACTGTCTGGGCTCGCCGCTCCTGTCTTCTCTTCCCCATTTTGATCACAGGATGGGCGCTTGGCCTTATTCTAGAAAGCTCTGCTGGTTCATGGGCTGCTTCTATTTGGAGGAAAGGCCAGGTGGTTGAGCAGCACCTGGTAGTAGTAGGTGAGGGGACAGGTTCTGGTGCTTGATGACCTGAGTTCAAACTCTGCTCCCTTCCTGGCTAAGCTTGTGTGTCTTTGGGCAAATTGCTTGACCTGTCTGAGCAACAGTTTTCTCATCTGTAAAATGGAGATTATAATAGAATTGCTCATAGTAAGTGAGATGAGCCATGTAAGACACAATGCCTGGCACAGAGTAAAAACCTTTTTATATATTATATTACTGTTTTTTCTTTCAGCACGTATTTAATTAGCATCCACTCTGAGTTGGACACCCACTGTGGGGTGGCCACTCTTCTAAACGGGGAAGTAACTGAACAAAGTTGACAAAAATGTCAGCTCTGTGGAACTTGGGTTTTGGTGTTAGGAGGAGACGTTCAGACAATAAGTCAATGAGTGAAATATATTGTTTGTTAAATGGTGAATGTGCTATGGAAAAAAATGAAAGCAGGAAGAGGACCGAGGCGAGGAGTGGTTTGATTTTAAATGAGGGGTCAGGATGGCTTTGCAGAAAAGGTAATGTTTGAGTAAAGATCTCAGCAGGGTGAGAGGGACTCCCTGGGGATGTATTTGGGGAAGAGTTTTGGAAACTGAGGTCCAGAAAGTACAGAGGTGGAGGGAGTTGCCTGCGGTGCTGGGACCGGGTGAGGCCGAGAGGTGCCCCGGGTGAAACACCTAAGCGGTGCAGCCCTCAGGTGACCTTGAGCCAGGCATCTAGGAGCAACGGGGAAAAGGTGATGAGAACAGAAGGTTGTGAAAGGTACCAGGGCTACATGTGGGCTCCTCAACGGGCCCAGCCTCCATCCAGTAGAATCCAAAGGGATTTTGAAACTCAACTCTCATTTCTTATTAAAAAATGGCGTTTGGGGGTTGCTACTCACTCACCTGCTACCAAAAGCCCTGTCGCTGACTTACTGAAGGTGCACTGCTTCTGACCACATGGGCGGGTGGCAGGGCCCTGGCTGGGGCCCCCTGTGGCCCTGCCACCCATTAAGGACATCATCACGCAGGCGAGCTGCTTTCATTCATTTCACAGCATTTGCTGCGCAGCCATGGTGGTGGATCACGCCTGTACCTCCTGGTATTACCTTGCTCATTTGTAACCCCAGGACGACAGCTACTCCTGGAGTCAGTCCATCCTTCAAGGGAGCTTTCTTAAGGCAATCACAGCCATTAATTATGAAGACTGGGTAGAAACATGACCATATTTATATTACGTTAAGTGAAAACATAAAGAGTGCAGAACTACAAATGCAGCCTTTGTAGTTATGTAAATATGTAAAACTATGTCTGCAGATGGAAAAAACTAGAAGAGAAAAGAGTTGTGTGTGTGTGGAACTGTTTTTGGAAAAATTCCATTATTATCGTTATTATTTTCTCTTTTTTAAAAAAATATTTATTTATTTATTTTATTTTATTTTATTTTTGGCCGTGTTGGGTCTTCGTTGCTGTGCGCAGGCTTTCTCTAGTTTCGGAGAGCGGGGTTACTCTTCGTTGTGGTGCGCGGGCTTCTCGTTGAGGTGGCTTCTCTTGTTGCAGAGCATGGGCCCTAGAACGCTGGCTCAGTAGTTGTGGCTCACGGGCTTAGTTGCTCCACGGCATGTGGGATCTTCCCGGAGCAGGGCTCGAACCCGTGTCCCCTGCATTGGCAAGCAGATTCTCAACCACGAGTGCCTGCCACACTGGAGGCACTGAGCTGGTGCTCATATACCAGAGACCCCTGTCCCCAAGGTCACAGTCTGATGGCTCGGCCCCCTCCCTTCTCGGCGGTCAGGATCAAAAAAGCTAGCCACGTGCTGTGATGCAAAACTCACACCTTCTGGAATAAAAATGAGACTCGGTCCTGCAGCTTCTCCCCCAGGGCCTTTGTGCAGCTAGTGTTGGAGCTGGCTGAGAAGTAGAGAAGTTTCCAGAGCTGCCATGCCTCCTGAGGGAAGAAGTGCTATTTCTAGCAAGCAGTCCTTGTGGGAGCAGAGCCTGCCTGGTGCCCGGAGGGCTCCCCACATCTTGGCTGCCTGACTTGATCCCAAGTCGAGATCCAGCCTTCGAGGGAGCACCCAGTCCTGGCTGCGAGGCCCTCTGGGTGAGGGACCATCCCAGAAAGGAGACCCCTGCTGTGGGCTTTATCTTCTGGGTGCCACACGCTCACGGCGCAAACACGGCCCGTGATGCTGCCCGGGAAGCCGGTGGTTGGCTCAGAGAGGCCCGGGTGGCGATGTTGACAACCACTGACGACCTCACTGCCCGCCCGCTGAGAAAAGTCCTCTGGGTGTCTGGAGGATCATGGTGGTGGTGAGGGGGACATTTGTGACTGGAGCAAACATTTACTGAGCGCTGTCTGTTCTGGGCTCTCAGACAGCACCGAGCATGCCGTATCCACCAGTCCTTGCAGGGCCCCCAGGGTTGGTGTAGGTCTCACCTCTGCTGCATGGGGGGGAACTGAGGCCCAGAGAGGAGGGTAGAGGTGTGTGAGCCTCCTGAGGTCACACCCATGGGTTCAGAGGTCTAGCTGGTTACAGAGCCCAGGCCTTGGCGTTTTCTGTGTCACCGCACACTCATCTGGGGAGAAGTGCCAAATCTGACTACGCAGTGAAAAATGCCACCAGCGCAGTGGTTAAGAATCCGCCTGCCAGTGCGGAGGACATGGGTTCAGTCCCTGGTCCCGTGGGAAGATCCCACATACCGCGGATCAACTAAGCCTGTGCGCCACAACTACTGAAGCCCACACGCCTAGAGCCCGTGCTCCACAACAAGAGAAGCCACCGCAATGAGAAACCCGCGCACCGCAACGAAGAGTAGCCCCTGCTTGCCGCAACCAGAGAAAGCCCACGCGCAGCAACGAAGACCCAACACAGCCAAAGATAAATAAATAAATAAATAAATTTATATATAAAAAGAAATGCCACCAGGACACCCCTCTGCCTCCCCCTCCTCCTCCCCGCCCATCTCTCCCGTAATGCCCTCACCTCTCTGCTAGGCAGCCCCTCCGCTTGCCACACCAAATGCTCTGGGACAGCCTCCGGTTCTGCAAGAAGGGTGACTAGCGCGCTTTTGCTTTAAAGGAAGGATTTCCTGTCTCTTTAAGGACAAAGACTGCGTGACCTCTTTTTCCAGAAGCTTCGGGACCTCATACAGTGCTTGGCACAGAGTAAGTGCTGAGGAATTAATGAGGGTGTATTGTGATCGGTGCTAAATTAACCTCACAACATTCCTAGAGAAATAATGTGAATCAATGGAAAAGGCCGTCTAGTGCAGGAGATGGGAATATGGCCTCTGGGGTCAGACAGCCTGGGTTTGGATCATGCCTGTGCCATGGACTGTTTCTAATTGTGGGCAAGTTATTTTGCTTTTCTGGGTGTCAGTGTCCCCACCCGTTCCATGGGGACAATCAGAAGACCCTGTGAGGGCTGCTGCGAGGATTAAATGAATCGTCACGTAAAGTGCGTGGAGCGGAGCTTTGCCCACAGTAAGCGCTTGATAAAAGCGAGCCATCGTTGTTGCCTGCTCTTATGTTATTGTCATGCATGAGAGTAAGGAGAGCCCCCAGCTGGGGGTTTGGGTTCTTATCCTTCTCTGTGGCTTCAGGTTCCAGACCGAAGGCCGCCAACCTCCCCGCCCTTCTCCGCCCCGTCATGGGGCTCTGCTGGTAGCGTGGATGGGGGTTATCTCTCCAGGGAGATTAGGTGCATGGGGGGGCGGGAGAGTCTCGGGAGAGCCAGACCCGAGTCCCGGCTGTGTTGTCACTCTGTGACCCTGGACGGGTCCCCTCACCTTCAGGGAGCCATTTCCTAACGTGGGAGATGAGAACGTTATGGGGTCATTCCCAGGGTGACGAGAGTGAGATCAATGCCGTAAGACGCGGGGTACCGCAGGCGCTCAGCAGACGTCCCTCCCCCATCCTGGAGGGCAAGGGCCCCTCACACTGGCCTGAGTTCCCCAGAGCCTGGATCCATGGGGACAGGATGAGTGGATGGCTGGTTTCCCTCTGCCCGATCCACCCACCTCTCTGTGCTCTGTCTCCGCCCCTCCTGAGGCAGGTGTGGCGAGGTCGGAACGGGTCTCTCTGAGTGCCGGTGACAGAGATGGCTGCTCTGAGCCGCGCTGGTCCTCACCCGGCTTTCCCTGTTCAGACCCCCTCCTTTCCCTCACAAACGCCCTGTCCTTGGGCTTCCCTGCAAAGGGGGTCGCCCCAGGCCTCTGCTGGGGCTTCTCCTGCTGGGTTCCGCTCGGAAGGAGGAAGGGCTTCAGGGGGACGTGAGCTGCAAGCCCGGGAGAGAATGGCAACCCTGGTTTCCGAGGCCTCTGCAAGCGCAGGTGCGGTGAGAGCCCCGCGCCGTCGGGGTGTGAGGGTCACTGTGTGACGGAGGGGGCAGCCGCACGGCGTAGCCGGCCGCCTGATGTGGGGCAACTGCCGGCGTTTGGGGTGAGCTGTGCCGCTGGGAGCATCGGGGTCCGGCGACATTCTCTGTAGGACACCGGCCGTGCAGGCAGGCTTGGAGGGTGTCGCGGAGAGGCATCCGGAGACTGGGAGCCTCTTTGCCTTCCTTGGTGTGCGTGTGTGTGTGCGTGTGTGTGTGCGTGCATGCGCACGTGTGCACCTGTGTGGGGGTAGGTCTCAACATAAATAAGACCTTGGTGTGAAGTTCAGGGAAAGATTTAATGATAAAAGATTCCTTTAAAAGATGTTTAAGTCAGCTCTTGTCAGCCCTCTGCTGAGAACCCTCCAGAGACTGTCCCCTTCTACTTGGTGTAAAAGCCAAAGTCAAGGTCCTGGTTTCTATCCTTCTTCCCATCGCTCTCTCTGCCCCAGCCCCATTGGCCTCCTTTGTGTTCCTTGAACACGCCAGGCACATCCAGCGTTGCCCTGCAGCCTTTGTCCCTCTTGGAATGCTCTTCCTCAGTTGCCCATAGGGCACGCTTCCCCCCGCCCCCCCCCCCCCCCGAGTGAGTGAGGTCTTCTCTGACCACCCTCCCATCTGTCTGTCCCCTGCCCAATTTCATTTTCCCCATCCACACACACTGTGTGGTTTTACCTGTTGATTGCTGTCTCCCCTGTCTAGAACGAAAGTTCCAGAAGAGTAGGGACTTTTATCTGCTTTATTCACTGATGTATCCTAATACCTAAATAAAGTAGACTGGAATCATAGTATTCAAATGAATGAAAGAAAGAACAAAGTAAGTTATAAAGAAAACTGCCAAAGCCTAGTGCAGTTCGGCCATCAGAGCCCAGTAGGATCCCTTGAGTAATTTTCCAGTTTTGGAAAATTGGAGTCGTTGTACCACCAGTCAAGGACTCGAATCATCTCTTAGTGTGTGTGTGTGTGTGTGTGTGTGTGTGTGTGTTCTTCTTTTGTGTCTACCAGGTTAATGCTGGGTGTGCCCCAGGCTTCTGTGATTACATTTGTATTAATCCTCTGATGTCGATTTACAAAACAAAACAAGCTTTGAAACAGTTTTCATCACCTCTTTAGCTGTTGTTGCGGACATAATATCTCTTGGCTTTTTTGTTTTGTTTTATTTTGGTCAAATATACCAGAGGTATTGGACTGAATCCTTGACCAAAGTCCTGTAGATTAGACACTCAGTTTTGTTTAAAATCCAAGTAGGTTTTTTCTTAAACTAGATATTTTCTTTTGAGGTCTTCAATGGAATTCTCACACATTTTGTGTTCAGTGTGCTGCTGTGAGTTACTTCTTGGACCACTGAGCTGGGAGGCTGGAGACCTGGGTCTGCCATTACTGGCTTTGTGATCTAGCATCCTTGAGACTCAGTTTCTTCATGTGTGCGACTGAGGGACTTGGACTGGCTGATTTCCTCTGAGATCCCTTTCAACTCTAATGCTATGTCTCATGGACCAAACTAATAGAGATTATAATGTAAGTTCATAGCACATATGCAGCTTATGTTAGCCAATGAAAGCACGCTGCACTTGGTATACATGATACTACCTATGTCCTGGGGCCCCTCAATCTTGGATCAGCCTCATGCTTTGCTGTCCACGTGGTTGGGGCCTGTGTGGCCACCATCCTCCTGCCTGGCTCCCTGGTAACCGGCAGCATGATGTACTGAGGCCATGAGCATTTGCAAGGCTGGTGTACCCCGTCCCACCCTAACTCACCCATGTGAGGGTTTACCTTCAGCCTCCTGCTTCATCCAAACTGTAGATTTTATCGCCAAAGCTGATTTGGTTTGGATCCTGAGTGCTGCCTGTGTGCATTGATTGAATTCCTTATGTTGAACCTCAGTTTTCTCGTCTGTCAAATGGGGTCAGTAATTTCTCTCAGAATGGTTTTGAGGGTTCAGTGTGACAATACAGGTCAACTGCATAGTTGAAAGTGTAAATATCACTGATGGTGATGATGATAAAGAAGAACTACTCTGATGTGGGAGTAAAGACTGTCTGCAAAGGCGGAAAAGATAACAGAAGCTTGGGAAATCTGTAATCTACAAAACTAATTTTTTGAGTCAGAGCTGCGTTAATGCTACTTGGCTATAAAACAGGTCAAAAGTCAGATGGGATGCCAAGGAAACCTGGGGAAAGCCAGGATTCACTTGTGTACGCAGGTGCCTCAGGGTACATGTGGGTAGCAGGTGGGGAGACACTGGCCTGGGGTGGTGTGGCCCCTCAGCCCCTCCTGGGTTTGCAGGAGGAGGTCCTGCTGCCATACACCAGCAAAGAGAAGGCTCATCTGTCTCTCTGGGTTGCTGAGGCCGAGAGGGGCCGGGCACTTCCTTCTGGGCTGGTTGCTCTAGGCTGCAGGCACAAGGAACCTGTTACTTAGGTTCCTCAGATGCAAGTTCAGTAAAGTTCTGTGAGTGTAGGCACAGGGATTTGGGGTTAAGGACCAATGAGGATTTTAAAAGAATTTGGCCCCAAGGATGTTAATTGCAACATTATATATACTGATGAAGAATTACAAATAACTTAAAACATCCATCATCCTAAACATACAATCTCGGGATATTGTGTAAGTGAAACCAGAGTACATTTAGTTAGATCTGTTGGCCTTTAATAACACCGAAAACTTGCTGTGAGGAATTACTGCTTGAAAAAGCGTTCACAATATACCATTAACAGAAAAAAACAGGTTACTAAACAATATAACTCAAATTAATTATTAAGAATGAAATACGTGAAGGAAAGAGAAGGCTGTGCACATGCTTGTTAATGGTGGGTGGCTTCCCTCTGAATAGTGGGATAATAATTAACCTAATTTCTTCCTGGTGCTTTTCTTTTCTTTCCCATCTTTTTTTTTTTCAGTAAACATGCATTTCTCATGTATAGGGGAGGGGAAATCATGTTACAAATATAAAAATGTTTTAGTTGGATTTTCATGTACTTTTAAATGTGACAAAAATTTCTCATGTTTTATTTTTACACCCACTGTAAAGTTTTAACCATATGGTTACCCAGACCTTGTCCCCAACTTAATACAAATATCTGCTCAGATGATGTGGCTTGAGCCTGCAGATCAAGAAATAGTTTTTTTTTTTTCAAATGTGTGAACTAGGAGCTTGAGAATGATGAGGGATAAATGGAAAAGTTCACAGAGCAGCTCGTTGATGGGTTCTTTGAAGTGAAATGATGGGTTCTTAAAAATAATCTAAAACCAGGAAAGAGAACGTTAGATCCTATCAGCTCAGTTATGAGTGACATAAAAATAACAGACAAGTGCTTTTCCCCTGTGAGTTTACGTGTCATTTCATTCTGAAATCATTGGAATGATCTGGTTTAGGCGAAATTCTTCTTAAGGGAACCATTTTCGAAGGTTGAGATGCATCAAAAAGGCTGAGTTGCCCAAACCCCCCGCAGAGCTCACTCCCGCATCCCAGTGGCCACGAGTGATGGCTGCTGATGGCGTGTAGTCCGGTTCCTCCCCAGGAATTGCCTTCAGCCGAAGGGAGCATCCTCTCTCAGGGTACCGCCGCCCATCCAAAGATGGGCTACAGAGGCTGGCCCCTTGCCTCCATCTGGGACAATTCCGATGGTTCAGCTCCAGAGTTCCCGAGTTCCCCACGGGTCTGGCTGGGGCCTCTGTTGCAGCCGACTCGTACAGAGCCCAACTGCCCCGGCCTGCCTCCCTGCAGGCAGACCTCCGTTTCCGAGTCTGCTTCTCGAGAAACCCTACCTCAGAGCCCCGATTTTACAGTGAGCAGGTCGTGGAGAAGGAAGCAGGATGCTCCTCCCAAGCGCTCCTGGCTGGCATTGCCTCTCAGGATTGTAGTCTGGTATCTCCTTGCCCTCTTGCCCCGTTTAGAGCAAGTGGCTTAGATTCTCGGGGTCCCCAGTGAAAACTGAAGGCTGCAGACATGGGTGGGGGCCGGGGAATCTGCTCACCTCTCCCTGTGCGCCTCCCCGACATCTACCTCCTGGGCCTGTTGACAGTGGCTGCTCCCAGAGGCTGGGACAAGCTGCCTGGCTCCCCGTCCAAGGGCTTGTGGGTCTGGACCTGAAGGGCGTCCACCTGTGCCCGGAGCAGATCTGTGCTTCTGCTGAGGCCAGAATCTTTGGCAGCTCTTTGCCTGGGGCTGTCCAAGCACCAACCTTTCCTGCTGCATAGATCTCAAAAATGTTACCAAATCAAGTGGCCTTCTCTTGATAAGCAGACGGACAAAAGGAGGACTGTTGCTTTGGTTGGGGGCCACTCCTCCTTCCTGCGGGACCCAGTCCCACCTCTTCAGCATGGCATTGCCTGCCTCCTGAGCCTCCTGTCTGTTCCCTGTCCCCACCCCTGGAATCGTAGTGCACACTGACCTGGGATCTCCCTGAGTGCCTCACTGTTTCATGCCTTTCAGCCTCTTCTCCCTGGAATGCCCGGAATTCCCCTTGTCTCTGATGGCCCCTCTCATCTGTTTCCTCTTTCCTGTCCTATCTTCCCCAACAGGGAATGTGCTGGGCCCTGAGCAGCTCCTTTTCGAGACTTCCCCTGTCTTTGTTGCTTCGTGGCCCCCTGCCCTAGGAATGCTGGAAACTTCTCTCCTGCCCTTTCCTTGCTGTATTGGCATGGCCCATTTCCTGGCTGGATCTCTGGTCTCCAGACTTGCTCTGGCATACGTACCAGGAAAGAAATATTGATCATGGGTTCCCAACATAGGTATTTTCACGTACAAACTATATGCACATACTCTCTGCTATTATAACATGTCTATTACAATAATACATCTACAAAAATAGACAATTGAAAGGATGAGATACAGAAAGTTCTGTTTCCTTCATGCAGCCCCCTCTGGGGGCCTCTGGCCTGGAATTCTAGATTGAGAACTCCTTGGTTGGCGGAGGGAGGGTCAAGGATTGTGTCTTTCCTGCATCCCCAGTGCTTGGTACAGATGGGGCGGACTTTACTTCACGGAGAGAAGGTAGTCTTTGGGTATGGGAAGCAGACAGTGCAGGGAGGTTTGGACCTTCTGATGGTCCTGGTCGGTCCCAGTGTTGGAGGTCTTTGTGGGGAGCCGCCGCCCCTCCCCAGCCCCTGAGGGTTCTATCCTGTTCACAGATTCCAGAGGGTGATAATAACAATACTGATACCTCTCATTTATTTGGTAAACATTTATTGAGCACCTAATGTATGCCAGACGGTGTAGTTATTTCTCCTGCTGTACTGGGAGTAGTTCCTCGCATGTGTAAACTGTGTCTCGTGTTCTCAAGATTTTTCAAGAAGTTTATGTGACAAAGTCCCTTTAATAATACTCCCCTCCCTGTGGGATTTAGGGGTTTACCCCACTTTGACAGATGTGCAGACATCCCAGAGAGGATAGAGAATTTCCCAAAAAGGGCTAGTGGCAGAGCCTCGATTAGAACCTGCTTTCCATGGCCAGCCCACTTTCCTAGCCCCATAGCACCGCCCCTGCCTGCTGGAAGGGCTGGCTTGGCCTCCACAGCAAGGTGAGGGGGGAGAGGGTCCACGGCTCCTCTGGGCCCTTGAGGAGCTGGCTCTCCATCAGTGGGGGTGAGTGTGCCGAGTCTCTTCTTGCGTGAATCGTCCTGGCCCAGGCTGTCACCCTGGCTTGGTGTCAGCATGTGGGTCACCGGGGCCCTTGGTCTGGAGCTGAAGCAGAGAGGGAAACTTCTTGGGTGGATCCTGGGCTCTTGATTTATTTGGAGCTCCTGGGGAGATTCTCCCCCTTCTGAGGTGGGGAGGGAGCAGGAAGTAACAGGCCTAGTTGCCCCCTTACAAGAAGAGGAGATTTAGAGGAAAAGCCCAGATACCCCCATCCCTACCCCACCCGCACCTGCTCTAGGGGTCGGTCCTGTGGACAGGGCTGTGTCTCACTCAGTGCGTGGTGAATGGGCTTTGGAGCCTCCAGACCTCAGTTTGCCATTTGCTAGCTCTGAGACCTTGGACAAGTTACTCCCCCCCAAAGCCTTCACTTCCTCCTCAGTAAAATGGGCTAACAACAGACTCTCCCACAGAACCTCTATGAGGGCTAAATGAGGTCCTGTGTGCAAAGAGTTTAGCAGCATGCCAGGTATGTACATTAAGCTATGGAGTAAACGTGCTCGGGTTGTTAGCTGTTCTAATTACCTTCCGTGCTCCCACGTGCCTGGCTCGCGGTGGGGAACTATTTGTGGAACAGAATATGTGAACTCAGGTTTGTTAGCATTTGTTAAATAAGGAAGTATTAAAATTTGGTTGGAGTTGTTTCTGGCCTTCAATAAGTGAAGCAGGCGTGGTGGATTTTAGGATCCAGTTTTCTTAACTCCCCCTGGCTCTGAGGTTTTATGATTCTTCCTCATAGCCCTTAAGATTTCCTTCAATGTAAACACACTGACAAGGGTGGTATTTTTACAACCGGCGTCTGGTTTGGCTCCTGGTGTCCACCGCTGGCTTGGGTCTGGGATCTAAGGCTGTTGAGCTGGTCGGTCTGGTGCCTGGCTGCTGGCATGAAGGCATCAGGGTAAGTGCTTTTTCCCTCCAGATGCGGTTATGACTGCAAAGTGGCCAGAATGTGGAACTCCCCCAGCGGCTTTGCTGGGGGGTGGTTTTCCAGGAGGTTGACTGCTGAAGACACAGGGGAGGCCATGCAGCCGACAGTGCCTGGAGTGTCAGGACGGGGGATGGGAGCCTGGAAGCCTGCCCGTCTGTGTGCCCACAGGCTGCAGGCAGCGGCCTAGGGGACACGGGGTCGGGAGGCTCCAGAGCTGGAGGCTCCCACCTTGACTGTGTCCATCGCTCCCATCCCGGGCCCCTCCCCTGATCCTCCCTGCCCTGTCTGTGACTGAGGTGGGGAAGGGGCTGCAGGAGGGTGTGACCAGGCCAGGCAGGTGGTCCTTGGGTTGGAGCAGCCTGGGAGCCCCTGGCTGAGAGAGCAGGGGTGGAGAACACTGACCTGCACCTGGAGACTTGGCTTGGCTTCCTGAGTCTGCCACTCCCATGCTGTGTGACCGTGGACCGGAGCTCTGAGCTTCTGAGTTGCAGCTTCTTCAGCTGTAAAATGGGGAAACTGGCCCCTTGGGTACTTTCCCGATCTGTGATGCTGAAACACCCTGGAGAATTGCCAGTGACTGGTATGGGTTTTTTTTTTTTTTTGATAGGCAATTCGTGCCTGTGGTAAAAGATACTGAAAAGTTATAAAAGGATAGAGAGTCAAAGTAAACCTCCCTTGTGCCCTACCCCACTGGCTCCCTCACCCCCAGTTTCCCTTCTCAGAGGCATTCACTTTGAAGTTTTTAGAGATTTTCTGTGCATATGCACCCATAAGTGTACACACATGTTCCCACCTTTAAAATTTTTAGTTTTGAAACAGCATACATCCAAAAACATGTACACAATGTATGTACGGTCTCAAGAATGAACGAACACCTGTGTACCCACCACTCAGGTTGAGAAATAGAGCATTCCCAGTGCCTTAGGTGGGAATCATTCCATTTACTGTGTTCCTCATCCCATTTACTCAAATGAGCGTGCTATTTATGTTCTTCTGTACCTTTTTTTTTTTTTTTTTTTTTTACTTATTTTATCTGGGGTGTTGCTGGACCACCAGGGAAGTCCCTATCTTCTTCTTTTTAATAGCTGTATAACATTCCTTCTATATGGCTGTGCCATTATTTTATTTTATTTGTTTAACAATCCCTCTTGATGGATATTCAGGGTGTTTCCAATCTTTTGCCATTACCAACAATGCTGCAATAATTCTTCCGGCTTCCAGGAACTGACATTAATCAAAATATGCTGTAAGAGGTCCCATTGCATCAGCCTCCCTGACCTGTCACTCGTTTACAAAACAACATGGAAATACTCAAAGCAGGGAAGCTCTGCGTGGATGGCTCTGGTCTCCTCACACCTGGATGGCCTGTACCCCTCTCCCTGCGCCTTCCAGGAGCCAGCGTTGCCTGTCTGCTGCCACGCTTTCCCGGAAGCCCCTCGGGGCCGGGTCTCTGGGAGAGCACGGGATCTCCCGCTGGCGGCTGCCACGGGCGCTGGAGAAGTGTGCTGATGAGAACTCATCTGCAGGCTTCTCCCCAAGCAGAAAAGTTCCTTTTCTTTTGATTAGGCAAAGTCGCTGCGAGGGGCCAGGGTCTGCGCTTCTGCTTTTGTCCATCTTTCTGCAGATGGGAATGAAGCAGGGGAGCTGGTTTGGGGGTTCAAGGCCAGGCCACTTGTGTTCTTGAGGCGATTCTTTTCCCTTTCCTGCTCCATCTGCCTCTCCCTCCTTTCTTCTTTCCCATTTCTCTCTCCCTTTTTGCTCTTTTTCCTTTTTCTGCATCCCCACACCTCCCGCTTTGGACCAAAATTCCTGGTAAGTGAGCGCGTGCTGCCATCCACACGTGCAAACGTTCTGGCTCTTCTTTCCTTTCTCTCCCAGTTCTGAATGTGGACGGGCCACAGCGTAGAAATTGAGGGGTAGTAGATGCTAAGGTCAGAGGTCACTGAATTGGGGGTAGCAGGCTTTGGCTCCTTTCTGCTGCTTCTCTCTCCTGTTGAGCACATCTTCTGCCCCTGGTCTCTTTACTTCCTTCTTCTTCAGGGTGTGCGGCTGTGAAACGGGGAGGGCAGACCTGCCCAGGAGGAGGCCCCAGAGAGTCAGGAATATGGATGATGATGGCCTTTGGGTTTGGGGGGCGAGGGGCTGGGAGGTGGCAGTGTCCTCAGGGAGAAGAGGAGGTGCAGGCACCTTCTCAGTGACACCGTTCCCTGGGCAGAAAGGTGACGACCCAGAAGCTTCTCATATAAAGTTGGTTCAAAGAGGCCAATAGGCCTAGTTCTGGAAGCACATTTGTATTTGTGGGTCCGTGTGCATCTGTGTGTTCAGTCCCCTCTCTGGAAAGTAGTAAAAGTGCTGATCAGGTGTGTGGATTCCAGAATCCGGTCACCTAGGTCTGTCCAGGCTCCACCTCTTGTCAGCACACTGGAGGGACCTTATAAAAATCTTTTCTACGCCTCAGTTTCCGCATCCATAAAATGGGGCTGTTGAAGCCTTAAATGAGGTTTTCCTTGTAAAGCATTCAGCACATAGTAAATGCTGCATCAGTGTTAGCAATTATGAATATCTTTTAGGTGGTTTTCAAACATTTCAGGCAAAGCAATCCTCCTTTCTTTCCCTAGTGAAATCTTCTGTGGAAAACCAATTTATAAAGAAAATGGAACGGAGTGGTAGTGGTTGAACGGGTGGGATGGGGGTGGTGGAAGGTGGGCAGCAGAGGCCCCAGGGTCTTTCTTCTGGGCCCCTGAGCCTCTTTCCTGTGATCCAGGGAGCGGCTTGCAACTCTTGGACATAATCAAGTTGTGCACATTGGTACTACCTTTTTGGATGGTACTTTGACAGTACTTATTAAAACTGAAAATTCCTCAGGATTCAGCAATCCAAGTCCTGGGAATCTGACACCTATAGAAACCATGGCCTGTACACATACAAGTATATGCACAAGGCTGTTCAAAGTAGCACTGTGATTACAAGTAAAAATTTAGAGACGCCTAAGTCTAGTGTAAGGGAAAGAGTGAATCAATAATGAAATCCTATGTAACTGTAAAATAGATTGTCTCGGAAAGAGTTTCATGACATATTAAGTGTAAAAAACATCAGATGCAGAACGATATATCTGGTGTATTCCTATTTTTTAAAAGCATGTGTGTATGTATTTATACCTCTAGCTATAGATACACACAGGTGCATGAGAACCCCATCATTCACTGGTATAGGAGCCAACTGGGAAGGGTACCCACCAAACTGTGAACCTGACATTCAGGGGATGAAGGGCAGGCTGGTATTTCTTACTTTATGGAGCTCTTCCCGGTCCCCCAGAAGACTAGTACTTTGGGTAAGTTTGCTTTGTAGTTGGTGTCTTCCTCAGAATTAAAAAGAGGTCACTTTGGAGGTAAGAAAACAGCTCCATGCTAGGTGGTAGGTTTGCCCAGCATCACACAGGTCTTTGCAGGAGGAGCTGGGCTGCAGGTGCGGGCTCTGATGCTACGAAAGCTGGCCTGCTGAACGGGGGCTCCTGGCTCCTGCTTGTTTTTCCCCTCGGCAGGCTGGCTCTGTGGGCTGTGTTCCTGATGCACTCTGCTTGCCATCTGTTGAGGAAGCAGTTGTGAAGCTGCTGGCATTGCCTCCCCACCATGCCTAATTTAACAAGCCACCCTTCTCTCAGTAGGCCTCGCCCAGGCTAGGGGATCACCTTCAGTTATTCACGGGGGTCAGCCACCTGATGAAACTCCTTTGCTGGAGACAGATGGTACAGACAAGCAGATGCGTGGTAGTTGGGAGGAGAGGAGAGACTCCTCGCGTGCAACAGCAAGGAGGGGTGGCCTCAAAAGAGAATTTCATGAAGCATCTAGGAAGGTAATTTTAAACACTGATAATCTTGAGGCCGTGGTTCAGGGGTGAACCAAGCTGAAGACAGCCGGCCCAGCACACGGCAGGCACGCTTTGCTTTCCTGTTAGTCTGAGGAGGGAGGGGTCAGTTTAGCTCACCTTTGCATTGCTCTGAGATCTGTTCAGAGCTACGCCTGCTTGTTCCTGGTGCCGGCTTACTACCCTAGGAACCATCTGGCGTCCATTGGCCAGCTCCTTCTCCAGAGTCACTGGACCTGAAGCCGAACACTGGCCCTTCCTCTGACCCATCATGTAATCTTGGACAAGCCACTTCTCCTCCCTTGGGCTGAATTTCTAACACTCCTATGATCTCTCATAGCTCTAGAACATTCAGCGAGTAATGTGCTGTACATGTCGTTTGCAGGGAGAGTGTCATGAGCTGGACAAAAGGCCCTGAAGTTGAGGCACCGCGCTTTAGTGGATCTGCCAGGCGGATCCTGAGTGGCCACATCTGCACTGAGACTGGCCTGGAATCGGGAGGAGGTGGGACACGTTTTGCGCCTGAGTTCCCCACCTGAAAAATAGAGCTTACAGTACTTGCCTTGCAGGATGATGAGGATTTGTGAAAATATGGTTAAATTCCTGGCACGTGGTGGGTGCTGATTAAATGGTATTATACACTTAGTACTTGGCATTCTCAACCCTGCTTTTTCTCTTAGCTGGAAAATATATTCCGTGGGGGGTGGGGTGGGCATTGTCTTGCTTTATAGATGCCACTTCATAGAAAGCATTGGCCTCACTAACCTTTCCCAAAGCCACGTGTGTTCCCCCATCACTCTGATTATGGCTCCCATTGGGCATCTACTGTGTGCAACGCACATGACGACTCTGACCGCCTTTAATCTTCGTGAAACCCTGTGAACTAATAGGGAATATTATCCCCATTTTGTAAATAAACAAATCGACGCTCTGGGAAGTTAACTGAGGTACCCAAGGTCACACAGTCAGTAAAATGGTGAGGCTGGGAATGGAGCCATATCTTTCAGATCTTAGAGTCCTCGTCCTTAACCGTTACGTGTGCTTTTCAGAACAGGGGGTGCATTAAGGGATCAAGAAAAAGCTCTTGGGCTGTCAGACGGGAAGTCATGCCCTTGAATCCCTTAAGGTGGTAGATTTTCTTTTGTAATTTATTTATTTATTTATTTATTTATTTATGGCTGTGTTGGGTCTTCGTTTCTGTGTGAGGGCCTTCTCCAGTTGCGGCGAGCGGGGGCCACTCCTCATCGCGGTGCGCGGGCCTCTCACTGTCGCGGCCTCTCTTGTTGCGGAGCACAGGCTCCAGACGCGCAGGCTCAGCAACTGTGGCTCACGGGCCTAGTTGCTCCGCGGCATGTGGGATCTTCCCAGACCAGGGCTCGAACCCGTGTCCCCTGCATTGGCAGGCAGATTCTCAACCACTGCGCCACCAGGGAAGCCCGGTGGTAGACTTTCTAATCACAGACGTTAACGATCAGCTCCACGCAGTGCTTCTGGCTTGTCAGACCCTGCGGTGGCGGAGCCCGTGTCCCACATGGGCCAGATGATTCAGTTTTGTCTTGTTTATTTGCAAGTGACCTTGAATTCCCTAAACCCCAGAGAAATGTGTTCTTAATTTGCCCTGTTCACAATGCTGTTTTTTTCCCCCCTCTAACTCAGATTTAAATAACCCTTCCTTCTGTGTTGTCATGCACTTAAAAAGCAGCATCATAAAAAATCCCAACCCTCAACTCTCTGTAATTATGGGGTACAGTGGTGAGGGAGGGGCACTGAATAGGAAATAATGGGATCTCCAGAGCATTGTAAGTTGCACTGGGTGTATTCAGTAGCAGGGTTGAAGACTCTTGCCTGCTGCTGGGGCAGTTAAAAAGCAAAGCAGCCCCTGCTTCAGCCAAGATTGTTGCCTGTTGAATTTTTGCCCTTTAATTTGGGACACCTGAGGGTCCCATTCTGGGTACCATGGACGGGGGCTCTCACCGCCTCTTGTGTTGCCTGGCCGAGGCGAAACTTGGGGTTCTTGGGGAGGTTTGGTTTTGTCCCCACCATTCGAGGCGGCTGCCATCAGTCTCAGCCTTTGATGTCTGCCAGGGTTTGGAGCAGCGGCCCGGAAGCGCTCATGGGTCTCTGTGGAGTGGAAGCCACGCTCCCTTTCCCCTTCCTCTGTCTGACTGTGCGGTGGGGTACAAAGAGCTACCCCGAACAAGTAGGGATTTTTTTTTTTAAGGCCCTCAAACAAAGACCTACATTTTGAGAGTGAAATTGCCACGGGGGTTATGTGGGGAGTATAGAGAATCATTCCTGGGGAGGTGGGCTGGTGGGGATGAGGGATGTAGACAGCGCATTTGCCTGGCTGTCCAGGTACGTAGGCCTGTGGGAAGGGAGGAAGGGAAGGCAAAGGCAGGTGGCAGTAATTTGGACGCCCGCCTCTGAGTGAGGTTAACAGAATGCATCTATCCCAAGTGTTAAAAAAATGAGTGAGAGGGATGGGTTTCACCTGCCTGGGGTCGCTGTGCCTGGTCAGCGGCCTTAACTGGACCTGGGATTGCCACGCGCCCAGCCGGCCTCAACTCTACAGGGTTAATGTTTTCTTAGAGACCTGTTCAGGGACCAATAGATTAGATTCCGGAGTGCTTTTGATTTACATTTAAAAGCAATCAAGAGCGGGAAGGAGATTTCTGGCATTTGCGTGCTGTTTAAAAGCTGAATGGATAACAAATCCTGATGGAGCTGTTCTCTCTCGAGGTCGATGGCCTCGTTATGGAGACTGCCCTGCGCGCACCAGTGGGCGGTGTCCCTTCCCGGTCATCCAGGAAGCCAATTTTGGACCCTGGCTGCTGACTCAGTGTGGCCTGCTGGGTGGCTCCCTGCTCCTGGGAGGCGGCCCTGGCAGTGTCCCTGGGCCCAGCCCATGAGCAGGTGCCCCAGGTGATCCTGCCCAGACACGGCAGCAGGAGGGACAGAGGGAAGGAGCTCCGGGCAGAGCGGGACCAAGGAGGGCGCCGCGGGTAAGCGGGTGGCCGGCGGGGAGTGAGCGGCGCAGTTGTGAGTTGTCTCCAAGTTGGGGAGGCCTAGTTGTTTCCTTTATCTGTGGGGCAGGGAAAGAAGTTGGAAAAGCTGAGCTTGGTTTTGGAGAAGGTGTCTGCCGGGAGCTTGGTCTCAGCAGAGCAGAAGCTTCTGGCCTTTTGAAAAGAATGCGCAGCTTAGAGGCGGAGAGGATGGGGTGTAATCAGGGGCCGATCCTCTTACCCCCGCCGACCTGCCCCCGCCCAGGTCTCTTACTCCCCTGGCCTTATCCAGTGTCTCGTTGGTAGAAAAACAGTCTATATGTGTCTGTGTATCTAACTCAGGAGGCCAGGGAGCCCCTCACACAGAGTGGGTGAGGTGCAGCAGTCAGCCTGGACCAGGAGTTCGGGGACGTGGGGCCTCGTGTCTACCTGCACGATGACTTAGGCCTGGTTCCTTCGTCTCCCTGGGACACAGCCCCCTTCTCTGCCCTCAAGGGTAGAGATGGGCAATGAGAGGGCGGCTTGGTGATTCTTTCTTTCATTTTTTTTTTTAAATAATAAATGTATTTAATGTTTGGCTGCGTTGGGTCTTCGTTGCTGCACGCAGGCTTTCTCTAGTTGTGGCGAGCGGGGGCTACTCTCCGTTGCAGCGCGCGGGCTTCTCATCGCGGTGGCTTCTCTTGTTGCGGAGCACGGGCTCTAGGTGCGCGGGCTTCAGTAGTTGTGGCTTACGGGCTCTAGAGCACAGGCTCACTAGTTGTGGCGCACAGGCTTAGTTGCTCCGCGGCATGTGGGATCTTTAGGGACCAGGGCTCGAACCCGTGTCCCCTGCATTGGCAGGCGGATTCTCAACCACTGCGCCACCAGGGAAGTCCCTTGGTGATTATTTCTAACGACCCTTCTAGCTCTGACATCCTATGAACAATGCTGTCCAGTAAGACTGCCTCCACCAGGTAACACATGACTGCCAAGTGGGTATTTTAATCAGCGTGACTTCAGAATAACAGGGCCAGTTCTCACAGAGCGTTCATTGCTTCGTCGATCATGCGATCCCCGTGGAACCTGAGTTGATGGCGGGGCTGCAGTCGGTTCGGTTTTCTTGGAGCTGTCTGACAGTGATCACGCACAGACATTCTCTTCAAAGACTAGAATCATCTTATTTATTTATTTATTTATTTATTATACTTTTTTTGGCCGCACCGCACGGCATGTGGGATCTTAGTTCCCCTACCAGGGATTGAATCGGCACCCCTTGCATTGGAAACGTGGAGTCTTAACCACTGGACCGCCAGGGAAGTCCCTAGAATCATCTTATTTTTTCAGGTGGGCTCATATTCGCCCGTTATGGTTGGTGAAATTTTGTTTCCCTGTGTTGCCCCTGGAAGCCCAGAGGGAAGAGTTTGGAAAAATGTGTCCTTTTTGGAATGGGATACCGTTGCCTGTAAGGCTAATTTATGGCTGGGTCTTATGTGGGCAGATAGTAAATGTTTCTGGAGCCTTCTGGGCTCTGCGCACTGTCCTGTGAGGAGCCCCAGGCTCTGGCTTACGGGGACCTCATGGACCAGTGGTCAGGCTTTGCATTTTGCTCTCAGGGTGGGCCTGTAGCATGAACAAGTCTTATCCTGAGCAAGAGACTGAGGCCCAAGGGTGGTGTTTTAGGTTTGTCCAAGGGGATGCCTCATCTCTAACCACCCAGATATGACTGGAAAGAGACAGCCATGATGCTTTTGTTTGTCTCCAATTCTGTTTAGTAAGATGTGGGGGGAGAAGGATACATATAAGAGATACTTCTGGTTAATGAAATCCCAATTTCTCCCAAAATAAGAAAACCTGATGCCTCCTTTCTCTGTTTTGTCGAGGCTTGTGGCTGATTCTGCTGGATTTAAATCTGTCACAGCCAGATTTCCTGGTCCTCCTTCCTTGTCCCCCTGGATGGAGCGGAGGGCCCCGACATGGTTTGGGTCCTGCCCAGCTGGGCCTCTGGCTGACAGGGCCCGAGAGCAGGAATTCAGGTGGAGCCCTTGTGGGTGCCATGGTAACCAGCACGCGAGGCTTGGGGGACCTGAGATTAATGATTAAGCCCTTCATGCTATTTCAGATGAGTCAGTGGCCCTGAGCATTCCCAACCCCCAGCCAAACTTGGGTACCTTTTACTTTTGATAGCCTTTCCCACTGAGTGAAGATGAAAAATGTCTTAGAAGAATACTGAGGGTCTAGTAGGGTGGAGGTCGGGAGCGTAGCTGTCAATGGGGCTGGTGAGTGTGCTGGTAGCCACAGGCACGCCGGGTCATCTTCTAAAGGTTGAGAATGCTGGACGCGGCCACCCAGGCCTGCCCTGAATTTCAGCTTCTGTTCAGAAAGTTTTAAAAGCCCAGGTGTGTTTTCATTTTTCTGTAAGCAGGAAGCATCAGATGCTGACTGATCTGGTATTTTCTAGGGGGGGCAGTAATTTTTTTAAAAGTGAATAGATTTAATAAAAGAAAATCAAATAAATAATAGCACTGGTGGTATATGCCAAAAATGAACAACATTTGAGAAACCCTGCTTGACTATAGCAGCATTTATGCCAGGAGGAAACTCAGTGACCAAGAGGGAAGTGCACCTTTCTGGAAAGTCAGGCACAGTCAACGCATGCATACACACAAGACTGTCAGGGTGGCAGTTTCTTTCAGGGATGGGCAGACAAGTTTGTACAGGTTTTGCTGCAAGAAAAGGGGAGTGTGTGTGTGTGTGTGTGTGTGTGTATGTGCTGTTTTTCCCTTCAGCAGTAGTATTACTTTGCCCTCAAAGATGCCTCCTGACCGGCAGGCTCTACTTACATGCAGCTTGGTGTGACAGTTCTGTCTGGGTGATTTTTAACCACAGGGAAGCAGTCCGGGAGTTTCCAAGGAAAAAGCCCAGTTGGCCAAACCCCATTTTTAAACTGTGTCTGATGTCCAGTTTTCCAGACAGTCTGGTGGTTCTCAAATTTTAGTCATTACCAGTGTCACTTGGAGACCTTGGTGGGAGACAAAGGCTCCGGACCTGCCCTACCCACCCAGCGGGGTCTCTGTGTGCCCCAAGTAATCCCAATACACACCAGTGTCTGAGCTCGTGGTCCGGTCACAGGCTGCGGGTCCCAGCTCTGGCTGCCTGTGAGAGTCACCTGGAGAGCTCTTGAGGATTTGAGGCCTGGACCCCACCCCAGAGAAGCCCAGCCAGAATCTGTGGGGCTGGGGCCTGGCATTAGGAATTTTTAAATGCTTCCCAGGTGCTTCTGCTGTGTGGACCGGTGGAGTCCCACTGGCCTCAGTAGAGACTTTGGGGGCAACTTTTTTGTTGTTTTTTGTAATTAATTAATTTATTTTTGGCTGCGTTGGGTCTTCGTTGTGGTGCGTGGGCTTCTCGCTGCAGTGGCTTCTCTTGCTGCGGAGCACGGGCTCTAGGCACGTGGGCTTCCGTAGTTGTGGTACGTGGGCTTCAGCAGTTGTGGCTCACGGGCTTAGTTGCTCCGCGGCATGTGGGATCTTCCCGGACCAGGGCTCGAACCCGTGTCCCCTGCATTGGCAGGCAGATTCTTAACTACTGCGCCACCAGGGAAGTCCTGGGGGCCACTTTTAAACCACACCTGGGAATGCTCATGATGAGGAAGCAAAGGGCTGCATGAAGCCTTTACAGAAATTAGTGTGTCTGCAGAGAAAACCCAAAGGTCTGAGTTCAGGTTTTGGAGGACTTCTGCGAAAAAATGGAGATAGGAGGCCAGTAACCCAGGGTGAGAGGGAACGCACATCAACCTGTTAGAACTGGGTCAGGGGGGCTAACAGCTTCAAAAAATGGGACAGGCATCGAAAGGGCTCTTGAGGATTTGTTCAGAACGAGAAGAGCAAGGGCACGGTAAGCTGCAGCTCGGCCAAGGCAATGCAGCGGGGAGCCCCGGGGGTGGAGGGGAGCAGGGCGCCAGCTCACGTGGCCTCTCTGTTCTGTTAGGTCCCTGGGCAGCAAGGGTGCCCCAACCAGGAGTAAGAGAACTGAGGCAGAGATTGGATTGGAGACGGCCAGAGAGCACCGGCTGCTTTCTTTTTTTTTTCTTTTGGCCACACCTTGCGGCCTGCGGGATCTTAATTCCTGGACCAGGGATTGAACTGTGAACCCGTGCCCCCTGCAGCGGAAGCCCAGGGTCCCAGTCGCTGGACAGCCAGGGAAGACACCCCTCTTTTTTTTTTTTTCCCAACTGCTTTCAATGAGGCTACCCCATCTCATCCTGGGCACTTGGGGACCTGGTCATCCATCATTGTTGGTCAATTTAAGGAGCTTTAAAGGGAGAGCCAGGCTCCTGAAGACTGGGTTGGGGGTTGGGGAGATTGTCCCTGCTTTTAAGAAGTTAGGAAAAAGTGAATTCTAGAAACCATAGTCTGGTGAGCTTGGGCTCCATTTCCAAGAAACTTTCCAAAAGCATGACTAAGCAGCTGTTTTGTGAGCAGGTATAGAGCCCAGTCTGGGTCAAGGTGATAGACACTTTTTTTTTTTCAGAACGAGACATGCCAGGCTGGCCTTTCCTGTTCTGGTAGGTAGCCGACTGCCAGGTCGGGGAGCGCCTGAGGCCTCTCGACAAAGCATTTGGCCAAGCACTGGTGATGTCTTCTTCATGGGCTGCCGGCGTCTAATGCATCAGTGAAAATCCTCGTGGAGATATGCGGAAATAGGAACTGGAGGGGATACAGCTGTATGTATGGCTTCAGAGTCAATTCATCAGCCACCGCTCAAAGCAGAGGGGGCCCCTGAAATTCGATGTAGAAGGGGTCTGGTGAGGCTTTCTCCTTGGAAGGGGGGGCAAGGGGGATTTGAGAGTGTGACAAGCGTCCAGTTCATTTAAGTTACCTGTTATTTGAGGGTAGTCTGGGAGGGTTGGTGGAGATGGAAGAGGCTGAAGTCATCTGTCGTGTCTGTACCACCTCTGCCCTCATCTTGCTGGTGGATCTGGGTGGAGGAAGGCACGTTCTGCATCTTTACAGCACTTGGATAAAGGCATGGTTCCTAAAGGCCCCAGGCGGGGAGCAATGAGCCAGCATTGGTGACCATCCAGCTTATAAGGAGTACAGTGGGCCTTCCATAGATGTGGGTTCCATGTCCATGGATTCAACCAACCACAGATGGTGTCCTGTGTTTTCCATCCCCGGTTGGTTGAATCCATAGATGCGGAAGCTGCGGATTTGGAGGGCTGAGTCTGGGACTTGAGCATCCATGGATTTTGGTACCCACAGTGGGTTCTGGAGCCAATCCCCCGTGGATACTGAGGGACGACTGTATAGGGTCAGTAGGCTGACCTGCCTGAAGGAGGTTTCCTGTAGTGCTGTGGGTGTAAAGCTTTGCACTGTGTCAGAAGGCTCCTAGAAATGGTACCCTTGAAGCCTGCCCTTTAGCATAAGAGTCAGAAGTGGCCCTGGTGATCTTGGAGATGATGAAAGTTGAGGCTGGAGAGGTTAAGTGACATTCCCAAGGCCACACAGCCAGTAAGTGACGGCTGTGCAAGTGCACATGGAACAGTCTAGGTCTGACAGTGTGAACAAGACGGATTTCAGTTGCCGTTGTGCTCCAGAGGCGAGGAGTGCCTGCCTGCCAGCAAAGCAAAGGTGGGGGGGCTTGGGCCACGCCAATCAAGGTTTGATGTTCAGACATCATCGAAGCTCCATCCACCTGGACCAGCTCAGCCTCATTTGACATTCATGTTCTATTTTGGGTACCACACTTTAATTTATTTGGTTCCAAGTTAGAAATTGTTTTTAAAAGAATATTGTAAAGTTCTAGTAGTAACGTTGTAACAACTGAAAAGTTAGGAAAAATTGGGGGCTACATTTTGGAAGGATGTTGACAGACCGGATGATTAGGGTTATGGAGGTATGAGAAACAGGAAGAAAAGGCCTAGATTGTCCTTCTGCAAGGAGGAGGGGAAAGGGGGCTGCTGGGTCGTGGTTCTGACCCTGCCAGGTCTTGGCACCAGCCTCTTCACGTGGCTTAACTCTGAATCCCTGACACGACCTTACTGAGAGATCACACTTAATGAACCTCCAGGATGCAGAATTCAAACCAGAGGGTATACATGTTACGTAATAATAGTCGCTGACATTTTTTTGAGTCCTTCCTATGTGCCAGGCATTGTGCTAAGATTACAACTTGTGTGAGCTCCAAGATGCAGAATTCAGACCAAAGGCTGTGCAAGTCTATAATAATCATTGCTGATGTTTGCAGAGCCATTCCTATTATGCTAAGCAACTCTTGTACATATCTCATTTAATCCTCATCGCAGCCCCACAAGGCAGCATTTAGGTTTGTTCTGGTTGCTTTGGAGGCAGGGCATTGACCAAGGCTATAAAGTACATCACCATCATCATTGGGAGTTATTGTAATTTTCATGCAATGATCACTGAGCACTCTCTATATGCCAGGCACTGCAAAGCACTTTGCATCATTGTCATTAATCCGCATAATAACTCTATGGAGATTAGGGGATTATCATCCCCATCTCGAAGTGGAGGAACTGAGTATCAGGTTGGCCCCTATGACATTTCCATGCTAATTTCATGCAGATTACTAAAAGGTGTTCCTCAAGTGGACCAGGCCAGGGCGCCTGGTTTGGTGAGGATACGTGGGCTGGTTTCCTCCCACCAGCCTGCCTCCTGGTCTGGTGCCTTTTAGTGCAGGGCTCAGACCGCACAGCTGTAGGCAAGGGCCCTGAGGATGGCCAAGGCTGAGGAGCTGGTTAAAGCCACATAGGAGGAAATGGCAGAGCTGGAATCCCAGGCCAGGTCTGCTGATTCTGGAGCTCATGCCCCTAACCAGTGCCGAGGAGAGAGACCCTTGTGCTCATCAGAGACTTCCAGTGTGGATGGGACCATCCTTGGGCTGGTCCTTGGAAGTGATCCCAAGAGACAGGTGGCCATCTGTCAGGATGGAGGATGGTGGCCTCAGTGACTACGAAGGGCCCCTCTGCCAATTCTGAGAGCCTGTGATCCAAGTAAGGCATTCGTGTAAGCTTAACGTCTTCAAATCTGCCATTTCTCCTCCATGTTCCCTTTTTCCTTTTGCTTAAAATCAACTCCATCCTCTCCTCCCCTCCCCACCCCCCCACCACCCTCCAGCCTGGGATGAAAAGGCTACCTGACTCTCGTGGGGGCCGGGTTGGGGATGCTGGCGGGGGTGGGGGTGGGGGGCGGAGGGGGTGTGGCTCGAGCTGTGTGCAGCCTCACAGTTGGTCAGTGTAGCCCGCAGGTGACCGCGTCGCTGGCCGTAGCCCTTCTCCAGGAAGACCCTCATTTATCATCTCTCAGTGCTTGCCCACACTTGAGCGTCAGCACATTCTACCTACACCATCTGGCATAATCATGACACAGATGTTGTTTGACTTTAGGCGTTGGGGGCTGGAGTGCAAATGGCAGGAATTCTGGAGCAGCCTCCCAGCCTAGTCTTGGACTCCTGCCACCGGGGAGGCAGGAATGACCTTGGGCCGAGCGACTGAGTGACTCCCTGCTTTCTTGGGAAGAAATCTATGCCTGGCTGTTCCCGTGTCTTCTCTTGGGCGGCGACGCTAGTAGCAGCGCTGGTGGTGATGGTCACGCAGCGAGTCTCTTCCACTCATAGGCAACATCGCTGCCGGCTGACCCTTCCCATGTGCCAGGCCCCGTGCTGAGGGCTTTACGAGCACTTGCTGGTTTAATCCTCACAATGACCCTTTGAGGTGAGTACAATGATTATTCCTGGCAAACAAGAAACCTGTCTCTTAAGTTAGTTCCGAGTAGTATATCTTATGGGAAGAGGATGTTATTTTCTCTTGAAGAGAGAGTATGCTTCTTGTAAGTCTGAAGCAGAGGTTTTCAACTGGGGGCCACTTGCCTTCTAGGGGACATTTGGCAATATCTGGAGACATTGTCGGTTGTCGGTTTGGGTAAGGGTTTGGTATCGGCATCTCACGGGTAGAGGCCAGGAATGTTGCTAAGCATCCTATAATGCACAGGACAGTCCCCACCGCAAAGAATTATTCATCTCCAGTGTCATTAGTGGGAGGTTAAGAAATTCGGATCTAAAGAGAATAAGAGGGACTTCCCTGGCGGTCTAGTGGTTAAGACTCCACGCTTCCACTGCAGGGGGTGCAGGTTCCATCCCTGGTTGGGGAACTAAGATCCCACACTCCATGTGGTGCGGCCAAAAAAAAAAGAAAAAAGAGAATAAGAAACAGTTTTCATTCTTTCACCCAGTTTGAGATCATTAACTCCTGCTCAAACCCCAAACCCTGCTTGTGGTCATTGGTGCAGTTCACCGCCTCTTTCTGGTTTTCCCACTGATCACGTGGGAGGGTTGCACTTTCCTACCTTCTCTTAGGTGGAGATGTGACTTGCGTTGGCCAAAGAACTGTCAGCAGGAAATACGACGGTACTTTGATGTTGAAACCTTCAAGAGCTCAGGTGCCGTTTGCCACATTTCTTTCCCCTTACGATGGCAACCATCAATGCTCCCAGCTTGTAGAGGCTCCATCAGCCTGTGTCCTGGAGTCAGGAGGCCCAGGGGAGAGCTCCTGGTCGACTCACCTGGACGTGCAGGATGAATGAGAAATGATCTTTGTTATTTAAACCACTGAGATTTGGGGGTTGTTTTATTACCGTGGCATAGCCTATCTGATCCTGACTGATGTATTCTAAATAGAACGAAAATAAGGAGAAGTTAGGATTTGAATCGGGCAGGTGGTATGTGTTTTTGTTTCTATCTGGATACTGATGCCGGCTACTCAAGCATCAGGTGTTTATGGATTGCTTACTCTAGTGAAGATATTGTGTTCAGCCCTGTGGGAGATTTAGAGATGCTGGCAGGTTGATTGCTTCATAGAAGGAACGGGAGGGAGTTTAGAAGATCTGTCTGGCCCATCTAGACCTCTTTGATGTCTAAGGAGGTTAAGTGACTTACCCAATCATCTGAGTCTCCTACTGGGATCCAGAAACCCTACCCAGACTGTGGCTCTATGAAGCTCTGCTCACCCAACTCAGTGAGTGGTTTTCAATCAGTTACTGGTCTCTGAATGCTTGGAGGACAAAGTCCATCTATACTTGCCTAGGGCCTCGTGAAACATCTAGCACAGTGATGTTTTTGAGTGAGTTGGGTTGGGTGGGGGGGGGTGGATAGGGTAGGAAGTGAGCAGTGCCATGATGGGGCACAACTTGGAGGGCTCTTGAGAGCTCCGGGGGAAGAGATGACCTGACCTGAAGTGGCCGGCGGGGACACAGAGCCTGCTTTCTGGGGCGGGTACCAAGTAGGATGGGGCCTGAGTAGAGAGGAGGGAAGAGCTGGGCGTTTCTCTTTTCTCTGGGTTTCAGATATGCAGGAAGCACCCCAATCCTGGGGTCACCATGAAGAAGGAATACTTTAGGGTGGGGTGTTCTCCTTTAGCTGGTCCCGGAGAAGGCTTCTGGTCTCCCCGGCATTGCCTGGGCAGCTATCGCCTTACCTGCGCAGCACGTGCCCGGGGAGGGGGTGTCACCTCCAGGAATTGCTCTGAAGCCTCAGGAGTTGTGCTCGTCTCCCTCAGAGGCTTGGGGAATGATCATTTAGTGCCAGGAGCCGGCTTATCCTGGCGCAGAGCCAGAGCCCTTCCCAGCAGCGCAAAACAAAGTCAGCTGGACTCCCGCTCCCAGACACCTCAGCGTTCCCGTCCACAAAAGGGGCATCGTCGGGAGAGCTCACCCGATCTGCCTTTTGCGGAGGTTGTCGTATTGGAGGGTTCTGCCCCGTCAAGCCAGTGAAATGCCCTTACGGTGAGAAAGGGGGGAATGACAGATGAGCCTCTTGCCTCTCAATTCAGATCTGCCAGGCACTCGAGCCTGGAGGGGGATGGGACAGGAGCCTTGGGACAGCTCTGGCAGCCCCTGCGGGCTGCGCTGACACTTGTCGGTGGGAGTGTCCGTTTGTGATTGCTCTGGGTGCTGGCCGGAGGGGTCTGTCCTGCCTGCGGCAGACCTAGCCTCTCCCCTCTGGGTGCTCCCGGCCACACAGGTCGATCCTGACTCGTGTGGCTTCCACAGCGCAGCCCCCTTGCCTGGCAAGACTGCCTTTCCCGCAGTGCCTGCAGGCGCACGGGTGTGTTTCCTGTAAGTCCGTCCCCTCCCCCTTCCACTGCCCTCATTAATCCGGGAGGGATTGGATCTTAATCTGCGAAGGTGCCAGCAGTCTCCACCTCAGCTGTGTGATTCACACAGATTCAGGCAGCCAGGGGGTTATTATTATTGTTATAAGAGAGTCAATACAGCATAGAGGCTGAGAGTCCTGCTTGGAGCCAGACTGCCTGGGCTTGAATCCCAGCCTTGCCACTCCCTAGCTGTGCCGTCTTGAGCAAGTTATTCATTTCCCTGAGACTCA
Organism: Balaenoptera physalus; assembly: GCF_965194825.1. Lineage (NCBI taxonomy): Eukaryota > Metazoa > Chordata > Mammalia > Artiodactyla > Balaenopteridae > Balaenoptera > Balaenoptera physalus. Next base: position 47,926,236 of record NC_138901.1, read on the forward strand.
GTTGCCTTATCAGTATAACTGGGTGATCACTGCACCTAGCTCAGCTGGGTTGTTGCGGGTTTTGGATGAGCAAGTCTGTTTAGTATATGTGCAAAATGCTCCCAACAGGGCCAGGACACCATAAACGTGCTAGCTGTCAGTATTTTTGTGCCAGGTATTGGTGTCACCAAGGGGTTGCCGTCAACCATGCCTCCGCCCAGTTCTTTGATGTAAACAATTGTGTTTACAGTCTTACTGGAAGCACCATGCAAATGTAGTTCAAGCCTCAGCCCCACCTACCGCGGGGGTGTGGGACTCCAGACCTGGGGGGTGACCAGGACAGCCACCTGCATGGTTTTCTTGGTACTTCTCTCATTTTTTTCCTCTTTCCCAGAAGATAGCTGCCTTTAAAAGAAAAAATGCTGCATTGCACAAACAGCATAATAATGTTAAAACAAATAATTGCCTTACTGCCCCTGACCTAATTTGAACTGTTTTCATATCTCCAAGTCTCCTCCTGTCCTTGTCTGTAGCAGATATGCATCTAGTAATAGTTAATGGACTTAAAGAGCAGAGACGCTTTTTGATGATGTTACACCCCGCACCCCCCAAAATAAAACACACCGGGAGGCAGTAGAATAGTAATACATTTGGGGCCTGGGGTCTGGTGGGCTTTGGCTAGTGTGGCCTTGGCCCTTGCTGGCTGGGCCATCTCGGGCAAGTTAATTTGACTCTGGGGAGCCGTGCTCTCTCTGTCCTGTAGCAGGGGAGTAATGCTAACCCAATGGACTTTGCCACAGTCATGGAAAGAAGCAGTATAGATAAAAGTTCTAGCTTTGTGTGGTGGTTTAACAAAGCATCTTTTTTGTTAGAAAAGCTGTGCATGTTTAGAGTTTTAATGGCTGCCTGACGTTTGGTTGTCTAGTTAGAGCCGGATTTGTCCCCTCTGGAGGCAGCAATGTTGGGGGCTGGCAGCTGGGAGACCCTGGAGTCAGACCTCCCCCTTTGTAGTCGGTAACTTGGTGTTTGTTCAGCTAAGACGTGGCCCAGAGCCCTGCCGAGGGTCAGCCTTTATCAGCTGTCTCCCCTCCATGCCCCCCAACCTCTAGGCTGGATCTTTCTCTTCTGTGGGTCTGGGTGTTGGTTCAGCTCCCTGGGGGATGGTGTTTTGGGTTCTGCAGGTGTCATGGAAACCCCCAAGCCCGAGGAAGAAGGAGGGGAAAACTTTTTCATAGGCAGACAAACAGGTATTTCCTGTCAGCCCCCAGCTGTCCGAGAAATCAGCCCCCTTGGTAATTCAGAAAAAGGAGCCCCACCCAGGCCACTCCCCAGCCCTGAGGGCCTGCAACTCCCAGGATTTAATGAAGGAGGACAGCTGCACTGTCCAATAGAACTTTCTGCGGTAATGGTTCACTCTGCTCTTTCCAATATGGCAGCCGTTAGCCACACATGACTGTTGAGCCCTAAAAATGGTCCTTAGCCCAAATTGGCATGTGTTCTAACTAAAAATACGTGGCAGACTTAGAAGACAGCACAAACAAAAGATCTGACAGCAGCTCATTCATTTTTATTATTGATTTTGTGTGTTTTATATTTTATGTGTTGAAGTGATGTGTTGGGTATGTTTGGTTCAATAAAATACTGTATCGTTAAAATTGATGCCATCTTTCTCTTTTTTCACGTGGCTACTAGAAAGTATAAAATTCTGTAGGGACTCGCGTTGTACTTTGGTTGGACAGTACTGTTCTAGGGTGTAGACTGGCAGCTGCCGTCCTGCCCGACGAAAGGCTGACTTGGCTTAGAGAGGGCAGAAGTGAAACCCACCTGGGCACCCACCTAGGCACCCACCTAGTCCCCCATGTGCCCAGTGCCTCCTGCTCCTGGACCTGCCAGGTGGGTGAGAAGGAGCAAGTGCCCTGGGGCAGAGAGTCCACTGTGGCAGCCACCCTGGTAACACCTCTGGGGTCTTGGCGCAGGAAGTCAGGTCACTGAGGGAACTTCTCAGTGGGGCTGAGTGGCTGGCCTAGGGTGGACCTTGGGAGGTGTGGACATGGGCTCCAGGGTGTCATACTGGACATGACGTCACGAGCCCTGGTTGGAATCCTGGTTCTGGGCAGTGAGAATAACGGCTACCATTGACTGGTTGCCTGTGATGTGCCAAGCCCTGTGCTGGGCACTCTGCCATCCCACTGAATCCTCCCACCTGCTGGGAGGTGCCATGGTGCCCATTTTGCAGATGAGGATCACTGAGGACCTAAGTAGTAACACTGGGCCAGAGTCCTGCTGTTTGCTAAGTGCCAGAGCTTATAGTGACTCAGTGTCTTGCTCTTTGCCCCGCACCACTGCTCTCTGGACTTGGTCCCTCTGTTTCCTCTGACCCTCAGTTTCATGACGAAGACAAAGGGGCAGATGCTTCCTCACAGGAGGTGCAGGAAGGGCAGGGGTAGACTTTCAATTCAGGGTGCCCATCCTGGGAGAGGACATGTGTGCTTGTGTCCACTGGGCCCTTCTTTCCTGTGTTAACTGAGTTTGGGCCTGAACTTTGAACAGACCCATCAGACAACCCAGGTTCCCAGAGGCTGGGCAGCCAGACCTGAGGCCCCAACACATCTTCTGCAGAGCGAAGGGGGAAGGCCCAGGTTTCTGTGTTCCAGGCCCTTGGGTACAGCCCTGCTTCCTAGTCAAGTACCTTTTAAACACTGAATAAATATTGGCTTAAGAGGCCAGAGCCCTCTATTAGGTGTGTGTTGGGGAGAAGGGGCAAACCCCAGCCTTGGCCTCCACCCCCCTGGTCCAGGGGCCGGGAGTAGGGGTCATATAATCTGAGTTTGGGGGCCTGAGGAGGCCAGCACCTCCCCCGTCTTCCTCCTGGCAGCCAGGGAATTGGGCAGTCTGTCTCCACAAAAGTCCACCTGGGCCACTTCCTCACTGCCTGCTCCACCCTGACCAGAGATAACCTTTGTGGTTTTTCCTCTTTCCATGGACTTGCTGTCCTTCCTTCTGAGGGCCGTGAGTCGTGGCAGAACCAACAGTCTGGGAAGACCACCCCTGAGTAGCCTGTGAAGGTGGCAGAGGCTGCCCTCCTTGATCTCAGTGACCTTGTACAAGTCACTTCACCTCCCTGAGCCTCACTTTCCTCATCTGTAAAATGGGAATGTTGGTGGTGATGAAACACACCCCAGAGAGTTGTAAGGATTAAGTGAGAACATGTAAGAGGGCATGGTGAAGAATGCGAGAGCCATGTGAGGGGTCATTTTGTATAGTTTCATGGACATCTGCCAGACAGAATGGAATTGGAAAGAAAGAACATGGGAGCCTAGAGTAAATCTGAGCCCTAACATTGAATAGCTGAGTGGACTTAGCTTAACATGACCTCCCCTCAGTGTTCTGGTCTGTAATATGGGGTTGTTGAAGAAGGTTTGAATGTGACTCTGTGTGCCTGGCATGTGCACGGTGGATGCTCCGTTGCCTCTCCGTTCTCCCAGATGCTTGGGCAGTGCTGTGATCTGCTTAGCTGAAGGCTGTCGAGAGAATGCTTGCTTAGCTTCTTTTTAAAGTGTACAAATACTGTTCTCTGCCTGGCTCATTTCTTTGCAGCAGATGAGTTTTAATCCTTTGAGCATCCCGCAGTGCCTCCCCGGCACACTCCTGGACCAGTGTTATCGCTGTATTGACAGCTGTTCTGTCCCAGTAACAACATGGCATCTTAATAAATGACGGAGCGCCTTCACGTCCCTGATCTTCACAGCTGTCCTGACAGTTGGCAGAAGACAGCGTCTCAGAAGCTGGGGGTGATCATACCTGTGTACACACAGCCCTTGGAAGAATAATCTAGAAGCTCTTAAAAGAAACCAAAAACCTTGCCATCAGCTTCTTTGCTGTTGGTTTCTTTGTTAGAAAAAGAGTGAGAAAGGAGGGATAGAGATTTTAGTACATCTTGCCGGTTCAGAATGGTTGGCTGTGAAGAGGTGGGCAAGAAGCATGGTGCAGGGACGGCTGGCTGGGGCTGGAAACTTGTCATCAATAGACCACCTTTAGGGCAGATACTTTAGGGTAGGTACTATTGAGGGTAGATGCCATCATGACGACTCAGCCCCAGGAAGGGTCTCTGCTTTTATTTCCCTCCCAGTCTAAGTGCTTTGAGGACTCTGGGGTGCTGGCAGGTAAGCACGTGGGAGTGGCTTTGCTGCGGGAAGGGGGTGGGGTGGGGAGTGGGGGGCAGTGGAGGGTGTGTGGGGGACCGCAGGCTGCCTGTACTCTGCTGGGAAGAAGCTTAACGCCCATCAATGGGTGGAGGTGTCAGGAGGCACTTGGAGACTAAGAACTCAGGAAGGAAAGTCAACAGCCTGCCCCCTGGAGCTCTCAGAGTCCACTCATCAGGGGCCTGTGGAGAGCTGGGCAAAGTCTCCAGCAGGACCCCACGGCGGGGTGGGGAGTAGTCCCTGGGCCAGCAGGGCTTGGCTGTGGCTCGGTTGAAGTATCTCAGTAGAGAGAATGTATGATTTAAAGATGGCTTGGTCATCCATGGAAGCTTAAGAAAGGGGAGGGGTCCTGAGTCAACCTTGGCAGTGCCCAACAAGGTTGCCCAGGGGAGAGGGCACCCCGGCCTTTAGACTTCTGTGCGTTCCATCGCTGTGCTGCTTAGCTGCAAGCATCCTCCCCCCCCCCCTTTTTTTCCCCTCGATGCCACTAAATATGGCAGTTCTCAAGCTAGGTGCTAGGTAAGGACAATTCACCTAGGAGACATTTGCTTAAGTGTGTAAGCCTGCTCACCCAAGGGGAGAGAATACACTGATTTATGCAGACTTTCTAGGATAGTAGAACCCGAGGTGGCAATTTCTTACTATAAAACAATAAAGTGGCTTTATGCAGGGTATAACAATCTTGTGTGTATTCAGTTAGCTTGGGCCCCCTCTCAGGGCTGGGAGTGAGCCAGACCCTGGAGCCCAGTCTCCTTGTTGAGGTGCTGACCACGGACTGGGCCGTAGCCTTTGCTCTGATGACCCAGCCACATGTCCATCTCCTCCTCCCGTAGTGACTTTTCTAGTACTTCCTTGTTTAGACAGCCATCGCTAACCTGTGGAGTAAATGTGTGTCCCAAACTGTTTCCTTCCTCCAAGGAGCTTACAGTTCTCGTTTGGGGAGATAGAGATGAATATGCTGGAGACATCCAGGGAAGGATGAAATGCTGTATCTTTGTCACAGCACTGATAGGGGCACCCCTCCGTCTCTGAAGAGAAGACTGGGTTTGTTATCTAGACATCATTCCTTTTCACTTTTTAAACTGTTTCTATTGCACAGTATAACACAGACTTAGAAAAGCACACAAAACGTAAATGCACAGCTCGATGAATTATCACGAGGTGAACACCCTGGTACCCACTGTCCGAATCAAGAAGGGAAACCGTGCCAGTGTCCTAGAGGTCTCCTGACCCTCCCCTCCCTTTACTACCGACTGTCACACTGGCCTGACTTTTTTTTTTTTTTTTTTCAAAACAAACAACATTTTATTGAAGTATAGTTGATTTACAATGTTGCATTAATTTTTACTGTACAGCAAAGTGATCCAGTTATACATATATATTCCTTTTCAGTTTCTTTTCCATTATAGATTATTACATTGAGTAGAGTTCCCTGTGCTATACAGTAGGTCCTTGTTGTTAATCTATTTTATATATAGTAGTGTGTAACTGTTAATCCCAAACTCCTAATTTATCCCCCCCCCCCTTCCCCGTTGGTAACCGTAAGTTTGTTTTCTATGTCTGTGAGTCTATTTCTGTTTTGTAAATAACAATTTGTGTCATATTTTAGATTCCACGTGTAAGTGCGATCATATGATATTGGTCTTTCTCTGATTTACTTCACTTAGTATGATAATCTCTAGGTCCATCCATGTTGCTGCAAATGGCATTTTTATTCTTTTTTATGGCTGAATAATATTCATATATATATATATATATATATATATGCCACATCTTCTTTATCCATTCATCTGTCGATGGACATTTAGGTTGCTTCTGTGTCTTGCCAACTGTAAATAGTGCTGCTATGAACATAGGGCTGCATGTATATTTTCTTTTTTTTTTTTTTTTGAATTTATTTATTTGGCTGTGTTGGGTCTTAGTTTCAGCACGCAGGATCTTCTTTGTGGCACACGGGCTTCTTTCCAGTTGTGGTGCGGAGGCTCCAGAGTGCGGGCTCAGTAGTTGCGGCGCACGGGCTTAGTTGCCCTGCGGCATGTGGGATCTTCTTCCCCGACTAGGGATAGAACCCGTGTCCCCTACATTGGAAGGCAGATTCTTAACCACTGGACCACCAGGGAAATCCCCTGCATGTATATTTTCGAATTAGAGTTTTCTTCTTTTCTGGATATATGCCCAGGTGTGGGATTGCTGGATCATATGGTAGCTCTATTTTTAGTTTTTTAAGGAACCTCCATACTGTTTTCCATAGTGGCTGCATCAGTTTACACTCCCACCAACGGTGTAGGGGGGTTCCCTTTTCTCCACACCCTCTCCAGCATTTGTTATTTGTAGACTTTCAGATGATGGCCATTCTGACTGGTGTGAGGTGGTACCTCATTGTAGTTTTGATTTGCATTTCTCTAGTAATCAGCGATGTTGAGTATCTTTTCATGTGCCTGTTGGGCCTGACTTTTATAGTAGTCACTTTCTTGCTTCTTAACATAATGACCTGAGCACTAAAACATACTGCTAAGCACTGTGATTTAGTTTTGCCTGTTTTTGAACTTTCAATAAGGAGAATCGTTATGCAGTCTTTGGTTCCTGGCTTCTTTTGCACAGCACTATGTTTGTGAAATTCATGCATTTTTGCATGTAGCTGTCATTTATTCATGTCCATTGCTAGGTATCACTCCATTGAATGATTTGCACAATTTTTGTATCCATTTTATTGATGCACATTTGGCTTGTTTACCGTTTGGGAATGTCACCCAAAAATGCTTCTGTGGTCACTGTTGGACGTGTCTCTTGGTAAGCCTGTGTGTGTGCGCATGTGCGCGTCTACATGCTTTCTGGTGGTGGAATCACAGCATCTCGTTCTGTCCGCACTTCGGCCTTGTCAGTGTATGGGGAGGGTTGGCTGAGCTCAGCAGTATGGAAGCTTTGTTCACTGTCCTGCCTCTGTACCCCTTGGATTGCCTCTGGGCTTCTACTGGGGCCACATCACCTTTCCAGGTGTTGTGGGATCAGGGCACTAAAGCTCGTGTGTGCTGCACATGGGTAACTCCACAGGTGGCCTGTGCGAGTGGCGTGTAGCAGCCTGGTCAGGGGGGCGTGCAGGCAGTGTGTGGGCACAACCTGTCCATCACAGTCCTCCAGGTGGACCTGAATGCCCAGCCCTGTAAGCTTTGGTGTCTCCAGGCCACGCTTCCTCCGGAGTGGCTTGGGCGCCCTTCCAGCGTATTGAGTGGAGAACAGTCAGGGAGGCTGAGGCCTCAGCCGAGTCTCCTGGCTGCTGCTTGCAGTGCAGCTAAGCTCTTAATGTTTTTTCATAATCAAAGCAGAAAGGTCCCATTGTGGCACTAACCCCTTTGCCATAAAGCGCTTTTTGTTTCCTAACAAAATTCCAAGTTGCAAAAGCAAGTCAGCTTAGCAAAGACACAATACCAATTAATGGCCACTTGCCACTTGCAGCAGCTCGGCAAGCTCCTAGTAAGTAATGGTCAGCCAGCCTGTGTTTTATTGGGGCACCGCAATGACACAAAAACACTTTTTGGGCTTCTTGGAGGAACACAGTAAGGTATTAGGAGTCATATTATCAACCTGGGATTATAATCTGATATTAATGTGTCACTTAGGGTTCACTTGGCTCCATGTTTAGAAAATCTAAATAACACTGGGTTGAACAAGGAAGGGAATTATTTTTCTCATGACACAAGAAATCCAGAGGCAGGCAGTCCTAGGGCTCCACGTTGACTCCTTACATCTTTTTGCTCTATCATCCTCAGCACATGACATTTTCCCTCATGGTCTCAAAATAAATGGCTGTTGTATCTCTAGGCGTCACATCTGCATTCCAGGCAGGAAGAAAGGGAGAGGGAAGCTGACTCTTACCCATTTTAATGAGGGAAACTAACTTCCTGGAAGTACCAAGCAATAGGCTTCCCCTTACATTTCATTGGCTAGAACTGGGTCTTGTGGCAACTGCTGGTTGCAAGGGTGTCTGGGAGCTGAGCACATTGTTACTCTGAACAAAATCAGGGATCCCCACAGTTCAGGAAGAACGGGGAGAATGGACATGGGAAGGCAGCTAACAGCAGGTGCCACAATTTCATAGATGCTGTAGGAAACAAGTTTCACATAAAGTAAAACTTTCCTTGGTTACAAACTTATTCCTGTGAGCACCAAAGTGTATTTTCATCATTTTAAATGGTTCAAGAAGGCACACACATTTTCTTCAAAGCAGTCTAATGACATTTTTTCCCCGTGTGGCTGGGAGTCTAAGCACCTCTGTTGAGGTGTGGTTTGACAGGCTGCTTTGCCCCTCATATAATGGTCCCAGAAAATTATGCTTTTTAAATCTTGGGTCTGCTTTGTAGTTTTTTTCCATTTCTTCTGTTATTGCTATCATGTCTTGTGGTCTCTGTGCATTTACCTCTAGATACCATGGTTCTCACCTTTACATTTTCTGCTTTCTATATTCTGTGAATACACACCTGGTTACACCAGGTAACCAAACATGATAGAAGTACCCAGGGATGGAGGGAGGCAGCTCTGGGTGAGAGCATGAAGGACTCTAGGTTAGGTAGGCTATGGAGTCTATTTTATCAGCTCAGAGGCATTTGATCTCTTCTGGCCTACCAGATAAGAGAATTAATTTTTATTTATTTATTTATTTTCTTTTTTTACTTTTTTTTGGGCTGCGTCGGGTCTTAGTTGAAGCACGCAGGGTCTTCGTTGAGGCATGCGGGATCTTTCATTGCGGCGCGGGCTCTTCGTTGTGGCGCTCGGGCTTCTCTCTAGTTGTGGCGCGCGGGCTCCAGGGTACGTGGGCTCTGTAGTTTGCAGCACGTGGGCTCTAGCTGAGGTGTGCAAGCTCAGTAGTTGTGGTGCATGGGCTTAGTTGTCCCGCAGCATGTGGGATCTTAGTTCCCCGACCAGGGATCGAACCCAAGTCCTCTGCATTGGAAGGCAGGTTCTTTACCACTGGACCACCAAGGAAGTCCTGAGAATTAATTCTTATACTTAAAAAAACAACAACAACAAAGGGGCATTTCCAATCATATCCTCCAATCAAGGTGATATTGGACAGTTGGTTTTATGTGGCTGACTTAATGCTAATTTTCCCATCACTACTCAAAGTAACTCCCTCCTTGCCTCACCTGTCCCTGGGAATGTAAAGCCCCATTTTACAAGCACAACATCTATAAAACCTGGTTTTATCTAACTAAGAGACCTGTCACATCCAGGCAGAAACCAAAGGAGAAAATCAAGGAAAGGTGGCTGTGTGACTTTGGGTAAGTTACCTAACCTCTCTGTGTCTATTTCCTCATCTGTAAAAGGAGGATAATAATAACTGCCTTGGAGTCATTGTACGAGTCAATTAGAATGAGTTAAAAAATGGACTAGTGCCTAACACACAGTAAATGCTCAATAAAAAGTAGTATTGTTAATATTGTCATCATCATCCTAGCTGGGTTATATTCAGTATGGGGTTGGGCCACCTGGGAAAGTGTTTGGAAGGACACCAGTCTGAGCCATATTTACCTGATGACAGAGATAATTCTATTGTTTGGACAACACGGGGAACCAAGAACAGACATCTTGATGTGTCTTCCTGTTGTTCCCTTTCCACGACAGTGCAGAGTGCAGTTTCTTTCTTTTTCTTCCTTCCTTCCAATAATTATTTTTTATATCTGATTATAAAACTACTATGTGTTCATTGTGGAAAATTTGAGAAACATAAAAGAAAATTTTTAAATCACTCTTACACATTTATGTGTGTGTGTGTGTGTGTGCCCATGTGTGTGTGTAGACAGAGAGAGAGGGACATTTTAAAAAGGTGGGGGGCTTCCCTGGTGGTGCAGTGGTTAAGAATCCGCCTGCCAATGCAGGGGACACGGGTTCGAGCCCTGGTCCGGGAAGATCCCACATGCCGCGCAGCAACTAAGCCCGTGCGCCACAACTACTGAGCCTGCGCTCTAGAGCCCGCGAGCCGCAACTACTGAGCCCACGCACCACAGCTACTGAAGCCCGCGTGCCTAGAGCCCATGCTCCGCAACGAGAAGCAACCGCAGTTGGAAACCTGTGCACTGCAACGAAGAGTAGCCCCTGCTTGCCGCAACTAGAGAAAGACCGTGCGCAGCAACGAAAACCCAACACAGCCCAAAATAAATAAATAAATAAATAAATAAATTTATTTAAAAAAAAAAGAGAAGTAAACAAGACAGGGCCTGGGGCCCTCGAGGAACTTCCAGTCTCAGAGTCAGACTAGTCTCTGGGGGAAGACTTAGAAAATCAATTGTTAGCGACGCTCTCAAGGATGGGGAGGAGGTTGGTCTTGCTTAGGGGTGGGAGGGTGGGCTGGATATGGAGCCAGAGAGGCTGTGTAGGGGGAGGGGCATTCCAGGTGAGGGGGCCTTGGGAGCAAGGCCCTGGTGGTGTGAAACAGCTTGGCTGGATTAAGTCAGCAGCAAGATGAAGCAATAGCTACACCTTTTCATTTCTTAAGCCATTTAATGCTGGGTGGGGAAGTTCCACTTGTGAAATTTGGCGTGAACTTTAATATTCTTAAAGTGAAAAGAAAAGGCCGAAGGTACTTGTTTTGAAAGCACCTGAAGGTTTTCTTTCTGTACTTTCTCTGGGAAGCAGCAGAACATCAGAGAAGCCGTGTCTAGTAATTCTGGTGTTTGCAATCCACCCGCGCACCCATCCATCCATCACCCAAGCGCCTGGTCTCTACTAGGCCTTGTGCTGGGCACCCAGAGCCCGCCCTTGTTGGGCCCCCATAGTGTGTGGGGAGAGGTGGACGTCTAGGTGAACAGTTGACGTTCTGGGTCAAGTTCTGCGGGAGAGTGGAGGTGGGGCAAGAATTCTGTCATCAGGAGTGGGGCAAGCTCAAAGGTGTGATGCTCAAGGGCGAGGAAAAGTGTATTGGGACCTCCTTTCCCCCCAAAAAGCATAGTCTTAGCAGTGCCGGGGAGTTTCCACATCCCTCAGCTGTGCAGCCCTTTGAGGGAGCTGCCGTTCCTTGGAAGCAGCCCTGGCTGGGGACTGTGGTGGGACACATGTATCATTCACCCTGTATAGCATTTCAGAGCCAGGACATCGGGGCTCAGGTGTGGGGTGGTTTGTTCAGGGTTACGTTGCCTAGAAGTGGTGGGACTGGCATTTCCCCCAGGCTTACTTGACCCTGAAGCCTTGGGCTGCAGATCTCGCTTCTGGGACCTGCAAGCTGCTGCTGGGGGTGGGGATGGGGGTGGTGAGAGTAATGGCCGACTAGGGACCTCCCCCCAGTAGTAGCGTGTGATGGTCAGCAAGTGGAAACCGGCCAGGGTTCCGCTGCAGAGGGCAGCCCTGATGACTTGGACATGAGGTTTTTGTTTGATCAAAATCATGACTTACCTGGACAGCCCCCCACCCCTTAACAATCCCCAGTATCCCCCCACCCTTCAGTGGTGGGAATGCGGAGCCTCTGCCCTCCTCCGTGCCCTGGTTTCCCACTCGCCAAACGCGGGTCCAGGCCTGCCCTGTGGCTCAAGCGTGAGGCAACGCTCGGGTTGAATCAACCACTCCCTTAGGCCTCCCAGAAGCAGGAAGACAGGAAATCCCTTCAAGGTTGTTTCGTTCAGCCCCCGTCCTCCCCACGCCCATCTTACAGCCTAGGAAACTGAGGCTCTTTTAACCCCAAGTGTTCGGCGCCTCTGTGGTGTCAGCACGATTTCCTCTCTGGCTTCCTGGCCCAGGCAGGTGTGATGCCAGGAATGAGTAACTGGGATGGTGATAGTTTGGGCCACACGGAAAGTCACAAGACTCCAGCTGTCCCCAGACTGAGGCCTCCCTTCTCCACACAGCCCTGCTTTTGACACCCGACCCAGGCAGGGACTGAGGTTCCTGCCCCGTGGGTCCCACAGTGGGAGCGGCCAGGTTGTGGGGGAATTTTTGACATGGTTCAAACCAAACCACACTGAACAAAAAAGCAGGAGTGCTACTGAGCTTTAGGATTGTTTAAACCCTAGGCCTGGGTGGGGGATGAGGACAGAGGGGAGGGAGTCAGCGCAAGGCCCACAGGAACCTCCGTGGTACAGGCTTTGAATCTGGGCTCCACCGCCTCGGGAGAAGTTCTTTCTCCAGGGCAGCCTCAGTTTCCCCATCTGGAAATGGGGATAGTAACTCAGCTTCACAGGGCTGCCGTGAGATAAAGGGAATGAGGTCCAGTGATGATGGCGATGGTGCTTTGCAGGTGGGAGAAGGGAAGAACCCTCAGCTGATGTTAGGCCCTTTGCCGAGCTTGTCATATGCAGTTAATCCATTTCACCCTCACACCTCCTCTGAGGTCGGCGGCACTGATCCCACAGTACAGACACGGAAGCCAGGTTCCGAGAAGTTACGATACTTGCCCGAGTTCACACAGCAAGTGGAGTTTGACTCCCCAGTCCTTTCCACCTTGCCACGACAAAATTTCCATTCCTACGGAAGATGGCCCTGCATTATGGCAGCAGAGGAATTTAGGTCACACCCTGGGACACAGTCCTGGATCCAAGTGGTATCTGTATCTCGTCGCAGGCCAGGCAGTGACAGAATGCAGGAGGTAAATATTATCCTTGGATGGTTCGTGTACCTGTGGAGGAGGGAGAATTAGACTTTTCCCCCTTCCCTGGACATTGCGTTTGGAAAGCTTGAACCTCTGAATCTGTGGCCAACAGTGTGATCAAAAACTAAATAGGTTAATATTTGGAAGGGCTTTGGGCTGTGCCTGGCACATACTAAGTGTTTGTTAGATAAAATTAAGGTAAATAAATAAATAAGTAAAATGCTAATGCCACCTCCGTTGGCCCCCAAGTCTCCCTGTCTCGGCTGGCTTTTCCATCAGAACGTGCACAGTGAAGCTTTGTTCTCGTGCCCCTTTGTCTGAAAGCAGCCTCTCTGGCTGACTCACAGGCAGGAGGCTGTGCTGTGCTGGCCCAAGTTTCCCAGGCTCCGGGCTGTCTCCAGCTCCTGCTGTTTTCCACCACGGGCTCCCTGAGGGGGAGGTGACCCCCTGTTCAGTGGACGGGAGGGGATGCCACCCGCGCCCTGGGAAGGCGACCTGTTTCTCCTAACCCGCCCCCGGGAGGGGGCATCCTTAGCTGGCTGAGAGCAGGTAGAGAGAGGGAGAGCTTTGGAAATAGTGGATTTCCCATTTGCCTGTCTTCCTAACTGGACTCTTAGAGAATTCTGCCTTAAATCATTACATCCCTGTGAGAAGAGAACAGGCACTTAGGGGCTACGTGGCCTCTGTCTGCTCCCTGACTTGGGCAAGTTCTGGGTCATACTGTGAAATGGGATACCCGGCCCCCAAGCACCACCACCAGAACAACGTTGACCACAGTGGTTCTTTTTTTTTTTTTTTAATTTTATTTATTTATTTATTTATTTATGGCTGTGTTGGGTCTTCGTTTCTGTGCGAGGGCTTTCTCTAGCTGCGGCAAGTGGGGGCCACTCTTCATCGCAGTGCGCAGGCCTCTCACTATCGTGGCCTCTCCCGTTGCGGAGCACAGGCTCCAGACGCGCAGGCTCAGCAATTGTGGCTCACGGGCTTAGTCGCTCCGCGGCATGTGGGATCTTCCCAGACCAGGGCTCGAACCCGTGTCCCCTGCATCGGCAGGCAGACTCTCAACCACTGCGCCACCAGGGAAGCCCCCACAGTGGTTCTTAATCCTGTCTGCACATTTGAATCACCTAGGATGCTTTTAAAACTTACGGATGTTGGGGGCACGACCCCAGACCAGTTGACTTAATATCTCTGGGGTGGGTCCTGGGCATCTGTTCCTATTTTTCCTTCTGGTGAGGGAACCCACAGAGAGGGTTGAGAGCTTCGGCTTAGAACATGAGAAATGAACAGACTGTTCCGAGTCACTCATCACCCACAAGAAGGATGAATGAGTTGGCAAAGACAGCTCCAGTTGAGGCAGATTGGGTTAGAACCAGGTCTTCTGTTGTGGAACTCAGGGCTTTCCTCAAACACTGACTGCTCTGTGGTTACTCCTCATGTTCATGGTTATGGGAAAGGAAGGCAGTGGTTGGGATTATGATAACTGATAATAAGATATCTGCTTATCACCCAAGCTGGTTGGGAGACCACCTTAACGTCACCCCTTCCAGGAAGGCTTGCCAGAATTTCCCAGCTTGCGTTTTATCTTCCCCTCCTCCGTACTTCTTTTATCTCGCACGCTGCAGTCAACCTTCCATGTCCACGGGTTCAGCATCCGACTGAACCACATCATTTTATATAAGGGACTTGAGCATCCTCGGATTTTGGTATCTGGCGGTGGAGGGTGTCCTGGAACCAATCCTCCACAGGTACCGAGGGACGACAGTATTTACTATCGCCATCTTTTCACATGACATCACAATTATTTATTTGCTGGGCTGTGAGCTTCCTGGGGCAGGCTCTGTGTGATAGCCATCATTCTAAACCAGTGAATGGACAGAACAGGTGCTCAGTAGGTATTTGTGGAGCAGGAGGGTGGATTCCCACCTAGGAGCCTTCTGTTGCCCTTCGTGAGCCCCTGGGTTAAGTGAGTCGAGGCAACTGCTTTCTGTGTTTGAGGCAAGTCCAGATAAAAAATGCACGGCCAGGCAGAGTTGGGAAAAACAAGACTGGGAGGGGGCGGGGGCTGTGTACTTGATCCCGACTTACCTAAAAATAAACAGCCACGGCTTGTCCTGTGCAGCCCCAGTTCTCCCTCCCCACCGGCCCTCCCGCCCAGGTCCCTTTCGCAGTGGGCAGATCCAGTGTGTATGTCACAGCTGGAATCTGGCTTGTGTTTGGAAATAAACAAGTTGGCCCCTCTCTCTGCCTGGAACTTTCCTTTATCAGGAGATACAAGCCACTGCCCAAGAGATGAGAGGTTTCCTTCCAGCAGCTGGAGAACTCTGGGGAAAAGAGGGAGGGCTCAGAGTGGGCCAGGCACCTCTAAATTGTTGTCTTCTGTCTTCATGTTGGTATTTGGGGAAGGCTTGAGCGAGTGGGCTTGATATGAAATGGTTTTAGCGGGGAGGTGGATGCGGAGGACTCCCCCTTCACCAAATGCTGCAGGAGGGAAGAGTCTGATTTCATCTTGCGAGGAGATGTGATACAGGGAGAGTAATGTATGCACCCACTCTGAATGTTGGCTGCCCAGCTAGATCCTTTTTGCAGGGTGACCCATCCTCACATAGCAGCCAGGCAGCCTTTTGGGAAGAGGAGCTCAGGCTGAGGGTCCTCCTGTGTTTCTGCTGTAACTCACTGAGAGTATTAGGACGCAGGCAGGCGAGGGCGAGGGGGTGGGGTGGGGGGATCGTTATGAATGAGAATGGGAATGAAAGTGTTTCTTGCCACTGTCGTGTAAGGTAGGAATCAGTGGTTCAGGGATAAATATGGCATGGCTAGGGGGAAAGACCCCACTCTCACACAGGGTCAGGGGGAGCATGAATTGGTACAGCTACTCTCAAAAGAAAGTTGACTATATGGTAAAGTTAAGGATGCCCGTGTCCTACAACCAGAAATTTTACTTCTAGTGTCTGCATTAGAAAAACTATCACACAGATGCTCAAGAAGAAAAAGATAGGGATGTATACTTCAGCAGTTTTTATTATGAAAAGCTGGGAGCCTCCTCAAGGTCTATCAGGAGGGAAATATATCAACAAATGATGGTGTATTTACATAATGTATAGCAATGCAGAGGTTAAATCTAACATGAGTCAGCCTGGTTACATTTAAGAGAAGGATTGGTGGAAAGTCAAGTTACAGAATGTGTGTAGTCATCATAACCATTTCTGTCAGTTAAAACAATCAAAACGATGTACCAAAACTATAAAATCCTAAACAGAAAGAATACCCACCAGCTTCACCATAGTGGCTGCCTGTAGGGGCAGGAGAGAAGTTAAAAGGCTCTAGGAGGGAGCGTAAGGGGAATTTTAACCTCATTTATAATGTTTTGTTTCTGACTAAAGATGTCTGAAGCAAATGTGATAAAATGTTAACATTTGTTAAATCTGGTAGTGAATGTATATTATGTTGCCCTCTAGTTTTTTTGGGTGTTTGAAATATTTTATTTAAAAAGTGAGAGACACGTTCCTGTCACTTAGTTGCTTATAATCTAGTGGGGAAAATTGACAAATAAGCAGATATGAATGTTGATATTATTGATCGAGACTGCTTTGGAGGGAATATTAGTTAAAATTAAGTTCAGCTTCATTCACAACAACATCAGCCAAGTAAAATAATCATGACTCAAACAAGTGTTTCTTATACACAAAGGAAGTCTGGAGGTAGGTGGCCCAGGGTTGGTGTTGTGGATCCATAAAGTCATAAGGAAGTCAGACTCCGTCCAGCCTACCCCTCAGCCACTCCTTGTCCTCATGATCCAAGATAGCTGCTAGAACTCCAGCTGTCATGTCAACTTTCCAGGCAGTAGGTTGGATTGAAGGGCTGGAGGAAGGATGTGTTCTTTAAATATTCTTTTTGAAATTACCACATGACTCTTTCATTTACATGTCATTGGCCAGACATTAGTCATACACCTACGCCTAGCTGTGAAGGAGGATGCAAATGGGCCAACTAAACCTCAGCACTCTGTTAGGAAGAATGGAGAATGGGAAGTGAGAGGCAACTAGATGATGAAAGGCAAGAGGGAATGAGGGTGGCTCAGACCTGCCTCTGGTTCAGGAGTTTCTGCTTCGGGAGGCGTCAGTGTGTACGTGGCGGTGGGAGTCCTGGGAAGGAGGCTGTTGAGCCATCAGAGGTAGAAGGACACCTGGGAAGCCAGAGGCAGGTGTCTGGGAGGAGGAAGGCCTCCCTGTGCCAGATGCCCTCGTGAGGTCGAGCAGGGTGAGCATGAAAATAAGAAGGCTGAGTCTGAGGGCTTCTGCAAGAGCAGTTTCAGTGCAGTGGGGACACCGAGCCAGATGGAGGGGTGAGAGAATGTTTCAAGGCCTTTGGGCCTGAAGGGAAGTGTTTTCTTAAGGCCAGAAAGACTTGAATGAAGTTTGGGGCTGAAGGACAACAAGACCCCCATCCCCAAACCCACAACTGCCTTCTTCAGGGGGAAGGAGGTGACCGTGGGAGGTGATGAGTTCCAAGGGGGAGGAGAAGCAGATTGAGGGAGTTCAGGCCGGGGCCCTCCACTGTCTCTGCATAGCGGCTTGTAGCACGTGAAACCAGTGAGACCCAAAGAGCAAGCAGTTAGGAGCAAGAACAGGAATTCTAAGCCATAGGAAGGAGGTTAAAACCCCAAACTTTGAATGGCCTCAACTCCCTTGCACGTTCAGTTTTCTTCAGTAGTAGCTATAGAAGCAGAGGAAGATGAATTACCCAGGATCGGGAGGCAAAGGCTGGGTCTCAGGAAAAGGCAGGAGGCTGGAGGGTCCCTGGGCAGGGAGTAGGGGTGATAGTGTGGAGTTCACTCGAGGTTAAATTATATTTGGGGCACTCCGTCCTAAACAGCAGAGAAGCATGGGACACATTGTAGGAATATTCCCATTAGCAAAGTTGAAAAAGCTAAAAAGCCTTGGCCCGTAAAGTTGTAAATGTCTTAGCATTTTCCCACCATTGCTGACCAGCTGATCATCCAAGACACACAGAATTGGGTGCTCTCAGTCACCCAAATCTGTGCTTCTGAATATCTTGTTTTGCATTGATTGGCAGGCCCTTTATTTAATATCAAACAATACCCACTTGTTACTTGGGAGCCAGGGGAGCTGGGTTCAAATCTCAGCTCTGCCTCTCACTAGCTGCATGACTTTTGATGAGGCAGCATAGAGTCACGCAGGTTGTGCACTGCACAAGAAGATGAGAGGATGCTGAAATCCAGACTTTCCCCATCTGCCGGGCATGTACCCTGTGCAGGGCTGTGCCCTATCTCTCCAGAGGATGGGGCACCCTCTTCCAACTTGCACAAAGGCCCTATCTGGGCTAGTTCTGGCCCTGACCTTGGGCGAGTTACTTAACCTCTGTATGCATGTCTCTTCTTCCGTTGTGAGGATAAATGAGTTACTGCATGTAAGGTGCTTGGAACTGTGCCTGGCACGTGGTAACCACTGTGTAAGGATTAGCTGCTGTGATTATACATGATTGGGAAGTGAGCTGAGCCTCCTGGGTCTCTTTCTCTGAAGGTGTATCTTGTTGAGTTTGCCAAAGCCTGGCATTTGGGAGGGGTTGGGGCTCTGGATTGTTTATAGTTTGGTCACCGAGCTTACATTTCTTTCCAAAGGATTCTTTCCAAATCTTAAGCTTTTCCTGGCAGCTGACCTTGGTATTCTGGTGCCTTCATCATCTGAAAGAAGTTGGGGTATTCGGGGCCAGGGATACCCCAAGTAGGCTGACAAGAGAATTTTGCCTAAATTCTCTCCTTCATTGTTGAACTGGAGAAATATAGACGGGTTCCAGACAGAATGAGAGCGGTGCTCTCCAATCCAGAACTGTTTCTGTGCAAGGTGGGGTCCTTACACCTGCTGCGCACAGGTCTGCTTTGGAACTGGGATCTGACTTTCTTGTCCATTTCCTCATTTTGGACACAAATCAGACCATTTAAGCAGCATGAGAACAGCATTAATGCTTTAGCTATGACCAAAGTCTTCATCCTGGTCATCACCATCTTTAGAAGAGAGACATTGTCATATTTTCTTGATTTTAGGACAGATATTTTTTCATAGTTTACTGTTTCTGAAATTGGGATGCATTATACACTGGCTTTAATATAACACTTGTTTGTATTCCCCAAATGCTCTTATTACATAGATGACGTATCTTATAAATGAGCATTCCTAGCTCACCTGTGTGCATCCAAAATGGATTTTGTTTCCTAGTTGGTAGAAAGGGCTGTAAATTTATAAACTTCTGAGAGAGAGTTGATGGGGGCCCCTGGCCAGGGTATTAAGTAGGTGCTTTGTATAAGTTAACTCAGTTCATCTTGGGACTTCCCTGGCTGTCCAGTGGTTAAGACTCCGTGCTCCCAATGCAGGGGGTACCGGGTTCGATCCCTGGTTGGGGAACTAAGATCCTGCATGCCGCACAGCATGGCCCAAAAGAAAAACAAACAAACAACAACAAAAACAGTTAACTCAGTTCGTCTTTGAAGGAGACTGAAGCTCAGAGGGGGTCCAGAACTTTGTTGAAAGTCACACAACTAGAAAATAATGGATCCAGGATTTAAACCGAGCTCTATCTCTAAAGTTCAGCTATTTTTCCTCCACAGACAGACTTGTATTTCTTTACTTTTGACTTCTGGTATTTTCTAAGTCTGTGATGCCCCCTTCTCCTCCCACTTAAATCCCACCTAACATATAGTGTTATTCTTTCATTTGGAATAACATTATAAAAATGTCACATGTTCTTTGTAGCAAATACAAAAAAGTAAAAACATCAGAGTAAGAGCCTATGTTTCCAGTGTTAAAGTTTTGATATACTTATTTTGCTACAAAATGTAAATTGACCTCAGTAAAGCTGAAAAAGCGACTTCCTTGGTGGTCCAGTGGTTAGGACTCTGTGCTTCCAATGTAGGGGTCACGGGTTTGATCCCTGGTTGGGGAAGTTCCACGTGCCTCGGGGGTACAGCCAACCCCCCCGCCCCGCAAAAAAAGAGAAACAGTAAAGCTGAAAAAAGAAAAATAACGCTTTAAAATTTAAAAAAGATAAATTGGAGTATTATACTGAAAATAGGTTTTCTTGAGTTGTTAACTTGCTATATCATGGACATTGCCCGTGTCCTTAAATGTTCTTTGAAAATGGGATTTTTTTTTTAGTTGCTGCATAGTTTTTTTGCTATATAAACATATCAGAATTTAGTTACCCACTTCCCCATGGTTGGCTATTTTAAGTTACACTTCCCTGAATAGCCTTCTGTTCAAGCTTAATTGTTTCTTTAGGATAAATTCCTAGAAGTGGCCTTGCTGGCTCAAAGCATGTATATGCCTGTTTGCAAAGCTGCTGCTGCAGTGTCGTATTTCTCGGCTGCCCTCCAGGAAGGCTGTACCGCTCAGAGCTCCCACTGCAGCCCAGCCATGGGGCCTTTTGGAGTCACTCTACCAGCATCGCCAAAACCCCGTTTGTTTTCATTTTGTACTTCCTTGCTTATTATTAAGGTGGAGAGGTTTGTTATGATTGCCTGCATCTGTAACTTTCTTTTGAGATAAGCGTATATATTTCCTTGGCTTATCTTCCTGACCCTTTTCTGGACTCCCACTCATTCTCCAAGATCCAATTCAAAGCCCACTTTGGCCATGAACCCTTGCCTGCTACCTGTCGTTTCTCTGAAGCTCGGAATTATTTTTATTTTCTCACCCCCAAATTCTCACAGCAGCTCGTATCTTAGAACAACTTGTCAAATACCCCTTTGCGTTGTAACTTGGTATCTTTGGCCCCTATTAGAATCTAGTCTTTAGGGTGGGAAATGGGTCTTACTCATTTCTGCATTACCTGTAGGGCTTGGCATAGTGCTGGATAACCAGTGGGTACTCAATATTCTTAAATAGATGGACGGACACACACTGTGTTTTTTTTTTAATTCTTATTGGAGTATAGTTGATTTACAATGTTGTGTTAGATTCAGCAAAGTGAATCAGTTATACTGTACATATACATATATCCACTCTTTTTTTTTAGATTCTTTTCCCATATAGGCCATTACAGAGTATTGAGTAGAGTTCCCTGTGCTATACAGCAGGTTCTTATTAGTTATCTATTTTATATAGAGTAGTGTGTATATGTCAATCCCAACTCCCAGTTTATCCCTCCCCCCGCCATGCCCTGGTGACCATAAGTTTGTTTTCTACGTTTTTGACTCTACTTCTGTTTTGTAAGTAAGTTCATTTGTACCCTTTTTTTTTTAAGATTCTACGTATAAGTGATATTATACGATATTTGTCTTTCTGTGTCTGACTTACTTCACTCAATATGACAACCTCTAGGTCCATCCATGTTGCTGCATATGGCATTATTTTGTTCTTTCTTATGGTTGAGTAATATTCCATTGTATATATGTACACATCGTCTTTATCCATTCCTCTGTTGATGGACATTTCGGTTGCTTCCATGTCCTGCACACACTGTTCTTAAAAATTAAATTAAAAATTTCGCAATGAATGCGAAATAAATAAATGAATTTAATGCCATCTCATCAAATTGTTTTCTTCCCTTCCTCCTCTTTCCCTTTGGAATCAGTGAGGTTTTGCTCCATCTGAGACCCATCAGGGCATGTGGAGTGACCAGCCATGCCAGCCTTTGTGGGAAGGCTGGGTGTGGCAGCCCTGAGCAGGGTTCTGTTTCAGATAGGACATCAACGTTGGCTACCTACCCGGACTTTGTCCTTTTGCTGGAAGAGAATCACCACCCGCCCCCTGTATGTTCCTCTTTTGACAATTTAAAATGTATTATTATTATCAATCGCCTTATAAAATCGGTACCTGGTAATTATAAAGAACATTTGGAAAACAGAAAAGCAGGAGAAAATGATTCCCTGTAGCCTCCCCACTCACGCTCAACTCATTTGGCGGTTGACGTTTCTTTTAGATGCGTTTTCTAGGCAAAAATGTTTTGTGTTTTTTCCCCCTACATCTATCATGCAGTTCTTTTTGTCCTGCCTTTGTCACTCAATAGAATAACACAACAAACTTCCCATGTTTCTTGTAAACTTGTTCAATGGTTTTGTAATACTTTAAGTGGTTTTACCATAACCTACTCAGCCATGCTTCTGTTGTTAAGTCTTTGGGTTGTTCCCCTCGTGTCACTCTTGTGAACAGGGATGGACAAGATCAGCCACAGTGTCTCCCCGTGTTTCTTTAGGGTGCCCCCAGGCTCGCTGACCTATACCAGCCCCTCCCCCTTAGTCTCCTCCCTTTGGGGCTAGTGCCCCGTTTGCCTCTTGGTTTGGGTTTCTCAGTATCCGTGTGTAGCAACCTAATTGAGAAATGGCTTCCTTTTTCAGGAAGAAAACTCAAGTGCTTGAGCCTCGGGGAGACCGCACAAGAGTGCCGAGTCATGCCCAGTGGGGGTCAGGGCCTGGGCGCTGCGCGGCAGCCCTTCCTCTCCTCCTAGGCCCGGGGTTGCAGAGGGTGCAGGGGAGGGGAGGCTGAACCTTTCGAGGGGCCACTGGCCTCAGACCTGGCCAAGCTGCTCTCCCTGACTGTAAGTTCTGGTCCCCGCTCTCCAGGCCCCCTACGAGTTAATAGTAAACAACTGGGTCCGTTCTCGGGCTGGTCCCAGACTTGCATCCTGCGTGGCAGATCTGCTCCCTGCATTCCCCGGGCCAGTCCAGGGGGGCTGCCGGGATGGGAACCGCCCTGGAGTCATCTTTGGGGCCCTGCTCCTCTGAAGAGCAGCTGTCCTAAAGCCAACTGTCCCTGCAAGGGGCTGCAGTCACAAAGGTGGCGTGGGCCAACGGTCCAGGGCCTGGACGTGGAGTAACACTGCCTGGGTTCACGTTCTGGCCCTGACAGTTACTTTATCTCTGTGTATTACTTTCATCCCCATGTGGGGATAGTAATGACATCTCCCTCCTCCCGTGAAACGAGTTAGCATGTATAAATTTCTTTAAATAGTCCCTGATTTGCTAAATAAAGATAGAGAACTGGAGGCCCAGCCAAGCTTGCTCATACAGCAGGTTGAACCCAGGCCTTCTATTGTCCAGTAAGCGGGCAAGAGCCCTGGACGGGAGCCCGGGGGCCTGGGTTCTGTCCTGGCACTGCCTTCTAACTTTCTGTGTGACTTCCGCCAAGTCACTGCCCCTACCTGGACCTCAGTTTTTTTGGTCAGGTATCCATCTGTATGTGTGAGATGATCTTGAAGGCCCTGCTCATCGTGGAACATTCTTGGATTTTGTGGTTTAAAAGGATTTGCGGTATCTCAAGAAGGGTCCGGTCCTGCCGGTAGCCCCTCCTGCTTGCTTCTCAGCCGGGCCTGGCTGCAAAGACTGGTGGGCAGAAGATCCAGAGCCCTTTAGGATTTTCCCCGAGTTTTCTCTGTGCAGGTGAGCTCTGCTCCATCTGGACGGGGAATGAGAATATCTGGGTCACCTGGAAACGGGCCATGGGAGAACCAGCCTCCTCGGGAACGTGAGCTGTGTGCCGTCCTCCCTGGCGTTGTGTCTGCCGCTGCCTCTGCTCTGTCGGGCTCCAGCACAGCCTGGCCCTCAGGGCTCACCCCTTACCCCCCAGTTCTGTGTGTGAACAAAATCGGGCCTTAGGCAAGAGTCTGTGTGTACCGCTCTGCCTTGAGTGGTTACATCAGAAGGCCAGATACGCAGAGCTCCTGCGATCAGGGACCCAGCAGTAGGCTCTTGCTCTGGTTCTTTCTGTGCACAGGTAGGAAGGAGTAGGATATGGTGGGCCGGGCCCCTGAGGAGGGAGCTGTGTGCTGAGGAAGGGGGTTGAGGCTGTTGGATTCTCTCCTGGGTTCTGCTGGTTCCCCAGGCCTGCAGGCCCGGTGGCAGAGCCTCGCCTGGGTTGGTGTGCGGTGTGTCAGTGATGTGTCTCTCTGCACAGTGGGGAGGGTCCTTGTCTGAACTGTGGGTTTGGGCTGGGGTGTTCTACTGTAAAGTCAAGCCCAGCGTGGGGCATCGGGCCCCCCTCCCGGGTTTAAGTTGGCTCTGGCATGACCAGCTCGGTGACTTTGGGTTGGCTCCCTGAGCATCTGGGTCCTTGTGTAAATGAGAATCCTCCTACCAGGATGGCCGGCATTGGCCTGGCTCACAGTAGGTGCCCCAAACACCTCAGTCACTCGTGGAGGTAATGTAGCCAGGGGGCAGGGTGTGGACTCGGCAGCTGAAGTACCTGGGTTCACATCCTCGCTCTGCCACCTCCTGACTGTGTGACTTGGGACTGCTCCTTGTCCTCAGTTTACCCGCCTGTAAGATGGGGACAGTGTTAGGGCCTCTCTCGTCGGTTTTTTGTTGTTGTTAATGTATTGAAGTCTAGTTGATTTCCAATGTTGTGTTAACGTCTGCTGTACAGCAAAGTGATTCAGTTACACACATATATATACCCTTCTTCATATTCTTTTCCATGATGGTTTATCACAGGATATTGAATATAGTTCCCTGTGCTACACAGTAGGACCTTGTTGTTTGTCCATCCTATATCTCACCAATGTATTTATGAGGATTAAGCGGCTTAATGTATATCTAAAGCACTTAAAGCAATGCCTGGCACATGATAAACCCCTTGTCAGTGTTAGCTATTATTATCTGATTTCTTCAATACGTTGTGGTCAGTTGATTTCTTGGGCGGTTGGCAGCCCCCCTGCTCTGTTTATTTTGAAATGGGGCCCCTCTTTGCTCAGCCATAGCTCGTCCAGGGTGGCAGGTGTGCATGTGTGTGTGTCTTTGATCTGTGTCACCCCTGCCCCTGGCCTGGAGGACAGCTCCCATGACAGCCCGTGTGCCAAGCCCGGTGGCTGCCATGCCTGCCCCTCCCAGGCCCTCCCGGGCTTGCTGCCTCAGGTTGCACGCATCTCAACAGTTGTCCTGGTTTGCTTCACTCTGCTGTTCGGTCTGCTCACTGGGGTTCCTGTCACCCGGGCCCGCTTGTGTGTTACCTGCTCTTGACCTCTCAGGAGTAGAACGAGGATCAGGAAGGCCAGCCGCTGGGGTGAGGGTGTCCCAGCCTCACCTGACCTCGTCTGCATTTGCCCCTTTTTGGGGAACACATGAGTGTAGCTTGGGATTTGCCATGTAAATGGACTCACTCGGGAACACGAGCAAGAATCTTAAAGGAATCAACGAGTCAGAACTTAACTACTTTCAAAGATAACAAGACACATTTTGTGATAAAAATGGCTGACCGTGAGTATTAACAATCTACCAGGCCCCGTGCTAAGCGCTTTACATCTCCCACCCATGAAGGTAGTACTGTTATTCCCCCATTTTACAGATAAGGAAACTAAAGCATAGAATGGCTGAGGAACTGAAGGCACCTGGACAGCAATAGAGCTGGGATTTGAACCCAGGTCTGACCATCCCTCTCCCTACCGCCTCTGGCCGGCATTCCTGGGATAGCTCAACAGTGACATTCTGCTATCTGAGCCCTTTCTCACTCTCCACCAATGATAGTGTCGGTGATGTCAGCCCAGTTACAGCTGAGGGGACTGCACAGGGCTTAAGGGCAGAGATCCTGTATCTTTGGGCCTTTGTGTGCTGGAGAGGGTGGTCCCAGAGCTGCCGTCACCTCATCCCCACTGCAATTCCATTCCCGGGTTCCAGGTCTGATTTCTTTCTTATGTCATCTAAACCCTACATTTCCTTATCTTCCCCTGCCCAGATAAAATGGTCTCTTAAGAAGAGTGCTGGGAAGATTTTATAACAGAGAAGGCTGTGGGTAGTCGAATGGCCTTGGCAGATCCCTGGTGAAAAGAGGCGTGAATGCCCTTGCCAAGCGCCTCCCAGCCTTCCTTTCCCGACAGGCATCTGAGGGGTCCCAGCTGGGAGTGGCCCCAGTGGGACTCAGTGTTTCAGGAGAGCTTGGTTTTAATCTGTTAACTTAAAATAATTTTGTCCGCTCTGGGGGAGTTGGGGGAGGGGTGAGAGCACTGACAATTGGACTCGAAAAGCCCGGGTGTGAAGCTGGTGCCTTAACACAGTAAACATCCTGCGGCCTGAGGCACGTCACTTCACCTCTGAGCCTTGGTTTCTCATCTCTGTAAATGGAGGTGAGGATGGTCCTCATGGGTCCGTGGGGAGGGTCGGATGGGATGAGGTCTGTAAACTGTGACGTGCCGTGACCAGGTGTGAGGCATCGCACAAGTACCCATAAGCTACCAGGTCATCTCATTGGTGCCCTTCCAGCTAGAACGGACAGTCGTGTCACTGGTGGGGCAACCTGGTCTCACCCGAAACTCAGCTTGGTAATTCAGTGTCAGGGGTGTTGCTTAGACCTTGATAGTACAGAATGGATTGTAAAAGCGGGGGTAGTGCTGACCCGCCCTCTCGCTCAGAGCTGTTTGTTTCTACAGTCGGTTCTTAGCCCTGTTCCGTGGGAAGCCTGCAGACACGTCAGCAGATCAGTAATCGACCCCTGCCTTTGGACACTCGCGTTTTGAGGTATCCCCCAATCCCCTGTCCCGGGCTCCCTGTCAGCCATCAAAGCCACGGCCTTACCCACGATTAAGGCCCCAGAGAAAGGAGATGGGAACAGATATTTGCTGGGTGCCTGCGGCACGCCAGCTGCTGAGCATGTCTTATCGTTTTGTCTTGACAGTGATCTTTGGAGGCCGATCTTCCCCCTCATTTACAATAGAGGAAATAAAGGCTCAGAGATATTGTCAATGGCCCACAGTCCCTTAGCTGGTAGGAGGTGGGGGTGAGGTTTGAACTTCAGTCTATCTGACTCTCCATCCCCATGACCTTTCCAAGAAAGATAGGGGAGAGCTCGCTCTTTCTCTGGCAGGAACATCTGGGCCTGCTCTCCTTTAAGGGGTGGCAGCTTCCTGCTCTGCATGCGGGCCGGAGGGGGCTGGCTGGAGAAGCTCCTCCTGGGCCTGGCCGCTCTGGCAAGTGCTACCTCTTTCTATCTGACCCCCTTCTGGGGGCTTTGGGAGGAGCTGGAGCTGGAGCAGCTGGGGCAGTGACTTTTGCTCCTGGCAGGTGCAGGGCACCCCTCTGCCTGGGAGGTGGGGAAGGGGCAGAGCTCAAGCCGGGAGACACCTGGGCTGAGGTGCCTTTTCCAAGTCGGACCTTTGGGCCCGAAGGCTTCTGACAGGTAGCTGGCCCCTCCCCCATGAAGCACCAAGTTCAACTAAGTCAAACACATGTTGACTCATTTGCTGGAGAAACTCAGCTCTCAGGCTTCCTGCATTCCAGGGTGCTGGTATGCCAGAAATTCCCCAGACAAGCAAGCAGGGAAGTCTTGTCTTTATAGTAAAAATGCTAATAAAACATCTCTAGAATCTGCTCCTTCCTTTCCACCCACACTGCCACAGACTAAATTACCTTTTGTTCTCATTTGCTGAATTGCATTGGCTCCTGAATTGACTTTCCTGTCTCTGGTTTCTCCACACCCACTTCAATCTGTCCTCTACATGGTTTCCAGAATGATCATTCAAAAATCCAAATCTGACTACATTTCTTCCTTTGCATTCCTCCCCACGCCTGCAAGATTGATTGCAGATGCCTTAGTGTGGCCTTCCAGGACCTTCCAGAATCTTCTGGGACCTGCATGAGCTGGCCCTGCCCTCTGGCTGACTTTGCCCTCCCACCCTTCCCCATCCCTTCTAGTCTCTAGCTACTTGCTATATAGATCCGTCTTTTTAAAAGGTTCTCTTGTGACTCTGGCCCTTGCTCATGCTATGTCCCCCACCTGGGTGCCATCCCTGCCCCTTACCCTCTGTCCGTGTGCCACACCCCATGCTCCACCCTAACCTGTTGAACTCATCTCGGGGATTATTTCCTCTTTGATGCTGCCCCACCCCACAGACCCAGTCCCCTTGGGATCCCACAAACCTCTGTGGCAGCACCCAGTGGCTGTCCTGGTCTGGAGGGCCCGAGGAAGCCCCGCCCGCACACCCGGACCTTGGTGAGGTTGGCTGGGCTCCCCCGGCACACCCTCCCTCTCCATGCGGGCTTGGGGCCTCTCCACAGGGTCTCTCCATCAGAGTGGTCAGGGCTGCAGGAGACCCGTCCTCTGTTCTGTCCGTCAAAGCACCACAGTCCTGCCCAGATTCAAGGGGAGAGGACGCAGATCTTGGGAGGAACAGGAACTTCTTGGCCATCTTTAATCCACTGTGGTGGTCTGCACTTGCCTCCTGGCCTCAAGTGATCCTGTGACTGTCAAACGGGGAGGAACAGCTCTCACCACGCCCGGCCAGAAGCAGGGCTTCTCCAGCCATTCTTTTTCTCTACAAATGCAAGACGCTGCACATCCTGCTTCACCCCACCCCCACAGTGTGCACCCCTGGAAATTGGATCGTCTTGTATCTTCTAGGGGCGGGGGGTGCATCTGGGGGTTGTATTCCCAGGCACTCAGCATCCACTACCTCAGGCAGGTGATTAGAACAAGGATTCTTCATCTCTCTACCTCTCCCGTCAGGTTAAATGTCCATCGTTACTTCAGGTCCTGTGTAATGGATGTGAAGGTACGATAAGGTATCACATCTGGGGGTATAGTACACTAGGTTCCTTTTTCAAGTATAGGTAACTGTCTAAGCCTCAGTTTTCTCATTTGTAAAATGAGATTAATAATAGTACCAGAGGATTAATGTGGCTATTAGATGAGACAGGACCCATGAGGTTCATGGCACAGTGCCTCACACATAGGAATATCCAATTAAAAACACCAGTAGACAGTTGTGGTGAAAACGGTCCTGGAATACAAAAATTACCTCAAAGTCATTCATAGGCCTAAACCAAAAAAAAAAAGAAGGGATAAAACTTCTAGAACATAGAAGAACATCTTTGTGAAAGTGGGCTCGGCAAGGATATTTTTTAGCTAGGAAGTAAAAAGTACAAACCAAAAAAGAAAAAAAATTGATAAATTGGACTTCATAAAAATGTAGTTGCTCTTTAAAATTTGGAAAGACTTTTTTTAAATTTTATAAATTTATTTATTTATTTTTAATTTTGGCTGCGTTAGGTCTTTGTTGCTGCGTGCAGGCTTTTCTCTACTTGCGGCGAGTGGGGGCTACTCTTCGTTGCGGTGTGTGGGCTTCTCATTGGGTGGCTTCTCTTGTTGCAGAGCACGGGCTCTAGGCACGCGGGCTTCAGTAGTTGTGGCACGCGGGCTTCAGTAGTTGTGGCTTGTGGGCTCTAGAGCGCAGGCTCAGTAGTTGTGGCGCACGGGCTTTGTTGCTCCGTGGCATGTGGGATCTTCCCGGAGCAGGGCTCGAACCCGTGTCCCCTGCAATGGCAAGCAGATTCTTAACCACTGCACCACCAGGGAAGCGTTGGAAAGACTTTTGGAGGAATGCTTCTGGATGGCACATGGTCCCAAGAAGAATGGCGAGATACCTTCTTTTTCTTTTTGTAGATTTTCTGGAAGCAGACAGGAAGCCTTAGAAGGTTTAGAAGGAGGTTTGAGACAGTGCAGCCTTAATAAACGTTAGCAGAAAGGACTGCTTTCGGTGGCAAGTAACAGAAGGTGTGACTTCCACAAGCAGGCCCTTATGTCTCTTCTACAATAAGAAGTTTGGAGTAAGGTGGCTCATGTGTTTATCAGCTGAACAGTGGTGTCTGTGTGGTTCTCTGGATAACTCTTGGCAATTCTAATCTTCAAAGCAGGAAGGGGGGCTATGGGAAGTCCCGGAGACCGTCCCACTTGTGAGGAAAGCAAACACTTTGCCAGCATTTCCAGCAGACACGCCCTTGTGTCTCGTTGACCAGAACTGTTATACATAGCTAATTTCAAAGGAAGCTGGAAGTGGGGCCCAGATCATCACAAGAGCCGTGCTGGGACCCCATCCTAGGTCGATTACATGGACGTAAAGTGAGGGTTGAGAACCGCTGACTCAGACCAGTTCACCACCGGGCACAGTGCTGCCCCAAACAGAGTGGGCCTGTGAGTGCGGAAGAAGTCGGGCATGGGTATCAGATAGGTAACGAGCAGCACCTAACGCAGCATCCGTCATGCCGGGGGAGTTCGCCATCACATTAGTCCACCCCTGGTATTCGAGGAGCTCACCTGTCCTTGCCCCTTACCCCTTGCGTAGTCCTCTATCCTTTTCCCTGATGGTCTCAGTTGCTAGGCAAACAGTCATGTTCCTGGAAAAGAAGACCTATCTCCCCAGTATATGGCACGACCTCCTACTCATAGCAGGTGCTTTCAGAGTTTGAAGTGTCTCACCTTCCCCCATCCCTCCCTTCTAGTGGCTTCCAGGCACCAGGTCTTCAGGGTAGGTAAGGGAGTAGGCCCATAGGCAGAAACCTACCTTTGTCATTAGGTGCAGCCTCTGCCTTTTTTCCAGGCCTCTGCTTGATAATTCACACCCAGGCCCCCTATGGTGTGCAGTGTCAGGAATTCTCTGGGATTACGTCTTATAATTGAGGGGTTGAGAGCTAAGCCATGCTCTGTGGGCTGCTGAACTTCAGACAGGCACGTGGAGTAAGTGTTTGAACTGGGACAAAGGCTGTGTCTAGTTTGTGGGGGACACCACCCCTGTGTCTCCTGACACCTGCTCTCCCCCCGGTTTCCCAGCAGACACACCGAGCGTTGGGGCCATCAGGGATGCTCAGAGGGTGGGCATACTTGTTCCCCTTCGTTAGTTACCTCCCTCGGTCCGGTCAGATCTCTCTGTGGACACATCTATCACCCCCACTCGTGTGAGTTCCTCAAGCTTATGCACTAGGTTGCTTATGGCCATGGCACAGTGCCTCTCGTTGCCAGGCGACGGGAACAGCTCTCCCAACGACGTGTTGAATGAGTAGATGATGCACAGAGGCTCTCCTTCCTTCCCGCGTGCCATCGCTTCAGGCCCAGGGCAGTCAAGGGTTTAAAGCGGGTGTCTGGCTTTCTAGTGATTTAGTCCAGTTTGTCCCCACAGCCCCTAAGGACCGCTAGTTCTAAAAAACCCATGGAGGTACTGGGGGCTCATAGGGTTGAACTGAGGCAGGAAGCAAACCTGCAAAGGCAGCCCTGAGACGGTTCCTTGACTGGCTTTTGAAAGCCAAGGTTGCTTTCTGAAGAGCACATTCATTTGGCCCACCCTTGGCTTTTCAGGTGGGAGCTGTCTTAGGATATTTAGGTCAGGGGAATGCCTTCCTCTTGAAAACCTTTCCTGCTGAGTCTCAAGACCCCAGTGGAGCTTGAGACGGGATGGCAGGTGTTGCCGAGGAAACTTGGGTCCTTGGCTGGTCACCCTGGCCGGGCTCAAGCTCCATCTTTCCCCAGAAGCCTGTTGAGTGCTTCTAGGCCACATCAGTCCCTCCTTTCCTGCCTACTCATAGTTAGCCCCAGGGCAGTTAGAATGGGGGATGCTATCTAATGGGGATGCTAATTGCACAGAGGAAATTAACAAACTCATCAGTGCCTCTGGGCAGGGTCTCCTGCACCCACTGCTGTGCTGGCCCCTGGTACTGACACCCACCAGTGAGGCCAAAGTCTGATCCTGTTTTGTCTCGGCCTGGGTTTGAAGCTCCCATCTGCAGCTGGTTGTCAGGCTCCAGAGTCTGCAGCCCCAGTGGAGCTGACGAAGGGGGTGGGAGGCCCTGAGTTCCCAGCTGTGGCCCTCTCACCCCCGGCCTCCTTGGGAATGGCTCCACTTGTGGTCTGGGGCGGACTTGTTTGTTTGTGCTTGAAGTTCCCCGACTCTCAGTTTAACGTCAGGGCAGGGTTGCTGGTGGGAGGCTTGGCGGGGAGATTGTCTCTGCACAAATGCACGCGTGTGGCGGCTTCCCCGGGAGGGCATGGGCGCGGGACAGAGGGCGTGAAGGATGGCTGGTTGCGAAATGCCCAGCTTGGGAATTGGGGTCACTTTCTCCTCTGCTCCCCCCACTTCCCCTGGCATGCTCGCTCGCTCTGCCCCTTGCCCACTAATGGCAGCCCCACTGGGTACCCTCGAGACCTCTGCGAGGCTCAGCGGTGCCAGGGCCGAGGGCTGCTGCTGACACTCTTGGAGCTGAGCGCCTGGCCTGGCCTGTGTGGGGAGCCATGAGCGCGTCATGACCTCCAGAGGCCTCCTTACAGTCTCACAAATCGTTTTGCAACACGTTGGCCGTGGCAGCCAGACCAGACTGCTTAGCTGGCTGGGTTGGCAGGAGGTCCCCAGAAGCTCACTCCAGCTTTGGGGAGGAGGTAAGAGAAGTAAGGGGAACAGCCCGAGGCCTGGGCAGAGCTGGCCGGTGCCGGGGAAGGAGGAGCAGCTTCAGGGACCGTACAGGGCAGGCTGGAGTAAGTCCCGAGAGCTTTGGCGACTTCCTGAAGTTTGGGATGGGTTAGACAGGGACCTGGCCCTCGCAAGGACTGCTGTGGACATCCTCTTAAGAATATATAGTGTGGCCCACCTGGGAAGAGGGATCAGGGTCCCATAGGTGTAGGTGAGCTGGAAGCTGGTCCAGAAACTGTCCTGCTGCCTGGAGGGCTGAGTGAGCTGAGGGGAAGAGGGTGGACGTGTGGAGGGGCCATCCAGGTGCATCTCCTCATTCTGCAAAGCATGCCGGGGTCTCCTCGAAAGGGGCGGCCCCTGGTAGCGGTCAGGGTGGTGGCTAGTTTTAAGGAATTCAGAGCTGGTTTGGAGCCAGGGATTGGGTGTATCCCAAAGGGTGGATACTTGCACAACAGGACCAGAGGTGGTGGCCCATGATGGCTGGATACCTTTGGAGAGTGTAGGGCAGTCTGTGACTTTTATTCAGAGGACTCACTGCCTGGAACAGTCTGGACGTGGCTGGATCTGGGGCTTGGGGCCACAGGAGAGGCAGACCCTGCCCACTGCCATCCAGCTTGTGCTGGTCAGGACAGCTTAGATGAGCAGCGGGGCCAGGGAGTCGTTATTTGGGGAGATGGTGTGGAATATAGAAAGAGGGCATTGGGTTGAGGTCTGAGTCCCTTCATGATTCAAAAAAGTTACAGAGTTCTCAGAGCCTCAGCTTCCTCACCTGTAAATGAGAATAATAAAATACACCTTTAAGTCTCATGGGTTCATTAGCACGTGTGGTTTGACTATTGGTGAGTGACCCTGAGTGACAAGCTGCACGTGTCTTCGTGCTGAGGCTGGACTCAGAATTGCCTGCTGCTGTTTGTAGGCTGGGTGGGCGGGTGTCCCTCAGCCGGTGAGTGAGCCAGGCAGGCTGCCCAGCACCCACATCTCGACATAGTTCTTTTCTCCCATCAAGAGTCTGGAAAGATCTGTGACTTTTTTGGTTATACAGAACTATTTTGTGGGAAAAATGATATGCTTAGGAGCTTTGGGGTTGTGCGAAGGTTGGGACACCACTCTTGTGCTGCAGTGCTTACCTCCTGGAATTTTCATTGAGAATCCAGGGAGAGAAGGGGATAAGGTATTACATAAATAGAAGAGATTATCATCACTACCAGGGTTGATAATGAAGTGTTGATGTGATTTCCATAATTGAGAGAGCCCACTGCTGTCCCTGGGAGTCTGGTGTCCATCTCCGCCTGTGCCTGGGATTCATTGCCCATTTATATTTCACCATCTGTCACCTCTGACCCGCCTGCCCTGCTTGAGATGGGAAGTCCTGGAACCCTGAGAAGGCAGTGATCTGCTCAGGGTCCTGCAGCAGCCAGCGGGGTTAGGGTGACAACCGTCTTGGCATCTGGTCACTTCTATAGCCTGGATCACAGATCACCCATAGAAAAGACCTCCCCATCCCAGGCCCTGTGTTTTAGGGTACAGCTGACTTTGTTTGCAAAACCAGTTGCCTGGAAAGACGTGTTTTCTGCAAAGGTGCAAAACCCTGGGTGAGAAATCATCCACGCACACAGCCGTCACGTAAGGCCTCTCATGTTCCTACGCCCTTACAGCTCTGGGAGCTGCTTCCTTTTCCCGGGGGAGTTTTTCTCCTTCAGTGGCATGTGCTTCGGGAGATCTGACTGCTGTCTGCTCTTCAGGGGTGTCTGACTGGCCTCATCTCCACGGAAGGGAGGCTCAGGGCAGCCTCCGTTTGGGAGGCCTGTTTGGGAGTCACGCCAGCGCAGCCAGGGCTGGCAGATGATATTTGAAGTTGGTCGGGGTGCCAGGCTGGGGTACAGGTGCTTGTCTGGGCAGGCGGCATCCCCAGATTCGACGCAGCTCCACTCCGGCCACGTCGTCTGGTGCTAATGGTGGAGGTGTGAGCGCTCCAAGGAGAAGGGGGGCTCAGCTTTCTTGGAGTCAACCTGGGAGCGGGGTCTTGGCCCTCAGACCTTAAAATAAACATCCCGGCTCTGTGAGTATCACCAGCGTTGTCCTGGAGGCCATCGCCAGCGTCTGGGTCTTCTTTAGCCCCATCTCTGAAATGGGCATGACCTCACCTGCGTTCTCCCTATCACCCAAGAAGGTTGTAAGAGAACCTGAAGACTTAACTGGATGAGGACACCACCCACCCAGGCTTCCACTGAGCACGTGTTTCCTTGTGCCGGGCATTTTCTGAACATTTTACATCCATATTTTCTCATGTAAGTCTTCACAATAGCCCTTGGTGGGAGATCAACCCCATTTTAGAGGTGGGGAAACTGAGGCTGACAGATTAAATCTGTGTTCACCTGCTGAGGGAGGGTGGTGGCGAGGGGCTTTGAGGCCAGGTCCCTCTGTCTCGAGAGCCGGAGTTTTTCCTCAGAGGTACACTGAGTCTTGGATGTGCTTGGTGTAACCAAGGGTAATGTACTGGGCCTGTATTTTTGTCGGTGTTGTTCCAAGCACTTTCATATATATTTGGACCCCAACCTCCATAAAATGTTACCCTTTTTATAGTGAGATTGAAGCTGAGCTAGGGGGGATTTCCCCAAGAGCCTTGACCATAAATGTCAGAGCTGGGACCAGAGCCTAGATCTTTCAGCCTTGGACACTTAGTGAGCGCCTGCTGTGTACCGTGTCTCGGTGATACCCACCGACCATTTGCAGGCTGACATGACGCTCTTCTGCTCCTTCTTTAAATCAGGCTGAGTGTCAGGGCAGGGACGGGATGCACGCCCATGAAGCAAAAGAGTGTCAGGGGTGGAGGAAGACTTTCGTTCCAGCCCCAGGTCCTCGCCTGTGGCCAGAAACCCCCAGGTGCTCTTCTTTCTGAAGAATTTATAGCTTGCGGGTTTGTGGTTAAGAGAAAATGACGCTACCCATGAAAAGCCCTCACGGAGGCCCCTGGTGCTGGGCCGGCAGGCCCTGCTACGGCTTGCCTGGGAAAGTAGCCCCTGGGTGTTTCTGCGACTGCAACCAACTTTCTAAAAAGTGAGAGCAGCCTTATTTTTGCTCAGGTGGGAGCTGCTTCATGCCGGGCACCTCCTTAAGCAGAACCCAAATCTGCAGGCGTCGTTTCTTCTTCACGAGCTCTAGGACACCGGTCCCGTGGGCAGTTGGGTCGCAGTGCACCCCGACTCATCCCCTTTCCTGGTCCCCGCACAGGTGGCCAGGCTTATGGGTTGTCAACTACGTGCAGTGAGGAATCCCTTTAAATTCTGCATAGTCCTACCTAGGGGCCCCCTCTGGGCTGCCTAGTGGGGATCTCTAACAGCCTTTAAAAAAAAGAAACCGCTCGCTCCGCTTTGGGGGAACTCCCCCTGGTTTTTGAGACTCTCAAGCTCCTGAGCCATCACTTGCCTGATTGGCATTTGTTTTCCACTGTCACTTTAATAAACATGTGTGCCCGTCGGGGCTCCAAAACGTATTGTGTGTTCATTTGTCCATTCATTCAACTAAGGTTTTACAATAGCAGACCACATGCCAGGTGCTGTGCTGGCTCCTGGGGGTCTAGTGGTGATCAGGTGATCAAGAACATAGACCAGACCCCTGGCTTCAGGGAGTTTCCCGTCTAAAGAAGGAAGCAGACAAATTAAAATACTAGAACTGTGCTGTGTGATCTGATGGAGGAGAAGGGCTGGGGCTGTGAAGAACAGGGCTGATGGGCTTGGTGAAGTCTTCCTGGAGGAATGGATATCTAAGCTGAGTTGTGGAGGCTGAGAGGTCATTGGGATGAGCCTTCCTGGTAGAGGGCCAAGGGCTGCGGGCCTTGAGGCTGAAAAGGGCGGGACATGTTGGCGGAGCCGAATGCAATAAAGCCCCCAGATACTGGCTCGTTGTCAAGGCCAGGCTGGCTGATCTTGATGTTGACCTGGGATGGCCAAAGTCTTAGCAGAATGGATGGGTTATTAATTGGCTCCTAGGGGTGCAGCCCTCGAAACACTTGGGCTGGTGACGGTCGGCCCTCTTTGCTGCTGATGTTAGTGCCAGCAGCCTGAGCTCTTTGGTTCATGCAGAAAAGAATGGTTTTGACTTCGCACAGTTATTGATTGATTTATCGCCTTGTCTTTGGTCAGCAATTTGACGCTGTGGTTTGAGAGCAGTTTGGAGTGGAAGGAAGCCCTGGCTGTGAGAAACCTTTCAACGTGGGGATAAGGCCCCTGTGTTTTCTTCCCTCCTTCCTTCCTCAGGCATCTTTGAGCACATGTTACGTGCCAGATGCAGTAATAGGCATGTGGGGACAGTCAAATGAGGTGGGCACGGTCCCTGCCCTGATGTAGAATAATGGGGGACTAACCTATTCTTTGGGGGTGGTTTCCATACTATAATTCAATCCTCCCAACCAACTGCAAGCTGGTATCATCCTTGCTGTTGTACAGATGAGAGAACCGAGACTCAGAGACGTTAATGCACTTCCCCGAGGTCACACGGCTGTTAAATGGCAGAAACTAGATTTGAACCCAGATTCTGTTCAACTCTGAAGCCTGTGCTGTGTCCACTGCCCTGGGAGCTCACATCTATTGGGGGAGACCCAGTCAGAAGCTCGAACATGAACCCCTCTGTGATAGGCGCTACCAGAGAGGTGTAGACAGTGCACTCGGAAGGGGAGATGAGGGATTCTAATTAGCCCGGGAGGTCTTGCCCAGGCCAAGGACATTGTGGCTGGAGGAGGGAAGGATTTCCTGCCAAAGCAGTGTGAGCAGAGGCCTGGGAGGAGGGAAGTACAGAAGGTATTTGTGGAATCCCTGGAGCACCCAGGTTGGGTGGAGTGAAGGTGAGCCTGGAAAAGAAAGTTGAAGCCCTGAACTTGGAATTGGCCTCTGGTCACATTGGGAGAGATGGGTCAGAGTGGGACATGAGTGCCTCTACTTAGCCCCGTAGAATGAAAGCAGCACTTGTATCTTCACATTTGTTAGCTTCATGCTCTAATGCTCCCAGGGGCCTAGGTTCCATAATAGGACAGCACATAGTACACTTCTTGTGTGGCAACCCGGAGTTGCCAGCCTCAGCAGAGAGCATTCCATTAGCAATGTCTGCTCAGAGGTAGAAAGCCTCAGCAGAGAATGTTCAATTAGCAATGTCTGCTCTGGGTACCTGAAGGGTATGTGGTGCAGGAATGCCACTGGGTTTGCCTTTGTCTAAGTTTCACTAAACATCAAAACTGTACAATGAGTGGAATTATTTTTGTTCTGACTTACTGTTTCCTCTCTAGCAATTGTCCCCACTTGCCGCTGAGCTCCGTAGATAGCAGGACTTAACAGAGCTCAGGGCTGCAGGAGAGGGCCCGTGCCCCTGAGTCTAGCAGATTGTGAGCCTGGGACCAGATACATTTCTGGGGGAAACTTCAGAAAGACTGATGTAGAAACAATGGTTTTGTTGTCGTTATGGGTCTCATTTCACACCTCATATCCCTCTAGCCATAAGGGTTCTTTACCTGGGGTCTGTGGATAGAATTCAGGGGGTCCATGAATTTGGAGGGGAAAAGAATTGTACCTTCATTTTTTTTCATTAACCTTATCTGAAATTTAGTATGTTGTTCAATTTGAATGGAGGCAACAAGGCACAGCCATCTTAGCAAATATGTGCGGCTTGGTCACCAGTAGAAATCACAGCTGTTTTCATATCACATGACAGTTGTGGGGCTATCTGAAAAAGCAGTTTATACTTGTCACAACTTCAAAGGTATGAGACCCGTTGCTAGATATTGCTTGATGCTTTAATAAAGAAGCTTATAGTACTCTATCACAATTTTAAGTAATATTTTGGTAAGTATATTTAAATATAATAGATTTCATTTGTAATCCTAAGCGTTCTGTTTTATGGATTTAAAAGCATTATTCTTAGAAAGGGATCAGGGACCTCCCCAGACTGCCAAAGGGGTCCATGGTCCAAAAATGGTCAAGAGCTCCTGTTTGGAAATTGCGAGGCTTTCTAAATATTTGAAATTTTAAATTATTAAGTATCAGTAATTATTTTTTAGCATTGCAACTGTGCTAACAAAAAGAATCCTTACTCTATAGAGAAAATATACTGAGATATTTACAGATGAAAGAAAAAGGAATGAATTAACAAGGGCAAAAACCCTGAAGGGGGCAGCAGGTCCTGGGAAGTGGCTCCAATGGCAGGGTTCCTTTGTCCAAGACTTTGAAGGTGGTGCTTGCCTTTGGGGGAAGCTCTCAACGGGTGCCTGGGTCGCTGGGTCTCAGCGGAGCCTGGTCCTCTTTGGGTTGTGCGCTTATTTTCCATCTGTTCAAGTCCGTTCCTCCTTCTCAATCAGCCCCCGCTGCGCCCGCGCTGCAGGTCTTGCCCCTCTGCATCCGTCAGCACCCGGTTGGTCGGGGCCCAGTGTTTGTCAAAGAGAATACTAGTCTGACTTTAATTTACCCTTATTTTTTTGAAGTTTTAGCCTTCTGAAAGTCTTTTGAAAGCTGTGGACACGCTTCCCTGGAAAATGCACAGATTCACATGTCTGAAATTTGCATACATTTCAGGGATGGGTCTTGGTGGACCCAAGTCAGAGACCTTTGCCAGCCATGCCACAGCCCACAGGCCTGGCCAGCACTCACGGTGTGTGTGCTATGTGCCAGGCACACACTGAGTGCTTCATTTCTTCTCTGCCCCCCCAGAGAGGGAGGTTCTATTATTACCCCCATTTTCTGGAGAAGGAAACTGAGACTTTCCTGGGGGCGGGGTGTTAAGTAGCTTGTCCAAGGTCACAGGGCTAGGGTGTGTCTGAGCCCCCGGATCCCAGCCCAGGCAATCTGATTCTAGGCTGGAAGCAGCCTAAGTGGAAGGTTACTCATCCTCCCCAAACCCCCATGTCTTCCACATCGTCAATCACTGACGCGCCCCTCCTCCTCCCCTTGCCCCAAGCAGGAAGCCCTTCTTCCATTTAACCCGGTTCTGTCTTCTGCCCAGTCTCGACAATTACTCTCTGAAGAACGTGGTCCCGAGAGGGGAGGCCGTGCCAGCCAGCCTTGGGTGGGGTAAGAGGTGGTTCTCTAGGGTTTCCTGCTTCACCCTGTTTGAATGACAGCAGAGGGGGGCACCTGGCAGGACCCTGTCCTTATCACACGGCTCGTGTTTGCCAGAGCTCCCCATATCATGCTTGGGGCTGCCACGTGCACGTGCCCCGAATGAACCCACTTTTCTTTTCCTGGACTTCCCACAGGCAAAGCTGGTCCGGTACATCTGCAAGCAGCGGCAGTGCAAGCTGAGCGTGGCTCCCAGCGAGAGGACCCCGGAGCTCAACAGCTACCCTCGCTTCAGCGACTGGCTGTGCACCTTTAACGTGAGGCCGGAGGTGGTACAGGTACGTGGGCCAGGCTGTGGGGATTGGGGTCTGGGGGTGGGGTATGGGGGGGGTAGTCAAGCAAAGGGACCACGCACAAACCCGAGGACCAGCTCCACTGTGGCTAGTGCTCTATACTCAGGAAAGGGATGTGGGGAGATGGCAGCAACAGGAGGGACTCAGGGTACATGTGGCTCTAGTATGTGTCCTGGGTGCCATCGCTTAACGAGCCAGACAGCCTGACCACACCACTCATAGGTTCGCCGTGAGGACGGCAGCCGACATTTCTGGAAACGTCGGCTGTGCAACAGACACTGTGTTAAACACTCTGTGCAGAGAATCTCACTTCATTCTCACAAAACCCTGTCAAGGAGTTACTATCATTATTGCCATTTTATACTGGAGAAGATTAAAGCACAGAAGGGTCAAATAACTTGTTTAAAACCGTACACCTAGTAAATGATAGCTTTGGAATTTGGAAGCAAGGGTCTGAGTTTAGTTTTCTCCTGTAACTGCAGTAATATATTATTTTCCTTCCTTTGTTCTCTCTTGCCATCCATCCAACCTACCCACCCACCTACCCACTAACTAATCAACCAGTTTGCATGGAGAGGGTCAGGGGTCCAGGACAGCTCTCACGGGACATCAATAAATGCTTGGCAGGTGTGATTCACCCAGCCAGGTCTTTTAAATCCTTTATTTCTCTCCTAAAATTAAAAAGATGGACTCTTGCTATTGTTTTAAAAGTAATCTGAATTCATTTTATACTTTATTCATTTACACTTTGGAAAACAGAAAAAGGAGGGGAAAAATCACATACATATTCCCACTACTCAGAGAAAAATCTGTGATCATTAAGATTTTTGATTTTTTCCTTCTAGTCTTTTTTTTTTTTACCCTAATAGTTAAGTCTTTAAAAAATGTCTAGTGGGTTAGACCTGTGCTGTCTAGTAAGGTAGCTAATATTGTGACTTGGAATGTGGCAAGTCCACACTGAGATGTGTTATGATTTCAAAGATATAAATTCAAAGATGTGCTGAATGAAGACTTGATACAGAAAAAAGAAAAGGAAATATTAACAACTTTAAAATTTTAATCTGTTGAGATGACACTATTTTGGATATATTAAGCCAAATAAAATGTGATTAAAATTAATTTCATAGATATTTACTTTTTAAAAAGTGGCTGCTCAAAAATTTAAATTTAAGTATGTGGCTTGCATTATATTTCTCTAGGGCAACACTGGTTTAAACCATCCTGAATAAACAATTTTATATTTTGCTCTTATCATTTGACCTGCTAACCAGCCTGTTTCTCCCGTATTTTCACACTTAGTAACCCCCAGCCTTTTTTTAAGTGGACGCATAATGTTGAAGTGTATGTGCTGTAGTGTACCAGGCAGAGATTAATTCCAGTTGTTGACTATTATATATAACAGGTGGTTAATATTATTTGGGAAGCTATTTGTGTATTTAAGAATTTTCCCTAGGAGAGATTCCAGGACAGGAGGTGACATGAGCATAACAGGTTTTGGGAAGGGGGTGGAAGAAGATGGGAATGAATGGGGGGGACCCACAGGGGCGCTCTCAGCACCTTACATGCTCCCGGCCCTGGCCCCGGCCCCAGTGGCCCTCATATTTGTGGCATATGCTGGCTTTTAAGAAACTGGCAGAAAAGAGTTGGTCCATGTGAAGGTTGAGGGAAACTGTTTTGTGAGCTGGAGGTACCTTGGGCATTATTAACAGTTCCGCGTACGTGTAACACATAATATGTATAATGTATATGTATAATAACACATAATATGTAATATGAACTTCACCTCTCTACATCTCTCCATCTGTCTCCCCACCCACCCATCCCCACCTGCCTAACAGTTTTCTGCCATACAGGAAGGAGATCCAAACATATAATGGTTAATCCATGGTGACAGATTTAAAATCATGGGCTTGGAGACTAGGAAGAACTGAATGGTCCCTCCAGCTCCCCAGGCCAACCCCTAAAATTTCTCTAGGGGCTCCCCACCCCTCCCTAAAATCTCAGGATGAAGCCGTTTCCCCTCACACTCATGTCTGTAGCTTAAGCTGGAGATACTGGAGCCCCACGAGGGCAGGGACTTGCCCAGCATCTCATCAGTGTTATCCCTACTTGGCTGTGAGGACCACCAGGTTCAGAGTGGCCGAGGGGCTCTATGAGGGTCCCAGAGCTAGTAACAGGGACACACTTGAGTTCAGACCTGGGCCTGCTGGACTCCGAACTGTGCCTTCTAACTTCCTTTCTTGGGCCTGAGACATCTCTGGCAGATGGCTTTGCTCCTCAAGGGGTTTCCCTCAGATCTCCAGAGATGCGAAGTGTGCAGGAGACCCAGTCCCACCCATGTCAGTCTTTGAGACAGGAGCCAGCTGTGCCCAGGGCAGAAGCCAGTACCACGAAGGCTGGCTACAGAGGCTTTTTTGGCCTCTGGGGAGCACTCTGGTGGCAGCCGGTACAGGGGTCTCCCAGCCGGGCCCAGAGGTAAAGCAGATCCTGAGTCAGGTGATGTTTGAATCACAAAGTCATGCGTGATAGTCAGAGCTGGGTGGTAAATGAGGGGTGAGCTCTTTGTGCTCATTGGTCAGGCAGGCAGGAGAGCCCAAGAGCCAGGTGTATTTGGGAGCCAGGATGCTACCTGGCGTGGAGCACTGGGGCAGAGTCTGAGCAGAGAGCTGTGTGGGGATGGCGGGCTCAGGGTGAGACGGCACGAGCGTCTCCAGTTGCTCAGTGACTCTTGCCCCAAGACATACTGCAGACCCGTCCACCTCCCTCCATGTCTCCCTTCCCCCGCCACCATGGTCCAGGCCCCCATCCTCTCTCGCCCAGACTCCTGCAGCAACCCTGGAACTGTCTCCCTGCTTTATCATTCACCTGCTTCATCGCATTTTCCACACAGCAGCCAGAGTGCCCGCGAAGAAACGTAAATTGGATCACGTCACTTTCCAGTGCTTCCCACTTCTTTCCGAATAAACACCAGATGCCTCACACACTTTGACCTCTGCCCTCCTCTCTCTGGCCTCATCTCGCTCCCCCTCCCCTTCGCTCCCTCTGGTTTGACCTTTGCACCCACTCTCCTGCTCCCTGGAGTGCTCTTTCCTAGGCTCAGCCCGTGGACATCATTCTAGTGTGTCAGGTCTATTGTCACTTCCTCCAAGCAGTCTTCCCTGATGATGTGGCCTAAAGGTCACGCCTATCTTTCATTTTCTACCAATGCACTTTGGCTGATGTTCTCAAGGACACCAATCACTTTCTGGAGTTTCTGTAACTTATTTGTTGCTCGTGGTCTGTCTCCTCTCCCGCTGGAGTACAAGCTCCGTGAGACAGGGACCTGCCTGCTCTGGTTGTTGGTCACAGAATCCCCTTTGAGTATGGGGCCTGATGTGATGACTGTTTGAGAAGAAGGGAGGAAGGGTGGATCTTATCATGACATGGTGGATGTCCCCTGAGTCAAGGGTTTGGTCCTGAGTGGGTGGTGACACGGGTTATTCCAGGGTCTGGCTTTTCAAGCCTGTAAGATAGGCCACCGTTGGGACTATAGCCCCATATAGTCATGCCCAGCTGCCCATGAGTCAGCCTCTGGAAAGACCCCTGGGAGAGTTGGTGCTCCCAGGGGAGGGGGCCTTCTCCAGGAAGCCCGGAGCCCCAGGGAGCCCTTCTGACATACAGACCACCTTTCATTTATTAAGGGGTTGTGCTTCCAAAGGCCTGACCAGTCTCTTGCTGGGAGGCCTCTGTAGTGTGATTATGGGTCTGCACCATGACTAAGGGGCTCCTGGGACCCCACAGGGTCTCCTGCTCAGTTTGCCTCAAAACTGACATATAGAGAGCACACCTGGCGTGTAGTACAAGTGCTGTGTATGCACTGAGTCCTTGCTCTCTGCCACGTCTCTCTCCTGCCTCTTAGAAATGCCTGGGTTCTTGGCCTGGCTCTGGGAACCTGGCCAAACCC
Source organism: Balaenoptera physalus (assembly GCF_965194825.1). Classification (NCBI taxonomy): domain Eukaryota; kingdom Metazoa; phylum Chordata; class Mammalia; order Artiodactyla; family Balaenopteridae; genus Balaenoptera; species Balaenoptera physalus. The sequence continues at coordinate 47,969,495 of NC_138901.1, forward strand.
TTAACCTCCCTAAGCCTCAGTTTCCTTCTCTGTAAAATGGGGGAGTAACCCATGTGCCATGTGTTCGCTGAGGCAGTTGTGAGGGTCAGGCACTTTGAGGCACTGTGGTGTTTGCTGGGGTGGAAGAGGGAAAATTAAGGCAGTTTCCTCACCTCATCCTCAGCTGCCATTGTTTCTGAGTGAGAGTCAGACCCAACAGAGACTGTTGGAGGCTTGGACACCAGGCAGCTGTGAATAGCCATTAGGGGAGTGGATGGAAACAGCGGCTGGCTGGGGGGCAGCTTTCTGAATCAAGAGGCAGTGGGAGTTGGCCGAGGGCTTAAGACAGAAGGCAGCACATGGGACCAACTGGAGCCGGGCCCAGTGTCCGCCTCCCACCTCCTGCTGCTCCCAAGGGCCACACATGGGCATCCTTACCACCATTGGCATCCTCACTGCCATCGTCACCATCACCGGTGGGCTGGAGGAAATGAGGCCAGAGGGGCTGGGGAGCAGGAGGAGGGCAGGCCAGGCTGCCTGGGTTTTAAGGACCACAAGGAAACACTGGCCGGGTGTCACTCCATCTTCCTCCAGACTCCCCAGACCCTTCTTCTCAAGATTAGTCTTTTTCTTCCCCCCAGATCTCATGTCAGTTCTTGGGCTATGGGCCAGAGTGTCCTGAAGGTTGGAAAGAGGGCTGTTTCCTTTAGAAATCCCAGCCCCTTCTGACCGGGGAGGAGCTGCCTTCACTCGCTCTGCTCCTTAGAGTTTCTCCTTGCCATGGTGGGGGGGGGGGGGCGGGGGCAGAGTTAGAGTAGCTCCGGACCTGGCCTCAAGGCCAGTCCTGGGGCGTTGGCCTGTCTTGTTCTGTTTCTTAACCCGGGCAGTTGTGTGGACTCTGGCACCCACCCCACCCTGCCAGGCCTTGATGCATCCTGTGTGCTTTCAGCCAGAACTGGTTCTAGAATAGGTGCAAATTTCAGAAACCAAAGTTCCAAACAGCACGAAAGCCCCATGCCTTTCCAAAGTTGACCTCAGAGACAGAATCCTTTGACTTCCGAATGTCATTGAAATCATTGTTTATTTTCTTAAATAAATGTTTTCTTTTGGAATAGTTTTAGATTTACGGAAAAGCTGCAGAGAGAGTGCAGAGTTCCCTTATGTACCCCTTACCCAGCTTCCCCCATCATTAACATCATACGTTACCAGGGTACATTCGTGGAAACTCAGCACATGGCATTGGTACATGACGATTAATTAAACTCCAGACTCTATTTGGATTTCACCAGTTTTTCCATTACTGTCCTCTTCCTGTTCTAGGTTCCAATCCAGGGTACCACATTGTTTTTATTCACATCCAAATTTCCTTTTTTTTTTTTAGATGCTGACATGGGATCATAGAATATATATCATCCTGTGGGTTTTTAGTCTGAATCTCATCTCTGTGTTAGTCCATGCAAACCCACCTCATTCTTCTTTAGCAATAGAGTAGGAGGAGGTTGGATTTCTCTGTGGTATCTTAGGAATGGCTGTGCTGGAGGGGTGCCCACCTGTGCACATAGAGGCCCACACAGAAGGCATCCCCTCATGCCCAGAAGAAGCCAGGTGCCCAGCAGCATGGCACCTGGCATATGGGAAGCCCTGGCAGATATTTGCTGGTGAAAAGTGACTGAGGAATGAGCGAAAGTCACAGTGGGATGGAGGCTGGGGGTGCCAGACTTGAAAACGGGGTCTCTACCTGTCCTTCTTCTGTCTGGCTTTTTGGGGAAGGGATCAAAATCCATGAAGTCTGGCAATTTCCTTGTGCTGAGCTATGGGGGTGCATTGGTGCAGTCAATACCCCCAAGATGATTTGCCCCAGGGCTGCTCCCCGAGGCCTCTGGGGATGGTCTTTGTGTGATGGGACTTGTCTCTTCAGCCTCTTTGAGTTCTCTGCTGATCTTGAGGCTTCATGGCTTCGTGACCGGGGCTCTAATTTTTCCCCCAGGAAAATACCTGCATCATACATGTGTGTAGCCATGTATCCATGTATAACCTCCTCCTTCCTTTTCAAAATCGCTTTCCCAGGATCTGGGCCTCTAGGGTTATCTAAATAGTATTTCAGCTTCATCCTTCGATTGTGGTCACCAGTTTGTGGCCATACCGTTTCCAGGAAAGAATGCCCTCCTGCTGGATGAAGAGAGGGGACGGACGTGGAAGTGGCCGCGGGGCGGTGTGGCACTTCTGGGTTTCTGGTGTGGACGAAGGGACTCTGCACTCTTCCTCCTCTTCCCACCGGGGACACATCTCAGCCCTCGGCGTCTCCAGAGCCTGCTGCAGGCACTCTGACCTGTGTGACACTGACTCCTCTTCTCCCTCCTCTGTGGATGCTGGAGACGGGCAGCTCTGGAGATGCCTTCCTCTATTCACCCAACCATCAGTCCTTTGTCTAGAGTGACACTGTCCAATAGAACTTTCTGTGATGCTAGAAACATTCTCTTCTGCCCTTTGCAGTGTTGTAGCCACCAGCCACATGTGGCCCAGCGGGGGACACTTGAAATATGTGTAGTGCGACGGAGAAAGTGAAATTAAAATTTGTTTCTATCATACGGAATTTTAATTTAAATAGCCATTTGGCAGTTGCTGTGATTGGGCAGCACAGGTCTGGAGCCCGTGCTGGTGGGGCCGTGTGCTGAGAGCTGGGATGCTAAACACGCTGTCCCCAGTGCCAGGAGCTCTCAGGCTGGCGGGAGATGCACGATCAACAGCTGGCACCGAGTGCCCGGACGGAAGCCAGCCTGGGGTCTGTGGAAGCAAGCGGGCAAACTCACCGTGGGTGCTAGCGGGGGGCTAGCCTGGCGGGAAGGGGAAGGACACACTAGACAGAGGGAGGGTACAGTAACTGCAAAGACCCCGGGGTCTGGGTCTCAAAAGCTGGTGCCGTCCTCACGGGAAGCGTTTGCAAAGGGCTGGTCCGGGAGGAGATCGGTGAGGAAACAGGGTTGGTTCGTGGATCTCTCCATGAGTGGAGCGTAGGGGTTGGGGTTTTATCTGGGAGATCATGGAAGAGTGTGTGCATGAGAGAGGAAGACAGAGAACATTAGGATTGTTGGAAGGAAAGTAGAACTCCTCCTAGTGAGAAGGCTGGATTCATCGGGGCTGGGGTTGGGGGGGTGGGTGGAAGGTGAGACAGTGCCCCTGGCTGGTGAGGAGTGGGGAGCAGGTCTGGAGGGTTGGGGGGCCTTCGGGACGAGGGAGTGAGCAGGAGACTGAGTTTAGAGGCAGGGCCCCTTCCCGGGGCATCTAGAGTCACACTCTGTGACTATTTCCATCCCCTTCCCCATCTATAGGTTAAAAACTAAAAATCACAGCTTCATGTTCTGGCTGCAGCTGGGGAAATGATTTCAGAGCCTGCTGGCATGGAGCCATGTTTTTTTTCTTCAGCAATTTCCCTGTTGGTAGTTGTTAAAGGAAGTGGCAAGCGCTGGCTGGGATCAGTGCTAGGAGGGAGCCGGGGTGATGCGGAGGCTGGATTCCACAGGCTGCAGGGTCCCCGAATAAGGTCTCGCTGGTGGCGTGTTTTGAACTGAAGATGCAGGCGGGTCCGGTAAGGGGTTTTTGTGGTGGCCCCAACTAGGCAGGTTTCTCTTTCCCCTTTCCTCTGTCCGTGCATTCCCATGTGTAAAAGTCAGGCCTTCTCTTGGGGATGGGGAAGAAAGCTGCCTGACCTCTGCCACCATCTTGGTTTCCCATTGGCTGGGAGTGGCTCTGGCTCTGTGGGCCCTGGGATGTAGGCCTTGTGGAGCGGGAGGCTGTGTAAGATTAGACCAGAAGAGTGAGCAGGTATTTGGCTCCCGGGTTCAGCTTTAATAGACATGAATCCTGCCACCCTCGCGCCTAGCGTCTCCTCACATCCCTCTTCCCGTCCCCACCCTCTCCCTTTGGGAGCCAGAGGCCCCGCCATCCTGACAGCCTGGCTCTTTGGCATCTGGAAGCCTCCTCGGAATGCAGCACACACCCTCACCCAGCCACATGCAGGGATCCAGGCCAACAATGGGCCCCACCGGCCTGGGGCTGCCGCCAAACTGAGGAACTGAGATCTTGGGCGCTGATCTCGGTACCAGCCCAGTGCGGCTGGGAGGTGGAGGCCTGGGTGGTGCACTGCCATGTGGGCATCACCCAACCAGTCGGGAGAAGACCTAAAGTCGGGATATGGGAGGAAGAGGGCAAACTACAAGGCAACATTTTACAGATACCATCCTCTTTAATCCTTATACCTTGGGTGGGGGGTGGGGGCCGTGGGAGAAACACTATGATCCCCACTTTATAGCTGAGCAAACCGAGGCTCAGAGATGTTGAGTGACATGTTAGCGTCACACAGCGAGCCGATAGGCAGGTCAGGATTCAAACTCACGTTCTTGTGACTCCAAATCCAGGCTTCCTTCCCCTGACAGATTTTGTCATCTGACGTCTTACCCAGAATAGCTCAGCCTGGGGCTATTGTATGTAGTTGTGTAATTGAATTGATCTTTATTTCTTCCAATCTTCCTCCCTCTCCCCTCCCCCTCCTGCTCCCCCACCCTCTCCCTCTCTCTCAATCTTTTTCTTTCTTTTCTTTTCTCCTGCCTTTCTTCCCTTCCCCATTTTTCCTTTCTCTTCCTCCCTCCCTCTATCCTTCCTCCTTTCCTCAATCCCTTCCTTCTTTCTTTCCTTTCCATCCATTTATTCTACATCCAATGATCACTTACCTTGTGCCAGGTACCCGGATTAATTACCACAGGGGATTCATTGATGAGCAGAGTGCACTCTGCCCTGGAGGGCTTACAGGGTGGTGGGATGTACATGTCTCCAAATAACCACGGGTCAAAGCAGACTGACGGTCCCGAGGGAGGAAAGGATGAAACGTGGGGGGCGGGACACAGAGCCGAGGGCGTGCTCACGTTTTCTCCTATTTGTCCAATCATGCGTTCGCCCAGTGAACGTGCACTTACCTCCTGTTCTGTGCCAGGTGCTGCTCTAGGCATTGCCTGTGAGTTCCTGTCCTTACAAGACTTGCAGACATCACTCCCTCCCATTGATGAAGTGATTTATTTTTCTGATCGTGAACCAAAGTACCCTCTTTTAAGCTTTGAGCGAGGAGGTGCACCTGATTCCTAGAAATCTGAAAAATCATGAGATGACGGCTCTGCTTAGCCCGCACTGGTTGGCATTTTTAAACGGTGGCCCATCTCCTCAATCCTTTCGATTTCTGGGCTGCCAAGCCCAGCGAAAACTGACGAGACCGAAAGTCCCATGTGGGCAGGGACCTGGCTGTCTTGTTCACTGCTCTATCGCCAGTGCCTGGCGTGTAATAGGTGTTCTTGTTGAATGACTGAATCTAAATAAGATTATCCAAAGAGTTTTGGTCTCTTAGGTCTCAGGAACTCTCTCATCTGAGCTAGTGAAGGTTGAATTGCAAGGGTCTCTGGGGAGGATTTTGGGGGCTGCCGATGGCCTGCTGTAGCCTGGGGTTCCTGAGCCTCCTCTGGTTTCCACTGGCAACGGGCTGGACTTGAGCATGACTGTGTGCCTGTAGCCTCCTCTGGGGCCACTAGCTCCTGGGTTGTCAGCTGTCCACCTTCTCCAGGGACTGCCTCAAAGGCAAAATTGCTCTAGAACAGATCTGCCCAGCTAGATATTGGGAAATCCTTGTGTCAACACCACACTGTTTTAATTATCTTAAAGCAAAAAGTCTCTTCTCTCATTACTCTTCTTTTTTTAAAAAAAATCAGCATATAAATTTCAGTGGTCCTTGCTTCCAGCTATATGCCTTTGGGCAGGCAGCAAGATTAGAAAGAAAGATCGCTTAAGAGTGTGACCTCTGGAATTAGACAGCCCAGACCCTGCTGTTGGGAGGCGGACATAAGCTTAACTCTGCCACTTGCCAATGGTGTGACCTTGGATAAGTCCCTTACCTCTCTGAGCCTGTTAACTCATCTGTCAGCTGCTCTAGCTAGAAACTGAGGAGTCATTTCTGATTCCTTCTGCTTCCTCCACCTCGACATTCAGTTGACTAGCAAATCCCACCAGCTCTATTTCCAAATATATATCCCCAATCCATCTATGTTTCTTTTTCACCACTGCCACCTCCCTAGTCCTAGCTACTGCATGGACTTGTGCAGTAGCACCTACATCACTCTGTATCACTCTCGCCCTTCCCTCCATCTCATTGTTCATGAGTCAAGAGTGATTCTTCTTAAAACCGCAGTCCAACCACCTCACTTTCCTGAGTACAGTCCTTCACTGGTGTCTTGTTGCGCTCAACATACAATCCAGACTCCTCACCATTACCTTCAAGGCTCTGGAGTATTCGGTATCTGCCTCCTGCTGTGTCGCCTCCTGCCCCTCCTCACTCTTCCCCTCATGTTAGGACAGGTCACGTTGTTTCCTGTCATAGCCCAGGGGCTTTGTGTGTTCTGTTTCCTCTGCCTGGAAATTTCTATACTCTCATGGCTAGCACCTTCTCGTCCTCTGACAGGAGCTTAAGAGTCAGCTTTTCAGAGAAGCCATCCTGTCTAAAATTAGATGCCCGCCCCCCGCCGCCCCCCAGCCATACCCACCACTTTGTCTCAGTATGCTGTTTCCTTTTAGCACTTATTCACAAATCTCAATTACATATTTTAGTTACTTTTGAATTTGTTTTTTATTGTTTCCTAATAGAATATAAGCTCCCTAAGGAAAGAGACTATATTTTTTGTTCACTGCTGTATCCCCTGTGCTGAGTAAGGTGCCTGGCCCACCCTTGCTATTCAGTAGCTGTCTATTGATTGGGTGGATGGATGGATGGGTGGATAAATAGGTAGAGGATGACATGGTACCAGGGCACTTAGTAAGCACTTACTAAGTAAAAGCTATTATGTTCTCCTACTTCTAGTTAGAACTCTTCTGTAGCAAGTTCCAATATAAACCGGCTTAAAGAAAACAGGCTTTTATCAGCTTAGGTAATAAAAGTCCAGGGAAGTCTGGATGCAGGGGCTCAGATGATGCTATTAGAGCTCACTTCTCGGACAGGCCCACTCCACATGGCAGTTATGAAGGGCACAAGCAGCTAAGCTTCACTTTCTTTCAGCATAGTAGTGGTGTTTCCTATTGAGAGCTTCTTACCCTAGAACTGTAGCTGAAAAATCCCAGAGAAGGCTCTGATTGGCTTGGCTTTGGTCATGTGCTCATATCAGAACCAATCACAGAGCTAACAAGACAGAGAACTCCAGTTGGCCCAAACTAGGTCATAGGTTCAGCCCTTTGGCAGAAAGGTGGCAAGCCTGAAGGGTCAGGGCCACCTACACTTGGGAATTGGGTCTTGGAGGAAAGAGAGCCCCGCTGACAGAAGAAGGACGCACAGACACACACTCTCACTCCCTTAGATAACAATAACTGTTGCTACTGTAGCTCCCCATCCCCCACCCTCACCAGGGGCTCTCCATGGGGATGGGTCACCTTGCTTTCCCCTGGGGGGGACCTTGTGGTGACCACTGTGCCCGCCTTTCCCAACAGTGAGCAGAACTCCTCTGTCTGTGTAGGAGGCAAAGGGCCTCAGGCTCAGAGGTGGTTCGTCAAAGGCCCAGACCCTGGCAGGGGTTCTGCAGAGATCATGTTTCTAGGATATAATAGGTGAGTCTATTCTTCAGTTTTTGTTTTTAATAACACGTCTCATTTTCTTCACTATGATAGTAATAAATATTTATTTTAGAAAGTATAAAAAAAGCAAAGAAAATAGGTCATATGTAATCCTGCACAGAGGTAATGATTGCTTCTTGGCTTTTCAGGGTGTTTTTTTTTTTTTCTTTTCTTAATATCCAGTAATTTATATGTATGTTCCTTTTCAAAATGTGAAAAATGTAGAAATTAAAGAAAACAATACTACTGTTTATTGATGGTTTACCTCATAATCTTACTACTAAGAGGAAATGATGGAAACATTGTGGTGCGTTTCCTTCCAGTTGGCCTTCGTTGGTTGATTTTTCTTCTTTTTTAAATGTCATTTCTTCGTGAATTTATGCTGTGATTCTTTAGTGAGTGTTCCCAATGTGCCTGGGACTGAGCTGTGAGCTTTACGTGGAGCATCTCGTTCAGTCCTCCCGATAACCTTCTGGGGAGATGTCTTACTCCATTCCGTTCTGGCTGCTGTAACAGAAATACCGTAGAATGGGCTAGGTAGCCTAAAAACAACAGAAATTTATTTCTCACCGTTCTGGCAACTGAGAAAGAAGTCCAAGATCAAGGTGCCAGCAGATTCAGTGTCTGGTGTAGATCCACTTCCTGGTTCATAGATGACCGTCTTTCTGCTGTCTCTTCACATGGCGGAAGGGACCAGGCAGCTCTCTGGTGTCTCTTTTATAATCAGGGCACTAATCCCATCCTAAGGGCTCCACACTCATGACATCCCAAAGTCCCCACTAATATCATTACATTAGGATTAGGTTTCAACGTACTAATTTTGGGGAGAACACAAGTGTTTAGTCTGCAGCAGGAGGCAATGCTTTTATCCCCAGTATAGGATAGAGGTAGAGAAACTGACAGTGTCACTTACCCGAGGTCACCTAGATGGTAAGTGGGGGAGCCAGGATTCATACCCAGGAAGTCTGGCTCCAAAGTTGGGGTCACAACACACACACTTTAAATTCGCGTGGATGGGACCATGTTGTATGTTGCCTCTGTGATGCCTGAGCATCTTTTTTAAAAACTTCATCGAAAGTAACATTTTCTAAAGCTAATTACAAGTGTTCATTGTAGGAAAATTTGAAAATATAGAAAAGCTCAAAAAAGAAAATAAATCCCCCCACAACCCCACCAGCCACTGCTAGCCAGCGATATAACTTTGTACATTTCTTTTCTCCAACTACATGTAGTCAAGTTCACTGTTTCTGGTATACAGTTCTATGAGTTTTTATTTTTTAAGTATATATTTTTTAATTTATTTATTTTATTTTTGGCTGCGTTGGGTCTTTGTTGCTGCGCGCGGCCTTTCTCTAGTCGCAGAGAGCAGGGGCTGCTCTTCGTTGCGGTGCGCAGGCTTCTCATTGCAGTGGCTTCTCCTGTTGTGGAGCACGGGCTCTAGGCACGCGGGCTCAGTAGTTGTGGCTCGCGGGCTTCGTGGCTTGCGGGCTTCAGTAGTTGTGGCTCGTGGGCTCAGTAGTTGTGGCACACGGGCTTAGTTGCTCCGCGGCATGTGGGATCTTCCCGGACCAGGGCTCGAACCCGTGTCCCCTGCATCGGCAGGCAGATTCCCAACCACTGTGCAGCCAGTGAAGTCCCTTCTATGTGTTTTGATAGCTGGTAGTTTGTACGGCTCTTCCTTTGGGTGTCTAAACCACCCAGCCCCAAATCTGTGAGAGCAGCAGGGGCGTTGGAAGCAGTTGGAGTTCATGCGGGGGTGGGGTTTTCCCCAGATGATTCACCGGGAGGAGGGAGATGATCGCGCTCCTCGTTGACTCAGGTCAGACGCTTTGGAGGGGGGCAGTGAGGCAGGGAACACCTCTCTGTCTGCAGCCTGGTATCCCAGATACCCTGGGTGCCTGGCCGCCTGCCCCACACCCGGCCCCCTGCAGCGAGGCCCGCTGGAGTCTCCGTGTCTTACACCCAGCACCTGCTCTGGGAGGTATGTGCTGACTCCCCAGCTCCCCGGCACAGACTATTTTTGGCTGCAGTGACTGTTCACTACAGTCATGAAAACAGAAACTCCTCTCCCTACCTCCTTCCCTGGGACACTGCACCAGGGACCGGGACAGCTAGGGACCCTGGGCTTGGGCCCCTCGTCATGCATTGCCTGTGGAGCTGGGTGATGGCCAAGGCTACAAGGAGCACAGGGACCCCACCACCCGTGGTGCTGCGCGAAGCACAAAGCCTGGACCAGCGCGGGCTGGAGGGTTGCGAGGTAGGCACTGGGGGCTGGGATCAGGTGGCCTTTGCATGAGAGCCTGGAAGGAGTGTGTTTGGCTGGGCTCCGCGTCCTTGCTTTGCTGTCTATAGAACACATCTGGAGAAATCAGCATATTGGGGTAGCACATGCCTTCCACTTCATTATTTCATTCCCTTTCTTTTTTGCAGTTAGGTGGCTGGTGGGGACCCGTCAGAATCTTACTGAAATAGGTCTTCCCCTTCTAGTGAATGGTTTTGGGCCCGTTTGTGCTTTTGGTCTGAACAGGGCACACACTTGTTTTGAGCCTACTTCTTCTGCCAGGAGATTAAGAAACCAGCGTTGTATGGGCAGGCCCAGCCCTGTCTCAGTGCTTCTGGTCAACCAGATAAGGGGGGCCAAGCCCTATAGAGGCTATGAGTGCTAGCTTTGGAGGTACATGGACCAGGGTCCAATCTAGACTCCATCGCTCACTTGCTGTGTCTTAGGTGAGTAACCTAATCTCTCTGAACCTCAATTCCCTTAGCAACTAAGCAGTTGTGCCCAGGCCACTTCACAAATGGCCATAGTACCAGGAGTTGTTAATTTATGATTAGATTGGTTGTGAAAAGAGGAAGCATGTCAAGAAGCTGAGTGAGAATCAATGCGCCACAGCCGTGGGTGGGTCTTAGCGCTCAGCTCAGAACCTGGGTGTTTGGATGTAGCTGGTGATGTGCGATTTGCTTCTTCTTTACAAAAATAAGAAAGATGTGTCACTGAAGTGGGCATGGGTCGGGGTGGGCAAGAACATGGAGCCGAGGATTTCTGCCCACCCACCATCTTTTGAGTCACCAAGACATTAGGGACTTGCCAGGCTCCAGGTGAGGCCATGAGCCCAGGACCCCACTGCTTCCAGATTCCAGAGGGCTCTGGACCCATGAGGTGAGCACATGGCATGGTGTCCCTTAGGCCAGCACCTTTGGAAAAGATCCTCAGGGAAGTCTTCCCTTTGGCTCACCTCTTAGAGCAGCTCAGAAAACCTGTAAAGGAATGACACCTTTACAGCTGGGTAAGGAATGCCCACCGTGGAAAATGGTGAGCTGTCCCAGGGATCGGTACATCCTGGTGTTGGTCCCCGGTGTTGATCAAGGTCACCAGGGCCTTGGTCCTGGTGCTGTTGTTCTGGGTGACCCAGGCAGGTCCCCTCCCCTCTCTGGGCCTCGGTTTCCTCCTTTGTAAAATGAGTGTTGGACTAGAATGTCTCTAAGGGTCCTTTGAATTCTGCCATTGACCTTGGCAGAGAAAGGGTTTTTCTCCTTCTTTCTTCACCAGCCTCATGAATACCCATTGGCCCCTTCATACCCTCAGCCCCTGGTGGCTCTGGCGATGGCCTCCTTGGCTTGAGTCCTGGCTCCGTTGCTGCTCTGGGGCAGGAGTTGTTTACAGGGTTTCTGGAAAACTACAGAGAGGGGCTGCCTCCCTCCAGGGTCTCTCGAGAGATCTCAGTCTCCCGCTTGGCCATTGTGGGACAGCTCTGAAACAATGGGCCCCTGTCCTCAGCCAAGTAGCCTGCCTCTCAGGTGTCCAGCTCTGGGCTCATGTCCCGCAGCCTGGCTCATCCCCCCTCCCCGCGCTGGACAGACAGACTGATAAACAGCCCCAAAGGACAGACAGTGTGCTGAACACTGGGACGTGCCCCTCTGGTGGAGGGGTCTGTGATTTGTCTCCTGGCCCTGCAGGAGGGCCCACCAGACCACCGCTGGGGCCAGGCATGTGCCAGGGCCCTGAGCGAAGTCGCTGTGCCCTGAGGCCCGTTTGCCAGTCTGGGTGCTCTGCCGTGGGGCCGGGCAGGGCGCCCTGACTGGCTGCACTCAGAGCTCTCATGCTGCGGACGCGGAGGAGACAGAGTAGACTTTCTGGGAATCCTCACTTGACTGGTATGTTTGTCCAGGGGAGAACTGGGAGCGGGAGACAGCAACAAAGCCGGCCGCAGACATGGTCACACCTGAGAGCCCCTGTTTATTTCTGTCGGTGCCTTTACCCCCAGGAGAGCTGGGGCGGTGCCCTGCTCCCTGCACCCTCTGCAGAGGATCACTGGGCATCCCAGTTCGCCAGGGCTGTCGTCCTGGGCAGTTCCTCACAGCGCTCCCGCTTCCCGTCTCAAAAGTGTCCCCGTTGGGGTGGCCCATTGCACGCTCACCACCGCCCTCCGGAGGCCCTCCTCTTCACCCAGCTGCCGGCCCACTGCCACCCTGCTCGTCCGTCTGCTGTATCAACAAGGGACGCCACGAGCGCCTGCAGGTGTGGGGGAGCAGGGCTGAGGTGGTGACAGGCCCCTGACCCCTCCAGCTTCCCCCGCTCTGGCCCCTCCGCACTGCCCTGCTCTTACGGGGAGGGACTCCCCACCTGCCTGCTCCCTAGAAGCCACGTGTCACCCAAGGGCTAGTGTAGCTCTTTGGCTGCCGTCAAACCCTCCCCCTTCCTACCCGGACCCCAGTCTTACGTTTGAATGTTCTCTTGTTTGTTTGTTTTAGAGTATTCCATTTTTGGTTTGAGTTTTACTGTGGAGTCTAGTGGAGAGTCTAGTGGGTTCTTTCCCACAGTGAGCAAGCATCCTGGGGGTAGAGAACCCCCTGCTACAGAAGCCCACCCATCTCCCCTGTCCATTTTGGGAGTAGCGTGTATTGGGGGAAGCACACAGCCCCACACCTAGGGGGTGTGTGTGTGTGTCTGGTGTGTGTATGTTTCCCTAATCCTGGTCATCTGGCCATTTTCAAACAGCATCCAGGAGGAGCAGTTTTGGAAATGTGTGTTGATGACACAGAGAAAGGTGACAAAATGTGACAATGGCACAAAATGTGCCTCTCCACTGTGTTCCCCTTCTGCTGATTGTGTGCTGGGACTGGATGGGGAGAAGACACGTCAGCACGGGGGGAGGCAGGAAGGAAGGAGCAGTGAGACCCAGGGCCACCAGGGGATGGAGCCCAACATAGTTAACGTGTGTTTGTTGAGTGGCTGAATGACCCACGAGGTCAGGGGTTGCTAAATTACAGCCTGTGGGCCAAATCCAGCCCACCACTGGTTTTTACACAGCCTTTCGAACTAAAAAATGGTTTTCACATTTTCAACCGGTAGGAAGAACAAAACAAAGCAAAACAAGGCTATTTTGTGACATGTGAAAATTACATGAAATTCAAGGTTCTGCGTGCATACTTACGGTTTTATTGGCACATAGCCACAACCATTTGTTTCCATATTGTCTATGGCTGTTTTGGTGCCCTGATGGCAGAACTGAGTAGTTGTGACAGAGACCATATGGCCTGCAAAGCTGAAAATACTCCCTCTCTGGCCTGTTCAGAAAAAGTGTGCCAATTCCTGCACTAGGTACCTCGGGATTTATGGGAGGAAGAATGGGACCTGGGAGGCGGTCACAAGACAGGCTTTCCCGGAGGGTGGGCCCAGCCCCCTGGGGTGATGGTGGCGGCTGCGGTGAGAGCAGATGCCGCCAGAAGCTGGAGACCTGGTCCCGGGCAGAGTTGGAGAGCACCCGCCTCCTCCAGAGGGCAGGAGGGGGGCTGAGGGGGCCTGGCAGGCCCGCTGAGGGCATTGAAAAGGAATGTAGAGAGAAGACCCACTGGGAGGCCTCCTGCAGCTGCTTTTAACCCCGCAGCTGGAGCGCATCCCAGCTGGGCATAGGAATAGGGCACAGCGTGCAGTCTGGAAAGCCAGATATGACCTATGATGCCAGGTAGACTCTGGCCTGGGAAAAAGATCTCACTTTATAGAGCAAAGAAGTGGGCACCAGTGCAGGCAGAGCCAGCTGGCTGTGAAGAGGCAGAGGTGGCCGTGCCTCAGCCTCATCAATCAGGCTGTGTGGCCTTGAGCAAGTTACCCACCCTCTCTGAGCCTTACCATCCATGTCAGGCTGTTATGAGGACTGCATGTGCTGACCTCTATAGTTCATCTGACAGAGTGCCTGGCACCAGGAGATGAGTAGTAAATGCTCATCACTCACCCTTTCTTGATCCCCTTCTCCTGCATCCCTCCACCTCCGCACCACTTTCTGAGGCTTTTAAGCCCAGACATACTAATGCGTAGGCCAGAGACAGCCACTCCCTGAAGGGTCCACCAGGCTCCCCGCTCTGTGAGCCCCTACCCTGCCTAGGAGGGAGAGAGGCACCAGTGTACAGGAGAGCATACCTCCTGGGACATCTATGAGCTTGAGCTAGGCTAGGGTTGGGTTGAAGGACTGTGGGCCTCATGAGAGGACAGGTCTGCCTTCTCAGACCCTTTCTGCCCTGAGCTACTTTAGCCAGACTTAAGGCCCTGCAGCCTTTTTGCCTGCATGGTCCTCACCCCCAGAAATTTTGATTTGATTGGTCAGAGGCGGGGCCTGGGCATCAGGATCATTTTTTAAAGCCTCCCAGGTAATTCCAGGGTGCCACCAGGGTCAAGAGCCACTGATCTGATCTAGCCAAACCCACTCATTTTATAAATGATGAAACTGAAGCCCAGAGAAGGGGCAGGAACTGGCCCAAGGTCAAGAGGGTTCCAAGGACCAAATCTGATTCTTCTTTTGTTGTACTGGTCAGCTAGCTGGGAGGTGGTAGAGAGAAGCCCTCCCGGAAGGGGCTGACTTCTCCCAGGAGGGGCTTTTTCTCATTTTCTAGGGCTGATATAGTGACTAGGTCCAGAACTGATCCACCGACAAAGCCAGTATCCCCAAGCTGTCCGCTGATCTCCATGGAAACCCCAGGAGGCGCCTGACCCAGGCCCCTACTGCCTTAGCCCCTCCTGTGCCTCCCAGAATATCCAACTATTATTATCCAAGTCTCACCCCTCCCTCTCCCTCAGCGCCAGCGGTGGTGCTCCACTGGTCCTGCCCTCTAATTAGTATCAGAAAGAATAACATAATGTCACCTGCCGGAGACATAAGTCGTGGCTCGAGGGAACGGGCAGAGGCGGAGAGCCAGTGTGCCCTGTCCTGTGGCCCCGCTGCCCGCCACCACGCTCACATGCTGACCCGAGGCTGGGTGGACCCAGAGCATCTCCCGTAGCAGGCTGGGCAGCCATGTCTTCCCTTCCTGGTTTCCAGTTCACATTTTCTTCTTTAGACAGAGAAGGCAGGAAGGAACCTCCGTCAGGTTCTCCTTTGCCAACTGGAGGCATGGGGGCTCCCGGCCTGGGCTGCCATAGGAACCCCTAGCTATTCTGCCTCTTCTGTCCTAGCCCTCCCACTGAACCCTGGCCGCAGAGGGGTGTGCAGGGTCCCACGTCACCATCCACACGGTTCTGGGGGTCCACCTCTGGCCTCTCTGGTGGGACCAGTTCCCAGGCAAGCATCTGCGGGGAAGGATCCTGGCCCTTGAATTAAGCCCCAGCCAGGGAAGCTGGCGGACACCTGTGCTCATGCACCAGAAATCCAGGTTCGGCCGATGGACCTTGCGTGCTGGCCGCACTGGTTGAGACAGTTACCGCCGTGACTGATCCGTGCTGTGCTCTAGGACTAGACAGAATGCTAGACGGAGACACCAAGTGTGGGCTTGCGTCTCTGTCTTCCTTCAGCCCGGGCCTTCACCCGAGTTCCGTCCTGAGCTGCCACAGCTTCTTGCAGCACGCGGTCCACACACAGGCTATGAAGCCCGTGGCATTTCCACGGCCCGCCTGACCGGCCACGGCTAGGGGGACGGCCTTCAGTGTCAGCCAGCACAGGTTGCTAAGTATAGACTCCAGGCAGCCCCGTGGCTGCTGGTAAGTCCTGGGACACCATTTGATACCCAGCCTGGCCTGTGACACCAGTTGCCGTCAGCAGCTGGGGTGGGTGGAGAAGGGCGCAGCGTGTTTGGCCCAGCCCGTCCCCACCTTCTGCTGCAGAGAACAGAAGCAGCAGTCTCGTGATCACAGATTGGGAGTCATCTCCATGCTCCACTGGTCCTGCCCTCTAATTATTATCAGAAAGGATAACATAACGTCACCTGCCGGAGACATAAGTCGTGGCTCGAGGGAACGGGCAGAGGCGGGGAGCCAGTGTGCCCTGTCCTGGGGCCCCGCTGCCCGCCTCCACGCTCACATGCTGACCCGAGGCTGGGTGGACCCAGAGCATCTCCCGTAGCAGGCTGGGCAGCCATGTCTTCCCTTCCTGGTTTCCAGTTCACATTTTCTTCTTTAGACAGAAGCTGGGGTGGGGTGGGCAGTAATTCTCCCTGAAGCAGTGTGGACGCTGAGCCTTGGTCCCGTCTCCAGAATTCCAGGGTCTGGACGCCTGGCTTTGAGACAACTTGACATCTTCGTGTGACTCCAGGCAGGTGGAGGCCCTCCCACAGCCTTGGGGCCTCTCAGACCTGAGAGCATTTCAAGGCGGCTTCGCCTGCTGGGTTGTCGACAGGCCCGTGAGTTCACCGTCAGCAGGCGGTGAGGCTCATTCCCTCATTTGCTTTCTTTTTTAAAAAAATACTTATTTATTTGGCTGCGTCGGATCTTCCTTGCGGCACGTGGGATCTTTATTGCAGCGCTCGTTGGGGTGCATGGGCTTCTCTCTAGTTGTGGCATGCAGGTTTTCTCTTCTCTAGTTGTGGCCCGTGGGCTCCAGGGCGCATGGGCTCTGTAGTTTGTGGCACCTGGGCTCTCTCGTTGAGGCGCTCGGGCTCAGTAGTTGTGGCGCACAGGCTTAGTTGCCCTGAGGCATGTGGGATCTTAGTTCCCCGACCAGGGATCGAACCCGCGTACCCTGCATTGGAAGGTGGATTCTTTACCTCTGGACCACCAGGGAAGTCCCCCTAACTTGCTTTAGGTTTAGAGATTATCCAGAACAATTGTACCTGGATTACTCTGGTCTGAAATAACTTCCTAAGTCCGACTTGGCTGTGCCTGTGACTGGGAGGGGGAGAATCGCATCCACGTGTGAGGTCTGGTGGAGTTCACGGGAGGGAGGGGAAAGCAGTCCCTGCTGCCTTATTCCCATGGGGTGGACTGATGCCTGAGGTCTCAGGGGAGTGAGAGAAACTTGCCAGCTCATTTGAAGCTGTAAGGAAATACCTTTTTTTCCCTTTTTTTTTTTAAAGGGAATGGATTTGAACATATTCTTTCTCTTTGCTTGCTAGAGACAAAGGACTTCCATTTTACAGTATATGTATATGTATATATATATATATTTTCCAGAAGGCAGGTAGAAATTAATTCCTTTAATTTACTATGAAAAAAATCATTTTCCCTAAGATAGCTGCTGCATCCCAAGGCTTCTCCCAAGTTCACGAGTGACAGTGGGAAACAGTTGAAGGAGCTTTGGGACCCGGCACACCAGGGTTTCAGTTGTGGCCTCGCCACTTATGAAGTTGCACTGCGTGAGGTCACTGAGCCTCAATAAAATGGGCTTAACAGCATCTCCTTGCTGAATTGTTTTGAGTGGAGACAGTATACAAAGCCCTGAACGTATTGTAAAGCACTAGCAAATAGTTTGTAATAATAAATGTAGTTGTTATGCTTGAGAAACTGAAACTTGGTGTGGGCAGAGAGGAAAGGAATATAAAAGAAAAAAAATCTGAATTTGCATTGTAGTTAGATTGGGGATTGGGTTCCTAGGCTTGTCTTTGTGGTCATCAATCCACCAACACCCCCAAATCAAGCAGATACTGGAATCTCCACTTTCGGGAGAACTGCTGAGTCATCACAGCCTTGGGGAAAGGCACATGTGTGGGTGAGAACTGAGGGCACCCCGGGAAACGTGGAGGGTTGTTTTGTGAAGGTCAACATCGCTTCCATTTGCTCTCCCCTGACAATATTGCCAAATAGCTTTTCATAGTGAAATGAGGGCAAAAGATGTCAAAGTTGCATTTCAGTGAAGTGTTATTGAAGACAATAGAGGAAGACACATTGATTGAACAAAAGCTTCTGCCCTGGGACCATTATCTAATCAGCCTGCTCTCTGTGCTGTTCTTATCAACGGTTTCCAGTTCTCATTTTATCGTCTGGAAGGATTTCTGACAACCAGGGGTTTGTCCAAACCAATGATGAGCTTCTTGGTGTTTTGGGGTATCTGTTTATTTCTAATTTTTGGTGTGATTCATTCTAAACAGCCATGAGATTCTTTCCCACAACCCTGGAGATTGAAGAATATACATACAAGACACAGAGGTGGGGAGAGGGGACACGGCCAGACACCAGGGGCCACATGCCAGGCCTCAGATGTGGCCCCACCCCCAGGCATCACAAAGCCCCCAAACCATTGCCCTAATGACTCATAGCCAGGATATTCATCAGGTTCAGTTTTGACGCTTGAGTTTAAGATTTATAGCACCATGGACTGACTGACCATAACATTGCTCTCGTAAAATTAGGCACAGCTTGCTAATAAAATCAATGAAAATCAGCTTAGATCAAAAACTGCAAGCTTATATGAATCATTTGATGTGGGATGTTTGGCCTTCCCTGTTATAGAAAATCTGGAAACTCCAGAAAGGGGACAACACCCGCCCCACCCCCCACCCCACCCCCACAAGCTCACCACTGGCCCCGTAGCTCTTTGAGCTTTCCTTCTGCTGGGCCATATCTTATTGCATTGCAATAACTTATTTTCATGTCAGTCACTCCACAAGCCACCTGAGGCCAGGGACGTGTCCAATTGTTCTGAGCTCCAGGCTCCGTATCACATGTGGCTCAAAGTAATCAGAGCCGGAGGGGTTTCCCCACTCCTTGATGCGTGGAAAGAACATACGCTTTGGAGTTAGGCCTTGACTCAGATATTCGCTCTCTGTATTCATTTTCTTTGCTGTGTAACAAATTACCATGAACTTAGCTGCTTAAACCATCCGTCATATATTAGCTCACAGTCCTGCAGGAGGAAGACTGGACGGAGAGGTCCCCATGGGCTCGGCCAGCTTCCCTGCTTAGCATCCTGCCCGGCCAAAGTCGGGGTGTCAACCAGGCTGGCCTCTTACCTGGAAGTTTTGGGAAGAAGTCACATCCAAGTGCATTCAGGTCTTTGACAGAATCCACTTCCTTGTGGCCTCAGGCCTGAGGTTCCCTTCTTGCTGGTCAGCCAGGGGCCACTCTGTCTCCTCGAGGCCACCTCGTTCCTTCTGTGTGGCCCCTCCATCCTCAGAGTCTGCACCAGTCCTTTCCATGCTTTGGGCATCTCACTTAATGTCCGCTACCTTGAAACCTTGGAAGGGTCCGACTGAGAATCAGATAAAGCCGGGTAGTAAGGACCTACACAGTGCTTGGCGAGGGTTAATTCTTTGTAATCCTTCTCTCCATAAGCCAGTTTTATTTGAAACCTATTTTGTCTGATTCAGAGACAGCAAAATTGTAAAGGGCTATCTTTATCTGAAGTACTTGTCATTCTAAAAAGTCGTGGTGATTCATCATTCTCCTGTGTAGAAGAATAAATAAAGAGAGACGAGAAGGGAACGCGCTCTCGTCGGAACTTTTCTGGTATTTTTCTTCCTTTCCCCCCAACCCCAAGTTTTGGCATCTCTGCTTCAGCTGCTGTCTCAGAGCGCTGGGGGCGGGGGCCAGGGTTGACTGCTGGTGTCCTCAGACAAGTGGTGGCTCCGGGTCAGAGGCCAGCCTGCCAGCAGCTGGCCCCTGCCACTCAGCGGGAGGCTGGCCCCGGCTGGGAGGAGGATGACCGCTCACCGGCTCTCCGCCTGTCCTGTGCTTCCTCAGGAGATCCTCTGCGAGCTCACGCTGGATGCCCTGCTGGACATGAACGAGGCTAAGGTGAAGGAGACGCTGCGGCGCTGCGGGGCCAGTGCCGAGGAGTGTGGCCGCCTGCAGTACGCCCTCACCTGCCTGCGGAAGGTGACAGGCCTGGGTAGGTAGGACCAGCCCCATCGTCTCCCTCTCCCTCTCCCTTGGCCTGGACACTGGACTTCTCTCCCAGGCTTGGCCTGGTTCCCTGGGTGCCAGGGCTTTTGCTGGGATGGATGACGGGGTGGGGCCAGTGTGATCAGGGTCTCTGGGCCAGCTTGGAATGGCCAGGGTCCACGCTCAGAAAGCGTGTGATGGACCTGACCCGAGGCAGAGGGCTCTCCCTGAGACAGAAGGCTCTCAGATCCCAACTGGGCTGGCCAGTATGAAGCTTTAGCCATTGTTAGGAACCCTGGGCTGGTCTGCTGGGCAGGGCTGCGTGATTTGCTCCCTGTGCAGCACCTCTGTCGGACTCTGTGACTCTAATGCAGTTTCCTGCAGTCCAGCCCCCTCCCTACCCTCTCCCTGCCCTCTCCCTCCCCTCCCCCTCCTCTCTCCATCCCCACCGGCCAGCCGGCTGGGCTGTGTGCTCAGAAGGCACACGCTGGTGTGGGCTCAGCCTGAACCAATCCTGAGGAGAGAAACTGTACCTCGTTTCAGCTGTGAGTGTGGACATGGCTGCCTCAGGCGAAGTGTATAATCCTGGCGTTATGAATAATGTTCCTCGGGAATTATTTGCAGGCTTTCTAAATCTTGCCCTGGAAACAGCTTCAAATGCCCTTACTTAACGCTCCCAATACCACCCAGATAAGCCTTTAAAATGAGCCTAATGAATGGAATTTGCTCCATTTTTTAATGCGCTGAGCCACTTGTCTTATCTCTGGCTGCCTGAAGCTTAAGGAAGGTGCTGAGGTTTATATTCTACTTGATTTTTTTTTTCCCAGAGAGGACTGTGCTTAATTTCTTCCCTGGCCCCATTGTACCAAGTCTTCCTCTGAACACAGAGCCCAGAGCTTCACTCAGTTCAGAAAACCTCAACACATCTGGCCTCTGGCAAGTGCCATGGAATAAACAGGACGGGGACATGGTTAGCAGTCTCGTCCCCACATTTTACAGAGAAGGAGACTGAGCCCAGAGAGGGTAAGGGGCTTCACCAAGGACACACAGCAGTGGGTGGCAGAACTGTGATTTGAGCCTCAGCCTTTGCCACCTGTGCACATTTCACTGTCTTTTTTCTTTATGTCAAGAGAAAAGATGTTTCTGATGGATTAATTTAGCCATTGCTGTCAGTCACCTTCAGACAACAGTCAGAAAAAAAAAAGAAAAAAAAGTGCTTGCCACCCAAGCTGGGAATCTGGGGGATCTTGTCAGCCCTCCCACTCTATGCCTGCCTTGTAAACAGTTGTAGAGGAGCCAGCCATTGGGTGGTGGTGACCCCCATGTGTTAAGGCTGCTGTCTGTCCATCCTGGGTGCCAAGATAGGAAGATCACTAATTTACGAAGCACTTCTTATGTGCCAGGCACTTGACACACATGTGGCAACATCCTTTTAAGAGGTGGTGGTGAGCTCCTTTTGTAGCTAAAGCATCTGAGCACTGGAGGCCCCAGATGAGTTGTCTGGGGTCCCGCACCTGACACATGGCAGAGCTGGGCTTTGCACCCAGTTTTCTTCCTCAGAGGGTGCTTTTTCCACTATGTCCCCGAGGAGGTCCTGGGCAGAGAGTCTATTCCAGGTGCTTCTTTCTCATTCCATCTTGGCTTGTGATACCCCTACATCCCCAAGAGGGACCTGCCACCCCCCAGTCCAGGACACAGGCAGGCAGGTGGGTCTGCCCAGCAGTGGCTGCACTTCGAGTGTACCTGCTGGGGGCTGGGTGGGTACCTGTGATCACCCTGTCTCTCAGGTCATGCGGTCAGAGTCTTCATGGCACCCGGCAGGGCCAGGTGAGAGCAGTCTGGCTGCAGTAAAGATAGACTGTGGAATTCGACTGCCTGGGCCTAGCACTCTGCTCAGCCGCTTAGAACCCACGGGACCCTGGCCAGTTACTTAACCTCGCTGTGCCTCATTTTCCTTATGAGTAAAACGGACATAACAACAACACTTCCTCTCATAGAATTGTTGTGAGGATTAAATGAGTTAAGGATAAGTACTTAGTCTAGAGCCTGGTGCATATTAGATGCTCTTTTCAGTATTAGGCCTGTGGGGTCATGGAAAATGTGGATGTCTCTGGTCTTAAGAAAGGTGATGAAGGATGTTTCTTTATGCCAGTGGCTGGTGAACAGGAGAAGATCATACTCCCCGTCCTTCATCCATGGCAGACATCACTAATCAATCCCTGAGCTCTTCCTACTTAGTGACTCCAGAGTCATTCTCAAGCAGCCACTGCCAGTTGACTGGTGTTGGCATGCACAAGAGCCATTTGCCATCCATGAGCTGGCTCAAAGCAGTGGTGATTAAATAGACAATTTGAAGAATTGAGGGCTTGTTTCCTTTGGTGGCAGACTTGCCCATGGATCCATGGAACTCATTCTTTCATCCCCTCAACAAGAGTGTGTTCAGTGCCTCCTATAGGCCAGTTTATAAATTAAAGTGTAGGTCTTGGCCACAGTTCTAAAAGAGCAAGCATAAAGGAATACACAGACTAACTCATTCTCCAAGTTGATCCATGAATAGAAAGTCAACCACGCAGTGAGGTAGGAGGAAGGGCGTTTGAGGAGGGGATGGACTGGACAAACCCTAAGAACTGCGAAGGAGAATCCCGCTCCGCCATCTCTAATAGATGGCTCTGTGGGCTAGGCTTGACCACCTCTGATGACAGAGAGCTCATTACCTCCAAAGGCTGTGCCGTTATAGGTTGTTCAGCATTGGTAGCCTTGGGGGAGGAGGCCCAGTGCTGTGGTTGAGATCGAGAGCTCGGTTCCCATCCCACTGCTTACTTAGCTGTGTGACACTGGCAGTGTACACAGCCTCTCTGAATCTCAGCAACCTCACTGTGCTGGGCGGATTTAGGAAGACAGGGTATGACTCGCAAAGTAGAAGGATGAGAGGGTGAAAGTTCATTTTGCCTTGAGTCAAAATCTGCCCTCCTATACTTTCCAGTCATTGATAAATATGAGGAGGGAGGTGTCTTCTTCCCCACAACAGAGTGTCTGTAGATGGGGGTCCTTTCTTCCTGCCCCTACCCCTTTACTATCTCCTCATTTCCTGTAAGGTCAAACCTCAAGCCCTTGGCAAGACATCCAAGGCCCCTCCGGAGCTGGCCCCAGGTGGGCTCACCCTCCAACTTCATCTCTTGCCTCTCCCTGGCTTGTCCTGACCTCTCAAGTCATGTGGCACTCAGAGTCGTTGCCGGAAAGTGCTGTGTGCTCCCTGCCTTTGCATGCACTGTTCCCTCTGCCTGGTACACCTTCTCCACTTCTTCTCTAGCTGGCCCAGCCCAGTTGCCACCTCCGCTGGGAAGCCCCCTGACCCCCAAGCTATTTAGGGTCCTCCTCCTCTGTACCCTCTCAGTCCCCATGCGTCTCTGCGTCAGCACACAGCACGCCGTGTTAAGTGTCCGTCACTCTTACTGGACTCCTCAGGCACCACGGATGTGTCTTTTTTTAATGCCTTGACACCCGGCATATACTCGAATGAATGGACAGGCCGTGTCATTGAGTTGGAACCCCTAGAGCCTCAAGGCCTCAGGGGCCTCAGGCAGGGAGTCACCACGAGGACGGCCAAAAGTCACTCACAGGCTCCTCTCGAAAGGAAGTGGCTGTTGATCTCTTTCTAGCTGGATCTCTTTTCTAGCAAATTCCCAGGGCAATTTGCTGGCGGAAGGTCGGTGCAGCCTCTTTTCCCGATGATTGAATTTTCTTGGAGGGGAGTTATCCCTTCACACAGCCCAGCTTCCCTTCCCTAACTCTTAGAGGTCAGTCACCGCTTCCCTCTCTGAGGTCACCCACTTTGGGGGTGGGTTTCCTCGCCCGCTCCCCACAGACCTGCCAGCAGGAGCCCTGCGCATTCCCCCTCTGGTCCTCATTTTCCTCTCTGTAAACTGGGGACAGTGATATCTACGCTGGCGCCCCCGCAGTCAGCCAGATAGTGTGGAGGATAGTGTGTGTGCACCAGCGGCCTTAAACAGGTGAAGGCTGGCAGTCGGAGCCTCCGCTAAGGAACTGTGCTCCTGGGCCCTGGCCACCTCACCTGTGAATCCCTCCAGCCCCGACCATCTGTGACTCGACTTCTCGGCCCGCAGGCGGGGAGCACAAAGAGGACTCGGGCTGGAGTTCGTCAGACGCCCGACGGGAAAGTGGCTCCGGGCCTCCCGCGGACACCCTCTCGTCAGCCAGCCTGCCCTGGTCCCCAGGGAGCTCCCTGCTGGGCAGAGTGGGCATCGGTGCCCAGGGCCCACGCTCCGTCTCCGTGTCCACTCTGCCCACCTCGGACTCCCCAAACCCCGGCCCCGGCGAGGGCCTCGCGGACCCCTGTATCTCCCTGCACACCAGCGGCCGCCTGACGCCCCGCGCGCTGCCCAGCTTCGTCACTCCGCCGACCACGCCCCAGCTCCGACGGCACACCAAGCTGAAGCCGCCCAGGACGCCGCCCCCGCCCAGCCGCAAGGTCTTCCAGCTGCTGCCCAGCTTCCCCACGCTCACCCGGAGCAAGTCCCACGAGTCTCAGCTGGGGAACCGCATCGACGAGGTCTCCCCGATGAGGTAAGAGTTCCCGCCAGGCAGGTGCTGAGTTTGCCGTCTACTGAAAGTTCTGACTACGGTTTTCTCATTGTAAAGGTAACACAGGCTCGATTTAAAACGGACAAAATCAGCCCACATAGAAGCTGCAACATGAAAAGTGAAAGTTGCGCCCATCTCTCAGTCCGTTCCCCAGACTACCTTATCAGTTTGGGCCAAATCCTACTAGATTTCTTTTTGAACACACACACACACACACACACACGCAAAATGATACCATGTGTCAGCCAGGTTAGATTGGGTTATGCTGCAACAACAAATACCCCCAGATCTTTGGGTCTTAAAATAACAAAGATTTATTTCTTGGTCTTGCTGCCTGTCCATCACGGTCAGCCTCATTTCAGATCCCCAGGCTGGAACATTGTCTAGAACATCCCACTGTGGCAGAGGAAAAAAGAACTTTAGATGTTACAACCGAGTAATTAAATGCTCTTTCCTGAAAGTTCCACTCACCATTTACGGCCCTACCCAAACAATGGAACCAAGAAATGTCATCCTCCCACGTGTGCAGAAGGGGGAATTAGAATATCATGCTGAAACCACTAATGATTATCAAATACTTGTACTCTGTTCTATACCCTGTTTTTTTCAACTTACCTTTATTTCTGAGAACTTCATGTCAGTACATCTTGAAATACCTTACTCTCTTATTTATTTATCAAAAAATTTTAATCTGTTTATTTTATAGGTAGTAACAGTCACATAGTCCAGTATCCAAAAGCTTTGTAGCTTGCATAGAGCTTTGTAGAGTATAAAGTCACCCCCTACCATTTTTCCTTTTCCTTTCAGGAGCCAACCAGGTTGTCAGTTTTGTATATATCTATAATTATTCAAACTACCTCATCTTTTTAACTTTTTTTTTTTACCTCTTTCCAGTGTATAGTTTAACTAATTCCTCCCCTCTTGATGGACATTTAGGTCTTTGTCCTTTTGCTATTACAAAAAATCGCCCTTGTCAATATACCCTTGCGGACAGGGCAGAAGGGAAGGAGGGAGTTTTCTTTGGGTGCCTCTTACCTTCTTGTACTTCTGAGGGTTGGAGACCTGGCCCCTCTCCTGACATGGTCTTTTTTGGTCTTGCGCGGGCTTGTTCCCCCATCCCAGTGCAGGCTATCCTGGGTCCCTTATGGGATGGACCCTGGACATCTCTGATGGTTTTGAGTGTATGTCACCCAAGGAGAGAAATCTACCTGTGACCTACCTGCCACTCTCGACCAGGCTGTCCTGCTGGGGCCTGGATCCTCCCTCCTCCCCCCACCCCCCAAAAGGGCTGAGCCTTCCTCCCCCTCTGGATCTTCTTCTCTCAGGAAGCACAGTGATAATGACCATGTGGGCACATGGACGTGGGTCCATCAGAGGGCATCTCAGTGGGCAAAACCCAGTGCATCTCTTTCCTCATTTTTTTTCCTTAAAAGAGTGTTAGGAGGGCTCTGGTCTCACCCCCAGCTCTGGGTGGAGAACAGAGCCTCGGGCAGATGACACCACTTCCTCAGATCCCACCGTTGGTGAGCTGGGCCTTGGGCCCTGAGATTCTGAGTCAGGTCCCCACAAAGCCACCAAAACTGGCACTGACATGGGTGCTTAGGCCGCCCTGCTGCCCTCAGTGAGCCCTGAGTGTGGACTGAGTGGCCGGGTTCCCAGCTCTCTTCGTCCCTGGGACAGCGGCAGCCCCGGGAGGCATCGCTCAGGGCACGTCCTGGCCTGGCCCTGCCTGGGGGCTGCCTCTCTGCTCTCACAACTGTCCTCCTCACCTCCTGCCCCAGCCACTTCCTCTCTGGCTGCCTGAGGCCCCCTCCTGCCTGGGCAGAGCACCCCTCCTCCCAGGGCCCTGGGCAGGGCTCCCACACCTACAGGCACATGACCTTGGGAGACTGTGAGCCTGTTTCCTCAGCTGAGAAATGGAGTGAACTCTAATTACCATGCAGGTGGCTGGCGAGGCTTAGAAAAGCTAATGTATTAAAGTGCAGGGTGTAGCTCCATTGTCCACCGGTGGGGGGCCGGGGGAGCCACCTCTAGCCCTTCTCATTGAGGAAACGTTCCCCGGTCACTCAGCCAGCCTGGCCCCATGCCCCAGGGGCTCAAAGTCCTCACCTGAGAACCTTGCCTGCCCCCGCCCAAGGGCTGATGTTCTGGGGAACGCCAGGCCAGTGCGGTGACATAATCCTACTTTCTGTCTTTTTTGTCTCCTGCAGGTTTGGTAAGAGCGATTCATTTTCATCCCCTCTGCCACCCAGGAGTCCTGTTTGTGTCGCTGTCCCCATCAGGGGTGGATTTCTTCGACCCTCTCTTAGTCTGCTGGCCTTTCCATGGTCCAGAAGCAGAGATGCCGGGCAGGAAAATAGCTCTAGGACAGGGAACTTTCAGATGACGGGGTGGCTCAGCCCAGCCAGCAGCTGCTCTGAGAAGCTGAGACCTTGAGAACGTCACAGTCCGCGGACAGCCCTATGGGGGGGCCCCACTTGCACCTTGCTGCCCCCACCCCGGTGACCTCTGGCAGGGAGTGTTTACCGGCTGGGCTGCCATGGTGATGCCTCGCTCCCGGGAGAGAGGCACTGTCTGTCCGGTGTAGGTGGACGGTAGCCATCCGCAGAGCCTAGCTGACGTCTTGGGACCCCTCTGTTCAGGAGAGGAACTTCCCTGGAGGCAGGAACGTGGTCGGCTCTGAATGAGGCCCTGAGAGATCGGAGGGTGCGAATATCCCCTTGGGAGGGGATGAGGCTGCCTAGGCAACCTCTGAGTCCCTTTTCTACCTCTGGGCTGAGAGCTGGTTCTTGCACGTGGCTGTGCTGTGGGGCATCCCTCTCCAGAGTCAAAGCAGAGGGAAGCGACCTCTGGGGTCTGCTTTTGATGGTCTCAGTGGAAATGCAGAGACGTCTGGCTTTTGCCTGAGCAAAATAGCAGCTTATTTTTGTACTGTCCTGAGCTGGCTAAGCAGAGTGATGAGGCTGCCAGCAGGGTCTTAGACATGCGGAGGGGCAGTGACTTTGCCACAGTGGATCTGACTGCAGGACCACCAGGGTGAGGAAGGAGGGAGGGGGCGCTTCCCTGTCCCCAGGGCACAGGCAGAAACTCCCAGGGCCCTTCACAGAGGCTTGGAGGAGAATCCAGCACTTGCATCCCTAGGGCAGCCTGGCCCTGCCATCTTCCCAGTTGCTATAGTAATGCAGGGACCATAGCAGTGAGGCTGCTTCCCCAGTTTTCCAGGAAGGCAGGACGAGACCTTCAGGACCAGTATTTCATCTCCATCAGGGACAGCCTCCTCTCACATCCCTCCTATCCCAGGCCTGTGGCAGACATTACAAATCAGTCGTAGGTTGCATTCAGAGATCGATGGTTAAAATCTCATTTTCCCATAGTCTGTTTCGCCTAGACTGGCAGCCTAACCCCTTTTAGACCCATGTGCTTTGATGGCTTTGGCTACTGACTGGGGTAGGGTGGCCCCCACCCCCAGGACGGAGTTGGGAAGAGGCAGTCCCATGGCAGATGTGCTGGCGAGATTGTGGGTTCAACTATCAGGGGGTGGCAGAGGCCTTTTGGTTCTGATCAGACTCCCCTTGGTGTAGGAGGAAAAGTCAGTACCTCCATCACGCCCTTCTCCTGTGGCTGGGTGTGTGGTACTTGGCCTTCAGTGAACCATCGCTTATTGAGCACCAGCTGTGTGCCAGGCCAGCATGGGGTGGAAGGCTGACTCAGAGGGTATGAGATGACCACAGATCACTGGAGCACTGTGTTCCTGACCTTTCTGGGTCACAGATCTATTTGATAATTGGATAAAAGTGTAGACTCTCTTTCTAGGGGAAAGCCCACATCATTCCGCTTACCAGTCCAGAGGGTTCCCATCCATGGGCTCAGTTAAGAACCCCTGCTCTAGGAGGAGATAGGCAGTGTTGAGTATGGGCAGAAGGGAGGGTGGGGAGGTGGGGGGTGCCCTGGTGGAGGAGGGGAGATGGGGTTAGACATGTGGGCTGCTGGTGGATGGACAGATTGCTTCCAGCTGCTCCTCTACTGCCTGACCTATTATACCACGAACACCAGGGATGCCTGTTCTTAGGAGGAAGCCAGGATTGGAGAGAGAGGCCAGGGTGCCCTCTAGGAAGGCAGGCAAAGCTCGTGGCCTGAGACTTCCCCAAAAGCTCAGACTGAGTGCCCGGCTGGGGCTGGACCACGTGGGAGCAGGTAAAGCTTCACCTCGTCTTCCCTCTACCTGCCGGGCTCTGGCAGTGGTGGCTCTCAGAGCAAAATTCCCAAGGTGCTTGTGACTGGAAAGCTAGGTAGGTATGCCACATGGCCGACCAGCCTCAAACCCTCTGCCAAGGGTCAGGCAGCTTCTACTCGCCTACCAAGAAGCAACCAGAATTGGTGGCCTGTGGGTGCATCCACAAGGAAGTGCAAGAGACGGGGGGGAGTGGAGCTGCTGTCCTCACCTTGGCTTTGCCTTCCGCCAGTGCTAGAAACCTCACGGGGACCATTTCCGAACCGTCTGCAGAGGCTAAGTGGTACCATTTGTTTGCGGGGGGGCCCAAGCGTGAGGGTGACCACACTGGCCCTCCTTGGTCTCACCTGGCTGTCTCTGTCTTGATTAGATGCAGGTTCAGGGAACTGGCCCTCTGCCATATGGTGGGTCTCCGTACCGCCCTAGCCTGTGATGTCTGAGACAGAAGGTCACAGGCACACAGCGTCCCCAGCAGGGCCCCCTCAGCCTGCCTGACCTGGCCCCTTTCCCCGCAGATCTCCCGCACGGATCCCCACAGATGGTACGAAGGGACATCGGGCTCTCGGTGACACACAGGTAGGCCCAGCTGGGCTGGGGCGGGGAGGGGGGCACAGAGCTGGGCTGGGAGCCATATAAGCCGAGCCTCCACCAGGGGGTCGCTCTTCATTGCATGGGGAGGGGCTGTCCTGACCCCCGTCTCTCAGGGCTCTTTGCCTCTGGTCTGTCTGTCCATGCCTCTGTGGACATGGCCTGGCACCCACCTGGAGCCCCTGCCTGTCACCAGCAGCCTTTGCGACTTGCTGGGCCCTTTCCTGCCCCTCCGTCTGCGGAGGGAAAACACAGGTCCCAGGAGACACAGGGTCAAAGGCCCCGGGAGGAGGAGCCGAGAGCATCCTCTGGGTCCAGCACGACCTCAGTTACGTGGACATAACTGGCCACACATCAGAGCCCCGTGGAACTTGCTGAAACCCCAGACCCCATCCCTAAGGTTCTCGGGTTGCCAGTCTGGATTCCAGCAACTTCCGGTGACTCTGGCACTCACGCAGCTGGCGTGGCTGATGTGGACCCATAACGTGGACAGCCCAGAGGCCTCGGCCTCAGCGCTCGTGAGGCTGGCGTGTGCTGCCAACAGCAGCTCCGGGCGGCGTCTCGTTCCGCCCCCCGCTGTCCCCCACTGCCGATGGCCAGCAGGATGGTCCCTTGGGATGCCTGGTGCTCTGGCCGCCCCATTAAAGGATGCTGTGAACACAACAGGGCCCACTCATTTCCCCCCGGAGCGTGAGCTGCACTCCAGCCTGTGCGGGAGGCCGGCCTCGGATCCTCACCCAGCGGTGCAGACTCGGCTCGCAGGGCTTGAGTGGTTTGCCCGAGGTCACGCGGCCACCGAGACGCTGCTTGAGCCCCGTGGCTGGTGCCCAGGCACCTCTGTTGAGAGCCTTGGCAGGGCCAGGATGCCTGTACCCCAGAGGCTCGGGGAGGAGAGTCTCCAGCACCAGGGGAAGCTGTCTGAGTGCCTCCCTCTGTCACACCCGGTGTCCAGTGCGATCTTCCCAGCCGTGAGAGAGCAGGACCTCTCCTGTTCCCTCTCCGGTTGGGACACCCCCCTCGCCCGTCGGCAGGAATCCCTCCCAGCCTCAGTTTCCCCCTCTGCGGTTGGGACTTGCTCTCAGTCCTGTCGTGAGGATAAAGTGGGGTGAGGTGCATGGGAGCCTCATGCGTCCAGCCCTGGGGAGCGCTGGGTATTTAACCTCTGGCTCTAGCCGGAGAGAGGCCAACTTCTCCGAGGGACACCAGGATCAGTTTTGTTTCATTTTTGCCTTGGCTGCCCCTGGTTGCACAGAGGATTTGCCAGCTGGACCCCGAGTGTTTCCCAGGCTGCTGCTCCCTTCCACCCGGGCAGCCGTACCCCTCTTGTCTGGCACGGCCAGGCTGCCCTGCCTGCCTGGGTTCCGGGCGTGGGTATGGGACATCACGGTCATACCCTCTTGGTTTTTCTAAATTCATCATCAGGGCCTCTCTTGACAAGAAGCTCTGAAGGTTTTTGGTCTAATCGTGAGGGGAGAAAACTGTTCCATGACACTCACCCCAGCCCATCCACCTCCCTGGCACCTGCCCCTTCTCGGGCCGAGCCCCGACTCTCATTTCAACCTGCTTTCAGGATTTCCTAGTGGAGATCATCTCCCGTACCACTGAGCTGCTCCCCTTCCCCCCATGTTGACATGAGAGGAGATTAAAGACCAGAGAGAAGGAGAGTGTGGATCCCAGGGTGGCCAGATCGGGGCTCCTTAAAAAGCGTTCCAAGGGGGTGGGCGTCTTTGTCCTTGCCCCACAGGCTCCCATCTTGGCTGAGTAGAAACAGTGACATTGACGCCCACAGTCCAGGCTCTGCACATTTATACAGCACGCGAGCGATCCTCCCCAGATCCCTGTGAGGGGAGAGTGTTGGCCTCATTTGCAAAGGCTCTGACCCATCCCACAGCCAGTAGTTGGCAGGATTCAAAGCCAGTGTGGTCGGACCCCAGAGCCCACGCTTTTCCCCTCATTTTCTGGCCCAGGGGTCTCTCATAGAGCCGTGCTCTGGTTCAGAGACCTGGGGTCCCGGGTCACACAGGGACTGTGTGACCTCGGGAAAGTCACCTAACCTCTCTGAGCTGGTTTCCTTGCCTGTGTACTAGGAATCCCAGACCTGCCTAACTCCCAGGGGTGGTCACTCCCAGGAGTAAGCTAATGTTCATGGACGCGTTACAAACTGTTCCCCAAATACTGTTGCTGTTTGTTCTGTTGTTACTATGATATACAGTGCTTTTAAAAATGTAGTCCTCCAAAAATGTGAGTTCTTTCTGCCCTTAGGCCTCCCCACCCTATGAATGGACCTTGGACTTTTTCTCTGGAGGATACCACCCATTCTATCCCCATCCTCCTTTCCAATATATCTTTTGTGGTTTTTTAAAAATTGATTTAGTTTGGATTGAAATACATTTACAATTCAAACCTCAAGAGGTCTAGAAGGGTACATATGTGACAAAAGCCCTCCAGCTGCTGTCACCAGTCCCCAGGTCCCCCCTATAGGCAGATCTTGGCAGTTTCTTTTTATAATTTTTTTTTAAATTTTTATTTATTTATATTTATTTTTGGCTGTGTTGGGTCTTCGTTTCTGTGCGAGGGCTTTCTCTAGTTGCGGCGAGCGGGGGCCACTTTTCATCGCTGTGCGCGGGCCTCTCACTGTCACGGCCTCTCCTGTTGCGGAGCACAGGCTCCAGACGTGCAGGCTCAGTAGTTGTGGCTCACGGGCCTAGTTGCTCCGCGGCATGTGGGATCTTCCCAGACCAGGGCTCGAACCCGTGTCCCCTGCATTGGCAGGCAGACTCTCAACCGCTGCGCCACCAGGGAAGCCCTTGGCAGTTTCTTGTGTGTCCTTCTGGAGATATTTTTACATAAGCAAAGACATATGTATATACTTCTGCCTCCTTTTTTGTTTTCACACAAATATTGCATATATTATACACACTGTTCTATCCTTTGCTTTTTTTCTTTTTAAAATCGAGGCATAATTTATATAGAGCTAAGTACACAAATAAATTCTTACATATGTATACACCCACGCATACCACCCAGAGGAAGATTCAGAGAATCCACACCCCAGAAAGTTTTCTTTGGCTCTTCCCAGTCCGTAGTGCTACCACCCAGAGGTACTTTTCACTTCTGTCATCATAGGTTAGTTTTTCCTGTACTTGAACTTCATATAAGTGGAGTTGTGTTGCATTGTACCTTACTTTTTTCACTGACAACATAATTTAATTATCATTCCCTATTTGTGCAAAAAGAGCTTCCTTATTTTATTTTCCGGCTGCGTGGTATTCGGTTGTGTGCATGGATCATACTTTATGCAGTCAGTCACCTGTACACCTAAATGACACAGCTTGTTTCTCGTCTTTTCTGCCGCAAACATGCTGCAGTGAGTAACCTTTTCAGTACATCGTTTGACACCCGTGGGAGTATCTGTTGGATGAATTCCTGGGACTGGAATCGCTCTGTGTGCGCACTTATGATTTTGATTGCTTTTGCCAAATTGCCTGCCAGAGAGCTGGCATCGGTGACCACACCAGCTTTGGGACTTTGGCAATGAAGACTTTGTGACTAAGAAATCTGAATGCCTGGGGGAAGCAGTGGCCCCTGGGTGTCCCTGCCCTGCACGCGAGAGGGTGCCTGGGGCTCTGGGATGCAACCAAGTCTCCTGGTCTCTCTGCGGCTTTGTGGACCCTTCTCCATCCTGACCCCTCTGAGCAGTTCTGTGGGTCCACCCCCTGCAGGTTCTCCACCAAGTCCTGGCTGTCGCAGGTCTGCCACGTGTGCCAGAAGAGCATGATGTTCGGAGTGAAGTGCAAGCATTGCAGGTGATGGGCGGGGCGTGGCAGGGGTGGCAGAGGGGAGCAGACCCCATACTTTTAGTTTAGTAATAGTCTTGCTACTTGATTCTTGGCCTTAGGTCAAGTCGGAGTTCAAAGGAACTCCTTTGAGAGTTCCTAAACCTATTCATAATCTCAGCACACCAGGGAGTGATCAGCCCTCTCTAGGAAGATTAAGGGAGCATCAGGCACAGCACTCTTAGGAGAAGGGAATATTTGAGGTGGGCTCTGAAGGATGAATAGAAGTTTACCAGGTAGACTAAGGAGGAAAGAGAATTCCAGGCCAAGAGAGCATCTTGTACAAAGGCAGAGAGGAATGGCAGGACTGTTCTGGAAACTGTAAGGAGTTCTGAAGTTTAGCCTTACGTGTTAGCACGCAAGGAATGGGGAAATGGGGACAGGGGAATGGTAGAAACAGAGAAGTGGCTCATGGTACTTACAGAAGAGAGTGAGGGGAGAATGTAGATTCTATACAGATTCAACCGCTTTTCCTGCTATTGTGGTTTCTGGTAGGAAAGAAAGGCAAGGATAGTGAACAATGTAGGGTGAGCAGAGTCTGTCCCCTGCTGTCTGGCTGCCCTCGCCTTATAGAGGATGGACCTGGAGTCTGCTCCCAGTCTACTTCGCCCCTGTGTTGCTGTGTGACCTGGGGCAAGGTGCTTGCCCTTTCTGGGCCTCAGTTTTGTCAGGTATACATCTGGGAAGATGATTCCAGGTCTCTCTGTCCATCAGGATTGCTCCAAGAATCTGAGCTAGTGTGTATAGTTAAAGCACTTGGGCTCCTGCCAGGCTGTAGGTGATGGGTCTCATGCGTGTCAGTTGGGTACACTGTGGCTAGGAGAGTCATCAGGAAAACGCAAAGGAGATGCCAGACCTTTCTCACCAGTCTAGGTCTTTCGTGGCTCCTGGCCATTTGGCTTTAAATTGGGGACCTCCAGCTCCCTTTCAAGTGATACCTTTCATGCGGAGAGCACAGGATAACCTCTGAGCCCCAGGCTGTCCTGCAACTGCCGTGAAGTTGGTAGAGCCCCAGCCATCAGCCCATTTGATCAACGAGAACCCCAAGAGGGGGTTCAGCAGGCAGAGCCAAACCAAGAATCCAGCTCTTTCCACTCCTGCCACTCTGGTCCTCAGACCACGTGGCCTGTGTAGGAATGTAGCAGGAGGGGCTGCCCCTGGCTTCCCTGGGACCCTTTGGTAATGGAAACATTTTCCTTCTAATTCATCTCTTTTAAGTTCAGACTTGTCTCAAGCTTTCTGAACACGGGTAGAGGGTCTCCTTTTGTTTAGAAAAGAGGAATCGCTGTGTGACCCACAGCAAGTTAAAATGGGTGTAAACAAACCTGCTTTGACGTGAAGATTGGGCAGGTGATAGCAGGAACATGGTTGTACTCAACAGATAGTAGCTGCTAGTACTATTAACATCAGATGTTCTACACGCTTAAGCTAATGTTTGTTGAGACATTTGTGGGGATTGAGGCAGTCATGGTTGAGTGTTGCACAAAACTTCCAGGCGGTGCTTCTGAGCCCCTGTGTGTGTCCCAGGGTCCCGTGTGGCTTTTCGTGCACTGACCCTGCCTTCTTTACCAGGTTGAAGTGTCATAACAAGTGTACAAAAGAAGCCCCCGCCTGTAGAATATCCTTCCTTCCACGTGAGTGTTCTACCCTTCCCCCTTCTGGATTTGGGGTGCATCTTTCTTGAACCTGTTTCCTGCTGATGGTTACAACGCCCCTCTTTTTAAACAGTACCCAGGCTTCGGAGGACAGAATCTGTCCCCTCGGACATCAACAATCCGGTGGACAGAGCAGCTGAACCCCATTTCGGAACCCTCCCCAAAGCACTGACGAAAAAGGTATGATGTTAGGCGAACGCTCACCCAGCGTTCCTTTCTGTGAAGCACCCCCAATATGGAGGTCCAGCAGGGGAGCATGATACTGCAATCCGGGGTGTGTGGCCAGAGGGTGGCCTTTAGGGATCCCATATTTAGCCATTTCGTAGATTTCACAGTTGTGTCCAAATCTTAGTTATGTGCCCCTACCCCGCCTCCCCTATTTTGAGCTACCATTTCCTGAGTACTTACACTGAGTCGGGAGCTTTTTCCATTGATATCTCATTGGATCCCCACAATAGTTCTAAAAGTCACGTGCTGATATCACCTCCATTTTTTTCTTTCTACGGCTTACGGGATCTTAGTTCCCCGATCAGGGATCGAACCTGCGCCCTCGACAGTGAAAGCGCAGAGTCCTGACCACCGGACCGCCAGGGAATTTGATATCACCTCCATTTTACAGATGAGGAGACTGAGCACGGGGTCCCCCGTGAATGAGAGGCAGGCCTGTGGGGTTGTGCCCCCGTCGGGCCCCTGACGCCTGCCTTGGCGGCTGGCACACAACAGGCAGCGAGGAAACGTTTGTGTTGAATGCTGAGCGAATAAGCAACCCCGTGAGGCAGCAGCTGATGCCCCTGCTGTATAGACAGTGCACCGTGTGGCTCAGAAGGGTGGGGTGATTTGTCCAGGGTCACACAGCTGCTGAGTCGGGGCTGGGGTTCAACCTGCCTCGAGCTAGCCCCCTGCCCTGGGTGGCCTGGCCTGACCGGGATGGAGGGTGTGGCCTTGACGTGTGAGCGGACAGAGTGAGGGCCAGTGGATGCAGCCCCCTCCCCCCTTTAGCTTGGCAATAGGCAGTGTGGGTGGTCGCTGGACGGTGAGGCCCACTGCGTGGCTTTGGTGGGTTCCAGAGTCCACCGTGCATCCCAGAGCCTTGAGGGCCTGTACAGGAGAAAGCGGTTGAGCTTAGCATTTTACCCAACTTGGCCCCAACTTTTTTGACCAGGAATCCCTCCCCAACCCCCTGAGGAATTGGTGTGTGGTCTGGGAAACACTGGTCAGGCCCAGGGTCCCCCCCTGATGTAGACTCTGTCCCCCCAGTAGCCCTCCCTCAGGTGGTCCTCTGGCCTTGCTAGGGCCCACGCCACTGAATGTCCTAGCCGGCAGGTCCCCCTGCTGAGTGGAGGGAACACTTATTAGGCACTCACTGTTACCAGCCACTAAATAGAGGCTTGTTGGAGGCTGAATTTAGTTCGTTAAAAGACCTTACTCTGTAGCCAGCCCAGAGCCAGGCCCTGGGTGTATGACGAGCAGGTGTGGTCCTTGCTCTCCTGGGACACACACAGCGTGGTGGAGAGAGAGTCTTCAGAAAACCGCCCAAGACGCCTGCAGCTGACAAACCGTAGTTCAAGTGCCCTGATGAAAAGTGCTGGGAGCCATGGGAGGATAAAGGGGAGGAGCATGCCCCAGCCAGGACTGGGGAAGGACTTCGGGGAGGAAAGGACGTTTGAGCTGAAATAAGAAAGAGGAGGGGAGCCCTCCAGGGGATAGACGTTGAGGTGCGCGTCTCCCTGTCCTGTTCTTCCCTCAAATATTAGACCCATAAAGCGCCAGGACGCCCTGGCTGACCTCCTCCTTTTCAGGTGGGGAGGGGTGGGGGGCGGGCGGGGCTGGGCGGTCCCTGCCACTGCCTGTGTCTCTGGTCCCGCAGGAGCATCCTCTGGCCATGAACCACCTGGATTCCAGCAGCAACCCGTCCTCCACCACGTCCTCCACGCCCTCCTCGCCAGCGCCCTTCCCGACGGCGTCCAACCCACCCAGTGCCACCACGCCCCCCAACCCCTCGCCCGGCCAGAGGGACGGCAGGTTCAACTTCCCAGGTACCACACCTTGGGGCTTTCTCGGGCCTCAGGGGTGGGGTTGCATGTCCCTTCTCTGCACACCGCGGCAGGCTCAAGGTCAAACACTGCCGCCGCTAAGAGCACTTGCTGGGAGCCAGGCTCTGTGCTGAGCTCAAGAGCTTCACCGTATTTAAACTTGCTGTGATTGCACCCATTTTACAGATGGGGACACAGGTTCAGAGGGAGCAAGTGGCTTGCCCTGAGCTGTACAGCATGTAAGCTGCAGAGGTGGGATCAAAGCCAAGGCTGATGTAAAGCCTGGGTTTTTTTCTTTTTTTAATTTATTTAATTTATTTATTTTTGGCTGCGTTGGGTCTTTGTTGCTGTGCGCAGGCTTCCTCTAGTGGCGGCGCTACTCTTTGTTGCGGTGCGCCGGCTTCTCATTGTGGTGGCTTCTCTTGGTGCGGAGCATGGGCTCCAGACGCGCAGGCTCAGTAGTTGTGGCGCACGGGCTTAGTTGCTCCACGGCATGTGGGATCTTCCCGGACCAGGGTTCGAACCCGTGACCCCTGCCTTGGCAGGCGGATTCTTAACCACTGCGCCACCAGGGAAGTCCCAAGCCTGGGTTCTTGACCTGCTCCCAACGCTGCGCTCCCATGCATGGGGTGGCTTCTCCTGGGCGTTGTTCACTCACTCGGGGCTTCTGAGCTCCCAGGAAGCAGGACAGGCGGCACGGGGAGCTGGGGCAGGCCCAGAAGGCTGGGGCGAGGGAATCCGGGGCTCTGTGGCTTACCTGCTCTGTGCTCTGGACAAGCTGCTTAGAGGGGCGCTTTTGTTCCCTTTTCCATAAAACAAGAGACCGTGTGAGGCTGGAGTCAGCTTATCCCCCTTGTATGGATGAGGCCACGGAGTCCACCGGGGAGTGCGTGCCAGAGCAGAGCTGACCTCTGACCGTGGCCCCGGCTGCCCCGGGTCTATAGGGACAGGGACCCCGCCACTCGGCCAGGCCCGGGGTGTCCCACCTCCCCAAGGAGCAGAGCAAAGCCCACTCACCCATTCAGGACTGAACTCCGGCCCTGGCCTCCCAGGAGGCTCCCTGCAGTTGGTCTTGGCCCTCGATGTGTTTCAGGTGGCAGCTCGGGGGAGGAGGGCGGCTGGGACATTCTAGTTTGCTCCGGACCCAGCCAGGCCCACTGCCAGCTTCAGCCCGTGGAGTGCCAGGCCAGGCCCCACCTGTCACTGGCCCCTGGGGCTCCAGGCTGAGGAGGACAGAGGCACAGCTCTCCCTGTGCCAGGGGAGCCCTGGCTGGGGCTGCTTGCAGCTGGCAGGAGGCCAGGCAGCCTCTCTGGGCCCATCTCCCTAGGGTCCCAGGGACTTCTTTTGGGGGATGGTGAGATTTTTAAGAACCTTTCTTCTTTTTTCCCTGCCCCTTCACCTTAACACGCATGTGGCTGGACATCTCCCGACATTAGTGTGTCGTCCCGAGCCCACCTCTCCCTCCCCGGAGACCCAGCGATGGCCCCGCGCAATCACCCTCCTCTCCTGTTCTGCTCTGTCATTGTTATGCTCTGAAACCGGGCCTTTTGCTGAACGTCCTAGTTTGGGTTTTTCTGAAAGGAAGGGCCTGTTTGAAAAACAACAGCCAGTGAAAAAGTCCTTTGTGTGATGTCAGCCAGAGCTTCTCAGCTTTCCCTGATGTCCCCAGGCTGGCCTCACATTGTCCCCTGCACAGAGCCCTCTCTCTCCAGGATCTGCTCTCTCTCTGGTCATGGGCTGGGCTGGTCCGGCTGTTAAGGTGGGATGGGACCTCCTCCTACCGTCCACCCACTCTGTATTGTGGGGAGCATTTCTGTGTATCTCCGAGGCTAGCCCTGGGGCAAGGTTATTGTTTTGGATGGTGACTTAGAGTGACTGAAGCCTCGGCACCTCCAGGTGTGAATGCGGGCTGGGGGATGTTTCCCTTCTCCTGCACACAGCACTATTCAATATTTTTAGAATCTCAGTTTTTCTCCCCGTTGTATTTTGCCCTCCTGGGCTCATGCGCAGTTCACAGAGGAGAAGGGGGCCTGGGAGGTGAATGGAATTGGCCAGGGCTCTGCAGCAGGGTGTTTCCTGGGACCAGGTCTCCAAACCCCAGCCCTCCGGTGCAAGTTCCTTTACTCCTGGGGGCTCCTCCTAATAACCGCTTCCTCCCAGCTCTTTTCCTCCTTCCTGCATGGAAGCTGGGGCAGGGCAGGTGGGGAAGGGCTGCCGCAGCCCTATAACCAGCCCCTCTCCCCCAAGCCTGTGCCTCCGTCCCCTCTCCTGCTGCTGCATTTGCTGTTCTGTGTGTGACTTACCTGCTCTT
Organism: Balaenoptera physalus; assembly: GCF_965194825.1. NCBI lineage: Eukaryota > Metazoa > Chordata > Mammalia > Artiodactyla > Balaenopteridae > Balaenoptera > Balaenoptera physalus. The sequence goes on from NC_138901.1 coordinate 48,008,388, forward strand.
CTGTTTAAAGCTGCCTACTATATTCATCATAGACAGCAGTTTATCTTCCCAGGTGAGTCCTTTGCATGGTTCCACTAACTGCCCCTTGACGTGACCCCCTCTGTCCAGCCCTCTCCCTGGGTGCCTTGGAGGTACCTGAGTCTCACACCCACCCATTTTGAGAGCTGCCTGTCTGTTGAGGCTGGGCAAGGGGGCAGAGGGAGTGGCCTTGAGGCTGGCCCTTCACAGGAGCACTGCCTTACTGGGAGGACCCTTGGCACCCATCCAGTCCTTCGTCTTGCACAGACACTTCAGGCAACTTGTCCAGGGTCACACAGCTAGGAGGTGGCAGAAACCCAGTCTGCAGAATAAGGGGAGAGGATCTTTTGCTGATGTCTTATGAGCATCTAACCAGATATCTTCCTCTATATAATGGCAGGGAAACTACTACCCTATCTTAAAGAAGGGGACGCCAGTTTGGGAAGGTCTGCAGCCTTCACTTACTCAGTGGGCCTCACCTTCCAGAGCCTTGTCACACAGCGCTATCTGCTGGCAATTGTTGGAAATGCCTCCAGTGCAGAAAGTTTAAAGAAGAAAACTTTCACTAAGACCATTCTCATTGATTCCCTTCCACAGAAATTGTTTTGTACACCTTCTGTGTGCCAACCTTTGCATTTGACCATATTCCTGCCCCTAAGGAGTTTATACAATTAGTACTTATTTCTCTAGCTGGAGGTGACAAACAATAGTACACGTAATCTGCAACTTTAATTCTGAATTCAGCCGTATGAAGGTTCTGTGTGTTTTAGACAAAGACTGTAGCTAATTTTTTTTTTTTTCCTGGATTAAACAGGTCTGTCTTGAAGTCCTGGTATTTTGGTTATTCCAGGCTTTCCTGTTCCCCAGCCCAGCTCCATTAGGGGAGTGGCTGGGAGCATCTGTTAGTTCTTACAGGCCCACCCCAGTGGTTTTGCAGGCTGTGCAGGCTGGCCGGGGTCAGGGCCAGGCTCCCTGAGCTGCTCTGTGGCTTCACACCCATTTTTTCTGTGGTTCCCCTCCAAGAGCCTCCCTGGCTACTGCTCTAGGGTGACGTACAGGGTAGCACCCTTGAAAGCATGGGGAAAACGTGTGGCTCTTCTTCCAGAAGGGTCCATCTTGCTCTGAAGATACGTCAGGGGGGAGAGAAGGGAAATACAGTTCTATTAAAACAAATGTGGACATATTTGGAGCAGAATGCAAAATGCACTCTTAATGTTTAAGGAAAAGTATGAAGCTTCAGAGACATTTTGCCTCCCCCCAACTTGGGGTGCGGTTTCTCCCCAGACCCCCACCTCCCCATGTTCCCCGGTCCCCGTGCATGTGTTTATCTTCTGTGGAAACATTTGAGCAGCGTTGGATGGGTGGAAACATCAGGCCGCCCTTGACAGTCTGCAGACACAGTGTAGTGGTGTCTGGAAGAGCCTTAGAAGAGGCTTCCGGGTCTAGGATTCCCCAGAAATTGTACACAGGATGTTGGGTACATGTGTGCATTTCCCTGATAGGAAGGCCCACGACCTCTATCAGACTCTCCAAGTATGATCGAGATGTTGAGAAAGCTACAGGGGTAGCCTTGGAGAAAGCCCAGAGGGAGGTGAGGGAGGTTTGCTGGCTGATGGGGAGGCTCTTTGTCCTAGAGGACAGGGAGAGGCCCTGATTAGTTCAAGCCACTGCCACCTCCAGTCTCTTCTTTTGCTAAAAAGGGGAGCAAGGGGCCCACCCAGCCCTGGGGCTGCCAGCCTCCCCGAGTGCGATTAGAAGGGACCAGAGAGAACAGAAAGAAGCCAGCGGCAGAAGCAGTTGTAGGGCATTTGGCCTGTAACATGTTGGCTCCACACTGGGGTGACCATCTGTCCTGTGTTCCCTGGACGTGGGGCTCTCAGTGCTGAAACTGGGAAAGCCCCAGGCTCAGGGGTCAGTGCCAGCTGCCCAATCCTGGGGCCCCCGGCGTGTGGACCGTGCATTTCTCTCTGCCCAGAGGCTGCTCCGCCAGCCACCCAAACCCTGAAGCTGAGGGCACGGGGCCCCTGGTTCCCACCAGCAGTCCCCGGCGGCTGTGCCAGGCACCAGGTGACACTAATGAGCCACCTGCGAGTCCGGCCTTTGGCCTCGGCTGGCCCGAGAGTCTCCCCACTCTCAAGGGGTGTTGAAACCAGCCCCTGCCTCGGAGCCGAGGAGGAGGGTCTGGCCCACACATCCGGGAAAGAGCAGCCCTGTTGCTTTTACCACTTGCTTGTCTGGGGCGGTTTGGCCACGGGGCGATGGTGGTGACCGAGAAGTCTCAGCCTCCTGCCCCACTGGAGTCCCTCCCCAGGGCAGAGCTGTGTGGGCAAAGCCGAGGGCCGTGGAGGCTGCGTCCGTGTTCTGCTTTAGGGAGAGCCCAGGGGAAGTGGCCCCGGAGCACGTGTGCAGCCCAGCGAGGGGCTGCTGGCGGAGCACGCTCGGCCCTGCGGGTGCTGGCTTTGCAAACACTGTGTCTTCCAGGGGAGTGGAAGGGGGTCTCATGCCTCATATTTGTTTTCTGTTTCCTCCAGACATCTCGGCATTTCCTCCGGCAGTCCCATTCGCCGAGGCGGACAGTTCCCGGTAGGCAGCCCTGCGCGTTCTCCTCCTTGGGGACTTGTTAAAGCTGGGCGCAGATCCCTGACCGCCTCCCACCTCCACCTTTAAATCTCTGACCCTCCCATTCCAGACCCTGCCATGTACCTGGGCAGCCAGATGGGACACTGCTTGGGCTAATTCACCCTGTGATCCAGTGAACTCAGCCACAGGGTTTTAGTTGCCTCCTGTTGGTGCGGTCAGCATTGGGTGGGGCAGTCTGTGAGGCAGGAGCAGTCTTGTGACCCAGGAAGGCCGGGCAAAGGGCACTCAGCGTTAGAGAAACCTAATTATATGGCTCCTGTTTGTGGAGCCCTTTCTGTGTCAGGCCATGCTGAGTACTTGTCTCACATTTTTTTGTATAGTTCTCAGCCAGGTGTAAAGTAGGTGTCATCCTCAACATACAGATGAGGAAGCCAGCTCAGAGAGGTTAAGAAATTGCATCCAGTCACACAGCTTAGGGAGCAACAGAACCAGTTCTCAAGTAGAATTCCAAGTCCTGTGCGTGTGCTCAGAACCCCATACTGGTTGTCAGATTCGAAAGGGCCTTGATGGTCACTGCCCACCCGTCGGCCCCTACCACCCTCAGATTAAGTCTGGAGAAGGCCAAGGCCAGAGAAGGGAAACGGGGTCTGGTCCTCGGCCTCCTGTGTGTTTCCACAGCATCCTGACTGCCTTTCCCATGGCCAAGTGGGTCAAAGTAAGGATCCAGGCCTGGTGCCCCTTTCTCAGACCTCACATGGGGAGTCCCCTGCCCAGCTGGGAGCAGAATGGCCCGGCCTCGGGGTCTCTTTGACAAACACTGTTTCACTCTTAGGCTTGAGAACCAGCCAAAAGCAGATGTGTCGGAGGATCACGAAGTGGAGGTGAGTGATGGCGACCCGCAAGCTGTCGACGGTGCATCTCTCTCCTCTCTCCCCGGCTCAGCACGTGGAGGGGTCTGGGGAGCATGCGGGCACCGGGCCCTGTTGAGGGCCATCTCAGGTGCCCACCCGCCGCAGCAGACTCGAGCAGTGCACATGGCAGGGAGAGCAATGAGGGATGCCACGAAGCAAGCTTCCTTCTGCTTTTCCGTTTTTTGAGGCTCAAGTAAACTCTTCATTCCCATGGTTTTCACCCCCAGCCAGGAGGCCTGGGCCCCAGCCCGGGAGGCTCTCCTTCTGTCTGTCCGGGGTGGGGCCGGGTGTGTGGACTTATCAAAGATCCCCAGGTGATTCTGACTCTAGCTGGGGCCAAGAATTGCTACCTTGACCCTTGAACCAGTGTCAACCGAACAGTGCAGTGGCTTAAAGATCCTGAGCAGACAGCAGACTGATTTATTCCTGTACAGAGGAGAGTCAGAAACTGTGTGTTTAAACAAAAGCATAGCCAGAAAGGGTGAACACGGTCCAGTTCTTCATGCCAGGGGATGTTAATGCTCTTCCCCAGCGATTAGATGTCACTCATAGGTGGGTCTTGGAACATTAGCGGGAAAAAGGGCCAAGTGCCGTAGTCTGTGGATTAGGACATTGAGGCTGTGTGGTGCGAAGTGACCTGCCCACTATCCACAGCAAGCTCCGCAGAGCTGCGGCTAGAGCCCAGGCTTCCTGACCCCAGGCCCCTCTGCTCCCCGCCTGCCCCCAGGTCTCCCGCCCCCTCTATCCCCTCCTCCTCTCCTTCCAGGCTGAGGAGCCCGAGGCCGGCAAGTCAGAGGTCGAAGACGACGAGGACGAGGTGGATGACTTGCCGAGCTCCCGCCGGCCCTGGCGAGGCCCCATCTCTCGCAAGGCCAGCCAGACCAGCGTGTACCTGCAGGAGTGGGACATCCCCTTCGAGCAGGTGGAGCTGGGCGAGCCCATCGGGCAGGGCCGCTGGGGCCGGGTGCACCGCGGCCGCTGGCACGGCGAGGTGGCCATCCGCCTGCTGGAGATGGATGGCCACAACCAGGACCACCTGAAGCTGTTCAAAAAGGAGGTGATGAACTACCGGCAGACGCGGCACGAGAACGTGGTGCTCTTCATGGGGGCCTGCATGAACCCGCCGCACCTGGCCATCATCACCAGGTAACCCGGTCCCACTCTCCCTGGGGTGGCCGCCTCCTCTTCCCCTTTCCCTGGGGGCCCTGTTATTTGTGTGGACACCCCGGAGGGCATGGAAGTTTTCATTCAGAGAGGTACAGAGAAGAAAACCAAAACTGAGGTGTAATTTCTCCATCGTATAACCCCATTGACATTAAATAAATAAATCAGTAAAACAATACCTAAGGATAGAGAAAATTCAAATGTTCCAGAAAAGTATAAAGTGAAAACCAGCCTCTTCCCACCCCACCCGGGTGCTTCTCCCCAAAGGTGGGTACTGTAAACAGTTCCTTATCACGCCTTCCATTAAAATAAAAAAATTTGTATACACTCATGTTTTTAAACTATTTATCTATTTGATTTGTAACTATTTATGTGTTTGTAAAAATACACACCAAAGAGCCTACTGGTTACCTTGCCTTCTTCACTGGAGTGCAGGTCTGAGGTCTGCTCTAATCTTCTTAATACCTGCATAGTGTTCCCACCACGTCACGTAGCAGAACCTCCAGTGGGGTGCTGGTAGATGTTTAACAACCAGCTCTTGGGTGGTGGCGAGGGAAGCTCTAGTGTTGATACCTGGCATCTGTCAATTCCTGTGGTGTAAACACTCACCACAGTTGATTTCAAGTTACCAATATGGTGTCACTGAAAGTGGAGTGGAATTGGGTCGAGTCCCACAACTGGGCTCTGGGTTCTCTCTGGAACCCGATCGTTGGTCCTCCCCTAATTTATTTAACCAGCCCTCTTTTGCTGGACACTTTGTCATCATGAACATCTCTGTTTCCGTATCTTGGTGAACTTCTGGCAGTACGTGTGCGGGGCTGGGTCAGAGTGCACGTATGTCACGTTTTGATGTACGTTGTCCGTTTCTACTCCAGAAAGTGTCCACCAGTTTCCCCTCCCACCATCAGTGGTTGAATGACCATTCCCCCCCTCCCCGAGCACCAGAGGGGTGTGAAACTGAAACATTTTTGCCCATGGCATTGAAAAAGTTGTTGTTGGGTCTTTACTTCTAAAATCAGGAAAAGCAATATGAGGTTAGTGACGAATCTTTGGAATACACGTGGTGTCAAGAAAAAAGCTAAAAACCACTTTAATCCCATCAGCCAAAAGAATCCTCATTAATAGTCTGATGACATTCTCTATACTTGGACCCTGTGCTTTGAAAAAACACCTTCTCCTCAAACAAACTGTATTTATTTACTAAGTAAAAAATGATTTCCATCTTGCTTGCATATCAGAGATATAAGTAACTACCCACTAGAACTCCCGAGCAGTGTGAGATCATCAGGTCACCACGTGCGTGGACCTGGTGGGGTGGGGACAAAATTCCAGCCCAAGCATGACACCATGATGCTTCAGGGAGCCTTGCTGTGGTTACACCAGCCCAGCATCCCCCGGATCCCAGCCTCAGTGCCGTCCATCATTCATCCTCCCATCTCTCTCTCTCATCCACCCGGTCCCATGAGAGATCTGAGTCTCCTTAAAGGGAACACATATAGCAAAAGAATAAAAGGACATTAACAAAAAAGTTAACGTGTTTTAGAATCTGCTGAGGGGACTGGAACACGGAAAAGCAACCATCAGCCGATATTCGAGACCTTGAGGGTCCAAGAATCTTATCTCCTTGGAGGTGATTCCTAAAAACTAGCCCCTTCCTCAGATGGCTCAAGTCAGCTTCTCCCTGGAGCAGGGGAATGAAGCTACACATTCTGTCTGGGTCCTTCCTCACTCCGGGTTTTAGGAGTCGGTACGGGTGGGGACCACGACATACAAGCCCCTTATCTAATAATCACTCTGACATGCCTGACAGCCACCCCTCCCCTCCTGCACACGCTGCATTGTAATAAAATCCCTGTGATCAGAAAATAACACGATCATGAAAATCATTACGGTGAGCCCGGAGCCCTGATGCTGCCTGGTAATAGCCTGAAAAGGCCAGATTCTTCCCCGGCTGCTGAGTTTGCGTGCGCGTGTTCCCGCCTCGAACTTCCACAAAGGTGGGCTGCTCTGAATTGCCAGGAGGCTTGGTGAACTGAGTTTCCTGTTCTATGGTGGGCAGGCCCTAGGCCTCGGGGAGCCGGTGTTCTTGCCCACTCAGGCCAGGCCCCAGCAGGAATGGGCATCAGGCTGGTTAAGAACAAGGATTCGGACACCCAGGGTCTAGGGGACGGAGAGAGCCCTCCCGAGGCCGGTGGGCACAGCCCTGCCCCTGCTTCTCCCCGGCTCCAGAGGGGCTTGGGTTGGGCTGCACAGGCCCCAGATCTCTGCCTGACCCACCACTCCTCACAGCTTCTGCAAGGGACGGACGTTGCACTCGTTTGTGAGGGACCCCAAGACATCTGTGGACATCAACAAGACCAGGCAGATCGCCCAGGAGATCATTAAGGTGAAGGGGCATCCAGCTGGTTCCAGAGTTCCTGGCTGTCCCCCAGTCTGTCTGACCATGTCAGGGTAGTGGTGGTGGCTGCTCTGTCTTTCCCTTTAGGTGGGGCGCCTCAAGGGTGGGACCCCCATCTCCTTCCCTCTGTCCCTGTCTTGTCTGCTGGGAGCTGGACACCCTGGAGAAACTCGGTGGGTTTTAAAGACAGATGGCTTGAGTTTGAATCTTGGTCACACCAGCTGTGTGACTTCGGGCAGGTCGATTAGCCTCTCTGAGCCTTGGCTTCCTCCCCTGTAAAATGGAGATGCCAGTGTCGCCTCCTTCATTGGATTGGTGCAAAGGTAAACTGGGATAATCCATGGAGAGAGCGTTGGGTCCAGGGCCAGCGCTTGGTGAGAGTCTGTTAGAATTGATTAAGGTTTGGGACAGGGGTTCTGCCTTAAAGTTTCCAAATCCAAGTTTCATGAGGACAGGCCTTCAGGCTCAACTCAGGCAGCCTTTTTTTTTTTTTTTTTTTTTTTAATTAATTAATTTTTGGCTGCGTTGGGGCTTCATTGCTGCACACGGGCTTTCTCTAGTTGCGGCGAGCGGGGACTACTCTTCGTTGCAGTGCACGGGCTTCTCATTGCGGTGGCTTCTCTTGTTGCAGAGCACGGGCTCTAGGAGTGCGGGCTTCGGTAGTTGTGGCACGTGGGCTCAGTAGTTGTGGCTCATGGGCTCTAGAGCGCAGGCTCAGTAGTTGTGGCGCACAAGCTTAGTTGCTCCGCGGCATGTGGGATCTTCCAGGACCAGGGCTCGAACCCGTGTCCCCTGCATTGGCAGGCGGACTCTCAACCACTGCGCCACCAGGGAAGCCCCTCCTTTCATCTTTTTAAAGTAATTAAACAAAAATGAAAGAAAAGCTTATTTGTTGCTTTATTTAGCAACAGACAGGCCCAGAGAAAAACTAGATTAGTGCTGGATAGGGCTTCCTCTTTCCTGGTTCTTGTTTTTGTGGAAAAGATTTCCCTTTCCAGCTCCCACCAAGTTTTTGTCCCTTTCCTGTTGTTAGTGTTGTCTTCTTTTCTTTTTTCTCCCTCCCTCCTTACATCCATTGTGTGTGTGTGTGTGTGTGTGTGTTGTTGGAAAAGAAAAGATAAAAATCTCAGTGACGTTTATGAACCCCAAGATTTCCACGTGACATTTCCATGTGGCTAAACTAATGCATTAAACTTTTGCAGCCCCCAAAACACAAATATCACACTTACGCCTTCATTTGTAGTCTGTCTCATTGCAGAGAAGTTGGAGGGAGCTGCAGAGCGTCACACCTACTCTATGTTGGCCCCAAACCTGCTGGGCCCTGCTCCACACTCTGCCGGACTCTGCCCTCCTCCCCCAAACTGTTCTCTCTCCTTATCGTCAGGACACTGTGGGAGTCTGGTTGCTGAGTTAGGTTGAATGAGCCATCTGGAAGATTCCAGGGCAGAAGAGAAAAGTTCAAAGGTTTTGGAGCTGCAGAGCCGGAAGCTTCCTCTCTGCTGGCTTATTTATTTTCCCCATCCCCCTTCTTCTGAGAACTTCTAAGCCACTTCCTTTTGTACTCATCTCTGATATTTTGAGGCTCGAAATATAATAACAGGGGCTTGACCTTTGGTTAGAGGGCTTGGGGGCCACTCTAGAGGCATTGTGAAATTATGGGAAGGAAGGAGGGTTTGTGTTCCAGACCCGGGCACTTTCTATCTTGTCTCTGGCCATTTGAGGCTGTGACACCTATTTTATAAACAAGGCTCAGAGAGGTACAGGCACTTATCCTCAGTCACACAGCTGGTCCCTGTTCAACCCAAGATGGGGTCTTGGCTCTCTCTGGTCACTGGGGAAGGCTGTGCCTTGGTTTGGTTTGGGAAATGGGCAGACATTTTAAGAAGGATCGTTTTACATTCAGGATGGCGTTTTGGGAAAGAGCAAGTCACTCTTTCCTGGAACTCCCTGCTTCCGTTGCAGGATGACAGCTCTCAGCAGGCCTGGGGGAAGTGGCCACAGTGGACCCCGAGCCCTCCCATCTCTTGCAGGAGAGCATCTGCCTTGTGTACATTCTTCTCTGACGCGCTCGAGCCCCACTTGGTCTGAGCTCTGGGCTCGGCTGAGTCCTGTCTGCTTCTGCCTCACAGCTCATTCTTCTGTTTCCTAAATGTGGCTTCCTGTTTACCTCTCCCCTCCTCACCCCAAGATACCTTTAAAGTCAGGCGGAGTTCTCACGTATGAAGCACCCTTGATGTGGGAGATTGGGAGATGGGTTTACACGTGCCTCTTTCTGACCCGGCAGGGATGCCCATTTCAGTCATGCATCTTGTACAGCTCCCCCCTTCTCCCTCCCCGCTCCCCTTTCCCAAGAGCATCAGGGTACCTGGGAGTCCTGAGTTTGGCCTTGGATGAGATCATGCCTGCGTCAGGTCACCCACATCCCATGCACCTGGCAGTGTTCAGTCCAAATAGAGCGTTGGTTAGAAATCACCCAGCCCTGACCTGTCACTTGGCAGGTTGAGGAAACTGAGGCTTCGAAGTCGAGTCCAAGGCCCCACAGTGAATTAGAATCTGGGCTGGATTTCAGTCTTAGTCCAGGACTTCTACCACAGCACAGGCAGTGGGACCACCTGAGCTCAGGGGCTCCCTCTGTGGGAATTCCTCTCTGTTCCCCAACCCTAGCCCTTGCCCAGCCTGAGGGGAGAGGCCAGAAAAGCCTGAGAGAGACCCCAGATCACTCGGGTCTTTTATGACTTAACACGGAGAGTAGCGTCACAGTGAACCTTTGTGTACTTCCTGACCCCCAGCCCCTCACCCATCACCCTTTCCACACCTCATCTGAGTATAAGGTGGATGTTGGGCAGCGCGCTGACACAGCAGGTGCGCAGACTGGCCTGGCACCAGATCTCAGCAATGCTGCTTAACTGCAGTGTGGCCTGGGGCAGGTGACTTCCCATCTCTGAGGCTGGCTTTCCTCCTCTGTAAAAAGGAGATAGTTACACTGCACAGGGTTGTGAAGATGAAATGAGGGGGTGGGGTAGGGCGTCCCGCTCAGGGCCCGGCCCAGAGTAGGAGCTAAGTCATTCGTCATTCATCTTCCCTCCGCCCCTGACATGAGGCTCGCTGTCTTCCAGGGAATGGGATATCTCCACGCCAAGGGCATCGTGCACAAAGATCTCAAATCCAAGAATGTCTTCTACGACAATGGCAAAGTGGTCATCACAGACTTCGGGCTGTTCGGGATCTCGGGCGTGGTCCGAGAGGGACGGTCAGTTGGCCTTGGGCATCTGGACAGACTAGGGAGGAACTGGGCGGTGCTGGTGGGCCTGAGGTCCAGCCGAGGTCTGGGCACTCGCTGTCTGTTACTGAGGGGCAGCCCTCCCTGCAGGAAAGGCCAGGTCTGCTCTGGTCCTGCTCTTGTGTTTCTGGTCCAGAATCAGGTTTGGGTGACACTTAGGTCACTCGTAGTGCTGAATTCTCAGGCTGGCCCCCGTGGTGGTTGGGTCCCCTCACTCACATTTTCCCTGTATGCTCACTGACTCGGGCAGGGGACCGGGGTTCACGTCCCCATTATGAGGAAGAGTGTCAGGTTCTAGTTCCACAAATCTTGAAGCGGGGGTGGGGATGGGGAGAAAGGCTCCTTCCCAAGCATCTGGACCAGGCCAGGTTGTAAGGCCCACAGGCAGATCTGATCTCCTGCTTGGAGATGCCCTCCACACTCCCAGGGCAGAGAATCAGCACCCTCAAGTGCAACTCGCTGCCGATGCCTGTTCTTGGCCTGCTTTTCTAGAAAAGCCTGGTTATCACTCCTCTGTAACATTCCCCCAAAGCGCAGGTGCCTTGGCAAGTGCATGATGGCGTGCTGCTTTTCTGGGCCATGGTGGGTGGTGTGCCAGCCCTGGGGCAGATGTTTGCCCTGCGGGCCTCTTTGCTGCTGACTGAAGGCCATGTCCTTGCCCTGGTTTCTTGGCCTCCAGGCATGAGAACCAGCTGAAGCTGTCACATGACTGGCTGTGCTACCTGGCCCCCGAGATTGTGAGGGAGATGACCCCCGGGAAGGACGAGGACCAGCTGCCCTTCTCCAAAGCGGCTGACGTCTATGCATTTGGGTGAGGAGGCCCCTGGCATCCCTCCGCCTGGGGCTCTGAGGCCAAGTGGGCTCAAAGAGAGGGTCCTACTGGCCACGGGGGGCAGGGGGAGGTGTGCTTTGAGTCTGGATCAGCCACTTGTTTGGGCCAGTGACCACGTCCTTGACCTTCTGTTTCCCCCACCTGTAAAATGGGAAGAATAAAGTACCTCCCTGGTAGAGCTGTTAAATGAGGACTAAATTAGCTAATTGTATAGAATGCTTAACTCTGGGTGTCATTCCCACCTGTTGCCCCATGAGGACACTCACCAGAGCTAATCAAGGACTGTCCCTCTGAGAGAACAGGGAGTCCTGCCAGCTGTGCCCCACAAAGAGCTGGGGTGCTGACCGATAGAAACATAGAAATATAGAAACATAATATGAGCCAGATGTGTAACGCCTTCTCTTAGCCACATTAAAAAAGAAAAAGAGGGAATTCCCTGGCGGTCCAGTGGTTAGGACTCCGCGCTTCCACTGCAGGGGGCCTGGTTCGATCCCTGGTCAGGGAACTAAGATCCTGAATGCAGTGTGGCACGGCCAAAAAAAAAAAAAAGAAACCGGTGAAATCAGTTTCAATAGATATTTAACTCAATATAGCCAAAATATTATCATTTCAGCGTGTAATCAAAATAAGAAATTAAAATTTTACCCCACAAAGCTTTCAAAAGCTGGTGTGTGTTTTACACCTCAGTTCCCCTCCCCACATTTCGGTTACTCAGTAGCCCCACGTGGCCGCCAGGTTGGACAGGGTGTGTCTAATGGAGAAGGTCCCATCCAGGTAAGTCGAGAAGCGCAAGGGGACTTGGAGGGTCTGAGTGACGGCCTCATCCCGTAATCTCTCGGGGGATCCTTCCCTCGCGGGTGGTCTCTTCCTGGCCTGACCTTTAACTATCATTTCCTAAGCACCTGCGTGTGCCAGGCCCGGGGCTGGGCATTCCTGTCACTCCTCAGACAACCTTGGCCATGGGCAGCTACCCTACGGAGGTTGAACGGTTATACCGGGATCTCTGTCCAGAGCCCGTGCTGTCTGAGACCTCCTGCCACAATGGGAGCGCAGGGCCCCGGGAGGAGTCAAAGCGTTCCCGGAAGCCTGGTGGGTGAGGAAGGCAGGAGGGGGATGCTGGGTCCTCCTGCCGAGCTCCCGGCATCAGGGCAGCAGGCACCTCCGGGGTGTGAGCTGAGCTGAGCTGAGCCGTGCCGCCAGGGAGCTCAGGCCACGTGGGTGGGTGGTCTCCACAGGACCGTTTGGTATGAGCTGCAAGCCAGAGACTGGCCCTTGAAGAACCAAGCTGCGGAGGCCCTGATCTGGCAGATTGGAAGCGGAGAGGGAATGAAGCGAGTCCTGGCCTCCGTCAGCCTGGGGAAGGAAGTCACCGTAAGTAGCCCCCCAAGCCCCTGCACTGGGAGAGGAAGGTGGGATATAGGGCAGGCGGCTGGCTTCCCTTCCTTCACTCACCTGAGACGTGGGACCCAGAGGCGGATGGGTGGCAGGCAGGCCTCTTTGCTGCCTCTTTCACCACCCCACTGCTAACCTTTAAAAAGGAAAATTATCTTTAAAAAAAAAAGGACAGGAAGGAAATAAAGATAATGGTTTTGATTGAACTATGAGATAAGCTAATAAAGCCTGTATGTTACTTACTAGAAAGAAGATAATAACAAATTTCACTGCATAAAGTACAAACAGTAGGGCTGTTGTCGTGTCAGATCTTTCTCCTTAATGTTGTTCTCGACCGTTCGAGAACAAATCAAGGTTTCCACAGCAGATCTGTTTTCAAGGTGCCAAATCATAATACGGTCGCTGCCCTCACATGACTGAATATCATTAATGGTGTCTCTGCATTGCAGTCTGTAAGTTCCCCCGCCTGGCACAGTGATACATGAATGAGCCCGGGGGGACGGTGTTCTCAGCGCCGTCAGTGTTTACCACGTGCTCATGAGTCAGATAGGCCTGGAGCAGACAGATGCCAGCCAGGATGTTGATAAGTAGCCCCAGTAGGTACCTGGGCAGCATAGCACTGGAAACGTCTGGGGGGACCACCCGGCACTCATCCAGGTGAAGCACTAAGTAGGCTGTGAGTTTCCCGGCGGGGTCACCATCTGCCCTGTTGCATGAGCACCTTCTGTCTGGTCGTGCGTGCAGGCCTGTCTTCTGAATCGAAAGGCCGAGGGGTGTGCTGTGTGCACACGTGAATCCGGAGAGTAGGCAGCAGAAGGCCAGAGCGAGGAGGGCTTTGCCCCGACTCGGGGCTGTCAGGACAGCTGTTCCGTCGACTCTCACTGCTGCCCTGTACTCAGTCCTTCTTGACCCTCGCAGCCTCCATTCCTGTGACGCCCCCAGGCTCCTCCGCCATCGCAGCCTGGCCAGCCCTGCACACCTTCCAAGCATCTTGCGTTTCACCTGTCAACACGCTGCCTTCCACTTTCCATTCCAAACATCCGTGACCCCGTTTCTGATCTCTTTCCTATGACCTTTCATTCGTCTTTGTAACTGTTATTCCAGGGAGGTCGAGGAAGGAAGGAGGGGAGGGAGGCCCATGCCCTTCATTTTAACTGGAAGTGTGAGAGCTCTTCTCAAATTCAGTTATTTCGCGGCCCCACTCCAGCCATGGCCAGTCACCTCAGTGTCGGCAGGAGAGTGAGGCGACCACCAGCGGGGGGGCGCTCGGGAACACGGAAGGGACCCAGGGCAGAGTGCCCCGGCCGCGCCCTGCCTCGCTCCCCGCCTCGCTCCCCGCCAGCTCTCACGTCCTCCAATGCCGGCTCGCTTTGCAGGAGATCCTGTCCACCTGCTGGGCCTTCGACCTGCAGGAGAGGCCCAGCTTCCCGCTGCTGATGGACATGCTGGAGAAGCTGCCCAAGCTGAACCGGAGGCTCTCGCACCCCGGGCACTTCTGGAAGTCTGCCGAGTAAGTACCCCTCGGAGCCAAACCTGCAGCCAGGCGTCTCGGAGGGCACTGTCTGCTCTGTCTGCCCGAGCCTTTGATCCAGAGAACCCCCAGAGCTGGTTAGCCAGAGGTCACTAGTCCCCTCGCCCAAGGGATGTCGGCGTTCCGCTCATCACGTTTATTTAGGAGACTCTTTCATAGGCCAGTGTCTCCCGTTCTCCTCCGTGGAAACCACATCACTGTTACCAGCCCAGTGCTGACGCTGGGCCCAGGCTAGGCCCTGACAAGAAGGTTCTGCCTGCTGTACAGCCCCGCGTTAGCCTGGGTTCATAACAGCTGATTCATTTTGCTGTGCAGTAGAAACTAACACCACATTGTAAAGCAACTATACTCCAATAAAAATTAATTTAAAAAAATAAAATTTCTGGGTTAAAAGGTTAAAAAAAAAGAAGGTTCTGCCTGGGAGGGGGCCAGACAGAGCTTCACCAAAACCAGCCGAGCAGCTGTTGCTTAAAATGGCACAGAGCTTTCTAGCCCCCAGATTAGCCACCTGTCACAGGGACCGCACCGCCCGGGTTTATGTGCTGCTTTGACACTGGGAGCCCGTCTCCTTTCTGTGTAATCACATAATCCTTTGCAGCCCTCCGTGCTGGGGTGGTCTCCACTCCTCTCTTCTGAGTTCTGCCTCATTCCCTTTTTTCTTTGTCCCTCTGGCTCTCTCTTCCAGAACACTCAAAAATAGACCTCTGCCCTGCCTCTGCGGGAATCTGGGCAAGTCCTTCCTTGCTCCCAGCCTCAGCTTCCACAGCTTTATAGAGTGGGAGCGTGGGCAAACTTGTCAAGGGCCACGTGGGAAATAGTTTAGCTTTGCAGGCCGAGAGGGAACCTCGAGTGACGGCTCCTTGTCACTGGGATTTGCAGGGTGCCCAGCGGCGTGCAAAGCGATGACACCACCACGTACAGTCTCTGTCACGACGACCCAGCTCTGCTCTTTGGTTCAGGAGCAGCCACAGACCCACAAACTTGCGGGCTGGCTGGTTCTAGTAAAACATTATTTATGGATGCTGAAACTTGAATTTCATGTAATTTTCACAGGTCATGAAATAGTCTTCTTTTGATTTCTTTTCCCCCCCGATCATTTGGAAAGGTAAAAAACATTCTTAGTTTGTGGATCGTACAGAAACAAGAGGCAGGTCACACGTGGCTGGCCTCCTGGACAAGATGCATGGCTTTGAACTTTAAGGTGTAAGGCACTTTCTATCTAGAAGTGTCGTCTCCCACAGGCCCAGGACATAGAACAGATAAAGTGGGGCTTCTCTTGGTGGGAGTCAGGCAGTGGCAGGGGGCGAGAGCCTGTCTAACCCCTACACCCAGCGTAGCCCCCGGAGAAGCTGCACCCGGATCTCACACCTGCCCAAGTGTGTGGTGGCAGTGGCACTCCTCTTGTTCTAGAAAGAGCCAGATTTTAAGTATTTTAGGCTTGTAGGTCATATGGTCTCTGTCACACGTTCTTTGTTTTGGTTTTTTATTTTTTTGACAGCTCTAAAATGGTCACAACTTTTTTGTAGCCAGATTTGACTTACACCTAGTTTGCCAGCTCGTTTTGAAAGTAAACCAGACCAGGCGTCGAGCCGCAGGTGAGGAGAGGCCCGGGCTGGGTCAGCCCAGCAGAGGGTGCAAGGAGGAGAACTTGAAGAAATACAGCAAAGTTGGCAACTTAGGCCAGTTGGAGGGACAGTCTGAGGAATGACGATTTGGGTGAGGGAATGCTCTACCTTATAATGTGAGATTAGATTCAGTATTTTGCACTTAAGATGGGTCAGAGTCTAATACAAATAGGGGGTAACAGGTGTTGCCATCAGAGGTGTGGGTTTTACCCAACCGTTGCTGACAGCTGTGCCACACCTGAGGCGACAGGCCGGGGCCGGGCCTCCACCAGCACGGAGTTGATAGTTTAATTAGGATAAAGACAAGCAGACGTACACTGTAAGCCCTCGGAGCAGGACGCTGCCTTATCACCTCTGTATTCTCAGCTCTAAGCACACTCCCAGGATGTAGTAATTGCTCAATGAATATTTGATGGGTGATGGGGATGAAGGAGGGGTTGATGACAATATACTGAGTGCCAGGCAGAAACTCAGCGTCTGTGGGCACACTGCCCACCGGGGAGCTGGAGGAAGGGTCTCCAGAAGAGAGGGGTCATGGGAGCTGGGTTTTGGGTGGGAGCCCGGGCATCTCCTGGACTCTCAAGAAGTTCAAGGATCTGGTTTGTCAGACCTTGGGCAACTCGTTTAGCACACCAGGCCCTGGTTTTCTCCTCCACAAAAGCGAAGGCTGCACTGGGGACGGGGCATGGAGTAGGGGCTGAGGAGTGGTACGGGTATTCAGGAGAAGATGATTCCGGATTCCCGAAAGGCCCCAGAGCCCCACCTTCCCATTCCACATGTGGGACACTGAGTCAGAAATGGGGGTTGTTTCCTGCCCAAAGTGATCAGTTTTAGCCCCTTCTAGGAAGGAATGCCAGCATACCTCAGTGAGTCTGTATCAAAGCTTCCCGTTCATGATTTTTACTTCTACACACTCAAGCCTCTAATTCTCATTTTCTCTTTTCTTTTCCATCGGTCTTGTCGCTTTTTTTTTTTTATTTTCGGGGGGGGCGGTGGCGGATCCGCTGGCCTGGCCTGTCGTCTCCCCCTCTCCCGCCACCCTGATTCCTGTGGCCCTTCCTCCACCCGTCCACACTGGGTGCCCACCTCCATCACCTGCCGGACCGCGCTCCTCCCACGCCTGGCAAAATGGTTGCGGGTGTTCCCAGGCGCTGGCGGAGCCGCTACTACGGGAAAGGACGTTACGGTCACCCTGACTTTAAGAACAACTGTCCAGTCCTGGAGGAATAGTGTGTCTTCTGCTGGTTCCCTGATTCTCTGCCTGTTTGCGGTTAACCCTTTGCACCTCCTGCCTCCTGTTCTGTCTCTGCATCCAGCTTCCCCTTCTTGGCATGTTGTATCCCCATAAACGAAAGTGAAACTCTGGCAGCTCACATGGCCACCGGCAAGGGCCCTGCAAGCTCCTGTTTCTCTCACTGGGCTGAGAGCAGACCCACGGCATGTGGCAGGGCCTCTGTCCACACACTGGCAGACGATGGCTTATCCGTGGTGGGGAGAGAACTCAGATCACTGGTCTGAGTCCCCAGGATCCCCTCTGGCCAGACTTTAAAGAAGAGAATGCAGGGAGCAGCAATAGTAAACTCCGAGACGTCGATTTTGATGGTCAGGGGCTGAGGGACAGTGGGCCTGCTGGTCGACCTCTGTACAGAATTCTGTGGCCATGTCCCAGGGGCGAGCTTGGGGGAGGGTCTTTGTGCCAGGCTCCCTTCCAAGCTTGCTCTGCTGCCAAAGCCTGGAATGGAGTGGGGATGTCCCTTTCTCTGTCTGCAGGGAAAGAGGGGTCCCTGCCCTGTGCCCTGGCCAGGCCTCGGCTGCTCCCCTGCCCCCTCCCCGAGGGCTCGGGTTCTGACGCTGCTCTCCCCTCTTCTCTTTCCTTCTGTAGGTTGTAGGCCTGGCTGCCTTGCATGTACCGGGGCTTTCTTCCTCCTAATCCACGCTCGGCACCGTGACTTCTACTCGAGCTCAAACAGCAATGCGGGCACTAACCCAGGGGATGCGGTCGCTGCCACTCTGGCCTTCTCTGCTGAGACTTCTTCTTTTGCTTTGTTTGTTAAAACTGGCCCTCGCCCCGCTCCGCGGCCTGCGTGTGCCTGAGTAACTGCTCTCCATGGAGGGTCCCCCTAACAGCACCCCCAGAACCGCCTTCCTGGACTCAACTTCATCTCTCTCTAGCGCTTCTTCTGTGGGGTGGCCCTGTCTCCCTACTAACAGCTCAGTGAGAGAGATCCCCCCTCTCCCTGGTCCCCCAGCACACCGGCCCCCTGTGGGGTGTGTCCGCAGGACAGGGGTCGGGGTTTTGCTTGGCTTTTAACCCGTGGGGATCTTGTCCAACACGGAGTGGAATGATTTCAGAGCTGCCGGGTGGTCCCCTCTGGAGGGCTAGGGTTGTGACACCACAGGTTCTGTTGCCGTGAAAGACACCAGCTCAGAAGGGCTGTGTCCTCGGCCACACACCGGGGAAAGCTGTCCTGAAGCAAGGGGGTGGGACCTGTCTCCAAACAGTTTCACTGGTGGAAACGTTTCTGCCCTCTCCCCCCTGCAGCATTACTCCCCTTCCATCTGCCCAGTGCAGACGGAAAGTACCAGACCCCGAGCCAGCGTTCGGCAAGAGTGTGGCTGACAGGTCACCCACAGGTCCTCCACTGCTTACCAAACGCAGATTCCTGGGCCTCCCCAAGACCTGAATCCGGGTGTCTGGAGGCAGATGCTGAGAACCCGCATCTCAGCCTGCTTCCCAGATGGCCCTGACGCACCCCAGCATTTGGGGACTGTTTCTGGAAGGAGACTGCAATGCCACTCTTAGTACTGGCGGCTGGGTTTCTCTTCCTCTTCCCTCCCAGTTCCACTCGGAGCAAGAGCTTTCCCGGCTGCCAGTGAGAATGAGCCCACAGCGGTTACTGGGCATGCGGGGTGCTGGGGGTTCCAAGACGAACAGGCCCCTGCCCTCCAGGAGGGAGTGCAGCCGAGGCTTAGCCCCTGGCCAGGTGGGACCAGGAGCAGCTCTGCCAAGGCCGTTGGCCTGTATCATCATTCCCACTTCCTGGTGGGGCTGGGTCCTCTGCTGAGCTTCTGGAACTGGCCCACTCATTAGCTAATGCTGCCCAAATTCTGATCAAGACCAGTGGGGCTATAACTCTTGTTTTTGTTCCTCTTCGCAGTATTAACAGCAACAAAGTTGTACCCCGGTTTGAAAGGTTTGGCTTGGGCATCCTGGAGTCCAGTAATCCAAAGATGTAGCCGGCTCTGCCGTTTTCCTGACATTGTATTTCCTTCTTAAATGGGTTTCTAAAACATCCAAGCAACCACCACAACAAAAAAACAACCCTCTTCAAAACGCCAGCCATCCTCCTAAGTGCTGCGAACCAGGAGCACGAGTCCTCGGTTTAGACTGTTCTTCCATAAAAACACTTGGGTCCCGGAGATGGAGCCGCGCCTGCTGTTTCTTAAAATGACGTCACCAACAACCAGACCTGTCCCGACAAGACGGCAAATGTTTACATGTATGTTTCTGCAGAGTTGGACTTGTACAATAGGTGATAATAAAAACCGTCTGTGCAGAGGTCACTGGCACCGAGGGCAGAAGTGGCCGTCCCCTCTGGAGGACCCTGTAGGAGTGAGGCACCCACACTGGTTCAGAGGAAGAAAAGCATCGTGTTTGTGGCTGTTCCCCAGGCAGGACGGTGGGGGGACCACAAGGTTTGACCCGGCCTCTGCGTTGGCCCTAGATCCCATCTCCCCTCGTCCTACCGAAGGGCCGCTGTCCCTTCCTCCTCTTGCAGAGGACACCCTGACCAGGAGCCGAGCTGGATTATGAGGGTCGGGAGTTCACAGAGAGCTTGGGTTCACCCTTGACCCTTGTAATCCAGTCCATACCTGCTGGAAAAAGCAGAGACATAAAATCCAAATAACATCTGGACTGATCCAGTGGTTCCCAGCCAGGGTTTCCAGTTCCTGGGAAGATGTTTCTTTCGTGAAGCCCGCAGGGGAGGCACCAAGAAGATGGGACTAAGGGCTTCGGCTGTTTAGAAATATCCCAGTCCCTGACTGACATTTGACCCCAGAGCTAAGGCCTAGCCCAGCAGCTGCGTACACCATGAAGGCTTGATCCATGAGAACAGGGAAAGTAGGGGGAGGGAGAAGTGGCAAGCAGAGGGTCCCTGAGCCCACCCTCCTAGCCACAGGGTGCCCTGGCCCATCATCAGTCTTGCCAAGGTTCCGGAACTGCCCACCTCTTCCAGCCCTCAGTCCTATTGAAACCCCTTAGCCCACTGCTGACTCCTCCACTGCCCGTGTTCAGAGCTCTTAGCCAAGGTGGGAACCACGTGCCCCTCCCCGCTTTCACTTAGACCCAGCTAGCAAGCTCCCGACCTTCAGAGTCTTCCCAAGCGCCAAGTCAGGCCTCCTACTTGTGTCCCTTTGAACCAGAGAAGGGGCCGGGTTTGGGAAAGTCCAGGATATGACAGTGTCCTGCCTGTCCTCATTAGAAGCTGACACCTAAAGAGAAAAGTTCCAAATGGCAAAGAAGCCCTTCAGTGAAGGTTACGTCATCGTATCCAGCTCCAAAGCCAGAAATGATCGAGGGTGATGAAAGTGGAGAGGAGGTTGTCTTCAGACCCAGAACCCGCGTCCACGCTCAGAGCCGCCGAGACGGGGAGGCACGTGGCCCTCCTACCCCGTTTACGTAGACCCGTTGAGCCAGGCTCCCAGCCTGGAGTCTGGCGAAACATCATACGAGATGGGCCGCTTTGCCTGGAGGCTGCGGGGCTGCCTTCCTGGCTCTGGGCCAGGCACCCCTCGGCGGCCCTGCCGAGACGGCACAGCCCGGCAGCCGTACAGGGTACCGGGGCCTCCACGGCCATCAGCACCTCAGCCCTTCCCGCTCAGGGTGTGGGGAGGAAGACGAAGGGGCTGTAAACCAACTGGGCTCTGCTCTGTGGGTCTTTCCTCCTCTGTGGGACTCTCCGCGTCTCCCCATCATTCCTCTGGCCTCTGGGTCAGCCGCTCCTGTGATCGCCCCTCCCACAGCCACGTGGGGCGTGACTCCGCCTCTGGTTGTCAGGCTCCTCCCCCCACCCCGACATTGGCGCCTTCCCGGAGGTCACAGTTCATGCCTCTCACCTTTCCCCTCTGAACCCTTGGACGTGCAGGTGGACCGAGGGGTGGGATGGCAGCTAAGCAAGTCAGGCTCACCTCACGGCCCACTGAAAGTCAGTCTGGGTTTTGTTTTTTTTCCTCGGGGCTCTCACACTCTTGGGTCAGTTTAGAAAGCTTTCATGGAGCACCTACTGTGTGCAAGTGCGGGGAGCCCGGGATGGGAGCAGTCACAGTGCCTGCCCTTAGGGGACTCATGATCTGCCAGGAACCCTGAGGGTGGGACTGGGGCCACCCCCTTCCTCTCCCGGGCCCCGGGATGCCTTCCCACGCTCGGCCTGAGCCTCTGCGCTGTCTGTCAGTTAAGAGAAGCACCTGAGGACCCCCCCCCAGGTGGCCCCCCCCCCTGTCTCTACTTAAGTGACTGTGAATTGAGTTTAGGAAGGCATGCCGCCCTTCCGTGTGCTCCCCCCCATGCCCGTCTGCCTTGGAAACACATGAAGGACAGCAGATACTGTGAATTCAGCCCTCACAGCCAACTGTGAAAGGGATGGAGAAAGCCGGGAGGCCTCCTGGGCGAGAGCTCAGGGGCTGTGGAGGTCCCCACGGGGTCTGAGAGTGGAGCCCAAGCTTCAACCCTTCAGCTCCCCGCCCCCCTGCCACTTCCCAACCTCACCTCCAAAACCCTGGGATCTGTCCCTGCTGCCTTTAAACACGAGAGCCACAACCCCTGCGTCTCCGTGCAACTCGAGTTCCTGAACCCTGAGTTCCCCACCAGTTGTGAGTGGCGTGTAGCTGACCGCTCCGTGTCACCAAATTGAAGATGTGTGCAGGGCCTGGAATCCCTCTGCCTTCTCATGGCATTTCTTTCTGTGATCGCCGAGGGGCGTGGCATGCCCTGTAAGCCCCTGGTGGTGGTGGCCTGTGTTGATCTGGGTGCCAGGTGGAGACAAATGTGAAGCTGGTTTGAGAGCTTGTGTGATGCTGCCTGGTCAGCCAGGATTTCATCCGTGTGTGCAAACCCAGCATCTTCTGTGGCCACGAGGCACATACTTGCTTTTTTGAATGTGATGTAAAATTTGTACAGTAAAAGTTTTTATATTTTCTATCAACTGCATTTGCCTTCCAGAAATGCTATTAATTTAAATTAAAACGGTTAGTATTAACAGACGTGCGCTATCAGTTTTTTTGCCACTGGCAAGAACACTGTGCCACGCCCAGCCTGGGTGTCTGGAGTCTCTGAATAAAACTGTACCAAGGTGGGGCTTCCCTGGTGGCGCAGTGGTTAAGAATCCGCCTGC
This sequence comes from Balaenoptera physalus, assembly GCF_965194825.1. Classification (NCBI taxonomy): domain Eukaryota; kingdom Metazoa; phylum Chordata; class Mammalia; order Artiodactyla; family Balaenopteridae; genus Balaenoptera; species Balaenoptera physalus. Next base: position 48,030,511 of record NC_138901.1, read on the forward strand.
CCATCTAGGAGATACGGGTTCGAGCCCTGGTCCAGGAAGATCCCACGTGCTGCGGAGCAATTAAGCCCGTGCGCCACAACTACTGAGCCTGCACGCCTAGAGCCCACGAGCCACAACTACTGAAGCCCGCGCGCCTAGAGCCCGTGCTCTGCAACAAGAGAAGCCACCGCAATGAGAAGCCCGTGCACCGCAACGAAGAGTAGCCCCCGCTCGCCGCAACTACAGAAAGCCCGTGCGCAGCAACAAAGACCCAACATGGCCAAAAATAAATAAATTAATTAATTAAAAAAAAATACTTGTACCAAGGTATCTGGGGCTTGTGTCTGCTTGGGTCGGTTCCAGATGACTGTGTGGGGTGGGGTGTGTGCGGGGAACTGCTCAGATGGATGGCATGGGAGAGCAGGAGGGGAGGGGGCAGGGTGTTCAGACCCCCTCTGGGAGCTCCTTCCAAGGAGAGAAGTTGTGCCTGCACCTCAAAGGCAGATATCTCTAAACAGATGGAGGAACGGAGACAGAAGAGCATCAAAGCCCGTGTCGCACGGAGGAAGGTCTTCCAGCCCCCAACAGTGACAGCCCATGAGCACACTCAGACCAGTCGCTGTCTCCTCTGCTCGAAGGGCCTTTGCATTATGGAAGCCTTGGGGGGTGGGGAGTGGTCATTTATCTAAATCTTATTTCTAGGAGCCTCTCCTTGCCAGTTATAAAGAGAGACAGGTAAGCAGGAGGTCAGGGTAAGCAAAACAGATGGAGACGAAGGGGGACCAACATCCTCTGAGCCAGGGAGGCGCTTTCTACACATCATCTGACCTTAATCCTGTCCTCACAGCAGCACCATGGGGTAGGAACTGTTGCGATGTTTCAGCTGAGGAGGGTGAGGCACAGAGAAGTTAAGATATTTCCCCAAGTTGGCACAGTTGGTGGGGGGCTAGTCTGGGACTTGGGCCATGGCTTGACTCCAGAACTTCCTTCTCATAAGAAGTTGGGGAACTTATTGGCCAGACATTTATTGAGCACCTACTGTGTTCAAAAGATGGTGCAAAGTGCTGGGACACAGATAAAAAGTAGAGACCTTGCCTTCAGCCAGTGAGTGGCTCCAGGAAGGGGTCCCTCAGTCTGCCTGGCAGGCTTCATGGAGGAGGTGACCTTGGAGCTGACTTGAAGGGTAACATGCCTGGTGCATATAAGCAGGAGGAGACCATTTTACTTTGAGCAAAGGCTTAGAGGTCTGGGAATACAGGGTGTGCTTGGGAAATGAGGAGTATTTTGGCTGTTCGTTGTGAAATGGAACCTGGGGAGTAGAAGGAATCTGGAGAGAATCCTGTAAATGCCGAGCCAAGGAGTTTAGGCTTTAACATGGCAGCCCTGGGGAGCTATCGAAAATTCTTGAGCAGGGGAGGGCCGTAATCAGATTTATGTTTTAGGTATATAGGATGGATAGAGGCAGGAGAGAGAACGAACAGAACGTTGATCAGATGAGTGGGAGAGGTGAGCTTTTAGGGTAATATCGCAGATGTCTGCCTTTGCGGGTGATGGAGTCATTCACTGAGAAGGCGAGCCTGTGGGCGGGCAGCCGGGTTGTGCTCGGAGGGCATCCAGGTGAGATCTGAGCGGGCAGAGGGAAGCCAGGAGATAGAGCCTGGGACTGCTGGCTCTCACTGAAGCCCACGTGTCTTTTCTTCCAGCTTCTGTTCTTGGAAACAGGTGGACCCACTTCCCAGCCTCCCTTGCAGTTGGGTGGGAACGTGGGACTGAATCCTACCCAATGGAAAGTGAGTGCCTGGCCCATAAAACCCCTCACAAGCACCTCTCATCCTCTTTCCCTCTTGGTTGGCAGAGCGGAGACCTCCCGGGGCAACTTGGGAAGCCACGTGTTAGTGGATGGCAGCATCCCAGCGGTCTGGGTGTTTGCATGACTATGGAAGAGGCCACCTGCCACCTGCCACCTGCCATACCTGTCCGGGACTGGAATGTAAGCAAGAAGAAAACGACTGGGGTTGAGCCACAGTACATTTTGGGGTCTGTTGTAGTTGGGTTACACTAAAATTATATTCTTTGGAAAAAGTAATTGCAAGCAAGTACTGAGACAATTCTGGACATTGTGCTTATCATAAGACACGTATCCGATTTAATCCTCATAATAACTCTAGGAGGTAGGTACTCTTATTAACCCATTTTATAGTTGAAGGGACAGGCCCATAGAGGTTATATCACATGCCCAAGTTAGTAAGTGGCAGAGGCAGGATTCAAACCCAGACTTACCTGATTAATACCTGGAATCTTAAAAAAATAAATGTGTATTTGTTAGATGTCTTTATATTAGAAAAGTCACTCAGACCCATTGCAATGTCAAACATTACTGAAATGACAGGAAAAATGTTAAACCTTCATTCCCTACCGCCTCCCCCCACCCCCCAACACCTCGTTCTAATCCCTATCCTGAGATGAGCAGTGTTAAACTTGGAGTCTTTTCTTCCTCTCTGCTGCATATAAACATGGTTTGGGGCTTGTGGTGGTTTTATTAAACAACGACATCACATACATGATATATATGACATATATACATTGGGTTGGCCAAGAAGTTCCTTTGGTTTTCAAGTACAAATAAAAGACACATTTTTCATTTTCACCAAGAACTTTATTGAACAACATATTCACCCTTTTGTTCCACTACCTTCTGCCATTTTTCAGGCCACCTCATAATTCCATCTTCCCAAAACTTTTTATCTTTTTGGGCAAAGAACTATTCCAGGTGTCTTTTACAGTCTTCCAGGGAATTGAAATTTTTTCCATTAAGGGAATTTTGTAAAGACCAAAATAAATGGAAATCCGAAGGTGCCATGTCTGGTGACTATGGCGGATGAATCAGAACTTCCCAGCCAAGCTGTAACAGTTTTTGCCTGGTCATCAAAGAAACATTTGGTCTCGCGTTATCCTGATGGAAGATTTTGTGTTTTCTGTTGACTAATTCCGGACACTTTTCGTCGAGTGCCGCTTTCAGCTGGTCTAACTGGGAGCAGTACTTGTTGGAATTAATCGTTTGGTTTTCCAGAAGGAGCTCGTAATACAGGACTCCCTTCCAATCCCACCATGTACACAACATCACCTTCTTTGGATAAAGTCCGGGCTTTGGTGTGGTTGGTAGTAGTTCATTTCCCTCGCCCCACGATCTCTTCCGTTCCACATTATTGTACAATATCCACTTTTCATCGCCCATCACAATTTGTTTTAAAAACAGAACGTTTTCATTACGTTTAAGTAGAGAATCGCATGCGGAAATACGGTCAAGAAGGTTTTTTTCGCTTAACTTACTTGGAACCCAAACATCAAAGCGATGAACATAACCAAGCTGGTGCAAATGATTTTCAGCGCTTGATTTGGATATTCTGAGTATGTTGGCTATCTCCCGAGTGGTATAACATTGATTGTTCTCAATTAATGTCTCAATTTGATCGCCGTCAACTTCAACTGGTCTACCCGCCTGGGGAGCATCGTCCAGCGAGAAATCTCCAGCACGAAACCTCGCAAACCACTTTTGACACGTTGGACCAGTCACAGCCCCTTCTCCATACACTGCACAAATCTTTTTTGTGTGTTTCAGTTGCGTTTTTACCTTTCTTGAAATAATGAAGCGTATATGCCAAAAATGTTGCTTTTTTCCTTCCATCTTCAATATTAAAATGGCTACACAAAAATTCACCAGCTGTCACATACAATCTAACAAAATTGTTTTGAATGAAGTTAAAGACAACTAAGCGCTACTAGAGCCATCTTACGGAAAAAACTGAACGAACTCTTTGGCCAACCCAATACATAAATCTCATGTGATATACAGCGTCACATAAATATATTTTTCCCTGAAACTTATTTGTGAATAGATCAGGGGCAGCCCTCCCAGTTCACGCATGTAGATCTAACTTAGTCTTTTAATAGCTGCATGGTAGCCCACAGCACACATAGCCCATGGTTTATGTAACTAGTCCCCTCTGAGAACCACTTTTCATTGAGATCATCTACTTAACTGCTGTTCCCATTAACCTGGTTTCCTCCCCGTGCCTCTAGCCCGCCTTCTCTCTCTTCGGTACACATATACCCAATATACCCAGGCCCAGGAAGGCTGAGGCCGGGCAGTTGGTGTTTCCATCCTGGCTGCTCCACGTGTTTGGACTCTGCCCTCGGGCTTCATGAGTTTTCTTCATAAAGTTTCTGGAGCCCGTGCACACTCTAGGTACAGTGGCTTCACCAGTTTTAACTATTTCATGGACATTCTCAAGAGACCCAAACCTTGCCTGGGTTCCAAGGAGTCATCCCAGGAGGTAGGAGGGGTGAGGGACAGGAGACCCATGGGGGACAGAAGCCCTGAGGCACAGAGGATATGGGGGCGCGGGGGTGTTCCCGGAGGCCTTCCCTTCCCCTCTACCTAGTAAAGCTCCCTCCCCCCATGCCCTCTCCCTCCCCTGCTCTGCAACCTGCCCAAAGTCTCTGGGAAACATGGCAAAGGGGACAGTGTCAACCAGCATTTACATGGCGCTTTTCAATTTATGTGGCACTTTGATGTACACTATCTCATCCTATCCATTCAAGAGCCCCATGACTCGAGAATTGTCCTCTCTGTTTCCAGATGAGGGGACTGAACTTGGAAGTTGTTAGGACATTCAGCCTTCACTTCTCACAACTCAGAGGACTCCACCTGCAGGTGTATTTTGTTTGACCTGCAGAGTTTAAGAAATATGTTTCTAAATGAGTTGCTAGCATTTAAAAACAGGAAACATTCACAGAAAAATCTGAAGTTCTGCCTTCTTTGGGCAATACTGGGCTGGTCTTCCCAGACGCAGCCATCAGCTGCGGCTGAGCACAGCTGCCCCCCACGGGGCTGGACAGCCTCTGTCCTGCTTAGTTCCTGCTCCTGCCGGTTGCTGGGGCCTGTGTTTCATTGCCTAGAGCAAAGAGGACAGGGACACGTTTCCTATACCTATCAAAAGTGAGAAGGTGACATGCTAGACTGAGGGGCCCAGGCATTTCATCCAGCCCAGGTATACCCATTACTTCCCTGGTCCCTGTAGGCAAATGAGATATTCAAAATATGTAGACACCCACCAATCAGAGGCGACGCTGGTCGAAAAAGACCGGGAAGTCCACAGGTGCGAACTGGCAGAATATCAGCCCTCTTCTGAAGGCCAGTGGTCCTCCAAGTGGGGTCTCAGGACCAGCAGCATAGCATCCCTTGGGAACTTGTTTGAAAGAGAAATTCTCTGCCCTCAACCAGCTATACAGCGTCAGGAACTTCGGGGGTGGAGCCCAGCGATGCGTTTTAAGTGTTTGTGACCCTGAACCTGGTCTGAGTGCAAGAGAGGGATTTTGGTTGATTTTGTTTTGCTTTGTTCATTTTAATATAAACTTCTGTTAAGTCAGGCTGGAGATACACCTCCACCTTCTCTTTGTTCTTTTATACTCCCAGGGACACAGATGCTAAAATGGCAGGAGGGCAGGGGACAGACTTTGGTAGTGTAGGGAAGGAATATCTTTACCGTCCTAGGTTCTTTTGGCTGGTCTAATAATTAAATCAGTGTAAGACAAATTAACAGGGGAAAAGTTTAATCTCGTACGTATGGGAGCCTCACTTAGACACAAGAGGCTCAAAGACAGTTGGTCAGTTGGGGCTTATATGCATCCTGAGGTGGGAGAAGCGGGTAGGGGTCTGGGGCGTCAAAGGGAATTCACTGGAAGATGGGAAGAACGTTCACCACGCCGCGCAGAGACAATGGGACCCCACCCATCTCCCCAGCTTCCCACCCCCAGCCCATCCTCTGCAGTTCTCTCTGTTGAGAGCTCTCTTCCTGGACCAGGCTTTCTGTCTAAATTCTTTTAGGCAGTTGAGCAGGAGGTGAAAAGGTCTTCCTGAGTCGTTTTAGGCCTTGATTATCTTCAGCTCAAAATAATCCATATGCCAAAGTGGATGCCTGCCCTGAACCCCATCAGTACCTCTAGCATCTTGGGGGGAAAACGCAGAGTTGGACACAAACAAGGCAGGCCAGGCCAGGACTGGGGCAGGAGGGCCAGCCAGACGCCATGGCCCCCATGACAGCCTTGAACCTGCTGGGTCATGCTCAGCCTGGGTCCTTGGATACTGTCTTCTTCTTCTTTTTTTTTTTTTGGCCACACCGTGCTGCTTGTGGGATCCTAGTTCCCCAACCAGGGATTGAACCCACACCCTCAGTAGTGAAAGCACGGAGTCCCAACCACTGGACCGCCAGGGAATTCCTGGATACTGTCTTCTTTTCAAGTAAATTTCTGGGTTATTTTATCCAAAATGCTACTTAAGGCCTGTTTTGGGGTAGAGCTGGGAGGCGTTAAGACCCTGACTCTCTTATGCCGAGCCATGAGCACAAAGGGGGAAGGGAAAGGTAATCCAGTGGTTACCATGGTTACCATGATTACCAAGAGCACAGCCAGGGTGGGAGGGGAGAGACACACTTGCTCTCCTGGCAGTAGTGGAGGGCTGTGTGGGGGAACAGGGAGAGATTTGTGAGAGGCAGAGGGGCTGGGAGGAAGGACAGAGGAGAGAGGATGAGTGAGGCTGGGTTGGGTGGGGAGAAAGAGGCTACAGGGTAAAGGGCAAAGGCAAAGGACAGGGTCTAAGGCCTGGTCCCCTGCTTCCCCACCCCCACCCCCAGCCCAGTGAGGACTGCCCACCTTAAGCAGAGACAGGATGCCGTGGTCAGCCTCCGTGTGCCCTACGACGCTCAGTGAGGCCGAACAAACAGAAACATCAGAGTTTGGAACAGAAAAAGGTTTATTGCAGGACCAAGCAAGGAGAACAGGTGGCTTGTGCTCAAAACCCCCAACCTCCCGGGTGGCTTTTAAGGAAGAGTTTTTAAAGGCAACATTGGGGGTGAGGGCTGCAGGGGGCGTGACTTTCTCCTGATTGGTTGGTGGTGAGGTAATGGTAGTGTTCCAGGAATCTCATTCATCAACCTTCTGGTTCCAACCAGTCTGGGGTCTGAGCATGTTACCATCCCCCTCCTGGGTAGGGGTCTTAATTCCTGCAGAACAACTCAAAGATGGTATCAGATTGTTATGCATATCCCTTGAGGAGGAACTAGGATGCTGTATTATTGCTGAACTGTTGCAGGAAGGGGGACCCCTTCCAGGGCCTAAGAGTGGGCTCTTGTCTAACACTTGGAAATGAATTTTCCAAGGAGATACACGTGCTGACAAAGCAAGAGACTTTATTGGGAAGGGGAGCCCTGGCGGAGAGCAGCAGGGTAAGGGAAGCCAGGAGGATTGCTCTGCAGGGTAAGGGAAGCCAGGAGGATTGCTCTGCCACGTGGTTCGCAGTTTCGGGTTTTATGGTGATGAGATTAGTTTCCGGGTTGTCTCTGGCCAATCCTTCTGACTCAGGGTCCTTCCTGGTGGCAAGTGCATTGCTCAGCCAAGATGGATTCCAGGCAGAAGGATTCTGGGAGGTTGGTAGGATATATGAACTGGCGTCTGGTCTCTCCTTTTGACATTGCCCAAATTCTTCCTGTTGGTGGTGGCTTTTTAGTTTCGAGTTCTTTATCAGGACTTCCTGTCTCAAGATAACTCATGCAAATGGTTACTGTGGTGCCTGGCCAGGGTGGGTGGTTTCAGTCAGTGGCTCCCCTAACAGAACTATTGTTTCTTTTGGCCGTGCCACGCAGCTTGCAGGATCTTAGTTCCCAGACTAGGGATCAAACCCGTGCCCCCTGCAATGGAAGTGCGGAGTCCTAACCATTGGATTGCCAGGGAATTCCATGCACTATTGTTTTTTGATTGCTTTTCCTTTGTTTCTGCTTTCCCTCACTTCCCTACTTAGTAACTGTTGAGTCTGCTCTTTGGAACCAAGGGAAAGCCTAGGAGACTAACGTCTTTTTTTACAAACAAGAAACGGGATCAGTTTTTATGATGTAAATAAAATCAAGTGGTTGTTTAGAAAATAAAAAAATTTAAAAAAAGAAAAGAAAGAAAGAAACAGGAGTCACAGAGGGGCTTTTGTACCCAGGAGGGCCCCACAGAGTCCTGAACAGTTTCAGCGGGAGGTGCGGCCAGCTCAGGTGACACTGCCACGAGAAGCTGCCCCCAGGTAGAGCCAGAAGGCAGGTTTCCAAAGTTTTCACCAGCAACAAAGACGCAAAAGGCTTGTTATCAATTTATCTTTCGAATTTGTTAAAGGTTTCCACCTGCAAGATTTAGAATATCTCACAGGGAAGGAGTGGTTTATCTGGGTGTGTCTGCTGCATTTCTCACTTGCCAGGTAGGAGGTGAAACTCAGGCCAGGGAAGCTGTCATCACCACCCATGCAGGTGGAGAAGAAACTGACCACGAGGAGCAAACGTGAGGAAGAGGGGCATGTCCCCGCCCCAAACAGAGCTGGATTGTTCAGCTGCGAAGGTCAGTGGGGGTCTGTGCCCCAGTGCCAGGATTATTTGCGTGGCAGAGGCTGGTGAGTTTGTAAGCATTGCCTGGCTGCACACCTTCAAAATGTGTTTGCTCTAGAAATGAATGAGCAAGGGTGGGAACTAGGAAATTTAATCATCAACACTGGACATGCAAATCGCGCTTTGATTCCATTCTCACAGGACACGTTCCTCCACGCGGATGAAGGCTGGATTTGGCAAATTTAACTCAGATGAGAAGAAAATGTATTGCTGAATCTAACTATTTTGTGGGACTTAAAATGTTTAGGGGTTACTGTGGACAGATGTAGCGTTTGCAAAGATTTGTACGTTTTCCCTTAAGCTGCAGTGGGATGAACTAAGGTGAATCATTACCTTCTCACTGTAGTCTGTGCTTTCTGCTTCTGTGTCCGTGGTTTTGTGACCTCCAGGTTCCCCAGTTATGGGGACTTGGGGTGGGGGGTGGCTTGTTTATAACTGTGACATTCAGGATATTTTCCCTAATGATTTTTGATATGACATCTGGCTGCGGGACTTTTTGCCTTTCTTGATAGGCCATTTTTATCTTTTGAGGAAGTGCTAACCAGAGGCAATGGAAATCTGCTTACGCAGGGCCTGAGTGAAGGTGGGGGAAGTCAAAGATTAACCAGGGCAACTTGAGATCCTGGTGGGAGTCCCTCTGTCCTCCTGTTCATCGCTCATCGAAGCTTCCACGCTGACTCGAAAGCAGTAGGGGGAAGGAGCATTTTGCAAACAATGGCTGTGTCTTCAGCCCACTGTTTCATATCTGAAATCTCCTAATTATCTCTGTGCCCTGAAACCGCGTCTTTAAATGCTACTCCGTTCAAGCAGGTGCATGGCCTCTGCAGGAGTAGATGTTTCCAGAGTTGGGCACCAGAGAGAGGACTTACCTGGGGTATCCTGGAAAGTGCTGGCAGGTGTTATAGGCTGGTTTGTGGAGAAGAAGGGAGACAGGGAACTGCAAGCTGCCAAGATGAAAATGACAGCTGTTAGAAAACCGAAATTCCACTGAGTAAAATTGAAGATCTAATTGGCTTTATTCAATGATTCATGAATCAGGCAGCATCCTCTGTTGTAAATAGAAAGAAACCAATGGGTTGTTAAAATAAATAAATAAATAAATAAAAGGAAGGTTTTTATAGGCAGAAGGAGTGTGGGGCAAGGGAGCTATTAACAAAAGCTAAGAAAAGACTGTTTCACACCCAGTCACATTCTTTTGGGAGCAGGGCAAGGGTCACTCATGCGGACTGCTTCCTCCTCCCAGGATGGAGAGGGCCCAGGAGACAGATTACCTCCTGGGTACTGACCAGAAAATTCCAGACTGGCTGATTAAGACTACATTCCTGGGGAAGGTCAAAACTACAGGTAGGTCAGGTATTACATCTAGGTTTGGTATCATGGGCTTTAGCAAAAGTGATGCCATTTTGAGCCTGTGGTTTTCTCTTTAACTATTCACCACTTTTGAGCAAACTCTCAGCCTAACCAAGAGATGAAATCAGAATTTAAGACATTATCATCACTCTCAGCTACCGATCTATAGTCCCCACGGCTTTGTTGACCCTTGGTGTGGTATCCAGAGGGCATGACGTCTTTGCTTAATCCTCATGACATTTGTAACTGAACAGGACCCTAGGGGGCTTCCGGGGACAGCTGCAACCACCTCATGTCTGTAGTAAAACTTTAGCCTCCTAGGCCTTCCCCAAGTTCCAAGGAATAAATTTAATCAGAGAAATGAGAAAAGGCAGAAACAAAGGAAAACAGTCAAGCAAGACAAAATAATAATAGTTTAGCCATTAAACACAGTCAAGGACTTTTAATTCCTCCTCAAGGGCTATAGATAATATTCTGAGCCATATCCTTTGAGCTGTTTTGCAGATATTGAAACCTGCACGAGGTGGAAGAAGTTAACTGTATGCTGCCCACGAGCACGTACGTAGACCCCAGACTGGTTGGAACCAGAAGGTTGATGATGTTGACTCCCGATTACCTCACCACCAGCCAATCAGAAGATGTCCATGAGCTGATCACACACCCTGCAACCCTCTCCCTTATCCTGTCTTTAAAAACCTTTCCCTGAAAGCCATTGGGGAGTTTGGGTTTTTTAAGCACCAGCTGCCTGGTCTCCTTGCTTGGTGCCCTGTGGTAAACACTTTCTTTCACCACAACCCGGTGTCAGTAGATTGGCTTTACTGCAAGTAGACAAGCTCTTAGTGAAGGCAAATCTGATCTAGATAGTTATAGATAGATCGGAAACTTTGGTGATAAATTCAATTGAAAGATTACCTTCCTTAGCAGTGGCTTGGGGGATACAGATGAGGGCATTATTTTTCCAGGTCAATGCCAGAGGAAAGGAAAGGAAAAGAAGGAGAAAGGGTTTCATGTTTAGTTAAAGTATGAAGTCTTGATCCATCATCTCGGGCAGAAGCAGTCTTCCTGAATGTCAGCGACTTCTCTTCCTCATCAGTTTGATTTGGAGGTCTCCAGCCCTTGTACAGGACCGGGTGTTAGGTGGGTCTTCTTCAGCTGTGAGAGTTATATCCAAGGTTCAAGTCCCTGGGGCTTGACTGCCATCTGCATAGTTGGGAGGACCTGGTACAGTCCCTTCCTAGGAGATTTAAGGGCAGTCTTTGCTCTTAGTGATTCCAGATCAGATGGTGGAAGACCACTGGGAATGTTAATTTGTTGAGTCATAGCCAGCTGTTTGAAGAAACTAGAAGAATTCAGGACCCAGTCCAGTTTACAGGTATATGACAAAACCTCAAAGACAGTTAACAGCACTAGAATCTAATGTCTACAAAGGTGCAAATAAAATTATTCCATGAATAATCCAGTTTTTCCCAGCTGTCCCAGCTTAGAAGTGGCTTCTGGAACACTCTTGCCCATTGTGCCAACTCACCTGGGTCCAGTACAGAGATGCAGGGTCTGAGGTGTGTCACAAAGGAATTTGTCCCACGTTGCCTGGGACCCAAAGTGGAGAAGAGCAGGTCATTGGAAAGACAGAATGATCTTTCTACACTCTCTGTAGAAAACATGTCAAATCTTCATCGCATGAAGAAGCAGAGTATGAGAGTATGCGGCCCAAAAGTCAGAAAGTATTATAGTGCCAGGATATTAATTAATAAAAATATTATTTTCCTGGATTTTGTGATGTTTGGGGTATTTGTCAACTGCTACGTTTCGAATATGGTGCCCCCCACAAAATTCACATGACCACCGTCACCCATTTCGGCCACCAGTAGTTTTTATTTATGGAAGTGGTAATGGTTTTCGTTTATGATCATAACATAAAGTTTGCTTTTTAAATAAATGTTAATAAGTTTGTTTAAAGGAAATTGGGAAGTAAGGCTGGTCCCAGGCTAGTCACACAAAGACTGAAAGCAAAAGCAGCTGTGTGTTTGGTTAATCAGCTGATACAACACTGATCCTTTGCACGTCCGGTGCTAAATGTTTGCTCACATGGCTTCCCCAAGGAGGGAGTGTGACCAAACAGTGACTTTGAGTGCGCTGCATTCCGTGGGGCTGCAAGTTCTTCTATTCCTTACCCCTGCCACCCATGGAAGGGATACCACCGACCCTTCACAACCCAGCACAAGGGCCACCTCCTCTCTGAATTCTCTCAGGGCCTCACCACACGCAGGTCAGATACGCGAGGACACAGATGGAATCTATAGAGCGCTCATTGTGCGCCAGGCATTGACTAAGTGCCTTACAAGCCTTAGCTCATTCAATGCTCACAACAACCATGTAAAATAAGTTCTCTTATCAGCTACATCTCACAGATGAGGAAACACTGAAGCTTAGAGAGTGCTGAGGGGCAATATTTGCCACCCCAAATGTGTCACTTTGGCATGAGGATTCATTTAGGCTGATTCTTTTTAAGAAACATAAGACGTGAAGTTTTTGTTACCGCCCCTCAGCTGCCGCAGTTTGTAGAAAAAGGGCCTGTTCCAGGAAAAGAGCCGTGACCAGTGTTATCTGCAGAAGAACGCGGACTAGGTGGGGTGAGGGAAACCCGGCAGGGCCTAGAGAACAGAGTCCGCTCTGCGCCCAGCAAGCATTTATTTACCAAACAGTCACCCTCAACATCCTCTTCTGTCTTTAGCTGAAGGTGGTATTTAAGGTGAGAGCTTTGACCATTACGGTGAGTTAGTTCTCCTGGGTCTCCCCATGTATACGTGTTGTTAAACTTTTGTTAGATTTTTCTCCTGTTAGTCTGTCTCATCTCAATTTAATTCTTAGACCAGCCAGAAGAACCTAGAAGGGTAGAGGAAAATTTCTTCCTTCCTCAACATCCATGCTGTAACCTGTGTCAGAATTTCCTTCCACTTTAAGGCTGAATAATATTGCATTGTATGTAGAGACCACATATTGTTTACCTAGTCGTGCATCGATGGACACTTGGGTTGCTTCTATCTCTTGGCTATTGTAAATAATACCATGACCACGGGTGTACAAATATCTCTTCAAGTCCCTGCTTTCAATTCTTTAGGATATATACCCAGAAGTGGAATTGAGGGATCATACGGTAATTCTATGTTTAGTTTTTGAAGGAACCTCCATACTGTTTTGCGGTGTCGGTCTCAGCCGACGTAGTAATGCTGTTTGGGAACACCTGGGGGCACACACGTGGGCCTTTACCTCTCATGCGAGCCCCACAGGCCTTTCCCCAGCTGGAGCCAATGCTGTGGCTGCACATGCCCTTCTGCTTCTTGTTGCGACTGCAAGACCCAGCTCAGCAACAACTATCAGGGAGCTTTGAAAAAACAAGGATGATTACTCTCAGGTCCTGAGGGCCACACAGCGAGATCAGCCAGTGGGGAGGAGTGGGTGATAGTGGAGACCTGGGGGTCCACCTTTATTGTGGTCCAAGGGTGGGGTGGTTAGGCAGGAACTAGGGGGCAGGAAGAGAAATGTGGGGTCACTCACACAGTTATCTAGGTTCCCCAAGGCTTTCTACGAAGGGGAACTTCATGGGTGCGGCCGGCCTGGGTGCTTACCTAGAAGCTGTCATACAGCTGGCGATGTGTTTATTCAAGATGGGTGTTTGAGGGCTTCCCTGGCGGCGCAGTGGTAAAGAATCCGCCTGCCAATGCAGGGGACACGGGTTCGATCCCTGGTCTGGGAAGATCCTACACGCCGTGGAGCAACTAAGCCTGTGCGCCACAACTACTGAGTCTGCGCTCTAGAGCCCGTGAGCCACAACTACTGAAGCCCGCGTGCCACAACTACTGAAGCCCGCGCACCTAGAGCCCGTGCTCCACAAGAGAAGTCACCGCAATGAGAAGCCCGCGCACTGCAACGAAGAGTAGCCCCCGCTCGCCACAACTAGAGAAAGCCTGTGCGCAGCAACGAAGACCCAGGGCAGCCAAAAAATAAATAAATAAATAAATAAATTAGTTAATTAATTTTAAAAAAAGATGGGTGTTTGAAATGGATGCTTTGGCAATCAGAAGCTTAATGCCAGGCACTTAGGATCAGGCATGTACACTACGTTTCCCATCGCAGCCTCACCATTTTACTTTCCCACCAACAGCGCAAAAGGGCTCCTTTCTCCACATCCTCATCAACACTTGTCGTTTTCTGGTTTTTTGATAGTGTGAGGTAGCCGACTCATTTTGAACAGATCCTATGGTCTACAGTGCAGAGAATAGAGAGTCTCAGACAAGTGTCTGGGACTTTGACACTTAAGACCTTAACACCAGAGCCAGGCCCTGGGAACGGGTCGCGGTGATGGCACGATGATGCCAGGCTGCTGAGGTCAACAGTGCCAGGCACTGGGTCTTGAAGACACCTCCCTACTTCTCCATTCGTCTGAAAACGCATTGGCCTTAGGGTTTGGCTGTTGCCTCTCCCTGCAGGGCAGGAGCAGAGGGCCCTGGGCCCTCCTCTTTGGGCTGGATTCACTGTGACTTACTTCCAAGGCACATGGCGAAGCCAAAGTGTGTGTTTGCTGGAACTCTAGCTGTCCCTGTGTCTCCCTGGGCTCTGGGAGTTTGGGAGGGGTTATTTTTATTTTCTAATTAATTAATTAATTAATTGGCCGAGCAGGTCTTAGTTGCGGCATGCGGGATCTTCATTGCGGCACTCGGGACCTCTAGTTGCGGCACGCGGGCTCTTAGTTGCAGTATGTAAGATCTAGTTCCCTGACCAGGGATCAAACCCAGGTACCCTGCGTTGAGAGCAGGGAGTGTTAACCACTGGACCATCAGGGAAGTCCCTTGGGTTTTTTTTTTAAAAAAACCAGTACTTTATTCACGTAAACACACAGATCCTAGTCTGCTGGATGAGTTTTTACATTGTAAACAGCTGTGTGACCACCATCCAGATCAAGATCCAGGATGTTTCCAGCACCCAGAAGACTCCTTCGGGACCCTCCCAGTTGGTGCCCCCCACGGGTCATCACTATTCTGACCTGTTGTTGGATTTTATGTAATCAGAATGCTCCCAGCCTGTGCTCACTTGTGTCTGGCTCCTCTGCTCAAATGTGAGGTTCATTGATGACCTTGCCTGTATCTGTGGTCCCTTTTTATCGCCGAGGTCTGGTCCATTGTAGGCATATCACCATTCGTTTTTCCTTTCTCCTGCTGGTGAACATTTGTGTTTTTTTCCAGTGCGGGGTTATGACGAGTAAAGCTGTTGTACACACTTGCATGTATTCTCACGTCTCTTGGGTAAATATCTAGGAGCAGAAAAGCTGGGAC
This sequence comes from Balaenoptera physalus, assembly GCF_965194825.1. NCBI lineage: Eukaryota > Metazoa > Chordata > Mammalia > Artiodactyla > Balaenopteridae > Balaenoptera > Balaenoptera physalus. The sequence continues at coordinate 48,045,647 of NC_138901.1, forward strand.
ACAGGAGGGATAGATGTTTGACTTTACTACGTATGATCTGCCAAGTTTCCAACGCTGTAGGATTTTACACTCCCACCTGCAATGAATGAGAGTTCCAGTTGCTCCCTATCCCAGTCAATGAGGAAACGGTCCCCATGTCCCTGGTGTCAAAGAGGATTGCAAAGAATTTCCCCTTCTTTTCCTCCTTTCTGCTCCAACTGTGCCATCTGTCCCTTAAATCCGGTCAAATTCTGGTTGATCCAGGCATCTAACGGGGATGGAGGGTAGACAGAGGAGGCATGTGGCCTCAGTCTATGGGAACATCTCAAAGAAGTCAGTCTTTGCAAATTCTGGGGCACTCAGGCAAGCACAAGAAGGGAGAGAGGTGCAGACACGTGCACAACCCCGGGGCACCTGCTACCCACGTGGTGCCTGTAGGACCCTTAGCTGCTCATCCAGGCTTGACCGCGGGGCCCTGTCTCTAGCACATGGTGAGGACCTGCTTGACTTCAGGTAAGTCTATTGTCACTATGTCTTTCCTCCCTGCCCCCCTCCCCGACCCAGCTGATCCTGAGTCTCTGTTTCAGTCAATCATTTCCTTTAATAAGGTGCTGGAGCCAATTAAAGGCAGTTTATTCAATATATTGCCCCCACCTCCATGTCACTTGGAATGTTCTGTTATGTCCAAGACTTCTCCACTCCCCATTCTAAAGCCCAGAATCAAGGGAGAGAAGAGAAGAGAGAAATTCATAGAGAGGAGGGATCAGAAGCTCCCAGGGCATCATTATACACAAGAATAAGGTAACTCCATTATGAGGTTTTCTATTTGCAAAACATTTCTTTCTACGTGATTATGATTATTTTTTAAAGATTTATTTATTTATTTATTGGCTGCACCGTTTCTTAGTTGCGGTACACAGGATCTTTTAGTTGCAGCTTGCGAACTCTTAGCTGTGGCATGCATGCAGGATCTAGTTGCCTGACCAGGGACTGAACTCAGGTCCCCTGCATCGGGAGCGTGGAGTCTTACCCACTGGACCACCAGGGAAGTCCCGATTTTTTTTTTTTTTTGCCGTGCAGGCGGCATGCAGGATCTTCATTCCCCGACCAGGGATCGAACCCATGCCCCCTGCAGTGGAAGAGCAGAGTCCTAACCACTGGACCACCAGGGAAGTCCCTACATGATTATGTTTTTATATGAGGAATAGAATTTTAAAGGGGAAGAATACCTTTTTGAGAACCTAAGTAGCCTCATATGGCTCAGGATGCCACTAGTGAGCTGTGTGACCTTGGGCATGACCCTTAAGACTCTCTGAGCCTCAGTTTCCCTGTCTGGAAAATGGGTATAACCAGGCCTTCCCAGCTCCACCGCCAACCCGAGCACAGGCAGCGCCGTTGTTGTGTGGACACTCATGACACAGCCACACGCTCACGGGCAGTGTCGTCTAGTAGCTTGCTGCAGTGTGAATGTGGTCAGCATCTCTGAGCCTACATGAACCTCTGTGAACTATTCGGTCATGGGTGGAGCGCAGGAGGAGAGCGGAGGGAAAAGGCACTGGGTGAGGAGCATCCACTTGCCTCTCCCAAGTATCCTCCTCCACCATCCTCCCTCTGCAACCTACCTCTCTCCCTTTCTCTAAACCCATTTCCTCTTGCTCCTGGCTCCTCCCCCATTGAATAACCGCCAAATTGCTTTGGTTTCTGTTTCTTTGTTAAGTCCTCCCCAGTGCAGAGGACTGCCCTGTCAGTGTGCAAAGTGGCAGCGGCCACGGAGGCGGTGGAGAGATGGCCTTCGGCGGTGCCCAGCCTCCCTACCTGAGCCCAGTGAGTTCCGGGGTTGTGGGTAGCCTCAGCCAGGGGGAAACAGCTGTGGAGCTCTGAGGAAGCAGCTCTTGCAGGTGGAGGGGGGAGGCATCCCAAAGAGAACACCACAAGGGCAGAAAGGCCAGCTGGGGCAGCCCTGACACAACTTCTGCTCCGCGTCCGTCTCCCTGGTGCTGTTCAGGGCTGGAGGGGGTGAGCATCCCAGGATTTGTGCGTCTGGCAATCGTTTACTGAGCTCTTCCGGGTGCCTCTCCTGTTCTAGGTGCTCAGTGGGGGAAAGAAGGGCCTAAGTAACAACTAGAAAAGTGATGGCTTTTTTTGCTTGAAGGGAGAAGTAAACAGGGCTTCTGGGGAGATTAACAACCCAGCACGGCAGTGAAGGGCATTTACTTTGAAGATGGCCTCTCTGGGGTCAGCCATTTACTAGCTGGGTGACCTCAAGCAAGTTACTTTACCTCTCTGGGCCTCCGTTTCTGCATCTGTATAATGGGGATAATCCTTAAGTCACTGCCGAGGCGGGGGTAAGGATTAAGTGAGGCAGCACGTCAGGAGAGCTTGAATGGTGTCTGGCCCACTGTGGGCGCTCTGGAAGTGTTTCGAACTGTTACGAGTCTGGGGGCAGCAGGGAAGGGCTCCCAAGGAGGTGTCTGCTCCCTGAGGGGTGAGCGAACAAGGCAGCGCGGGTCAAGGGTGTCTGAGAGGGACCATCTCAGGAGTTAGCGGGGGAGCGGGGCTGCGCCTGCTTTGTGGGGCGCAAAGGGCTGCCTTCTGTGCCTTTTTGCCTTCTCTGGAGAGCCCCTGTAGGAGGCGGCCTTTTTAAACCCTCATCATCCCCATGCCACACATGGAAAACTGAGGCTCAGAGAGGTGGAGGCCATTTGTCAAATGTCCCCAGATGGTAAGTGGCCGAGGAGGGAGGTGTCTTGATTTCCCCCCCCGCCCCAGAGGAAGGAGGTGGTCCAGGGAGAGCACTGGGGGAGGACGTGGGCCGGCAGGCGGCAGCCCAGGCCCAGGAGGTTTCTGTGGTCACTGGGTCCTGGGCCGGACCCTGCAGTAGGAGCCTCTCCCGGCCTCCGCTTCCCAAGAGGCCGGCAGGTGGGCTGACGGAGCCCTTCGTGGGGAGCGGGGGTGGGCGGAAATAGGTGTGGGGAGCTGCTGGGGGGCAAACAGGCCGAACCCACCTCTGCAGGGGCCCCGGCGTGGCCTGTTTGCTCTGGGCAGTGTCCAGTGCCCCTCCGTCCACCTCGTGAGGGCTCCCAGGGTGGGGCTGGAGGAAGCTGGGCCGCCCGGTGGGTGCCTCCACCGCGGCCTCGGGGTCAGAACGTGTCACCTGGGTCTCTTGCTCCATCAGATGGGCGACCCAGAGCCCCTTCCAGGCCATGACGTTTTATTATTCTGGTGACGTGTTTTTACTTTTTAATCCTTGGATTCAAAAGGCAAAGATTTCAAATCAGAAGGAAACTCCTTCTATGGCAGCAGAGAGTCAAAACAGGGGCTTGGAAGTCCAGACCGGAAAGAGGCTGGGTGCAGCCCTCACAGGCACCCGGAGCGCCGTCCAGCCCACGTAACCACCCTCTCCCAGGCCACCCATTGACCTGAGTACCTGGGACCTCACTTCCTCCGAAGTGCAGTGGGAAGGTCATCTGCCTGGCCTGTCTGCTGAGGAGGCCACGCCTCCAGGACCCGCCTCTGGAGCCCCCTCATTCCTCACCCACGCCCCGCCGGCCTCATCTGGCCCAGCCCCCAGAGGGCCAGGAGGGCAGCTGGTGTCACAGTCAGGACAGGACTCGCTGTTTGGCCCAGGGGAGCAGTCGGTAAGCCAGGAGCGAGGGTCCTCTGGGCTTCATCGTGAGAAGCAGACCGTGTGGTGGTTAAAAGCATGGGTGCTGGGGTTCAAACCCGGCTCTATCTCTGCCCGGCTGTGTGGCTTTGGGCAAGTTATGCAGCCTTCCTGTGCCCGTTTCCTCATCTGTAAATGTGGCACTAATAATGACCGGGGTTGTTGTGAGGATAAGAAGATAACACAGACGGGGAAGGTTGGCCACCAGAAGGGCAGCAGTGCCCTTTGGCTAAAAGCTGCCCCCTCTGGGTGACCCCCTGTGCCAGCTGTGGCTGGGTGGCCTCTGTGACACTGGGCCTCCAGAAGAGGGCTGCCCACCCTCTGGCCTGTAGGGCCTGACTCTGCTTTCCGGACTGGATAGGAAGAGGAGGAAAAAATCCTCAGCCTCCAGGCACAGCCCAGAGCTGAGAGCAAGCTCTGACCCAGCAGAAAGTTTAAGTCATCCTCATGCAGACAGCTGCCATTGTCAAGGCCTTCCAGCCAAGGGCTTTCCACTTAGCCTTTCACCTAATCCTCTTTAAGCACTCTGCCAGGCTGGCAATGCTATTGTCTCACTGTTCCGAGGAGGGAATTGGGGTGCAAGCAGGTCAAATGACTTGTTCAACATCAGAGCTGCCAGTACAAGGAGCTGGGAGGTGAGCCCAAGCTGTGGGACCATAAATCCAGCATAAAAATCCATCCTCCTAAGTCATACAAAGCAAAAGCAGGTGCTGCTGTTTCCTGCTAAGGTCACACACACACACATACACACATACATGCACGGAGGGGTCCTTGGCCAGCCAGGCTTAAAACAATACAAATTTATTCTCTTACAGTTCTGGAGGTCAGAACTCTAAAATCAAAGTGTCAGCAAGGCTATTTCCTTCTGGAGGCTTCAGGGGAGAATGTTTCCTTTTTATTTTTTTTTCTGCAACTGTTGAATCTCAAATATTTTCTTTTTTTTTTTTTTTTAATGGTTGTTCCATTTTATTTTTTATTTTTTATTTTTTTGGCTGCATTGGGTCTTTGTTGCTGCGCGTGGGCTTTCTCTAGTTGCTGCGAGCCAGGGGCTACTCTTCGTTGCAGTGCATGGGCTTCTCGGTGCATGGGCTTCTCATTGCGGTGGCTTCTCTTGTTGTGGAGCACAGGCCCTAGAGCACGCAGGCTTCAGTAGTTGTGGCACGTGGGCTCAGTAGTTGCGGCGCACGGGCTTAGTTGCTCCGCAGCATGTGGGATCTTCCCAGACCAGGGAAGGAACCCGTGTCCCCTGCATTGGCAGGCGGATTCTTAACCACTGCGCCACCAGGGAAGTCCGAGAACGTTTCCTTGCCTTTTCCAGCTTCCAGAGGCTGCCTGCTTGCGTTGGCTTGTGGCCCCTTCCTCCTCCTTTAAAGCCAGCAGCTTCTTGCTTCTGTTGTCACATCTCCTACTACCAATTCTCCTCTTCTGCCTCCCTCTTTGAGGACCCTGTGACTACACTGGGCCCACCGGGATAATCCAGGATAACCTCTACATCTCAAGATCCTCAACCTAATCACATATGCAAAATCCCTTTTGCCGTGTAAAGCAACATATTCACAACTTCCAGGGATTAGAATGTAGACATTTTTGGTGGGGCAGAGGGGAGGGTGGTAATCATTCAGTCTACCATACCCTCCTTGGAGTCAACCAGTGTTAGCAGTTTCTTTGAATCCTTCCAGAAGTGTTTTGTTTATGGTAAGTAAATATATGTATATAGCCTCCCCAACCCATTTTAAAAATAATACGTGTGGCATCATTCCATATCAGTTCTCAAAGAGTCCCCTTCGTCCTCTTCTCTTCTTGTTAAGCCGCCATAGAATCCACTGTATGGAAATAACATAATTAATTTCACCATTTTCTTCTTGGTGGACTTTTGGGCTCTTTCCAATTTTTTGCAATTATAATGCGGCAGTGGATAATCTTGCCTTTAGGATTATACTCAATTTGAAATAATCTTGTGTTTCAGAATTTGAGGGCACCATTTAAGACAACAAAATCTCACAAAACTTTTTTTGGGGAAATCCTTCCTTAAGATTAACCTGTACTGCCCGCCCCCATTATCTACACATGGCTTCCTCCATCCTGCCTTCCTTCTGTGCCCTGATGACCCCATCCTAATACACTCTGCTTTCAGTTCTTTATACCTTAGTGTGAATATGCTTAAGGGAAGGGCCCATACTTGCCAGGAGTATGCATTTTAAACCCTGTCTGTCATGATGGTGTGAAAGGCTCTTAAGAGAATTTCAGGCTTCAACAAACAAATGAGGGGATTCTTTTTCCAGGAAGTACGGCCTGCTGGTCTATAACTGTGTCAGGCTGATTCTACTTCTTCAAAATCACTGGCACGGACAGAAACAACAGAAAGATCTCAGAGATGTAGAGAAGCCATGATGTGCTTAAGGTCACCAAAGTATTTAATGGCAGAGTTCAGACCTAACCTGAGGTGCCACAAAAGACACCTTTCCCAAAGGTCCATGGAGAGCAGAGTCTGTCTGAATGGGATCCTGGCGTTACAGGTTATCTCCCAGGGCGAGCTGTGCACGTGAGTTAGGAGGGGTTTCTCTGGATTCTGAGTGGCTGTACAGCTCAAGGACATAGGCTAGGACTGAACTGGGCTGCTGGGTGTTTTTTGTTTGCCTGCAGAGTGTTTATTTTAACTCGTTGCTAAAGAAAATTTTAAAATTTAGAGAGAATAGTATCATAAACAACACATACCCGTCATTCAGTTTCAACTCATGACCTGTCTTGCTTCATCTCTACCCAACCCTACCTCCCTTTGCACTCCTGGATGATTTTGAAGCAAATCTAGATATATCATTTCATTGCAAATATTTCATTATATGTCTCTATAACAAAGGAACTCGTCTACAATCCTTTTTAAAGAATTTTTTCCCCCAGAAATTAGAAAGTTTTACAGAAAAAAATTCCAGATTTTGGTCTTCTCCTAAAGACTTGGAAGCTCTGCCAACACTGGACCTGGATGGTAATCACTGGTTACAGCTGAGTGGACACTGCCTCTTTAGATAAGGAAGATGATGTCTACTTTGCCTCAGTCCCTACCAATCCCTATTGTACCCTACCTGGCCAGCTCACCTATACACATCACCTGCCTGGCTCCTGTACTCATTTAAATTTTTTTTTTAACATCTTTATTGGAGTATAATTGCTTTACAATGGTGTGTTAGTTTCTGCTTTATAACAAAGTGAATCCGTTATACTTATACATATGTCCCTATATCTCTTCCCACACATTTAATTTTTGTAAGGAATTGACTTAAAGGAGAAGGTAGAAAAGACTTGAACAACTTGAAAAATGTGAAAATTGACTAGGAGATAGAACTGTGTTTAAGGCAGTTTGTAGAACCACATTAGATAAAAGGCATTCAGGAACGAAGCTTTGAAAGCTGAGACATAAGCAATTTAGGAATTTTGATTAGAGAGACCCAGGTGGAAGGAAGCAGAGGGGCAGTAGAGAGATAACCTACCATGTACCAGTCTCTTCCACAGACTTTTTGTCACTCAATCATCAATCTCACTCAGAAGGTGGGATTTATCCCTGTTTCACAGATGAGGAAATTGAGGCAAAGAGAAGTTAAATAAACTTCCCAAGGCTGCTAAGGTAACAAGCAGCCAAATTAGGATTTAAATCTGGAGTATGCCTGGCTTTAAAATGAGGCATCCCTCACCGTAACCGTGGATCCTTTAAAGAGGCTCAGGAAAGAGAACGTGACAAAGTGATGGGGCCCAGGAGGGGTGGAGATGTCACATTAGGACTTTGGAGGACGCCAAGGGCCTGGGGGAAGGAATGGGAGCCCAGGAGCAGGAGTAGAAGAGGGGGCTGCCCCGCGGTTGCAGAGAGCACCTGGGAAGAGGCACTTTCTGAGGCGGTGGAGGGCAAAGGTCATGGTCACCGTTGTTCTCGGGGTGGGATGGGCAGGAGAGGGGAGGATGCCTTCTTCTTGGCCTGCTCAGGTGAGCAGAGGGTTTATCCTCGAGAACAGGTTGGTGGGTCTCTATGTTTCCTTGGGCCCCCTGAGTCCCCAACCAGGGGACTTTGCTAGGAACCTGGCCTGGGGTCCAGCAGCCCCCTCCTCACTCCCCTAGTTCCTTCCCATCTCAGGGCTGTGGACAAGCCACTTCTTCCTCTTGGCAGCTGTCACACTGTCCCTGACACATCCTCTCAGAGCCGGAGGGATCTCCTTCTCACAACCTCAGAATGTCTGTGTATCTTCCTCGCTGCAGGCCTGGAAGGCCCGTGGGGCGGAGCCTCTCTCTGTCCTGTTCACAGCTGCACCTGGCCCCTAGCCCAACACCCAGGCCAGCCCCCAGCAAGTGCTGAAGGGGATGGAGAGAAGCAGGCCAGCCCACTGACCACCGTCTCCTCCCTGCAGGCCATTCCGTTCACTGGGATAATCCAAGGGGGTCTCCAGGACGGACTTCAGATAACCATCAATGGGACCGTTATATATTCCAACGGAAACAGGTACCTGGAATCGTTGTTTCTCTCAGCCTCGCCCCTGAGCGAGCCAGGGCGCTCTCAGCTCAGGTTGGTCCACCCAGCATCCTCCGAGCTGCCTGCACCTGGCTCAGGGGATGAGAAGGGCCTGGCCCCTGCCAACAATGCACGGCACTCCTGCCATCTGCCAGTAGCACCCAGGGCACCATTAACCAGATTCCCCAAAGACGGGGGAGGGGATAATGGGAGCTCCCAGTCTAAGGAGGGAAGCAGGCCAGCCTAGAGGCAGAAGTTCCAGGACTGAACACTGTATGCTGTGACCCAGAGTTGCAGAAACATCACCTTCCTTCATTTCCTGTAGCTGCCCTCATCTACTTCGGAGCCCTCCCTTGGTCTGACGTGGAAATAGTTAAACTTGCCATCAAAGTTGTAATTTGATCTCTTTCGGTTTCAAGCTCTTTCCCGGAAAATGCTAAGTCAATTCAAAAAATAAATATCTTAGCGCTGTTTCCAGCGCTCCTCCTAGTTCCCGAGGGGGCTTCCCAGGAGAAGAGCCTGCACGTATTCTCAGAGGCAGGAGGGTCCTCGGATGCTCACGCAGCCCTGGCTGACCTCTGCTGAGGTCCGGGTGGCTCGGAGGCCTGGGACCCATGCCCAGTTTCGGTGGGGTCCACGTGGGCTGCACCCTGAGGTCCACAGTGCCCACGGAGGCCCCTCTGGACACGTGGCCCTCTCTCAGAAGCCTCTCTGTCCCAATCCCAGCTGGCTTCTGCCCCTACGTTTCCTCTCATCACTTTTCATGGGGCCCGGGGACCTTCTGGATTCCTTCAGGCCCCTCCCAGGCCCAGCCCTACCCCTGCATCTAGATTCTAGATGACTTCCTCTGCCATTGCTTCCCCTCCAGGTGGACACGGACTCACTGACCATGGGACTTTGAGAGCCCTGAGTGCCCCCAGGGGACTCGGAGGGAAGTGAGACACCCAGATCCCCCGAAACTCTGCCAGCACGGGAGTCCCAGACCTCGACTCTGAGCTTCCGTTGCTTTCTCTCTCCCCCTTCCTCTGCCTACCCTTTCTCCCAGAGCAGCAGGGCTTTCTTCTCCCGCCCTGTCTAATAGAATCTCTCCCTACCTCCGAGGGTCCCCCTTCCGATGGGAGCTTTTGCTCTCTCCCTTCCCTGGGGCAGGAATTTTCAAAGGTACACAGGAATGAAGCTGGAGGACCGCAAAGGGAAAACTACACCCAGAGGTATTTCAGAAACACTATTCTCCACTTTAAGAGGAATAGAGACTTAGATTTTCTCATTCCAGAGTCACTTGGAGCTTCCTTTCCCTTCGGTATTCCCAGAGGGAGGGCGGCTGGGCTCAGGGCCACGCCAGTTTCCCGCAGGCCCCGCTGGCTGAGGGTTCACAGAGAGCTCCGACGTTGAGGACGGCGTCCAGAACACACCCCCCTTAACCGAGAAAGAGAACAGGCTCTGGGGGCTGCCCTGGCGGTCCAGCGGTCAGAATTCCACACTTCCACTGCAGGGGGCACAGGCTTGATCCCTGGTTGGGGAACTAAGATCCTGCAAGCTGCTGTGCGGCCAAAAAAAAAAAAAAAAAAAAGTGGCGGGGCTCTGCAGGTAGGGGCTCTGTCCATCGAGGGCCACGCTTGGGTGCAGGGCAGTGCCTGGCTCTGCGGGGCATGACGTGGGAGCGAGGCATGCTCTCTGACCACTGTGTGTTTGCTGGGGAGACCAAAGTGACCCCGAGAGGCAGGCTGCAAACCACACTGGTGCTGAATTCAGGGAAGGCGGACCCTCAGAACCTCAGACTGGAACTTGGTTTGGGGACACGAGCGAGCTCCATCTGGGAAGAGGCAGAACAAACATTTATTGCGCCCACTTTGTGAGCCAGGTCCCTTGGAAGATTCTTTTGTTTCTGTCCTCACCTTACAGTCAAGGCTGTACCCAAAGGAAGATGGGATGGCGAGGGGCTTCCTCCGAGGAGAGATGGGAACAAAGAGTTGCTTGCTTGGGGGCTTCCCCTGGCCGCCTTCTTAATCATCCTCGAAGGAAGGCAGTCACCCCCTTTCCCGGATGCGGCAGCTTGAGGGTAGCGAGGTGCTGGGTCATTGCAAATGACAAACAGTGCAGAGCTGGGGTCTGGGTCCAGGCCTGCTGACCTCACTCAGGTCAGGTGGACACACGCCAACCTCTACAGGGGGACAGACGCGCACACTGAGGTCCCCACGCCCGGAGGGCTAGTGTTTATTCTATGCCTCCCCTTTAGACACCATCTCTGTAGGCGTCCCATCAATGTCACGTGTTCTTTCCGTTTGTCCTCTTCTCTCTCAACTGAGCAGATGTGGGCTGGCCTCCAACGAGCGACCACTTGGCACAAAAGGTTCTCACTCCTAGGCACATTTCTCGACTTCCATCTTGGATACAAATTTCTTTACCCATTTTCTACTTATTTTTAGAAAATCACACTGTAAGGGCAAAATGTGGTAACTGCACAAAAACATACTAAGTGCAAATTAGGTGAGCAAAAAAGATGGCAACAACTAAGGATGGGTACAAACCAGCCACGCAGGTTGTAGGCAGGATCCCAGATGGATGTCAGTCAAAGGCGTGAGACCCTCCTGTTCCCACCCTTGGCAGTAAACCAGGATACCGAGAGCCCTGTCTGATTTCCCTCGGCCTAGGTTTGCTGTGAACTTTCAGAGCGGCTACAATGACAATGACATTGCCTTCCACTTCAACCCTCGGTTTGAAGACGGCGGGTATGTGGTCTGCAACACGAAGCAGAAAGGAAGCTGGGGGCCTGAGGAAAGGAAGATGCAAATGCCCTTCCAGAGAGGGTGTCCCTTTGAGCTCTGCTTCCTGGTACAGAGCTCGGAGTTCAAGGTGAGCAGGAACTCTCCTCTCTTCCCTTCGGCTGTCTGTCCCCCAGCCTGATCAGGCGCGGTGAATAGCATTTAAATAGTCACGTGAGCAACACCTTTGTACAGAGAAGAGGACCATTTCCTTGTAAGGATGCAGTCTCCTTACACACCTTCACCTGCATCTACAAGTGCACTTGTTGCTTCTTTTACTCCAGAAATAAGCACTAGATAAGTCACCATGGTGCTTTTTGGCCTCCTGGGTCTTTAAAGTCCAAATTATTTCCGTTCCTCTGCCCTTCTTCCACTCCAGGTCCCTGGTAACATTTGTTTTTGTTACATTGGTGCAGCCTTTATCCAGGTGTTATTAATGGCTTAGTTTTGCAGGGCATTGCAAACTGCTTTTGCAAGCAGAGCAGTGTCTCTGGGCTTGGGGAGACGGGGTGGGGGGTGAGTACATCTGTGTCTGTGCCCCTCTGTGTGAACATGGATGTTCCCAACCCCTCACCATGCAACCTGACGTCACCTCTCCTCTGCTCCCCACGAACCTTTGTATGCATACTTCAGTAACACCCCAGGTGACCTAAGATTAGAAAGACAAACCTACTGCAATAAGCAGACAACCGTAAGAACTAAAAAGCCAACAACCAGAGCCACGTAGGGATTGTGTCCGGATGCACTTTGGATCACAAGCATGTTCCTGTAACTGGCACAGCTCTGAAGGCTGATGCCCCCGACTTACAGGGGATGGATGTGAAAACTAGACACAGGTCTAAACTTCTAGAAGCAGGGGTCCCAGAAGCTTGGGTGAGTTCCCACCTGGCCAGGGACCCCCTCCTGCAACATGCACTCATCTCGGCAGGTGATGGTGAATAAGAACCTCTTCACGCAGTACGCACACCGCGTGCCCTTCCACCGTGTCAACGCCATCTGTGTCACGGGCGCCGTGCAGCTGTCCTACATCAGCTTTCAGGTCAGACTGTCCACCCAGCACCCGCCCCCAGGGGCTGGGTGCAGGGCCCGGTCCGTTGTGCCCAGGCCCTGCTGCATGGGCCCAAAGTTGCCAGCCAGTCTCCTTTCCAGGTGGCTCTGGGGACACACCTCTGGCTCCCCCGTCCTGTCCTTGTGTCGCTGTCTCTGTCTGGGACACCTGCTTCAGTCTCCCGGGCTCCTTGGCCACTCATCTCTGTCATTCCCACCCTGGTTAGGAGGCCGTGTGGCTCTAGAAAGACCCGAGGCTTGGGAATCAAACTGAATCCAGCTCAAATCTCCAGCTCTGCCATTCTCATCGGCTGGGGGATCTTAGACAAGTGACTTCGCCTCTCCCAGCCTCAGTTTCCTCACCTGTGGAAGGAGCAGGGTCTCTGCCACCCCATAGGTCCTTGTGTGAGTTCAATGAGGCGATACACATCAGAGGTCACAGAATAGCCTGCATGGGCCACACTTGGGTCTATTTGACCCTCTCTGTGCTTTAAAATTTTTGAATGTGTTACCAGCATCTAAAAGGTCAGCAGAAGTTTTTTGTTTTGTTTTGTTTTAATTAATTAATTAAGTAAGTAAGTAAGTAAGTAAGTAATGGCTGTGTTGGGTCTTTGTTGCTGCGCATGGGCCTTCTCTAATTGCGTTGAGCGGGGCTCTAGAGCATGGGTTCTAGGCACGCGGGCTTCAGTAGTTGTGGCACATGGGCTTCAGTAGTTGTGGCACGTGGGCTTCAGTAGTTGTGGCACGTGGGCTTCAGTAGTTGTGGCATGCAGGCTCTAGGGCACAGGCTCAGTAGTTGTGGTGCATGGGCTTAGTTGCTCCACGGCATGTGGGATCTTCCACTTAAAAATAGTTAAGATGGTCAATTTTATGTGCATTTCACCACAGTTTAGAAAAAAAAAAAGGTCAGGTGATAGCACATGGTAATCTGGATTTCTGGCTTTTTGTGAAAACTGGAAAGATTGGGGTATGCTGGGCCCACATTCTGCAGGGCCCCAGGCCGCTGGCTGGGAGCTGTCGGCACCACTTTGGTATTTGAGTGTGTACCCTGAGATGGGAAGGCACACAGCAGGCCCTTGACAAATATGAGGCCCTTTCTCTTTGGTCCTCATCTCTCATACTCCTTCCCTCCTGAACTCCCCCTGTGGGGTTGGGGAGAGAGGAGAGAGAGATGGAGGTGAAGAGAGAGACGGCCAGCCTGCCGTCACTCCCTGGAGCCTAAGCTTCCCTCTGCCCGTCCTGGACACCCCAGCTCCCCCTGCTTGCCTGTCTGTCTCCCTCTTGCCTGGCCCCTGCTTTTCCCCTCTTCCTTGGCTCCGTTAATGCTTCTCTTCACCCCATGGCACCTTTTGTTTTAACAGAACACTGGCGCAGCTCTCATCCAGCCCGCCTTCTCCACGGTGCAGTGCTCCCAGGCTGCCTGTTTCCCACCCAAGCCCAAGGGGCGCAAACCGAAAGTGAGTTCAGCGGAGGCCTGGGGCGGCTGAGCTGTCAGCAGGAAGGACAGAGCGTCCGAGACGCTGGTCCAGCCAGCAGGCCAGCCAGGGTCTCCAGGCCCTGTCATGCCCAAAGGTTCCCTGCTGCCATCCACACCCCCGGGCCCAGAGCTGGGGACCTGGGGGTGTCCTTGGCTCTGCCTTCCTCTCATTATCTCTCCAGGGCACCACTGCCTCTCTTCCCAAAGCCACTGCCGTGGTCCAGGCCATCTGCCCCCTCAACACCCCGACCACGGCCTAGTTCCCCACGGCCCACTCACCCACCACAGTGACCTTCCTATGCACAAATCTGATCACGTCCTCCCCCTGCTTTAAAGTCCTAAAGGCCCCAAGTCCCTCTAGATAAAGTCCAGACAGCAGGACCTGCAGAATCCTCCCCAGTCTTGCCCCAGCCTCCCTCCTGGCCTCATCCCTCACCCAGGAAGTTCACGCAGCCCCCACTGCTCATTTGGGGCTCTCTCAGGCCACCGTGCTTTCTGCACATGCTATCCCAGTGCTGAAAGCACCCTTTGCCACCCAGCCCCAGACAATCCCGAGTGGCCCTTCACAGCTCGGCTAAGTGTCACTCCTCTGGAGCACCGTCCCTGGAGTAGATCACCTGGGTCACCACAGACTTTGGACATGTCTGTGCTACACCAGTCACCACGTCCTGCTATAACTGTGTTTATGTGTGTCTCCTCATCACTCTCCTCCCTCCTTCCCTACACCCACCGGGCCCTTTGTGGGCTGGGATTGTAGGTGGTTTATTTGTGTATCCCTAGCATTTTGCACAGTGCCTGGCATGCAGTAGGGACTCAGTTAATGAATGTGGAATAGGTTTGCAAGAGGAACAGTCTGCCGGGTGAAGGCAGGGTCCCAGACAGGAAGGGGAGCAGGGCCTGGCCCTTTCTTTGGCTACCTGAGCAGTGGGGACTGGGAGGAGGGCTATCTCTCTGCCCAGCCTTCCCGGGCCCAGCACGGTGCAGCTGGGGCACCTGCCTTCTGCCATGCGGACACAGGACTGATGGAGCTGCAGGGAGCCTTTGCAGGGCAGCCCGCCTTTGGCCCTGGCCTGTGGAGGACAGGGTGTGGCGTACAATCAGCAGAACTGGGTACCATTTGGATTTTATCTCTTGTTACCTGGGTGAGCTTGGGCAAGTTGCCTAATCTTTCTGAGACTAGTTGCCTCACCAGCGAAATAGGAGGCAAGGATGCCTCCCTCATTGTAAAGTCTTGAAGCCAGAGCCTGGTACACAGCAGGCCTTCAGCCAATGTAAGTTTTCACCTTATGGGTGAAATATGGCACCAGGAGTAATGGCTTTGCCTCTGGGAGCTAAGGGAAGCTAAACGGTCTGTATCAGACATATCCACCTCTCCTTCTGAAGGAGCCAATGGGAACGTTCCCCCTCCTCCACCCCAACCCCATTGCATAACCATAATGTACCCGGGATGGTGGGTGAGAAGATGGGCGCCCAGAAGGCTCAGGAGGGAGGCCGCGTGTGAGGAGGCCTTTCTTACCACAGCTTCTGCCGCCACGTTACTCTCGTGTGGCACCAGTGTTAACCACCATTTTGGTTTCTCATCCCCTTCAGCCTCCAGGGATCTGGCCAGCCAGCTCGGCTCCCATTGTAAGTGTCTTGCTCTCTCTTCGGAATCTCTTCACTTCGGCTTTTCCTGTGGGTTAAAAGGAGGAGGCGGAGCCAAGCATGGAGCCTCTCCCGTTGGAGGGTAGGGCCGCCAAGGCCAGACCCTTGGGCCATCTGCCTGGCTGGGGTGGTGATGGTGCGAGGGAGTTCGGGGGTGGGGAGGGGTGGCTGGCCCTGATGAATCGGGAAGGAGCCCCAGTGGCCGCTGGTTTGCTCAAGGCCCTGCCACTCTGTGGGCAGACACAGGACACCAAGGCCCCACGTTCACTTCTTCCTTCTGCAAAGCGAGGCTGTGCTAGAGACGTTCCCCTGAGAAGAAAGATGCAGGCCACAAATGCAACCATGTTTCTTCTCCAGAGAAGAAACACCTCTACCTGCCAGTTTTGGGGCGTCTGGTCAGGATCATTGGGCTGGTTACAAGCTCAAAATGACCTCACCTAAGAGGAGGGTGTTAAGTGGTGCCCTCTGGTGGCAGGTGGCCATCTTCACACCGGTGAGAGCCGGTTAAAATGGGGTTTCTTTCTTCCAGACTCAGACCATCATCCACACCGTGCAGAGCACCCCTGGACAGGTGTTCCCTGTAAGTCTGAACGCCCTGGTCAGCTCACAGCCCCACCACGTGCCCCCTCCCAAGGAGTGAATTCTCTGGGCCCAGAGTCGGGAAGAAAGCAGTTTAGCAAGGAAGGTGGGGACATTCGGGGCTGGGCCCTCTGCTTAGGAGTAACGCATGTAAAACTCTCCATGGGACAGTAGAGATTCTGGATCAGGCTGGATTTACCCAACGACCCAAGAAATAGGTCCCTTAGGGACCAACAGGAAAACTGGTCCTTCTGTCCCTGAGAGGGGAGTGCAGTGGTCCCAGTATCTGGATATGAGACCCTCCATCCTGAGGACAAGCCCCCAGGATGTCACTGCTGATCACAGGCTTAGGCTGCCTCTCCTCCTCCTCCTGCCAGTGCAAAGCACACGGGGGGCCTGGAGTCAGTGGGGCTGCCCCTGGAGGGGTTGAGGGGCAGGTGACCATGATGGGATCCAGGAACACGGCAGGAGTCCTGCCAAGGCTGACATGGGAAGGAAGGTGACTGGGAGAATCCAAGGCCTGAAGCCCCACGACCTCAGTCTCCCATTGGAGCATCCCCTCTAGAAAGTGCGAGGGCGTGTGTGTGTGTGTGCGTGCGCGCATGCACGCACTCCCGTACTGAATTTCCCGATCTCTTTTCAACAGAATCCCATGATCCCACCCATGGCATATCCCAACCCAAGCTATGTAAGTGGTTTCCCTGGGAGGGGTGGAGGTCTGCTTTGTGTTGTGCAGGGTTGGGGTAGGGGGAGAGGGGAGGGCAGCTTACAAAATGAAAAGCAGTCCTTTAGTAAACTGAAGTTCTGGAAACTTCCAGGTAACTTAGAAGACTTAGGAAAGGGGCTTTCACCTTGAAAATCGTCCCTTCTCCATGAGCATATTATACGGTCTTCCCTTCTCAGCCCAAGCATCCTTTGCGTCCAACCAAAGCTCTTTTCATGATAGTAAATGCCCATTAATTTGAGGAATGCTGGAAAGTTTTCCTTTGCCATTTACTGAGCCAAGTAAAGATACCATGGAGTTCTTTCTTGAAGATACAGGCACAGTTAAATTGTCGACTGACAGTCCAAATGCACAGAAGTTGACATGAAGTTCCTCTTGCAGCGGCGGCTGCTCTGGCTGCTGCTCTCTGACCCGCCCCCTCCTCCCCACAGCCGATACCTTTCTTCACCTCTATCCCCGGTGGGCTGTACCCCTCCAAGAGCATCACGGTGTCGGGTACCGTCCTGTCCAATGCTCAGAGGTAAGCCAGGGTTCCTGGGGAGAAGAGACACCCCAAGGTCATTCTGGCCATTCCCCCGGCTCGGGGCAGAGAGTCCATGGGAGCGGCCCATCCCCAGGTTCTACATCAACCTGTGCTCCGGGAGAGACATCGCCTTCCACCTGAACCCCCGCTTCGACGAGGATGCCGTGGTCCGCAACACGCAAATCAACAGCCGCTGGGGGTCTGAGGAGCGAAGCCTGTCCCGACAGATGCCCTTCTTCCGAGGCCAGAGCTTCTCGGTGAGATGCTGCAGCCCCGAGCTGGGAGGGGCTCTCAAGGGGCAGGTGGGGCAGCGGGTGGAGGTCATCTGGGGGCACCTTGATCGAGGCAGGAGCTGATGCCTCTGGGGTGAGGACTGGGCCCAGAAGAAGAGAAAGTGTTCACCAAATTACTGCTATTATCATTTTACTGTTGTGTCCCACATAAGGCAGGTGGCAGGTGCTACCTGCTGTTACAGATGAGACTCACTCACACGTGCAGGCTACTTGCTAAGGTCACACAGCCCATCAGTGCCCAATCGAACTCAAGAATGAGGTGTCATTCATTCACTCACTCACTCATTCATGCAACAGTCATTTATCAGCTATTTCATCCAGGCCCACTTTGAGCAGCAAGTACCCCAGGTACTGGGGGGACAATTAGGAAACAGACGGTCCAGGTCCTGCCCCCATGGAGTTTACAATCAAGGTGGGGGAGGAACAAGGAAACAAATGTATGGACAGATCGCTGCAGAATAGCAACGGGTACTATGCAGAGGGCAAAGTAGAATAAGAAATAAGTGAGCCCCGGGCAGGGGCCATGCTTCCTTAGGCGGGGGCAGAACTTGGAGGAGGCCCCAGCACAGGCGGGACCTCAGTGGTAGGAGGAGCCCACCTTGCAAAAAATCTAAGGGGCAGCAGAGGGAGCTGATATCATCGCCGAGGCAGAGGGTCATGGTCGTGGCCTGTCTAGGAAGCAGGAGGGCCGGGGCTTCTGGGAGAGTGAGGATGGGGAGGTGGCGGGTGGCACTGCTGGAGGCCTGGATGACACAGAGCTGGGTTCTCGACCCTGACTACATACTCAAATCACCTGAGAGCTTGAAAAAGAAAAAGCAATGCCTGGCTCCACCCCAGGCCCACGAGAGGATGAGCCTGGACACCCGTATTTTTAAATATGCCCTAATACTCCTCGCCCAGGGTTGAAAATGACCGACGTAGGGCCTTGTGGGTCATGGATGGTGGGTCTTAGTCCAGGGTGTTGGTGTGTTTCAAGCCAGAGAGCAATATACTTTGATAGCTGTGTGACCTTGAGCAAGTGACTTAACAGCTCTGTGCCTCAGTTCCCTTATCTAAAATATGGGACTGCTAGTAATATTGATCTCACAGAGATGGAAGAAGGAAATGAAATCGAGTTTGTGACACGCTTAGGACAGTGCCCGGTCCTAAAATATGGGGACCATATTTTAACAGCTGTGCTGCCACCACCTCTGGGAGAATGTCGGGGTGGAAGAGACAAGTTAGGAGGCTGCCGCAGCAGGAGTGCAGGCGCTGAGCACTGCTGTGTGCCGGGTCCTAGGGGCATGGATGACACAGGCCAGCATTTGTGTCCCTAGAGGCTCAGGGTCCAGCTAGAGGGTGAGGATAGGGGTGGGGGACACAGCCTGAGGGGGCGCCTGACTCGGCTAGGAGGGGCTCAGGAGGTGGGGAAAGGCCGGGAAGGTTGGCTGCAGGAGGGTGAGTCCTGAAGGGGGAGTAGCGGTGATCCACGCAGACAAGGTGTGCAGAGCGGGGAGCACGGGGGGAAGGGCATTCTGGGGGGAGGAACAGAATATGTAAAAGCACAGGGAAGGAGAGCATGAGGCGTGTTCGGGGAAGAGTGAATCCTTCGGTGTGGCGCGAATGCAGGTGTGGGTCTTGCTTAACTAACGTTTGGGGAAGGTGGGAGGGAGGGAGGGAGACGTGAGGCTGCCTTCGGCTTTGAGGACAGTCTAGGCGGGGTACGGATGCTGGGGCCTCTCATCCAGGTGTGGATCATGTGTGACGCCTCCTTCCTCAAGTTGGCTGTGGATGGCCAGCACCTGTGTGAATACTACCACCGCCTGAAGAACCTGCCCGCCATCAACAGCCTGGAGGTGGGGGGCGACATCCAGCTGACCTACGTGCAGACATAGGCCAGCCCTGCCGTCTGGCTCTGCCCATCACCCCCACCTGCACCACATCTGGGGCTTTGCTGGAGAGACCACGTCCTTGGCTGGCTCTGCTTCTGGCCACGTCCACCTCGTCCCAAGCCGCTAGCTGTCACTCCACGCGGGAGGCGGTATCCTCGGCCCCTCCCCTTCCTCCAGTCTTTAACCTCTCCTCCTACCTGAAAGCTACCCTGATGACGCCCCACTGGTCCCCACCAACGGGCAGGAGCCTTCTCAGCAGGGGGTTCTCCCCTTTCCCAGTGTCCTTGGAATAAAGAAAGAACAATGCTTGTCGGCACGTGTGCCTGGGATGATCGTGGTTTATTAACTGAGTGTGGAGACCTTCTGGAGTCTCTGGAACCGGGGAGGTCCAGGCTGAGGGAAGAGGGAGGAGAGAGCACGGGCTCACTTTGATCAGGGGGTGGTTCCTGACATCCGGGCCTGCTCCCCGTGGGTCCTCCACGAACCCCACAAGCGTGTGGGAGAAAGCTCAGGCCTCTTGGACAGGCATGGCTGACGCAGGAAGCTTGGTGACGGAGGTGAACCCAGGAAATGTCCCCATGCTTCTGAGATGGGCCAAGGGCTGGGCTGGGCTCCCGAGAAGCCGACTCGGAAGAGAGGCCTGTTTGTGCGCTTCTGCTGTGGGTCCCCTGGTGTCGGGGCTCAGGGTGTGCGTGGGAGAAAGAGATTCAGCGTGCGAGGTTCTGCCAGTCACTGAGCCAGGGCATGGGGACCGCCTCTGTGTCCCCATGATGCCAGCGCATCCTGCTAGCTCCAAGAATCCTGTCCTCGGGAACCAGGGTGGGGCTCAGGGCATCCTCAGAGCAGCTGTGCCAGCAGCACCTGGGAGCGTGAATCCCGGGCCCTGCCTCGGACCTCCTCAGTGTCTGCGACGTGACAAGATCCCAGGTGGTCTGCTGCACGCCGGAGTGTGAGAGGCACTGGTCTAGGGGACTGTTGTGCAGATGCGTCGCTGGGACACTGAGGTCGCATGCCCCTTTCTCCCCACTACCCCACCCGAGCAGGAGTGGTGGAGGGGAGAAGTGGGCCGGGGAGCCAGTGAGACAGAGGCCCGACCCAAGCTGGGAGCCAGATTTTGCCAAACCCTCACTTAGCCCCTGGCTGAGTTCTTTCCTTGTTCTCACCGGGCTCAGTCCCTTGAGAAGCCTTCCCCGTGAAAGATGTGTGTCCTTCCCTCACTGCCACGTCCTTGACGTGCGGCCCAGCCTCACCTGTGCTGTCACCCAGGGCCCAAATCATTACTGGCCACACTTTCACGAAACAGGCAGCCCCAGAGCAAAAGGCGGCGACTGCCTAAGACCGGGCTGTGGTCTAGGCCTTCGCTAAAGACTTGGCAGCCTCGCACCCCTGCCACGCCCCATGTGAGACGCCTCCTGTGTGAGATGCAGCTCATGCCCGCCGGCCGGCCTGTGCTTCCTCACCCCCATCACGGGTCTTCAGATGTGCACAGAACTCCGTGTGCTGTCCCCATACCCGGTGGGCATTTCAGAGGAGCAGTGGGGCCACGCTGATATGTCCCTTTGTGGGGGATTTTTGTCCAGGCTGTGGCACCCCCCAGCCCCCAACTCTGTAGCGCTTAAGGCTGCTTTCCCTACAAAACACCCACACACACATACAATGTGGTTAAAATAAAATGCATTTCGTATAAATATCTCCATCAAGGAGTCATACAAGGAAGGCTCAAGAGGCAGACTGGGGTTTGTTTTTTTACATACAGAGGCATAAATAACTGTACATGGGCAGCTAAATACGGAGTGACGTGACAGCGCCTCCTGGTGGTCACCCAAGTGGTGCAATCAAGGAAGTTCCATCCTTCTCACCCACTGGCCAGGCCTGGCACTGCAGATTTAGTCTCCAAGGGACCGGGGAGGCCCATCTCTCCATCACCCCGGGAAGGGGCTCACTCAGTCCAGGCTGCTACTGGTAGCAGGTCAAGTAAAGGGTTTGAGAGGGAAGGATATGGGGAAATAAGATGTGAGGCTTGGGGATATAATCTCCCTCCAATATCCCCAGTTCTGTGACCTCAGAAAATCGAGAGTTGGCGCCATCCTTAAATTCTACGGTGGCAGCTTTAACTTCTCCTGTGGGCGCTTGGAGCTCTGGTATTGCTGGGCAGCTCTGCTGCCCCATCCTTTTTCACCTCATAGGGAAATACAGCACCAAAGATATCTTCATGATAGCGCTTCTGGCTCTTTAAGGGAAAACAGAGACCAAGGTGTCAGGTCTGTTGGTGTAGCCACCTCTCACTCATCAGGTCCAAGCTGGGACAAGCCCCAGGGGTCCCCCTGCTTCCCCATCACACCTACACACATGAGCCATTTTCCTTCTCAACTGTCATGCTTAGATTATTCTTGAATCTCACTTAGACTATGTAACTCTCATGAACACCTGCTCTGGCGTGGACCACCAAAGCATCTCCCCAAGCTTTATGATGGACGCTAAAGCCTGTCCAGTGCTTGTCCTACAAGGTGCTCCAGGAAATGTGAGCTCTGAGATAAATATGGTCGGGAAATGCCGTGTACTTTCTCCCAGTCTTGAAGTGCCACGATGCACAGCAGCCTGTCGGGGGCCCTGAGAGTCTTGTAGAAAAATCAACATGGGGGCTTCCCTGGCGGCACAGTGGTTGAGAATCAGCCTGCTGATGCAGGGGTCACGGGTTCGAGCCCTGGTCTGGGAAGATCCCACATGCCGCGGAGCAACTAGGCCCGTGAGCCACAACTACTGAGCTTGCGCGTCTGGAGCCTGTGCTCCGCAACAAGAGAGGCCACGATAGTGAGAGGCCCGCGCACCGCAGTGAAGAGTGGTCCCCGCTCGCCGCAACTGGAGAAAGCCCTCGCGCAGAAACGAGGACCCAACACAGCCAAAAATAAATAAATAAATAAATAAAAATTAAAAATGAATATCTGCTTAAAAAAAAAAAAAAAATCAACATGTTTGCCTTTGTTTAACTGAGCAACCAGACCAGGATGTACAGTTAGGCCTTCTAACAGCCCGACCAGCTCTGAACTCCCGCCACCTCTAGGATTCCTCTGAGCCCAGACTGTTCTGAGCCTGACTCCCCTGGTCCTGGCTCCCTGGCCCGTGTCCTTGACCTGTGGCCCGAGCCCACACACCAGCGGCCCTACCTTAAGCTGGAAGAAGTAGTCCTCCACCTGCTCCTCAGTTAGGCTCAGCGCGGTGGCCACCAGCTGCTTCAGGGTGCGGGCCACGTCCCGGGCCATGCGCACGTCCCCGCAGACATAGAGGTGGCCTCGCTCCTCGTGGAGCACACGGAGCACCTCGTCCGCCAGCTGCTGCCGCAGGATGTCTTGAACGTAGACCTGAAACCAGAGGAGGTGGTGGGTCCAGGCCCCCGTGCTGGGGTGAAGGCTGCGGTCAGGCCTGCTGGCCGCGGGGAGGTGAGGAGGAGGTACGCGGGGCGGCGGGGGGAGCACCCTCCTGGCCAGGGCCCGCACGGGGACCGGGCGCGGGGTGCGGAGCTGCACTGGTGCCCTGCGCGGCCAGGCCTGGGCTGGGGCTGGAGAGGCGAACGCTGGCCACAGCCACGCCCTGGAGGAGCTGACTCTCTAGTGGGGCTCCCTCATTTGCTCTGAATTCACCGTGCCTCAAAGAGGCATCAATCAAGCCACTTACCCTGCCCGGAGCTCTGAGGCCCACCTGCCTACACCCCAGAAAAGGGAATCTCTGTCCTTGAGATCCCCCTGTAATTCAGAGCAGGGCTCCCCAGCTACACAGAAGTCCTGGAGCCAAGTGGGGACTCTCTGCTCTTGCTCCACACAAGATGCCCAGTGACCCTGGCACTGGGCACGGAGTACCAGGTCTGGGAGGAGCCCAATGGGATCAGTTCACAAAGGCTGAGCCAACAGTCTTTTCCGACTCCCCGGGCTCATGGGGCAAAGAACTCCCCGGCACAGCAGAGCCGGTCAGCGGGCCGTGCCGGGAGCAGCGGCTGCCCCCCAGCCTTGCTGTGCTTGAGCGTGAAGCCGACCTGGACCACCTCTCTCCCCGACAGCTGTACATGCGGGGGGAGGACCTTCAGCAGGCTGGGCACTGGGGGTTGACCCACATGTGACTCTGACTTAGCGCTGAACGTCTCAGGGCCCGTCTCTTCTCCTGGAAGAGTGAACATAATCGCTTCACAGCGCCACTCTGGTGACTGTATAATCGCCTCCATTTTAGAGCTGAGGAGGTGAAGGCTCAGAGAAGTGAGGGGCTTGTGCGGAGCCAGGCACCCACCATAGTCTGTGCTTTTAAGGCTCCACCCACTGCACGGGCAGCTGCAGCATTTACCTTGGGCTGGTCAGGCAGGCGAGAATAGGCTGTGTGCACCTCATGCAGCACCCCCTTCCGGGTCATCTCCAACATCTCCTCCCGGTAGATGTGGTCCTCATCTGGGTGGCGGCACCCAAACACCAGGGTCATGCGGCCACTCTGGAGACCTGCAAGACCCAGCAGGCTGCAGTTACCAGGGTGGCCACCAGAGGGCGGGCGGGACATGCTTCAAGGCCTGCCGAGCTGCGCACCCAACTAGAATCCCATTTCATCCCCACGTGCTATCTAGTACTGTCCCCACTTTACAGACGAGGAAACTGAGGCCCAGGGCATTCACGTCCTTTGTCCATACAGGCTGAGGCAAACTTGGGAGAGGGGCCAGGAAACATCTGCGGGGTGGCTACAGCTTCAGTTCTACTCCCAGGCAGGTGCTGGGCACCCCCTGGTACCCCCTCCGCACCCCCAAAAACCCTCCAGCTGTACCTTTGTGCTCGGCATCATGCAGCCGCTGCTGCCAGAAACTGCGGAAGGGGGCGATGCCCGTGCCAGGCCCGATGAGGATGCAAGGGTGGGAGGGGTCCTCGGGGAGCTGGAAGCCGCTGGCACTGAAGGGGACAGAAGGAAAGAGGCCCCGTCCTCAGACACCCTGGGTCGGATGCACACGCAGGACAGGGGCTGGGGAGCTGGGGACGTGGCCGGGGGCGGTAGTGTTGCGGGGTGGAGAAGACAACGAGCTCAAAGTTGATTTCCCACGTCCTGCGGGCTGTTTCATGTCCCCGGTCCAGGCGCACCATCACCTTGCCCTGGGGTCCCTCTGAAAAAGGCTGAGCCTCATTGTCCTCTGGGCCCCAACACCGCTGCCACCTCTGTCCCTGCTAGAGACTTGGCCATGCTCTACCACAGGGGGTTAGAACAGAGAGGCCCAGTGTGACCCTAGTGCCTTCTTTACGGGCCAAGGGGCCCAGAGTGGCATCTAAACCCCAGATTCCTCCCTTTCAACCCAGTACTCCCCGGGGCCAGTGGTCCCGTGATGGACACAGTGGAGGGGTGCTTACCTTCGCACAAAGCAGGGCACCAGGTCTTGGGGCTTCAGGTTGCTGAGCCATGTGCTGCAGACGCCGTGGTGCAGGGGACCCTGGCCGTCTGCAAGGACAGCGCACACCTGAATAGCATCGTCCCTCCCACCGCTGCGTGAACCTTCTCAGTGGCTCCTCCCACACTGACGCACCTCCCTGAACTGCCTGCTCAGGCACTCTGCAGGCTTTAATCAAGGGAATGTTTTTCTCCTGGTTCTGAGTTCCACCCTCTATTCGCCCAGAGTTGGCAAAAGCTGAAAGGGACTCAGAGAGTGTGCAAGGCTCTCCTTGTGCCACTGCAGAAACTGAGTCCCAGAGAGGGAAGGTGACTTGTACAAGGTCACTCGGGTAGCAGTAGAATCAGGTCACAGCTCAGCTTCCCTAACTCCTACTCCGATGCTCCTTCCAAGAGTTTCTCCAGGGACCCTCCCAGCCCATCATTTAGCTCCGATGACAGTAGCACAAAGTGGCCCCTCAGGGTGACCACAGTCACTTCCTCACAGTGTCTTCAGGAGTACAGCCCTTGCTGGTAGGAACTCTGGGTGACGGACAAGCTGCTGAGCCTTCCGGTCTGCTCTTCCATCTCTGTCTCCCCCAGTGGCCCCTCCTGGACTTGTGGAGACCCCAGGTTCCCTTCCCAATGGCCCAGCATTTGAGGGGACCTTCAACCAACTCGAGAAGTCCCGCTGGTTCTCCTCTGGATGGAACCTTGCTCTCACAGGATGTGCCTGCCTCTCCTCTCCTGGTCTGAGGATTGAGACTTGGCCTCTGCAGATGTTCTCTAGCAGAGCAAAGAGAGCCTCTGCCCAGTTTTCAGGAACTGTGTGATTGTGCTTCTCAGAGCACAAAGGGCTCTGAGGTGTGAGCCAGCTCCCCAGCTTTGCCAACCCAGGCAACGCTCAGTTACAGAGAGAGGGCAGGGGCATGTTTCATCCAGGGGAGGAGCCAAGCCCAGCTGGACAAGGTTTGGGACCTCCCCGTGTATGTTAGCCCATCCCCCATCCTCTGCCCTCACAGCACCCTGCACTTTCCTTCTTAGCACCTACACAATGACAACTGTCTATTTCTATGAGTCTCTCTTCATTGTTCCCTCTAGATGGGAAGCTCCATGGGGGCAGGGTCTATGTGTGCTGTATTTCCACACCCACCGTGGTGCCAGGCATAAAGAGGTATGAAATAAATCATGGCTGAATGAGTGAGTGAATGACTGAACAATCAAGGCAGAATCACCCCTGTATTCAGGCTGGACTATCAGGAAGACTAAGAATCACTGGGCTCCCACTAAGTGCTGGGTACTTCCCACATCTGATCTCATTAAATTGTCCCAACAGGAGTTGGACAGTAGAGAGGAGTATGGCGGTTAAGAACTTGGACTCAGCAGTCAGACTACCTGGGTTTGCATCTCAGTTCTCTACCTGCTACCAGGGTGACTTTGAACCTGTGGCTTAACCTCTTTGTGCCTCAGTTTCTTCGCCCATGAAATGCACACAGCTCCCGTCTCACATGGTTACCGATCACACGTACACAAAGACGTTAGCTCAGTGCCTGGTTCATGGTAGTCTCTCCCACACTCCTCCTATCGCTGTTAACAACTCTGGAAGGTGGGTGTTTAAGGATGAGGGGACCAAAGCTCAGAGATGTTGAACAGCTGCCCCGTAAGTAGCAGGCTTGGGCCACTCCACAGCCTCTGCCCCAGCCTTACCTCGGGTGCGGTACGTGAGCACGGCCACAGTGAGGTGGATCTCCGTGGGTGTGTGGTCCCTGGAGGAGCTGATGGAGTAGTACCGGGGCTTCAGGACAGGCAGCTGGGAGAGCAGGAAGCTGGCAGGCACCCGCAGGGACGGGAACTCCTCCAGCACCTCCAGGAAGGTGGGGCTACTGGTGAACTTCCACGTGTTGTAATCAGACGGCTGAAAGCCAAGGGCAATATGAGTGTCTCAGGGCATTTGCCCCACACAGAGGGAAGAGGCTGTCACAATCCGGTATTCATTCATTCACTCCCACAGCAAACACTTCAAAGAACCAGGTGCTGTCCACGGTGCTGAGAATACCGAGCTAGAGAGGAAAACGTTCCTGTCCTGGAGGAGCTCAGGCCAATGAGTAGCATTTCTCTAACTTGTCTGCTTAGAACTTTACTGTCAGCAACTTGTGGGCAGGTGTCAAATCTTTATTCTAATCTAATTTGGGGAAGGGCTTCAGAATCATACAGACCTGGGTTCAAATCTTGACCAGATGCCCTTACTATCTGTGGGATCTTGTCCTCATTACTTAACCTTTGTGGAATGAGGATAGCATCACCTACCTCATGGGGATGTTGTGAGAATTAAGTGAGAAAATGTGTGCCAGGTTAGTGCAGAGCAGCCACAGGATAATGGCAGTGGAGGTGGCTGGAATCAAGATAATTAGCGATAATGGTGACGGTAATAATGATATTCAGTGCCTTTTGCAAAGACTTGGGTCTAGAAAGTTGCAGGTGAGTTAATGCATTCTCTCATTCATTTATTAATTCAACTACCCATCTGTTACTATGTCCATTATCCATTCATCCACACCATCCATCCTCCAACACTTCCTAAATTCCAGGCTTGTTCCAGGTGTGGGGAATGAAAGACAGAGTGGCTCTCCTTTTCTAGCTCATTTCTGAGGAAGTGCACTTTGGTTGCATCCTGCAGACATTCAAAAAAATTCAGTTCACTTGACACAACTATGTCCTAGAGATGGGACAGGAGAGGGCGCCTGACTTCCTCCCAGCCTTTGACAAATCACACTTTGGGAAGCTGGGGTGGATTCCCCTTGGAGGTTAAAGACCAGCTCTAGGCTCAGGATGCCCCCGACTCTGGGACCCTGCTCCTGCCTCACCCACCAGCCCCGACCTTCACCTGGCACAGGGTCTCCAGCCTCTGCCTCTCAGCCTCGTCTGTGGCCAGCTGGGCCAGCTTTTGGAGCAGCAGCTGGGTTGGCGGGGTGGTGATGTCCAGGAAATAGGTGAGAGCCTGGCTGAGTGAGCAGGTGGGCAGTCGCTTGTCCTTGACCCAGTAGCTGCCTGGATAGGGAAGAAAGGAGTCAGGATGGAAAAAAGGCCCCATTTAGGTTTCCCAAAGAGTGATGAGGCATCCGGGACAGACACCCTCCACCTTCCAGCTGCAGGGGAGAGAAGACACTGAAGTTCTGGTTCTAGTAACAGCAAAAGGGTTCATGTGCCCAACTCAAGTGCAGGAAGATGGTGCCCAGAGATAGGACTGCCAGGAAAGGCTGGTCAGCAGCCCTCCAAAGGGCACCCAAGTTGACACAATCCTGCAAAACTAACTGTGTACCAGAGTCCAGTCCCTCTCTGGCCCAGACCTGAACTTTAGCAGGACACACACAGGTGAGCTACAGACTCACCATGACTAAATTCACCAAAGACTGATGTACACCCCAGAGGCCAGTTCTTCATTTAGAGAAAAGCCCATAACTTCAGTCTCCAGGGGTGTTAGACCAAGAGGTGCTGGGTGAGCAGCACTCAGCCCAGAGCGAGGTGGCGGGTCTCAAGGAGTGCCAAGAGGCAGTATGCAGGGCGGCCACAGCATGGACGCGGGAGCCAGTAGACATGGGTTCAAACTCTGGCTCCCCACTCGCTAGTAGGCTGACTGAACCCTCTGAACTTGGGTTCTGTCTCTGTGAGATGGACGTGATAATAAAACCTGTCCTGCTGAGTTTGCATGAGGACTGAATGAAACAGTACACGTATTAGGTAAAAATATTAGTATTACATTATTTCATCTAGACCCAAGGCCTGAGGAACCACGTCTGTCTCCCTACTGTCACAAGGATGTCTCTGTCCCCTTATCCCCGAGTTTCAGGCTCTCTCACGTTCTCCTGGACAGTGGGGAACAACGCCAGACTTTGCTTCTCAGACTCCTGCTGTCCTATTTTGGCCACTCTCTTTAGGGGGACACATTTTTTGGAGGGATCATGATCGCTGAGGAAGCTAAGGCCGGGGAGCTAGTCCGAAGGGCTGGAAGGCCCGTGATTACTGATTGCATTAGTCTCCCTCTCCTAGTGCCTGCCACCCAGCGCTGTGCTCATCACATAGGCTGAGAGCCTCACCTTAGCACACAACGGGGACTCTGAACCCTCCCCAGGATAGGCTCACCTCTCCAGTGAGGACGGCCAGGAAGAGTCGTGCTCTCCTGGTCACCCATGGCCTGGCCCTGCCCACTGCCCACAGAAGGTGGGGATAAATGAGACCCTCGGTGGGGAAGCAGTATGAAAGTAGAATGCCATGAAAATGCAGTATAAATTCCAAAACATAAAATTTGGGATCCGAAGAGGTGTATTTCAGGGTGTATTAAAGTACCTTCCTCTGACCTTCCGGACAAGTCGATTAGCCCATGGGAAACGGATATTCCTCCATTCCTGCATTTGTTTGGTGCCAGGAATTGTGGTGAAGGTTGTACACGTTATCTACTCATCTGTCCTTCACCACAGCCCTGCGAGGAAGGCTCTATTATCTCTACTTTAGAGACAAAGAAACAAAGCCTCGGGAGGTTAATTCCTATGCCCAAGGTCACTTTGCTAGTAAGTGATGGATCAGGGACCTGAATCTTCAAAGCTCACCATTTTTATAGTTTCCACATTTCTCTATCATGTCACCAAGCAAGCTGCACATGTGTGTCTGTTGTGGGACTAAAGAGACAATGCATGTATTGATAAAATGCTGGCATCAAGTAACTACCCTGAAAATGGTGGCTGCTACTGTTATTATTATAATAATAATAATTATGACTATTTTTGCAAATCTGCATCCTGTACTAGGTAGTGAGCTTTCTGAGGGCAGACACGGAGTCTCATTCATTTTTGTAACCCAGGGCCTGCCTGGTATATAGATGTGAGTAGTTAAAATTTTGATGGAAAAATGAATCAGTCAACCAACAAAAGTGGCCGGGTAAGCAAAGAATGAAGGGGAAAGATAGCCCAGCCTCTGGTGTTGGGCAGATAGTCCCAAAGAAGCAGCCCTTCTTGTTGGCCCGGCGGCCGGTCGAGGACTATTTACAAGGCTGCTCTGGCGCGGGCTTCAGGGGCCCACCACTCAGCAGGAAGGACAGTGTTAGCTGCCCGTTTGCAGCGCAGGTCCGGGCCCAGCCCATCAGTGGGGCTGGGGCTTGGTGGGAGGATGCTGGGGCGGCCTCAGTTGAGGCTTTTGTGCGGAGGGCTCACCGTTCTCGCAGAGGGTCTCTAGGCGCATGGGTTGGTCGGGGGCAGGGCCATCCACCACTCGCTCCAGGATGCCTTGGACCAGAGCTGGCTGGTTGCCTGGGAAAACTCCGAGGTGCTCTCCCGGCAGGTAGCTTGGACCTTGGCTGCCCTCACAGGACAGTTCCACCAGGAGGGTGGTACGACTGCAGAAGGAAAAAGAAGCCTCTGGTTACGCCACCAGGATTTCCTCCAGCACTCCCTGATGGGTGGGCCAGTTTCCCCAGGAAACGTGCCCTCCTTTCATTTTCCTGCCCGGTTCCATGAACACGGGTTGCCGGCATCCCAAGGCTGGGGTGCTCAAGAGGGCCCGGGGCTGACCCGGCCTGTGGCTTCTCCGTGGGGAGAGGGTGGACAGCAGTCGTCCCATGCAGCCCTCCCAAGCCCTAGAGAGCG
The DNA here is from genome assembly GCF_965194825.1 of Balaenoptera physalus. Lineage (NCBI taxonomy): Eukaryota > Metazoa > Chordata > Mammalia > Artiodactyla > Balaenopteridae > Balaenoptera > Balaenoptera physalus. Next base: position 48,075,720 of record NC_138901.1, read on the forward strand.
CGACCACAGACTCCGCCTAAAGAAAGCATCGCACTGGGAGGTATGTGGGCATTGAGACAAACCTTTCCTAGTGTCTAGCGCAAATCTGGTTCTTATTAGAACACAGCCCACTTTTGCTAATGAATGTAAGGACAGCACAGAAAAACAAAACCTACAGAGAATCCACACTGCTGGCTGACCTGGCGGGGAAAGGTCCTTCCCTGCCAAAACTTTTCCTGAAAGTTCTTAAGAAAGCCAAATAGTTTGAGTTTTTCTTGCCCTCCCCTTTTGGTGAAATAGTTAAGTCACAAAGGACAGGAAGTGAAGCAGGTGCCTCGTTCCCAAGCTGGAAAACTGGCCCATGGTTAATGGAGACCCAATGTAAAGGTGCTGGTGGCCACAGGGGTTAACAATCAAGCTGCTCCTACCAATGGCATCGTAGCTAATGCCAGTGGACACTTCCCTCCTCTCCTTTCTAAGACTGACTTGCTCTGGTCTTTCCCGGATTAAAATAAAATCTGTGGAACGTCACCCAAGAAGCCCTCTCCTTTGCCCTACCTGGATTTTGGACTCTGTAGATTCTGCCGTGATTTCAGCCTCATGGTGAACACATGCTTGGCGTGCATACTGCTGAGGGCTGTGGGACAGAGAGACAGTGAAGTGGCAATGTGGCTCTTAAGCGTTGGTGGGGCAGCCTCCTCATGCTGAGTCAATTACACCCAGACGTTACCCTGGGGTGTCTCACTGTGGTGGTGCTGGGGTTTTCCTTCCCTTCCTTTTTTCCCCACTGTGTTTCTGAATCACAAATAAAGACCCTTGGTCTGACAGAGGATGCTTGTGCCGCTGCGAGGTATTGGGAAATGCAATGTAAATGCCCCAATATGGGAATTTCCAGGACATCCCATGGCTTGGGATCCACAGGAGAGCGTAGTTGAAGCTGGGGATATCCTAAACATGAGGAAACGTGTAGGACCTCTGCAGTCCTGGTATAGGAGAAGAGGAAGCACAGAAGCACAGCATCCAGAGGGGCCGTTCAGAGTTCCCAGACTGTAGCCTGGAATTGCCTCTGAAAAATGTTCTTCATAATACCTGGCTGCCATTAGAGCGGGAAGGCTGGGGCCCAGATCCCAACTTGGCCATCTGCTAGCAACTTGCTGCACCTCCCCGAACTTCAGTTTCTCTGTCTGTGCCTTTCTCGCAGGATGAGTGTAAGGGATCACTTAGAGCAGGTGGGCAAAGAGTCCAGCACAGTGCCTGGCACATAGGAGCGTCCTTCTCTCTCCACTGCCCTCCCGGGGTTTCCTCCTAAACCGCCTCTCTCAGAGACGAAGCACGCCCTCAAGTCTCGCATCCCAGCAGGCTCTTGGACCCAACAAGAGAGAGATGCCTGGTAGCCCTAGACTAGCTGCCTCTGTTCAGAGGGTCTTAGTGGTCTCCTTGACCCTAGGCTCAGGACTGAGAGACACCCACCCCGGCAGGAAGGGCAAACAAGCTCCGTGTGGTGCAGGGAAGCAGGTACCTTTGTTGAGGTCCAAAGGCTGTGAGTCTTGCACGAGCCTGTAGTGGTGCAGGTCCCAGGTCACAGTGGCAGTGTAGAGCTTGGGGATCTGAATGTGGTGTTTGCCTCGGACATCGAACGTCTCACAGGCTGCCTGGACGAAGATGGAGCCGACGGGTGTTAATAATCATCCCTGGCATCAGCGGCATCACCACTGCTGGGGCTACCATTTTTTAAGTCCTTGCAACTGAGCTGAGAGCTTTGTGTAATTACTAAGCACACTTATCTGGTTGGGCTGTTATGAGAACCCAAAAAATGGCTGGTCCTAGCACATAGTAGCTATTGCTATTATTATGAATATTAATAATGACAGCATCTCGTTTTATCCGCATGCTCACACTATGACACAGGTGTGATCACTCCCATTTTCCTGATGGGGAATCGTGTGGAGGAGACGTGGGCTTGGGAACCATGTCGGACCCACTCAAGGTGGTGCTCATAAGCCCCACTGCTGGGTGAAACGCTTTGCTTCAATGAGTTCTCTCAGTCAATGGGGTCAAGCCACAGGTGATAAAGACCTACTGAGATATCCCTGTCCCCAAGTTCTCTGTGGCTGGGACACTGAAACAAGACAAGGATGTCAGGAGGTGACCTGGATAATCAGAGGGGGAAAGATCTTAAACCACAGCTTCCCGAGGGCAGGGAGGTGTCAAGTGGAGCTCTTCTGGGGGCTGTGGGAAAGCAGCAGTGACTTGAGCCCTCAGGCCTGCGACCCTGGTCCACACCCGGGACCACGCCTATAGGACCCAGCAGGGGTCATGCCACCCAGGATGCCCGGCACAGGTGTCCTGGGCACGAGTGCACCGCAGCCTCCCTCCCGGTGCCGTGGGGCAGCTCCGGCTGTGAACTGACCTTGAAGGTTTGCACGGCCCAGGCACGGAAGGCCTCCTCCTGCCCGCTGAGCTCGTCCCCTTCCCCTGTTGGGGCGAGCTGAGAAGCCCCCAGCTGGGACAACTTCTGGTCGATGTCATGAGCAAAGGCGCAGAACTGAGGGTACATGCTGGAGCCGAGGCCAAACACGGCATACCTGCCCGAGGAGGACACGCACGGAGCCTGGGTGAGCTGACCCCACCCGCAGGCCAGCCTCTGACCCTCCCGCACCAGCTGGGCAAGGACCGCCAGTGCCCACCCCCTTCCTGCCCTCCCTGGCTCCCGAGCCTCATCTCCAACTCCCACGACCAACCCCATGCCTGGCCTGCAGAAGTGTGAGCGGAACTCGGTGTCCCTGCTTTGACCCACAACACCTCTGAGGACAGGCTGTCTCTGGGCCTGGACATCCCAGGAAGTTCCCACTTATACACACCCAGCTCCGTCCCTGGAACCCAGACTCTGGGAGTGGGGAAGAGATTTACCTGAATTTGTTGGTGAGCTCTTTCAGCATGAAGAGGGACTTCTTCAGTTTCTAGAAAGAGAGAGAACCACAGAGTTCTCAGGACAGGATTAATAAAAGCACCGCTTTTCCCTTTCTTCTGGTGGCTCATTTAAAAACTGGACATATCTGGCAGGAGAAAATTCAAGATCCTCGCAGGGAAGTTGGTTTAGGTGGGGCCGCCTGGCTGGGACTCAGGGACAAGTTCAGCCTTAGCAACTCATGTGGGCCTGACCTTTGGTGTGGGGCGAGGACAGCCCAACCCCCAGTCCATCCAGCCCTGGCAGAGGGGGGCCTGCCTTGTAGCAGGGCATCACCAGAGGGACTCCTGATGGGACATGAGCCTCTCTTCTTGTCAGAGTGACAACTGGTCCCGTATTCTCTGAAATAACCCTGATTTCCCAGGAACTCAAGATAACTTTAGGTGGAAAATAGTGTCAAATCACATGGTAAGAAAGTATTCTTTTTTTCTGTAATTTTTTATAGTTATTCCTGTCTCAATTATTTCATTCTTTTGTCCTGAACAATAGGGAGAAAATCTCAGACTGCTGCTAATGGAGACTTAACACTTCTCTCATACTTGCTTATTACTCTTTTTAAAAAACAAAGCAAGCCATGGTTAGGCAACAGTATCCAGCTAAAATTCAATAACTGCTTGGCTTTCATTGGATTTACCTGGGACCAATTTTTGCTGGCTTTCCATTTGTGAGAGTGATATAAAGTTTCCTTTAAACATGAATTTTTGAATTTAAAAAGGCAGGTCAATTTACTGAAATATATTAAGTACGTCACAGGAAAGGCAGCTCATGCATACAGAGGAAGTCCCGAAGGAGGCAGGCCAATGGCTGACGTTAGGGCGACCCAGAGTGATCTGAGCTCTCACTCCCGAATGCCCTCCTTAGGACATGCTGAGTCCCCAGATCCTTTCCTTGGTCCTCTTAGGCTCTACCAGACCCCAGACCCCTGGGACTCGGGCCACCCACCTCTCCGTTGCCGGGGGAGTCTCCGTTCCCGAACGTGCTGGTCACCACCAGCAGCAGCTCTTCCTCCTCCAGATGGCTCAACTTGTATTCGTCCATGCAGAGAACCTGCACGGCACCCAAGGTGGACATCAGCCCTTGTTTCCCAGGCTGGCGCCCTCCACGCCCTCCCCAGACACCCAGCGCTTCCCTCACCCTACTCAGGCCGGGAGTCCCCTTCGTCATCTCGGTCCCCTGGTGCCCGGCACAGAGGAGGTGAGTACTTAACAAATCCCTGTCTACTGAACCTATTTGAACACGGCATCCTCGATTCTTTGATTCTCCCACGCTAACACATCAGCAAGCCCTGGAGGGTTTGCCTCCAAAATACCGCGTGTCCCAAATCAGAGCACGTCTCGCCGCTTCCATCACTACCTTGAATTCTGAGTGTGTGTACATATTTTCCACAAAAACGGGATGGGCAGGTTACAAAAATGACAACACCTCTGGGGACCCAAATGCTTTGCCTGAAGCTAATCTCAGGTGAAATGTGTCACGGCCTCGCGGTTCTACCCAGGCCTACCTGACCCAGGAGGCCTTCAGTGATGGAGGATCAAATCCAACACTGGTGGAAGGAATTAGTCACCCTTGGGAGTTTTGTTTTATTTCTCTGCATCTTATTCATCCTCTGCCCCCTTCACATTTAGCACTGCACCCCGTATAGGAGGTGTTCTGTAAAGGTGAATAAAATCCATCTAGAACAGCTAATGTATATTGAGACTTAGCAGCATTAAGAATGTGTTTCTCAAACTGTGTTCCCTGGAACACTATGAAAAGCTTATTTACTAGGTAAGTTTGGGAATCCCTGGACACACCTCTCTCCTTCTATCACAGATTTTCAATGTACATCAGCATGCCCAAGGCTCGGGGACATCCAGGAGCAGAGCAATCATTTTAACTTGCCCCAGACTTCTCCGTGCATAGGCTGAGTCGGCTACCTTAGGGTTGAAGGCGCAGCTGAACAAGGCCCCTAGGTCCTGGGCCAGCGTTTCTGATCTTCCCGTCTCTGTTGCAAAGAGGATCGTGGCTCTGACCCGGGATGCCATTCTCTCACGCATCAGCACTGAGGCAAAGAGCACGGCTCTGTGGGGACAGACATACTCTGTGTGCTGAGTCAGCCTTCCAGAGGAAGATGGGGGCCCAGCATTTAAAGTGCAGCAGATCGAGGGCTTCCCTGGTGGCGCAGTGGTTGAGAATCTGCCTGCCAATGCAGGGGACACGGGTTCGAGCCCTGGTCTGGGAAGATCCCACATGCCGCGGAGCAGCTGGGCCTGTGAGCCACAATTACTGAGCCTGCGCGTCTGGAGCCTATGCTCCGCAACAAGAGAGGCCGCGATAGTGAGAGGCCCGCGCACCGCGATGAAGAGTGGCCCCCGCTTGCCACAACTAGAGAAAGCCCTCGCACAGAAACAAAGACCCAACACAGCCATAAATAAATTAAATAAATAAATAAATAAATAAAGCATGACACAAATTAAGCAATGTGAATACCATCAAGCTTTAAAAAAAAAGAAAAAATAAATAAATAAATAAAGTGCAGCAGATCGAGGAAAAAGAACCCAGGTTTCTCACCAGCTATCAACCCTGACTCACCGCCCTTCTCCTCCCCTCCCCTCCCCCACTCAACCCACCACTCAGCCCCTTTGGGAAAATGGAGGAGAGAGAAAGCTGGGACAGAGGTGGCAGGTGACCCTGGGAATTGGTGTCTGGATTTCTGGGAGCCAAACCCTTTCTCTCTCTCTTTTTTATAGTTTTAATATACCTTTTAATTAATTAATTTATTTATTTGGCCACACTGTGCAGCATGCGGGATCTTAGTTCCCCAACAGGGGATCGAACCCATGTCCCCTGCAGTGGAAGTGCAGAGTCCTAACCACTGGACTACCAGGGAAGTCCCTCCAAACCCTTTCTCATTGTTCCCTGCCCTTCAAGGCCTAGAAGGAAGGGCTGAGGTTCAGATGTCCACACTGGCTGCTTCCACTTACTTGACCAAGACTTTGAATCGAATCTCTCTTTTCCGGGGTCTCCGCCTCTCATCCTGCCAGACGTGGGTTTTCCAGGCCGCCACCTTCAGAGAAGAGGGCAGGTATGTGGGCAAGGTGGGCCCTGGCTTGGCTTGGGCTTGGAGAGACAGAAGGCCCTTCATGGCCTTCGTGAGTTGGGGGGGTGAGCAGGCCCTGTCCCCACCCTTTCACTGAAAGCCCCACAGGGAAGGGCTGCATCTGTCTGTCTCCCTCCAAGTTGTAGCTCATGTCCGGCACAGAACCTGCACACGATCAGTTGATTGTCACTCACTAGTGTCCCCCTGGAAGGAAGAGGCTGCACATCTCTTTTCTTTTGGTGTCTGGTCACTAGGAAGGCTACACAGATTGTATATAATGCATAGTCTGCCCTGGGATATCTCCGAGAGTAGACGAAGGTGCTATGACCACAGGCGCAAACTATCCCAGGCAGTCAGTCACACTACTTATCACTTTTAGAGTAAGGAAGCTCTTCCCCAAATCTAACCAAAGAGCTTTTTGACAAAAAATGAAATCATTTCACTGGGTAACGGTTCCTGAGTGCACTCTGGGCTGGACACTGGGCTGAGCTGTTACGTGCACCAGCTCACGTGATCCACACAACCTCCTCCATTGCGGAGTTGATGACCCTCCTTTTAGAGATGAGAAAGTCAGGGCTTAGATGGGTGAAATGACCCACCCAAGATCATACAGCTAGGAAGTGGGAGAATCGCCCCCGGATGTGTCTGACCTGGGAGCCAAGCTCTTCACCATTATGCCATGTGACTGTCTATAGCCCTCCTGTGCAGGCGGGCACAGTGGCGGTCACCCTCAGGAGCTTAAACTCCGTCAGAACAACGGGCTACTAAAGGTACCATAAAAGGTATTTCCTTCAGTCTCACTTCTGTAGAAATGGACAAAAGCATCCTTGAGTGAAGCCTGAAAAGCATTAAAAATATGCCTCTGTGTCCCCGATCCTTCCTTGTATGTCCTGCACTAGTGAGCACACATGTGCACAGGCACATGCAAACACACACGCATGCACGCATGTGTACAGCATGCACACACATGCAGACACACACACTCTCTCCAGAGCTCCCAAGACAGAAAGGAGAGGAAGGTCCCTCTCTTACCTGGTAGTAGTAGAAAGGGGACAGGATATAATTTAACATCTCCTGGTGGAACACGGGGGTGATGCTTCCAGAAATTGGGGGGACCAGCCAAATCCAGTCAGCTGGGCAGCCCCCTCGGGACCGGTACTCATTCTGCATGTACTTCATGAAGGACTCTGCAGCTGAGTGGTGGTCCGTGATGGTCACATTATGCTTCTAAATCAGAAGGAGGCAAGAAGGGGAGTTGAGGAGAGTGGTCGGTTGGCTGCAGGGCTCCCAGATGGACTACGGAAGGGCCTGGCAATCTGTAAAATGGGAGCGCAATCTCCTCTGGCCCCCTTCTCGCTGCTGAAAATAAATACCCAAATGCAAAGTACTTCCAGAGCCTCTGAGGAACCCAAGCAGTCACCATAGCCATGGTCAGCCCACAGGCCACATGCTGCCCCCGCTTGGCCCTCTGGGGGCGGTGTCCAGCTTCTCAGGCCCACAAGTCTCCCTGAACTCCCACAAATGGCTCTCTGGATGCTGATGAATCAAACCACAGTGGCTTTTTGTCACTTGTTGGTAGAGAGTTCCAGGAGTCACCTCCCCAAGGATGTGGCTGTCTCAGCCAAGGAGGAACTAGGTTCTTTGGAAGAGGACTGAAGCACTGGGGGGAACCACAGTGCATGGAAGACAAATCACCACAATGTCCCACATCCTAAAATTAGAAGCCAAGGGGTCTGAGCCTTCCTGGAATGATCCAACAAGGGCAGCCACATCGTCTGCAGCAACTCATGTAGTCAAGAGACATTGGTTTCATGGAGTGGTTCAAACCTTGGCCTCTTATTAGCCATGTTACTTTGAGCTATTAGTTCCTTAACCTCAGTTTCCTCATCTGTAAAATGGGGATGGTAATAGTTCCTACATCATGACGTTGTTGAAAGAATGCAATAAAATAATACAAGTAAAGCATAAAACGTGCTCAATGAATGTTAGCTGCTATTATTATTTCTATCTACCAGGTATTGCATACAGAGGTGAAAGACGTGGCCCCTTCTCTGTATTGGATCATACTCTAACTGGGGGAGGCAGAAAGACATCAGCCATTTCACATGGTCTGATAGAAGCTACGATGGAGGTGAGTGCAGGTGCTGACGGAGGGTCGAGGGAGGGCTTAGCTCATACAAGGGCCCAGAGGAGAGATGGGGGATTTTAGAGACAGTTTCTAAGAGGAAGTGAGTTTTGAGAGATGGGTACCAGTTAGGCAGCAGACGGGCAGTCCTGGAGGAGGACACTGCATCAGTCAAGGCCGGTAGGCAGGAGAGGAGCCAGTAGGCTTCAGTAGGACCAGCCATGCCTTCTAAAATGTTATACGTACACACACCGCAACTACTGGGTGCCAGACCAGTTTTAGGCTCAGGAGCTGATGGTGAGAGCTGTGAGAATGGTTGTAACAGTACTAAATAATAAAAACAACAAAACTAATGTTTTTAGAGTGATGACTATGGGTCAGGCAGTGCAGCTAAATATTTTGCATTCATTTTCATTTAATTCTTACAGTAACCTAGTGAGGGAGGTACCATTATTATCTCCGTTTTACAGATGAGGAAATGAGGCCAAGTCTTTGAAGCTGACCCTGAAGGAGGGTCATGAGGAAGTCTTGGAGACTCTCAAGCAGTGGAGGGACGTGGTCAGCAATGGTCAGGACACAGTTGAGATCAGCAGTTTCCTGGGACATATCCGCATCCTGCCAATATCAGAGCTGATGGTGGGAGCCTGCAGGAGTCAGGATGTGTGATCCACAGCCAGTGGGGTCTTCCCGAGCTGGGTCAGCCCCAGGGGGCTCTTCCTGTCCTGTCTCGGAGCTGACCCATGCCCCTCCCCACTCCCCAAAATCAGGCACAAGCTTGACATGCCTATAGCGTGACGAGCTCTGGGGAACAGTGTGTGATAATATGTATTTACTGGGTGTTTAATGTCAGCTCCCACTACATTCCACAAGGCCAGGGTTTCTGTCTGTTTTGTTCACCACTCATACTCTTGGCCTGGCCTAGGGCCTGACACATGGAAAATGCACAATAAAACTTTGCTGAATGAATGCATGGCTCTCTGCCCTGCGGTCTGGCCTCCAGGGCATCTGCCAACTTTGTGGACATGGTCCCAGCTTCTAAAGTAATAGCTTCACTCGTCCATGGCTCCTTCCCCAAAGGAAGGGGAGTGTTTATATGAGTGAGAACAGCAGATGGACCCGAGGGCTCAGTCCCACACAGGAGCCAACCTGCTGTGTTTGGGGGCTGCTGCTGCCCAGATAGGGAAGCAAGGGCAACAACCGCTCAGGTGGACGTGGCCTCTCGTTCATTCATCCAATACATATATTTTTTTAGCATCTGCCACGTGCCAGACACTCTTCTAGGCTCCAGGGGTAGAGCAGTGGACAAGAGAGACAAGGTCCCTGCCCCATGGAGCTTACATTCTAATGGGGGAAACAAAGAAAGAAGTAGATGGACTCCATAATGTCAGGAGCTAATAAGGATTATGGAGGAAAAGAAAGAAAAGGTTAAAGGAATAAGAAAGACAGGATGGAGGTGGGTAAGGATGCCATTGTTTATGGTGTCATCAGGGAGGGCTACTCTGAAGAGGTGACAGTTGAGACCTGGATGAAGGGAAGGAGCCGGTCACGGGATGATTTGTGGCAAGAGTGTTCTGGGCAGAGGAAAAAGCAAGTGCAAAGGCCCTTAGGTGGGAACCATCTTGGTGAGTTTGAACAACAGCCAGAATTCCAGTGTGACTGGCAGAGCTGTGGAGGATAAAAGCCTGACTGGAGTGGCTGGGGGATGAGGATGTGTAATGAGGTCTTTCAACGGTTTTGCCATAAAAGGGAAGCAGAGAAACAAGGTAGTAGCTGGGTAGGGGGAGTATTTGGTTAGCTAGCCATTTATCTCTTTGAGATGGGAATCATTACAGCTTACTGATCACTGATGGGAATGATTCAGTGGATAAGGAGGTATCAATGTTCCGGGGCAGAGGGCGGGGAGGATTTTCAGGAGTAAAGTCCTTGAAAATTGAGAGAGGACAGGATTCAGTGCTCAAGCGCAGGAACTGACCAGCCTTGGGAGGTAAGGAGTTGCCTGTTGCTAGAAGCATTCAAGTTTACACTAGCAGACTTGAGAGGGCTTGTCTCTCTATCCCCAGCAGCTAGCACTGTGCCTGGCACAAACAGGGTGTTCAACGTTGTTTGATGTGTGAATAAATGAGCAATGCCGTTAAGGGGAAAATCAAGCATGACATGGGCGACTGGACCAGATGACCTTCTAACCAGAAAGCCTTCAGACCCGCAAACACCAGACGTGCCTGGAAACTGTGGAGCACAGCGACGTTGATCTCAATGACAGCCCGGTCTTTCCAGAGTGAGGCCACCTTGTGTGTTTCCAGGCCCATCCTCCTGCCCACTTCCTGCAAAGGCAGAGAAATGGGGGTGAGTCAGTCTCTTGGATCCCAGCTGCAGGCCCGCACCTCCAGCCAGCCCAGCTAGACGGTCTTCGTTACCTCCAGGATGTTGTAGCGCTGGACGTCACAGAAGTCCCGGACTCCGATCTCCGTGCCCATATACCAACCGTTGAAGGGGCACCCGGGGAACTCAAGGCCACCCACCTCGAGCAGCATGTTGGCTACGGCCGGCAGGGCATACCACTTCAGCTCCAGCTCCCGGAACCACTCATACCTGGTAGGGAGGCAGAGCTGGTGGCAATGGGGCCTTCACTTTGGCCCACACTCACCCCCCCCCAAAAAAAGCTTCAGAGAAAGAGTGCACCAAGAAAACTCCTTTCCAAGTGCTGATCTCTAAGTTCATCCCACCTGGAGAGGTGAATTGACGCACCACGTGTCATTTGCTAATTATACATTCATTCACGAGTTCATTCACGCAAACATATTAAGCATCAAGTATATGACAGGCCCTGTGCTAAATGCTGAGGACCCAACATAACAAGGCACTTAAGGATTCCAGTGTCAGAAAGCCTGGGTTCAAGTTCTGCCTTACTGATTACTAGCTGTGTAACCTTGGGATATTGTTTAGCCTCTCTGAGCCCTAGCATCCCCACCAACAAAATAGAGATAAGAGCATCAAACTCATGGGATTATTGTGAAAATAATAGTATCCTTTATTAGTATATTCATTCATTCCAGAAATATTTATAATTGAGCACTTACTATGAGCCAGGCACCCCGCTATGTGTTGGGGATATATTGCCGAACAAGAAAGACAACATCCCTAATTCTCAAGGACCTTACAGACTATAAATAGGTAAACAAATAAATAAATAGGAAAATAAAGACAAGGTGATGTGTCAGATGGAGGGTGAGGGTGCTTACTCTAGACTGGGTGTTCAGAAGAGGCTTCTCAGAACAGGTAACATTCAGGAAATACCTCACTGACAAGAAGAAATGAAGTCTGCAAAATTCTGAAGAAAGGGCATGTCAGGCAGAGGGAAGAGCAAGTGCAAAGGCCCTGAGGTAGGAGTAAGTTCAGTATATTCAAGGGACAAAAAGAAGAGCCCAGCCTAATGCCTACTACATAGTGAGTGTCAATGTATGCAGGTATTTTTGTAATTATTAGAGCTGCCTGGAGGAGGGGCTGAACCAGATGAGCTCTTGAAGTACTGTCATCAGTCAGGAGAGGGAAGGCTAAGAGAGTTGGCAGGAATGTCAAAGAGGCCTGGGCTGCACAGTGTGAGAATCTCAGAGCCTTTCAAGGATTCCTTTCCTGAGGTCACTTCTTCCCAAGCTGCTAGAGCCTGGTCTGTCTAAGCCATTGCTTTCCTGTCACCATCAGCATCTCATTATAAGTCTGAGGCCCGAAATGCAAGTGCAGAGTTGCTGTACAAGGGCGACAAGGCAGGCCTTGAAAGTCGGCCCTTCTGGGTATCACCTGCTGCTGGCCGGGCTTTGGGAGAGGTGCAGGGAGGGTCCTGAGGACTGAGGTCTCATTAAGGAAAGGAGGGGGCATGCATGTGAACTCACACCCCCATCCGCCACAGCCTGCTTACTTGGGATGTTCCATGGGCACCTCAAACACAAGGTCGGGAGGGATTTCGAAGAGCTCAGGGTCCTGGCCATCAGCCTGCAGGACCAGAGGCACCACATCGAAGCGGCCGTACTTGGGTTTCCAGCCCAGGTCGATGCACAGCTGAAAACAAGACAGGCCAAGTGAGTCTGGAGATCCAAGTCCCTTGATCCCTCTGGGCTCCACTCTCACCCACCAAAGCCGGATCTAGTACCTGGGTGAACTCCACGCTGGCAGGGTCCCCTCTGATGGTGCCATCAGGCATCTGGTAGCCGGCGTACTGGATGAGCTGGGCGTTCCAGACCCGGAAGTCATGTTTCCCGTCGCTCCGTTGGGGGAACACGGTGATGGCCAACCTTCCCCAAGGTGAGGACAGTGCTGTTTACCACCCAGCTTCGGTGGCCACTCCCAGCCATCCCCAACAGGTCCCCTGCCCCCTCCTATCTTCCCACTCCCCAGTCCTCTGCACCCAAGCTAACTGAACCAAACCCCTGCAGCTCTGAGACATGCCAAGTTCTCGCTGGCCTTTGTAACCCGTCCACTTCCTGACATACCCTCTCCTTCCTTCTTCTCCCTCCAGCTCCTACCCTTCCTTCCAGACCGGCCCAGGGACCACCCCCTCCAGGGAACCCTCCCCACCCCTCGGGCGCAGTTAGCTGCTCCAACCCTTTCCCTAGCTGCGCCATAGTTCTCTTTGCCATTGAGTTAGCTGGACACTTGTCTCGTGCAAGGCATAGGTTCATAGTGGGCTGGAGCCTCGTCTTAGGGTCCTAGTCACTTCCACCCCCATGCCTAGCCCTGTGCTGGGTCCTCATCAGGTGGGCACTGAGTGTTTGCTGAACAGAAAAATGAATGAATGACCGAATGAGTTGACCTTGACCTCCTTGGCTAGGGGAAGGGGAAGGTAAGGCAGGGGTGGCACTGATGGGCAGCCGCTCCCCCACCTCTAAGAAAATCACCACACTGGCTGCAAAACCAACTTCTCATCTCCTCTACAAAGTGGGGAGCCTTAACCTCGAAGAGTGGAGAAGTTGCTTCTTAAGGATCCCCCCGTCACCTCCAAATGGCTACAAGTCAGAAAGAAACCAAGGAAATGGGCCACTGACGAGGCACTAAGCTCACGGAGGCCGGCTCACTGCAAGGGCTCCCTGAAGAAGCCGAATCTTTCTCCTTTCTTTCTCCCTGGTCTCTCCTGGAGCCCAGATGCCTCCCCTAAACTCATCTGCATCTCTTGGCTAAGACTTGGGGGCAGGGCGGGCCCCAGCGTAGCCTCGTAGCCTGGGGAAAAGCACACCCACCTGATGTTGCCGCTGTTGGTGGCATAACGCAGGTGTCTGCAGATGTGCTCGAACATCTCCTGGGCCGTGGAACAGCTCCGCGCGTCGAAGACCTGCACGCACACAGCCCACCCAGACCATGCGCATCAAGGACCGTGAGGACAGAGGCCTTGGAGCTGATCTTAAAAGCTAAGTCACGGGGACTGAGGGAGTGGCCCCAAACCCCACGACCCGAATGCCTCGCCGAGGAGGGCATCCTCCTCTCTGCCCCTTCACCCTTCCTCTGCTCTCCTAGGGGAGCCCAGACGCCCTCACCTGGAAGACCCTATCAAAACCCAACCCCCAAGAAAACCTGATTCTCAAGCACCGTGAGTCAGATTTCCACAGCCTAGTTGCTTTATACATGTTACACACGGCCTCCAGAACATTTTATTACAGTCAGAGCTGGTTCCGTTGGCATTTCTTATCTCTTTATCTGTCCAAGTACTTTCACTATTATCCAGCAATAAAACGTAAAGACAGCTTAGGAGGCTAGGATAAAGGAAATGTTTTCTAAAAGCCAAGAATTCAGTCGAGGTAAACAACCAGGGCCTCAGCAATAATGAGAGCAAGGTAGTTTGGTTTCACGTTGGCATTTAGTCTCCAAAATTTAATGCAAGAGAGAGAGATCGGCTAGGAATCCTGGTGCTGAGATCGGATTCTAGACTCTGGGGCGGCACGGCCACACATTTCAAGCTCAAGCTCTGGGGCGGTGGGGGTGGGTGGCCGTGAGCCCCCATCTCAAGCTCAGGGCCGGGGAGAGAGGACGCAGGGAGCCCCGGGCACTGCTCAGGGCCCGCCGGGCTCCCAGCTTCCTCTCCTGCTCTGTCTAAGGGAGTTCACCTGCAGGTTGGACCACTGGATCCTCCCGATGCAGCGGGGGGCGTTGCGCCAGGCCTGCTTGGTGGCGAAGATGAGCTCATCTCCCGTCAGCTGGTAGGTTCCTGTTGTTTCTATCTCCTTTGTTACCGCTTCCACCCTGGCCAGATGTTCCTCTATTTTTGCCCTGGGGGACGGGAAGACATCAGGAAGATCAACAATGAGATGGCCTTAAATGGAGATGATTCAATCCACAGAAGCAGGAACTGAACTAGGACACCAGGAGGGCAAGATGTCTCTCAGGGAGACCATCCCCTCCAGAGCCAGCTTCATGGGCATGTGACCAGGGCCCTGAGCTCAGAAGGGCTCCATGCTGGGTTTAATGCCCTGTTGTCTTGAATTCTTAATCATCTGTGAACAGGAAGCCACGTTTTTATTTTCACACTGGCTCCTGCACGTTACATAGCGGGTCCTGGTCCCACCAGCACACTCGTCGTTTCCAGGAGCTTTTTCTCGAATCATATTCATCTCAGCACGGAGTGCAGCGCTTCTCAGACACTTGGAGGAGCGTCCAGCAAGCCGCAGCCCCATCTTGCCCCTCAGCCAGGGGAGCACCGTCCACCTTCCCTTGGTTAAGAGATGAATCAGTCCCCCCCACAGCAGATCCTGTGTACTGAGTACTCATTGTGAGCCAGGTACTGGGCGAAGCCACCCACAGTCAGGGTCCCTCTGAGTCTGTGAGGGAGGCATTTTTGTGTCTTTTTTTATAGTCGGTGTATCCAGAAGGTTAAGTACTGGCCCGGGAACAGAAGTGTGGTAAAGAACAAACTCAGGACTCAGACTCAGGTTCCCTGATGCCAAGCCCAGGCTCTTAACCTTCTACCTTCCACCCTGGGTGGGAGGGATTGCAAGCCCAGAGATGTGCAGGGCCTGCCCACGCTTCCCTGGTCAGGCCCAGATGGGGACCTGCTCTCAGGACTCAGCCTGCGGGGCCCCAGGGCCGCTCAAGGAGGAGCCCTCCACAGTGTGGTCCAACGTCACAGGCTCTCTACAGCGAGCTTTCTCAACCCCCGCGCCGCTCGGCCAGCTGTCCCGTGTGAGATTTCCAAACTGGCTTCTCCCCTGCCCTTCCAGCCTTCAAAAATGTCCCACAGCCAGGAAGGTTTTGAAACACACACACACACACACACACACACACACACACACACACGCACGCACACACACACACAGAGCAACCTTGAGATTTCCAATCAGCACCAAAGACATTTCAAGTTGCAACAAACAAAACTATTTAAGGAATGAACTCCTGATTAAGGAGAGTGGACAACTCAAGACAAAATGGCCTTTCTGTGGATGAAGAGTGTCTTGACAACTCTTCCCTGATTAAAGAAAGAAAGCTCAAAGACAAAACACTCGGTGCTATTTATCTTCAAGGACACTCCTGGCATAAAGACCTGCTGGGTGAGGTTGAGGCTGCCCCACCATCGGCAGCCCTCCTTCCCCAAACAAAGCTTCTAGCAGCATTCCCTGCTCTGCCTCTGAGCATGAAAACAGTAGCGACCACCAGAACACAGATGCTTCCAACATACTTGGTAGTGTTAACATGGGACTATGTACGAAAAGATTACTTTACGTTCTCACCCAATTCCTTTAGCGTTTTACATTTTACCACTGTTTTCAAATAGTCACATTTCTGAGGCACTAAAATGTTATGATGCCTATTAGTTCTGAAAAGAGGGAGTGGCTTTTGGCATCGGTGAACTGGCTTTGGACAGAACATTCAGCAAGTTACAATTTCTAACTATACAATCCTTCACTCACGAAAGACTGAACCGGCTCAGCTGTCCGTGCCTTTGGCTGCTAGTGTAATTGTGGGGATGGGCTGCCATCTGTCACTCACACCCCCAGGACCTCTTGGGGGGTCCAAGCCATGGATTTGTGACTGTGAAAAGTGGAACTTTTTCCCTCTGTGAAAAGTAAATGGGTTTTGAACAGCCAGCAAGAGCAGCCCTGTAGCTTCCTGGGGTAACACCCACCCAGTTGCCTTCCAAACAGCAGCAGGAACCCCCAGGTCCAGCAGGGAGTCAGAACCTTCAAAGTCAAAGAGCTGGATGCTAGAACATTGAGGTTTAAAGCAGGGGCTCTGCCCCAAACTGCTTGGGCTCAAATCCCAGCTCTGGGACTTCAGAACGTGTGACTTTGAGCAAGTTACATCTCCTCCACAGGCTTTGGTTTCCTTGTCTGTACAGTGTGGGGAGGATAATAATGGTACCAGTCCCATAGAGTCATGGTGAGCCTTACATAAGGCAGAGCCCAGAACATACGTAGCGCTCAGTAAATGTCAGCTTCAATATAGTGGTCCAGTGAAGCCCATCAAGAAAATTCCTTGACCCTGAAAAGCTCGTAAGTCAACAACCGAGTTGAAAGCCTAAGGACCTTGGACCTCCTAGTGACAAAGCACTTCTGCAGAGGTTCTATTTACACAGCACACAGAGCAGCAACCCCCTGACAGGGTTCTCAGTCCCGTCATACATTAGAATTGCCTTGGGAGCTTTTAAAGAACATGGGTATCCGCTCCCTCCACACTTCCCAAGAAGCTGATGCCCCCAGCCCAGGGGACCCTGGCACCAGTATTTTGCAAAGTCCTTAACAGCGACCACTGTGCAGCCAGGGTAGAGGATCACAGTCCCAGAAGTTAAGGGTCTCCTTCATAGACTCAAGGCCCCTTCCAGCTCAGACACTGCAGGTCAGAGCAGAGGGGACGTGGCATCACCAGGAGCCACTCTTTCTGCCATGGGGAGGGGGTGTCCCAGGTTACTTCTGTGGCTCACTTCGTGCAGTAAAGTGCCACGTGGGGCTGCACCATAAAAGCCAGACTCCCCTCCCAGCCCATAAAACAGCAAATCCATTCCCTTGGCCATTCTATCTTACAATCCCTTTGGGCATTTTTATTTTAAAGATATAAAAGGACCTAAATTAATAGCCATATATTTTATGAAACTCAGCAATATAGATCCCCACAGAGTACAGTGCAAAGAGATCTCTCCAAGTCAGGTGGCCTGAATTCTAGCTGGGACTGAACTCTAGCTGTCGCTGGGCTTCCCGGCTCACACTTGGAGGTGGAGGGCTTGGCTAGGTGGTCTCTGAGGTTCTTTCTATCTCAAACATTTCATAGTAAAAGGTTTTGTATATCAACTCATTACTTTGTGCCAGGACGCTGTTCCAAACTTATTTAATCCTCGCAACAATCTTATGAGCCAGGTTTTATCATGACCCTGCTTTGACCTGTGAGGAAGTTGAGGCACACAGTGGGTAAATAGATTTCCCAAGGATACAGGACCAGTTACTGGTGGAACAGGATTCAAACTCAAACGTTTAGTTACCCGACCCGCACTTTCAACCATTACTGCCATGCCTCTTTGTCTTATGGTTTTGAGAACCTATCCAGGGTCTTTTCCCTGAAAAACTATGTTGTAGTCCTCGGTCCATTGCAAACCTGGGAAGGAAAGGGGTCTGGGGTCCGAGGGAAAGGGCAGGAGACAGGAGAGCTCAGGGGATGGGGAGGCAGCGATGCTGCAGGAAGCAAGACTTACTCTTTGAAGGAGCCGTAATACTGGTTGACAAATTCAATAGCTTGAGGTAGAAGCTCTTCTGGGAGGGTAGGCTTGTCCCTGGGTCCTATGGTCAAACTTTTGGGGTTCATGATGGCTCCCAGGCAAGACCTGGACTTGCAAGCGAGATCCTGGAAAGAGAGAGGTGGCGGTGAGGCTGGCTGCCTGGCCCCTCAGCGCAGGCGTTGATGGCCATCCTCCTCCAGGGCCAGCTGCCCTGGCCACCTCCTTCCACTCTGGCTGCTCCAGCTCCCTGCCACCCCTCTCCACCTCTGTGGCACCTCCTCCTTGGGGTCCACCAGGCCTTCCCCCGACTCATATCTCCTCTCCTCTACTGGCTGAACCCCAGTGGCTATGGGCTGGGGCTGCTCCCACCCCCCTGGGCTCAGTCTCTGGCCCTGCCCCCCAGCCAGCCCCAGACCCAGAGCAAAGTCAGCAGCTCGATCCCTGGGAAGATCTCAACTACCTTCTCATTTAAAGAGGCTGATATGACTCCTGGGGACAAACTATTGCTGTTCAGCCAAAATGAATTGAGAAGGTGCAAATCCCAAAGTCAGGGGATGGCACAGAAAAAATACTGAAAGAAAATACACCCAAAGGTTAACAGTGGTCATTTCAGGAAGGTGTGGGAAATGACCCTGCTTTCATGGCCTTGAAATTTTCAATTCTTTCCCACTTTACAATCACAGAATACATTCTAAAGTTAGAATAAGAAACTTAGAAGATAATAAGGAGCTTTAAAGGACACTTAGTCCAGCTACTCACTGGATGCTTGAACCCCTTTCCAACCTCCCTATCAAATAGCACTTGAATCCTTCTAGTGATAGGGAGCTCACTACGGGACTGGACTGGATAGTTCAGTCCAGCTTTGGACAGTTCTGTTAGAAAATTCTCCCGAATGCAATGCTGAAATCTGTCTCTCTGAGAAAGAATTAATTTGTTCCTGTAATTGTTGATCTCACCTTCTGGATTATCCATCATCCATTGGGAAGTTAACAGGGCGTCAGCATCATATACTTCCTACTGTAATTTGTGAGAAACAAGCGTCTCTGTTCCCAGTACCCTTTGCCCAAGCTGATGCCTGTCTGGTTTGCCCAAGGGGACATCTGTTTGATCCATTAAGGGCCTTGATGGCTTCGCTGACTTGGGATGAAAGTGGTTCTCCCAGAAGCCCCAGACTTCTCACCCTTTTGGCCTTGTGGTGAAGTGTGTCTTGGAAAGTCATCCCATTGCCCCAGTTTTTGATCCTCACATGCCGTGGGCAGGCCGATGGGGGTGCAGCCGGCTTGACCAGGGATTCTGGAGACTGCTAAGAGGGAGCAAAAAAAACAGGGATTTCCAAATGCCTCCAACCCCAGGACTCCATGGGTCTCTCCCAGGCCCTAGGCCCTGCTTGGGCTCTGGGTGGGTGAGGAGCTGTGGGTGGGTACACAGGTCCCGGTGTCGGTCCACGTCCCTCCTCCCTTTCCGGCAGCCTGGCCACCTGGGCCAGCGCCTGCTAAGAGCTCCAGGTGCCTGGGCCACTGGCCAGGCTTCTCTCCTCATCCAAGAGCCTGCCAAATGCTCCCTCAGGGGAACCGCAACATGAGGGACTAAGGTTAGAAGAGACAGAGATTACTGTCACAGCCACTACTCCTGAGAACAGAAATCAGGACAGGGAGAACGTATCACTGCCTTCCATGAAGGCATTTAAGAATATGAAAGCCAGTTCTCTGCCCACCTCTCTGGAACACTAAGGGCCAAAGCACTTAGGGAAGGTGGAACCAGTGGGCTAGGGGCTGGGGCTGGGGCTGGGGCTGGAGGCTCAGCTGCTGAGTTCAGGATTATTTCTGAGCATCTTACTCTGGCTCCATGAGTAGTCTGCCCTCCCCCAGTCCTGCCAGCCCACACAGGCAAGTCACCCAGGTGCCTGCGCACCTGGGGGCCACCACTCCCGATCACCATGGTTCATCCCGCTCTCCCAAAGCTCTTCCTCGTCCCCACCTGTGTCCCCGGGTCTCTACTCCCTGCCCCAGACCCCAGCTTCCACCAGGCTGCTGTGCCTGGGCGAGCGGGGAAGGGGCTTCCCACATCCGAGTGACTCACTGACCTTTGCTGTCCCCGTGAGGGGCTGGGAAGACTCATTCCGGTGCTTGCCAAGGCTGTGACATTTGGGGTCATCCTGTGTCACTGGACTGCAAAAGGAAACAGCTATCATGAGACGGAGTATCTGAAGGCAGAGAGGGATCTCAGAGTTCCCTCTGCCAGCCCCTCATTGAGGGAGGGGGGGGTGAGGTCTAGAGGGTGGGAGTGAATGTCAGCGTTTCCAGTCAACGTGGTGAGGGAGGCAGCTGGCCCATCCAGTCTCTGCACCATCACCACCCTCCCTCCTCCTCTTCTTCCCTTGCCTGCCCCCTACAAAGCCAAAAAGTCACGAGGGGAGCCGAACCAAAGTGAACGGCCCAAAGGGTGACCCGCAGAAGCTCTGCGAAGATGCCCCCTTCCAAAGCCGAGTACAAACATGGTATAAGGCTGAGCTGGCAGAGGATGGCTCCTTCAACCCTGTCCTCGCAGGCCAGCAGTACTGTCCACCAGCCACTCCCTCTTTGAGACTTAACGCTTTTTTATTTAAAGCACTTGATTTATCTTGGTTTATCTATTTATTCTAAATTTTTATTATGGAAAATGTTAAACATACACAATTAGAGAGAAGAGTGTAATAAACCCCCATGAGCCTTTCACCCAGATTCAACCCAATTGAACAATTATCAACCCACCGTCAATTTTATTTCAACGTTACTCTCCCAGCCCGCACTCTCATTTTAAAGCAAGTCTGAGACCTCACGTCATGCCTAAATATCTCAGTATTTCTGGAAGAGAAGAACGCTTTTTAAAAATATATTGGTCTATTTGCTTCACAACAACAGATTTAAAAGAATCCAGCCTATCCTTTGAAGAAGAAGAAGCCCTAATAGTCTGAAGTCATTCAGAAACCATTGGTTCTGGTTTGGGATTTCAGGTTCGCTCTCCCAGTAAATGCTACGGAGAACGGAAGACACGTGAGCATCCATCCAAGAGTCACACCCCACACGTGCCTCCTCCTGGGGCATCTCAGTAAGAAAGCATCTTGTGTCCCATGTTCTTTGCAGTATTTTCTGGGGTGTATACACATCCAAAGGGAAAGGCGGTTAGAGAGTACTACAAAGGTCGTTCATTTTCCACCTTACACACACCTGTGATGTTGGAAAATAACAAATGAGTGTGTGTTGCTTTTGTTATTGGAAAAAGTAATGACCATTTATATTCGCATTATATAATAAACTACATACATTATATAGTTGCATTATATGATTTATAACTATAAAGAGATAGTGTCCCTTTAAGAGAAAGTAACTATGTATCAGAAAGTAACTTCTATCTGAATCAAGTGATTCAGTGGCCCTGTAAAGCACCCTCCATGGGACTGGCCATCATCACCCAACTGGTCTGGTCTGGTGTGCCCCACCAGAAAAAAGCCAATATAGGGTCATCTGGACATTCAGAACAGGTAAGTCATGGCTGAGCAGTCATCATGGGGCTGCCTAAAGAGGAAGATGCTTTGAGGCTGGGGTCCTCAGGGAGGCAATGCTCTACTGCCCTTCTCAAGCTTTTACCATCACCCCTCACCCCCAAGCCCCACCATTCTTATTCATGTTTCCTCTCATTTACTTCTGGCCATAGAACTGGAGAATTTGAGAAGCTTACCAGTCCACAGTAACTTTTAGATTGAGAAACAATGTCTTTGTTCACTTAGCATAACTACTGCTCCCAGATATTAAAAAGCTACCTAAAAATCCACTCTACAGACGGACCATAGTGAGCCTGGCCCCACCGCTTAGGGCTGGATATTTAGATTGTGTCCAGTTTCTCCACTATTATAAATAATGCCTCAAACCGTATACGTGGTCTGATGCCGGCTCCGTGCGTGTGTGTGTGTGTGTGTGTGTGTGTGTGTGTGTGTGTACAAAAGCATAGAAAAACACCTGGGGGAAATGCTGGCAGATATTAACAGTGACTAGCATTAATTGATAAGATCACAGATGATTTGAATTTTCTTTATCCTTGTCTGCATTTTCCAACTTTTTTTCAGTGACCACGAATTCCTTTCATAATTGGGAAATATTTTTAAATTTGAAAAAAATGAATAGAAAGCTATGCACACAGTCCTCTCTCCCCTAGTGATTTCTTTGGGTTAGCTGCTGGAAGATAGGGTGCCCAGAAGCCCGGTGAGCATATTAAGGTTCTGGATACTTATTGCCAAATTATTGCGTCATCCTTCCAGACACGTGCAATTTGGCTAAACCCACAGTTGTGCTTGGTCCTGCTTGGTCCTTCACGGCAACAGGGACCCTTAAGGACCTGCCATCAAAAGGAGAGCTGGAGCGTGGCTCTTGCTCAGACCCAGCACTGTCCACAAGCGCTTGAGGGAGAGGACGCTGAGGTCAGCGCTGCAGTCCGCGGCTCGTCCGGGGACTGATTCCCCCGCTGTTCCCACTCCTGCACATGCTCCCACCTCTCCATACACCAAGGGTCGGGGGCAGGGAGGCGCTCTGGAAAATGGATCTTATTTGTAAAGCAAGAACCTCTTTGCTCTCTTAACCCTATCTATCCTAAAGGGTGTTGCAGCCCCAGGGCTGAAAAATCCAGAAAGCTCCCAAGTGCTGAAACATCCACAGTTCCTACTCCAGCCCGTACAGACGCCTCTTAGGGGTGCCTGTGGGGCTTCTCTGGGTCTTTGTGGCTACTGAGTTGCAACCCCTTAAGCGTTCTAAACCAGGAAAACCCTTTAAGTAAATCCTCATCGGAATCCTACAGAGCGAACATTCCAATCCTCATATTTTCCAACCCCTTAAGCGTTCTAAACCAGGAAAACCCTTTAAGTAAATCCTCATCGGAATCCTACAGAGCGAACATTCCAATCCTCATATTTTCCCCGGAAACCCTTGGCTCAGAGAGGGGCAGTGCGCGCCGGGGTTCGAGCCGGGGCCCCGCGCGGGGCCGCCCGCCTCCCTCCCAGGGCGGATCCCGGCCGGGCGCAGTACCTGGCTCGGCGGGGGCCGCAGGCTGGCTGCGGCCGGAGGACCCTGCGAAGGAGCCGGCAGAGTCGGGGCCGGGCAGCCTCGCACGCCGCGCCCAGCCCCTCGCGCATGGCCCCGGCGGGGGCGCAACTCGGAGGGCGCCCTGCGCCCTGCCGCGCGGCCCCTTTATCGCCGCCGGACCAAGCAGCCCCCTCCCCGGGGCGGAGCGAGCCGGAGAAGCGGCTTCACCCCGAGCCTGGACCCGGGCCAGAGCGTCCGCTCCGCAGGCGGCCGCCGCGTCCCGCGCCTCCGCTCCAGCTGGCGTCCGCAGGGAAGTCTGCCTTCTGGATGCCACTGGACTTTCTCTGGGCTGAGACCCAGGGGCAGGTATGGCCGGCCTTGGGTTTGTTATTCCCCATGAAAAAACAGTAATGATCATAATAATAACTCCCACTGTACAGTGCTTTATAGTTTACGAAGCAAGCTTTCCTGTCATTTCATCTATCCCTTACTAAATCCAGTCAAGAAGGCACTTCGATATTGTTATCCCCACTTGACCGAGAAGGAAGCCAGACAGAGGTCCAGAGAAGTCAAGGATCTTGCTTAAGACCACACAGCAGCCCCAGGGCCACAGCCCAAGCTCTCTCACCTTACAGGGATGCCCTAGGAAGTGCTATTTCTTTCCTGCATGTTCAGTGCAATTCCAGGAAAGAAGCCCCAAAGAAGGTCACAGCTCGGGGGGTGACCTTCAGTGGGAGACCGGGTGGCTGGGCAGTTGGACCAGGAGCCCCCTCAGGTCCCTTCAGGCTCCTGGTCCTTATTACTTGGAAGGCACAGGGCCACTGACCTTGCTCCATCTGTACGTTGCTTCTTACACTGGGAGCAGGATAACTCCCAGGGTCCAGACGGGGACAGGGCAGCAGCCCTGACCCCAGAGTACAAGGAGCCCTCCTGCACATCCTCCAGCATATTTAATCCTAAACCCAAATTAACGTGGAATGAAAGAGGGTACATATTTATTCTGAGCCAACTGCAACCCAGCTTGACTTTGTCCCAAATTCCATTTACCTTCACCTAGCTGTTCCCAACATTTGCCTTTGTCTCTAAAACACAGACACATGCCCCATGTTCACTTCCTAATCATTTGTTTACACAAAATATGGAACCATTACTGCCATATAAAGTTCTTGGTCTTATTACACCTGAACGGATTTTAAAATTACTTTTCAAGATCAAAACATATTAATTGGCTCCCGCTGCTTTCAGGATAAAATCCCCTTTGTGCTGCTGCTTCCTCTTCCAGTAACATCCTCCCCCGCCCCCATCCCACTGTGGGTGCAGTCCAGCTGGGCCTACCTCCTTGCTAAAGCCCTCTCCCCACCCCCGCTCCACCCCCTACACACACTACAGCCAGGCCAGGCCCCCTCCAGTATTCCCAGAATAGATCCCAGCGCCCCCGAATTCTCCTGTAACCTCCTGTCTACCTCTCTGTCCCACCCCACCCTCACCCAATTTATAAGGCTCTTTAACATCCCGATTTCTGTGTATTCCTCCCCAAACTAGTGAGGAAGGTATCGTTTCCCCATTCCCTCCCTGACAGAGGGACCTGGGTCTCTTTTCTCTGTGCCTTTCTCAGCCCAGCACACAGCAGGCCCTCAGAGAGAGTCCACAGAGTGGAGAGGTTATGAGTTTAGACTTGGTTCAAACCTCAGCTCTACCACTTTCCAGATGTCAACCTCGAGTAAGTCACTCAACCTTGTAAAATAAGGCTAATAACAGTTCCTGCCTCATTACTGACACAGTAATAAGAACTTTATAAACATTATCTGTTCTTTTTAGCTGCTTTTTATGCAATGAATAAGTGAATCAATTTATTATTTACTTAATTGATAAACAGAAGGGCTTCACCGACAGCCCCATGACCCCCAGCACAGTGCCAGAGGAGTGGCCCTCAGCAAATCGTTGTTAATGGGCTGGAACATGCCTAGGACTAAAAGCAGGGCAGCCAGTATAGCGGTCATCAGTCAGGCTGCCCGGGTTTGACTCCTGGCTCTGTCATTTGCTGACTGTGAGATCTCAAACATTACTTAAACTTTCTAGCCTTCAGCATCCTCATTGCTACAGTAGGAGGATAACAAAAGTTCCTTCCTCACTGATTGTTGGGAGGACTGTTAAATAAATTGATGTGTGATATTTTCTCTCAGTCACCTCAAATATCTGATTTGAGCACTTCTGCCAGCCCAGCCCAGCTTAAAAATCTGGGGTAAGTCAGCTAGTTTGCCTCAGGTGAACCTACAGCTCAGGTGTCCTGAATGGTCCCAAAACACAAGACAGTGCTAGTAGAGGGTCTAGAATTCAAGGCTGAAGGCTGTAGGCCACCCTGTAAGGGTTAGGGGAGGAGGGGGATTCAGGATGATCTTGAAAGATAGGGGATGGATTGGGTCTGGATGAATCAAAGGAGGAATGGGCCGTGTACAGGCACTGGGAAACAGAGGAAGGCTGGGCTGGGCAGGTGGGATGGACCTTCTGTCTGGGAAGGGTGCTCATACAGAACCCTGCAGTCAAGCCTCAGTGTGGTGACAGGCAATGGGGAGCCACTGCAGACTCTAGAGCAGGAGCATGACCTGCTAGAAGTCAAGTTGGGGTGAGAGAGGTCAGAACCAGCGTGGGGGCTGCAGCTGGGGGAGGTCAGTCGGCCGGGGCTGCAGTCATGAGGTGAAGAGAAGGAAGGGATGACCAAGAAGAGTCAAAGCAGATTCCTGGGGTTCAGGCCCTCCAGAGACCCCAGGAGGAGCGATGAAACTGCTGTCAGTCTGCAGCATTTGAGTCTGCAGTGCCGGGAGGGCATCTAGAGGCCATCCAACCCTGTGTTCTCACCTCTTGGTCTCTTGGCCACCTTGGCCACCACAGCCCAGACCGCCTGGTTTCAAACGTTCTCTCCTCTAGTTCAACCCACACGCTATACCCGGACAATCTTGCTCAAGAATCTACAACGGCTCCCCGTGGCCAAGCAGAGAAAATCCAAATCCCCTGCTCTGCATTCAAGCCCCTACTTCTCCTACAAAGTGCAAGGGAGTGGAAGAAATTCCAACTCTGTAATTACCAGTCAGGTGACTTTGGGGGAAGTCACACCACTCTTACTTAAAGCTTCTGTTTCCTTAACTGTAAAATGAGACAATAACTTGTGCTTCACAGAGCCCCAGTGAAGGTCAGTTGAGCAGTAAAACCTGTGAAGTGCCCTAGATGGCCCTGGCCCAGAGTGAGTGTTTGGTTACAATAAACCTTGCGTTTATTGAGCACCTGCTCTGTATGGGCACACTGCTAATTGCTCTACATGGCCACTCTCATTTCATCCTCAAAATGCTACAAGATGGGTCGCATTGGTTCCCCAGACCGCAGATGAGAACATCTGAGGCTCAGAGAGGTTCACCTGCCCTAGGTCACAGAGCCAGTGAGAGACAGCTCAGAGCCAATGAGTGAGGCCCAGCACAGGGCTTGGGTACAGTTTTTCTAACTTCCTGGTACCCTTCACCAGGTTGATATTCAGAATATCTAACCACCAGTGAGGCATGTGCACTGGTGAATCAGAGGGGACGTTGAGGGACTTCCCTGATGGTCCAATGTGCAGGTTTGATCCCTGGTTGGGGAGTTAAGATCCCACATGCCTCACGGCCAAAAAAACCAAAACGTAAAACAGAAGCAATAAACAAATTCAATAAAGACTTTAAAAAAAAAAATGGTCCACATCAAAAAAAAAAAATCTTTAAAAAAAAAAAAAAGGGACGTTGGCCAGGATACCACCCCGGTCCTAACCACTGGGCTCTACTGCCTTCCATTCTCAAGTCAGGTATTCCATATCCCCTTCCTATATTCTCCCCACAGGACTGTGCCATGGCCCTTCCTTTTTCACATAGTGTCAGGTGCAATGAGGTGCCCAATAAACAGTGGCTGCATCCAATTCCAATAGGGACATCCAAGAAACATCCGGCGAGAAGAGACCTCCCGTGAGAAGCCAGGAGCAGAGAGGAATTCTGAGTTGGCAGAGCAGGGAATGGAAACCCAGAGGAGACCAGCAGAAGGTGGCAGCAGGGAAAAGCTTACCTGGAGAGAGACTGGTGGGCTTTCTCCACATTGTTGTTGATGTCTATTTCCTCAGTCAAGTCAAACTTATAGGATTTGGCCTTGAATAGAAACTGCCAGGGACAGGCCATCTCTGCGGTTTTGCAAAGCACGTCTCTTCTCTGGATTTAAACTCAGAGTTTCTTCTCTGTGGGCTGAGGAAGGAGAAGGAGACGGAGATGGGAGGTTGAGGAAGAGTTTACAGAACTGGGCCTTCTCAATGTGGTTAGTTTACTGCAGAATCAGTACAGAGGCTAATGTAAGTCTTGAGCAGCCACTTCATCAGGGCTTTGAAACCTCTGCTCCTATTTTGGTGTGGCATGTGGGGATCCTATGGACTTTAATTCTACAGAGCCACATAACTACCTAAAGGAAAAACACGTAGCCTAATGAGGACAAAGTACAAACCCTGTGAGCCTCCTGAATGGGACCTGACTGGGAAAACTTCATTGCTGACCCGAGGCAAGGTGGGGAGGAGCCTGCAGGTCATTGAAGTATGGGCACCTCTGCCTGTCCCTGCAGGATCTAATCAGCACCTGTCACTGGGGAAAGCATTCAAGTCATAGCTGCCTTAAATCTTTTCAGATTTTGCAGTTGTTGTCAATGCTGTCATCTGCTCCTTTTTTATTATGGGGGAGGCATAATTATTTGTGGGGAAAAATGCACTTAATTCTCAATATTTGAGATCATCTCCTTTTAAAAAAAAAAAGACCAAAAAAGAAGATGTAAGTGGAGGCCCAGGACTGGTCTGGGCTTGTCCCCAGCATGCCTCCTCCATGGAAAAAGGCTTTGTGTTGGGAGGCAGTGTGGTGATGTTGTGGCCCATGTAAGAATCTTAGGGCCTCCCAAATCTGGGTTCAAATCCTAGCTTTACTAGTTACATGACCTGGGTCAAGTTATTTAAAAGACGCATTTCTTCTTCCATAAAAGGGGCTTAATAACAGTTATCTTAACAAAATTTATTTGGGAGGGAAAAGGTGCATGTTATAAGGACTGGACAGTATCATCGATATAAAAATAGAATTCTCAGTAGATTACTCCCCACTCTCCAAAAAGTTTTGCCTTGAAATGTAGCAACTACAGCAAATTTTGCAGAAAAAAAAAAATCTGAACAAGATGCCCTGTTCAAATGGCCAAACCTCATATTGGCGTTTCTTAGATTTTCTACCAATTTATCTCTGTAGGCAGAAAAGTACCACAGTTTTCTGAGCCTTCCCAAACAGGAAGAAGCAAAACCCTCTCAAAACAGCAGCTTCCCCAGAAATGAAGACAACTCACCTTGCAGCTGGCTGTGTGGCCTCTGCAGGGTACTGACAAGCAAACGTGGGGGGACCTTCACCTTGAGAACTTCGGAACCGTCTATAACTGCCCAGTTCCCTCACTAACGGTGGCTGAGAGGTTTTAAACCAGCAATGCTGAATTCCCTGGGGCCAGAGAGCCTCAGTCTTCAACTCGCTGCCAAGTTATGATTATACCGCAGCTAGGAAGTATTTATACCCAACCCATGGCATCCAGGGAGCTGTTTTTGCATAGAAGTCTCTTTTTTTTGTTTCCGAAGGGAGTGTCCCCAGCTGGGTGTACAATTAGCTAATTTATGACTGGGAATCCTGACCTGTGAGTGACTTGATCCTGCTGTTACATCACTCCATGTGGTGCATCCTCAGTAAATGCACCACTTCCTGGTCCAGGGTCCAAGGCAGTGGCTCACCAGCAGGATGGTGGGTCCAATAAAGGAGTCATCGTGGAGCCAGGTTTTATTTAGCTAAACCGTGTTGCCTCACTTTCCGACTCTGGGGGATTTTTTTTTTTTCCTCAGTAGGGAGTGCTCTGGTTAATTTCTGTGCAGACTCTCAATTTTCCAGTTCATGGCAGAAGTCCAGGAAGCTGAGAAATATTGACAATATGGAACACACTGGAAAATGCCCAGGTTACAGAAGGCCAGTGATGCTGGGTCATGTAGTGTTCCCAGCAGGTCCCTGAATCATTCAGCTTGAGGTTTGTGGAAGGGAAGGAAAGCCCTTGGCACAGAGAGACCTCTCAGATGTTGGTGTCACTAATGTCTCACACTTCAGCTCTGAGTAAACTACGGGAGCATGGCAGGTAGAGTTATTTTCTACAGGGGAAAAAAAATCCTTTCTTATAACAGAAATTGCATTTTAACTTCTTTATCCTTTCTTATAATTCCATTTATTATATTGCCTCGAATACAGTATTCCTATATGGGATGAATTGTTCCATTATAAAAGTAAAATAACAACTATGTTAGGTAAGAGTCAAAAATGCAGGGGAAAAAACCCACCCTTGATCTCACCATCTTAACACATCGCTGTCACAATCCATTCATTTCCTTCCCTCATTTTCCAAATTAAATGCAGAATTATAATCAATTGAATTTGCCTAAGATAGAAAAAACTGAATAAAGACATAAAGAGGAGCTCAAAGATCTCTGTTGAGTGAGTGAATGAATTAATGAAAAATAGGAGTAGACTGCGATGAGTTGCAATATATCAAAGCCATTCTTCATTTAGGCTTTAGCCAGTTCAGTTCAGTTCAGGGAAACTAATACTGCTTGAGGAGAGATGCAGAGTCCCTGGGTTCAGGAAGTACAAAGCTTAGAGAAAAGAATGGATAATTATTGTATCGAGTGGTACATGCAGTGTTGGAGGGGTGGCATCCTGAAGAAGCTGAAACTGCATTGCTCAGGGAAGGTTCACAGGGGAGAGGACACCAGGGCAGGGTTTTGAGGGATGACTAGGAGTTTGCCTCACTCTAACCCTATTCCCTGTAACTGCTTCCACATATTCTGACTATACCTGCAGCAAATACATGTATTAACTCCTTTAACTCCTCCACCAATCCTGTGAGATGGGTACTACTACCTGGCATTCATGGACTCCTCTAGAATCCCATCTGCTTGGCCTCAGAACACCTGGTTGGTTTTGCTTCAGAAAATGCAGTTATTCAGTTGTTTAATCAATCAGACATATGACAGTTGGGCTTTGGATGCATGGGCAGTGGAATCCCAGGACGTGTCTTGCCCTTCATTTGAGGATGGTGCCCTGGCTCACTCTCTTAGATGCTCCCACCCTGATGAAGAGGACCGCTTCCAAATGCAGTCCCCGGAGAGTGTCCCTATGTACTCATTATCTTGTTGTCAGCTTACCTCTGCAACGGGCCTCCCTTTACATGACCCCCTGAGGTGTGTCATGCTTATAACCAGCCAGCTGCCTGTGTGTCCACTGTCTTCTTTGATTCCTCCCTCTCTGGACAGGTATGGAAACCAAGGCATCTGGAGTCTCAGGTGAATCTGTGGCAGAGCCAGGCAGGAACCCAGATCTCCTGACTGTCTCCCTACTAAATCACAAGCCCTTGGGAGTAAGGGACGGTGCTGTCCCCATCACCCAATATCCCCAACACCTACTGACTGGCACAGAGTGGGCACTGGAGAAGCATAAGCTGAATGAATCATGAGTGGTGCCAGTCAAGGGCCCTCAGAGTAGCTGGCCCAGAGTTAGGGCTCCAAAACCATTTGTTTCCTTTCCCTGTTCCTCTGCATTCTGCTCAGGTTACTAGCCTGAGCTTCAAGGCTGCCATCTCACCTCTAATCCAGCATCTACCAAGCATGATTTTCTTGGCTCATGGCAGGGTTTGGGTCAGCAGTGACTGTCCAACCTGAGTAACAGGCTTTGACGATGTGGCTGCAATTTAGCCTGAGAGGTCCTGGGTTCTAGTGACAGCTCTGATACTGAGCTGCTGTGTGACCTCAGAAAAGTCACCTCTCATCTCTGGGCCTGACTTTTGACATAATGGACACCAAGGGGGGAGAGCGGGGTGGGGGGCGGTGGTGGTGGGATGAATTGGGAGATTGGGATTGACATATATACACTAATATGTATAAAATAGAAAACTAATAAGAACCTGCTATATAAAAATAAAATAAAATAAAATTCAAAAAAAAAAAGAAACAGTGGCCAACATAAAGTGAGTAAATGCGATACAAGAACACGCTTTGAGCTATGGAGCAAAGAGGCAGCCACGCAAGAATTTTGGTCCCTGCTATGGGTCAGAGAGGAAAAATTTACTTTTTGACAAAGAGAAAGCAGGTGACATGACCTGACTTCCAAAGTTCCCTTCTTCACACAGGTCAGCACTCTACTACAAACATTTGCTTTTAAATTCCCAATTCTCTTTCTCTCTGTAACATTACACTCATTTATTTATTTTCTTATTAGGATAAAATGGATATAACATAAAATTCACCATTTTAACTATTTTAAAGTGTACACTGCAGTGGTTTTTATTATATTCACAATGTTGTGTGTAACCATCACCACTATCCCAATACTCTCTTAATTAGCAAATAGCAAAGAGGGGAGTAAGAATAGCAGTAAGGATGGTGACACACAGAGAGGTTAAGAGATTGCCCACAGTCACACAGCAGGCAGTCGCTGATCTGGCACAAACAGTGATGCTTACCCCAGAGCTCTAGTCTGCAGGATCTAGGGCTGGTCCCCATCCTGGAGGTTGTCAGGGATTTCCGTCTCTGCTTGTCCTGTGCTTTCTGGGTCTGCCTCACCTTTGGCCCAGCTTACCCAACAGGCCACATTCCTGGGCCTCTGTTGATGATGGATGTGGCAGGTGAATACTGCAGAGGAGAAATCAAAGAGCACCTTGAAGGGCAGTCAGAGGACACGCGGGCCCCCAGGAGGGTGCAGATGGTGGTTCCAAGGCTGCTGTGGAGAAATATCCTCCCCCCTACCTTTCCAGCGCATCATGGGCACCACGCCGATAGCAACCAGCCCTGGAATTTCTCAGCCTCATCATCCTGGGACTGATTTTCCATCAAATAAAGTTGATCTGTCTCTACACCATGTTGTAGAGATGGTTCAGTCCAGTTGGCCAGTGGGAATTAGCAACTTTGAAGCTCTTTCTATAGAAACAATGATCAGGGAGAACGCTTACCAAGCAAGGTGCTTGTATACATCGACTGTTTAATCCACACAACAGGCTGTGAGGTGAATATTATTACTAGCCCCATTTTATAGGTGGGAAATTGAGGTTCAGCGCGAAGTTAAATGACTTGTCCAAGATAACACAGGCAGGTGGTGGTGAGGCTAAAACCCTGGAGTCCCCCTTTCTACCCCCTCCATCCTGCCACCCCCTGTGAGGGACAGAGCCAGGACACAGCAATGGGGGAGCAAGGGTCCTGCACCATATCCCACTGCCTTTCTTGAAATGTTTTCTTCCCCACCCTCCTGTAATAATAATTCTCCGTGATAAGAATAATTGCAACTACCGTGGATGGAGCACTTGCTCATAACTATAGCTGGCCCGAGCTTTTCCAGTCCTCATCTCAGCCCATCCTCCAGCAGCCCTCTGCGATGGTACTATTCTTATGTCGATTTCACGAGTAAGGAAACGAGACACAGAAAGGTTGAGAAACCAGCTCCTTGTCACTCAGCTCGTAAGGGGCAGGGCTGAGGCTTGGCCCGGGGTCAGCACTGGGTTCCAGATGACCCCCCACCTTGTGTGCCCCTGTGCACGTGCCCGTTTTGCTGCAGGCGAGCACACCCCGGGAGCAAGGCGAAAAAGTAGCAGGAAGGAGGTGGGAAACAGGCCAAGGTAAGAGCTGAGGATCACCTGGGATTGAATGTTCTTCTCCCCAACCCCGCCAGCAATACAAGGCTGGCACAGAGCCCCCAGGAAGGAGGAGTCCCTGCCATGTGCCTCTGCTTCACAGAAGCCCCTCTAGAATCCTCTCACCAGCTCTTTGAGGGAGTTACTGTAATCTGTAATTTGCACCCAGAACTGTCAGACCCCAAAAGTGGGTTCTCCCTGTGCCATGTGTTTATGGGGTGCCTGTTAGGCAGGATTCAGCATGCTGGTGGACAAAGGGGTGATCATCAAGACACAGCCCTCATTCTCCTCACTCCCAGGATAAAGGAAGGAGGGCCACCCTACAGCGTACCCTGAATTCCATAAGGACAGGAGAGCTCTGTCACATTTATTGCTGTATTACCTTGGTACACAGTAGGTGCTCAAACATCGATTGCATGGAGGATTTGTGCACGGCACTGTACCCAACCTCTTGACAACCCTGCAATGAAAGTGTCATTGTTCCCATTTTGCAGCAGGGCACTGAGGCTCAGAGAGGTGGCCCACCGGCCCAAGGACCCATGGATCAAAACTGGACAGCCAGAAATGCAGACTTGCCTCCTCCCAGCTCCGAAGCCAGGGAGCTCTACCCTGAGGGGCTTTGTGCTGACTCCACTACTCTACAAAGTGCTCGGCTGTGCTGCTTAGATGCCGAGGGCACCAGGCCTTCAGGGATAGGGGCTCAAGGAGGCGAAAATTCTTCAGGCGAGGGGGTCACTTGAAGGACAGAAGGACTAGGTGGGGTGAAGGGACAGAGGAAGGCATCTTAGGCCAGGGGAAAAGCCTAAACTTCCATTGATGCTAAATGTCCGTTCTCCACAGTGGAGATGCCCTCTGGATCCCTCTGGATCCAGGGAACTCCCTTTCTCGTCCAGGAAGCTCCAGCTCAGCATCCTTGGCACCTGGCGTGTGCTGCCTGCCCTCAGGGTGGCCTGGAGGATTTAGGAGCAGCGCCCCAGCTTCAGCTGGGCCGGGCAGGCTCGGGCAAGCACTGCAACGGTTGATTTGCAAGGCTTGCGACAATCAGGCTTATCTTCACCCCCTGTACACATGGGTCTGTGAGGTCACCATGGGGCTGTGGGCTGTGTCCCAGTCCCAGCTCAGCCAGATGACCTTGGCCAGATCCCTTAACCCCACCCGCAACCTCAGATCCTTTAGCTGCAAAAAGAGACCAGTAAGAGCTTCTCTGTAGGATTTTCCTGAGGATAAAATGAGAGCCTGTCTTCAAAGTGCCAGGCACTCAGTGGATACTAGGAGTTCCCATCCTGGCAGATGGGGAAACCGAGGCCAAGAGTAGCTCACTCCCAGGTCTCACAGCACTTCGTGCTGGACTGCTTCTTCTAGGCCAGCAGGCCCCTGACCTCCCTTATACCCAGCAGGCCCTTCTCCTCCTCCTTCTCCAGGTTCCCTGGTACCACCCCCCGCCTTTGAGATGGTGACGTGGTTGCTCTCCCCCCGCATATAACCTCAGTGCTCTGCACACTGTAGGCGCTCAGTAGATGCCCTTGCTGACGATGCTAAAAGTCCATATATGCGTGACCTGGGGTCTCTTTTCAGTCAAATGACAGGGTTCCCAAAGTGTGGTCAATCCAGAGGGGATTTGGGGGCGGTACCGGGAATCACATTTTTTAACTTTAATAATTGAAGTACTTATTAATGTGGTTACTGTCTGTGGCCATTTACTGATGTTCCACTTGCGGGAAATGATAAAAATTGATTTTAGAATTACATTTATTTAAGTTAAAGAAGAGTCAATTTAAGGGGAAAATAAGCAAATAATAATGTAGGTGGTATGCAGGTGTGACAAAAATTGTGAAAGTAGGATGCAAATAACTACAAGGGGTGTACACTAGAAGACACGCGAGTCTGGCTCTTTCTCTGCACTTGTGCCTGTGTGTGACCTGTGATGTCACTTGCCCTATCTAGGCTTCATGCCCCTCACCTGTCACAGGAAGGCGTTGGGAAGGGGATTTCTAAGGATCCTCCAGTTCTGATACCCTACATCTCACACAGGACCCCTGTCCCTTAGCCCCATGTCATTGGTTGACTAACCACTGGAGGGCATGAGTCACACAACTTCCAGCAACTCAGTAGCTGAGGTCAATTGGGTTTGTCCCACCTTGAATGACTTGGAGGTGACAGAGCAGAGAGACTTTTGCTGGAAATGCCCCAGTTGTCACCTGAGGTGGACAGATCTACGGTGGACCAGGATATAGACGGCTTTGATGGCTGAGTCCCTGGAACATGATTCACGCTGGCTGGCGCAGGCCTGGCACTTCACTGGCAGGGCGGGCACAGTGCGTGAGGACCTGACCAGCTCTCGGGGTCAGGCCAGCCAGGAATTTTCTTTAAGGGCCTAATTTCTTGTCAGTGCTTCCCAGAAATCCTCCCTTTTCTGCCCTTCCACACTACTTCCTAGGTTGAGGATTAGTACTTGGCATGGCATCGGGGTAAGTCCTGAGGTGTGGTACTTCAAAGGTCAAGGATTCTGGGGCAAGTAGTGTCTTGGGACCGTGCAGGAGACATCAGTAGGAGAGTGAGGAAGGGCAGGAAGCCATGACGTGTGCGCTATTAAGCCAGTTACCGCAACAGGCAACTGGAATTCAACCCCACAGAGAAACCTAGGAAACAGTGTAGAACCCAGACCTCACCCGAGGGGCGAGGCTGCTGGCTGTTTGCCCAGCGGTTCTAGAGTATCACTGTTTGAGGCTGCTCCTGGGAGCAGGGTAGTGAGTTAACTCCCCAAGGCCTACTGTGGGCAGGGTAGCCATCCTTCGCTCTGGAAAAGCTCTCAGGCCCAGAGATGCAGATGCTGGCAGCTGGAGTTCCCAGGGTGCACTGCAACGTAGGATGTGGGCAGAGCACCGGCTACACTGCTACAAGTGGGTTAGGGTTAGGCCAAATGGAGGAGGAAGAGAAGTGTCTGGTCACTTTCTCCCCAACTTCAGCCTCTGAGGATGTTGGATGTTGATCCAAAGAGAAGTTCTAAGTGCCTTCCCACAAGCTAAGCACACCTTCTTGGATCCTTCCCTAAATAGCTGTGCATCTTTGGTTGGGCCATGTGAGCCCTTTGGGCCTCTGTTTTCTCAATGAAGTTTCTCTGGAGCCTTTTTAGCTCTGATATCTGGACTTTCTGAGTCTCTCCAGCTCATGCATGTCTTGTCTCTGGTGCTCTTGGGAGAGTCACCTTGTCGACCAGAGTGCCCGCCAAAAAAGCATGCAGCAATAACCATCACGTGTGACTCCAGGCTCTGGCCACGAAGATGTTTGGGGCATCATTGTGTATAAGACTCAGAAACAACCTAAATGATCATCATTCGAGAAAGGCATGCTGGTCCAGCTTTAGGCTCCAGGGTTATGGTGGACCGTTACACAGTCAAAGAAATGAAGTATTTTAAGAATTTTTTTAAAGACAAGGAATAATGTTTATGTATCAGTAAAAACATCAGATTATAGTGCAGAATAATCCCCATCATGTAAAATAAAGTCATAAAAAACTGTGAGAAAAAATATTAAAATATTAACAGTGGTGGAAATAAGGGTGATAGTTGCTTTCTTGTTTACCCTTCTTTGTATTTTCCTTGTGGGAATTAATTACAGGCGCGGCAGGGGCACAGGCAGTTTGTTTGCTGTGTTTGTAAATCAGACCTGGAGGAGTGCCCTCAGAGGAGGTTGATGTTTTATTTCCTCTTGCCTGGGGAGCATTCCTCCCACGTTACTGTAGGAGGGAAACTTGGCCTTTAGCATCTGACACCTCTGCCTCTCCTGCCTCATCCTGGTCCCAACCTCAAGGTTCTCCCCTTCTCTGGGAGCTCCCCAGCAAGCCACATCTTTTGCACACATTGTTCTCTCTGCTTGGAATATCCTTCCCAGCAGCTCCCCGTCCCCAACCCTCTAATCCCTCTCAGACTCTGTTCCACTTCATGATACTGTCATCTCTAAAATGTTCCCCTGACCCTTTATCCCCAGGCTGCCCTGGGTTCCCCTCCAGCTCAACACTGATCCTACTCTTTTCATTGTGGGCTCACTCTTCTGTCTCCTTTACTAGATGCAAGCTCCCCAAGGCCAAGGCCACACCTCACACATCTCTGTAGCACCAGCACTGTCTGGCAAATAGTAGATGCTCAATAAAATTTGTAATTGAGATAAAATTCACATACCATAAAATCCACCCTTGAAAAGTGTACAATTCAGTGGGTTTTATATTCACGAGGCTGTGCAACCATCACCAGAATCTAATTCCAGAACATTTCCATTCCTCCCAAAAGAAACCCCACACCCATTAGCAGTCACTCCCCATTTCCTCCTCCCCCTAGCCCTAGGAAAATGCTAATCTGCCCTTTGTCCCTATGGACTTGCCTATTCTATATATTTTATATAAATATTTTATATACATGGAATCATGAAATATGTGGCCTTTGTGTCTGGCTTCTTTCACTTAGCATGTTTTCAAGGTTTTTTCATGTGGTAGCATGTATTAGTACTTCATTCTTTTTATGACCAAATAATATTCTATTGTATGGACATAGCACATTTTGCTTATCCATTCTTCAGTTGCTGGGCATCTGACTTGCCTTCACCATTTGGATATTATGAATAATGCTGCTATGAACATCTGAGTACAGGTTTTGTATGGAAAGATATTTTCAATTCTTTCAATTCTTATAAACAGGAGTGAATTGCTGGGTCATAGGATAACTTTATGTTTAACTTTTTGAGGAACTGCCCTAATGTTTTCCAAGGTGGCTGTTCCATTTTACATTCCACCCAGCAGTGCATGAGGGTTCCGATTTCTCTACATCCTTGTCAACCCTTGCTATTGCCTGTCTTTTTCATTATACAGTAGCTTCCTAATGGGTATGCAGTAGTCAATGGACTTTTTTTTGTTTTTAACATCTTTATTAGAGTATAATTGCTTTACAATGTTGTGTTAGTTTCTGCTGTATAACAAAGTGAATCAGCTATAAGTATACATATATCCCCATATCCCCTCCCTTTTGCATCTCCCTCCCACCCTCCCTATCCCACCCCTCTAGGTGGTCACAAAGCAACGAGCTGATCTCCCTGTGCGATGCAGCTGCTACCCACTAGATATCTATTTTACACTTGGTAGTGTATATATGTCAATGCTACTCTCTCACTTCGTCCCAGCATACCCTTCCCCCTCCCCACGTCCTCAACTCCATTCTCTACGTCTGCATCTTTATTCCTGTCCTGCCCCTAGGTTCTTCAGAACCACTTTTTTTTTTTTTTTAGATTCCATATATATGTGTTAGCATACGGTATTTGTTTTTCTCTTTCTGACTTACTTCACTCTGTATGACAGACTCTAGGTCCATCCACCTCACTACAAATAACTCAATTTTGTTTCTCTTTATGGCTGAATAATATTCCATTGTATAGATGTGCCACATCTTCTTTATCCATTCATCTGTCGATGGACATTTAGGTGGCTTCCATGTCCTAGCTATTGTAAATAGAGCTGCAATGAACATTGTGGTACATGACTCTTTTTGAATTATGGTTTTCTCAGGGTATATGCCCAGTAGTGGGATTGCTGGGTCATATGGTAGTTCTATTTTTAGTTTAAGGAACCTCCATACTGTTTTCCATAGTGGCTGTATCAATTTACATTCCCACCAACAGTGCAAGAGGGTACCCTTTTCTCCACACCCTCTCCAGCATTTATTGTTTGTAGATTTTTTGATGATGGCCGTTCTGACTGGTGTGAGGTGATACCTCATTGTAGTTTTGATTTGTATTTCTCTAATGATTAGTGATACTGAGCATCGTTTCATGTGTTTGTTGGCAATCTGTATATGTTCTTTGGAGAAATGTCTGTTTAGGTCTTCTGCCCATTTTTGGATTGAGTTGTTTGTTTTTTTGATATTGAGCTGTATGAGCTGCTTGTACATTTTGGAGATTAATCCTTTGTCAGTTACTTCGTTTGCAAATATTTTCTCCCATTCTGAGGGTTGTCTTTTCATCTTGTTTATGGTTTCCTTTGCTGTGCAAAAGCTTTTAAGTTTCATTAGGTCCCATTTCTTTATTTTTGTTTTTATTTCCATTTCTCTAGGAGGTGGGTCAAAAAGGATCTCGCTGTGATTTATGTCATAGCGTGTTCTGCCTATGTTTTCCTCTAAGAGTTTTATACTGTCTGGCCTTACATTTAGGTCTTTAATCCATTTTGAGATTATTTTTGTATATGGTGTTAGGGAGTGTTTTATTTCATTCTTCTACATGTAGCTGTCCAGTTTTCCCAGCACCACTTATTGAAGAGGCTGTCTTTTCTCCATTGTATATTCTTGCCTCCTTTATCAAAGATAAGGTGACCATGTGCATGGGTTTATTTCTGGGCTTTCTATGCTGTTCCATTGATCTGTATTTCTATTTTTGTGCCAGTACCATACTGTCTTGATTACTGTCGCTTTGTAGTATAGTCCGAAGTCAGGGAGCCTGATTCCTCCAGCTCTGTTTTTCTTTCTCAAGATTGCTTTGGTTATTTGGGGTCTTTTGTGTTTCCACACAAATTGTGAAATTTTTAGTTCTAGTTCTATGAAAAATGCCATTGGTAGTTTGATAGGGATTGCATTGAATCTATAGATTGCTTTGGGTAGTATAGTCGTTTTCACAATGTTGATTCTTCCAATCCAAGAACATGGTATATCTCTCCATCTGTTTGTACCGTCTTTAATTTCTTTCATCATTGTCTTATAGTTTTCTGCATAGAAAAGGTCTTTTGTCTTCTTAGGTAGGTTTATTCCTAGGTATTTTATTCTTTTTGTTGCAATGGTAAATGCGAGTGTTTCCTTAATTTCTCTTTCAGATTTTTCATCATTAGTATAGGAATGCAAGAGATTTCTGTGCATTAATTTTGTATTCTGCTACTTTATGAAATTCATTGATTAGCTCTAGTAGTTTTCTGGTAGCATCTTTAGGATTCCCTAGGTATAGTATCATGTCATCTGCAAACAGTGACAGTTCTACTCCTTCTTTTCTGATTTGGATTCCTTTTATCTCTTTTTCTTTTCTGATTGCTGTGGCTAAAACTTCCAAAACTATGTTGAATAATAGCAGTGAGAGTGGGCAACCTTGTCTTGTTCCTGATCTTAAAGGAAATGGTTTCAGTTTTTTACCATTGAGGACAATGTTGGCTGTGGGTTTGTCATATATGGCCTTTATTATGTTGAGGTAGGTTCCCTCTATGCCTACTTTCTGAAGAGTTTTTATCATAAATCGGTGTTGAATTTTGTCAAAAGATTTTTCTGCATCTATTGAGATTATCATATGGCTTTTATCCTTCAGTTTGTTAATATGGTGTATCACATTGTTGATATGCATATATTGAAGAATCCTTGCATTCCTGGGATAAACCCCACTTGATCATGGTGCATGATCCTTTTAATGTGCTGTTGGATTCCGTTTGCTAGTATTTTGTTGAGGATTTTGGCATCTATGTTCATCAGTGATATAGGCCTGTAGTTTTCTTTTCTTGTAACATCTTTGTCTGGTTTTGGTATCAGGGTGATGGTGGCCTTGTAGAATGAGTTTGGGAGTGTTCCTCCCTCTGCTATATTTTGGAAGAGTTTGAGAAGGATAGGAGTTAGCTCTTCTCTAAATGTTTAATAGAATTCACCTGTGAAGCCATCTGGTCCTGGGCTTTTGTTTGTTGGAAGATTTTTAATCACAGTTTCAATTGCAGTGCTTGTGATTGGTCTGTTTATATCTTCTAGTTCTTCCTGGTTCAGTCACAGAAGGGTGTGCTTCTCTAAGAATCAGTCCATTTCCTCCAGGTTGTCCATTTTATTGGCATATTGTTGCTTGTAGTAATCTCTCATGATCCTTTGTATTTCTGCGGTGTCAGTTGTTACTTCTCCTTTTTCATTTCTAATTCTGTTGATTTGAGTCTTCTCCCATTTTTTCTTGATGAGTCTGGCTAATGGTTTATCAATTTTGTTTATCTTCTCAAAGAACCAGCTTTTAGTTTTATTGATCTTTGCTATTGTTTCCTTCATTTTTTTTCATTTATTTCTGATCTGATCTTTATGACTTCCTTCCTTCTGCTAACTTTGG
The DNA here is from genome assembly GCF_965194825.1 of Balaenoptera physalus. Classification (NCBI taxonomy): domain Eukaryota; kingdom Metazoa; phylum Chordata; class Mammalia; order Artiodactyla; family Balaenopteridae; genus Balaenoptera; species Balaenoptera physalus. The sequence goes on from NC_138901.1 coordinate 48,116,430, forward strand.
GGTTTTTTTGTTCTTCTTTCTCTAATTGTTTTAGGTGTAAGGTTAGGTTGTTTATTTGAGATGTTTCTTGTTTCTTGAGGTAGGACTGTACTGCTATAAACTTCCCTCTTAGAACTGCGTTTGCTGCATCTCATAGGTTTTGGGTCATCGTGTTTTCATTGTCATTCGTTTTTAGGTATTTTTTGATTTCCTCTTTGATTTCTTCAGTGATCTCTTGGTTATTTAGTAGCATATTGTTTAGCCTCCATGTGTTTGTATTTTTTACAGTTTTTTTCCTGTAATTGATATCTAGTCTCATAGCATTGTGGTCGGAAAAGATACTTGATATGATTTCAATTTTCTTAAATTTACCAAGGCTTGATTTGTGACCCAAGATATGGTCTATCCTGGAGAATGTTCCATGAGCACTTGAGAAGAAAGTGTATTCTGTTGTTTTTGGATGGAATGTCCTATAAATATCAACTAAGTACATCTTGTTTAATGTGTCATTTAAAGCTTGTGTTTCCTTATTTATTTTCATTTTGGATGATCTGTCCATTGGTGAAATTGGGGTGTTAAAGTCCTCTACTATTATTGTGTTACTGTTGATTTCCCCTTTTATGGCTGTTAGCATTTGCCTTATGTATTGAGGTGCTCCTATGTTGGGTGCATAAATATTTACAATTGTTATATCTTCTTCTTGGTTTGATCCCTTGATCATTATGTAGTGTCCTTCTTTGTCTCTTGTAATAGTCTTTATTTTAAAGTCTATTTTGTCTGATATGAGAATTGTTACTCCAGGTTTCTTTTGATTTCCATTTGCATGGAATATCTTTTTCCATCCCTTCACTTTCAGTCTGTATGTGTCCCTAGATCTGAAGTGGGTCTCTTGTAGACACCATATATACGGGTCTTGTTTTTGTATCCATTCAGCCAGTCTATGTCTTTTGGTTGGAGCATTTAATCCATTTACATTTAAGGTAATTATCAATATGTATGTTCCTATTACCATTTTCTTAATTGTTTTGGGTTTGTTAAGGTAGGTCTTTTCCTTCTCTTGTGTTTCCTGCCTAGAGAAGTTCCTTTAGCATTTGTTGTAGAGCTGGTTTGGTGGTGCTGAATTCTCTTAGCTTTTGCTTCTCTGTAAAGGTTTTAATTTCTCCGTCAAACCTGAATGAGCTCCTTGTTGGGTACAGTAATCTTGGTTGTAGGTGTTTCCCTTTCATCACTTTAAATATGTCCTGCCATTCCCTTCTGGCTTGCAGAGTTTCTGCTGAAAGATCAGCTGTTAGGGACTTCCCTGGTGGTGCAGTGGTTAGGAATTTGCCTGCCATTGCAGGGGACCTGGGTTTGAGCCCTGGTCTGGGAAGATCCCACGTGCTGTGGAGCAACGAAGCCCGTGTGCCACAACTACTGAGCCTGTACTCTAGAGCCTGCGAGCCACAACCACTGAGCCTATGTGCCACAACTACTGAAACCTGCATGCCTGGAGCCTGTGCTCCACAACAAGAGAAGCCACTGCAATGAGAAGCCCTCACACCACAACAAAGAGTAGCTCCCGCTTGTCGCAGCTAGAGAAAGCCCACGCGCAGCAACGAAGATCCAATGCAGCCAAAAATAAATAAACAAGTTAATTAATTTTTTAAAAATCCTTAAGAAAAAAAAAGGTCAGCTGTTAATCTTATGGGGATTCCCTTGTATGTTATTTGTTGCTTTTCCCTTGCTGCTTTTAATATTTTTTCTTTGTACTTAATTTTTGATAGTTTGATTAATATGTGTCTTGGTGTGTTTCTCCTTGGATTTATCCCGTATGGGACTCTCTGTGCATCCTGGACTTGATTGACTATTTCCTTTCCCATATTAGGGAAGTTTTCAACTATAATCTCTTCAAATATTTTCTCAGACCCTTTCTTTTTCTCTTCTTATTCTGGGACCCCTATAATTCGAATGTTGGTGCATTTAATGTTGTCCCAGAGGTCTCTGAGACTGTCCTCAATTTTTTTCATTCTTTTTTCTTTATTCTGCTCTGCGGTAGTTATTTCCACTATTTTATCTTCCAGGTCACTTATCTGTTCTTCTGCCTCAGTTATTCTGCTATTGATTTCTTCTAGGAATTTTAAATTTCATTTATTGTGTTGTTCATCATTGTTTATTTGCTCTTTAGTTCTTCTAGGTCCTTGTTAAACGTTTCTTGTATTTTCTCCATTCTATTTCCAAGATTTTGGATCATCTTTACTATCATTACTCTGAATTCTTTTCCAGGTAGACTGCCTATTTCCTCTTCATTTGTTTGGTCTGGTGGGTTTTTACATTGCTCCTTCATCTGCTGCATATTTCTCTGTCTTCTCATTTTGTTTAACTTACTGTGTTTGGGGTCTCTTTTTCAGAGGCTGCAGGTTCATAGGTCCCGTTGTTTTTTGTGTCTGCCCCCAGTGGGTGAGGTTGGTTCAGTGGGTTGTGTAGGCTTCCTGGTGGAGGGGACTGGTGCCTGTGTTCTGGTGTGGGGCTGGATCTTGTCTTTCTTGTGGGCAGGACTGCATCCCATGGTGTGTTTTGGGGTGTCTGTGAACTTAGTATGATTTTAGGCAGCCTCTCTGCTAATGGGTGGGGTTGTGTTCCTGTCTTGCTAGTTGTTTGGCATGGGGTGTCCAGCACTGGAGTTTGCTGGCCGTTGGGTGGAGCTGGGTCTTAGCATTGAGATGGAGATCTCTGGGAGAGGTCTCGCCAATTGATATTACATGGGGCTGGGAGGTCTCTGGTGGTCCAATGTCCTGAACTCAGCTCTCCCACCTCAGAGGCTCAGGCCTGACACCAGGCCGGAGCACCAAGACCCTGTCAGCCACATGGCTCAGAAGAAAAGGGAGAAAGAAAGAAAGAAAAATAAATTTAAAAATAATAAATTTAAAAATTATTAAAATAAAAAATAAAAAAATAATAATTTTTTTAAAAAGAAGAGAGCAACCAAACCAATAAACAAATCCACCAATGATAACAAGTGCTGAAAACTATACTAAGATAAACATAAAAATCAGAAACAAATCAGTCATAGACAGCAAACCCCAAGTCTACAGTTGCTCCCAAAGTCCACCGCCTCAATTTTGGGATGATTCGTTGTCTATTCAGGTATTCCACAGATGCAGGGTACATCAAGGTGATTGTGGAGATTTAATCCACTGCTCCTGAGGCTGCTGGGAGAGATTTCCCTTTCTCTTCTTTGTTCGCACAGCTCCCGGGGTTCCGCTTTGGATTTGGCCCCGCCTGTGCATGTAGGTCGCCCTCAGGCTTCTGTTCCCACCCAGACAGGACGGGGTTAAAGCAGCGGCTGATTAGGGGGCTCTGGCTCACTCAGGCCGGGGGGAGGGAGGGGTAATGCAGGGCGAGCCTGTGGCGGGAGAGGTTGGTGCGACACTGCAACAGCCTGAGGCGCGCCGTGTGTTCTCCCCCGGGAAGTTGTCCCTGGGTCACAGGACCCTGGCAGTGGTGGGCTGCACAGGCTCCCGGGGGGTGTGGATAGTGACCCATGCTTGCACACGGGATTCTCGGTGGCTGCAGCAGCAATGTTAGCATTTCATGCCTGTCTCTGTTGTCCGCGCTGATAGCCGCGGCTCGCTCCTGTCTCTGGAGCTCGTTTAGGCAGTGCTCTGCCTTCTTTGGGCAGACAGGGAAGGAATCCCCTCTCCTCATGCACCCCGAAACAATGGTCTCTTGCCTCTAGGGCAGATCCAGACCTTTTCCCGGACTCCCTCCCAGCTAGCCGTGGTGCACTAGCCCCTTCAGGCTGTGTTCACGCCGCCAACCCCAGTCCTCTCCCTGGGATCCGACCTCGAAACCCAAGCCTCAGTTCCCAGCCCCCACCCGCCCCGGCAGGTGAGCAGACAAGCCTCTCGGGCTGGTGAGTGCTGCTCGGTACCCATCCTCTGTGCGGGAATCTCTCCGCTTTGCCCTCCGCACCCCTGTGGCTGCACTCTCCTCCGTGGCTCCGAAGCATTCCCCCCGCCCACCCCCTGTCTCCGCCAGTGAAGGGGCTTCCTAGTGTGTGGAAACCTTTCCTCCTTCACAGCTCCCTCCCAGAGGTGCAGGGCCCATTCCTATTCTTTTGTCTCTGTTTTTTCTTTTTTCTTTTACCCTACCCAGGTACGTGGGGAGTTTCTTGCCTTTTGGGAGGTCTGAGGTCTTCTGCCAGCGTTCAGTAGGTGTTCTGTAGGAGTTGTTCCACATGTAGATGTATTTTTGATGTATCTGTGGGGAGGAAGGTGATCTCCACGTCTTACTCCTCCACCATCTTGAAGGTTTCCCAGTCAATGGACTTTCGAAGAATGAATGAGTGACTAGCCAATGGATGGATGGATGGACATGTAGAAGTAGATGTCAGTCCCTGAGCTCCGAGATCTGAATTTGGTGGGAGAGCCTTTTCTCCACTCGCTGGGGGCCTGCACTGAGTGGAGACCCAGCAATCTGCAGCCTGCCCCCAACTGTGGTTCCAGACACCAAATCTGCCTCAGTCCTGGGTGGCTTAAAGCATGCAAGTGGCCTGGACTTCCCTAGGCCCATGTTTCTGGATGGGGCTAGCTCTGTAACCCCTCTGGGCCTCAGTTTCCTCTTCTGTGAAATGGAAATAATAAAGCCCAGCCTGTGGGATGACTGTGGGATGACTGTAGGATGAGGGGATGAACATAAATTGTCTGCACAGGGCACAGCACGTAATGGGTGTTGCCTTTTTCCAGTCTGTTTTCTCAGTGGTCTGCCCAATATGTGCATAAATGTCACTTCACTAATTAACTACTGGAAAAGAGCTTGAGAAGAGGGGGACAGTGGAAAGGGTGGGGGAAAGGGAGAAAGGCAAGCGGTTTACAGATGGCAGGAAGCTACAGCGAGGGCAGCCGCCAGTCATGGAGTAGGTGGGTGGCGCAGACAATCCTGGGAGGATTATCACAGGCCTCCAAAGGGCATTTCCCCCCAGTTATTTGTATCCTCAAGCACTCTGACTCTTCAGATCCCTGAGCTTTCTATTTCGGCCCTTGAAGGGCAGTGGTGCGGGAGGGCGGGAGGGGTGCTTGTGGCGGGAAGCATCTGAGCAGTGCTGATTCAAGCCCAACTGCAGGTCTACAGGCAAACCACACGGAAGGGCAATCCGGATCCCGAGACCAAGGATGGCAAATGGGTTTTATCTGTTGTGCCAAAGTTAAGAGATAAGTAATGATTACTCAGAGCCTCACAGCAAGAAGGAGTTTAAGGTTCTGTGCTTCAAGGCTCAGTAGGAAGAAGTAGCTGTATCTGCCCTCGGCACAGGTGGGGCGTGGTGAGAGCAATGACCCATGTTTGCTGTTCTAGGCCAATATAAGGTGAACTCTGTGTTGGACAGTTTCCATGTCACCTAAGTAATCTGTTGGTTGGGGAACTTTAAAAGTCAGGAGAGAAACAGGAGAGATTCAAATAAATTGATGAAGTGACGAAGGTGGTGGCAGCTACCGCTTCTGACTCATGGCTCTAGCTGCCCCACAGAGGCTCTAGCACGCCTCAGAATGGTATGTCTGGCTTACGGGAAACCTGGGCAGAGGCTGTCGCTACCACACAGAGAGGCCATGAGTGCCTTTAGAGCCAGGCCTGGATCTGGGAGATTCTTGACTCATCTGAGTGACTCCCAGTGAAGCTAGTTCCCTGGTTCTGTGTAACGTGGGATCACGCACCTCACAAGGCTGCTGGTTAAGTTGCCAGATGATCTGATGGACCCTGATCAAGAACGTAAAGGTGCATGTGGGGGAAATATATGTTCTCAGTTTTACCAGAAGAGAAAACTGAAGCATGCAATGGGTGGGAAGAGGTGGAGAAAATGCACAGAAACAGGGGCAGCTTTGTGACTGCAACTTGTTCCAGGTCCTTGTTTTGTCTGTAATTCTGTATTAATTGTTCTGTCATTAATACTTAATTCCCAGCTGGAGAGACTCCTAGAAGCATCAGGACATCTGCCCTGGCCCAGCCACTTCTGAGGAACTTCCTGGGCCTGTTCCCCTGCTGTGTATCACGTGCCCCTCCCAGTCGATTGGACAAGGGTGGGCCCGTCACCCTGGGGCAGCCAGTGGCCTCGGAGGTGGACCCTCTGTCTCCGAGGGTTTGAACTGGAGACGTAGGAGCAGCAGTTGATAGCAGGGTAGACCTCCAAAAGACCCCCAGAGACAAAGTAGAGGGTGGGAGCCAGAGGGCAGAGGAAGCCACGAGTAAGCAGGTGCCTGAGGTGGGGAGTGGAGGGCAGATTGCCGGGGGAGGAGCAGGATACCCTGGCCGGGCAGTGGGGAGAAATTCCAGGTGCTGGACACAACCCTCTTCCGGGTCCCGAACTCTCCCCAGGCCATGTGGCCCAGCTTTCCACCTTCCTTATTGCTCAAAATATTCTCCAATAAACTCTTTATTCCCCAAAGGAGCCTGTGTGAGGGCCTTGCATTTTTGCAGCTCCCTAACAGAGCCTAACATGATTACTACTGCTTAATTGAGGAAGTCTCCTATTTCATAGTAAAAATGAAAACAAATTGTTTACCAGGGATTGAGAAAGGAGAGAAGCTAAACATTGACAAGGTGCAATGCTGGAAAGTACCCAGATACTGCTTTATCTGGGGCTCTGGGGTGCAGAGAGCTTTGTCGAAGCTCCTGGCGGAAAGCAATCAACCTTGCACAGCCTACTAGTGACTTTAATGAAGGCCAGTTTTATTATTGCCTGGTGCACCCATCTGTCCCCACTGGAAAATATGGAGGCTCGGACTTTCTCACTGTGAAGTTGAAGTCAAATGCTTGCCCGAAGTTACATGGCATTTACCACCTGACTTGTTGAAACAGTAAAAAATTAATGAACAGAAACCTCAATTAAACAGAGTCAGGAGACCAGATGGGGGAGCTCCCATGCCCTGTGCAGCTAGCAGAGACCAACAGGAAGAAGAAAGACTCCTCTTCTTTCCTGGTAAGAACTCAGCCAATGAAAAGCCATGGACACTTAGTTTACACAGCCCTCCCAACTTCCTTTGCCCTCTATAAAAGTGGTCTTCTTCCCTTGCTTTGCAGAGACTTGCACATGGCTCTTGGACCCCAAATTGCAATTCTATGCTGATCCCAAATAAACCCATCTTTGCTGGAGAAATATCTTGCAGCCTGTTGATTTCAAGTCAATAAAACCTACAGTGAGCTTCTCAGCTTCCACTCCACTTTCCACACACTAGATCTGCAGTCTGTCTGAAGATGCCTCTCCTATTGTAACTCAGAGTGATGAATCCAAGTGTCAGGAGAATCAGGGAGGATTCCCAGGACAGGTAATTCCTGAACAGAGCTTTGTTTTTAAATTAACATTGACTTTTTTTATTCTTTTGATGCACAGGTATATGAGTTTTGACACTTGCGTGAATTCCTGTAACCACCACCATACTCAGGATACAGAACAGTTCCATCGCCTCCTTCCCCCAAACTCTCTCCTGCTGCCCCTTTGTGGTCACACCCTACTCCCAACCCTAACCCCTGGGAACTGTTAAGTTCTCCGTCCCTGTAGTCTTGTCTTTTCTAAACTGTCATACAATGGAATCATAAAGTGTGTAACATTTTGAGACTGATTTCTTTCTTTCACCCAGCATAATGCCTTTGAGCATCATCCGTGTTGTTGGGTATTGAAAGTTTGTTCTGTTTTGTTGCTGAAGAGGAGTCCACTGGGGCTTCCCTGGTGGCGCAGTGGTTGGGAATCTGCCTGCCAGTGCAGGGGACACGGGTTCGAGCCCTGGTCTGGGAAGATCCCACATGCCGCGGAGCGACTAAGCCCGTGAGCCACAATTACTGAGCCTGCGCGTCTGGAGCCTGTGCTCCGCAACAAGAGAGGCCGCGACAGTGAGAGGCCCGCGCACCACGATGAAGGTGGCCCCCGCTCGCCGCAACTAGAGAAAGCCCTCGCACAGAAACGAAGACCCAACACAGCCAAAAAATAAATATAAATAAATAAATAAATTTATATAAAAAAAATGTATAAAGCAAAAAAGGTGGACAATTAAAAAAAAAAAAAAGGAGTCCACTGTATGGATGAACCACAGTTTAACTATTCACCCACTGAAAGATATTGGGTGGTTTCCAGTTTTGGACAATTATTAGGAGAGCTGCGATAAGCCTTTGTGTGTAGCTTCGTATGTGAACATAAGTTTCATTTCTCTAGGTTACACACCTAGAAGTGGGATTACTGGGTCATGTGGTAAGTGTATGAGAAACCACCAAACTGTTTTCCAGAATGGCTATACTGGGAATTCTCTGGTGGTCCAGCAGTTAGGACTCCATGCTTCCACCTCAGGGGACATGTGTTCGACCCCTGGTCGGGGAACTAAGGTCCCACATGCCTCGACATGGCCTAAATAAATAAATAAATGTAAACAGCTTGTCACCTCTTCCTTAAAACAACAAACAAACAAACAAACAAACAGAATGGCTGTACCATATCACATTTTCACCAACAATTATGAGAGTTGCAGTTGCTCCACACACTAGCCAGGATTTGGTATTGTCAGGCTTTTGTTTGTTTAGCCATTCTAACAGGTGTGAGGGAGTATCTCACTGTGGTTTTGCATTTTGCTAATGACTAATGATGCTGAGCATCTTTTTATGTGCTTATTTGTTATTTGTATATCTTCTTTGGTGAAGTGTCTGTTCAAGTCTTTTGCTCTTTTAAAAAATTTGTTGTTTGTTTTCTTCCTGCTGAGTTTTGTGAGCTCTTTATATCCTCTGGGTACAAATTATTTGTCAGATATGTAGTTTGCAAATATGTTCTCCCAGTCTTTTCAATTTCTTAAAAGGGCCCTTGCAAAGCAAAAGTGTTATTGATTTTGTTTTTTATGGATCATTAAGCAGGGTTTTGATGAACATGTTCAGTGGACTGATAAGAGGAGAAAGGATTCTAGGCAAAGGGAATAGTGTGTGCAAAGTCATGGAGGCCTGAAAAAGTAGGCTGGGGTTGGGAATTCTAAGCAGTTCGATATGCTGGAGAGGAGCATGTGAGGTATGGGGTGGGCGGGAGGGAGTGACTGGATCATAGAAGGACCAGATCCCAAGTCTCTTGGATGCTACGCCGAGGAGTGTAGACTACTCATCCTATAGGTGAGGGAACTACCAAAGGACATGGCGATTGCTTACTTTTATTCTGGCTAACTTTTAAAAATGAGTTATTTATAATTTCTTGTAGAGGGACTTCCCTGGTGGCACAGTGGTTAACGATCTGCCTGCCAATGCAGGGGACACGGGTTTGAGCCCTGGTCCAGGAAGATCCCACGTCCCGCAGAGCAACTAAGCCCGCGAGCCACAACTACTGAGCCCGCGTGCCACAACTACTGAAGCCCACACACCTAGAGCCCGTGCTCCACAATAAGAGAAGCCACCGCAATGAGAAGTCCGCACACCACAACGAAGAGTAGCCCCCACTCGCCGCAACTAGAGGAAGCCCACGTGCAGCAACAAAGACCCAACGCAGCCACTAAATAAATTAATTAATTATTTAATTAATTAATTTTAAAAAATTTCTCGTAGAAAAACATAGAGCAACAAAAAGACAGCTAGGGCTTCCCTGGTGGCGCAGTGGTTGAGAATCTGCCTGCTGATGCAGGGGACACGGGTTCGAGCCCTGGTCTGGGAAGATCCCACATGCCGCGGAGCAACTAGGCCCGTGAGCCACAACTACTGAGCCTGCACGTCTGGAGCCTGTGCTCCGCAACAAGAGAGGCCGCGATAGTGAGAGGCCCGCTCACCGCGATGAAGAGTAGCCCCTGCTTGCCACAACTAGAGAAAGCCCTCGCACAGAAACGAAGACCCAACACAGCAAAAAATAAATAAGTTAATTAATTAATTAAAAAAAAAAAAAAGACAGCTAAAACCCTATGTAATCCTATCACCCAGAGGGTGGTTACCCTAATTAACATTTGGGCTGGTTCTTCTATCCATACACACATATACATATAATTTTCTTTTTTACAAAAAGGAGATCATGTCATAGATACTGTTTTATTACAGGCTATTTGTTTTTGCTTAACAATAATATCTGTGAACACTTTTCCATATCATTATTCTTTTACTGTATCATTTCTTCAGTTAAGATTAACTTTTTTCTTTTGTTATATTTTAATGTAATATTTCATGCATTCAAATTAAAACATGTAGCATTAAAAGCATGATAATATTATGAACTACCATCTGCTAAAGGATAAGAACATAAGCAAGAGGCTCATCTCTGTTGGCTAAATGTATCGAGTTCTTACTACGTGCCAGATGCTGTTCTTTATATGTATTAACTCCTGTTCTCTCCAAACAGTCCCCTGAGGTAGTGATATTATCTCCATGTTACAATGGGGAAAGGCACAGAGAGGTTAACCAGCTTACCCAAGGCCACACAGGTAGTGAGTGGCAGAGGTAGGACTGAAACTTTTGGCGATGGAAACAACAGGTCTCGCTGACTGATGGACATGGAGGATGAGGGAGCACAGGTGTCAGGCGTGACTCCCAGGTTTCTAGCTGCTGTGACTGAGGGGCAGAGATGCCACTTACTGAGCCAGGAAAACAGGAGGAGGAGCTGGTCTAGGGGTGGGATAAGGTCAGGAACTCAAGGTTGAAACGCCTATGCAACAGGAAGGTAGAAATGAATGAATGACTGCAAAATGGAAAAAAATGCATGAATGAATGGATGAAGGACCCACCCCAGGCAAGAACATTCACAGCAGAGCAGCAGAAAGCTCTGGCCAGTCATATCAGGGAAGCCATAAAGCTGAAGTGTCAAATTGAAGATGGTCACAACTGCTTATAATAGGCCAGAGCAGGGAGACACATAGACACACAGGGTTTGGGGGCAGGTTGTTTTCAACAGCGTTTAATCAAGTATCCAGGATCCGGCAATTGCTCCAACCACGAGTTACTGCCACTATCTCTACTCTGAACCTGAGAGTGGGGTTCAGGTGGAGACTGCATCCACAACTGGGTCCTGCCATCCCAACACCCTGCTGGGAACAAGCCACATTCCTCAGCAGTCAGGGTGGGAGGGAGGTGGTGGTATGGGGGCGGTTAAATCCTCCTTCTCAGGAGACAAAGGGCTCTTCATGATTTAATTAAAATGCCCATCAAAGGCCTCAGAAGATAGGGGTTAGTTGGAATGAAATAAAAATTGTTGCAGTGAACATATTACAAATTTAATTTCATTCTGGGCGCTTCTATGAGGTTCCAATATTAGAGAGACAATCCATCATTAAATTCCCATCTGTCCTGCCATATTGGGGCCATTTCTGAAAATGTCCAAGTTCTGTTTAAAGAGGCCTGGGGAGCTCTCAGCAACTGAGCACATCTATCCTTTGTTTCTCAGTGAGAGGAGAGCTATAGGGGGTGAGAGAGTATCTGGAATACAGCAGGCACTCAATTAATGTGTGTGGAAGGGAGGAAGGGAGGAAGGGAGGGAGGGAGGAAGGAAGAAGGAAGGAAGGGAAGGAGGAAGCTTTGGATTTAGAATTTACCTAATCTGGGGGTGAGTCAAAGCCTTGCACGGACAACTTTTCCTCCAGATAACCCCATGACTCCCTTCCTGCCCTCCTTCAATTCTTTGTTCATATGTCGCTTTTCATTGAGGCCAACCCTGCCACCCCTATTTAAAATTACAGCCCTTCCCCAACCTTGACCTTCCTGATCCCCCTTTTCCTGCTTAATCCATCTCCCCCAGAACTTAACTTCACATCCTATATAATTTACTTATTTGTTTGTTCATTGTCTGTTTTTCCCCACTAGAATGAAGGCCACGTGAGAGCAAGAATTTTTGTCTGTTTTGTTCATTGATGTATATACCCAGTGCCTAGCATCATGCCTGCCTCGAGAAATATTTGTTGGGTGAATGCATCGACTAACATGGCAGAGAATAAGTTATTTGTTAATTGCAATCGCTATCACCTTCCAAGGAGAGTGAATCTCAAGAACAATCCTGGGTTGGTGGAGCCTACTGATCCAAAGGTGCCTTATCCCCAGGTGCAGCTGCACCCGCAGACTCCAGGTTCTCAGGTATAAACCATGAGTCAGGGAATGAAGTACTCTTCCAGCACCAACTCAGGGATCAAAGCCCTCACCCCCATGTCCACTCCCTGGCTCCGTGCTCACCAGCCAGATGCAAATCCCATACACTCTGAAAATGGTGAGAAATAACAAGCACTCTTGTGCCCCTGGCTCAGGGTGTCAGAGTGAAGTACACAACAGCAGCTTTCTTGTCCCTTGCAGATGGCAGAGTGGCTGCTGGGGCTCACGTAGCCAGGGAGAAGGCCCTGGGGAGTGGTCCAGGAAAGCTCTGGACAGTAGTCACCCGTCTGGGAAATATTAGTCCTCAGTCTGATGTTTGCAGAAACTTAGCCCGGGACACTTTCTCTTTCACTTACAGAAATAAACAGTTTGGGTCTCAAAATATGCAGGACTTTCCCTGATTACTGCTGCTGCCAGTACTGGTTTACTTAGTCTTTCACAGTTTAAAGCCTGTTCTCCTCTGGAAGCAAAAATTTGGCCTGGGCAATATGAAGAGTAATGAAAATATTTAAAAATGCAAAGCCGGCTTCTTTTTTCCGAGGGTAATTTCTTGGAAATCTTGTTTGCCAGCAACACCTAAAAAAATCTTGGCCTGGTGCAACATCCTTCTAAGCATGATGGTGACAGAATTTCACAAGTGGAAATGACCAACCTTTTTTCCCTGTATGTCCTGTCCATTTTAGAGTTGATGGCTCCATACTATTCCAGCACAGAGCATCTAGACTCCCCGCCCCTTCATTTCTTTCTTCTGAGGCGTAGTTCAGAGACCCTCCTCTGATCTGAACACTCTACAGGTGCCCAGATCCCTTTTAAAGACTAGATCACCAGATTAAGTGCAGGTCTCCTACTCTGGGTGGAAAGTATGGTCTTTTCACTAACTGGTACTGAAACAGTTGGGTTTCCACATGGAATATAATGAACTTTGACTCCTACCTCATAACACAAAAATTAATTCAAAATGAATTGCAGGCCTATAGGTGAAAAGGTAAAACAATAAAGCTTCTAGAAGAAAACACAGGATGATATCTTCATGACCTTGGGGCAGGCAAAGATTTCTGAAGCAGAACACAAAAAGCACTAACTGTAAAGGAAAAAGTTGATAAATTGGACCTCATTAAAATTTAAAACTTCTGTTCATCAAAAGACATTATTAAGAAAGTAGGGCTTCCCTGGTGGCGCAGTGGTTGAGAATCTGCCTGCCAATGCACGGGACACGGGTTCGAGCCCTGGTCTGGGAAGATCCCACATGCCGCGGAGCAACTAGGCCCGTGAGCCACAATTACTGAGCCTGCGCGTCTGGAGCCTGTGCTCCGCAACAAGAGAGTCCGCGATAATGAGAGGCCTGCGCACCGCGATGAAGAGTGGCCCCCACTTGCTGCAACTAGAGAAAGCCCTCACACAGAAACGAAGACCCAACACAACCATAAATAAATAAATAAATAAATAAACCCAAAGTTTAAAAAAAAAAAGAAATTAGGGCTTCCCTGGTGGCGCATGGTTGAGAATCTACCTGCCAATGCAGGGGACACGGGTTCGAGCCCTGGTCTGGGAAGATCCCACATGCCGCGGAGCAACTAGGCCCGTGAGCCACAACTACTGAGCCTGCGCGTCTGGAGCCTGTGCTCCACAACAAGAGAGGCCGCGATAGTGAGAGGCCCGCGCACCACGATGAAGAGTGGCCCTCGCTTGCCGCAACTGGAGAAAGCCCTCGCACAGAAACGAAGACCCAGCATAGCCATAAATAAATAAATAAATAAATAAATATTTTTAAAAAAGAATTAAAAAGCAAAAAAAAAAAAAGTAAAAAGGCTAGCCATAAACTAAAAGAAGATAGTTGCCATACTTATAACTAACAAAGGAGTTGTATCCAAAATATATAACAAACTTCTATAAATCAACAAGAAAAAGACAAATAATTCAATTATTAGAAATAGCAGAAAATTTTTACTTCACTAAAAAGAATATTCACATGGCCAAAAACACCATTTTAAAAGGTGCTCAACATCATTAGTCACCAAGGAAATGTAAATTAAAATCCGCAAGGAGATACCATGACATACCCACCCAAATGGCTGTAACTAAAAAAACCTGACAATATCAAGTGTTACTGAGGATGTAAAGAAACTCTACTGACCGAGTGCAAGTTGGTACAACAATGCTGGAACACTGTTTGGCGATATCCACCAAAGCTACATGGATGCCAGTCCTACGACCTAACAATTCCGCTCCTTCCACTCCACAAAATGAGTGCATATGTTCACCAAACAGCAGTGCTAATCATTGTATCCCAAAGTAACCTAAATGCCCATAACAGGAGAATGAATAACGAAATAAACTGTGATATATTCATATAATGAAAGTTCACACAGCAAGGCTGGGCAGACTGTGACCCACAGGCCAACCTGTAGCCTGGTGTGGTGTGTGTGTGTGTGTGTGTGTGTGTTGTCTATGACTGCATTTAAGTCACAATGGTGGAGCTGAGTAGTTGTAAAAGAGACTGTATGGTCTGCATAGCTGAAAATGCTTACTATCTGACCCTTTATAGAAACAGTTTGCTGACCCCTACTACACAGCAATGAAAAAGACTACTACACGCAAAAACATGAATGAATCTCACAGACAAAATGTTGAGTAAAAGAAGCCAAACACAAGAGCGCACCCTGTACGATTCTGTTTAGATAAAGCTCAAAAACAGGCAAAATTAATCTCTGGTGATGGAGGTCAATATCGTGGCTACCTCTGGGCAGAAGGGTACAAGGAAGGAAGCAGGAGGGAGCCTGTGCTCTATCTCTTGATGGGGTGGAGGTCCACAGGTGTGTCACTATGCAAAAACCCATCAAGCTGCACCATTCGATTTTGTGCACTTTACTACATATAACTTCTCTTCAATTTTCAAAAGGGAAAAAATGCTGGCCTCTAAGCAGGGTCTACTATGTGCAAAGCACATTGAGGGGGATTTCCTCCTTCATCCCAGAGACTGAATTCACTATTAGTGTGGCCACACCATGGCCCCTTGCTGACTGGAGCATGCCAGGATAGTGGCATTTATAGCCACAGGCCACCATGCTTAGTACCACTGGATCTCATCAGCCTGGCTCCAACTATGTGGATCCAACTGATGGTGCCAAAGGCAACCTTCCACATCTAGTCCTCAAACTTTAGGACAACTATCAATGAGCTGGGAGCTTGCTAGTGATGCCGATTCCTGGCCCTTCTTCCCCCAATTTCTAGTTCTTTCAGGTCCTGGGTGGCATTGTCAACAAGCCCTGCAGGTGAATCTGATACAGAAGATCTGGAGACCACACTTTGAGAAACTTTGCTGTGCAGGCTGAGGTAGGGGGTGTGGAGGTGTAAAGGAAAAGAGACAAATTGCTCTAGAAGGGGAAGAAAGAGAGCCTGAGAGGAAGAGGCAGTGGAAGAGGAAGTGAGTGAGATTGTGCAGGAACGGGGACGAGCGTCGGAAATGGGGTTGGGGACCATTATGAAGCTGGCTGTGTGGCGTGTAGTGGAACACCTGTTCTTCATCTCTCCACCTAAGTGTTGTAAAGAACCCAGTTCTTATTACTAGGCTGTGATGTGCCCACCTCCGAGGCGTGTTGAAGTGCTGAGCCCACCTTTCCAGGATGAGAAAAGAGGCTGTCTACAGAGATTCGGTCACGTCCAGATTTGATAACCACCCAGGAAAATCTGTATCATCCTCCTTCCAGCACTTGGGGTCAGTCATTCCCCTCAGACCCTCTGGTGTCCTTCAAAAGGTCCAGGTTTGAAGCTGCCTCCCTCCACATTCAGGCAGGTATCTGTGAAGGTGAGCATGCAGACACCTGTGTAGACCCCTACCTGACTACCATGCACAAGGCCAAATAAGCCAGACAATGTGGCCAGACAAGTCTACAGTAAATAGATTACATTAAGTAAACTGATGGAGTCCTCAGCAGCTGTTACAAAGAGCAAAAAAAGCAAGATGTAATAGTATCATATGACTTGTGAAAAAACAACGGGGGAGCAATACATCCATACTTTCATGCATTACATATTTTGGGAAGAAACTGGCACAGTGGTTGCCTCTGGGAAGGGAAACTGGGTGTGAGGGGGAATCAGGGTTGGGAGTAAGACTTAATTATTATTCTATATTCTTTGATACTGTTGGGTTTTTTTACCCTGCATAAATTTTGTCTAAAATTAAAAATTTTTTTTTAATTAAATTAAGAAAGGAAGAGAGAGAGGGAAGGACGGAGGGAACAGAGTATTAGACGGGCATTGGTTCTTGAAAAGCCAGTTCAGAGTTCAGAGCTGTTCCAGAGCAAGAAGCAAGCACAGGCTCTAGAGGGTTGCTGCTGGCCAGACTGTGGTGCCCACAGGCAGCAAGCCAAGTCTGTTCACTGTGCCTGACGCTCCCTCCTCCATCACTTCTTCCACAGGCTGTGGTGAGAACATGTTGTCTTTAGGTCGTGCCCACACCCTGGGTGGAAATGCAGTGGTGTACCAACATGGGATTTCCAGCAGCTCTTCCAGTACGGTGTAGCAGTTCAGAGAACGAACTCCAAGGCAGAAGCAAGACGTGCAGAAGGGGCAGAAGGTTAGAAAATACACTAAGAACTGTCAAAGGGTCTCCTGGTCACTGTCAGAGCATAAGAGATGAGAGGCAGGACTGGGCAGTGGTTACCGGTCTGGGCCCAGGCTATCTGGGATCAAATCCTGGTTTTTCCACTTAGAGACTGTGAGACCCTCTAGAGCATCAATTCCCCCATGTACAATGACAGAATCTACCATATAGGATATAGTGAGAATTAAATGAATTAAGGTATTATTGTTTAAGCACAGAACAAACACATAGCAGATGTTAGCTATTACGGCTCCTGTATCTTATTTGAATTCTAATAGTACTGTGCAAGGCAGGATGTGACTATTGGCCTATTTTACTTTGATACACTAAAGTTTAGATAAATAGACTTTGTAAGGGTTAGACAATGGATTCTCTGATACCAAGCTTAGGGTTTGGTCCATTACATCAGCATTTCCCAAACTCTGTTCCAATGAACAATGTCTCACCAAAATTTTAATAAATGTTCCTCCAACACTGGGTTTTGTGACCAATAAGTTTGAGAAATGCTGATTAAGTGAAATTAAGCAGGTTTTTGCTGCAGGCTTCATCAGAGCCTTTAAAGTGCTAATCCACCCGTGACTCTTAAGATGGAGTAGCATTTCCCAAGTCATTTGACCATTAAACAATTTTATTTTTCATGGCATACATATTAACACCTAGAGAAACATTAGGGTTCCATGGAAAATAGCTCTGGACATGCTATGCTACATTAAAGGCATGATTAGAAGAAAGTAGAACTATTCAACATCTGTTTTCATGCCAGTCTCCATCAAAGAGAATGTCTTCAAATCACAAAGTGTAGAACATATTTGGGCATGGTGGTTAAGAGGGAGATAATGAGTTGTGGAAAGAACATGAGCACTGAGGTGAGACTGGGATCTGAATTCAAATCTTTTTTTTTTAATTAATTAATTAATTTTTTTTTATATTTATTTTTTGGCTGTGTTGGGTCTTCGTTTCTGTGCGAGGGCTTTCTCTAGTTGCGGCGAGCGGGGGCCAGTCTTCATCACGGTGCGCGGGCCTCTCACTATCGCGGCCTCTCTTGTTGTGGAGCACAGGCTCCAGACGCGCAGGCTCAGTAGTTGTGGCTCACGGGCCTAGTTGCTCCGCGGCATGTGGGATCTTCCCAGACCAGGGCTCAAACCCGCGTCCCCTGCATTGGCAGGCAGATTCTTAACCACTGCGCCACCAGGGAAGCCCTGAATTCAAATCTTGACTCCGCTGGTTCAGCAGGTCATCTGCTCTCTCAGAACCTCAGCTTCCTCATCTATAAGTTGGCAGAGTAGCATCTACTTCATTTGGCTGTTTTAAGATTTAAATTTCAGTGGGTAATATCTCAGGGTTAGTTTCCATTCTTAATCAGTTAGAATGTTTTGAGTTGCAAACAGCAGATAGACAAACTTAAACTGGCTTAAGCAAAAAAGGGGAATTTGCCAAAGTAAGTAAAAATCCAGATAAGGTTTTACTAGAGTTTATGATGTAATTAGAGCAGGTGGTAATTCTCACCACCAGGAAGCTTAATGCCCAACCCTGGAAAAATTCTAAACTGGATATTGAACAGATGATCTATTAGTGCCTTGACCTCTAGGGACCAAAGCAAATTCACTAAGAACAAGTCATTGGAAGAAAGTCCTTTTAATTTTTTCAAAAAAAATTATCCCATCAGGGGACCAATGATTCTCAAGCTGTGTGGGCAGGCACCCCACACAGTTTCCAGAGGGAATTTCCACCAAATCCCCTTGTCTGGTAGAGCTATTTTAAAAACTGGAACAAATAATCATTGCACAGGGCATGGGCAAAATAAAATGTTTGAGAAGCACTATCACAGACATAGAGTGATGGGATCTCCCAAAGGATGTTTGATAAAACCCCTCTTGACGGCTTCATAGATAAATAAGCTGGGGGAGTGTGGGACAGCTGATAACAATAGCTTCTATTGATGGAAACACGATGTAGTTTTGTGCAAAACACATAAAATCTTGAATTTTCTATTTAAGCAGAAATTTAAATTTTTTATTAAAAATGCATTATAGATGTTTTTAAAAAAATGCATTAGTTATATGTATACTGCTCAATTAATTTTTACATATATATACCTATGTACCTACCACTCAGATCGAGATATAACACATTTCCGGCTCCCCAGAAGGATCCTTCATATCCCTTCCTTGTCAATCCCCTGCTTCAGGAACCACTATTCTGATTAGTTTCACCTGTTCTTGAACTTCATGGAAGTGGAATGATACAGAATATACTCTTGTTTCTGGTGTTCTTGGCTCATTGTTTTATCTATGTGATTCACTGTATTGTTAAATGTAGCAGTAATTTGTTCTTTTTCATCACTATGTAAATTTATTTGATGGGCATTTGGGTTTTGTAGGTACTTTGCTGATATCCTTTATCATAATAGCAACAAAATACTTATTGCTAACATCCAATTTAGTGGTAGAATATTGAACACTTTTCTTCTGAGTTTGAGAACAAGACAGAAATGTTGACTATCACCACTTATATTCAACTCTTTACCAGAGGTCCTAGCCAATGCAATAATTCAAGAAAAAGAAATAAGATTAGAAAGGAAGCCATAAAACTGTCATTTTTCACAAATGGCATAACTTTATACATAGAAAAGTCAAAAAATTCATTACTAAAATTAACAAGTGAATTTAGCAAAGTCACTAGCTAAGATCAGTATAAAACATCAGTTTTATTTCTATATATTAGCAACATTGAAAAATAAGATTTTAAAATTACCATCTACTTGGGGGTTTCCCTGGTGGCACAGTGGTTAAGAATCCGCCTGCCAATGCAGGGGACACAGGTTCGAGCCCTGGTCCCGGAAGATCCCACATGCCGCGGAGCAACTAAGCCCGTGTGCCACAACTACTGAGCCTGTGCTCTAGAGCCCATGAGTCACAACTACTGAAGCCCACGTGCCTAGAGCCCATGCTCTGCAACAAGAGAAAAGTACAATCTATGAAAGAAAAAAAAATCAATAAAGTGGACTGCATCAAATTAAAAAAAAATTACCATCTACCAATAATGTGTCTGTGTGTGTGTCAGTGTGTGTGAGAGAGAAAGAGGAGAGGGAATAGTAAAGCAAATGTAGCAAAATGTTAGCATTTAGGGAATCTGGGTGAAGGGTATATAGAATTATTTGTAGTAATTTTTCAACATTTCTTTAGGTCTGAAATTATTTTAAAATAAAAAGTTTAAAAATGCCATTTATAATGGTATCAAAAAACATCAGGGGGCTTCCCTGGTGGCGCAGCGGTTGAGACTCTGCCTGCCAATGCAGGGGACACGGGTTCGGGCCCTGGTCTGGGAAGATCCCACATGCCGCGGAGCAACTGGGCCCGTGAGCCACAACTACTGAGCCTGCGCGTCTGGAGCCTGTGCTCCGCAACAAGAGAAGCCGCGATAGTTGAGAGGACCGCGCAATGCGATGAAGAGTGGCCCCCGCTCGCCGCCACTAGAGAAAGCCCTCGCACGGAAACGAAGACCCAACACAGCCAAAAATAAATAAATAAATTTATATATAAAAAAAAAACATCAGATAACTAGGGATAAATCTATTAAAAGATGCACAAGAGCTACACTAAAACCATAAAACATTGCTAAGAGGAATTAAAGAAGACATAAATAACTGGAGAGAGCCACAATATTCATGTATTGGCAGACTCAGTATTGCAAGATGATACTGACCTAAAGAGTCGGTGCAATCTCAATCAAAATCCCAGCAGGATTTTTAAAATATAGATATGCAAAGGACCTAGAATAGCCAGGAGTAGGGGTTGGAAAACTTTTTCTGTAAAGGGCCAGATAGTACATATTTTAGACTTACAGGTCATTCGGTCTCTGTCACAACTTTTCAATTCTACGTAAAGTAACCAAAGACAATATATAGACAAATGGGCATGGCTGGGTTCCAATAAACTTTTATTTACAAAACAGGCAGTGGGCTAAATTTGCCCTGTGGGCCATAGTTTGCTGACCTCTGGCCAAGATAATCATGAAGAAGAAAAGAAAAATTAGAGACTAATATTACCAGATATCGCCTTATTAAGACTAATTATAAAGCTAAATGTGGCATATGACTAAAGTGGGCTTTGACTCCAGTCAGACTTGAGTTTGTGTGCTATAACCTCTCTCTCTCTCTCTCTTTTGCATATAATTCCCATTTTTATTCCAAATTCTTACTGACTTAATTTTGTTGTTTGTTTTTTGGTTTTTTATTTGTTTTTTATTGAGGTATAGTTGATTTACAATATTATATTAGTTTCAGGTGTACAACATAGTGATTCACAATTTTTAAAGATTATACTTTAAAGTTTATAATTATTGTTAAATATTGGCTATATTCCCTGTGCTGTACAATTTATCCTTGTAGCTTATTTATTTTATACATAGTAGTTTGTATCTCTTAATCTCCTATCCCTATCTTGCCCTCTCCCTTTCCCTCTCCCCACCGATAACCACTAGTTTGTTCTCTATATCTGTGAGTCTGTTTCTTTATGTTCATTAGTTTGTTTTATTTTTTAGATTCCACATATAAGTGATAACATATAGTATTTGTCTTTCTCTGACTTATTTCACTAAGCGTAATACCCTCCAAGTCCATCCATGTTGTTGCAAATAGCAAAATTTCATTATTTTTTTATAGCTGAGCAGTATTCCATTGTGTATACATATACCACATCCTCTTTATCTATTCACATGTTGATGGACATTTAAGTTGCCTCCATATTTTGGCTATTGTAAATAATGCTGCTAAGAGATATAACCTCTCTTAATGTCAGTTTCTAACATGTCAAAATGTAATAATAATAAAATGTAACTCCCCTTCCCCTTAAGTGGTTAATGTCAACAGAGGGAAAGTTCTCTCTAATGGGAAGCTACACAACTCTGTGTATGGCCTTGCCCTCTTCAATATTTTTAGTAAAGACTCAAGTGAAGATCTAACACCTGCTTATATTGACTCAAACCTGAGAAGAACGTCTAATATATTAAGAGAGAAAACTGAGGTTCATAGAGATTTTGACAAAGATGAAAGAATCAAGTAAAACCAGCCACAAATGAGTTGAATGCTGGGAGACAGTAAAATCTGGTGGATAAATCGTGAAGTCCAATTTATATTCAGAGAGATTAAAAAAGAGTTATGTACCAAGATGTTCACCATGGCATTATTTATACCAGTAGTGAAAACAACTGAAATATCCAACAATAGCGAAATGGTTCATAATTCATATAATAGAATATTAAGGTAAATACACACTAAATGAAGGAATTTTATATAGTCATTATGATCTTATATAGCTTTATTATAAAGTGAGGTTTTGAAGAATATGTAATGACATAAAATATATGATCTGAATTTTTTTTTAAAACGTTAAACACACACAAATAGATAAGAAGGTAGAATGAATGATAAACATGTTAATGATTGATTTCTTTGTTTTCTTTTTACCTTTCTACATTTCCCCAAAGTCCCGCTCTTTTATAATCAAGTGGGGAAAATAGCAATAACTATTCTTTTAATATATCATGGGGTGTTTTTGCAGATCATAAGCCCCGTATGAGTCAACAGTGGACAGACACATCTGCCAGAAATACTAACACAACTCTTAGCTTCATGAAGAGAAGCAGAATGTCCTGAAAATAGGAGGTGACAACCTTTGGCCTACAGAT
Organism: Balaenoptera physalus; assembly: GCF_965194825.1. Lineage (NCBI taxonomy): Eukaryota > Metazoa > Chordata > Mammalia > Artiodactyla > Balaenopteridae > Balaenoptera > Balaenoptera physalus. The sequence continues at coordinate 48,138,745 of NC_138901.1, forward strand.
GGCTCATCCTCATATTAAACCTTGTGTCCAGTTCAGGAAACCACATTTTTAAGGACATTGGGACACTGGGGCATGTCCAAAGAAGGATGACCAAGATCATTAGGAAAGTTGATACCATGTCATATTTATTCATTAATGAATTCATCAATTCAACCTAAAAAACACCACTTAGGCACTGTGGGTGAAATGGAAGAATTTTATCAAAAGATGGTTGATGCATCTAAGGACCCTTCTGGGGGTCACAATAGCTGTCTACAATATTTTAGGATCTATTGTGTGGAAAATGGACCAGGGGGTATGAAGGTTCAAGACAGCCCACGGAGGCATATATGGTCAAATGATTTTCGATAAGGATGCCAAGACCATTCAAGGGTTAAAGGACAGTCTCTTCATCAAATGGTGTTGGTAAAACTGGATATCCCCATGCAAAAGAATGAAGTTGGGTCCTTATCTTATACCTCATTTAAAAAATAACTCTAAATGGATCAAAGACCTAAATGTAAGAGCTAAATTTACAAGATTCTTAGGTGAAAACATAGAGGGAAAGCTTCATGACATTGCATTTGGCAATGATTTCTTGGATATGACAGCAAAAGCACAAGCAACAAAAGAAAAAGTAGATAAGTTGGAATTCATCAAAGGTTAAAACTTTTGTGTGTCAAAGGACACTATCAACAGAGTGAAAGGAAATCCATGGAATGGGAGAAAATAATTGCAGCAAATCCTATTTCTGATCCTTATGGAATATATATAATATATATATATATATATATATATATATATATATATATATATATATATATATATATATATATATATATATACAGATCTTCCTTGACTTACAAGGGGTTACATCCTGATAAACCAACTGTAATTTGAAAATATCACAAGTTGAAAATGCATTTAACACACCTAACCTACTGAACATCATAGCTTAGCCCACCTTAAATGTGTCCAGAACACTTACATTAACCTACCATCAGGCAAAATCATCTAACACAAAACTTATTTTATAATAAAATGTTGACTGTCTCATGTTATTGATTGAATGCTGTACTGAAAGCAAACAGTGTGGTTGTCTGGGTACAGAGTGGTTGTAAGTGTTATCGGTTGTTTGCCTTCGTGATCGCGTGGCTGACCGGGACCTGTGGCTCGCTGCTGCTGCCAGCACCATGAGAAAGTATTGTCCTACATATTGCTATCCTGGAAAAGATCAAAATTCAAAATTCGAGGTATAGTTTCTACTGAATGTGTATCGCTTTCACACCATCGCAAGTCGAAAAATTAAGTCAAACCATCATAAGTTGGAGACCATCTGACTGTGTGTGTGTGTGTGTTATGTGGTTACCTGCATTTCTAATCTTTTCTGACTAATGATAAGGGACTAATATATCTTCCATAGCTTAACAACCAAAAAATACACAACACAATTTAAAAATGGGCAAACGACTTGAATATACATTTCTCCAAAGAAGATTTACAGTGGCCAATAAGAACATGAAAAGATGAGCAATATCACTAATTATTAGAGAAATGCAAATCAAAACCGCAATGAAATACCACTTCACACCCATTAGGATGACGGCTATTATTAAAAAATAAAATAGAATAAAACAAACAGATAATAACAAGGGTTGGTGAAGATGTGGAAAAATCACAATCCTTGTATATTGCTGATGGGAATGTAAAAAGGCGCAGCCACTGTGGATAAAAGCATGGCAGTTCCTCAAAAAGTTAAACATAGAATTACCATGCGATCTAGCAATTCTACTTCTGGGTATATACCCAAAAGAATTGAAAGCAGGGTCTCAAACAGATATTGTACACCCATGTTCATAGCAGCATTATTCACAAGTATCCATTGACAGATGGATAAACAAATGTAGTATGTACTTACAAAGGAATATTATTCAGCCTTTGAAACGAATTCTGACACATGCTACAACATGGATGAACCTTGAAGACATGATGCTAAGTGAAATAAGCCAGCTGCGAAAGGACAAAAACTGTATGAGTTCACTTATGTGAGGTACCTAGAAGTAGTCAAATTCATAGAAACAGATAGTAGAATGGTGGTTGCTGAGGCTCGGGGGAGGGAGGAATGAGGAGTTACTGTTTAATGGGCACAGAATTTCAGTCTGGGAAAATGAAAAGTTCAGTAGATGGATTGCGCTGATGGTGTGAAAATACGTAAAAGGAGGGTCATACCCACAAGAACAGCTACAACAAAAGACTAAGAATACCAAGTGTTAGCAAGGACATGGAACGACAAACTCTCATACATTGCTGGAGGGAATGTAAATTGGTACAACTTTGGGAAACTGCCTGGCAGTATCTATAAAGCTAAAAATATGGCCCAGAAATTCCATTCCTATATATTAACCCAAAGAAATAAGTTCAAGTGTGAACAAAAATACACAATACAAAAATGTTTATAGGAGCTTTATTCATAGTAGTCGAACACTAGACACAAGCCAAATGCCCACAAACAGGAGAATTAATTAACTAATTATAGGGTAGTCATATAATGGAATACTACTCAGCATAAAAACAAACTTGAGTTTACAAAATGACATAAATGAATCTCACGGATATTATGTTAAATGGAAGAAGCAAGAAACAAAAGAGTACCTGCTATGTGATTCCATTTATATGAAGTTCAAGAACAGGAAAAACTCATTGTTGATGATAGAAGTCAGAATAGTGGTTGCCTCTGTGGGAGGGGATAGACAGGGAAAGGACACAAACGAATCTTATGTTTTATCTTTCCTTTTGGAAATATTATATGTCTTGATCTGAGTGGTGGTTACACAGTTTTGTCCATATATAAAGAATCATTATGTAATATATTTAAGATTAGAGTACTTTATGTACTCTGCTGTTATCATTTTAACAGAATTTTTTTAAAGAAAGAAATATTTTAGAAATCCAATTTAGGATCTCACATTGCATTTGGTTGTGGTATCTCTTTATATTTTTCCAATGTGATTCAGTTCCTCTGTTTTTTGTGACCTTGACACTTTTGAAGAGTACTGGTCAGTTATTTTGTAGAATGTTCTACAATTTTGATTTCTCTGATATTTTCTCATGATTAGATTAAGGTCATGCATTTGGGGCAAGAATAACACAGATATGATACTGTGCTCTTCTCAGTGTCTTTTACCCTCTCCCATTTATACCCTCTCCCATTAAAATTATTTAAGTAATTGTCTTAAATAATTCTTCTATATATATTGAGAACCACATCAGACAGTGCTATGATTTTTGATTCAACAATCAAATATAATTTAGAAAACTTAAAAGAAGAAGGAAGCGCTATTGTATTTACCCATTGTTTTACTCCTTCCTTTGTTCTTTCTTCCTTTCTGATGTTCAGAGATTCCTACTTTAATCATTTCCTTTCTGTTTCTAGAACTTCCGTTAGCCATTTCTTAGAGTAGACAAATTCTGGAGACAAATCCTCTTAGTTTTTCCTTCATCTACAAATGTCTTGATTTATGTTTATCAGTCCTGAAGGATATTTTCTATAACACTGGTTACAGTATTCTGGGTTGACAGTTCTTATCTTTCAGCACTTAAAAAATGTTATATCACTTCCTTCAGGCATCCATGGTTTCTGTTGAGAAATATACTATCATTTGAATTGTTTACCTCCTATAGGTAAGGTATCATTTCTATTTTGATACTTGCAAGATTTTCTTTTCTTTAATTTTTAGAAGCTTGATTATGTGTCTTGGCATGGATTTCTTTAGGATTATCCTGTCTGGGATTTTCTCAGCTTCTTGAATCAGTGTCTTTTGCCAAGTTTGGGAAGTTTTCATCCATTGTTACTTCAAACACATTTTAAGCTTCAGTCTCTTTCTCCTTTCCTGAGACTCCAATGACACAAATGTTCTTTTGTTATAGTCTCATAGGTCCCTGTGGCTCTATTTTTTTTCAGTCTATTTCTCTTTATTGTTCAGATTTGGGAATTTCTATTTTTTTACCTTCAAGTTCCTAATTCTTTCATCTGTCCTCTCTACTCTTCTCTTAAGCCCATTGACTGGGTTTTTAAATCTTGGTTACTGTATTTTTCAGTTCTAAAAATTCTGCTTGATTCTTCTTTATAAGGTTTTCTAGTTTTTTATTTGTCTCATGCATGTTTGTCATTGCTTGTTGAAGCATTTTCACGATGACTACTTTAAAATCCTTGCCAGGTAATTCTAACAGCTGTGTCATCTTGGCATTGGTCTGAGAATCCCCTGAAATTTTATACAACTACAGTATGGTGGCCTGAGATGCTGAGAGATAAGAGTGGATAAAAATCTGTTGGTATCTGCACAATGGGGAGATTGACACTTCATTGCCTATTTGATGCCCACAGAGCCACCGGACTGCCCTGATGCTACTGGAGTGGTATAGTCAAGAGAGGGCAAGAACACTCCCTCCAACCCCAAGTTCCTGCCCACAACCAGGACCTGCAGGTGCCGGAGTTGGGGCTGTGGAGGGTAAGATGAGCTGGGAGGCTGCAGGTTTGCTGGAGATGAGGAGGCAAGCTGCACTGGGCACAGAGGCATGAAGAGCAGGTGCTTCTGGCTGGGCGTCAGCCTGAAGATACCGGTCTCAAGGGACTGCCAAGGTCTGGCAAAGTCGCTTGACATCATGGCATACCAAGGGGGTTGGTCTGCTTAGGCGGGAAGAAGTATTTTGTCACTTATGTTGTTTAGTATTTTCTGGGCATAGTGAGGATAAACGTACACTGGCTTTTGTCAGTTTTATGATTGCATTTAAATTCTGTATGGACAGTGCCCCCAACACACACATCCCTCAATATGCCACTTGACAGTGATGTTGACATTGACGCTCTTGCAGCTGGGCCCTTAGCAGGTGCCTCCTCTGACCTGAACCCAATCAAAGATCAGTGAGGGAGTAACCAAGAAGGATGGAGGGGCTGAGTGAGAGCAGACACACCTCACCCAACACACACACACACACACACACACACACACACACACACACACACACACACACCTTAGGCGGAAAGGAGCCTCATGGTCCTGGGAGGAGGAGGGAAGTTTGGAAGTGAATACAAGATCGAAGTTTTTAAATGGAGAGAACTTAAATAACATTGTTAATATTAAGGCTTAATAACTTAAATGAGACCGTTTCCTCCCCCCGCCCCGGCTTTATTGAGGTATAATTGACAAATAAAACTGTACATATGTAAAGTGTACAAAAGACTGTTTTATAAATGCAAATGACTAATGTTATGGGGACAGACCGAGAAGTCCTGCTGGTTGCTCATCAACAGAAGGTTACCTGCAGAAAAGAGGGTAGCACCACGGGCAGCAAATATCCGGAAAAGTGATACTATTCCTTGTTAAACAGTCACTGAGTTGCAATTCCTCAAGTAAAGCGGCTACATTGGAGTTTTTTCTATGATAATGCATATGTACATATTTCTAGGAAGAAGGTGTATGCTTTCAACTTATTCTCAGAGGGCTCCTGGATCCAGAGAAGAGTCAAGAGCCTCAGGCCTCACCAGGCTGGCTACAGACCACCCAGATCATTACCTCAAACCACTCTTTCTCATGACACTTCCTTAGTATCCTGTGTTCAGCAGACATTGTCTCACCACTGTGTGACTTTGGATGAGTTACTATACCTCTCTGTTTCCAAAGTTCCTCACCTGTAAATGAGGATAACAACACCACCAAACTCATAGGGCTCTTAAGAGCATCAAATGAGTAAGTGTAAGGGAAGTGCTTAGAACAGAAGCTGGTATATAGTAAGTGCTATATAAGCAATGGCTGTTATTATATTTTTTACTACTGTTACTTTCTAGACCTCTTGGGGAGCCTAGAGGATTTCTTTATGGATGTCTGGCTGCCTTGCAAGTGGCTCAGCTAAGTGATGCCTATTTCTGAGAAGTGTTTTTTCTACTGCAAAGTCAATTCTTAGAGCCAAAAGCCGAGAAAGGGAATTATCCAAAGAGCTGAATCACTTGTCTCACCCAGACAGGGAAAACCCCACGGCTGCCATGCTCAGAACTAAACTGGGTGCCTCAGAATGCACTAGTTTAATAAACTGGGGAAGTTGGGGAGCTCTCTTCCTGTCCTTTGACTTGACATTGGCTTAGTGTCCCTCCCATAACGGGAGAGCCCCAGCCCCTTGCTTCCCACTGCCTACTCATGCCCTCTGTTGCCCATAAAGCAGCTTGCCGTGCTACAGAAGACCGTTACTCATCACTCCTGCCATTCACTTGGCACCCTGGAAGAAACCTGTGTCTTCCAAAGGGTGCACAGCCAGAAGGAATCCATCCCTGGGCTGTCCCCAAGTGGAAACTTTCTCATTTAGAGGGTTGGAACCAGCAGATGGAATGGCTGCATTCACCTCTGTACCTACTCCCTTGTGAGGCACGTTGGTTATCGATCCAGAGAAGCTGGAAGCGCCCCCCCACCCTGAAATGGCCTACAGGAGCGATAGGGGTCACTCTGGTGCTAATCACTTGCACTTGCAATGCAGACGTTTGCAGATGGTTCCAAAGAACCAGATGTGAGAAGGCAAGAAAACAAACTAATTGAATCTCCTGCAAATGTGTATCAGAAAAGCTGCCTTTGTATACAAAGTCAAACATTGGAACTGGGCCAGTTTGGGAAAGCTAATGACCAGGATACTTGCCTTTGGGCAGGGACACTCTTACTACAGAGAGCAGGGTGGGCTTTCTTCCACTGTCCCAGGAAGTCCACACTCTAGGTGGAAATGCCAAAATGTGCACACTGGGAATTTCCAACAGCTGAAGCTCCTCTCAGTGCATGATGTCAGTGCTATTCATTGTGTCTCCTTCACCCGAAGACTCTCCTGGTTATTTCATTCTCTCTCTTGACAGCATCACACAGGGGTAAATACAGTATAGAGCAACTAGTGGAAAAAGAAGACGTGAGGGTTTTCTGGTGGTTTGTTCAAGCTGACTTGTTTATATTACCTGTGTTGGCTGTGTCTCTAGAATCCATCTTTCTGGAAGTCAATTCTTTATGAGCAACCACCTCGCATCCCTGCACCAAAGTTAAAAATAAATGTGACACAGAATTAGGCATAGATGTGGAGCTTAAGTATGAGGTGACTGCTCTCCTCGGAAGAACCATCATTGATTTATGCTTTCATGGTTTCATGGTAAAACAGGGTCCATTTCTGCTCCTGCGAAACTACAGCTGAAGACATCTCTGAGCAAGTATCTCAAATGCCTTACATGAGAATCTACAAAATTTAATCTTCCAACAAGGTAATGCCAGGTGCATGCTTCCTCCTTCAAACAAAACTAAATGCAGGGGGCTTCCTTGGTGGTGCAGTGGTTGAGAATCTGCCTGCCAATGCAGGGGACACGGGTTCGAGCCCTGGTCTGGGAAGATCCCACATGCCACGGAGCAACTAGGCCCGTGAGCCACAACTACTGAGCCTGCGTGTCTGGAGCCTGTGCTCCGCAACAAGAGAGGCCGCGATAGTGAGAGGCCCGCGCACTGCGATGAAGAGTGGCCCCCACTTGCCACAACTAGAGAAAGCCCTCGCACAGAAACGGAGATCCAACACAGGCATAAATAAATAAATAATTAATTTTTAAAAACGTAGGAAAAAAAAAAAACAAAACTAAATGCAGCTGCTCAGCTGCTTTCCTTCTCCATCTCCTTCAGATAATGATGATGAAACTCACATGGCCCACCATTTCTGTTTTTGCCTTGGGGGCTAGGAAGCTCAGGGTTAACTTTCATGCTCAAACTATTTAATCCACATTACTGAGAACATTTCCTACTTGGCCATAACCAGCTTCCAGTCCCTTTTAAAATTCTCCATTTTCACTGTATTTAAAATTATAAAACCCCTCATGTCCTTTCCTTATAAAAAGGCAGAATAAAATTAATTAACTAACTAAACCTGACTTTGGGGTTAAGCACCCATGCTACTTAAAATAGTTGATCACCTAATGTTCAGTGAGGCATTGGTTACAGCTATTGTTCACAAAGAATTGGCTCTGGGTGGGGTTTGGGTTGCTGATTTGAATCTGCTTTCTTGGAGCCGATTTGAATTCATTGGTGAGGCTGAAGGACTGTCACTTCCTACATTCTTTTGTTTGAAAGGATTGTGTTTTGCATCACAGCCCAGGGAGACAGGCAGGTGCAGTGACTCAAAACAACTTTTTCTCCTCTCGGCAAAGCACTTCGCCCAGCTACACTCATCCATGTTCTTATCTTTTTTTTTTTTTTTTTTTTGTTAGAGTAATAATAGCTTTAATAATTGTCTATGTATTTACTTTTTTTTTTTTTTTTAACATCTTTATTGAAGTATAATTGCCTTACAATGGTGTGTTAGCTTCTGCTTTATAACAAAGTGAATCAGTTATACATATACAATATGTTCCCATTTCTCTTCCCTCTTGCATCTCCCTCCCTCCCACCCTCCCCATCCCATCCCTCTAGATGGTCACAAAGCACCGAGCTGATCTCCCTGTGCTATGCGGCTGCTTCCCACTAGTTATCTATTTTACATTTGTTAGTGTATATATGTCCATGACACTCTCTTACCCTGTCACATCTCACCCCACCCCCTCCCCATATCCTCAAGTCCATTCTCTAGTAGGTCTGTGTCTTTATTCCATGTTCTTATCTTTGAGCCAAACCTTGCTACAACAAATAGCAGCCCTGCAACATTCTCAATAGAACAGAAGTTTCCTAAGCCCTGGGAACTAAAAGAGGTCCACTTATTACAACAATTGTCAACTAGTAAAGTAGTAGAACAGCTACAATATTTGGAGGGAGCTCAGGGTTGGTTACAGTGAGGTGTGACTGTTTCTGGTTTACAGGATGAGTAAACACGGGACACAAAGTTGCCTTAGGGTTCCATTATTTACAAAACCAATCGACTACAATTCATTAATTAGAGCCCTCAGTTAACTGGAATCTTATCTACCCATCCTGTTCCTAAATGTAGGTGCTCCACCTTTAACATAAAAGGCCAAATTACAAGAAGTTACATGTATGTCTGAGAGGTAACAAAAGTACTAATATCCAAAGAATGTCCTTGACTTAGTCCAAGTTCTTATACAGCTGTCTGTACGCAAATTGCAAGCAGCCTTGCTATACTGAGCCCATATGTGCTGTAGCATCCTTAGCCACTGAAGGCAAAAGCACTGTCTTTCAATATAATTTTTAAAAAGGACACAAAAGTGTGTCAATCAAGATAGAGTGGGTTTCTGTTCAGTTAAACCAGGAAGAGCAAGATATCATAGCAGTCTCTTCCATGAGCACCTTGGCAAAACAAGCTTTGCCCAAATGCGTCTCTTCCAAATGTTTCTTCTTGAGACATTAAAAAATCCCGACACCACCACCCACCCCTTGTGTGGCCTGAAGGGTTCAAGTCAATTCCTTAAGGAAGTAATTCTGTCCTCAAGCCAACAAAAAGTTACTGAGTGTCTATTCTGTGCTTGGAGGAAGGCAGACTGCACGCGTGTGACCCATCTCCCCACCTGCGCAAGTCAGATGTGGCTGATGGTCACGGGGCTCCTGCTCAGCACCGGCGGCCACCATTAACCCATGGAGCCTGGAAGACACAGCAGCTCCAACCTCCTACACCCATGTTCACTGGGTACCTACCATGTGCCATGCCAGGCTGGGAAGATAAACATGAATAAGGCACTGTCCTAGCAGAACTCACAAGCTACAGGGAGAGGCAGACATACAGACCGACTCCTAGAAGAGCTCTGACTGAGATGGTGCCTGGTGCTGTGTGAGCACCAATGGTGTGGGCCAGTCATCAGGCCCAGCCTGCGCTGGGGGTCAGGAAGGCCCCCTGGAGGCAGAGGCTCCACATTGAGGCTTAAATACACTGCAGCAAAGAGGTCAGGCACCCAGGCTCTGGAGGCTAGCTAGGCGGGTTCAAACCCTACCTCTATCACTTTCTAACCATGTGACCTCAGGCAAGTTAGCCCAAATTTTCATTTCCTAATCTATAAAATAATAATAGTGTCTGTCTCTCAGTGTTGCTGGAGGATGAAATTATAGACTCCAGGAAGGCAGTTAGCACAGGGTCTGGTACATAGTAAGAACTTGTTAAATGTCAGGCAGTCATGCATTTGACAAATATTTGTTAAGGGTTGACTGTGTGCCAGGCACTGTGCTGGGTGCTTGGGATGAACGGTGGGCAAAACACATAAACCCCCTGCCTTCCTACTGCTTATATCAGAGCGGAGGACGCAGGTGAAAATGAAACAAAGAAGGAACCACATACTCTATTAGGAGATGGTAGGTCCGTGGAAGAACACAAAGCAGGAAGAGGCTGGGGAGTGTGGAAGGCTGCAGTTTTAAATACGGCGGTCAGGGGAGCTTCCACTGAGCAGGAGACAAGCGAACAAGAAATTGAAGGAGGTGAGTGGGGAGATCGTGCCATCATCTGGGGCAGGGGGGAGGAGGTTGGCGGGGAGGGTAGAGGACCATGGGAGAGCAGAAGGAAGAGCAAGTGCAAAGGCCCTGTGTGGGGTGGGCCTGGCAATGTCAGGAAAGAGCAAGGAGGCCAGAAGAGGGGCAGGGAGAGTACTGTCTAGTACCGGTAATAAGAGATGCTGTGAGAGGTCACAGGGCTTTTGGGCCATTTTAAGAACATCAGCTTTTTTCTGAGAGACACAATCCGCCACTGGAGGGCTCTGAGTGGAGGAGCGGCATGATCTGACTTACACTTTAGAAGAATGAACCTGGCCATTGTGGTCAAGAACAATTTACTAGGGGCAGGGGGCGGGGGACAGGGATCGAGGTGGGGAGACCAGTTAGGAGGCTATTAAAATAATCCAGGGGGGCTTCCCTGCTGGCGCAGTGGTTGAGAGTCTGCCTGCCAATGCAGGGGACGCGGGTTCGAGCCCTGGTCTGGAAAGATCCCACATGCCGCGGAGCAGCTGGGCCCGTGAGCCACAGCTACTGAGCCTGCGCGTCTGGAGCCCGTGCTCCACAACAGGAAAGGCCACGATAGTGAGAGGCCCGCGCACCACGATGAAGAGCGGCCCCCGCTTGCCGCAACTAGAGAAAGCCCTCGCACAGAAACGGAGATCCAACACAGCCAAAAATAAATAAATAAATAATAAAAATAAAGGAATTCCTTTTAAAAAAAAATAATAATAATAATCCAGGCAAGAGATGATGGTGGCTCGGACCAGGGTGGTGGCAGCAGAGGTGATGAGAAGTGATCAGATTCTGGGTCTATTTTAAGGTCGAGCTAACAAGATTTGCTAATGGATTTGATGTGGGGTGTGAGGGAAAGAGGGGAGTAAAGTGTGACTGCAAGGGCTCTGGCCTGAGCAGCTGGAAGGGTGAAGGTGCTTTTAGCTGAGAAGGCGTAGATGGCAGGCGGGTCAGGAGTGGGAGGAGGTCAGATGGTGGACACCTCCCTAGAGGTGAGGAGGAAACTACAAACCAGGAGAGTGTGGTGTCCTTGAAGCCAAGTGAAGAAAGTGTTTGAGGGAGAAGGGAGAGAGGGAGAACTCTGCAAGTGCCACTGACGGGTCAGCTAAGATGGGGACTGAGAGCTGAGCATTGGATTTAGCAACGTGGCAGCCATTGGTGACCTTGACAAGTGCACCACTAATTACTGAAGTTCTCAGGCACTGCACCAAGCACGGAACTTCAGGTTCTGGGATGTGGAAGATGCTGGAGGAAAAGTGAGCTCTTAACTCCAGCTTCTGCTGCTGTCTAGGGAGTCACAGCAGCAAGTCACACCCAGACCTGCAACACCGTAGATATTGAGACCAGAAGGCATCATCTTATTGATATCGGCAAGTCCACTTGTGTGAAAACAGACAGGGAGCTGCTGGGAGTTCAAAAGTAGGATTCCAAGTTCCCAGCCAATTCATTGGCTCCTAGAACATACTGAAAACCAACCAACCAATCAACCAACTCAGAAGCAAAGCAAAGCAGTATTGAAAAGGCAGCAGCAGTAATATTACAAAAGTATCAGAGATTTAATCTTTGCCACCTCCAAAAAGAAGCAATGAAAATGATCATGCAAGTTCCTTTAGGGCAGGGACTCTGCTTCACTGTTAGACCCCATGACTGGCACAGAGTAGATGCTTAATAAATGTTTGCTTGTTGAGTGGCTGATTGCTACGCCTCTTACATGTTATCTCATTTAATATTCACAACACTCTGCAATATATATTCAATAGGTGCCAGTAGGAGACGTACCGAGAAGACAATTCAAACAAATGGTCAGAATAAGTCTCAGTTAATGTGGCTAACGCAAGAGGAGAGGGAGAAGAACACATCATCTGATTCGTTCTGAAATTAGTGACGATGGCAAGCAAGGGAAGCGAGAGGTCATTGAGTGATTACGACAGCCATCAAGTGTTGTGCACCTAACGTCTGCCAAGTGGTTTATGCAGACTTTAATTCCACCGCGATGCTCTAAGGTGGGTAATACGATTCCCCATTTTACAGATGAGAAAAAAGAGGCTGAAAAAGCCAAATAATTTGTTCTAGACTAGTGGACTGGACTCTGGCTGTACATCAGAATACCTAGAAAAAAGACAATAAGACAATTAAAGTAGAAGACAAACTATCATGTAGGAGGAAGTAGAATAAAATTAAACCCCTAAGCTAATGCAATTGCCACGGCCAAACACTGTGGGTAGGCAGCAAGGTGCAACAAATAGAATATAGATTTTGGAGTTGGACAAACGTATTTGAATCCCAGATTCACCAGGTCCTCATTCTAAAGCTCTGGGCAAGTCATTTAACTTTTTTGAGCTTCAATTTCCTTATCCATAAAATAATAATAATAATTACTTTGAGGGTGTTGTATTAAATAAAATGAGATGACTTGCATAATTGTAGATACGCAATAAATGCTATTTCCCCTTTCCTTAACTTATCAGTCAAGGGAACAGGGGAGACAAAGAATTATGCAACTGTTATTATTTCTCTGCTTTGTTTCAATGGTTCTCAGAGTGTTATCCTGGCCAGCAGCATCCCCTGGGAACTTGTTAGGAATGCCAATTCTCAGGCCTCGCCTACACCTACTGCCTCAGAGCCTCTGTGGGTAGGGTCCAGCAATCTGTGTTGCCCCAGGTGATTGTATGTGCTCTCAGGTTTGAGAACCACAGCTCTATTTCATTATCGACCCAGTCTGCAACATAGCAGTGGAGGAAACGTGAGTAGCCAGGTAACTTGGCAAGATCACAAAGTTATTCACTGGAGACACCATTCAAATAAGGGTCTCAGGCAGAATAATGCTCTTACTGGGAACAATAATTACCAATGGAACACAGACTTTTGTCATTTTACAACTGGAAATATGGGACTCTTTCTGCATCTGTGAGCCTTATCGACGGCATTTAAAGACTTTCTTATAAGGCAGTTTCTCTGTTCATGTTTCTTTTCCCTACCCGATACTACGCCTGATGATAAGTACTTTATATATCTTCTGTTCACTCGTGGTGAGGAAAAATAAGTTAACATGTATAAATACATGTTACATAACCGGGCTCAAAGTAAACAGGCGTACATGTTGTCGAGGAAGTGCTCCTAATGGACCCACAGGGTGTCATTCTAGGACTAGGGGGAGTTGGCACAGCACAGCTGTGGAAGGAGAGGGATACTTGAGCCTCTGCCACGTGGTCCTGCAGCAGGCTCAGTGTCATGGCCATAAAGTCATAGCTGGATGTGTACCCAGGCAAAGCACTGGGGGTTGGGGGAACAGCTTTTCAAAATATGATAGTCCTAGGTAAAATCACAAACACTGTCCTAGACAGCGGGTGCTGGTAAACTGGCTCTTGGGGGTGCCCTGATTTTCATGGTAAAGTACTCTCACTATGGATGATTTCAAGCTACCAATGGTTGAACAGCCTGCTCGCAAAGTTCCTGAATATTCAACCATCGGCACTAAGTGGCCAGTGCAGCTGGCCCCAGCACACCAGCGTGACATCTCCTGTTGGTGGGCCCGATTTTGACATGGCAGGCGGCATGGTGCTTTATTTATAGTGCTTGTAAGTACCTTCAGAATTCTTTAAGACAAATCTCCTAAGGAGGTAATCACACTGAAGGAGATTTTATGAACCCTGCCTGATTCTCAGGAGACCAAATTTACATGTTGAATTCTTTCAGTAGAAACAATTCTTTTGGACTTCCCTGGGCGCAGTGGTTGAGAATCTGCCTGCCAAGGCAGGGGACACGGGTTCGAGCCCTGGTCTGGGAGGATCCCACATGCCGCGGAGCAACTAGGCCCGTGAGCCACAACTACTGAGCGTGTGCATCTGGAGCCTGTGCTCCGCAACAACAGAAGCCGCGATAGTGAGAGGTCCGCGCACCGCGATGAAGAGTGGCCCCCACTTGCCACAACTAGAGAAAGCCCTCGCACAGAAATGAAGACCCAACAGCCAAAAAAAAAATAAAATTAATTAATTAATTAATTAAAATACTTATTAAAAAAAAAAGAAACAATTCTTTTGACTTTGCACCTATTTTGACTGGTACTTGTGAAAATAGAATCACCAAAATTGTACTGAATTATTATTTTGGATTGAATAGAATGTTGATAATAATATAAAATAGATTATAAGGTAGAGATAAACTTCACTGATAATCTCTTCAAAAAAATAATTATATATAATACATAAATGTATATTTATATTATATAGAAGAGTTATGTAAGTATTAAATAAACAATCTTTGGCATAATTTTAAATGGTTAGATTTTCAGGAAATTTTATTCTGATATTTCTATTTATTGCTGAAAAGAAGAATGGAGTGAATTATAGTATTTTGAAGTGAGGTGGTTGATCTCAATTACACAAAGTAGGAAGTTTTTAGGAAGAAGATCATGGTTTTATTTTTTGCCTGTGGTCTCAGGATAAAATATCATTTTCACTGTCAAATTCTGTTTTCTTTTCGGTCTTAAATTATCTCAGGATTCTTGTAACCTCATAAATAAGACAACAGACTAAATCAAGTGCAAGTGTTTTAACATTATATAAATTCTAATCTTAAAAATATCTACCTGCATATTCATAAAATTTATTTTTGAGTTATATCTAGTACAGTACTTTTTTTAGCACAGTATTTTATATTGAAAGCAGTTTCCTATTAAAAATACAGCACTAAAAGGATAAGAATCCCACCTTTGAATATTTACAAAGCTGTTTAAAAATTCTGAATGCTCTTCAATCTGCCTCTGTTTGTGCCCTGTTTAATATGTATTGTCTTAATTATTTGGAAAATGCTAACAAAAATATGAAGTAAGGGAAAAAAGTCACTCGGGAGCTTTTTTTTTTTTTAATTGACATAATATTTATTCGTATTACCTTTTTTTTTTTTTTTTTGCCGCACCGCATGGCATGCGGGATCTTAGTTCTCCGACCAGAGTTCGAACCTGTGCCCCCTACACTGGAAGCGCAGAATCTTAACCACTGCATGGCCAGGGAAGTCCCACTCGGGAGCTTTTAAAACATAGCAATGCCAGGGCTCTACCCACAGACTCTGATTGAATTGGTCTTGACATCAGAGTTTTCAAGCCCCTCCCTCCTGGTGATTCTACTGGGTAGCCAGGGATAAAAACAGCTGCAAGTAATATGGGTTAGCAAGCAACTCCCAAACCTAGAGTCTGTTGCCATAGTACCCTGTGTGAGAACAAGTATATTATTATACTATAATTATTCTAAAGTTGTTTCATGTGTGTGTGACCTCCCCCCATAAAAGGAACTCCCCAGGGACAGGACTGGTGCCTCCCACTGAAACATAGAGGGTTCTGTCCATGGTGTGTGCTCAGTAGATGCTAAATGGGTGTCTGGTGGCCGGATTTCTATTAATGAAGACCTCCTTTGGGCTTATTCTCAAATACCTGACCACACTAGAGGGATCGCAACCTTCTGTAGACATTACATGACAATCGTAAGGAAAGGTAGCAGAGAAGTAGGGAGAAGATCCTACCAGCCTGTGGACACAGAGGGTGTCCCATTAACAGTAACAACTCAAAATTCCCTGACCCTTGTGCCATATACTCATGTACTTCTGGGAGTTTCCCAAAGGTGTTTCACGTGCGCCCACGGTTGAGGCCGCTCCCGCTGAGCCTTGGCTTCTCCACGGAGCTGTCACAGGGCACCACCATGGCCACCAGGCACCACCACCTCTCATCACAGCCAAGACCCAGGAGCCCTTGAAATGTGAAAGTTGCAGGGGGTTCTGGTGCAAAGAGGAAGACAGCCCTTCTTTGAATTATACTCCTTTGAGTTGCCGGGGGGTGGGGGGTTCCCTGAACAGTCCATGGGAGGCTGGGCAGGTGTACAAATCTGGGTGAGAGATCATCAGTCACTGGCCTCTTTCCCTGCCTCAGTCATTCTTTTTTTTTTTTTAAACATCTATTTATTTATTTGGCTGCATTGGGTCTTAGTTGCGGCAAGCAGGATCTTTCGTTGCGGCGTGCGGGCTTTTCTCTAGTTGTGGTGCTCGGGCTCTAGAGCTCATGGGCTTAGCTGCCTCATGGCATGTGGGATCTTAGTTCCCCGACCAGGGATCAAACTGCATCCCCTGCATTGGAAGGCGGATTCTTAACCACTGGACCACCAGGGATGTCCCCTCAGTTATTCTTTTTTTTATAAATTTATTTATTTATTTTTGGCTGTGCTGGGTCTTCGTTGCTGCGCATGGGATTTCTCTCGTTGCGGAGCACAGGCTTCTCATTGCAGTGGCTTCTCTTGTTGCGGAGCACAGGCTCTAGGCCCACGGGCTTCAGTAGTTGTGGCATGTGGGCTCAGTAGTTGTGGCTCGCGGGCTCTAGAGCGCAGGCTCAGTAGTTGTGGCGCACAGGCTTAGTTGCTCCACGGCATGTGGGATCTTCCCGGACCAGGGATAGAACCCATGTCCCCTACATTGGTAGGCGGATTCTTAACCACTGCGCCACCAGGTAAGTCCCCCCCTCAGTTATTCTTAAAGTTTCCTTCTTACCCATGGCTGTATCACCTTCTTTATTTAGAACTAGCTCTTGGGGTTTTTCCATTCTTCATGCAAATAGGGTCCTGGAAAGCCATCCCACTGGGTCTTCAGACATGTCTGAACCCGAGGTTGCATTCAAGCTGGTATCACCACTCAAGTCACAGTCTACATACCCAGTGGCAGCAATCAGTACTAGAGGGCAAGAAAGGCACCTCCAGAATATAAAGATAAGGGGTGCCTCTAAGAGGCAAACCAGTCACATCAATACTTAATATATGAGATTAGCCACCTGAAATAGTGGAAAGCGGGGACAAGGAACATTTCCTGATCACAGATAGTTTTCTAGATATTACATCTATTTTATGAACACCTTTAGGAGGTGGGTATAGTTACTCCCATTTTATAGATGAAGAAACAGAAGCTCAGAGAGACCATGTGGCTCAGATTTTGATCTCAGAGATGTTTGCCCTCAGTGATCTACTTTCTGTCCCTATAGTTTTGCCTTTTCCAAAATGTCAAATAAGTGGAATCATACAGTATACAGCCTTGTAAGCCTGGCTTCTTTCACTAGCACAAGGCAGTTGACATTCATCTGTGTTATTATATGTTTCTTTTTATTGTAAAGTAGTATTTCATTGTATGGATGTGCCACAGTTTGTTTTTACTTCTTCAATGAAAGGACATTTACACTGTTTCCAGGTTTTGGCAATTACTAATTATACACCTATAAACATTCACATACAGGTTTTGTGAGTATTCATTTCTCTAGGATTGAGATTTCTAGGTCATATGATAGATGTATGTTAACTTTACAAGAAACTGCCAAGGTGTTTTCCAAAATGGCTGTAGCATTTCTGCATTCCCACCAGCCACGTGTAAGAGATCCAGTTACTCTGCATTTCCAGAATTCCAGTTAGTCAGCATTTGATATTGTCATTACTTTTTATTTTAGTCATTCTAAACAGTGTTGTATCATTGTAGTTTTAATTTGCATTTTATTAATTACTAATGATGTTGAGCATCTTTTCATGTGTTTACCATATATCTTGCCATCCATATTTTTGCCATCCACATATCTTCTTTGGTGAAACATCTGTTGAAATCTTATGCCCTTTTAAAATTATGTTGTTTGCTTTCTTATTGTTGAATTTTGAAAGTTCTTTATATACAAGTCATTTATTAGTTATGTAATTTGAAATTATTTTTTCTGAGTCTATGACTTGTCTCTATTCTCTTAACAGTGTCTTCTGAAGAAGTCCAATTTATAATTTTTTTATTTTACAGATCATACTTTTGGTGTTGTATCTAAGAAATCTTTGCCTAACTCAAGATCACAAAGATATTCTCTTATTTTCTTTTCTAGAAGTTTTATAGTTCTAGGCTTTCCATTTTGGTTTATGATCCATTTCAATTTAATTTTTGTAGATGATGAGAGATGTAGATCAAGATTCAATTATTTGTATGCAGATATCCACCTGTCCCAGCACCATTTATTGAACACCCTTGTCAATTTTGATCTAACATTACAGTCTTTTTCTGCCTGTAAATTTTACCTTTTCCACCATATGCCAATTTCTTGGGTCATTCATTTGCCCATCCTACCATCATCCACTTCTTCTTGCTTACTTAATTCCAGCCATACTGGTCTTCTTGCTGTTCCTCTAACATGCCTGTTATGGACCTGCTGGGTCTTTGCACTTGCCATTCCCTCAGTCTGGAATATTCTTCTTCCAAATATCCACATGATTATAATTTTTGTGACTTTCTGTTTGAATAAAAAAAAAAAATCCCACAAATATCTACAAAGCTCACTCCATTTCATTCAGGTCTCTGCTCAAATATCACCTTATTTAAGAGACTTTCTTAAGGTCTGAAGACTCTGTTTAAAATGGCTCTCCCAACCCTATTTTGTGCTACTGCTTTACTTTATTTCTTTTCACAGCATGCATCACAATCTGACATTCTTTCTATCTATCTATCTATCTATCTATCTTTATTTGCTTATTGACTATATACTCCTTCTCCCAATGCCATCAGAATATTAAGCACCATGAGAGCAGGAATATTGTCTGTTCTATTCACTAATGTATCCCTGGTGTCTAGAACAATTCCTGTACATAGTCCATACTTAATAAAGAGTTGTTGGGGCTTCCCTGGTGGCGCAGTGGTTGAGAATCTGCCTGCCAATGCAGGGGACACGGGTTCGAGCCCTGGTCTGGGAAGATCCCACATGCTGCGGAGCAACTAGGCCCGTGAGCCACAATTACTGAGCCTACGTGTCTGGAGCCTGTACTCCGCAACAAGAGAAGCTGCGATAGTGAGAGGCCCGTGCACCGTGATGAAGAGTGGTCCCCGCTCGCCACAACTAGAGAAAGCCCTTGCACAGAAACGAAGACCCAACACAGCCATAAATAAATAAATAAATAAATAAATAAATAAATAAATAAATTTTTAAAAAAAAATAAAGAGTTGTTGATCTTACCGAATAAATTCAAACAAGAAATATTTACTGAGTGCCTACTAGGCACCAGGCACAGTGCTAGGCTCTGGAGATATAACGGGGAGAAAAACAAACATGGTCCCTGCCCTTATGGAGCTCACAGACCAGCAGGAAAGACCAACATTAATTAAATAATCACAGAAATGAAATGGATAGTAGCTTCTGGGCCTTGAAGGAGAAATACATGGTGCTGGGGAGCTTTAACCTAGTCATAGGGAATTAGTCATGGAGGTGAGGGAAGGGTTCCCAAGAGGCAGCTGTGACCAACCTGAGAAATAAGGATTAAAGGTGGTTCACTAGGTGAGGAGAAGGGACAAAGGGCCTTCCAGGTACCTGGCACTTCCTGTACAAACACCCTGAGAGGTTAGGGAGCTTGGCATGTTTGAGGAGCTAAAAAAGGATGGGTGTGCCTGGTGGCAGTGAGTTAGGCAAGGAGAGAGGCAGGCAATGAGGCTGGGGCGCAAGCCAGGAGCTCACAGACCAGGTCACGCCAGCCAAGGAGGGGGCTGCTCTTTACTTTAAGAGCAAAGAGAAGCCATTAAAGGTTGGTTCCACCTTTTTAACCACCCAATGTACATGGAACATAATAAACACTCAATAAAACATGCCTGCATGTTGAATCAGTCCTACATGTTATTGGTGGAAGTGTACATTGATCCAACTTCTATGTAGGGCAATTTCACCACACCGTTCAAAATTACAAATATAAAATATATATACCTTTTCACCCAGTAATTCCCTTCTCAGAATGTATTCTACTGATATACTTGCCCATGTATGAAATGACATTTGCTCAGGGTTATTCACTGCAGTGTTGTTTCTAACAGCAGAAGAATGGAGACAAACCAGATGTCTCTCAATAGGAGATTACTGAAAAAGTTGTGATGCCTCCATGCAGTGGACCAAAATGAACCATAAAAAAGGGATAATGAAGCCTTTAATGCATTTTTAAAAAAGAATTCCAAGACACATTATTAAGTTTTAAAAAATCAAGGTCAGAGCAGAGTTTGTAAATGACTACCATTTGTGTGGGTTAAAAACAACAAACAAACAAACAAAACCCCAAAACAACAACAACAAAAAAACAGGCACAGGGAAAAGAGATATGTACAGCTTTTCTGTGCTTAGCATATCTCCAGAAGGAGACCTAAGAAACTGGTAATGTTGTTTGCCTCTGGAGAGGGAAACTGGATGGCTGGGCAGTGGGTTGGAGGGAGACTTTTACAGTGTACCTTCTGAATTTTGAACCATGTGAATATCTTACCTATTCTAAAACTAAATAAACTCACATAACAAAGTACTCACTGGTTAAAGGAACTAATGAACTAGAAAACTAATTTATTAAACAAATGGCTTCCATCCAGTACTCCTCTCTGCTATTTAGAGGAAAAGGTTTCAGGGATTCCTAGCTTCTGCCCCTTCCCTAATTCCTGGCACAGTCCCCATGGGGAATCCACCAACAGAGGATCCCTTGTGGCCTTTGGAAAGGCAGGTGGGAGGAAAATATTTATTCCGGTCAATTGGCATAATTTCCAGGAAAGGCCTCCCTCTTTCATCTTGAAACCACGCTTGTCATGCGGCCCCACAGAGACACATCAGTTGGAGGCCTTTGCCAAGCTTGTTTAATTAGGTTCCTTGCTGAAAAGCTGCGCCATTGGTCTCCGAGGTGGCAAGTGGCCCCAAAAGATGGAATCACTTTTCCGCAGGGAACTCTTATCAGAAAGGCTGATATTTAACGCCTTCCTGCATAAAAACAAGCACCTAAAATTTATTTGCAATATTGAGAAAAGCAAAGTGGTTATGCCAGAATGTCTTGAGCTCCCGAATTGCAACGACCCAAAGAGCTGGTCTGTGAGTTCTGATTAAATTCCAGTGGAAAGGCCAGGGAACAGCACGGGTTCGTGTCTTGGGCGGCTCGGTGTCATCGCCCGGGCTTGATAAGGAGGATGAAAGGGAGACCAACAGGCTCACCTTCAGAAGGAGTTCCCTGTTCCTCTGGGACCAGGAGGCGGCTCCAGGTGCTCCAGGTACTAATGAAGGAAAGCAGCTGGGCTCTGCCCTGGAGTCCTCTCCGGAAGGCCTAAGGCTTAGGCAAGCATGCGGGTCTAGGAGGGGCCCAACAACGAAAGGAGCAACAGAAAAGAATGAGAAGGAGGTGAGGAATGGGGATCTTCAACCCTTCGTCTCCGTTTGTGCTATAATGTGATCATTTCTATAGCAACCCTATGCAGAAAAGGATTACCGCCCCCTGCCTACCTCATTCTACAGATGAGGAAACAGGCTCAGAAAAATGCAGTAACTTGCCTAAGGTCTCACAACTAGCAAGTTTCCGGCTCAGGGCATGAGCCCAGGGCTCTCTGATACCAGAGCCCATTCACTTTTTTTTTTTTTTTTTGGCCATGCCGCAGCATGTGGGATCTTAGTTCCCTGACTAGGGATTGAACCTGCACCCCCTGAGGTGGAAGTGCAGAGTCTTTACCACTGGACCACCAGGGAAGTCCCTGTTCACTTTTAAGTCAGAAATAAACATTTAGCTTTTAAGAACCTGTGCCATTTTTCTCTTAAATATTGCATCTCAATGTACTACTTGACATCTGTACATTATTTCTATTCCAAAGACAAAGAAGATGAATTCTTTCTTTTTTCTTTCCTTCTCACCTTGAGTTCATCCATATGAGCTGAACAGGGGATTCTCAAATCCTTTTATCAGTCAAGAAGACAAAGAGAAAATACCCAGGAGGCCCAGGGCAGCCAGAGCCCCTTCCCGGAGGCAGGGTCTGGCTGCTCCAGTTACTTGGGTATTCTAGATGCCAAAAGCTTTCCACAGGGACAAGACCCGTATATTTTCCATGCTGGGACTTTCCATAAACTGTATCTTTTGCCTCTTCTGAAGACAAAACCAGGGAAAACAACCTTATGTTAGCAGCGTGGACTTGAGTTAGACATAAGAAAGAACTTCCTGACAAATGAACAAGGGATGTTGGATCATAAAATGAGTGACCCAGAAAGGACAGTCTTGAAATAAACTGGTTGGCAGGTGCCATGCACATAATCCAGATTCAGGGGACTGTAGTCGATTTGATTATCTCACTACCTCCTGAGACACCCTGCCATCTAGTCTGCGTCTTGTCACAGCCCCACATATATTTATACCTCTGAGCCTTTGAATCTTGCTGTTCCCTCCATCTGAAATGCCGTTCCCTCTCCCTGACTGTCCCAATTCTATCTATCAAGGTCTAGCTCAAGTCCCTGGGTCTGCTCAAAGCTTTCTCTGCCCACTCCAGCCCATGTGAATCTATTCCTCTTGGAATTCTCCATAGTCTGGAACTCAGTCATGATCATCTTGTTCCTGCAAAGTCAGGTGGCCAGGTTATTATCAGAGAGAGGGGGAAAGGACGCTGGGAAGCAGAAGCAGCAACTGTCACAGCTGTCTACTCTGCTGGAACCTGCCACACCAACCACGTGACCATTGTCCACTCTGCCAAGAACCGGCCACATGCAACCATCTGACCCTCATTTGCATTCTGTGGGCCCCTCTTCTGGGAAGAGAATGCCCTGAAGGCACACACAGATATCTGCCAACTTTATTTCCCAAATGACACCATATTATGAAGCTGGCATTCTGGAACATGCCAGTTTTTGTTGGTTTGGAGCACAGTTTCCTCAGCATCCAATCATCCCTGATACAGTGATGTGTTATCATTTGAAAGGTGCTCTTACACATAAGAATGTATTTTATCCTCATAACAATCCCATAAATCCCATTTTATAGATGAGAAAACTGAGACTGGGGCAGGGCAAGTGGTTTGCACCAGCTCACATGGCTAGAAGATAGCAAAACTAGCACTAGAGGCCAACCTCTTCAGACAACGGGCCAGGGTACTTTTCATCATACCATACATGGTTTGAAAAATGTCTGTCCCCTGCTGCATAGCACAGGGAGATCAGCTCGATGCTTTATGATGACCTAGAGGGGTGGGATAGGGAGGGCGGGAGGGAGGCTCAAGAGGGAGGGGATACGGGGATATATGTATACATATAGCTGATTCACGTTGTTGTACAGCAGAAACTAACACAACATTGTAAAGCAATTATACTCTAGTAAAGACAAAAAAAAAAAAAAAGAAAAATGCCTGTCCCTAAACCCAATCCCACTCCAAACTGCTGAGATGTACACATAGTGGACATTACCCATACTGTCATTGACAGGTGACAAGCCTGTCAGTGTTCGTACCAGTTAAAATTCAGACTTTAACCTTAGCATAGAAATACTCCTACTTAGTAATGTCTTGGCCTGGCATTTGGGTTCTGTTGTCCACCTACATAACCTATACAGGAGCATCTGGGTCACCTCCATTATTTCCTGCAGTTCACACCAAAGGCAGGGGATAGACCAGCCTGGCATACCAGGCTCTGAGTGTGATGCAACTTCTGCCATTTGAGCTGAGTCGAGAAACCCCAAAGCTGTCTGTGCCAGTCACCTGGCTCTCTTGGATTATTCCCAACCTGCCTCTCTTCAGGCTCATTTCTGCCAGACACTGAGAACTTGACTACAGACCACTCCGCAGGGTTTGCCTCTGTTTTCTGGTTTGACTCTTGACTTTCCCAGATAGACTTTGGCCTCCTGGTACCAGAAAACAGAGGTAGATTATAATGGGTCTTTATGTAAGTTAATTAATGTTTGTAAGGTGCTTAGAACAATGACTGGCACATAGTAAGCACAAAGTAAGTGTTGGTTATTATTGTTATCATTATTATCCCCATCATCATCATCATGACCATCATCTACCACCTGCTTGGTATAATACATCTCAAATACTTAATCCAGCCTTCCCAATCCCTTGGTGTAAAGTCCCAGATCCATAGCATAGCTCTGCCTGGGCTCTTCTAGATCATCTCCTGTGGCTCTCCTCCTTGTGCTCCGAAACACCTGGACTTCCTTTAAGTCCACGGATATGCCAAGCTCTCTACACCTTTGCCCTGCTGTATTCTCCACTGAAATGCTCTTCATTTCCTGTCTCCCTCACCACCAAACACCCCCAACCCCACAAATTTCATCCTTCAATTCTCAGCTGGAATCTTACTTCCCCCAGGACATCTTCTCTGTGTCAATACCCCACCCAACACATCAAGATTAGGTTAGGTCTTCCTGCTACACTTTCTTATAGCATCCTTTAGTGACTATTCTAAATAGGTATATAATTATGTCTTTAATGTCTGTCTTCCCACTACACTGTAAGCCTCATAAGAACAGGAGCCAGACTTAAAGATTCATTGCTGTATCCTCAATGCCTAACAGGATTTTTAGAATGAGAAGGAGCTTAAAAACACACCGAATTGCACTGAACTGGATCAAGATAAATTGAAAAATGATGTTGGCATTGATGCCAATGAAACAATGACCTTAAAGCTTAATGTGCTATTATTTATTGACTGTATTTGCCATGACCTATTCAAAACCAGAACCTAGAATCTAATCAATAATAAAAGGATAAAGAATAGAAGAAACAGATAATAGAATCAATGTTTCTTTGTGCATCCGTAACTATTGCTACCCTGAAAGGAGACATTAATTAAAGCTGAAAGGAAAAGATGAAGGTCATGGGTATCAGGGATCAAAGATCAATGAGCAAGTTACTCATCTCTGATTGGTCAACCCAGAGGATGCTGAACTTTGCCTTGTGCACAAGGATACTGCCCAGTACTATTGGTGATGTCTTTTGAAGACCACTGAAAATGTCTTCGCCAACCCAAACAAAGCTGAAATGACCAACAAGGAAAGCAAAGGGCACCACAGCTCACCTGCCTTTTCATAGTGATGGTTTCTGTGTACCAGGACCTAAGGTTCAATTCACTTCCAGGCAACAAGGACCTGCCCAATCCCTCTCTCTGGCAACAACAGCTCACTGAGTAAGTTCTAATTTCTATGATGAGCACTGGAGGGCTTGCCCCACAAGATCCATCAGGTTCTGACCCATCACTGAGAACTTTTGTTTTTTCCTGTGGATGAAGAGTAAGAAGTTCTCCTGACAACTCACTTAATGGAAGTGAGAGCTAAATGAGATAATGATATGTGATAGCTCTTTGAAAAAGTTGAAAATTTTATATTCAAATGTCATGATTTTATTGCTGTTAACAACAGCGATTGTTCCTTGCTTTTCCCAGTTAATTTTTTCTTTCCTGTTCTTAAAAAAAAAAAAGAAAATAATAATTGCGGCATCCTTCTCAGGAGCATGGGAATGCTGTTTAATGAGAGCTTTCTAAACGGCTGTTTATTAATGCCCACAGAATTTCCTCTTTTACACACCTCTGTTGGAATGGAGAGTCCTCTAGGGAATGGATGGCATCATCTACTCTTTATGAAATGCCTCTTGGGTCTGACTCAGTGTGGATGATAAAGTTGGGTGATTAATATGAACGCCATGACTTCCCCCAGCTGCATTTCTGCCTTCTGCTTCCCCGACCCAGCCCTCTACCCCCAACTTTTCCTTGACTCCATCTGCAGTGCTTGTGAAGGGGTTTTAGCCTCTCCATAACTTCTATCAAGCCACTCTAAAGCTGCCTTACAGAAACATGCAGTCCATAAAAAGCAGTATGACTGTTGCCCAAATGCAGCTTCAGACCATTGGAAGGGAAGGAAGCTTCCCTTCCAGCTGTTACTCCAAGCCCCTCCTGTCAGGGGACTGTTGAGAATGCACAGCGACTACCCACTGTAGCAGCAACCACCTGCTGAGTAACCCAATTCAACCCGGCAAAACTTGACGGAATGTTGGAGTCACACAAACCCAGCGTCAATCCTGGTTCTACCATTAATGTCTGTGAGAGCCTGGGCCAGTCCTTCACTTCTCTGAGCCTGTGTCCTCATCAGTGGAAACATGAATGCTTCCTCACAAGGTTGCTGCCAGAATTCGAGGTAACATACACCGAGCACCTAGCTCCATATCAAGTGCCCACTAAATACACACAGAATGGGTGGATATTGAGCAAGTGCGAGAAACATTCTAGAGACGGTAGAATTCTTAGGGAGAGATCAGGGTTGCCTGTGGATAGAGGTCAAGAAAGACTTTGCAGAGGAGCCTTGTAAGAGCCTTGAAAGAAGGGTGAGGGGTTTGGCAAATGGACTGAGGGGAGGGCACACCGGCCAGGGGAACAGCACGAACAAAGCTGGGACTAGAGCCCAAAGCACTGGGCCCACTGGGGCAGGTAACAGGATGCAGCTGGAGCAGAGTAGGAGTGGGGAGGGAGCCCTGGGAGAGGAGGCCAGAGCCAGGAAGAAGCTAGATCAGAAGCGCCTTTCAGGGTCATTGTTAAGTTGTAGGGGACATGGTTTGGCCCACAATATAGCAAGATTCTTGTCAGCAAGGGCCATGTCAGAATACATAAATTACAATAGCAATTGGATAATGAAAATTGAATGTCGTATATTAAAACCCCCAAAATGTAAGGGTCTCTGAACGATGGACACGTTTGTATCATCTGAGAAGAGGTTTCCTAATCAGAGAAGATGGCAGAATAATGAGAAGATGGGGAATAACGATGAGACTGGTTTAGGAGAACTGAGTCCTTTGGATGCTTCTCGTATTGGTGCATTAATGATGTTGTGAAATCTAGTTCCTCTCTAGTCCCAGAGGCTTGGATGGCAAGTCAGGTCTCCAAGTCAAGTCACAAGTCCTAAAAAAACAACCTTGGAGAGTCTTTCTATTTCAACTCTCATTGTGTTCTTACCACACACAGGGCATTGCTTTTGGCTTTGGGGGCACAAAGATGAATAGGACCCAATCTGTCCCATAGGAACTTACAGCACAGCTGGGGAGACACAGACAGGCCTCAGGGCCCACCCCAGACTGGTACCCACCGTGAATGTTCAAAGATGGTCAGAAGCTGGCTGAGGCTGGGTCTGAGGGGTTTTCCTGTTATTATATTAGACCCGTGCTTCATTTTATCCATGTTGGAGTGGCCATCTTTTTAAAAAATATATATGGGAGTTTTTTTCCATTAAGGAAAATGTGACAAATTCAGAAAGCTAGAAAAAATTACCCATAATTTCACTACCACTCTTCACATTTTGGTGGATCCCTCTCCAATTTCTGTTTCTCTACATAGGCAAGTTTGTCTGATGGTGTGTTTGTTAAATGATCTCACTGTACATACACTTTTCTGTACTACTTTTTCTCAGGAGCTTCATACCATAGGCATTTTTCTTTTCACTAAAGATTATTTTTAATGACCATCTTTTTAAAACCTCATGACATTTGATCACATGACTATGTGAGAGTCTACTTGGTCATGTCCCTTATTGCACTGCAGGCTGTGTGGTATCCAGTGGTGGGCACAGGCTTTGGAGTCAGGCAGACCCACGTCCTCTCCAAATCCCATTCTGACACTTAGCTGTGTGGTGTTGGACAAGTTACTTAATCTCTCTGAGCCTCAGTTTTGTCATCTGTAAAATGAAGATAATCAACCACTTTGCATGGTTATGAGGATCAGAGCTAACACATGTAAAGCACTAAATAAAGCAAGTTAGAGTCCTAGAAATGAATGATGTTCATCTTAAATTGGAAGATCTCAGAGGCCAGGACCTAAATCTAAGCATTTATATATAGAGCCTAACACAGCCACTGGCACACACAGGCACTTTTGCAGAGAGAGCCCCCAAAATGACCAATAGGACACCCCCTACAGCAGCAGCTATCCAAGGGTAGTGGTACAGGAGGAAGAACACGGGATTTGGAGCTTGACCGTGCTGGGTTGGAATCTCATGTCTACCACTGCGTGCCTCCGCAACTCATGTAACCTCCCTGAGCCTCACTTTT
This sequence comes from Balaenoptera physalus, assembly GCF_965194825.1. Taxonomy (NCBI): domain Eukaryota; kingdom Metazoa; phylum Chordata; class Mammalia; order Artiodactyla; family Balaenopteridae; genus Balaenoptera; species Balaenoptera physalus. The sequence continues at coordinate 48,166,995 of NC_138901.1, forward strand.
CTCATCAATGGGAATCATAAAACAGGACTTTGCCAAATTTCAATCAAATGAACTATTGCATGGAAAGTGCTTAACACTGTGAACGTAATAGGGGCTTAATACATCTTCCCGCCCCATCCTCACCTCCCCTAGAATCTTTCTGGTTTTCTGGTGATGAGATGATGAACTTGGAGACAGAGCACAGAGATGCTCTCCCTGGATTTGCCATACACTGCCCCATTTCAGGCCTCTTTGTGCCTCAGTTTCCCTCACTATACACTGGGGACAATAACTCCTGCTGCTTCCTTCACACAAGCGATGGGCAGTCAAGAACCGGCGAAAAGGAGAACGTGTTTGGGCCTCTAGAAAGGGCCCAACCTGGGAGATGTGTGTTTTTTTGTTTGTTTTTTTTTAATAAATTTATTTATTTATTTTTGGCTGCATTGGGTCTTCGTTGCTGCACACAGGCTTTCTCTAGTTGTGGCGAGCGGGGGCTACTCTTCGTTGTGGTGCGCGGGCTTCTCACTGTAGTGGCTTCTCTTGTTGCGGAGCATGGGCTCTAGGCGCGCGGGTTTCAGCAGTTGCAGCACGCAGGCTCAGTAGTTGTGGCTTGTGGGCTCTAGAGTACAGGCTCAGTAGTTGTGGCGCACGGGTTTAGTTGCTCCGCGGCATGTGGGATCTGCCCAGACCAGGGATCAAACCTGTGTCCCCTGCACTGGCAGGCAGATTCTAAACCACTGTGCCACCAGGGAAGCCCAATATGTGTGTTCTTGAGATGTGACCTTGGACGTACGTCTTAGCCTCTCTTGGCTTGTTTCTCTCTGAAGAAAAGTGAGAACTGCCCCAAAGGATTACAAAGCGAGCACAGTGGGTAAAGAAGGCATGAGGATTGGCCCTCATTCCCAGTAGAAAAATGCAGCGTTGGACACCACTGGAGAGAGAAGACAATTGTTCCCTTCAAAAGAAACTAATCAAGGAGAGAATTTTCAAGAAATTAATGATAGTTTGGGTGTTACCTTCCAGATGCTTTGGGATTTATTCAGTTTTCTCCTGGCATTGTATTTTATTTTATTTTTAGGAGTTTTGTTGATATAACTCACATACCACACATTTCACCCATTTAAAGTATACAATTCAGTGGTTTTTAACATATTCACAGAGTTGTACAACCTTCACCATAATCTAATTTTAAAATATTTTCATCACTCCATAAGGAAACCCCACTCTTCCCAACACCAACCCCTCCCAGCCCCTAGGCTAATCTACTTTATGTCTCCATAGATTTGCCTATTATGGATATTTCACATAAATGGAATCATACAATATATCTTTGTATTTTGTGACTGGCTTCTTTCACTTAGCATAGTGTTTGCAAGGCTCATCCATGTTGCAGGGTGTATCAGTACTTCATTCCTTTTTATTACTGAATTACATACTATTGTATAACTACACTACATCTATTTATCTATTCATCAGTTGATGGATATTTGGGTTGTTTGCTTTTTTTTTTTCTTTTTGCTATTATGAATAAAGCCATGAACATCTGTGTACAAGTGTTTTGTGTGGATGTATGTCATTTCCCTTGGGTATATACACAGGAGTAGAATTGCTGAGTCATATGGTAACTAACTCCATGTTTAACATTTTGGGAAACTTCCAAACTGTTTTCCAAAGCAGCTGCACCACTTTACATTCCCACCAGCAGTGTATGAGGGTTCCAAGCTCCTCAAGCAGCAGTTTCTGACACAGCCAATTATGCATAGGGGCCTAGACCAGAGAGAACATGCATCAACTCTGCAGCTAAGATGAAAAAAAGAATGAGAATGTTCATTTACCTACATGCCTAGAGGCTGGATGTTGAGGCTAGACTGACAGTTTGGTGCCTTGGGCAATTCTCCTTATCACTCCAATTCAAGAATTTTAAAGATTTACGGTAATAGTAAGGTGAAAATGTCAGAAAAACATGTTTTCAAAGTCATTCACCATTTCTCAGCCAGACTTGTCAGCAGCAAATGTTATGTGTGTGTGTGTAAATGTGGGCTAATGTCTATAAATAGGAAACTTTCAGGAAAAAATATATATATATATTTTTTAGTTTGATTAAAAAACTAGATTCCTATGGATAATCATGGGTGCCCAAAATGAAATCTCTCCATACATCTCCAGAAACCATACAGATCAATAAGGAGAGCAATTAAACCACCCATAACACAACCTTAATGAAACTATAGATGGAATTTTTGATACATAAGAGGTGCTCAATGTTGGCTGAATTAATGAATTAATGAATAAAAGGCAAAACAGCAGAGGAAATGAAGTGTGATTAGCATGCTAGATCCACATTCTACTAATTCTGACATGTTGGCCTTATGAGCCAAAATCAATAGGAAAATGTAATTGGGATCCAGGTTAAGGCCTTAAATTTAGGTACCCTACCAACACCTGGCACAGTGCCTCGCACATAGTAGGAGCTTCACATACATTTGCTGAATGAGTTGAAGTCATGATCCTTGCCACTGGAACTCACTATCTTGTGGAACAGAGAGACCTTTAATTCCATAAATACCATCCCGTCTGAGAAGTACAGGGGTCTATATGGGTAGCAGTGGGTCCCAAAGGAGGGTCATGCCCTTGAGTGGGCACTTGGATAGCTTCATTCAGGATCAGGTTTCTCCAAACCATCAGAATATCTCTATCTCTACCTCCTAACCTTTCATCAGCTGCTGTCAATACCATGGAGACAGAGCATCTCTGAAGAGAATGAATCGCTTTCCATTGACATCTGGGGAGGCACCCGTTCCCTTTCAGCTTTGAGTAATGAATGCACAAGAGCTTCATGAGAACTCTGAAACTGACTAGGGCTTATAACCTTGAGGTTGGCTGAGCCCAAGAGCCCCTATGCCTGTTAATTTCAGCCACTGGCCCAAAGCAGGCCTCTCTAATCACCGGTCTCACCTACTCCTATTCCCAAACTGATGTGGGTTTTCCTACCCCCACTGCTGACCTCCCTCTTGCCATGTCCATGATGTTCTCTGGCACCCCTGTACCTTGCAAATAAATTCCTCACTCTCCCAGCACCCCAACCTGTTCATGCCATACATATTTGCCCATGCTTCTCTTCCCATCTGCAATGCTCTACGTGCCTCACTTATTCACCTGAAAAAACATTCTTTTCTCTATGAAGACTGAGCTTAAGCATTACTTCTCCTATGAAGGTGTCCTTTGCTTCCCTTAGCATCGTGTGTTCTAAGATTTTTTTCATGTTAACTGCCGAATGCAAACCAATCAGATGACACTGGTTCTTTAAAAAATGAATACAATCTTAGGCCAAATTAACAAAGGCATGGTATCAAGAAGGGAGGTAAAAATCTACTTTGTATTCTGCTTTATTCAGTGTACATATAGAGACAGTGATTTTCAAGTATGGTCCATGGACTCCTGGGAATCCCTGAAATCCTTTCAGGGGATTCTCAAAGTCAAAACTACTTTCATAATCATATTAAGACTTTATTTGAGCATCAGTGATAAGCACACACACACACACACACACACACACACACACCAGTGCTTGGCCAAGAAATAATCACCACCTTCCAGCCTCCCCCATTATTAAAAAGCAATAAACACTCTAACAAAAGAGAGACATCAGGTTGCCTGGTATTATCATTCTCCCATTCAACAAATGCTTACAGCTCACCACCTGCGCAGCAGGCACACAGCTGGCCCAGAACATTTTGCACTGACCAGCACATGGTCCCTGCCCTCCAGGGGTTCACTCTCAGGTGGGAGACAATTACATAAAGAGATGATTGTAGAACTGTCTCTTCCATCCACAGTGTCTCAACCACACTGAACAGCGTGGGAGTTCCTGAGCAAGTGGTGCTATTTGGAGCCTTTGCTTAAACTGCCCCTCTGCCTGGCATGCCCCTCCACTCCCTCCCCACCCCCAAGTTAGCAACGGCCGCCCACCCGTGCCCCCTTCTCTGACAGCGGGTTTCCCACTGCAGCAGATCCCAACTGGAAGAGGGGAGATACCACCACCTTAATTCAAGTTTTGAAATTTTATTTTTACCTAGGATTGGACATTTCAATTAATGAATTAGGACTCTGAAGAATGATCCCTCCCAGGCAGCTTTCTGTTTGCCTATCTCTAATCCTCAACATCTAGTATGACAGCACACAGTAGGGAACAACATACACCAGAGCTTTCACAAATTGATGTATTTACTTCATTATCTGCTGATCAACTGAGTGCACATGGGCGTATCTCAGTCACTTTAAGTCACATGACTGCAAGGACACAAATGTACGCTAGCTCATCCTCTGGTTGAGAGTCCCTGGGGGACACTCGCATCCTGGTGTGGCTTCCCTCTGCATCTTCTGGCTGCTCTGCCCACTCCGGCCAGTTACCCCGACATTCCCTGCTGCTCTCCCTCTCTCCTCCCTCCCTCCCTCTCACCCTTCCTTCCCTCTTTCCCGCCTGCTCTCCTTTCCCTCCTAAATCTATAGTATTTGGTACATTCACAGACCTGGCTTAGCAGTTTTGTGACCTTGAAAAGGGGCTCAACCTCTCTGAGCTCCCTTCTCCCTGGCTCCCCAGGCCGGGTTCTGGGTGAAGCACTTGGTGTACATTAGGGCTCATGACTCCTCACTGTGGCCCCGTGAGGTAGGTACGGTCATTACTCCATTCCTCCAGACGGGGAAACCGAAGCTGAAGGAGAGGAGGTAAGTCACCCAAGAGTAACTTGTGTGCAGTTGGGATGTGACCCAGGTCTGCATTCTCCACCGATTTCAGGCTCACGATAACCTCATGACTGCTGGCTTGCTCCTCCCCGCTTTCCTGCTAAGATGGAGTAAAGTAGGCAAGGGCCGGTCAAAACAGATCACAGGTTCACACAGCCTGAATGCGCCGGCGTCTACTGCAGCTGCTCTGGCGTTCTTTGTTTCGCCACTCTGGGACACAATAAACCCCAAGATGGCAAGGACCAGGGTTTCTGCCTCTCTGGGCTGATGTCAGGAAGAGCAGCTGCTGGGCGGACCGCTGGGCACAGTGCAACTGCCGGGGCTCGGGGGCCTGCGGTGACAGGCAGGGACGGGACCAACCCACAAGGAACTAAGACCTGATGTGGAGGGAGCTAGAGAGATGTGTGACCGTGGGAGCAGCAGAGGACGGCTTCCTCAGAGGGATGTTTACTGGCCCCACCGCATACCAGGTCCTACGTCAGGCTCTTTGATTTCATCTTATCTAATCCTAATGAAGGAGGAAACTGGACTTGAAGCCAACACCCTTGAAAAGCCGCTGAGCTGAGATTCAAATCCAGATCTGTCTGGTTCTTAAACCCATGCCCTGTCCTCTGAACACGCAGCTCTAGGAGGGCACATCGGCTCTGGGTCTCAAAGAATGATGTTCAGAATAAATGAATCACTTTCAGTGCAAAGTAAGAAAACACATTCTCCCCAAATCTCACATCATAACCAGCTGGAAAAGCAAACATAAAGGAGACACTGGAGACACAAACATGGCAAGAAGATCGTCTGAGCAAATATCAGCTTCTCCTACCCCTGATTTCCTGCTCCCAGCCAACGAGGCTAGTGGATATTCCAAAACTGCTGCTGCTGATTAGTGCCAGGCGAAGTGAGGGCTCTCAATATCAGTGTCTCCAAGGCAGCTGCACTCACTACGTCCTGGAGTCTCAGTTTTGTTTTTTATACTGTAAGACAGAGAGATCATTACGAGCGGGTGAGGGAAGCCAGCGGGGGGAGGGAGGACCCGGGAAGTCCTAAGAACTGTGGTCACTAGGCCTCAGCCGCCTCCTGCAAGGGCTTCTTAGAGGCAGTGGAACCCGCTCAGCAGGCATCAGACAGCCAAGTCTCTAGTTGGTTCCAGTAGAAAAGGAAGCTGATGGGGTTGGGGAGAGAGGGTAAGAAAGACACTGGGAACAGTGGAGTTGAAAACTGTGGTGTGTCCAGTCTTCCCTTCAAGCTGAGTCTCGTTCAGAAGAAAAAAAAATCTCCGGTTATAGAAGACAACATTCAGAAACCAACTAGTCCGATCACTGAGTTTAAAAAACAAATCCTGGACCCCACCTTTGGAGATCTGATTCAGAAGGACAGAGTGGTGGGGTGTGCTCCAGCTCTCAAAGCTGTTCTAATACCAAGTGTAAGGACCAGCAAGCCTGTCTGTATTCCTGACTCCCTTCCTGCCTCTACCAAAACAGATACGCGAATGTTTCCTCAGTAACCCTGCCTCACCCAGCTTTCCTCTCTGAGCTGTCACAAGGCTGCTGCCAGCTTTGGCACTATTGCTACCAGGAAGACGGTTCTCTTCCTTCCTCCTGTGGCCCCATCTCAGCTTATTCAGCACCGTGAGGCAGAAGTTTGCCTTTAGGGATTAAGGATGCGCACCCCCTGGCAGAAAACGCAACCAGAAGGGCATCTGCCATCACCTCTGGGCTTCTGGAGGAGGGGAGCGGCTGGTGAGGGGAGTGGGGGGGCCTCCACAGCGCTGATCGGTCTCAACTGTGGGGCAGGGGCGACCCCTGGTGGTCACTGAGATTACAGCCCTCAACCCCAACTCGCAGGTGGAAGTCGGAGCCGAGCACTTACTTTGTTCAGGATCCAGTCAGCATCTTCAATGGCTCTTTTAATAATCTGCTGGATCCTCTCAGGGTTGTCTTCATCCGAATGAACTCGGAAACTCTGGAGGTTTAAGCATAGGGAAAGATGACTAGGCAAAAATCACAGGACTGGCAGCTTCAGAGCTGCAGTTGTGGGCCAGGCACACTGTGGGCACTGTACACTCAGCATCGCTCTTACCCCTCCACAGACCGTTATGATGATCCCACCCTGAGATGAGGAAACAGGCTCAGAGACTCTAACTTGCCGTTAAGCAATGGCACCAGCATCTGAATCCTGGACTATCTGACTACACAGCCTGTACTCCTACCAGCAGGGCAGCCGTGAAAAGGAAGACTGGCCCCAAGTTACCCCCAAACCAAGCTGGGCCCAAAGGTTATCGGGTAGCAGAGGCCTAAGGGAAACGTCCATCTCTCTGCTTCGTTTGCTCTTCCCAGGAAGCTGCTTTCACCAGGCTGAGCTCTCTGCATGGCTTCACCACAGAGAAGAGCAGAGTTTCTCCAGACCCATGCTGGAAAGCCATGCAGGGAAGGGAGGGGCAGCGGAGAGGGTGGCTTTGGAAAATCCAGCCAGGCCCAAAGCAGAGCAATGCAGGGCTGCTGTTTGCTTTCACCAGATGTTCGCCTTTGAAAAGCAACATGAGATTCAGGTTCACTGGTGTGGCTCTCATGGCCCTTCAAAAGAACTGGTTACTTCCCTCTGATATGTCACTCTCAACCCCACACGTCCTCCTACTTATCTTTAGGAGCACCTCAAATGCTCACCTCCAGGAAGTCCTCCCAGACTCCCTCAGACAGCTAACTACTCCTTCTCCATGTTTCCACAACCCTCTGTTGCTACTTCTATTTTTTTACTTTCCATACTATATACAAATTTTAGCTTCTAACTTTTTATTTGGAAATAGTTTTTAATCTACCGAAAAGCTGCAAGAATATTATGAAAGAATTCCCTACCAGAATCACCAACTGTTACTATTTTGCCACATTTGCTTTATCATTCTCTATATGGGTTTGTATAAAAATTTTTGGAAGCATTTAAAGTTTCAGGTATCATGCCCTTAACCCCTGAATACTTTGGGTGTGTAAGCAAGGGCATTCTCTTACATAACCACAGTAATCAAATTCAGAAAATTGAACACTGATATAATACTACTATCTAATCTACAGTCCATATTCCAGCTTCATGAATTTCCCCAATAATGTCCTTAATAATCATTGCTTTTTTCTGGTCCAGGATCCAATCTGGGATCACTCCTTACACTTAGTTGTTACATCTCTTTAGTCCCCTTTAAACCAGAGCAGTCGTCTGCCTTTGTGCTTCAGGACGTTGACACATTTGATGAGCACAGGCCGGTTGTGTGGTAGACGGTTGCTCCGTTTGGGTCTACCTGATGTTTTCTCATGATTAAATTCAGGTTGTGCATTATTGTCAGGTATGCCTGTCAAAATGATGTTATGTCTCACACTCTATTTTAATCATCTGTTTAGCTGCCTTATTCAAGCGCTGGCACAGAGCTGCTGTGCTGGGTGCATCCTGTTTCCGGAACAGAAACCAGCGAAAGGAGCTGGGCTGGCCAGCACTGCTTTCCGGTGGCTCTTAGGGAACTGCCACCCCTACCCCCACCACCGGAAAAACCATCCCTGCCCACTGCCCCTGGCCCCCAACCCTGTGATAGGCCTCCTATTACAGGAAGCCCCCCACCCCAAGCCCAGTGGACCCTACTCCCACCTGCCTGACAGCATGCTTATAATGCTCCTGGATGCCCTTGGTTGGCAGCTGCCGGCAACAGCGTAGCAGGTATCGGTAGAGCTGCAGCGGCCTCTGGACCAGCTCTGCCCCCGGTAGCGGGGCCATCTGCAAGACCTCTGTCCCTGGAAAACACAGAGCATCACTTCTAGGCATCAAGCCAATACTCAGCCCTGGCCCCCAGCTTCCAGCGCTCTGGGAAGCAGACGTATTTGATACAGTGCGCAGCCAGGTCCCCAGGGAACCCAGACCCGGAGCTCAGGCTGGGCATTCGGCCCTGCAGAAGTCTCAGCTCAGAGCAGGCCTGCAAGGACCAAAGGGGAGAGGCACAGCCTCATCCTGTCGTCTTCCTTCTGGAGACCAGCTTCAGGTGGTGGATGAGGAGGTGTCACGCCAGGAGGAATAGGGAGATGAGCAGGAAGATCCTGCGTCACAGTCACTGAGAAACCAGCTGACTTCAGGCAACAGAGGGGAGAGTGCCCAGAGGTCTGAGCCTCGCTACTCAAAGTGTGGTCCTGGACCAGTAGCATCGACATCACCCATGAGCTAATTAGAAACACAGTGTCACCCCAGACCTACTGGACAGAACCTGCAATTTAACAAGATGCTCCACAGGATCCTGCCTGGACCTCTACTACAGCATCTTGCCTGGTGTCCCTGCCTGAAGCCTGTCACTCCCCAGTCGCCCCCACAGTGATGCCAGAATGAGTTTTGGAACCAGTTTCTCGGCTCACCCCAGAGTCAGACACAAGGAACTTGTCCCAGACCCTTTCAGCCGGCAAGTAGGTCACCTCTTGTGCCTTTGCACACACAACCCCCTCAGCATGGAGCTCCCTTCCCCGTCTCCTCCATGTGAGGAACTTGTGTTCATCCTTCCAGGACCAGGTCAGTGTCACTTCCTCTGGGAAGCCCTTCGTGACTGTCCCTCCCTGGAGGGGGTGGGGGGTGCAGTGCCACGTTCCTGGAGCTGTAACAGCGCTTCCCACACTGCTGGGGATTCATCAGCTGCCAGACCTACTGAGCCTGGCCCGGGCCCCAATGCTTCGTGCCCTGTTTGTTGAACTGGACTGAATGGAATCTGTTATCTCCTCTGCACAGATTTCCCCTCTCTGAGAGAGAAGCTCACTGTGTTCCAAATGGAGATGCTAACAGACCAAGATTAAGTGAGGGGCCTTAGTTTTAAAGTAACATAAAAAGAAGACAATTCCCACCCACTCAAAAAAAAAGAGAACCAGAATACTAAATCTAAATACTAATCTATCTCAAATTAGGAAAGGAAACTTACTAAGGAGCTAGTTTCAGAGGCTCCTTCATTCCATTTCCAGCATATGATCTTCCTGGCAACAATAAATGTCTGTCTCCACAGTTTAAATTTGCCCATTGCTCCTGGTACTATGGCCTTTCATTCTGACACTGGGGTGGGCAGGTGGTCGCCTGCCCCCCCCAATCCTCCAACCTGGTAACATCCTAGGATGAGCCACTGGAAATCCACCCCTCCAGGTCTCAGCCCACAAGGTCTGGGTGGGGCTCCACTCCAGGCCTGACCAATCAGAGCCCTTTATCCACATGGTCACGAGGACTAGCTCACAGATGGGCACATGACAAACTGGTCCAATCAGAGCAAACCTCAACACCTCTGCAGGAGTGAGTGGAAAGGCTTCATCCTTTCCCTCTAGACTTGATGCTGAGAGGACTTCACCCTCAGGGAAGCCATCTTGCCTCCTCTTGAAGCCTGAGATTGAAGCCACAGAGCAGACGGCAGAGCTGAGACCCTGATTGAAACCAAGTCTAAAGAAGTCACCTGAGCCCCCAAACCATGCACCTGAAGGCAGTCCCAGATTTGCCTAGGGTCCCAACAAACCACAGGTTTGGGTTTGTTGTTTTGTCACTTGCAACCAAAAGAGTCCTAACTGATGGACAGATCTAGCCCTCCCAAATTCTGCTTCGCCAATGAGCTCTGATGGTTCCAGCTCTAAGGAAGAGTGCAAACAGGGCAGGGCTCTTCAAGGTTCTCTTGCCACGTATATCAACCTGCCCGTCCGACTAGTCACACTTCAGCACAACAAACAGAGGGGAGCCACATATCATGGGGACAGAGACCCTCAAGGGCCACCACAGAGGACACAGCACCGAAGACTGATGGGCAGACTCCGCTGGCAGGCTTTCCCAAACTATATAAAGTGCTAATCAAATATTGTAAAATGCTAGTCGTGTAACAGATGGTTACCATCTGCAGTCTTTAAAATTAACACTTGGAAAGAACACAACTTTGTTACATTACTTAAAAACCCAAGCAATACTTAGAAACCAACCCAGCAAGTATGGGCGGGAGATTATTTTCAGCTCAATTATAATACTTAGTCATTCTCAGTAATAACTAGAAGAGAATGCCTGTGTGGGTCCACTCAGACGAGTTAAACTAAAAATGTTTTAATTTAATTTAAAGCATGGGTTTGCTATTAAGGCACAATGAACCTCACAGCATCATTGCTAAATCTGTAGCCAAACCCCGTAGCCCTGGGAACCCTTGCTTTGCATAGCCTGCTCTTTGGATTCGACCTTAGCCTCCCCACCTGAGCTCCCTGCCTCTGTAAAGACACCTCTGTCTTCCCAGGCAACCAAACCAAAGCCATCACAGAGACAACCTGCCTCCTCCTCAATCCCCATGCCACTGGTCTCTAAGTCCTATCAAATTCTACCTCTGGACGCCCCTCAAATCTGTCCCCTCCTCTTTATTTCCACTGCACATCCTCGGTTCAGACTCTTATCACAACTCAGGCAGACACCTGCAAGAGTTCACAGCAATCTATTGTCTGACAATCTACTCTCCACTCAACAGCCAGAGTGAATCTTTCCAAAACATAAATCTCAGCATGTCACGTTCCTGCCTAAAACCCCTGATGTCCATCCCATCCCTATCACTCATGACAACTTTTCCCAAAATGTGGGACAAAGATGAAAATATTTTAAGCAGTGTATGGACCAACATCTTTTTATTGTCATGCTTTTATATTTATTTTCATGTGCAATGAGAAAAAAAATTCCATAATCTCATAGGTATTATGGCTTACAACAGTTTAAAAAATGAATGGGCAGAAAAGTGATTTTTAAAAATGTATCAAGCAAGTAAGAATGCAGTTGAAATCTGGATATGCCAAGAATCATGAAAGTGGTATTGAACTTTGGAAAAGCACTGGTCTACAGAATAAAATCCATACTGCTTTCTATGGCCTCCAAGACCCCCTCTTGCTCTGGCCCCTGCCCACCACCCCGCATCACATCACCCAACACTGGCTACTGAGTCCAGGCAAACTGAGCTCTGATGGCACACGACAGCCTGTGTCATGTTTGCCTGCTATAGTCTCAGCACCGTGACAGAATGCTTGGCATATAACAGATGTATTAAGGTTCTCCAGAGAGGTAGAACCAATCATATATATATACAGAGAGAGAGAGAAAGAAAGAGATTATAAGAGACTGGCTCACATGACTGTTGAGGCTGGAAAGTTCAAAATCTGCAGACCTGATATCCCAGTTTGATTCAGAAGGCCAGAAGCTGCTGCAGAACCAGGAAGAGCCAATGTCTCAGTACGAAGGCCGCGTCAGGCAGGAGACTTCTCTCTCGGTAGGGAAAGGCCAGTCTACTCAGGCTTTCCAGTGCTTGGATGAGGTCCACCCACGTGAGGGAGGGCAATTTACTTTATTCAGTCTCCTGATTTAAATGTTAATCTTATCCAAAAACACCTTCACAGACACACCCAGAATAATGTTTGGCCAAATATCTGGGCACCCCATGACCCAGTCAAGTTGACCCATAAACTTAACCATCACACATGGCTTTCCATCACCTAGTGAATAAAGTCTTAAGCTCTTTAGGCTGATGCCAATTCCTAAGGCATCTTTATCTGCCCAGATTCATCCCTCCTCACTCTTCTACCTGCCAGGCACACTGACAAAAACCACCTATAGTTCCTTTAATGATAATAACAATCATCATCATCATCGTCATCATTTACAGTTATTATTACAACTGCCTTGCTGAATACTTATCATGTGATAGGCACTATTCTAAAAATGGACAAGAATTAACTAATTTTAATCTTCTCAGTAACTCTACAACAGGTACCATTATGCTCTCCTTTTACATATAAAGAAATGGAGGCAAAAAGAAGGGAGGAAATTTGTCCAAGGTCACACAGCTGTGAGAGCAGAAGCCAGGCTTTCCATATGGGAAGTGCGGCTCCACAGCCCGCGGTGAGTGCTGCCTGGAACACTAGCCCCTGCCCCCAAAGGACTTTTATTCATCCTATAATACATTTCTGTGGTTCTTCCTAACAGCTTCCTTCACCCCCAATTTTCTTTTTAAGGGATGACCCCTTCCCATTGAGCGTGGCCTGCTGAGACTGCCGCCAGTGGCTGCATCTCTCCCGGCCACAGGGAGAGCATCAGGCCCAAACTAGGCCACTTGAGTATCTGCCACCTCTGGAAATAGGTTCCTGAACATGGTGACAAAGAGCCGGCAAATGAGTTTATGGACCCCTGAGAAGTGTGTCCTGATCAGCTTCTTCCTGCTCTGAACTGTCCTTGAAGGTCCTGCTGCCTGGCCTTCCAGAAATGTCTAGATTCCTGCACACTTCTCTAGGCTTCTCCCTTGGTTCTGGGAGCTCTTAAGACTCTTTCAATAATTTCTTTTTGGTTAATTCCTCCTATCCCTCTTACCCCCACACAGAACTAGACTCTCTTCTTTATTTGTGCGTCCACAGCCTGCTGCACGTGCAGGAATCACCCTGTGTTTGCCTGTCCACCTCTCCCAGCAGCCCACAAGGGCAAGGACTGTGTCAGATCCTCCGCCTCAGTGCCTAGCACAGTCCTAGCACACAGTGGACTCCTCCATCAATGCCTGCTGACGGAACAACCTCAAAATCCAGCCAACCCCCAAGCTTGAGAAAACAACAGCTCAGCCTCCTCCCTGCCTTCAGGACCTGGAGGTCCAAATGTGGCCGAGACAGCCTGTGCTCCTGCCCATTATAAAGCGAGGACCGCTGCCCTCTGCAGGGTCCTCCATGCCTCGGTACTCCTGGCCATCCCCTCTGGCAGAAACACCCTCCCTTTCCCACCCAAATACTCCAGGCCTCTTCCAGTCTCCTCAGCCTCCCTCCAGCTCACCAGCAGGAACTCCCGCAGGCCACTGACGCCTCCTACCTCACTCAGTCTGGAGAGGCCATCAGATAAGAATATCCTCGGCTCCCCACCACCATGAAATTCAGCCTTGCCTGAGAGCCGACTGATGCGTTAGGCATGGTGCAGTTTTACAACTACCCTCTGACAAAAAGCATTATAATCCCCACTTTGCAGATGTGGGAACAGAGGCTGAAAAGTGGGCTGACATGCCCACGGATACACAACCAGGGAGTGGTGGAGCTGGGATGTGGGCTCCGGCTCCAGCTCCAGTGCTCCAACCTCCCTGAGTTCTTGAAGGAAAGGGGGCCCCTCCTTTTCCAAGGACCCGTTAGGCTCTCAGAGACTCTCTCCAGGATTAATCCAACACCCTTCTGAAACGTCGACTCTTCAATCCCTCCCTATGCTCAGCCAGAATGAGCCTCTAAAAACAAAAATCTCATCTGTGAGCCCCTCGCTTGACATCCTTTAATGGCACCCACAGAACAAACTCTAGGGCCATTAGTATGTATGCATGGTGATGGAGGGGTGGGGTGTTGAAGACTTTCCCCAATCTACCACCAACCTCTCTCCCATCTGTAACCAAATCCCCACGCACTCTACGTTCTTCCCGGCTCGGTCTCCTCTGTCACTTTGTCACTCCCACAGTGCCTGGCACACAGTGGCCACTAAACAGAGGGGTGTCAGATTGAATCCTCCCTCTCCCCAACAACTTTCAGGCCACTTTTCTGTCCCTGAGTACTGACTGCGTGGAAGAGTGAAGCATGTGGGCCCCAAACCATGGCAAGGCTGATGTGAGGATTAAATAAGAGACATAGACGCCTGGTTCATGGCAGCAGCTCACTGAGTATGAGGTTCCTCTCCCAGGCCCTTCTCTGCCCCTGGAAGAGCAGCAAAAGGGAAAACAATACGTTATGATGCCCTTTTAATGCTTCTACCCGAAATAGGAATGGTCTGCTAAAGGAAGCCTCTGGTGCAGACTGAGGTCAGAAGAGGTTTGTGCATTTCATTGATTCAGTTAGCTCTCTATACATCCGGGAGAAAAAAAAATACATCTTTTTTTTACTTTTAAATCAAACTACAGATCACGTGAAACTTATTTAGCTTTTTCCCAAATCAGAACTGAGTTCTGGTTACTCATCCTGCGGCCACCGAAGTAGCAGGCTCTCAGGAAAAGGTGTTAACCTGAATGAATAGAAACAGGGCAAAGTAGGCCACCTTTCAAAAGCAGGATGCCAAAGAGCTGAAAGTGACCTTCTCCCACTCGGTGTCAAAGAATCTCTTCTCATTGGCAGGGAGTCACCCACCTTTTCTCCCTCAAAGCGTTCCCTCTAGGCAGGGCGCTGAAAGTCCTTTCGCTTCTGAGCTAAGATCTGCCCTGTAAAATTCTACTCGCTGTTCTGAGCTCTGCCCTTTGGGGCTAAAGTCTCCCTAACCTACCACCAAGTCCAGTCTGTCATTATTCAAAGTCACTCATCCCAGCCCCCCAGTCATATCTTTTCCGAGATAAGCATCCTGAAGGTTCCGTAACCCCCAATGCTTCCCCATCTCACCGCCCTCCTCTTTCTGGACACACACACATCCCTTCATTATCCATCTCACTCTTAAACATATTGCCCAGAGGGAAAAACCATGGTTTGCTTGTGTTCTGACCGGCTCCGTGGGCACTGGCGCTCACATGGCAATGCCACCTCCTTTACTTGGGAATCCAAGGAATGCAGCCCAGACTGCATTCTCTGCTCTGGCCCTCACATGGCCCTGGCATTCGGCTCAAAGCAACCTTTTTTCCACGAACTATTCTTAAGTCTGTTTCCCCATCTTGTATTTTATTAGTTCAGTCCAGAGTCACAATCTGCCACAATCTCTGGGATACCTGATCCTGTCTGTTATCCAAGTCAATTCAGCACAACAAAAGCACAGAAACAATCACATACGAGGTACAAAGGCGGTACAAAGAGAGAGAGTAAGCCCAGCAAGCTGTGTCAGTCACCCATGCAAGGCCATTCTGAGCATCTATCCCGTGTGTGACTCTGGACTCAGCCCTAGGACCACAGAGATGAACAGCCTGATGTGTTACATGGCTCTCCTACCCCTGGCCTCTGCAGAGCTGATGGCATGTCTTACTACCTACCATTCAGGGAGTGATTAGCATATGTCAGGGAGATGTTGACAGCTTTACATGTGTTATCTCAAGTATCCTCACAACAATCTTATGGAGTAGGTATCATTAGCCCCATTTTACAGATGAGGAAACTGCAACTCTTGAGAGGTTAAGTAACTTGCCAGAGGCCACACAGCTAGTACATGGTCAGATAAGGAATCAAACCTAGGCCTATTTTATTCAAAAGCCCATGCCCTTACCTGCTTCTAACACTACCTATGTCTATATCTGAGCCACTCGCAAATGCTGCCCAGATCAGGGCTAAGGACCCCACTGAGAACTCTCCCCAGGGCTCGTTCAGGACCAGGTCCAAGCATTCATGAAAGCACCTGACTGTACTATATCCAGTTCTTGGTTTTCAACCTTCTCCATAAACCCTTGTTCCATGCTTTTCAGAAACCCAAGGACCTCATCTATGGCTTCCCCCTGCATACAGATGAAAAAACAAGTCCCAAGACTAATGTCAATTACACAAAGAAAAGGGGCAACTAGAGAAATACTAAAAAAAAAAAGCTCTTAGGAAACCCAAGGAGAATGTGACAGAATAAAGGAAAAGAGTGAAAATAAAGTCACAAAGGGAATTTCCTGGGAGCCAAATGGTATCACCACTACAGATGCTGAGAAACAGGCCTTCAGCCTCATTTAATCCCACTGTCTTTCCCTAACCTGTGCCCTGACATAGGGCACATAAAAATAAATGAAAAAAAAAAAAAGTCATACATTAAAAAAGAAAAGAATGGAACTACTGAAAATAACCAGAAATTATGCCCCACTGAGCACTGATAAAGCTAAATTAAGCCTGCACAGGACATTGTTTAAATATGCAATTATTCTTCTGGATGGGTCAAGTCGCAATATAGGAACAGAATGGTTCTGCTCCCCCCAACTCCGGGGCTCCAGCGTGAACGCATGTTCTCCTAAGCCAGAAACGGGGAACAATCCTCGCTCCTCCAGTCTCTCTCCCACATGGTCAAGGCTCTCAAGATCCAGCCCCATGGACACTATTTCGGTTCCCAGCTTTGTAACAATGCCTCCTTATCAGCCTCTCTCTTTCCAGTCCAGCCCTCACAGTGCCACCCAAGGACACGTCCTAAAAAACACACCCTTCTCCAAAACCTCTGTGGAATGTTCTTTATCCAAAGCCCTCTGAAGTCTGGTTCCAACTTCTCTCATTAAATTCACCTTCTCTGGCCTTTGGCTTCCTCCTCTGTAAACTGGACCACAGAATACGTATGTACCTCATGGGGGGTTTGCAAAGATCACTCAAGCTAACATCAGTACACTGCCTAGCCCAGGGGCTGGCACGTGTTAGGTGCTTGGACGTCTTACTCTTTCCTACTCTACCTGGCTACCTGTGTTCCTTGCTGTTTGTCAGCTTCTGGAAGACAGAGACTATATTAGTCACCCTTCCATAGTCAACAGTGCCCAGTACATAACAGAGGCTCAATAAATGTGTGCTGATGGATTCCCACTTACCAAAGAGGAACTAAAGCCAGGAAGAAGGGGACTGTCCTGAAGTCACAAAGCCAGCAGGTGGCAGAGGCAGGTCTCAAACTCAGATCCTTTGGCTCTGAATCCTCAGCTCTTTCTACCACACCTGTTGTCTCAAAGGATCCTGAACATCACATTTGTCAGCCCAAACCACCCTGGGCCTTGACAGTTTGAAGTGAACCTGGTGAGCTATTCCAGCCAAAGCAAACCAGAAACATCATCCAAAAGCAAACATGCTGGTTGCAAAGTAGAGCAACCAGCAACCTCAACTGAATCTAGTGATATTAGACTGCTTTGTGCCAATGGCCTTGCCCACACAGGCCACAACACACTCTTCTTGAGGGCCAAAGACAGGAACTGATGTATTGTACAGCTACCAGGTGTCAGATACTGGGGCTGGGTAATTCAAAGGGCCTACTTAAGCTCCAATCCTGTTACTCCCACTTTACAGAGGAAGAAAACTGAGGCTCAAGGTCACACAGAAGAACCAGCTAAGAGCCACAGCTGGGCTTCTCCCTTCCTAACTCAAGCTCTTTCTACACACACCCAGGGCTTGTCTCCAAGGACCCTTGAGCTGAACGTGCCTGGTTACCCTTTTTCTCTCGTGCTCCTCCTCCCTCTGGCCTCCTTGCTTGTCCTCACATATACCCAACCACTCTTCCAGGCACCCACGTGGCTCACACGCCCATGTATCCAAGTCTCACTTAAGAGACCTTCTCTGACCACACTATAGTCCCTTCTTCTTTTCTTCACGGCACTTTTTTTTTTCTTCACGGCATTTTTCACCACGATATATATTTACTTATTTGTTTGTATTCATTCCCCCACTGGAACATAAGCTCCAGGAGAGCAGGAAGCTTATTTTGGCCATGGCTGTATCCCTAGTACCGTACAGAGTCTGACACACAGAAGGCACGTGTGTGCTGAAATAGTCATTGGGCACCAATAAAGTGTTAGCTGCTGGCGTTACGGAAACAAATCAAGGCAACCCCTAACCCCACAGAACTTACACAATAACAGAGGATAATAAAAACCAAGTATTCAATTATAACTGAATACTACAAAGTGGAATTCAGGTCCCTGAGAGACTGGCTCATGGGGTCCCTCACCCAGTCAAGGGTCAGAGAAGGTTTCTTGAGAAAGGAACATAAAATCTGAGGTCTGAAGGACGAGTAGAGTGTGGCTGGGTGGACGTGGACGCAGAGAGCGCAGCCTGCGTCCTGCGACTAAACTAAAAGACACTGAATTGTGCACTTGAAGTGGGTGAATTGTATGCTGTGTAAAAACAAACAAAAGGAAAAATTAGTCCTAAGGCCTCAGGGGTTTCGGCCACGGAGTGACTTGATCAGTTAGGCAGAAGCGTAAATCAAAAGGTGAAGGTGACTCGAGGTAAGCGCGCTCACGGGGTGCTGCGGGCACTCGGCCCGTGCAGGGGCTACGACTGCTTTTGAAAATGGGCAAACTGAGGCCGGCGGCGGAGACGTGTGCCCGTCAGGAACATTCCACCAGCGGGCCCGGCGCCCGCAGACCCCTGGGCTCCCCGTGGCGCCCCCCAACCCCCCGGCGTCCTGGGCCTCCTCCGCCCGAGCCGTCCCCGCAAGGCCTGCGGCGCGTCCAGGAGCCGCGCTCCGGGGCACACGGCTCTCCGGAAGCAAGAGGGTCGGGGAGGGAAAGGCAGCGGCACTGAGTCTTCCACAAGCCGCGCCAGGCCGAGGACGCCCGAGACCTCACATCCCCAGTCAGTCCCCGCCACCCCGGGTGGCTCAGGCCCCCGTGCGCCCGCCCGCGCTCCCGCCCTCCGCCGGCGCCTAGCGGCTCACCGGCCTCCACAGGATCACGTCAGCCTCGGACGCGGCGGACGCGGCGGCCACCAGTGCACTTGCGCTCCCGGATCGCCGAAGCACCGCCCCCGGATCGCCGAAGCACCGCCCCTGCAGGGCGACTTGAGCCGAGCGCCCTCTATCGGCCGCGCGCGGGACTTGGGGTCTGTTAATGAGGAAACCCTACTGGGTGCCCTTTCCCTGATCCGAGTACAGCCGGTTGAAAAACAAAGCTGTCCCACTCACAACCTTCTTTACCTTAAACATCCACTCTTCCTTTTGGCTTTTGCTACCTCGGATATAAGCCCTGAAGACAGGCTCTCCCCATTTTCCTGAGTATGGATTGCTGCTAAAATATGAGGGGTGTTCAAGATCCGTGAAAAGGCTTGCAGACGGACTTTTCCTAAACCACTCTTGTTGATGACAGGAATTATATTTGGATGGGAATCTGCGTTTTGAGTCATTTCATCAAATTACAGTCCCATAACACCTGTCAAAAGAATAAATATGAGAGTAATAGGCATGCTTCCTTTCAGACCCATCTATAATTATAATTGAGGAAAAGAATACAGAATTTAAACTCACAGCGACTGCCAGTATCATTCTTTGAAAATGAAATAATGCTGTTTTATTAAATAGGCTCTCCCCGCTTTCTAATGTTTAGAGCTAAAGTGCTTCTCTGAATTGATTTAAATACAAGTTTTATATCCTGAAAGAGATAAAGATGAGTCTTTATCTTAAGACAAACCCCCTGTTCAATGATGCTGCTGATCTTCTCTCAGCTGAGGCCTAAAAGGGAGTTAGGTTGTTAGTGGATAATATTGCTTCTGTTCACGTCTCTCTTCTCTAGGGCTTTTTAAACCTATTTGTAATGAAAAGGCCGATTTCCTTACACAGACAGACTCCATGTGTAGCTGATTTAACAAGACAACTTTTTATTTTTCCTTTTCTTTTTTTCCTTTTTCTTCTTTTTTTTTTTTTTAAGGAAGACATTGCTCCCTGGTGGCACCTGGGGATCTCTTTTTCTCCTTTAAGGTAAGAAAAGCAGGAGATATTTCTTAACAGAAGTGTTTTTTCAAGTTTTTCTCTTTTTTTCCTAACCTCCTTTAGAGTCTCCTTCCCCACTTCCTCCCTTCCTTCCTTCCCTCCCTCCTTCCTTCCTTCCTTTCTTTCCTTTCTTTCTTTTTTATCCCTCTTCACCTAACGTACTAGCCTTCCTCCAAATCATTTGGGTGTTCCTCCCCTGAAATATTCAGATAATGACCTCAATCCTTCCATTTATTTTCAATATGTAGACTTGGACCAAATATATCTGAAACATACGATTGTACCCTCATAAATCAGCCCCCTTATTTACACACGCATAGTCAAAGGCACATCGTTAGTGTAGATCCAATCGATAAATCATTAAGCTTTTAGAGCCCTTTTAAGGAACAATCTGCAGTCACCAGACATTCCTGTTTTCAGCCTTAGGATCACTTAATATTTTGAAGAAATATTACAGTCTGTTCTTTGGCCCTATCTCCCTTTTGTTCCTTGATCGCTGTGTTCCTGCATCAGAAACATTGTTCTAATACCTAGATCTTATAAAATATTCAAGATGCAAGCTGTTCACTTTACCTCAGAAAGACTCCACCTTCAGAACCATGGGTGCCTGTTCTGTCCTTACAAACACACGAGATTTTACCTTTCACAAACATTCCTTATAAGCGTCCAAGAAAAAAATAATAATAACACAAAGTAGAGTAGGCTTGGATACCAATTTCCAATTGTTTTCCAAATCGTAATGGAAACCTAGGTTGTGAACTAATTGGATTATAATACTTTTAACGTGACAGCAACCTTGGGTTCTTACAGCTTCAGTAGTAAAACTGGAGAATTCTTACCAGTCCAAACCTTCACTAAAATGACACCAGGCCCACAATCTAATGAAAACCCAACCATTCTTACCATGTCATTTTCCTTTCCACTGACATTTTAGCAGATGAACACCCTCGTGTCAGACGGTGCATGATATTTCGAGACGAACACAATTGAAAGACTTTTTACTTGAGAACTTTGTCACCCAAGAGTTGGCTGTCCAGGGGACATGTTCTCCCAGGGGCGTTTATCGACTTTCCTAAGAAATACATCATTCCGTTCTCTTGATTTCTGACAATATGTCATTTAACCTGACAACTTCAGGTTTATAACCATATTTGTGGGGAAAGTTACAAGTCCTGAAGTTTCTTCTAGTTTAAACCTGTTTTTAGATTTCAAAGAGACAAGATACATTTGCATCCTCTGATTAAATCAGGTTATTGTCTCAAAGGCTGACCATGTAAATAATTCAAATTCATTCATCACTGTACAATAGATTTAATAAGCATAATAAACACTTTGAAGAAAACACTTAGGACGCTTGGTCTGCCCTTGTTCTCATTCCCCATTATCTCAGATTTCCTTGTGAACAGATTGAGTGGTACTATGGGGTTCTCTTCTATTCAAAATATGCAAAGTTGCTATTGACCAGTTTGCAATTTGCATGTCTCAAATCCTGCCAGAACACAGGGTGAGGGGCATGAGGTGACTGGTGAATGTGCCAAAAGGGGACATCAGGGTGAAAATGGAAACCCCAGTGAACAGATCTTCTCCACCCTGGGGTATTGCAAAACATAACCCTCGCTGACTACTGAAGATTTCTTTTTTTAAGACAATGAAGATATTGGGTATGAAAGGTTATGTGAAATCTCAGACAACTGGTGTCTTTTTTCTTTAATTGCTGGGTTGAAGAACGGGATGAGCAAGGATTTAAAGATATTTATAAAAAGAGTGAAGAGGGAGAAGGGTACAATTGTGACTGTTTACAACACACACTTGGAGAGTAATTTACCACCTGGGTTTTAGCCTTCCTGGACCTCTCTCTGTCTTGTGTTACTTTCCGCAGCTCCATAAATCTAAACTTGCTGACTGGTATATATCATTCTATATTCTTAGTGTGTTCTGTGGTCATATATTTACAGTGGCCACATGTGAGACCACACTGATGATCAGATGTATGTTATCTCTGAATACTGAGTCTCTACTTTTTCATCTCTTGAAAATATGCTCAATGTCTCATGATTCCAGATTATAAATAACATGCACACAGACATGAAATTTTTTGTATAAATCAGCTTTGGAATGGAATTTTTCCCATAAAAAATATACGTGCCTGCCGGGTGTGTATATGGAGATATTAACAAAGGAGTGAATGTGCTTGGGAATATTTTTCTTTTTTGCATTTTGATGGCATTTGACTAAAGATCCACTTTAAAATCACCGTGTTCACAAAGTGTAATTCTGTTTCCACTGACTACATCTGCAGAGCCTTAAGATGGCCACAGACAAGAATTAAATGCCACAGTTAATAGAAATGGAGACTGTTTGAAATGATCAACTTTATTAAATAGGATTATTTGGAGGAAGATGAGAGACAAAGTATAGAGGGGGAGGTGGGAGAGAGAAGAACGGGACAAAAAAAGGAGAGGAGTGGAGAATGAGAAAAAGTAAAAGGAAGTTATCTTTTTGATCCTTCCCCAAAGAGAAAAGCCTGATAAAGTTAAGTGAAGCAGCCCTGAACAAAAGAGCATCATTAATTAAGAGAAACCATTATTCATTTTGGCCAGGAAGTAAGGTGTTTTGGTCAATCAAATAGGTAGTTAACAGTTACCTTCCACTTCAGCAAACATTTGTTGAGACTCCTCCACGTGCAAAACTCCATGCAAAGCCTGGAGTCGTAGCAGGAGGCTCTGGGCTCCATCTCTCCCAGTCCCGCTCTCCTGTCCTTCTCCACTTTTTGTTAGAAGCACATCTGATCTTGACACTGTCCTCCTTTAGCCCCTGTAATGGCTTCTCAATGTTCTCTGAATAGATATTCCAGACTCCTTACCACATCCAGCAAGATCCTGCAGGGTCTGCCCTCTTAGGCTTCACTTAGTGTTCCTGGTCCCCTGCTGGGGCCACTGTGGGCTTTCAGACCCTCAAATGCCCCATGTTCCTTCCATCTTGCTCCTCCTTTAGATCAACTTCCCTGATGCCCCTACTCCCACTAGACACTGGGGCAGATAACCCTCTCCTCCCAAACAGTAGCCTGTACTTCTCTCCGAGGCATGCATCACAGTTTATAATTATATAACCTTAGTTTGGGTTCCCCCAGAAGAAGATGACTTTGAAGTGAGGTTTCGAGAGCAAGTAATTTATTTAGAAGGTGAGCCTAGAAAATATCCATTAAGGGCAGTGAGACAGGGAAGGGAAGGCAGCCCATAAAGAGAATCTTGCCCAGCAAGTTACCACCAAGGGCAACAAGCTTCATCCTGCTGGGGAACCAACGTGGAACACACACCTCAGTTATCCCACCAGAGGGTCGTGGGAGCCGGGGTACTTATACATCAGTCCCTGTTAGTTACTGGTTGAATGATGCTCTCAGCAGCACTGACCCCCTGATACTTCTGGCTTGCAATGCTCTCAGGCAGAGGTGCAGATGCTGGCAGTTGCAAGTCAGCCAGGTGTGCACAATGTAAGGCTCAAGGAATTATGGGTGAGGCACTGACAGTTCTGCTAGTTATATACACATGTACATTCACATTTAATACATACACATATATGTATGTTGTCTTCCCCACTAGAGCCCTATGAGAGCAGGGACTGAGTAGCAGTGTTGCAGTGTCCCCGTGCCTGTGCCCCACTTCCCGTGGTCCACCATTAAAATCACGCCCCCTTACCAACACCCTCAACTCCCTGGTTCCTCTTGCCCTCTGTCACACGTGCTCTGGATGACCCTGTCATCCTCCTTCTCCAACCTGCACCCAAGTGGATTAATGTTGGGAAAATGACACAATAGAGATGATGAGTTTCACTTTATTATTGTTTTAAATATTTATTTATTCATTTATTTATTTTGGCTGTGCCAGGTCTTAGTTGTGGCATGCGGACTCTTAGTTGCGACATGCAGACTTCTTAGTTGTGGCATGCGGACTCTTAGTTGCGGCCTGCGGACTCTTGGTTGAGGCATGCATGCGGGATCTAGTTCCCCGACCAGGGATGGAACCCAGGCCCCCTGCGTTAGGAGCGCAGAGTCTTACGTGCTGGACCACCAGGGAAGTGCCATGTTTCACTTTAAATTTATGATCCAAACTCAAAGGCATACTGGATGCTGCCTGGAAAGAAAATGACAATTTCTCAGAACTCCCACAGCCCACCTCCACCCTCCCTCTCTGCTGATGACCTCATTGATAAGTTAGACACCCTCAGTCAAGAACTTCCTTTCTCACCCCTTCTCCTTTTCTCCTGTTACAAGGAGGAAAGTGTCCTTTTGCCTTTGAAAAAACCAAGTCCCCTGCTGGTTCTCTGGATTCTGTCCCCTCTGCCTTCCTGCGGTTTACCCCTCTCTCCCACACCATTAACCTCCTCTTCTCCACCTGTTCATTTTAAGCAACGTACCACCGTGGTCCAGAGGCCTTGCTACTCGAAATGGGATTCACGGACCAGCAGCACAGGCCTCACTTGGGAGCTTGTTAGAAATGTAGAATCTCCCACCCCACACCTACACAATTAGAATCTGCATTTTAACAAGATCCCCAGGCACATTAAAGTTTGAGAAGCACTGGGCTATTTCTCCAGTCTATTTCTCCACCCCCCCCACCACAGCCAAATTATATCCATTCATTCGACATATGTTTAATACCTACAGGTACCAAGCAATCTTCTAGGTTCTGGGGATACAGAGAAATAAAACATGACAAGATCACTGTGCATGTGTGGCGTCCTGGTGGCAGAGAACAGCAAAGAAAGAAAAAACACACGATCAGATCATAAATAAGTGTTTTGCAGAGAAATAGCATATAGTCACGTGATAGTCACCAGAGGGCTATTTCAGATCACTCCAAAGAAGTGACATTTAAATAGACATCTAGGGACCTCCCTGGTGGCGCAGTGGATAAGCATCCGCCTGCCAATGCAGGAGACACGGTTCGATCCCTGGCCCGGGAAGATCCCACATGCCGCGGAGCAACTCAGCCCGTGCGCCACAACTACTGAAGCCCACACGCCTAGAGCCCGTGCTCCGCAACAAGAGAAGCCACCGCAAGGAGAAGCACACGCACCGCAACGAAGAGTAGCCCCCGCTCGCCACAACTAGAGAAAGCCCACGTGCAGCAACGAAGACCCAACGCAGCCAACAATAAATTAAATTTTTAAAAAATTAAAAAAATAAACTGATATCTAAGTGAAGAAGCCATCATTAGTTGTCTACACAGGCTGCCTCATTTCTTCACTCATTCACCCGTTCACCCTTTGGGGGATACAGTTGGCTTCCATCTTCATGCCACTGAAGCTGCTCTTAACAAGGTTTTCAGTGGCTTCCACGTTGTCATAAGCCATAGCTCATTCTCTGTCCTTAGCTTTCTCTACTTCCCAGCAGCCTTTGCATCAGCTGACGACACCTTCCTTCTTGAAACATTGTCACATTAGGTTAGTTACATAATTAACATTTTCTTCGCCATATAGTGTTCAACATTAGCTCTTGTTAGAAAAAAAAGACTTTTGTGAGTAAGAGAAGAGAGGGCAGAGAAGATAAAGGGGAAGAAGATTAATGAGATATATTTTATTCAAGCATAAACATGTAATTCCAAATCGGACAAAAAAATACATTTTATGTTTTTAAAAACTCTTATGTCGTGTCCGGTGTATCTGGAAGTGAGAGACATAACTGCTTTGATCCAGGTCACAAAGGAAAAGGTTGGTCCAGTGTTCCTTCCAGACCAGCCTCTCTGAGCCCTACATTAGTTCTCAGGGGACCTGGGCAGGAAGGAGAGCTGGAGGGGGCTAGGAGGCTTCCTGCAGGACCACGAGTCTAAACCCCCCTCCCAGTCCTGGAGGGCAGGTTGATGAGGGATGGGGAGATTTCGGAGGAGGATGATTACTTGCTGGAAACTACAGAATCTTACCCAGGAGATGGAGGGAAGGTATTATTAGCCTGTTGATGTACAGAAAGACCTAATTCAGCACCAGGAAGTTGGTTTAGGGATGTCAGTGTGTAGTGTACCAAAACGTGGGTTCATAAAAGTAGAGGACAGTCTGTGTATCACATTTACCACACATGGATTGTTAAGGTATTTCTTTTTAATTACCAAATACTGTTAAGCCCAGCGGAAGCGCTGCCCTAGTACTTGCATGCTGAAGCTTGGTCCCGGTCCACAGGGCGATAGACCCACAGCCACCGATACGTGCATACGCCATCATGGTTGCTTGACACCCTGACTTTGTGGTTCTCTGCTGCCCTGGACCCAAGCTCATCAGCACTTGGCTCTCTGTGGTTATGGGGATATGTTCCAAAGTAAAGAAAAACTCAGAGGTTAGGAGATGGTTACAGCTTCATGCCCCTGCCTACCACAACAGCAGAGGAGAGTAGTAAGCTCAAAAGAAGAATATATTGTGACACGTGAAAATTATATGAAATTCACATTTCAGTGTCCATAAGTAAAGTTTTATTGGAACGTAGTGATGCCCATTCAAGTACATGTTGTCTCTGACTGCTTTTGTGCTTTGATGGCAGAGCTGAGCAGTTGTGACAGAGACCACGGGTCCCTCGAAGCCCAAAATACTCTCTGGACCTTTAGAAAAAAAAAAATTGGCCAATCCGTGGTCTGCAAAAAGCGGTGCAGGTGTTTCAGCCTTGGATGCTAAGTTCTGTGCAATGGAGCCCTGACCTACCTTTGCAGCATTCCCTCTAGTGCTTTCCTTCATGTCCCTCCTGAAAAGGCCATGGTAAACATCTTGTTCCTCATTTAAATTTCATGCTGTTCCACCTCTGTGTTTTCTTCTTGCCGTTCCCCTCTTCTAGAAACCACACCCTACACCCTCAGTTTGCTTTTATGCCAATTTGCCCCAACCTTCAAGCAGGCCTTCCTAACTCCCTCAACTATAATTTATTCCTCCACCGTCTTTTTTGGCCATAATTCTTTCTGTACTGTCTCATGACACACCAGTTCTCTACTTTGCATTATAATTATTTATGCACATGTTTTATTTCCCCGCTAGACTATAAACTCCTTGAAGAATGCATTGGCTCATTACAAAATTAGCATTCTGAGAACCCTGATTTGCATCACACGTAAGATCTCTTGTCTTCAGCAAAAAGGAGTATACTTATGACACATATAATTGGCACTTATCACACAAATCAGTGATAATGGGGAAGAAGGGCAAGATGGTTAATTAAAACCCACAGCAAATTCCTCCAAAATTCATTTGCCTTCCCCACCATTTTACCAATATGATATGCACTGGTTTGTATTAGACCCCCTTTCCGCACACTTTGTAGATGTGTAACTGCACTGCTCACCATAAAGTGAGTAGGAGCAAAAAGACCACAAGTGAATAATCCACCAGCTGAAATCATCAAGCCTCCAGTAATGGGAAGCTTCGGGGGCATTCTTTCCGGGGAGGGTTATGAGCCTCCGAACTTTCCACCCCCAGGGCTGCATAAAGATTTGAATTTGTTTGTATGTTACTTGCAACTTAGACATGGAATAATAATCTTTTGGTATGGCCCTGATTCTCAAAAGAATAGGCAAATTTAAAGTTAAAAAATAAATCAAACAATCAAGTTCCCTGACCATATGTTTGATAACGAAGGCCAAATATTCTATTGCAAACATTAATTCAACAAGAGATGATAAGGAAATAAAATAAAGATGAAGAATAACCCTGCTTGCCAAAGCACCATATGCGTTTGGGATGATTCTCTGCACCCATGACTAGTGTACACAAATATTGTGTTAAACCTCTCCTCCTAATAGCCTTATTTCTCACATGCTCTTCAGAGGGAAAAATGTGATGCTAATTTAAGATGACTTATCCTGCTAAGCACATAAATAAAAAATAGTTCAGAATCCAGAACATGACAGAACTCCCCTTTCACATCTAATTAAGTACTTTTAATTGGCAATTCAATTGGCAGACTGTATATTTCAGGCTGGAGAGAGGAATGCAGAACAGACCCTTAGTAAGATCCAAAAGAGGAGATGTGGGGCATAGACAATTGCTTTATCGTATGAGATGCCGAAATGGGATGCCAGGCGACTATCTGTACATCTGCGAAGGAATTAGCAGTGAACAGGGCAAATGCTAGAGGGTCTGATCATGATTATAAAATGTCATTTAGAAAGATATTTACATTGTTAATTAAGCAATGAAGCTGATAACTGCTACGCTGCAAATTGTGCTAATTACCCCAGTGCCTTGGAAGGTTTTCTAATCAGCCAGATCAATAGGCTCCTGGTTTATGCTAATAATGCAGTGTCATCCTCCGAAGTGCTTTGCTTACAGCAGTCTGAACCCAGTACAGCTCCCGCCCACTGTCCTGTGCTAGAGGCAGCCAGCATTCATCTGTCTGCCCACATCACAGTGGTGAGGCTGATGCCCGCTCACCCCCACGGCCCACAGCGAGGAAACAAGAATCCCACCATGCATTGCGCCTCCACCAATTGTTCAGGAGAGAGGGCTGAGCCTTTGTGCTCTGTGAGATTTTTATGTGGCCACAGCCCTGTTTTCTTCCGACCATTAGAAATATCACATAGTCCTGAGAGATAAGGGCCACGAAGGAAGACCTAGATGCAAGTCTCTGCTCTGCCATTGTCTTTGATGAGATGACCTTCTTTGATGAGATGGTCAAAGAAGGTCAAAGAGGAGACCTTTTTCCAGTCTCCGTTGTAGCCATCTCCAGCCATGTGACTAGGTCCTGAAAATGGGATGTGAAGAGATGGGAGATGTGCTGCTTCCACCTTTAAAAAGGTCATCTCATCAAAGAAGCAGGACACACCAGTTGTTTCCACGAGGCTGAGTGTAGACCAAGTGAGAGGGTCAATTCAGTTCAACTACTGGGTGGACTTTTAGGATCTTTTGTTTGTTTAATCACTGAATTAAGTGATTGTTAGTATGAACAGACTGGTCTCTGAGCCAGAAGAATCAAACCGCTTCCAACACAACATCAGCCTCTCTGGAGCCCCAGCATGACAATAAGGGATCTGAAATATGTGATAAACGACAGAAACAGTCTAATGCCACGTGCTCTCATGTGTTCACCTGGCTCTTGGTCATCCACAGGAAGGGGAAGAATGGGCATGAAGGAGACCCAGTCCTTTACCTCATCACAATCTATAGTTTTTATCTTTTTCCCCCATTAAAACGCAAACCAAAAATCAGCAGCTGGTAGCCAAGTGGCCTGGTTTGAGGATGAATTTTCTGTTTCTCTCTCCTTCCTTGGTAGGTGTCCTAATGAACAGTCAAGATCCCACTTGGGGGGCTTCCCTGGTGGCGCAGTGGTTGAGAATCTGCCTGCCAATGCAGGGCACACGGGTTCGAGCCCTGGTCTGGGAAGGTCCCACATGCCGCGGAGCAACTGGGCCCGTGAGCCACAATTACTGAGCCTGCGCGTCTGGAGCCTGTGCTCCGCAACGGGAGAGGCCACGATAGTGAGAGGCCCGCGCACCGCGATGAAGAGTGGCCCCCGCTTGCCACAACTAGAGAAAGCCCTCGCACAGAAACAAAGACCCAACACAGCCATAAATAAATAAAAATAAATAAATTTTAAAAAAGATCCCACTTGGAGGGTAAACAGGGCAAAGAAGAGAAATAGCAAAGGGCTTGGGTAACTCACGGGTTGATAATCTGTCTCCAAATTACCGAGAGTCAACTACACATGAACTTTAAGCTGCAGCCAAGGGAGAGCTCGGAGGTGGAAAGCCAGGGTGAGAGAGATGCAGAGGCACAGTAAGGGTGGGAAACAGCTGGCATCCATTTCTCCTCTTGAGAAACAGAACTCCTTCTGTGCGCCTCTGTGTGGGGCTCCCCAGCTTTCATCGCCAGCTCTGGGGCCCCCATGGGCAGAGCCTCTGAGTTCAAGGCCAGCTCCTGCGCTGGGCTTTGGGATCGGGCCAATTTGTTGAGTTGTTTCAGTGCTTTGATGTGTAAACTAATCATCCATCATTGTGCTCTAATTAAACTTAAGTGGTGCAATGGATTTGCTGTCATAGAGGCCAGGGCCCTTCCTGGACTGGGGGAGGGAGGGGCAGTGTCTGTTGGCCGAAGGCAGCCCTGCCCCAGGAGTGCAGACAGCGAGGAAATGCCAGGCAGGAATATGAAAGGAGCTGGAAACGCTGTGTTTTGGGTCCAGGAGGCTGGAGGAAAATGTGACAAATCAGAAACTAGGGCAGGTCTATGAGTCTCTGATTTCCTGGGTGATGTCGCCCTCAGCATGAGTGTCTAGACATAACAAGCTCGGGTCAAGTGGGTAATCACAAGGTGACCTTACTGTTTGCCATGGTAACAGACCTCTCAGGGGCCAGCTGGTCCTGGTATCGCCAAAATGTAACCCAGATGCATAAGGTGGATGAGCTATTTCCACTTCTACAAGCCAAACCCGCTGATCAAAATGTACAGGGAAGGTAGTATCAGGACTCTTTAGAAACTGTAGATCCTCATGACTATTTACTCACCCCTGCCCCCCTTGGTATTTGTATTCTAACTTAAAAGAAGTGTTTCTAGAATTACGAAGGGGAGAGTGGGTCCTCCTTCTGAAGGAGAGCCAGAGGAAAGGGGGAGAAGATGGTGGTGGTACAGTTGACATCGTGACATGTGTCCTGGGAGTAAAGTCACTGGTCCTAGATCTGACTCTTCCCTGGCTCAAGTGATCACCAAAGGGCAGGGAAGAGGATGTTTATGTCCCTTACTGCTTCCACATTTTGTGAGAACTCCACATGGATGATACTGGTTTATTTGTACTGTTGACTCAATGTAACTGATAAATCCCATTCCACAGAGACAAGGTAATGGCATAATGACAAAACTCTTCTCTTCTTCACCCATGTATTCATTCAGCAACTATTGATTATCTAGGTACAAGGCATGCTATACGATCAAGGCTGTGCAAGATACAGATGAAAGAATTCATGCTCTCAGAGGACAGACAAGATGACCATACATGATTCAACAATTGCAAGTAATTCAATAGAAAATATACCTTGGCAAGAAAACAAATAGGTCAAGCATATCATATGGAACTATCTGGACATCTACAATAAGACAGTATAAGAAAAGAGAGTATAACCAACAAGGTCCTACTCTATAGCACAGGGAACTATATTCAATATCCTGTAATAAACCACAATGGAAAAGAATATGAAAAACAATATGTATACACAGGTATAACTGAATCACTTTGCTGTACACAAGAAACAAACACGACATTGTAAATCGACTTTACTTCAATAAAATAAATTTGTAAAAAAAGAAAAGAAAGTGTGGCAGACACTGCTACTTCTGCCCTCCCCACACCCCCGTATCTGTTCTTTCCTTCTCTAGCAATAGAATTTTAATCTTAGATGGCTGACCAGATGAAAACTACCTTTTTCCAGTCTCCTTTGTAGCCATCTCCAGCCATGTGACTAGGTCCTGAAAATGGGATATGAAGAGATGGGAGATGTGCTGCTTCCACATTTAAAAAGAAAGTGGTCTGTCTTCCCTCTTTGCCCCTTCTTGCTGCCTGGAACGCAGATGTGGCAGTGAGGCGCCTTCACCCGTGCAAATAAATGGCGACATACTACAGGTGACAGAGCTACCGGCCAGCAGGATCCTGGGTATCCCACACCATGAAGGCACCTTATCACTGTGGACTGCTTCTACTCTTACTCTTACATGGAAGCAATACACTCTTGTTTAAATCACTGATATATCCCAACCAATACGGAGTGGAACAAACCAATTAACAGAATGGTGCAGAGGAGAGGAAACTCATCATGAAAAATATTCAATTCTTCCCAAAATTATTTTTCTTATCAAGAGCTTATTATGTGCCAGGCATTGTTTTGTCTCTGGGGATTCAAAAATATATGAAGTCCCTGACCTCAAGAAGGGAACACAAAACACAATCTTTTTTTTTTAATTTTTAAAAAAATTTTATTGGAGTATAGCTGATTTATAATGTTGTGTTAGTTTCAGGTGTACAGCAAAGTAAATCAGTTATACATATAAATATATCCACTCTTTTTTAGATTCTTTGCTCACAGAGGCCATTACAGAGTACTGAGTAGAGTTCCCTGTTCTATACAGTAGGTCCTTATTAGTTATCTCTTTTATATATAGTAGGAAACACAATCATTTAATATGGAAATAGCAGTGATAGAAATAATCACAGGGTGTCATGAGTGAATGGGAAATGGACAGCTATTTTGGCCTAAAGGCATCAGGCATTCAACCTGGGCCCAGAAATCCAGGATGGATGTTAGTGGGGAAGATGGGAGTGGAGGAAAGCCTGTTAGCAGAGACTGCCATCTTGCCTGGCTTGCATTAATCCCACGACCTGGTATTGCTGCCTGGGAGGGTCTCCTCTCTCTCCAGGTCCTCGCCATACTCACAAACATGGTGTAAATTGCCACCTTCTCTGGAACATTCTGCTGAGCCTCCCTCGCCCTGACTCTGAAGTAATTTCTCCAATGACACTGGTGTTGGGCTGCACCCTGCAGGCTTGCAAGCCCTCTACTTGCCCAGCCTCAAGACCAAAGAAAGAGCCCGGAGTCAGCGAGAGAGACATCAGTGGTTTCATGGATGGAGGGGCTTACATGTCTAAAGCAAGGTCCTGGAGCAACACCCCACCTTGCAAGGCAGACGGCGGGCAGGACATGGCAGCAGTCTTGCTACCAGGGGCAGAGGGAGGTTACCAGTTAGAGGGGGAATTGACGTCAGGTCGGCTCATCGGTTGCCAGGGAAACCAGCAGAGGGGCGTGCCTCTCACCGCCCCTTTGATAAAATATCCTAGTGGAGATAGTTCTGACCTAAAGATTAGAACAATCACTAGCTGGGTCGGTGAGCAAGTACATGGGCATTTGCTGATTAGTCTCTATGATTAAGAGGGAAGGTCAGTCAGGTGAGCAGGGTGTAGGTGAAGCAGGCACTAGTCGAGGAGGGGGATGTACAGAGAGCAAGAGAACAGCCATCCGGGGTGGCCTGATCATACAATTGGCATTTAACTAGCAATGCAAGGCCATATGTCAAATAGGTCTGCAAGATTGTCTTCCCTCTCCTTTTGGGTTAAACTCCTCAAGGACTGGAATGATGTTTTCTGAAGTTCTGTGCAGCCCGCCTCACACATGGCACAGAGCCAGAAACTGGGGAGCCCAGAGCAGTATAAAAAGAACTTGCCCTTTGAACCAAGGCTGATAGAGGTTCAGCTCCCAACCCTTCCATTCGTTGGCTGTGTGGGACTTTGAACAAGGTACACATTCTTCTGAGCCTCAGATTCCTCACCTGTGAAAAGAGGAATAACAGAACCTATCTGGAAAAACTGTTGTAGCAGCTGAAGAAGATGATGTTTGTAAAAGTACCTAGCAGAGTGCCTGGCACAAAAGATAATTTCTTTTCCTTTTTTAAAGAAATATTTGTCCAAAAAGAATCCTTAACTCTGCACATGTTATATCATTGATTAGAAACTGCAATGCACAAGCACTCTGCTCATTCAAATTGACTGCATGATGAGGAGTCTGGAAGATCCCAGTAGATAGAGCCTAAATTCAGCTGATTTGTGTCATGATCATCGCTGATATTAAGCAGGGGAAGTGCGCGTTGATTGTGTGAAAGGCAGATAGGAGGAGTTTGCTGGTCATTTCTGCATCTCACTTGCAAAGTTGGCTGTTAAGACTTGCCAGATAGGACCTACAAAGTAAAAGTTGTTGTTAGCAACCCAAGCTGGGAAAATAGATCATCCATGTCCTGGATGCCTCCTAGTAACATTTTTCATAGAAAGGAGATAAGACATGGTATTTGCAGTTGCCTGACCTTGAGTTTTCGATCCCTCCCACACACAGTCCCGTTCCCCCACCCCCACCCCCCAAAAAAAGCCCATTCCTGCCCTCGTCTTCCCTACATCAATAAATGGCACCACCATCACCCAGTTACCAAAGCCAGAAACCCAAGCTTGGGTTTCCTTGATTCCCTTTCCCTTTCATCCACATCTGTCCTTCAGTGTCGATCCTCTCCCAACCTATCTCTTGAATCCATCCTCTTCTATCTATCTCACCACCAACCTAGTCTAAGCCACCATTAACTGTTGCATAGAGCCTTGCCACTCAAAGAATGGTTTGGGCACCAGCAGCATTGGCATCACTCTGGAGCTTCTTACAGATGCAGAGTCTCAGGCCCCCACCTAGACCTGGAGAATCAGAATCTGCATTTTAATAAGATCCCCGGGTGATCCATTTGCACATTAAAGACCAAGAACCCTGCAAAAGAATACAGGAGCCTCCTAAACTGGTCTCCCTGTCCTTGTCCTACCTAATTCCAACCCATTGGTCTGGGCCCAATTTGCTAATTCCCACACCACTCAGATAGTGTAATTTTTTTTTAATCTACCCTGCCACATGGCACAGGATGGCAGTTCTAATTTTTGACAGATTATTTCTCCCACCAGACCAAGACAAGATTTCTTGTTTCCTCCCTGAGCTGGTGAGGGAAGGTATTTTAAGCCATTTCATTGGGGATTGGGAGACCCCTTTCAGGGTCCTGAGTTTATGAACGGATTTCAACTCTAAGTCCCCTTTTCAAGCAGGCCCAGCACAGACATGAAAACTCCAGCCCCCATCCATTAGGGTTTGTATTCTGGAACTTTCTCCTGGCCTCACTCCCCTCCCCACTTCCCCAGCAGCCAGAGTCCACTCAGGATCTTCCTGTTCTGTGTTCAACTTCCCTCTTAGTCTCTGATCCAAGATTATTTGCCTTTCTTTCTATCAAACTCAGATATATAGCTCAGTTTAATTTTGTTTAGTTTTGTTTTTTTAAATGAAAGGCATTCTTATGTGTTTGGGGGTGGGGAGGAGAAAAAAAGGATCCCTATTGGCCCAACTTATCCTGTTACTAGGCAGAGCCATCTTTTTAAAACTGAGATCAGACCCCACCACTCCACTGTTTAAAACGGGTCAGTGGTTTCTCCTCTTGTTTAGAACAAAATCCCAAACCCTAAGTAGGCACTCTGGTCCCTGCCTACTCAACTCTTCAGCCATTTGTGCCCAAACACACAGCCATCCTTTCTGCATCTCCCACACCAAGGACTTTCCAGCCTCAGGGTCTTTGCACCACCACTGGTCTCCCCTGGAAGGCTCTGCCTCCCGCTTCACATGCTGATTCCTTCTGTCCTTAGGTTCTAGCTCGGATGGCCCTTCCCGAGAGAGGGCTCCCCATCCCCTCACCCCCACCTACCACACTCAAATGCCCTCCCAACTCACTCTGAGGTAGCTGCTCATCACAACCAACAATTATTTTGTTTATTTGTATGTTTACTTCTTTACTACATCATCCTCTCTAAAATGTAAATTCCATGAGGTCTCAGACCAGATAGGCACCTCGCAGGTGCTCATATTTGAGGAATGATGTGGTTGAAAAAATTACGTTCTAGGACTGTCTCTCTGATGCAGTAGCCACTAGCCACATAGGGCTTCTGAGCGCTTGAAATGTGGCTGATCCAAACTGAGCTGCGGGGACTTCCCTGATGGTCCAATGGTTAAGACTCCACGCTCCAAATGCAGGGGGCCTGGGTTTGATCCCTGGTCAGGAGATTAGATCCCACGTGCTGCAACTAAAAGACCCTGCACGCGGCAACAAAGATCTCGCATGCCGCAACTAAGACCCAGCACAGCCAAATAAATAAATAAATATTTAAAAAAAAAAAAACAGAAAACTGAGCTGTGTGCTCAGTGCAAAATACACATTGGATTTCAGGATTTAATGTGAAAAAAAATGTGAAATGCCTCATTAATAAAATTTTCTATCAACATGTTGAAATGATCATACTTTGAATTTTTGTGTTAAATAAAATATATTTTAAAAATTAATTCCACCTGAAAAATATGACTACTAAAGCATTTCAAATGTGTGGCCCACATTATATATATATATATATTTTTAACATCTTTATTGGACCATAATTGCTTTACAATGGTGTGTTAGTTTCTGCTGTATAACAAAGTGAATCAGCTAAACGAATACATATATCCCCATATCCCCTCCCTCTTGAGCCTCCCTCCTCTCCTCCCTATCCCACCCCTCTAAGTGGACACAAAGCACCGAGCTGATCTCCCTGTGCTATGCGGCTGCTTCCCACTAGCTATCTATTTTACATTTGGTAGTGTATATATGTCCATGCCACTCTCTCACTTCGTCCCAGCTTCCCCTTCCCCCCCACCGTGTCCTCAAGTCCATTCTCTACGTCTGTGTCTTTATTCCTGTCCTGCCCCTAGGTTCTTCATAACCATTTTTTTTTTTTAAGATTCCATATATATGTGTTAGCATACGGTATTTGTTTTTCTCTTTCTGACTTATTTCACTCTGTATGACAGTCTCAAGGTCCATCCACCTCACTACAAATAACTCAATCTCATTTCTTTTTATGGCTGAATAATATTCCATTGTATAGATGTGCCACATCTTCTTTATCCATTCATCTGTCGATGGACACTTAGGTGGCTTCCATGTCCTGACTATTGTAAATAGAGCTGCAATGAACACTGTGGTACATGACTCTTTTTGAATTATGGTTTTCTCAGGGTATATGCCCAGTAGTGGGATTGCTGGGTCGTATGGTAGTTCTATTTTTAGTTTTTTAAACTGTTCTCCATAGTGGCTGTATCAATTTACATTCCCACCAACAGTGCAAGAGGGTTCCCTTTTCTCCACACCCTCTCCAGCATTTATTGTTTGTAGATTTTTTGATGATGGCCATTCTGACCAGTGTAGTTTTGATTTGCATTTCTCTAATGATTAGTGATGTTGAGCATCCTTTCATGTGTTTGTTGGCAATCTGTATATGTTCTTTGGAGAAATGTCTATTTAGGTCTTCTGCCCGTTTTTGGATTGGGTTGTTTGTTTTTTTGATATTGAGCTGCATGGGCTACTTGTATATTTTGGAGATTAATCCTTTGTCAGTTGCTTTGTTTGCAAATATTTTCTCCCGTTCTGAGGGTTGTCTTTTTGTCGTTTTTATGGTTTCCTTTGCTGTGCAAAAGCTTTTAAGTTTCATTAGGTCCCATTTGTTTATTTTTGTTTTTATTTCCACTTCTCTAGGAGGTGGGTCAAAAAGGATCTTGCTGTGCTTTACGTCATAGAGTGTTCTGCCTGTGTTTTCCTCTAAGAGTTTTATAGTGTTTGGCCTTACATTTAGGTCTTTAATCCATTTTGAGTTTATTTTTGTTTATGGTGTTAGGGAGCCACATTACATTTTTATTGGATGTCGCTGGACTAAGAGTGAAGTCCCAGGAACTGGAAGTGGTGGCCAGCATCATTTGAACTCACATCTCGTTTCTGTCTCCTCTGGTCTTACTGGGTGCCTCGGGAAGGTCAGCGATTTGGGAAGCCATTCATTTGGGGCACCGAGAGCTCATCCCTGACTGTGCTGAGGGATGAGCTCTCTCACAGGGGAAAAACAAACAGCGGCATCGGGCTTTGTTCTTAATGCTCCTCCTAAGTGCTGATGACACCCCTGCTGGGTCCAGCCTCAGGGGAAACAGTGGGGAACTGATTGACAGCCATTAAGAAAATGGAATTGAATGGCTCAGATCAGACATCAAGGCAGAGTCTTTATCAAGCAAGCATCAGACCCTGTCAGCTCTCCAGCTAGGAGGAAGGCTTGCCTGGAGAACCTTAGTTGCTTGTGATTATCTGACAATCTCCTATGCAGCTTAATATTTTAGGATTAGAATTGTAAAGAGACACTAGCGTGTACTGCTTGCCGTTCATTAGCCGTGTGGGCAAGTTAGTTAACTTCCACCTCCCTCGGTTTTCTCACATGTAACGTGGTGATAATAATTGTACCTACCTCAGTGTTGTTATGAAGACAAAATGAGCATCGAACAATGCACTTAGAGCACTGCCTGGCACACAGTTAGTGTTTGGTGGAGACTAGTTGCTATTCTTATTATTGCTATTTATGTTTAATATGAAAACTTTCGTACAAAGAGCCTTTTTCTAGAGCCAAAAATCTTAAGCTAAAGCCTAGAGGTGTGCTCCTTATTACCCCACAAACAGGACAGCTGGGCCTGTTTGTTTGTTTGTGTGTTTTTTCGATCTTGTTAGTTTATTGAATAAATCAATCCTGGGTAAGGAAAAAACAGAACTAGCTTTGGGGACAGAGGTCAGGGAAGTGAGAGAATCCCCCGGCCCCTGTGGTGTGGGTAGAGGGGTCGCTTGTAAAACTCATGCTCCCGTACGTCCTTCTTGATGACTGTCTTATCCACCGGTGATGGACCCATCCTGAAATATTTTTAAGCTAAGATTATTTTGCTGCTATAGTGGTCATTTATCATTTTGGCTGTCAAGTATGCATCTCCCTTTTTCCCAGTACCCTGATTTTCTTTTGGGAAATAAAGCTTCCCTCATTTTCTGTGGGTGGTAATTCCTAGCATCCCTCCTGGTATAAGCCCAGGTCCTGCCTCCGGGTCTGGGTACAGACTGGGGCACGCATGACCTAAGCTGCTCAGCTGGACAGATGTCCTCTTGAGCACCACACTCAGGGAAGAAGGAGCAGGTTCCAGATTAGTCTCTGCAGCCGCAGTGGGCTCGCCAGGCTGCCCGTGCAGTGAGTCCGTTGCTAGGGCCCCACTGGTCCAGCCTGCACAGCACTTTTTCCTGTGAGCTGTCCCTCAACAATATTCTTCAAATCCTTTCCTTTTTCTGCAACTTGGGGAAAGTCAGTTTCTGTTGCTTGCAACCAAAAACCCCAGTGATGAAATCCTTATCCCTCCCTTTACTTTCTCCCCTGCTCCCGGCCCCAGTCTTTGTTCCAAGTGTCACCAGAGTATAGAGCAGACCAGATGGTCAGAGGAATTGGACTTCTATAGGTTCTTTTTTCAGAGTTCGAGGGTAGGAGAACATTCCACCTTCCATTAAACAGCCTGAAATCAAACGTCCTCTAACCCGCAGTGTTATGACTGGAGAGGCAGCATCCTATAGTGGAAAGTAAACTTTGTAGTGCGAGGGACCTGGATTCAAATCCTGCCACTTCCTGGCTACGTGACCTTGTGCAATTACTTAATTTCTCTGATCATCAGTTTTCTCATATGTATACACACACACACACACACACTCTCACAATTGTGGGGGCTGGTAAGTCTAAAATCTGTAGGGCAGCCTAGAAAGTCAGGCAGAAGATGATTCCTCAGTCTTTTTTTTTGGCTGCGTTGGGTCTTCGTTGCTGTGCGCAGGCTTCTCATTGCGGTGGCTTCTCTTGTTATGGAGCATGGGCTCTAGATGTGTGGGCTTCAGTAGTTGTGGCACACGGGCTCAGTAGCTGTGGCCACGGGCTTAGTTGTTCTGCGGCATGTGGTATCTTCCCGGACCAGGGCTTGAACCCGTGTCCCCTGCATTGGCAGGTGGATTCTTAACCACTGCGCCACCAGGGAAGTCCCAATTCTGCAGTCTTGAGTCAGAATTTCTTCACCAGGAAACCTCAGGTTTTGTTCTTCGGGCCTTCAACTGATTGGGTGAGACCCACCCACATTACTGAGGGTCATCTCCTTTACTTAAAGTCAGCTGATTGTAGATGTTAACCATATGTACAAAATACTTTCACAACAATGCCTAGATGAGTGTTTGAGTAAATAACTAGGTACTATACGCTACCAAGTTGACATGTGAAATTATCACAGAGATCATAATACTACTCTGTATCCTTGAGGATTAAACAAGGTAAGTGCCTATATAGTTCTTAGCACAGTGCCTGACATTTACTAGGTACTTAATAGATGGTAGACTCTATTCTTAGAGGCAGAAAGGATAATATCATTCATGCAAGTCCTATGCACTGGACTCTATTCTAAATACTTCACAAATATTAACTCATTTAATTGTATCCCCCACCAATCCTAGGAGTTTGGTAGTGTGGTTTAAATGAAAAACTGGAGGTCCAGAGAGGTTAGGTAAGTTGCCCAAGGTCACACAGCTAGCATGCAGTAAGCCAGGATACATGTGACTGCCCCTCTGAATCAGGCTGCCCCTGAGTGGTCTCTCCGGCATGTGTAACTCAATTTCAGTTAAAATTCTGAGATGATGCGTGCCCTGCCTTGTCACTTTAAGTAAAACTCCACAAAATCCCACCAACCTGGCCAGATTTAGCTGCTAACATGTTTTAGAAAAATATTTTCGGGTAAAATATCACACCCACACCACACACCCACTGCACTATCACCTGCCACCCATGATGATAAAAAGCCAACACCTTTCCTTTAAGGAAACTTGGCAGAGGTCTTCCCACACATAAAGAGTGGCTCCTTCTACCCGTTTCCACTAGAAGCATCACACAACAAATGAATTTTCCAAACAAAGAAATGTTGAGTCAGAAATAAAATCACTCGTTAGTTGTGGTTTTTCTGGAATGGATGACTATATAATATCCTAATCAAAAAGTTGGAATCACATTAGCATTTAGATAAAGGCTTATTAGAAAAGAGATGAGGATAAAACAAGGCTCTGAGACTATGGCTGCTTCCCCAAGGCCAGGCATTACCGACAAGGGCAGGCAGCCAGCAAGTCTCAAAGTTGCCAGATTTTGGTCAAGTCCAGGAGGGACTCCAGGGATGCCCTTTCATGTCTAAAAGGTCTCTCAGGGGCCCCCCAAATTCTGCATCCACTATGACCACTAAGGGCATTCAAGCAGCTCCTCTACCGATTTGAAGTTAGCTGGAATCCTCTCTTATAGCAGGTGTTTTTTTTGCTTTTCAAGATCGTGCAGGAAATGTAATATTCAGAGTGCCAAAATAAAGATGTTAAGATCAAGGGCCGGCGAGTTCTTAACTGTGACTGCTTTTTTGGGACAGAAGACAACTCCATATGGCAGGGGTGGGATAGTAAATACACAGGAAGACATTCCCAGGTGCTACTGCCCTTTTGGAATAAGAAAGATCCCACACAGACCGTGGGCCACGCTTGGGCACAACCGTGAAATACAGACATCTTATCTCTGTAGAGCTTCGCGTTTTCTGTCTTCTTATTCCTCCCTGACACCAAGATTTTTTTCTCTCCTCTCCGGAAACTGGACTCTGGGAGCCCCCAGTCTAGAGACTGGGGCTGTCTGGTTGGGCAAATGGCTCCTCCACATGTCAATTCCAGAAGCCTCTCTCCACTTCCATTCCAAGAGGTGGAGATTCATATGCCAGGCCGGCATGATCCTGGATCCCAAGGATGAATTTGGTGGCCCTTGAATAATACTGGTTAAGCCCTGGCGTTTGGCTTCTCTCTTGTCTTTATCTGTCAATGTCAGTGTCAAATTAGGGAGAGAAATGAAATAGGACAAGCCAAGGGCAGCCTTTCTGGGAGTTATGCCAGGTTGGCAAGATGAGGCAATGTGCCGGCAGGAGGTCACGACCGGGTCATATGACAGAGACAGAGGTGTGTGCAGGGACAGAGGGGGCGCTTTGAGTCCAGAGGACTGAGCTGAGGTCAGAGGTTGGGGAGGTAAATGGGAGGCAGTGTTCAGAAATGCAGACTGGGCAGGAAAGTCATGGTCTGAGCTTGAGATCCAGGCCAGTCACAGAGAAAAACAGACTCAAAAGGCAACCTCCTTCCTGGGCCTGGGGCTAGAGAAGAAATGAGGTTCATGAATCGTAAAGGAGCACATTTCACTGGTCCTCTTCCCTGTCAACAACTTCAGAGCCAAAAGTCCCCTGAAAGACATTCTTTTGTTTTGTTTTTTTAACATCTTTATTGGAGTATAATTGCTTTACAATGGTGTGCTAGTTTCTGCTGTATAGCAAAGTGAATCAGCTAAACAGTATACATATATCCCCATATATCCTCCCTCTTGCGTCTCCCTACCACCCTCCCTATCCCCCCCACCCCCACCACCCCCCACCCCCGCTAGGTGGACACAAAGCACGGAGCTGATCTCCCTGTGCTATGCGGCTGCTTCCCACTAGCTATCTATTTTACATTTGGTAGTGTATATATGTCCATGCCACTGTCTCACTTTGTCCCAGCTTCGCCTTCCCCTCCCCGTGTCCTCAAGTCCATTCTCTACGTGAAAGACATTCTTATTGCACCTTCCAGTCATTTCCAGGAGTCCAGAGAGATTCTCAAGTGGTGGCCTTCAAATAAGTGACAACCACGAGGCCCTAGTTTTCCCTTTCTAGGCTCCTTTCTGCAAGATTCCCTGTGGGAACCTCCACTGCCCTGACAGAGCAAGCTCACGCGTCCATACCATCCGTCTCCCACATGCCTGGATCACTGAGGTACCCTCCGAGGTGCTCATCATCTCTCCTGGGCCTCCCCACTGCAGCCACACCTGCATCTCCTTGCCTGGGGGCTTTCTGGGGTGGTGGGACCCCGCTCCCCACACAGCAGCACAGGGCAGAGAATGAACACCTCTGCCAGCCACAACAGCAGCTTCCCTCAACCAGTGACTGAGGGAGTTGGTATAAATACCCACCTTCTTCATCCCAAGGACGACATCCCATCCCGAAGGTGGATGTTTTACACTGGCCCGCAGAGCTCCTTGGGAATGTTAAGCTCTGGTTTTCCACAGTGGTAACTCACTTAATGCACCTTTCATCGATCCTTTCCCTTCCCTGTCCCACTTCCCTGCGTCTCCACTGTCATTTTCTGGGATCCTCTCCCAAGTAAATTCCTCGTACTTAATGTTTGACCCAGTGCTTCTGGGTGAACCTGATCCAAGACACCTCCCTGTCCTCCCTGTGCTCCTACTGTTGACTCTTCCCATGGCAACCTGAGTGGCCTTTGACAATCCGTCAGAGCAGATCACTGCCCTGCTCAAAATTTCCGATGGCCTCTCATTATGTCTAGAATAAAAATGCACGACTTTTATTATGAACTCTATGTTAGTCCATCCGGGCTGCTATAATAAAATACCATTCATTGGGCAACTCATAAACAACAAACATTTATATCTCATTGTTCTGGAAACTGGGAAGTCGAAGATCATTGCTCCATGGGATTCGGTGTCTGGAAAGGCCCACTTTCTGGTTCACAGATGGTGCCTTCTAGCTGTAACCTTACATGGTGTATGGGGCAAGGGAACTTTCCCAGACCTCTTTTATAAGGGCACTAACTGCATTTGTGAGGGCTCCTCCCTTATAACCTAATCACCTCCCAAAGGCCCCACCTCAAAATACCATTACCTTGGGCAATAGCTTTTCAACATATGAATTTGGGGGTAACACAAACATTCAATCTATAGCAGACCGCAAGGCCCTGTATGATCTGGCCCCTACTTTACCTCTCTATTCAGTCACTCTGCCCCAGACCCAAAGGCAATCTTGCTGTCCCTCAAACACTGAGTTTTTTCCTGTCTTCTGTCCCAAGCATCTGTTTTCCCCTTGCCTGGAGAACTCTGCACCCAGATCTCCATGTGGCTCACTCCTTGTCAGTGTTATTCAGCTCAAAAATCACCTCCTCCAAGAAGTCTTCTTTGACTACCCACTTTCATGTAGCCCTACCCACACACCCACCACCCCAGTCACTCTTCATAATATTGATAACTACCTAAAGCTCTCTCGGGTACGTATTTTTTTACTTGTTAATTTTGTGCCTCCTGCTCTGACCTCAGTGCTTGGAACAGTGCCCAACACTTAGTAGGCACTTGATAAATATTTGTGGAATAAGGAATGATCCAGACAAAAGAAGAGGAGTTGAATCAAGACAATGAAAGTAGCAATGGAGAGAAGGAAGCTTTTGGAAAAATATTTGAGAGGAGGAATCAATGGTATTAGACGACCAGTTAGATGTGGAAGGTGAGGGAAAGGAAGGAGAAGTCCAAGGTGACCCCAAGCTTGGGAGCCTGCGGGAATGGTGGTGCCATTCATCATGACCATGAGTACAGGAAAGGGGAGGGCCTGGTG
Organism: Balaenoptera physalus; assembly: GCF_965194825.1. Lineage (NCBI taxonomy): Eukaryota > Metazoa > Chordata > Mammalia > Artiodactyla > Balaenopteridae > Balaenoptera > Balaenoptera physalus. The sequence continues at coordinate 48,210,914 of NC_138901.1, forward strand.
GGAAAGATGATAAGTTCATGAGGACATATTGAGTGTGAGGAGCCTGTGGGATGTCCAAATGGAGACATCTAGCAAAGGACTAAAAACATGGGTCTGGAGCGTCAGAGAGGGGTGGAAACGCAAGATTTGGAGCATGTGGAATTGAAACTATGGAGGAAGATGACATCACTCAAGGAAAGCATTGGAGGAGGAGCTGTAAATTCAAATGCTTTCAGAGGCCAGGAAAATAATTTAGATGTGTGAACTAGCTTAGATAAAAACCATAAAGAGTGGTGGTTACTGCAGTGGGAATTAAAGATGATATGTCCTATATCTAAAGACATTCATAGTAAATATTATTAAAACATTGTGGGGACCAATCAAAACACCTTGGGTGGGCCACTAATTTGAGACCCCCTAATGTAGAATGAGAAGATGGGTTTTCCTGTGTCACTAGACCCTAGGAACACCAACATTTAAGGGGCAGGCATAGAACTAAGAGAGAGGAAACCCAGGAGAAAGCCATCGTGCAGAAGTCAAAGAAAAAATAGTCAACATTATCAAGTGCTACAGATAGGTCAGGCGGAAGAGAAGCCAAAAGGGACATTGGATTTAGCCAGTGGGAGTTCACTGATGGCCTGATCAGGAGTAACTTCAATAGGAAGGAGGGCAGTGGGCAGAAGCCAGGCACAGTTCAATGAGAAATAAATGGAAAACGAGGATGCGGCAACAGCAAGAGGACAGACCAACCTTTCGAGAAGTTCATCAGTGAAGGACAGAAGATAAAGAGGACCCAGCAATTTCATTCCTGGATATGCAACAGAAAAGAGTGTTTATGTGCATTTAAAAATATAGAAATGTTTATAGTAGTTTTATTAATAATAGCTAGAAACCAGAAAATACCCAAATGTCCGACAATATTAGAACAAATAACTTATGACATGTTCATGCAATGGAATATTACACAGCAATGAAAAAGACCAAATGACTACTACATGCCCCACATGATGAATCCCACAGATACAATGTTGAGTGAAAGAAGCCAGACACAAAAGAATACATACTGAATTATTCTGTTATATGAAGTTCAAGAATAAACAAAACACATCTACAGTGGTAGAGGTTAAAATGGTGGCTACCACTTACAGATGGAGAGAACAAACTAGCTGTTACCAGTGGGGAGAGGGAAGGGGGGAGGGTCAATATAGGGGTAAGGGGGAAAAAAGGGTTATTATGAGATTATATGAAATCATCTGTGTGAAACTTTCAAAAATTGTAAAGCACTATAGAATTTAAAGAATCTTTCATTCAATAAAAAATAAAATAAAATAAAATAATAAACTGGTGGCTGCCTTTATGGAAAGTGAATTAACTAATAAGGGGCACAAAGAACTCAGCTAGGGAGTTGGTGATATTCTGTATCTTGGTCTGGGTGGTGGTTATGCATCAAGTTGTATGCTTAAGATTATATACACATAAGATATACATAAATTATACCTCGATTAAAAAGTAAGAAAAAAAGGAGAGAAAGAGGACAATAGACGGAGAAGGAGACTAGGATTTCCTTCTAGAATGAGCTCAGTTCCCAATTTAGACCTAATATCATATCAGAGCTGCTGTAGACATTTTGGCAAAGAAGAAAAAGCTGAAACTAAGAAAGGCTATTTTTGTTATTATTTATTAATTACAAAGGGAAAATGGTAACTGTCTAGTAAAGAAAAACTAAATGACCAAAGTTAACATCACCAGTATTGGAACAAACCAGCATCACGTACCCACTGATATGATGTACCAAAAAGAACACGATATTACTTCAGTGATATTTCTGCTGCAAATGTATATAACCTGAATCTAATCGTGAGAAAACACCAGACAAGCACAAATTTAGGTACATTTTGCCACATTACTGGCCTTTAATCTTCAAAAGCGTCAAGGTGAAAAACACAAAGAAGGACTGAGGAACTGTCCCAGATTAAAGAGATCTGATTATTTAACACACTGTGCAATCCTGAAACGGATTATAGACCTGGAAAGATATCTATAAAGGGCATTATTTTGATAATTCCAAGAAATTTGAGTATGAATTATTGATTAGATAATACTCTTGTATCAATATAAAATTTCTTGATTTTGGTAACTACTGTGGTTACGTGGTTGTTCTTAGGAAACATACACTGAAGTATTTAGGAGTAAAAGGGACGTGATGTCTCCAACTTATTTCTTAATGGTTTAGGAAAAAATGCAGAGAGAGAAAACAAATGGGGCAAAATGTGAATAACTGGTGAATCTAAGTGAAGGTTATACGGGAATTCCTTGTACTATTCTTACAACACTGAAATGATATCAAACCAAAAAGTTATTCCAAAAATATAAAGCAAAGCATGACAATTTAATAAACAAAACAATACCCCATCTGTAAAAATCTTTTTAAAAATAAGAGGAATGTGAAGTATCTGTCCCTTTCCTTGTACCTTTGCCATGGAAGCAGAGAACCAAGGCCAGTTTTGAGAAAAATTAAGGAAAGGGAACACCCTTTTTAGCCAGGGTAACATGCCTTTCCTGACTTGAATTAGGAAATGAAAGAGGCGCTCTTGTCCCAGCATATCTGGACAAACAAGCAGAACACACCAGATGGCTAAAAGACTGCAATCCCAGCTATGAGGATTTTCTGGTTAAACTAACAAGACATTACAGAATTTTCTTCAGTTACATAGTTCAAAAACAAACAAACAAAACCCAAAACAAAAAACCCTACAGCAAGGAACTCTCTTGAGACTAAGTTGTGTTCATCCTGGAGTGACAATACATCAGAGCAGGTAAGGTCACAAGCCTTGGAGTTTATTTGTTTTGGGTTCAAATCCTGACTCTGCCACCTACCTGATGGATGGCCTTCAGAAAGCCCACATGATCTCTAAGGGCCTCAATTTACTCAGCCTTAACCAAGACTTTCAATAGTACCTATCTCCAAGGGCTGTCGTGAGAAATACACAAGACAATGAATAATCGTACTGGGCCTGGCACATGGAAAGGGCTGAAAAAATGGAAACACAAATGTAAAAAATAATAAAATGATCCTAGGAGTTAGATGTGTTCAGAAAACTGGTTAGGGACTGAAGGGTTTTCTAAGAATAACTTATCATAATGCTATGGAATATTTACTCCATGCCTGGCCCATGGAATACTTGAAATTCCAAATACTTGGAATACTTTCACCCATTTTACAACTGAGACTGTAAGACCTAGAATGGTTAATCTACTTACTGAAAGTCACTCAGCTAACAGGATTTGAATCTACTTTAGAGAGCTAAGGCAACCCAGTTTGGTTCAAAGACAAAGAGGTAGAGGGGTGATGTGAGAAGTCAGGTGACTGTCTTCAAGGTTGTCTGCCCTTCATCTGGTTACCTGGAAGGGTTAGCCCCTTTGGATGGGGATCAAGTAAGTTCCAGGGTCAAGGGACCTATAACGACTTTTGAAGGAAGTCAACAAAAGCTATTGCCTAAGATACTCCAGCCTTCTCAAGGCTTAGATGACAACCAGCAATGACTCAGAAATGGGTCTGGCTGCAGCAGGAAACAGTACCCTTGGCATAGATATAACAGCTCTCAACACTGGGCATGGCCTCAGCATAGATGCTGGCGGGCATCAGCAGCCAAGCATCTTCTGTTGGTATCAGCAGGAAACACCCGTGACAAGCTGGAGCCTTAGAGCAGGAATATGGAGTTGAGGTGGGGAGAATTGGACAAGAGAACCAGACCCAGGGACACATATTAACACCGCTGCCAGGGGCGACCAGCCAGAGGTTGGACCTACCCAGGGGAAGTAGAAGCAGAAAAAGAATATTACTGCTTGGTAAGAGGACTGTATTTTTTATGCCCAGGCTGGAGGATTGATTATAGCTTACATTTCATGAAGAATTCTGATGCTCATATGATGCTAGCCAAATGGTAAACAATACCTAGATGATTTATCTTCTTATATCTTACATTAGTGAAAGTTTTGGGGTTTGTTTGTCTAATAACCGCCTTCATTTAGATCTTTACGAACAGCTTAGAATGAGAAATGTCCTTACCTGTCTGAGAACACACAGGACTCAGAAGCGACTTTCTAAGAATAAGACTCACCCATCAAACTTCAAAGGCACTGACTCCTGTCATTTCCTCGGAAATAACCTGCACGGAAAATCGGCCTGCACAGAGACGACACCGTGTGTTTTCTTTTTTTTGGCCTCACTGCGGCAGCACGTGGGTTCCCTGACCAGGGATCAAACCCGCGTCCCCTGCGTTGGAAGTGCGAAGTCTTAACCACTGGACCACCAGGGAAGTCCCTCCTGTATGTTTTCTGCTGGTTGGTTGGTTTTGGAGACAGTGATATAATGAAGACTATTAGTCAGGAATGAGGCGTAGGTCCCAAGTGGGCCCTAGGACACTGGGCTATTAATTTTTCTGGACTTTAATTTACTTATCTGTAAAATGAAAAGGACGTGAATATATGACTGAGAAGGCCCAATCCAGCTCTGAAATTCTTGATCTATGTCTCCACATCAGTCCTCTCTAGAGATCTAAGATTTTATTTAACATCATGTAGATTCTTGGGTTTCTGCCATTCATGTCCACTTTTTAAATTCTCCCATAAACTTTATACAAGTCCTTGTAGAACCAATTAAAGAGTTGACGAAATAACAGTATCAATTATAAAAGCTCAAGCAACAGGAAAGAAAATGATGCTTTATAATCTAAGAAATCTGTCCAAATGTTAGAATTTTTTCTTTGAAGCACATCACAGGATGAACAGTGTCTTCTCTCTTGGCCAGAAAGTCAACGTTCCTTTTATTCCTACCCTATTCACCCCATTTCTAAGTGTCACTTGGCAAACTTCTGAGCATATGAGATAGACTCACCGCTTGACTTGTGGTTATTTCTATATACTTGGTGGAAGAAGCATTCCAGAACAGTTCTTCCAGCAGCTCTGCCAGACCAGCTGGCATCACCCTCCCACCTGTCACTTTCATAGGGTGACTGATGCCTCCTTGTTTTTGTTGATCACATTTCTGTCTTTCCAAGTATAAGTGGTCAGTTTAATAGCATGCTAATCCTCGTGTCTTCTGAGTATAAGGCAGAACCTCAGCTGAGCAGACAGGTGTCCTGTTCAGGCTTTTCCCATAACAGAGCAGTTTCTGGTGCCTAAAATTATACCTTTTGGACCCCATATCAGTTCACGTTCTTAGTTGCATCAGATGCCAACTCTGAGTGATTGAAGCGGAAAATTCATTCATTAAAGGGTATTTGTAGTTCGTGGTATCTCTGGAGAGGCTAGGAAACCAGGTTTGAAGGTTATACAGAGAGTGTCCAGATCACCCTTGGAACTGACCTGAGATGACCAGGGAGCTGGTATGTTTAGCTTCCAGGGTTAGGTAATGGGCTCTACTTCTTCCAAAACTCATTGGGTGGAAACACCGGAAAGCGGAAGAAGCTGGAAGGCCAAAGAGAATAATAAATGTTCACTATAGTTTCACCCTCTGGTTTTTATACTATCCCTGAAACATCTTTTTTTTTCTCCAGGAGTCTCAAAGTTGCAATGCAGTGCACAGTCAGGTAGAAGGAAACTGGCATTTATCTAACACCAACCTTGTGCCCAGAAGGTTTACCTACAATATCTTAGAACAACTCTGCAACGTGGGTCTCGCTACCAGCATCCTTATTATGTAGTGTATTATTATCCTCCAGGGATAGATTAAGTAATTATTACAGGTTGAAGTATGTACCCCTCAAAATTATATGTTAAAGTCCTAATCCCCAGGATGCGACCTTATTTGGAGATAGGGTCTTTACAGAGGTAATCAAGTTAAAATTATTCATTAGCGTAGACCCTAACCCAAAATGACTGGTGTCTTTATAAAAAAGGGGAAACTTGGAGATCTATGCACCCAAGGGGAATGCCATGTGAAGATGAAGGCAGAGATTGGGTGATGCTTCTACAAGCTAAGGAGCACCAAAGATTGCCAGCAAACCACCAGAAACTAGGGGACAGGCATAAGACAGATTCTCCCTCAAAACCCTCTAAAGAACCAATCCTGGTGACACCTTGATCCAGGACCTCTGGCCTTCAGAAATGTCAAACAATACATTTCCGTTGTTTAAGCCTCCCAGTCTGTGGTACTTTGTTACGGCAGCCCTACTGAAAGAATACAGTAATTCACCCAAACTCTCATAGCCAGTGAGAAGCAGAGCCAGGTTTGAACCCAAGTCTGACCAATTCCAACACCACAGTTTTCTTCACTATGACTATGTCATAATTCCTCTCTACAGAAAAAAAACCCTGGGATGATCTGTAACCTAGGCTTAATGGTGATCAAGTATTTTAAGTTGAAGGACCTAAGTTGGGTGGGAAAGATGTCAGCTTGGGTTCCAGGTGCCTGAGGATATCCAGGTGTCCAGTGAACAGCTGGATATATGAATCTGAAGTTCAGGGAGATAGCCAGGCTCAAGAGAGATGGTTGAAGTCATTAATATATAAGTGAAAACTGAAATCCTGAGTGTGAATGAGATGAACGAGGAAGAACACACTGGGTAAGAACCAGTGGGCTGGGGATGGAACCCTGGTGCAGTAGAGACTTCTATTTGCTTGCCCTCACCAATATCCATTCTTTCCATCTCCGATAGCAATAGAAACTTTAGCTGAGCACATGACTTACCCAAATAAAGACTGCATTTCCCAGGCTCCTTTGCCTCTAGGTGTGGCCGTATTCTGGCTAATGGGATGTCAGATGTCAGCTTCCTGAACACATTCCTAAGAGACAGTTCATGCCCTTTTTACTCTTTTTCTACATCTTTCCCCTATCCTGCTCCCTGGAATTGAATGCTGCCTTGAATCACAAGGATGAAGATCACTCCCAGGGAATTGTAGGCAGTAATTGAAAGAGGACTTCCTGAAATAGAGATGCCATACCAGCTCTGGACTGCAAATTTCTGGACATTTGTATGAGGGTTAGTTAAATTGCTATCTTGTTCAAGTCAATGTTGCTTTTTCTGGTTATACACTGCTATACCGGATCCCAACTAACATACCTGGTGAACACTGGCATTTAGAGGGTAGATATAGGAAGATGAGAAGGAGATCGAAAAGCAATATAATGAACATCTAGTGCTCTACCTGCTCATAAGAGCATCATTCTTCTGGAAATACGTCTTCTAACCAGATGGCTCCATTGGGAACTGCCATCTATTTATAGGTCCTGCCTTCCTGACTACAGTGATTGGTCCAGGGATGGGCATTTGACCCAAGGTAAGTTAAACAGAGGCCTTCCTTGAGATTTTTTACCTTGAGGTCAGGGAAAGCAGTTCTCAGACTCTCTAAGATGTTTGAGGCCAGGAGCCATGTCTCTTGTCGCATAGAGAGACCTGGTCTGAGAGAATGAAGACACCAGGGAGGAAGGAGAAGCAATGAAGGGCCTGGAGAGTCCTACCACCATGGTCCCTGATTCAGTCACTCCTGAGTTCCATCCATACGTCTGTCTTTATCAGAAACCCAACTTGAACTAAGCCAGTACACGTTGGGTTTCTGTCACCTGTGACCAAGAGAATCCTGAGCAATACAGTCAGGGAGGTAGGAGGAGAACCAAGAAAGTTTACTGTCACAGAAGAAGATGTTAAAGAGGAATCAACAGTGTCAAGGGCAATCAGTTATAGACCAAAAACTGTCTGATGGATTTGTCAATTAAGGTGGTCACCATCATGAGAGCAATTTAGTAGAGTTGGGGCTGGGACTCCAGTGAGTTTCAAAGAGTTCAAGAGTGAACAGAAAGTTAAGAAGAGGCAGGGAGGGGAAGGGGGGGAGGGATAAATTGGGAGATTGGAACTGATGTATACACACTACTATATATAAAATAGATAACTAATAGGAACCTACTGTATAGCACAGGGAACTCTTCTCAGTACTCTGTAATGACCTATACGGAAAAGAATCTAAAAAAGAGTGAATATATGTATAACTGATTCACTTTGCTGTACAGCAGAAACTAACACAACATTGTAAATCAACTATAGTCCAATAAAGATTAATTAAAAAAAAAAAAAAAAAAGAGGCAGAGAGTACAGAGACCTTTTCTGAGGAACCAGAAGGGAAAAGAAAGGGAGGAAGTTTGAAGGGTGGTTACAGGGGAACTTGGATTAGGGGGAGTTTTGTTAAAAAGCAAAAATCTTTTTTTTTTAAATATACTTTCATTAAGTTAATTAAAGATGTTTCTTCCACATATTATATACATTAATGGTTTCTGAAGGCAGGGGAAATAAGTCAGGAAAAGAAAGAGAAAGAGAAAAGAGTCTTTCAGAGAAATTTTAACTATACAATATGCATTTAAAGTATAACTGCAACATATCTAAAGTAGAACCTATGCTGTTTTGTCCTACATAGCTTTCAGAATTATTAGAAATTCCAAATAATTCCATGAAATACTAGAATACTTACTTAGTTATCTATGTGATTAATAAAAACTGTGAATCACCGTAATTACTGTTTTTACTGCACAGTCATTAAAAAGCAAAAATCTTGAGCATATTTATAGGCTGAGCAGAGCAGTTGGAGATATGGGAAGGGGAAGGGTCATAAAAGTTGATGAGGCAAGGCCCAGATTGGAATGGGAGGGGATGGAACTGAGGACAAATGGTAGGTGTTGAACTGGAGGAAAGATACCTAATCTTCCGAAGGAAAGGAGGTAAGGATGGGGGTGCAGTGGGCAAAGTTGGAGTCTCTTACCTTTGATGGCCTCAATTTTCTTCTTTTTTTTTTTTTGTTTCCACTTTTTCTTTTTTGAAGTATAGTTGATTTACAATGTTGTGTCAATCTCTGCTGTACAGCAAAGTGACTCAGTTTTACACATATAGACATTCTTTTTTAAATATTCTTTTCCATTATGGTTTATCCCAGAGATCGGTTGTAGTTCCCTGTGCTATACAGATGGACCTTGTTGTTTATCCATTCGAAATGTAAGAGTTTGCATCTACCAACCCCAAATTCCCAGTCCATCCCTCTCCCACCCCCCGTCCCCCTTGGCAACCACAAGTCTGTTCTCTATGTCTGTGAGTCTCTTTCGTAGATATGTTCATTTGTGTCAATATTTTAGATTCCATATATAAGTGATATCATATGGTATTTGTCTTTCTCTTTCTGACTTACTTCACTTAGTATAATAATCTCTAGTTGCATCCATGTTGCTACAAATGGCGTTATTTTGTTCTTTTTTATGGCTGAGTAGTACTCTCAATTTTCTCATGAAGAAAGGCAGACTCTCCAGGTAAGATGGAAGAGGGCAAGAGTGAGAAGGAATCTCGAGGCAAGTAGAGAAACTTTCTTCTTTGATTGACGAGGGGAATTGGAGAGGAGGCTGCTCCGGGACAGCCCTGATGGCTGGGCTGGGCCTAGGGCCCAAGAAGGGCACTTCTGAGCCATTCTGCAATTTTCTCCAGCAGCGGTCCTCTATCTTGGTCAAGCAATGAGGGAAGCAACAGTTGTGCTACAGTAGGATGGAGTTTGCCAGGCAGATGAAGGCAAGGATTGGAGAACAGAGGTGATGGGGAGAGAGTGTTCTGATGCTATAATACAGGGCCTGTGCCGGGTAAAGGAGAGAAGGAGAGGCTGAATGCCTGGCATTGGGAGAAGGGCACAGATGCAGGGGAGATGGAGGACATGGAGCCTTATGATGCATGGCCCAGAAAACACAGAGGCATCTCTGTATGAGGAAAAATAATCCACGGACTCTAAATTTTAAAATAGGATTTTGCTGTTTTTAAGACCTGCCTTAGAGAGAGGGAGAAATGGAGTACTTGCCAGCCAGGCCCTGGGCATCATCATACCAGTTTCTTAACACATTTACTTACATAGAGGCTCTCTGATGCACCTGGGTAAACCCAAGACCCAGTCTCACACACACAAGCTTCCAGGAATTGCTACGTGGTCCACAGGGGAGAGAGGTCACATGCTGGCAAAAAAAAAAAAAAAAAAAAAACTCCAAAAGAGAAAACCAATAACTTGCATTTGCAAATAGGTCAAATATGCATTTGAAAACAAGGGGAGTCAGAGTAGTCCAAAGAAGCCAGGGGGGTATGAGGCTGAAGTTCTGTAAAATGGCCATGACGGTAGATCAGTAGAATAAAACATTAAGGACCATTTCTGTTGATTTAGTTTTTAACTGAATATGTGACATGAGCTTCTGATTTTGAAGAGGTTAGCTTCCTCATCACCTTCCATGATTCTGCACAACCAAGAGTCTGCTTTCAGAGTGACTCCTGGAAGAGATAGGGGTGTGAAATGCAGTCTCCCCTCCCCCAGTGACTACAATGCAGATGAAGGCAAACACAGAGCCATTCGGTTAGGGGCAGAGTGATGCAAACGGTGCAGCCCCAGCTCCAGGGATGCAAAGATAAGAACAGCTTTCCACAGACAGGGACTGATAGCAACCCAGTTCTATCAGTCTGAGCATTGAGCAGGTAAAGAACTAAATGCTTGGTTTTAATAATAAAGATCTAGGGGGTAGAGGCACTCTGGGCCCGAGCTCAGGGCAAACCAGTGGGAACCCAGGGAGAGGATCCTGGCTGACCAGGAACTCCTCGTGCAGCCATATTGGGCCACGAGGCCCTTCCTTAGGGAGCGGGGAACCGACTGCAGGAACCACTGTGAGGCTTGATCTTTCATAGCCTATAAATGTGGATCACACTTTACATCTAGGTCTCATTTCAGAGTGTGGACTCACTTACCCTTAACAAATCCTACTGTCACTTTCAAAAAGTCCCTGCTTAGAGAAACCTATAAAGTGGCACCCAGACCCAAGACAGAAACCCAATTTAAACTGGCTTAACAGGGAATTCCCTGGTGGTCCAGTGGTTAGGACTCCATGCTTCCACTGTAGGGGGCCCAGGTCCGATCCCTGGTCGGGGAACTAAGATCTCACACGACACACGATACAGCCAATAAATAAATAAATAAATAAATAAACTGGCTTAACAAATAAAGGGATTTTATTAGCTCATGTATCCAACAAATATTTATTGACGGCCTACTATGTATGCGTCAGGCAACTAAAAGTGTGGAGGCAGCTTTAGCTTCAGGCAAAGCCTGATCCAGCAGCTTAAACATTTTCACCAAGGACTTGATTTGTCTCTTTATCTCTCTGCTCTTCCTTCCACACGCTCATTCTAAGGTCCACGTGGTTGTTCCATTCTCACTACCCCTCATCCAGCAGCTCACCCTCCTCACGTTGCACTGTCACAAAGAAGAGACGGACTCCCCAGATAGTTCCCTCAGAATCCCCATGACTCTCCTTCTGGGGCCATGTGCCTGTCCCTTACCAATCAGGGTGGCTGGGGATGGGATATGCTGATTGGCCCAAACAAATGAAGACCCACCCCCTGGAACTGGGGATGGGGCCACACCCACCCCAACCACCTTGGGGAGAGGTGGATTCACAAGAGAGACTAGAGATGCTGTTGGCAGAGGAAGGGTGAATGAATGCTAGAGAAACAAGCACCAAATAGTGTTTACTGCATCTGATCATTGCTCCAGCTACTTGGAAACTCCACATAGTGGTTAGAGCACAGACTGCAGTTATCCTACCTGAGTTAGAATCCAAGGACCACGCTTGCGAACTGTGTGATCCTGGACAAACTACTTAACCTCACTGTGCCTCAGTTTCCTGTAAAGTGAGGATAATGATAGTACCTGCCTCACAGGATTGTGATGAGGATTAACTGAGTTAACGTTTGTAAAGCAGTTAGAACAAAGATTAGTACTTAACAAGCACTTACAAGCATTTGTTAAATAAACGTGTTCAGAACTAGTGGGGGATTGTGCACATAGCAGAGAGGCCAGTAAATGCTTGCAGACTAAATGGAGTGAGTGACAAAGCTGGGAGCAAGTCCCAGTACTGTCTAGACTTTCCTCCCCAACCCCTCCATTTCTCAGGGCTGGTCCTCCTGCCCTGGGGTTCGTTGTTTTGAAGCTGTTTTCCGAGGAAGCTGGCAGCTGGGTAGAGATAAGTGCCCCCCCCACACACACAATGATTAAGATGGCACTGCCCTAGAAGGCGTCATTTGAACAACATCCTTTCCTATGAACTGACAAGAAATCCATAGGATGGATCCTGGGGGCCCATCAAGGCGCTTCTGGAATAAATGATCTACATGTGTCACGATCATCTGTATGATGATTTAGGGCTGGTTTATCCCCAGCCTGTGACTTTTCACGCTTCTCAAGCTGTATAAAAATGAACTGTAATCAAGCTGATCTATAGATAGACAGTTCCTGTTTCTGAGCATGCTGAATGCGATGGGTGTGTTTATACATTTGCATAAAGCTGATGGATGTAGAGGGCTATGGTGTTTTGTTTTGTTAAAGATGGGGATGGGGTCTCCTCCCAGAATCAGAGCCAGAAGAGAAAAGGTGAAAATAAGGAAAAATCTTAGCTTTTCCAAATGAAAAGGAAGGAGGGATTAAATACAAGGTAAAGTTTCTCAATACTCTGTCTGCAAGGAAAGAATGAGCTGGTTTAAAAAAGAAACTGACCAGCAGGTGAACGTGAAGGACAGGGGAAGGGGTGTGTGATCTGACTTTCCTGTCTACCTCCTCCCTGCCCTTTTCCTGTATACACATTAGGGGAAGATGTAATCGTCTCTGTTTTCTATGTACAGGGATATTTAGATATGCAAATGAGCACAGCTTGTTAATGAGCCAAGGGTGATTACACTGCAGGGAGCTGCCAGCCCCAGCTGAACAATAGGTGAAGGGACGCCAGGTGTCTGCGGAGGGATGGGGCGGGGGAGGATGGATTATTCAAAGCCCCACTTCCCGCCCTGGCCTCAGTTCCACGGACCTGACTGCAAAATGAAAATGTTGGGCCAGGTTCTTCCTTCTGTTCCTTCTAGGTCCCAGATTCTAAATCTAATGAGTTAAGATGAGAAGTGGGAGACCAGGTAAGACCTGGGTCTCATCAGGGAACTTCCCCAGAGGCTACCGAACTTAGCTGGGGGCAGGAAGGGTGGATGGGTAGCCAGTGAAACATGGGCTTCTTCAGTTGGGAAGGACCACCTAACAAGTACAGTGGAATTGGGGTCGGGGGGAGAAGTGGGACCCTGAGGAGTGGGTAGGTCACTTTGTGCCTCTTTGGGCAGCATTTGTTTGAAAAATGGTGATTGGGAAGTCTGCATGCTTTTCAGAACTCAGGACAACGTTTTGCAGTGGGAAACAGGAAATAAAAGAGACTGTGCTTTGGATTTCTAGCAAGAGATGCTCAGTATTATTAAAAAGGGTGGACTTTGTACAGACCTGGGTTTCTTGAGCCAGATTCACCAGACCTGTTTTATCCATGAACCCTGGCTAAGTAGGTGCACAGCTAACTTTCCCCTACTGATAAGATACAGGACTTGGCCTGTCATATATCAATATTATAGCCCTGACAACCACTTGAGGGTTACCTAGCCTAGGAGGAAATTACAGAAGAATCTTATGTTGCCCAGGCAGGTGCCCAAGACTGAACACCCTGGGTCAGGAGGAGTGGTCCAAGCCCAGCCATCTTGAACAGGATCTGTAATACACTTTTTGTTTTGTTTTGTTTTGTTTTGGTTTGGTTTTGGCCACGCTGCATAGCATGCAGGATCTTAGTTCCACGACCAGGGATGGAACCCGCACCCCCTGCCGTGGAAGCACAGAGTCTTAACCACTGGACCGCCAGGGAAGTCCTGTAATGTACTTTCTGAACTGCTGTTCTGTGAACAATAAAATAGGACACTGTCATTTCCTGTCAGTCCCCAGTCTCGGTGACATCCAAATAAAGAAGCATGGGCTTTCCTCCCAAAGTGAGATGTCTCTGCTTGAACTTTTATAGATTCCCACGGAAGGCTTGAAGCTATCTCAAAACAGCCTAGGACTTTGTTAAGTCCCCTCAAGTCCCTTACATCTGCTGGGTGCCTGGATTGCTCCCAGATGAAGACATGTCCCTAACCTTCTATTAAGGGCATTTGACTTTGCACCATGTCACTAAAAGCATCACTCAACCCTGTCTATTAATATGGATGCTATGCTAACAAGACGTATTGCTAATTTAATGACAGTGAAGTACAAGCTTGTGTGCTGCATACATACACAGCAAATGGTATTGAAAAATGAGGAAAATAATTAGAGTTTAATGAATGATAATTTGTTCCTTGCTGCCGAGTATATCGGAGGTTGGAGAAGGATAAAATAGAGTGGGGCCTTCCAGAAAGTGAAATGGAGATAGCGGGTCTGCCATGACAGCTTTATTTTGATTCTAATATTGCCAAGGATTGAAGTTAATTCTCATTTACCTACAGATCCTCTTCCCTGAAAATACTCCCTGCGGAACATGAACGGAGGAAACAATTAGATCAGAAATATTTATCACTGAGACCAAATTTTAACTAGAGTCACAGAATGTAGAGGCCAGGGCTCCAGAGACAAAGTGGAGCTGAGAATTAAAACAATTATCTGAATCATTCAAGAGAAATAAAATCATCATTTTTGCTTGAATGAGCGTCTGAATTATCTGAATCATTGTTTCCACCCTCTTTTTGGTCTGGTTATGAAGACTTGGCCGATAGATCCAGTAGTAAAGAATGGCAGTTGCATGTGGAGAGAAAGGACAGAAAGGCTGGTTAAGCCTGAATCCCCCTCAACCCACCAGAGACTGGCTCAGTCAGGAGCTGGGGATTCTTTGGAGCTGGTGGCCGGAAAGCAGGCAAAGCTTGAAAAGCACAAGGTCCAAAAAACCAGTAATGCAGCCTGAAAGGAACTGGGAAAGACATGTGTGTGAAGCCAGGAAGCTGGAAGATAAAGCAAAACAGAATTAAGAGGTGTATGTGTGTGTACAAGTTTAGGGAGGGTAAAATAATTGCCTACACCAGGGATTCCCAAACCTGGCTGCACCTGACATTTACCGGCTGAGAGCTTCTAAACATGGATTCTTGGGCCCCACCAGTAGACCAAGAGAAGTGGGATTTCCTGGGGCAGTGGTGGCCTGCTGGGGTGCACATGGAAGGTACGATGTTATTCTCTGGGCCCTGGAAGTCTCTCCTTTACAAAGCCAGGGACTTTACTTCAGTGCCTGAATGATCCTTCACTAGAGATTCTTTCATTGCCCACTTGTGTGTTCATGTGTCAAACACGGATATCCCCTGGAAGGCAACACAATAGTTTTCAAGCTTGCTATAGAAATTAATAATAGCTAATTGTGGTGGATTTGAAATTCTACAAATTATTTGATACTCTTCCCTTCCAGAGGTGGAACTTAACTCCCCTCTCCTTGAGTATGGGTTGGACTTAGTGACTCACTTCTAACAAATAGAATACAGCGGAAGTGATGGTGTGTGACTTAAGACTAGGTCATAAAGGGCTTTGCAGCGTCCGCCTTGTTCTCTCTTTTGGATTGCTCACTTTGGGGGAAGCCAGCTGCCGTGTCACGAGGACACTCAAGCAGCCTGTGAAGATGTCCATGGTGAGGAACTCAGGCCTCCTGGTGAGGGAGCCTGGTGAGGGAGCCATCTTGGAAGCGCTGACATTTGACTCCTGCCTCACAAGAGACTAAGCCAGAGCCATCCAGCTTAGCCACTCCTGATTCCTAACCCTCAGAAACCGAGTTATTTAATCTTTGTTGTTTAAGCTGCAAAACGGGGGGCTAATTTGTTACTCAGCAATAACAAAATACACTAATCATAGCTAAGATTTACTGAACATGTATATGTGGCAGGCTTCACATATATTCACCTATTTAATCCTCATAGCAATCCTATGAGATAGTTAACTGTTATTGGCTCCACTTTGTAGATGAGGATACTAAACTATAGAAAGTTAAGTCTAGCAGACACAGTTAACCCCCTTTCTCAGGTAGGCACACCCATCTTCCAACAGCTGTAAGTGTTGGCTGCTAAAGATTCATAGCTGCCCCTCCCCCAGAGAATTGCCCTTGGCGAAATGGGAGTGGTCTCACCTAGCGAAGTTACACGCTGCTTCTCCCTCCACTGTGGCAGCCATCAGCCAATAACTGTTTTTGGGGGGTTTTTTTAGTTCAATTTTAATTTTTATTTTATACTGATTTACAATGTTGTGTTAGTTTCAGGTGTACAGCAAAGTGATGCAGTTATATATACACATATATCCATTCTTTTTCAGACTCTTTTCCCGTATAGGTTATTATCGAATATTGAGTAGAGTTCCCTGTGCTATACAGTATGCCAACTGTTGAAGGATGGGACCACTGGAAAGCGGGACCAACTCTGTGGTGCAATTCACCCCCCTGCGTTCCCTGTGGGATCAGGTGAAAGGCAGACTCTAGCTGGGATTACATCCTTGCTTAGATCCTTCTGCCATCCCTCACTGGCTTCCCTCACCCCTTTTCTCCCAAGAGTACTCCCTCAATAAATCAAGTGCATTGAAATCCTGTCCCAGGATCTGCTTTGAGGGAACTCAGCCCAACTTGGGCATTAAGTAATTTGCCCAAAGTCATACAGCCCAGATTAGCACCCAGGCAGACTTATTCCAAAGTCCGTGCTCTTATCAATGTGTCTGGTAGAGCAACTAATACCAGGAGGTACCAAATTCGGGACTCCTATTCTGGCATGAGACAAGTGGAGTGTGGTTCAGTTGGCTTTTTGGAAGTGCTAGTCATGTCCATATACCTCACAGTTAATGCCACATAAAAGCCAGTCCCTATCCCCACCTCCAGGGTCTCCATCCCTTACCTCTCACCGTTACCAATCTGAGCCAGATCCTCACGCTTGTCATTAGTTTTAGCCTCCTCCCTTGAAAAGAATTTAAACTTTCCCTCTTGTAGCAGATCGAATTGTGTCCTCCCAAAAAGATATGTCCAAGTCCTAAGCCCTGGCACTGGCAAATATCACCTTATTTGCAAATAGAGTCTTTGTGGATATTGTGGTGCTCCAAGGACAAAGAACGACCCTGCCTGAAAAAGTGTCAGCGTTATACCCCCTACTGGACTCTTACTTGCCCTCCCCACCATGTTGCGATGGTTACGAAATTCCTGAGCCCACCTGGGTGACGCCCACCTGGGTGACGCCCACCTGGGCAACGGGACCTGTCCCAAATAAGGAAAGGCATCTGCCCTGTCTCACTCCCACCCTATAGATGGAAGGTATATGTGTCTCGACCAAAATTTTCACCTCGGACCATTCCTTTGTTTTCTGGCTATAAAAACTGATCAATAGCACATGTTCAGGCTCGACTCTCCCAGACTACTAGGAAGTCGGGCCGCTGTTCTGGCAGCGACCCTTCCCTCTAATAAGTTCTATCTTCTTTACATTCTGCCTTGTGTCTGGAAATTCTTTTCCAACCCGAGTTTGTGTTCAGACCACGACAGATATGATTAAGGAAACAATCTCATGATAAGATCATCCTGGATGTAGGGTGGGCCCTAAAGCCAATGACTGGTGTCCTAATAAGAGAAGGAGGGAGAAATTTGAGACAAAAGACACAGGGGGAAAGCCATGTGAAGACAGAGGCAAACACTGGAGAGATGCTTCTAAAAGCCAAGGAACCACCAGGACTGTCAGAGCCACAGAAGCTAGGAGAGAGACACGGGACTTGTTCTCCCTCAGAACATCCAAAAGGTACCAGCCCTGGGGACACCTTGATTTTGGACCTCTGGCCTCTAGAACTATGAGAGAATAAGCCTTTGTTGTTTTAAGCCCCCTGCTTTGTGGTGGTTTGTTATGGCAGCCACAGGAAACAAACACACCTCCCTTCAGAGGCTCCTGGTTCATCTCAGCCCCGAATCTCAGCAGGAGAGGGAGGATGGAGAATTATAAGAGACACAAAACTTAGTATAATTCACTAAGCACATCTTTATCTCACTTGGGTCTAGCCACAACCTTGAGATGTGGTGTTGTTTTGTAGTTAAGGTGGTGTTACAATCCCTCCCCCTCCTCCCCCAACTTTTTTTTAACAGCTGAGGAAAAGAGTCCAGTAAGTTTGAGTGATTTGTCCAAGATCCCACAATGGGATAGCCTAGATCCCGGACTCTGGGTCTCTAGATTCCAAATCTGACCTCTTTAGTCCACAGGAGGAGACTGGTGGGAACCCAGGGACACTAGCAAGTCTCCCTGTTTGCTGTCGACAACCCCTCACTTTGAAATGTAGAAACTTGGGGTATGGGGTGGAGGGTCGGGGGAGCAGAGAGGTGGCATCAAGCTTACCCTTCTGCTTTGCAGAATTACAATAGACCTTTGAGAGCAAATACTCTCTCCCATAAACTGCAGCAGCAAAGTCTAACTTAAATATTTAAGTGACCCCTTCAGATGCTTAATGATGCTATAAATGCAATCCTGGTGTGATTTACAAAACTATTAAAAATACATGCTTCCATTAAAATAAACATTGCTACCTCTCAGCGTAAGTTTACTTGCATAATATAAGCACAAACGTACCTGAATCAACGATGAAAAAGGGCGGGGATGAGCGCCATACACAAATGAACTGGGAGTGCGCATGCCTCGAGGACCTCTAAGGAGAGGTGGTCTTTTGGCCCTGAAGCCCTCTCCCTGCTCCTCTTTTGGAGAAATGCCTCCATGGCCTGATGCCCAGCTATGCCACTCTGTCCATGAATTGCACGTTATGTACAGAAAAGCGCTTCTCAAAATGCTCTCCCAGGGCTTCCCTGGTGGCGCAGTGGTTGAGAATCTGCCTGCTAATGCAGGGGACACGGGTTCGAGCCCTGGTCTGGGAAGATCCCACATGCCACGGAGCAACTGGGCCCGTGAGCCACAATTACTGAGCCTGCGCGTCTGGAGCCTGTGCTCCGCAACAAGAGAGGCCGCGATGGTGAGAGGCCCGCGCACCGCGATGAAGAGTGGTCCCCACTTGCCGCAACTAGAGAAAGCCCTCGCACAGAAACGAAGACTCAACACAGTCATAAATAAATAAATAAAAGAACGTGAATTTCTTTAAAAAAAAAAAAAAAAAAAAAATGCTCTCCCAGATCTTTCCCCGGGGTTCAGCTCACACAGAGAGCCCCGCTTGGGTCTTTACCATTTCTCATGTCACAGAAATGTCTGCAGGGCCCTGGATCACAGGAGGTTTTGGAGCAGGGGAAGGGCATGATCAGATCTGTTAATCACATCTCTGAAGTATAAGCTTTGGGGGCGAGATGGAAGGAGGCATGAACCCAGGGCCTGAATTTAATTCATCTTCAACGACACAGCTCTTTGATCTGCTACATTAGTTCATTATGTGAGAGAGAACATTTGAGAAGACACTGAACAGATTTGAGACCCAGGGGTCATAGGACTCAATGAAAGAGCAACAGGAAAGAGTTTGCACCTGTCCACCTTATTCACTGTGACATCCTTAGTGTCTACCTTGAGTACCTGGCACACAGAGTATGTTAGAAATAAGTGTAGAAGGAAAGGAGACAGAGAGGAAAGAAGGAAGAAAAGAAGAGGAATTCTAAATAATCTAGGCCACAAGGGAACCAACTTTAAATCCTCATTCCACTACATACTAGCTGTGTGATTTTGGAAAATTTTCTTAATTTCTCTGAATCTCCATTTCCTTATTTTGAACTGAGGACAATAATGTCTTCCCATTATGAGTCTTACAACATATAACTCAAATAAAGATATCTAGAAAGTGCATGGTACAGATTAGGTGCTCCGTTCCATAAGTGTTGGAAGGAAGAAAGGGAGGAAGGTGAGAGGGAGGGAGGGAGGAAGGGGGGAAGGAGAGAGGAAAGAAGGCAGGAGGAAGAGAGAGAGAGAGAAAGAAAGAGAAAGAGGGAGGGAGGAAGGAAGGAAAGAAAGAGGAAAGAAAGGGAGAAAGTCTGGTTGTTCCCCTGGGGATGAATGGCCCTGGAGCTGGGCACATTGAGCATGGCGCATGCGGACAAGGCATGTCAGTGGGACGTCGCCTGCATCCTTATTTATGTGTCAGGTTTTCATCATTTACCATTCACACTTATGGGATTAATTCTCTGAGAAGTGCAGCCAGTAACACACCAGCTAGTCAGACAACACAGGTTACGGCAGCTAAGGTTGTAGTTCCTCCCCCATTGACAGTCCCTCAAAGAAAAGAGGAAGAATGGAGCAACTGAAAGCTTCCATTCAGAGTCGGTAACAACAAGTTACAAGTGACTGAGGGTGTGCTGGGCAAGTGAGAAGTGGGCAGAAGGGAGGCAGGGAGCGAGCCCCCGCTCTTAATGCCAGCCGCCAGCCGTGGAACACAAGATCCAGTCAAGGTGTGCACCATGAACTCAATTAAATTTTAGGCGAAGATTTAGGTTTTCCAATTTAGAAAACAAAAGCTTAAGAGCTTACTTTGTTCTTTTGCACCCAATACCTTTGAAATCTTTATAATTGTATTACTTGGAATGTAGAATATTTCAGTTCCTATGGAAAACAGTTTGCTTCCTCAGAAGTTAAACACAGAATTACCATATGCCTCAGCAATTCCACTCCTAGGTATTTACTCAAAAGAATTGAAATCAGGCAGCATTCCACTGACATGCCTTGTCCCCATGCGCCATACTCACTGTGTCCAGCTCTAGGGCCATTCATCCCCAGGGGAACAACCAGACTTTCTCCCTTTCTTTCCTCTTTCTTTCCTTCCTCCCCCCCTCCCTCCCTCTTTCTCGGGACTTCCCTGATGGCTCAGTGGTTAAGAATCTGCCTGCCAATGCAGGGGACACGGGTTCAATCCCTGCTCCAGGAAGATCCCACATGCTGTGGAGCAACTAAGCCCGTGCACCACAACTACTGGGCCTGCGCTCTAGGGCCCGCAAGCCACAACTACTGAGCCTGTGTGCTGCAACTACTGAAGCCCGCACACCTAGAGCCTGTGCTCCACAACAAGAGAAGTCACTGCAGTGAGAAGCCCGTGAACCACAACGAAGAGTAGCCCCGGCTCGCCACAACTAGAGAAAGCCTGTGAGCAGCAATGAGGACCCAATGCAGTCACAAATAAATAAATTAAATAAATAAATTTATTTTAAAAAAATACTCAAACAAATACATGCACATGTATGTTCATAGCAGCATTATTCACAATAGCCAAAAGGTGGAAACCATGCTCCAGATAAATGGATAAACAAATTGTGGTATATCCATACAGTGGAGTATTATTCAACCATAAAAAGGAAAGTGATGCATGCTACAACGTGGATGAACCTCAAAACCATTATACTAAGTGAAAGAAGCCAGACACAAAAGATGGCATCATGGATGATTCCATTTGTGTGAAATCATATAAAATGAAATGAAATATCCAGAATAGGCAATCTATAGAGACAGAATAAAGATTGGTTGTTGCCTGGGGTTGGGTGGAGGAGGTAGTGGAGAGAAACTTTTTAATGGTTAAGGGGGCTTATTTGGCATAATGGAAACGTTTTGGACAGAGTTACTGTTGCACAACACTGAAAATGTACTAAATGCCATTGAATTGTTCACTTTAAAATGGTTAATTTTATGTTATGTGAATTTTACCTCAATAAGTTTTTAAAAATTGTATTAATTAATGTAATTATTTTAATGCATGCACAGGATAAAGAAAATTCCCATCCCACAGATGGGTATAAATGAAATGTCTCCCTTCCACACCTGATCTTCAGTTCTCCCCACAGGCAATGACTAGAGGTTTTTGTGTATCCTTTCAGAGATATTTTAAACCTATGCAAATATATATAAAATAGTAGCACACCATACACACTGTTCTGCAGTGGAGAATGTTTTAAAAATACAATTTTAGGGGGCTTCCCTGGTGGCGCAGTGGTTGAGAATCTGCCTGCCAATGCAGGGGACGCGGGTTCGAGCCCTGGTTTGGGAAGATCCCACATGCCGCAGAGCAACTAGGCCCGTGAGCCACAACTACTGAGCCTGCGCGTCTGGAGCCTGTGCTCCGCAACAAGAGAGGCCGCGATAGTGAGAGGCCCGCGCACCGCGATGAAGAGTGGCCCCCGCTTGCCGCAACTAGAGAAAGCCCTCGCACAGAAATGAAGACCCAACACAGCCAAAAATAAAAAAATAAAAATAAAATAAATTAATAAAATTATTTGAAAAAAAAAATACAATTTTAAGGGCCTCAACCCTCATCCACCCAATCAGAATTTTCAAGGTTGGGCCCAGGAATCGTTTTTACCAAGTTCGCCAGGGACTGTGAACGTGCCGGGGGTTGGTAGGGATGCGGCTGGTCCAGCCTGTGGCTTCCCGGCCATTCCTGAGCACCCAGGACCCCTGCCTTCAGCTTCGTTGGCCACCTGGGGTCTTCTCAGAGCTGGGGACTCATAAACTCCTTGGCCCTCAGTTTTCCTCCTCAGACACTCTTCTATGCTCAGACCACTTCCTGCTTCTCCAGGGATCCGGCTCCCCCCAGGGATCCTGACCACTGTGGTCCGCTAGGCCCAAACCTCCTCAAGGCCAAGGCTGGCCCTGCCTGTTGGCTTCTCCCAGGGCATTCCCAAGGGTCAGTAGCTGGGAGTCTAGCTCTCTAGAACCCAGTGGAATTCTCACCTTGACTCTGTTGCTACCCAGTGACTGAGAGACCAACTCACAAAAGGCTGATTAACAAATCAGAAAGTTAATGTGTTTCGAAAATATCTACCATTCATTGAGCCCCTACTGTGTGCCAGGTACTGGGTTAGGCATTTCTTACAATATCTCCTCAGGTTATTAAACACCATTGTATTGTATTGTATTGTATTTATTTTATTTTATTTTATTTTTAAAGCTTTTTTTTTTTTTTTGGCTGCACAGTATGCAAGATCTTAGTTCCCTGACCAGGGATCAAACCCGCAACCCCTGCAGTAGAAGCACGGAGTCTTAACCACTAGACTGCCAGGGAAGTCCCTTAAACCCCATTTTACAGATAAGGAAGGAAACTGAAGCTTAGAGAAGAATTTATGGACTAATGAGTGGGGGAGACAGTCTGACTCTAAAATCCTTACTCTTTCCTCTATCCCACACTGCTACGCAGTCCAAAACCTGTCAGTCATTACAAGAAGCGGGCCTTGCCAGGAGGAGGAACAAGTATGTTTGCATCCGGGACACCTCTTCCTGTTAGCAAGATCCCTGGGAACTAAATTATAATCTGAAGATGAGCACAGAACGCAAGTCAAGGGGATGGAGATCTGGAGGCACTGCCCACAAAGCTATGACCACACTGACCTTGACCCAGAACAGAACTCTGCTCTCTAGCGCCCTAATGTTGACATCTCCACAACACAGTGGACCCTCTCCTTGCAGAATGCTGGTAAGCCCCGGCAGATTTCTGTTTTGTCTCTGCCCCTTCAAGGTCCTGACCTGCGCAATCAGTGGGGAAAACAGGCTCTGGAATCCACAAACCCAGGTTCAAAACCCAGCTCCTCCGTTCATTAGCCGCATGACCTCAGGCCTCAGACACATCACTTCTGCTCCATCCTCCCAGGGTCTTCACACGTAGTGAATGTATGTAAAACTCACAGCCCGGAGCCCAGTTCTGGCTGCTCTCCCTCTCCCTCCTGCAGACGCAGCATTTCTCCAGGCGCTTTTCTTCTGTCACATTCCAGTCCTGAGGGCTGTCTCCGGTCATGTTTATAGGACTTGGGTAATTGTTAATCCTCCCTCCCGGCCCTCTCTCCCTTTTGCCCTCAATCCAAATAGGCATATGATCAGGTCCTGGCCCAGACACAGGGTAGATATATAAAAAGGACATTGTATCTGAAACCGGGAGCCTGGAGCTCCTTGGGGGTGGATTTCTACCTCCCACGGTTCACTAATCAGGCTCAGGGAGTCACATGGGGACCCGTGACCGCCCCTCCCAGCCCAGATGACCTCCCATCGCACCTCAGCCTGGACCAACTCCTTGGGACAAAGCGGCTCCCCACTCCCTGGATCCCGGTCAGCCTCATGGCAACATTGCTCTGCTTGACAGTCATCTTCCTAAAAAGTTCGGGAGTATGGGAGTTCATAAATCAAACCCTCCTGACTTCTGATGATTATCATTGTTTCAAAGGATCCTTATCCTTGGCTTATATTCACCAGACTCTGTCTCCTTAAGCTGTGGGGGCAGAACTAATATCTACTGAGTCTTTACAACATGCTAAGTGGATTCTATGTGAATTATTTCATTTCATCCTCATAACAATCCTGGGAGCTGGGTGCTGTTTCTACCCCTGGTCCAAAGACAATAACAATAACGAATATTTATATAGCACCACTTAGCAGGTGGCATTCTCCATGTTTTACGTTTATTAGCTCATTCTATCATCACTGCAGTCCTACAGTGTAGAGACTCCAGTCGGCTCCCTTTACTGAGACTCAGAGAGGTGAAGCAAGTGGCCCGGGTCACACAGCCAGCAAATGACAGAGGCTGCCATCCAAGTCGGGGGAATCTGGTTTCCGAGGCTCCTGAGCACTTTGCTACACTACTTCCCGTTTTTCTCAAAGCAGGTTCCACATGTAATTTCAGCAGCCCACAGATACCATTACAAATCGATGGGGTGTGAGCCAGATGAGACCTGGAGCAGCCACACAGCTTCCCGGGGTGCTGAAGGACAGACCACACTGATTGAGTCCTCGGCTGGGTCTTTAAACATCAGCGTGTGCGTGACCGCCTCAGACCTTGGGCGCAGAAATAAAATGCAGAAGGGAAGGGCGTTCTAATGTGTAGGACGAGAGGTAGGCAGAGCAGAAGAAGAGCAACGGCCCAGAGCAACTGCCTGTGGGCTGGGTTGGCTTCCTGGACAGCAGAGAGGGGCCCCTGTAGGCAGTGGGGGCTGGGAGTGGTGTGGGAGATGTGCCCTTGACCTTGAGCTGCTGGGAGGCCATTTATGGCATGACACCAACCCGGGAGAGCTGGGTCTTAACCTGATTTAACTCCTCTATCTGTATTGATTGGTCATCTTTAGGAGCTGTTCACTGAGACCAGCCTGGCCGCCTGAACACCGCTCATCATCACAGAGGCGTGGAGAAGAGCGAAGACAGCTGACCCTCCCTCCCACCCCCCAGAATTCACCCAGACCCCCTCCTGTCATCAGGCCCCACTGCATGGGCCTCTGGGCCTGCCCGGCTCAATCATTCACCGTTCTAGGAGCTGGGAGGACAGACACACACGTGACAGAGAAGGTCCTACCTACTCTCATGCAGCCTCAAAGGGGAGACTGATAGGACAAGGAAGGAAAGAGAAGGAGACCCAAGATCAGTTTCAGATGTGTTGTGTGAGGTAAAGAAAATAAAATGAGGCGATGTGAGAGAGACTTGTGGGGAGGGAAAGAAAGAGGGGGAAGATTGCCTGAGAGGGCCTCTTCAAAGAAGTAATGTTTGAGCTGAATTCTGAGTGATGGGGAAAGGGACTATTCTGAGATCTGAAGAAAGAGCTCTCAAGGCAGCGGGAACAGCAGAGGCAAAGACCCTGAAGCAGGAGCAGACTTGGCCTTTTGGACCACGAGAAGGCTAGTGCTGTAAGCGGCAGAGAGGTGGGTGGGGAGAGGAGAGAGGAGGGTGGGATCAGGTGGACCCCCAAGCCCTGGCGCTTTGTGTGGGTGGGATGGCTGCCCTTCATAAGTTTCACCATCAGGACTTGACATCCCTGGACCTCTTTGTCTCCCTCCCACTCATGTCCCCAAATACGACTTTGGGTTGGCCCCTTGCCTAAACAGGCTAATAAAAGATTACAGAGAGAAGACTCTTGCCCAACTGTGCCTTAGAAGGAGATCCAGTGTGGGAAGCTAAAGAAAGACCCTGGGGCCCAGGAGACCAGAGGAACTTCCTGATCTTCAGGGACTGCCTAAGCCCACCCCCACCTCCTTTAGCCCTAGCTCACACCACATCCCCGCTGACCACTCACCATCCAGATCTGCCCTGGACTCTGTCTCTGGGCCTCTGTTCGTGTTGGTCCAACATTGGCAATGACCTTGTCCACATTCCACTTAGAGAAATCCTTCTCATTTGCCTAGCATAAATGATTCAACTCCGTGTAGCCTTTCCAAACTCCCAATCACATTTAATTGCTGGGTTGGATTTTTTTTTAATGTTCCTCTGGTCTCTGTTTGAAGATCTATTTGATCTTTCATGTCCTTTTGTCTTATATTGTAGTTTTCTGAATACCTGTCTCTTTCCTTACATCACAAAGTCTGTGGAGAGCGGAAATTTAAACGTTGCCTCTGCTGTGTCCTGGTTGTGAGGCTTTTGGCCAGACATTTAAACTTTCCAGATCTCAGCTTCCTTTGAGTCCCACAGAAGCAGATCCTGAAACCAGGATTCAATATAAGAAGTGTATCAGGAGGTGATGCCAGGATTTTCCAGGAGACAAATGGGGAAGTGAGACAGGGAAAGGAAGGAACCCCAAATAGGGTACATTATTAAGCAAGTTACAACACCAGGCACTGGAGTTCAGCCCTGCTGGGCAACTCTGGGACACATGTAGACTGTAGGTTCACAACTTGGCTGAACACTGCAATCACCTGGGAGCTTTAAAAAATACATATGGGGACTTCCCTGGTGGCACAGTTGTTAAGAATCCGCCTGCCAATGCAGGGGATACAGGTTCAAGCCCTGGTCCGGGAAGATCCCACAGGCCACAGAGCAACTAAGCCCGTGCGCCACAACTACTGAGCTTGCGCTTTACAGCCACAACTACTGAGCCCGTGTGTCACAACTACTGAAGCCCATGAGCCTAGAGCCCGTGCTCCACAACAAGAGACGCCACTGCAATGAGAAGCCCGCTCACTGCAACTAGAGAAAGCCCAGGTGCAGCAACGAAGACCCAACACAGCCAAAAATAAAAACAAATAAATAAATAAATTTATTTTTAAAAAATACACGTGCCTGAGTCCCCTCCCCCAGCAGAGACACGGATTTAATTGGCCTGGGATGTGGCCTGGGCGTCAAAATTTTTTTATATTCTGCAGATGATCTAATGTACAGCGAAGTTTGAGTTACTGGTATAGAATACACTCCAGAGCTGTTCCAGCCAAGAGGTGAAAACACTAGGATGTTTATCCACTGTCTTCATCCATCTTTGCGAGAAGATGCTCCCTTGGCCAGAAAAAAAAAATGCTCAGGTCTCTTAAGCAGAAAAAACAAACAGACAAAAAATCCCCCCCAGATTCCCCAAACCAAACTCACAGATGTTTATCATAAGCAGCGCTGGTTGTATGGAGGTGAAATTGAACACTGTGTTGACAGCATCCATACAGACCTCATCTCTAAAATGGGGATAAAAAATTTGTGAATTTTTGTGAGGATTAGTAAATGTTGTTAAGTGCCTGGCACACAATACGCACTTAATAAATGTTGTTATTATGATCTTTGCTGTGAGTTACTGGCGTATTCCCTTCAGACCCAGCCAGGGGCTTTGTGCAAAGTGGATGCCCAGTGAGCATCAGTAATTCTCTACATCTCCCCTCTAAGACAGCAACATTGGAAACCTGAATCGATGCGGCTGCTAAGACACATCATTCAATCCTGCGGTCCCTGAGACTCTGAAACAGTGTCTTTCCCTAGACGATCTGATATTTTTAACCTCGGTGGCACACTGGAATTACCTGAGGACTTGACGAGAAAATACACACGCCTGGGTCCCGCCCCCAGGGATTTTTGATTTAATTGGTCTGGGGTGAGGCCTGGGCATGCCGGATTTGTAAGAGCTCCCAGGGAGATTTTAACGTTGCAGACTTGGTGATTAACCAAGGGTGGGGGTCGGGTGGAGGGTTGGGGGAAGAGCAGGGACAGGAGGATAGTCGCCTCATTGCCCCCTCTGTTCCAGCCCAATCCTTTCCTCTGCTGTGTCCCGAGGGTTTCAGGAGAATTCAGTGTCTAGGCAAGAGGCAACCTCGGGGCCTCGGTGGGCACGAGTGCTGCCGCTTCCCACTTATAGGGCGGCTACTCACCGACACAGGTAGCTTCTTGTTCATTCTGCCACGTGTCCTCCCCCTGATCCAGCTAACACGGCCCTCAAGCCCACCCCAGTTCACGCCGCAGACCCTGCCTGAGTGCCTCCCACCCACCAGGCACTAGGTGAGGTGAGGGCACAGTCCTTATAGTCCTGGCTCTCAAGAGGAGACTAACCGTCAACACGCACATGTCTGAGGGCCAGGATGGAAGTCTGCATCCTTGCAGGGGTGGCAAGGGGAAGATCACTTCCTCCCGGGGTGGGAGGAGAGTGCTTAGGACAGATTTTCTAGAGGAGCCTTACAGACATCCATCCTCCGAGACAGGTAGGAGATCTATTCAAAAACGAAGAATTTAAGTCATCAGGGAGAGGGATGCGACAAACAGTTTCAGAGCCTTCGTGATGTTCCTTCCAGGCAGGGTGCTGGGTCCTCTACGCACATCATCAATAAAAGTAACAATAGCTCACATGTACTGTACACCAGGACTCTTCAAAGTGCTCATTTCATCCTCACAACACTCCTCTGAGCAGATATTATTGTTATCGCCATTTCACAGATGAGGAAACTGAGGCTTAGAGATGGGACATGACTTGCCCAAGGTCACACAGTGGTGGAGTCAGGATTGCAACCCAGGAGGCCTGGCTGCTGAGCCTCCTCCCTTAACCATCGCCTCAAAGGCCTCCCATCACCCTGTTTCGTTCTCACAAGCCAATGAATGAGGTATCATTTTCTTGCTCTTAATCAAAGACAATGAAGATCAAGGAGGCCACAGTCACATCGTGGGTAAGGAAGGTGTGGCTATAGGTCCAGTCCTAACCTGCCCGACCCAGGAACCCTGCCTGGTCCTTTGCCCCAGCCTGCTCCCAGGGCCCAGCACTCTTTCCACAGCCCCACCCAGTCTGGGCAGGTCCTGGTTCTCTTAAGCATTTCCTCCCCACTGAAGATCAGGCCTCTAAAGCAGACCCTGCTGGCGGTCTGCTTAGCTTGGCTGGGTTTCGGCCACGGCCAGGGCCTCCTTTCCACAGACCCCTGCAGGAACTCCCACAGTCATCAAGTCGGGCCCACTCAGCACAGAACTGACATCTCGAGCCCCGCAAGGCTGGTGCCTATTGGCAGGCCCCGAGGGTGGCCTGATGTTCCTGCTGGGGTGTCTTGCCACGTCCCCATTTCCAATCATATTTTTAACCAGGGCTGTGGGGGCACTGGGAAGGATGTGTTTTGCTGGTGTGAGCACAGCCCAGCCCGTTTCAGGCACCCACCAGCTCCTTGGTACCCGCTTGGGCAAATAAAGCAGGACTCCGCCCTCCCTCCCTTCCCAGCTTCAGAGCCTTGCTGTCCCTTTGAGAAAGTCCAGGAAGGCTGCGCTCAGAGAAAACACTGTTACCAATCTGAGGGCTTGTAATGAACCAAATTATGCTGAATTAATTGGATGTCGTTAGCAGTGTCAGGGAGGGGGCTGGGGAGCAGCAACAGCCACCAAGCCTGGGAAAGGGAAAGGCGGGGGCAGGACAGCCCACAGTGCAAAATGCTCTGCGCAGCGTGTGCGAGCGAAGAATTCCTTAGTGTCAGCTCTCGCCGAAATAGCCAAGGCACCCACTCTCGCCTCTGACAGCACCTCTATTCTGAAACCCGACTCCCAGCCTCTGGCTTTGAACATTGTGCCACCAGGTGCATCTGTCCGTGTTCACAGGAGCCAGAACACAGCCTTGGTGATAAGAGTGAGCCTGTACCAGCCCCCACTCCCCCACTGAGCTTCAGGGTCAAATTACAAAGGAATCAGGAGGCCCCATCTCTTGGCTGTACATCCTACTTCCTGCCTTGATGGGACAGGCAAGCGAGGAGTCGCCAAGCTGGTAATCGCATCTAATTAAGTATTTGCAGGAAACAGAAGGTGGAGGCTCAGAAGAGCACGTGTGGTCCTCAGCTGGTGCAGAACAGAGGTGGTGCAGAGACCAGAACACCAGCAAGAGGGACCTGAGCCCAGAGGTCTTATCCTAGCTCTGCTCCAAACGGGCTGTGTGACCCTGGACAAGTGACTTCCCTCTCTGAGCCATGGTGTCTTCAACTGAGGGGCGCTGGAAAGAACAGTTAATCTCAATCCCTGGGTCTCAGACACTGGGAGGAGCCAGGGGTCTTGCAGGTATTACTAAGCTTGAGGAACTTTTGTGTGTACCCTACACTGTCTGTTCGTGAGGAAAAGAATAGCTCTCATGCTCACATGTACTATTGTTTTTCAAATGAATATAGAATCAGCAGTTACTAATAAAATAAAAATTCATTTTAAACCAGTTGCTGAATTCATGGGAATTGGGGTCATTATTTTCTTTTTTAAATGATACTTCATCCTTTTTATTTTTTATTGTGGTAAAATATACATGACATATTTTATAATATGTTATAATATTTATATCATAAAATATACCATCTTAACCATTTATAACTATACAGTTCAGCGGCATTAAGTACATTTACATCACTGTACAACCATCACCACCATCCATCTCTAGAACTCTTTCATCATCCCAAACTAAAACTCTAGCCATGAAACACTAACTCCCCATTATTCCCCCCACTTCCCAGCCCCTGGTAACCACCGGTTGTTATTTTCTTAATCAAAAGACACTAAAAAGGCAACAACTCTTCTTATGTGGGGTCTATGGAATAAATTGATGTTGAGAAGGAATTCTACTTCCGGGAAAGGTGAGGAGCTCTTGACCTACAGATACCAACCCCCTGCCTGAGCTGACATTTACTGATTTTCTAACGTCAGGAAGAAAACATCAACTTGTTAATTTTTTTCCTAGATTGAAGATGAATTTACCTTTCGATTTTTTTCTTTTCATGCAGGGTGGGAATATGGAGGCAGAGTCTACAGAAGGAATTAGCAAAGATGTCAGAGAAGTGACTTGCAGGGCATGGAGGAGCCTTGTGGGGGGCAGGAAATGTTCCATATCTTGATCTGCTTGTGGTTACACGGGTGTGGACATACATAAAAATTCACTGAGCTGTTCAATTAAGATTTATGTGCTTTGCAGTGTATATATTATACCCTGAATAACATCATTTTAAAAAAGGCGTGAGGGACTTCCCTGGTGGTCCAGTGGTTAAGACTCCGTGCTTCCACTGCAGGGGGCGCAGTTCCTATCCCTGATCAGGGAAACTAATCCCACATGCCGCACGGCACGGCCAAGGAAAAAAAACAAATTAAAAAAATAAAAAATAAAAAGGGAGTGAGCCATCATTGCAAATGGGTACAAATAACAACATCACAAGCAGTGAAGGGTGACATCTCTCCCCTGCCAGGTAAGTGTCTACCTTCCTTCTACAAGCAGGGCAGGATCTGTTCTATACTGAAATAACGCTAGGTAATAGATCATTTGTTTATTCATTTGTTAAAGAACAATGGCACTTCCTTTGAGCCAGGCCCTGTGCAAAGCCCTGGAGAAGGTCGGTGACCTCATGGAGCCGCATCAGCCATGGCCATCTCACTCGTCCAGCTACAACACGCACGGTCAAGTTCTGTTCTACTTCACCTAAATAGCTCCTGCTGCAATCTAAGCTTATTTCCTCTTCTACTTTCTCAGCAGAAGTCATCTTAAAGACTTTCTGAGGGCACATTGTGAAGCCCTGGACAGATGATCCTTAGTAGGGAATAATCCTCTTTGTCAGGCAAAACAATCTCTGTTCCTTTACAGACCTTTCCGTCTTCAAACCCTCTGATAAAAGCACTTTGGTTTAACACTAACAAGGTGGTTTTGCAATTTATCTGTTTATGTTTCTCTGACACGAAACTTCTTGAAGTCAGGCACTTGCTATATTCATCTTTGTGTTGATTATATATATTGAGCATCAGATATGTGTGTAGCCCAGTGGCTGGCACATAGCAGGTACTCATGAAGTTAATTGAATGCATAGGTGAGTTAAGGAGTGGATAGATGGATGGAAGAGTGATAAGCCCAGAGTGGTTAAATGACAGGCTGGGGGTCACACTGCAATGACTGGACTGCAAATGACATTTGTCCCTAGAAGTCGGCCCCCCTCTGCCCTTGGCAGGCAACAGCCACACTGTAAAACTTCCTGTCTATCCCTTTGAAGAGGTGGGTCTGATTTACATCAGCCATCAGGCAGCAAAAGATAGGGGCCTTCAAACTTTTACTGCCTTTTTATTATTCCTGGTGATGCACAGAAATATCATCCAAAACATTAACAATTACTTCGAAGGTGCGTGTTCCAAAGGTCTGGGGATGGGGGTTTTCTAATTTGATAAGTCAGGGTATTTCTGCCAGGCAGGCCCAGGGGCATCAGCAGGACTGGAGCTGATTCAAATGCAGAATTGATCTTTCAAACCTCATTTTCATTTCCATCAGCACCCTATCAGACACCTTATGCCAGAGCCCGTTCCCATCCATGTATAATTTATACATTTGATTTCAGTAGATCCATCTCTGCCTCATTCACAGGGGGGTGGAACAACGAGAGCTCCCTCTTCTATTTTCCATGCAGTGATCATGTATATCTCCATAAATTTCATTCTGTTTCTGCCTGGAGAATTATTTTTTTAAAGACTAATGCCAAACTCACTCTCATATTTACTTAGTCTTTAAGAATAGGTGGAGTGGTGTGAACATGTGTGGTTATTTCTGTTTCTGCAGGAGGGGACTTGTCCCAGGCCTACCAGAGAAGAGACCAGCCTATCACCTACCAATGCTGACGAATAGCCATCTGCTTTGGGGGTGGAACAGGAGAACCAATGCCAGGAGAAGGCTGAAGCTACCTTATCTGGGGCCACAGTCAGTGCCCAGTGACCTCTGACCCCAGTGTAGTTCCCCATCACCTGAGTTCCCAGAGCCTTCTTCAAGTAGCTTAAGTAGGGTCCCCTGGAGGAAGACCAGAACATCACCAGAAAAACATTAGATGTTCTTTCTTTTTTTTTTTTTTTTAATTTATTTAATTTTATTTATTTATTTTTGGCTGCGTTGGGTCTTCGTTGCTGCACAGGGGCTTTTCTCTGGTTGCGGAGAGTAGGGGGGCTACTCTTCGTTGTGGTACGTGGGCTTCTCATTGTGGTGGCTTCTCTTGTTGGGAGCATGGGCTCTAGGTGAGCAGGCTCAGTAGTTGTGTCTCGCGGGCTCTAGAGTGCAGGCTCAGTAGCTGTGGCGCACAGGCTTAGTTGCTCCGCGGCATGTGGAATCTTCCCAGACCAGGGCTCAAACCCGTGTCTCTTGCATTGGCAGGCGGATTCTTAACCACTGCGCCACCAGGGAAGCCCAGATGTTCTTTCTTAAACCTAACAAATTGCTAATGCCAGGCTGTGTTGTTCCTTCCTTTCTCCATTTTTCTGCTCCATTTCCCTGTGGGAAAATCTAATCCAATTCTGGAATCCTGGAGTTTCAAGAACTATCTTGGTAGTGACTGAACCACCCTCCCCTATCTTATACCCAAAGCCTCTTCTCAAGGGACCTGTGCTTCTCAGTGCACCAGCAACTTCACCCCGGGGAGCCCAGCCACAAGCCTTCCTTCTGAACATCCCTCCTGGTTGGGCAGTGCTGCAGATTGTGTTTCCAAGATGGCTGCAACAAGATCTCCCATCCCACCTCTTCTTGCAATGTGACACTGATCATTCTCCCATTGAGAGACACGGTCTACATTTCCTCCACTCGAATCTAGGCAGACTTGTGACTATGGCAGAAGAAACGTTGTTGCTTCCACCTGGTCCTCTTGGAACTCTCACTCTTGGAACCCAGCTGCCATGCTGTAAGGAAGCCCAGACCGCGTGGAGAGGCAACATGTAGGTGTCTGGGTGACAGCCCTCACTGAGATTCTAGCCAACAGCCAGCATCAATGCCAGTCATGTGAGTGAGGAAGCTTTGAAATGACTCCAGCTCCAGCTATGGTCTGACTGCAATGGCCCAAGGGATCTTGAGCGAGAACCGCCTAGCCAAGTCTAGTTAATCTGCAGAACCATGAGAGGTAATAATAAATGATTGTTGTTTTAAGCCACTGCTTTGGGGGATGATTCATTTTTGTAGCAATAGGTAACTGAAACAGGCATGGTTAGTAGAGTAAGTAAAGACAAAAGTGGGCCTCTGGCAGCTCTGCCACCTCCCCAGCTCAAAAGACACCCCATACTTATAAAAAATCACATGTAAATGAGTGCTGGCAGCCTCGGGTCTTCCCTCCCTCAGCAGACATTTGGAAAGGAAGAGAAGGGGTGGGGGGAGAAAGAAAAACAACATTTATTGAGTGCTTGCCGTATATCAGGTAGGTGTCTCCTTACCCAGCATACAACTGAAGAAACTGATGTCCAGAGAAGTTAAGTGACTTGACTAAGGCCACACTGCTAGTAACTGTGCTGTTTGTGAAATGAGGCTTATATAAGTAGCCTATGGCCTGAGACACACGTGGAGGAAAGAGGTACTCAATAAATATTAGTGGAATAAGTGAATGAATGAATGAATGAATGAATACACTCCACTTGCCTTCTCTTTGCAGCCTTTTTCTTCCTGGTGGCTCCGAGGGCAAGTTGAACATCTCACGGGACAACCCCCCTGGTTGGTTTTTCCAGGGAGGGCAAGAGAAGGGAGGGAGTGGCTTTGGCCTGAGCCCAGGACCCCACTGTGGCTGGTCCCCGGGGAACAGGCTGGCCATCCTGCCAGTTGGAAGTCACCATCCCCTCCTCCTTCTTTGGTCAGGGCCTCCGGGCTACCTCCTCTGATCTCAGCCCTCTTGAAGGTACCCGGGATCCCAGCTGTCCCTTCAGGCCTGCCTCAGCCCCATCCTCCCTGTGTGCAGTCTCTGGTGTCAGGTCCTGGGGCAGAATCCACGCCATGGTGGTTGCGAGCACAGAAAAGCAGCCAGGCAGGGCCAGCAGGCTTCTCTTTGTACTCTCGTCCTCTCCAAGCACGACTGCAATCAGAAATAACTTCCGCCTTTGCCCTAGGCATTTGAGGAGGGCTGCAGGTCCTGCAGCTGCGCTGCCCTTCTCTTGCTCTTCTTGTGTTCACCACAGAGAACCATATTTTTCCAGGAAAGAGGGAGAAGAAAGCAAGTGTGGGAGGTACTTACACAGACTGAGCACCTACCATGCCCCAGGCACTGTATAATGTGCATTCATCATCGCATTTAATCCTCATAATAATGCTATGAGTAGTAAATGAACTGTACTTCCATTTAAAAAAAATAATACCATGAGGTGCATATTATTATCCCTATTTTACAGATGAGGATCAGAGACATTAAATATCCCAAAGTCACACAGTTACTGCAATTTAGAGCTGGATTTCAAGCCCTGCCAAGCCTGTATCACTTTAAAGCCAGTGCTCTTTTCTTCCGTCCTGGGAATCAGAATCCTCTTGCCACTGAAGCACCTGGGAGCAGGTGAAGGACCGGGAGATAACCTCATCTCAACCACCCAAATATCATGTATGAAGCTGGGGCGATAAACACTGGCAAAGACCACAAGCAACTTACGCAGTAACACGTCTCTGAGTTGCTTCTGTGGTTCTTTGATTCTGTCTATAAGACCATTGAACTTCAGGTATCCGGTTCTGGCCTGATCTCATTCGTGAGCCAGCTGCTTACCACAACCCTGCCTCCCAGAGCTCAGACCAAGAAAAATGAGGAGTGCGTACTCTTTGTTTGCCACACATCTCACCCGGCCCATCGCTGGATTCCATTTCTGCTAAATCCCGTGGGAGCACAGCAGTTCAGCACCTAAGCTCTGAAGCTATGTTGTTTGGGTTCAGATCCTGGATCTTAATACTCATATGACCTCTAGCAAGTGACTCAACCTGTCCTTGGCTCAGTTTCTCCATTGGCAAAATGAGGTTAATGAGAAAATCCACCAGGATTGTGAGGACACAATCTAACTCAGTGAGTTAGTATGTGGAAAGGCTCATAACACGGTAAGTTGGCTAGTGATGCTATCTCTGGTTTGATTTCAGCACTGCCTGACCCACATCCTGCAACCCAGAAAGAACCCCTTCCAGGGCCTGTAGCATGCCAGTCTGGAGACCATACTAAACAGCCCTGCCAGTTCCCTCACCTCACCTATTGCCTCTCAGAGAACCAGGCAAGGACTGGCCGGGAAGCCTTTCTACATCAAGAAGAATGCTCTTTGAAACGGGCTGGGTGTGGCCTTAATCACTCACAAGCCAGCTGCTCCCCTGTTTCCCCTCATGTGGCACAAGAAGCTTCACCACATTCAGGCTTCACCTGAACCCTCAGATCATTTCCTCATATTGACTGTGCCTGACCTGGAGGTAACACTACACACGGAAAGGAGGAAAAGCAGCTGCTCATTATCTCCCCCCGCCTCCTGCCATTAGGATGTGAGTCACCTCCGGAGATGGGACTGGACAGCCAGAGGGTGAATGGGTGACCTCACGACTCAGGTCACTAGGTTCCAGGCATCCTAACGTGCCAGTGACCTTTTCTTTCCCTCTCATGAGTTGATGCCAGGCCTCCAGTGGCGGGGACTCCGCCCTCCGCCCCCAGTCCCCAGCCCAGCTGCACAACCACCCTGGCATGTCAAGGGATTCTAGACTCCAAATGGCACAGGTCAGAGTGGACGGCATGTGTTGGTGATTTTCTCCCATCCGTACACTGACCGGTGATAGCAAAGCCAAGCTGAAGCCAGGTCAGCCCAAGCTGCAGAAGCAGAAAGCTAATTCTATTTATATTACACCTCTCTCCTTCCTTCAACTCACTCATCCTGAATGCACCAAGGTAACTCCATCCACCCATCCATCCACCCATCTACTCTGTCCCTGTCCAACTGCCTTCTGTGTACAGCAGTGCACATTTGTTTCCTGGTCCCTTCTGTCAGCCGACATATTTGTTCCCGTATCAGAACTTTTTAAAAGTTGAGCCCCTGATTTTTTTTTTTTTTTTTTTTTTTTGGCGGCACCACACAGCTTGCAGGATCTTAGTTCCCCAAATAGGGATTGAACCCTCGCCCTCAGCAGTGAAAGTGCAGAGTCCTAAGCACTGGACCACCAGGGAATTCCTGAGCTCCTGATTTGTAGCTGGTCATATGCTAAGTGATTGACAGGTACTGTTTCATTTATTCATCACAAATACCCTGGGAGGTAGGTACTAATATTAACCCCATTTTATAAATATGAGAACAGGCTCAGAGTGGTTAGGAAACTTGCCTGGATTCCACATCCAATGAAGACTTGAGCCAGGATATGAATGAGGTCTATCCAACCCTAGAGCCCAGTTTGTTACTGCTACGCCACATTTTTCCCTTTGACTCAGCCTGGCGATATTGACCTTAACCTCCTTGCAGACTCGTCTCCACACTGATTCTGCCCTCTCTACTGTTCAAGGCAGAGGTTATTGCCATGGGCATCCTCCACTAACACAGGCAGGCACCTCTTAGCTACTCCTACTTCACTACCTTAAGTCACTTTCGCGATTCAGAGCAAAGCAGCTTAAGATCTTCAGTCTTGTTTTACTATCAAGAGGTCTGGATTCCTAGGGGACCCTCTCTGACATATTCACTGACTGATATTGCAAGAAATACCAAAGTTAAAGGCCTAGAGTAGCCCCACCAATGGCTGGATTCAAAATCCACCATCCTGGTACCAGGATCTGAGCACCCAGCCTGGTCACGTAAACTCAGTATGTGAGGAAAGCATAGGCAGTGTTTCCCAAAGTATGATCTAGGGAACCCTTCGCCCAAGAGATGCTACAAGAGAGTTTCCACAGTCAAATCGGTCTGGGAAACATTTTATACTCTAATCCCTGCCTAAAGGTTTACTACACTCTTCAGCAAATTATAAGTTTGAGCAGTTTTTCAGTAAAGAGATTTGTTTCCCTTTATTTAACTCAGTGTTTCTTCAATTTACATAATCCCAGAACAGTTTCATCCTTTTTAGGTTCCATGGAATCAATGTCCAGTGGAATGGACTTTGGGAACTGCTGTTCTGGTACCTCCACCCTCGCCTGAATCAGATCAGGTTCAGCTGCAGATCACCAGCCTGTCAGCTACAACCATCCACTCCACGGGCAGTGCCAGCAAGGCCAGCAACACGTGGTCTGGGCCCGTGGAGCAGAGCTCACACTCCCGCTGCTGGCAGGACCCTCTGGCCGCCTCTCTGACCCCTGGACTCTGGAGCCTGCTGCCAGCCCAGCCCAGAGCTGACCTCCCTTGACTTGATCCCTCGCCTTCAGGCATTTCTGCATCCCCGGCTCCTGGTGCCAGTGTTGTCAGAACAGCCCTGGCCACCTGCACGCCTGCTCCCTGCCGGAGAGGACACGCTGGAGAGAGAGCCCAGGTGACAAGCCTGGCTGCAAGGGACACGCCTCCTAAGGCAGCACTTGAGCAGAGCCCCGTGCTGGGCAATTGGCCTCTGGCGGAGCACAGGCATCCAACAGCTTGCAAAGCAAAGACACAAACAGCCCCCAAGCACAAAACGCCTTCACAAACGCTTGGCGTGCGAAAGAACCCACCTGTCTCTCCACCACCCCACCCACCAGGTGACACCTGCAGCAGCGGCGGCAGCCGCCACCTCCGCCTCCGCGCCAACAGCCAAAGTCATGGGAATGCTGTCAGCCTTTGCCTGTCAGCTCCTAAGAACAGGGCCGGCATAACTGGTACATTCCATCCAGCTCAAAACCCAGGACAAGAGATCAAGAAATAGTAACAACTACCATTGAGCCCCAGGACAGAGTGGGGTGGGGGAGGGGGGGTGGCGTGTATGAAATCAATACAATCATCTACTTCCTCCTGAAATTTGCTTCTTCTAGCCAGGCATCCTCTTTTTAAAGGCCTGGATTAATAATGTCCCTGTCTACGGACCCTGCTTGCATCCACGCATCTAAAACAGTGGCCAGCCCAAGGCTTTGTCGAATGGGTCCTCTCGTGTGTATGCTTGGCTGACGGGGACACGTATGTATGTATGAAGGGAATTGAGAACACAGGAAGAAGCCAAAATGGAAGGAAGGGTTCTGTTAGACAGCACTGTCTTGAAAAGGTACGTATTTCCCGTGATTGATAATTAACCTTGGCATCAATAACTATTTGCCTTTCCCACCTCGATCCCACCCCTACCTAGGTCCCCCCTGCCATGAAATTTACAGCCCCTCTCTTGGAAGGCTACCCTCTACAGTAAGCGTAGGACCAAAACAATAGCTAGAGGCCAAAGCAATTAACCATTTCCCCAGGCTGAAGTTCCAGCCTCTTATTGCCTTGATAATTTACTCTGTGAGGCGGCAGGCACCTTGGCTCAGAGTCACTTCCCACATCTATTTAAAAGTCCCTGAATTCTGCTGAGTCTGATTTTACTCTGTGTACAAGACCAAAAGCAATAAGGTCTTCAACACCTCATTGTTTGGTGCTAAAAATCACCCGTGATGCTTATCTAAAAGCCTATAGTTATAATACAACTTGGTTCTCCTGCAAAGCTTCCATCCCCTGTTATACTAGGAGACAGAATTAGTGGTTGTATTGTTTTAGCAAGTCTTTGGAGCAGTGGACCAAAAATTATATCGCTGGGTGTCATCCCTTCTCCAGCCATATCTTCCTATTTCTACGGAGATCTTGGAGCCCTCAGACCCAGTGTCGTGGTACTCATGGAAAAGTTGTGGAGGTTTCGAGCTTTCAGGGAAAGTACAAGAAATGGGAATGCCAACACCAAAAGGAGCCAAAATTATATCACAGTCTGTCCAATTCTGAACCTGTGATCTCGTCGTCAGCTCTGACCTCTCCTCGCCCCCAAATGCATTTCCTCCTTTTTCCTATTCAGTGAATGGTTCCGCTGTCCACCACTGGCTCAGATCACATACGTGGGGGTCATCTGGGTCTCGTCCATTTCTCTCACCACCACCCTCATGCCATGTGCAACCAGCCCCCTATGTCCTGCCGGGGCCAGTCTTTCTACTCCAGCCCCACGAGTTCCACCTTTGTTCAGACCACCATCTCTCCTCTAGTTTAACAACAGGCTCCTAAGTGGTCTCCCTGCCTTGCTCCCTTCTGTCTATTCTATCTACAGCCAGAATGAGCTTGCGGAGAAACAAAATAGGATCATGTCACCGCTCTGCTTAAAATCCCTCAGAAACGACCTGTGTTCACCAGGATAGAATTCTAACCCCAACCTTGGTACCCAGTGCCCTTCATGTTGGTGCCCCAGGCCACCTCTGCAGCTTCTTTTCTTGCCACTCCCTCTTTATCAAATATTAAACTACCTGTGGTTCCCAGAACACAACATGCCTTCTCATATCTCCAGACTTTGTGCATATTATTTCCACATTCGGGAACAATTTTCCATCTTCCCCCTGGCTAAGTCTTATTCATTCTCTAAAACTCAGTGTATACATACTTTCCTCTGGAAACTTTCTGGAAAGGTAAAAAGCCCATCTTGCCTCCCTACTCTCGCCAAGTGTTCTTTTTATCTTAGTCTTATCCTTCTGATATGCGGCAGAAAGCGATGCAGATTCCTGAGCAACACCTGACCCACAGCACCTGAGGGACTACCTACCCAGTATCCTTTCTTCCCTTCCTCTTCCCCATCAGAGCCCAAATTTGTTCTGATATCCACTCTGCTCCAAGTAGCTCCACGCCTCAGGGAGACCTGACCACACCCCCTGACCGGGGGTGGACCTGATTGATCCAAGGGTAATTCCATTTCCCTTCACGATGATTAGCTCAAGGATGTCATGTAACCCAGTTCTGGCCAATGAGATGCGCTGCTTCCTGAGAGAAACCCTAGAGAGACGGGAGGAGATGGCCTCACTTCTCCTTCCACATCAGGGATTCTTAAACTTAAAAAAAAATTTTTGGGTGCCAGGATCCCTCTAGCAATCAGATGAACTCTATGGACCCCTTTTTAGAATAATATTTTTAAATACATAAAATAAATCACATGCTTCAAACTATTACATTTAGAATGGATAAACAACAAGGTTCTACTATATAGCACAGGAAACTATATTCAATATCCTGTGGTAAACCATAATGGAAAACAATATAAAAAAAGAATGTATATATGTGTATAACTGAGTCACTTTGTTGTACAGCAGAAATTAACACAACATTGTAAATCAGCTATACTTCAATAAAAAAATAAATAAAATAAAAATCACATGCAAACAATTATAATGTAACAGTTATTAAAACATTTATGATATAATAATATGTGATACTTTATTAATACATCCAATATCAAGATCTAGTGTGGGTCTAACAACTGCTATAATTTCAAAGTGGGGTTAAGCATAAACAACATTTTGCAATTTATTCACAATTATAACGTTGTGT
Organism: Balaenoptera physalus; assembly: GCF_965194825.1. Lineage (NCBI taxonomy): Eukaryota > Metazoa > Chordata > Mammalia > Artiodactyla > Balaenopteridae > Balaenoptera > Balaenoptera physalus. Next base: position 48,252,028 of record NC_138901.1, read on the forward strand.
GAAAATACATGTGATTTCTATTGACGACAGAGCCACAGTACACTACTGCTGCTATAGTTTATTGCCTACACTCATAATTGAAGGAAACACCAAATTTCAGGTAGAAACTAACGATGTAATTCTTTTTCCCACCAGGTTCATGGGTCCCTGAGTTTGTCCATAGAGCCCAGTTCATAAGCCCTGCTCTGGACTTTATACTCTGGCTGTGATAGCTGGAGCCACTGCAGCCATCTTGCTAACAACCTAAATGTGGACTGATGTGGAGATTGGCATAGCAGAGAGATAAAAAGAACCTCAGTCCTTGATGCTGATGTTGAGCCTCTAAACCAACCAATTCCAAAGCCCATGGACTTCAGCTATGAAAAATAATAAATTGCTTTTTGTTCAAGCCCATTTGACCCAGGATTTCTGTCACTTCAGCTAATTTACAGGAAAGGAAGAATGTTTAACATTGTATCAGAGTCAGTGTCACAGGATAGCACAAATGGGGCATCTACATTGAGCCCCCAATCAAAGCAGAAAGCCCCTCTCCTGACTAAAAGCAATTTAAACTGTGCCTGTTGTGTTCACAGCGCAGGAGAATCATGTAAGCCCTGAGCCCTGGGGTAGAGAGGCTAGAGGAGCACCTGTCCCACAGCACCATTTTACAAAGCATATTGGATGGAGGTGAAGCCTTGCACAGGGACCAATTGATGAGAACTCTTTCCCAAACGCTGAGCTTTGAGCACGCCTGGAAGAAGTAACAAAGGTGCTGAATTAAAAAGCTGACACTCCATCACCTACAGCATGGGGCAAGAGCAATGTGGGACACACCAAAGAGCCATACTTCTCAAACTATAGTCCTCAGAAAAGAACATCAAATTAAGGATGCATCAGAAACACCTTGAACTTGCATCTGAAACTTTGGAAACAAATAGCAGGCCCTATCCCCAGACGTTCTGATTCAGTAGGTTGGCAAGGGCCCCGAAAATTTGCATGTCCAAAATGTTTGGGGTTATGCCAAGGCTGCTGATCTAGAGACTACACTTTGAGAAGCACCGGCCTGGAGGATCTACAGCCACCCAGAATGACCCTTCAGCCATGTGGCTAATAATATCACACAGGAGAGCACAACTGGCCTTGAAAGTTCGTCCGGTATTAGTATGCTGAGCAACTGATCTAGTTCTCTTTACCAAATGTGGTTTCAGCCAGGAGTGTGATTTGCCACTATCCTTGGCAGTGGAGTGCCAGAGACAGCTTGTACTGGCTCACAAGAGCCAATTGTTAAGGTTTCAGGAATTTTGCAAACTGGTTATTAAATACAGCCATTATTAAAAATTAAATTATAGGGGACTTCCCTGGCAGTCCAGTGATTAAGATTCTGCGCTTCCACTGCACTGGGCATGGGTTCAATCCCTGGTCGAGGAACTAAGATCCCACATGCTGTGCAGTGCAGCCAAAAAAAAAAATTAGGGGACTTCCCTGGTGGGCCAGTGGTTAACAATCTGCCTTCCAATGCGGGGGACAGATGCGGGTTGGATCCCTTGTCAGGGAACTAAGATCCCTCAGGCTGCCGGGCAACTAAGCCCACGCGCCACGACTACTGAGCCTGTGTGCCACAACTACTGAACCCATGGGTTGCAACGAAAGATCCCACGTGCCGCAATGAAGACCCAACGCAGTCAAAAATTAAAAATAAATAAATAAATAAAATTATATATACTGATAGTGAAATAAATTACATTAAAAACAAAGGCAATATATACTCAAAACTCATCACTTTCTAATTATTTTACTACATTTTATTATCATCTATGCTCTTGAGTTTACTCACATCTATTGTGTCTGTTTGGTGGAAATACTATATGTAATGTTTTGCTAGAACCCAACTTCGCATTCAGTGACTTAACGTTGGTAGATTGAAATCAGCCATGGTGGGAGGATTTACACCATGGAAATTGTTGATTGTATAGACTTAAGAAAATGATGGAGAAAATGTTAATAATGGAGATTCAATTTAAACCCGTGTTGTATCTATAATTGTTACATTGTGATGAGTGCAAAAAATTGAGGAAATACTCTTTCAGCATTCAAAAACTGCTACCTGATTCAGCAAAGAAGTCTCTACGTCACCGATGAACAGATGAAATTCTGATATACTCTTTGTTGTTTCTCTTTTGTCTTACTCCTTAACATAAATGAAAATATCCACCAACATTCATATTGGAATTATACTCACTTGTCTAGTGACACGAGTGTCTTCTTTGCTGAATCGGATAATAATCAAGCATTTATTCACAGTCTGATTTCGTCAAATCATGGTTGAATTGCAGCCATAGTTTGACTATGGATACAAGAGTTCAACAAAGGTCAATAAAAGTATTGTGAGATTCAACTTACTATATGGAATTTACAATGAAGCATTGTGTATTTTATTATTTGTAAATTGTGTGCTGCATACCCTTTCTAGATATAAAATGTATAAAATTTTAGAATAAACTTATACATAAATTATACTACATTATACGAAATTTATATTAAGCACGCTTTTTTCTGGAGAGACAGTTTTTAAACATGTACCAGCACCATCTTGGAATCATCTTTGTATCCTGCATGAGGCAGGCCTTAGCTGATTATTAGGATTGTGAGTCCGTCACCCAGAGTGTCAAAACTGGGTGAGCAACTCCCTTGCAGAATTCTGTCTTACCAGGCTTATTTCTTTTGAATGTGCTGCCTGCAACAATAGTATCTTTCACACTTGTTGAAGTTGTCCTTGAGTGGGGACACTGGCTGCTTCATCTTCCTATGTGTAGCTTGGTGCGCTTCCCTAGGCGGGGAGATGCACTGAAAGTAACAAAACTTGCAGAACCAGGGCCACATCAAGAGTCCCAGTAGCTCACAGCCTGGCTCTCTCTACCATGATAAGCAGGCAACTCCCTGGAAAGTCTCTCCATAAGAATAGGAACGAAGAAGGGACCTCCCTTCCTCATCAAAAGTCCAGAGCAGCGGGGAGTATGTGCCACAGGCAGAAGGCACTCTGGGCAGTGGTGACTGTGTGGGCAACACGAGGCCCTGAGCTGGGGGAGCAGAGGGTCTTCCCAGAGGGCTGGAGATGGTGTAAGGCTGGACTTATTCACAAACACCCTCGGGGACTGCCAGATATGCCAGAGAGGAGAGGCCCAGTCCTGCAGTTACTTGGGTGGGGCTACCCAGAAGTAACCTTCGGGCTTAATGATTTATGAGATCTCATTGGTACCTCATTTGCCAACCTTCATTGTGCAGATGAAAAAGCCCATCTCAGGAGGGAGATGACTCAACCAAAGAGGTCACATGGTGAGTCGGAGTCCAGTGCTATAGATATATATCTGTTTCATCCAGCCTCTGCTCTAGGCAAGATTTCTCCTTTAAACAAGCAGGGAAAGCATCAGCTCCTTGCATAGAAACACACAGAGCCAGCTGGCATGTCTGTGAATCAGCATTTGTGCTTCTCCCAGACCATTTACAGATTCTGGGGAGGAGAGCATAGAGGGAAAGTGCTCTGGAAGCACTTGCCCACAGTTTTTACACAATGGCCAAGCTTTCCCCCCATGGCACATCATTCACCTGTTTCATCTGTCTCTGTCTAGCACCCAACTACAGTGCAAGTTCCTGTAGCAGGGAACATGACACACATGGGCTTCAGGGCCAGAAACAGGTTCAAATATTGATGTTGCCACTGTGACACTGGGCAAGTCCAATAAGTGGAAAAAGAAAAGGAACAAAAATTTATTGAATGCCTGGATAAGTTAGGATCTTTTTAGTTGTAAGTGACTGAAACCCAACTCAAACAGGATTAAACAAAAAAGGGAATTTATCAGCTCAGCAAACAAACTACCCTGGAACAGATCATGTTGGCTTCAGGTGTGGCTTGACCCAGGGGAATGATATCTTCAGGACACTTTTTCACTCTCTCCATCTCTAGACTCCACATCCTCTTGTTGGCTCCATTATCAAATGGGCTCTCTACTCAGAGAAGGAAGATGTATGACTGCCCAAACGCCAGTCATACATATGGTCAGGCTCAGGCCTAGCAGTAAGGAAGACAAGTCTCTTCTCAATGATGCCCACACAAATCCTAGGATGACTTTGATTGGTCCAACCTGAGTCACATGTTATAGCCCTGAACCAATTACTGTGGTTAGGTAAATTCAGAGCACTGATTGGCCGTGCCTGAGTCACATGCTCCTTCCCTGGCATGGGAGATGAAGCCTGGCAGAGCACAAGAACTAAAATGCATTAGGGAGTAGAGTTTCCCAAAAAGAAATAAAAGGACAGTTACTAAAAGAAAGGAAAATGGATTCTAGGTAGCCAAAAAGACATCAAATGCCTGCTGTACCTATATCTCCCTGGCCCTTCGTTCATTATTTCCATTAAACTCTCACAACAATGTAATTTAATCTTTCAGAACTACAGTTTCCTCTTTCAAAATGAGAATAATGATACCTAATAAGAAGAATAGCTACCACTTACTTAGTACTTACTGTACCAGGCACTGGGCTAAGTGCTTTATGTATTCCAACTTATTTAATTATTTATGTCATAAGATTGCTGTTGAACATAAATTAAAACGGATGACATAAAAAGTCCCAGGCATACATAGTACCTGGTATATAACAGGTAATAAATGTTTAAATGTATTTTATTTGTAGCTGCCACTCATCTACTACAGTATTAAGCATCTAACAGGTGCCTGTTTTAAAAGTTTAATTAATGAATGAAAGTGGAATTATTTCTGCTTTTAATTATTTACACTCTACCTAGTTGTACAAAGGATTTGATGTAACATACAGGATATACATTCAGCCATGTAGTGCAATTTAAATAGAAAAACAAAACCAAGATAAAGGAAATCTGTAAATTAGAATAGAATAACAAGACAGGTGGAAAAATAAAATGCATTCACGGAGACCATGGAATTACTTTGGGAATTTGGCTCTGAGCTTCTTGGCAAACAAAGAGAAAAAGGAAACCCCATTAATTACAATTCTACAATTCACGAGTGCAGGGGAAGAAAAATATCATTTCTCAGGGAAGAGAATTTAATGCATTGGTTTTGGAGGTAAAGGAATTATTGTTGGGGGTGGGGCAGGTAACAGGGACAGATACCTGTAGATCCTGCATGGGGAAAGAACTGTAGCATCTCCAGCACAGAAAGTAATTGACAAGGCAGCACTTCATCTTTTGTGGGGCAAATACCTGAGGTACTTTTGATAACAGGATGAGGTGCCAGTTTGGGGCTCTGATAAGAACTCAATCTCTTGAGACACAAAGCCTCCCACAGACTTGGGAAGGACTTCCCTCTGACAGAGTCCACATTCAGAGGGGAAGTAGGAGCCTCGTCTCTAGGAAGAGGCTGACCCTGAGGGCCTTAGCTCCCTCCTCAAGAAGAGACCTAGGAGATGATCTCCATGAGGCCCGGGAAGGAGGAACCCGGGGGTTCTCACCTAGCACCTCCCCTAGGGCAGGACACCTCCTCTTAGCTCCAAATCTCCAGCCTACAGCCCCGAAAGAGTTAATTGCAGTGACCCAAATCTGCAGTCCCATTTTCGGCATGCTGAAAATTACTTTTTAATCCTGGCTTTCAAGGCTTGCCTGGGGAGCCATCTGCTATGCCCTCCCCCACCTCGGGCACATGGGATTACTCCCACCTGCCCCGCCTAACTGGCTTTTGTGGGGACTAATTCTGCTCCTGCCCATCCAGAGAATAATAATTTGGAGGATGACAGTTTCATCTGTGGGGTGGGAAGAGAGCCTAGATTTTAAAACAACAAAAATCAAGGTCTTCCAGCTCAGATTAAATAGAAAACAATTTGAAAGGTCAGGATCCATAAACAATTTGTAGGTCTAGGATAATCAGACCTCTTGGCCTCAGGGATGCAATGCCATCTGTTGCAGGCCCCTGGGGCTGGGCAATGGGAACCTTTGGGTTTTTTTCTGGGCTCTAATACTTGAGTGCCAGAGGATTACAAAAGCAGATTTGTACCCATGACTCTGGGTTTGCTCCCCCCAAGGAAACAATAGAAGTCCCCGAACTCCCACTGGCATAAGACCCACAGGTTATATCCTAATCTCTCAGTCCTTCAGCACCTGGATGGACCAGTTCATGTAGACCAGGGATCCCCAATCCCCGGGCCTCAGACCGGTAGCAGTCCTTGGCCTGTTAGGAACCAGGGCGCACAGCAGGAGGTGAGTGGCCGGAGAGCAAGGGAAGCTTCATCAGCCGCTCTCCATCGCTCCCCATCGTTCCCCATCACTCACATTATCGCCTGAACCATCCCCTACCCTTCCCCCCGTCCGTGGAGAAACTGTCTTCCACGAAACCAGTCCCTGGTGCCAAAAAGGTTGGGGACCGCTGATGTAGACCACCTACTGCGTGCCTGGGGCTACACCCTTGAGGACTTCACTAACCAGTGGAGGAGAGAGATGAGTCAATAAAGAGAGCCCAGTATGAAGTGTGATGTGTGCTATGAAAAGGGGGTCTCAGAGCACTGAGTGAGCACCAACCCAAAACCCTTGTGAGGGGCTAAGCTGAGCCTTAAAGAACAGTATTTCACCAGATGGACAAGGTGAGACAGGACATTCCAGGGAAAGGAAATCACACAGACAGAGGTCCGAGAGAGGATGGTGTTTCTGAGGAGAGGACAGAGAAACTGTTCTCACTCACATGGCTGGTGGAAGTATCTGTTGCTTGGGTACCACCTCTATGAAGGACAAACCAGCAATAATTTTGAAGTTACAAATAACATATATCCTTTCACCCAGAAATTCTACTTCTGAGAATTTATCTTGCAAACACACTCCCACATGTGCAAAGTGATGTACTTACAAGGTTATTCAATGCAGCATTGTTTATAATGGCAGAAGGTTTGGAATGACCTAAATATCCACCAACAGGAGACTGGTTAAATGAATTCTAAGTACAGCCCTACAAAGAATACCCTGCAATGGAAAAAAGGAATGAAGCCATTCTTTATGTTCTGGTATGAAATGATCTCCCAGAATATTGTTAGGTGATAAAAAGCAAGGGATCAACCAAATACAATATGTAGACCTTGCTTGAATTTAGATTTCAACAAAGTATCATCTGTTAAATAGAGAGAGAGAGAGAGAGAAAGAAAGAAACCATCAGGGAAACCTGAATGCGGATTGGATAGTTTATGATATATTTTTTTTCATGTGACAGATATTGTAGGTTTTTTTAAGTCATTTTCTTTTAGTGATATATGCTGAAGTATTTACAGATGAAAGTATATGTCAGAGATTTGCTTTAAAATAATCAGGGGGAGGAGGGTAGGGCTGAGGGTACAGATAAAACAAGACTGGCATATGAGATAATTGTTGAAGCGAGATGACAGCTATATGGGAGTTACACACTATTTCCTCTACTTTCATATATGTGTGAAACTTTTCTATAACAAAAAGTTTTTAGAAAGCAAGAAACAGAATAGCGTATTCAAAATGCTGCCATTTAAAGTAAAAAGATCAGAACTTTACCCCCCCCAATATAGATAGATAGATAGGTAGATAGATAGATAGATAGATAGATAGATAGATAGATAGATAGATAGATAGATGAATGTTCTCCTGGGACCTATTAGGCTATTGGGAATATAGCTAATTTTTAAAAAATAATTATAATATAGTGTGGAAAATGTGAGGACAAAAGGAAATGAATAAACTTAAGTGAGGAGAGGGGGTAGTTGAGGAAGATTTCTCAAGAGATGGCATCTGTGTTGCATCCTGAAAGATGCCCAGGAGCTTGCCAGATGAGAGGCATGAGTGTGGAGTCATGCATTTTGTGTTGAGGGAAAAGCAAGAGCAGAGGCAGGGAAATGGAAAGAATATAGTGTGTTTAACTAAAAATACTACTTTGTATTAATATGACCAAAATCAATACTGTACTGTTGTCTTATATATTTAGAACTTTAACAATAGCTCTTCAGTTAAAAAAAAAAAAGATTTATGCACTCACAAAAAGAAAAGAGCAGAAACAATAGCCTTGCTTCTTTGCTTGTATATATATAACAAGTCTCTGGAAGAAAATACATGGAGCTGGTAAAATTGGTTGCCTCCAGGAAGGTGGACTCACTAGCTGGAAGAAAGGGCAGGAAAGAGACTTTTCATTTTCTTCTTCTTTGTATCTTTTGAACTTTGAGGCAAGTGAATGCATTATCTGTTTTTTAAAGTTAAATTAAAATATATATATATGTGTGTATGTGTGTGTGTGTGTGTGTGTGTGTATGTTTGGAATCAGGGAGCAAGCCTGTCTAACTTGGGTAAGTTATTTAGCCTCTACCTCTATAAATCTGTTTTCCTATAATCAGAATGGGGACAACAACATTAGAATCTACCTCATGGCAGTGCTGTGGGATTAAGTAAAATAATGTATTCAATGAAATAATGTAATAAATTAGGTTCCGGGTAGAGAGCCCCCCTGTGAACACCAGCTGACATTGATGGCAAGGCTAGGACTCAACCCATGACTATTTGATTCCATGGTCGTTGTTCTTTCCACTACAGAAGTTAATCACCAAGTCAAGTTGAAGAGAGGCTGTCCATAGAGAAAGCTGGGCTCCAGGTTGAAGATAGGAATGGGGTCAGTGGGATCTCTCTGAAGCTTGGACACTATGGCCTCATGGGGCTTTATTATCCGTGATCAGCTCCGCCAGGAAACATACACAAGTGCTCATCACCTGCTCTCAGCTATTTTCACTGCCCTTGTCTCCCCCAGGAAGACAAACAATGAAAGGTCAAATGGATGAAAGATGTAGTCTTACCTGTATGACCAGGACCAAGTCTTGCCCTGTGAGGGAAGAGGTTCTTCTCAAAGCTGCTCACAGACATCTGGTCCCAACAGCAAAGAACCCTGGGCAGAAAGTCAGGAGCTTTGAGACCCAGTGTTGGGAGTCAAAGGGACACTGTTGACGCAGCATATAAACGAACACTCCTTCACCTCACTGGGCCTCTGTCTCCTCATCTGTAAAATGGGAATAAAAACACCTGCCCTAGCTACCTATCAGGGTTGATGTGAATAGTTTCTGAAAAGGGACACAAGAAATTAGATCTTCAAAGCTTCCATTGTCTTTTAGCTTCAGTTTTATTGTTAAAAGTCCATTGTTATTTCTGTTCTCTTTCCTTTATACACAACTTGTCTTTCTTCTTCTGGAAAGTTATGGGACCTTCTTTTTACCCCTGCAATTCTGAAATTTCATGGTGAAGTGCCTTGTTTTGGGGTCTTTTTATATCTTCAGGTCTGGATTTCAACAGTTCAATTTCTACAAAGATCAAACTTCCAGGTTCCATCCAAGATGGAGGAAGGCCAGTCTCATGGTTGTGCTGGATGGGAGAGAGAAATATCTGTTCTTTAAACAAACTTTCAACCAATCTTATTTTGTTTCCTTACCAACATCTTTGCAGTTCCTGATGCCTCCGACTCCTAAACCATCCTGACATCATCTGGTATTAATTCACCTTTTTTTGTGTTAGTATTCCCCTTGCAAGCACTCAGTGTTAACTTTCTCATTTCTTATGAATCATCATTTCCCATCTTTTAAAAAAAAATGTGTTGACACTTCTTCTCCACTGTAAAAAAAAAAAAAAAAAAATTAGATCTTCTAATTCAAACTCGAGACTAGACAATTAGGATCTTCTTCAAGCCACTTTACCCAGGCATATTCTGTGGCTCCTTAGATTCCTACATAAGTTAAAAAGATGATCAAAGGGAAGTTGAAAAGGCTGACCCTGTATTAGCAAGCCAGAGTTGTCACCCTGAAGTTCCCTAAACTGTCCTCCTCTCCTGTGTCAAAGAGATGACAACATACACACAGGTGGGTGGGAAGGATACTATGCCCCATAAATACACGTGGGCAGTATCCATCTACTTCAAATGTTTGTCCTTGGTGAGAGCTGCATCTGTCTTGATGTGGCTAAAGGAAGTCGAGGAAAATCAGAAAAATGCAAATGAGATTCTTATTTTAGGCAAATCAATCTCAGCAATGCTCATATCTGATCAAGCTTATCTTTAGGATGATCATTAGGATAATGGATTAATGCAAAAGTTAATTTTTGCCCTGTCTGCTCTCACCCCTTTAAAAGCCTTCAGATCACATCTTGACTCTGCCAGGCACCCCCAGACTCCTTACAAATCAGTTTGGGGACAGTATCCTCAGCATTAGTGCTGGATGGGACCCTGACAATTACAGGGTCCAGCTCACCACAAGGTCACCAGCATCACACTGCACCCACCCCTTATGACATGACATGAGCCACCTGAAGCCATTCTCTGACTGCAGAGGTTTCCCTTAGGAAGCCCCAGAAAAGGAGGTGGAAGACATGTGGGACTTTCTTTATGAGGAGGTCTTTGAGGGACACTGCAGTGAGGAGGTTAAGAGCAGGAGCTTTGAAGTCAGGCAGTTCTGGTTGAATCCTAGCTCTCACTTACTTGCTGTGTGACCTGACTTCTATGAGCCTCAGTTTCCTCATCTGTATAATGGGAATAAAATGACATCTACTTCACAGGGTTGTCGTGTGATCCAAATGAGAATCGTGTGTGTGAAGCATCTTGTGAAGTGTCTGACGTGGGGTAAAAATGAGAGCTACTGAGCACTTAGTATGTACTCAGCACTGTCCTGAGTCCTTTGTGTGTGTTAATTAATACCAGCAACAACCCTAAAATACAGATGTTATTAGCTCCTTCTTTAAAAAAAAAAAAAAAAAAAAAAAAGAGGAGGAAACTGAAGACCATGAGAGGTCAAGTGACAGGGCAAAGTGGCAGAACCAAGATATGAACCCATGGCTGTAGAACCCAGCTCTTACTCCTAACCCCTCATCCATTGCCAGCTCACTGTTTGAACTGGCAAAGATGGAGAAGGGGTCTCCCAGCCTGGCGAAGAACTGGACTTGTAGTGAACCCTTCTAGAATTCTGTATAATAAGGAAAAGAGGACACTGGTCTAGAAGGAAGAAGCAGGTAAAAGAGAAGGCACAGTGGTTTCCAATGCAGTATGGAGAGAGAGAGGCAGCAGTGACTCATCCGTAGGCAGCCACCTTCTGCTGTGGAGGGGCCATCACCCAGCCGGAGCCCTGGCACCCCTGCCCTGAGCCTGAAGCCTTGGCTAAGGCTCTCTCTCCCCTGGGGATGGAGCTGGAGAAACATCCCAGGTCTCTGCAGAGGTGAAAGTCACAGCACACTCCCAAAGCCTTTCTCATTTCAAGCATTAGATCGCTTTGAGCCAGAGCCACAGTGGACTGGAAGGTAGGAGTCAGCCCGGGGGAAATGGTGTTTGGAAATATCCTCTCTCGGAGTCCAAATATATCAGGTTGTGAAAAAGCCCAGATTCTTAGAAACACCATCATGATTAAGACTGAAGGCTCAGAATTCAGGGCTATTTCAGTTCCAGCTCTAACACTAACTAGGTCGTTGAGCTTGGGAGATCGTCTTAACCTGGGATCTCAGTTTTCTTGTCTGTAAAATGGGACAAATCATACTTACCTTATAGGGTTTTGAGAATTAAATAAGAGAATATGTACAGAGCCTAGATAGGGTCTGGCATAGAGCAAGTAGTTAATAAGTAGTAACTAGTTATTATTATACGTGGTGGTTTTAAATTTCTAAAAGACAAAAATGCATACATTTAGTTGATTGTGTGTGTACAGTCAGAGATGTATAGATACACACATGTAAACATGCATTGATACATGTTTCCCTTGACAGGTCGCTGAAAAACCAGCACGTGCTTGAGTCAACATAAAGCATCTTCCACCTTCTCCTGGGTCGGGTGAGGTGTGCAAGACAGCAGTTATTATCCCCATTTTAGAGATCAGGAATCTAAGGGACTTAGTGGGATCTAAGTAGCTTGCTAATCCAATGCCCTTCCTATCCTTTTCTTAACCTTCCTGGCAATTTGTGCCCGCCCTCCTCCTCCCACACAAATTCTCTGTCAGGCTAAAGGATTATGGATTTCCCCCTCAAACACAACCTGATTATAGGAAGGAGATGCCTGAGAAGAGGTGAGAGGGAAAAGAAAGGAAAGGAGAGGGACTTCCCTGGCGGTCCAGTGGTTAAGATTCGGCGCTTCCACGGCAGGTGGCATAGGTTCGATCCTCCACGCTTCCCTGCCTTGTCTCCCAAGGGTTGTAGGGATGCCCCAGATGTTCCCCCCCACCAGCGGGGCCCCTGGGCTCCTGGGACCCTGAAAAGCCTATGTCCCACCCTGATGCTCACTCCATGCGTGCCTGCCTGCCTCGGGGCTGGGGGGGTTCAGTGGTCCAGGTGAAACTCCAGGAGGGAAGCAGCCCTCTAGACAGCTCACCTTGGCTGGCTCCTGAAGCACCTCCCTCTTCGGCACCCGCAGGGGCTTTGGCACGCAGTGTCATCTACTCATCAAGGCACCGCCGATAGGTTTAGATTCTCTAGCTGAGGGAGTGTGCAGAATCTGCACTCTGACAGTGAAAGCAAAACTGAAGATGCTGGAGGGGAAGGGTCCGTGTGAGGATTCTAGGAAATTGGGCATGCAAAGGGTCCAGCACAGTGCCTGGTGCACAGGACTTTGCAAGGGAGGACCGTCCTCCCTGACCCCGAGGAGCTCTCAGAGGTCCCACCATCACACACCAAAGCTGCATTTCAATTTGTCTCCTACACTCAGGCTTCACTCCATTACACATGGACATTTGGCTTCATTGATATGAAGGAGCTAATTGCTACATGAGACGTAATTACAAGACAGGAAATGGATTTCTAGACACTGTCAGTGGGAGGGGAAGCTGCAGCAGCGCTGGGACTGCTCTGTGCGCCTACAGGGCTCAAAGCCGCCCAGAGCAAAGCCGGAGTCTTGCCCTGGGAGTACTTGCTTTACCCAGAGATGTGCTCCTAGAGAGGTCGGCGGTGCTGCAGATTTCTGGAAATCAAATCCACTTTTCTCTCTGAATTTGTTCCATAATTGGTGATATGCTCCCACAGGGTCCCTCGACATAATAAAAATCATACTGAAGAATGTAGTTAGCCTTAAAGGAAACATATAAAGAAAAAAATGACAGGAAATGATCAATCTTAAAACTAGCAAAAAGGAGAGATGCTGTGTGGAAACTCTAGGGTACTAGTTGGGGTTAGATGAACCCTGAAAAAGAGCTATATGTCCAGTAGGTTGCCTGATATATATGCCCTTTTAGAGTTCCTTATGGCTTAGTTTTTTTTTTTTCAATCTAAAAGAATATATCTTGGGCTTCCCTGGTGGCGCAGTGGTTAAGAATCCGCCTGCCAATGTGGGAGACACGGGTTCGAGCCCTGGTCCGGGAAGATCCCACATGCCGCGGAGCAACTAAGCCCACGCAGCACAACTGCTGAGCCTGTGCTCTAGAGCCCACGAGCCACAACTACTGAGCCTGTGTGCCACAACTACTGAAGCCCACGTGCCTAGAGCCCAGTTCTCCGCAACAAGAGAAGCCACCGCAATGAGAAGTCTGCGCACCGCAATGAAGAGTAGCCCCCACTCGCCGCAACTAGAGAAAGCCCGTGCGCAGCAACAAAGACCCAACACAGCCAAAAATAAAAACAAATAAATAAATAAATTTATTTTAAAAAAGAATATATCTTAATTCAAACACATGCACATATACACACACGCAGAGATAGAAACAGATAATAAGTGTAAGTGGAAAGGTCCATCCTTGGTGTTAATCAAAGTTAAACAAATTAATTGTAGCTAGTATTTATGGAGCACACTCTATGCCAAGTACTGAGCTTGGCATATATTACTTGTTCATCTTCACAATAGCCCATGAATAGGATGCAATCAGCCCTAATTTACAGCTAAGAAACCAAGACTTAGAAAGGTCAACCTAGGTGCCCAAGTTCACACTGGTAAGTGCCAGAGCAAGGATTTGCGCTCAGCCTACCTGAATCTAGAGCCTAGATTCCCAAAAACAATGAGAAAATCCCCCAAATTAGCAAAGATATAGACTCAAGAATCTCAGGAATCTCAAGAATCTCTCTGGGATCTAGGATTCAATTCCTGATCCCCTAGCTTTAGGAAATAATCTTAAATATGGAATAGGTTTAATGCACAAAGATCTTTGCAGAATTACTTACAATTAGTTACAATAAGGAAAAACTTGGAAACTAAATGATCATCAACAGGGGAAATGTTGCATAAATTCTGGTACATTCATAAAATGGAGTATTATTCAACCACTAAAACTGATATTTATAGAGTTTATAACAACACGGGGAAACGTTTATGTTATGTGGAGTAAAAAGTAGCAAGATTCAAAAAATAAATATGCATTACAATCTCTCCAAGAAAGAAACATGCAAAGAAAGATAACTGGAAGGAAACACACCAAAATGCTAGTTGGGTTTTTTTTAAAGCATAATTATGACTGTAAGAAACAACTTTCTGTCTTTTGTGACAGTCCTGCATTCTTAACAGCCTTTCCCAGGCTCTGCCCACAATTGTAAGGCCTTTATGGTGAGGTCTTGCTTATCTTTCCACACAGATGACTGTTTAAAAGAACCACCATCGTCATAAATTATTATTCCTCTAACCGTAAGTTTTCACACAGTGGGCTTCCCTGAAGCAGAAGGTATCTGTGCCACAGTTGCCTCCTTTGTCCTGGCTGATGACATCAGGTGCAGAGTAAGAGAACTTTCTAAGACCAGAGAGGGGGATGCCCAAGGGGGCAGAACTGCAGGTACGCGAGTCTCCTCCACACCCGAATGGTCATTGGTTCATTCATTCACACAGTCAACAAACTTCGGCTGGATGCCTATTGTGTCTCAGGCACCACACTAGGTTCTGGGAACGTCGGAATAAAAAATATCCAAAGTTTACGTCATGTTGGCTTGAGAAGCAGCCCTGCTGATTGCATAAGAAAATGGGAGGAAGCTAAGGCCAAAACAAAGAGCTATCTGGCCATTAGGCTGCCTGATAAATATGCCCTTTTAGAGACTCTTACGACTTAGTAACTGAGACTGTTAGCAAGTCATTGGCTGGAGAAAGAACTAGAAACCAAGTCATCCAGCACTTTGCATTTACTCCTGTCTTAGTAGAAGGAGAAAGAGAGTTGTGGAATATGAATTCTCCTTGCTGGTCTAGGAGGGCAGCCTCTTTGTAATAATTATGAGCTCAGTTGGTAGTTTCTTGTGACTGCTAGCATGAACGACTTGTCTTCCATGGGCCAGGCTTGTGCCTGGGTACTCACAGACTGGGACAACTTATGCCCTGACATGTTTCCTAAGACAGATACCTATGGCCCACCCAAGGTGGTTGATAGGCTTGGTCTCTCTAGAAGCTCCATGCTGCTCCTGTACTTCCAATCTGGTAGGATACCACTCTCCCTCTACGCAACGGTTTTCATGCTAGAGTAAAGATCAGACAGACCAGTTCTGCTCCCTGCTCCACCACTTACTAGCTGTGTTACCTTAGGCAAGTTGCCTTTTCTGGCATTCAGCATACTCAAGATTAGATTTAAGGAAAGTTCAGCCTGCCTGTGGATTCCAGGGCTTTTGCCCAAGCCTAGTGAATCAGACCTCCAGAGAGGGGCTCAGAATCTGTACTTGTAATGAGCATCCCAAGTGCTTCTTATCAATACTTACCTCATGGTAAGTATTCAATGAATGGTAGCTTTCAAGAGTTGTAATTTACATTATCAATATCTACAGTCAATTTAACAATGACATCACCATTGCCTTCAAGACCAATGATTAAGTATAACATTTTACATCTGGATAATTAAAGGGCTATTCTGAGATTTTTCCTAAAGCAGCAGTCTTCCCCAAAGGTGAATTGAGGTCTCTAAATCTAGATACATAAAATGATGATCTGTAAATTGTAAACGAGCATTTTTTCAGTTTCTACCTACTAACGTTACAAAAACTTTAGAACCTGATCATATATGAGCAACTTTATCATGTCAGGTACTCTGTAGGGCCTAGTATATAATATTTCATCTTCAGAATTATGTTAAATTCACATATGCAACTTCAACTCATGTATAATTTTCTAAATGTAGCAGACTCAGGACCATAACCCTTGCAAACCTTGGGAAGTGGTAATATATGTTCTTATTACTCAATTTATTCATCTTTTTAAATATTTATACCCAACTGTGATCAACCATGTCTTTTATAATTATGAAATTTCTGTCATCTTTTTTACAAAACTTCGGTGTCATTTCTGAAGCATCACTTCTCTTCTAATATTATCTGGTCTTCCAACTCGTTAGACTGATACTTTCTCCTTAGTGTAAAACCACTGACATCAATGAGGTGTGAATTCATCCTCCTGGGTTTTGTTGCTGTATGAATTTTCTGGAGAACCGTGAGTCATGACTTCTAGATGAGAAACTTTGCCCATTTCTGTTCACTGATGTCTTAGAACAAGCTGTCTATAAGAGTTTTTCTATGTCAAATGAGGGTTGAGTGCTATCTGAAGGCTTATCCCATGTTCAGTAGACTACTGGGCTTTCCCATATGATTTGTCTTATGTTTTGATCCCTTTTCGAGGTGGTATCTCTTGGTATCTCCATTGGCCTTTTACTCATGCACTTATTTTTCAGGGAGAGACTCATCAAATTGCCGTCCACAACCTTGCTTTGGAAGACCCTGCTTGTCCCTACCACCTGCCCAGGCTCCAGCAGAAACAATCTAGGCAGGACCCTCAAATTGGGCCCCTTCCAAAGGAATAATAGCAATATCAACTATTCACCAAATAAATATGCATTGCAGTCTCTCCAAGAAAGAAATATCACTATTCATCAAATATTCAACTATTCTGCTAAAAGCTTTACGTACATTGTGCTATTTAATCTTCAAGAAAATCCATCAAAGTGGATATTTTTATCATCTCTATTTTAAGTGCTTGGTTCAGAGAGGTTAAACAATTTGTTCAAGATCACACAGCTAGTAAGCAGGAGAGCCTGGTCCTTTGGACTCTAATGACAATGCTTCCAATCTCTGTACTGCTGCCTCAATTCCCTCTCACTTTTCATCCTGTTCCTTGTGACCTACTGGGAGCCCCAACCTTGCCAAGGGGAAATCCACCGTCTTTAACAATTTCAACCCAAGCCTAAGACCTTGCCTAGCCCAGCTGGACTTGTACCACAGAGAAGCTTTATTCTCCAGCCTCTGTGTTCCTCCACAGTCATTCTCTGAGAGATGAGATCATTGTGAAATTACTTTCTGCTGCTCCAGGCACTCTCCTACAACTCCAGTGCCCTCAACACACTCCAGTCTCCCAGTTCTAATTATCACCACGCTGAGTGGGCCCTTGGAGAAGCCCCAAGGCAGAAGATAACTAAATTAA
The DNA here is from genome assembly GCF_965194825.1 of Balaenoptera physalus. Lineage (NCBI taxonomy): Eukaryota > Metazoa > Chordata > Mammalia > Artiodactyla > Balaenopteridae > Balaenoptera > Balaenoptera physalus. Next base: position 48,269,345 of record NC_138901.1, read on the forward strand.
AAGCCCAGGTAGCAAAGGTGCTATATTAACTCTCTGTATAAAAGAATTACACACAAAATTTAGCAGTTTAAGACATAAACATTTATTATATCACAATTTTTATGGGTCAGGAATCTGAAGGCAGCTTAGCTGGGGGCCTCTGGTTCAAGTTCTCTCATGAGATGGCAGTCAAGCTGTTGGCCAAGGATGTGGTCTTATCTGAAGGCTTGACTAGAACTGAAGGATCCAATTCCAAGATCACTCATGTGGTTGTGGGACTAAAGACCTTAGTTCCTTGCCTTGATACATGGGTCTCTCCATAGGGCTGCTAACACATGGCATCATGCATCCCCCCAGCGCAAGTGATCCAAGAGAAAGAGTAAGAGAGAGCACACGTTAGGCGCAAGACACAGTCTTTTTATAACGTAATCTCAGAAGTGTCATCCCAGACATCCCTGGTGGTCCAGTGGGTAAGACTCCACGCTCCCAATGCAGGGGGTCCAGGTTCGATCCCTGATCGGGGAACTAGATCTCACATGCATGCCGCAACTAAGAGTCTGCATGCTGCAACGAAGATCCTGAGTGCTGCAACTAAGACCCAGTACAGCCAAAATAAATAAACAAACAAATAAATAAAATATTTTTAAAAAATAAATGGGCATTCTGCATTAAAAAAGAAGAAGAAGAAGAAGAAGTGCCATCGCATCACTTCTGCTGAATTCTGTTTGCTAAAAGTGAGTCACTAGTCACTCAAAGGGAGGGAGTTACACAAGGGCAGGAATACTAGGAGATGGCGAACATTGGGAGCGATCTTAGAGGTGTGCTGGACAGAATCAGTTACCGCCACCAGCCCCCATAAAACCATACACACTAACTTTGTTAAGCTTAATTTCTTCTCTGGACAATAGCTTTTACTATATCTCCCGCTTGATTTTTGGAGTCCCCTACCAATAGGATAGTTTAATAGTTGACACCCATCATTTTCTTAGCCCCTTCTAAATGCTGGGTCAGACACTTTGCAAAACTGGAAAGATGCAGAAACTGAGGCTTAGAGAGGTAAAGTAACTTGCCCAAGATCACATAGCAAATAACAAGCAGGGGCATGAGTTAAAGCCAAAACCATCTGACTCCAGAACCTTGCTCTCTTTATCATGTTGGTCCATGCACACCCCTTGTTTTTGTCTTCGCTGTGTCCCACTTTGCAATGGCTGTGACTCCTGTGATTTGGGAGAGGTGGAGGATACTGTAGACGGAAGGAAGATATGTTTCATTTTAGCCATTCCTAACCGGATGCAGTCAGGCTCACCTGTCTCCCAGGCTCCTGAACTATGCTTCTACAAGCTAGGTGTACTTGAGATCCCCGGGCCAGTGCTGAACGAATTGACTGATTGCTCCCTGTATCTCAGACACCTTGCAAAAAGCTTTACCTACATTGAGTCATTTAATTTCTACATATATTTCTGCTGATGTGCACACATCATCTTGAGTTGGCTCAGCTGGGAATAATCACTGTAACAAGGGCAATGTGGCTCCAGGAATGACCCTGGTGTAAGCTAGAGGGTCTCATTCTGCTCCCCCAGGGAACACACACGTGCTTGACCACAAGGCAAGAGAGGATAAGTGGGTCAGGGAAAATCCATATTGGACCTCATTCACGTAGGCTCAGCCACACAGTGAGCTGAAACCACAACCACATGACAGGTAAAGAGCTGGCAGAAGTGTGAACAGGCGGGGACCAAGCTGAGGAAGTTGAATCCCTAGAGCATCCCCTGGGACAACCTCATGACTGAATGCAAAATGGTCAGCTCATGCTCACCTGTGGTTTAGCTGGCACAGGCATCAAGTCGTCCCCATCTGTAGGTTAGATCATGGCAGAAGGAATCCAAGTGGGTTCAGGCTTCCTGGCTTCAGATAACCTGTCTCTTCACAGCAAAACTCAGGCCAGAAGGACCTAATAACCCTTTTCACCATCCCAGAAGAAGAGCAAAAGAGCTGCTAAGAATTAAGTAGGGTGTGAGGACCCCAATCACATAAGCTGGATTTAGGGCAGTGCTTAAGTTCCCACAGAGAGCTAGAGTCCTCTGCAGGTCCCCCAGGCAGAAGCATCAGAACAGTGCCAGCATAGTGCGATTGGGGGTGGAAAAAGAAAGAATGGAAAAGATAAAGAAGGGAAGGAAAGGGAACTGAGAAGGGAAGGAAAGGGAACTGTCTTGCTGAGAATTCAGGTTTACCCCCAAGCACACCGTATCCAAGTCTAAAGAAGCAAGACTAACTCCAGAACCCACTGGCCACTGGGCTGAGATTACAGGTGGAGGAAACCCTTGACAATAAGGATTGGTTTGAAAGACTGGAGGAATTGGGACTCCATATAGAAAGCATCAGTGAGTCTAATTCTGAGGAGCGAGGGTGGAGGGGAGCAGTCAGGATCTGGTGACTCCACTGCAGGAAAAGCCCTTGTCCCTGTACATGTATCTCAGGATATCAAGATAAGAGATCATAAGCTCAGTAACCAAGTCCTATAGAGAAAAAAGAATAGGGATCTTGGTTTCCAGTCGTGGCTTTGCCGCTACCTGTTTTACAACTCCTGGCAGATCACTTGGCTTCCCTGATCCTTGGTTTACCTGTGATGAGCAAGCCCTTAGACTGCAAGGTTCTTGTCTGATATACTCACTTCTGTTTATATCAAAGACCTAGCAGAGCACTTGGCACACAATAAGAGCTTAATAAAAATTTGCTGAATTAATTAATTACACTCCTTGGAAAGGCTGTGAGAATCAAGCCTGAGAGTTGCGTATAAGTCATAGAGACCTTAATTAAGATAATGCTTAGTTAAGATAATGCTACAGAATCTTAACCACATGGAGGTCTGATCATCAAACAGAAACGGACTAAAGCATGCCAACGGGCAGGAAACTACCGTTCTCCCTTCTCTCTGTGTCTGAAGCAAGGATCTCACCTTCCTTCCTCAAGATGGGAATGGCCCTGAACTACCTGTTGTTTACATGGTGGCTTTCTTATTTCTTTTGTTTCATACTTAGTCTACTACAACTTAACTTTTCTTCACTTCAATTGCTTTGTGGACCCATGATATAACCCAAGTCGTCCTGTCTGATATACAGAATGTAGGTAACTTGAGGGTCTTCAAAGCATAGTGGAGGGCTTAAGGGTGGTGAAAACCTCTGAAATTGAGGGCGAGATTAGTGGTGCTGTCCACTGTGAGGAATCTAAAAGAACATAAGGGCCAGAAAGGCCACCATTGGATGTCTTTTCTCTTATTCTTCATCATGGGATAGGGATTTCTATGGGACAGATAGGGATTTCTAAAGAAAGAGGTAGGAAAGATAATAGTAGCAAAATCTTATCTATGGTACCTTTGTAAAATCTCTTTATCAATGAACTTGAGATATAACATCACTCACTCTTGTGGGGCCTCTTGACTTCATGAGGATAATAAATTTCCCAAGTCTCTGCAAGCTGAATTAATTTCTCTGTATGACCTAAAAGTCCATGTCCAAAGGGGAAAAAAAATCCTTTTACAAGTAACTCAGATAAGGAAGAGAACATTCATGGAAGCTGTGAAGAAGTGTATTTGAATGCTTGATCCATAGACCACCTGCAGCAGATCACCTAAGGTACTCGTGAAAATTTAGATGCTAAGTCGTCACCCCAGACACCAAATTAGACTCTCTGGGGAGGGGAAGGAGGAAGTGTAGGAAAGCTTTCCAGTGCCCCCTTAGTAGGAAGGTGGGAAAAGGGTCAGGAAAGACCCGTGCATAATGAAATTCCAGCCAGGTAGAGTGTTACCCAAAGCAGACTAACTGGAGATGCAAGTCACTCTTGGGACCACTAAAGGTCAAGTAAAGATGCTGAAGGGGGGCTTCCCTGGTGGCGCAGTGGTTGAGAATCTGCCTGCCAATGCAGGGGACACAGGATCCAGCCCTGGTCTGGGAAGATCCCACATGCCGCGGAGCAACTGGGCCCGTGAGCCACAACTACTGAGCCTGCGCGTCTGGAGCCTGTGCTCCGCAACAAGAGAGGCCGCGATAGTGAGAGGCCCGCGCACCGTGATGAAAAGTGGCCCCCGCTTGCCACAACTAGAGAAAGCCCTCACACAGAAATGAAGACCCAACACAGCCATAAATTAATTAATTAATTAAAAAAAAAAAAGGCCTGAAAATGGGTCTCTTATAATTAGATCTTTAAAAAAAAAAAAAAAAAAAAAAAAGATGCTGAAGGTCATCTTTAAATTCCAGTGAAAGAACAGGGCTGAAAGCAAGAGACAAAACTAGTGGGTCAGGAACTTGGGAGAGGCTTTCATCAGTCAAGAACAGGGGCACGTAGAAGGCCTGGACGAACACTGATAACAGAAAGGGGCTTCTTACTCGCTCTGTTGATGTGGTCCATGGGTGGGTCTGCATAGTCTAAAGGTTTTTCTTCAATTGCTACAAACCCAAGAGGAATGCTGCTCTGGGCCACCTTTCGCCTGCTGTCACCTTCCACGACGCTAACTCAGATTTGCTGAGATTGACAGAGCTGGCAGAGGAGCCAGCCCAGCTGTCTGGTATGTGTAGTTAAAAATAATCTTTAGAGTTTTCTAAGCTGGCTTCTGAATATCTGTGGCTCTAATTGATGGGTGATCTTCATGGTGTTATATGAATTTAAAAACTACTGCCTCGGCAACTCGCCTTAGCGCTAATGGATCCCTGCCTCTTACTTGAAGGCGAGGGGCGGCTCGTAGGCCTAGGGTAGTTCGGGTTGAGGGGAGCCGGGCGGTTCAGCATCTCCGAGATGAGAGCGGCAAGAAGAGAGGCATTTAATGAGGAAAAAAAGAGGGTCGAGATGGAGTAGGTGGCAGAAACCGGGAACGAAGGACTTTCCTGAGTGACGTCTGCCACGTACTGCTTCCGAGGCGAAACGGGACCACGACTGCTCACTAATCGTTTGATGTTCTGACTACCTGGAATTTTTTTTGCAAAAACTCCTGTATTGGGACTTCCCTGGTGGCGCAGTGGTTAAGAATCCACCTGCCAATGCAGGGGACACGGGTTCGATCCCTGGTCCCAGAAGATCCCACATGCCGCGGAGCAACTAAGCCGTGTGCCACAACTACTGAGCCTGCGCTCTACAGCCCGTGAGCCACAACTACTGAGCCCATGGACCACAACTACTGAAGCCTGCGCGCCTAGAGCCAGTGCTCCAAAACAAGAGAAGCTGCCGCAATGAGACGCCCGCGCACCGCAACGAAGAGTAGCCCCCGCTCACCGCAACTAGAGAAAGCCCACTCGCAGCAACGAAGACCCGACACAGCCAAAAATAAATAAATAAATTAGAAAAACAAGAAAACTACTGCCTCAAGAATGCATTAGTGCTCTGGCTGCTACCTGCAAAGCTCCCCATATTGTCCTTGTCGCCTGCTGGCCCCAGCCCACCCAATCTGTCACCTCCAGGGGCCACGACCCACCTGTGCTTTGAGCCACTAGGTACCAAATCTTTGCCTGCTTACCAAAAGACACCCTGAAAAACAGCTTGAACCTAGAGAATAATGAGGGGGCTTCTTCACAGCTTCTTATTTTCGTTATTTCTTTTTCTCGGGGATTTCTCTGCTTCAGCCACCTCAGGGGGCAGGTACAACAAAATGACAGAAATGAAAACACTGAGCCACATTAAAATACTCTACCAGCAACTGCCAAATCCTAAGCCTTTGGAGAATGAGCTGACAGAAAGTACAGCTGTCCCTCTGCTAGCGACAGGGAGTGTGGGCTCAGATTGATGGTTTTGGGCTTAAGCCCAGGAGTTTAATGATAAAGATGATGATAATTATTATAATAATAACTAACTTTTATTGAGTGCTTTCTATGTGCCATCACACAGTCCCATGCATCATGTGTGTATATCTATGTCTATAACATCTCATTTAATTCTTATTAAAGTCCTATGAGGTGGGTAATATTATTACCCTCATCTTACAGAGGAAGAAATTGAGGAACAGAGGGTTTCAAAAACTTGAACAGAAACCCAACACAAACTAGCTTAATCCATGGAGATGTGTTGGCTCATATAACTCAGAAGGATGGGGGTGGGGTGGCGTTAGAGATAGTTTCAAGTACATCTGGAATCAGGGGCTCAAGTGATGTCTCTGAAGGACTTTGTCAATCTCTCTGTCTCTCAGCTCTGCTTCCCTGTCTGTATTAACCCCATTCTTTGTTGCTACAGTTGGGCTTCCAGATGACCGCAAGCAATTCCAGTCTTACCTAATCCAGCACCCGTGAGGCTATGCTTATCAGTAGGCAAGGTACTGACAAACTTAGGACTTGTCCCTTTAATCCTTGCTCTCACGGCAGCCAGACCCACAAATCCAACCATGTCACTCTCTTCCTTAAAACTCATCCTGCCCTTCCATTGTCACCTACAGGATAAAGTCAAATCTCTTTAGCAAGTTTCCCCATGATCCGGCCCTGGTGGGTCTCTTACTTCACTTCCCATGACCCTCCCGCAGATGCTCTGTGTTCCCCGCAGCCCATAGTACTGACACCTCCTGGATTTTCTTTCACACCTCCATTCCTTTGTTCCTGTTGTTTCCTTCTGCAGTACCCTATCCCTACTTCTGATTCCTCCTGGAAAATGCTTATTCATCCTTAAAGATTCAAATCAAGTCTTTCTTCCTCCATAAAGCCTTTCCTGGAGCCCGAGGTGTAGGTGACCCCTACCTTCATAGCTCCCTCATTACCCCTTGTTTCCACCGTTTTATAGCTGGACTTGTCTAATTGCATTGAAATTGGTCTCCTGTTTCCTCTACCAGAGTAAAGCCCTTTGAAGGTAGGATTCATGTTCTACTTATTTCTGGAACCCTAGTACCTAGTATGCAGTCAGCACACACCACGGTTATGCTCAATGAATGTTTGTTGAATTAATGGATGGATAACATGATTAACATGGTATGATTGTCAGGGTAACTTCTCTTGTGATATAAGGAGGTTAAATGCTGATCTAAGAGTACAACCCCTCCCAAAAGAGAAGGAAGGGAGGTTAACACGGTGGTTAAAAGCATGGGTTTTGGAATAAAAGTCTGGATTTGAATTCTGTCTCTGCTGCTTACTGTGTCACAATACTTAATTACAGTGAGCCTCAATTTCCAAATCTGGAAATTGAGTAATAATGTCAGCCACATGGGTCATTGTGTAGATTAAGTAAGATAATGTACACTTGAAGGAAAACAGAGGAAACTGTATTATCTTAGCTGGCACTAGAAATTCTATTAATGAGAGAACTGTGTTTGCTGGCAAACTCCCCTGATAAGGAGCTTAGGGTAGAAGATGGGACCATGAGAGTTAGTGCTAAGACATCAGCAAGGAAAAGGGAAAGTACGTTTTTCAAAGCTAAACTTTTTATTTTGGAATAATTTTAGATTTAGAGAAAAACTGTAAAGATAGTCCAGAGAATCCCTATATACCCTTCACCCAGTTTCCCCCAATGTTAACATCTTACACAAGACATTTGTCAAAACTGAGAAATTAACATGGTACAGTACTAGTCACTAAACTGTAGACTTTACTCAGATTTTACCAGTTTTCCACTAATGTCCTTTTTCTGTTCCAGGATCCAGTCCAGGATACAATATTTCATTTAGAAATTACTTTTCATAAATAGAGAGAGGAAAATTATGGCAGTTTCAAAGCAAGCCAGGATGGGTTGGGGAGGAAGAAGAGAGAGGGGAATGGGGTGGGAGGTGGAGAAGGAAAGAGGAAAAGGGGAGGCAGAAGAGAAGAGAGAGGGAGGCTCCAACTGTGCTGTGTGGACCTCTCCCTTTGAGTCCCTCTCCGTCCTACACTATAACTGTGTGAAGGCTGATGTGAGAAGTTGTAGCTGTGGAAATGGAAGAAGTGCCCTGAATTTCAGGTCTGGAATGACCTAGTGCAAAAGAGAGGACAGAGGAGCCTGAAGGCAGATTTGACCTTGGGAGCACACATCTCCAGACACAGCAATCTGCAGGAGGAGATTTCCATAGGCTGCAGAGGAGGCTGGGTGGGGAGAAACCAATTTTATGTATCTTGAGGGGCAAGATACACAGTGATTGACAGGCCTGGTTGGCATCTGCCTGATGTATAGTAGAGCTCAAAATGCTCATTATTAGTAGTATTAGTATAATGCTCAGATCCCTTCTTAAGGAGCTGCTTAGCTATCAACCCAACCCCCAAAAGCAGACTCTATTATGTAGGGACTCTCCTCCTGATTCAGGTTCCTCCCCTTTACATCACCTACTAGAGACTTCATGCAGACCACAACGGATTCACTACCAAGAGAGCCCACTCCATGGGTTGAACCATGTCCAGGTTACTGACAATGACTATCTAGGTAACTTGTGGGTCCCCAGGGCCCAGCGACAGCGGGGAAGATGAGCAAGTGATGTAGCCAGCGTAACAATAACCATGATAAAGACCACAAAACCTGTGGTTCTGAACTCCCACAGTAAAATCTGGAGTTCCCCTGCCTTCTCCCTAAAAACCTTCCTCTTCTTCCCTTCCTCCATCCCCACTCCTGCCCCAGGCCCAGCCCCAGGGGAGTCCTGAAGGGCTCACTGGCTCTCTTCACTGGAGAGATGTGAGGACATATGCAGAGGGCTCTGTCGGAGAGGCCAAGGTCAGAGACTGAGTTCCAAGAGCAGGAACTGAGGCAACCAGCTCTAAATCAAGCATTCTTTTTCTTTCACTGAATTGATCAGTATCTTGAGCACCATGTAAGAATAATAATAATCTTTTGCATTTCTAAATAACTTTTACATCCATTATTCCAAAAGAGGTATGTAGGGTATGCCCATTTTACAGATGAAGAAGCTGTGTCTCAAGAGGGTAAGGGATTGCCTGCCCAGCTAACTGTGAAGGATTCAGGACCGGAAGCTGGTCTCCCCATCTTGGACCCTGGTGCCCCTGGTAGCTGCCATCACTGATGGTTCCCCAGCAAGAGTGATTCCCAGTCTCTCAGTGGAGGGCAGGCGAGCTCAGCATCAGAAGATAGGGACTTTCCCAAATGTCAACGTTTTAGCTTTAACAAATTTATTTGAAAACACATTTCTTCAAAATAATTTATTCCTAAACAGTTAAAGCAAAGGAGTGGTTGGGGGAGACAGTTGTCAAAGAATGAATTGAACAGATGGGATAACAGACAGGTTAAGGGGAATAATTAGAGGCTTTTTTTCTTGTTATTCAACAGCTCCTTTTTCAGGCCTGTCAATCACTGTTTATCACACTTGAACCAAAACAATGATTTTTTTTTTTTTCCTCTCTGAGGCCAGGAGGACCTGCTGGGGAGATAGTCACTAACACTGAAGCAGGACCAGCATGACATACAGGCTGGAGCTGGGCAGCTTAAAAGTGTTCACGGCAACATGGAAACCAGGAGGCCTATGTCAATGGGAAGGGCCCATGCCAATCGTTAATAATACATCAGGCAGAAGGGGGAAGCAGACATTTTCCAAGCTCCTACTACGGGCTGGCATTCTTTATTTAAACCTCTCAACAACACTGCCAGATAGACACTCTTATTCCCATTTCACAGATGAAGATGCTGAGGCTCAGAGATGTTAAAAAGCACACACACACAAAATAAAATGCACAAAGCTAAATGCAAGAAAATGCAATGCCAATGGAGCTGCATGTCCATTTTTGCAACTAAGATGAGTGTCAGAATCCCAATAGTAGGTTGTGGTTCAAGCAACTTCCTGTGCTACTGGGACTCTGGGGACTAAGGGAGAGCAATCAACCTGGCTGCAGGTAAGCGATGAGGCAGAGGAAGAGCAGCTATTTAACTCAGGGGCCAGGGGCTGGGGAGGGGGCTCATTCTTGGCAAAAGAGGTACCTAACCTGGGTAGCATCACAGCCACATCCAAACCCTGCCAAATGAAGCCCTGGGCCTTTGGGTGGAGCTCAGCCAATGACCCACCTTGGAAGCAGTGAGGCTGATAGAGGAAGAGAATAGAGAATGTTAAGGGAGCACAGAGGGGAGTATGTGACCCAGGATGAGCAGAGAAGACTCCCTAGAGGAAGGGATATAACTGAGTTGAGTGGTAGCCATGTAAGTGGAAGTGGAGGAGAGGAAAAGGGAAGAGAATTCCCAGCAGAGAAGACAATAAGCAAAGACACACGTGCCAGAAACATCATGAGGTGGGGGGAAAACTATAGTTGGATGTAAGTCGAGTGATAAACTTGAAGAAAGAAGTGACCACTAATAAGGCAATAGCTGATCATAGTTAACGTCTATTGAATGCTTACCACGTGCCAGATACTTCTAAGAGCTTTACATACATTATTCATTCATTCATTCCACAAATATTTATTGAACACTACAGGGCTGGCTATATGACGTGCAGGGCTCCGTACAGTGTGAAAACTGTGGGGGGCCCTCGTTCAAAAGCAAGAAGAAGCTTTTTACTTTCTTCTGTGATCTCTCTCTCCACCAGTCATGGTATTTTTTTATTTGCTATTTAACGTTGCATTCCTGAAGCACAGAGATACTAGCAGGGCAAGTACAGGTCACTGCAGGTGCCCAGTGCCCCACCCTACAATAATATAATATTATATTATTCTATGATAATAAGGGGTGGAGCGGGCGCGCAGCCGCATTAGCACGAGACGTTATCGCGAGATTAGAGATCCTGCTCCGCCCACCGTCAGCCTCGCGGTGGTCCTCACGGCGGACAGGGCCGTGAGAGGGAGATCGGGCCTACTTCCCTGGTCCCTCCAGGCCCTCCCGCCTCGGGGCCGGTAGGTGAGCTGGGGGGCCTGGGGACCCCTCAGAGCTCCAGAGCCCTCTCCACGGCCGCCCACTGGCTGGGCCCAGGCCTTGAAGCAGCAGCGAAGTTCTCCTCCCTCCCCACCTCCGAGACCTAATGGCGGCGACCGTCTCCACGGCTCGCAGTTCATGGAGGCCTCAGCAACTGGAGTATAAGGACACTGCCATTAAGGTAACAGCTTCAACCAGCTGCAGTCTCTCCACTCAATTTTCAAAAATTGGTCCAGCTTAGATCAGTTGTGTACCCGTAGGAGGTGGCCAGAGGTCAGGGTTAAGTTGCAAGGACATTGCACATCATTACTTCAGGTCCACCTCTGTGGTTGGTACTTTTCTCAAAGAATGGCAATTGTGAGCTGGCAGTTCACCTGATGGGTATTTACTACAACATCGGTCCCCGACCTTTCTGCAACAGGGACCGGTTTTGTGGAAGACAGTTTTTCCACTGCCGGGGGTGGGGTGCGGGGGGGATGCGGAGGGTGGTGGGTAGTTCAGGCAGTAATGCGAGCGATGGGGAGCGATGGGGGGCGGCAGATGAAGCTTCACTCGCTCGCCCACCGCTCACCTCCTACCGTGCAGCCCCGGTTCCTAATGGGTCGTGGACCAGTACCGGTCCGCGGCCCGGGGGATGGGGACCCCTGTGCACAACATGTATTCTTATTGATCTTATACACAAATGATTCTCTTCAGTTTAAATAAAAAGCCTGAGGGCAGGCTGGGTCCTGGGGACCTGGCTCCCTCAGTGAAGATGGCTGGGCAGGGTCTGGGGACCTGGCCCTGAGGGTGTCGCCAGCTGAGATCTGCCTCTTCAGCTGGGCGTGGACACTGGCGGGAGGACCCAGACTGGGTGCTGGACGAACGCTGCCGGGCAGGGTAACCGGCCTGCGTAGGGACTCCCTCCTCTTAGCCAGGCCCTGGATCTCCGGAGGGTGAAAGTTGAGCCTTGGGACCTTGCCCTTTCTTGTCAGAACAGAGAATGACATTTGTTTTGGTGGAGGTTTACAGGAACATGGTGACCTGACTGCCACCTGACCTCAGGAACAAAGGATCTGACACCAAGAAGTTTGCAACAACTAACCACGCCCCTCCCTCACCTTTCCTATAAAAGGGCTTCCCTGAAAGCTTTTGGGGAGTTTGGGGTTTTTCAGATTTTTTTTTTTTTTGGGGCTGCACTGTGTCTTGTGGGAATCTTAGTTCCCCAACCAGGGATTGAACCCGCACCCTTGGCGATGAAAGTGCATTCTTAACCACTGGACCGCCGGGGAATTCCTGAGTTCGGGGTTTTTAAGGCATGAGCCACCTGTTTCCTTGCATGGCCCTGCAATAAACCTTTCTCTGCTCCAGACTCCCACATTCTGGTATTGCTTGGGCTGACTGTGCGTTGGGCACACGGACTTGCATTAGATAACACTGAGACTTGGACCATGGGCATACATATGCCTATCTCTGACCTTCCCTATGTCCATGCCAAAAGCTCCTCTGGGGCACAGGGTGGCAGTGGTTGCTGGGTAGGAGTGGAGGAGCAGGTAGGCGAGAATCCATCCCAAAGATGTGGCAGCAGCAGAGGCAGGATCACATGTGAACTGGGGTTCCAAACCCCCAGAGCATGCTCCATTGTCCCATCGGACTTCACGTATAAAACACAGATTCAAAGATAAAGTTGTGAAGAATTTCAAGATGGTGACTACAGAGCATTCAACTCGAGTTACACAGGGCTTCACTTCTGAGAGTAGGCCCTGTGCAACTGCACTGGTTTTCGCCTATGAAGCCATCCCTGGAGTACTACAATATGTTAGTTCTATTCTTGATTTTAGGATATAGCAGTGGACAGAACAAAACAGATAAAAGTCCCACTGTCTTTTTTTTTTTTTTGGCTGTGTTGGGTCTTCGTTGCTGCGCACGGGCTTTCTCTAGTTGCGGCGAGTGAGGGCTACTCTTCATTGTGGTACGCGGGCTTCTCATTGCGGTGGCTTCTCTTGTTGTGGAGCAGGGGCTCTAGGCGCGCGGGCCTCAGTAGTTGTGGCTCTCAGGCTGTAGAGCACAGGCTCAGTAGTTGTGGTGCACGGGCGTAGTTGCTCTGCAGCACGTGGGATCTTCCCGGACCAGGGCTCGAACCCGTGTCCCCTGCATTGGCAGGCGAATTCTTAACCATTGCACCACCAGGGAAGTCCCTGTCCCACTGTCTTGCAGCTTACATTCAAGTGGGGGGTAGCCAACCAACAAAATAAATGATGCAAATCGATGGTACATTCAATGGTGTGAAGTACAGTGGAGGATAATGGTGCAGAAAGAGAGCAAATGGTGCTGGGGAAGTGTAGTTTTTAAAAGGGAAGTCAGGAATAGGCTCATTAAGAAGGTGACTTTTGAGCAAAGATTTGAAGGAAGTAAGAGAATAAGGCAAGAACATAGGAAGGAAAAGATCATTCCAAGCAGACGAAACAGCAAATACAGAGACCTTGAAGCAAGAGTGCTCTCGGCTTGTTCTAACCAGTGTGATTAGAATGGGGCAAATGAGGGGAAGCTGGTAGGAGATGAGGTCAGAGAAGAAGCAAGGAGTGCAGATCACGTAGGGCCTTGTAAACCGTTACAAGGACTTCGGCTTTCACTTTGAGTATGATGGGAACCTTTGGAGCATTTTGAAGAGAGAAGTGATATGATCTAATGTATTTTAAACGGATCACTCTGGCTGCTGTGTGAAGAAGGGATGACTGAGTTGACTGAGTTGAGCCTCAAATTTTGAGTGGTAGCAATACAAGTGAAAGTGGAGGATAAGGACTAGAAAAACGGCATGAACCAGAAACTATTGCAGTAACCCCGGTGAAAGATGATGCTATCTTGGACCAGAGTGGTAGCAATGAAAAGTGATCTGATCCTGGATATATTTTGAAAGGAGAATCAACATATTTCCTCACAAATTAGATAAGGGATATGAGAGAAAACTAGGACTCAAAAACTACTCCAAGAATTTTGACCAGAGCAATTCAAAGAATGTTGCCATTAATCGAGATGGGGAAGAACGTGGATAAAGCTGGTTTTAAGAAACAATTGGGAGTTCAGTTTCAGGTAGGTTAAGTTGAAGATGCCTGTTAGACTTCTAAGTAGAGATATTAAGTAGACAGTTGTATATAAGTCTGGAGTTTGGGTGTATGGACTGGAGATATAAATACAGGAGTAGTTAGCATATAAATGATATCTTAAAATAATGAAACTGGATGAGAACCCCAAGGGAGTTGAGTGTGTGTAGAGAGATGAGGTTTAAAGACAGCTCTGAAGTACAAAAACATAAAAGTTTAGGGGGAATAACCAACAAAGGAGACTGAGAAGGGATGGCCAATGAGATGAGAAGAAAACTAGGAGAGTGTGGCATCCTCAAAGCCAAGTGAAGAAAGTGTTTCAGGAAGGAGATGTTGATCCTCAATATTAAATGCTGCTGATGGATCAATATGAGGAATGAGAACTGACCTTTGAATTTATCAACATAGAATTCATTGGTGACTTCAACAAGAATAGATTCAACACTATGGTTAGGGGTGAAATCGTGCTTAGAGAAGGTTCGGAAGAAAATGGGAAAGAACCAACTCATTATTTTGAAAATTAATAAATAAAAGGGGAAAATCTAATATTTATCCCTTTTCCTCAGGGTAACCAAATAGTTGATGAGGAGAAGTTTCTTTCTGTAGAAGCATTCAGCTAGCAAATAAGGAAGGAATGAAAGAGTATCATCATTTTGCAGCCCGTGATGAATGAATGGATCTCGACAATGCTCACCATTGGCATTATGAAAAGACATGCTCCTGAATAAAAAGGGAACTGAATCTGATTAAGCCTGTAGATCTGACATCAATTTACAAAAACCACAGGGAGAGAGGAACCCATTTAGCAACACCACAGGGAAGCAATCAGGAAAATCCAGGCTATGGGAAACTCTACAGGAAAAATGGCTGATTTCATCAATGAAAAATTGCAAGAATGAAAAAAAAAAAGAGATGAAGAGGGAAACTTATAGATTAAAAGAGAGTTAAAAGTATATCAAAAAAATTACAGTGAATGACTCTTATTTAGATCTTGATTCAAACACACTGGGGGGGGAACATCACATTTGAAATAATTGAAAATATTAAAACTGGTTGGATATCTGATTATATTAAAAATGACTTAACTTTTTTGGATTTGATATAGTATTGAAGTTTTTGGTAAAGAGTTCTTATCGTTTAGAAGCACATGTTGAAATATTTACAGACAAAATGATATGTCTGGGATTTGCTGCAAAATAACCCAGGAGAAAGGGTGGGAAAGAAAATAACGCTTGGCCAAAAATTGATAATTATTGAAAATTAGGTGATAGGCACATGGGAATATGTTAAACAATTTTCCCTTCTGTGTATGTTTGAAATTTTCTATTACAAAAAGTTTTTTTAAAATAAATTTATTTATTTTATTTATTTTATTTTTGGCTGCATTGGGTCTTCGTTGCCGCGCGTGGGCTTTCTCTAGTTGTGGCAAGCGGGGGCTACTCTGTTGCAGTGCGCAGGCTTCTCATTGCAGTGGCTTCTCTTGTTGCAGAGCATGGGCTCTAGGCATGCGGGCTTCAGTAGTTGTGGCACACGGGCTCAGTAGTTGTGGCTCGCGGGCTCTAGAGCACAGGCTCAGTAGTTGTGGCACACGGGCTTCGTTGCTCCGCGGCATGTGGGATCTTCCCAGACCAGGGCTCGAACCTGTGTCCTCTGCATTGGCAGGCGGATTCTTTTTTTTTTTTTTTTTTTTTAATATGTAAATCGTTTCTTTTTTTTTTAAATTTATTTTTATTTATTCATTTTTGGCTTGTTGGGTCTTAATTTCTGTGCGAGGGCTTTCTCTAGTTGCGGCAAGCAGGGGCCACTCTTCATCGCGGTGCGCGGGCCTCTCACTATCGCGGCCTCTCTTGTTGCGGAGCACAGGCTCCAGACGCACAGGCTCAGTAGTTGTGGCTCACGGAGGGCATGTGGGATCTTCCCAGACCAGGGCTTGAACCCGTGTCCCCTGCATTAGCAGGCAGATTCTCAACCATGGCGCCACCAGGGAAGCCCGGCAGGCGGATTCTTAACCACTGTGCCACCAGGGAAGCCCTACAAAAAGTTTTTAAAAAACAAAGATAAAGAAAAGAAAGAAATTGGTGACTGTGAGTACAGATAATTCTTTCAAGGAGTTTTGCTGTGAAGGGGACCAGAGAAATAAGGCAGTGGCCAGTACTATTTTATTTAATACTCAGTAATAACTTTTTGAAGTAGGTGACATTATTATCATCCCTACTTTACAGCTACAGAAACTAAGGTATAAGAAAGTTAAGTAACTTGTGCAGCGATACACAGTAAGTGTCAGACCTGGAATGCAAAGCCAAGTAGTCTGGATCCAAAGCTCTCTTAACCACTTTGCTCTCTACATTAAATGTAGGGGAATAACATAGTCAGCTTCACTTTACTTTGGATTACTTTGACAGATTAGTGGGGGACAAAATTGCAGGCAAGAAAACAAGTTCAGAAGCTACTGCAGTAGCCTAGACAGGAGATTATGATGACCTGAACTAGGGCAGTGGAGTAGAAATGAGAGAAATGGAAGAGTAGCAAAGATATATGGAGGCAACAACAACCAGTAGATTTTGGTGAGGTGAGGAGAACAAGTGTGGTGTGGGCATAAGTACGGATCACAGATTTGCAACTTTGTTCAGTGAAATAGCTGAGACAGAGAAGACGAGGAAAAGTAGGGTGAGGTGAAGAATTAGTACATTTGGGGCATACTGAATGCCCCAGTGCTCTCTTATAGGGGGAAGGAGATCAGAATTGAGATCATCTCCATTTGTTGGCAGAGTTATTCTTACCAATAAACCTCTTGCTTGTAACTACAAGCGATGGGTTTCTGGTTGAGGAAGAAAATGAGCATTATTTTCACCAAATGTTCCTATCAGTCAGAAGAGGCAATGGAGTTAACATTTTGCCTTCAGATTCTGGCCTGAACACCTGCCTCCTGAGTTTGATTTCCCAGGGTCACCCTCCTTTCCATCCAATAGGCATGGTTCCACTCAGGTCTTAACTTCAGCCCTAGGTAAATTTGATGTGGTAAAAGAACACAGGCTTGAAAGTTAGACAAATTTCATATACAGGGGCTGAATTTCAAGGAGAGGGAGGGAATTCCCTGGCGGTTCAGTGGTTAAGACTCCATGCTTCCACTGCTGGGGCCCCGGGTTTGATCCCTGGTCAAAGAATTAAGATCCCATGTGGCGTGGCTGGGGAGAGGGGTGGGGGAGAAAGGACACACCACTTCTAGCTATGTGACTTTGGATAAATATACGTAGCCTTTCTGAGTCTTGGTTTACCCAGTTGAAAATGAGAGGAATGGTACTTGTTTCTTAAAATTAAAATGAGTAATTGGAAGTAAAGAACCTAGCAGAGACAGTTAGGTGCTCAATAAATGTCAGTTCCACTACCATTCCCCTTTGTGAGATTCTTGGGATGTGATATCCCCATGCCCTTGGTGGTATTTATGGGTCATTTTCTACATCTGGGAAGAGCAATGGCATCAGGCTTTGATGGCCTTATCTGGTGCAGGCGCATCCCATCCTGATTTAGGAGTACTTCCACCCCCATTTGGAGTGCATAAATTCACTAGGTAAGACTCTCCTAGGATTGCAAGATTGACTCATACACTGCTTCTGCCTGTAGCTTCACAATGGCTTCCCTGTTGGGGGTATCAGCACCAAGCGTGTGGACAGCTCCTTCCCAGGACTTCCTTACTCTAATTCCAGAACCTGGCCTCTGCCCATGGTTCTGATCAGCATTTCCCTGCCTTTCTTGCTCTTCTTGCCACAGCTTTAAGCACTTGAGTTAGAGTCCGTAGATTTGGCATTTAGTAAACCAGAAAGAACCTGATTCCAAAACAAACCAGATTAGACAACATCTTTAAAAACTTACTCAGATAAATAAACTTTCTAAACCTGTATCACTGCCTTCAACTTTTTAGGAAATATCGCATAGTTATCTATGGAGGCTGATTCTGATATAAGTTTATGCTTTGAAAACAATGTAACTTTTAAAAGTTTTTTAATGATCCCCTACTGGGTTGAAATTAATGTCTTTTATCGTTTCATTCTGTCTGGCTTTGTTTTCCATGTCTTAGGAAAATGCTTGTGTAGCTGCCTTAGCTTTTCACAAATTATCAAGGGATTAAGGGCACATTTGGGGAGCGGGTTGATATTCTAGACTTCTATTGAGAGTATGTAGCTTAAATAATTCTTCTCTCTCTTCTCCCCTAGAGAGAGGCATGGACTATAGAAGGAAGAGAAGAGTAACTGTTGCTATAGGGGATAGTTTGTTTTGTTTTAAGAGAACTGAACTGAACCATACATATATTAACAATGAGAGTAGACTCTTAAATGTTGACTATAAAGTCAAAATGTTAAAAGCTGACTGTTATCCCCTGGCCTGCTTAAGTTGGGGCCTTTCATATCTTTACCTGAGTCCTGGGCTGACATCAGCACTCTCGTATTAGGATGCCTGGAGAAAGAGTCCAGATTAAGACTTCCTAAGAGTGCTCAGCTGATCCCACTTCTGGAAAGTGTGCCATGTTTACTGTATAACTACCATGTACCCAAGTCTTGGTTAGATATTTTACACGTTATCAAGTCCTCACAGCAACCCTGGGAGGTAGGTACCAGTATTCCCTTTACAGATGCGAATGGAAGCTGAAACTTGAGGAGGGGTCATACCTTACTCAAGACTGCTCAAGGGGGGGCTTCCCTGGTGGCGCAGTGGTTGAGAATTTGCCTGCTAATGCAGGGGACACGGGTTCGAGCCCTGGTCTGGGAAGATCCCACATGCCACGGAGCAACTAGGCCCGTGAGCCACAACTACTGAGCCTGCGCGTCTGGAGCCTGTGCTCCGCAATAAGAGAGGCCGCGATAGTGAGAGGCCCACGCACTGCGATGAAGAGTGGCCCCCGCTTGCCGCAACTAGAGAAAGCCCTCGCACAGAAACGAAGACCCAACACAGCCAAAAATAAATAAATTAATTAATTTTTTAAAAAAAGAATCCTCAATGTCTGATCATTGTTTAAAAAAAAAAAAAAGACCACTCAAGGGGTAGCAAGTCTTAACAACCATCTGTCTGTGGCTTCAGGTACTCCAATAAGGCAAATGGCTCTGATGGTATAATAGGGGCTGATTGTGGGTCACAGGGTCATTGGTTCCAAGATGAAGGTTCAGGGGCATTCTCCACATCTGTGAGCCAGTGCCTCAGAGTTTGTCTTAGAAGCACAAGCTGGGAACTTCCCTGGTGGTCCAGTGGTTAAGAATCCACCTTCCAATGCACGGGACAAGGGTTCAATCCCTGGTTGGGGAACTAAGATCCCATGTGCCACAGGGCAACTAAGCCCACGCACTGCAACTAGAGAGCTCTCACGCCGCAACTACTGAGCCCGCACACTCTGGAGCCTGCGTGCCACAACTAGAGAGAAGCCTGTGTGCTGCAACAAAAGATTCAGCATGCCACAACTAAGACCCAATGCAGCCAAAAATAGATAGATATTAAAAGAAAAAAAGCACAAGCTGGTGCTAAGATGGCTGCATCAGAATCAACCGGTGGGCATGTTAAGGATGCAAATATGTAGACCCCATTCCCAAAGATTCCGTAATTCAGTAGGTGTGGAACAGAGCCCAGGAATCTGAATTTTTAAAGATTTCGAGGGGATTCTCATGCACAGACAGATTTTGGGAACCATTGCTCTTTTTTTTTTTTGGCTGTGTTGGGTCTTCATTGCTGCTCGAGGGCTTTCTCTAGTTGCGGCGAGTGGGGCTACTCTTTGTTGCGGTGTGCGGGCTTCTCATTGTGGTGACTTCTCTTTGTTGCAGAGCACGGGCTCTAGGCATGTGGGCTTCAGTGGTTGTGGCGCATGGGCTCAGTAGTTGTCGTGCATGGGCTTAGTTGCTCCACAGCATGTGGGGTCTTCCCAGACCAGAGATAGAACCCGTGTCCCCTGCATTGGCAGGCGGATTCTTAACCACTGCGTCACCAGGGAAGTACTGGAACCACTGCTCTTGGCAACCTTTATAAGCCTCAGGCTTCCCTCTCTTCTGCCTTTAGTTATAAATAATCCTCAGGAATTCAGAGACAAGGCACGATTCTGAAGGAGGAACTACAGTCCCCATGGAAATGATCACACAGGACTTAGAGACTGGTTAGGACTAGTGGTTCTCAATCAGAAAGCATGTGCCAGGCCTCCCTGTTGGCGCAATGGCTAAGAATCTGCCTGCCAATTCAGGGGACACGGGTTCGAGTCCTGGTCCGGGAAGATCCCACATGCCGCGGAGCAGCTAAGCCCGTGTGCCACAACTACTGAGCCTGTGCTCTAGAGCCCACAAGCCACAACTGCTGAGCCTGTGTGCCACAACTACTGAAGCCTGTGCGCCTAGAGCCCGTGCTCCGCAACAAGAGGAGCTACCACAATGAGAAGCCCGTGCACCACAACAAAGAGTAGCCCCCGCTCGCCGCAACTAGAGAAAGGCCCACGCGCAGCAACAAAGACCCAACACAGCCAAAACTAAAAAAATAAATAAAAATGAATTAATAATTTTTAAAAAAGGAAGCATGTGTCAATACCAGGAACACTTTCTCAACTCTAGCACACTCACTTCAGTTGAGAACTACTGCATATCTAATGAGCCTAGAAATAAACTTGTTGGAGGTAAGAGAACTGTTTCCACAGGGATTAATGCTAACCTCCTCAGTACTGCTACAGAGCAGCCACTACATTCTCCACCATCTGGTATGTCTTCCAGGAGGATTTCTGATTCATCTCCAGGGAGCTTCCCATGTGTTTCCCCCATTACAATTTGAGGGGATTTGCACTTACTTGGAGGTTCTTTTTGGGTTTTTCTAGATAGGGGACTGGTGCTTCCTCCTCTTGGTTTTAAGTGTTCAGAGACATGTTGGCTGCTGGGTGCACAATGAAGGAGGTCTAAGCTCAAATGGGTGAAATAGCACAACCACGTCCTGCGTGAGTAGTGAGGACTAAGGTGAACTGTCTAAAGGAAGATGCTCCTTCTTAGTTTCAGTTAATCCTTGTCATACAGAAATGCAATATTACCAGAGCTTCTGATTTTTTTTTTTTTAAAAAGCCAGAGATCAGGTATTGGTTCAAATTAAAACTTTAAAATATCATGTGGACCAAATAAAAGGTTTCTGTAGGCCCCTTCTGGCCAGTTTACAAACCAGACTCAGCAGAAAACAACACCTTTATGATTTTTTGTTGACTTGAGAGCAGACTGCCACACCTGGCCACATCTGCCAAAGGAATCAGTTCCATTTTGAAAGCTGCAATTCTAAAGCACTTAGTCACCCCATGCTGTGTTGATTTGGCCACCTGTCAAGGTGAAGATCTTAGTGTGACCTTTAGTTTTAGGGAGAGAAATTGAGGGAGAAGGGCTGGGACAACGCCAGTCCTTACTCTCACCAAACCTGCTCTGGTAGATTGTGCTAAAGCATCTTACTGACACACTGATAGACAAAATTCCACTGCTAAAAACCACTCATATATTACTGTTGTGCAATCCAAAAAATCATATGGGCAACTCAGTGCTGTTAGAATCCTAGCAGTTATACTGGTTCATTTTCCTCTTGCATATATTCCAAATTCCCAGACTTCCCTGGTGGCGCAGTGGTTAAGAATCCGCCTGCCAGTGCAAGGGACACGGGTTCAAGCCCTGGTCCGGGAAGATCCCACATGCCGCGGAGCAACTAAGCCCGTGCGCCACAACTACTGAGCCCACGCGCCACAACTACTGAAGCCCACGTGCCTAGAGCCCGTGCTCTGCAACAGGAGAAGTCACCACAATGAGAAGCCCACGCACCCCAACGAAGAGTAGCCCCCACTCGCCGCAACTAGAGAAAGTGTGCAAGCAACAATGAAGACCCAATGCAGCCATAAATAAATAAATAAAAAATTTTTTAATAAAAAGAAGGAATATGCTGCCTATTTAAAAAACAAACAAATTTCCCAAGGAAAAGAACCATCTCCATTGACAGGCACCACCCTCTGCAACTGAAATAACTTGAAGCTGGCATTGCACTCTGCTTATCTCACCAACCCAGATTCCAAGTGAGTTGGGGTATTTGACCATTTGTAAAGAAGATTCAACCTGCATCTTAACTCTCTGCCACCACAAAAGTGATTGTGAATTCATTCTCTTTCCTTCACTTTCTGAAACCATTTAGTCAGTCTTCCCTCTTGCAAAGAAGTAGTTGCGGGGGGTGAGGGGAGAATCAGTCATCAGGGGACAAATATTCTTTTTTGCCTTTCAGCTCACACTTCCACCAGTCCTCATCGTTTCCACTTTCTGGTGGGTGAGAACTCTGCTGGGTAAATGCCTTTCCTGAGAAAGAAAGCCTCAACTAGGTGGGTGGTTCTGAAACAAAAATAGTGGCAAAGACCTGGCTGATGGAGAAGTATCCAAGGAAGTTTTGTGGGATCGCCTTGTCTCTTCAAAAGCAGCTGGGCTCCAGATTCACAGATTAAAGGCATAGTTCCTTTGATACAAGGGTCAGTGTGTCTCAAGTTCCTAGCCACAGTCAGTGGCCCCCTTGAAGTATATAAAGTTCTCACAAGTATGGGGGAGGAGGGAAAGATTTTCAGAATTCCCTGTGGTGTTTATCCAAAATACTCATACTTGTCCTCACCACCCACTCCAACCCTCTGGTCTATCACAGTTGGCTGTGGGGTAAGGAGTCAACTATGCACAGCTCAGAAAAGCTCCCTAGGTGATTTTGATTCACTGCCCTTTCCTCTCCCACGGTACCCTCACCTCTAGTCCTACTTGAGAACTGTTGAACTGAGAATTACCCAGCCCCTTGGGTTACTTTGGGAATATTGTGGCTACATGGAGTCTATAAATGAGGTGCCTATTAACACACACACGCACACGCACACACACACACAACTTGGACCTTAAGTAAGACAATGGATGGGATTAGACATATGCAGTCACCTGAAGGACAAGGGTGGCTCCTCTGTGTAATTGAAGATATTAATAGCCCTCAAGAATGTGTCAAATTGAATGGGTGGGTAGTGCAGAGGAAAGAGAAATTTGGTCAGTGTAGAGAACATAGATAAAAGAAAGGTGCTGAAGCAAGGATTGGTAGTGCCCATTGCCAAGGGAGCCTCAACAATCAGACCTGGACCATCATGGACCATAGGTAAAACCACCTCTGTTATGAGAAGGAGGAATCAGGCCACCCAAGGCTGATATCAGTAGGCACCATCAAGCTATTATCCCCGGGACTAATTCTTGCTCCTTCAAGCAAGCTTCTGACCTCCTCTTTTATAGGGAGAGAAAGTTCTGGTCTATATTTCTGGTCCCTAAGACAGTGGTTTTCATGGTAAATGGCTTTTGATTGATCACAATTTGACATCCCATGAAGCTTGATAGTAAGGCCCTGCCTGATATGGCTCATGCTGACTCTTTGACCACATCTAAAACCACTAACAGAGACCTGATATGACTTCCTTTGTAAAAGGACTGTTCTTTTTTTTAAAAAAGTGAAATTCACATAGCACAAAATGAACCATTTTAAAGTGAACAATTAAGTGGCATGTAGTACATTCACAATGTTGTGCAACTACCATCTCTATCTTCTAAAACATTTTTATCACCTCAAAAGGTAACCCTGTACCATTAAGCAGTTGCTCCCCATTCTCCCTTCCCCCAGCCCCTGGCAACCCCCAATATTCATTCAATGTCTATGGATTTACCTACTCTGGATTTGCATATAAATAGAATCATACAATATATGATCTTTTGTGTCTGGCTTCTTTCATTTAGCATGTTTTCAAAGTTTATTCACATTGTAACATGTATCAGTACTTCATCCCTTTTTATGGCTGAATAATGTTACCTTGCATATACATACCACAGTTTGTTTATCCATTTACCCACTGATGGACATTTGGGTTTTTTGCACCTTTTGGCCATTGTGAATAGTGCTGCTATGAGCATGCATGTTATGTGTATTCATTTGAGTACTAGTTTATTGCCTGATGGGTTTTTTAACTTAAGATACTTACAGTACTCAAAAATTTTCTGAGTACTTGTTTTTAATTCATTTGGGTATATACCTAGGAGTGGAATTGACGGATCATATGGTAATTCTATGTTTAAATTTTTGAGGACCTACCAAACTATTTTCCACAGTAGCTGAACCATTTTACTTTCCTACCAGCAACATAAGAGGGTTCCAGTTTCTCTGCATTATCAGTCTTTTTTATTATAGTCATCCTAGTAGGTGTGAAGTGGTACCTCATTGTGGTTTTGATTTGCATTTCCCTAATGACTAAATGATGTTGAGCATCTTTTCATGTACTTTTTGTCCATTTGTGTATCTTCTTAGAGAAATGTCTGTTCAGGTCTTTTGCCCATTTTTAAATTGGATTGTCTTTCTATTGTTGAGTTGTAAAAGTTCTTTATGTATTATGGATACTAGATGCTTATCAGATATATAATTTGCAAATATTTTTTCTTGTTCTGTAGGTTGTCTTTTCACTGTCTTAAAAATGTCCTTTGATGCACAGAAGTTTTTAATTTTGATGAAGTCTTAATTATTTTTTCTTTGGTTGCTAACGCTTGTGGTATTATATCTAAGAATCTATTGCCAAGTCCAAGAGCGTAATATTTACCCTTGTTTTCTTTTAAGAGTTTTGTGACTTTATTGCCTGTATTTAGGTCATTTATCCATTCTGAGTTAATTTTTGTTTATGGTGTGAGGTAGTAATCCAACCTCATTTTTCTGCGTGTTGTTATCTAATTTTCCCAGCACCATTTGTTGAAGAGACTATACTTCCCTTATTCAGTGGACTTGGCACCCTTGTCAAAAAATCAACTGGCCATAAATGTATGGGTTTATTTCTGGTTTCTCAATTCTCTTTGATTGGTCTATATGTTTATCCTTATGCCAACACCACATTGTTTTGATTACTGTAACTTTGTAATAAGTTTTGAAATTGGGAAGTTTTAATTTTCCTACTTTTTTTTGTCTTTTTCAGTATTGTTTTAGCTATTCAGAGACCTTTTCAATTCCATGTGAATTTGAGGATTGGCTTTCCATTTCTACCAAAAAAAAAAAAGTCATTAGAGTTATAATAGGGATTGCATTGAATGTGTAGATGACTTAGGATAGTATTGCCATCTTAACAATATTGTCTCTGATCCATGAACATGGAATGTCATTTATTTAGGTCTTCTTTAATTTTTTTCATCAGTATTCTGTAGCTTTAAGTGTACAAGTCTTTCATCTCCTTGGCTACAATTTTTCTCTGGTATTATATTCTGGAGGAAGATGCTAAAATGACCATTTTAAGTCATAAATAAGATGACTGTTCTTACTGCTGTGTGGAGAATAAACACACAGGGTGGAAGCAGGGAAATGTGTTGGATATTCCTGGTGAGAGATGATGGTGGCGTGGACAGTGAGGTGGTCTTGGGAATGGGAAGGAGAAGTTGGATTCAGGATACATTTTGAAGGTAAAGCCAAAAGATGGGATTTGCTGCAATATAAGAAATAACAAAGTCAAGGATCACTTCAAGATTTTTGATCTAAATAACTGGTGAAGGGTGGTGCCATTTACAGAGATGGAGAACACTAAACAAAGTACAAAGGAAAAACAAAGAATTCTGTTTGGATAAGTTGAGTTTGAGTTGTCTATTAGACATGGGTAGTATTTATCACAATTTGTAATTACATATTTATTTTTTGTCTTTATTAACTGCTGTATCAGTTAACAGTAAACAGTAGACAGTAAACTTCATGAAAGCAAGAACCAAATCTTTCTTATTCAGTGTTGTATCCCTAACACCTAACACGTAACTTGGCAGTTAGTAGATTATCATTAAGTGTATCTTAATAAATAAATAAAAATGCAAAGTCAGGTCCGCCTCATCTTTTCTATATACTTGGTTTATAACACTACTTTCAGATGCACATTTTTATATTTTATTATTGCTGCATTTCTAGCACTTTTTCTATTTCTGTAAGAAGTGGGGTTCTTGTATTCATAATTTAATAAATCATGAAATGCCTCTCACCCCATCTCCTTACTCTCTCTTTACCTTTCCATTCATGCAATCTCTGGCACAATGGCATACCTTAACAAATGTCAAGAAAAGAAGACCTGGGGCTTCCCTGGTGGTCCAGTGGTTAAGACTCTGCGCTTCCACTGCAGGGGGGGCAGGTTCGATCCCTGGTCGGGGAATTAAGATCCCCCATGCCATGTGGCACGACCAAAAAAAAGAAAAAGAGACCTGATACTTCTCAATAACAGTAGTAATATTTATTGAGTGCAAACTATGTACCAGGTACTGTGTAAAATGGTTTTGTATCACCTCGTCTAATGCTCACAACAAATGTGTCAGCATAAAGCCTGAAGCTTTTTTTTTTTTTTAGTATTAGACTCTCATGCTTTGGAATGTGAGCTTATCTATATAGCCAAAAAGAACAGCTGAGATGGGTACATTATTTAAGTGAATATATATCAATGTCATTTTTTTTTAAAGGTACTGACTTGTGCTAGAGAATCTTGCAATTGGGCAAATGAGTATCTTAAGTTAAAAAATCCATCAGGCAATAAACATTTACTGAGCCCTACTATAAAGGTATTGGTAGGGGGGAAACATAAGATAAAGGATATGAGCTTAGCTGGGGAGAGCTAGATCTAGAACAGTGTTGGGTTATCAGCAAGCCCTGGAAATCTGTCCATTGGTAGCCTCTCTCTCCCCCTCTATTAATCTCAAGGGGATCACAGGAGGCCCTCTACATCTGAGTATGATTTGTAAAGGCTTCTAAATAGCACCCTCCTAAAAAATTCCAATAGCCAACCCACAGCAATCTGTCTTAGAGTGGAGGCTCCAAAAGTGAATGCTGTTCTGAGGTGAGATACCTTGCTAAGGAAGGCAGGAAGCTATGTCAAAAGGACACAGACCATCCCCTTCCACCCTGAGTGTGAGCAGTGCTTGGTGACTTGCTCTCAGAGAATATGGTATGAAAGAAAAAGGGTGGTAAGTAACTTTACCATGGAGAAATCTGGCAAACATTACCTCAGCCAGATGTCCAAGGTCAACATCAACAGTGATATGTCATCTTGATAGCATGTGCCCTTGATATGATGTGATGAGAATGACACTTCACCTCTATGGTCTTCCTACCAAAAATCTATAGCCCCAGTCTAGCCCTGAGAAAAATACCAGACAGACACGAATTGAGGGACATTCTGCAAAATACTTAACAGTACTCTTCAAAACCTTCAAGATGATCAAGAACAAGAAAAGTCTGAGAAACTGTCATAGACCAGAAGAGGCTAAGGAGACATGACACCTAGATATTAGTGGTAATTCTTCTGTGGTTCAAGTGTTTACACTTCTTTAGTGAGAGGTATTTCTTTAGTGTGGTGGTAAAAGTAAAAGCTATAGGGTTAGCTGGCCCTGGGTTTGAATACGAGCTCTCCTCACTTATTAACTGTGAGAACTTGATCAACTTAAACTATTTGAGCCTCAGTTTACTCCTCTACAAACAGAAATAAAATCAATAGTATCAACTTCATAGAATTGCCATCATGCTCAAATTGGTTAATGTTTGTGACATGCTTGGTATCAGGTCTGGCACATAGTAAACAATAGTATGAGTTATTATTGAATTCATCTTTATTTACTTTAGTAAATGTTATGATATAGAGATGTAAGTTTTCTTTTTACCCCTGGTCTTTAACCACTTTGTTCCAGCACTTTCTGAATGATCCATCATTTCCTAATTGATAGGAAAATGCCAACTCCAAATGCCATGAAATAATACTTATACATAATTTTTTTTTTTTTATAAATTTATTTATTTATTTATTTATGGCTGTGTTGGGTCTTCACTTCCGTGCGAGGGCTTTCTCTAGTTGTGGCAAGCGGGGGCCACTCTTCATCGCGGTGCGCGGGCCTCTCACTATCGCGGCCTCTCTTGTTGCGGAGCACAGGCTCCAGACGCGCAGGCTCAGTAGTTGTGGCTCACGGGCTTACTTGCTCCGCGGCATGTGGGATCTTCCCAGACCAGGGCGCGAACCCGTGTCCCCTGCATTGGCAGGCAGACTCTCAACCACTGCGCCACCAGGGAAGCCCCTGTACATACTTTTATTTGTTAGGGGCTTTCTATTCTGTTTCATTGGTTTGCCTGTTTATTCTTGCACAATTAGCACACTACTTTACTTTGTAGGTAGGTTTGTAACATGTTTTATAATGACAAGTAGTATAAGTACTTCCATGGTATTATTCTTTATATTTTTATGGTTGTTTTTATTCAAAATTTATTGAGCAACTTCCATATGGAGAACTTTCATAAGTTTAGTGAAAGTGGTACTGGAACTAGAGGACATAGTCCCTGCACTGAGGTGTAGGGGTTTGTGTGTGTGTGTGTGTGTGTGTGTGTGTGTGTAGAAAGAGAGAGACAAAGAGACTGATTCTTCCATTAACCATTAAAAACATTTCAGGAGTCTTATTCTCATGCCAGGCACAGTGTTTGGTTCTGGAAATATAGACTGAATAAGGCACGGACTCAGGTCTCAAGGAGCCTTTGGTGTAGGGCCAGAGACAAGTAAAACCGTGATTCTAATACTGAATCATTTTAGAGGGTGCTGTGGGAGCACAGAGGTGTGTCATCTCAAGGAAGCGACAGCTGATGAGAGTTTTGAAGGATAAAACAGGGAGTAAAGCAGAGGGGAAGTGAGGGGGGATGCAGTGGGAGGGCCCTGTAGGATAGGGAACAGAATGTGTGAAGGTATGCCGATTTATGGAAAAGGACAACCCGCTCAATATGGCTGGAGGGGAGACGGAGGTCGGGAGATGGACTGGAGTGTATATGTACATACGCATAGAATAACTCCAGGATATTTAAAGGGCAACTTCACTGCCTAAGTTCTAGCTAATGTTCTTTCTTCTCTCTGAAGCTTTTCATCACACCTCATTCCACAAAGACCTTATCAGTCCAGATCACCAAGAAAGAATCAGATGATATTTTGTGACATCTATTGTTCATTTTTATTTAATTTTTACTCCTGTGCCTTGAAGGCAGGTTCTAAGTATATTTACTTGCCAGGCATTCCTCTAGATACTAGGATACAGCAGTGAACAAAACAAAACCCCTGTCCTCATGGAGTTTATAGTTTTAATAGAAGGAGACAGATAATAAACAAGTAAATATGTAGTTTGTTAGATGGCGATAAGGGATGCGTTGGAGGGAAATAGATTAGGGGAGAGGGATAAGTATGTCTATTGTGGTACTCACTACATTGTGTCATAATCATTTGTGCCTCCCTCTTGCCCATTAGGTTGAGTGTTTCCGACGGCATAGATTTGGTTTTGTTAATCCCTGTAGTTTACTGGTCCAGTGTCTGGAATAAAGCACATGTTTAATAAAAACAGAGGAGCAGAATAGGTTATGGGGAGAGACTGCCTTATCCAAATCCAATCTTCATCACTTATTAAAAGCATGACCTTGGGAAAGGTACTTAGTTCTCTATGCTTGAGTTTCTTCATCTTGAAGATGGAGATATTGATAGTACCTTCCTCATAAGTTTGTTGGGAGGATTAAATGAGAATATACTGAAGAACTTAAAAGAGTCCCCCTACATAGGTAGCACTTAACTTAATGATAACTTATTATTAAAGAACTGACTATGATCTGAATATACTCTAACAGCATGGACTTCAGGACAATTAAAATAATTTATTGTTGTTTGAAAAATCTGCTCATGCTAGGTTAGGTCTTCAGATAAAACATCTTCTGAATTTATACCAGCATATCTTTGTAGCCCAAATGTGTTCTGAGAAGTTATCCAGAATATGGAGGCATGGGCAGCTGACACAGACCCTGGCTGTTTTTTTGTGAACCTCAGACCGGTTTGCATCCAGCATTTCACCGGAGCTGAGCTTTTCTGCCTAGTTACTAGCTTTGGGAGCATGGCGTTAAAAATACGATTGTCCAGATTTATTTGGTGGTAACACGTTCTGACAGTATTTAGCCTACAGGCCATGTACATTTCCATCATCTCTTCTCAGTAAAGCGTTTGCCTGGAGCTATGTCATATGTCTAGAAATATTGCCTTCTCAATTGTCAACAAAGTAAAAGAGAGTCATTTCTTAAATTTGTCCGGGACGTTGTAGTTTGCAAAGCACTCTCCTATCCATTATCATTCAATCCACAAGCAAACACTCCAGAGGGACAGGCAGGGTGATCATTTCCACTTAGCGGCTATGGAAACGGAGGCTTATAAGGTTAAGTCTCAGCCAAGTTGGCTGAGCTTCTTCTCACTCATGATTCTGTCTCTATACCCTACAATAGGCTTCCCACAAATCCTGGGTTCCCCTAAATATTCAACAAGTTGACATGGGCCCTTTTTCTTGGTATTTGTTCACCTATATTTTTTCAGCTTGTCCAATATATCCCCCTGTTTAGAGCCACAAATTGACAGTTACACTTTTTTCAGGTCAGGTGAGGCTGACCTCAATCCACTAGAGCATTACAGGCTCTCTGCATCCAGGCCCTTGCAGTTTTGTCACTGCGGTGGACACCCCTGGTTAGAGGATAAAGGCTGGAATTCTGAAGTAACTCCAAGCAGGTCCATAGTTGCCCTAAGTAATAATGGTGATACACAATCTGTTACCATGACACAAATCTAGGCATACTGAGATTCTCCTGGAAAATATACTCTGCTATCTCTCAGGCAGGCCAGTACCTTATTATTATTTTTTAAAATAAATTTATTTATTTATTTTGGCTGCATTGGGTCTTCGTTGCTGTGCGTGGGCTTACTCTAGTTGTGGCGCTACTCTTCATTGTGATGTGCGGGCTTCTCATTGCGGTGGCTTCTCTTGTTGCGGAACACTGGGCTGCGGGGTTCAGTAGTTGTGGCACGTGGTCTCAGTAGTTGTGGCTCGTGGGCTCTAGAGCACAGGCTCAGTAGTTGTGGCGCACGGGCTTAGTTGCTCCACGGCATGTGGGATCTTCCCGGACCAGAGCTCGAACCCATGTCCCCTGCATTGGCAGGCGGATTCTTAACCACTGCGCCACCAGGGAAGTCCCAGTAACTTACGTTTTTAATTGGTGGTGTGCAGTAGATTAAGATAATTTTGCTAACTTATTTTACCAAATAAGTGTAATAAATAACTATCATCATAAAACAACAATATGGGTACATTTTCACACCAGAAAGGTAGGAGAGAGAGAATCTTAGAATAAGGAACGGTACATTTAGCTCTATGAAGAACTCACAAATCATCCTTATATTTCTTGTTCTACAGAGGTCTCTGTGAAACACTTCATGAGGCATTTGCTCTGAGACTGGCATTTGGAAACACTGCCCTGGGAGTTATAACACTTTTTGCCCTAGTATCCTTGACTCCTGCTGTGTTCAGAGCAGGGGAATTTCAGGCCTAAGAAGACGTGTGTATGGACTAACAATAAAGTTTCTCTGTACATCTGAATTGGAGCCAAGACTTGTGAATCATCCTTTCTGGATATACTATTAAAAGAAGTGGACATGGTATAATTAGGTATCATTTGCAACAGTGCATTTGTTTTTGTAGTGGTTGGGACAACATGTTAATCCCAGAAAGTCTTAGCTTGGGAATAATTATGGAATCTGCAGTCAGCAGAGGGAAGCACCTGATTTGATGTCATGTTATGGTGAACCATGGAATTGTCATCCACCAATGAGATCTTGACCTTCCTACGTGACCAATACCCATTTTAGAAAACCCTATTGTGAAATTTAGGCAGACATCATAAATATCATTATAAAGTCAAAAGCATGTTACTAAAAGAAGGCAAGGGATTGAGAGAGGGTAATAATGTTTTTTGAGTGTCTACTTTGTGCCAGATACATGCAAAGAAACCACATATCATTCACAATAAACTTGAAAAATTAGTCATCTTTATTTTACAAGTGAGGAAATTGAGGTGGAAGATAGAGAACTTGAATAAGTTTGTACAGCTGGAAAGTGGCAGAGTTCAAGTCTATCTGACTCCAAAACCATGTTCTCTACATAATACTGCCAGAGGAAACAGAGCCAAGACCTAGAGTTCCAACATCTTTTATCATGGTGAAATGTAAACAAAGAAACTAAAAATACTTGCAGGTTAAAACTAGTGGGGAACTTCCTGAACTTGTCAAAGAACAGCTATAAAAAACCTACTGATAACATCATACTTAATGCTGAAAGACTGAATGTTAGAAGATTGTTTCCTAAGACTGGGAACAAGGCAGGGAAGTTTGTTCTCACCACTTCTATTAAACAGTTCATTGAAGGTCCTAACTAGTGCAATAAGTCAAGAAAAATAAATAAAAGGCCTAAATATTGGAAAGGAAGAGATAAACTGTTTTTATTTATAGATTAATAAGATTAGAGAATCCTCAAGGATCTAGAAGAAAAAGCTACTACAACTAATAAATGAATTTAGCAAGGCCACAGAATACAAAGTCGCTATAAAAAGAATAAATTGGGGGCTTCCCTGGTGGTGCAGCGGTTGAGAATCTGCCTGCCATTGCAGGGGACACGGGTTCGAGCCCTGGTCTGGGAAGATCCCACATGCTGCGGAGCAACTAGGCCCGTGAGCCACAATTACTGAGCCTGCGCGTCTGGAGCTTGTGCTCCGCAACAAGAGAGGCCACGACAGTGAGAGGCCCGCGCACCGTGATGAAGAGTGGCCCCCGCTTGCCGCAGCTAGAGAAAGCCCTCGCACAGAAACGAACACCCAACCCAACACAGCCAAAAATAAATATAAATAAATAAAAATTTAAAAAAAAAAAAAAAAAAGAATAAATTGTATTTCTATATAACAGCAATGAACCAGTGGAAAATGAAATTTAAAAACCAATGCCATTTACAATAACATTAAAAATCTTGAAATACTTCCAGATAAATTTAAAATAATATGTTCAAGATCTGATGTTGTTCAAGAATAGTAATATTTTGTTCAACAATAATATGTTCAAGAACCTGGACTTCCCTGGTGGCACGGTGTTTGGGAGTCTGCCTGCCAGTGCAGGGGATGCGGGTTCGAGCCCTCGACCGGGAGGATCCCACATGCTGCGGAGCCACTAGGTCCGTATGCCACAACTACTGAGCCTGCGCTCTGGAGCCCACGAGCCACAACTGCTAAGCCTGCGTGCTGCAACTACTGAAGCCCACGCACCTAGAGCCCGTGCTCCGCAACAAGAGAAGCCACCGCAATGAGAAGCCCACGCACCGCAATGAAGAGTAGTCCCCGCTCCCTGCAACTAGAGAAAGCCCGCATGCAGCAACAAAAACCCAATGCAGCCAAAAATAAAGAGACGAATAAATTTATAAAAAAGACCTGTACACCAAAAAGAACAAAACATTGCTTGGGAAAATTAAAGAAAACCTAAATAAACAGAGATATACTGCGTTCATGGGCTGGAAGACTCAATGTTGTTAAGATGTCAGTTCTTCTCAAACTGATCTATGAACTCAATGAAGTAACAATCCAAATCCCTGAAGGCTTTTTTTTTTTTGGGGGGGGGCTAGAATTTGACAAGCTGATTTCAAAATTTATATGGAAGTGCAAATGACCTAGAATAACCAAAACAATTTTGGAAAAAAAAGAACTGAGGTGGAGGATTTAAATTACTTGATTTCAAGATGTAATTTAAAGCTATATTAATCAAGACAATATGGTATTGGCATAAGGACAGACACATAGTTCAGTGAAACAGAGTAGAGTTTACAAAAGTAGACCTACACGTATCTGGTAAAATTATCTTTCAACAAAGGTACTAAGGTAATTCAATGGAGAAAAGATAATCTTTTCAACAAATGATGCTGGAACAATTGGATATCCAAATGGGGGGAATCCCCCCAAAACCCTTTGACCCTTACCTCACCACCATATACAAAAATAAACTCTGAATCATAGACTTAAATGTAAAAGATAAAAATATAAGGAAAAAAATCCTGTGGCCTTATGGTAGGCAAAAATTTTATAGACAGGACACCAAAGCACAAGCCATAAAAGAAAAAAATAGATGAATTTCACTTTATGAAAATTTAAAACTACTGTTCTTCAAAAACACTGTTAAGAAAAGTTGAAAAAGCAAGCCATAGACTGGGGGAAAATATTCACAATATGTATATACAACAAAAGACTTATGTACAGAATATATAAAGGATAGCTACCCTCAATTTTTCAAAAGGGCACCTCACCAAAAAAGTTATACAAATGACCAATGACAACATGAAAATAATGGTTACCATCATTAGTAAGAAGGGAAATACAAATTAAAACCACAAAGTGATACCACCATGCATCCACTAAAATGGCCATAATTAAAAAGATTATGGTCCCAGGTGTTGGTGAGGATGAGCAACTGGAACTCATACTTTGTTGGTGAAAAAGTAAAATGTTACTTGTAACTTTGAAAATAGTTTGGCTGTGTCTTATAGAAGTAAACATACACTTACATTACTATCCAGCATTCCTATTTCGAGGTCTTTACTCAAGGGAGATGAAAACATATGTCCACACAAATATCTATACACATACATTTATAGCAGCTTTATTTATAATTGCCCAAAGCTGGGAATAACCCCAAAGTTCATCAACTGATGGATGGATAAGCAAACTGTGTGATCCACCTATGCAATGGAATACTACTCAATGATAATAATAAAAAGATCTACTCATACATGCAAAAACATGGGTGAATCTCAAAAACATTTTAATTGAAAGAAAACTTACATGAGAGTAACTACTGTATAATTCCATTTACATGAAATTCTAGAACAGGCAAAACTAATCTATAGTGATGGGAAGCAAAAAAAGTGGTTCCTTGGGTCAAGGGTGGGAAGGATTGGCTGAAAAGGGGCAAGGATAGAAATGTTCTGTATTTTGATTGGGGTAGTGATTACATGGTGTCACTATGTATGTTTGTCAAAATTTATTAAAGTTAAAATATTTATTGGATATACACTACAGATCCATAATGTTGACATAAAAAGTAAAAATAAAAATTTGAATTGATTTTTTGAATTGGAAATTTTTAAGTCCTAATTGTGTCCTTGTGCTAGCTACTGTATAAAAAGGATTGCCCAGATGCTGTCTCAGGTTGTAAACAAGTGCTCTTTATTTGGAAATGATGGCCTGCCTAGGCAGATAAATAGAGGTAAAGTATCTGTCCGAGTAGAAGCCATTGCTCTGAAATTTGATTTTTATTACCAGAGGACGACTTATAATCTGAAATATACCATCAGCAACACATTTTGAAGGCAGAAGACAAGGGTAAAGTCATAGGGATGCCTGTGGAGAAAAAAGACAAGGCCATGGGAATTCCATCCAGTGTGGTAGGAAAGTCATTAGATGCCCTCATCTCTTTAATCGTGGATGAATTCCTGAAAGGGCAAGATTGAGAGATTAAGGAAAAGAGGACATTCACACTCTGGCAGCCTGGAGTTCAGAGTGGATCACAGTAGGCATTCCCTCACCTGGGAGAATAAAATTAAGAGAGAAACATTGAGTGATGGATGGACCCACTTGTAGGCATCTATCCTAAAGAAATATTTGCATGTACGTGTAAGGAGCATGGATGGAACACTTGTGAAAGCCTTGTTTGTAAAAGCTAAAAAATGTAAGCAACTTAAATGGGAAATGATATAATAAAGTAAGGCATACCTGCCCTGTAGCAGACCCTGTCAGTGCTCTACCCATAGAACCTGGGATTTACGATGTCTCTGTATGCCCGCTGACTTTCTACTGCTAGCACCTGCATCTACTTGTCTGAGGACTTTCTCTGGCCACCAGAGTGCTCTCTGCCCAGGAGCATGGCAAACCAAAAGTACTGGGGAATTAATCTCTCTCTGAAGCAGCCCTCAACCAATGGTAGATGGGAGGTGATGCCCCAGCTCTCTTCAGGTAGAGGGTTCCACACTCAGGTCGTACACTGGCTCCCAGAGTTCCCTGAGGACTTGAGCTCTGGTTACCTACGGTGATGACTTGCTTGATAAAACACCTTTTATTGGCTTCCTTCCCTTCCTTGTCTCACTTCCCCATCCCTCTACTGGTATTTTCTAGTATCACCTCTCAAATAAAGGACTTGTGCTTGAATCCTTGTTTCAGGGTCTCCTTTCGAGTTCAACATTTTGAAAGAACAAAGCAGAACAATAAATACATTAGATAATTACGAAAAGATCCCCAAAACATATTGTTAAGTGAAAAAGCATGTTATAAAGACTAGATGTGTAGCATAATAGCACATTTTTTTTTAAACATCTTTACTGGAGTATAATTGCTTTACAATGGTGTGTTAGTTTCTGTAGCACGTTTTTTTTTTTTTTTTAATTAATTTATTTATTTATGGCTGCGTTGGGTCTTCATTGCTGCGCGTGGGCTTTCTCTAGTTGCAGCGAGCGGGGGCTACTCTTCGTTGCGGTGCTCCGGCTTCTCATTGCGGTGGTGT
This sequence comes from Balaenoptera physalus, assembly GCF_965194825.1. NCBI lineage: Eukaryota > Metazoa > Chordata > Mammalia > Artiodactyla > Balaenopteridae > Balaenoptera > Balaenoptera physalus. The sequence goes on from NC_138901.1 coordinate 48,305,624, forward strand.
AGCACGTATTTTTAAAACAAAAAATAAAACCGTATATTTCTATTTGTGTGTGTGTGTGTAAATGACCATAAAATAGTCTAGTTGGGATGCACACTTATCTGAGAATAGTGGTTACCTCCGAGGAGAGTAGGACTGGATGAGAGGGTCAAGGGAGAATTTGCTTAAATAGAAAACTGAAAAATTTAAAACAACAATCTATTTGTGAATTGTTTGTGTTTTTAAAAATAAGATAAAAATACTTTATAATGTGATGGACGAGCTTGTTTCACTTCAGCTTAAGAACCGACACTGGGCACTGGGGATGCAGAGAAAAACAGGAACACAGTCTCTGCCCTTAGGGAGCTCCCAGAGCATCAGACAAGTAAACATCTGTGATGCTGTGTTATAAGCACCATGAAAGAAATAAGCAGAAGGGGCTATGGGAACCCAGAGGTGGGGCCCAGTTAGCCATCTCTATAAGAAAACGCCATTCCTCCCTCACCTCCCCTGTGGAGAGTTAGGTACACTTCAAGCAAAATGACTAGGGTTCAATCAGCACAGCTGAAAGTGTAACAATTAAGAATTAAGCAAATCAAGTGCTTGCCACCCAGTCAGAATACAGATGGTTTTAATAGAAGACTCGTGATATCCCTGGAGGGGTGTCCCAGAGGGGGAATTTATCAGTGTTTCCGGCACCGCCAGGAATCTCCAGTCAGACAATTACATTGGTAAAATGACCTTGGCTCTTCAGATGTCCCACCAGCCTCCCCTCCACGCCTCCACCCTGTGCTCTGAGACCATGCCCACTGAGCAACCTTCTGCCAATGATTTAGTTTCCTGTGGAGGCTTGCCTAGTGGGAGAAAATGTACTGACATGAGGAGGCAAATATTAAATCTAGTTGTCAGTTATATTTTTCACTGGAAGACAGTGAAGTGGCCTGTTTCTTGCTTCTGGGCCTTTATTATGAGGCCCTTAGCCTAGTGGTTCCAAGCTTGCTGCAAACACATTACAATCTACTGCGAAGATTTAAAAAAATACTGATGCCCAGGCCAAATCCCATACCAGATAAATGGGGTGGATGCCAGGCAGTGGTCAGCTGCCACGTGCCTTAGGAGACTGTTGTATATATATCTCATCCCAGTTCCACCTTCAGTGAAGTCATACTGGTAACTTGAAATCAACCATGGTAGAAGTTTTCATACCATGGAGATGGGTTACAAATCAGGGCTTTTTTTTTTCTTTCTTTCTAAAGAGCTGAGTGTTGAGCATTTACCATCACACCACTGAAGCCAGGCTTTCAGTAATTTTAAACATCCCCAGGTGATTCCAATTTGCAGCAAGGCATTGGAACCAGTCTTATTCTTTGCCTACACAGTGCTCAGTGTGGTCTTAGAGAACTTGGTTTCACCTGCTAATCTAGGAATGGCTGTTTAAGGCCGCAGCTCTCTTTCTAACCTGGGACCACTGTCTTTGAGGGCTTTTAGGGAGGGCAACCTTTATTCTGTTCTGGAGGCTGAGCTCTGCAACTTGATGTACTGGGACTGGATAGGTGGAAGTTTTGTACAAGGCTCTTTATTGCCCTTTTAGTGAAAAGTATCTTACCGCATTTGGAGTCCAAGCTGAAAATGGATCCATAGGACATTTCCCATATGATATTATGAAAGATGCCTTATTTTATTGTATGTCCAATGCATGTGAGTTATACTTTCATTTATTGATTTAAGAAGTCAAAATGACAAAGGGCACCTATAAATGTTAAACATACCAATTTTATCACATAATTTAAAACTTTTTAATAAAACTCAGATAAAATGTTCATCACTGATTCACCTGGGAAGGGGGAAAGTGTTGAACGTTGCCTGGCTCTCCTGGCCAAGGACATGAGTCAGGGCTAAAGTTTGGTCTTGGGGTTTGGAGTTGGGACGAATTTCTCACCCAGGGGCTGAAAGATGGAGAAGGGTAAGATGAGGCCAAAGTCCTCAGATACATGCAAAGGGAGCTCTCATGGGGCTTAAGCTATGTTGTTGAGTTGAGTGGAAGCCCAGCTCTGGGGATAGAAGACTTCAAAAGGCTTGGACAACACATGAACCTGGATTTGTCTGGCCTTACCCAGTCCCAGCTTCTTACCATGCCCTGTTTCTCTGAAGAGCACTGGGAAAGGAGACACCAGGAACAAAACTGATCAACAACCAATACCTAGAAGTGGGAAGGAAGCTACCTGTATTGAGTGGCTGATCTGTGTCAGGCACTGTGCTAGGTCTTTCATATGTTAATACATAACCTTATTTAATCCTCTCAATATCCCTTCCAAGTAGATATTTTCTACTTCAAAGTAGATGAAGAAACTAAAGCTCAAAAGTGTTAAGTGCCCAAAGCCGCATAGTCTCCGCAGACAACTCATGGGGGGGAGCCAGTTCTTGGAAGAAAGGGAAGATCACCTCCCACTTCCTGCACATTCTATTCCTGCTTATGCATTCTGATGTCCTGCGTGCTTTTTTTAGGCTTTAAGTGCTATCCTGCTGAGTCACTTCCAACTTCTCGTTCATCATGCTCAGCTCTTGAAAATGGAACAGAATGGAAAGGGCCAGATATTGTACTGTCTGGTGATGTGTTTAAGGGGAATTGAGTGTCTGTCAGGCCGGCTTCATGTGGATGGAATGCTGGGGACATGAACTGAGCAGTCCCCGAAGTGTATTTCTCATCTGACACGTAGGACACTTTGCCTTGGAGTGTAATACTAATAATAACCACGCCACTTACTGCCCCCATGAGGAGCGGGGCAGGCCCTGGGCTTGTGCTTTCCATTATTGTCTATTTGAATCATCGCAACTGTTGGAGAAGTAAGGGATCCTCTCTATTTTATGGACAAGGAAATTCAGACTAAGATAGGTTAAGGAATTTGCCCAAGATCATATAGCTAGTAAGGGGCAGAGCAGGGATTCAAACCCATGATCTATATCTGTGCTGTCTAATATGATAGCCACTAGCCACATGAGGCTATTGAGCACTTGAAATGTGACTAGTATGACGGAGGAAACTGAATTTTTAATTTAGTCGAGATATGCTGTTAATGCAAAATACACACCAGATTTCGAAGACCTAGTATCAAAATATATATACATATATACACAATCTTTTTTTTACATTGATTATATGTTTAAAATGACAAATTTTGGATATGTTGATTTAGATAAAATATATTAAATTACAAATAGAATTAGTTTCTTTTAACTTTTTAATGTGACTACTAGAACATTTAAAATTTTTTATGTTACTCTCTTTATATTTCTATTGGACAGAGCTGATCTAAATCATGGACATTAAATAGTCACTAGACTAGTGATTTCCCAATATTTTTAATAAATTTTTGGAGCGTAAATCCCCAATTTACATATTTTATTTATTTATGCATAATATACATGTACACAACTGTATATTATGTACATTATAAAACACTGACAAAATGGACACTTTAAAAAGATGAAATAAAAAATAAGCAGAAATAGAAGTTGTACTAATTTCTTTTTGGAGCCCAATGGCTCACTTTGTGCACCACTTGGTGTGTGCACACACCATTTTGGAAACTCTTGCACCAGACTTAGAGCTCCTTCCTGAAGGGCAGACTGTTAATTTGTGTCTCCCTTCCCCTATTGTTGCACCTAGCACAATGCCTAGATAGAGTCGGTGCTCAGTAAATATTTGTGGCAGGAATAAATAGCTCTTCATATGCAATAATTTTCTGGTGAATTGGATGTATTTCTTTATTTCACATGCACTGAGCACTTTCTAGGTGCCAGGTGCTATACTAGATACAGAAAAGTAAAGTTGACTCAGCCTCTTTCCTCTAGGCCAGTGCTTCTCAAACTTTAGTGCATGTAAGAATCACCCGGAGGGCTGATTAAACAGATTCCTGCCCCCCACCCCCAAGATTCTGATTGAAAGAGAATGAACATATATTGCCAGGAACTTTAAAATGTATCACCTTAATTTAATCCCCAACTCCACTTGATGAGGCATATATTATTACCTTCATTTTCAGTCGAGGCAACTGAAACTCAGAAAAGTTAAATTGCCTAAGTCATAAAGCTAGTGAATAGCAGAGCTTGGACTGGTACCCACTTCTGTTCTCAGAAACGCATGCAAATCTTTATTACCTTCACCTTTTAGACTCTGCCCAAGGAACCGGGCATATCACAGAGTGAGACAGACAAGTTTTCTGTCCTGGTCAAACTCAGTAAACAATTAAAAAATAAAAAGTTCTCAGTGCTATGAGGGAGGTAGTGCCTTGTTATATATCTATATAACAGAAGCACATACTCTACCACAGGGTTAGGGAAAGCTTTCCAGAAAAAAAAGTGAAGACCTGAACTATAAGTTAGAGGAGTGGAGTAGGGAGTGTTTGGAGCTGAAGATATGCATGAAGGCTTGGAGGCAACAAACCATTTGAGGAACTGAAAGAAATTCAGAATGTCTGGAGTATAGAGGGTGCAGGTGAGAGATAAGGCTGCTGAGGAAGGCGGGAACCAGATCTAGCTGGGCTATTTAGACTTATTGACGTTTTTCAAGGGTAGGGGTGTGGTCAGACTTGTATTTTTAAAAGATTGCAATGCTCTCAGTGGAGGATGGATTAGAGGAGAGCTAGCCTGAAAGCAGGGAGATGCGTTAATTAAAGATGCTAGTAGCATGCGTTTAGGTAACACTGTGGTGACTGGGGAGAAGGGTGTGTGTGTGTTTAGAAGTGTTCAAAAGCGTTTAAGACTTGATGATTAGAAGGGGAGGAGTGGGCAGGCAAAAGAGGAATCAATGATGATTTCCAGGATTGAGTGCACAGTTTTATTAAGGGTAAAGTACTGTAAGCTTATTATTTCATATTTTTAAAGAAAAGTAAATTAAGTGAGGTTATGTGAAAGTGAAAGATGTTATTTTAGTAAGATTTCAATGACTAGAACTTATTAGAAAATATGGGAGAAAATTAGTCTTTGTGGTTAAGTTTATTACTTTTGTTGTCTTAATTAGTATCAATAGCCCTATCGTTCAATGAGCGTGTAGTTGTGAAAACGAAATAACGCGTCTTTCTCTTTCTGCCACTACGAGGATTAGCCATGGAGGACCAGCTATGAACTGGCTATGAACTGTCAGTCTACTGAGTTTCTTCAGTGACTGTCTTGTTGAGTAACCTTGGTTGAGTTTCTGAAGCTCGACATCCCCTTTTGCTCCTATTTCTCCACACCTGTGATGTTTTTAGAAGGGGTAGTAGATGATTCCAATCAATGGATGATTTGGACTCCGCCTTCTTCATCTAGGTCCCGCCCCCTTCTTTAGACCACACCCCTTACACTTGGCCCCGCCCCTTGATCGTCGCTGATATGACAGGGAATTCGCCGCAGTCCTGACCTATAGGAGTTCTGAAGGGTGGGACCGAGATCAGTCTTTTTTTCCATTTGTCAAATCAAGTGTCTATCTGGTCCCAGTCTCAGCCCACTTCCTCTTCAAGCCAATGATTGGTTGCTCTGTTCTTGGTCCCCGGCTCACGATTGGTTCTTTCGTTCCACCCCTCTCTTCCAGCCTTTGCAGGCGGGATTAGCACGCAGCTTCCTGCTCCTGCCAAAAAAATAAAAGAAGAAAAAGAAAAGAGAGAGGCGAAAGAAAATGTCACGGAGATCTTTGGTGTTTAATTCGCTTTTGGTCTTGTCGGTCAGGCCCAACTCTGCCTTTTGATTGGTCTTTCGATCTGCCCATCCCGGGTCGGGGGCGGGATTTCCCCAGGAGACCCACACCCTGTCGCCACTGGCCGAACAGTGCGCCTGTCTGAAGCTCCCGGCCCGGGATTGGAGGCGGACGCGGACAGGTGGGCGTGGATTGGCTAGGGTAGCCGGTCAGTGTGAGGCGGGGGCGGGGCCTCGGCGGCTGGTTGCGCGTGTCCGCCGCTGGCTCCGCTCTATCCGGCTTTGCTAGGGGAGGTGAGTCCGGCCGCGGCGGCACCGGCGGCTGAGGAGGTGGCGGCTCGAGGAGAAAGCGGCCGCGGCGGCTGAGGAGAAAGCGGCCGCGGGGACGGAAGCCGGGTGGGGGGGAGGGGGGGAGACGGAGCAGCCTTGAGCCCTGTGGGGGCCGTCGCGCGGGGGGACCCACCCGCTCTCCCCCCCAACCCTCCTCAGCAGAAGCAGCCGGCGGCGGGGGCAGGAGTCAGCTCGCTTCCGACTGCACCCCGCCCGTCTCCCGGGGCTCCCATTCTTTGGCCCCGGGACCCTAACCTCCTCCCGGGGCGGTTCCCTCTGTCTGGGCGTCCGAGTGCTGCCCACCTCTCTTTCATTGCTCCCCGCACCTCCTTACCTTCACTTTGCCCCGGTTCTCTTTCTCCTCTCTGTCCTGCCCTGTCGCCTCCTCTTCTCACTCTGTCCCTCCTGCCTCCTTCCCTGGCTCTTTTCTGTTCGGGAAAGTTTAGTACCCCACCCCCCCACCCCCCCCCGCCCTTCCAATCAGGTCAACCTGACGAGGAGTAGGGGGAGATGTAGGAAGGCCTGAGAGTTCGAGGGGGGGGAGCTAGTTTCCCTGAATATTTCCCCCCATCTTTTCACTTTGGGGTGGTTGGAATTTTTTTCAGTTGCATTTTTGAGGTGGTAGGTGTTTGAAAAAGGATGTGGGAATGGAAGGGGTAGATGAGTCAAGCCTCTTACAAGATTCCCAGGGTGGTGTGTTACCTGATCCTTTTCGCGTGTGGAGTTCAGGGGGTCGGGAGGTTTGGCCTTTATTCCCACATTCAAAGTTGGAACCTCCCCCGAATTAAGGATGGAGTTTTAGTACCCACTTGTGGCAGGAAACCTGGGGGGAAGGGGTCCCTTTTTCCTTTTTCTTTTTCTTTTCTCTTTTATTTTTGGGGGCGACCCACACCCTTCCACACACACCCACCCCCAAATTAAACACCAAGATCCTCTAACTTGTCTGGATTGACTGATGAAGACATAAAGCCACTTACGCTCCATGTTTTTGGAGGTGGAGTAAGTGGGTTTTTTCTTCATTTTTAAATGGCCAAATGACAGCTTGACCCAGTTTGCTTTCCAATCAAAGGGCATTTTTTTTTGAATGTCTCTTTGTGGCGCAAGAGCCAACGCAAAAATGATGGCGGCTTACAATGGCGGTACATCTGCGGCAGCAGCAGGGCACCACCACCACCATCACCACCACCTTCCACACCTCCCTCCTCCTCACCTTCACCACCACCACCACCCCCAGCACCATCTTCATCCCGGGTCGGCTGCTGCTGTCCACCCCGTACAGCAGCATACCTCCTCGGCAGCTGCGGCAGCCGCAGCAGCGGCCGCAGCTGCAGCCATGTTAAACCCTGGGCAGCAGCAGCCGTATTTCCCATCACCGGCACCGGGTCAGGCTCCTGGACCGGCTGCGGCAGCCCCAGCTCAGGTACAGGCTGCCGCAGCTGCCACAGTTAAGGCGCACCATCATCAGCACTCGCATCATCCACAACAGCAGCTGGATATTGAGCCGGATAGACCTATTGGATATGGAGCCTTTGGTGTCGTCTGGTGAGTATCCAAAGGAAAACACAGCTTCTCCTGGTGTCTTCTCATGGTTGTCGTTGGGCAAGTCCTTTCTCATGGTTTTCTCCATGTCAACCCAAGTGGAACAAGCTTCTCAGCTCAACTGTAGGAAGGCACCCTTCCTTACCTGGTAAAGAGGCCTGATGGCATTGGTTATCTAGGCTTGTGCTTTGGAGTCGTGGACAGCTTTGGTGGAGCACCCTCTGTTGAGTAACTCACATAAGTTTGTTGTCTACCAAACCTATTGTGTAGAACCTAAGCAAGCCACTTAATGGAGATTCAGTAAATAGATGAATGCATGGAATGCTTATTTCTACACAGACCTTGGCCATCTCTCATGTTTGATTTAGTTTGAATCAGTTGCCCAATTGCAGCAAATGTCACAACTGACCCAAACTGGATTCTTTATAATAGTCTTGTCATTGGGGTATACGTTGCATAACTACTTTGCTCTTTCTGTCTTTTCATTCCTTAATTTGTGATCTTGATCCCCAGAAGGAAGATAAGGTTATAGTTGAACCAGTTAAGTCATTGCATGAGTGGTTTATTTTAAACCATAAAGCTACAGTTGGGAAGTATGTAGCTTTAGTCTTTTGATAAGAATGCATTAAATATAGCATCACACATGAGTACCACAATTGAGGTCAGTAGACTGTAACTGTGCAGTGGCCCACATTCAGTGTAATGTTTTAGTGTCATTTAGTGGCTTGTAAGTTGCTGTTATCCCTTGGTTGGTTGCTGTAGTAGGAAGTATACTTTTTAAACATGAAACTTCTCTACTTTTGCTAGTGCTAGTATACATTTTAAAGTCCGAGGGCTTCTTAAATGCAACATTTTGTCTATTTGTCCTTCTTAGGAAGATTAGTAGTTTATAACAAAATGTATTTATCATTGTAGGGTCCTATTTCTTTCAAAACTAGAGTGAACTGAGCTTTTCCCCCTAAGGATTAAGTATTCTGGTGTGGATAGATGAATTGATGTTTTCAGTGCTTCAAAAATAGATTCCTTCAACTATACCTCGATTTAAAAAAGAAAAGATTCTTGTTAATGTATAGAAAAGCCCCCATCACCACAGGAAAACGAACTCTTTGGAACCAGCCTGGTAAATGTCTCCTTTCGTCATTGCTTTTCAGGCTATAATTGACATGTTTCATTTTTGCATTATATCTGGCCATCTTTATTTACATTTCAGATTTTATAAATTAGGCTACTAAATGATCCGATCCGTCTTTTTTTAAACTGGTGAAGTCCAGTGTTTTCCCAGCAAGTTCTCCAAGGTGTGTGGGATTCCTGGTGGGAAAGAATGCAGACGGTAATGGTGCCTTTTCAGTCTCTGCTCAGGGACCTGCCTGTTCTTGCCTTCCTCTCATCCCTTCCATATCCTATCCTCAGGGACTGCACTGTGAACTGCTGTTCCGTGTCCAACCCTTGAGGATTTCAAAGCTGGGGGGGGCAGGGGGTAGGAAAAAGATCGTTCCTTGCTTTAAATTTTGTCATTGATTTACTGAGAATTTGTTTGGATTTTCTTAGACCTGGATGCTCTCTTTCATTTTAGTGCTTTGCATACAGTGCTAAGAACTAGAGGTGCTGAAAGGGAAATGGGTTGCAGCATTCTTGACTATGTTCTAAAGATGTTATTCACCTACATTTCTATCAAATGGTGATGTGATTTGTAAAAGTTTTAACTTCAAGTTGGTGCTAAGGGAATTTTTTTTTAAGGGGAGGGAGGTGAGGAACTGTAGTGCTGAAACATATCCCACAGCAAACATTCTGGTAGTGGGTGTTCTGAATTACCAATACATGAAAATCTGAATGTGTTTGATTTGAATCCATTCTAGGTTCTTTCATTAATCGACCCTTTCTACCACCCATGGAGTTCTTTCCATGTACTTGAAGTACCTCCATCTCTGTGCCATCTTCCACTGTACACCAGTTGTTGTGCGTTTGCCCTGTCTGACTGACTACATTTGTAAGCCCTGTGAGGGTAGTGACTGTGTCTGCTAGAGTACTTCTTTTTTACCCCAGCACCTAGCACAGTGTTGTGGCATCTTTGCTGCTTGGTTATTTGATCTCCTGGTCAGGTCCTCCTTTGTTCTTTAATCAAGTTTTTCTACTTAGCTGCATTGAATTTTTTTTTTTTTTTTTTAAAGTTTTAATTTATTGATTGATTGCTTGATTGCTATGTTGGGTCTTCGTTTCTGTGCTAGGGCTTTCTCTAGTTGCGGCAAGCGGGGGCCACTCTTCATCGCGGTGCACGGGCCTCTCACTATCGTGGCCTTTCTTGTTGCGGAGCACAGGCTCCAGACGCACAGGCTCAGTAGTTGTGGCTCACGGGTCTAGTTGCTCCGCGGCATGTGGGATCTTCCCAGACCAGGGCGCGAACCCGTGTCCCCTGCATTAGCAGGCAGATTCTCAACCACTGTGCCACCAGGGAAGCCCCGCATTGAATGTTTTTATCAGCTGTTACAGGTGAAATACAATTTGGTATGAAAAAAAAGAGGAAAGAGTTCCAGGTGTGTGTTTTAGTATGCAAATTCTTTTCTATTTTTATATTTACATATTTATGACTTGCTGTCTGAATTGCTTATTATATTTGGAATTTGACTGCTATATGACATGAGTAAGATTGTTAAAACTAGAGATCTGGACACCAAACCACAGTGAATTGCACTAGTATTCTCAAACCCAAGCTAAAGATATTAGTGAGCTTTTTTATTTTTTAACTAACTGAACGAAAATTTTTCATTTTAATTTAGAAGGCACCTAATGAGTCTGAAACAACTATTTTCTAAAGTGATTAAAATGGAACATAAAAATATTCTAATGATACATCATTTAATTCAAAGCACCATATAACTACTTGGGCATTATAAGATTCACTTAGGTGAGGATAATACTAGCACCCATCTCGTACAATTGGTATGAGGATCAAATATGTTTAATGCATTTTGCAAGTATTTTTCTTCTGACATAGCATATGAAAAGAAACTATATCTGCTCTCATTTCTTTTTTTGGACATGTACCCAGTGGTACTAACTGATGGCTAAATATGTTGCATATAATTTTGAGGGATATTGTTGTTTCTCCATGTAGACAAGGAGAGAGATTTGTAGAAGTGATGCAGCATTTTACCATTCAGATTTATCACTGAACAATTTAGTCTACCAGGCTTGATTTATCTTTCTGCTGAATTTAACTATTGGAATAACCTATCAGTGTTGGACAGTTGTGTAAAAGTAGTGAATTACCTATATAACCTTGCTGGTAAAGGTGGTGCTTTGACAGTTCAATTAAGGTTTCATTAACAACTGTCTGCTGTGTTTTATCTCAAAGTAAGGTTTCCAGTTTACCTAGTAATATCATGGGGTAGCCTGAGACACATTCATTGCCAATGACAGAATATTGTTCATGGGTTATCAAAGCATTGTATATAATTTGACCTTCTTTATCAGATAACAAGGCTTTCAAATGCCCATATGGACATTTTCATAATGCAAAACTAAAACACAAAACAACTCACAAACAGCAACCTCAGTTGTTTGGTGAGAATAATGTAAATACCTTCTTGTCTGTAGTTCACATTTGCCAGAGGAAAGTAAGTTATACTGTTCTTAAAGATGTATTATAACATAAAGGCTTCAGGGGCTCGTGAAGCGTATGCTTTTGAGAATTGGAGGAAGTTGACCACATGAGAAAGGTTTGAGGACCGCTAAACCCAGGCAGTTTTGACATTGGCAGCTGAAAATATCAGATTGAATTAATGGTACATATTGCCACCTTGATAAAAGTGAGTCTGGGAAAAGTGTCTACTTTATAAAATAAGTGTTTTTTACTTATCTGATTAATTGAAAGATCAAAGATCCTGGGATTCATTCAGTCTGTTGCCTTTGTACTCCAAGTAAAGTTGGAGAACTTTGAATGTTATTATTCTAATTCCTTCAGCAGGTTACTTTTATTTAAGTAGTTTGAAACTTAAGCATCACTGTACTGATACTTAGTTACTTACTAGCTGTGTGATCTTGATATATTGTTTAACTTCTCTGCTCCTCATCTATAAAGTGAGGATAATACTAGCACCCATCTCGTACAATTGGTATGAGGATTAAATGAGGTAATCCTTGTAAACCAATGAGTACACTGTCTAGCACACAGTAAGCACTCAATAAATGTTAGCTGGTTTTTATTGTGGTTATTTTTGGTAGGAGAGTCAAACTTGTGTAAATGTGCATAGAAATGGCTTCACATAAGATAAGATTTATCAGGTAAAATCAACATGCAGACTGTTTTTTGGAGGCATGACTTTAAATACCATAGAGTGTCCCCTTAGTTGTGCTATATGCCAGGGAAGTAAGGAGGGTTGAATTTAGAGTTAAGGTAAAATATTCTGTCCTATTCTCTCAATTCATTAAAAACAAATGCATAAAAAACCATAATATACATGTTTGTATGGACTTGGTAGGTGTTTAGCCAGATCATCTGTACTATTTTAGAAAGTATGGATTTCCATGCCTGGAAGGACATTAATTTTTTTTTTCTCAGAATGTAACAAATGAAGGACATCCTTATTGTCAAAGTTCAGCTTTAGTAGGAATTCATTTTACTTGTGTTTGGATGAAAAGATGTGAATTGTTAAAGAAGATCCCAGTGAGGCAGGGGAAATATGTGTGATTTAATCAAAAATTATTCAGTGTAAATCCTTATGCATGGCAGAGATTGTCTAGGTTGCTCATCTTGTGGAAATTAGAGGCATCATGTATTTTCTGATGTTTTGTCTCGTCCTCTTACTCCTCAAATAGCAAAATATAATTTGGAAAAATGGGGAATGCTTTTGGAATAATTTTGGGAAAACGCTGGAGTTAGTTGCATCAGAAAGAGTGGTATACTAAAGTGTATTCTGTTATTAACTGTGTTTTACAGGTTGAGAATCTGTAGTATTGAGAAGTTTCTCTGTCAGCCAAGATTAACAGCCACAGCTGGATTCTTTGGGGGGGGGTCTGCTTTGTGAAAAGAGCTTTGAAGAAGCAGAGCCTGCACCATAAAAAGGAAACGGTTGCTCTTCTAGACATAACAAAGCATCCGTGTGAAACTAGAAATGTGGAAATCTATATTGTTAGTTTTAACTACAAACAAACTTACTTTTAGAAACTGCAGGTTCATTGTCATAAAGCAGAGGAGGCAAAGAGAGAAAATAAAAGTAACACAGTCTAATGATATTGAACTGGTTTCTTGGCGAGAGAAACTCCATAGCCTGTAACACTGGAAGTCATTTTGTACTTGTGCTCCTGGACAAGATTATGCAGATTTTATTCAAAAACCAACAATTAAACAAAACCAAAACACAACAGTAGAAGCTCATTGTATTCTTAGGGAGAAATGTCATGTTCTGCTATTGAATATCAGCTTAAAAGAAAAAAAGATGATTTTTTTCCTAAAAAAATACGTTTCAGAAAGAGTTGCCTTTTCAAACAAGCTAAAACAACAATATCCCTCAAAATTACATGCATCTTTTTTAGCTGTCAGTTAGTACCACTGGTGCATGTCCTGAAAAAGAAATAGGGGTAGATATAGTTCCCTTTCATGTGCTATGCTAGAAGAATATTTGCAAAGTACGTTAACTGAATATTTATTTGCGTCTCAAGTTCTGGGATTTAATCCTCAAAGCTTAGGCAACTGTAGCATTGTTGTTCCTTGATATAAAAAGCCATCTTCTAATGGAGTGCTGGAATATTTCATTATTTTCACAACTTGGAGCATTAGAGTTTTCACTGACTTCTATATGTAGAATTGAGTGTCTAGGTGGTTTTTATTAGATTTGTTGATGTCCTAACAGTTTAAGAATCAACTGTTTGTTTACTGTAAGTTTCCTTAATATGCTGATTTGATTTCTTTGATGGGAATTGTCAAAGCCAAAGAAACTTTTCCATTTGTCATCCAACCAAACAGAAAGAAGTCATTGGGTAGAAGCTCTTTCCATTATAAGATTATATTTGGGTTTTACTTATGATTCCCTGTGCTTCCATAATACTCACGTGAATTATTTGTTGATTGGGTCATCTAATGCAGATCAACAATGATTTCCTAACTAAAATAGCTTGTCAGTTTGATCCTTTTGTTGCTTGGGGGTAACAAAGAGTGCCTGAGGCAACAGCTGTAATACTGTGAATAAGCACGTGACAAGTCCTCATAGGCCTAGTCGGTAGTTCTAAGGTACCTAGCTAGGAGACATTAGAAAAAATTCTGGCACTTTGGCATTATGAAAGGATGACTTCTAAGGAAACTATACTGAGTTCAACTTTAATAGTTAATTGTAATGGTGTGAGTAGAGGGACTCTGTACAGGGAATTCTGCCTTTGATCATGATCGGTGCTCTTTACCTAAACCCAGTTTCACATCTGTGTTTTGAATTAGTTTGGCTAATTGAATCATATGGAAGGTTTTGACAATGTTGGAAGTCACTAGTCAAAGTATTTTTATTGTCAGCCTGCTACAGACCAGCACTGTTGGAGGCACTAATGAGGATATTTAGCTCTATTAATAATTTAGCAAACCTGTTTCAAGTTTCTGCTATTATCTCTACTGTGCTTGGGATATAAAGATGTTTAAGTCACAGTATTGCCCTGAAGGAGCTTACAGTTAAATAAAGAGTATGAGAAGTGATACATCCCTGCTCTCAGGGAGTCTTGATGGAGAATTGAAACTATATTTGAAACCGTCAGAAACATAAGGACAGGGCTTCCCTGGTGGCGCAGTGGTTGAGAATCTGCCTGCCAATGCAAGGGACACGGGTTCGAGCCCTGGTCTGGGAAGATCCCACATGCCACGGAGCAACGAGGCCCGTGAGCCACAACTACTGAGCCTGCGCGTCTGGAGCCTGTGCTCCGCAACAAGAGAGGCCGCTATAGTGAGAGGCCCGTGCACCGCGATGAAGAGTGGCCCTCGCTCGCTGCAACTAGAGAAAGCCCTCGCACAGAAACTAAGACCCAACACAGCCAATAAATAAATAAATAAATAAATAAATTTATTTAAAAAAAAAACAAAAACATAAGGACAAATTATTTTCACTTGTTCTTATAATACTCATTTACTGTGTGTTGACTGTTTGCCAGGCACTGTGCTGGATGATAAGGATTTAAAGGAGATTATGATCTAGTGGGGGAGAGAGATTTGTAAATGGATAGTTGTAATTCACTGCCATAAATGCAGCAATAGAGATACTCCCTGGGAATACAGAGGAGGAATTTCTGTGGAAGGTATGGATGCTTCCTAGAAGAGATAATACCTCAACTACTGAGTCTTAAGAATGAGAGAGTCAAAAAAAACCAAACAAACAAATGAGAGAGTCAACAACAGGGAAGGGCATTATGGGTGGATGGGCCCTTGTGAGGGGGACTCACGGGGCTGGAGTTGCTGAAGGTGATAGGAGATAAGGGTGGAGACACAAGCTTGAGCTAGATCCTGAAGAGGTTGGAGTGTCCTGCTGAAGAGATGAGACGCCATTGGTACATGGGAGAGGGGCAAAAAAAACTTACTCTTTTTATGAGTAAAGCACGTATATACATACAGTTTCTGAGTAAAGCACGTATATACATACAGTACATAAACAGATATACAACATATCTATGGTATTAAAATTTCATGGGGGGGCAGTTAAGGGGGAAAATGTCTGAAAACGCTCCTGGGGGCGGGCAATAATGAAAAAGTTTGAAACATTAGGAATGGCAACCATTGGAAGTTTTTGAGTAAGAGAGTGACTTGTTCAGATTGATTTTTTTTTTTTAAGATATGTAAATGGAAGAGTAGAGGTAGCTGAGGTCTGGGCCTTAGGGAATGTTCTCAGTTGTAGGTGGAAGAAATTATTGGAGGTGGAACTAAGGGCAGTCAGATAGGAAAATATGTTCATAGTGCATAGATTGACAACCTACGCACAGCAGAAGATTGTTAGGACTATGGGAGTGATCTTTGGTGCAGATCAAAATGAGGGTGGAAAAAGGCCATTGAATTTAGCAAGCAGATCGTTGATGGCACATGAGAGAATGATTGTATGATTTTTTTCCCCCTCTGATATATATATATATATATATATATATATTTGTTTCCAAAGAATGTCTTCAGCATTAGCAGCACTTTTATTGTTAATAAAATTCTCCCAAATCCCAAGTTGTTATTTATAGTTTAATAAACCAGGGAACTTGATGTTTATCATATTCAAGGCACCATTTCCTTGGGAGGATTCTTTTTCTTAAATGACAGGGTAATAAAGTACTAACTAAACTTGTTAGGAGACAAGGTTCTGGTCCCTGCCTTGGTGCCAACAACTCTATGACCTTGGTAAAGTTATTTGACTTTTCTGAGTCTTGGTTTCCTCATTTATAAAATCCTGTGCTTCCTAAGTTTATATTATAAAATTGCATTAATATTTGTAAAGCATTCTGGCATTACTTTGGGCAAATAGATTCTGCTAGTGACCACAAGACAACTTTCTTCAGGACTCCAGATGTTGAATAGCTTGTCAACTTGTTTAAAGGTAGGATGAGGTAAATGTAACCCTTTTCCAGTGTGATGACTTACATAGAGTTTTCAAATTTGGGATCAGATTTTAAGTGTGCAGTTTGTCCAAAAGACTCACTTTCTCCTGTTACTGACTTTTTGGTAATGATTATACATGTTGTGGTGCAGTTGTGAAGGGCCTGCCCATTTGCAAATGGGCAATCAAATTTTTTCCTCAAAATAAATTTGGTATTATTTTCCTGATAGTACTTTCCCTTTTTAATGTTTTAGACTTATTTGCTTGCCTTCCTAAATATTTGGAGTGATTTTTAAATACTTAAATAAAGTCTAATATTAAGTATTTTGTCTTTTTTTGTGAGTAACCAGGTAAGCTGATTTGCTTACCAGTGCTTACATTAACTAGCAAGTTGATTTAAAATGTTTTGTTTTTACAAATCTTTGAAATTCTGAATTTACGTTGGGAATTTACTAGTTTGCAGATGGATCTCCCAGAAAAAGAGCTGTATCACAGCTTTAAGGCTATAGCAGATTAGGGCATACAATGCCCAGAGATAGAGGGAGCTCGACTTCCTAAAGCTCTTCCACAGTAGGAAGGGAGCACTTTCATAGATGTCCTCAGTAGTCCTCAGTAAGCCGGCAGCGCTGTCCTTAGATACACAGTTGACCCTTGAACAACATGGGTTTGAACTGTGAGGGTCTACTTAATATGCAGATTTTTAAAAATAAGTATATTGGAAACTTTCTTAGAGATTTGTGACAATTTGAAAAAACTCACAAACCACATAGCCTAGAAATATCCAAAACATTAAGTAAAAGATGTCATGAATGCATAAAATATATGTAGATACTAGTCTATCCTTACATAGGCATAAGGTGAAGGATGTTTAATATAAAATTAACAGTGTGTTAGTTTTCTTACTCTTTTATAACTTTGCTTGCAAAGAATTACATTAACATACAGTATGCTCCCTGCCCCCCGCCCCCATTTACTCAGAGTTGGAGAAACTATATTAGCCTATCATCACAGGTAACTGGCTTTTTAAAGAATGTAACAATGTTTCCAATACTCATATTGATTAAACTAGCCTACCATAAAGCTACCATATTGCTGCTTCTTTGTTATCAATGCATGACTAGTTATACCTGTAAATAAATATTAATTTCTTTTTCATGTTATCTTTTCATTTTGGACATGTAGCGTTAGTGATACGTATAATATCTACAGTGTTTTGTATCATATAAGACAGTATTGATATAGGTACTGACAGATGATTCATCTTGTAAATAGCACTGCAAAAGTATTTTCTCCTCTTTGTAATTTTCTTAATAACATTTTCTTTTCTCTAGCTTACTTTGTTGTAAGAATACGGTATATAATATATATAACATACAAAATATGTGTTAATCGACTGTTTATGCTATCAGTAAGGCTTCCTTTCAGTCAACCATAGGCTACTAGAAGTTGAGTTTGGGGGGAGTCAAAAGTTATGCATGGATTTTTGACTGCACTGGGTGGGGGAGGTCAGCACCCCTAACCTTCGAGTTGTTCAAGGGTCAACTGTATAATGCAAGCCACATAATGTGATTTAAAATTTTCTACATTAAAAAAGTAAAAAGAAACAGGTGAAATTAATTTTAGTAATTATTTTACTTAATATATCCAAAATATTATCATTTCAAATGTTATTGCTATAAAAATTATTAATTAGATATTTTACATTCCTTTTTTCATACAAAATGTACAAGATCCAGTGTGTCTCTTAGCGCTTACAACACTTCTCAATTTGGACTAACCAAATTTCAGGTGTTCAGTAGCCATGGGGCTACTGACTACCTTATTGACCTGCCCAGTTCTAGAGTCTCTTTGGCCTTTATTGGGTTGTTTACTCATTTCTGAACCAGTCACTGTCAGTGGGGATAAGGTTACTTTTGGATCAGTCAGGTCCACCCCTGGACCGGGAGATGGAGTCAGTTATAAGAGGGAGGGATGAATTCCAGCAACGAATGCTGGGAAGGTAGTCGTTAAATGACCAAGAACGCATTCATCTAACTTATGTCAGACTCAGAACAACTTGACAGGGTGTGTTTATAGAGCAAAGTGGAATAATGTTCTTTGTAGAGAAGTTGTCCTGCCTGCCCTGAGTTATTTGGAGTATTTTCCTTTCCTGAAGCCCTGTTTGCCTAAAGTAGCAAAAGGTAAAATTGGTACTTGATCCTTGCCATTTTTGCTTTCCTTCCCAGTTGGATCAGATATCCTCCACTGATTTCTTTTCTTTCCTCTCAGTGTTGTGGTTTTGTTATCTAGATAAAGTTCTCAGTCTTGTTTTCAGTTTAAGTAATATAGAGCTCAGTAGTGTGAGGCAGCAGACTTCTTACAGGGGAATGGACAACACAGAAACTTTTTGTTTATCCGTTCCTTGACCTAAAATTCTTGCTCTGAGCTACAGAGAAAAGGTGAAGAGAGACATTTGAACAAATGGATAAAATTAGTCATTTGACCCAGATTGCAGCCATTTTTTTTTTTCTGTCTGCGTGGATAAAAACCGTCCTCCAATTTACATAAGCAGGTGATTTTTCTTACATGCTAATTTTTTTAATGTACCATGGCAGAGAGCTACAGATTTGCAAATTGTGTAAGTAAATTGAAATAAACCAGGTGACTTTATTTCTCTTTATTATCTTACCAGTACAGAAGCACCCAAAGGGTGCAATTATCAGGTGATTGTCTCATTGCACATCTAAGTTAACAGGCAGCCTGATGCAAAGTTTTTTTTTTCTCACTTCTTCTCTTTTTAATTTTTTAAAATAGGAAACTATTGCTTTCTATATTTACTTTGACAGGGCTAGAAATTTGGTAATACAGATGTGGGGAAGTTTGAGCTTTAGTAAAAGTAACCCAGAAACCATAAAAATTGACAGGTAATGGTACTGTGCAGAAAAAGAGAAACATGTATACTTGGTTTGGGTTTGAATTACCTAAGAATTAGGTGAGAACCTTCAACTATGTTGAATTGGTTGGCTTCCTTTGTGTTGCTTTCCCAGGTTCTGCATGTTATAGTATTTGAGGTTATTGTGAAGATAACTGGTTGTGTACTAAGGCCAGTGTTCAAAATAAATATTGATGCATTCTTTTAAAAAACAAACTAATTACAACATGGTTTAAAATGTCATTTCAATGAAATAGAAATTTTAGAAAGGTACAACAATTGGTTTTAGGGGCTCTTTTCACAGAAGATTCATGAGGACAGATTAGCGTCAATAAAGCGTCTTTTATTAAAACATTCCAATTTTAACTTAGTAATTAATGCCACGTATTTAATTCCTCAGATGTTATCATATTGTTTACCTGGTGATATGTGTGGAGATTAAGTTATACTTCCTGTACCTTTGAAGTAATGACTTAGAAATGAATCATAATTTTAAGCTTGCAAGTTAAAAGGTTGGCCAGTCTTTTTTATCCCAGTACTTAAATATTGTTTCTTTTCAGATTGAAGAAAAGTAGTTTAGACGAACTTTGAGAGCAAAGGAAGTTAAAGAATGACCTGCAAAGGACAACATTTAAGTACAAAGGGACAGGATGGTTTAATAGTTAAGAGCCTGTCCTCTGATGACAGACTGACTGCCTGTATTTAAATCTTGACTCTACCCCTTATTAGTTGTGGGCAAATTATTTAACCTCTGGTTTTTGCGTGTAAAATGGGGATAGTAAATAATGGTATATCTATCTCATAGGGTTGTTGTGAGGGTTCAATGAATCAATATATATGTAAGGTCTTAGAACTGTTCTTGGCAATGCGTGTATGTTAGCTATCATTGTTATTACCAGTTTCAGTACGTGTGAAAAAATGCAGTACCTCCTTAAGTTTACTAACCTAGGGCATGTAACTAACAGCTTTTGAATGATTGTTGACAGGTATCAAGTAAATGACTATACCAGAGATTTTTTTCAGATTAACACCCAACTGTTTTTGAAAAATTCATTCAGATTCTAGAATGCCTTCCAAAGGTAAAATTTCCCTTAGCACATAAGAGAAGGGTTTTTCCTTGCTCTTCAACTCCCTCCTTTCACTCTGTTATCAAAGTAATAATATGTTTGTTGTAGGAAACTTGGAAAATACCAAAAAGTTATTTTTAACCTACAACTCAGAGATAGCCACTAATAGTATTTTGGTGTAATTTTTTTTTCAATTTTTTAAATCTGGAATGTGTGTGTTTGTAATGTTAGCGTTGGGATCATGATTATTACATTGTATATTTACAATTTTGTATCCTATTTGTTTCACTAACATTACAAAGGTAGGTTTTTGGCCTTTTTTTTTTTTTTTTGAGGGCTAATTTTTTCATTCTCACAAGCCTAGAGCTCTATCTGAAAGGAATTATAGAGTTGGAAGATACTTTAGAATGCATCTAGTGTAACTGCCTCATTTTATAAGTGGGAAAATTGAGACGCAGAGAAAGAAGCTAAGAGAATTGTTCAAGGTCATGCAGCTGGTAAGAGGCTGAGCCAGAACCTTTGCTACTTTACCGTGATACCTGTCCAACTTAATGCCTGTTGAAAATGGAGGATGTGTTCTTCTAAAAGCAAAACAAAACAAATATAAAACAAAAACTCTATAAATGAAACCAGGAACAATGCTTCTGAAAAAAAAAAATAGAGTATTTAGAATACTCTGTTGTTTGGTTTTTGTGTGCCGGTGACTCTAAGGTTTCTGGTAAAAGTTTAATGTCATGAACTACAAGGCTTTTGGTGGAAAACAGCTCACTCTTTTCATGTATGTAATCATGTTCTGTAAAATCTGAAAAATTTTAAACCTCAGAAAACTTGAAAGAATTGTACAATAATAATACCCATAAACCATTCTTCTAAATTAACATTTTGTGACTTTTGCTTTATCTACTTTGAGGCTATTTTTACAGAACTTGCTGAGATTGGGTTTCAATTAAATTTAGACTTACAGTGTTAAGAAATTTATGGTCACTGCATCAACTCACTGTTCCATGTAATAAGTTTTGTACGGTCTCCAACTAGAGAACGAACTGGAAATTTTCAAGCTTGTGACTTTTGGAATGCTATTTATTCTCTTAATACTTAAAACAAAATTCAGTGTGAATCAAGTGTGCAACTGAAACATACCAGTCAAAACTAGGCTTCAGGCAGAATAGAAATATTCCATTCTGCAAAGTTTTTCTTTTTTGTGGTATTTATCTCAGATTGGGAGTTAAGGGACATTTTCAAAATAAGAACCTAAGATCTGGTTTCACAATTTTATGACAGAGGACATGACTGAGGATATTACATTGTTGAAGCTAAATTTTAAGTTACTATATATTTTTTTTAAGGAAATTACCCTAATAAAGTCACATGAGCCGATGATGTTGTGGTTTGTGTCACCCAATTCACTGCTCTGTATTTTTCAGTACCGAATAATTCCTTTGTTAAACTCATTTTCAGTAAATGAGACATTGTTTCCCAAAGGGTAATGATTATTTCCATATTTAGCACAAATTCCTAAGAAATAAATTTTAAGGTTTAAAATATTAGTGATTAGAAATGGTTGAAATCGTCACTGTGTATATCAAGCCACAACTGTGTATATGAAAAGGGCAGCTGCTGTGTTTGCTCCTTGGGCTACGATACAAGATATTTTGTTAATGAGAAACCCCAAACAGACAGCAAGTCTTTAAAAGTAAAGTCTTTTGGTTTATGTGCAAAAGTGGGTTGTTTGAGTCCACCCAGCTATCACATTACGTAGTTTCATAACATAAACACCAAGAATGAGGTAGCTGGAGTTCAAATCTAAATGGCCTGTGACAGGTAAGAAAGATATATGCAGCAGATACTGGTTTACTTGATGGCAGTTGATAGTGGTATCTGCAAATAAATCACTGACTTCTTAAAGTACCTCAGCAGGAAAGACATTCAAATAGGGACATTGTGATGTTTAACTGGTGTAGGTGCTGAAGATCTAGTTACCAATACACATCAGCTTGTCTCTGTAGGTGGGCAGACTTTTTTTTTTTTAATACGTCGATTTTTTTTTTTCCTCTTAAGGTAAATGCTTGTTCTTAGAAGGCAAATGAAAATCCATCTGTTTCTGTCTCTTTCCCTGTCAGTACTAATCAAAGCAAATGCTTGTAGTCACTTAAGACACATTCTCTACCCACTGATCCACTAAAAATGATGAGAGCTTCAAAAGCTGGGACCATGTTTCATTTGCGTCTCCAGAGCCTAACATGGTCCTTGGTGGGTACTTATTAAGTGTTTTGTTGTTAAGCTGAAAGTTGCTAATGCTAAGTTTGTATGTCATGGTGACTGTCGAAGAAGAGTACTACCACTGGCTCTTGCCATTACATAGATCCCTACTTCCTCGTGCAATGAGGAATTTTTATGAGAAAACAGAGTGGTTCTTAGACTACCCCATGGTGGTGATTTTGGTTTTTTGTGTTTGGATTTTCTTCTTAAGAGTAAAGAGCCCTGCTAAGAATAACATACAATAACCAACTATTCACCAAAATAGTCCTTTATTTTTGTAATCTACTTTGAAATAAGAATGCTGTTGAATTGTTTAGGAAAAATACATTCTCAATGCAGTGCTGTGATCTCATGTCAGAAAAATAGAAACTGTGTCTAAAGTGTCATCTAATATATCAAAACATACCAAAGCAGTCTGTGATGCTAGCACAGAAAAAAAAAAAAAAATACTAAGCTCCTTATGCTGTTCTATAAATTTATGAGTAAATGGCAGATTAGTGTGTACTAGAGATCCTCTTTAAAATCAGTGAGAAAAAAAGGCCCATTTCTGTGGTGTGCTGGTATACGTTTAACAACAGGTTCTCTGAAAAATAAAAAAGCTCTAGTTTGTAGGGCTTGCCAATTTCTGTGGTGTAAATACTAATACTCCTGTAATGGCCAGTTTCAAGCTAGCAACCTGAAGTCACTAAACGCTGAATTGGAAAAAGAAACACTGTAGCACACCCATTGTAAACTGTTTTCACCATACAGGTAAAGTAGATGTTAACCGTAAAAGCATAAATCATAATAAAATAATTAGGAATGATGATTTCTCAGTATTTATTACCTTTATTTTAAATATAACTTATTTCATTGTAAGTTTATATAATTTAATTTCTGACAGTTTTTGACAATTTTTCACTGTCAGCTTTGCAAAATTCCAGAAAATGTGACAGTCTCTCAGGAGCCAGTATGAGCTAGCTCCAGCACATCACTGGTTTATTTTGTATCTTTGTTGGGGTGTTTAGCCAGTGGTGGGGAAGAATGAAGTTAGATCCCTATTCATAAAGTCCAAGTGGATTAAAGATTTAAATGTAAAAAACAAAGCCAAAAAGTAAGAAGAAAATATGGATAACTGTTTTTAATCATCTTAGAAGGGGAAGAGTATATTACCTTGACTTCAAAGTAAGACAAGAACATCAGATTTATCTGTGTAGAAATTTAAGATGTGTGTTTGGTAAAATATACCATAAAAAATGTCTAAAAGAAAAAACAAAAAAACTAGGGGAAATCCCCCCAGATTGAAAACAACCTAAATGTCTATGAATAGTGAAGTGGTTATCTTTGAAAGATGCTCACAATTTATTAAGTGAAAATCAATGTCAAAGATTGTCCCCTTAAAATATAAAAAAAATTTACTCATATGTTCCAGGAAAGTCTGAAAGGATATCTACCAACAATGGTTATTACAGTGAGGTGAGAGTATAGTGGATTTTCACTTGGATTTTATAATAATAACTTCTACTTTAAAGAAACGCTAAGAATTTCTTTATTATAAACATAAGGAGGTACATGATAGTGTCCCTGTTTTTAGAGGAGGAAGCTACAGAAAGGTCTAAATGACTTGCCTCAGGCAGGTCTAAATGACTTGCCTCAGGCTTCCTAGCTAACAAATGGTAGAAAAGAGCTTTCACCCAGGCCTGTGTCTTTAAACAAACAAATAAATGTAATATTGATATATATAAAAGATATGTGATTGAAGTTATGAAGAATAATAAAAAAGTATCCATGAACCCACAACCTAGCCTAAGAAATAGAAGATAAAATCAACACTGTTGAAGTTGCCCTTAGAATACATCCGACTCCATCTCTCTGCCTTACTTCTCCTGCCAAGAGAAAATGACTATCCTGAACTTTGTGTTTATTATTACCTGCTTTTTAAAAAATGGCTTTTTTGAGATATAATTAACATCATGCAATTTGGCCACTTAAACTGTACAATTTAATTTTTTAATTTTTTTTATATATTCACAGAGTAAATTTTCATTTTAAGTTTAGAACATTTTCATCACCACCAAAAGAAACCTCATACCTATTAGCAAATCGCTCCCCATTCCCCCTTCCCCCTTCCCCTGGCAACTGTTAACCTTTCTGTCTCTCTAGATTTGCCTATTCTGGACATTTGAGGTTGTTAAGTTCTTTGTGTATTTTAGATACCAGTCCATTATCAGATATATGATTGGCAAATATATTCTCCCATTCTTTTCAGTTTCTTGCAGTTGTCCTTTGAAGCGTAAAAGTTTTTAATTTTGATGAAGTCCAGTTTATCTGTTTGTTTTTTGTTGCTTGCTCTTTTGGTGTCATATTTAAGATTTTGCCAAATCCAGGATCATGAAGATTTATATTTATACTTTCTTCTAAGAGTTTTATAGTTTTACCTCTTATAGTTAGGTCTGTGATCCCTTTTGAGTAATTTCTGTATGGTGTGAGGTAGGGGGTCCAACTTCGTTCTTTTGCATGTGGGTATCTGCTTGCGCCATTGCCATTTGTTGAAAAGACTATTCTTTCCTAATTGAATGACCTTGGCACTCTTGTTGAAAATCAGTTGACCATAAATGTAATAGTTTATGTCTCAAATTCTATTTTATAAATTCTATTTATAAATCTCTCCTTATGTCAGTGTCACATTGTTGATTACTATCACATTGTAATAAGTTGTTTTTTTAAGATTGTCTTGGCTACTCTGGGTCCCTTGCATTTTCATATGAATTTTAGGATCATCTTGCCAATTTCTGCAAAGAAGCCAGATGGAACTTTGATACGGATTGCATTGAATCTGTAAATCATTTTGGGGAATTTTGTCATCTAAACAATGTTAATAAGTCTTCTAATCCATGAACATGGGATGTTTTTCCATTTATTTATTTATTTATTCATTCATTTATTTATTTTATAAATTTATTTATTTATTTATTTTTGGCTGCACTGGGTCTTTGTTGCTGTGCACAGGCCTTCTCTAGCTGTGGAGAGCAGGGGTTACTCTTTGTTGTGGTGCGCGAGCTTCTCATTGCGGTGGCTTCTCTTGTTGTGGAGCACAGGCTCCAGGGCATGCAGGCTTCAGTAGTGGTGGCTTGCGGGCTCTGGAGTGCAGGCTCAGTAGTTGTGGCGCACAGGCTTAGTTGCTCTGCGGCGTGTGAGATCTTCCTGGACCAGGGCTTGAACCAGTATCCCCTGCATTGGCAGGCAGATTCTTAACCACTGCACCACGAGGGAAGTCTTCCATTTATTTAGATCTTCTTTAATTTCTTCAATTTTGTTTTCAGAGTATGTTTTATACTTCTTGTTAAGTTTATCCCTAATTTTTTTTATTGTTTTTAATGATATTGTAATTGTAATTGCTTTCTTAATTTCATTTTTAGATTGCTCGTTGCTTGTGTGTACAACTGATTTTTGTATATTAATCTTGCCCTGCAACCTGGCTGAACATGTTTTATTAGTTCTAATAGTTTATAAATATATTCCTCATGATTTTCTATATACAATATCATGCCATCTGCAAAGAGAGAGTTTTACTTTTTCTTTACCGTCTTGCTGCCTTTATTTTCTTGCCTGATTTCTAGGGCAAGAGCAGACTTCCTTGTTTGTTCCTGATCTTAAGGAGAAGTTATTTCAGTCTTTCTCTGCTAAATGTGTTAGCTGTGGGTTTTTCCAGATGCTCCATATAGGATTGAGAAAGTTCTCTTTTATTCCTAGTTCGTGTTTTTAATCATGAAAGGGCATTGAACATTAATTGATTTTTAAATGTTGATCCAACCTTGAATTCCTGAGATAAATCCCATTTAATCATGGTGTATAATCTGCTTTATTTTATCTTTTTGTATGTTTTATATTTATTTATTTTTGGCTGCGTTGGGTCTTTGTTGCTGCGCGCAGGCTTTCTCTAGTTGCGGCGAGCAGAGGCTACTCTTTGTTGTGGTGCGCAGGCTTCTCATTGCAGTGGCTTCTCTTTCTTGTGGAGCACGGGCTCTAGGCACGCGGGCTTCAGTAGTTGTGGCTCTGAGGCTGTAGAGCGCAGGCTTAATAGTTGTGGCGCAGGGGCTTAGTTGCTCCATGGCATGTGCGATATTCCTGGACCAGGGCTTGAACCTGTGTCCACTGGCAGGCGGATTCTTAACCACTGTGCCACCAGGGAAGTCCCTGTTTTTTTTAAATAGACTTTATTTTTTAGGTTTTAGTTTTAGGTTCACAGCAAAGTTGAACAGAACCTACAGAGTTCCTATAAACTCACAGATCCTGCTCATGCACAGCCTCCTCCACTATGAACATCCTGAACCAGAGTGATAAATTTGTTACAATCAATGAACCTACACTGACACATCATTATCACCCAAAGTATGTAGTTTACACTAGGGTTTACTCTTGGTGTACATTCAATGGGTTTTGACAAATGTATAATGACAAGTATTCAGCATTGTAGTATCATACAGAATAGTTTCACTGTCCTAAAAATCTTCTGTGCTCCGTGTATTCATTTATCCCTCCCCCTTAACCACTGACAACCACTGATCTTTTTAGTGCCTCCACAGTTTTCCCTTTTCATGTCATGTAGTTGGAATCATACAGTATGAAGCCTTTTCAGATTGACTCCTGTCACTTAGTAATATGCATTTAAGGTTCCTCCATGTCTGTTTATGGCTTGATAGCTCATTTCCTTTGAGTGCTGAATAATATTCCATTTTCTGGGTGTGCCACAGTTTATTTATCCATTCACCTACTGAAGGACATTTTGGACACTTCCAAGTTTTGGTAAGTATGAATAGAGCTGCTAAAAAGATTCATATGCAGGTTTTTGTGTGAACATAAATTCTCAGAGCTTTGGGTAAATACCAAGGAGCATGATTGCTAGATTGTATGGTAAGAGTATGTTTAGTTTTGTAAGAAATTGCCAGTCTGCCTTCCAAAGTGGCTGAACCATTTTGCATTATCACCAGCAATGTATGAGAGTTCCTGTTGTTCCTCATCCTCACAAGCAGTTGTTGTTGTTCTGGATCTTGGCCATTCTAAGCAGTATGTAGTGGTATCTCCTATTTGCATTTCCCTGATAACATATGATGTGGTGCATCTCTTCATATGCTTATATGCCATCTGTATATCTTCTTTGGGGAGGTGTTTGTTAAGGTCTTCGGCCCATTTTTTAATCAGATTGTTTTTGTTTTCTTATTGTTGAGTTTTAATCAATCTTTGTATATTTTGGATAACTTCTTTATTAGATATGTCTTTTGCAAATATTTCCCCTAATCTGTAGCTTGTCTTCTCATTCTCTCGATGCTTTATTTTATTTTATTTTACTATTTTTTAAAAATAAATTTATTTATTTATTTTTGGCTGCATTGGGTGTTCGTTGCTGTGCGCAGGCTTCTCATTGTGGTGGCTTCTCTTGTTGGGGAGCACAGGCTCTGGCATGTGGGCTTCAGTAGTTGTGGCTCATGGGCTCTAGAGCGCAGGCTCAGTAGTTGTGGCACACGGGCTTAGTTGCTCCGCGGCATGTGGGATCTTCCTGGACCAGGGCTCAAACCCATGTCCCCTGCATTGGCAGGCGGATTCTTAACCACTGCGCCACCAAGGAAGCCTGATGCTTTATTTTTTAAAGTTTTATTGAGGTATAATTTACATGCTATGAAATTCTCCCGTTTAGAGCACAATATATAGTTCATTGAGTTTTAGTAAATTTATACAATTGTGCAGCCATCACCATAGTCCAGTTTTAGAACAGTTCTGTCACCCCACAAAATTCCCTAAACAACCTGTTGTTTGGTTTTGCTTATTTTGGGGCTTTATACATATGGTAAAGTTTAAATGGACTTTAAAGTGCTTTGGGGAATTCCCTGGTGGTCCAGTGGTTAGGACTTCGTACTTCCACTGCAGGGGGCCCGGGTTCGATCACTGGTCTGGGAATGAAGATCCCGCACGCTGTTCAGCATGGCCAAAAAAATAAATAAATAAATAAATAAATTGCAGGAAATAAATAAGTAAATAAAGTACTTTGCACTCCATAAAGAAAGGTATAAATAGAGAATGCAGTAACTTAATAAATTTGGTTCCTGTTTCTAATTTAAAAATATGATAAAGAATTGAGATGAATTTGTTTTATTTGTCAACATTTTAATGAGTCTCTGAGGGAACACATGATAAGAGTTTATACAGAATCTTTATACTTTAGAGGATAGTTGACCCATTTATTCAGGCTCCTCAAACCAAAGGAAACATTCAATTAGGTTTAATATAAAAATGGTTCTTTGTAGTATGCCTTTAAAAGTCTTCTCCATCTAACTTTTTATGGTGTCCACGATAGCTTCAAAGATATTTGCAGAAGTTTCACCATTTTGTTTACCTTACCAAATAAAAATAATTCTTTTCTATTAGAATGAACTAATTGTTTTTCTCTTAACTTAAACTGTAATTATTCTGTTGTTTTTTGAACCTGAGTTCTGGGGAATTTTGTTTTAGGGAATAACCCCTGAATTTTAATACTGAGCACCTGCTGTTATTTAGAAGCTGCATCCTCAGATAACTAATTCTTAGTAAACATGGTCTGTAAGAGATGGTGGTAGGAATAGTTAGTTTTACATAGGCTTCCCCAGTGATTGTTGAGAGTTGGAAGGTTGAAGTAGTAGTTTTTCCAGTTTTAGTATTTTACCAATCTGTAATCCTATTAGATATTTTTAATATTTATTTTATTTATTTGGCTGTGCCAGTTCTTAGTTGTGGCACGTGGGATCTTCGTGGTGGCATGTGGGATCCAGTTCCCCAAACGGGGACCAAAAATCTGGGACGCCTGCTCCCCCCCACCCCCCAACCCCCACCCTGCACTGGGAGCTCGGAGTTCCACCCACTGGGCCACCAGGGAAGTCCCTTAAAGGAGCCCGTAATCTTATAGTTAGAAGAAAATTGAAAAAAGACATTTTAAAAGTCATGATTTTGAATGATCCCAGAGATAATTTTTCTGATGCCTTAGTTATGACGCAACAGTGCTAGTGACGAAAGTAGCACCAGCTAATTTGTATGCTGTGTCACTTGTGTTCCTAACTTGAATGAGAGTAATAAAAGTTATTACATGGTTTGTGGGGTCTCTGTATTTCATGTAAGTATCTAATGAGGATCCATTCTTCCTCAAAACTAGAAATGCAGCTTCTTCCCTTAGAAGCTTTATTTTTTAGTTGTAGATGTGAAAGAGACATAAAGATCACTTATCCAGTACACTCAATTAATGCTCTAGTAATTGATGATTCCTTCCTTCAGTGTTGCTATATAGGGGATATCTTGGATTGCTCAATTTATTATAAAATTAATTTTTAAGAACATAATGCCATGTAATTTAGTGGGGAAGATTTGAGAGGTGATGCCTATTGAAAGTGCATAAATAAAAATAGGGTATTGAACCCCCAGAGAGAGAGAGAGAAAATTATTGATGAGGTAAGTTGCTGGCATTTTTTTCTTAGAATGCCTGCTGTTGTGACTCCATAGTCTTCATTTAGTGGCTTAATTCTGAGTTTTATTGCCCTCTTGCCCTTCTGGTCAAAAGTTCTGTATCTAATACTAACTTTATGCCCATTTCCTTTCATTTAGTTCTCTTTCACTGAATGTAAATACCATTATTAAGCTTCCTATGACACTTAAGTCTCGGGGGTGGGGCGGGGGGTGACTGAGGATTGTCAAAGCGAATATGTTTAAAACATTCTTATTTATTAAAAAATCAAAACCTGGAATTATATAATGTTTTAGGTAAACACTTTAAATTTTACTAAAATCTACTCTGGTGTCTTTGGATAATGATGAAAAGTTTAATGTTAAAGTCGTGTGTTTAATAATTAACATAATAAACTATGGGATAAGTACTTTTAGCAAAAATTATTAAATTATGACAGATTGACGACTGTTTTATCTTTAAGACAATAATCAAGTCACCCCTTATCTTTTTTTCTGCTTGTTACATTGTCAGTTTTGTAACACAACTGGAACACTTTACCCCCAAATAAACTTCATGGGTGAGTAATATTCATGTCTGATGCTAGCATACTTCAATTATAAAGCTTAATATAGTCTCCTAGTCTCCAAGAGGAAAAATAATTTAAAATTGAAGATTTATGTATGTACACAGTTTTTTCCTCAGGCGACTCATTTTCTCATTTTGTTTTTCAGGGTTTAGGTTTTAAAAACATCATTTTATTGTATCTTTCTTAGTGAACTTTATTCTTTAAAAATAGTCCCTAAAATGCCTTCCTGAAAGAGGAGATACTTTTACAGTCTGAAAGTCCTTTTATGTTTTGTCTGTATTTGTCTATATAAAGAAAGTTCCTAATTCTTTTCTCCAAAGATATGTATAGAGTCAAACTTTTGGAAGATTTATCCCCTCACCCTCATAAAAGTTCACTTAGTAGTATGGAACATCTTATTCCCTACTCTTTCTTCTGGAGCTTTTATGACAAATAGAGGGTTAGCAGAAAGGAATCATGACAAAATGAGAAACCCCGAGAAATGCATTTGGAAGCTAATATATAATTAAACTGAATGAAATGACAAAAGAGTGTTTATTTACCTGTTGAAAAACTGCATACCATGAAAAAAGTTAAGGCAAAATAATGTTTTATGGAAGACTCTACCAAAGTAATAGGTGTATTCTTTAGCCTTTTAAATAGTTTAAAAAGCTGTGATTTCACTTAAGTAGTTGAGTGAATATCCAGATTTAAGATATCAAAAATAATTTTCTGATCCTAAATATAGGACTCTGCAACATTTTTATTGATAACTTGGACAATAACCTATAAGGCTTATCAAATTTTCAAATGAGTAGGAGCTAGGGGGCTTCCCTGGTGGCGCAGTGTTTAAGAATCCACCTGCCAATGCAGGGGACATGGGTTCAAACCCTGTTCCGGGAAGATCCCACATGCCTTGGCGCAACTAAGCCCGTGTGCCACGACTACTGAGCCTGTGCTCTAGAGCCTGCGAGCCACAACTACTGAAGCCCACACTCCTAGAGCCTGTGCTCCAACAAGAGAAGACACCGCAGTGAGAAGCCAGCGCACTGCAAGGAAGAGTAGCCCCCACTCGCCGCAACTAGGGAAAACCCACACACAGCAATGAAGACCCAAAGCAGCCATAAATAAATAAATAAATAAATTTATTTAAAAAAGGAATAAGAGCCAGGAAAGATGGCTGGCATAGTAGATGACAGGTATTCAGAGAGACTGCTATGAGAATGATGGGCAGAAATCGACAAGCAGAAATTTAGTAGGACCAAGTGTAAAGGTGTGAACTTAGAGTCATCTTTAAGTTAGCGGATGTATTTATTGAAGACCTGTGTACTAGGCTTTGAGCCCTGAGGGCATAGTGGGAACAAAATTAATATGACCTTAAGAAGGGAAGGCAGACATTAAACAAATCTCCTGAGATAATCTACCTAAATTAACTTTCTGCTACTTATTGGCCATGTGATTTCAGGCAAGTTGCTTTAGCTCTTTGTGTCTCAGTTTCCCTCTTCTATAAAGCAGGGATTATGATGGTACCTGTCTCAGCCTCTTGTAAGAATTGAATGAGATAATATATGTAAAATGCTTAGTAGAGTGCCTTGCCCATAGTAAACACACAATAAATATGAGCTGTGTTTATTATTATCTATTAGCCCTTAGCATCTTTGTTTTATGGAGGAAAACAGAGTGGTTATGATACCTAGTCTAATATGTGAGGCTAAGGAAGCTTCCCTGACACAATCCCTACTTTGAAGAAGCTTGTACTTGAATCTTTGTAAACAAATTACAGTTGAACTATACATACAGATAGGTCCAGGATACTTACAGCAGGAAGATATAGGTGGGATACCCAGGGCCTCACTTTGTACGATTCCAAGAGGACAGTTCTTACAGCATTATATTTTGAATGGTAGCCTGTGTAGTTATGCAGTGCATTTTTTGTAGTACGCCTAATTAGGAAAGTGACATCTGAGTTAAATTTTGATGGTGAAAGGTCAAGGGATGATGGGGAAGGATAGCACAGAGAGAATTTCATGTACAAAGTCATGAGGACATGAAAGACCATGGTACGTTTGGAGACCTGGAATTAGTTCATTATAACTAGAGTGAAAGATGAGAATGGATGAGAGAATGATTACTAGGAGATGAGATTAAGAAGGACCTTGTTTGTATTTTAATACCTTCAGATTTTATTTGAATCTAGGAAGCTACTGAATGAGTTAAACTGATGATTAAAATGATCAGATTTCTTTTTATAAGGTGCATAGGCAGTGCTGAGGAGAATGGTTTGCAGTAAGAACAGAAACTAGAAGGCAACTGTAGTACTAGGTCAATGCTACTCCTAGTGTGGACTACAAACTTTATTACAAGCCAGCAGTGATGAAAATACCTTTCTCCTTACTTAACTTGAGGCTCATTGCTAGACATTCAGAAACTTTTATGGCAGTTTGACATAGTTCATGGTTTATAACCTTTGCTGGACTTTCAGTGTTCTACAGCCTTATACTTGTCTCAAGTCAGTTTTTTTTCTCCACTTCCCACAGCAGCTATTTCAGATCTCTTTCACTCTCCTTAAGTTCCTACTCCACTTCTTCCTCACTTTCCACAGATGACTTCATCCTCTGTTTCACAGAGAACATAAAGCCAAAGGATAGAGGAACTGGATAACTTCCTGCTACACCCACAGACAAATGTGTGTCAACATTATTCAGCTTTCCTTCATTTTCCTGTCTCTGGATCCTGTTCTCTTCCAGTTTTTCCAGGGGCTTTGTTCCATGTATTATCTTCTCTCAGATTTTAGTCGTTGTCTCTCTATAGTACCTCTTCCCATAGCCTATGAACTTGCCCAAGGCTCACCCCTAAATTCAGTCTTTATCATCCTCTAGATTACCAATCTAACCTTTCTTTCCCTTCACAGCAAGCTCCTTGAAAGATTGGTCTTCAGTTATTGTCTCTACTTCTTCACTTCTCATTTACTGCCAATCCACCGTATGCATCTTTCTTACACTTACCATACAGCTCAAACTGCTCTGACAAATGAATGACCAGTGACCTATTATTAACTAGCAGCTAGGTACCAAATCCAGTGAGCACATTTCAGTCCTTATGATTTATGTTGCATATATCAATAGTTTGCTCCTTTTTTCTGTTGAATAGTATTGCATTGTATTTATACATCACAATTTTTTATCCACCCACATGTTAATGGACATTTGGGTTTCCAGTTTTTGCCTATTACAAATGAAACCACTGAACATTCATATGCGGATCTTTGTGTGGATGTATGCTTTCATTTCTCTTCAGTAAATACCTAGGAGAAAATACTGGGTCAGATGATAAGTATATGTTTAACTTTGTAAGAAACGCCGAAGTATTTTCCAAAGTGATTGCGATTTTGCATTCCCACAAGCAATATATGAGAGTTCCAGTTGCTCCACATGCTCGTGAGCATTTGGTATTATCCATCACCGCCCCTCCGTCCCCCCCAGTTTTAGCCATTTGAGTAGGTATGTAGTGCTGTCTCATTGTGGTTTTGCATTTCCCCTAATAGCTAATGATACAGAGCATTTATCTTTTCATGTGCCTATTTGCTATCTCTTTATCCTTTTTGGTTAAGTATTTGTTCAGGCCTTTGCCCATTTTTAAATTGGGTTGTTTTCTTAATAATGGATTTTGAGCAATCTTTATATCTTCTGGATAGGCATCTTCTTCAAATAGGCAATTTACAAATATTTTCTCCTGTTTTGTAGTTCTTTTAAAAAAATTCTCTCAACAGTGTCTCTTGTGCTACAAACATTCTAATTTTGATGAAGTCCAGTTGATCATTTTTTTCTTTTATGGATCATGCTTTTGGTGCTATATTTAGAAACTCTTTGCCTGTGAGGTCATGAAGATTTCTCCTGTTTTCTTCTAAAAGTTGTATAGTTTTATGGTTTATGTTGCGATCCATGTTTGAGTTAATTTTATATAAGGTGTAATGTTTAGGCTGAGCTTCCTTTTTTTAGTGTATGGAAGTCTAGTTTTGCCAGCATCATTTGTTGAAAAGCCTATCTTTTCTCCATTGATTTGATTTTGCACCTTTCCCAAAAATCACTTGGCCATATTTGTGTATCCCTTATTTCTTTGTAACCTGTAGATTATTTAGAAGTGTGTTTTTACTTTTCAAAACTGATACTTATTTTCAAGTTACTACCTTGTAACATTTTGTTGTGATTTGAATGGGTGGTCTACATAATACTATTTTCTTTGAATTTGTCAAGATTTACCTTATGGCCTAGTATATGATCACTTTTTATAAATATTCTGTTGTGTTTGAAACTTATGTTTGTTCTGCAGTTATTTAGTGTAGTGTTTTGTGTATGTTCACTAGATGAAGTTTGCTAGTTGTGTTATTTAAATATATATACTTTATATAATTAAGTATTTATGTAAACAAATATATTTTATATGCATAACCTTTCAGTTGATAAACGTATTGTTAAAATCTCTTACTCTGGCAAATTTGTATTATTTCTCCTCTTAGTTCTCTCAATATTTGCTTTTATATATTTTGAAGCTCATATTACATGCAGGTTTAGAATTTGTATGTTTCTGTTATGTTGAGCCTTCTGAATATGTACTCACTTTTATCTCTAAAAACTCTTTTTCCATGGTTTATCTTTTGGTAATGCAGCTGCTACTTTTTCTTAAAAATTTTTTTTAATTGTGATTTACATGTAACAGAATATACAGATCTTAAGTATGCAGTTTGATGAGTTTTGACAATAGTAAGCACCACCCCAGTCAACATACAGAACATTTCATCACCAAGAAGTTCACCCTAGTGAATTCCACCATGTACTGTCATTGTCCTGCCCTAGGCAGCCATTTTTTTTGTTTCTATCCTCTTTGATTAATTTTACTTGTTCTTAGATCTTATGTAGATGGAATCATACAATATGTATTCTTTTGTGCCAGTCTTGTTTTATCTACATGTTTTTGCAGTTCATTTATGTTTCTTGCTTGACCCCCAAAGTCATGAAAATATTCTCCTTTTTTTTTCTAGGAATTTTATTTTTTAGCTTTTATGTTTAGGTCACTTTTCTATCTCAATTTAAATTAATTAATTATTTATGTATGTATGTATGTATCTCAGTTCCCTGACCAGGGATCAAACCCGTGCCCTTGGCAGTGAAAAATGCAGAGTCCTAACCACTGGACTGCCAGGGAATTCCCTATTTCAATTTAATTTTTGTATATGGAATAAGATAAAGGTTTGAAAATTTTTGTTGTTGTTATTGGGTTTTAATACTGATGACCTGTTCTTACAACACCTGTTGTTGAAAATGCTTTCCTTTTCTTGTTGAATTGCCTTGCTCTGCTGTGGAAAAATCACTTGATTATGTAAGTATAGTCTAATCTGGACTTTAATTCTGTTTCATTGGTCTTTTTCTCTATTCTTATGTTAATGCTGTATTGTCTTGATTATTGTAGCTTTAGAGCAGGATTTCTCAACCTCAACACTATTGACATTTTGGACCTCATACTTATTTGTTGTGGGAGGCTATCCCATGTATTATAGGATGTTTAGCAGCACCCCTAGCCTCTATCCACTTTATGCTAGTAGCATCCTCCCAGTTGTGACAACCAAAAATGTCTCCAGATGTTGTTAAATGTCTCCCAGGGGACAAATCACCCATAATTGAGAACCACTTCTTTAAAGTAACTCTTGAAAGCAGATAATGAAAGCCCTTCAAATTTCATGGTCTCATTCAGGATTATTTTGGCTATTCTAAAACTTTACTTTTCCATATCAATATAGAATTAACTTGTCAATTTCTATTTTTAAAATATGTTGAGATTTTGATTAGGGTGATGTAAAATATATAGATTAAATATAAGAGAATTGACATCTTAACAAAATTGAGTCTTCTAATCCATGAACATGGTATATCTCTCCACTTATTTTTGTCTTTAATTACTTTTGTCAGTAGTTTGGAGTTTTCATTATAGAGATCTTGTACACCTTTTGTTAAATTTACCCCTAACTATTTAATGTTTTTCATTGCTATTAGAAATGATATTTGAATTTTTAATTTCACTGCCTAACGTCATTGACTAATTGTAGACCCTCCTGCCCCACCACAACTTTACACGCAAGGCACCATGGCACTTGAGTGGCATCTCTTTCAGCAGTCTTATTGCTCTATCCTACTGTGAAGGCCCCATGAGAAAGAATTGGCAGAAAAGGTACAAACCTTGGGTCTAGAGATCCTCAAGTTTCTAATCAACCAAACCAGCCTATTTTCAGCCAGTAAAAGTTTGCTGAAATGTTTCTGTTGTCTTCTCCTTACCCATCTTAGTGGCCAGTTTTCTCCTTCCACTGTGTCTTGGAATGAAAGGGGCTTTGGATGTTTTCTCATTCCTTTCTGGAATTTAGTTCATTTCCATTTCTTTGAATTCTCAACTTTCATGTATATAATCAACCAACCAAAAAACTCTGATATTCTTGCTTTTACCCAACCTCTTTTCTTTGTTAGAAGAAGTATCTCGTTAACCTTTTTTTTTTTTTAATAAATTTATTTATTTTTGGCTGTGTTGGGTCTTCGTTTCTGTGCGAGGGCCTTCTCCAGTTGCGGCAAGCAGGGGCCACTCTTCATCACGGTGCGCGGGCCTCTCACTGTCGTGGCCTCTCCCGTGGCGGAGCACAGGCTCCAGATGCGCAGGCTCAGTAGTTGTGGCTCACGGGCCTAGTTGCTCCGCGGCATGTGGGATCTTCCCAGACCAGGGCTCGAACCCGTGTCCCCTGCATTGGCAGGCAGATTCTCAACCACTGCGCCACCAGGGAAGCCCTTGTTAACTTTTATACCCTAACTGGAAATGGTTAACTCGCTACCAATTCTCTTTGTTTAGTGTTTTGGTATATCTTTTAGCTTTTCTTTTATTATCCATTTACTTTCAACACTTCTGTGTCCTATATTTTATACGTCGCTGGTAAACAATACTTAAATTTTTTATCTTTAAGTTTCATGCCTTATTTCTGTTCTTTCAGTTGCCCTAGAAATTTTAACATGCATATTTAAAGTCCATAGGTAATATATATTTTCTATTTTCAAATCCTCATGGTCAATTTTAGTAGTCTCCTATTCCTGTATAATACTTTTCTCCCTATTTTATTGCTTCAAGCATATTAAAAATCCTTATTTCATATTGTGCATCTGATAATTGTATTATCTATAGTCTTTGTTGGTCTAATTCTGTAGTTTACTATTAGTTGGCTCTGACTCATAGGTGCTTGTTCCTTCCTGTGATTTTTTTTAAACTGCGAGCTCATGGTCTTTGGAACTTGTAATTTTTTGAGGCTAGAAATCAGATTTTTTTTTTCAGAGATAATTTGAGTGTCTAGAGGTACCACCTATTTTTAAGCAAAGTTTTCACCTTAGTTTTTCAGGCCACACAACTAGTTTGAATTCTAGCCCCACAGTGGTGCAGACTGTGGTTAAGAATTATAGTGGAGATATATTTTGGTTTAACTGTTCTACCATGAGCCAAAGCCAGTAAAGATTTTTATTCCCATCATCTCCCTCTGCAGAATGAGTTTTTTCCTGTTTCACCTACTAAGGATACAGCCTTTTGGGGAGTCTTGGCATATTTATAGACGTGTTGTTAATCCAGTCTGTCTCCATGATAGGACCCGAGGTAGCCTCCTGTCATCTCAGCAAGTAGCCCATTAAAACCTAGACTTTTGTCCCCCAAGGATTGGCCAGTAACTCCAGGGAAAACTTTGGCTATAGTGTTCCTCACTCTTGTGAATTTATGCTTTCTTCTTGTTTCTGCCCTCAGGAATTCCTTTGCTTCCCCCTCAAGGGTAGCCATATATTTTATACAGCATTTTCAGGTACATTTTTCAACCTAATTTCCTTTTGCCTATACTCGATGTATCTTTGTGTGTTACCTCTAGATGTTTTTGAAGTGTGACAAGGTATAATATAGAGGAAAAATAAAGTCCACATTCAGGCCTATCTCCAAACTTGGGACGTTCTTCCCTCGTTTCCATTGTGATAAAAGCATTCTACTCTTAACACTCACTTCAGATGTTCTTCTCTCTAGGTATTTTCTCCTTCTGGCTCAAGTCCCACCCCAATCTATTCCCCAAGATAGAATGAATTTTAATCCCTCACATTTGTTTCCATACTGCTTTATATACATGTCTTTCTTAAAGGGTAGATATCCCTGTAGACACAAAGATACAGACTGGATTTTATTTATTTCTATGTCCCTAACATGTAATATGCAATCACTAAAGTTTGTTGGATTGAGTTCTGAAAACCTTTAAAACAAATCTTGAAATTTGAAGCTTTTAGCTAGGACTGTTACAACTTAATTTGCTGTTTCTTTTTAGAAAATAACTTGTAAAGCAATTAAAGTTTATTCAGCATATTGAAAATAAAATAATTTTATGTGGTGTTTGGTAAATTGCTTGGCTGGTCATATTTAAGGAGAGATTGAGTATGATTGAAATGTTATCTATCTTAAAATCGCCAGAGGGGTTGGGGTGGTATGATATTGGAACAAATGGAGATTTAGGTCCCAATTCCAATTTACTTTAAAATTACGGAATATGTAGAATTTTCTTGGAAGCAGAACTTTGTGTCTGGAACATCAAAGGGAAGTTTTGCCTTTGGGATACTATTTTGTTTTTAATTTATTTATTTTATTTATTTTTGGCTGCGTTGGGACTTTGTTGCTGCGCGCGGGCTTTCTCTAGTTGTGGCGAGCGGGAGCTACTCTTCGTTGCAGCGCACAGGCTTCTCATTGCGGTGGCTTATCTTGTTGCGGAGTACGGGCTCTAGGCACGCGGGCTCTAGAGCACAGGCTCAGTAGTTGTGGCTCACGGGCTTAGTTGCTTCGCAGCATGTGGGATCTTCCCGGACCAGGGGTCGAACCCATGTCCCCTGCATTGGCAGGCAGATTCTTAACCACTGCGCCACCAGGTGAAGCCCCTGGGATACTTTTGTTTTTTTTTTAATTTTAAAGGATGTTTCCTAGATGACCTTGATTACTTTTGGGGGTGATAGTGGATGGTATTGTTTCCTG
Organism: Balaenoptera physalus; assembly: GCF_965194825.1. NCBI lineage: Eukaryota > Metazoa > Chordata > Mammalia > Artiodactyla > Balaenopteridae > Balaenoptera > Balaenoptera physalus. The sequence continues at coordinate 48,345,000 of NC_138901.1, forward strand.
TTGCCTGAATTTAGGTCTCTCTTTCTGTGGTGAATTACATAGTCATTTTGTGGCTATTATATACTTGTCCTACAATAAGAAAAAGTAATGGTGTCTATTTGAGAAGCTAATTTTGTGAACACATATCCCTTCTGCCTAGCATTCTTTCTCATAGTTGAAGATGTACAGATGAGGAAAAGAATTAAGTAGTGGTATGAAAAAGAGATGGGAAGAATACCTGGTAGAGAGTAGAGAGTACAGGCAGGTTGGCAAGAAGACTAACTAGAGCAGAGGTTGGGATGACTTAACAATAGTGAAAGGCCCAGGTCAGAGAAGAAGGCAAGAGGAGGTGCCAGTACCAGAGGCTGGGGGATGGACAGCAAGCTGGCTCGTGTTGCTCAAAGGAGCATGTCTCATATGTAAACGTTTTTCTGTTATCCACTTTTCATTTTAACATCTCCACAATCAGGATGTTTCTTACAATCAGTTGTATCCCACAGCTTAATAAACAGTGTGGGTGTTTTTCCTTTTTGGTGGTACATAAAATAATGGCACATTTACCATTGGTGGCATCTTACAGTTAATGAAATATGGTATAACTTTACTTTCCTCATAAGAGGGAGTATTGGCTGTATTAGCCTATGAGTTTATATTATGTGATCTGGCAGACAAATCAATTTCTTAAAACGTTCAGAAACAGACCCAGCATTAAACTGATTCAGACAACTGAGTCTTGATGTTACTCATGTAGAAGCCTCTCCTCTCTGAGGTGATTTATGTGAAACTAGCAACAACTTTTTTAAAAGGTCTGCCACTGAACAGGCTGTGTTTGCAATTGCCAGAAATTCTGAATCAAATGTAAGTAATCACTAGAAATGAAAGTAAACTTTCCTCATTTGTGTTAGTTATGGGGCTGTTTCCATGCAGCACCTACATACACAGGCAAGAACAACTTGTATGGCAACTTCTTAGCAATGCTTAAACAACAGCATCTCTACAATTTGTGCCTCAGGTTCATCTCTGTTTTATCTTCTTGACTCTCTTTGGAATTTTGACATAACTCATGCTCACAGACTTGTCTTGTTTGACAAAATTGGGCATTTGAGTGAAACTGCCTCAACTTAAAAACCATTCTTAGATTTTCCTCATTTGCTTTTACTGCTCTAAGGCTCATAGCCAAATGCACAGCCTCCTTGGTTAAGAAATGTAGAATATTTTAGCTTACGTTTTGCCTACAGACTACCTTCTAGGCCTCCCGTCCTCACTTCGTAGCTTTCCTATTTTTTCCCCTTCCCTCGACTTTTATTTCTTCTTCTTTTTTAATCTTTCTTTCTTTCTTAGGTATCTCCCATTTGTTTTGGAATGGGGTGGATATAAATACAGACTAAAAAAAATCAACACAATCTATCTTTTAAAAACTTTTTCTAATGTAGCGATACAGCAAATTAAAACAAGGGAAGTGGAAAGTCCATTTTTGTTTTCTTTTCTTCATATGTGTCATAAATGAAGTGAGTTGTTTTGAGGAAAGGAGAATTTTGTTTTGCTGACATTTGTGGTTGTTATAGTGTTTGGGGGCGAAAAAGGATTGTGAGCCTTTTCAGGTTATTTCTAATTTAGAGACTGGGTTTTTAAAGGAAATGATAATGATAATTTAAAATTTGAATACTTTTAAAGTTAGTGTGATTAGCTTAAATAATAAGAGAGAGCTATATTCTTTTCTAACAGAAAAGGTGCTTTTCTCCGGGTATTTTGCCTGAGAATGAAGAAGGTATTTCATTTTTGTGCATCTATGTGTATGTATTTTAAGTTGAAAGTTAATTATGTGAACAAAATACAGAGAACCAACCTGTGGTTTATAAAACAATGGAAGGAAAGAACTAGGGATTGAGAGGGTTAGCAATTATTGGTACATGCATTTTATTCAAATACCTGTCCTCTGTCTTACCAGATAAGAATCCAAAGTGATGATTGGACTCGCCTCACCATTGGCATATTTTACTCTCTCCCTATTTCTTCTTCCTCTGAACTAACAATGTAGCATGAAAGACTGAGATTTATAGTCAGAGATATACATAAAATTATACTAATCTAATACTGTGTGTCATGTCAGCTCTTTTTCTATTTATTGTTTTCTCTTCTTGGTGCTTTCTTTTGTTAGTACCTATGCCCCCTTTCCTTCCTTTTCCTATTCTTGTATTTCTTTGCATTGTACTTTTCTTTCTTATACTAGATACAAACCTCCTTTCCCTTCCTTCCCCTGTTTGCCAGCCCTTGGGGACAAAAGTCATTCTGGAGAATTGTCTTGGGATACTTAAATTATAACTGCTTCTAAGCCTATTAGGCATCTGGCACTGTAAATTAATCTAAAACATTAATCTAGAGATTAAAATCAGGCATCTTGATCAATTTGACGCAGAGAATACTGTTACATTAAACCTTGCATTAGTATGGAGGGAAGTAATAAGATAATGTTTGGAAACTTCAGCTTCTTCTTGTCAGTGATGTGTTATTATTCATTCATACCAGAGATGATAAACGAATTCTAGATTTTCATGTTTTATAACATTAACCTTACATTATGTTACTGGCATAGTTCTCTTTCTGTAAGCTTTGAAACAAGATTAATTCTTTTTAACAAATAGAGTCACAGAAAATTCCAGTCTTTCTCAAGCATCTTATAATTTGGATTTATGGAACAGAATTCTTACAAGGATGTTCTACCTTAAAGTATACGTTTGTTATTTAAACACTGAAAAGAATAAGCAAATAAAGTTGCATTGAATGAAGCTTATTAACGCTTCTATTCATTCAGTCAGCTAAAATTATGAAAGGACTGCTTCAATCCAAGAAGTACTGTACATTTTTTTTGTCCTAGAAAGCATATGTAATTATTTTTGGTAAAGGTAGCTGAATGGGAGTTTAGATCATTGCATATCCAATAGGAGAAAGTTAAAATTTACTTACTAGAAGATTTCCTGAAATAACATGCCTTTTTTTTTCAAGCATTGAAAAGCATCTCCTTTGATTATATTTTAAAATAAATCATGTTACCATTTAAAAAATTAATAGGCATTATTTTTTAGAGCATTTTTAGGTTCACAGCAAAATTAAGTGGGAAGTACAGAGCTCCCAGCTATCCCTTTCAACTCCTCTACCCGCCTCATCCCTCATCCAAACCTCCTCCCCCCATCAAGATCCCACGCAAGTGTGGTACATTTGTTACAATTGATAAACCAATTTTGACACTTTATTATCACTGAAAATCCATAGTTTACATTAGGGTTCACTCTTTGTGTTGTACATTCTATGGTTTTTGGCCAATGTATAATGACATATCCAACCTTAAAGTATCATACAGAATAGTTTCATTGCCCTAAAAATCTTCTGTGCCCCACATATTCATCCCTCCCTCTTCCCCAACCTGTGGCAATAACTGATCTTTGTACTCTCTCCATAGTTTTGCCTTTTCCAGAATGTTATATAGTTGGAATCATGTAATGTGTAGCCTTTTCATATTGGCTTCTTTCACCTAGTGATATGCATGTAATGTTCCTTATCTTTTTGTGGCTTGATAGCTCATTTCTTTTGAGTGCTGAATAATATTCCATTGTCCAGATATACCACAGTTTATCCATTCACCTATTTAAGGACATACTGGTTGCTTCTAAGTTTTGGTAATTATGAATAAAGCTGCTCTAAACATTCATATGCAAGATTTTGTGTAGACATAAGTTTTCAGCTCATTTGGGTAAATACCAAGGAGTACAATTGCTGGATTGTATGATCATGTTACCATTTGACAAAAAGAAATTATATAGAAGAAACCAAAAACCTGCAAAATCTTCCTCTTGGTAGCAAAATTAAACCTGGTTCAGGAAATTGTTGAAGACTTTTTAGGGGTCATTCCAGCTGCAGCATTAGTAAATGTTATCACTGTTGTTATCTCCTTATAGCAGCATTACTGCAGTGTTCTCCTAGTTGGGCTCCTTAATGCCAGTTTCACCCACTTTCCATGTTATTTTGTACTCATTTGCAGGCTTATTGGAAAATTAAATGAGATGATATGTGTAATGTGCCTAAGTACAGTGCCAGACTCAGAGTAGTCATTAAGTATTTGGTTTGTAGCACCCTCTCTATCTCATTCTTTCAGTTGTTTGTTTAAAAAGTTTATTCAAAGCCCTAGCATGGCATAAAAGGACCCTTAAAAACCAACCTCAACCTGTCACCCTAGATTTATTGTACCGTTACGGATTCTTTTCTTGTTATCTCTTGTTTTGGTTTACTTTTAAAAATACATAAAATTTACCATCTTGGCCATTTTTAAATAGTACAGTAATATTAACTATATGCACATTGTTATGTAACAGATTTCTTGAACTCTTCATCTTGCAAAACTGAACCTCTATACCCATTAAATAACAATCCCTCCCTCACCCAGCACCTGGTAACCATATTCTACTTTATGTTTCTATGAATCTGACTACTTTAGATGCCTTATATAAGTGGAATTATGCAGTATTTGTCTTTGTGACTGGCTTATTTCACTTAGCGTAGTGTCCTCAATATTCATTCATATTGTGGCATATGACAGGGTTTCCTTCTTTTTTAAGGCTGAATAATATTCCATTTTATGTACAGTTGACTCTTGAACAACATGGGTTTGAACTGCACAGGTCCACTTATACACAGATTTTTTTTAAACAAATATAGTACTACACAACCTGCAGTTGGTTGAATCCTTGGATGCAGAGGGCTGACTGCAAAGTTATATGCATGAATGTAGCATCAACACCCCTAACCCCTGCACTGTCAAGGGTCAACTTGACAACCATATTTTCTTTATCTATTTTTCTCTTGATGGATGGATGCTTGTACCTCTTGGCTATTGTGAACAATACTTCAATGAACATGGATGTGCAAATAACCCTTTGAGATCCTGTTTTCAGTTCTTTTGGATATATACCAAGATGTGGGATTGCTGGATCATATGGCGATTCTCTTTTTAATTTTTTGAGGTACCTCTGTACTGTTTTCCATAACAGCTGCATCGTTTTATATAGTCACGAACAATGCACAAGGGTTCCAGTTTCTCCACATCCTCTCCAGCATTTGTTTTTTTGATAGTGGTCATCCTGATGGTGTGAGGTGATATCTCAGTATGGTTTAGCATTTCCCTGAATGATTAGTGATACAGAGCATCTTTTCATATGCTTTTGACCATTTGTATATCTTCTTTGGAGAAATGTCTCTTCAAGTCTTTTGCTTATTGATTGATTGATTGATTGATTGATTGATTGATTGCCGTGTTGGGTCTTCGTTTCTGTGCAAGGGCTTTCTCTAGTTGCGGCAAGCGGGGGCCACTCTTCATCGCGGTGCGCAGGCCTCTCATTATCGCGGCCTCTCTTGTTGCAGAGCACAGGCTCCAGACGCACAGGCTCAGTAATTGTGGCTCACGGGCCTAGTTGCTCCGCGGCATGTGGCATCCTCCCAGACCAGGGCTCGAACCTGTGTCCCCTGCATTGGCAGGCAGATTCTCAACCACTGCGCCACCAGGGAAGCCCTGCATATTTTTTAATCGAGTTTTTTTTTGTTGTTTTTGAGTTGTAGGAGTTCTTTATCAGATACATGGTTTGCAAATATTTTCTCCCATTTTGTAGGTTAGCTCTTCACTCTGTTGATTGTTTCCTTTGCTGTGCAGTTTTAAGTTTGATGCAGTCCCATTTGTCTATTTTTATTTTGTCACCTGTGCTTTTGGTGTCATATCCAAGAAATCGTTGCCAAATTCAGTATCATGAAGCTTTTTCCCAATGTTTTCTTCTAGGAGTTTTATAGTTTCCAGTCTTAACATTTAGGTTTTTAATCCATTTTGAGTTAATTTTTGTGTATGATGAAAGAGTCCAGCTTCATTCTTTTTCATGTGAATATCTAGTTTTCCCAGTACTATGACCTGCAGGTCTGTGGCTTCAGAATGTCTGCGAATCCCAGAAATTGTGTGAAATATTTTGTGCGTGCGTGTGTGTGTGCGTGTGTGTGTGTGTGTGTGACTTTTTAAGAGGACCCATTAACTTTCATCCAATTCTAAAAGTGATCCCTAATACTCACTGCCCCCCTGCCCGACCCCACAAGGCTAGGATTGTGACAGTCTAAAAGAGATCATTAGGGACTTCCCTGGTGGCGCAGTGGTTAAGAATCCGCCTGCCAATGCAGGGGACACAGGTTCGAGCCCTGGTCCGGGAAGATCGCACATGCCTCGGAGCAACTAAGCCCATGTGCCACAACTATTGAACCTGTGCTCTAGAGCCCGTGAGCCACAACTACTGAGCCCGTGTGCCACAACTACCGAAGCCTGCATGACACAACTACTGAAGCCCACGCGCCTAGAGCCCGTGCTCCACAACAAGAGAAGCCACCACAATGAGAAGCCTGCACACCGCAACGAAGAGTAGCCCCCACTCGCTGCAGCTGGAGAAAGCCCACACACAGCAACGAAGACCCAACGCAGCCAGTAAATTAAAAAAAAAAAAAAGTTAAAAAAAAGATCATTAAATTATTGGAACATAGCACATTTACGAATGCAGCATAAGTTCATGCTGCTAATGAAGTAGAGAACCTCTGTGATAAGCACAATGGGGACAGTACCAAGTGTAGCATCTGCAAGCACTTTAGTTCTTCTGTTAGTTTGTAGCATTTCCTGAACCAAATTGGTAGATCAGCATAGTGTATATCTTGCTATATATTTTGAAAGTTTGTTGAAAACAGCCAAACATGCAAATGCTAGAACTAGTTGCTTTTTAAAATCTTATTTTTTTATTTTTATTTTATTTATGTTTTTAACAGTATGCATTTTATTCAAGGGACTTGATTCCTTGATGTAATCAGTTTTGCTTTTAGAGCTGGATTTTTAAAGAATAAGTGATAATGATTATTATGCATTCTTGGGGGGTAATTATAATGCAACATTAAATGAATTTTAAAAATTAGAATGTCCACCCTCCCCCACTGCCCTCCCCCCAAAAGTAACAAATATAAACCACAGAGAACTGGCCGTAGTGTTTTCCATTGTGGGGCAAGATTGAATAAAGCTTACCTTTGAGCTTTATCCTGAAGCCTCTCTTGTTAACCCTTCACATAGACTGATGATGTGTAGGCTGCGGAAGCAAAGGCAGTCAGCTTTTGTGTTGATTTGAAGGTTTCTTTTTAGTCGGGTTTTCATTTGATATTGACATCTCCAGGCAAATTCTAAGTCCCTAAGCAAATCACCATTCAGGAGCATGTGTTAGGGATGCTTTTATGCCCCTTGTCACTGAAAGCTTGTCAACCACGCAAGAGGAAGTGTCCCCCTTCCCCCGAAATTCTTGCTGTTTTTAAAGTAACGCTTTAAACAGAAATAGTGCATCTGCAACATATTATGATTGGCTTTTTCTAAGAGGCCCAGACAAAGAAAATAGTTTTCTATGGAATCTTGTATTTTTTAAACATTATTAGCTGTTAAAAAGAAAAATAAAGGGTGCTAGCATAGCAGATAAAGTTCACTTGGATTACCTGGATTGTAAGAAGATATTTTGGCAAAATGCATCTTTCCAAATCCCAGATGCCTAATTACAAGTTTCTGCTAATATGTTCATCCAACTTTTATCGTTTCCTTTTGTCCGAAACCAGGATGCCTCCCTGTCCTTGTGAATAGGAAGCTGGGGAAAAGGGTAAGTGGGGTTAGGGAAGCACAATCCTCTGTGTTTCCTACAGCTCTTCTTATTTCGCGATCAGTTTGGATTGTGAGATGAAATTGAAGAGCAGAATTTAATGTTGACCTCTGAAGTTGATGGTCCAAAAGGGTTTATTTGTCTTCCCTGAAGCCTGTCAATTTTTGAATTGAGTAGAGTGCTTTTTGGCTGTAAAAGCTTTAAAATGCAAACATTGAGGAAATAGCATGTTTGTAGTGACTAAGTAACATAACATATGCAGGTGCACATCTCAGAGTTTTCTTATTTATCCTAAACGTTATACCTAAATAGTCATTTAGAAGGAAATTTTTAACCATTAAGATGGGTTATACTGTGTAGTTAAATGCAATGGTTTCTATTGTGGCCCTTCCTAAAAGGATTTTGATTGCTCATAAAAACTGTATGCAGAGAACTATTTGAAATAATAGTCATGTGGTTTAGAAATAAGCAGAGGAAAAGAACTTCCTTATGATGTATATTAAATCTGCTTTTTCCCATTTCTATACTATCCCTTGCACTGTCTGATATGTAGAAAATTGTCTTGTGGTAAGTCTTCCATTTGTTTTCAGAGTTATGTGTACCAGTGAAGAGGCTTGATTTCTAGAATCAAGTCTGAAAGCTGATTGAGTGATAGAGCTGGGAACAGAAAGAACTCAACCACCTAACTGCTAATCCAAAAAGGGGCAGTGATGGGGTTAAAGTCTTCCAGGCTTCAGAATTGTCTAGGCTGTGACTTGTCAACAGGACTAAATGTTATATATCATTGCTTTTTGTATCTTTTGCAGTATCGTGAGTGCTACACAAATAAATTGCAGTGCCTAGTTTGGCTGGCAGTAGAATAGGATATATTTAGAGAAGGGAGATAAAACTAGAAACAGATTTGAATGTTAGGATAAGAAATTTGGATTTTATTCACTTTTGTTTGTTCAAAGTTTTTGTTTGCCTTAGATGAATATATTAGTTAGATGGTTAGGCTGGATGATATCTTACGATTTTTTTTTAGTACTATGAATTTATAACCCATGATGAGGCCATGTCACCTCTGTGGTGTCAGCTCTAAGAGATTTAGTCATCAGTTCTCAGGTTTATAGCTTAATACAGAGGATGAAGTCATCAAGGAGGAAAGGTTAGAATACTCTGAGAATGACCACATCAAGGGAGTGATTCCCTCTCTGTATTTCTCCCTTTTTTCTTCTTATAATTTAATTTTAAGGACTCTAGGTGGTTTTTTCTTAGCGTTTACTGAGATTTACTGGTTGCATCCATGTGGTTTAGCATGTTATTCTGTTCTGTTTTGTGTTCATTAGTAGTTGGATCTAGAGGCTTAATCATGTCCATGTTTTTTTTGCTTTTTGGTTTTTTTTAATGGGTGGGCATGACTACTTTACTAGATAGTGGTGTGTACTTAATCAGGAGACACATAATATTGGATTGTCTCTCTTTTTTTGATATTAGTAGACATTGATGACTAAAACCTAGGTCCATCGATTTGTTAAGGTTTGTACAGTAGTGGTATTCTAATTCTACCATTTCCTCTTCATTTATTAGCTGAAATATTTCTGTAAAGTGAAGCTTCCTCTTCTCTTTGATTACCTGTTGGTAGGTATAGATTGTATAGGTAAGATTTGTAAAAGTAGGATAAATGCATGATTTGTCCCCTTTATCTTTTTTCAAAATGATGTATTGGTTCACTACCATCGTCCAAAAGTGACCAATTAATATTATTAACTTATAGATTTAAACATATTTGATATTTTAATTTTGTTGCAGTTATCTTTATTGATGTACAAATTATACTGTCTTGGCACTGGTCTTCTGAGTCCTTTTGACATAATCCTGGTAGTTTAGATATGGCAAAATGTTCCAGGCTCATCCTGTGCATTTCCTACCCCAGACCTAGAATCAGCCATTTGTCCAGTGTCCCCTGGGCATAAGAGATACTCATTCTTTTTGGGTTGGTCATTGTTTCCAAGGCTTTTTCAGTGGACAGATCTTTTTAAGATAAAATAGCATCAGGAGTTTATACTGATACTTCAAATCAAAATTAATTATTTAAACTCTGATCTTACACTTCTATCTCCTTTCTCACATATTGAGAATCCTGGTCTTCAATGGCATCTGAAATGATGGAAGTAAAACATCACATTAAGTATGCATTTGTTTCATTCTGTAGTACATACACAGTACTCAGCATACCAACACCAATGTCATTAATGAAAATGAGTGAAGATTTTTTTTCAGCTTTATTGAGGTATAATTCACAAATAAAATTTTTATTTATTTAAAGTGTACAATGTGATGATTTGACATGTGAAAGGATTACCACAACTGAGTTAATCAACATATCTATCACCTCTTATATTTATTTATTATTTTTTGGGGGGGTGAAAACACTAAAGTTCTTTTTTAGCAAATTTCGGTTATACAATATAGTATTATCAACTGTAGTCAGCATGTTATATATTAGATCATCAGAATTATTTATCTTATAACAGAAAGTTTGTACCTTCTTAGAAAACAGGTTAAGATTACTTATGCAGCTTTATATTAAAGTATAATTTAATACTGTATGTATAATTTATAATTTAATACATACAACAAACTGTACATATTTAAATTGCACAATATGTTTGATGTATGTATACACTCATGAAACTGTCACCTCAGTCAAGATTCGGAACACATTCATCACCACAGAAAGATTCCTTTGTCTCTCTGTAATCGTTCCCTTCCATGCCTCCCTACTTCACCCACCTCACCTCCAGGCTTTTGGTCACTATAAATTAGTTTGCATTTAGGAAATAAAATCTATTTGCATAAAACTGAGAATTTTATATAGATGGAATCATATAGAGTGTGCTCTTTGTCATCTGACTTGTTTCACTCAGCATTTTTATTTTGAGATTCATCCATTTTGTTGCACAAATCAATAGGTAATAACTTTTTATTGCTTAGTAGTAATCTGTTGTAGGGATATACCATAGTTATGGGTTATTTCTAGTTTGGGGCTACTACAAATAATGCTGCTATGGATATTCATGTTTAAGTCTTTGCACGGACTTATGTTTTCATTTCACCTAGGCATGGAATGACTAGATGATAAGGTAAGTGTATGTACAACTTTTTTTTTAATAGTTCAAGAACATTTGAAATTATTTTTTATATATAAATATTTTTTATTTTTGGCTGCGTTGGGTCTTCGTTGCTGTGCGTGGGCTTTCTCTAGTTGCAGCAAGCGGAGGCTACTCTTCGTTGCAGTGCGTGGGCTTCTCATTGTGGTGGCTTGTCGTTGCGGAGCACAGGCTCTAGGCACGTGGGCTTCAGTAGTTGCGGCACGTGGGCTCAGTAGTTGTGGCTCACAGGCTCTAGAGCGCAGGCTCAGTAGTTGTGGCGCACGGGCTTAGTTTCTCCACAACATGTGGGATCTTCTTGTACCAGGGCGTGAACCCGTGTCCCCTGCATTGGCAGGTGGATTCTGAACCACTGTGCCACCAGGGAAGCCCCTGTACAACTTTTTTAAGTTAAGCAGTTTTTCAGAGTGGTTTACCGTTTTACATCTCCAGCAGTGTGAGTTCCAGTTTCTCTGCATCCTTGCTGATACTTAGTAGGGTCAGTCTTTTGAATTTTAGATATTTTAATAGGTATGTAGTGGTATCTTACTGTAGTTTTAATTTGCATTTTACTAATGACTAATGATTTGCCATTTGTATATCTTTTTTGAAGTGTCTGTTCAACTCTCTTCCTATTTTTAAAAAAATTGTTCACTTTTATTGAGTTTTGAGAGTTTTTTATTCGCAATACAAATCCTTTATCAGCTATATGATTTTCAAATAAGTTCTCCAGGTTGGTGACCTGTGTTTTATTCTGTTAACAGTGTCTTTTGAAGAGCAGCAGAAGTTCTTAATTTTGATGACTTCCAATTTATCAATTTTTAAATATGGAGCATGAATATTTTTTATGACTCCATTTTATTTTTCTGTTTGGCTTTTCACCTATAACTCTTTGCTTTGTTACTTTAGCAGTTACTTTAGGGTTTATAGTATACATCTTTAACTCATCACAGAGTACCTTCAGCTGATGTTATACTACTTTATACATAGCGTAAGAACCTTACAGGAACCTTACAGTAGTCTACTTCCATTTCTCTCCTTCTAGCCTTTGTGCTATTGGTGTCATATATTTTACTTTTACATATGTTATCGTTGTTTTTTAAAAATTTATTTGTTTGTTTTTACTTATACATGTTTTAAACCCCACACCACATGTTATTTTGCTTTAAACATTGATTATTTTTTAAGGAGATTTAAATAATACTAAAAGGTCTGTTATTATTCCCATGCTCTTCATTCCTTTGTGTAGATCCAGGGTTTTGTCTGGTATCATTTTCCTTCTGCTTAAAGGCTTCCTTTGCCATTACTTACAGTGCAAGTCTCCTGGTGATGAATTCTTTCAGCTTTTGCATGACTGAAAAAGTTTTTATTTCATCTTTGGTTTTGAAAGTTATTTTTGTTGGATTTGAAATTCCAGGGTGACTTTTTTTCATTTAAGTACTTTTAAGATGGTGCTCCAGTGTCTTCCACATGTTGTTGTTTTCATTGAGAAATAGGCTATAATCCTTACCTTTGTTCTCCTGTATGTAATATGTCTTTATTTTCTGACTGCTTTTAAGATTTTCTCTTTATCAGTGGTTTTAAGCAATACCACCCCCCCAGTTTTATTGAGATATAATTAACATATAGGACTGTATAAGTTTAAGGCGTGCAGTATAATAAAGCAAAGAAAAAAATTTTTTTTCCCTGTGATGAGAACTTTTAGGATCTACTCTCTTAGCAACGTTCAAACATACCATAACATACATCAGTGTTAACTGTAGTCGTCATGTACATTACATCCCCAGTATTTATTTATTTATTTGAAAGTTTGTACCTTTTGACCTACCTTCATCCAGTTCCCCCATGCTCCACCAGTTTTAAACAATTTGATTATTATGTGTCTTGGTATAATTTTCTCGTGCTTGGGGTTCAGTGAATTTCTTGGATCTGTGGGCTTATAGTTTATTCATACAATAGAATACTATGCTACACATAAAATGAGTGAACTTGGGCTTCCCTGGTGGTGCAGTGGTTGAGAATCTGCCTGCCAATGCAGGGGACACGGGTTCGAGCCCTGGTCTGGGAAGATCCCACATGCCGCGGAGCAACTAGGCCCGTGAGCCACAATTACTGAGCCTGCGCGTCTGGAGCCTGTGCTCCGCAACAAGAGAGGCCACGATAGTGAGAGGCCCGCGCACCGCAATGAAGAGTGGCCCCCCACTTGCCGCAACTAGAGAAAGCCCTCGCACAGAAATGAAGACCCAACACAGCCATAAATAAATAAATAAATAAATAAAAATTTTTTTAAAAATGCTTAATAAAAATCTAATGAATTTAAAAAAAAAATGAGTGAACTCAATCTAGACGGATCAACATGGATAAATTTTAAAGTATGAATATCAAGGATTCACACCAGAGTGAGGATGTTGGTTAACTCTGGGTAGGGAGAGAGTGAGGGACGGAGAGTCTTTTGATGCATCTATATAGCATTTCATATTTTAACAAAAGGTATCTGAAGCAGATGTAGCAAACATTTTATCTGGGCAATGAGTATGTGAGTGTCTAATTTCTCTGTTTACATTTGTGTCTGAAATATATTATCACTGATTAGAACAGAGGTCAATATAGTGCTTATAGCTTACATGGCTTCCATTTTATTAAATATAAAATAAGTGCTCCCACATAAATCTCATCCACATATTTAGCTACATTTGATAATCTACCAAATAAAATTATTCCCATAGATTCAAGACCTATTTCCAGTTAGTCTCCTTTAAAAAGTAATGATCAAAATTTTCATAGCACTCTGTAAAATGAGTGTGTCTGTTTTGTGGGACCATTCCTTTTCCTGTTAGGAGACCCTTGTTGATTACCCTTTGCGGTATCCCAAAAGACACATTGCAAGTTTTATGGCATTTAATCCAAGTAAAATAGATCATACTGGGTAATGTCCCCTTCTTAGCCTTTTATTTTATTTTTAATAATACACTTGTTATATATCTTCCAAAATAAAAAGCCTTTGTCATGCTGGCATCACATTTTTTTTCTCTTTTGACAACTAGCCTGTCTTCTATGTCCTGAATGTCATTTTAATCATCTTTTGAAATGTTGCCAGGTAGGTGCCCCTTGTTGAACAAGAAAGACCTAGAAATCATTATAACTAACAATATACATGTTTTTGTTAAATGTGCTGCCAAAGAGCAAAACCTCTTCGGATTGGTGACATGTAGCACCTGCACAGCGGCTTTTTCTTCCCATTTTTAAAGTAAAATGCTCCTGTGTCAGGACCAGCTTTTCTTTGGTCCTATGCTTCTGGTCTTAATGCCTCAAGGTTGGTATGTTGTTTGTAGCTTTAAAAAAGGGGAGGAGGTGAAGAAAGGGAGAATGGAGGGTAAGGGAAAGGGAAGGCTTGTCAGCATTTTTGTCTTGGAAAAAGAATTTAGATAATTGAAATGTAGCATTTAATATGTTAGCAGTTTCAGAAAACTTATAGATACACGTTTCTTTACAACAAATAAAAACCAACCTAGAACATTTTCTCAGTATGTGGTAATTTTTCCATTTTGGTGATATTTATTTTTCTCTTTGGAGGACACCATTGTTTGCAAAGGAATTTTCTTTTCTTTCTTTCTTTCTTTTTTATTTATTTATTTATTTATTTATTTATTTATTTTTAGCTTTTTGGCTGCTTGTGGGATCTTAGTTCCCCATCCAGGGATTGAACCCCCGCCCCCTGCAGTGGATTCGCGGACCGCCAGGGAAGTCCCTGCCAAGGAATTTTCTTTTTCCCATTAACTACATAAATATTTTGGAACAGTATTTCAGGATTTATCTTTCTTTTTTTTTTTTTTAATTTTTATTTATTATTTATTTATTATGTTTATTTTTGGCTGTGTTGGGTCTTCGTTTCTGTGTGAGGGCTTTCTCCAGTTGCGGCGAGTGGGGGCCACTCTTCATCGCAGTGCGCGGGCCTCTCACTATCGCGGCCTCTCTTGTTGCGGAGCAGAGGCTCCAGACGCTCAGGCTCAGTAGTTGTGGCTCACGGGCTTAGTTGCTCCGCGGCATGTGGGATCTTCCCAGACCAGGGCTCGAACCCGTGTCCCCTGCATTGGCAGACAGATTCTCAACCACTGCGCCACCAGGGAAGCCCAGGATTTATCTTTCTGTTACTAAGATTTTTCTATCCTCAAGCTCAATGAACAATACATATTTTATAAAACTCCTTGTTTTCTAACCAAGTTTACATTAGTAAAGCCTCCCCTTTCAACAAACACCTACTGTGTAACAAGTGGTAGGGAGATAAAGGTGAAACAGACTGTCCTGTCCTTGTGCAGAAACAGCTAAGAAACTAAATGGTTTAATTTTTGTTATATACTTTTCCTAATCTACATTTTTGAGAAATGCTGTCTCCCAACTAATGAATGATAACTGGCTGGGAAGGGGGTTAGGAGGAGGTGGGAACATACATTAATGAAACAAAGGACTTTGGTTTCTTTGAAATATTCTTGTGACCAGATGCTGGAAAAATATACAATGGGTTTTTTAAATATAGTTCTGGCTCTGAAATACATACATACTTAATGAAACCAAAATTGAGCACTCCTAAAGTAGGCTGATCTATATATAATAGCATTTCCAAAAGTAGAGCTTTTGTGGGCGGTCCCCATTAACTCTCCCTCCCTGTCCTCACTGCATATTCCCTTAACTTACTCTATAAGCATATCAAGAGGAGCGATTTATAATAAAAAGGAGAATTCTGTGAAATGTAATTGTGGTCAAAGGGGTCCTTAGAAGGTATAGAGGGACAACTTTGTAATTGCTGCTTCATAGACCTTCAGAGTTCAGAGAAAGCTGCCTGGTATAGAAAAAAGAACACATACTGTCTGAGTTTTACAGACTTTAATCCAATCCCAGTACTGCTATTTATTCTCTGTGACCCAAGGCAAATTTGTTAACTTCTCTGGGCATCAATTTTCCTTTTTGAAAAATGAAGGTAACAATCTTTCCCATGAAAATTGCACATCAAAGGCTCTCACTATTCATTTATTTCATTTGTTCAGCTAATTTATTGATGTTGCACTAGACTCCTTAATGGTTCCTGCTAGTGTTAATAATTGATGAACATTGTGTCAGGCCTTATTCAGCTGTCAGACTGCCAAAGTCAGGATATGGTTTGCATTAGAACACATTAGAATTTCAACTCAACATCTCCAAAAAGAGAATGACAAGAAAGATTACAAAAAATGACTATTGCTCAGTAACAAGGGTAGCAGAAAGAAGCTGTAATATTTTTACTAGAAGATGATAGATTCACAAGTTTTGCCAGTAGCAGTTATATCCTCACCAGATGATACTTAATAACCTCTGAACAAGTAAAATGATTTGTTTTTATTTATGTGAAGTGAAATTAAGTTCTCTGAAAAGGCTATAATTTTCTACAAGTTCCTAGGATTTGCTATATAGGGAATGGTTACATTCTTTCTTCAGATTTCTGAACAAATACACCACCAAAACAAATCCAAAAGTAGTTTCGAGCCCAAGTAGTTTGAAAGTTGATGTCAAATCGTTCCTGTCCTGAATCTAAAAGTGAGAACACATTTCAGTAAGGCTGCATTTCTCTTTTGCACCTTTGAAATGACTATCGTGGGTATATTTATAAATAGTGCACTATTAACCCAGCTATAGCCACTTGTCCTTTGCTGGCTGAGTCCAAGGCTTGCATACCAGAAAGGGAAGTAGTTTGGGGAGAGATATAGGGAGTTGACAAAGGAGCTACTGATTTGCATCCATGATAATATATAATGTAAGGTCAGTCATGAAGAGATTAAATATCTGAAAAAAGATTATTTTAGACATTGACATCTCCTAGGGGTTTGCTGGAAGGGCAAATTACAATGTTTATGATCTGTGAGGGTAAGGGAAGGAGAGACAAAAGCTAATATTTTTATACAGGTAAAAATGAACATCTAGTAAAAGTTGGTGTAAGAGTTGAGTCTTTTGGATTACAAAAGTTCAACTCAAACTAGCAAAAAAGATTTGTTGGCTCACATAACCAGACCTCAAGATGGATAGAAGTAGAACTAGCCTTAGGTATAAATGAAATATAAGACTTGAATATTATCAGGATTATTGTCTCCTTTCTCTTTCTCTGCAAATTGTGATAATTTTCTTGAATTGGTTTCTCCACATGGCAGAGGCAGCTCTCAGTACACATCCTTACAGCTCTTTCCTTAATGAAAGAGGAAAAGGGTTAGCTCCACTTTTTCAGTTTCCTAAGAAGTCTTTTTGGATGGTGGGGAATGTGATCTGCTTATCAGTCTAAGATGAGAAAGAACATTGGGAAGGCACAAGTAATAGCCATCAGCCACCTCAAGTGGAAATTGTTGCTATGTGTACTAGGAGAGGATTGTATTCATGGGAGAAAAGACTGAGTTATATATGGTACTGTTAAATGTCACACCATACTACTGTTGCTGCCTCCTGGTCCTCGTCCTCCTGTTTTATCTCCCTCTCTCCCCAGCAATGCAGTACCCCTCAAACTAGGAGGGTAGTCAACCTAGACAGTCACCTGGACCCTAGGGAAGAGTTTGCTGACCATTCTATTAGACATGGCAATGCATCCGATTCATTCCATTTCTAACACAGATTAGTAGCTTCTACATGTGATGGAATTATTTTACTTTTTTTTTTTCTTCTTCCCCAGACTATAACTGACGTAGTTGTGAAAGAAATTTAGAGTTCTTTTGGAAAAGATGCATCTGTCTATCCAAGGCTCAATTCTAGAGTCAAGGATCCTATTGCTATTGTGTAATTTCTTAATATTCAAGGGCTTTATTATAAAGCAAGGTGTCAGTAAAATTCACTTCTTTATCAGGATGTAAAGTATCATATGATGCCAAATCTGCACTTAAAATAAATATAGTGGAAGTGATTATTCCCTTAGGTTTTCCCTCCCCTCTGCTTCCCCTGGATTGCATCAATTCTTAAAGTTACATTTAAAAATTACATCAGTAGTACAGCCAGATGGCATTCTGACACTCACTGTAAGTTTTCTAGGATTTTCTAAAATAGCTGGCTCAAATAGAAGTCATCTTCCCTCAAGTATGTTCCTGTCCTTTTCTCTTCGTTGTGTGTTGCAACTATTGCTCTTTTCTTAAAATCATAACAACAGAATGGGGAATTTACTTTTCCAAAATTTCCCATGTTTCTCCATCGAAGTCTCTCTCACAGATGAAATGTAATTGCACATTCATCATGATGCCTTACTTATTAAATAGTGATATTCAAGCAGTTGTCAGCACAAGGATTCTTTTATAGGTCAAGAATATACTTCTATTGAAAAAGTTGAAAAAGAATGGTAGCTACTTAACTGGTTTCAGAAGAATCTAGTTTAAACAGCATTCTGTGACATGAACATGCTAGCCACTGTACTACAGAAACAAGGCTTAAGTAGCATTCTGGACTTCATACTGACTCACTGAAAATAGGAATTGTTGTTGAAGAGGATCACAAAATGCATATGTTCTTGATTCTACTATGTAAAATTATAATTTCACACATGAGAAAAAAAGTACAATATAGTTTACTTTTACCCTAGTTTACTTAATTAAGCCTAAAAAAATGTGCTGACCAAAACCTAACAGAACTGTTATTATTGTGACTCACTTGGTATAGACTTGAGTTTTTGAAAACGGAGTGTTCTTAAATTTTTAAAAATCCTCCTCTAGTATAGCCTCAGATCTCTGGACCTAAGGAAATATAATCAGAGGAGTACTGAAGGAGGAGAAAATGTCTGTCAACCATTGCACTTGGACTGAGAGGTTACCTTAACTTTAATGTTGGAATCCTGACACCTGGCAATCAAAAGACATGCTTTCAGTGGGCCACTGATATAAGTCAGTTAAAAGCTCCTGTAGATCTTGAAGACACTTCTCTAGTTACACACTCCCACCTCTATTTCCAAACTGCAGAGAGAAAAGGAAAAATAATATTGAAACATCTTTGTCTTCCTCAGTAAAGAAATGAGGCCCTAATAAAAATTTATTTTTACAAATCACTAATGTCAGGGAAACAGTTTAAGAAATCCCTTACTATTGGCAGTTAAAGAATCATTTCCTTTTCTGTTAGAAAATAAGAGGTGCATTCTTCTCCCAGCAGTTGCCTTGTAGAATATATGAATGCAACACTATGGGGTCTAAACAGTGATATGATGGAGCCTTTCCCTTGTTTCATGCTTTGTTTTGTCTGGCTGTGTCTTAATATGTTGCAGCATCACATCCCATCACCACCATCTCCAGTCACACTTAATGATAGTTTTATTCTTCTTCCACCTGATGGAACTTTGCTTGAGCCAAATGCTTGTATTTCACTTTGGTTTTTTTGTTTCTTTTCTTTTTTTTTTTAATTTAATTTTTATTTTATATTGGGGTATAGTTGATTTACAATGTTTTGTTAGTTCCAGGTGTACAGCAAAGTGATTCAGTTATACATGCATCCATTCTTTTTCAGATTCTTTTCCCATGTAGGTTATTACAGAATACTGAGTAGAGTTCCCTGTGCTATACAGTAGGTCCTTGTTGATTATCTATTTTATATATAATAGTGTGTATATGCTAATCCCGAACTCCTAATTTATCCCTCCACCCCCCACCTTTCCCCTTTGGTAACCATAGTTTGTTTTCAAAATCTGTGAGTCTGTGTCTGTTTTGTAAGTAAGTTCATTTGTATCATCTTTTTTATATTCCACATTGTATTTCACTTTGGTTTGGGATGTAATTTAACTTAAAAACGAGGCACCAAGGTAAAAGGGCCACGTTACAAGTTATTTTTATCGTGTAACTTCTGAAGGCAACTGCACAAAAAAAATGTTCATATTGCAAAGATATTTCAGATAGTTGATTGATTATGGAAAAATTTAAATTTAACTAATGTATAATATTTATAATTGACCATTTCTCCCAAATGTAATTGTTTCCTTTATTAAGAAGGTTTAATAAATGAGTTTCATTTCTTGTGTATTTGTAAATTTAACTTGTTTTCTTTGATTTGGCATTAAATGAATGAAATTCAAATCTTTCTTTACAGTCAAATTTACAAACATATTACATAAGTTATTTACTCTCTTCTTTGAATTAAGATACGCTGAGTTGCAGGGCAAATTTGTTAGGCATAATACAATTTGTTAGGTGGAAATCCAAGTTGTATTTCATTTTTATAAATTAATTATCCTTACTTTGAATATCTGAACCTCATTGGATTGGGAAACATTATTTTAAAGCAGGCACAATAAATTATTAGCCTCGAATAAACTGTTAGTGTATTGTTCTTTTCTGTTTGAACTATCTGTAGTTGTGGGACTCTTAGACGTCTTATTTCCTGATGCTGACGTGGTTATATTGATAGATGCTATACATTTTCACTGTCTTCAAGTAAGATAACTGACTTTAAATTTTAGCAACTAGGAGACCATTGAGGATATATCACTTTTTAGTTGTGATTCCTGCCTTTGTTAGTCTCCTTGACAGATTGATAGTGAATGTTCCCTGGGTTTAAATTCACCAGGATTTAATAAGGATCTTATTCTTTTCCTTCTTTCTTTTTTCTTCTTTAAGTGAATGTTTACAAGATATCCCAGACTAACCGACAAAGGTTTATTTCTTGACACTTTGCATTTGCCAATAATTTTTAAAAGCATTGACTGATTTTTAGTATATTAATCTTCCTTAGAACTAGAAATGACCAATCCTGCACCTTACCATTTTTCTTTTATAGATAAGGAACTGAGACCCAAGTAATACAAACCTAAAAAGTGTATACTAGAACCTTCTGTTACTCCTTTGTCTATTACAGGGCAAACTGTAAGTAAATCATTAAAATAACTAATTAAATTTGTGGGTCAAAGCCCTTTTGAAGTGAAATAGTTGCTCATATCAGATCTTTTGTGATAATACTGAGTAAAGTCCAAAGGTTCTTTTTTTCCTTCTTTCCATTAATCGTCATAAGAATTAGACAGAAAATATGACTTCATATGCCCAATCTGGGGTAAAAGAGGACAGTAATGATTAATTAGTTTTCTTCTAATGTTAGAAATCTGACTGTTGTGATAGTTATTAGTCACTTCTTTATACCATAACTCCCACAGGTAGAGGATAAACATTTTTGTGAAAGGTACCAACGTAAAATGCAGTAAAGAAGTATATTTTCGTACATTGGGAAGGACACGTATATTATTGGGCACGTCATTTTAATTGAATGGATGTTTTATTATTTAACTGATCACCTGTTGTTGGACATACAGGGCTTTATCCCAGTTATTTGTCATCATTATGAAAAGCTTTCCAATACTATTCTTGTATATAGTCTTATTTAATTTTTATGATTATTTCTATAGTAAAAATTCCTAGAAATAGAATTGCTGGGTCAAAAGGTCCACTCATTTTTAAAGAATTTAGGTGTACAGTGCCAAATTACTTTCAAGAAATGTTGTACTAATTAATGCCTTTCATCATTAGTATAGTATTTACCAAGGCAATTGGAGAAAAAAACAATAGCTCTTGGTTTCAATGTCATTTCTTTCTTTTTTTTTTT
This sequence comes from Balaenoptera physalus, assembly GCF_965194825.1. Classification (NCBI taxonomy): domain Eukaryota; kingdom Metazoa; phylum Chordata; class Mammalia; order Artiodactyla; family Balaenopteridae; genus Balaenoptera; species Balaenoptera physalus. The sequence continues at coordinate 48,366,379 of NC_138901.1, forward strand.
TTTTTTGACTTAAACAACAAATTATTTTTTTAAACATGTATATACTGCAATTTTATTTCAATCACACAAACGAAGTAGGCATGTAGGAAATTTAAATGAAACAGTACTGTAAAAATAGCAGAGAACCAAAAAATCTAAAAAAAGAAATACACCTAAAGCGTGAGAATTCAACATTCATTAGTGTTTCATCTTCAGATTTGATTGACACTTGATGCTTGCAAATTTTGAAACAAACTTTGAGATCATGGTGACTATCATGAAGAGATTTTAGCACTAGCACTAAGATTTGTACATTCACTTGGTTAGCAATTGACTTGTTAGCCATTTACATAGTGTATAGTACAAATTTGTCACAGGTCAGATCACAGTGGTGAAGGAAAGAAGTACCTTCCTGAAATTAGAGAGGATCCCCTAAACTGCACTCAGCTTAAGACATGAAATGTACAAGAGCATGAAAACCATCATAATAATGTAGCTCCAAGGAAGATAGTTTTTTTTTTTTTAAAGATTTATTTATTTTATTGATTGATTGATTGATTGCTATGTTGGGTCTTCGTTTCTGTATGAGGGCTTTCTCTAGTTGCAGCAAGTGGGGGTCAATCCTCATCGCGGTGCGCGGGCCACTCACTATCGCGGCCTCTTTTGTTGCGGAGCACAGGCTCCAGACGTGCAGGCTCAGTAGTTGTGGCTCACGGGCCCAATCTCTCCGCGGCATGTGGGATCTTCCCAGACCAGGGCTCGAACCCGTATCCCCTGCATTAGCAGGCAGATTCTCAACCGCTGCGCCACCAGGGAAGCCCGGAAGATAGTTTTGATAAGGAAAATAACCTAAACGTCTGTTTCCCATTTTAATTACTGAAATCTCTAACAATGACAAAACTGTCACATAGGACAGTAAATGTATACAGTAATTCAATCAAACTTCTTGGAAAGAACACATTTAGCAATCTGGGATAATGCAGAATGACAGGAAATATAATGTGATTTAACAGTGGTTCTTTTTGTCATTTTACACAGACATCATGTTAATATTAGACCAAGGCACAAAGCGTTTAGTACATAAACCAGTTTCTTTTTTAAGATCTAGCATTGGACTTCCCTGGTGGCGCAGTGGTTAAGAATCTGCCTGCCAATGCAGGGGACACGGGTTCAAGCCCTGGTTCAGGAAGATGCCACATGCCGCGGAGCAACTAAGCCCATGCGCCACAACTACTGAGCCTGTGCTCTAGAGCCCACGAGCCACAACTGCTGAGCCCACGTGCCACAACTACTGAAGCCTGCACACCTAGAGCCTGTGCTCCGCAACAAGAGAAGCCACCACAATGAGAAGCCCGCGCACTGCAGCGAAGAATAGTCCCTGCTCGCTGCAACTAGAGAAAGCCCGCGCACAGCAACAAAGACCCAACGCAGCCAAAACTTAATTAATTAATTAATTAATTTTAAAAAGATCTAGCATTTTTATCGCAGTCTTTTATCTTACTTTGGGGCACTTGTACCCAGTGCTCTATCCTACTGTAGACTGTTTAACTTAATCAAAAAATCAAAAGTTATTTCTGACTAGATTTTGGGGGGACATAAACATTTATATCATCAGTGTTTGTAACTAGTGAAGTGGAGCACCATTTCTTTTGTTTTCTGACTGTGTGTTCTTTTTCTTAAAGTTTTATTTATATATACAGTAAAATTCACTCATTTTAATGGTACACTTTGATGAACTTTGGAGTTATATGCATTTGTGCAACCACCATCACAATCAGGACATTAGAATGGATCTCTAACCCTAAAAAGTTTCTTCCCATTCATTTGCAGTTGGTCCCCTCTCCCACCTGCAACCCCAGGCAACTGTTGATCTACTTCCTGTCCCTATAGTTTTGTCTTTTCTAGAGTTTCAAACAAGTGGAATCATATAGCACATAGTCTTTTGTGTTTGACTTCTTTTACCTAGCATAATGTTTTGAGATTCATCATGTTGTTTATTAATATTTCAATTGTTTGTAATATCAAGTTGTATTACATATACTATGGATGTACTAAAATTTACCATTCATCACTTGATGGACATTTGGAGTGCACTGAATTTTTGGCTGTTATGAATTTCTGTGTACAAGTCTTTACATGGATATATATTTTCATTGTTCTTGGGTAAATACCTAGAGGTGGAATTGCTAGGTCACATGCTAAGTATATGCTTAAGTTTATAAGATACTGCCATAATGCTTTCCAACGTGTCTGTATATTCTGTATTCCCACCAGCAATGTGTGAGAGTTCAAGCTGCTCCAAATCCTCACCACTACTCTTTATTGTCAGTCTTTTTTTTTCTCCCTTATGAGCTTATATTTTATTGGAATAGAGAGACATGTCCATAATCACAGTGTAGTGTGGTTAGTGCTAAAAATGTCAGTCTTGTTAAGCTTTAGTCATTCTAGAGTGAGTGTGTAGTAGAATCTCACTGTGGCTTTAGTTTGCATTTCTTTGACTACTGATGTTGAATTTTGTTTTTCTTGTGCATATTCTCCATCTGCGTATCTTCTCTTTTTTTTTGGCTGCGTTGGGCCTTTGTTGCTGTGAGTGGCTTTCTCTAGTTGCGGCGAGCGGGGGCTACTCTTCATTGCAGCGTGTGGACTTCTCATTGCGGTGGCTTCTCTTTGTTGCGGAGCACAGGCTCTAGGCACGTGGGCTCCAGAGCGCAGGCTCAGTAGTTGTGGCTCATGGGCTTAGTTACTCTGTGACATGTGGAAGCTTCCCAGACTAGGGGTTGAACCTGTGTCCCCTGCGTTGGCAGGCGGATTCTTAACCACTGCGCCACTGGGGAAGTCCCCTGCATATCTTCTTTTATAAAGTGTGCACGTCTTTTGCCCATTTTTAATTGGATTGTTAGTCTTTTTACTGTGGAAAGAGATATAAATATTCTGGATACAGGCCTTTTGTCAGATGTTTTAAAAATATTTTCTCCCATTTAGTAGCTTGCCTTTTCATTTTCTCAGCAGTTTCTTTAGAAGAGCAAAAGTTTTTTGGTTTTTGTGTTTTTTTGTTTGTTTTTCATTTCCATTATGGTTTATTACAGGTTATTAATATAGTTCCCTGTGCTATACAATAGGATCTTGTTGTTTATCCATTCTATATATAATAGTTTGCATCTGCTAGCCCCAAACTGCCAATCCAGCCCTCCCCTTGGCAACCACAAGTCTGTTCTCTGTGTCTGTGGGTCTGTTTCTATTTCGTAGATAAGTTCATTTGTGTCATATTTTAGATTCCACATATAAGTGATGTCATATGGTATTTGTCTTTCTCCTTCTGACTTACTTCGCTTAGTACAGTAATCTCTAGGTCCATCCATGTAGCGGCAAATGGCATTATTTCATTCTTTTTTGTGGCTAATATTCCAGTGTGTGTGTGTATATATCTCACATCTTCTTTATCCATTCATGTGTCGATGGACATTTAGGTTGCTTCCATGTCTTGGCTATTGTGAATAGTGTGGCAGTGAACATAGGGGGTGCATGTATCTTTTTGCATTATAGTTTTTTCTGGATATATGCCCCGGAGTAGAATTGCTGGATGATATGGCAACTCTATTTTTAATTCTCTGAAGAATCTCCATACTGTTCTCCATAGTGGCTGCACCAATTTATATTCCCATCAACAGCATAGGAGGGTTTCCTTTTCTCCACATCCTCTCCAGCATTTGTTATTTGTAGGAAGGCAAAATTTTTTATCTCAATAAAGTTCATTTCATCTTTTTTTTTTTTAATTTATGTATTTATTTATTTATTTTTGGCTGCGTTGGGTCTTTTGCTGCGCACAGGCTTTCTCTGGTTGCTGCAAGTAGGGGGCTTCTCTTCACTGCAGTGCACGGGCTTCTCATTGCAGTGGCTTCTCATTGCGGAGCATGAGCTCTAGGCGTGGGGGCTTCAGTAGTTGCAGCACACAGTAGTTGTGGCGCACGGGCTTAGTTGCTCCGCGGCATGTGGGATCTTCCCAAACCAGGGCTCGAACCCGTGTCCCCTGCATTGGCAAGCGGATTCTTAACCACTGCACTACCAGGGAAGTCCATTTCATCTTTTTCTTTCCTCTTACAGCTTGTGCTTCTTTGTGTCCTATTTTAGAAATCTTTGTCTAACTCAAAGTCACAAAAATTTTCTCCTATTATTTTTTCTGAAAGTTAATAGTTTTAACTCTTATATTTAGGTCTGTGATTAACTTGGAATTAATTTTGTATATAGCGTGAGTTAAGGGTCATGTTCATTGTTCCCCATATGGTTATCCCATTGTTCCAGCACCATTGATTGAAAAACTTTCCTTCCATTGAAACTACCTTGGCCTCTCTTTGTTGAAAATCAGTTGACATGTAAGCATGGGTCTGTTTTTGGACTCTACTCTGTTTTATGTCTGTGTGTCTATCATTATGCCAATACCACACCATCTTGATTTCTGTAGCTTTATAATATGTCTCGAAATCAGGTATTGTAAGTCCTTAAAATCAGTTCTTTATTTCTTCAGAAAAGATTGCAGAATTTTGATTGGAATTGCATTGAATATAAATATCAATTTCGGAAGTTTTGCTGTTTGAGCAATATTAAGTCCTTGAAGCCGATGAACATGGATCCATGGACATAGTGTATTTTTATTTAGGTTGTCTGTAATTTCCCTTTGTAATGTTTTATAGTTCTCAGTGTATAGATCTTGCACATCTTTCATTAAATTTATTCTTAAGTATATTATTTTTTCATTCTATTTTATTGTAAATGGGGTTTTTTTTTAATTTTTATCTTCTGATTGTTTATTGATAGTATGTAGAAATACAATTGGATTTTGTTTATTAACCTCATATCCTGGAACTACATTAACTTATTAGTTCTAGTAGCTTTGTTGTAGATTCCTTAGAGTTTGATATGTGTGTGAACATGTCATCTATCAGTGAGGACAATTTTACTTCTTAAATTCTCACCCATATGCCTTTTATTTATTTTCCCCCTTATTGCATTGGCTAGGTACTCCAGAACACTGTTTAAATGGAGGTGGGGAAAGTGGACATCCTTGCCTCGTTCGTGATCTTAGAAAACATTGAGCCTTTCATCATTTTTTTTTTTAAGATTTTTTTGATGTGGACCATTTTTAAAGTCTGTATTGAATTTGTTAAAATATTGCTTCTGTTTTATGTTTTGGTTTTTTGGCCACAAGGCATGTGGGATCTTAGCTCCCTGACCAGGGATTGAACCTGCACCCCCTGCATTGGAAGGCGAAGTCTTAACCGCTGGACCGCCAGGGAAGTCTGGAGCTTTTTATCATTGAGTATGATTTTAGCTGTTAGTTTTAATCTGGTCGAGAAAGTTATCATCTACCTTTAATTATGAAAGAATATTAAATTTTGTCAAGTGCTTTTTCTGTGTTTATTCAAACAGTTGCGTTCCTTTTCTCCTTTATTCTAATATGGTGAATTGCTTTGATTTGCAGAAGTTAAACTAACCTTGAGTTCCCAGATTAAACCCCACTTGATTGTGATGAATTTTCCTTTGTATATACCATTGGATTCAATTTGTTAACATTTCGTTAAGGATTTTTGCTACTTATGTTTTATGTTCTTGAGGTGGTCTGTAATTCTCTTCTGATGTCTGTGTCTGCCTTTTATATTAGGATAATACTGATCTTATAAAATGAATTGAATATTGTTCCTGCCTTCTTTATTTTCTGAAAGAGTTTGTGTAAACTTGGTTTTGTTTCCTTAAACATTTGATAGAATATACCAGGGAAGCCATCTGTGTCTTGAATTTTTCTTAAAGGAAGTTTTAAAAGTATGAATGCAATTTCTTTAGTTGATATAGGGTTATTAAGGTTATCTGTTTCTTCTTGGGTCAATTTTGGTCATTTGTGTCTTCCAAGAAATTTGTTCATTTCACCTAGGTTGTTAAATTTATTAGCATAAAAATTTTAATAATACTCCCTTATACTTTTTTTTTTAATTTTATTTATTTATTTATGGCTGTGTTGGGTCTTCGTTTCTGCGCGAGGACTTTCTCCAGTTGCGGCAAGTGGGGGCCACTCTTCATCGCGGTGCGCGGGCCTCTCACTATCGCGGCCTCTCGTGCTGCAGAGCACAGGCTCCAGACGTGCAGGCTCAGTAATTGTGGCTCACGGGCTCAGCTGCTCCGCAGCATGTGGGATCTTCCGGGACCAGGGCTCGAACCCGTGTCCCCTGCATTGGCAGGCGGATTCCCAACCACTGCGCCACCAGGGAAGCCCTCCCCTATACTTTTAATAGCTGCAGGATCTATAGTGATATACCCATATTCATTTCTGATACTGATAAGTTGTGGCCTCTCTTACTTTTTCTTTTTTCTTCTTGATCAGTATTGCCAGAGGCTTAGCAATTTTATCAGTCTTTTTAAAGAACTAGCTTTTGGTTTCATTAATTTTTGTCTATTATTTTTCTTTAATTGATTTCTGCCCTTTATTGGTTCCTTCCTGGTTATTTTGGATTTCATTTGCTATTCCTTTTCTGGCTTCTTAAAGTGAAAATTCAGGTTATTGATTTCGCATCTCTTTTCCTAACACAGTCATCCAAAGTGTTAAGTTTCCTTGTAAACACTGTTTTAATTGCATCCCAAATTTTGCTCTGTGGTATTTTCATTTTCCTTCCATTCAAAATATTTTGAAATTTCTTTTGTGATTTCTTGTTTGACTCACTGATTATTTAGAAGTGTGTTGTTAATTTCCAAATATTTCTGTTTTTCTCTTGATCTTATTGTTATAGATTTCTAATTTAATTCCATTATGGCTAAAGAACATTATTTATATAATCTTTTTTTTTTTTAATTGTGTTGGGTGTGATAATGGTATTGTGGTATGTAGGAGAATGACTTTTTTTTTAATTAATTAATTAATTAATTAATTATTTTTGGCTGTGTTGGGTCTTCTTTTCTGTGCGAGGGCTTTCTCTAGTTGCGGCAAGCGGGGGCCACTCTTCATCGCGGTGCGCGGGCCTCTCACTATCGCGGCCTCTCTTGTTGCGGAGCACAGGCTCCAGACGCGCAGGCTCAGTAGTTGTGGCTCACGGGCCTAGTTGCTCCGCGGCATGTGGGTTCCTCCCAGACCAGGGCTCGAACCCGCGTCCCCTGCATTAGCAGGCAGATTCTCAACCACTGCGCCACCAGGGAAGCCCAGAACATTCTTTATATAATCTTAATCTTTTTTAATTTATTGAAATGTTTTACAGCTCAGGATATGGTCTATCATGGTAAACATATAGCATATGCTTATGAAAAGAATTTCTATTCTGCTGTTGTTGAGTATGATGTTCTATAAATACAAAGTAAAGAAAGGTCAGCTATGTCTTTTCTGATATATTGCCTAGCTGTTTTGCCAATTACTATGAGAGGTGTTAAAATCACAATTATAGTTGTGGAATGATCTGCTTCTCTTTTTAGTTCTGTGAATTTTAGTTTCATTTATTTTGAAGCTCTGTTATTGGCCACATGCACACTTATGATTGCTGTGTCTTCCTGACAAATTGTCCCCTATGTATATAGCATGCCTCTCTTTGTATTTTGAATAAATTTTGTCCTGAAATCTGTTTTATCTAATATTAATATTCCGGCCTTCTTATGCTTACTGTTTACATGGTGTATTATTTTCCATCCATTTACTTTTACCCTATCTGTCTTTATGGTTTAACTGTGTCTCTTTGAAAATTTATTTATTTATTTATTTATTTGCTAGCTAGCTAGCTAGCTAGCTGCGCCGGGTCTTTGTTGTGACATGCAGGACCTTTAGTTGCAGCATGCGGGATCTAGTTCCCTGACCAGGGATCGAACCCGGGCCCTCTGCATTGCGAGTGTGAAGTCTTAACCACTGGACCACCAGGGAAGTCCCTGTGTCTCTCATAGACAGCACAGAGTGGGTATTGTTTTATTATGCATTCTGACAGTCTCTGCCTTTTAATTGGAATTTTTAGTCCATTAATGTTTAATATAATTAGTGATATGGTTAGGTTTGGGTTACCATATTATTTTTGTTTTCTGTTGTCTCCTGTTTTTTGTTTTTATGTTCCTTTTTGCCTACCCCCCTCACTTTTGGATTATTTGAAGTATATTTTTAGAATTTGACTTCAATTTCCTTTTGGTATTTTGGCTGTACTTCTTTGTATTATGTTTTTAGTAGTTGCCCTAGGGATGGTGGTATACATCCTTAGCTTTTTACAGCTCACCTACAATTAATAACATACCACTTCTCATTAAATATTGAAATCTTGCAGTGTTACAGCTCTCAAACCATCTCATCCTTTATATTATAGTTGTTATATGTAGTACATTATGAACCATAAAATAGTGATATAGGTTTTTCTTTGAGCTGTTTAATGGTTTATAAAGAATTAAGAGGAAAAGGCAATCAGGAAAAAAGTTTTTGCATTAACCAGATATTTATCATTTTCAGTGTTCTTTATTGTTTTCTGAGGATCCAAGTTTTTATCTGGTATCAATTCCCTTAAGTCTAAGGAAATTTCTTTGGCATTTTTTGTATTGTAGGTCTGCTGCCAATTAATTTTCTTAATTTTTAAAACAGTCTATGAACATTTCTATTTTGCCTTTATTCTTGGAAGGATATTTTCACTGAGTATATGGAAGTATGAGTTATTTTTTCTTTCAAAGGCATTTCAAAGATGTTATTCCACTTTCTGTTGGCCTTCCATGATTCCTGATAAGAAGTAGGTTGTAAATCAGTGTATTTTTTTACCTTGTATATAATATGTTGTTTTTCTCTTGCTGCCTTCAAGATTTGCTCTTAATGTTTGTATATCAATAGTTTGACTATGATGCTTTCATCAAATTTGGGAAAATTACAATCATTATTTCCTAAAATATTTTTTCTGTCCCGTTTTCTTTCTCCACTCCTTGTGGCATTCCAGTTACAAATATGCTGGCCTGTTTAATCTAATCATATAGGTCCCTGAGACTGTTCTTTTATTTTTAAAAAATGTTGTGTGTGTGTGTGTTCTTCATCTTGGATCATTTCTATTGACCTATCTTCATGTTCACTAACTTTTTCCTCTGCTGTTTCCATTTGGATGTTAAGTTCATTCATTGAATTTTTTTTTTTTTTTTTTTTTTCCAGAAACTGAACTTTTCAGCTCTAGAACTTGCTTTTGTCTTTTTGGCTTTATTTTTCTACTGAGATTTCTTATTTTCTGATGAGATTTTCATTTATTAAAAGCATGTTTTGATTTATTTTATTGAGGATCATAACAGCCATTTTAAAATCTTTGTTTTTTGTTTAAACCTCTGGTTCATCTCAGAGTCAAACTTGCCAAATTTTGTTTTCTCTTGAGCCATGTGTTCCGTTATCTTGGTTCTTCATATATTAGATAGTTTTGGATTGTATCCTGGACATCATGAATGTTGTGTTGTGGAGTGTCTAGATTCTGTTACTCTCCTCCAGTCAGTGTTTCTTTTTTTAAATAATGGGCCATATATATTTTTCTGTGAAGTCCCTATTTATGCCCTTTGCCCATTTTTTTTCTATTGAGCTGTTTCTTATCAATTTGTAAAAACTTTTATACGTGAAAGATAAGTATCATATTTTAAAATGTTTTCCTGGTTTTCTTTTTTTCTTATAGTGCTTATAATTCTTACATAGTCAAATTTGACAGATTTTTATTTTATGACTAATGCTTTTTGTTATACTTAGAAAGGTCTTGCCCATTTTAAGAGCATATAACTATGGGACTCCCCTGGTGGTGCAGTGGTTAAGAATATGCCTGCCCATGCAGGGGACACGGAGTCGATCCCTGGTCCAGGAAGATCCCACATGCCGCAAAGCAACTAAGCTTGTGCGCCAGAACTACTGAGCCTGCACTCTAGAGCCCACGAGCCACAACTACTGAAGCCCACGTGCCTAGAGCCCATGCTCTGCAACAAGAGAAGCCACCACAATGAGAAGCCCGCGCACCACAACAGAGGGTAGCCCCTGCTTGCCGCAACTAGAGAAAGCTCACGTGCAGCAACGAAGACCCAACACAGCCAAAAATAAATTAATTAATTTGAAAAAAAAAGAATGTATAACTATTCATCTGTCTTTTTTTCTAGTGATTTTATGGCTTTATTTTCTACTTTCAAATATTCAGTCTATCTATATTTTTTTGTTTGTTTTGGCATAAAGATTAGGTAAAGATATAACTTTTCCCCCCTAAAGTAATTAGTTAGTTGTCCCAGCACCATTTGTTGCACAATATATCCCTTTTCTGTTGATTTGATACATTTATCATTCTGTAAAATTTTATATCTAATTGGGTCTGTTTCAGAATTTTCTGTTTTTTAAAATTGTCATGTATTTATGTTCTAATACCACACTGTAATATTATAACTTTTATAGCTTGTTACATTTCATATCTGAAAAGCAAAGCATCTTATTTTATCATTTTTGTAGCTATTTATCACTGTTTATTCTTTTAGATAAATCTTAGACCAGTTATCTGTTGCTGCATAACAAACTACTCCAAACTTAGTGACTTAAAACTCAGTAATTTTATTTGTTCACAATCTGTGGGCCAGGTGTTCAGGCAGGGTTGGCTGGGAATTCTGCTCCACATGACGTTGACTAGGGTCACTTGGTGGTATTCACCTGTGAGTTTGTCTAGTCTGAAGGGTTAATGGGTTTGTGTCTAAGAATTTATGGCCATCTTTAATCTGCCACAGAATCATTTTATCAGATTTTCTCCAAAATCTTTTTGGAGTATTAATTGTAATTTTGTTAAATTTATAAATGAATCGATAATTTACATCCTAGTACTATTTTCCCACTTAACTATGGCTGTGTAACACCACCTGAAAACTTAGAGCTAAAAAACGACATGCTCCTGAATCTGCAGTCTGATGAGGAGGGCCCAGTGGGGATGGCTAGTTTCTGCTGCATTTGGTGTCAGCATGGACAGTTCCGAGGCTGAAGGCTGGAATCATCAGAAGGCTTCCTTGCATAAATGGTGCCTAGACTGGGAAGATTCAAACAGCTGGGGATGGAAGAAGTAGGGCTCCTGAAGCATCTTTTTCACTTGTGGTCATTTCAGCATGATGGCTGCAGGATAGCCAGACTTCTTACATGGTAGCTCAGCTTAAAAGGCCAAGAGAGAGGTCTTGTTTGATTGGTTTATGTTTGGGAGAATTTCAGCATTTGAATAACACAAGTCACAAGCCTTCCCCCAGATTCAAGGAAAGGGAAGAAAATAGGCCCATCTCTCTGTGAGTGAAATGGCAGTGTTTTGAAGAGTTTTGAAGAACATGTGAGACTAGTACTATTATCGTGGCCATTTTTGGAAAAGAATCTGCCGCACTCTTCTCTTTCAGGCACGTGGTTTATTCTGTTTATTCAAGTTATCTTTTGGGTTTTTCCGTAAGATTTTACATTTTTATATATCTATATCCATTTATTACCTATCTATCCTCATCCCTTATTAGAATTATTCCTGTATATCTTCAATCATTGAGGATCTTTTTTCGATGTTACAGTTTTTTCATTTTTGATATGATTTTGACATTGAAAAAGGCTTTGTCTTTGCAAATCAGATTAGTAGAACATCTCCAATGTTATATAAATTTATTCTACCTTCCTTATGTGCTGTAGTAACTCTTTAGAGGACTTTTAGGTTACATGTTTAAGAATAGCCATTTGAAAAGGGAATAGCACTTCTGGTTTTTTGGTCCAGTGTAAGAGAGTTTAGAAGTCGCCATTCTGTTCTAAACAACAGTGGTGAAGTGGAAGGAAGTTTTATTTTGTATCAGTCTTGCAACTTTATATATAATGTTAAAAATGTTGTGAGAGTGACAAGGATGAGTCCTGTAGATTGCTCTCTGGAAGTTTAGACATTGAGAATATGCATTGCGTGCCTTTTTACTTAAAAAATTAAAATATTTTTTGCACTCACTTTTTAAAATTATGGTTTATTTTTTCTGAACTTTGAAACTTTTGTAATGTGAAAATTTTTGTTTGAAAGTTATTTGTATTCAGCCATATATTAAAAACAGTTCAAGAGAGCTGCTTCAGATAGTCACTACATATTTAAAGTTCTAGAGATTTAATTAAGGGAATTTTTAATGTATATTTATAAATGATATAATAACGGATTTGGAAATATGCTTACATTTTAAATTTTGTCTGGTTATCACAGTGGTGGCAAATTAATGTCATTGATGAACTTTTGAAACCAAGTTCTGAATAAATACTTCTGAAAACAGGCAAAACTCTACTCTCTTCCTAAACTTAGCAGGTTTGTAGGTTATACTTCTGTTCCAAGGGAGATAGTTTTAAGATTGATAAGCTCTTTGAAGAATTTATTCTGACCACTTTACCTACTAATTTTTGACTCATACCTTTATCATTTTGTATACTCTCATTCTATTTGTATTATTGGTTGTAGTTGCTACTTAATAAGTGAAACACTTCAGAATTCCTTTTCAACTTGAGATTCCCCATTTACCCTTTGTCTAGTGATGAATGTTTCCTGCCTGATGTTCACTTTATTATATTGGTCACCGAAACTACTATATTCTCTAAGAGCAGGCAGGGATTTTAAGATACCATCTTGTACTAGATGTAAAGCTGCCTTTCTAGCCTCTTTCTTAGGTAGACCTTGGCAGTTCTTATTTCTCTGGTTTGTTTCTCCTGGGGATTTGTGTGACCTGATAACATATTGCTATATATAAACAATCATTTTTACTTTATCAAAGTGGGGCCAGTCACTGGAAGACAGGGGCTAGATTTTAGTTATCTTTATTAGATGTTGTAAGTGGTGGTTTTCAGATAGACTTTTTTTGGCAAAGAAACTTGACATTTCTCATCCTCATGACTTTGATGGTTAGTTTCATCTTTCCTGAAGTGAAACTGACAATAAGCAGAGCAAGGCTCTCAAGGAGTGATTCAAGATTCATGTGGAAGTAATTTGCAGTTATTTGATAGGAGGTGGTAGTAATAGTCTTGAAATCTTTTTATATGGAACCCTGTAGGTTCCATATAAAAAAGCCTTTCTTTTCCCTGGGATGGTATTTTGGATATAAGTAGCAAAAGAAACTCTAAGAACAAACTCACGTTGTCCTAGTTCTAAATCCATTTTGTGGTTTTCTTTTGGTCGCTTTTTCTGACCTTCCACTACTAAAACTGTGGCGCCATTAAATCCCAGTTTAATTCTGCTAGCCTTCTGTTCTTCAGGTGTTTTTTTTCAGGTGTTCTCCTCAGTAAAATGCCAGGCAGCAGACCATTTTCCTGTATTCAGCTGCATTCTGCATGACTATCTTGATTACTACACTGAACCTTCACCTTGGTTCAAGGTTTTCTGTCTTAGCTGAAGAGAAAGGAGACAGGCACCTACTTTCACCCAGTGCTGTCTTTCAAATTCATATCCCAGAGGAGGGCTGAAAATCTTCCTACCATGTAATAATATACACCTGATATTCTAACTGTGGTATAACAGGTAGCTAATGAGCTGTAGCTGAAGCAAATGAATTCCTCTGTACCTGAGATTTTTTTTTTTTTTTTTTAATTTTTATTTATTTATGGCTGTGTTGGGTCTTCGTTTCTGTGCGAGGGCTTTCTCTAGTTGTGGCAAGCGGGGGCCACTCTTCATCGCGGTGCGCGGGCCTCTCACTGTCGCGGCCTCTCCTGTTGCGGAGCACAGGCTCCAGACACGCAGGCTCAGTAATTATGGCTCACGGGCCCAGTTGCTCCGTGGCATGTGGGATCTTCCCAGACCAGGGCTCGAACCCGTGTCCCCTGCACTGGCAGGCAGACTCTCAACCACTGCACCACCAGGGAAGCCCCTGTACCTGAGATTTTATAGTTTGTAATTATATATATATATATATATATATAGGCTATATATATATAGGCTGGTAATATAAAATTTTTAAATTGTTGTTTGGTCCAAAGGCTGGTATGCTTCAGATCTAAACCTAGGATGGTATTTTCTTCTTCCCTCCAGCTGTCTTTTCAAGTGGGAGAAAATATGGATTACTCTTCAAAGGGATACAGGTGTCATTTGCTGGTGAAAAATGGATTTGGGAAAAAGTAAGGAGTCAGTCATCAGTTACACCCCTGCCAAGGTGTTTGGGCAGCCAAATCCTCCCCCTGTCATTTCTTGAGTGAGCCATGAAGAAGACCTGGTGATTTACCCATCGACTGGCCATAGAAGAAAGCCCTTGTTATCTGTTAACAGCAACATTCCATTCCACCCCCATTTCCCCAGGTGGGTCTGTGGTAGACATTGTTAGCTAATTATGATCACCCTGCTCATTAGAGCCAGTTTGCTCCCTGCATTATGCCAGCAGGCTTTTCTGCCCAGAGCCAGGGGTGAATTTAGCCCTATGCTAGAACACCAAGATATGAAAAAAATTGTTTGCAATGTTTGATGTTCCTATTGGGGGTGATTTATTTCATTTCCATATTATGGTTGAAGAACCTAGCATAAAATACTTTGAATTATGATTTGTGTGCCTCATTATATCTATGTTGTTGAAAACATACCTCAAACAATTTGTTTCTTAAATTTTTCTAGTTTTGGGAACTCCCTGGCGGTCCAGTGGTTAGGACTCCATGCTTTCACTGCCGAGGGCACAGGTTCGACCCCTTGTCAGGGAACTAAGATCCCATAAGCCCCGCAGCCAAAAAGAAAATTATCTTAGTTTTTAGAATATTTTTGCATATTCAGAACTTATTATCCTCAACTAAATTGTTTATTATACAGTGCGCTTTATTTATATGAACAAAATAGTGCTTTCCTGTACATTTAAAATCATTTTCAATTCATATATAATGAAAATACATAAAGTATCTCAAAATTTCTTTTGTAAAATTGGGATATGTCTTACACACCATTCTTATATGCCAGCAGATGTGTTCCAGGTTACATAACAGGAAACCATGGGAAACAAAAACTGATAAATGCAAGAGCTATATACCATAACAGTTGAGTAGGAAACAACATCTCACTGTTAAAATTTCTTTCTTTTTATATTTATTTAATTTATTTATTTGGCTGCACCAGATCTCTTAGTTGTGGCATGCAGGATCTTTAGTTGCAGCATGAAGGATCTTTTAGTTGCGGCATGCAGGATCTTTTTTAGTTGTGCAATGTGGGATCTTTAGTTGTGGCATGCGAACTGTTAGTTATGACATGTGGCATCTAGTTCCCTGACCAGGGATCGAACCCCGGCCCCCTGCACTGGGCGTGCATAGTCTTAGCCACTGGACCACCAGCGAAGTCCCTCACTATTAAAATTTCGATTCAAATAAATCAAAAACTAATTGCTCTCAGTAACATAATAAGGTAAATTTTTGAGAGAATGAAATGGAAATAGTAGGCGTGTGTGCTTTAGTGCACAGATTTGAATACACACAATTTTTTAGTAAATACTTTCAGCATAAATTTTACATGCAGCATCTTCATATTATGGTACAAAAACTAAGAAATGAGTAGCAAAACATAGCTGGTTTTCAACCAGACAAAAAAGAGAAATACATACTACAAAAGGCTATGTACTACTTGAAAGACATAAAAACCCCCATCACCAATTTTTCAGCTCGTAAGACTGGCAAAGCTAAACTTAGAGTTTTGTTCAACTCTACCTGCCTGTTTCAACAAGAAAAAAAAATCTATATATAATGGACCAGCTAATCTCAAAAGGATCTATGAAAAGAACAGAGTGATAAGGTAGACAAAATTAACATAACTACTGAAATGGATAGCATTTATAAAAATTTAGAAACTAGACTTTAAAAATCTAGAACACTACACAACTAGATACTTTGAATAAATCAATTGTAATAGGAAACACAAGACAATTTGCTAGGATCACTGGTGAATATTTTTTAACATATAATACGTATATCATAAATAGCTACAAAACACTGAAAGCTACTAATTTATTTTGTGAGGCAGACAGATATGGTGCCTGATAAGGACAGAACATAGAAATGAAGGCCAGTCTTCCAAAAGGAACATGAAAAGATGCTGAACGTCGCTAATTATTAGAGAAATGCAAATCAAAACTACAGTGAGGTACTACCTCACACTGGTCAGAATGGCCATCATTTTTAAAAATCTACAAATAACAGATGCTGGAGAGGGTATGGAGAAAGGGGAACCCTCCTACATTGTTGGTGGGAATGTGAATTGGTGCAGCAACTGTGGAAAACTATGGAGGTTCCTCAAAAAACTGAAAATAGAGTTGCCAGATGATCCAAAAATCATCATTATCTTCTGTATCCCTTAACTAATTATCATAATCATAGTTATTGATATTTTATACTACTTTTGTCTTTTAACCTTCATACTAGCTTTATAAGGGATTAATTCACTATCTTTACTATATAAATCTCACCTTTCCAGTGAGATTTATTCTTTTGTATGTGTTCTTTTTTTTTCTTTGGCTGCACCATGCAGCATGCGGGATCTTAGTTCCCCGACCAGGGATCAAACTCATGCCCCCTACAGTGGAAGCATGGAGTCTTAACCACTGGACTGCCAGGGAAGTCCCCTAATCTGTGTTCTTGTTACTAATCAGTGCTATTTCTTTTCAGCTAAAAGAGGTCTCTTTAACGTTTCTTATAAGACCAGTTTAGTGGTGATGAACTCCTTTGCTTCTCTGGAAATCTTTTTTCAGAATCTCTCCTTCACTTCTGATTAATAATGTTGCTGGGTAGAATATTCTTTTTTTTTTTAATATATATTTATTTATTTATTTGGCTGCAACAGGTCTTAGCTGCAGCATGTGGGATCTTTGTTGCCATGTGCGGGATCTTTGTTGCCACGTGTGGGATCTTTAGTTGTGGCATGCAGGATCTAGTTCCCTGACCAGGGATCAAACCTGGGCCCCCTGCATTGGGAGTGAGGAGTCTTAACTACTGGGCCACCAGGGAAGTCCCAGGAAGATATTCTTTGTTGGAAATTTTTTTTCTTTCAGCTCTTTGAATATATCATGCACAACCTTCTGGCCTACAAGTTTCTGCTGAAAAGATCTGCTCATAGCCTTAGGGGGGGTTACCTTGTATGTAACAAGTTATTTTTCTCTTGCTGCCTTTGATATTCTCTCCTTGTCTTTAAATTGGCATTTTTAATTATAATGTGCCTTGGTATGGGTTTCTTTGGATGTTTCTTATTTGCAGCTTTTCGGGCTTCCTGGATCTGAATGTCTGTTGATTTTAGCCATTATTTCCTTAAATAATATTTCTGCCCCTTTCTCTCTGTTTTCTCCTTCTGGAAGCCCTATGATGCAAATGTTAGGCCATTTGATGTTGTCCCATAAAAGTTCCTTAAGCCATCTTCACTTTTTCTGATTCTTTTTTCTTTTTGCTGTTCTAACTGGGTGAGTTCCACTGCCTTCTAGAAGTCGACTGATTCTTTATTCTGCTTCATCTAGTCTGTTGTTGAACCCCTCTAGTGTATTTTTCAGTGCTGTTATTGTATCCCTCAGCTCTGTGATTTCTAAATATTTGGTACATTCTTATATTTTCCATTTCTTGTTGAAGTTCTCACTGTGTCTATCCATTCTTCTCCCCAGTTCAGTGAGCATCTTTAGGACCATTACTTTGAACTCTTTATCAGGTAAATTACTTAACTCTGTTGTTTCATTAAGGTTTTTTTTCCATGAGGTTTTATCTTGTTCTTTCATTTAGGACATATCCTCTGTTTCTTCATTTTGCTTTACTCTCTGTTGGTTTCTATACAGTAGATGAAGCAACCACATCTCCCGGTCTTGAAGGACTGGCCTGTGTAGGAGATGAACCTTATCATTCAACCCTACTTCAGCTCTTGGTTGTCTCTCAAACCTTTGTGATTGTCCAAGCAGCTTATTACATTTTTAATAGTTCCTAATAGTTGAGGATGTGCTAAGACCTGTCAGTGTCCCAAAAGGGAGGGTCTCAGCACCCAGATTCAGGACAACTAGAAGCCAGATCCTCAGGCATCAGCTTTTAAATGTATGCAAATATATACAGTCTTTTGGGACCACACGTATAAGCCCTGCTGGCCACCAGAGCCAGGAGGGGTAGAGGTGTTCCCAGCAGCAGTAACAAAAATCAAGGCACCAGATGGGGTATGAGCTTCTTTCTGGGTGACACAAATCATTACAGTCCCATGGGACCAGGGCACAAAATCCTTTGGCCTCCAGAGCCAGGCAGTCAAGAGGCATCCCCTAAGTGGCAGTCACAAAAATCAGGGCACTAGACATGATACTTTAGCTTACTCTGTATATGTGAACAATAAAACTTTAATGGCAAGCATAAAAGAAGTTAGAATAAATGAGGACTTATACCCTGGCTAATGGGAAGGCCAAATATACTAAGATCCCATGTTTACCTTATGTATTTAATATTTAATATTTAACCAAGTAAGATACATATCTTAAAACCTTGCTACCAGTAAAATCAGCATCACCTGGAAGCTTGTTATAAATACAGAACCTCAATTCACCACTGCAGACTTAGTGAATCAATCTTCATCTTAAGACTTTAAGAATTCTGGGTGATTCTTATGTACCTAAAGTTACAGAAGCACTGTGTTTAAAGCAGTAGTTCTTGAATCTGAGTAAAGTCAGAGTCAGCTGGGAGCTTTTAAAAATACAAATTCTTAGGAAGTAATGAAACTGGGTTGTTTTGTTTTTGTGTTTCTTTTTGTAAAGCCTACCAGTTGATTCTGATGTGCTAAATTTGATGGTAGCTGCTTTAAAGAATTTGATTATATGGCAATAATGTATATATGAAGAAGTTATAAGACATATTAAGTGATAATTATCAAATAGTATTGGTTGAAAAATAAACAAGTAAACCATAAAACAAAGTAGCAGTTCCAAAGATTGATTCATGGATTCATTCATTCAGTTCCAAAAATTAATTCCTCATTGCATACATTATAGGAATTTCCAGATGAATTAGAGATTAACAAAACGCTGATATTAAGAGAAAAAAGAGAAGTTATGATTTTTCTGTATTCTTTGAAATGTGAAATCTCTGTGGATAAATGGAAAAACTATATAAATATCAAGGGGGGAATTATATAGCATAAAATCAGAATAGGGTCTAGAATATTGTAAACAGTCAGTATTCTGAGGTGACGTTTTTATTTTAACAGCTTTAGTGAAGCATGATTTACTTACCATAATATTCACCCATCATGAGTATGTAATAATTCTGTAATTTTTAGTAAATTTCCACTGTTATGCAATCATCACCCCGACCCAATTTTAGAACATTTTCATTACCCACAAAACTTAACCATTTGTGGTCAATCACCCATTCCAGTTCCCAACCCTGAGCAACTACTGATATGCTTTCTGTCTCTCTAAATGTCTCTTCCAAAAATTTCTTATAAATGGTATCATATATTACGTGGTCTTTTGTGTTTGGCTTCTCTCACTTAGCATAATGGTTTTGAGGTTTAGCCATGTAAGTAGTAGCTTGTAAGGAAGTAGTAGTTTGTTCCTTTTTATTCTATTGTATAGATGTACCATAGTTTGTTTATCCATCCACTAGTTGATGGATTTGACTCCAGTTTTTTGGCTATAATACCGCTATGAATATTCACATAGAAATCTTTGTGTGAACGTATATTTTCATTTCCCTTGTGTAAATATATAAGAGTAGATTTGCTGAATCATATGATAATTTTATTTTAACTTTTTCAGAAACAACCAAACTGTTTTCCAAAGTGGATGTACCATTTTACATTTCCACCGGTAACATATGAGGGTTCCAATTTTGATTGGAATTGCACTGAATCTGTAGGTCACTATGGGGGGATTGCCATCTTAACATTGAGTTTTCCAATTTATGAATATGAAGTGTTCTCTCTGTTTAAATCTTCTGTAATTTATTTCAGCAATATTTCATAGTTTGCTGTATATCTTACACTTCATTTGTTGAACTTGTTCCCTAAGTATTTGATTTGATTTGATTCTGTTGTGAATGGAATTGTTTTCTTAGTTTCATTTTCAGATTGTTCATTGCTGGCATGTAGAAAAAATGGGTTTTTGTATAATAATCTTGTATCCTGCAACCTTGATAAACCTGTTTATTAGTTTAAGTACTGTTTTTGTGTATTCCTTAGGGTTTTCTACATAGAGGATCATGTCATCTGCAAATAAAATCAGTTTTAGATCTTCCTTTCCAATTTAGATGTTTTTTTAAAAAAAATTTTTTTGGAGGGGGCGATTTTTCCACTGATGAGACCCTCCAGTAAAATTTAAATAGACGTGGCTGGAGCAGACATCTTTGCCTTGTTCCTTGACCTTAAGGGGAAGCAAGCATTCAGTCTTTCATTGTGAAGTAAGATATTAGCTCTGTTTTTCATATGCCCTTTATCAGGTTGAAGAAGTTTTCTGTTTCTAGTTTGTTGAATGTTTTTATCATAAATGGGGGTTGGATTTTATGTTGCTGGATTGGACTTCCTACTCACGGATGTTTTCATTAATATTCTTGAAGGATATTAAGCTATAGTTTTTATCTCTTGTGATAAAGGAATTCAGTCCTTTTGTCATTGTCTGACTTTGGCCTCATAGAATGAGTTGGGAAGTGGTCCCTTCTCAGTTTCTGGAAGAATTTGTGAAAGACTGGTACTGTTTCTTCATTAAATGTTTGATATAATTGACCAATGATGCCATCTGGACCTGGGCTATTCATTGAGGGAATTTTTTTTTTTTTAAGTATTTTTTTAAAGGTTTTTTTTTTTTTTTAATTTATCTATGGTTGTGCTGGGTCCTCGTCCCTGCGCGAGGGCCCTCTCCAGCTGCGGCAAGCGGGGGCCACTCCTCATTGCGGTGCGCGGGCCCCCCACTATCGCGGCCCCTCCCACTGCGGAGCACAGGCTCCAGACGCACAGGCTCAGTAATTGTGGCTCACGGGCCTAGCTGCTCCGCGGCATGTGGGATCTTCCCAGACCAGGGCTCGAACCCGTGTCCCCTGCATTGGCAGGCGGATTCTCAACCACTGCGCCACCAGGGAAGCCCCAAGGGAATATTTTTAATTAATAATTTGTGTAGGGTTAGTAGAGATGTCCCCTTTTACATTCCTGATTTTGTCCATTTGTATCTTTGTTTTTTCTTGATCAGTTTAGCTAAAGGCTTATCAACATTTTTTGACCTTGTCAAAGAACGAACTTTTTATTTCATTGATTTTCTTGATGTGTTTTTTTCTTTATTGTTTCCATTGTGATTTTGTTATTTCCTCTTGCTTGCTTTGGGTTTAATATGCTCTTTTTCTAGTTTTCTGTAGATAAAAGCTTATATCTCACTAATTTGAGGGCTTTATTTTCTATATAACTGATTAAAGGAAATTAAGGGAATTTTACATTAAGGGAAAATTACATTTTCCCTCGAAGCAGTGCTTTAACTGCATCCAGTAAATTTTGATATATTGTGTTTTAATTTTTATTCAATTCAGGTATTTTCTAATTTCTTTGTGATTTCTTCTTTGTTTTGTTTCATATTCTAATATTTGGGGATTTCTAAAATTTCTAACATCTGTAATTTAATTCTACTGTGGTCTGAAAAACATATTTTGGTTTCAGTCCTTAGTTTATTGAGACTTGTTTTTTGACTTAGCATTTGGGCTTTCCTAAGGAACATTCTGTGTGTGCTTGGAGAAAAATGCGTATTCTGTTCTTGTTGGGTAGAGTGTTCTGTAAATGTCACTTAGGTAAACTTAGTCGATGGTATTTTTTTAACTCTTTTCTGTCCTTGCTTAATTTCTGTTTAGTTGTTTTATCTTTGAGAGTGGGGTATTAAAACTTCTAAATATAATTATTGAATTGTCTGTTTCTTCTCTTCTGTCAAGTTTTGCTTTGTGAATTTTGAGAGTCTGTTTTTAACTATGTAGACCATTTGTAATTATCGTATATGTGTTTACCCTTTTATCTTTATGAAATGTCCCTTATTGTCTCTAGTAATATTTGTCTTAAAATCTGTTCTGTTTTGTATTAACATAGCTTCTGCAGCTCTCTTGTGGTCACCATTTTTATGGTATGTCTTTTTACCTCTTTTAACTTCCAACCCATTTTTATTGTTAAATCTAAAGTGTGTCTTTTGTAGACAGCATATAGTTGAATCTTGCTTTTTAAAAATTGTCAACCTTGGGACTTCCCTGGTGGCGCAGTGGTTAAGAATCCGCCTGCCAATGCAGGGGACACAGGTTCGATCCCTGGTCCGGGAAGATCCCACATGCTGTGGAGCAACTAAGCCCGTGAGCCACAACTACTGAGCCTGCGCTCTAGAGCCTGCGATCCACAGCTGCTGAGCCCGCGTGCCACAACTACTGAGGCCCACGTGCCTAGAGCCCATGCTCTGCAACAAGAGAAGCCACCGCAATAAGAAGCCCATGCACCACAACGAAGAGTAGCCCATGCACCACAACGAAGAGTAGCCCATGCTCACTGCAGCTAGAGAAAGGCCACGCGCAGCAACAAAGACCCAGCGCAGCCAAAAATAAATAAATAATAAATAAATAAATTTATTTTTTAAAAAAACTTTAAAAAAATTGTCAATCTCTGCTTTTTATTGAAGTGTTTAATCCATTCACATTTAGTGTAATTATTGATTGAATTTACATTTGCCATTTTGCTACAATATTTGTTTTCTATATATCTCGTTTCTTTTGTTGCTACAGCCTTCCTTTTTATCTTTTGTGTTAAACAAATCCGTATTTCAAAATTGTATTTCTTGTTTTGTGTCAACTATTTTTCATTTGACCATTTTAACTCATCTCTTGATTTTTTTTTTTAATCCTTCTTTGGTTTTTTAGTTATTTTATTATTTGTTGTTCTAGGGATTGCAGTGTGCATCTTAATTTCTGAACAATCTATATCAGATTAATAGTATTTTAATTCTGGTAGAATGCAACAACTTTGCTCCAATATAGCTCAGTTCCCTCCCCCTATTGTGCTGTTATTTTCATATATATTACATCTATATATGTTAAAACCAACAATATATTGTGCTATTTATCCACGTATTTGCCATTTCTTGTTTTTCATTCTTCCTGTGGATTTGAGTTACCTTCTGGGGTCATTTCCTTTCAGACCAAAGGGATTCTTTTTATTTCCTGTAAGGCCAGACCTGCTGGCAACAAACTCTTTTAGTCATTACTTATCTTGGATTGTTTTCACTTTGCCTCTATTTTTGAAGGACAGGGTCTTTTTTAACAGAATATAGAATTTTTGCCTGCCCCACTACCACCACTGCAATTATGGGGTTCCACTTCCCTCTAGTCTTCGTTATATCTGATGAAAAGCCAGTCATTAATTGTGTTGGTTTTCTTCATATTTCAATTATTATCTTTGTCTTTAACTTGATCTGTGGTTGACTATGAAGTGTCTAGGTGCAGAATTCTTGTGTCTATCCTACTTGGGAGTTTTTGAGTTTTGTATATTGTTCTTCATCAGATTTTGAAAGTTTTAAACCATTATTTCTTCAAATATCTTTTTTTCTGCTCCTCTCTCTCTCTCCTTTTTTCATGGTACTCCCATTAGATGTATGTTGGTACATTCAGTGTTATTGCATAGCTCTCTGAGGCTCTGTTCATTTTTCTTCAAATTTTTCCTCTCTTTTCTTGAGATTGTATAATTTCTATGAATCTGTCTTTTATGTTCACTGATTTTTTTTTTTTCTTCTGCTATCCGAAATCTGCTTTGGGCCAATCTAGTGAATTTTTCATTTCTAATATTGTATTTTTCAACTTTAGAGTTTGTTTCCTTTTTTGTAGTTTCTATTTCTGTATTGAGATTTTCTATTGTTGTGTCACTGTCACCATATTTTTCTTTAATTCTTTGAACATATTTATAATAGCTGCTTTTGAAATTTTTCTGAATACAGCATCTGGGCCCACTCAGAAACAGTTTCTGTTGACTGCTTTTCCCCCTGAGTATGGGTCACATTTTCCTTTTTTTTTTTTTTAACATGTCTTGTAATTTTTGTTGTTGTTGTTGTTAAAATTGGACATATTTGGTAATATATTGTAACAACCCTGGGTCTGATTCCTCCCCAACCCTCCTCCCATGTCTGAAGGTTGTCATTATTGCTGTTGTTATGTATGTTTGCTTATATTTAAGTAACTTGACTTAATATGCGGGATCTTTCTCCCCTGTGGATTGCAGCCATTCAAGTTTTTGCTCAGTTGTTTTTGTTTTCATCTTTACCTTGGCCTTCTTGGGGTCCCATAGCTTAGTGGTCAGCCAGTGATTAGTTAAAGGTTGTGCTCAAACATCTTGAGCCAGTAAGGCTTCTACCCTTTGCTGAGCTTTCTGTGAGTGTATTAGGGAGCTCTAGTTTTCAGGCATGCCTCAGCTTTTACTTTCTGCTAAGCTTCTCATTTCTTCCCTTCATATGTAGGAAGCCTCCTAGTCAGCCCTTGATAGGTGGAGAGCTTAGGACCTCTCCAGTCAACTCTGAGCATATATGCAGCCTCCAGTTAGCCAAGAATGCATAGAGAGTTTACCAGGCCCCCTGTGGCTCTCATTTCCAGAATCTCCTTATTAAATTTCTGGATTTCTGTTAGTCTGTACCTCTTCCCAACTGGGACAGCAGCCTCAGGCTAGCAGAGCTGTAGGCTTTATCTCTTTTTTTCTAGTTGGGTTTAATGGTTTTACTCTCAATGCCACTGGGTATGGGTTTTTTGCCTTCCATTTCAAATCACTTCAGCAGACTCAGGCAGTGAAGCTGCTGGTTTCCGTGGCCAGCACTTACCAGGTACTGCATGGACTATGCTTGGGGTGGGGGGTGAATAAGGAGCAACCCAAAGCAGTAACACCACTGACTTCCACTGTTCTTACCCAGAGTTCCACATTTTTCATAAATAAACACTTTTAAATTTGACATTTGACTTTAGTTGTTTTCTGGAGTCCTGTAATGGTTGTTTCTGACACATTTGTCCAGTTTTGTAGTAGTTTTGTTGGGAGAGGATTTGCTGATTTCTTCAGTTTGCCACAGCTGGAAGTCTTGCCTCCTGTTTTGTGTTTGCAATATTTTGGGGTTTGGTTATTTTTAAAAGGCTAACTAATTAAAAACCTGAAGGACATCTATATATTGTAGCTGCTTCAGCATTTTGCTTCACAATAGAAGTTAGGAGATTGTGATTAGATTAGGGGTGGGACTGTAGTTCTGCTATAATTCTGCTGACAGCACTCTCCTGTGGAATGCTCCTTAATAGCATATTCTTGTGTAATGATGAAGAAAACGTTTGTTTTTTTTTTTTTAAGCAAGCGAATTCTTTTGGAATTCTGTCAAAACATAAGGAAGATATTATGTATACTCCTCTCTACAGAATGAACCAGTGGCACAAGGAAAGGAATGATAGAATCCATTGGGCTGGTGTAGATGTGTATCTATATGCAAAAAAAAAAAAGAAAAAAGGAAAGAATCACCCTCTTTAAAAATTACTCATTATATAGATTTCAATCTAAAATGCTTTTTTATGCTCAAATTTAACTGGGAAGTTAGCCTTTACCTTTTTAGTTATATAATAACACACAGAGAGAAACAATACGAAATAAAACATACAGCTCAGTGATTTATCACGAAGTATACACCTCTAGCCATCATCCATATGAGAAATAAGACATTGGTAGCACCCAGAAGTCCTCTCTTCTCTGCACCATCATTAAGCACCCCCCCAAGATAACCATTGTCCTTACTTCTATGGTAACCACTTCCTTTCTTAATAGTTTCTTTCTACTAAGTGTGCATCCCTAAACATTAGCGTTTAACTTTGCTTATATTTTTTATATAGAAATCTTATTATTCATTTGTGACTGTTTTCTTTGGCTCAAAATTATGTTTGTGAGATTTATCTATGTTGTTGCATGTAGCAGTAGTTCATTTTAATGCTATAGAGTATTCCATTATGTGAATATACAACAATTTGTTTATCCATTTTGCTGTTCATGGATATTTGAGTTGTTTCCAGTTTTTTTTTTTTTTTAGTAATGTTTATGACAGGTTTTTTTTTTTAATTTTATTTATTTATTTTATTTATGGCTGTGTTGGGTCTTCGTTTCTGCGCGAGGGCTTTCTCTAGTGTGGCAAGCGGGGGCCACTCTTCATCGCGGTGCGCGGGCCTCTCACTATCGCGGCCTCACTTGTTGCGGAGCACAGGCTCCAGACACGCAGGCTCAGTAATTGTGGCTCACGGGCCCAGTTGCTCCGCGGCATGTGGGATCTTCCCAGACCAGGGCTCGAACCCGTGTCCTCTGCATTGGCAGGCAGATTCTCAACCACTGCGCCACCAGGGAAGCCCTTGTTTCCAGTTTTAAGGGTATTAAAGATATGGCTGCCATGGACATACACACTTGTATGTGTCTTAGTGTATAGGTACACAAATTCCTTTTGGGTATATACCTAAGAGTCAAATTGCTGGGTTCCAGTGTATATTTATTTTCATTTTAGTATATAAAACCAACCTGTTTCCCAAAGTGATTGTACAATTTACACTTCTACTAGCAGTGTGTTAGAATTGACATTGCACCACATCTTCACCAAACATTTGGTATTGTCAGACTTTTAAACATTAGTCATTTTGGTGGTTATATCATACTTTCTCATTTTGTTTTAATTTTCATCTCCCAAATGACTAAGGAGGTTAAGCTCCTTTTCATTTGTTTATTGGCCGTTTGAATTAATCCTTTCTTGTGAAATGCCTATTCAAGCCTTTTTTAAAAATTGATTTGTAAGAATTCTGTACGTATCTTGATAAGAGCCCTTTGTTCCTTTTTGCTCCTCCAGCCTTGCAGTCTCCTCTAAAGCCCTCTATTAGCAGAGTCTAATCTGGAGCTAGCTGGAAAAACCAAAACATGGTTTGCAGAGTCTTAGCTCCAGTATTATAGAACAGTGTTTAGATGGATGGGCTTGAAATTGAGAAACGCTAGCTTAAGGCACAACCTTCCTGTCTGCAGAGCCACCTTTATAATAAGCCTAGTGTCTATATATGGGAGAATCTGTTTCTGAGCCATTTTTCTGTTTCATTGGTCTATTACACTAGCTAAATTACTGTGGCTTTATAATAAGTTTTCTTATCTGGTAGAGCAACTTTTCCCACCTTATTCTTCTTCAGGAGTGTCTTAGCTGTCCTTGGCATATTTGCATTTCCATAAAAACTTTAAGACTAATTCGTGTAGTTTCACAAAAAGAAAACCATTCCTTGTTTTGAATTTCACTGAGTCTATAAGTCAATTTGGGGAGAATTGAAATTTTTACAATATTGAGTAGTTTTCTAATTCATGAATATGGTATGTTTCTCCATTTATTTATGTCTTTAATTTCTCTCAGTGATGTTTTTTAGTCCTTTTGTGTAGAAGTCTTGCTTAGCTTTTCTTAGTTTTAATCCCAATATTGGATATTTTTAACATTATTATGAATAACATTTAAATTTTTTTTCATTTCAATTTTTTATTTTGCAATTTTGCAAATATACATTTTTTTTAGTTTTGAATAATTAGACCCCATTAACCTACTACTCAAATTCAATAATTTCAAGATTTGTTTTGTTTCAACAATATTTATTACTGAAGTATTTTAAAACAAATCTTAGATCTCATATCATTTCACCTATGTATACTTAGTATATACATCTCTAGAAAATATGGAAATTTATAATAATAATTTTAAACCATATTCAAATTTTCCCTTTTATTTCAAAAATGGCGGTTTACTGTTGGTGTGTTCAGTTTGCTTTTAACTTATAGCATATTGAGACTTACATTTTATGTTAAGTAATTATTAAAATATTAGCTTAACCACTAAAATATCAAATGATAAAGCATTCTCTATGGCAATTAAAAACAAAACTTTTGGGACTTCCCTGGTTGTCCAGTGGTAAAGAATCCGCCTTATAATGCAGGGGACGGGGATTAGATCCCTGGTTGGGGAACTAGGATCCCACATGCCGCGGGGCAATTAGACCTGTGTGCCACAAACACTGATCTCACGCACCTCAACTAGAGAGCCTGCGTGCCCCAAACTACAGAGCCCACGCGCTCTGGAACCCGCACACCACAACTATAGAGCCCACATGCCCTGGAGCCTGTGTGCCACAACTAGAGAAGAGAAAAAAACCCACATTTCACAACTAGAGAGAAGCCCACCTGCCTCAACGAAAGATCCCACGTGGCTCAACAAAGATCCCGCGTGCCACAACTAAGACCTGATGCAGCCAAAAATAAAATATAAATAAATAAATAAATAAATAAATAAATCTTTAAAAATAATAATAATTAAAATTTTTCTGATGATGTGAAGTTTCTGTTTCTAAATTCATTACAATTTTTGACATTGGTAAAGCCATAATCTTATAAACCTACCATGTGAGTAAAACTGTCCTTTTCTTTCATTTGATGTCTTCCACATTTATGAAACTAATGTACAACAAAAATTGCCATTCTTTAAATTTTTTAAAAAAATCTTTATATTCCTCAGTGTTCCTGTTACTGAATACATATCTTTCAGGAATTCATCAATGGGATTAAAAGCAAGCATATTTTTGTGTGACATAGTTTTAGTTTTGGTTACCCTTTGTAACCTCCTCTTGCCCAAAGTTGTTAAAATGCAAGAAGGAGTTGCAGTTGTGAATTATTTTCCTTTGTGGTTTTGTACAGAAACCTTTCCTTCATTGCAGCTGGTTTTCCTCCCCATACAATGTTCACAGGTCTCTTTCTAGAAGACTGTGGGTAGTGTGCCATGAAAACTTCCTAGACTTGGCAGACTAGGCTATGTCATGTTCACCCTCTAACATGAGAAAATCCCCCTTGAAAAGGCAATGTGGCAACTTTTGTGCAGGCCGGTCAGACTCTCACAGAGATATTTGACAGTGACTGAGGAGGAAGAGTCTCTCTGTCTTCCAAGCATCTACAGTAAGGATGGAACTAATTAATTCATGCTCTAAAGAACCATAAAATATTCCCAAGACAACAATAATTAGCATTAAATAATTTTTCACCTATATTTTAACTTATTCAATGGTTATTGGTTTGGGGAGTTGAGGCAGTCTTAAAAGTTAGATCTTACAGTAACAAGTATTTGAAAATAAATGTGACAGCTTGATATTGGATGGCTTGCCTGTTCCTTATTCTTCCTCCTTCCCTTCCTGGGTCTCTCACTACAGATCAGAATGGCTCAGTGCTGTGTCTCATCTGCTGGGATCATTGCTGTTTATACTTACTTAGACACAGAGTTAGAGGATAAGTTCCTATTAACTCTCCCATTTAAATGTAGATGTTTTGCTTCTCCTGATCAGTAGTGTTAGGATAGGAGAGAAAGAAAGAACTATTTCACTGCTTTGGTTTGGCTACTGTGTAAGACCTTTTTTTCCTTGTAATCAGATTAACAAATTCGGGGATCATTTATAAGTATCTTAAGTTAAAGGAAAAGGGTTGCTTTCTCATGTATAGAGCTAACTCAGCAAATACCAAATTTGGATAAACATTTAAAAGGAAAAACCAAACATCAGAAAATCCCAACTGATGGAACAAATTATATAAATATGAAAGATGAGAATCCTTTTCTATGTGTTTTTGGGTGGGGGCAGGGAAGCCTAGAAGGTTTGTTCTTCTAAATAGTTTGCAACTCTAAATTATGTCAGAGTGCACACAAGCTAGTTAGAGCTTGTTGAAGTTCTGATTATAAAAACCAGAGAGTCATACAAATCAATTCCATATTTAACCTGTAGTGTCCATGAACATATAATATGTACTAAGGACAAATAAACATTTTCTAGACTTATTTGTTGTCAAAAATTTTGTCTCATAGTTTGCTATTGTTTTCTCAAGGAAACTTAATCTAAATACAAGTAAAAATAACTTTTAAGGAAGTGAATCTTGAAATGAATGTGAAGGCAAAAATTAAATATTTAGAGTCTAGCTAGGAAGTTCTATTACTGAGATGTGTACTGTATTGATACAGTTGACATAGTAATTGTAGTATGTATAACAAAAAATAGAGAATTGCTGATTACAAGTTAATGTGACTAGAATTAGAAGAACCTGATTTTCTTAATCCAAGTTGAAGCATTCTCTCTTTTTTTTTTTTTGCTTTGGATAGTTAAAAACCTGTATCAGCACCATGAACTTTAAAACTGCTAAAATACATGGGGGAAAGATTCTTCACATAAAATGAATGAGGAGCATTTAATTTCTTGGGGACTCTTGCTGATTAGTTATACTAATTAAAAGATATTATAATGTAACATTCTAGTGCCTGGGAAAGTATCCCCAATGATAAGTTTTACTCTGGTTTCATTTCACCCCTTCTGCTTGTCAGTAATCAGATTTGTGGCAGTGGTCACAGTTTCCTGGGATTAAGAAAACTCTACAACAAAACGACCACAGCCAGATCTAAAAAGCTTCCTGTTCTGGTATTGTACTCTTTTGACTGACTCTGTATCTCTCTGAAGAATGGCTCGTGGATTCTTTTGGCTGTTTAAAAAGCAGTTGAAGTTAAATTCTAAGTGCAGAGAAGGATTGATGTACCCGGAGCAGATGTAAGAAAAGATTCTTTCTCACAACCCTTAAAACTTTATTTTTTTGTTTTTGTTTTTCTCTTTCTAAAACATTATTTTTAATGTAGTGTTTACAGAATCAAACGTTAATTTAAAACTGAGGAAGTAAGTGCCTATTAATATAACTTGAATGATTATGAAGGTAATCAGATGAAATGACAGATGCACTGTTTTCATTTAGAGCGAACAGTATTTTAGAGAAAGTAACTGGTCATAAGTGAATTGTAGGTCGAAGGATGGCTCCTTTTTTCTGAAATGAGGAAAGTTGCCCTAAATGTTGTTCATTATCTCTACAGCTGGAGCTTCATTAACAAGTGCAGTTGAAATAACCAGGGTATTGCAGCAGCAGAGAAACTAAGCACAGCAAGCCTTTCAGTAACAAAGAAAATAAAAGAATTCCTGTGTAACAGGCTTCCACACTTATCTGTGTTCTGTGATACTGTTTGTGCTGAACTAAAGCATCTGCTACTTCAAGTTAAGAGAGAACAAACTCAACATGGCATGAAATTACTGCACTGCCATTCACATTCATGAGATTATATTGTTACCAGCCACAGGCAGGACTGGCTTTTGCATGAATAATAAAATAAAATGCTGCTTTGTGAATTTTACCTTAAAACATTACAAGGCACAGTACTAACCTTGAGCCAGGAGTGGGTTTATCTTAAAGCAGCTTTCCTCACCACAGTAGGGTCAAGACCAGTAAGAAGTCAGAAGTTGCATAGTATTGCTGCATGAGGTCTTTGGAAAGGGTATTGTGTTAAATCAATTTACTCATTTTTAAAAATATATTTATTGTGCAGGCTAGCTGTTAGACATATTAAAAATTATTAAAGTACCATTTGGCAACATCATAGTAATAATCATTGATTCAGGCAAAAAAAATCCATGGATGCTAAAGGTAGTGGGTCAGAGTTTGATGAGGAATAGCATATTTACATAGTTACAAAGGGAAAAGATAGTAACTTTGCAGTGGAGAAACCTGACAGACACCTCATCCAAGTGATCAAAGTTATCACCAGTAATGGGAAAAATCGACTTCATGGGCCTCCTAACGTGGTGCGCTAAGAAGTCATCTGTGTTATTCCTGTGAAAAATACAGAACCTGAATCTAATCTCAAGAGAATGCCAGATAGACCCAAACTGAGGAACAGTCTACAAAATAACTGGCCTGTACTCTTCCAAAATGGCAATGTCATAAAAGATAAAGAAATGCTAATTAACTGTTCTAGATTAAAGAAAACTCGAGAGGCAATGACTACTGTGCAATGTGTGATCCAGAATTTCCCTTCCTTGCTGTTTCATTGACTTTTTTTATCTTCTAGTATCTAGCTACAGAAGTGGTGTATTTAAACAGGAAAAAAATTTTAATAGTCAATATAATGTTATATTTGGTTTCCTTCCTATTTTACTTTCCTAGATTATGTGGATTCTAAACAGTGTTGTGGATTTTGGTTGGTGTTTTTTAAACAACAGTCAAAAATGTTAGGTCTCTTAGCCTAGTTGAATTACATTTCAAGCTACTGAAGACTTGAAAGTGATAATACTTAATTGTTTTAGCAAATTTTCAATCAGTGGGAGAAAGTGAAGTCCTCATGCTGTTTTAAAAATACTAGAATGCACTGTTTAAGAGTTTTACAAGAACTTAGGAAGTAGCAATCACTAAGATACATTTATAAGGAAGTGATGATATTCATAAAGAAGTTTGGTATGATTTTTGGGTAAAAAATAGGAATACTTTATTTTCAGGAAGGCAATTTGATGAGTGTCTTATTTCCTTGTGGACAAGATGAAGAAATAAACTGAGTGATTGTAGTTAATTAAATAAATAAATAATTGACTAACCATACCCCAGATTAATGATTGGATACCGGCCTCATAGATGGCTTCTAGTGTTGTATCTGTTGCAGAGCTCTGTCCTCAGTCCTGTTCTAAACTTTAATTAACAACTTGGATAAAGGCATTGATGATATACAGACCAGATTTCAAAATGATACAAATCTGGGAGGAATAGCCAAAGCATTGAATGGCTGAAACAGAAAATGAAAGATAATGGTAGCCGAGCATGATGGGAATCTAGCAAAATAAATCTGACAGGAATAAATTCTACAAAGACAACCAATCATCAGTGATGGGTGGAAGGAAAAAAGCTTTAGGTTAATTCATGGAAACTCGATTAGCCAGATGGCCAATTGGCCATGTTTACCAAAACGCTTTGATTTAATATGTATCGATTGGGTCCAATCAGAAAAATGGAAACACATTAGTATTTCAAACACAGGGAAATATAATACAAGGAGTTGGCAATATAGGTGTTAGAAGGCTAAAAGAGAGAAAAGGCAGACACTGAGCTATTAAAGAGAGAGTAACCACAAGAGGCAGCTATCATACCAAGAACTGAGAAACAAAAGGGAAGAAGTTACCATAACCTAGAAGCTACAGCACCTAAGCTGCCACTCAGACTCATGAGGGGACACTGTTGTGTCCTGAAATGTACTGAAACCCGTATTACTAAAAGATGTTTTATTTATATAAGAAACCAAAATACTCAAATTGTATTCTCTACGTTCAACTAAAAGTGACCACATCTGTATGAACACCTCTTCCATCTTGAATTTGGTTCTGAAAATAAAGCATAAAACTAATTTGACTTCAGTCGTGTTAATGTTCAATACTTTTTCTCCCGTCTTTAAAATGGGTTTACCACTAGTAGCCCTCCTACCTCAGATGTATTGCTAAGTGACCTCTCAGGAAGATTAAGTGTTTATAGAAATTTAGACAGAGATTTTAAAAAAAGAAAAAAGCATGGCAAATGAGTTGGGTGGGCTAAACATTCTCTTTGATTATACTTTTTTTTATCTTTCTCACTGATACCTGAAGCATTATTAAGTGGATTTAATATTGAGTGTTTTAACATAAAGGTATTTGTCATGCTCTGAAACATTGAAGAACAAAGTTTGGGATTGATTTCTCTGTCTTTTTTTCCTCTCCCCCTAAATATTGTGTCTTTAGGTCAGTAACAGATCCAAGAGATGGAAAGAGAGTAGCACTCAAAAAGATGCCCAACGTCTTCCAGAATCTGGTCTCTTGCAAAAGGGTCTTCCGGGAATTGAAGATGTTGTGTTTTTTTAAACATGATAATGTAAGTGAAATCAGTGTTTGGGATAAACTATTTCCTAAGTATGTTTGATTATATTAGTAAAGAGCAAAAGAGAGTTAAAAGGGGTACATGTACCATATTAAGGGATTTGGAAACCTGAGACAAATTAGACCTTTTTTGTGAATGAGCAAGTTTAAGTGAATTCTAGGATTTATTGATTGACAGATAAATATTAATTGATTTAAAGCAAATGTTAATATTTAGCTTGGGAACAATACTAATGTACAACGTAAAAATAGAGTATAATATGTAGTCTGAGTGATTTAAATAGAAGTAATTGGCCCCTGATTTTAAATGCTTTATTTATATCTTTTAATATTTTAAACCAGAGATTAAGTTAAAGATGTGAGAAAAAAGTTTCTCCTCTTAAAAACAATACAGCTTTTAAAGATAACATAGTTTATCTTATTTATGGCTGTGTTTAGAGATGTCAGGATTCGTGGGGAAATAGAATCACAGTGGTTTGAGAGAGCTTCTTCTCAACTAATCCTGAATTAAAAGTTTGGTATGTGTAAAACTTACCTGGGGGATGTTAACATTGAACTCTTAGTTTTCAGTTTCATATGAAAAGAAAAACTGCCTCACATTCTGCATTTGGTACTCAACCTGTGCTATTTTAATTGCTGAAATAAAAATCAGGAAAACGATAATTTCTTGTGAGTCTGACTGCTTGTTTGCACAGGAACCTGAAGAACTTTGGCCGAAGTGTAGGTCACACTTTAAGAGATAAATTTGTAAAAGTTTGAACTATTTGGTAAAACTAGGAATATCAAACTTAGAATATGTTCACTTGAAGCTCCTTGGTTTGACACATTTCACTTTATTGATTACCCCTCTTGAAATCCATTTTCCTTAAACTTTTTTAGAAAGTAACTGCTTGTCTTTCATTCAGTTGGAACTGCCTAGCAGTGTGTTTGTTTCAATAACTTTGAAAACATCATTCCAGTTGCTGTTTTATGACTGTTTCCTGAAATTTTGGAAGTGATTTTAGAATGATGTCTAGTGCTTGCTTTGCTATTTATTTCTTGAATTTGCCTGAGTGAGTGCCACCCCAGCATCAAAGAGTACAGACCTTATGTACATTGTCAGAGACTCAAGTAAAGGGATCCACAATGAAGAAATATTTTGAAGGTGGCATCAGAAATTCACTTACTAAGGGTTTCAATGGTTTATTCAAACCTATCTTGGCTTCTTTTATAAAGGAGGGATGGTGTAATAGGCTGCTATCTGTATATGTTGCTCTCTTTGCTCATGACTCATTCCTATATAGTAACTAATTAAGTTACAAAGATAGTGTCAGAGTGAGTAGTGTAAGAAAAGAAACAAACTGCATTCTTGAAAATCACACATATTAAAAACACAGCAACTACTGTTCAGAGCTCCTGAGCTGTATCGTAAAAGAGTGCTTGTGATTTCTGTGGGAATGTTCAAAAGTGAGGCAGATAGTTGGAGATGGGACATCATGGCACCACTATTTTATACATAATGAATTTATGCTGTGCACTGAGATCTACAAAAGCATCTCAGGGCCAGCATACCTGGTATGTGTGGAATGCCAATCTAAGAGGCAACTGGTATTTGATGTAGTTAAGACAACAGATGTTTATTAATTGTGTCCTGTGTGCAGAGTGCAGTGCTAGGTCATGTGGAGAATGCAAAAAAAAGTTCAAAACATGGTCCTTTTTTGAAGGAAGTGGACCAGGTGTTTAAGCATTTGTTACCAAGGGTCAGAAAATGTGTAGGTCCTTTACATATATTAATTTAATACTTAAAAGTCTTGTCAGATAGGGCTTATTATCCCTACTTTACAGAGGAGGAAACCAAAGCTTAGAGTTAAGTAATTTGCCCAAGGTCAAGGTGGCACAAGATTGAAGTCTAAATCTGTCTTGCTTCAGGGCCCATATTCATTAATTCAGTAAACATTTATTGTGCACATCCTATATCCCTAAACTACATCAGCTTCTAGGGGTTTCTACCCTCAAGGAGTTTAGTAATGTGATAAATACTGTGATAACAGTGCTGTGGGAGGACTGCCAGCATGGTTAAACGTTAATGCCGGACACTGTGTGTTCTGCGAATAGTGAAAAGCTGGGCAACCAAATCTAAAAATATATTCGGATCACCAAGTGAGCCTTAAAAATGCAGATTCATGGGTTTCATCCCAGACCTACTACACTGTAATCTCTGGGGTTCAGACCCAGGTAGCTGTATTTTTTTAAAGCTTCTCAGGTGAAAGATGACAGACAAGTATTGTACTATTAAGAAAAAGAGAGTAATTGTCATGGACTTCGAATCTCAAAGATGCTTTAAACAGGGAGAAACCTTAAGATGAGCCTTTTGAGATTAACATTTGATTGAATAGAAGGAAAAGAAAGGAATGTCATGATGAAAATGGCATTTAGAAAGATTAACCTGGCTGTTGTAGGAAGGTTGGATTTTAATTTGGATGTGGCTTTTTATGTGTCAGAGAATAGCTGCAAAACCCTGGAAGCCTTTAGATTTTCTTTTGAACAGAACCTTCAAAGTCATTGTATCATATTCATTGATTTCAGGTGATCTGACTGATTGAGATACACATACACACACACACGCACACACATGCACACACACACACGCACATTTTTTTCCTTAAAGGTTGTTCATCTTAAAGGGATAGGTTCGCCTTGATGTAGCAACTTAGAGAAACAGAAATGGGTTTAACTTTCTAAAGATTGATGTTGTGTAAGCCTCTCAGCAGTGTCTAGTCAGAATCTGAGATATTATAAAATCTGACAAAATATTCTCTACTTTGCCCATCTGTGCACTTGTGCGTGTGTGTACACACACACACACACACACACACACACAGAGTTGTCATTTTATCAGCATGGAAAAAGGATGACTGAGGGTTTTTTCATTCTTTGATGATCTGATGAATGCCATGAACCCTCTTTTGGAAAAATACATATACACATAATTTTTATGTCATTTTAGACTTTTACTAGTCCTTTAATGCCCATCCAGTGCCTCCTTAGGACCCATTGATTCCTGCTAAGAGCCCCTGTAATAGAGTTCTTGGGTTTTTCTTGTCCTTAGGCAATAGCACTAAGCACACGGTAGGTAGTCAGTCTATTGAAGAGTAAGTGAGTGAGTGAAAGTGACAGGGAAAAAAAATATGAAATCTCGGAGTCCGGAATGATAACCTCAGTGATCTCTCTTGGAGTTACTTTTTCCCAACCTTTTAGTTCTGGAGTAGAGGAGGCAAAAGAGGAGGTAGTGAAGGCAAAGGGGGATCATTTGTTTTCCTTTGTATAGTCTGACTGAACTCAAATAAGGCCTCTCTAGGTTCATAAGTAGGATAAAGAATCATACCAATAGGACCCTCCCTTCTCTGAATGCAGACAAGCTGTTTGGCTGCAGACATTATTAATGCTAATGATTCTGCTGCTAAGGAGTATGAAAAGGCAAAGGATACTTAGAATATGTTACTTATCGGTGGATTTGGTTTTGTGTGCTCTGTGCCTAAAATTTGTGGTACTGAGCAGATTCTTGATGCATTTAAAAAATAATACAGGCTCTTGCGTTCATGAATTGGAATACTCACTGTGGTTAATACCCATATTCTTCCCCAGTTGAACTATGTATTCAATGTAATCCCAAGGAGAATCCCAGCAGGGTTTTATGCGTATGTGTGTGTGGAAATTGACAAACATTCTAAAGTTAATGGAAATGGAAAAGACCTAAAATACTCAAGACAATCTTGAAGAAGTTGAACAAAGTAGGAGATTCACACTTGAAACATATGAAGCTATAATAATCAAGGCAGCACAAGGATAGAAAAATAGATTAATGGAACAGAATAGAGAGTCTGTAAACTGACATACACATACATGTCCACCTGATTTACAAGACAGGTGCCACTGCAATCCAGAGGGAAATGGATAGCCATTTCAATAAACAGGAATCAGGGACTTTCCTGGCAGTCCAGTGGTTAAGACTTCGCCTTCCGATGCAGGGGGTGTGGGTTCGATCCCTGGTTGGGGAGCTAAGATCCCGCATGCCTTGTGCCCAAAAAACCAAAACATGAAACAGAAGCAATATTGTAACAAATTCAATAAAGACTTTTAAAAACAAATAAACAGGAATCAATTAGATATCCATATGAAAAAAATCTACTTCATGACATACACATAAATTAATTCAAAATGGATCATAGACTTAAATATGAAAAGTAAAATAACAAAACTTCTGGAATAAAACATAGGAAAATGTCTTCATGACTTTGAAATAAGCAAAGATTTCTTAACTAGACAAAGCATTGACCTTTTTTTTAAAAAAGTGTTAAACAGGACACCATTAACATTAAAAATTAATGCTCATCAGAAGTTTAAGAGAATGAAAAGACAGACCTCAGGCATTATCCAACAAAAAACTTGTTTCCAGAATATATTATGTGATAGAACAAGTTTTAAAATAAATATTTAGCATTTGAGGAAGACCATTAGAAATAAATATTTTACTTGACATTTTTCAGACTGTAAATTCATTATCTAAACATCATATATCTTATAAAGAGCTTCTACAAATCAAGAATTTTTGCCCATCAGTAAAAGACTTAATCAAGAATTTCACATAAAAGGATAACCAAATGGCTAATAAGCATATGACAAAGTGCTCAAAGTCGTTAGTCATCAGAGAAATGTAAATTAAGACTAGTGAGATACTACTGCATACTCACCAGAATGGCTTAAATAAAAGACTGACAATACCCAGTGTTGACAAGGATGTGAATCAGCTGAAACCCATCATTGCTGGTGAGATTGTAAATTCGTAAAACCACTTAGGAAACCTGGCAGTTTCTGCTAAAGCTAAATATACACCTGCCCGATGACCCAGCATGTGTACTCTTTGGTATACTCAAGACAAATGACTGCAAATATCTACCAAAGGACATGTACAAAAATGTTCATAGAAACTTTATTCATGATACCATTTGGAAACAACCCAAAAGTTTGCCAGCAGTACTCTGGATAAATACACTGTGTTAGTTCATATAATGGTATACTACACATCAATAAAAAGAATGAGGATCCGGGTGTATCTCACAGGCATAACAGTAAATGAAAGAAGCCATATACAAAGGTCTTCACTCATTATGATTCAATTTGTATAAAGTTCAAGGACAGGCAAAAGGAGTCTGTGGTGATGGAAATGAGAATAATCGTAATCTCTGAGCAGAGATGGGTTTTGACTGGAAAGGAGCAAGGGGGGGCCCTGAAATCCTTAATTTCTTGATCTAGATTTTAACCATGGAGTAAATATTTATCATGTTATACACTTTGTATGTAAAAATTAATCAGATTATACACTTAGGATTTGTATACTTTATTATATCTTACAACTCTATAAAAAATAGTAATAGTCGCTACCTTAAAGAACTTGAAATCTATTCCGGGTGGGGGTGGTGGTGAGAGAATGGGGAGGTGGGAGCTCCTTTGCTTAAATATGGGAATGCACTCTACAAACAGTTAAATTTTTAGCCTTTACATTTAGGATTGCGATTATTCACAGCAATTGTTTTATTGATAAAGGATTAACTAAAAAAAACACTAAGCCATTAACTCATCATGTAACCAATTGATAGTGAATCTTCTAACATCACAGGGGTTAAAATTCTAAAAAGCAGCTACCGCAGTGAGCTTTTGTCCAACTCTTAAAAGATGTGAGAAGTATGCTGAGACACTGGTAATGACCATTATTTAAGGATGTAGCTTTAGTTCATTTTTTAATTAAACAAGTCTGCTTGCTTTTTTTGTATCTGAGATCCTCTGACGAGTCTGTGGTATTTTGGGATACTTCACTCTTTACAAGTCAAAGTCTTTACAAGGGTCCTCCTGTTTACATCATAAGGCTAATCTCACGCACTTTATTCCCACAGATAACAGAGGGGTTATAGAAGGACTTGGGCTTTTTAAATAGTGAGTCAGGCATGAAGTCTGGAGTTTGAAACTCTGCCACTTATTGCTTCTCACTTCCTCATTTACACCACTTCTGAGATTCATGGATCATCTCTAATGGTCTAAGCACTGTTTTTGCCACCTAGAAACACTGTGGAATGCCATCATCCAATAAGACAACAGCCATTTCAAAAATTCCAGGCAGAGTTTAAAATATTGTACCTTCGAAGCTAAGAATCACAGCTAAATGCTTTGGTGCAGATGTCTAACACTGTTTTATATGGCTTTTCTACAAAAAGCCTCATCAAATTTGGAGTAAGAAAGCCTCATTCTTCTCTATCAAGGTTTAAAATACATGGTTGTCACTTTCCTTTAGATAACCTCTAATTATAGCAGATAGATTTGAAGTGTAAAATAGCTTTGTCTAATGGACGCTGTCACTCATTGCATTCTGTTTTCCCCCAAGACAGGATGTATGTTGTTCAGATACAGAGCTTAGAGTCCAAAAGATGTCAAGTAAAACATTAATTTTTAACTGCCTTCCACAAGCATCAAATATTCATGTTAAAATTTTTTCCATCACATAATGAGAAATGAATTTATGTGAATTTGTGACACTAGCTAATTATAGGTTTTTAAAAATATAGAAATGAAATAATTTATCTTTCATATGATAAAAATTATTCTTTGAAGGAACTGGAAAATCTGTTATTTTCCATTTATACGAGGAGTCTACGTATAAACATTTTAATTCAGAAAGGAAATATAGATATTCTTTATAAAGCATCTAAACTATTTTAAAACCTTTATATTTAACTGGTTTTAAAGTGAGTGAAGGCTTTTTCAATACAGGAGGTTTTAGTTTAATTAAAAATTTTAAAGTGACAAACTTTTGGCTTGAAAAAGAATAACCTTTAAAATGAACAAGGTTCCTTCCATACATAAATTGCAAGGGGAAAAGAGAAAGAAATGGAGGAGAAATCTGTAGGTAAAACTTGAAAGACATAAATCAACCATAATATGTAAATCTTCTTCAGCTGCTGATTTAGATTAACAAACTTTTTTTAAAAAAATAAGAAAATTAGAAATTTGAGCACTGGATATTTGATGGTATTGAAAAACAGTAAATTTTCAGATTTGATGATTGTACTTTTTTAAAGTTTTTATCTTTTAGAGATATTTACTGATGTATAGCTGAAATAAGTCTTGTATTTTCTTCAGAATTATATAGGGAGAGTGGAGGGCATAGATGAAGCAAGAATGGTCATGTGTAGATAACTACTAAGGCCAGGTCTTGATTACATGTGTATTCTTTATACTATTCTGCCCACTTTTATATGTTTGAAATTCTCCATAATAAAAAAAATTTTTTTCTTAAAAAACTAAGCTAAAGATCAGAAAATTTGAACTTGTACTACACAGTTTATTTCCTGTTAAATAATTTCTTCTATATCCTTTGAGCCTGGTATTTCTCATTAGCAAGATAGATTGAGATTCTTAGGTGTGACATCATAGATGGGGCTTAAAAGAGTAGATAAACAGCTGGTAGGGAAAGAAGGCCTATTTGTTGTGTTTCGATGGCAGAAGTTACATTGGTAGTGTGCTGCTTTTATAAAGGACTTGAATTTCAGATGCCTTAAAGTCTTTTTTTCCTACCCTAGTGACTTCTTTTTTTGTACTTGGAATAAGATCCAAAACACTTACCATAATTTAAAGAGACTTTGTGTGATATAACCCTGCCTTTCTCTTCTGTTTTATCCCAGTCTATTTTCTTCCCACCCACTATGTTCCATAAGCACTGGCATTTCTGTTTCTATAATCTGCCTGGTTCTTTCTTGCCTCAGTGCCTTTACATTGCCTGACCAACACCTATTCACCCTTCAACTCTTAGAGTAGTTTTGCTTCAGGGAAACTCTTTCTCCCACTCCTCTTTACTTTTTCCCTTCATAATAATAAATGTCACAATTATATTTTTGTGTAACTATTTGTTTAATGCCTTCCTCTCCTGTGGTCTCCAGAACAGGGATGATTATCAGTTTTATTCATCAGCTTTACCCGAGAGCCTCCCACAGTACCCGCCAGATAGAATGCACTTAGTAAACATTTTTTGAAGAGAGGAGTAAAGGAATGAATGGTAGATATGGCTCCTCATGCTCTTAGAGCAACACTGATTATTAAAAATCGGGCATTTCTTTCCAGCACTCTCCTGTGCAGGGGTTCTGGTAGCATGTAGTATAACCCAGTTGCCTCTCTCATATTGGCGTAAGTAAAATTGTCTTTGATAGTGATTTTACAAAACCTATCTTAATGTTTTGGACCATGTTTCTTGATTGATAAATTTAGTTAATCTCAGTGTTCAGTTGTAACCAAGCCTAAAATCATTAATGAGTTAATAGTGTCTTTTTGCATTTATGTCATATTTTGTTTCTTTTTTGTTTCTCTAAATTTGGCTTTTTTTTTTTTTTTCCTTTTCCCAGGTACTCTCTGCCCTTGACATACTCCAACCTCCACACATTGACTATTTTGAAGAAATGTATCCTAACCAGGGAATGTGAAAGAAGGGAGCAATTTTTTATTAATTTGTTCTTCTAGCACCTTCTGGGGTTCATGCCTTGAAGTGTATTAAGTCTCATCCTTGCAGAAGTGGTTGAGTACCTGGAACCAGGTAATTTTGAAATCCCAAGTATCTGACAGAGCACAACATTATCAATATATCCTGAGTGGTGATACCACAAAACAAGACTTCTGAACAGATATTTCATTTAATCGCCACAGCCTTGTGAGATAGGTATTGCTATTCCCATTTTGCTGGTGAAACCACTGAGGCAGCTGTGTTGTAGTAGAACTCAATAAAGTGCTCTTATCACTATACAACAACTGCCAATCAGTCAAGAAGGTAATACTGCCCTTTTATCCACCACTTGGGGTAAGGTGAAAATTAAAGAGAGCTCTTGAATACTATAATTCTTGGTGATATTTTATCCCACCAGTCCTTTGTGGAACTAATCCCTTTGTGCAGTAAAGGGTTAACTCAGTGGACTTGGGGTGCTCCACCCCTGTACATTCCAAAGAAGAGACTGGCCCTTGACCAGCTCCTGGCTGATAGAGTCTTTGTATACCTCTTGGTATACAAAAATGAGATCTTGGGCCAGGCCAGATGGTTCTGACACACCTTTTTTAAAAAGTATAAAATTAATCTAAGGAAAGAAGGATTGAGAAAGTTCTTTTCTCCTCAGCTATAGGTCAGTGGTAGCAACTGAGGTGAGAACATTAAGGATTCCATTTCTTAGACTTCCTGAAGATTACCTGGCTCCTCACTGAAGAAAAGAAGGAAGCTGGTAGGATGGGGGCAGTACTTGTTTCATTCAGCAGAAGCAACTTTCTACACCTGGCCAGGAGCCACCTTCTTTATCCTTTTTGTTGGTGGGAAGGGCATCCACATACTAGAAGGCATTCCTCTGAGTGTGTAATACTGTTTCTGCCTCTTTGGAAATTAAGAAATTTTCTTTATTAAATAATAATTTTACTGGATTTACAGGTATGTCAGGGGTCCCCAAGATCACCCTCAGGGTTGATGATTCAGTGAAAGGACTCAAGGACCCAGGAAAGCTGTTCTACTCATGGTTACAGTTTATTACAACAAAAGGATATAGATTAAAATCAGCAAAGGAAAAAGGTACATAAGGCAGAGTCCAAGAGAAACCAGACACAAAGTTCCAGTTGTCCTCTCCCAGTGGAATTGCACAGATAGAGTTTAATTCTCACAACAACAGTGTATGACAACACAGGTAAATGTTATTGACCAGGGCAGCTCACCTGAGCTTTGGTGTCCAGAGTTTTTATTGGAGGTCAGTGAGCCTTAGGGACTGACCTTAGCAACTCAGTCTTCAGCCCTCCTCCCTTCTCCTCACCCAGAGGTTGAACTAATACAGCTGGCCCAGGGCCCCAGGTGAACAAAAACAGGTGTTCACCATAAATCACATTGTTAGTGTAAGCCATCTGGTATGGCCAAAGCATCATGTATACTAAGACATTCATATGAGGCAGGATATTGCAAGAGTTCAGAGGTTATTTCCCAGGAGCCAGTTGGAGGCCAGTCCTAAAGACTTTTGGAATGTGTAGGTTTGGGGCAACCCAGATCTGCTGAATTAACCCTTTACTACGCTTAGACCATCTCTGGGGAATGAATGTTTTCATATAAGATAATTGGTGAATATGAGTATTTTAAATGAATGTCAGATATTTTTAGAATTTCTTCACTGAACTTAGCTAATTCATTATATCCATGTCTGTCTTATCTTATAGTTCAAGCATGAATTGTTTACATCAGGCATTAATTTTTTGTACTTGGGTTTGTCATTCCTTTAAAAACCCTATGTGTGCTTTTATAAGCTAGGAGTTCTCAATCACTTATTATTATAGGCCATAATTTGAGTCTGGGAGATCCTGGATTCATTATTATCTCAAATACTTGCAAAGCAGAGGAAATTTTAGCATAGTTATGGTTTAAAACCATGAGTGGTTGGTAGCTGATTTCAGCCCATTTCATTAGCTAGCAGAATGTTTCTATGAAATTCTTTCCCTAAAATTGTTCATGAATGTTTAAATTAAAAGCCTTTGTCATAAAATATTCATGGAACCCCTAGTACACCATTTACTTAAATGTTTTACTTTTTTATTTAATTATTTACCTTCAGGTTAAAAGATTGACACCTGTGCTTTCACAGTAATTAGCTGGCTACAGATGGAAAAACCTTCAAACCTAAACCTCAATATTCTTTATTTCTGTTGTATAATTTTTAGCTATATGTAGAATGATACACAGAAAAAAGGTGTTTTCCAGTGGTGGTGCCATTTGGAAAGCACCAAATCCTGTTAACATAAAAAAGAATTAAACCTATAGCTGCTACAGGATTATAAAGACTTTTTAGGAAGGCATGGTTTAGCTTGGGAAACAAAATACTAAAATTTTGTGTTTTAGAACAGCTATTAAATGGAAACATTAAGAAATGCCTTAGTTATTACATATATGCTCTGCCCGATTCTTCTAATGTTCTAAATAGAAAGTTTTCTGTGTCCTGTGCTTTTTAATACAAATAAATTTGTTGTAGTCAAAGCAAAAAAAAGTTTTCCCCTCAGTTTCCCTCTGAAAAATAAGAAAA
Organism: Balaenoptera physalus; assembly: GCF_965194825.1. Lineage (NCBI taxonomy): Eukaryota > Metazoa > Chordata > Mammalia > Artiodactyla > Balaenopteridae > Balaenoptera > Balaenoptera physalus. The sequence goes on from NC_138901.1 coordinate 48,411,145, forward strand.
CTTACTACCTACAACACAAAAATATTGAGGATTAATAGGATCTCAAGTTACTGTTTGATTTCAACTTAATATAGTATCCCTCTGTGCCAGCAGCTCCCTCTATAGTATCTCAAAATCATGGCATACACATTACACATGGTTTTAGACAGTGCTTTTTTCAAGTTGGAGGATTTTAGAATGGATAATATTTTGAATTTTAAATATATGATCTTGGAATTGTGCTTTGAAGAAACTATTTTTGAGGACTGTTTGAGGCTCTTGTTTTAGGTAAGTTCTGTGTACACATATTGCTATTCATCTAATGGATGTTCTAATATTTAGTCGATAAAGGAGTCAGTTTATAGAGTCAAAAATATATATCATATTATTTAAGTTGTAAAGGGAAAGAAATAATCTTTAGTAATCTTCCATTGAACATAAAGTACCATATCATTACACTTTTTTCTAAGACTAGAAAATTGGGATGTTATATTGCATATGTAAGTTTTCGCAAATAGTATTTTAAACCAGGTCTTTTTAAAACTAATTGAATAGTTAATATCATTTTCGAAAATCTGAGGTCTATGAACATTTTGATCTAATCAGGTGTCACAATCACAGTAAGTGTCAACATGGGTATCACACAGTTAATCATATGTTTTTCCCTAAAACTGTAATAAAAATGATTATATCAGTGCCCACCAAAGATTTAGCTTGGGTTTTGAAAGACCATGCATCTTTAGATACCTCCTTAAGCAACTTTTAAAAAGACAATGATTATAACTGTTTACAAATCTTCCTACAGGGTTCAACAGATGAGTCAGGTATGGAAAGAGCAATAAATTCTACTATGATCTCTGTATCTTTTAGCGTTTGTGTTTTCATAGTTTTAAAATCTAATATATACACCTAGAAAATATATTCTTTAATAATTAAGAAAGATTATATTTTTTCTGAATTGAGCTTTCAGCTTGTTAAAGGATTACATTATTCATCTTGCACTTTGAGTTCCTATTTGGAAATGTGTATGAAAGCAGTTTGGCATTTAATTACTTTGAGCCTACTGAAATTTCATCCAAGAGAAACAAGTTTCTAATTGTTTGATTGGAAAACATTACTTATCATGCTTCCATCAGGATTCTGGACTCTGTAACATAAACAGGCCCCTTCCCAGAAAGTACTAGATGCCAACTGGATTAGAAATTAAAATTTGGCTTGCTTTGGGAAAAGCTTCTTTTTAACTTGAGAAACATAATCTTAGCATTTTATGGAGAAGAATATGGATGGTACAGGTCTTCTGTGCTAGAAACAATTACAGCCTAAAACCACTGGAAACAAGATGTCTAACGGGATGACTGTGTGTCCCAGTTTGCCAGGACTCCTGGATTTTACCTGATATCCTGGTATAAATACTAAATAAGTTTCTCCTTTCACTTTCAGAAATGGCCCCGTTTGAATTAATAGGTTTGGCTTGTGCAGGCAATGTTTAAACAGGAATTTCTTGTCGTAAAGGCAGCGAGGGAACCTACACATCCAGTTCAGCCAGTTAAAGTCCTTGGTAGGCAATAATGTAATACTATCACTTAAACTACTCCCAGATGCAGTAGTTTAATTGATAGTGTTAGTATACTATATTTTATATACACAATATGTAATTCCCTAGTGCTATGAAACAGCTCTATAACCCTCAGGGAATCTTAGGAGCCAGTGAAAAGCTAAGAACAAACAAAATAAAATGTGTATATGCATATATAAGTACACTCTTTCTGCAACAACAGTACCAGCAAGGACCAGAAATCTACATTTTAGGAGTTCTGAAGATTCCCATATTGTTAGAATTTCCTCTTCATTTATTCAATAAGCATAAGCATCAACTATGTTCCTAGAACCAGGAATTTTTTTCTGTTTTGCTCACTGTTGTATTCCCAGCGCTTAGAACAGTACCTAACATATAGTAGGTGCTACATAAATAAGATAGTCTCTGCCTTTCAAGTTTGTAATCTAGTGGGGGATACAATCATGTAAACAATAATTATAATATAGGTTGGAAAGTATAGTGATAGAAAAAAAATCTACACATCCTGAGAGCGTTGAGGATCTGATTTTTCACTCTTTCCCATTTTAGTTTCCAAGCTGATTACTTGAAAAGCATTTGATGATTTAAAACAAAAACTTTCACTTACCCACTGTCACCAATTCTGGCTCCTTAGCCCTGAAGCCTAGGACAGAGACAAAGAAAGGCAAAACCAAAGAAAAGTTAGCAGAACAGTCCAAGAACAGCAAAATTCCTGACTTTAACCACCTTAGTATCTACTGACTCTTTGGCTCTTTACTTTTTTAAAATTTAGTGTGTCAGGCATTGTTCTAAATACCTTTAACTCCATTTTAAAGATGAAGAAACTGTAGCTCAGAGAGGCAGATAACTTGATCAAGGTCACTTAAAAATGATAGAGCTGGGATTTGAACCCATGTTGACTGGTCCAATGGGCCAAGAGTGCTCTTAACCCACTGATGCCTGTTAATGTTTTCCCTCAAGAACAATGTTTCCCTCAAGTCTGTGGGGTGAGATAAGATGTAAAGAAGAAACTATTATATATGGTAGAATGTGCCAAAAGAATATAGACAGGTGATGTGGGACTTTAAAAGAAAACACAAGACTTCGTGGAGGAAAAGACATTTCAGTTGAGTATGGAAGGATGAGAAGGATTTGGATGGGTAACATTGAGGAGGGTGGATATTCCAAATGGAGGGAATAAGTATTAGCATCTTTTAGGGAATGGCTAGAGTTCAGAATGCACGAATAATGAGAAATTAAGCTAGTTAGGGCCAAGTCATGGAGAGCCTTGAATGTTGAACTAAGGAAATTCATCTTTATTCAGTAGGCATTTTAGGGCCCAATGAAAGATTTTTGTGGTGAGGAATGACAGAATTGGAAGCGTACTTTATAAATTTAACAAAGAATTTCTGTTTGGGTGATGAGAAAGTTCTAGAACTGGATAGTGGTGATAGTTGCATAACATTGTGATTGTGCTTAATGCCACTGAATGGTGCGCGTAAAATTGGTTAAAATGGTAATTTTTATTATGTATATTTTACCAAAAAAATTTTTTTAATTAAAAATACCTGAACAAGGACCTGACTTTTGGAGCTGAGAGGCAGTGACTACTGTGTCCAATATAGTGAAAGGACAGAAGGATTTTTGGCAATTGATTGGGACTTCTTTAGCCATGTACTCAACAGCCTAGGTTGTCGAGTTGATGACTGGTTGGGTATTTACAGAGGCAAGACAAGGAAATGAAGAAATCTGAGGGGCTGCTTAGAACATTACAGAATGGCTGGTCACATCAGTAGAGAAGTAATTGAAATCAGAAGAGGACTTGGCGTACTCTGAGAAAGGGGAGAGGCAAGATCCAAAGACAGATGTTGGGATGACAGCAAATAGCAGGCTCAGCAGGAGTAGTCGTGTGGTTTGAATATGGAGATTATTCTAAGAAAGGAAGAACAAGTTGTAGTAGCTTCAAGATCTAAAGCCACGCTTTGAAGTGGGTGAAGTAGAATAATAATGAAAGTCTTTAGAGTTCAGGTGGTTGAGAAACTGAGGGGTAGAGACTCTCTACCCTGGCCGCACATCACATTCACCTAGGGAACTTTAAAAAAAAAAAAAAAAAGAAATGAACAGACCCTGCATCCCAGAGATATATATACACACACACACACATACATATATATATATTCTTTTTCATAATCTTTTCCATTATGATTCATTACAGGATATTGAATATAGTTCCCTGTGCTGTACAGTAGGACCTTGTTGTTTATCCATTTTATACAGAATAGTTTACATTTGCTAGTCCCAAACTCCCAATACAGCCCTCCCTCACCCCACTTTCCCTTGGCAACCACAAGTCTGTTCTCTATCTGTGGGTCTATTTCTTTTTCGTAGATAAGTTCATTTGTGTCATATTTTAGGTTCCACATGTAAGTGATATCATATGGTATTTGTCTTTCTCTTTTGGACTTACTTCTAGTACAGTAATCTCTAGGTCTATTCATGTAGCTGCAGATGGCATTATTTCATTCTTTTTTATGGCTGAGTAATAGTCCGGGGTGTGTGTGTGTGTGTGTGTGTGTGTGTGTGTGTGTGTGTGTGTGTGTGTGTGTGTGTGTGTGTGTGTACCACATCTTCTTTATCCATTCATCTGTCGATGGCCATTTAGGTTGTTTCCATGTCTCGGCTATTGTAAATAGTGCTGCTGTGAACATGGGGGAGGGGTGCGTGTATCTTTTTGAATTATAGTTTTGTCGGGATATGTGTCCAGGAGTGGGAGAGTGGGATTGCTGGATCATATGGCAACTGTATTTTTAGTTTTTTAAGGAAACTCCATACTGTTCTCCATAGTAGGTGCCCCAGCTTACATTCCCACCAGCAGAATAGGAGGGTTCCCTTTTCTCCACACCCTCTCCAGCATTTGCTATTTGTAGACTTTTTAATTATGGTCATTCTGACCAGTGTGAGGTGGTGCCTCATGGTAGTTTTGATTTGCATTTCTCTAATAATTAGCAATGTTGAGCACCAGAGATTCTGATTTAATTGGTTTGAGTTGGATCCTAGGCATCAGTTTTTTTTTTAAACTTCTCTCCAGTGAACTTAATGTGGCCTCGGGGTTGGGATCTACTAGACTGAAGCACTGGAATGATTCTCGGTATGAATGTTGAAGTTACCAGTGACCACCTGGGAGACTTTGAATACGCAAATGTAAACTAGCTTTTTGTGTCATGTAGCTAAAATCAGGATTGTTGTATAGGCTGCTAGAAAAGACAAGGATGAGAGAATGTGGAATGTGGAATTAGCTTCTGTTGTATATTTTTTAAGAGGTTTTTGAGCATAGCAGTGGGACCAACCATAGCCTGGAAAGGGTAGGAGAGAAGAAGGCAGCTTACTCCTTCTCTACTTATCAGCTCTTTTTTTTTTTTTTCCATTAATTTTTGGCTGTGTTGGGTCTTCGTTGCTGCTTGCGGGCTTTCTCTAGTTGCAGCGAGCGGGGGCTACTCTTCATTTCCGTGCGAGGTCTTCTCATTGCAGTGGCTTGTCTTTGTTGCAGAGCACGGGCTCTAGGAGTGCGGGCTTCAGTAGCTGTAGCACGTGGGCTCAGTAGTTGTGGCTCGCGGGCTCTAGAGCGCAGGCTCAGTAGTTGTGGTACACGGGCTTCGTTGCTCCATGGCATGTGGGATCTTCCCGGACCAGGGCTTGAACCCATGTCCCCTGCATTAGCAGGCAGATTCTTAACCGCTGCAGCCACCAGGGAAATCCTGTTCCTTGGCTCTTAATATCTGGGTTTGTGTATACGTGCATTTATTTGCTTTGGAGGGCTGTGATGATGGAAGATTAGTAATCCCAGGCTCTACCACCTACATTTGACAGACACAGAAGCTTGCCTTTGCCTTCTCTAGGGTACTTTGGGAAGAAAAGAGCTGAGGTTTGAAATAACATAATATTTTCTAGGATGCTTTTTCTGTTTCATTGCATTTGTGGTTATAGCCTTAGTGACAAGGACTCAGCCAACAGAATTTTCTGGGCCATGACAGGGGATGTAGAATGACAACTTTCCAGGGTTTTTTTCTTTTTTTCCGGTGGTAGACTAGACTTCTTTTTCTTTTTTTAGTCAATTTTACATCGCAAATTAAAGGTAGTTTTAATTTTTTGATTTTTGATATTCTATACAACAAATTAGTTACCTTAAAAAGAAGAGGAATTTGCCTTAGTCTGGGAAAGAGATTGTTATATTCAAACATTTTAACACCGTGACCTTTTATTCCATTGATTTCTATAGAGAAGCACCGGCATGCTTCAGAAAAGGTCAGTAATTCTAATTGAAGCACACACCAATTTTTTTCTGGTTGCAAAGACGCCCATGGTTTTTGTTGCAAAGAAGATGATGAGATTTAGGGCTGACCATTTGTTACCAGAGAAAGCAATTTTCTCTGTGATGCATTGCTGTTTTTCTTTCACGTGGAAAGCATTGTTTGAAATCAACAATACCCATAAACCAGATTTTCATTATCCATGCTATTTAATGCCCTCGTTTTTATTTCAGAGGCAGTTATATATCTGAGATCAAGGTTGAAATTTCCCTCCTCTGTGGACCTGATTTTGGAAGAAAAAAATGTGAGGAAAAGGATACTGTTAAGTCTCCCATACTTATGGTTGTGAGATTTTTCTTTCCAACAGGAATGGCAGGATTTCAGAATTAGTGCTTTGTGTGAGTTTAAGAATATTTTAACTGTCATTCTTGGACTTTTCATGTAAGAGAATCTGTGGCTTCAGGAATCAGACATACTATAGTTTATTAAACCAAAAATTCACCATGTCCTTTTGGAAAAATCACCTGATTTTCATATTTGTTTTAACTCATATTGCATAAAGATGAAGACTTTAAAACAAATAGTTGTAAAACTGTTGACCAACATGGATGGCTTCTACTTGATAAATATTTAATATTGCAAGATTTCTTTTTTATAATTTGGCTTAGTGTTGGTCTCTGTCCAGAATGAAATGGAAGAAAGAATCGTCCAGTTTTTAATATCTGAAGTCAGGGATTAAAATTGTGTTTTCAGAGCTTTCTGTCTATATTCATTCTGTAGGAAATAATTTGATACAGCAGGTTCTCCATTTTCTTCTCCCAACCCAGCTAAACCAGTTAAATACCCTTATTTTGCTATCTGAAGGCTTTTAACGCATCATTAATAGTTTCTCACACAACCTCAGTTGCTGATTGCACATAAAACATTAAATGTGTTCTCAGACTTCAGTTCAGTTAAGCAGACAGGTCAGCTGCTGTAGTTTGGAACTCTAGATGGCCAGAGTTTTTGAAGCTGATAGGTAGTTTTTTTACATAAGACCACATCACAGATTTTCACCTATATGCACAACTTGAGCTGTCCAGAATGGTTAGCTCTCTATTATTAAAGTACTTATATAGCAGTGCTTTCTTCTGAAATATTTGCATAGCCCTTATCAATAGCAGTCATTTATTCATAATAGTTTATAAATTCCCCTGGTTCTTACTGACTGTAGAAGCTGGGTAATGAGTCAGCTTTATTCTCTTTTGTCTGAGAGGTGGAAACAATTAAGTTATAGACTGATTGGCAGGCCTGAACATGGGAATATGGAAAATTGGCCTTCATTACATATTCTTAGAGGATTGTTATATTAGGAAATTGACCGCCAAGTATCTCCCTTTCTTCTCCTTACAAAGCCTTGGTGGCTCCTCCAATACATGTTCTTGATGTTGGAGCCTAAATAACAGCACTCTAAAATCAGTGCCATCTCCACTCCTTCTGCCTGCCATACTCTCATCATCAGTTAGTTCTGCTGCCTGACAAGAGCAGTCTTGAGTTTGATGACTTATTATCACATCATGAAATGGGAACAAGCTCCTTATCCTCTGTTTATTTCAAAATCTTTATCATCAGTTCAGGGCCGACCTAGTCAGCATTCTGCTAGCTTGAGGTAATAGAAAAATCTATCGTAGTGGCAAAGAGCATGGAGTCTGGAACCAGACCACCTAGATTTGAATCGCAGCTTTGCCTCTTACTACCTGTGTTTTCTGGGTTTTTTTTTTTTGGTTTTTGGCTGCATTGGGTCTTTGTTGCTGCGCACAGGCTTTCTGTAGTTGTGGCAAGTGGGGGCTACTCTTTGTTGTGGTGCGCAGGCTTCTCATTGCGGTGGCTTCTCTTGTTGCGGAGCACGGGCTCTAGGCTTGCAGGCTTCAGCAGTTGTGGCATGCGGGCTCAGTAGTTGTGGCTCGTGGGCTCTAGAGCGCAGGCTCAGTTGTTGTGGCGCATGGGCTTAGTTGCTCCGCGGCATGTGGGATCTTCCCGGACCAGGGCTCGAACCCGTGTCCCCTGCATTGGCAGGCGGATTCTTAACCACTGCGCCACCAGGGAAGTCCAACCTGTGTTTTCGTGGGCAAGTTACTTAACCTCTCTGTGCCTCAATTTCCTGGTTAATAAAATGAAAATAATAACAGTACCTACCTCATAAAGTTATTTTGAGGAATAAATTGGGATAGTTAAATAGACTTAGAACAGTACCTGGCACTTAATAAGTGCTATAAAAGTAGTAAGGGAAGGCCTTACAGAGGAAGTAGAACTTAGTGAAAGCTAGAAGACAATAGGAACTCCTATGAACTTTGTGATGCAAACAAAGTGTGCCAAGCCAACTACCAACAGGTGGCATTAACAAGTACTCATCACAAACAAATGGACTTCCATAATGGTCTGTCAGTAACAAACCTAGCCTAATTATAGAAAGATTTTTTTGTCTTAATAAGATGTGAACTGTTAATGAGGAATGGGTTGTCAACCTCAGTACCTCATATTCCCTTACGTGGTCTCCTCTTACCAGAAAATATATTCTATGTACAACTCGCTAGCAGCTCCAAGCCTTCCATCCAGACTGCATTCACACTATATCTTTCTTACTACTTTTTCTTTTTCCATTACCTTAACCAAACCTTTCTTATTAATTAGAAAGATAAGACCTAATCTCCTCCTTCAACCTACAGTCCCAGAACCACTCCCCTTGTTATGCCCTAAAGCAGTAGTCACATCTCCTAGTAGTAGTCCCTTCCTGACTGCACAAAGATTACCTTGGCCTTAGTGTACTAGCAAATCCTGAGGTTGTTTTAAAAGAACTGTTTAAAGTTCCAGCTCACAGTTGGAATTTTTTTCCCTCTGCTTTGAAGAGAGTCACTATAGTCAGAGCAACTTATTCACACCAGCTCTTTGAAACATGTGTGTTTCAGGTGAAGCCAAAAAAAGTCTAAAGCTAGACTCTAGTCTTTAAACCTCTATTACAAAATAAATATACCTCTAAAACTTCCCAGCTGGTGGGAATGAAATGCTGTCAGGCTTCCCAACTAATAGAGGGTAATAATGAATAACAACAAAGCCATACATAAATAACCCCATTATCATTCTCTTGAACTGGTTAACCTTCTGATTATTAGCCTCTTGACATACTTAATTCAGGTATGAGAGTTCAGGGATGCTCGTAGGACTATTTATTTGATCTTTTTGTCCTATCCCACTGTTCTGACTTTATTTCTATTTTTTAAGGTTGGTGGACACCAGGGAGGCATGTGTTACATGCCCAGAGGTTTCAGAAGCCACTAAATATATCAGACCTGCCTTAATTGGGGGATATGGGGAAGCAGTGGGGCTCTTAGCCACTTCATAGACCAGCTGAGTCTCCAGCTACCAACTCAATTTATTTGAGAGCAGTACTTCAGGGAACTTAATAGACCTACAGTGCACTAGCACAAATCTGTATTTTAGCCGGAGTACAATTTATTTATGTACTACTTATTATATTGGTTTTCTCTCTGTATAATATATGAATGTCATTATTAAAAATTAAGAGCACTGAATTGTTGGTGATAGGTTTAATAATTATGTGTTTTATTGACAGTTTTCCTCTTACTGCTACATCACTTAGAGGTGGCAAGAGAACCCAGATGGTAGATAATAGGATTAGGTTGAAGTGGCATTTTTCCAAAGGAAATATGATATGCATGAGCCAAGCAGAGTTTTGTTTCATGTGTGTGTTGTTTTGGATATGTGGAATACTAATCAGTTAGGGGAAACCAGTATGATAGCTAATTTTTACCACCCTGAGCTCAGACTGAGAAACTCTTCAGGTTACTAGAAGCTCTTTACCAAAACCAGGAGTCCCCTGTGTGGAGGTCTCACAGAGATTAACACTTTTAATTGCTCCCTTGAGTTTCCAATCTGTCCAAAACCAACCCTCGTTCTTTCTCAAAAGTAATACGCAGTATGTGCCCTGTAGAAAACTTTTCTTGGTCTAAGAAAAGGGTTTTTGTCCTCTTATGAAGGAATGTGACTATCACGAATGGACATACTGTTTTTTGGTGCCAAGAAAACTAATACATGAGACCCCATTAATAAGAAGTGAATATAATTTTCCTTTTCAGCAGTGATATCCTTTTGAGATTCTGATCTTTCTTCTTAAGATCAGTACCTTAAAAGAGCTTTTTAAATTGGTTGCCTGTTTTGTGTGTGTTCGTTTTTTTTTTTACTTATTTCCTTTGGCTTTTTCTTGGGGGGGGGGGAATGTTAGGAGGAAATAAGAACATAGTCACATGTGTTCTTCCCATAACAATAGTGCTGATGGTAGCAGCAGCTTCCACGTAATCACTGTTCCCTATGTGCCAGGCATTTATATGTGATTCACATACAACATCTAAACCCGGCAGTAACCCTGTGTAGTAGGTATCGTTGTGCCTCTTTGTTTTTTTTTTATTTTCGATGTGCCTCTTTTATAGAAGTAAAAACAAACTCAGAGAAGTTATTTAACTTGCCTAATGTTACCAAGCTAGTAAGTGACGGAGTCAAGATTCTAACCTGGTCTTTGATTCCAGAGCCTACACCACACTGCCTAAACCCGTTAAACTCCTCATTTTAAAAATATGCTCTCTTCTTAAGTAGAATTATTTTGTTCACCTTTTTTGAGGTTTCATCTTTTGAAAGACAGAGCACAGGTCAAGAACAAAAGCTGGGATTTAGCAGCAACTCCTCTGTGTACCAGCTATGACCTCTGGCTAGTTCCTTCACCTCTCTAAACCTCTTCGCTTATTTGTGTAATGGGAATCTTAATAGGACTTACTTAGAGTAATTAGGGGTAGATGAGGCAAATTAAGTTTAAGCTGGAAGTCTGACACATAGAAAACTCTCAATAAATATCAGCTATTTTTCTTTTTTGATCAAGTTTCTGTGGCTGTGTACATTAAAATCTTTTTGCTTCCTTCTTGTTTTCTCTACCCGATTTTTACACATCAGTCTCAGACTTCTTCTAATATCTTGAATGTTGCCTTGCATTCATCCATCTTTTTTCTCTGTTTTGTCATTGAGTTAGCATGCTCTTTACACCCACTTGGTATCTAGTCAGTATTTATTGATGCTAATGATGGTGGTTAAACAAAGATGCTGTTGGCACCAGTCCTGCAGCCTCTGAGACTGCCTGAGTAATCATGACTCCTAAAAACAGAAAAGGACTCAATCATCTTACTCATAATTGAAGGTCAGAATTTGATGTCAGCATTTGTTTCTGTGGTGATTATGTAGCTTTTTCTGCAGAATTACTTGACAGTTGGAGTAGTCAGGCTTTCTGGCATGAGGCTGATTATCATGCATTCTTAAATTACTTCCTAAAATAGATGCAGCATCATAAAGGTGGGTTAAACAAATATTGATTGTAGTACAGATTTGTTTTAATTGGAGCAAGAGGTCGGGGAGGCTTACATTGAGGGGTAGTTGACTGCCAGGCTCGATCCATCTACATTAGTTCCCTAGTCATCTTGCCCATAATCCTTTTTTGCGTCAAAGAAAATTGTACAAAACTGTTTTTAATCCTAAACACTCCTCCCTTTTCTCTGCCTTTCTGGTATCTCTAATACATTCCTACCTCATTTCTTTGATTGATCCTCAGAAGATTTCTTATTTTTGCTTTTTCCTGCTTCAACCTCCGTTCTCCATGAACACATTTTATTCCTCAGCAACCTTTGTGGGAGTCTAGCAGGGTGTCCTGCATATTATATTTGGGCTCTATGCACTAACAACTCAGCTCTTGACACTGATGTGCATTATTCTAAAGAACATCATATCAGTAAGGTTGAATTTATAACTCATTAATGGTGACATGCTTCCATAATTTCAAAATCCAGATTTTTTTTAATAAAAGAAGGAAAGAATGGGAAAAAAATTTTAATAAAAAAATAAAAACTTTGTGCAAGAAAAAGACGATTGTAACCAAAAGCAAAATTAATACCCCATCTGTGGCAGATTTCATTTAGTAGAAAGTAGAGACTTGTTTATTTCTTACCATATCTAATGTAATATAATATATAAACTTATATTTTCAATTTAGATCTCCCACCAAAGCCTGTCCTATATTTCCAGCAATCTCTAGTTTAGAGTTTTTTGTGGTTCAGTTTTTTTTCTTTTTTTCCCATTTTCTTCTCAAGGACTACTAGCCCAACCCTCTACCCCACCACACACAAAAAGTTAGCTGGGAATTCTTTATATGTACACAGACGTGCACACACATGAATTTTTAAAATTCTCCTTATCTGTTAAAAAAAAATAGGGAATATGAAACTATGCAAGTAAGCATACATGATTCATAGGTACAGGAAAATGTTTATTGAATTGTCAATTTTAGCTTTGTAATTTGACTAAGAAGGGTGGAAGGGGACTTCCCTGGCAGTCCAGTGGTTAAGACTCCACCCTTCCAGTGCAGGGGGCGTGGGTTTGATACCTGGTCAGGGAATTAAGATCCCACATACCACGCGGAGTGGCCAAAAATAAATTAAAAAAAAAAAAAGAAAAAAAAGGGTGAAAGGAATAAGACTTGAAGGAAGTAACTCAGGAGGTAGAAAGAGACAGAGGCAAAGAAAGTTTAAGGTAGAAAAACTTGCCTCTGTGATTTTTTTTTTTAACCTTTGTATTATTTTTCAGTTGCTGGCAAAAGGAGTATCATTATTTAGCCTGTCCACCTGACATTCCTTCACCCCCAGCCTAGATCTGTTGCATGGGGGTAGTTCCAGGTTTTTATGAGGATTAAATGAGGTGAACTATGTTAAAAGTGGCACATAGTAGGCTCAAAAATATTTTTCACCAAACTGAGATCATCCTTCAGCAAACGGTGGAATTGCTTCTTATTTGAGGTTGTGGCCTACTAGTAACAGAACTAAGACTACAGATCCTAGAAGAAGTTAATAAGAGTACCTGTGTGGATTTGGGCAGTTACTTCAGACATCTTTGGATTCAGTTCCTTCCAAAAGGAAAGACTAAAACTCAAAAAGAGAACAAGTAGTCTCTAGAATAACCTACCACTTGTGCTGTGAGAACTCATAGAGATAATTTGTATAAAGTGCTTAGAAAGTGCCTGGCACATAGAGAAAGCTCAATAAGTGTTAGTTGCTTTTATTTTTGTTATTTCTCATGTGTTTTTAAGAAAGTCTTAAGGTGAACCATTTTAGGAAACCTAAGGCAAGTATGTATGTGTTTTTATAGATATAGGCAAATTGCCAATTAGAATGTGCATCTAATTAGAAGTTCAGTAGGAGCTGAAGAAATCTTGATGGTTTCTCACATGTTTAACTAAAGGTTTAAATCTCTGTAGTTATTGGAATTTAGCAATTCTAATAATTTAGAGATTTATCTTTTTAGAAGAATATTTCTTGGTTGTGCTACTTTGTTTCTCTTAACTCCTGTTGGCTGTGTGATGGCAAATCTGGCGTATTCAATCCCAAAGCAGTGCCTAAGGGGCTTTATGAGATTAACAGCCATAACACTTGTGATCTTTGAGTGAATCTGTTGTAATTGCTTGTTTAATTGTCCATCTCCCTTGGTGGGCTATGAACTCAGTGACATCAGTGACGTTCTTTTTTTTTTTTTTTTTTTTTAATTTATTTATTTATTTATTTATTTTTGGCTGTGTTGGGTCTTCGTTTCTGTGCAAGGGCTTTCTCCAGTTGCGGCGAGCAGGGGCCACTCTTCATTGCGGTGCGTGGGCCTCTCACTGTCGCAGCCTCTCTTGTTGTGGAGCACAGGCTCCAGATGTGCAGGCTCAGTAGTTGTGGCTCACGGGCCTAGCTGCTCCGCGGCATGTGGGATCTTCCCAGACCAGGGCTCGAACCCGTGTCCCCTGCATTGGCAGGCGGATTCCTAACCACTGCGCCACCAGGGAAGCCCAGTGACATTCTTATAGACCGTCAAATTTCCAGTGTCTAGAACAGTGTCTGGCACATGCTGCTGTTGAGAATATTTGTTGAAGAACGAAGAGAGTGACTTCCCATTTGAAGACACAGGGCAAGAGAGGGATTCTGAAAGCCACATCATGTAATGCAGTACTGATTTTCTGATTTTTGCTTGGAACCTGGTTTTTGCAACATGCAAATAATGTCAGTCTTATGGATTTCATTTTCTCTCTTGATAGTAAACAGAGTGAGGCAAAATTTCATGGAAAGGGTCAGTCTTAGGAATCATGACCATGTGGGTTTGAATCCAAGCTCTGTGTCAGCAGCTTAACCTGTCCCAGCCTCGATGTGCTCATATCTTAATAGAAATAGTTAAAAATTAGGTATTGTAAGTGAGGATTAAATGAGATGACATATAAAGTGGCACATAAGTAGCTTCAACAGAAAGTTCGCTTCCTTTCTCCTTTTCTTCTCCTCATAGCGCATAATTAAAAGTAATTCAGCTATTCTTTATTTCAAAGTAATCTGCATGTTGTGGTGACATTTGGTTAACAAATGGGAATAGTAGGCAAGCTGCTATGGGAAGCAGCTTGGTGGGGTAGAGAGAGCACTAGACTGAGTCGGGACTGAATGTGACCTTGGGTAAATCACATAACCTCTCTAGCTGAAGTTTGTGTTTCTCTTAAGTGATATTCCCCATTGACTAATAATTGAGAAAGCAGCAAAGGGACTATTTTCTACCCTGTTATATATAAAGAAGCTTCTGAAATGTCAGTATTACCAAAACAAAAAACCACACACAATTAACTCTTTAAAACAACACAGAAATGTTTGTGTCTCTTGGGCACCTGAGGCATCAAGAGCTGCCATCCCCCCCTGCCCCCACCCTTGCATTTGTAATTGTTAATTTGCATCATTCGTTTTTCTGAAGCAAATCAGAACATTTTGAAATCCATATTTCATGGAGCTACTTAACTAATTGCTGCAATCAGCAGCAATTTATTTTATAGCAGCGCTGTTCAGATCGCTCTGAGGTTGGCATACCATGCACAGTGTGTTTTTTACAACCATATTTTTAATGATGAGTTTTAATAAGGGAAAATGGTTAATCTGCTGATATTCTCCTGAAAGTCCTAACTTTGGTCCTGTGTTTTACCTTTACCCAATGCTAACTTAAAAGGCCACAGCGAAGTCATTGACCCAGTGGGTGCACCGGCTGTCGGAGAGGCTGTCCCATTTAGAAGGACCGGGAGAGGGAAAGTGCACCCTGTTTTTCTTCTTGTTTGGAGACCCTCATTCAATTACTCAGAAACAATAATCAGATAGCTGCTGTTCAAGTTAATGGCACCTCTGAGTCCCTGTCAAGAGAGCTTTATTTAATGTGCAACAGACCTGGAGTGATGCAGGTGCCTTTTCAGGCCCTCATTTAATTTAAGCTGCTTTAGTTGGCATGGCAACTAGTTGAGACATCTGGGAGACATTATGCTAGGGATTGAGACTTCAGAGGATTTCTGCTAGAGCAAAGCAGAAACCTTATCATAAAGTGGTGTGTGTTGCTTCTAAATTTCTGCAGCTATATTGTTAAATCTCCAAATTCAGGAATTGTATTTTCCAGAGAAATAAAATTTTTTAAGGTTGGCCTGGTCTTTGGCTTGTTTTCTGTGAAGAAAAAAATGCTTTATTCATGAGGTGAAAAATATTCATTTCAACCCTGAAGAATTTACTTTGCTAAACTAAAACTTGACAGAACTTACTCTGTGCAGAGTGGCTGTTTTAATCACTTTGTAAAAATCATACATTTAAAATTTCCCAGACTTTTATGTTTAAAAGATATTAGAGGATGGGAAAGCATCTCTGCACAAAGGTAAACAAAATGGTCAAGGTAGACAGGGCTGTATGTGGTTTTGCCCTGGACTTTCTGGTTAAATTAAGAGTTTATTAACCTACCCTCATTTTTTTTTAACCCAGCATGTCATCTTCTCAAGAAGCAGAGATATGAAAGTAACACTCTTCTAAACTCTTCTTTCTTAAATATTATAACAGGAGATTGAATGAAAGGTTTTTTAAATTCACAGATCCTGAGGACAGTAACATAGTAATCTAGTTATTTGCGCTTAGCATAGGGAATACCTGCTGGTTTATATTTTCTAAGAAACTGTGCACATATGTATGGGCTCTTAGTATAGAAGAATTGACTTACCATTTGAAATCATGTTTTATATTCATTTTGAATGCCTTGTTTTTCAGGGTTTTTTTGATATCTGGTAATACTTTGCTCTGTGTTAGGTTGAACAATGTGAAATTACTATTTTTGTTGGTCAAAATGGTCAAACATTGTCAGTTCAAATCCAACAGGCCTAGGATGTGAACAACACCCTGATCTGAAAATATATGTTTCGTAATGCTAAGTGAAACGTAAGAATTTTTTCTGAAATTAGTAATTATTTATAAAATATCTGACTAGAACAGTACCCATTCCAGCCAATGTTTTGCTTTTCCCTTTTCTTTGAAAATGTAGTCACTGTTAGAAGAAAGCATATGACATTATTTCATACTTATTCTCTGTTTTTGGCTTTTGTATCAATTCGTTCCTTTTATAAGTCAAAGCAAGATTTTTCAAGTGCCAGCACTGTGAATTCAACCTGATAACTTGAAAACTAAGATGTTTTCTCTCTGCTGTTTGCATGCATACCAACTGTCACCAGTAACAGTAAAGATTCTGGAATCGCAGCTTGGCTGCCTGTTTTATAGATAAGTGAGGCAGAATAGAATCTAACCTGCTCTTCACTTCCATGCAAGAACTTTTCAATCCTGGCAGGAAGAAAAAATTGTCAATAAACTCAGAAGACATGGCTGACATCCCATACAGATGAGTACTGTCTTTAGGAATTTTTTTTCCCTGAGTAAAACTGCAAGTTGATAGTACTTAATACAGGGATAGCAGTTGTGAAGTTTTTCTGGTTTTGTTCTGTTGTTCTGTCTTGGTTTTTTTCCTGTGTAATGTTCTTTTGTTTTCGTCCCTTGAGATTTCTGGAACCAACTCAAGAATATTAGGACTTCTGATTAAGCCTTAATGGTGCAAATAGAAGTTTTTTCCTGTCTCTATCCTATGATTAAGATTTCCTAGTGGGAAAAATTTTTAGTATATACAAGAGGGTTAATATCCTTAATATGTAAGGCACTTTTACAAATAAATTATCACCCCAGTAGAAAACTGAGTAAAGAAACAAGTCTCTCTCTCACTCTTCCTCTCTTTTTCCCTCTCTCATACTTACACATATATATGGCCAATAAACATGTAAACAGTTTTCAATCTGAAAACACAGTTGATAGAACACAAATCTTTACTGCCAGTTCTTCCTGCAGCCCCCCTAAAATGTCAGTAAAGGGTTAGGAACTCAAACTAGAAGAGGCAGAAACCTCTGCTGGCAGTAATGAGAACCCAGAAACAAGTTCTTGCTCAGAACATCAGAGCAGCTCAGGGTTTGGAGGCATCAAGTATCTCAGAAAGTAGGGATGCAGGTAGGCCTAAACACAGAATTGGTTGCAAGCCTGTGTAAGAAGTAGTAAGATGTTCAAATGTTCAGATCGTCTCCTATTCCGCAGGAGACCATATAATGCTTTATTCCCTGGAGGCAGCATGAGCGGAGCTGTGGTGTCTTTGGCCCCATCCCCCACTTATACAGAACACTGGCAACCTGGCCTATGCCCTCCAAGACAGAAGTTTGGAGGGCTCTTCTCTAGAGAAACGGATTAACCAGAGAGAGGATCTATACGTAATTGAGGATCCTTCGTGAAACAAAATTAAAGCTCTATGCCGCCGCCCCCCCACACACACACACACAAAGCTACATTACAGTCAAAACAGTAATAACCTAAAGGCCGATTGATAGGGGATTGCTTAAGTCATGACATATTACATAAATTGGAATACTATTTAAGCACTTTTTTGGGGTGGGTGGGGCTGTGTTGGGTCTTCATTGCTGCGTACGGGCTTTCTCTAGTTGCAGCGAGCGGGGGCTACTCTTCATTGCTGTGCGCGGGCTTCTCATTGCGGTGGCTTCTCTTATTGCGGAGCATGGACTCTAGGCACGCGAGCTTCAGTAGTTGTGGCTCGCGGGCTCTAGAGCGCAGGCTCAGTAGTTGTGGCGCACGGGCTTAGTTGCTCCGTGGCATCTGGGATCTTCCCGGACCAGGGCTCGAACCTGTGTCCCCTGCATTGGCAGGCAGATTCTTAACCACTGCGCCACCAGGGAAGTCCCTATTTAAGCACTTTAAATGATATAAAAGAATTGTATGCCATGGAAAGATATTCACAAGATATTTTAAATTAAAAAATATATATGTATGTGTGTGTGTATGTGTGTGTGTATATATATATAATATGATCTACTTTGTCACGATAATTCCACTACAAGGAATATATCACTAGGAAATAATCAGATTCACATAAAGCTATATATGTAGGATATTTATCTCATGGTTATTTAAAATAGTTTAAAAAATTAGAAATAACTTGGATTTTCAACAATGACAGATTGGTTAAATGAATTATAAATATATCCATACATTAGAACCCTCTACAGTAATAAAAATTCTGCAAGAAAACAGGCAGCAAAGCCATGTGTATGCTATAATCCCAGTTTTAAATATACATATAGGTATGCATACACAACATTTACATGAAGATATTATAATTCAAAGAGGTAGGATTCTATGTAGTTTTTATACTCTTTGGCTTCTTTGTATTTCCCTAGTTCTGTGATGAATTTTTTTTTTTTTAATATTTTGGAAAATTTTTAAAAATACACAAAAGGAGAGATAATAGTATAATATCTATCATATACACAATACCCAGCTTCAGCAATTACTAATCATTTTGCCAGTCTCATTTCCTTTTTATTGAGAGGAGGGGGAAAAGGGAGCTGTATTATTTTAAAGTAGATCCCAACTATCACATTATTTTACCTAAAAATACTTAAATATGCATTTCTAACTGGTAAGGGCCTTAAAAACATAACCATCATAACCTAATAAAATTAGCTAATTCCTTACTATCCCCTAGTTGTCTCAAAGATCTCTTTTTTTAATCAGGTTTGTTTGAATCAGGATCTAAACAAAGTACATACATTGCATTTGGTTATTATATCTCTTGAGACTTTTTATCCCAAACATTCCTCCCTTCCCTTCCCCTCACAACCCCCTCCTTTCTTTCTTTCTTTCTCTCTTTCTCTTTCTCTCTTCCTTCCTTCCTTCCTTCCCGCCTTCCTTTCTCTCTCTCTTTCTCCCTCCCTCTCTTTCTTTCTTTCTCATTGATTTTTTGGAGATATTTTTCCTGGAGAATGATCCACGTTGTGTGTTTAGCTGATTGCTTCCTCATGATGTCTTTTTATTTCCCATATTTCTAGTAAACTGATAATTAGAACTAGAAGATTGATTATATTGTGTTTTTTTGTTTGTTTTTTGTGTTTTTTTTTTAATTTATTTATTTTTATTTTTGGCTGTGTTGGGTCTTCATTGCTGTGCGCGGGCCTTAGGTGCGCAGGGCCCTAGGTGCGCAGGCTTCAATAGATGTGGCACATGGGCTCTGCAGCCGTGGCCCGCAGGCTCTAGAGCACAGGCTCAGTAGTTGCCGTGCACGGGCCCAGTTGCTCCATGGCATGTGGGATCTTCCCGGACCAGGGCTCGAACCTGCGTCCCCTGCACCGGCAAGCGGATTCTCAACCACCGTGCCACCAGGGAAGCCCGATTATATTGTTTTTTAAGACATGAATATTTTCTAGGCAATGGTGTGTATATCACAGGGACATAATATCTTGTCCCACAATAAGTGCTGCTAAGATTGAGTGGTGGATTGAGTTGATGTGGGTCTCATTCCTTTGAAGTGGTTTTAGCAACCATTGATAATTGGTACATTAGATCCATGGTGTCATAGAGGTTACAAAACAGTGATTTTTTTTTCCCCTAATCTATCATTACTTCTGTATTTATTAGCTGAAATTCTTCTATAAAGAACACTGAACATTTAGTATATTTTATTAGAGTTTTTAAAAATATAACTCAAAAGAAAAGAAGGTAAAATTCTAAATTGTGTAGGGCCATTGAAACAATTTAAACATAGTCACTTTCACTATTATGTAACCTTAGGCAGGTTACTTGCCTTCTGTTAGCCTCAATTTTCTCGTCTGTAATTGGGGATACCACTACCTATCTTGTAGGATTGCCATGGAAATTAGATGAGATGATATATTTAAAATACTTAATGGAGTGGCTAATACCTAGTAGGTGCTCAATATATATTCATTCATTCAACAGACATTTACAGGGGACTTACTATATGTAGGCATTGTTTCTTCTGAGACTTTTGGATAGACTTGTGAACAATACAGAGAAAAAACCCTTGCCCTCATGGAGAAGGATTGGAGAGACAGACAATAGATGTAATTAAGTAAATTATGTAGGATAAGTACTAAAGGAAAAAAGAAAAAGTAGGGCTTTGCTAGGGGGTAGCAATTGGACAAGGAATGCAGGACACATTATTAGAGTAGTCAAAGTTGGCCTCAATCGAAAGATAAGAGTGAAGCAAAGACACAAAGGAGGTGAAAGAGTTAGCCAAGTAGATGTCTGGGGAAGCACAGTCCAGGCAGAGAAAAAGGAAAGGCCTAAGGTTAGTATGTGTCTAGCATTTTCAGAGAACAGCAAAGAGGAAAGTGACAGGAGGTTAGAGAAGGAAGAAAGCCAGATCATTTATGGCCCTGCAAGGACATTTTAAGGACTTTGACTTTTCCTCTATATGAAATGGGAAGGTTTTGCAGGAAAGTGACATAACCTGTCTTTCGTTCTAAAGCATGATTATGTGAAGTGCATCTAAAAAATAAGATGAATTGATGAATGGAAAGGGCCATGGATAAATGTGCACTGAAGCAAATATGACAAAATGTTAAGTGTAAATCTAAGTGGTAAGCATATATATGGTGATTGCTGTTTAATTCTTTCAAGTTTTCTGTGTGTTTGGAAATTTTTATAAGAAAAAAATTTTTTTAACTATTAAGATAACTAAATCTAACCTTGATAATAATATTGTAATTTAACTGATGTGTATCATCTTATAGAAAGATTCTAACATGTCACTGAAAACTCCTATAAGGAAATTCTACATGCCAAATCTCATTTCCTCACTAACCTTCATTATGAAGTAGAATATATTTCTTTGGAGAGAGCCTGGTTAATAAAACCTAACATAGAAATTAAACCTAAGAGTATAAAAACCTTAAAATTGCATTTTCTATATAATAAAGTGACTCAATATACAGACAAGATATAACAGTGAAAAATGTATTCTGGCTACTGTGTTTTAGAAATCTAGGCGTCTTGGGCCAGGGTGGTAAGAGTGGACATGATAAGAAGTGCTCTAATTCTGTGGCTAAGTTTTGAAAGAACCAATAGGATTGGAGGCAGAGTGAGAGAGGGATAAAGGTTGACTCCAAGGTCTGTGGTTTGTGGTGTGACCAACTTGCTGGAAAAATAGGGGTTTGCTGTGGGAAAGCCTGCACCTACAAAGTGTGTGGTGGGGGAAAGATAGAGAATACATCTTGGACATGTTAGTTCGAGCTGTCAATTAGACATCCCGTGGAGATGATGAGTAGACAGTTTGATAGACAAGGCTGGACTTAAGGAAAGAAGATTAACTAGAGATACAAAGTTGGGAGTCATCAGCATGGATGTTATTTAAAGTCATGGGACTGGAGCCCATTACCCTAGAGAGTGAGTATCGAAAGAGAAGAGGACCAGTGACTTCCCTGGCGGTCCAGTAGTTAGAACTCTGTGCTTTCACTGCCAAGGGCCCAGGTTCAATCCCTGGTTGGGGAACTAAGATCCCGAAAGCCATGCTGCATGACCAAAAAAAGAGAGAGAGAGAGAGAAGAGGACCAAGCCTCTTTCCCAAGCACTTAATTTTGAAATGCCCCTCTTGAAATTCCCCAAGAGGGGCATTTCAAAATTAAGTGCTTGGGAAAGAGCACCAACAAAGGAGGACTGAGAAGAAAGAACCAGAGAGGGAGAAGGAAAGTCAACAGTTGGGTGTCCTGCTAGCCAGTTGAAGAAAATGTCTCAAGGAGGAGGGCGTTTCCAACTGTGGTGTGTCGAGCGTTGTCAGTTATTCTCCCTTACTCCCAAGTTGTCCCTTTTCCTACCTGTTTTTGCTACAACATTAAATGAGAAGTGTTTTTAAATCCTTCTCCCCAAATAATCACTTACTACAAGAGACTTTTTAAAGCTCATAAGGGTAAGATACAAAGCCTAACATCACTTTTTGAAAATTTAAGTTTTGAAGGCAGATTCCTTCTCGTCTTTATTTTTTATAAGCCCAGCATTTACCCTTAAAACAAGCATGTAAATGCTAAAACAAGAGCCCCAGGACCTCTTAGTTCATTTATAGCTAATGGTAAGCACCCTAAGACTATAGCCTCCATAATATCTTTCTGGAAGAAGAATTTTAGGATCTGAGGAACTATGTAAGAAAGCAAAATAACTGACATTTTTTGTCTTGCCTTTCCCTGCTTTCAGGTGCACAGGGCCTGGGAAGCCTTACTGTTTTACTCAGAATGTGAAACTGACTTTTACAAGGTGTCAAAAGAATTTGAATCCTGGTAGGAGCCTCCTAAAGTCAAAGGCCCTCTCCCCTTGTCTTAAGGAAGCTTATATTATTTAAATCATAAAACTCACCCAGACTTTTAAGGAGTTCTTAACTGCAGGCAGAGTAAGACATGAATCTTTCCTTTTCTAGATCAAGCAAAAGGTGATGCCTTCACAAGAGTCCTGAATTCCCATCTCCATTGCTCCCTGTGCCCCAGCCTTTGATCATCTGCCTTGTGTTGATTGAGCAAAACCCTGAGGGTATAACAGAGTGCAAAGCATGGGAAGCTTAAAATTTAGTAAGGGAAGTATAAATGTATAAAAAGTTAAATAATGAATTCAGTTGTGAAGATTGTAGAGAGATTTGGATTTGAACTAACCATTTTGCATATTTTTAGGAGTGCCATACTTTATAAAGTAACTTAAGCCACAGTTGATAGGTAGGTTGTCATCTTTTCCATTGGTGCCATGGTGGCCTAGGGTGAGACCAACAACCCTCTCTTGGGGTCAAAGGACACTCCAGTAACATGTCTGAATAGACCCTCAGACTGGTCTTCACACTCTTCCTGGCCCAGCTGTCACTGAAAATATTTACCCTTATTTTTCTCTTTTATAATGTTAATTATAGTGAAGTCACTTGGTTGTTTACTTCTGCTAACTTTTTAAAATTCTTTAGTTTTGGCAGTGTTTTATCTCGTGAGGGCTGGAATTGTCACCTCTTTCATGCTGTCTAGAAGCTTTCTTTCCCTAAGCTTTTTCCAGCCTTAAGAACAGAAGTTATTTAGGCCTGGTACCTACTTTGCAGGGATTGGGGGCTGAATTCTCAGAACTTTCCTTAACTTGAAACCTCAAGATATGTTGTCACAGAATTGATGCAGAGTGACCTACATAAAATTATCGTCTCTCCTCAACCACTCAGCTCAGATCATGTCAAAGTTTTTCTTTATCAGATTTTGCGAGGTAAGATTTTCTTTATGAAGAAAAAGGTAGTGTCACTGTATAAATGAAATGTTTTGCTTTTCATTTGAACTAATCTGACCTTCCAAGGCTTACTTCTTCCCTAACAACTTCTTTCTTTTGACCAAGGTATATTTAATAATTTCTATACTTGATGTTAAATAAGAGGCTTTTAAGGGTAGCCAAGTGGTTCTTATTTTCGGTGATGGAAGAGAAGGCCCTATCTAATTCATTAGGTAGCCGAGGGGGTTAATATAGGGAGGTAAATAAGCAAGATGGTTTGTCAAACAGGAATGCTTTGTCACAAAGTTTCCACTAAACAGCCTTTAGTAGGAGTGTGTGGCTGGCATCAGATGACTAAATTGAAAAGGAACTGTGTTCCCTATGGATAACATACATTCTTCAAGCCAGCAGTAGGTGGGCCTGGCCTGAGTGTTGGCAGGCGTGCCTGAGTTCAACTCTAGAAAAGCAAAATGACTCTTCAAGCATGGAGGAGACTGACAGAAACAGCCAGCTAACTAATTCTCTAGGCTGGCTCATTAAAGAGCACTGACTCGACAGAAAAGCGATTTGGGCTGACATTGTTGGAGCTTCCTCTGGCCATCAGGTGTGTCCTTCAGAATTTTGCTCTTACAAATGGAGAGTTGTTTAAAACTGAAAGTTTTCTTACCTAGTAAAATACTTTTTTTCTCCCACGGGATTCAAAGAATTAAGACATTCTTTATAAAAATTGACAAGCATCTGCCAAAAGAATTAAAGTACATACACAGTGTTAAAGCTAGAAAGTTCACCTTCTATAGATTTGGGGATGGGGGTGGGGTGGGGGTAGAGGGGAGATATTGGATATTGGATCTTTTTTTCACACTTGTAAAAAAAATGGGATTTGCTATATTTTATTCAGAAGACTCAACCTCGAAGCTGTGATCTTGAGCAGTGCTAAAGCCTACAGTCTTTCAAGATGTCAAAAATATTTTTAAAGTAATTACCCTCTTGATTCTTAGTGGTGGAGAATACTACCAACAAACCTGGGCAAGTTTCTGAATTTTGTCTCATCAATGAAGATCTGTCCTGGGAAAGGCTCCCTGCTGGTTGATGGGAACTATTTTGTGGGAGCAGCTCACAATCACGGGTTGAGAGTATCAATAGCAGAGCTCCAGTAGCCACACTTGTGAACAATTCAAGGTTACTGGTCTGGTCAGCCTTAACTCCAGTGCTTGGAACGCTTGTCTATATACTTAAACCTAAATAATCTTTCGAATTATGGACATTATCTCTAGACTGTTCAAACCTTTGATGACATTTTATTTTACTGTAGCAAAATTATAGTTTTTTGAGGTAGGACTAAGTCAAGCTTTTAATAATGTTCATTATGCAGTTATTTAGAGAACAATTTAAAATACTGTACTCTTGTCTCTATGGTTTTCCCCAAATCGTTGGTTGAGTAAAAGGAATTAAGTATCTGCAGTTAAATCTGTTTGTTGTTTCAGGTTTGAAATATCTCCATTCAGCTGGCATTTTACATCGAGACATTAAGCCAGGGAATCTCCTTGTGAACAGCAACTGTGTTCTAAAGGTAGCTTTTCAGTTTATTTAAACATGTAAGAAAAAATTGGAACGTCAAGGCATGTTTAAGAACATGTTTTTGTGAAAGAAATGGTTAAATTTATTTTCATCACTTTACCAAAAATTAAAGAACCCAGTGTTCTCTAGCAATATCTAGCAATATCACTAGTCATGGACATAGTAACTAACTTGTAGTCTTGGCTCATGGTTTCTTCATGATATTTTGCACATGTTTTGGAAACATTGGAATTGGAATTGCAGTGTGACTAGAAATAAGAATAGAGAAGGTGATTTCTTTTCAGATTGTTCCCTTATAAAGGAAGTGTATGTCGGAAGAAAGATTGGAAGACCAGTAAGCTTCTACTTACGTAAGAATCAAGTGTGGCTTTTAAGAAGACTGTCTATGTTTTTGCACAGCTAACATTTTTATATGCTGTTTGACTGAGGCAGCAAAGTAGGGAAATAGAAACATTTAAAAGTGAAAATACTAAGCCAGGAAAGGGTCAAATGTATTTCCATGGTATACAGTAGCCAATTCTCAGTTATCCCTCTGAAAGGGTATTGATTACAGGATTTATTATGGTTAGCAGCCCGCAAATCTCAAGATGTCAATTTCAGTTTTTTAGTCTTACCCCAGTACCATCCCCACCCCATTGTCTTTTGTTAGAGTGGCTCACAAATAGCAAAATCCACATGTGTACATATACCCTACCCCTAATAGAGATGTGTATTAGCAGAGCTCCTAAATAGTGAGGGGCCCACCATATTTTTCCCTATCATAGAAATTAGAGATAAGGGCCTTCCTAGAGCTGAGTCATGTCTGTGTAAGCAAATTAAAATTCCTTTTATTTTATGAGTGGCTAAAGTATTATATGGTGCTTCAGTCTACAGTAAATATTCTTAACATTTCAACTAATATATTTGAAAAAGAAAAGAACTGTTTATAAGTGTTGTCTTATTTTAAACATAATCAAGACTGTCATTAGTACTTAGCTTGTTGGCAGTTAAACTAAACCTTAAAACCAAGTATATAAATGAATTTCACTTTTATCTTAAATGCTTTCTTTAAACTGCGGGCCAATTTTCTTCAAAAGCTGATGTGTTATACTGCTTTTGAATAAAAAATTTCCCTTCACTCTATCCTTGAAGAACTCTGTTCCTGTTTTAACTCTAGAAAGATTTAAAACACCTATTTTTCATATCTTCCCTGAAAACAACTAATATTGTAGTTCATTCTTTTGTTGTTTCAACAGAAAATTAATTGTCCCAAAAACCACTGAAGTAAATATTCCTTCTATAGGTCATTGAGTTCATTCCCCTGCCACCTTTTCACTTTTTAAAAAGAGCTGTAGGGACTTCCCTGGTGGTCCAGTGATTAAGACGCCACGCCCCCAGTGCAGGGGGCCCGGGTTCAATCCCTGGTCAGGGAACTAGATCCTGCACGTGGCAACTAAGACCCGGCGCAGCCAAATACATAAATATTTTTAAATAAAAATAAAAAAATAAGAGCTGTAACCTATCCCCATAAGCTATTTTAATTCTTAAAAAAAAAAATTAAGAACGTTATAGTCAGGGACTTCCCTGGTGGTGCAGTGGTTAAGAATCCGCCTGCCAATGCAGGGGACACGGGTTCGAGCCCTGGTCCAGGAAGATCCCACATGCCGTGGAGCAACTAAGCCCATGCACCACAACTGTTGAGCCTGCGCTCTAGAGCCCGCGAGCTACAACTACTGAGCCTGTGTGCTGCAACTGCTGAAGCCCGTGCACCTACAGCCTATGCTCCACAACAAGAGAAGCCACCGCAGTGAGAAGCCCGCGCACAACAATGAAGACCCAGCACAGCCAAAAATAAATAAATAAGTAAAGATTTTGTAAATAAATAAATAAATAAATCCTGTTTTTTTTTTTTTTTAAAAAAAAACCTTATAGTCAGGAATTCTTTGTCCTATTCAGACCAAATCACTTTATGACAATTTAAGCCAGTTTCTTCTTATTTCAGTTTCTGGTTGGAGAACTTCACAAAGCATTTGTGTAGAATCTGTCATGCTTGATGCCATTAACTGCTTGCAGTCCATTTTCCAAATCGTTACGGTATTGTAACCTCTGGCTACATGAATGAGTAACTAAAAGAAAATGTCATTTATGAATAAACAACATACAGATCAGAACAAATTGAAATTTTGCTCTGTTCCTTTAACTTGTCTTAGCAACCTACTTTTAAAAGCCAGAGTAGAGTGCCAGTCTACTGATGCTAATTCTCTCTTTTAAAATGTAAAAATGCATAGAAAATAATTATGATAAAACATTTTTTTTTAATTAACATCCTTTCAGATTGTGAATATATTTTGTTTACTGTTAGGCACAAAACAGATAATTTTGCTGGAAATCGCAATATCTTTTTGGTTATCTGACCATATAAGCTTCTTACTTTGAATTTAGCCTGTCTTCCAGATAAATTGCCAAAAATGATTCCAGATCTGTTTTATAAGAGAAAACATTTTCTGCTGGGTAGGTGGTTGGTTTTTTTTTTTTTTAGTATAAATACAAGAAAAATAAAGTGGATTTAAGTTCTTTCCTTTAGTTTTATTTTGTTTTAAAAGATATCCTAAAATTTTTTGGCCAAGTAATAGAGCGTTTAAATATTATGTGTTATTTGAACACTGGCCTTTGGGAGGATTTGATAAACAACATATGCGTTTTTTCCTTTTTGGTATAGTTTTTTTGTGTGGTCTGGAAATTTACTTTCATTTTTAAGTTTTAAAGATGTTGGCTTTATACTTCTTCATCCCCACATACAAACATGAATTCATTTGATGTGACCAGACATAATACATTCAAGATAAAAAGAGAGGATTGCCAAAAATTAGGGGTAAAATTTGCTTTCTTTAAAGCAGTGGTTTTCAAATTTTTTTAAGCCTCCAGACCCTTTTTTCAGATGAAATATTACGCTGGGACCTCAACTTAGAAGACAGATAAAAAGTGTTATTTTGTCCCTTATAATATTGGCTCAGAGTTAATCAGTGAGAACACTGGAGCTTAGATGGTCATTCCTCTCTTATCCTCAGTGCTCCCAGTTTTTGTTTTGGTTGCCCAGTATCAAGAAAATCTTAATTCCTGAAAATAAGCAGAAGTTGCTGGTGGTGGCACTGCTGCTATTTACTAACAGCTCACCTTGCAACCTCCAAATATTTTTCACTTAAACAGAAAGAGCAAGAAAAGATTTATTCCTAGGTCTGCATGTAAATTAACCAGTCTTTCTCATTTACCATTATGTCTCCAAGTTCTAGCATACTGTCTAAAATATAACAGGCACTCAATTAATTAAATGTTTATGGTGTGAAGAAATGAAGGAACCTGTTAGCATTGGTATTCTACAGTGTGCTACATTTTGACATATTCACACATTTGAGTGTGTATTTTAAATAGATACATGTGAAGTTTAGGTAAAATGTTAACGGAACTCCTGAAGTACCTCCTCAGAACTGGATTCAGCAGGACTCCGTTTGAAACCCATAGCTTTAAAGAAATTTTACCGTATATATTCCATTGAGGTAGTGAACACATGGGAATTTCCTCCAGTCCAGTGGTTAGGACTTGGCGCTTTCATTGCCGGGGCCCCAGGGTCCATCTCTGGTGGGGGGAGCCAAAATCTTGCAAGCCATGTGGTGGGCCAAAAACAAACAAAAAAAAGATAGTGAACATAGTTAGCTCAGGAGGTCTTCAAGATTTTCCTTGTAATATCTTCCTCCATAAGCCAGCCTTGAAAATAAATTAGCTTGATTTGTTCATTAAACCTAGAAGTATGCATTCAGCTGCTTTTTGTTTGTTTGTTTAGCTACAATTGAAAACAGATGAAAAGTGAAAAGCATATCTTATAATATATCATTTTATATAAAAATATGGAAGTTTGAGAATTTTCTTCCCTTTCATCCAAATAAGATCAAATTATATTGACACAAATATACTCTACCTATATCATTGAAAACTTTTCAAAGTTCAGAGGTCTATCAAGATTTTAGTTTTTTGTTATTTTGTTTTACTTTTTCACTTGTAAATATATTTGTTTGACAATATTTTGATAATCTTTTCTATTTAGATTTGTGATTTTGGATTGGCCAGAGTGGAAGAATTAGATGAATCCCGTCACATGACTCAGGAAGTTGTTACTCAGTATTATCGGGCTCCGGAAATCCTGATGGGCAGCCGTCATTACAGCAATGCTATTGACATCTGGTCTGTCGGATGTATCTTTGCAGAACTACTAGGACGAAGAATACTGTTTCAGGCACAGAGTCCCATTCAGCAGGTATGATTTCACTTGAGGCTTTAGGAGCTTTTCAATTCTGTTACAGATTTAAAGGAAAAACCATCTTGCACACGTCTTGGGCTTATTCATTGTACTGTCTAAATTGCTTTTAGCAAATTCAAGTTCACTTAAAATTCAGAAAGTTATGAAGTTGAAGATTACAGAGAGATTGATTTTGCAACTTACGAGCCTATTAGAGGGAATGTTGACTTTATTACACACACTGATGCATGGCAGCAGACTCCGATGTAACAGTTTGCACAGGTGTAATCTTCAGTGGTTAGAGGGCCTCTGTTCTTTCTAACTGAATGGATCTGACATGAAAATGTATTTGGTGACTTAATGTACTTACACTTTGTGCTTAGAATATAAATTTTAAGTGTTGACTTCTTTATGAACATTTAGAAACCTTTCTAACCTTTATTGAGCTAAAATATTTAAATGTGGCAGAGAACATCAGGAGCTGATTAAACTGTAGCTTTAGGAAACCGTTCATGATATTATACTTTAACTGTCTGTCTTTATAGCTAATTCATTACTACCCATATTTTCTTTGGGGTAATTCCTAAGTATTTTTTATTCATAAATTTTAACAATATTGTTTGCGTGAGAATAACGTAACAATGATGAGTCAGGCCGTAGAATCAAATTGGTGGGTTCAAATCCTAGCTCTGCCATTTGCTATCTATCAAATCTTGGGCAAGTTAAACTGTTCCTGAGGATTGTTGTGCAGATTAAATGAAGTGGTAAAGCTGAAAGTAAGGCCTGGGGTCTAGTAAGCACTTAGACAATGTTAGCAGTTATGTTGGTGGTCGTGGTGTGCCAGGGTGTGAGGGATACAGCCATAAATAAGACAAAGCTTTGTGAAACTTTCACATGAGATAGAAAATAAGTATACCAATAAATATCCCAAGTAATGATAAATTCTATGAAGAAAAAATTAAACCAGGTTAGGGATAGAGAATGATGATGGAGCAGAGCAGTGCTAAAGGACTCTTTGAAGGGTAACATTTGAGGAGTGACCCAAGTGAAATGAGGGAGCAAGATACCGGGAAGAATTATTCCAGGAAAAGGGACAACCAGAAGGTGCCTGGACAGAGGTGAGGCCAGGAGCATACCTGGGACAAAAGGGACAACCAGTATAACAAAGCCCTTTGAGGCAGGAACAAGTGTGGCGTGTTGGAGGGATGGCTTGATTAAGGAAAAGTATGTAAGAGATGAGGTCACAGAGAAAGAGCCTGACCTGATAAGGACTTTGGATTTTATTCGATCCAAAGTGTGATGGAAAGCTCTCTGTTTTTGAGCAAGGGTTTTGAGCAAGGGAGTGTTAAGATTTGATTGATCACGTTTTAAAAGATCACCCTAACTATTGTGTATCTTTGTAAATAATTCATGCACTTGACCAAAAGTGAAATCATTTCCTTTATGCTCTATCTACCAAGAATTGTTAACTGATACATTAGAAACTATATATGCTCTGATCAACATTTAAATTTATTTCTGTGCTATACATTCAGTCTTTTTGTTTAAGTTTACATCTTTAAAAACTGATCCTGGTGATAAAAAATTATCATATATAATCTAATGTTGGATACTATTGATAATATTCACTTTACTATTCAATTTCTTTGGAAGGTAGAGTTTAACAGACTTACCTGTAAGATGGTATGTCATATCTGGACATAAGCTGCCATACAGAAAAGCTTAAGTAAAAATTAAGATGTTGTTCAAATACTATATATTGAACAAGGATCTTGGGTTGCTGCTGAAAAGAATGTACAAAGGAAAGTGTGAAGCAACTGGAACGGGATTCAAATATCTCGTTTTCTAGAGAAATAACATAGGTCTTGAGTTTGCCAGTCTGATGTAGCCGCTGAAGTCTCCTTCACATCTATCAGTCATCAGTGTATTTTGGAGTGAGAAATCAAGATCTAAAATGAAAAAAGAGTCTAACTTCTAAATGGAAGTAGATATTTTCTGTAGCATTTTCTCTTTTATCTTTGAGAAATAAATACCCTATGTACTGTAGTACCAGCAGACTTCATAAAAATGTTTCTCATCCATAGGTCTGACCCATTTTAGACAACTTTCTCAGTATTTCCATTTGTTTTCATGAGCCAGTCATTTCCTTCGGCCTTTAGTGTAGTTGTTAGAGGTCCAAAAGTATCGCCGACACACTTTTCCCAAAGAGCTTTTATATAGAGATCTTTTATTCTGTGCAAAACAAGCTACTTGAGAATCTCCATTATCCTGGAGGGCAGTGATACTGATGGCTACCCCATAGCTTAGTTAAGTGCAGAAAATAGTGCTTTGTATTTGGCAGCCCCAGAACCAGGAAAATAAGTATTCTCTGGATAAGAATTTTCCATCCTGGAGGAATTAGAATGAAATGTTATTGCTAATTGGGTTATGAAATTAGAACAATCATAGCACTAAAGAAAATTGTTAAGGTAGTTTGCTACCTCCAAAGACTTGTTTGTGAGAAGACCATTTTTATTGGTCTCCTTTATTGTGCACAGCTAATTAGGTGTGGCCTTATGCGGTGTCATAGTTTTCTAAATCACACGGTTTTTCTCCAGTATAAGAGATTTCTAGCATAACTAGAATGTAAAGGGTCTGCACTGGCCCAAACTTAGCTTTTATTTCAGGTGTGAATGTTCTGAGTATTTACTAAATCACAGCTGCCTGGTTTGGATTAGCTCCTTGATGAGCCTGAATCCGTTTGAAGCATCAGAATCCATTGATTAACTGTTTGAACAGAATAGTCATTAGCCATCACTGAGAGAGCAGTTCGTTTCTACAAGGATCATAGAGGCTGCGGTATCAAGACACGGGGCAGGCAGATGCAGACCCTAAATTACTATAGCCTTAGAATGACATGCTTGCCAAAATTATTTTCTCTATTTGTATCTTACGGATTGCTAATAAACATTTATCTGTTTGGTTTTTTTAAAAAAAAAAGGCCAGAAAGTGAAAGTAGAGGCTCCTACCAGTTAATCTGGAACTTGCCTTAATGTTCTTTTCCCCCCGAGTTTGGTCCTCATCTCTAACGCTGTGACTGAAGAGTAATGAAATGTTATTTCCATGAGCTTACTATCCATCTGTACTTCATGTTTCCTCATAGTTGGATTTGATCACAGATCTCTTGGGCACACCATCACTGGAAGCAATGAGGACAGCTTGTGAAGGTGCTAAGGCACACATACTCAGGGGTCCTCATAAACAGGTAAGAGGAGAGGAAGGGCTCTGTATCTGGTAACCATCTGTTTGGGCAGAGTTTTCTTCCAACAGAATAATGAAATGAGAATTTTTAAACAAAAGCATTACTTGTAGGTTTTATTAATTTTTTTATGTCATGGCCATAAGTAAGAAAATGTTCAAATATTTGTCAAACCCAATAGAATATAGTAATTCCCAATGCTATAGGAAATAGTAAATATTTTTGTAGCACCTTTGCTAATAAACGACCCCGGGCTTTTGTCTCCTGGTTTTTGATGTGTCCGGGAAAAGTTACTGGGGGTGGAGCTTTGACCTCAGTACCATAACCTAGTGCATGTATACTCAAGATATCCTTTCCACATACTGAGCCGAAATACCTGGTATCTCTTATTCCAGCCAGGAATGTGAAGCTGTTTCTATTGCACTCTTGCCACTAACACAGAATCAGATGTGAATGTTGTTAGAAAAGAAGTATGAAGAGAGATTGCCAGATTTGCACTGATCAATATTACTTGCAACCAGCCAAGTCACTGCTGAGAAAGACAAGATGGTTATTATCTCCACCCTGTCGATTTAGCAGCATTTTTTAGAAGCACTTTCCTAATCTCCTTTGGACAAAACAGCTTAATGATGTGAAGAGTGAGTAAGGGGAATACTTTTCCTAGGAACAACAAACCGAAACAGAAGAGAGAAGGCTTGAACAGGAAGACTCGGCAACTAATTTTCCTGGGCTTTGCCTTGCTTTCTTTTAAACTGGGCATTTAGATGATCTGATTGATCATTAGAAGATCTGGTTGATCTAATTGATAGATGAAATGACAGACTGAGTTTAACAGTCCTCTCAAATTACCTGCCAGACATTTGGTCAAGGCCTTACCTTTCCCTTGTGGTTCCCTCTCTGTGACTCTAGTGACTCCAGAGCTTCCATTTTCACAGGCAAAAAGGGCAACGGGTAAAGTGTGTTATCTTCTAAAACCAGCCCGAACTAGTAAATGTAGATTTACTACTAGAGATGTAGGTGCTGGTATTTTAAATAGCCCCCTGCTGGTGACGTCCTTCTGTTGCATTTAGTTTAGAAGTATAGAATCATTTGGGCCCTAACTCCCTTAGAAGAGCACAGTAAGTCTTAACCTAGAGGAAGGTTCTATATAAATAGAAAGAACTAACAAGATCTGTTATGTTCAGTTTACTGGCCAGTATCGGGAATATTAAACTAATTTATCAATACCTGGCGCATATACCTTCAAAGCAGTTTTTTTAAATTTTGTTTGTATATATGCAAGTAATATGTGAGTACATGTAAAATAAAAACTTTACAGAGAGTTAGTCATCCATAGCTACCCCCACGCCATCCTAGTCTCCTCTGGATTAATTTTAGAGTATCCTTCCAGACATATTTTTCTATGCATTTATTTACATAATTTGTACAGAAATATGTACTATTATTTGTTGGGACTTTATAAAAAATATACATATACAGAAGGAGAACCTTATTGGCTGTCTTCTTAAAGTCACAGATTACTGCCTCAAATTAATATACTTGTGTTGGTTGATTAATATACATACTTGCATGTGGCATCAGTCAGGACTCTTTCCACTGAGACAGTTAAAACTGACTTACTTAAGCAAAAAAGGGAACTTACTGGCTCATATAACTGAAAAGTCTTGAGCTTCCACTGACTTCAGGCTCTGCTGGATTCAGGTAGTCAAGTGATGTTTCATGCCAGGAATCTGACTCTCTTCTGTTCTGTTTTCCTATGTGGTGGCTTCATTTTCAGACAGGCTTCCCCCCCGTGTTTGCAAAAATGGAACCAGTAGTCCAGCCCTGCGTTCTATTAGCATATCAATCCTCAGGAAAGAGCTTTCCCAAATAGCCATAAAAATATTTGGAAGGTCTCTGATTCCATTAGGAATGTATTTGGTTATGAGTAATAGAAAACCTTGCTTACAATGGTTTAAAGAAATAGAAGTTTATTTTTTTCCTCATATCATGAAGTCCCAGAGGTAGGCAGTCTGGTGATGGCATAGCAGCTCAATTATGTCATAGAGGATTTAGTTTTTTCCTTTCTCTCTGCTCTGCCATCTTTAGAATATTGACTTCATAGTCTCTTGCCTATTGCCTCATGGTCACAAAATGACTGTAGCTTGTCCAGAAATCATATCCATATTCAAAGGAAAAAAATGGAGGAAGGAGGGAGAACTAGCACTATCTGTTCCTTTTATCGGGAAAGCAGAAGTTTTCCCAGAAGCCTGCCTAGCAAAGCTTTGCTTATATGTCGTTGTCCAGAACTATGTGATATGTGGCCTCCGAGATAGCAAGAGAAGCTAAAAAAAAAATGGGTCTTTTCTATCCCAGTTAATAAAGTTAGATAGGGATAAAAGGATTGGAGGTGTGTGTTAGTTTATCCATTCCATCGTATGTTCCTGACCTGTATTAACTGTGTGCCCATCCTGGAACCAGTCGTGGTGCTCAGGGGAATATACCATATGATTGGCCAGGCCTGGGTCAGGTACCCATCCTTGGAGTTCAGAGATTGAAATCAAGCCCAGCCAAACCACTTGATTTGAGAGTGAGAAAGGGAGTGGTTCCCTTAAAGTCAGGAAACGGGGGGCAGACAAGAACACTATATGGCATTTTTAATTTATTATCTCTTTTCCACAACTCAAAATCTTAGCTGCCATGGCCCAGGGATCTATTAAGGCAGATACTTGTTGAGGCACCGCCGTTTTGATAGGATTGAAAAGTCTCTTATCAGCCCTTAGTCCCTTTGTTCATCTCTTATAAGGTTTAGATCTTCATCATTCCTCAGATTGTTCTCAGCTAATTGTGTCAGAAATAGGTAAAATATTTTCATTGAGGTGAAAATGGTCCTGTCCCCTGACAGGGACCTTATCTTACAGTTAAGAGACTCAGAGTATGGTAGAGAGTTCATTCAATTCAAACTTCTTATGTTTCAGTCGGGGGTTTCTTTCGTATAACCCCAAGAATGCTTACTAGAGTGCACCGCGCACGGTGCAACTCAATTAACGCTGCTGACTGAGGAGCTCAGCTTCTCTGCTGCCGGGTGAAGACTATCAGGAACATCTAACAGGCCTTGTGCAGGCTGGCCGATGCTGCCGGGGTGACCACACTCTGCAGTTGGCTCATGATGACTGTGGCATATACCATCTAGGGCCTCTTGCCCGGGCATAATGGCTGGTAAATTAGAGGGGAAGAAAATGGAATTAGAAATGCAGCATTTCTAGTATTGCATTTTTCCTGTGGAGCCAATGCTAAATTATTAATGGGTGTCATTCTAGAGAGGTACTGGCATGACTGAACTGACTCTTTTTCTCTGTCCCTCTTTTTAACTTGCATATATAATATAAACACAGGAAAGGAGAAAGCATATCAAATGACTGTTTAGGCCGAAATGAAACTTAGGCTTATTTTTAGTGTATTTGTTGGGGTATACTTCTGTAAAGAAAGATAATATTGGGGGGGGGGGGTGGATTTTAAAAATTTCAGGTAGCCTTAAACATCCACTCCTGATTTTCACAAGCTCCCCATCCCACACCCAGTTATCCTTGAGTCATAAATTGTGCCTTCTAATATTTCTTATATCCTCTATTCAATGGCCTCTGGAACTGTTTGTTTATGTTTTCCTTGCCCACAGAGAGGTGTTATTCATCTTTGTTGTCCCAGCATCTAGCTCAGGGCCTGGCACTTGGTGGATGTTAGATGATCAGCAGTGATGGTGGTAGGTCAGCAGGTCTGTACTTGCGCAGTCTAATGGATGAGAAAGCCAAGGTTCAAGTGACTTATCTGAGTCTAGTGATGGCAGAGTTAGAATTTGAAGCTGCGTCTTCTAGTACTCATTCCAGTGTTCCCTTCCCTATAACCTGCCTGCACCACAAAAATGGGATGAGGGGTAGATTCACTTTGAGAGTGGAAAGAAAAGAATTGCTTATGGAGAGACATTTTAGTCAGTAAAAACTGACTGGAATTTGGCTGCCATCCTGCACAAGCCAGTGAAAAAAAGCACAGCTATTCACCGTCAAACCAAGAATCGGAATCTTTTAAGAATATCAAATTACTTCATTTTACACAATAAAAAAGTTATTATGGAAAATATATGTAAATTGTAAGTTAAAACCTCTCCCCACGCTCTCCACAATCCCCCCTCCTTTATCTTGACCAATACAAATAATTTCAGAGCTGCCATAGATTTACATATTTTTAGCAGGAAAACACGTAAATGCATCAAGGAGTAGTAAATTGGTCTACAAATATATATATATATATGTATATATATATGGGTTTTGGGGTTTTTTTTTTCTTTGGTCGCACCCCACAGCATGGGGGATCTTAATTCCCCAACCAGGGATTGAACCCGTGCCCCCTGCAGTGGAAGTGCAGAATCCTAACCACTGGACTGCCAGGGAATTCCCATCTACAGATATTCAAGTGCCAACTATATATGGGTTCTGTGCACATAATGCTTTTTACCTATAGTAATCCTATCAAGTGTCATACAACTTTAGAACTAAAGTAAACTTCAGTGATCATTTAGTCCAACCTCCTCATTTTATACTTAAGGATACTGGGATTCAGGATGTTGATTTATCTAGTTAGTAAACTAGAACCCCCATCTCATCTCCTGTTACTCTTGATCCTGAAGAAAACATCTGTACAGTGAATAATTACCTCCTGATGATTATGAGGTGTCTTGTTGTTCTTGTAGAATTTTCCTCTACGGCTTAACTGAGGGAAGGAGGCAGATATGTAAAATACTTGATGTTAGTGGTTATCATAGTAGGATTCTAGGCCCGTGATTGAGATATAAGGAGACCTTTTAGTGTTACTTGCGTGAGAGACAGAGCTGTGATGCCATTCACCTGCTCTGTCCCCCTGACTCTCCAAGCAGCGAAATAAAAGCTTTATAAGCTCTGTGGCTTCTCAGGTCATTAGAGTCATCTCCCTGCCTCTGTGCAAGAGGGTTAGATATAGGTGTGTGGATATGCCTACCACTTACAAAAGACAGTTATTGAGTGAGTAATCGGTGCTAAAGTGGTGTCATCCTTTCTTAGAAGATTCTGTAAATTCCCGAGTGTCCTAAAGCTCCTTTAGTGTTTTAGCAAGGTAATGTTGCCGTAAGACATAGTTCACATGCCTACTTTGTGCAGTTTACTTGCATGTAGCCAAGGTTTTAAATCTTCTTTTCTCCCATCCTTGGGTGTGTTTGGTCTTCCCTTCTTGCCAAAGCGTGTATGATATAAGGCTAACAGGAGCTCCATATTTTCAGGATTAGCTTTCATTTTTCATAGGCTCTTTTGTGCTCTGACCTACAATGGGTAATCATGCAATATAAAATATGCCACTGAAAGTCAGTGACTGTTGTTGCTTTTGAAGACTGGTTAATGAGGGGAATACTCATTTCCTTTGAGTTGAAACTTATGTGCATACACCTTTTGAGCTGGGTACTTAACTTGTCATAAATTGGCTGTATTCCATATCTACTTGCACAAAGACTCACTTGCATATTTGAATTCTTTATTTTTTCACAGCCATCTCTTCCTGTACTTTATACCCTGTCTAGCCAGGCTACACATGAAGCTGTTCATCTCCTTTGCAGGATGTTGGTCTTTGATCCAGTAAGTAGTGTTTGTTTTTATATTTTTTTAATGAATTAAAAATATGTGTTCTAAGAAAAACATCCTGGCTTTGAATAGATGGGCAACGTAAATAATGACTTTTTTTTTTTAATGAATAATGACTTTTTAAAAGATAAACTTCAGCCCCCAGTTCCATGTGTATCATGCTCACCCATCACACAGAAGTTTGAGTATTAACACATGAGAGTCTAGGTGAAGAGAGATAAGGAACGGTACCATCCTTATTTATCTCAATATTTGCAAAAGGAGTTTGACACCAATTTGAATTAGGAAAAAAAAATTTTTTTAACATTATTTGAAAAAAATCTGCCCATTGTATTGCGTAAGGAAATATTTACTCTGGGTTGTTGAAATGGTGGCTTTTCCAAATGCCATTTCTAGACTTGACTCTTCTGGGGCAAAGTTCAGCTCTTCATTTATTCATTTGTCCAAAGAATATTCATTATTCACATCTGTGCCAATAATGTTGTCAAAGACTAAAAAACGGAAGCATTTAGAAAAGAAAATTTTACTTGCCGAGAGTACATGGAAGTCACCAAATACAAAATATAACAGGTATTTAAAGGGGAA
Source organism: Balaenoptera physalus (assembly GCF_965194825.1). NCBI lineage: Eukaryota > Metazoa > Chordata > Mammalia > Artiodactyla > Balaenopteridae > Balaenoptera > Balaenoptera physalus. The sequence goes on from NC_138901.1 coordinate 48,449,809, forward strand.
AAATACCCACAAAATTACGAGTTATTAAGTTTACATTGGTTTGTTCATGATGAGAAAACAGCAACTTTCCCACATGATTATTAAATCCACAGAGGTGAGAACTATCTTCAGATGTCAGCATAACAAAGGTTAGGGATAAAAATGTTTTGTTAGGAAGTCCAGGTTTGTGGGAAACAGTCAGGGTTCTATTATTTGGGGGACCAGAACCAATCAGAGTGATCAAGTTATTTTTATTACATCTCAGGGTGCAAAGTGGATTTTTTGTTTGGTTGGTGTTTTTGTTTTCCTTTTGTTTACTTTGGCATGTGAGGTATGTAGTGATACGGGAAGCAAGACAAAGTGGCAATTCTTGTTCCCACAGTCCCTCTTTGTGGTGAAGTTCCTGCCATTAAGGACAGTTTCAGCCACATAATTTGCTGAATGAGCTAGTGGTTTAGTGTCATTAGTTTGATATTTTATTTCGCAACTTTATCTGCGTAGCTAACAGGAGATGTTGATTAATACATAAAGACCTTTTGTATGGTTAACAAAACTAGAGGCACATGAACTTCAGGTTTCAGAGGTAATTTCTGTCTGCCCATTGAGGATTTTCTAAAAGCCCTGAGGTTAAATTTACTTTTCTGTGTCAGAAATATGTTATTTTCTTTATTAGTTCTACTTAGATTAAGAACGAGGAACTGTGTAATTCACCTGTACCAGGTTTTACCCGCAGTACTTACAGCTGTTGGGTATCCTCTTTCTCTGAGATCCCATGTTTATATATGATCCTGACCTGCCAGGAGCTCATGGCTGGAACTCTAAGGCTGGAATTTCCTGAACTGTACAGCGGATACCATGCATATTTCCTGGGAGGCCTTTTAGACATCAGTTCTACATGTGAACTGTAGTCCTTATTCCGTAACAGTGGGATTGTCACACCTAATTAAATGAAACCTTTGGTGTGGTCATAGTTACAAATTAGATTTATCTATAAGAAGGAGATATGATTTATCTATAAGAAGGAGATATGATTTATCTGGAATTTTTATCTGACATGCTTACTGAATTTAGTTTATGATTGATATTAAGGATTCTTTTTCTAGTTCTGAGGGTTCAGTTAGAAATAGATACCATTTTTAAAGAATGTTTCATTCTGGTTTTAACCTGTTAAATTTGAGGGTTAGTGATACATTAAGAAGAAAGAAATGAGGGTTTTATTACCTCAAAATAGTGATGACATTAAACAAATCTCCAGAGACCTTAATTTATCTAAAGGCAGTAAACAGTTACAAGCAATATTTTTAAAGCACAACAATAATTATTAGGAATTTAGACAATTATTTAGTTTTTTCTCTTGACAAACAAAAAAACACTGTTATCTTGCATACACATCTTCCTATCATCACCCATTCTTTTACGTTCTTTAAAACAATACATATGTACTTTAACCCAAAGGTATTTGCACATCTTTTTTAACTGTTTATTGATGGCTACTCAATACTGTATTAATGAAGAGCCTAGGTATATTAAAATTATGTTGTCCATATATCCAAAGACCACTTATTAACTCAAATTAATGTTAGTAAGGTCTTAATGCTAACTAAGAATTAGGAGATTGAAATTTTAGTTGACTCATTACGTCTTTATGATTCGTAGCATACAAAATAATTTCTTTTTAGAAACACATTACCTATTATGATTCATCTCATTTAGTTTAACACATAATTTGCAATTCCATAATCTTAGACAAAGTAATATTAGTTTATCTGACCAGCAAAACCAGTAGGAAAAAAAATCAAATTCAAAATGATTAGGCTTTTTATGAGAAAACAAACCTAAAACTTCTTATATAAATGAGAATATTGTATTAGCATTATTTGTACAGGTGTTTTTAAATTTTTATAACTATTAACTCAGACTGATTTGCCCAAAGAGTCATCTTGTATACAATTATCTTATACAATTATATACCGGATATTAAAACTTCTAAGTTGTTTAAGAGAAATATTTTGCCTACTTTGTAATCTAGTAATCAAGTAATAGTATTATTTTAACTCCCAATTAAAGCTTTTTTTAATCTTTTGAGTTATAACTTGAGCAAGCAAAAATTTCTAAAGAGCCAAAATATTTTATTCATAAGGAAGAATAATGTTTTTAAACCTTTCCATTTCTTTTTATATGTCTTTAATGTGTTAATACTGTTTCTAAAAGCCAGTTGCAATAGGAGTTTGCTCCATTTGATTTTAAGAGATCTCATAATACGATGTATTAACTCCCCTCAGAAGTATACGAAGTACATCCATTTATATTTGTAAAATAGAAAATTTTTTCACTTATTCAAAACTAGAAGAGCCAATTTTGATAAAGTAACAAAATCTAGGATATAAATAAGTGAAGTGTCCGTATCTATTACAAATGTTGATTACTTAAATGAGATGTAATTAAGACATAGAGGACATAATTATGCACCATCAATTCCTTCAAAAGAACATCACTATTAAATCTGAGAAATTTTGTGATTTTTTTTTTCCTCAATTTAACAGGACAGTTTTTCTTTTCAGTGTTCATACCCCTTAAAAAACGACAGTCTCCTTTCTTTAGCCTTGTTTCAGAAGAAGTCCCAAAGAGACCTTAATTTGTTTAGAGAAATGAAAGTTGATCATTGCATGCTAGGGATTTGATTTACTTTTTGTTCAAAGGCTTCTCTTAGGTAAGACACTTTAGAGGACCCCATATTGGTGCACAAGGAACATACAAACACAGAGCGCGCCATCCATAGTTAGGAAAACACCAAAATCTCTTCAGCTCTGCATCTGAAATTTCAGGAAATATCAGAATTCCCAGACAAACAAAAAAGACTAACAGTGAAACCAGATTCCATCTGCTGGTGGCAGCTGACAGGGACCCAATTTCTGACATCTGCCACCTGACAGAAGTGACTTAATGGTCATATGATAAAATTAAAACCCAGATTCAATCACTGCTGCCACGAGTTTGGACACGGTCAGCCATGCTCAGTCAGAAACAGAAATAGACTTGGCCAATAACCAGATTTAGTGGGCAAAAGCCAAAGAGCTCAATCCCACACGTGAGACTGGCCAGAGATGCTGAGGACTGAGAGGGGCCCAGACCCAGGCAAGGTGTACTGTCCTGTTTCTTTTGGTTCTGACAGTAGACCTTGATCCCAGTGGAACCTCTGGGAATAGCTGGACTCATTTAGGAAGAAAAGGAAAAGTTTAGTTGCTAAGTGTGCTAGTGAGTCAGACTTCAGAAGGGCTGCATCACCAAATACAAAACATGACAAGCAGCAAAAGGAACAAAACCAGGATTGTGAAGCTTACATTCATCTCTTCATGGTAGATAAACAGCAGCTTTCTCTTGTTATTATCATATCCCAAGAGGTCATGACATGCCTTTTAACATTAGCATAGCAAAAAATCAGAGATAAAGTGTTTTTAGGGAATCCAGGTTTATGGGAAATATGTAACATTTTATTATTTGGGGGACCAGAACCAGTTGCGGTGATCCGGTTATTTTTGGTTTGAGTGCAGATGGTTTTCTTTTTTTTAGTTGTGTTATGTGAAGTGCTGGATCATATTATAAGCAGGGCAAAGTGTCAGTTTGTGTTCTACTCTCTACTAGTGAGTCATCCTTAAATCCTTTAAAATCCACCTTCTCTCAGTAGTACTTACATACCCACTGAGCTAAAAGGAGGGACAGCTTTTTTCTTTTTTTCATGGAGAAATGAGTTTAAAAGTTTATGGTTTATGTAACCTGAAACTAGTATATTAAGTGTTCTAATCTGAAGAGCCAGAAAACCCCAGGCTGCTGATACCCACACTGGGCTGGATATCAAAACGTGGCAAACAGGCCATTCATTAGCCGCTGCTCAACTCCAGCAGCTTGCAGATAAGCTTTTGCCCGAGTTGATTTGGTATCCAAGAGGATAAAAGTTTCAAGGAGCTTTGTAAAATTGCCACCATGATCACACCTCTTCTAAATGCTGAGACATATTTAGAAAATATAACTGTTATTTTAAATGTAAATATATCCCTTCCAAAGCATTACATATTTGAATGTCATGTTATTTGTCATTTTTGACCCTGCATATATCTATTTCAAGGTAGGAACTTTTCAGGATCTTAGAAATGACCCTGCTAAGTGCTTTCTGGTGGCGTATGGTGGTTTATCACAGTAGTTTGTTGTCTTACATCATATACTCCCTCTACTGCTACGTTACCCACCTCCAAACTCAATTACTCTCTTACCCTCACCGTCCGCAATTATCCCTTTACACAGGATGTTCCATAAATTAAGTATAAGCTGTGTAAAGCAGTCACTGTGGCTCGTGAAAGATCCTGTGTGGACAGTCGTGTTTATCTGCAGTGTTGATGTGCTGGTCTCTAAATTTGATTTCAGTCCAAAAGAATATCCGCTAAGGATGCCTTAGCCCACCCCTACCTAGATGAAGGGCGACTACGATATCACACGTGTATGTGTAAATGTTGCTTTTCCACATCTACTGGAAGAGTTTATACCAGTGACTTTGAGCCCATCACCAATCCCAAGTTTGATGACACTTTTGAGAAGAACCTCAGTTCTGTCCGACAGGTTAAAGGTGAGTATGCTTTTTTGGCCCTCCGCCAGGTGGGGTGACGACTGGTAACATTTTCTGTTATGTGGCTGTGGAAAGCTGAGCTCTGGATGGAGATCAAAGCACCTTTCTATGTTTGTTTTACAAACTTGCATACAGCTGTTTGTCTGGAGCACATATGCCAAGAAAGCTGTGTGTGTTATAAAAACACTGATTTTATATCCAGGGGAAGGTCCGGCAGAGGAATGAACATTTTGTTCTTGTTTTCAAAGCTGACTTACTTAGTGTGACTCAGTATATTTAATATGTAGTCACTCAGTGTGATTTCATGGAATGATACATATTGGACTTTTTTATATAACATGCGAAGTTTTTAAAAGGATAAACATCCACTGAGGGAATCATTCCTTGGATGATGACAAGAAGGGGATTTCTGATTGTCTGCTCATAAAGTTTCCTGACACGATCTCCTACTCGGGGGGCGGGTAAAGACATCCAGAATTCTGAGTGGTTTTAAGTGTCTGCTCTAGGACATTTTAGAAGAGAGTAGTCCCCAAAGTGACCAGCCTGAAACCATGTACCTAAATACCAACTGAGGTTTTTTAAGTGATTTTCAAAAAGGCAGTAATTACCAGCAATTTAGAAGAGTTCATTTATAATGCCAACCCAGTGGAGTCACTCTCAAATTTATAGACCATTTTACACCTCCCACTTGTGGGGTTTCCAACCCCTGTAATGGCACTTTGGGGGGTTTTGCCTACGTTTAGCAGCACCTGTCATTTTGGTTTCAGGAAAGTTCCACTGGATTCTGCCTGATACATGACGTGTGTGTTTAACTAAACCACTAGGAAATGCCGTTCAGATGCTGACTAGAGTTAACCTGAGAATCCACTGCTCCCAGGCCTGCAAATTGGCGTGGGTTGTATGATATTTGTTTTCTCCACAGAAATTATTCATCAGTTCATTTTGGAACAGCAGAAAGGAAACAGAGTGCCTCTCTGCATCAACCCTCAGTCTGCTGCTTTTAAGAGCTTTATTAGGTAACTATATGGATGTAATTCTGACTTTCTTGTTAGAATTAAAAGGATGCCATTGTGAGTTTGTTATTCAGAATATTTCTGGTTTTATTTAGATTAGATAACATAGATAAAAGGTCCAACAGAAAGTTTCTGTTGTGAGTTCTGGCTTTAGTCAAAAGCATGTTAAGGGCTTCCCTGGTGGCGCAGTGGTTAAGAATCTGCCTGCCAAGGCAGGGGACACGGGTTCGAGCCCTGGTCTGGGAAGATCCCACATGCCGCGGAGCAACTAAGCCCGTGAGCCACAACTACTGAGCCTGCGCATCTGGAGCCTGTGCTCCGCAACGGGAGAGGCCGCGACAGTGAGAGGCCCGCGCACCGCGATGAAGAGTGGCCCCCACTCGCCGCAACTGGAGAAAGCCCTCACACAGAAACGAAGACCCAACACAGCCAAAAATAAATAAATAAATAATTTTTTTAAAAAAAAAGCATGTTAAAAATGTAAGCATTTGTTCTTACACTAGCTCCAGTTTGCTGTGGCTGCCTTGGCAGTTCCCCAGATGCCCATTATGCTGCCTGGTCAAGTACGTGGGGATCTTCCTCTGCCAGCAGCACGGCAGCCACTGTCCTGGAGTTGCACATGGTCGTCTCAGTTCCCACTGCCATCCCCAGCACCTTAATAATAACCACAAGCGAGAAAATTCTATTTTATAGGTGGACTGCTGGTGTATCCTGTTTAAAGAGAAACCAATAGTCTTATTGGTTATAGAGCTATAAACCTCCTTCAGAACCTAGAAAGCGTCATTCTCTTGATCTCTCTTTGTCCTTACCGTCTCCATCTCTTTTTCTCTAACTCCTTGTATCAATCAAGGTCCAGTCAGGAGAAAGAAACCACACCCAGTAATATGAACAGGGAAAATTTAATAACAAGCATTAACTAGGAAAAGATGGTTAACTACTAAAAGGCATGCAAGAGGATTCTGAAGAGTCCGAAGTAGCAAATGCAGAAAGCAAGTACTCCCTCTGGACTGAGGGAGAGTGCACAAGGGAGAAATTGAGAACTTAGAGGAAGCCCCTCTACCCAAGGCTAATAAGATTTGGACCTCTTTGGAGAGGAGCCACAGGAACACAGCATGGTGGTGAAGAGACTTTACAAAAGGGGTGAGCAGAGCTGATCCGTCAGATAGCCTGCTAGGTGGAGAGGAACTTGCCAGAAAGTTTGGGTAGACCAAAGCTGGGCCTTCCATGGCAAAAAAAAAAAAAGACGCACACCAGAACCAGGAGGGGAAGCAGCTTCCTAATGCTGTGGCCTTGCAATGCCCTTTCAGCGCCCCCTGTTGACAAAGGTTATCATTGGGCCTGTGGCGAAGGAAAAAGGTGAACAGGGTCTGGCTCAGGTATCACAGAGCAGCACGAAGGGAGGCTTTGATCTGAGAGGCCACACTCTTCCTGCCTTCCTCCCTTTCCTTTTTCCTTCTCCTCCTTGCTTCTCTTTCCCTTCACTTTCCTTTTAATTGGCCTTGATATAGTGTTGAAGCTGATTGAATTTACTGAACCAAGGTCAAGAATTTTTGTTTATAATTTTTAAAATCAGGTGACTTTCATTCCTTCCATGTATTTTCCTGTAGAAAGAAGGAATTAAGTTGCCTTTTTACTTCCCTGTGGTTTAAAATTACTTTGTTGGGCTTCCCTGGTGGCGCAGTGGTTGAGAATCTGCCTGCCAGTGCAGGGGACACGGGTTCGAGCCCTGGTCTGGCGAGATCCCACATGCCACGGAGCAAATGGGCCCGTGAGCCACAACTACTGAGCCTGCGCGTCTGGAGCCTGTGCTCCGCAACAAGAGAGGCCGCGATAGTGAGAGGCCCGCGCACCGCTATGAAGAGTGGCTCCCACTTGCCGCAACTAGAGAAAGCCCTCACACAGAAACGAAGACCCAACACTGCCAAAAATAAATAAATAAATAAAATTTAAAATTACTTTGTTTTAATATTTTTCCCTAAGAGTCAATTAGGTGTTTTAATACCTTTCAGGTGCAAGTTACTCATTATCCTGGGCCCCCAGGAAGCAAAGTGACACACAACCCCCTCAAGTCTATAATCTTGGCAACATTAGGCAGACATGTGAAATAACTGATAAAACAGATCTGTGGATAACAAGTGCTAAAAATTATCAATTAAAACTTGATAAAAGAATGCTTATGAGGCTCATTCAAAGTAGGTCCCCACTTAAAATCACCTTATTTTGAGAAGCTACTTTTAAATGGATAATTCTGTATCCTTTAAGGTTATTTTCCCGACTGATTTATAGGCATTATTATTTATAATAGCTACCATTTATATTATGAAGTAGGCACTGTGAAAAACATACATTATCTCATTTATTCATCACAATATCCTATGAGGTGGCTAGCATCCCTTTCCAGGAGAGGAAAGATGAAGGAATTTGCTCGGTGTCATACAACTAGTAAATGATGTGTTGCTTTCAAGCCCACTCATTAGCTACTGTACCATATCGCCTCACTATAGATACAGATCTTTACATGAACAATTTGGAACAAATGCACCTTTTGAGAAGTGAAAAGAAACAAATAAAAATCCAGGAATGGACTTTACAATTTTTTTTTAAAGGAAGGGGGAAAACAGGCAGCAGTGAATTGCCCTGGTGCCTTTTGTGGTGCTACAACCGGTTCACCGTGTCTCTGTTCTCTTCCAGTTCCACTGTTGCTCAGCCGTCTGAGATGCCCCCATCTCCTCTGGTGTGGGAGTGACGGTGGAAGATAATGTACTACTGAAGATGTAATGTAGCTTTCCACTGGAGTCTGGGATTTGCAATTCTGGAGGTTAATCATGCTTGTACTGTAATTTTACTAATGAAGTTTTAAATTAACAACCACTACTTGTATGATATGAATAATATTTAGAAATGTTACTAGACTTTTAATCTTGTAAAGTGGTTGTGCTTTTAGAAGAAAAATATTTTACCCAGAGTTGCACATGTTTTATGAATTTAGTGCAGCTGTTATGGCTCACCTCAGAACAAAAGAGAATTGAACCAAATTTGGGAGTTTGGGGTTTTGTGTTTTTTGTTTTGTTTTGTTTTTCTTTTTTAAAATGAAGTGAGATTGTTCACACACACACACACACACACACACACAAAGGACAGTCATACATTTTGATATTTGAGCCATTCCTGAAAATTTGGGGTTCTCTAAAACGAAAGAATCTGGAAACCTTGCCTGCGACCAATCATGGAGCCACGTGAGCTGATCGTGGCTGCACCTCGGGAGGGGGGAGGGGGGAGGGGCATGCCACCTAATGATCAAGCCCTATAATTAGCTTCTCATTAGAGCCGTGACGGTGATGTGTGCTGTCTAAAATCCAATGTTGTTGGTAGAGAGAATGAGTTTGTGACTAGGAGAGACTAAACTTTTGTTTTCCTTACCCAGTATAAATATATATATATATATTTAATCTATTTTTATTAGAAGTTTTTCTGCTCTTTCTTACATAAAAGAACCCCCAAGCATGCATCTTTCATGTGTGTAAATAATTCATTTCTGGGCTAATTTCAAAAGAATCCCAACATTGCTGTATAGAGAGAGAACTAGCTTGCACATTTTAGGTCTGTGAAATTTTGTGAGACTTTTCCTGCACTGGACAGTAAAAAAAATAAAAGACAAAAACAAATTAAAAAAAAAAATTTAAGCCACAAAAAAAGGCACATAGGGAATTATGTCAAATGTGTTTGTGTCCTTAGGCAAAGCTGTGGGAGTCTTGAAATGTCACAGTAGTAAATAACTTATTACTTTTTGACAAATTCTTTTTTCTGTTGGAACACTGAATTCTTCTGTGCATATGTATATATGAATACAAATTGAAGGCCTCTACCTCCTGGAGTTATACAACTTGGCTTGTTTACCTCCACATGCTGATGATGACTATTTTTTTTTTTTTTAAGTTCAATGTGGAGACTTGAAACTTGAATGTCCCTTCCAACTTTTATATTAAAAATAAAAAGACAAGAAAATTGAAGATCGTTTTTCACCTGTACAAGGAATACTAATGGATCGTCTTAAAATTGGTCTAGGAAAAACCTTGGTGTGTGTTATGGACAATTAACTGTTAAAGTTATTGTAAGTTATCTGTATTTAGCAGAGTATTTTCATCTTGAGTGATCTGAGCTGAATTTGAAGACTATTAATAAGTTATGTTTGGAAGTTTTAACTTCAATGAAGTAATTATTTGCTGTGAAAGAAACAAACATTGAATTACTAAACAAAGATGGTGCAATATCTTTGTTTTTTTTTATGAGGCTCCTGAGAATCAACCCAACTGAAGCATTTCAATTCACTTGAATGAGAAACGTGTTTAGTATCAAAAGAGCCCAAGAAGACACTGGTGTGAAAGGTACAATCTCAGAGGTTGGTCAATTACCGTGGCACACTTACTGGTCACTTTGTACAATGTAGATTTGAAGTACAGTGGTGAAAACATTAAATGTGACATTTGAAAAAGAGGTGTCATCTGTTTTATTTCAATTCCTTTCCTTTATTTTCTCTTCAGTACAGCCTGTATCCTGAATTTGCAAAGTTTTGAGACATTACCTATTTATATTTCCATTTCAATCTTTGAGGAAATCAGTTGTGGGGTTTTTTTTAATCTTCTCAGACTTTAGATTGCCAAAAACATATTGGAAACTTAGTTAACTGATGTCAAAGATACTGTGATTTAAATAAATATATGCAATTTGAAAGTCTTTCCAGACCTTAGAGTCTAATCCAGTGGTTTTCAAACTTTTTTTTAAGCAAAGAATCCTATTTTCATGTGAAATCAATATAATGGAGTCCATTATATTAAACAAAAGTGGGCTGCTCTGGATGCAGCAGACTGCTAAGGGGGCTTGACCCCTCCCTCCTCTTCCTTTCTGCCTCCTGCCCCTGGCATCCCAAAGGTACCTCCAGCTAAAGAAGCCCCAGCTGGGTGGTGTGACTAAGACCTGATACCAAACTGCCTAACTTGAGAATACTTTCCCTGAGACTAGATAAAGCAACATTACTCTTGGGGTTATAGGTAGTGTGTGTACTTCTCCCTATCTTTTCCTGATTTAGCAAAATGAATGGATTTTTTTTTTCCTGACATGGGAGGAGTTGACTGTTATAACTCATATAAATCAATCAAATACAAGTATTAGTTTATTTTATCCAACAAACTTTTGAAAACCTACTAAGTGCAATAATTACTTATAAGGAAGCCTTGTTAATATCAGTAATGCTTAAATAAGAAAACTAGTTTTCATCACGAGAGCATTAAGAAATAACTGCACATATAACACTTTGAAACTAAACTTCTTCACAGATAAGTATTAGAGAAAACTTGTTGACCTGTTCCCACTAGAACCTGCTCACCTAACCAGGGGATTTATGCTTTATTTCTTAATTTAAAATTATTGATAATTGCAAAAATGTGGAGTTTTTTACAGCCAGTAATCAGTATGAACAGGTAAGTCAGGGCTGTAAGCAGCTGCAATTTGTTTGCAATTTAAGTGTAAGAATCCAGAAGATGGAGATAATCTCTTGAGGTGGCTTATAAGATTTGGAGTTTTTATTTCATTTTTCCTCTATGGTTAAGTCATTTTAAATATTACATTTATATTAAAATTAAAATACATTGAAGAAGAGAATGCATCACTTGCATGGATTTTTAAATTAAGACAGCTTTGGGGGGTGCTGTTTTCTACTGTGTTCTAGTAATGTCTAGACAGCACGATAGTAAATGGACACGTTGAGAGTCTTCCCTGCAGTGACTCTCCACCCCTCCTTCCTTAAGTGGTCTTTCTTTGGCTTCTGAAACACACCTCTGTTTTTCTCTTGTAGGGGCCACAACTCTCCCTTACAGGCTCCTTCCTGTGCTTAATCCTGACATGTTTGTGTTCTCAGGGCTAGGGATCAATCCTGGGTTTTCATCTAACTCTAAAGCCAAGGGTTCTTGACTTGGCTACTTGGTAGAATCACCTGGAGAACTTTCAGAAATTTCAAGGCCACACCCCAGAATCTCTGGAGGCAAGGTCAGGCATCAGTTTTGTGCTGTGGTTTTGTTTGTTAAGTCCTCCAATTGATTCCAATGTGCAGCCAAGATCCACTGCTGGACACTCTCCTTGTGACCTCATCTACCCTCATGGCCTCGTTGACTGTAAGAGAATGACCCCAAATCTCTTACCTATATACCCAGATTTTTCTACTAGGTGTCTGTTAGAAATTTCTACTTGTGTATCTTACAGGCACCTCAGCCATGTCAAAAATGAAATTAATAATGGTTTTCCCCCGACAATTTTATTATTATTGAATCATTCTCACTTCCCCACTAGCTCTTTTTTTCCCCTTCCTAGACTAGCAAAATAGTTGAGGTTTAACTATTTCATGAGGAATTGTGGAAGGGAAAGGACTGGGTTGGGGACAAGGGGAGTAGAGTTGTACACTGAGCTGGGCTCTTCGTGTTAGGTTAGGACCAGTGCCAGGGTGGTGCTCCTGACAGCACAGCACCAGGCTTTTCTTCTTTGGCAGGTGAGATGGAAGAGGATGACTCCAGTTACAGTGCTCTATCTGCTCCGTACGCCTCAACCCTCAACTCTGGGCTTCAACATCCACCCGCTTACATAAGCCCGAAATCAGTCCTCCTCACTCCCATCTCAGCTCCAGAATTCATGCACATTTTACATTCCATTCTTTAATGTACTTTTATCTCAATGTTTTAAATGACACACCATGAAGGAGAAAACAAAGTAAAAATTTTCCAGTGAATAACTTAAATGCTATTCAATCTTGTTTTCCATTTTGGAAATCAGTGCTGAATGGAAGAGACTGATACTGCTTACTGATTTAACATCCAGTTTTTCCTCTCTCAGGTTTAAAATATTTTAAGAATCAAACAGAAGTGATAACATTTTCCCCTGTTCTTGTGACTTTACCAGTGAGTGAACAATGCCCAGATACTTGGAAAGAAGTGGTAAATTACAATGTTTTCAGGTTGCTGTTGGTAGAACTTTAACAAGCGGACCTTCTTGCTAAGAGGTCAGTGTTTATGTAAGGTAGCAGACTTCAGAGGTCTCTGAAACAGCAGTCAGTCTCCTACTGTCTCAGGAAAATACTCAAAAGATCTCGAAGTAGAAAAGAAAGATGGGTTTATTTTTACTTATGTTTTGATAATAATACTAATTTTCACAGCTCATCATCCTTACAGCCAACTATTTTTATCCATTTCTTAGTTACAGCAGTTATACCATTTTTTTTTTTTAATGAACAGCCTTAGAGTTTTTGAGAACGCTTATCCTTGAGAAGAAAAATCTTGTAAAGACAATATTGTGAGTTCCTTTTAAAAACTATATTGTAGGGCATCCCTGGTGGCACAGTGGTTAAGAATCCGCCTGCCAATGCAGGAGATGTGGGTTCGAGCCCTGGTATGGGAAGCTCTCACGTGCCACAGAGCAACTAAGCCCATGCGCCACAACTACTGAGCCTGCGCTCTAGAGCCCGCGTGCCACAACTACTGAGCCCGTGTGCCGCAACTACTGAAGCCCGGGCGCCTAGAGCCCGTGCTCTGCAACAACAGAAGCCCCCGCAATGAGAAGCCCGCGCACCGCACGAAGAGTAGCCCCCGCTTACTGCAACTGGAGAAAGCCCGTGTGCAGCAACGAAGACCCAAAACAGCCAAGATAAAAATAGACAACAACAAAAAAAACTATATTATGTGTGTATTAGTAATACATCCACATGGTACAACCTACAAAAGGATAGTGAAAAGGAAATCGTTCTCCCTAGAGGTGCAAACCACTGTTTCCAGTTTCTGGGGATCATTCCAGAGATACTCTGCATAATCAAGCTTATATATTTTTATAGGAATGACAGCACACTATGAACACTCCTGTGTCTTGCCCTCTTCTCTCCACTTGACCAATGTGGAAGGTTGTTCCACATGGACACAGAGCTAAAGCTTTTCATTTTAGCCACTTCCTTATTATGAAGGCAAACAATGAATAACTTGAATTTATTACCTGTTATCTATGTTTTTATCCTTTGGCATGACTTTTTTTTTCCACGAAGAAAAATAATTCAAGGTAGAACCAACTAACAAATCTTCCCCCAGGTAAGCCATTGCTCATATCTGTAGTAATACATATTTTCTAAATCATTTTTCACTTTACTACAATTTTTTTAAACACAAGTTATTCAAACCACATTGTTAAAAAACTAACCATTTTTTCCATCCCACTAGACACACTGAAAAAAAGCAAGAGGCATTTAGCTATACAAGCTTCCTAACTTTTCCCAGATTCAGATGTGGCCCTGTCTAATCATTTGTGTACCCTTTTTCATTCTATACTATTTACCAAAACTCGTCATTCAATTATTTTACCAACAAGGGCCTTAAAAGTTAACGTCTTCATATACATCATCATACAGATTGCAAGTAAAGACCAATAGAATGACCAAATCATTAATATCCATGCTTTTTCATCTATCAAGAAACAGGTTAAGCCGAGTTTTGCAACCAGTTGTGTACATGTATCTTTTTGAGTACACCAAAAATATTTGAACTTTTACTTCCAGCAATAGGGTTGATTAGATATTCTAAAAAACAAACTCTCTATGGAAAGTAGTATGGAGGTTCCTTAAAAAACTAAAAATAGTTACCATATGACCCAGCAATCCCACTTCTGGGCATATATCCAGAAAAGACTAAAGATCTATCTCAAAAAAATACATGCACCCCAATGTTCGTAGCGGCACTATTTACAATAGCCAAAACATGGAAGCCATCTAAGTGTCCATCAACAGATGAATGGATAAAGAAGATGTGGTATATGTATACAACAGAATATTACTCAGCCACAAAAAAGAATGAAATTCCATTTGCAGCAACATGGACGGACCTACAGATTATCATACAGTGAAGTAAGTCAGAGAAAGACAAATTCATGATATCACTTATATGTGGAATCTTAAAAAAGTACTGAACTTATTTACAAAACAACAGATTCACAAACATCGAAAACAAACTTACGGTAAGGGAAATGGTGGAGGAGGGATAAATTGGGAGTATGGGATTAATAGGTGCACACTACCATATATAAAATAGATAAACAAGGGTTTACTGTATAGCACAGGGAACTATATTCAATATCTTCTAATAAACTAATGGAAAGAAAAATTTAAAGAATATATATATACACATATATATACATATATATATATACACATACATATATATATATGTATGTATGTTACAGCCTCAGCTCCTGGTGGGAAAAAAAGTCCTCCACAAGAATTTTAAACCACAAGTGTGCCCTAACGTGTCATTGGACTTCAGACTTATGCTACCATCAAGGCTTAAGAAACTCAAACCAAGATATTAAAGTGGCCCTCAGTTGGTAGTGCCCTGAGGTGTCTGGCAAAAGCAAACATAGATGCTCTTTTGAGGGGAATGCATCCTTAACTGGGGCCCCAGAGGATTCTGGTAGATAAAGCCCACCTAAATATGAACTCACAGTCCAAATTACAAAGCACAGGGAAATAAGCCACTATACCTGAGACAATTACAAACCAAGTACTTCAGATATTGGAAGTACTGGATGCAGAATACGAAACGATTATGCTTAAGAATATTTAGAAAAATTAAGGTATCCAAAAGCCAAGCAAGGACTAAAAGTCTTTGAGATATGACCAGGCATATCTGAAAAGTAATCAACTCACAAAAATAAAATTTTAAAAAGTCATTGAAAGTAAAAATAAGCAGAACATTGAACACAGCCAAAGAAAAACTAAAAACTTACCCAATATAAACTGCCTCATATACAGCAGAAATAACACAAATGCACAGAAAATAATAAAAGATATTGAGACTTGGGGGATAGAGTGAAAAAAAATTGAATCTATATAAAATTGGAGTTCCAAAGATAAAAGGATACGAGAGGGGCAATATTAAATAATAGCTGAGATTTTCTTAGATTTGATCATAGTTAGGAATTGTTGAATTTAGGAAGCACAACAAATCATAAGCAGGATAGACAACTTAGTGAAACTGCAGAGTGACAAAGAGGAGGTCCTAAATGTAACAGAAAAAATTGCCTAAAAAGAGTAACAGTGAAACTTGCCTTCTCAACAGCAAAAACTGAAACTAGAAGATAACCAAATAATATAGCCAAAGTTCTGACAGAAAATTCACCTAGAATTATAAACTAACATTTAGTGTAAAAACATAAAGATCGTTTGAGAAAACCAACTGTTTACTATCAACAGATCCTCACCAAAGGCAATTCTAAAGGCTGTACTTTAAGAAGAAAGGATAATTACAAGCAGATTTCCAATACAAGAATGAACAAAGAAATTGGTGAACATGTGGGGGAAACTAAGCAAAC
The DNA here is from genome assembly GCF_965194825.1 of Balaenoptera physalus. Taxonomy (NCBI): domain Eukaryota; kingdom Metazoa; phylum Chordata; class Mammalia; order Artiodactyla; family Balaenopteridae; genus Balaenoptera; species Balaenoptera physalus. Next base: position 48,465,808 of record NC_138901.1, read on the forward strand.
AAAGACTGCATAAAGCAAAAATAATGTCTAGTTGGGAGGGAGATAAAATTAATTACACAAGCATTCTTTAAACTAGGATACACATACCCCTGGGGATAAATGAAGACTCTCCAGGAGGTGCATAGGAACATGTGTTTGTTTTTTTTAACATCTTAGTTGGAGTATAATTGCTTTACAATGTTGTGTTAGTTTCTACTGTATAACAAAGTGAATCAGCTATATGGATACGTATATGCCCATATCCTCTCCCTCTTGCGTCTCCCTCCCACCCTCCTTATCCTACCCCTCTAGGTGGTCCCAAAGCACCGAGCTGATCTCCCTGTGCTATGCAGCTGCTTCCCACTAGCTATCTATTTTACATTTGGTAGTGTATATATGTCAATGTTACTCTCTCACTTCGTCCCAGCTTACCCTTCCCCCTCCCCGTGTCCTCAAGTCCATTCTCTACATCTGCGTCTTTATTCCTGTCCTGCCCCTAGGTTCATCAGAACCTTTTTTTTTTTTTAGATTCCATATATATGTGTTAGCATACGGTACTTGTTTTTCTGACTTACTTCACTCTGTATGACAGACTCTAGGTCCATCCACCTCACTACAACTAACTCAATTTCATTTCTTTTTATGGCTGAGTAATATTCCATTGTATATATATGTGCCACATCTTCTTTATCCATTCATCTGTCAATGGACGCTTAGGTGGCTTCCATGTCCTGGCTTGGAAAAGAAAAAAAGGAATTCAAATCAGAAAAGAAGTAAAGCTGTCACTGTTTGCAGATGACATGATACTATACATAGAGAATCCTAAAGATGCTACCAGAAAACTACTAGAGCTAATCAATGAATTTGGTAAAGTAGCAGGATACAAAATTAATGCACAGAGATCTCTTGCATTCCTATACACTAATGATAAAAAATCTGAAAGAGAAATTAAGGAAACACTCCCATTTACCAATGCAACAAAAAGAATCAAATACCTAGGAATAAACCGACCTAGGGAGACAAGAGACCTGTATGCAGAAAACTATAAGACACTGTTGAAAGAAATTAAAGATGATACCAACAGATGGAGAGATATACCATGTTCTTGGATTGGAAGAATCAATATTGTGAAAATGAGTATATGACCCAAAGCAATCTACAGATTCAATGCAATCCCTATCAAATTACCAATGGCATTTTTTACAGTACTAGAACAAAAAATCTTAAAATTTGTATGGAGACAGAAAAGACCCCAAATAGCCAAAGCAGTCTTGAGGGAAAAAAAAACGAGCTGGAGGATTCAGACTCCCTGACTTCAGACTATACTACAAAGTTACAGTAATCAAGACAATATGGTACTGGCACAAAAACAGAAATACAGATCAATGGAACAGGATAGAAATCCCAGAGATAAACCCACACACCTATGGTCAACTAATCTATGACAAAGGAGACAAGGATATACAATGGAGAAAAGACAGTCTCTTCAATAAGTGGTGCTGGGAAAACTGGACAGCTACATGTAAACGAATGAAATTAGAACACTCCCTAACACCATACACAAAAATAAACTCAAAACGGATTAGAGACCTAAATGTAAGACTGGACACTATAAAACTCTTAGAGGAAAACATAGGAAGAACACTCTTTGACATAAATCACAGCAAGATCTTTTTTGATCCACCTCCTAGAGTAATGGAAATAAAAACAAAAATAAACAAATGGGACCTAATGAAACTTCAAAGCTTTTGTAAAGCAAAGGAAACCATAAACAAGATGAAAAGACAACCCTCAGAATGGGAGAAAATATTTGCAAATGAATCAACGGACAAAGGATTAATCTCCAAAATATATAAACAGCTCATGCAGCTCAATATTTAAAAAACAAACAACCCAATCCAAAAGTGGGCAGAAGACTTAAACAGACATTTCTCCAAAGAGGACATACAGATGGCCAAGAAGCACATGAAAAGCTGCTCAACATCACTGATTATTAGAGAAATGCAAATCAAAACTACAATGAGGTATCACCTCACACCAGTTAGAATGGGCATCATCAGAAAATCTACAAACAACAAATGCTGGAGAGGGTGTGGAGAAAAGGGAACCCTCTTGCACTGTTGGTGGGAATGTAAATTGATACAGCCACTATGGAGGTTCCTTAAAAAACTAAAAATAGAATTACCATATGATCCAGCAATCCCACTACTGGGCATATACCCAGAGAAAACCATTATTCAAAAAGACACCTGCGGGCTTCCCTGGTGCCGCAGTGGTTAAGAATCCACCTGCCAACGCAGGGGACATGGGTTCAATCCCTGGTCCGGGAAGATCCCACATGCCGCGGAGCAACTAAGCCCATGTGCCACAACTACTGAGCCTGAGCTCTAGAGCCCGTGAGCCACAACTACTGAGCCCACGTGCCACAACTACTGAAGCCCACGCGCCTAGAGCCCATGCTCCGCAACAAGAGAAGCCACCACAATGAGAAGCCCGCACACTGCAATGAAGAGTAGACCCCGCTCGCCACAACTAGAGAAAGCCCGCGTGCAGCAACGAAGACCCAACGCAGCCAAAAATAAATAAATTAAATAAATAAATAAATTTAAAAAATAAAAGATTTAAAAAAAAAAAAAAAAAAAGACACCTGCATCCCAGTGTTCATTGGAGCATTATTTACAATAGCCAGGTCATGGAAGCAACCTAAATGCCCATCAACAGACGAATGGATAAAGAAGATGTGGTACATATATATACAATGGAATATTACTCAGCCAGAAAAAGGAATGAAATTGGGTCATTTGTTGAGACGTGGATGGATCTAGAGACTGTCATACAGAGTGAAGTAAGAAAGAGAAAAACAAATATCGTATATTAACGCGTATAAGTGGAACCTAGAAAAATGGTACAGATGAACCGGTTTGCAGGGCAGAAATTGAGGCACAGATGTAGAGAACAAACGTATGGACACCAAGGGGGGAAAGCGGGTGGGGTGGGGGGGAATGGGATGAATTGGGAGATTGGGATTGACATGTATACACTGATGTGTATAAAATGGATGACTAATAAGAACCTGCTGTATAAAAATAAAATTAAATTTAAAAAATTTTTTTTAAAAAGAGGAATAAAGAAAAAAAAAAGCCTTGGCTATGGGGACGGAGTTTAGGTGGGGGTGGAACTTAGGCAGGGGCAGGGTTTAGGGTGGGGCAGGACCTAGGTGGGTGAGGCGGTGACATTTGAGCGTGGGGCGGGGCCTCTGCTTAGGACCTGTGCAGAAGGGAAGAGGCAGCAGGTGGAAAGAAGGGCCTCTGGAGTGTGGGGTTCTGGAGTTTGGAGGTAGGGCCCTGAGTGAAGGTTTGTGGGTGGGGTTTAGGCCCAGCATGTTGGAGGGGGTCTCCGAGTGTAGAGGTGGGGCCCTGGGTGGGGGTGTAGGGGCGGGGCTTGGGCTCTGCGTGGCAGGAGGGAGGCTCCGAGGATAGAGGATTAAGCCCGGGAGCCCAACAGGCTCCCCGGTGCCTAAGCGGACAGGGAAAGCACTGGCCGTGTTCCCTTCCGTTCCTTCTACCCCCTCCCCCACCATCTCCCCCAGGGCCTCCTCCGTCGCCGCTGGACCCCTAACCATGGGTGGGTCCCGCTGGGTGTTGGAACTCCTCCCCTCCCCCAGCCACCCCTCAGGGGTGCCAGTCCCAGAGTTCCGGCCTTTACTTTTGCTCCCGCTTCCCTCCCTCCCTCTCCCTCAGGACCCGCATGGCTGGAGGGGGCCTTGGTGGGCAAAGGATCAGGCCCGGGATCTCAGCAGGTTCCTGGGGGCCCAAATGGGCAAGGGAAACCTGGCCACACTACCTTTTGATCATCTGCCCTCCCAGTGGTTCCCCGATTTCCCCGCTGGGCCTGGGCACCAGTCCCGTCCTGCCTCCACTTCTCCTCCCCCTTCACTCCCACCATGCCCCACATCCTACCTAGTCACTGGTACCCCACCAGTGCCTGGTAGGTGCCCTAGTTGTGCAGAGACGTGAATTCCGTATCCTCCTAGTACGCCATCTTGACTCCGCCCCCGGCACATATGTTTTTTAAGAGAGTCAACTTCAACTTGTTTTCCACCATCACCATTCTCCTTCAGGGTGTCCTTTTCCACCTACCCCTTCATGATCACCATTCTCCCACTTTACAAAAGACAGACATACTTCTCATACATCTTAAATATTACTGTGGCACGATGTCCCTGTGTGTAAAAACTTCCTGGGTTGCCAAGTAAACAGTTATGTGTGTTTTGTTTTGAGTTTTTTTTTTTTTTAATAAGGACCTCACCTCTTTCATCTCATTACTGTCAAATAATACATCAATCTTGAAAGAGAACACCTTGAAAGGAAAGCAAAGAGAGCATTAGGAAGAAATATTGAAACTGGTAGTACTTTATTTCATTCAGGCAACGAATTCATGGCACAGCCAGCTCTGTCTTGAAATTCAGAAGTGAGAGGTTTTTTTATGGAAACATAAAATGAAGCCAGACTTCTTCTAACAGAACGTAAATCTGTTTTGACCACTTGGTTTGCCAATGAGGACTTTACGATCAGTTTATATGATAGTCATTTTTCCACAATTAGAATTAGCTGGAATCTGTAGCTACGAAGTTCTGATAAAAATATATTTAAAGCAAAAGATATTTTTAAAAAATCATACAAGATATTATATGATAAAATATCCTGACAAGAATGTGAGAAATTGGAACTCTTGTGCATTGCTGATAGGAATGTTAAATGGCGCAGCTGCTATGAAAAAGTGTGGCAGTTCCTCAAAAAAATTAGAATTACCCTTTGATCCAGCAATTCCATTTCTGGATATATACACATATATATATGAGATATATATATATATATATATATATATATATATATCATATATATATACTGTATATATATATACAAGAATTGTATATACAATTCTTTGAAAAGAATTCAAAGCAGGGATTCCAACAGATATTTGTGCACCACTGTTCAAAGCAGCATTATTCACAATAGCCAAAAGGTGGAAACAACCCAAATGTCCATCAATGGATGAATGGATAAACAAAATATGGTATATACATACAATGGAATATTATTCCAGCTTAAAAAAGAAAGAAATGGGGTTTCCCTGGTGGCGCAGTGATTAAGAATCGCCTGCCAATGCAGGGGACACGGGTTTGAGCCCTGGTCTGGGAAGATCCCACATGCCGCGGAGCAACTAAGCCCGTGCGCCACAACTACTGAGCTTGCTCTCTAGAGCCCACAAGCCACAACTACTGAAGCCTGCACGCCACAACTACTGAAGCCCGCACACCTAGAGCCCGTGCTCTGCAACAAGAGAAGCCACCACAATGAGACGCCCGCAGACTGCAACAAAGAGTAGCCCCCACTCGCCACAACTAGAGAAAGCCCACGTGCAGCAACAAAGACCCAATGCAGCCAAAAAAAAAAATTCAAAAGAAAGAAATGAGAGACTTTGGCAAGATGGCAGAATAGAAAGATGTAGAGCACACCTCCCACAAATACATTAAAAATACATCTACATATGGAACAATTCTCACAGAATACCTACTGAATGCTGGCAGATCTCATACAACCAAAGCTGCAAGAAAGGTCAGGTAACCAGGAAATGTGAAAGAAAAAAAAGGACTCCGGATGGGACATCCGCCCCTGGGAGGGTGCTGTAAAAGAGGAAAGGTTCCCTCAGCCTGGGAACCCCCTTTACCAGCTGGGAGATCAGCTGGGACAGATAGGGAGCTTCAGAGGCTCAGAGGGAAGTACAGCAGCGAGACTGTGGCACACAGAACAGAGAGAGACCAGCACAGGCAGTCCTGGCCACCTTGCTGCACTCCCCAGCCAAGTGGATTACTGGTGCTCCCATGGCTGGGGTGGGTCTGGTGTTAGCAGCTGCAGGCTTTATAGGCACGCGGAGGCAGGGCCAGGGTCAAGACTCATTCTGTAGCTCCATGACAGGTCCAGGTGCGCAACTATGGCAGTCCCCGTGCCTGACTTTGACAGATCTCAGATCTGTGCTGGTGGCCTTGTGAGCACAGTGCCTGAGGGACACCCAGGCCAAATGCCAGCATTCCCATGGTTGAAGCGGGGCCAACGGCAGTGGCAACGACAGTGTGCTTTGTGAGTGGGCACGGTGGGTGACAGGCGACACCACAGAGTGCACTTCCTGGTGGACAGCTCCTGCAGAGGAATACTCAGTGGCTCCTCTCCCAGCGGAAGTGCTCCAGTCCCACCTACCTCACACTGCAGCTCAGAAACAGATCTGGGGGCTTCTACTCAAACAACTGGGGAACAGACCCTGCCCTCGACAGGGCTTTACAATCACAGAGCAAAGAGGAGGCCCTGCTCAACATCCAGTGCAGGCTCTGGTCACCACAATACTAATCACACCCCCTATCAAGGGGATATCAGCCAGCACGCAATGAGGAAAGACGTGGCAGGCATCCATACTAAAAACAGCCCTTGCACCAAAAATATTAGGCTCATGGAGGCTACACAGGGGTGTTCCCACGTGAAAACACCCCTTCAAGACAACAGTAGACACTGTTTCTCCCAAATTCAGAGTCAGAGAAATTATAAGTAAAATGAAGAAGCACAGGAACCACTCCCAATTAAAAAAACAAGAGAATTCCACTGAAAGAACAAACAATGAAACAGACCCCCCCAGTCTGCTAGAGCCCTCAAAAAGGAGATAATAAAAATACTGAAGGAATTAAGAAAAGCTATCAACAGAAATGCTGATCACTGTAAAAAGGAACTAGAAACTATAAAGAGTAGCCGATTTAAATTAGAAAAATCATTTGCCGAGACAAAAGCTGAGCTGAAGGCAATAAATAGCAAACTAAATAATGCAGAAGGGTTAATAAGTGATCTGGAAGATAGAATCATGGAAATCACCCAATAAGATCAACAGACAGGGGACTTGCCTGGTGGTGCAGTGGATGGGGCGCCATGTGCCCAATGCGGGGGACCCGGGTTCAATGGGCAACTGGATCCCACATGCATGCCGCAACTGGGAGTTCGCATGCCACAACTAAGGAGTCCACCTGCCGCAACTAAGGAGCCTGCCCGCTGCAACTAAGACCCAGCACAACCAAAATAAATAAATAAATAAATATTTTTTAAAAAAACAGCAGACAGAAAGACACATAAAAAAAATGAAAGCATTATACAAGACCTATGGGATAATAATAAAGTGTGCCAATCTATGCATAATAGGGATCCCAGAAGGAGAAGAAAGAGAAAAGGGGATCAAAAATGTATTTAAAGAAATTGTGGGACTTCCCTGGTGGCACAGTGGTGAAGAATCCACCTGCCAATGCAGGGGACATGGGTTTGAGCCCTGGTCCGGGAAGGTCCCACATGCTGTGGAGCAACTAAGCCCGTGCTTAGCTCACAACTGAGCCTGCACTCTAGAGCCTGCAAGCCACAACTACTGAGCCCGTGAGCCACAGCTACTGAAGCCTGTGCACCTAGAGCCCGTGCTCCACAACAAGAGAAGCCACCGCAATGAGAAGCCTGCACACTGCAACAAAGAGTATCTCCCGCTCGCTGCAACTAGAGAAAGCCCATGCACAGCAATAAAGACCCAATGCAGCCAAAAATAAATAAATAAATTTATTAAAAATAAATAAATAAATAAAATGGCAAAAGTTAAAGAGAGGATTCTAAAGGCAGCAAGAGAAAAACAAAAAGTTAATTACAAGGGAACCCCCCGTAAACCTATCAGCTGATGTCTCTACAGAAACGTTGCAGGCCAGAAGGGAGTGGCAAGATATATTCAAAGTAATGAAAGGGAAACATCTGCAACCTAGGATATTCTACCCAACAAGATTATCATTTAGAATAGAAGGAGAGAGAAAGAATTTCTCAGATAAGCAAAAACCGAAAATACAGCAATACTAAACCTATTCTAGAAGAAATATGGAAAGGTCTTCTCTAAACAGAAAAGAAGCAAGAATCTACAGGAAAGAGAAAATCACAACTGGAAAGTAAATCACTTAAGACAGTAAACAGATTTTTTTAAAAATCAAAAAAATTTTGTGAACAGGCTTCCCTGGTGGCGCAGTGGTTAAGAATCTGCCTGCCAATGCAGAGGACATGGGTTTGAGCCCCGGTCTGGGAAGATCCCACATGCCGCAGAGCAACTAAGCCCGTGCGCCACAACTACTGAGCCTGTGCTCTAGAGCCCATGAGCCACAACTATTAAAGCCCCTGTGCCACAACTACTGAAGCCCACGTGCCTAGAGACCATGCTCCACAACAAGAGAAGCCACCGCAGTGAGAAGCCCGCGCACTGCAACGAAGAGTAGCCCCTCCTCACCGCAACTAGAGAAGGCCTGTGCACAGCAATGAAGACCCAACACAGCCAAAAATAAATAAATTAAATTAATTAATTAGAAAAAAATTTGTGAAAACGATAACTACAATGAGCGGCAAAAGGATAAACATGAAGATGTAAAAGAGGACAGCAAAATCATAAAATGTGGGGGAGGGGAGGAGGAAAATGTAGTTTTGTGGGTTTTTTTAGAATGTGTTTGAGCCTATATGACTACCAATCTAAAGCAAGTAGATACAGTACTGGCTTAACATACTTGAAAAACAGGGTAACCACAAATCAAAAACATACACTAGATTCACAAAAACCAAAATGAAGAGGACACAAGCATAATACAAAAGAAAACCATCAAACCACAAAAGGAAAAGAAAAAAAAAAAAAGAAGAAGAAGAAATACAAAATCAAGGTTTAAATACAAGAAGGTTTAAAATGGCAATAAACACATATCTATCAATAATTACCTTAAATGTCAATGAACTAAATGCTCCAATCAAAAGATACAGTGGCAGATTGGATAATAAAACAAGAGCCTACAATATGCTGCCTACAAGAGACCCACTTTAGAGCGAAGGACACACATAGATTGAAAGTGAGGAGATGAAAAAAGATATTTCATACAAATGGAAATGACGAGAAAGTGGGGGTTGCAATACTCATATCAGACAAAAGGCCATAAAGAAAGATAAAGAGGACACTACATAATGATAAAAGGATCAATACAAGAATAGGATATTACACTCATTAACATACATGCACCCAATATAGGAGCATCTAAACACAAAAAACAAATACTAACAGACATAAAGGGAGAAATTGACAGGACTACAATAATAGGAGGAGACTTTAACACCCCACTGACATGAATGGACAATACTTCCAGACAGAAAATCAGTAAGGCAACAGAGATCCTAAATGACACAATAGAACAGTAAGACTTAATTGATATTTTCGGTACATTACATCCAAAAAAACCCAGAATACACATTCTTTTCAGGTGTACATGGAACATTCTCCAGAAAAGACCACATACTAGGGTACAAAACAAGCCTCAACCAATTGAAGAGGACGGAAATTATTTCAAGCTCTTTTCTAACCACAACAGCATGAAACTAGAAATCAACCACAGAAAGAGAAATGAGAAAAAAATGGAGACTAAACAACATGCTACTAAGAAACCAACTGGTCAACGATGGAGACTAAACAACATGTTACTAAAAAACCAACTGGTCAACAATGAAACCAAAGTGGAAATTTAAAAATACCTTGAGACAAATGACAATGAAAACAACCATACAGAATCTGTGGGATGCAACAAAAGCAGTCTTAAGAGGAAAGTTCATAGCGATACAGGCCTTCCTCAAAAAAAACAAGAAAAATATCAAATAAACAACCTAACCTACCAACTAAAAGAACTAGAAAAAGAACAAACAAAACCTAAAGTCAGCAGAAGGAAGGAAATAATAAAGATCAGAGAGGAAACAAATAAAATAGAGATTTAAAAAAACAATAGAAAAAAATCAATAAAACCAAGAGCTGGTTTTTTGAAAGGGTAAACAAAAATCGACAAACTTTTGGCCAGACTCACCAAGAAGAAAAGAGACAGGACCCAAATAAACAAAATAAAAAAACAAAAGAGGAGGAAAAAACAACTGATAATGCAGAAATACAAAAAAAAAAAAACATAAGAGAATACTATGAACAATTATATGCCAACAGATTGGACAACATAGAAGAAATGGACAAGTTTCTAGAATCATACAGCCCATCAAAACTTAATCAAGAAAAACTGATGAACTCATAAAAGTGCTAACAAAAGATCAAGATGAAAAAAAACAATTAATTACATGGGACTGAGTGAACTGATGAGGATGAGTATAATTTTTGTGACTTTCTGTCTGAATTAAAAAAAAAAAAAATCCCACAAGGACTCAGAGGCAAAGAATATACAAATCAATTTTCACTGCAAAGTAAAGGAGCTGTTACAGTGGAGGATTACTGGACTGAATGTCAATATTATGACATAGTATAAGTGTGTTTCATGTTTGGTAATTGCAATCATTGTTGCTTTTGTTGTGGTCATCCATGTACAATGCTTGGTGTCAGTCTATTTATCTCTTGTAAAAATAAAATACAGTGTGTGTGTGTGAAAAAAAAAAAAAAACTTAATCAAGAAGAAATAGATAATTTGAACGGACCAATCACTAGAAGTGAAATAGAATCTGTAATTTTAAAAAAACCAAAAAACTCCCGGGCTTCCCTGGTGGCACAGTGGTTAAGAATCCACCTGCCAATGCAGGGAACATGGGTTCAAGCCCTGGTCCAGGAAGATCCCACATGCCGCGGAGCAACTAAGCCCATGAGCCACAACTACTGAGCCTGTGCTCTAGAGCCCGTGAGCCACAACTACTGAAGCCCATGCGCCTAGAGCCTGTGCTCCACAACAAGAGAAGCCACCACAATGAGAAGCCTGCGCACTGCAACAAAGAGTAGCCCCCACTTGCCACAACTAGAGAAAGCCCGTGTGCAGCAACGAAGACCCAATGCAGCCAAAAATAAATAAATGTATTTAAAAAAAACTCCCTGCAAACAAAAGTCCAGGACCAGATGGCTTCACTGGGGAATTCTACCACACATACAAAGAATAACTTATACCAATCCTTCTCAAACTCTTCCAAAAGACTGAAGAGGAGGGAATACTCTCAAGTCATTCTATGAAGCCATCACCACCCTGATACCAAAACCAGACAGACACTACCAAAAAAGAAAATTACAGGCTAATATCTTTGATGAATACAGATGCAAAAATTCTTAACAAAATATTAGCAAACAAAATCCAACACATAGAAACGGTCATATACTACGACCAAGATGGATTCATCCCAGGGTCAAAAGGATGGCTCAACACACGCAAATCAATGTTATAGACCACATCAACAAAAGAAAAGACAAAAACCACAAGATTGGGAATTCCCTGGCAGGCCAGTGGTTGGGACTTGGCACTTTCACCAGCCAGGGGCCTGGGTTCGATCCCTGGTTTGGCAACTAGGATCCTGCAAGCCACGCAGTGCAGCCAAAAGAAAACAAACAAACAAACAAACAAAAAACCACACACGCACACAAGATCATCTCAACAGATGCAGGAAAAGTATTTGATAAAATTCAACATCCATTCATTTTAAAAACTCTCCCAAAGTCGGTATAGAGGGAACATATCTCAACATAATAAAAGCTATTTATGACAAACCCACAACCAACATAATACTCAATGGTGAAAAGCTGAAAGCCTTCCTGCTAAAATCTGGAACGAGACAAAGATGCCCTCTCTAACCACTTCTATTCAACATAGAACTGGAAGTCCTAGCCACAGCAATCAGACAAGAAATAAAAAGTATCCAAATTGGAAGGGAAGAGGTAATTATATGCAGATGACATGATACTATATATAGAAAACCCTAAAGACTCCACACAAAAACTACTAGAACTGATAAACAAATTCAGCAATGTAGCAGGATACAAGAATAACATACAGAAAGCGGTTGCATTTCTTTACACTAACAATGAAATATCAGAAAAGGAAAGTAAACAAACAATCCCTTTTAAAATCACATCAGGGAGTTCCCAGGTGGTCCACAAGTTAAGACTCCGTGCTCCCAATGCAGGTGGCCCAGGTTCAATCCCTAGTCAGGGAACTAGATCCCACATGCTGTAGGTAAAGACCTGGCACAGCCAAATAAATAAATAAGTAAATAAATATTTTTTAAATCAAATTAAAAAAATACATAAGAATAAACCTGACCAAGGAGATGAAAAACTTATATACTGAAAACCATAAAACACTGATAAAGGAAATTGAAGGTGATTTAAAGAAATGGAAAAATATCCCATACTCTTGGATTGGAAGAATTAATATTGTTAAAACAGTCATACTACCCAAAGCAATCTACAGATTTAATGCAATCCCTACCAAATTACCCAAGAAATTTTTCACAGAACTAGAACAAATAATCCTAAAATTTATATGGAACCATAAAAGACCCAGAATTGCCAAAGCAATCCTGAGGAAAAAGAACAAAGCAGGAGGCATAACCCTCCCATACTTCAGACAATACTACAAAACCACGGTAATCACAACAGTGTGGTACTGGCACAAAAACAGACGTATGGATCAATGGAACAGAATAGAGAGCCCAGAAATAAACCCATACACCTACAGTCAATTAATCTTCGACAAAGGAGGCAAGAATACACAATGAGGAAAAGACAGTCTATTCAGCAAGTAATGTCGGGAAAGTTGGACAGCCCCATGTAAATCAATGAAGTTCGAACACACCCTCACACCACACACAAAAATAAACTCAAAATGGCTTAAAGACTTAAATATAAGACATGACACCATAAAACTCCTAGAAGAGAACATAGGCAAAACATTCTCTTATATAAATCATACCAATGTTTTCTTAGGTCAGTCTACCAAGGAAATAGAAATAAAAGCAAAAATAAACAAATGGGACCTAATCAAACTTCTAAGTTTTTGCACAGCAAAGGAAATCATAAACAAAATGAAAAGACAACCTACCGACTGGGAGAAAATATTTGCAAATGATGCAACCAATAATGGTTTAATTTACAAAATATACAAACAGCTCATATTACTCAATACCAAAAATAAACCCCACCCAATCAAAAAATGGGCAAAAGACCTAAATAGACATTTCTCCAGAGAAGACATACAGATGGCCAGTAGGCACATGAAAAGATGCTCAATATTGCTAATTATTAGAGAAATGCAAATCAAAACTACAGTGAGGCACCACCTCACACTGGTCAGAATGGTCATCATTAAAAAGTCTACAAATAACCAATGCTGGAGAGGGTGTGGAGAAAAGGGAACCCTCCTACACTGTTGGTGGGAATGTAAGTTGGTGCAGCCACTATGGAAAACAGTATGGAGGTTGCTCAAAAAACTAAAAATAGAGTTGCCATATGATCCAGTAATCCCACTCCTGGGCATATATCCCAACAAAACTATAATTCAAAAAGATACATGCACCCTTATGTTCACAGCAGCAGTCTTTACAATAGCCAAGACATGAAAACAACTTAAATGGCCATCGACAGATGAATGGATAAAGAAGATGTGAGATATACACACACACACACACACACACACACACACACACACATATACACATACACACACATACACACACACAAAATAGAATATTACTCAGCCATAGAAAAGAATGAAATAATGCCACTTGCAGCTACATGAATGGACCTAGAGATTATCATAAATGAAGGCAGAGAAAGACAAATACCATATGATATCACTTATATGTGGAATCTAAAATATGACACAAATGAACTTATCTACAAAATAGAAACACACTCACAGATATAGAGAACAGACTTGTGGTTGCAAAGGGGATGGGGTGCAGGGGAGGGTTGGACTTGGAGTTTGGAACTAGCAGATGCAAACTCTTATATATAGAATGGATAAACAACAAGGTCCTATTGTATAGCACAGGGAACTATATTCAATATTCTGTAATAAGCCATAAAGGAAAAGAATATGAAAAAGAATATATATATAAAACTGCATCACTTTCTTGTACACCAGAAACTAACACAACATTGTAAATCAACTATACTTCAATTTAAAAAAAGGGGGGGGGGCTTCCCTGGTGGTCCCGTGGTAAAGAATCCACCTTCCAATGCAGGGGACGCGGGTTCGATCCCTGGTCGGGGAGCTAAGATCCCACATGCCACGGGTCAACTAAGCCCATGCTCCACAACTACTGAGCTCGCACGCCTCAACAAGAGAGTCCACGTGCCACAAACTACAGAGCCCATGCGCTCTGGAGCCTGTGTGCCACAACTAGAAAGAGAAAACCCACACACCACAACTAGAGAGAAGCCCAAGTGCCGCAATGAAAGATCCTGCCTCAACGAAGATCCCGCGTGCTGCAACTAAGACCCGACACAGCCAAAAAAATAAATAAAGATAAAAAAAAAAAAGTTTGTTTGAAAAAAAAAAGAAGTAAAATGAATCCAATTGCAGAGGAAAAAGTTTAAAACTGTCACTGTTTGTAGATGACATGATACTCTACAGAGAAAATCCTGAGGATGACACCCAAAAACAAATGGAACTCATCAGAAAATTCAGTTAAGTTGCAAGATACAAAATTAATCTAAAGAAATCAGTTGCATTTCTATACACTCACAACTATCAGAATGATAAATTAAGAAAACAACCCCATCGACAGTGACATTAACAAAAATAAAATACCTAGGGATACATCTAACCCAGGAGGTAAAAGACCTGTACTCGGAGAACTGGAACTCTGTTGAAAGAAATTGAAGAGGACACAAACAAATGGAGAGACATGCCATGCTCATGGATTGGAAGAATTCGTATTGTTAAAATGATTCCACAACCCAAAGCAATCTAGAGATTCAATGCCATTCCTATCAAAATGCCAATGGGATTATTTGGAGAACTAGAAAACAGAATTCTAAAATGTGTGTGGAAACACAAAAGAACCTGAATAGTCAATACAATCTTAAGAAAGAAGCACAAACGTGGACATATCATGTTCCCTGATTTCGAACTATACTACAAACCTAGAAACATCAAGACAGTATGGTATTGGCACAAAAGAAATACACATAGACCCATGGAACAGAACTGAGAGCCCAGAAACAAACCCATTATGTATGGTGAACTCATCTATGAAAAAGGAGGTGAGATATACAATGGGGAAAAGATAACCTCTTCAATAAATCTTGTTGGGAAAACTGGATTGCAACATGCACAGGAATCAATTTGGAATGCTTTCTCATACCATCTACAAAAATAACCTCAAAATGAATCAAACACTTCAACGTAAGACCTGAAGCTATAAAACTCCTAGAAGAAAACATAGGCAGTATGCTCTCTGACATCAGTCTGAGCAATATTTTTTGGATCTGTCTCCTCAAGCAAGGGAAACAAAAGCAAAATAAACGAATGGGAGTCCATCTAAAAGAAAAGCTTTTCAATAGGAAAGAAATCGTTCACAAAATGAAAAGGCAGCCTACTGAACATGAGAAAATATTTGCAAACAATATATCGGAAAAGGGGTTTATATCCAAAACGGACAAAGAATTCATGCAACTCAACCTCTAAAAGACTAAAACCCAAGTAAAAAATTGGCAGAAGACCGAACATTTTCCCAAAGAATGTATACAGATGGCCAACACATACATGGCTAGATAGTCAACATCACTTATCATCAGGGAAATGCATACCAAAACAACAATGAAATTATCACCTCACACCTGGAAAAATGGTTATCATCCAAAAGACACCAATAAGAAGTTGGCGAGGATGTGGAGAAAAGAGAACCCTCATACACTTTTGTTGGGAATGTGCATTAGTACAGCCACTATGGAAAACAGTACGGAGGTTCCTCAAGAAATTAAAAATAGAACTATCATATGATGCAGGAATTACACTTGGGGGTATCTTTCTGAAGGAAACAAAAACACAAATTCAAAAAGATATACACACCCCTATGTTCATGGCAGCTCTACTGACAATAGCCAAGATACGGAAGCCACCAAAGTATCCATCAACTTGCAAATGGATAAGGAAGATTTCATGTACATAGTTACACACACCCAGTGGAATATGACTCAGCCATAAAAGAGAATGAAATCTTATGACAACATGAAGGGACCTAGAGGGTATTATGCTGAGCTATGTCATACAGAGAGAGAGAACTTATGATGTCACTTCTATGTAGAATACAAAACAAATGAACAAGCACAACAAAACAGAAATGGACTCATAGATCCCAAGAACATGCTGGTGGTTGCCAGAGGGGAGGGGGGTGGGGGCATGAGCGCAGTATGTGAGAAAGATTAAGGGGTACAAACTTCCAGTTATAAAACAAATGTCATGGGGATGTAACATACAGCATAAGGAACAGAGTCCATAATACTGTAACAACTTGGTATGGTGACATGTAACTGGACTTATCTTGGTGATCATTTTGTGACGTATAAAACCATCAAATCACTATGTGTTATACCAGAAAACTAATATAATACTGCCCATCAATTATACGTCAATTTAAAAAAAAAGAAGAAGACATACTGTCTTAAAAAAGATTGTAGTGAGATAAAAAGCAGATGTCAGATGAAACTCTGAAATGATGCGGGTTGAAAGGACAATGCCCGCTGAAGTTCCACTCTCAAGTGGCCCAGACAAATTGAGGACTGGAAGAGGAGCAGCCATGTGATGCTACTCGAGTGTTTGTTTCTTTGTTTAAATAGACTTCATTATTTTTTTTAAAGAAGTTTTGAGTTCACGGCAGAATTGGGCAGAGGACAGAGAGCTCCCACATACGCCCTGCTCTGCTGTTGCTGCCCCCACCACCCCCATCCCCACAGGTGCTCAGAGCCTCCCGCTCCCTAACTATCCTACCAACATTCTGTGTGTCAGTCACTATCAGTGAATCTACATGGACACCATCACCAGAGTCCAGAGTTTATATTAGGGTTCACTCCTGGTGTGGTACATTCTATGGGTTTTGATAAATGTATTTCACCGTGAATGAATGTATCGCACTGAATAGCTTCACCACCTTAAAAAGCCTCTGTGCTCGACCTATTTATCAGCCCTCACCCCTCAACCCCGCCACAAACCCCTGGTGCTGCAATGATCTTCTCACCCTTTCCATGGTTTGCCTTTTCCCAAATATCATATGTAGTTGGTACCCTAAGGTATGCCAGCTTTCCAGATTGGCTTCTTTCAGTGAGTAATATGCATTTCAGGTGCCCCATCTGTCTCCCCATGGCTCCATATCTCTCTTTTGTCTTTTCAGTGCTGAAGAACATTCTGTTGCATGGATGTAGCCCACTCTATGTGTCCATTCACCTCCTAAAGGACATCTTGGTTGCTTCCAAGTTCTGGCAGTTCTGAATAAAGTTGCCCTAAACATCCTGGTGCAGGCTTCTGAGTAGATGTAAGCAATCGACTCATTTGGGTCCTCGGATACCAAAAATTTTGAGGGCTGGATCATAGGGGAAGAATGTGTTTCATTCTCACAGAGTTTCTGAAGATGGTAGCTGAGAGCATGTTAGCATATTGAAGAATCAAGCCAAGGAAGGAGGTAGAATTCAAAGATGCTGGCAAGAAAAATGTCACCGAGACAAAACCATACCTCCACCCTCTTAGAGCTGACAGCTGGTCCTGAGAATTAAATGGAGACAGATTCACAGGAGAGACGCATACACATTTATTTCCCATAAGATTTACAAGACACAGGGTGCCCCACTACAGAAATGAAGAAAGACCCAGAGAAGTGGCAAAACCTAAATGCTTTTCTATTGCGTTGAACAAAGAGAGGTGACTGTGGAAAAGGAAGTACACTGTGTGGGGAAGTGAAGGAGTATGAGAATTATGTTTAACAAAGGCCGTTTGTACAGAATTCTCTCGGTCTCCACTTTCTTCCCTTGACGATAACAATGTCACTCTCCTTCCAGCAGAGGGAGGACGTCTTCCATGGCAGCGGGAGAGGGGGTTGGGGGGGAGGATATGTTCTCTCCTGCTTCCAGGAAGAAAGAGGAGAAAGGTCCACGCGCCCTTCTTTGCACCTATTGGGTTGGCCCAAAAGTTGGTTTGGGTTTTTCCGTAACATCAGTATTTTGGGGGATTTGATCATTTGTTTTTGCTGTTGTTGGCTTTTTTTTAAGTGTCCATAGCTCAAAACAATATTCTGGTTTCCTTTACATCTAAGTCCTTTATCTGGGATTTGGCTTCTGACAGGAGGAGGGACACATCTTCCTGACATGATGGGGGCGGGCAGGCAGGGAAGGATAAGATGGGTGCGGGCCCATGCCTGTTCTTTTCTCATATGTTGGGAAGATGATTCTGCTCTTGCCAGACAGGACCTAATTTCTCCATGAATGATCTGGCAAGATATCAGATGAAAAGAGGAAGAGCAAAGGTCAAGAGATGACGGAGAAGACTGCTGATAGATGCTGGGGTCTTCTGAGCAATGATTTCCTCAAAGGCACGTGCACATCCCTGGTCTCTTCTTCTCGGTGGAGTTCTCACCCCTATCAGCAGGCCTCTTGGGGGTTAATGGGATGGGGGTGTCCACAGCAGGAGCGGGAGTCCACGACTGGATGGCGGTGTCCACAGCAGGATTGGAGGGTCCATGGTGGGCTGGAGGCCATGCGGCAGGCATCAGTGCCCGTCCACACATCATGGTCGTAGGCCCGCACATAGTGCACCTACTGATGTGGTAGAAAGTGCAGTGGTCCAGGGGCCAGTCCAGCCTATCGAGGGTGCCCAGCCCCAAGCAGGTGACCACTGAGAGGTCAGCGTAGAGCATATACAGGGTGCCCTGGCCGTGCTCCCACACTCCCAGGGAGCACACCTCGGCATGGTCCCTGGAAAGACTGTGAGGTCGGCCAGCAACATCTCCCCCCATCAAGTGCATGAAACAAAAGATGCCTCTGTGCAGAAAGACAGAACATCGCTAACCTGACTGCTGTCCTGAGGAAGGTCAGTAGGCGTGGATGGCCCTTGGTCAGCGTCTGGGAATTGGGCTGCGGTATGGGTTGAATGGGCCCCCTCCAAAAGTTATGTCCACGTCCTGGCCCCCCAGAACCTGGGAATGGGACCTTGTTTGGAAATAGGGTCTAAAGACCCTATTTACAGATCTGGAGATGAGGTCATCCCAGATGAGGGTGGCCCTGAATCCAGTGACAGGTGTCCTTAGAAGAGACAGAAGAGGACAGACACAGGACAAGCCTCATGAAGACGGAGACAGAGACTGGACGGATGTGGCCACAAGCCCAGGGACGCCTGGAGCCTCCAAAAGCTGGAAGAGCCGGGAAGGATCGTCCCCTGGAGCCTCTGGAGGGAGCCCAGCCCTGAGACACCTTGATCTCAGACGTTTGGTCTCCAGAGTAGAGAGGATAGGTTTTTGTTGTTCTGAGCCTCCATTTGTGGTCATTTGTCATGGCCACCCCAGAAAGCTACTACAGCTGGTGAACGGCTCGCTGCTTTTATCTAAACCTCCCTCCCGTTAGGGGCGGCCCCCTGCACCTACGCTGTTGGCACAAACCATGTGTTTCATGCTGAACACTGGCTCCCCTTCTGGGCACTGGCATTTTGGAGGGTGAGGGCAGATGATGCCAGGTGACCAGCCCCAGCTGGGGGCCAAGTCCCTAATGAGCTTCCCTGGGGGGAAATGTCATGGTTTTACCCTTCCTCACGGGGGGAAGAGACACTCTCAAGACCCTCGAGAGAAGGAGGGGGCATGAGGAAGCCAGCACAGGGATCCCCCATGCACCCCTACTGTGTGCTGTGACCCATCTTAGCCTTGAGCATACGAGCCTCCCAGCAAGTCCCCAGACGTGAAGGTGGCCCCGCACACCTCACTCCTTCCCTCCATGTCTAGTAGGTGGAAGAACCACTTCTTGCCATTCTGGGGGCGGTTCTAGGGTTTTGCGGGCTGAGCCCCTGTCTATGCCCCACTCCCCAACAAGAGCCACCAGAACAAGCTGTTTGCCCTGTTGCCTGAATGCCCCTCCGCCAATATTCTCAGGAAAGAATTCAGGGGTGTTCATAGCAGTACCTGCAGGCAGCTCTGCACCTGCACCCACGTTCGCATCTTCCCTGTAAACACACTGAGAGCCTTCCCTGACCTCGTGCGTACCCCCTGCTGACCGCCACCGCCTGCCAGCCACAGGCCCCGACCTCAGGTGGCACACCGACCGCCTCCCCGTCTGTAAGGGGATAGTAGCCTCTGCCAGTGGGGTGGGCGGAGGGCACACCTACAGCCACAGCACTGGCTCCGTGGATGGCACGGCCCCTCGTGGGCCTGGACCACTTGCTCTCCCCGCTGCCCCCCGCCTGACGCACAGTCACGACATGGTGACACTGGCTGCTGGGCGTCCAGTCAGGAGGGGGTCCAGAGGCAGCACCTGGCACCACATCAGATGTGCCTTTCCACGGGCCGTGGACACACAGGGTGTTAGGACTTTGTGTCTAGAAAATAATCCGAGCCCACTAGAAGCTGATCTCTGTGTGTGGACTTGAAATGCACAGGCAGGGGTTCTCTCTGGACACTGGCTTGGAAGCTTCTGCACAGGTGCTGGCCACACCAGTGCTTCCTGCCGGACCCCTCCAGGCCTCCCTGGCGGGCACGGCACAACCCACACCCCACGGGCTCCCTGACAAGAGCCTGAGGAGCCAACACTGGCAGGGCCTGGTGGTCACTCCACCAACGCCGCCCAGCTCCTCCTCCCCAGTGACCAGGAGAAGGAAGGCCGGTGGAGTCCAAGGCCCAGCATGGGTGAAGCTCGACCCACCCCCTCCATGGGACCCCCAGCCCTGCTTACTCAGGCCCACCAGCTGCACCTCGTGGTGTCCGAGTCCCCCTGCACTGACCCACATTCCTGGTGTGGACATCCACGTACATAAGCTGCCCCATGTCCTCTTCCCGCACGGGATACCCCTCCATCCCTGCTCCTCCCTGACGAAAGCCTGGACCTCACATGTCCTGGGAAGGAAGGAGGCCGAGGAGGAGCCCAGCCTGTCCTACCTGCCTCCGGGGGGCCCAGACACAGGGCTCAGGGGCTGCTGGGCCTTGGAGTCCAGACACTTCCAGAGGTGGGATGAACCTGCCACTGCCCGCTGAAGCTTCCCCATCCATGATTCAGGAGACAGGAGGACCCACCAAACCGAGCCCGTCCCCAGGCTCTACTGCAAATCTGCTTAGATCCGCTCTCCTGATCCTGAAGACAGACCTGCAGGAAACGGAACCTGCGATTCCCCTAAAGACGATGTTTTGTGCAGTTTCCACAAGACCCCTTTCTACTCTGTTCTGAGAAACTTACTAGTCAATCCATGCTGCCATCACCTCTCGAACGGACTGAGAAGCTGAGGCTCCGAGAAGCCAAGTTACCAGCCCAGAAGCACAGACATGGGGCCACAGAGTGGGGTCTGCACCCGCCGCCCGCCCAGGGGGACTGCCTGTTCCCAGCAGGCTCCACGTCCCCCACCCCACCCCGAGGGGAAGAGCTCACAGAGCCTCCTCTAGGGGGATTAGCTTTGCAAAACCTCTACTTCAGGGCTTCCCTGGTGGCGCAGTGGTTAGGAATCCGCCTGCCAATGCAGGGGACACGGGTTCGAGCCCTGGTCTGGGAAAATCCCTCATGCCGCAGAGCAACTGGGCCCGTGAGCCACAACTACTGAGCCTGCGCGTCTGGAGCCTGTGCTCCCAACAAGAGAGGCCACGACGGTGAGAGGCCCGCGCACCGCGATGAAGAGTGGCCCCCACTCGCCGCAACTAGAGAAAGCCCTCGCACAGAAACGAAGACCCAACACAGCCAAAAATAAATAAATAAATAAATAAAAATTTAAAAATAAATAAATAAATTTAAAAACCTCTCCTTCAGCAGGATTCATGTTACAAAACCTTCTTTTAACAGGGTTTGTTTTCCAATCCTGTTTTGGGGGTCACCCGGGAGGCTTGTCTCCCTGAAGCGGGGTCAGCCTCATGTCACCAGGGCAGCTTTATTGGGTCACACTCACCACCGCTCGTCCACTCCCAACTCAGACCCAGAAAGGCCCCTCGGGCCCCGAGCCCCATGGCTCTGCGTGGGCGCCCACTCCCCTCCTGCCTGGTCCCTCCCTCCGGTGTCCCCAACAGGGTCACCAGGAGTTCCCACCTGCCTAGGGCAGGCTGCACCCTCCGTCCCGGGCGGGGGTGCCTCCGTGGTGTCAGGTGGAAGAAACAAGAGGTACCCGTGGGGCCTCCCTCACGCAGCACAGCGGCCAGCACCCACCTACTGACCTCGTCGCTCTAGACGGGCCCGGGCAGAGGTTCAGACACCAGCAGCTTCTCCCGGTTCTCATCTCATCCCAGCAGTGTCCATGGTGTCCATGGGGGAGTCACTGAGCAACTCCGTGCCGGCTGCAAAGAGAGGACGCTCGCTCACACGCCCCTCCCAGGATATGGAGCTCACCAGGGCAGGCACCCAGCAGCCCACGGGGCTCACGTGGGCAGGCGCATTCAAGAGCATGGGACTCACCTGGGCAGCCCCCTCCCAGGGCACAGGGCCCACCTGGGCAGGCACCTCCCAGCATATGGAGCTCACCTGGGCAGGCACCCAGCAGGGCTGGGCACACCGGAACCGCGCCCATAGCCCTCAATGCAAAGCAGCCCCAGCCCCACCTGTCGGTCAGAGCTGACCCTGAGCAGCTCAGAGAAGGACCTGAACTAACAAACAGCAGCTCCTGGACATGTCTGTGACCCTGGGCTTCACTCTGTGCAGCCTCCTTCCACTGGCTCTTCCAGAGGCTTCCACTGCACCCGGGCACCAGGCCTCTGTCTCCGCCCACCACTCCTCCTCTCCCTGACTCCTAGATCCCTCTCGTGAGGAGAGGGTCTTCTTGCAGTTGCCTCCCACTCATGGGTCAGTTAAAATAATTAGAAAACAAGCCAGAGCTGCAGCCCCATGTCCATCCTGATCCTCAGGACCTCACACCTGTTTCTTGGACCTGGCTGGTGCAGCAAGGCCGATTTTATGCAACTATGAGCCCCTGATGGGCAAGGATTGGCCGATCTGGGCAGCCTGACTCAGCCGGCCAGCCCTTCCCAGGTGTGCCTGGATCAAGGTCTGGAAACACCCTCCCAGGCAGCAAGAGTGCTTGCAGCTCTTGCTTGTAGCCCTGTCAGCGGCTGTGGGGCTGGGCTGGTGGTTGGGAGTGAGGGGCCATGCCACGTGGATGGCCCAGTCTGAGTGGGCCTCTGCCGGACCTTTTGCAGGAGTTGCCGGGCTGCCACCTGTTAAAGAAGATGTGTCACCTGTACCTGCTGTTGTAATTTCTCCCCAGGCAGTGGGGTCCAGGAGCGGAGGGGTAGCTCAGGTAGTAAATGGAAACTTCCAGAAGAGCACCCAGGCCAGGACCATCCGACCATCCCATGTGGCCTGCAACTCGGCAGGCGTGCTGTCACTGGTAGGGCTCCAAGCGCTTTCCTCCCTCCTAATCCAGGATGACTTCATCTCAGATCCTTCACTCATTCCACAAAGACCCTTTTTTCAGAAAATGTCCCTTTGTACATTCTAGGGGACACATCTTTTGGGGCCACCATTCAACCCACTATGTTGGTATAAAATAACCCTCGAATTTTAGGAGATGGCTGAGGTCACATATAGACTGACACTGGCAGTGGCCATGTGAGTGCGGGTCTGGGGAGAATGAGGACCCTGGAAATACGATGCGGTGGGTCAACGCCTCCGTGGGAGGAGCGGCCAGGCTACTTCCCAGCTTACCTTTTGTATTTTCACTTACATTGTGGGGCAGTGCCGGCCTTGCCTCTGGGTTTTGCTTTTAAGAAGTCAGATTATCAGTCTTTCTGTGTGGCTTCTCAATTTATGACATATTTGGAAAGCTATTCCCTATTCTGGTAATATAAAAATTTTTATCCCTCAAGTTCTTCTACAACTGTTCTTTGGTTTCGCATCTTTGGTCCAGCTGGAGTGTGTGTGTGTGTGTGTGTGTGTGTGTGTGTGTGTGTGTGTGTGTGTGTGTGTTTGTGCATCAGGTGTGAGATAGGAGGCTTTTTTCCTAGATGACCACCTAATTTTCTCAATACCAGTCAATGAAAGATCCCTCTTTTCCCAGCTATCTGCAATATTATTAATCTTCTACTAATCACGTACGTTTTAGGGTCTATTCTGGCATTTTAGGTTTTTTTTTTTTTGTTAATCTGTCTGAGAATCCACGCGTCAGTGCCATTCACACTTGTGAGATCTTTGAATCAGGAGGCATCTAAGAAGTCACAGGCTAGTTGGCAGTGTTTTTCTTAGTGGCACACGAACCAGTGATGCACCTTATAACACACAGTGTCCTAGATTCAACAAAATGGTAATAATTGTGGCTTTAAAATATTGTTTACCTCCTGGTAGGACTTATCACACCTCATTGCTCAGTGGAAGCACGGAGTCCTAACCACTGGACCGCTGGGAATTCCCTGAATGGGTTTTTAATCAGGATTTCATTAGATGATAGACTAATGAGAAGTGACATTTATATGACATTAAATCTTACCTTTAAGAACATTGTGTGTCTTCACAATGATCCAAGTACTTGTATGTGTGTATATCGCTCAAGAGAATGTTGAAGTTTCTTTTATGGTCATTCTGTAAATATTGGGTGTCTACATTGGAGATACAGCATAAACACAGCAGACCAAACTTTTCTGCCCTCAGATTTTTGCACACCCTGAGATCATGAAGATATTCTACTATGTCATCTTCCAGTTTATCTTGCCTTTCACATTTAGATCCACAATTCACTTGGAATTGATTTTTGTTTGATTTCATCCCATCTAGATTGTCAGCTGATTAAGCACCATTTACTGAAAATCTACTTCGCTGCTCACCAGTAGTAATACTGTAATAAAGCAAGTGCTCATATATGGGTAGGTCTAGATATATTTCAAAGATAGAATCAGCTTTATTTTTCTTCAATTCACATCTGGAGTTTGTGAAAAAGGAAGGAGCCAAGAATGATGCCATTGTTTGGGCCTGAGAAACAAGAGAAGGGGTCAACTATGGGGCAAGGAATCTGGAGGAACAGAGTGGAAGCAGAAAGTCATGGCTTTGGACATAGCTGAGGTGGAGGCATCTCAGACATCACAGTGAAAACGTAGGGTAGGCAGGTAGAGATAAAAGTATCAAATTATATCTCTGAGAACCATTACCTTTACAAAATTAAAATCTTAATTTTTTTTGCTTTCAACTTTTGCTGAAATTAAAAATTGTTTCTTTTTATTTCTTTGATAATTG
Source organism: Balaenoptera physalus (assembly GCF_965194825.1). Lineage (NCBI taxonomy): Eukaryota > Metazoa > Chordata > Mammalia > Artiodactyla > Balaenopteridae > Balaenoptera > Balaenoptera physalus. The sequence goes on from NC_138901.1 coordinate 48,491,005, forward strand.
GTCATTTTAACCATTTTAAGTGTATATTTCAGTGGTATTAATTACATTCACAATGTTCTGCAACCATCACCACTATTTCCAAAACTTTGTCATCACGCCCAAACAAAACTCTGTATCCATTAAGCAATCACTCCAATTCCCTCCTCCTAGTCCCTTGCGACCACTAATCTTTCTAAGAATTCTCCTTTCCTAGATATTTGTCCTTTTGTATCCAACTTCTTTCACTGAGCATGTTTTTAAAGCTTATGCATGTTACAGCATGTATCCTAACTTCATTACTTTTTATGGCTGAATGATATTCCATTGTAAGTACAGTTGACCTTTGAACAATACAGGGGTGAGAAGCACTGACCCTCCATGCCAAAAATCTGTGTAAAGTTTACAGTCAGCCTTCTGCATCCTTGGTTTCACATCCATGAACTCAACAACCACAGATCATGTAGTAGTATGTATTTACTGAAAAAAATCTAAGTATAAGTGGACCCATGCAGTTCAAACCCATGTTGTTCAAGGGTCAACTGTATATAACACATTTCGTTTATCCATTCATCTACCGATAAACACTTGGCTTGTTTCTACCTTTTCGCTATTGTGAATAACGTTGCTATCGACATTCATGTATCAGTACAAGTATCTGTTTGAATCCCTGTTTGCCGTTCTTTTAGGTACAGACCTAGGAGTAGAATTGCCAGGTCATATGGTAATTTTAACATTTTGAGGAACCACCAAACTGTTTTCCACAGTGGCTGCATCATTTTACATTCTCACCAGCAAGGTACAGGGTTCCAGTATCTCCACATTCTCCCCAAGACTTGTTAATTCTCGCTAATCTTGTTATTTTCTGTTGTTGCTGCTTTTTAAATTATAGTTACCTTAGATGTGGGGTGGTTTCTCATTGTGGTTTTGATTTGTATTGCTCTAATGACTAATGATGTTAAGTGACTTTTTATGAGCTTAGCATAACATGCAATAAAACTTAATTTAAGGGTATAGTTTTATGACTTCTGAAAAATATATTCACCCATGTAACAACCACCACAATCGAGATACAGAATATTTCCATCACCCAGAATATTCCCTTGTCCCCTTCCCAACCATTTCCATCAGCACCAGGCAACCAATGATCTGCTTGTCTCCAGAGATTAGATCTACATGCACCCCTATGTTCATAGTAGCACTATTTACAATAGTCAAGACATGGAAGCAACCTAAATGTCCATCAACAGATAAATGGATAAAGAAGATGTGTGTGTGTATGTATGTGTATATATATATATAACAATAGAATATATTGTCTATATATATATAGAATTTTATATATATATATAAACAATAGAATACTACTCAGCTATAAAAAAGAACGAAATAATGCCATTTGCAGTGAAATGGATAGACCTAGAGGTTATTATACTAAGTGAAGTAAGCCAGACAGAGAAACACAAATATCATATGATATTGCTTATGTGGAATCTAAAAAAAAAAAAGATACAAATGAACTTATCTCCAGAACAGAAACAGACGCACAGACATAGAAAACAAACTTATGATTACCAGAGGGGAAAGGGGGAGGAAGGATAAATTAGGAGTTTGAGATTAGCAGATATAAACTAATATACATAAAAATAGACAAACAAGGTCTTACTATATAGCACAGGGAACTATATTCAGTATCTTGTAATAAACCATAGTGAAAAAGAATGTGAAAAATATATATATTATTTAAAAGGATATATTAAAAAGAATTCTAAAAAGAATGTATAAATAACTGAATCGCTTAGATGTATACCAGAAACAAAACATTACTTTACTTTAGTTAATCAACTATACTTTAGTTAAAAAAAAGAAATGCTGATACATGATCTATCGATGAACCTTGAAGACCTTATGCTAAGTGAAATACGCCAGACACAAAAGGAAAAATATTGAATGATTCTACTTATATGAGGTACCTAGAAAAGAGACAGAAAATAGTATAGGGGTTACTGGGGAGAGGAGGGAGGGGGAGGGGGAGTTATCGTTAAATGGGTACAGAATTTCAGTTTGAGATGATGAAAAAGTTCTGGAGGTGGACAGTGGTGATGGTTGCAGAACAACGTGTATGTACTTAATGCCACTGAACTGTTCACCTAAAATGGTGCAGACATGTACTCAGATCAGTGCTGCTCAGAGTGAAAAGAATGAACATGACAGAGGCAATGCCTCGGAGGTTCAGAGACAGCAACGATCCCCCAGACAGAGGCAATCAGGGCAGCAGCCCTTTGGAACTTAAAACACCTAAGAATGGGGAGGCCGGCAGGGGTGGGGTGAGGAGGGTGGGTGCATTTTAAGGAGAGGGAAGAGTGAAACAAAAGCAGAGAGGAGAGAAAAGAGCCTTGCATAGTTGCAAAAGCAGCCTTGCATAGTTGCTGCCCAAGAGGAAGGTGGCAGGTCTAGCGCGGGCCTTCTCCGAGCACTTTTCCGCTGAGGTTACGGGCTAGAATTGTTTCCACCACTGCGGGGTCCATTGTCGGGCTAGTGGTGTTCGTCTCATCACAATACAAATAATTTTCAAAAGGTGCTAAACATCACCTCTTCTCACTCAGAAGGAACTTTTTTTTTAAGTCATTCTTTCACTCAACACTTGCTTTTGGTGAGAATCTGCTGATTAACCTTGTCCCCTCCCCAGGGCCATTTATCTTCTACTACTTATCTGACCTTGTCAAGCTCTGGTTCCCCCACTAAAGGAATTTCAAACATAAGACAGCAGCTGGACAGATTCTGTTGGATGGGGAGCCTTCCAGAAGTGCCTGGCCTTGAAAATCTTTATCTACAGATAACAAACTTGGCTGAGTGAGATGCTTTTGGAGGAAGTCACTTTAACAGCTGCACACTCACCTCGTTCCCTGGGCAAATCCCAGCTTAGGGGCCCCACGCTCCCTCCCCCTAGCAAGCAGTTACAGTCAGCACGGACTACAGCTTAAAAGGTGTCTGCCATGTCCTGAAAGCCGTTCTTGGGGGGAGGGGGGGCGCGCTGTTGCCAGGCCCCCTCCTGAGTACAGCTGTGCAGGAGCGCTCCAGCCTACCCCCTAGAGGCCCTGGGGATGCCAGAACTTTGTGTTCTCACAATGTTTATCCCTTGTACACCACCCCAGAAGGAACCTCCACTGCCTCTCCTGCTGTGCTCTCCCTCCACCCTGCTCTGATTCTCCTCCCCAGTAAACACCCCCCTCCTCTCCAGAGCCCAAACCCCTCTACTGTGGGGCTCACAAAGCCCTCCACACCCTCAGCCCTTACCTCCTGCAGTAAATGACACGTAGCTCCCCTGCCCCTAAGGGCTCGGCTTCCCCACGGCCTCCCCAGCACTGGCTGCTCACTTTCTCACAGTCCACTAGCTCAGGGTCAGGAGGTGGGGTCACCAGCCTCCCTGCTCCCCAAGGCCACATCCATTTCCCCTCCACTCTCCGAGGTTTAAGCCAGACCTCAGCCCATGCCCACCTCCCTCCTGGTCACTCCCCTTACATACCCAAGACTTTGGCAATGGGCTCACAGCCGACTGCCAACTCCACCCGACTGCCACCACCATCCAAGGCGGCCGCTGTGGTCCATCCATCCCACACCCTGGGCTCTCAGTCCCTTGACTTCATCTCCAAATACCTTCCCCTCCACTCCATTTCAGCCACAGCTTCCCATGGGCAGAACCTCTGAGATCCGGAACCCACACACTTGTACCCACACGTCATACTCTCCCAACCTTCTGGCCCATTCATCCAGTTACTCCCATCACATTAGCGCTTATTCCTCAGCAAGGCCTCAAATCCATTCACTTCTCCAATTTCTCCCAATCTACCAGCCCCTTCTGGCCTTATGTCACTCACTCCCTATCCTGCTTGAACTGCGGGCTCCGTCTCTTCAATCACTCTCTTGTTCAACTCCTCAACATCACCACTGTCTTTCTAACCCCAACCCTGGACGAGTCGAACAGCCTTTTTCTCTGCAGATCTCATGATGGAGAAAAGCACACAGCCTAGGAGAGTGGGGCCTCCAGATCAGTGGCCACACATCTCAGCTGGATCCTCTACACTGACCACAATTCTCTGTCCTAGTGCCACGGGGCCCACCCTGGGGAGCACAGCACTCCTCTGACCTAAACCTGATCCATTCTCTCCAGCTCCTCGGCGGCCTTGAGCCACATTTCCTGCTCTCGTCCTCCTACACGGACAACCTTTCCCCGGACCAAGAAACCTCAAGCAGCATCTAAACAAGTGAAAGTACTCCGGTCTCTCTCATCTGAAAAGTACATATGTAAGCCCTCTCTTGAGCACATCTCCCTCCACCCACTGCCCCGTCTCTCTTCCCCTTCACAATCAGATATCTAGCTCCCTGCCTCGATTTCCCCATCTCCTTACTCCTTGCCCTGCTGTCATCAGGCTCCTGCCTCCACCAGCCACAGCTGCTCGCACAAGGTCACCGGTGTTGCTCTGACACAGCTGACCCTCCCTCCTTGCCCGTGTCTCTGAGACATCACACTCCTGCTGTCTACCTGTATCTCAGCTCCCTCGTCCCATGACCCCTAAGGTTGCAGGTCGCCTAAGATCTCACACAGGCCTTCTGCTCTCAAAACTTCAACTCCCATCAAACGCTGATACCTCACAAATCTACATCTTCAGACATGTTCATCCAACTGCCTGCTAGACTTTTCCACTCAGATGCCGCAGAGGCTACCGCTCAGTGACAACATGGCCAGAACCAAATTACCTTCTCTTCACTCCTTCTCTTCGTCACTCTTCTCAGTGAATGGCAGTCCCACCCATCCTGTCCCAGGGCAGACCCGGACCCAGCATATAATTAAAGATCAATATTTGCAAAATAAAAATGAATCACTGAGCCTCCCATTCTCCACAGCCAATCACCAAGAATTATCATTTTTACCTCCTACTATATCCCCGTGCTTCTTTCTTAATTGAGGCTGGCTGCCTCCTACACATCCTTCAGAAGGCTTCCGGGACCCTAACTCCGGAGGGACAGGGATCTTGTCCGCTGTTCCCACGGCCCGTGACTGCCGCCACGGCCCGGACCACCACGCACTGTCCGGCCGGCCCTGTTGACTGACACCCCACTGCACTGGGCGCTCCATCTCCGTAAGTGCCCACGGCCGGGCACACAGGAGCCTCCCAGCAAGCACTGAACGGATGGAGCGAAGGAACGAAGAGTAATGAGCGAAAGGGCCACGGATGGCACGCGATCGCGGAAAGAAGGCCGACAGGCCCCACGACAAGCAAGACCTCTGGCTGTGCAAGCCCAGCGCCCGGAGTGGCCCCACGCGGCGGCCGAGCAGTCTCGCCCCCACGTCACGCGGCGCTCCCCGCGGCCAATGGAAACGGTCCGCTGGCCGTGTCGGCGGACGCTCCCGGCCCGCGCGCGGCTTCTCAGCCAATGGGAGCGGCCGGCGTCGCCCTCGAGACGAGACGGGGCGGGGCGGGGCGCGGGGGTCCTGTGATGGCGCGGTTGCGGGCTTGTTCCCACGTTGCGTTCCCTCCAGCGTAGTCTAGGCTCCTGCTCTGCCCAACCGACGGATGATGGGGCCTCTGGGCGCCCGGCGCGGCCTGGAGTGGCTGCTGGGCCTCTACTTCCTCTCCCACATCCCGATCACCCTGCTCGTGGACCTGCAGGCGGTGCTGCCGCGCGATCTCTACCCCGTGGAGGTGAGGGCGCCGTCTGTCCTGGCCGCCGGTCGCCGAGGTTGGCGCCCCTCGGCGTAGCGGTTGACCCGGCGTCCCCGTGATCTCCCCTCCTCCGGCCTGGCGCCCCGCCTCGCCCACTCAGGGTTCCCTCCTGCTTTCCTGGGTCCCGCCGGCGCTCCGGCCCCTCCTTACCCTTCAACTCGACTTCTTCCTCGGGGTTTTCTTTGTCTCTCCCAGCCGCTTCCCCAAGGCTCCTGGGGCCAAACACCTTGCTCCTTTTAAGGATAGTTCTTCCCTGGGTTTAAGACTCCCACACCCCAGCTCTGGTCAGTTGTCAGTATTTGAGGGAAGTAGCCTGGATGAACCAGTGTATAAATTATGGACACATGTTGGATTTGTTTTAAAGTTGTGTTTCTTGGGAGAGCTTTAAAAATACCGACTAATCCCAAAGAAATAACGCTAGTGTTAGACCCCTCTAAGGGACATTCGCAGAGCGTCCTGATTTCAAGATTAGGATCCAGCAACTTAAAAAGCTCATAAGTAAACGACACCTTTTCAAATCGGCCTTTTTTATTGCATTTGAGCAAGAATGATCACCTGAGTAGAAACGGAGGCGAAAGCCCCATTTCCTGGTTGTTGGAGAGCATTCTTTACCCCAAACTTTAACTTTTGCTTTAAATGCTTTTTATTTATTGAGTTTTATTTTCATGTCTGGACCCTATAACCTTCTATCACGGAATTCCAGTCCTCAGTTCTACACTTCTCCAATCTGTCTGCAGAACTATAGGCAAACCGGACGTGTCTACCTAAAGATTTGATTTTACCTCTATTTCTCTTTAATTGCTTTTTCTCTGCAGAGCAGGGGTTCTTAACCTGAGGTCCATGAACCCCTAATGGGGTATGCAAAATTGTGTGTGCCTTGTTTTCCATAGCTTCCATCAACTTTTCCAGGGGTCTGACCCTCCCCAAAAGGTTAAGAGCCACTGCTCAACAATAAACCCCCACTCCATAGTCTGGTTTGTTTCTAGCTCCAAGCATAACTGGGAAGACCTCTGACCTACCTTTTCCTGGGAAAAGTGTAGGTTGTGTGTGGCAAGAGCATTGTCTGGGGACTTGGTTCTTCCAAGAACTTCTTGAGTTCCTTGGGCAAGTCAGGGCTCTGTAGCTTCAACTGTCAAGTAGGAGAGAGAGGAGTTAAATCACAAGCTCAAACATATACAAGATGTATTAGTTTCCTATTGCTTCTGTAACAAATTACAAAAATATAGTGATTTAAAACAACACGAATTTATTATCTTTCAGTTCTGGAGGTCAGAAGTTTGAAATGAGTCTTGTAGGCCTCGTTCCTTCTGAAGGTCCTAGTGGCGGATCTGTTCCTTGCCTCTTCCAGTTTCTGGTGGCTGCGGGTGTTCTTGGCTTGTGGCCACATCACATCAGTCTCCGCTTCGGTCATCACTTTGCTGCCTTTTCTTCTTTAGTCCAATCTCCCTCTGCCCAACTTTTATAAGGACACTTGTAATTACATTTAGGGCCCACCAGATAACCAGGATAGTCTTCCCATCTCCAAATCCTTAACTTAATCACATCTGCAAAGTCACTTTTGCCAAATAGGGTTACATTCATAGGTTCCAGGGATTAAGATGTGGATGTCTTTGGGAGCCATTATTCAGCCTATTACACAGGCCCAGGTGGTACATGATCCTTCTAAACAGGTCGTCACAGCTCCGCACTAGCTATTAGTTGCCTCGAAGAAAGGAGAGCCATGTCTGTGCAAAGTCTGTGTGGCCAACAGAACTCAGGCAGGCTGCCTGTTCACAATCTCTGATGTTATGAGTCCCTTTAATACTAGGCAGTCATGGGACTTCCCTGGTGGTCCAGTGGGTAAGTCTCCGCACTCCCAATCTGGGGGGCCCGGGTTCGATCCCTGGTCGGGGAATTAGATCCCACACACCTGCCGCAACTAAGAAGCCCACATGCCGCAAGGAAAATCCCGAGTGCCGCAACTAAGACCCGGCACAGGCAAAATAAATAAATACATACATACGTACATAACAGTTATGTTACTCCAGGTAGCCAACCGTTCCAAACTTAACAGCTGTTGGTTTCCCTATCTTTTCTGAATGTGCGATTCCCACAAGTTCTTGCTCACCACTCACAAAATACAATTAAAATGTTTCCAAAATCATAAAAACCCCATTTAAACTTATATATTTGATTGGTAGTTTTCTCAGCTTTATTTTTTTAAGTTGACCTATTGTAAAAGGTCAAGGGCCAACATAGGCAGGATCTGACCAGAAATTCTGTAACTGTGTGTGTGTGTCTGTCTGTCTGTCTATGATACTGTTTAAAGACCTTAGTAACACAGGGGCCTCCCAGCTTGGAAGGCCTGTGTCTCTATTCACTATTGTTGCTTTGGGGTGGGCAATGATGGTTTTGTTGCTTCTGTATGGGGAAATAATAAAAGCCCTGAGTTATTTTCAGATTCTTTGAAAAAATGCCAAATTTTAACATCTGTTGTGTTTTTCCTCCCTAAATAGAAGGAATTTCTCCTAGAACTAAAAAGCTTGTGGAGATCACATAATGGTTAGGCTAAAATTTGCAAATATCTTTCTTGGTTTGACTCAGATCAACACTTGGAAAAACTCTTACTATGAAACAATAAGAATTTAGTTTGGATTAGAACATGGAGAGGATGGGAAGCATTTTGTAGTATCATCTGCAGCTGGGTAGCATTGCTTCTGTTAAAATAAGGGAAAACAAGTGAGCATCTAGATGCTGAAAGCAGTTTGTGCGCTCATTCTAAGAGGAGTGCAAGACTGTTCAGTAGCAGCTTTGGTCTAGAAATCCATGTGTGTAGGCCAGGTGAATATTTTAATGGATAACAATGGTAAGTTGAGGCAAATGTGAGTCAGTTATAAATGGAAACCGTTTTATTACCTTTTTTGGGGTCTTACCTAATAGTTATTAATGACCAGTTGCATGCTGAGATTTTAATAGGATTAAATTGAACTTCTCCAAATATGTATTACATTCAATTAAGTAATCTTAACATCTACTGTGCTAGCCATTGTTCTAATGACTGTAAGTATTAACTCTTTTTATCTTACCAACAGCGAGGTAGGTGCTATAATTGGGAAACAAGTTTAGTGAGATTAAGTGCTTTGCCCAGAGCCAGCACTCAGCCCCTGGGTACCATGCTCATCACTCCGCTTGGGGGTTAAGGGCGTTGACCCTCCCCAGTCGAAAATCCACGTACAATTTATAGTCAGCCCTCCATACCCACGTTCCTCCCTATCTTCAAATTCAACCAGCCACCGATTGAAAAAAATCCGCATATATGTGGACCTGCACAGTTCAAACCTGTGTTCAAGGGTCAACTGTTTTAAATTTTGCTGTTATCATCCTGCAGCCCTTAGAAATTACAGTGTTGTACAAATCTGCCTGGATTTATGAAATAGGTGGATCTGAATGTATACAAATTAAATAGAAAGTGAAGTTCAAATGAACCAGAATGCCTTTTTTTAAAAAATAAATTTGTTTTTGGCTGCGTTGGGTCTTTGTTGCTGCGTGTGGGCTTTCTCTAGTTGCAGCGAGCAGGGGCTACTCTTCGTTGCAGTGCGCAGGCTTCTCATTGCGGTGGCTTCTCTTGTTGCGGAGCACGGGCTCTAGGCGCACGGGCTTCAGTAGTTGTGGCACGTGGGCTCAGTAGTTGTGGCTCACGGGCTCTAGGGCACAGGCTCAGTAGTTGTGGCACACGGGCTTAGTTGCTCCGTGGCATGTGGGATCTTCCCGGACCAGGGATCAAACCCATGTCCCCTGCATTGGCAGGCAGATTCTTAACCACTGCGCCACCAAGGAAGCCCAAATGAACCAGAATGCCTTTTAAATTCTGCATTAAATCTTTAAAAATAGATCCTTCCAATATTTTTTTGAAGTAAATCTAGAAAGCAAAAAAGGATCTTAAAGAACATTTAGTCCAAGTTGTTTGTTTTACAGATGAGAAAATAGAGCCCAGGAGAGGTGTAGTGACTTAAACTTTATGAATATTTTCTACCACATTACCATCCTGAAAAGTGCTTAGAAGGAAGCTAAGGATATTGCTGTGAATTTAAATTTCAAGTCAAATACAAATTCAAGATCACTTGGTCAATAAATTGATTATCTAGCTAAGGCCTTTTTGTAATTAATATTATGCTAACAGAATGTTTGTTTCTGGATGTTTGCTTAAAGCTCACTTGCAGCAGAGAGGCCTCTATTTCACAATAGTGAGCCTTTATCTTTAGATTAAAAATTAACAGGAAAAATATCTTTGGATTTTCCATTGTAAGCCAAATTCTTATCTTGGAAGTTGTCTTGATTTATCATAATATCAAGATGCCATCTCCAGGAGGTTAAATGTGACAGACCTTCAGTAGTCTACGTAGTGTGGAGAGCCCTAGGCTTTGGGCTCTTAAAAGAGCACAGAATGGGCAGCCTCAAACCCTCCTGCTTCCTTCCCCTGCCTGCAGCCTCGTCTACATGGATCTGCATCTTTTGATTTGACAGTGCCATCACGAAGGTGGGGCCCAAGCTAAAACTGAGACCACTCACTCTCCAGAGTGAGGCAGAGCCTGTTCCTCTGCGAATATACTACTGATCTCCTAAAACAGAAAAAACTTTAGAATTAGAGGGGTAAAGAATGACAAGGAACTTGAGATTTGGGGATAAGTTAAATTGTCTAAAATTGCAACTTCGCAGAGGTTAGATTTACCTCCCTTACACTTCCCCCCGCACCTCGCCCCCCAAAAAAGACAAGGAAACTTATTTCTGTATTTGAGGCCATCTGGCCCTTGGAGCTTGCTGTGCAGTTGCTATTTTGAAAGGACAAACGTCAGGATGGTTTTCACGTCATTTCTTTATAAAGAAGGATATTGTTGGCAGATCCTTCACGTTTGTGTGTTCAGCTGAGAGCCTACTAAGTGCCACACATTGTTGCTCCTGACAGTATCCACACCTGGATACGTGTTATCACAGACATGCTGGGTAGCACACAGGGGCTGGAAGAGCTGAGGAAAGCTGCTGGGAGAAGGTAACATTTGAGTTAGAGCTAGTGAGTTTTTATTAAATGACCATCTAGGCTGCACCACAAAAGCCAGCTGGGTGTGCCGTCTGCTGCCAAGGGAGCTGGGTAGTGAGAGGCTCCGCCAGCGGGTTGGAGCTGCTGAAGCCTGTCCTGCCAGGTAGCTGTATTCATTGTGATCCTCATCTTTTCCCAGCTGAGAAACCTGCGGCAGTGGTATACTGAGGAGTTCAAAGACGCCCTGCTACAGAACCCCCCGGTGTGGTTTAAGTCCTTCCTGTTTTGCGAGCTTGTGTTTCAGCTGCCTTTCTTTCCCATCGCAACATATGCCTTCTTCAAAGGTTAGTAAATGGGGAAATCCCCTTTCTGCTCTGAAACCAGGTCCCAGAAATTTTTTGGGAATGTTTTACCAAGGGAGAGGGGAGTCGTCCCTGGAGGCTGTATGAGGGTGATACGGGATTGGTGGGAACAGCCAGGATAGATCTTGTATAGGGACATTAACGTGGCTCAGGCTAGTGTCTGTGGTCAGCTGGGCTGCAGGACTGCCTCAGTCAACTGGAAATCTCTCACACACATGAAACCTGAGGCTACTTTCAAGTTTGAACTTGTTCCTTTTTATTGTCCCTCCCCTCCACCCCCCACCCCCAACAGAATTTCTTTTTTGTTGTTGCTTTTACTTTTCTGCTTTGGGTAGTATCATACTGGCTTTTAAGCAGTAGCATCAAGCTAATCTCTAAATGGCTTAACTTCTCATTTAAAAATTATTCTTACAGTGTCCCCATGACGAATGCTTTTAAAAAGAAGGTGGCCATACAAGTGTTCATGGTAACTAAGCTTGTACAGCTTCTTTCCCACTGGAACCCCCAAGCCATCTCAGCAGAATCTCTTGATCCCTCTCACCTATATATAATTACTTAGCAAAGAGATGTTGCTGACAGGGCTGCCCCGCCTCCTCCCCTCCCCCCAGTTGCATTTTGGACCAACCCGGTTTAACTAGTAATGGCCATTTAACTGCCCTAGAGTTTTTCTGAATTAATTCTGACACCACCCAGTGTTCTTTGGCAGTCAGTGGCTAGGGCTCCAGCTGTCACATAAGTTTGCACGTTGGGCATTATTATATCACATCCAGTTTCCCATTTGTTTCCACTTGGAAAAGGAGGTAGAATGATTCAGCTGAAGGGAGCAGGCAGAGACAGGGTGGAGGATGTTGTGGACATACCTGGAGCCACGAGCAGATCTAACCCTTATCTCTTTCTCTCCTCGATGACCTCAGGAGGCTGCAGGTGGATCCGCACCCCTGCAATCATCTACTCGGTTCAAACGATGACAACTCTGATTCCAATCCTCTCCACAGTTCTACTCGAGGATTTCTCCAACGCCAGTTGTTTCAAAGGACAAGGACCTAAGACTTTCCACGAACGACTATTCCTTATATCTGTCTACATGCCCTACTTTCTCATCCCTCTTATCCTTCTGCTTTTCATGTTGCAGAACCCCTACTACAAGTCTGAGGAGAAAAGAAAGAAAAAATGAGGAAAAATAACCCTGGGTCCAGGGGAGAGGTGACCACGGGGCAGTTTCCTGTTGGACCCAGTACCAGGAAAATGCTCAGAACCCATGTTTTCAGTAGTATTTGAAACACACCAGCAGCAACACACACGGCCAAGGCACTGGCAGGAGGCACATCACACCCTCATCTTCCAAGGGCACTGGCGCATACAGACCGATCACCTGAGGATGGGCAGAGGGGTGTGGGCTAGGTTATAGTGAAGTGGTGCCAAAGGCCTCACTGTGTGCCCAAGTGCCATTGCAGGATTACTAAAGGCAGGACCAGACCAGAAGCCAGATAAACTTCCAAGCAACATGGCCTACTTGGCATGTTCATGAGTCATTTGACCCACAGTATACATGTGACTAACCCTTTGACTCATGACTCTACAGCGTGTCACTGGGGTGTCTCAGGCCATTTTTAAGCTTGAAGCTGTGCCTCTGTGATGTTCATTAAAAACTGTTTTCTTGTCCCCACACCTAGGTGGGGGTGAGCTATTCTGTAAGAGGGTTAAACTTAGTTTTCCTTAACGTTCAACCTTGGCATGACCTTCAGTCCGAAATGGGTCAGACGGGAAGGTGTATTGTTTGTCTTAAACAGGTTGTCCCAGGAAAAGAGATTTTTTTAAAGTCTTCTTGTTTATCCTCTTTCCAAGCCTCAGTCTTCTATTACTTTTTACAGACCACCTAACATAAGTTCCTTTACTCTGACATCTGGTGTCCGGTCTCATTCCCAGTCAAAGGCAATGGGTGGCGGGGAGCTGCGCATGACAGGTCCAGTGTGTGCATATAGGGTCTCTTCACGTTAGTACTTGGTATTCTGCTAGCTTTCTCTAAATTCATACTCGAGGTCAACTCAAAAAAAAAAAAAAAAAGACTTGTGAACACACATGGAAAATGGTAGATGCTGGTCCTGGTTAGTTCCCCCTTTTTGCCTGTTTTGCTTACAAGCCCTAACGGTCTGATTGTTGGGAGTATCGTTTGACTCGTGTATCTGGCCAAAATAAAGGTAGCTGCTGACCACTGCCTGGTTTGTTTTGTGGACTAGGGGCTAGAGTCCAGGGTTCTCTTACAAAGGGTTAAATGTACATTTCAAGGGCACCAGGAAAAGAGGTAGATCAAGCCATTTGAAAATAATAATTTATTGCTTTTCCTTCCAAAGCTTTGTGAATTTACAAAAAAAAGTTTATAGGCTGCTCAGTTCAGACTGAGAATGCAAGAGGTGAGAACCTGGACCACAATGGCCACTGGGTGTTCGCCTGCAGATAGGCACTGACGTCTGAAACAAGCTCCCCCAGATTTGTTTTATTGCCTTCAGAGATGCTGCATTCCTCACACACCATCTCACACAACACACTTGAGTCATTAGTCAAGTCACTGGATTGGTACAGAGGTTTTTTTGGTTTGGGGGTTGTGGGTTTTTTTTCTTTTTTTTGCCCTCCTGCTAGAAAATGAAATTTTCAGTTCATTTCTGAAAAATAAATTGGTCAATAAATTCATTTTGTTCTGCTTCTACTTTACACAGAGCTTCATATTCAACCCGATACCTGAAAAACAAAATTGTTAGAAGCCCTCAAAATGGATGAAATAAACCACGGACTTAATTCTTCTAGAGAAGAATGTAAGTGATTTAGATGATTCCAAGAAACGGTGTGAGTTCAAAATGAAGTTAGTGAGGGCAAGAAAGAGAGAAAAAATTAAGAGGCAAAGCCCTACCTAGGGCCACCCATGAGAAGTCTCCAGCCCTGAGAGTCTTCCTTTCAGAGAGCCAGCCAACTCTGGACACTCGCTACCTGAGTGTCCGTGCTCTCAAACTACTAGAGGTTGTCTGATAGTAACAAATTTTTTTCCCATGAAATGTAATTTTATTTTTATTTTAATCAGGATGACAAGTTAAGACACTTCCCGGGAGAACAACGATGAAGAATAAGGACAAGAGGTGACCATTCGAAAAGGAAAAATAGAATTGCAATTCAGTAAAGAACTTGCTTTATGTCAAAACTTCTTACCTTTCAAGCTGCATTTTCTTTTCAGCTATTAGTGCCTGGAGTTGCTGCTGTTGGGCTTCTCTCTGTTTTGCTATAGATTTGAGCAAGTTCCGAGCACCAATGGCCTAGAAAAACACGATACTGCCAAAGAAGGCCATGGCTTCATTAAAGTCCTCAAGTGGGGAAGGGACGCTGCCTGGGGCCGGTGGAGGGTGGGGCGCAGCGTGGGGAAAGTTGAGCCTCAGAGCTTTCGGAGTAAATCAGAAAGAGGCTTAACCTCACGATCCCAAAGTGCCTGGTGAGAACGGAACTGCAGCTCTGAGGCAGACCTAGGAGTGTCCCCAGAGCCTGGCACACAGTGGCCCATTTGGTGCGCCATTTGTGTCCTTTGCCAAGTCATCTACACTCTGCACGCCTTCATTTTTTCATTTATAAAATGAGGGTAAACCACCTATCTCAGTGATGATGTGAAGATTAAAGGAACGATGACAGAAAGTACACTGGCATATAAGAGTTCAATAGTAGGTTAACTGGACCAGAAATTATTTCAGGTGTACAACATAATCATTCAATATTTGCATAGGTATTCTTATTTAAAATCTTGTTCTAATTAAAGAATCCCCGCCCACCTTCCCCTACCCCCCGACCCCCAAATAAGAGGGCAGAAGGATGAGAGGCTAGTGAACCAGGCCAAGATTTAGACAAAACATGCTGATCTTACCTTCATCTTCTCATTTTCTGCTTCTTTTGCAAGTTGGTCGACAAGCTCAATTAAACCACCAACTATTTTCTGAAACTGGCCGATTTCTTTTGGGGAAAGAACAAAACAAAATGTTTTATTTTCTCAGCATCACCACTCTCCCTCAGCATTCCCGTGCAGCAAGAGGGCAGGGCTAACTGCCCCTTCTAATTTGTGTCAGAAAACGTTTGGTGTCTGACACCCTTGGTCTGAACCTAGAGAAGGGTGGCCAGGTGCCCAGCGCTGGACTGGGGCATATTTGGATCTTGAGGCCCAAAGGGCTGTGTTCATGAAAGAACCGCCCCAGGACGTGAACACTGCCTCTAGACAAGCCTCGGATAAGACACTAGATTTCAGTTAATGGTGGGTTAGGGGCTTTCCACCTATGACCTGAGCTAATAAAAAGCTCAAAGCATTTAAGGACTTAATCTCGCATTTGCTTTTTTCAATGTCCTTGGGTGTAGTGGAACCCCATGTTACTGAGGAGTAAACTAAGGCCCAGAGGGTAGGACGACATGCACACAGCAATCAGAAGACTGGTGACAGAACCCACGCTACCTTTCACCAGTCAAGCTCTCTCCACAGCCTACAGACGTCCAAAAGCTCAGAAATCCCTGCTCTAGCTAGATCTGCTCTGTATTCACTGCTACTGGGTTTGCTTGGCTGCTGGGACAGGAGGCATCCTGGGTATCTCTAGCTAAAAAAAAAATAAGTCTTTTGAACTGCCTCTAGAAATTTTCACTCCAAATACTGGCAAGTCAGGGACTTCCCTGGCGGTCCAGTGGTTAGGACTCTGCACTTCCACTGCAGGGGGCTCGGGTTTGATCCCTGGTCAGGGAACTATTTATTTACTTACGGCCATGCCCTGAGGCATGGCAATCAATCAATCAATCAATAAAGGCAAGTCGGGCGCTGAGAACACTATTTCTCCCAAGAAATCAAATCATAACTCCACTTCCCACCCCCAAGCCATAGTTCTGAAGTTTAAGGTTCCTGAGATGGCATATCTAAACAAATACCCTCCTCTCTCCATTGCAGTGTTGTTTTGATTGGTGCTCTGGGACTACGCAAGAAGGCAGGTAGACAAGGTGGGTGGCACATGGGAATTCATGAAGGCCAGGCTCAACCTTCTGGGAGCCAGCAGCTCCACTGTGGCAGGGCCAAAAGCTGCAGTCGGGGTGGGGGCGGGGCACAAAGCTGAGGGGCACCATGTCTCCCCAAATGGTACTCACTGTCCACAAAGTCCTTGCACTCTTCCTTCAGCTCTATGGTCTGCTGGGTAACCTCTGGGTCCAACACCCGCAGCTTGTTCAGCTCATCAAAGTGCAGCCCTGCTTCACCCAGGATGTCCTTGGCCATGGCTGTAAAGAAACCAGCCCCAATCCCTGATCACTTCCCAGCCACTCAAGGAAATGCCTGCATCCAGCCCAGCCCCACTCCTGGCCCCCGACACCAGTGCCAGAAACCCAGATGTTCCAAAGGCTCCCCCTTCCCTCTGCCTCTGCCTCTCTGAGCCTCACCTGTTTCCTTTCCAGCTTCCCTAGAGAAGAGCAGTCCTGCTCTGAAGGGGTGACAGTGTCAGCCAGGAAGAGGTGTGTCATAGGAGCAAGGGTCAGGAAAGAATAAAGTCCAGTTGCTTGTCACAGGCATCGTTCATTCAACACACATTTCTTGAGGGCCTACTACATGCCAACACTGCTAGATGCTGGGGGTAAAGATGAGTACAACATGGTGCCCGCCCTGGAGGAGCACAGAGTTTAGCTGGAGGAAGACAGACATGTACACTGAAAAATTATACTGTGTTAAGTGCTTTTACAGAAATATCACTAAAGCGTGGAGGAGAATAGAACAGTTAACTTGGGGTGAGGAAGTGACATGTGAACTAAGTTGTGAGCCATAAGCATATTTATTTAACCACAGCTATGTACCCAAAGGGACATAAAAGAGCTTTTCAAATATAGTACAGGAACAACATAAAAGACAAGTAAAAGAAAATCTGAGCGAATTAAAAATTAAGGTTAAAAAAATAAGAAGCCAGGTGTAAGAATATTACCCAAAATGTATGCCACAGGCACAGCTGCCTGAACTGGGACCCAAAGGGGTCAGTCTCTTTCTAGCAGAAAACACAAAAAGGAGTGATATATCATCAAGAACATACCAATAAGGAGGCCAGGGAAAGGCATTCCAAGCAGAGAAAACAGCCTGGACAAGAGCATGGGGCCACTGGAAGGGCCTATCCTGCCTGGAAGATGAAAAGACAGAGGATGGAGCTGGAAAGGTCGGATGGAGCCAGATCAGGAACACCCTGTGTGCTAAGCTAAGGAGTTTGGTTTTTTTTTTTTTCTGTAGACAAGAGAACCAGCAGAGATAACGTCTCCCTTCCCAGGCCACCTTGCATTCCTGGTCCAAAGGATGCCTCAACTCTGGGAAGGAAACACTGAAAACTCACCCCCGTTCTGGCTTAAATACACACACAAAATAAAATAAAATAAAAATAAGAGAGCACATACCCTGTCTAAAAAGGGAGGCAATGCTACTTAGGTCTAGCCATTGGCTGCTATACCAATTCCCACACCCCAGGTGTTCCGAAGGCTACCACAAACTGGCCCTGTGCCAGCCCTTCCCTCCCACCTCCCCCAGCCTCACCTGTTTCCCTTCCAGCTTCCTTAGAGAAGTTCTGTTCTGAATGGGGTGATTCTGCGAGTGACTTCCCGGGGTAGGTGTGCCATAGGAAGAGCAATGGTTAAAAAGAATTAAGCTCCATTCTTGCAAGAACTGATTTTCAAGAGGACCAGAAATCCAGATTAATATATGAAATCTGATTTTTAAAGGAGAGTATCTAACTCAAAAATTTTAAGCAAGGGAAAAAAAAAAAACCACTTCCAACACTGTGTGGGCCAACTAATGTATGTTTGGCTGTGTATGACCGTGGTCCAGAGCCTTTGGCCTCACTGGAGCCCATTCAAGTAAGTTGGCTAGCATCTTCATTTTGAAACATTTTAATCATCCAGAGCTCCCTTATAACTGGGCTTTTAAAAAAGACCTGTCTTCCTATGTGTTCTATGTACACATATAGTCTAAGCATTTAACACCTACCAGCTGATTAATTAGAACAACTGTTTCAAGTAACCTGAGGGCACAAAGATCTGCTTCAACTTCCACTCTCTTCCCTGGGAGCTTGCATTTATTCACAAACATCTACTGAGTTCCTGCTCTGGGGATAGAGAAGTGAAGAAAATGCTTTAATGCTTTAGCTTCTGACCTCTGGACAGACAGTAAACAGATAATCATGAATTGTGATAACAGTATGAAAAAAGCACATGGTGCTACGTGAAGCTGTAGCAGGAGGACATAATTCATATGTAAACAAAATTACAAAAAAAATTTGTAAACAAAAGTCTTCTGAAAAAGTGACACGCTGAGACCTAAAGGGTGTCCAGAAGTTTTTCAAGTTAAAGGGGGAGGAGGTATTCCAGGCAGAAGGAAAAGCATGTGTGAAGATGCTGAGGCTGTGAGAAATTTGATGTGTTCCAAGAGCCAAAAGGCTAGCGTGGTAGAAACACTGAGCAAGGGGAAGAGAGGAACGGGATGAGGCGAGGTGGGGAGGCTAGGGCTGGACGGCGGAGGGCTCTGAAAGCTGCAGCAATGAGCCTGGATTTTCTCATAAGGGTAATTAATGGGCAGCCAGCAGAGTGGCATAGTCAGATATGCCTTTTAGAGAGATCACTCTAACCCAGGATGGAGAATGGGTTGGAGGGAATAAGAGAATGGAGCTACAACTATCTTGTTCATCACTGTTACCCGAGCATTTGGCATGGTGCCTGCACAGAACTGGCACTCAGCAAATGTCTGTGGCATGAATGACTGTGACAACGAACAGAGCAAGCTATTTCAGTAACCAAGGCTTGGAGCTGAAGAAAAGTGTTCCGATTTGAGATGTTTTGTAAGTCGAGTTGATAGGACTTAGTAAAGGACGATTGAATGCAGGGGTTTGGGGAGGAGTGAAGGAGAGTCAGGAAAGATTCCCGTGTATCCGGCCGGAGCCAGCTGCACGGTTGGAAAGCACATAGTTGAATGAGATGAGTCAGACCGAAGAGGAAGTGTAGGCAGAGGGTTCACAGCCGACTACCGCATTCTCTCCCAACTACCACCACACGCGCACCTGAGGAGCACCGGGCACAAGAGCCGGACTGAGCTCCCTGCAGATCAGGGTGGTGACGCGCTCTCCGCCCCCCGGCCCCCCGGGCTCTTCCGGACCCACGCTGGGCGCTACGAGCAGGCTCCATCCGTGGGGTGTGGGGAAAATTAGGAAGACCTGGGTGATGGAGCTGGCTGTCTTCACTACGTAAACTCCTTGAACTTATCTGAGCCTCTGTTTCCTCCTAAGGTGGTTGCGAGCATCAGCGCGTAAAGCTCCAGGCCCTAGCCGGGGGTAAAACCGCTCCCAGAGCCGAGCGGAATTCCCACGTTTCTTTCACCCTGGGAAAGCTTTTCCTCGGGCCGCGAGCCTGTCAGGCTCATCTCGGCCCGGGCCCGCCCACGTCCCCCGACCCGGAGTTCATGGCTTACCTGTCTGCCCCACAGCGGCGGCGGCGGCTGCGACCCAGGCTGACGTCGGCAGGCAGCTTCTCTCCGGTCAGTGGCAGCCGGCGTCCTGCCCGCCAGCCTCAGCAGCGGCCACGGCAGGACCTGTTTACGTCTAACATCACTTCCCGACCTCGTAAGCCCGTACACCCGCAGAGCCTGCTGGGAAACAGAGGCCTGAGAGGAGAGACGGCTGCCTACAAGACCCAGAGGCCTTTGCGCCGGAAAGGCTGCCGGAAGTAGCTGTGCGCTCACCGCGGGGTTCTCTCAGGGGCTCCTCCCTCCGCCCTGATTGGGTGCTGGGCCTGCCCCGTCTTATAGTCTCAGGCTCCCGCTGGCTTGGGGCGGAGTCAGCGGGTAGAGGATGGGAGTTTAAGGCCCGGGATTGCTGGAGGGCAGGCGGCCACAGTCTAGGGGCGGCACGGTGTCGACTTGCAACCCAGCTGAGAGGAGAGGCGCCACCTGGGAGGGTGAGAGCCGAGCCGGCCCATGCCCTAGGGGAAGGGATGGACGGGTCCAGGGCTGAGCAAAGAAAGTCCCTCCTGGTCTTGGGGAAAAGGCGTGGGACGGCGAAGGGAGGTGGAGAGCTGAAATCCTCCCCTGGGGGTGGGTGTCAGAACCGGTCTTGGTTTCTCGATAGTAGGGAGGGGTACGGGCTGGGGAAGACTCTACACTGGCCACGGAGAGGTTGGGTCTCGATGAATTTCCCCAGACCCTTTGGATAAAGCATGAGATTTGCACCTTGGGTTTCTGCTAGATCCGCCCTTTCTAGCCAAGATCGGCTCCTCCCCTCGCCATCCCCAGTATGACGAATTTCTGGGACCTTCTTTCCTTAGGACCCCACCTTGTAACACCGCCGTGGTTGTTTGTCCTTTATTCGTCTTGGGTTGCCATTCGCTTCGCCGAGTGTGTCATGGATACGCCCCTAACATCCCCAAATATCCACACACAAAGTCCGGAAGGAAGAGCATTGAGGCTCTCAGTGGAAACTTCATTCTCACCGGAGTTACTTTCTGGGGCGTCACCTGCCACAGGATTCCTGGAACCCATTGGCCTGGGCGGAATCTGAGCGGGTGGAATCTGAGCTGACGTCATCCAGGGGCTCAAAGCAATTGCTTTGTTGGAAAAGAATAGATTAGCTTGGATTTGTCTTCTTCTTGGCAGCCGCCTAGCCTTTAGTGAGCTCCTTTTCTCTGATCCTGGGGAAATTGGGCTAGACACAAAATACATAGGGAACTTGTTAAAACCTGTTAAGGGGTGGATTTATTCCTTTGGGGTGGGCAGAGGAAGGTAAGGTGACCTCATACTATTCAAGTTTACTTACTGATTGGGCAATATGCTGGTGGGGGCTCATCTCATCCATACATGACAAGCCACCAAAGGAATTCAATATTTCACACAGCACCTGCCCTGGGCCTTCCTAGGACATTCCTCCCAGGGACCTACCTAAATATTTTCGGGGACAATTTCAGTCTAACAAACTGACAAATACTTTTAAATGTGCATAGCATTGTGCTAAGCACTGTTTAGAGAGTGGAGCAGTAAACGTGGGAAAACCAGTGCACTTCTGGGTTACACTTAAAAGAGATAACGAGGTAAATTTCTGCAAGTTGTGATGATGAAATTAGGTCATTTCGCTTTTTTTCTGATTTCATTACCAGCATTGCAGTCCAAGCCTTCATCATCTCTTGCCTAGACTACTGCTTCCTCCGGTCTTCCTATTTGGTCTTTTGCACCCTTGTGGTCCTTTCTCTACACAGTAGCCAGAGTGATCTCAGATCATATCACTCCCCTGCTCTAAACCCTACAATCGATTCCCATTGCAATTAGTATAAAATCCAAACTCTTCAATATGATCCAGCCCCTGCCTTCTCTGAGCTTACATCCAGCCAACTTCCCCCTTCTTTCTATGCACCAGCCATCTTGGCCTTGTTTCTGTTCCTAAAATTTGTGTCTGACTGAGGAACTTTGCACTTACTCTTCCATCTGTCTGGAATGCTCTTAGAGCTCAGCTGGGAAGTCACCTTCCCAAAGAGGCTTTCCCTGGCTCCCCATCTAAATTAGTACCTCTTCCTAGACACTCTCTCTGTTTTATTATCTTTATTATTACGTTTCTCACCTTCTGGAATTGCCTGCTTATTTATTCATTTTCTTGTTTGTTGTCTTCCCACTAGAATGTAAGCTCTATGAGGCTGACTTGTTTGTTCTCTTCTGTATCCCCAGCACCTGGCACAAAGCAGGAGCACGATAAATGCTAACGCTTATTATTTTTTTTCTTGTTAACTGTCATTATCATGCTTCTTTGACCTCCTTGAAGTCAAGGACAATATCTTTTCATCTCTTTATCCCTCCTGCTTAACTTGGTAGGTACTCAATATTGTTTTATTGCCAAATGAATTAAATGAGCTGATATATATTAAATGCCTAGAATAGTACCTGGAACATAATAAACATGCAAAGAATGTTTGCTTTTTGTTTTCGTTCAGTGAATGAATTTTAGTGTTTCTTTAGAAAGCCAAAACATGTATAGAATCTAGATCATAAGGGGTGATCTGGCTTTGCCCTCCTCTGCTTTGCTTGCTTCTCCCTCCTGTAAACTCCCGTCAGTGTTTCAGTTTCCAAATCACCTAATTGTTTTTAAATTTATCATCTGGTCTTTTTTGGCCCTTTCTCCCCATTCTTGTTGGGCAGGAAGAGAGAAGGAGATAAGGCTGGACCTGTTCTCAGGAAAAAGAAGCAAAAATAGCCATCCTGTAGTTGTTCTATCCTGAAAAATGGTGACAATTTCAGGAACTTGGGACAGGGCTGATGCCAAAAAAGGGGAGGGTCAGGAAACTTTGGCTGGAGCTAGGGTAACCTCTGCCAGGAATACTGGCCGGCTTCCTCCAGCCTGGCTCAATCCATGTTCTCCTGAAGCTGCTGTTACTTGCCTTCCTGAAGCCAGTTTCTGGGTGGTGCTCAAAGGAAGCGCTGGTGCAGGCTGCTCCTGAGCCTGGAATCGTTAGAAAGGAAGTGCATCCTGTCCCTCAGACTCCTGGGAAACTCCTAGGCTGGCTGGATTCCCAGTAGGTTTGGCTGGAAATCTTGGATCCTGGGAACACTGAGAAGAAAACAACTGGAATCTGACTGGTGGATCCCCAGGGTGAGGACTTCTGCTCTGCCCAGTCTGTTCCTGGAGCTGTCTTTGATTAGCTCCAAGAGTTTACTTGGCCTCCTTGCCGCCCAGAGCTGGGCCAAGTCTCAGGGAGACTGATGAGGTGACCAGCATCGGGTTCTGGGAGGCTGTGCTCCCAGACCTGGTTCCTGGTACCATGAAGAACAGCAGGACTGTCTTTTTTGCCATTGCCTAGGGCTTTAGCCTCGCCAGGGAGTCTTGGGCTCATAAGGAGAGAATGACTGGATGGTCAGTGTTTGTCTTCCTGTTCCCTCCTGGCTGAGGGCTCTCCTCTGCTGACTCCTGTCTTCTCTCCCATCTCCTGCTCACAGCGCTGAGAGTATGAGGCTCTGGCCTCCACTGGCCACTCACTCGTGACCCTTCCACCACGGCGGGGCCTTCCAAGCCAACCTCCTGCCGTGTGGTGATCTACCTGCAGCGGGAGATGTCGGGGGATACCTGTCTGTGCCCAGCGTCAGGGGCCAAGCCCAAGCTAAGCGGCTTCAAGGGAGGAGGCTTGGGCAACAAATACGTCCAGCTCAATGTGGGTGGTTCCCTGTACTACACCACCGTGCGGGCGCTAACCCGGCATGACACCATGCTCAAGGCCATGTTCAGTGGGCGCATGGAGGTGCTGACCGACAAAGAAGGTGAGGTGCTGGGGCTTGTTGGGTGGGGTGGGGAAGGAAGGAGAAGTTCCTGAGGAAGTGATTTCAGGGCATGGCTCAAGCCTGGCAGATCTGGAATCTAGATTCATTTTCCCTGTTCACCTAGTGCAGGACTCCTTCACCTGGAGTTCTTGGTAGAGCTTCAGAATTCTTTGAAATTATACATAGAATGTTGTGTATTTACATATTTTCCAGGGAGAAGATCCATACTTTAAAAATATTCACATAGGACTAGATTCTCAAAAGAGCCATTGCCATAGTGCCTGGGCAGCGGGCCAAAGGCAAGCAGGGCCGGGTGTTTCTGTGTTGCCGGGAGGTGGGCCTGAGCACTCCTGAGCTTAGACAAACTCTGTGGGCCTCTGCAGAGCCTGGAGGGCCTGTGTCTCCCACGGTGTGTGCCAGTTCTTGGCTTCAGGGAGGAGGGGTGAAAAGCAGCCATGGACTTAACAGCTGGAGGTTCTGTTCCCGCTCCCGTCACGCAATGCTGTGGGCTCTGTGCTCCTTATCACCTGCCACCAGGCTCGTCAGGTGGCCTTTGCCTGCTACCTGCTCTGAGGTACCTGGAGGCAAACAGTAACCCTCTGGGGCCTGTCTGAATCCCTAGGCTGGATCCTCATAGACCGATGTGGAAAGCACTTTGGCACCATTTTGAATTACCTCCGAGATGATACCATCATCCTCCCTCAAAACCGGCAAGAAATCAAGGAACTGATGGCTGAAGCAAAATATTACCTCATTCAGGGGCTGGTGAACATGTGCCAGACTGCCCTGCAGGTACGGAGGCAGAGTCGGGCAGGTTGATGAGGTCGGGATGGGCCCCCTCCTTCAGGGAGGTAGGGTCCAGTTCCTGGAAGGCTAGGTGGCAGGTATGATTGATGAGTCCAAACCTAGTTAGACACACCAGCTGTTGCCCAGGCCAAGCAAGCTGGCAGCCGGTCGGTTTATAAGGTGATGGACTCAGGCGGTGTGAGTAGACCGTGCTTCTAGTTTATCTGCCTAGATATCTGGATTTTAGGTTTCTGGGACTGGGGGTCTGCTTGCCAGCTGGCAGTTCTATTGCCGGGGGCCTCCTGTCTCTATCTGATGCCTCTTCAACAAGTAGGGGATGGCTGTGGCAGAGGGGCTCTGACGGCTCCTGGGGAAAGCCTGGCTAAGCCTGGCAAACAGAAGATCTCAAAAAAAGATTCTTGGCTGTGTGTCACCCAGGACAAGAAGGACTCCTACCAGCCTGTGTGCAACGTCCCCGTCATCACATCCCTGAAGGAAGAGGAGAGGCTCATCGAATCCTCCACCAAGGTACTGGGACCTCCGAGGGATGGCCGAGGGCCGCGGGCTGGGGGGTGTCGGGCCCCTGGCCCTCACGCTCTCTTCCCTCACAGCCCGTGGTGAAGCTGCTATACAACAGAAGCAACAACAAGTACTCCTACACCAGGTAGGGGGGGCACCTGCCGAGGGGTGGGGTGCGCTGCCCAGGGAAGGGCCACAGAAGCAGCAGAGAGGGCTGAGCAGACAGAAATCGGGCAGCAGACCCAAGGGAGGCCACCTGCACGCCTGGCACAGTTGGCGTGAGTCTGGGTCTCGGGAAGAGAACAGAGTAGGAGGGAAATCAGAGCTGAGGCATTTGGAACTCAATGCGGGGCCCTGGCTGGGATGTAGACGGGACTGAACATGAAACAGCCTCTTAACGTGTGTCATGTCAGGCAGCGGACCAGGTGTTTTCCCTGCATTCTCTATGGGCTGGAGGAAGGCTGGGACTCCTCCTCAGGCAGCCCTCGCTCTTCATAGCTGGGCCAGTGTCCCCCTTGTCCCCCAGTGGCCTCTCAACAGGCCATAGTTAAGTATATACAGGAGGCTGCAGGCTCGGAGACCCAAACCCTCTCAGGGACTCCCCGTGGGCAGACGTATTGCCAGCGTCACCCCCCACAGCCAGGGAAGGGGGGTCCTCCTGCTGAGGTGGCAGCGAGCCTCCTTCCTTCCAGCCTGGTAAGAGGAGACCTCCCTCCCTCAGTCCTCTCTGCTTTAACTTAAAACCAACTCACCTCCTTTTCCTCACAGGCCCCCAAACCCGAAGGGGGCCCCAAGACCCTTTCTCTCGCTGTCCCTCTGGCATCTTGACGCTTCCTCGTTTCATGAGCACAACAGCGGAGGGGAGGAGAGGTCCCGGCCAGCACCTGCCCCTGTGCTGGGACCCCCCCCTCACTCCCAGGCCCCCGGGCCCTCACTGGTTTTTCAGCAACTCCGATGACCACCTGCTGAAAAACATCGAGCTGTTCGACAAGCTCTCCCTGCGCTTCAACGGCCGTGTGCTCTTCATCAAGGATGTCATCGGCGACGAGATCTGCTGCTGGTCCTTCTACGGGCAGGGTCGGAAGCTGGCGGAGGTGTGCTGCACCTCCATCGTGTACGCCACCGAGAAGAAGCAGACCAAGGTATGGGGCTTCTGCCTGCGTGAGTGGGGCTGAACCTTTCGCCACCGGGCATACATTTTGCTGTCTTTCCCAAACTTGCCGTGATGGTGCTGCTCAAGGACGAAAGCCAATGCGTGGGGTTTAGGGAATGGTATAGAACTCTGCTTTGGTCCGCTGAGAGGCAGGGCTGTTGACCAGCAGGGAACAGCCTGGTGCCATGGGAAGGACCGGGTCTTTGGAGTTGGCCCAATTCAGATCTGAATTCTGGTCCCACCATTTATCAGTTTTCTGACTTTGGATAAGCCCTGTAAACCATCTGGGCCTCAGTTTCCTCATTTGAAAACCTGAGAATGATAGTGTGAATTTAACAGAGCTGTTATGAAAATGAGACAGTTCTTAGGAGAAGCAGTGCAGGGCAGTAGAAATAGCTGTTCAGATCTCCTCTGGCCCCCGCTGGTTGGGTGTTTCTGGTCAATCAGCTTAGCCTCTGCAGTGACAACGCAACGCCAGGCACATGTAAGGGATTTGATAGGAGATAGCTCACTCTCTCTCCCCCGGCTGCAAGCAGATGGTGCCTCCCTGGAGAAGAGCTGTGCACCCGCCCCCCTCCGCCAGCGTGTTTTGGAGACGGCAGAGCATTGCTGGGGTGGAAGGGCAGCTCATCTGGGGGAGAGCTGTGTGCACGTGAAGGCCTCAAAGCAGCCGAGCTTTTATTTTTCGTTTACTGTGCGTCAGGCTCTCTGCTAAGCATTTTGCATCTTTCATGTAATGTTCACAACAACTCTCTTAGGTAGATGTTAACATGTGGAAACTGAAGCACAGCAAGGTTAAGTCCAAGGCCCCACAGCTAATAAGTGGGGGAGCTGTATTTGTACCTAGGCCTGACCACGGAGCCAAGGCCATAACCTCTACACACACTAGTGCACTGGTCTGGGATTGGGTGAGGCAGGGGGAGGGTGCTAGCGTTCCGCGTCTCTGTGTCCGTAGAGTCCGTCTCCTCACGCCTCCTTCAGAAGAAGACCCCCGCCCTCCCTCTTGAGATAGAAAGTCATGTCTCTTGAGAGAGTTCTGGAGGCCTTATGGAGTCAGCACAGGGCCAAGGGCCCTGACATGCTGCTCCCTCTTTGGGGTAAAACCTCATTCGGTCCTCTCGTCCCCCTTGCCCCAGGTGGAATTCCCAGAGGCCCGAATCTATGAGGAGACACTCAACGTTCTACTCTACGAGACCCCCCGAGTCCCTGACAACTCCCTATTGGAGGCCACAAGCCGGAACCGCAGCCAGGCGTCCCCCAGTGAAGATGAGGAAACCTTTGAACTGCGGGACCGTGTCCGCCGCATCCACGTCAAGCGCTATAGCACTTATGATGACCGGCAGCTCGGCCACCAGTCTGCCCATCGCGACTGACAAGACCCTCCCGGAGTCAGGGCACGAGATACCCTGTCTCCTCTCTTGTGGAACCCCGCCCCACTGGCCACCCCACACTGCTGCTGGCTTGGGTCTCTGCTCCAGCACCCAGAGGCATGACAGGCCCTGCCGGGGAGGTCAGAGGGCCTGAGCAAGGGAGGGACTGTGTTTCTTTTCCCAGCTCCCTGAGCACTTCAGGATGACTGAGCCCCAGCCCCTTTGCTCAGCATCTCCCTTTCTGCCACAGGGAGCCGCTGCTGCCCCTGGGCTGAACGGACTGACCTGCCCACCCCCCTGCCAAGAGCATTCCCCTTGGCCCTTCGTTGAGCACCCCTTTGCTCTGCTGAAGGGCTGCTTTAGGCCTCAGGGGAGGCCCATGGGAAATGGGTTCACTCTGTGGGGAAGGTGGCTTCTGGTGCTGTGGAGGCCCGATTTCTTACAGAAGGTGGGGCTTCTTTTTTCCTAAGGTGTTTAAGCACAGGCTTAATGAGTTTGGTTTTTAAAAAATAATCTAGGAAATGACTAGTTTTAAGTCTAATAATGAGGAGACTGGGTATTTCTGCTCCAGAGTTCCAAGACCCTGGGTAAAACAGAACCCTTGGCCCTTTTGATGCCTTTGGGATCTGTTTCTGTAAAGCACTTTGTACTTTTATTCAGGAGATTTGTATTCTGCCCTGACCCACGTCATCTTTCTCTGATCCTAACCCCCTTCTCCCTGTAGAATCAATCTGAGGGAGGGGAAAGAAGCAATAAAAAAAAAAAATGACCAGCTTTGGCTTTGCCAAACTGGCCAAGCAGCTGGCCCAGAGAGCGCTGAGGGGGGAAGGATGTGTGAGTTAGGACCTATGGTCCTAATAACACCCCTGTAAGAAAGGATACTTTACCCCTATATCTTAGGGTCACATACTGTCTTCTAGAGTCTTACATGATTGCTGTCTTTGATTCTCTTGCCCTCGGCTCCAAGGCATGCTGTCCTCACTTACTCTAAACCCAAAGAGCCATCACGGGGGCCAGGAGCTGCTTGCAGCCAGGAGCATGAGCTGCAGCGGGAAGGCTGTGGAGCCCGTGGGCACCACACCTGCCTGCCCATCAGCTGAGGACAGCAAACGCAGAGCCCCACGTTCCTGGAGGCCCTGTGCAGAGGCGGCTCTGCTTGGCCATACATCTCCCTGCCCTGCATCCATGCTATTGGTTTTGTGTCCTGGCTGGGGAATGGTGGTTCTGCCCAGTGGTGAGTCCCTGAACACAGGATAATGTGAGTAGCCTAAGAGCCTTGAAAGGTTTCTTCATTTTTCTTGTTGGGTACTTGGCTGTGGAGATACAAGCACTGGCTCTTGGGCAAGGGTGAAAGTTCCTCTTCAGGGCTTTGGTATTCATTCCCTTCTGTTTGGCTTGGCCCTTAGGAGGCTGCTTATCCGAATTCTTTTCCAAAAGAATGCCGCCAGGGAGGGAGCTGTTCAGCCAGCCTAACAAAGCAGCATAGCACTTAGCAGTACCCAGTCAGTCAGGAAGGGACATAGCTTATCAAGTTCATGTCTCTTGACTACTCTTACTATAGCTAGATGGCTGCTCACGGCTGACCCCATGAGCCTATGGGCAAATGCCAGGCCAGGGTTAGCAGACACTCACAAGGACCTGAAATGACATGGTGGGGCAGGGGAAAGGTGACTTTAATCAAGCGTTTTTCACTTGTCGCAGTCTTGAACGTATAAAGACTTCCAGGTGAGGCACCTTGGTGATCAGCTACAAACGGTTCTTCCAGCCTTCACTGGAGTAACAAGATGAAGACAAATCCATTTCTTTGACCGGATTCCGGCTTTGGCTTTGTGGCTTTCCCACAGTGACTGGAATGCTTCTGCTTGAGGCCCCTGGTCTGTTTCCTCAGCTGCCTTCCTGAAGCCCTTTAATACTCAAAGTCCCAGCTCCCCACTGAGGCATTTTAATGCTTGTCCTTTGACATCCCCAGCCCCTGTAGCCTCTCTCTACTGCTTTGACATTCAGATCCTCAGCTGTCTCAGTGGTGAGCAGTCTTTCTGGGACTCTGGGCACTTATGTCGTCCAACTGAAAATATCTCTTTGGTCTTTAAATATTGAATACTAACATTGAACTCACCAAAGTAATCTTAGCTTTTAAAATCAGACTGTGGTGTAAGGGTTTGGGGTATTTTCTTTGAGTTTTCCAGCCCCACTTAGAAAGCAGCTCTTGGCTGTGTGAATTTTTCAACTCTAAGCAGCCCAGGGGAATGTAAACAAAAAGTGTGGATGAAGGTCAAAGCTTCTTGTCAGTTTCTGAGACAACTGGAAGCCTGCTGTTAACTACACGGACCAGGATTAGGTGCTAATCAATCTGTTACCTGAGCAAGTTCTGCTTAAAGGATGGCACAGGTCCTGACATGAGAGAACTTCTTTATCATGTAACTACAATTCTTTGTTGCTCAGCGTAGGTGATGGAAAAAAAACACTAATCTCTAATAAAATTGTGTTACACTGCAGTGGTACAGAGCTGTGCTTACAGTGAGTATAGCTTGGTCAGCTCGCTGCTGTGGACATCATAATTGTATTTCTGTTCACCACCTGACCTTATGTTCTCACTGGGTCCTATGCCCCATTGCACTCAGTTGCCCTGCAACCCAGGCTCCCCCTGGTGGAGGATTAAGGACAACACTAATAAGGGTTGGAACTGAAATTTAATATTAATTCAAGAAAACGACCTCTGTAACAATCACTATAGTAGTGGGGGAGCAGGAATCCTAAGAATCAGGGCAAAAATGCAGCACATTTTATCTCTGGCTCTTGGAGATCTGTGAGAAGCTCAGAAAGTAGACTGGCTTCGTCACTGTCCATACCTAACACTCCTTGGCTGAGTTTCTGCAATTGTGATCTGGAGGCTTGACAGACCTGTGCTGGCAAGCCCATTGCTCCGGAAAACCTGACAGGCTTGCCTCACTCCTCCCCCAGGCCCACGGAGGCCAGAAACGCCAATAGCTGGCCAGCACGAAGAGCTGAGCCACTTCTTTGATCCTGACGCTGGCCTCCCACTCTGCACTTGGCAGAGGGTAAAGAGAACAAGAGTCCAGTCCAGCCCCCGCCTCACTGGCTGAGTGACCTGGGAGACATCGGCCAACCCCCAGCCTCAGGAAGGAGACAGATACTCTAGTTGAAGGGGCAGCTTTCTGGAAGGGCAGTAAGGACAGCAACGAAGGGCCCCTGCCGGGTCAAAAAGGGAGCCTGAGACCCTGGGGGCAGAAATGGCAAGGGGGGCCAAGCGTGCACTGGTTTATTGACCAAACCTCACATTCTAAACAACTTGTGTGACAGGCTAGGGAACTCCTCCAGTTTCCTAGCCTGTATGGCGTCTGAACACAGAGAGTTCCTGATGGGAAGGTTTACTGGAACACAGCGTAGGCAGGGCTTACGGGGAAGGCCACCCTTGGAGGAGTCCTACGTGGGTCTTCTGGAGAAAACAGTTATACTCCACCCGCCAAAATAAGAACCCCACAATCAAAAGGTGCAAACAATTAAGAGACCCACTGTGGCCCATGACAGAGTTCTGCAGCAATTGTGGGATGTGAGCTGTTCTCTGGGGTCCGAGCCTGGGTGCTCAGGGCCTCAGCTGGCCTACCAGTGAAGGCCCGAAGGTGGTGTCTTCTCATCTTTATTGCTTTCAAGGGAGAAGGGAGGGATCCGGACATCAAAGTGGGAACCATCAGGCCTCTCGAAGCGGAATGTGCCCCTGTGAGAGAAACTGGTTTAGAGAGAGTGAGGGTTGAAGACTGGAGGAGCCCAATGTCCTCAGCACCAGAACTGAGGCAGGATAAGACAGGCGTGGGCTCTCTTCTGCCTGGCTCATGCCAGGACAACACTGATCAGAGACCCAAGAGCCTATCCTGGCCCTACGTGAGAAGAAGAAATGAAGCTCTCCTGAATCTGGCCCTTAGATGCACCCTGCATAAGCTACCCAACTATACTTTCAGGTTAAGGAGTGAAACACCAGGGAAAAAACCCGACTACATGGGCAACTCAGTGCAGCATCAAAGTCACCAGACCTCTTTGACCTAAGTCCTCATTCTACAAAATCACAGGGAACTGGAAAACAGTCATAAATCAGACAAGACCCACACAGCAATGAACAGCAGATAAGGCTCCACCTCAGGACTTCACTTGGTCCAGAGTTAACTGCAAGCTATAAGCTCTCACTTTTCTGACCTGCAGTGTCCGTGGACTTGAGCTGCCCCTGCCCCAGCATGTGCTTACTCACCACATGTGCCCACTGGAAGCTTGCAGGGAGACGTGGCTGCTGTACTGGAATGCGGGCTGCTCCTTGGATAACACTGGTTCCTGTGAGGGTTCAGGCAAAATAGGTCAGGCCAGACAAGCTCCCTGTACCCCGGGGCCACATGCTGACTGCCAGTCCGGGCTGGATGCCCCCTCATGCCTCCCACCATAACAGCCGCGCTGCTTCCCCAACTCCCTGCTAACATGGATAAATGCCTGTTGAATGTGGTCCTCTCTCATGACTTTATTTCTCAGGAGACTGGGTAGGGTAACACAGGAATTGCAAAATCAGATCTCTTCAAGGACCAGCAGAGGATGTACACGTGTAAAGAGGCAGAGGAAGGATGACCAGGAGTGGTGGCGGGTCCATGCCCCACCCAAGGGCATCCCAATAGATTTTTAAAAAGGCTGGCAACCACAAGCTTTGATGGCAGACTCACTTGGATTCAAACCCAGGCCCTGCGACTACTAGCTATAGGACCATGGGCTAGTTAAACAACAGTCTCAGTCTCAGTCTCTTCATCTGTGAAATGCGTTATAAGAAAACCGATCTCACGGGTGAGATTTCTCACCCCAAAGAGCCCTAAGCTTTCACACACTGAGCCTCTGTCCCTAACCACAGAGGAGGAGGAAACCATGCACTAAGCTCCTAGGCCTGCTGGGCAAGACTAGAAACTGAGCATTATTGGCCCAAAGATGCTCACCCTGCCCACCACCCCTCGGCCCCGCACTGTCTCCAAGGTGCCGGATAGACTGAATATCCTCCAGTGTCGCTCCCGGAGCTGTACTACGTCACTGTCGAGGTTCTCCAAGCGGATGCAGTAACGCCACTGCGGGGGTAGGGGAGAGAGTTCACATCTGAGAAGGAACAGACCCTGGGCCAGCCCCCTTGGAATTCTAGGAGAGCAAAGGGCAACAAAGACCGACACCAGCACTGCACCGTCTCACCTCCCGCCCCCAGAGGTAAACCTGCCCACCTCCCAACCTGCGCCCACAGGTACACCTCCTGAGCTCCCCTCCTCCCGAGGGAGACACTCACCCAGTAGACGTGGGAATTCTGGGCTTCCTGGGGGAAAAAACACAAAGAATTTCAGGCCCAGAGGGCAGGAACAAGTCTATTCCAATCAACAGCTCTCCAAGGGAGTGGATGTATTCCAGGAGCGTTGCAAAGACAACAAAGCCACAGGTATCTGTGGGTTGATGATGTCTCAACTATGGCCAACAAGCCCAGAGGGAGGCAGCCTCCCTTGGGTCCATCCCTGGCGCCCTTCCTCTTCATCCTATCAAGATCACGAACAGAGCTGGATGCCAACAAAAACCAGCCCTGGGGCTCTTCCCTTTCTCACCACCCTCCCTGTCTTCCCCCACATTACTGCTGGTCCAGGCCGCTGTCCTCCTCCTCGGCCTTTCCATATCCCAACCTTATTTCAATACTTGGAATGCTGTATGTTGGCCTCCCGCCACTACCATGAGCTTCTGAAAGGCAGGGGACAGGGTTTCATTTATATTTGTATCCCCAGGACCTAGCTTACGGCCAAGCAAAAAACAGCTCAATAAATGCATAAAAAGTGGGAAGATGAGCCTACGCTGATTTAAACGAGTATGTGTATATTCTTCATAGACATGGCTCCCTTTGAGCCGGAAGAGAAGGAAGAGTCAGCCAGGAGGCCCCCTTCCTGGGATCTGAGAGTTTCCTCGCTCTAGGTCTTGGTGTCAGCTGTTGCCAAGAGGCTGCTCAATCCCAATCAATACACGCAGCACTTGAAAGCAGAACCACAGGCACGTGGTTTAAATTTGGAACCCACACCAGCCGTCACTGGGGACACCACACAGAACCTGGGGGCCTAGCCCTGAGGGGAGGTCCCAGGCTGGGCACATACCCTCATGCCCATGTAGAAGGGGATGACGGTGACACGGATGTTCTCGGTTGTTTCCCGGTGGACATCGGAGAGCTCCAGCCAGGGGTGATTCTTCTCTTGCCAGGCCCGTAGCGTCTCCCGAGCCACAAAAGGGGGTGCTGGGGCAAGAGATCGACTGGTTAGTCCAGGCCAGTGTCCGGGGCGTTACACCCTGCCCAACTGCTCCTCCTAGAGAACCCTTCCCAGCGGTGGCCCAGGTAAACAAGACACCCAAACATGAGCAAAAGCACAGGCTGGAAGAAAGCACAGAACTGCCTACCAAGAATAAGCCCTGAGGAGGTATGTGACGTCAGAGGAAGAGAAATGGACGGGGAGTTAGGAGCCCTGGTTTTCAGACCTCACTCTGCCACCACCTAGCAACCTTGAGTCCCTTCTCATCATCCCTGAGCCTGTTTCCATATCTGTGAGGAGGAGATAATAGCCATCTACTTGACAGGTCTAATGGGAGATTAAATAAGATTGTAGAAATAGAGCTTTGAAATTGCTTCTGGGATATTCTCTTTGAAGAAAGGGCCCTCCCACTCCACCTTCCCTCTATGATAGGGGTTACCTTTTGTCTGGTCATATAGAAGAAATCTTTCGAAGAGCTCGTGCTGGATGGGAACCTGATCAGTGGAGGTGTAGGGGAGGATGTCTTCATGGCTGACATAATCCAGGCCTGGCAGAGAGACAGAGACAAAGAGACAGTGAAACTCACACAGGAGGGGGGAGGAATGGGGCTGAAAAGAAACACAATTCCTGGCCTTATGGCAGGGTGGGATGACCCTGGCACCCCTGCTCTCAGCATGTATACTCCCTCCCAGCAGATTAAAGGACAGCAGAAAGGCCTCAGAATCCTCTCCCTGAGACACACCAGACCCCCCTCCTCGACAGGCACCGCTCAGACGCTCCTTACTCACCTGGGATGGCATAGAGGGCCCGGCTGTCATCGTGGTTAGCCAAGAAAGTCACAGCTTCTGTCTGAGATCTCTGAGACTAAGGCAAGAAGCGAGTCAGAGATTTTCTCGGTCACTATCCAGTCCTGAGGACTTAGGGCCCAGTGCTGATCTGGGCCTGTTTGACCCCTCTCCTTCTCTTAGTCCCCATCACGGTTCGGGGCTTTCCCATGGAAAGGAACCCCAGGTGCAACTAACTTGCTTACTTACTATATGTGGACAGTCTCGGGCATCAATCAGCACCTGATAGTAAGTGTGAGTTTTGCCTTTCACCTCCTTCGAGCCGTGGCCAGCAGGGTTCTCTGCTCTATGGGGCAGGAGAAGAAGCCCAAGATCAACCCCAGAAAAACAGAAGCAGTGCCTGCCCCAGCTCCCTACCACCCCCTCACCTAAACAGACCGGTGCCCGAGCTGAAGGAGCTTAGCACCAGCTGGGTAGCTGTGCAGCACACCCTGGCCCAGCATTCCTCAGTCAGGGGCAAGCAACAGAGTGTGGTGTAGAGTCATCATTTGTCTTACTCTCTGGATGCCTCTTAGAAAAAAAGGGCCACGCTGAGCATATCAAACTGCTGCCTTAGTCCCTGGAGCCCAGAGCACCCCACTCTTCTCACATCCCAGGGGCTGTCTGTGATCATTTAATGGAGCTGGGCCTTTTCTTTTTTAATGTACTCTAGTGATGATAAGAGATTAAGGGAAAGATTCTAACTGAACATCAAGAAATCAAGAAGCCTGGTCCCCCAGATGCCCTCTGGGGTACTTATAATGCAAATTGAGAATGCCTTGGGAGAGCATCCTGGGGAGACCTAAAGGGACCCCCTAGCTTAAGACTGTCCCTGGCACTTAACACTTTTGTCTCCATGGGTATTAGTGCCAAGGGAGTGTTCTGGGACCGCTCCTAAGGCCCAGAAGAATGCTGTCTTCAGTGCTGGGACCCCAATTATGTATGTCTGCCATGAGTCAGGCCTCCTCCTGAGGATACTGTGAGGCACGATAGGGAAACTTACTTTTCTGGAGCTACAGAAGCCACATCCCGGTCATACAGTCTGGCCTGCCAGGGAAACAGGACAACACCTCGGTAGCCAAAAACACTGTGAAGGAAAAGCTGGGAGAAAAGAGAGGCCTCAGTCAGTCTGCAGCCCAGCAGGTCCATCCAGGTGGGGCCCCGACCACTAAGTGGCACAGGTGGTGGCAACTCCAGCACAAGGTCTTGCTACTCTTCCCCTTGAACTCTGTGATCCACTCAGACCA
The DNA here is from genome assembly GCF_965194825.1 of Balaenoptera physalus. Lineage (NCBI taxonomy): Eukaryota > Metazoa > Chordata > Mammalia > Artiodactyla > Balaenopteridae > Balaenoptera > Balaenoptera physalus. The sequence continues at coordinate 48,526,594 of NC_138901.1, forward strand.
ACTCTGGAACATGTTTACTGCCTCTTTACCTGGCTGACTTCTACTCATCCTTTTTTTTTTTTAATTTATTTATTTTTGGCTGCATTGGGTCTTTGTTGCTGTGCACAGGCTTTGGGGGCTACTCTTCGTTGCGGTGCATGGGCTTCTCATTGCGGTGCATGGGCTTCTCATTGCGGTGGCTTCTCTTGTTGTGGAGCACAGGCTCTACAGCGCAGGCTCAGTAGTTGTGGCTCATGGGCTCTAGAGCGCAGGATCAGTAGCTGTGGCGCACGGGCTTAGTTGCTCTGCAGCATGTGGGATCTTCCCAGGCCAGGGCTCGAACCCGTGTCCCCTGCATTGGCAGGCAGATTCTTAACCACTGCGCCACCAGGGAAGCCCCTACTCATCCTTTAGGCCATAGCTGAGGCCTCTAGGAAGCCTTCGCTCACCTCCCCTCCAGTTAGCACACTGTACAGCCGTTGACCATTTGCATATTGTAATTCCTTTCTAGACTGTCAACTCCATGAAGGCATTGCTTTCTGAGTTAACACCAATGCATAAAGCTCAGTCCATTGTAGGCACACGGAAAAAAAAAAAGTTGAATACACAAAAAGTCCTCCGTACCTACAAGGGGCCTAAATCTATCTCAGTGGATCTGGCACAAAGCTGACATAGAAAAAGAGACTCACACCCAGAGCTTACTTCACTGCAATCAGTTCAACTATGACAAAGCATCAGAAAGCAGGTTTGCTTTTCTGAAAGCTCCCTCCACTGGCTTCCCACCAGCCACTATGTTAGATGACTCTTCAGCAACAGGATTCTCTCCTCAATACAGTCCAAACCATCTCTGTCCACACTAACTTGGAAACAGAACCCAATGACACATGAAATGTATTCAAATCCAGGAAAACAGAAAACCCGTCTTAAAAAAAAAAACAAAAAAAAAAACTTGATTCTGGTCTGGCACCAAACACCAAGGCAGAAAACCGTAACTTTCATTCCTGTGACCAAATCTGACCCTTTCAGAAGCAGAGCACACAGTGAAAATGAAAGATGATGCAGCCCAGCACTCACCTGCCCAGTCTCATATTTTCCGTTCTGTTTTGGCACTTCAAACACACCAACTGTCTCCAAAACTTTGCCCTCTGGTCGGTTTCTGATTAGGAAGGAAAAGAACAAGCAACTGAACAGCTAAGAAGTGAAGGGTACTAATCCATCAGTAAAAGCTACTAGGATACTGAGGGGCCAGGGCAATGACAGCAGAGAAGGGTCACAGCAGTGGGGCCAGCTGAAGCAGGTAAGGGTCCTGCCAAGTCACCACTCCACAGAGATTCTGCCTTTCCTCCTTTGAGGTCCAGCCACAGATGCCTCCATAAGATCTGACTGCTCCCAGATCACTTTCTTCTCTCTTGACTCTCAGCATTCCTCATATCATGCCCTCAGACCCTGCTTAATTGTATGCCTTGCCTCCATTCCTTCCCTGACCCACCCTCCTGAACTCCCACAGCATTTTAACTGCCCTTCCCACCTTGCATTTCAGTTATTTGTGTCCCTGTCTTATCTCCATTAGAGACTGCAAGTTCTTTGGGAGCAATGCCTGTGTCTGATTAGCCTGTGCTCCCCCTCAAAGCCTAGTGTATAAACGGTGCTCAAAAAATACTTATTTTGTGTTATAATTCCATGTCCATCTCCCCCTCTAAACTGCAGTCCTCACCCCTGCCCTACACCTAGTATTATTCTCTCAATCTAGTTTTTGTTCAGATTTAATCAGTTTTCACAGGAGCCTTAAATTGGAAATAGCTATCATCTCTCCCCAGTGTCCGTGTCTAATCTCACCCACTAAAAGGTCAGCTCTTACAGTGGTCTCTCCGGACAGGGCTGCTCTTTCTAGGGGTCCTTCAAAGCACTGTCTTCTTACTGTTTTGGAGATGTGAACTTTATGCTTCCTGCCACTTGATTCACCCGCCCCAATTTGATCTGCCTGGCCCATCCCTAGAGACGCTGCTCACACCATCCCCATGGCCTCAAACCCCCTTCCCCAAGTCACATAAAGAGAAAGTGTGTCCCCAAGGTCACATTGAAACCTGGGACCCACGCAGGGCGCAGATTCGGGTCTTGTTTCCCACTTCTAACACCTTTCTGTGGGACGCCTTGGCCCAGTCACGGGCTGGGGGAAAGCCCTAGGACTTAATTCAAGGGCTGCCCAGTAACAGCGGCGCTCGGATTCCCGCATTCGGGGAAGTAAGATTCGCTCCGGGAGGGTCAGTAGTTCCCCCTCAGAGCCAGCCCTGCACAACCCAGGGCTCTGGGCCGCGCTCCCTTGTCCGCTCCTGGCACGTGGTGCGGGCAGCGCAGTCGGCTCCCGGCCGGAACCCTCTCCCGGGTCGAACTCCAATCACCCCCAGCCGGCCGGGTTCCCTGACCTCCCCTCTGGCCCGGGACACGCTCCCTGGGCTCCGGGCTCGGCCCCCGTGCTCCGTCCCTCACCGGGACGAGAGGTGCCTCCGCGTCGTCGTGGTCGCCACTGGTGGGAAGGTCCCAGCTCCACCCGCCGCACAGAGCGGCCTCGGCCCCCGGGCCCCGGTCAGCGACCGGGACCACCAGCGACTGCCCACGGTCAGGGCCCGCCGGGCCACACAACCCGCCATGTCCCGCCCGAGTACCCGCTGGGCTGCTGACACAGGGCCCGACCCGCCGCCGGGCGGCGTTCCACCCCCGCCCCACACTGCCCCGCGCCGCTTCCCCGCCCCCTTGGCCCTCTGCCCCGCCCCGCGAGCTTCGCGCTCCTTCCGGCACAGGCGGACGGAAGTCCCGGCCCGGGGTCACCTGACCCTAAAGTGGGCTAGTCATGGCGTCTTCCTTGTTAGCTGGCGAGCGACTTGTACGCGCTTTGGGCCCCGGCGGGGAGCTGGAGCCAGAGCAGCTGCCCGGGAAGCTGCGGGCAGAGCTTGAGGCCGTGCTAGGGAAGAAGCACAAGGGCGGCGATCGCTCGGCTGGCCCCGCTCGCCTGGTTTCTTTCCGCCTGATCCGGGACCTGCATCAGTACCTGAGAGAAAGGGGTGAGCCCCAGTCTCCAGTCCAGAGTCGCCTCCTTTTTTCCAGAGTTTAGTCTCTCCTGAGGTTTTTTTTCCTACCTCTAGCATTTTTATGAGGGATTGCATTACTCCCAGCAAAGCCAATCTACTGAGGCAGGGTTGTGGTGAAGGAAAGTACAGTGTTCAATGCAGGGTGCCAAGCAAGGGAGTGGGAGACAAGCCTCAGATCCATTTCAGCTTGGTCTTTGAGTTAAGGGGTTTTCGTTTAAGGGAGAAGAACAAAGAGGCTGGGAATAATCACTGTCATGTGACATTTCCTAATTGTCGTTTTGCGAGTCAGGATGTCTCTGATTTAGGATTCTCAGGCCAGGTGGTCCATGGCTCTGGCGTCTGTTAGCTCACCTTGCCCTGGAGAAACAACCGGAGTTTGCAGGTTAATGATGATATCTATAACAGCACTTTTAGTACATTAAAGGTGTTATCAGCAATAGCAGTTTTAGTCATCTGACTCTGGTTCATTAGTATTGTTAGCAAAGGATTGAGGTTAGAGGGGACAAGAAAGGGAATAAAGTTTTGGATAGAGAGATTAATTATAAACTCAGTAAGGGAACTCAGTTTTAGGGGGACTGGGTTTCAAATCCATCACTCTCCTTCACCCATGGAATGATCATCTGGCCAACCCACGAGTCACCTCATAAACCCTGGGGAACCCACTCCCTTCATAATTTCCATGGGAATTCTTCGTGGATGACAAAATTTACTTGTGCAGTTTCTGTTCTCTTGAGTCTCCTCTTTACTTCCAGGCCCACTTAGGCCCACCTGACCCTTGAGGAAGTCCAAGTTCTAACTCAATACCACTGCACAGGTTCAGTTTCTTTCTTTTAAGCCACATTAAAAAACATCTTAGCATAGTGAGCTTGCCCTGTTTGGGAATCTGGATTTCTTAGCAAGAGTGCCAAATCTGATGGTTTTTTGTTTGTTTTGGCTGCGCCGCTCAGCTTGTGGGATCTTAGCTCCCCAATCAGGGATTGAACCTGGGCCCTCAGCAGTGAAAGTGTGGAGTCCTAACCACTGGACCACCAGGGAATTCCCTAATGGGATTTTTTTGTTTGTTTTTGTTTTTGGATATAGGATGATGGAAAAGTGTGTTGAAAGATCTGAACTGGGAGTAGCATCTGTGTTCTAGTCCTAGCTCTGCTATTAACTCTTCTTGGAGAAGTCATTTCTCTTCCTTGGGCCTCAGTTCCCTGAACATGTAAAGGGGGGCAGTAGGATTAACTGACATGTAAGGTCTTTTGCCAGAATTAACAGCCTACCCAGAAGTGTGAAGGGTAGATTCTTCAATTATTGGAACTAAAAAGGACCTTAGAGATCATCTAGTACGGTGTCCTGTGAGTATTTGCCACCACTACGCCTTAAACCTATTTAGGGCAAGTTCTGTTGTGGCCACAGAAATTACCTAACTTAAAGGCAGATATAAATGGCTTACATGTTATTAGCTGTGACATTGGTAGGGTAATTGAGAGCCAACAATTAAAGTCAGTATGTAGCACTAGGAGATACTTATGTGGGATTGTCCTAGTTTCTTCCCAGTTGAAAATGATCCTGGAGATGAATTGATACAGACATGGCCATGTTTTATTTTGGTAGAAAGAACTGAAGAGCTAGACCCTTCTCTGATGTTAATCCTTCAACCTCAGCTCTATGCATCATTACGTTTGTGGAAATCTTTTCTTTCTAGGTTCCACACTATACCTTCATGAGCTCCTAGAAGGCAGTGAAATCTATCTCCCAGAGGTTGTGAAGCCTCCTCGGGTATGTAAGGGATATGTTTGTGAGAGTGGGTGTTGGTTGAGTTGGATTTACTCATGATACATCCAAATTTATGAATCAACATTTGGGCTCAAAAATTTGTCTTTTAAATCCTTGAATGCTGGGGTGGGGGAACCAGATATTGTCCTCCCAGTCTGACAGCTTGGAAAACTGAAATTAAAAAAAAAAAAGTTTCCAAAGCACTGGAGGCAGAACTGGTACGTGGGTCTTCTTAGCAGTACTTTGTCCCCTGAAACTAGTGATTGTGACCTGCTTTCTTGCAAGCTGGGAATATCATTCTTCTCATTTGATTTTTCTGCCTCAGAACCCAGAGCTAGTTGCCCGTCTGGAGAAGATTAAGATACAGCTGGCCAATGAGGAATATAAGCGGATCACCCGCAATGTCACCTGTCAAGTAAGGGCCCACTCTTCAATACATGGACTGTGTAGCCCCTGAAAGCAGGGCCCTGCACTGGGAAGAGGTACAGATGAAAGAAGCAACATGGAAACTTGGTTTATATACTATTAAGGGACCGTAGAAGCTCTGTGCTGCGTACAAGCCAAATACAATTCCCAACTCATTTACTGAGACTCTGGGCTCAGATGGTGACTGATTTTTAAAGGTTGTAGAGGGTGGGGATGAGCCTGGAGCCATTCTTCTGACAGGGCTCCCTCCTATTCTCTGTATGCTCCTGCCCCAGAGCAGGAGAGGGGTACATGGGTACTGGGAACCTATGTCTCTTCTCTGAAATGCTTGACCTGTGGTCCAGAGAAGAATCCAACTGGTCCCAGACAAAATCCATGGAGAAGGCAGAAGTAATGTGTTGGGTAATAAAGAGGGCTGAGCCCAGACTGACAAATGAATACTTGCTGGGCTGGCTCTGAGCTTCTTCCATTCTGAAATCCTTTGCTTTTGCTTTTTCCCAGGATTCAAGGCATGGTGGAACCCTCAGTGACCTGGGAAAGCAAGGTGAGGGACTAGGAAATCAGGCTGCTAAAGCCTCTCCCTGGGACCGGTCAGTCATGGCCCTCCTTCCCACTCCAGTGCTCTGGGTTTAAGCCTGAGCTATTCAGGCTTGCTGTTGGAGGGAAACCCAGCTGAGGGGGGAGGCAGCTGTGAGATAAAAGGGCCTCTTGGAGGATGCTGACCTAACGGTTTCTTCCCTGGGCTCCTCCCCAAAGTGAGGTCAGTGAAGGCTCTGGTCATCACCATCTTTAACTTCATTGTCACGGTGGCAGCTGCCTTCGTCTGCACTTACCTTGGAAGCCAGTATATCTTCACAGAAATGACCTCGGTGAGTAGGTACTGGTCAGGGCAGGGTGTCCCAGGTGGGAGTGTTAGTGGGAAAGGGAGGACGTATGTGAAAATGCCTTGAACAGGTTAGGTATTTATGTGATAAACAAGGGGGACATTAGATCTATCCAACAGTCATAGGGGTAGGTAATAACCTCAGGAGAATCCAGATCCTCTTTTCTTCCCTTCCCCCCAACTTATGGGCTGGGTTGAGGTCCTCTCCATCCTTATTAGGTGCTAGAGGCTGCAGAGCTGGAAGCTGGCCTGCATCCCCTAAGCCTGGTTCTCGCACTTCCCAGCAGGTACTGGCAGCATTGATCGTGGCCTCTGTGGTGGGTCTGGCTGAGCTGTACATCATGGTGCGGGTGATGGAAGGTGAGCTGGGAGAGCTGTAACCGTGCTTCATCATCAAAGTCTGGAGACTCCAGGCTCCCAGCTGCCAATCACTGATTCTCAGTCAACCCATCAGGCTCTTTGTACTCAGCTCCGGTTAGTCAGAGGGCCGAGCCAAGACCACCTGCTGTTCCTGTGCGGAGCCCCATCCTCTGTCAATTTACAGAGTGGGCAGTAGAGGAGACTCAGACAACGACTGGAAAGAACTGGTCTAGCTGTACATTCTCCTGAACCCGGTGCCCATCTGCCTTCTACAGTCCATTCTGGGCATTGCTGGGGCTGGGTTTTTTTTTTCCATTGGAAGTAAAGAGAATCCAGGCCTTTCCAGAAGTAGATCATACTGCCTTGAACTTGCCCAGGTGCAGAAATCAGTGGTCATCCTTGCTCCACACATCTTGATGCAGACCTGTAATTTAGATTAGAAGACTCCAAGAAAGCAGAAGGGATTCCCTTTCTTCAGTTTGTGCTGGAAGAGGAACCAATTAGAGGACATCAAATAAGAGAAAGCCGGATGGTACAGGATGGTGGAATCAGAAGCAAGGCAGCTACCTTATTGGAATCTTAGTTTCTGTCTTCATCTTCTTCCTTCTGCTTGCCTTGCTCAGATTTTCTATATGCTTCTGCCTGTCTCCACCACTCACCAGCCCTCCTTAAACCTCCCACCTTCCTATCACCCTTTGCTCTGCTTCCAAAAATGAAAACAGTTCAGATGGCAAAACAGTATGTTTGCTTTTAATTGCAAAACCCCTTGTGCTTGTTTGTATTTGTGGGGAGAGTATGCCTACTGTGAATTGTCTCAACTAATAAAGGGAGACATTCTTGGTAGACGGGACTATTTTCAGATTTAACTCTATGTATAATTATATAAATATGAGTATACACTTTATAATATATATGATATGTGTACATATTGTTATACATAAGTCTAATGTAGGTTATTTTATGTGGATTCTTAAACATGTTTGGGTAAGTACAAAACAATAGTATGTAAAAGTTCACAGTTGACTAATTGTTTTACATGATTGCTTTTTGTCTTCACAACATTCCTGGAGGTTGGAAAAGGAAGTGGTTTTAGGCCCCTTTTCCAGAAGGCAAAACTGAGGCTGAGAGAGGTCAAATGATCAACTTCGGTCCTTCCTCTGTTAAATGGAGCCAAAGACTCCTAGGTTGTCCTGAAGTCTCTATGTAATGTTAAACTTCTAAGAACTTAGATTAGTGGTGTATTGATAGAATCTCTATAAGACATTTAGAAATTATAGCAGCATTATTATTTATCCAATAAATATTTGTTGTATCCAGTGTATTCTTATTTCAAATCTCACGACAACACAAAAGCCCAAAGATTTCCATAGTTGTGAGAATTGGTCAGGGTCTGCTCCTAATGGTGGATTCTGTCTTTCCGTTTGTTCAGTGTATGAGCTCCCATGGTCTTTTTTTTTCCCCAGGACACTATTCTGTTCTTAGAAATTATACACTCATTGGCTCAGTAGATATTTCCTCTACAATATTGCCAATTTCTTGAATTATAGCAAGTCAGCCTCTCAGGGCAATATTCTGCATGAGAGAGAGGGAGGGCTTAGGCCCTTCTGTTACACCTCAGATAACTTTGTTGAGAAATCTTAGGATTTCTGTTGTTGATTGGAAGAAATGTCAACTGTGAGAAAAAATGCAGGTGGCGTTTTACAGTGTTTCTACCAACCCAGACTGTTTAAGATTGAGTTAAAAAGCTACACCGAGTCACTCATTGCTCCTGATAAGCAAAGCCAAACCAGATTTTTAGAATTCTTGTAGACATCATCCCTTCTCAAGTGACTGGGTCTTGCAAATGGAAAGAGCTTTAACCTTCAGACCAATATCTATGCTATGTGCTTAAAAAATCTATTGGAATTATTTGCTTTGGTCTGTATTCCATTCTCCACCTTTGACAATATCTCTGGGGTATATGGGCCGAGAACAGTAAGAAAAATGAGGGAAAAAATATACAGATTTTATCCTGAAACATACAAATCAGAACAGAGAACCAGGGACTTCCCTGGTGGTGCAGTGGTTAGGAATCTGCCTCGCCTGCCAATGCAGGGGACACGGGTTCAAGCCCTGGTCTGGGAAGATCCCACATGCCACAGAGCAACTAAGCCTGTGCACCACAACTGCTGAGCCCACGTGCTTAGAGCCCGTGCTCCGCAACAAGAGAAGCCACTGCAATGAGAAGCCTGCGCACCACAACGAAGAGTAGCCCCTGCTCGCCGCAACTGGAGAAAGCCGGCACATAGCAACAAAGACCTGACACAGCCAAAAATATAAATAAATAAACAACAGAGAACCACAGAATTTTTAAATGCCACAAAAACTTAGATTAATTTTCCCAACCAAGCAATTCACAAAGACACTAATATTCATGAGGATCACCTCCAAGGCCACAGAGCTTATTAGCACCAAAACTAGAACCCCTGGCTCTTGGCTGTCATGTCACCATTCTCCACACTTAACACTATTCAGTCCCTTCCTAAAGTTAGAAAATTGGTCAAATGAAAGTACATACGAAGTACTAACATGGAGTGGGAACTCATTCTCACCATGTGCTTAATAATTGTTAGCTCTTTTTTTCTCTTCCTGACCTTCAGGAGTCTGAGGTTGAAGTATTCATTGGGTCTGATGCAGTTCCTAATTTTCTATATTCTCTCTCCTTTCTTTTACTTCATACTTAGGGTGCTCGAGGGAAGAGTGGAGAATACTGCCTATACTTTTGTGGGGTCACTATTAAGCTTTGGTATTAGGGAGCCTGACAACTCATGTGCCATAAGACAGACTTGGGAATTAAACTGATCATCACTTTGCTCTTTGGCTTTAGTCAGTAATATAGAACCATCCTCCATTTCAACTCTTCTTAGAGAAAACATTTCACACACTGACCTAAAGATATCTGGACAGTTCTGATGATCTACATCAGGGATCAGCAAAAAGAGGTATTTAAAAAATATGTAGGGACTTCCCTGCTGGCACAGTGGTTGGGAGTCTGCCTGCTAGTGTGGGGAACATGGGTTCGGGGCCTGGTCCCGGGGGATCCCACATTCCGCGGAGTGGCTACACCCGTGCGCCACAACTACTGAGCCCACATGCCTGGAGCCCGTGCTCCGCAACAGGACACCGCAGTGAGAGGCCCGCGCGCCGCGGCGAGGAGTGGCCCCCGCTCGCCACAGCTAGAGAGGGCCCGCGCATAGCAACGAAGACCCAAGGAAGCCAAAAATAAATAAATAAAAAATAAATCAGGGGCTTCCCTGGTGGCGCAGTGGTTGAGAATCTGCCTGCCAATGCAGAGGACACGGGTTCGAGCCCTGGTCTGGGAAGATCCCACATGCCGCGGAGCAACTAGGCCCGTGAGCCACAATTACTGAGCCTGCGCGTCTGGAGCCTGTGCTCCACAACAAGAGAGGCCGCGATAATGAGAGGCCCGCGCACCGCGATGAAGAGTGGCCCCCACTTGCCGCAACTAGAGAAAGCCCTCACACAGAAACGAAGACCCAACACAGCCATAAATAAATAAATAAAATTTAAAAAAACAAACAAACAAACAAATAAATAAATTTATTAAAAAATAAAATATATGTATCTAAAAAAAGCATACCAACAACCCTTTTAGAAAGCAATTTATCTCAGCCATAAAAAAGAATGAAATAATGTCATTTGCAGCAACATGGATGGACCTAGAGATTATCATACTAAGTGAAGTAAGTTACAGAAAGATATCATATAATATCACTTATATGTGGAATCTAAAAAAATGATACAAATGAATTTATTTACAAAACAGAAACAGATTCACAGACTTAGAAAACAAACTTACGGTTACCAAAGGGGAAAGAGTTGGGGGAGGGATAAATTAGGAGGTTGGGATTAACATATACACACTTCTATATATAAAATAGATAAATCAACAAGGACTTACTGTGTACCACAGGGAACTATACTCAATATCTTGTAATAACCTATAATGGAAAATAATCTGAAAAAGAATAGATATATCTATATGTATAACTGAATCACTTTGCTGTACACCTGAAACTAACACAACATTGTAAACCAACTATATTCCAATATAAAATTAAAAAAAATTTTTAAAGCACCAAAACCAAATAAATAAAGTTCAATAGGATTCCCCCTAAAAAATAAATAAAAATAAAAGCTACCCACACAAAAAAGTGATTTATCAATATCTGTAAGTGATGTTTGTAATACATGCCAGTGTTCATCTCAGAGTTATGTCTAATAATATAATTCTATATTGGAGGGAATTCCCTGGCAGTCCAGTGGTTAGGACTCTGCATTTCCATTGCAGGGAGCATGGGTTTGATCCCTGGTTGGGGAACTAAGATCTTGCAAGCCGCGTGGTGCAGCCAAAAAAAAAAAAGGGAAAGATGAAATTTGGTAATTTATCAACTCCAGGGTGAGAGGTGTTGAACTGGGCAGACATGAGCCTTCACTTCACAGGCAACATGGAGACATCATGGTTAGGACTTGGTGCTCCGTGGGCCTGGGTTCAATCCCTGGTTGGGGAACTAATATCTTGCAAGCTGAGCGGTGCGGCCAAAAAAAAAATTCTATATTGGATTCAACTTAAAAATCAGCAGTAAGATGATTAAGTAGATTATAGTAATAAATACATTTTAAAATAAAAATTATTATTTTACTTATTTTAAATATTATTATTATACAAAGATATTATTGTGCAAATTAAGTTGTGATACAATCCTGAAACATGAGAGAAAAAAAAAAAGCTTACACTGAAGCTTTGTGGAGAGTCATGGCTGTACTTACCTGTGCTAAACTCCGTGGGCCAGGTTGCCCCCATATCCTCAAGCTTTCACAGCCTCCATATACCTGGATTCAGGTTGGAAGACTTCCAAATTTTAGATAAAGAGCAGGTCTTCTTCTTTTTTTTTTTTTTTGCCAAGTAGTTTGTGGGAACTTATTTCCCCGACCAGGGATTGAACCTGGGCCCACAGCAGTGAAAGTGCCAAGTCCTAACCACTGGACCACCAGGGAATTCCCGTGGAGCAGGGCTTCTTAAATAGCTTCTGACCCAGGGCATCTTCTCAGGATGCCATTGGAGTCATTCCCCACCCACTCCTCTCTCTTGGGATGGCATCCTTACCTGATCCCAGCCCCCTACTCACAAGCCAATAGGTTTCTGTGGCATTAATTTAGAGCTCCTTTATGGGCTGACTTCTGGGGCTAAAGCAGTCAAAGCCTTAGTGCCTGCTGAGGGCATGGCCATGGTGCAGGTGGCCTCCATCTGCAAGGGCAGAATGAGAAATAGGAATCAGGTGACCTGTCCTCTGGTTCTCATCCCAGAGAAGGGAACTCTGTCTGCTCTCAGCCCCAGCCACTCCCTCTGTCTCACTATACCATGCTTTCTCCAGTGCATTCTGGGTCCAGGGCTTCCCAGGGAGAAAGGGGAGTCCTTGGCAGGTAGGCCAGAAGAGCAAGAAGTTTGGGACCTTCCCAGTTTCTCATGGCCCGCCGCAGGGAGAGGGAGCAGGAACTAGCGTGCATTGAGAGCTTTTACAACGTGTCACGCACCACGTGAAGCCCTTCACCTACATTATTGCTTCTCGTTCCCAAAACAGAGAGGAGATGAGTACTATCATCCCCATTTTTTGGGTTCATAGACTTTTGCAGAGTTCCAAGACTACATAGCAGCCAGGATTTGAATCCAGCAAAGACCAACTGCAGATCCCAAGATTTTCTTTCTGAGGCAGAGCAGCTCCAGAAGTGGAGGCAGCTGGAGTGTCCTGAAACAAGTGGGACCCGGAGCAGGGGATGCAGCTGAGGCTCCCATCTCTCCAGGGTCTGTCAGCCAGAGCCCTAAGCCCTTCGATTAACTCTCCCTCTAACCAATCCCAGCAGAAGCCTGGGTAATACCTCCCACCCAGAATCTGTGGGGAACCTGGCCCTATTTAGGGATTAGGTGATGGAGATAAATTTCAAAAGCAAACGGCCCCCGTCCCAATTCATTTGCAGCACACAACAATCCAGATTAAGGTACAGAGTTTGGGTTTTATTTGGAGATTAGTTGGTATTACAGATGACAGTGATACCAAAACCCAATGCTGCCGCATGCACCACACCCACCCCATCCTGAATCTGTCAGGTTGTCTCTGCAGCCCCAGGTCAGAGGGCAGCCAATCTGATATTTGTGAAAATTAAATCAACGTAAGCCCTGCGTTCCTATTTCTACTTTATTACTTTAATATCACTCCCTCTTCAGATCCATGGTTCTGATTAATTCGTCCAGGTGGCAGGAGGACAAGAGGGGGGCCCTGAACTGTAAAAGGATTGATCCCTGCAGTCTAAAATTAGTATCAGCACTCTCCTAGCTCACTTAACAGTCAGTTAGGTAATGGCCTGAAGGGCCCTTGGGTGAGGGGCAGCTGCCCATTCTCCTTTAGAGGGAGGACGTGTTGTCAGCTGTGATGAGAAGAATTGGGGACCAGGCCTGGCAGGAGAAGTGGGAAACATGGGCTCCTACCTCATCCCTCTGTAGGTACCTACTGCCGAGATGATGGGCAGGTGTCCCTGGAGGGGCGGGGTTCTGGGTAGCAGAAGCCAGGCCCTTGTCACTCCATAGCACCCGCATCTAGGCTGGCCTGGAGGACAGTGGAAGAGAGGGATCCCTGAGCTAAACTTTCTTCCCATAAGAGAACTCTCTTGTGTAAAAGGAGAGGGCAGGGGATCCACTTCTGGTGTGTTCAGTCTTAAGGGGCAGGATGGGCTACAGGAGCCAGAGGAAGGGACTTGCAAGTTCTAGACCTAGATTAGGAGTGATCCAGGTTGGTGACAATGGCCGAGGCATAGATGAGGTCAGACAGGCTGCCCAGTGAGGTCTGGGGAGTAGCTCGCTCTGAAGAGACGTGGACCCCTGAAGCCCCAGCTGGTCCCCATGGGGCCGTAGCTTTAGCCCCTACCCAGCCCTGCCCTGGACCCAAGCCAGGAGCTGGACAGGAGGCATGTCGACACACAGAGGCACACTGAGCTGTGCTGTTGGAGGGTGGAGGCTGGCCAAGGGTGCGGGGCTCCCAGGACTGCTGGATGGTGTCCGGAAGAGAACGGGATCTCTGGGGAGGCTCGGGCCTGGGACTTAGGCCTCCTGGCTTCCTATTCTTGATTCTCTTGGCTCTGCGGTTCTGGAACCACACCTGGTAAGGAAAGAAGGAGTCTCTTCCGGTGCCAGCATCCCCTCCCCCCAGGTACAGGGAAAGCAGAACCTGGAGGCAGGATATCCAGAGAGAAGTGACTGTGAGTCAAGCTTAGAAATCCGCTGTGTGAGAGCACCCCGACCCTGAGGTGGGGGGGGTGGTCACAGCTCACCTGTATCTTGGCCTCAGGGAGGCAGGTGACCCGGGCCAGGTGCTCACGGGTGCCGATGTCGGGGTAAGGCCGTGCTGCAAACACCCGCTCCAACTCCAGCAGCTGCCCTCTGCTGAAGGTGGTCCTCTTCCTCCGGTGGGGACCCAACCCACTGGCATGGCCTGCAGGCCAGGATGGGGGTCAGGTCAGGACTCCTTGCAAGAGCCTCCACTGCAGCCTCAAAGCCAACAGACCCTGAAGCCCCTACTCCCCACCCCTCTTCAACCTTCCCCATCATACCTTCCCCACATCCTCCCCCTGCCCACCCTTTCCCCACCAGATCACCTGCAGGGGACGCGTCCACTGGGCTGGCCATGGAGCCGGCACAGTGAGGAGCCAGATGGCCATGCCAAGGCTGTGCCCACACCACTCCCCTCCGCCTGGAGTTTTATCCTGCTCAGAAGGCTGGCCCCGCCTCCAGGAGGGGCGAGGTTTAGCGTCCAGCTCGAGGAGGGCTGAGAAGCCCCGGAGGAAAAGGGGGCTTGCAGGGGCACGGGTGGGGCAACCCTGTTCCTCTGGGGCTTCACAAAAGAAGCTGGCCCCAGCGCCCCCTCCTCAAAGCTCAAACTCTGGCAGTCTGTGTCTGAAATCCTGTACTTTGTGAAAATCCTCCCAGGGCTCCGTCCAGGAAGCCAACGAGATCCCTCTCTAGATGCTCCTCCTGGGGCTCTGGTGCTGGCTGCCTTGGGGGAGAGTGGGTGGCGTCCTATCCCACACCTGAGGATGGGGCTGGGGGAGCTGGACAGGATGAGAAGCTGCACAGCAGATGACCGGCAGCCCCCCTCCCCTCAGCACGGCTGGGAGCAGATGTCGCCACCAGATCACCCTCAGTTCTGCTTTAGAGCTTTGCCTGCACCTAGCCCTTTGTCCCTGGCCCTTCAAGAGCCCAGATGGACTTCCTACAGTCCGGGAACTTGGAACCAGAGGAGGTTCCACAAGTACATTTGAGGGGTTTTGAGAAAGATGCTTGTTTTTACAGTGTACTCATCGTTTGGAAGTCTTCTGGGCCACTTTTCTAAGAGAAATAGGTGCATTTGAATTTCTTTTCTGTTCCTGCCCTTCCTGTCTCCCCTGCCTCAGTGCTCTGCACCCCAGACCCAAGACAGAGACCTCAAAGGCCCATTATCATAGGGATAGGTTTGGGGGAGCACAGTGACCGCTTCCCCAGGGACTCAAGGGTCTGAGCTAACAGCATTTCAGGTCCAGGATGGGCAGAAAAGCTGAGCTGGAACCCACCACCTCCTGCCCCCGTGCCCCTTCCAAGACCATAGTCAATGACAAGAGGCAAAACAAACCCAGGGCTGGGTAGGGTAGCTTGGTGACTCCTGTCATCCTTAGAGGGGTCCAAGCTCCTGCTTAGCTGCTGGTGGGTTGCTGGGGGCTGCTCCGTGTGCGAGGAAGGCTTGCTCTCATGAGGCTCTCCCAACCCACAGCTTTTCTGGCTCATGGAGAGGGCCTGAGCCCAACACAGGGTGGACACAAAGACGGATCTTCTCTGTCCCCTCCCCCAAGTCACCCTGACTGCCCAAGTTCCCCTCCTTTACCCAGGCAGACCCCTGCCTCCTGCCTGTCCACCCCAGTCAGGACAGTAGTCTTAAACTCAGGGCCAAGGGATCTTTATTGAGCTGGGAGGAGGACGCTGGAGGAGGCAGCAGTAGAGGCCCAGCTGTTTGGACTCGGACTCCTACTCGTGGGCAGGGACTGGGCAGCCCAGCCAGTACTGCGCGATGGAGCGTGGGTAGGGAGGGATCACATTATCCACTCGCCGCGTGCGAAGGTTCACTCGGTAGTACTTGTCTGCAAGAGAGGTTGGGAGAGGGTGCGTGAGACCCTGCCTGGCCCTGCCCATCCTGCCCTAAGAAGACCTGGGTCTCTCCTGGAAGGGTGAGTGAACATCCGCAATGCACCAGAGGACTCCCGGCCTGGCATTTTGGAGTCACCACTCAAGGGCTGTGCTCAGCCCATGGGGACCAGGGACAGCAGAGATGACCCAGCTAGACCAGCTCCAGGGCTGGCAAGGGCTCCCACCTCCTGAGAAGAAGTAGACGCTCTGGATGGGCTCACAGTTGGCAGGCACAAGCCAGTCCATCTTGTAGTTGTCATAGTTATAGTCTCCCAGGCCTATCTCCTCACTGGAGAACCAGGACAGCCAGGTGGAACGAGATTGCCGGTAGGGGTTCTGGCTGCGGCTGCGGCCGCGGCCGCGGCCACGGCCACGGCGTGAGCGGTAGCGTTTACGATTGCGACGCATAGACTTGGTCATCTTGGTCCGAGAGGGGCGGGGAGCTGAGCCTGAGATGTAGATGTGGCCAGCCATGGCCGCATCCACTTGTCCGGGCAAACCAAGCCAGTCCTGGCTGATGAACCTGGGCTTTCCAGCACCACCTGTGGCAAGGAAGGGGTTAATGGGGAGCCTTGGAGGTCAAGGATGGGCTATGCCTTGTCCAAGGACACACAGCAAGTTAACGGCAGAGCCCAGCATCCCAGCCTTCCGACTACCTGTTCAGTACTCTTTCCCCTGGCCTCCCTCCACCATATCCCTCCCCGGTTGCCTCAGCTACAGCTCCTCCTTCTGCTGGCTGCGCTCTTGGCTGTGCTAGGCAAAGTCCAAGGTGTGGGGTCCAGGTGGAGGCAAGCCTCCCCTACAAAGGTCAACAGAAGCAAAGTCTGGCCTGAGCAAACAGCTTTTGACCGATAGATGCACAGTCACAGCCCCTCAGGCCAGCTCAGCCCTACCTCTACCCTGGGGGATCCCAGCCCTCCGGACGGGGAAGCAAGACTTGCCCTCCCTCTGTACCAGAGGAACTGCCCCAGAAGAGAAGTCTGAAGATGTCCTCCCAGCTGTCCCGCTGCATCAGGGCAAAGTGTTCAAACACGGCCGACTGGGAGCTGCCTTCGCACTCCTCTTGACTGGGCTGCTGCTGGAACTCGTACTCCCAGTACTGTTTCCCTGGGGAAGGGTGGCCATGAGCAAGTCTGGAAAGCCCAGAGGCTGCGGAAGTTAGGAGCTCCTGGCAAGGGGGGTGGGGATAATCTGAGGCCTGTCGCCAGTGAAGCTTAAAGAAAACCAAGACTGCTCCACTGCGTGCGCACCCTCCCACCCACCTCCCGAGTACCCTTGAAGAAGTAGACCCGCTCCCGGCCACTGTAGCTATGAGCGGGGAGGGCCAAGGCTGCGTCCACGTTGTCCGGAATGCCCTTGAAGCCTTCAGAGATGTTGCGGGGGAAATCGGGGTCCGGGACACCATCCTCAAAGCGCCAGTACTGACTACCCTAAGGGGTCGGGAAGAAGAGGGTGAGGAGGCAGTTGGCTGTGCACAGAGGCAGAGTCCCCGCCCAAGGCGGGCGCCCTAGTTCCAGGCTTGTCACCCAGGACCTGGAGCCTTGGGCTTCTGTGTCCTCACAGAGCCCCAGCCAGGGACCACAGGCCAGAATCCAGCCTTCTTGCCCACTTTGATCCTGGGCACAGCAGCCCTCAACCTCTGCCTAGATACGCTCGGCCCTGACCCACAGCCCCTGGGCCTGGCACCTTGAAGAGGTAGGTCTTCCCCTGACAGTTGATGCGGGTGAAGGCAGCATCAATGGGACCCTCGATGCCCCAGACATCGCGGATGAGCTTGGGGTACCCAGGCCTCACTGCCTTTTCATCCAGCTCATAGCAGTAGAGCCCTAGAGGGAGGGAGGCTGTGTGAGGCAGGATGCTCCTGGGGCAGACCCCCACCCCCATAACCTGCCCCCCGAGTCACCTCGGAAGGCAAAGAGGGAACCATTCTTGAGGTCGGTGAAGGCATCAAAGGGCTTCCCACTGCACTGCTCTTCCTCTGCTGGGGACTCGGAGATCCCTAGATTACCAGTCTCGGGACTGAGGGGCCCCACCTCAGGCTCTGAGTTCCCCCACCCAGGTCCTGGGGTTTCTTCCTCAGGGTTCAGAACAGGTGCCTGCCCAGGAGTCTCTTCAGGCTGGGCCCACTGGACAAAGGTCTGGGTGGAGCCCTCTGGCTGTGCCTGGACGCTGGTATTGGATCTGGTCTCCTCGCGGTAGTCATGGAAGCTGTACTCGTCTTCTGGCAGAGTGAATACATCCCCACGAGTCACTGCAGGCAGGGAGGGTGGTAGTGAGTCTCCAGCTGCAGAGGGGACCCCAGGCCCGCCCAGCCACTCTGAACACACCTTGGGGCTTGCACTCGACCACGTAGTCGGAGCAGCAGCTCTGGTAGTAAGAGCAGAGCTCGTCACACTGACACTTCCTGTCGGCGTTGAAGCCCTCAGTGCAGCGGCCCTTGCACGACTCTGTGGGGAGGGGGTATCAGTTGGTACGGCCAAGCCCAGACCACCCTGGCCCACCCTACATTGACCCAAATGGCCACCAACACCCTCCGGCACCTTGGTCAGCCAGAACAACCCACGCCAGCAGGGCCAGCATCAGAAGGGGCCTTGGGGATGCCATGGCAGGGCCTCCAGCCTCGAGCCTGGTGAAGTAGCTTCTCTGCGGTCTCTGCTCTGATGCCTGAGGAAGGGAGGGAGTGGCAAGACAAGGAGGAGGGGAACCGGAGAAGAGGAGCTGCCTTTTCTACTGCTCTGTTTGCTCAAGCCCCAGCCCAGCCCCCAGTGCCCCGACCCCAGAGGCTGTTGCAGCAGAGGGTCATGTTCCTGGAACTCCGGGCCTGGGAGAGCTGTGAATAGGATCCGTACCAAGCTCAAGGGCATCTCCGAAGAGCACTGGCACAGTGAATCTGGAGGGCAGAAAGAAGTCCCACTCTGCCGCTCTTGGGCTGTGGGACCTTGGGCAAACTGCTTTACCTGCCTTAGTTCTCTTTTTGGCAAAATGAGACTAATCATACTCGCCTCACAGGGTGTTGGGAGCTAAAGCAGACAAAATGCCCAACTCCTGGAGTAGCTCCAACTTCATTCTCCATTAGTGGTTATTGACCTGTGATCTGTTTGATCAGGCACATCCCTGGCTGGGTGGTTCACCCACCCCTTGTGTATTTAGGGCAGTGAAAGAGGGGGTAGGAGCTAGGGAAATTTTTTTTATCATAAAAAAACAAGGTTTCATTTCTGGGTTCATCTCTAGGGTGCATTGATGTCCCCAAGCTGGTCTTCACAGCACGGTAAGTTGGGTGAATATTAACCCTTTGGACTGGATGCAATTCCTGAGTCTTCCACTAATTTACTGCTTCTCAGCAGGCCACTCCCTGTCCCCACCCTCATCCTCCCCCATCGGTAACAAGTGGCCCAGTTCCCCACACTTTTAGGCTCTAATGAGAAATAGGATCCCTCTACCTAGAAAATGCTCACTGGCACACAACGCCTGATCTTGTGCCCACTTTCAGGGGTTCACATACCTCTGGAAGTCCTCCCAGCACCTGGAGGGAGTAATCCTCAGAGATTCCGATGATTTTTTTCTGTTCTATAATCAGAGGGGAGTGTGACTTTGGAGAATCTTCTCCATGGACCTCAGTCGGTTCGGCTGTTAAATGGGAGCAGTAATTGCTACCTCGTAGGCATGATGTAAGACTTAACTGAGAAACAGGCATAAAGTGTCGCAAGAATTGCTATTATAATTGCATTAACCACTAGTAGGGCAAAGGCACACTCAACCGTGTTGCCCTCACATTCCGGTGTCATCCCAGTGTCTCCAACGTAAAACCGAAGCAGTCCTTCCGCCTCCCACCTCCTTCCCCCTGCAACCAGTAGAGGGGACAGGGGCGTGGCTAGGGGGAGAGGCCTAGCCAGCGTGTGGGCGTAGCTGGAGAAGACTTGGGGGGGGGGGCTACGCAGGCGGCAGGGGAGGAGCCCCGCGAGACCGAGAGGCGGGGCGTCGGCTTCCTGACCACAGCTTCTCAGGGGCGGGGCTGCTGCAGAGTATCTCTGCGAACCTAGCCTGAGCTGGAGCCGCTCTTTGTTCTGGTTGCTGCTTTCTAGACCCTCCGGCCCCTGGGTCCATTCCTCGCCTTCCCGCTCTCTCCACCCGCCTGTCCCCTGCATCTGGGCCTGCATCTCCTTCCCCAACCTCTTCGTCCTATATCCTGCCCTCACCCCTCCCCCAAACTTCTGGTCGGTGCCCTTGCCTGTTACCCTTCTCTCCACCCTCCCTCTTGCATCTTCTTCCCCCTGGTCCCCTCTCGGTTCCTCCTTTTCCCAAGGTCTGGGTCGCTCCGCCCGGCCCCGCCTCTCCAGGGATGTCCCCTGAAACCCCGTGCCCATGGTCCTGACGCTGCTCCTCTCCGCCTACAAGCTGTGCCGCTTCTTCGCCATGTCGGGCCCACGGCCGGGCGCCGAGCGGCTAGCGGTGCCGGGGCCGGACGGGAGCGGCTGCGCTGGGCCGTGGTGGGCGGCGGGCGGCCGCGGGCCCCGCGAGGTGTCGCCAGGGGCGAGCACCGAGGTGCAGGGCGCCCTGGAGCGCGCGCTGCCCGAGCTGCAGCAGGCGCTGTCGGCTCTGAAGCAGGCAGGCGGCGTGCGGGCCGTGGGAGCCAGCCTAGCCGAGGTCTTCCAGCTGGTGGAGGAGGCCTGGCTGCTACCGGCCATGGGCCGTGAGGTAGCCCAGGGTCTGTGCGACGCCATCCGCCTGGACGGTGGTCTGGACCTGCTGCTGCGCCTGCTCCAGGCGCCGGAGCTGGAGACGCGCGTGCAGGCTGCCCGCCTGCTGGAGCAGATCCTGGTGGCAGAGAACCGGTGAGGGGGCCGGGCTGGGGCGGAGAGCGCCGCGTGGTGTAGGGTCGCAAGGGCGGTCGAGTGCCTCGGTCTCCCATGTGCCTCGCACTGTGCCTTTCCTGCCTCACCTCACAAACCCCTGCATTATATCCCTGTTGAGGAGCAGCGTGTCCATTTTACAGATGAGGAAACTGAGCCCTGGGAAAGTTTAGTGACTTGCCCAGCGTCACACAGTGAACTAATGGTGCAGCCAGGATTCACTCCCAGAGCTGGTGGGGTGAGAAATGAGACAGAGAGGGGAGGAATAGAGTAGTAGGACAGGAATCTGTCCCTGGTTCTGAGGATGGAGCTGGGATCCCACAGCCAAAGCCCTCTAAACCCACAGCCCTCCCGATGGGCCTGGATATCCTTCCGTGCTACCTTCGCTCTGCCATACCGTCTCGCTCCCACTAAAAGAGAAAGAAAACACATTGCTCAGAAAATAGGAGGGGGGACCCCTTTCCTCTTCCCCCAGGCTGAAATGAGTGCTGACCTAAGGTTACTGGCTGCCTTCATGCCACCCCCAGTCCACTTCCTGCTTCCTCCGTTTTCATTTTGCTTCATGTAACAGGACAGACATGATCTCATGCTGTGCCTGCTCATCGGAAACAAGATGGGTGTTTTCAGTTGGGATGGATGGTGGGGGAAGAGGAAACTGAGGTGTGGAGCTAGGCAGGGGCCGGAGTGTGTGTTCTCTACATCTTCCCCACACGTGCCAAGATACAGTAGGTGGGGTCCAACTGAAGCCTGGTTGCTATGCTTCCCTGCCTCTTGGGATCTCCCCTGGAATATAAGGACCACTGACCCACTTCCTTGCCCCTCTAATGCCGGAGGAGACCAGGCTGTCACACTCCAGTCTCATGCTGAATTCTCGGGCCCTTCAGGTTTTGGAAGGGTCCCTTTCCATTTATGAAGCTCTCAAAGGTGTGATGGGCATGGATTAGGGGCATTTTCCTTGCTCTTTTCAAAAAGTAAAGATAATCTTGTGGATGGTGGAAATGATACAACTTTCAAGAGTGCATGAATGAAGCAATTTAAGTTGGGAGGCCAGGTTAGGACTCTGCTTGTTCAGTAAGTCATTAATCTTCTATCTAACAACAGGTGTCCTGTTGGGGATGGGCTGTGAATGTGGAGGGCTAGCAAATGGAGTGGGTGCTCACTGGATGTGGTGGGCTAGCATTGAAGGGCGTGTCCTGTAGGCCTGGTATGTGGGATAGGGTAGCTATAACTAGAACTCCTGGAGAATGGGTGCAGCCAACACCCCAAGAAGAGGAGGGCTGCAAGATGCAAATAGAAATGATATTTTTCAAGGTTGAAAATAACAATCCTCACCTGGTTCAGAATTACTGAGAAAGGAGGCACACTAACCGGTGTCTCTGGTCCCAAGAAACAACGTGCTGGTGTTGGCATCACTTCAGGACCAAGGACAGAACCCAGCAAGCCAGGTCCCCATCCTCCCGGAGAAAGGCATAATCTCCCCACACCTCTGCACTGCTCTGAGAGGAGGCTGGGAGGCAAGAAGGGAAGAGGGTGGTGACACACTGAGAATTTGTGTCTATGAAATGTTTTCCTTCCTCCACCAACCAACTTCCTCATAAAGAAGGTTCTTCCATCAGTGCACCCAACTCCTTTTGCCATTGCCTTTCCTGCAGCTCTCTTCTTCCCTGGGTGCTGCCACACTCACTGCCCGGGAGCCTAGGTCACAGCTTCACTGACCCTCGAATACCAGGAGAAGCCCAACAGGGTAGGGCCCTCTGAGCCTGGTCCCACCACACTCTTACTGCTAGCCCTCTAAAGTCACAGCCTGCCCCCTTCAGGAGACCATAATGAGGTTAAATGGCTTTCCCAAGAATACACAGTGAATAAGTGGAGGCGACAGGTTTTTAAAAGAAAGAAAGGAAAAGGAAAAAAACCCAACAAACTATTGTACATAAATTCAAGTGCAAAGTACAAAAAAGATACACACTTAAACGTTCTTCTTTCTGTTCTTCATTGGAGGCAAACCAGTGAAACAAGTTTCTTGTACGTCTTTCCAGAGAGAGTCTCTGCATATACAAGCACTTGTATATATGTGTATATTATATATACAGGCTTATATATGTGTATATACGGACAATTTACCCCTCTTTCGGAGCTGTGATTTGAACCCAGACCCACAGCCTCTCAGACTGTAGAAGAATTGGGAATTGAGTGAATAAATCTCACAACAAGCACAGAGTTCAACTCTATAAAGGTGCCAAGTGCATAGGGAAAGGTGAGGGCTGGGGTTCAAGAAATGCACAATTGGGAGTTCCCTGGTGGCCTAGTGGTTAGGATTCCGGGCTTTCACCGCCATGGCCTGGGTTCGATCCCTGGTCAGGGAACTGAGATCCTGCAAGCCTCGCAGCCAAAAAAAAAAGAAAAGAAATGTGAATAAAGTCCTCTTTCTGAATTGATGTTTCTGAACATGCCCTTCCCTTCATTGAGCCTCAGGGGGTGGGTGTTGTTGGATTAGATGATTTCTTAAGCACTTCCTGGTTCTGATATTCTTGGAATATATATAGTCAGATTGTTCTGGAAGCACAAAGTGCAGACGAAGGATCTTGAGCCCTGGAGACAGACAGATGTGAGTTCAAATCCCAGCTATGCCTCTCACCAGCTGTGTAACCTGGGCATGCCATGTAACCTCTCTGAGCTTTGGCTTTCTCCTTGGTTGAAGGAACAACTGCAGTGCCGTCTGCCCGAGTGGATGATTAGAGCCCACCTGTTCCTTTGGGCTGCAGAGAAGTTCAGTGATCAGCTCAGCAAAGCTGTCCTGGCCTCAGGCCATGTTCTGGGCTCAGCTGGGCCCTGCAGTGGACACAAAGTCACAAGCACTGTGGTCACTGTGGTGCTCACTGGGCAAGGACTCCATGGCTGGCTGGGCCTGTAAGTCTTTGAGGGACATCATTGGTGGAGGCCAGGAAGACAGGACACTTTCACCTCTGCCTGGAGTGTGGCAACTCTCCTGTCTGCTCTCTTGGCCTCCAAGCTCTCTCCCTTTGACCTGCCCTCCCCACAGCAGCCAGAGCGAGTTTCCTAAAACCCATGTGTTACCAGGTCACTCCCCTTCCTGAAGCCCTTCAGTGACTCCCCATTTGCCATCAAGATGAAGTCCAAATGCTTTGAGATGGCTCAAAAGGCCCCCAGAACTCTTTCCTCTTCCCTTGAAACTTCCACCTCAACCACTTGAAGTAGCTTCTGCTTTTTGCCCATTTAATGGGTGTAAAGTGATAGCTGGTTTAATTTTTATTTCTCTGATTACTAATGAATTAGAGTATCTCTATTTGCTTGTTAACATTTTGAATTTCCTTTTGTAAATTGCCCATTTGTGTCCTTCGCCCCTTTTCTGTTGGATTTACTGCCTTTTGCTTGTTGATTTGAATATGTATTTATATATTCTATATATGAATCCCTCGTTTATTTTATATTTTTCCTTGTTTGTTTTAGACATTGCAAACATCTCTGGCTTTCTTTCTCTTCCTGGAACGTGCCAAGCTCATCAGCCCTCGGGGCTTTTGTCCTTGATGTTCTCTCTGCCTATTATGCTCTTCTTCCAGATACTTGCAAGCAGGGGTCTCTGGACATTTAACTCGCAGATGTCACTTCCTCAGACATATCCCTCCACCCAGGCACTCTCCATTACAGCACCTGGTTTTGCTATCATTTTGGTCAGATAACTATTATTCTGTTCATTCACCGTTTACTTGCTTACTGTTTGTCTCCATATTAGCTGTTATTAGCTCCAGTTTCTCTTAGTCACTGTTTAACTTCAGCCCCTATTGCAGTGCCTGGCACACAGTAAGTCCTCAATAAATGGTCTTTTGAATGAATGAATAAATACACCCCAGTCACACAGCATGGAGTGAAGAGAATTTTGATGAAATGAACATTTATTGAGTCTTTCCTATGTGCCAGGAACTGTGCCAAGCACTTTACATGCATTTTTACATTAGTTCTCGTAATAACTCTACGGGGTGGGTATTCACTTTATCCTATTTATGAGATGAGGAAACCAATAAAGATAAAGGAAGGTACCCAAGGTCCCACAGCTAGAAAATGGTAGAGAAGAAACCAGGACCCAGGAGATCTGCTCTAGAGCTAGAATTCTTAACCACCACACATGCTGCTTCTCCAGGGAAGGGTGTCTGGGAAGAAATGGGTGTGGCCAGGATGGAGCAGCCTTATAATCAGAGAAGTCTGGTTGTCCCAGGGCAGGAGATGAGGGAGGTGGAGGAGGCAGGGAGGACCAGACTCATGTCCTATATGACGCTAGCGAGGCCCAGAAAGCATAAGTAACGAGGCCCTGGGTTAAGATAAGCACCCTGGGCTGCGGCAACTCCACTTTCTCCCTCCCGCTTTCCTTCGGCAGGGACCGAGTGGCGCGCATCGGGCTGGGCGTGATCCTGAACCTGGCAAAGGAGCGGGAGCCGGTGGAGCTGGCGCGGAGCGTGGCCGGCATTTTGGAGCACATGTTCAAGCACTCGGAGGAGACGTGCCAGCGGCTGGTGGCGGCCGGCGGCCTGGACGCGGTGCTGTACTGGTGCCGCCGCACGGACCCGCCGCTGCTCCGCCACTGCGCGCTGGCGCTGGCCAACTGCGCGCTGCACGGGGGCCAGGCGGCGCAGCGGCGCATGGTGGAGAAGCGCGCCGCCGAGTGGCTCTTCCCGCTCGCCTTCTCCGAGGACGAGCTGCTCCGACTGCACGCCTGCCTCGCCGTGGCGGTGCTGTCCACCAACAAGGAGGTGGAGCGCGAGGTGGAGCGCTCGGGCACGCTGGCCCTCGTGGAGCCGCTAGTGGCCTCACTGGACCCCGGCCGCTTCGCCCGCTGCCTGGTGGACGCCAGTGACACCAGCCAGGGCCGCGGGCCTGACGACCTGCAGCGCCTCGTGCCGCTGCTTGACTCGTCGCGCTTGGAGGCGCAGTGCATCGGGGCTTTCTACCTCTGTGCCGAGGCTGCCATCAAGAGTCTGCAGGGCAAGACCAAGGTGGGTGCGGGTGTGGGGTTGGGTGGGGAGGGGGTAAGAGAGAAACTGGGAAGGCTCCCCAGAGGAAATGACATTCAGTTGGCACTTGAGGGACTTCCCTGGCCGTCCATTCGTTAAGACTCCACGCTTCCACTATAGGGGACACGGGTTTGATCTCGGGTCAGGGAACTAAGATCCCGCATGCCGGTGGCACAGCCAAAAACAAAACAAAACAAAAACAAAAAACAAACAAACAAAAAAAACTAGGACTTGAAATACACATGAGAGGTGAAATAAGGAGAAAGATGAGGGACCCATCATTCTGGCCTTGAAGGCAAGACCAAGGTATTATGAAGGGGACATACATCTCTGTATGATCTCTGTGTTCTACAAAGATCACCCGGACTGCTGCATGGAGACGGGGTAGGCAAGGGTGAGGCAGTTCTTACCCTGGATGTGAGACTAGTAATAGTTAAATTATCGAAAGTTTCTGGTTTTAGTTTTTTAAATATTACAGAATTAAGATTACCCTATAATGTCACTCTCCCTCCTTTGTCTTCCTCTGGAGGTTTGGGGGGTTAGTGACCGCTGGTGCACAGGGAGCGGTGCACACTGCATGGACCACCCTATCTGTAAGACAGTGGTCATCTGGGGCTGGACAGGGGTCATCAGAGGAGTGTGTCTCACAGGTGATTGTCACCCATCACGAGTGTCCCCAGAGATCCAGAAGAGACTGCTGTGTTAGGGGGTCTCTGAGGCCTCTTCCAAGGTCCAATGTTCTAGGAGCTTTTGATTCTCCTCTCTGCACCCCAGAGTCGGGCCATGGGAGGACTGGCTTTACAAACAGGCCATTCTGTTTTGGGAGGAGGGATTTAAAGGGAAGTAGGGAGTGAGGACCCCAAGGAGTGGGGCTTGGCAGCAGCCATGACCACCAGCTCTGGCACCTCTTTCCCAGCAAGGCCAAGTGAGCGCAGTTCAATGTAGACATAGTGAGCCCTCACTCTGTGCCCTGCAGCGTGCCAGTTATGGGACTCCAGGGGTGACTAAGACATGACCTCAGCTTACAGTCCAGTAGAAATTGCATTATCAATTAACAACAGTAGCATTCAGAGTGTAGCACAAGGCCTAATTGGCGGTATGGGCCAAGCTGTGGGGCAATCAAAGCAGGCTGCATGTTGGAGGTGCCAATCAATTTGTATCCAATGGATGAGTAGGATTCCCACAAGCAGGCTAGAAGAGCTAAGTATCTGGAAACACCACAGGTTGAGGCCCAGAGGTGGGAGAGCCTCCATGGGTGGGTGGCTTGGTGAAGGGGGAGTAGAGCGGGGATTGGTAGGCAGGGGCTGCACTGTGCCAGGCCTGACAGCCATACTGAGAACTCGACTTGATTTCAGGGCAGATGCAAGCTGTAGAGGGGAGGCATGAGAGGGACTTACCTGGTCAAGAGTTGAAGGAGCTTCTGGAGGGGGAATCCACAGGACCTGGTGATATATTGGATGAAGGCAGGGCAAGGGCAGACGGTGGGGCTTTCAGCGGTGAGAAGAGGCGAGGGGAGGGACCAGGCACGTTTGGGGGCGGCTGGTGAATTGGTGGATCCAAGACATCCTCTCCGCACTTCCCCAGGTATTCAGCGACATAGGTGCCATCCAGAGCCTGAAACGCCTCGTCTCTTACTCTACTAATGGTACCACGTCGGCGCTGGCGAAGCGCGCGCTGCGCCTGCTGGGCGAGGAGGTGCCGCGGCCCATCCTGCCCAGCGTGGCCAGCTGGAAGGAAGCCGAGGTCCAGACATGGCTGCAGCAGATCGGCTTCTCCCAGTACTGCGAGAGCTTCCGGGTAGAGCCGCACGGGGTCGCCGGCCGGCAGTCGGAGCAGGCGCATCCCCGAGGGCCGCGTGGCCGCTAGGGGCGCCCTGCACACAGGCGACTGCGCCCCATCCCGGCACAGCACGCCCGCGGCACCAGGGTGGACTTCTGGGGGTGGGGAGCCTGTACTCAGTGTTTTTCGGGGTCATTCGGTTCTCATCTGGGTCCCATCCGCCTCCCCCACCGCCATCTCCAGGTCCCTCCTCTTGATCTTGTGCTGGGTGGGGTCCAAATGCTGAGGATGGGAGACTTTCCTTACCTCTGACCCCTCCTCCAGGAGCAGCAGGTGGATGGAGACCTGCTTCTGCGGCTCACGGATGAGGAACTCCAGACCGACCTGGGCATGAAGTCAGGCATCACCCGCAAGAGGTACGGAGCCTCCAGCCCGCATACTCCCCCGCCCCGGGCAGGTCTAACTAAACGCCCCCTCCTCCTCTAGCCAGTGCCCAGTCAAGATCTCAGCATCCTCTCCTCCCTTGGGTGCAGATTCTTTAGGGAGCTCACAGAGCTCAAGACCTTCGCCAACTACGCTACATGCGACCGCAGCAACCTGGCTGACTGGCTGGGCAGCCTGGACCCGCGCTTCCGTCAATACACGTATGGCCTGGTCAGCTGCGGCCTGGACCGCTCCCTGCTGCACCGAGTGTCGGAGCAGCAGCTCCTGGAGGACTGCGGCATCCGCCTGGGCGTGCACCGCGCCCGCATCCTCACGGCCGCCAGAGGTCAGCCTGCCCACCTGGGCCCCTACCCCTGCCCCTGCCCTGGAGGGATGAGGGGAGACGCACGGCGGGGGCTCAGAGCCTCACTGCGGGTTGATTGAGCACGTAGGCTGTGCTGCACTGGGCTCTGAGGATGCAGAGATGAATATGTTGCACTTTGCCCTCAAGAAGTTCCCAGTCTGAGGTGGGAAGGAGGGTGGGAGGAAGGCAGATAATAAACAGGCACGTGGCTGCAGGAGCTGGCATGCCCAGGACTCCAGTGGGAGCCTAGAGGAAGCACCACCTACCCTGTCCACCCAGGCCTAGGCTTTGGAGAGGGGAGGATGCCTGACCAGGTCTTGAAGGATGTGTTGCGGGGTGGGGGGGAAGAGAGTGGTGGCAGCAGGAAGAGCAGCCCAGGCAGAGGGAGCAGTACATGCAAGTGTGGAGGTAAGACAGAGCATGGGGGCTGGGTACAGGGGACGTGGGTGGGAAGACAGAGGGCTTATCCTGTTAGTCCACAGCTGACAAAGTATGGGTGCTTTAGGGAGGTCGTGAGAGCAGAGTGGATCCTAGGGCTCTAGCAGCCCTCTTGATTTATTAATTTAATTTACTAATTTACTATTTAGCTAATATTTATTGTCAATTACTAGAGGCCAGGTCCTGATTAAGTTTTTAACAGATATTATCTCATTAATCTCTACATCCATTCTGTGCAGTGGGTGTTTGTTTTTTTAAAGTCAGCTTTTAAAACTTTTTAAAGAATAAAAGTGGTATAATTTAACTTAAAAGTGTCCAGTTTGAACAGTTTTGAATGTATACCCCTGTGTAACCATCATCATAATCAAAGATAAAGGACAGTTCCATCATGGGTGTTAATTTTACAGATGATGAAACTGAGATTTAAATTCATTTTGTAAGGTTATAAGTCATTAAATGACAGAACTGGGATCTCAACCTCTGCCCTTATACCTCGTAAAGAGACAAACGTTGTCTGTGACTGTTGTCTGAATATTATAAGATGGGTTCTTTTCATGCATGCATGCATTCAATAAGTATGTACTAAGCTCCCACAGGGGACAAGGGACTGGGCTTTGGCCCCATTCTTTTGCTTCAACCAAAGCAGATTAACTTCTATCATTTTTACATTGCAGCTCCCAATAAATCCCCAAGATTTAATTTTTTAAAAACAAGAGGGTGCTACAGCAAAATTAGCTTACAAACACCTCCTGTAGGGAGTAGGGAGCCATGCACAGTTTTGAAGTGGGGGCAATGACACACTCAGATTTGGATTTTAAGCAGAGCTCTCTGGTGCCTGCGGCAAACAGATTAGACTGGGCAGGTGTGGATCTGGAGAGACCACTGAGGACGCTGGAGTTGGGGGTCTGGACACAGGGATGGCCCTGAGGCTGGAGTCCAGGATGTTAGTAGGTAGAATCCACAGAGCATGGTGCCTGACCCTGAGCGTTGAATGTCAGCTCCATGAGGGCAGGGTTTGTTTTGTTCATTGCTGTATCCCAAGCACTAAGAATAGTGCCTGGCACACAGAAAGCACTTAGTAAATATTTGTTGAATGAATGAATGAGAGGCAGGAGTTGAGGCTGATACCCAGGTTTCTGGCTTTGGTGGGAGACTAGGAAGACGGGGGGTCTGGGGAGGATTTGGGATGGGTTGGGTTTGGAGTACCTGTGGGCAGCTGGCTGTGCAGGTCTGGAGCTCTAGAGAAAGGGCAGTGCTGGAGGTGTCCCCAAAACACAATGCCTGCCTCCTGAGAGGACCTCACTGATAGTTTGCAGCCTGCCTTCCTGTAGGCCCCATCTCTCCACCTCTCTGACCCTTTTTGGAGCAAGCCACCCTGCCTGGGCTGGGCTGAGAGGGCTGGGTGTGCAGGAGATGATGTACCTCGTGGTGAATGATGGGGAAGGCCCACCCTCGCCAAGCCGTCTCTTGTCTGCTTCAGAAATGCTACACTCCCCACTGCCCTGCACCGGCTGCAAGCCCAGCGGGGACACTCCAGACGTCTTCATCAGCTACCGCCGGAACTCAGGCTCCCAGCTCGCCAGGTGAGGAGGGGCGGACAGGCAGGCTGCCTGGGGCCTTGTGGGGAGGCCATGGCAGTGACACAGGACCTCTTTGCAGCCTGCTGAAGGTGCACCTGCAGCTGCACGGCTTCAGTGTCTTCATTGATGTGGAGAAGCTGGAAGCGGGCAAGTTCGAGGACAAGCTCATCCAGAGTATCATGGGTGCCCGCAATTTTGTGCTGGTTTTGTCGGCTGGGGCTCTGGACAAGTGCATGCAGGACCACGACTGCAAGGACTGGGTGCACAAGGTCAGTGCCGGCCCCTGTGGTCCCAGCATTGGCCTGCGGCCCAGGGCACAAGGTCCCCGTTTCATTCTTTCTCACCTGCATATACTCCAGCAACCTCCATAGCCCAGCTGGAAGTCAGGAGCCATGGCTCTGACTGTAATAGGACTTTAGCAACTTATTAGGCTCTCCGAGCCCCAGTTTTCTCATCTACAAAATGGGGGTAACTTACCTGTCCTAGTCACCTCGTAGAATTGTTGTGAGGGTCAGAGAGGGATGAACACGCTTTGAAAAATAACCTCTGTGAGGGAAGGGGGGCAGGAGAGCATAGTGACAGGCACAGTGAATGGTTAAGAGCACAAAGCTGTGAGTTTAAATCCTGGCTCTGGCTTTGGGCAAGTTACTTAACCTTAATGAGCTTCATGTTTATCACTGGAAAGTGGGATAGTTATAGTACCTAACTCCCTAGGATATTGTTAGAAAGATTAAAAGAGGTAAAATTTGTGAAGTGCTTAGCAGAATGCCTGGCACATAATAACTGCTGTATGATGGCAGCAATTACTATTATTAATATAATTATTGTGAGTACTACCACTGTTTAATTCCCCATTGTATCCTGAGTGCCTACGCATAGTAAAAACTTATTGGGAACTTGTAGAATGGATGGATAGATCTGTATCACATCTGTAGGTTATTAATCATTACTCGTTAGTCAGCAGGAATTGGGGCCAGGGCAAAGGGAAGCAGTTGTCATATGGATAGGGTCCTTGTCCTAAAGCAGCTAAGGAGATAAGAATATGCCCAGAATGACTAGATCATACATAAATTGGTGTCAACGTAAAGCCGGGTAGGCGAACCTCTTACTTGCTATAAGAATATGGAGAAAGGAAAAAAACATCAAGGGCTGGAATAATCCGGGGAGGCTTCGTGAAGGAAGCAGAACTTGAGAAGAGTCTTAAGAATTTAGGCCAGTGGAAGAGAAGGCATCTCAGGCAGGGGAACAGCAGGAGCAAAGAACAAAAGTAGGCATGAGAAGGGTGCCAAAAACCTACCTTATCACTGGTATTGCCTTCTCCATTTTACGGATGAAGAAACTAAGGCTCAGAGAAATAGAATAATTTTTCCCATGGCCACACTGCTTAGGCAGAAATCAGAACTGGGCTTTGAACTCCTGTCTATCTGAGCCCATGCTCTTTCCTAGGATCCAGCTTTGTCCTATGACTCAGATCTGAGGGGTGGGAGGGGAGGTGGTGAGATAGGATTGGAATCAGCTGACACCAGAGTGATTGTCTGCATCTCTTCCCAACTCCGAGTTCAGTGATGTCACGCCCGTAGCTTGAAATCAGCCATGGTGGGAGTAGTTACGCTAAAGAAATTGGTAAAAACTACAAATCAGGATTTTATTTGTTTGGTTGTTTTTCCCCCTCTGGAGAGCTAGTTGTTAAACATGTACCAGCACACCACTGGCTGGATAAGAACTAAGAAACCAGGTTATGGGGTTCCTAAAGGCAGGGAGAAGACCTGTGCTTAAAGCACTGGCAAAAGGGATCCCATGAGGGCAGTGATGCCATACCAGTGGGTTTTAGGGAGAAGGCTCCAAACTAGGGTGCAGCCCAGATTGACAGTGGGGAAGAGGGTCAGGCCCCAGAGGCCATGTAGGAGGGGCTGAATACTGGGTTTGGTTTGGGGAGTGGATGCTGGGTCAGAGAGACACCCGGGAGGATCATGGCTTAGAGCAGGTGGCAGGCGGCCTTCTGAGAGAAAGAGAGGAGTGTCTGTGAGCTCCGTGAGAGCTCAGACCTTGCCTTGTTCATGCTGCATCCCTGATGCCTAAAACCATGCATGGTACAAAGTAGGCTCTTGAAGAGTTTTTAGAATAATTGAATCAACGATTAAATAGATGAGTGATTCTGATGAAGCTGAGATGACTGGGAGAAACATACGAATCTACTAGGTTTACTAGGTCAGAAGACGCAACTCTAATCAAGTGTTCATATTTAACTGGCTTCATGATCTTGAACGAGCCATTATGCCTCTCTTGGCCAGCCTCTGAATCGGTACAGTGAGCAGTGTGCTGTCTTTGCTTCTGTGTAATTCTGGATGAAACAAATGTCTAAAGGTTCCCACATAAATTGCTGCAGGGCCAGAATTCATCCAAGTGCTCAGCAGAGAGGCAGAGGGCTTGGTTGAAATAGCCTTGGACTTAGAATCTGAATGCTTGAGTCAGAGACCTGGCCCCCTCCTGGGCTGGGCACGTGTGTGACTTGGGAGCAAGTCCCTCCCCTTCGCTGGGCTTCCTTCTTCTCAGTTGTAAAATGGAGAGGTGCCCCAGAAGCCAATCAGGGTTGAAGTTATGCAGATTCCTTCCCCAGGAAGGCTCTGCTCCACGAGGGTGCTTGGCGTCCATCACTGTCCCAGCCAACTGCAAGGAGGGAGGAGCGGGCAGGTGGTGGGAGCCTTTGCCTTGGACCAGTCCCAAAGGCTCCATCATCCCTCCTTGGTTGTTTTTAGTGCTTAATTGCCTCTGGTTTTAAAGCTGCTTTCCTCAAAACCACATTTAGTGGGTAATCAATATGGAAAACCACAAGTGAACTGCACTCAAAAAGTCCAATCCTTGTGGTTCCCCCTTGAAAGGAAAAAAACATTCAATAAGCACTTCCCAGAGCACCCATTAATAGAAATATCCTCAGAACAACCTAGTGAGGTAAGTTTTATTATCCCCACTTTACAGAGGAGGAAGTAATAACACTTGTTATTTATTAAGCATACACTGCATGCTAGTTGCTAGTCTAACCACTTGCCGTGGGATAGCACAGTTATTTCTCCCAGCAATCCTACAAGATAGGGACTATCATTAACCCTATTTTAGAAATTAGAAAACAGAGGCTTTGAGAGCCTGTCATTTTTGCCTCAAATGACAGAGCCTGTGTCAGAGACTTGGTGTGAACCCAGATCTGATGATATCAGAGCGCAACCCCTAAATGCTATGCTGTCTCATTCATTCATTCAGCCAGTCAGCTGTTAAGTATTTAGCAAAGGCAGACTATGGGCAAGGCTTTGTGAAAGATCCTGAGATACAAGGTGAGTGAAACCTGGACATGGTTCCCACCTTTATGTCTGGTGGGGAAGACAGATATTAAGTAAATTACTCATTAGTGAATTTAAATTTGTAAGTGTAGCATGTGATGCGGAGCCTATGAGAACCTATAACAGGGGATCTGACCTGGTCAGGAAGTGAGGGAAGACTTCCCTAGGAAAGTTGATTGAGCTCAGATCAGAAAAATGAGTTGGTATTAGAAAGGGCAGGGAAGAGTGTTCTAGTCGGAGGAAGCGGCATGTGCAAAGGCCCTGTGGAGGGAGGGAGGTAGCAAATCTAAGGAACTGCAAGGTCTGTGTGGCTGGGAGGACAGCGCAGGGATCGAGTTTGAGAAGTGAGCTGTGGCCAACCGCACAGAGCCTTGAACTTTATTCAAAGAGCCGTGTAGAGTCGTGAAGTTTTAAGTGTGTGTGTGTGGGGGGGGTGACATGATCAGATTTGCATTTTGCAAAGAGTAGCTAGGTGAAGGAGCAACATGGAGAATGAATTAGAGGAGGCAAGAATGGATGAGAAGAGACCTGGTAGGGGCTAATGGTAATACGGGGTTGGAGCAGGGCACTGGTGGGGGTGGAGGTGGAGAAAAATGAGCGGATTTGAGAAATAAGTAAGAACTACAACTGGCAGGGCGGCTCAGGATGGATCGATTTGGATGCAGGGGGTGGGATGTACTTCTTGACACCAAATTTGTGTGGGCTTTTTCCCATACCAACAACCAGTTCTCCATTTCACCAGCACCAACTGGCTGTCCCACAATTCAATTCAGTTCTGACACTAACTACCCACCGGGAGACAGTGTCAGACTCCATGGTTCAAGGGATCAGTCTCACAAGTCTGCCCTCACTTCAGACCCAGTCGCAAGGCCCAGGCCACCTGAACTGCTGTCTGACTCGGCTACAAATGCAGGGGTTCCTATGACCACCCCCCTCAGGTTCAATAATTTGCTAGAATGACAGGCAGAATTCAGGAAAGCACTTTACTTAACTATTACCGGTTCCTTTTAAAAGATACAACTCAGGAACATCCAAATGGAAGAGATGCACAGGGCAAAGTAAGGGGGGTTGGGAGCGTGGGCAGGGCTTCCATGCCCTCTCCAGGCCACCCTCTCCACACCTAGATGTGTTCACCAACCTACCGGTCCTCAGGGGTTTTATGGAGGTCTCATTATGTAGGCGTGATTAAGTCATTGGTGAGTGAACTCAGTCTCCAGCCCCTCTCCCCTCCCTGCAGGTGAGGGGGGCGCTGAAAGGTCCAACCCTCTAATCACAGCTTAGTCTTCCTGGCCACCAGCCCCCATCCTGAAGCTATTCGGCACAGCCCCACCCCCCAGGTCATGTGAGAGGGCTTTAGGAGCTCTGTACCGAGAACCTGGAACAAAGGGCAAATGTAGATTTATCATACCACAGGGGATGAGGGAGAAGTCAACGTGGACTTCACGGCCAACATCCCGCCTTGGGCTCAGCCTGGCCCCGAGGTCCCTGGATGGGGCCCCGCGTGTCCTCCTCTTCCCCTCTTCTTTCTCTAGGAGATTGTGACTGCTCTGAACTGTGGCAAGAACATCGTGCCCGTCATCGATGGATTCCAGTGGCCAGAGCCCCAGGCCCTGCCCGAGGACATGCGGGCTGTGCTCACCTTCAATGGCATCAAGTGAGGCGGCGGCGGGGCGGGGCGGGTCACACAGGCCCCCAGCCAGCAGCTCCCTCTGCCCAGCCCTCTGACCCACCAGCCTCTGCACCCACAGGTGGTCCCACGAGTACCAGGAGGCCACCATTGAGAAGATCATCCGCTTCCTGCAGGGCCGCTCCTCCCGGGACTCATCTGCGGGCTCTGACACCAGTTTGGAGGGTGCTGCACCCCTGGGCCCCGCTTAACCAGTCCCTAATTCCCAAGCCCTGCCGTGACCCCCCATTTCCACCATCCCCGCAATGGGACAGCTCCTCACACTGGCTTCCCTGGGCTGAGACAGCCTGGGCTCTTCTCAGGAAATGGCTCTCTGCCTCCCCCGACCCTCACCGTCCACCTCAAACCCAGCTTCCTCAGTATCTGGAAAGGGAAGGGAAGCCAGGCATTGGGGGTGCTAAGACCTCCCCTAGGCCCTGCCCCCAGGTCCTGTCTCGGGCGTGGGAGGGTCATTGCTCAGCTCTGAAGACTCTGGAGAATGAGGGTTTGCTGCATGCTAACCCCTCTCCTGCCCTGCCAGCAGCCTGCTTGAGTAGAGTGAAGGCAGGCAGCCTCGGGCAGGGCTCAGTGCAGTGGCCAAGCCTCCCGACCAAGCAAGGGCTTGGGCCCGGGAGCCAGCTAGGGATGAGAGGCTAGCCATGGCTCTCCACCGAGACTGTGCCTGGCCCCTGGGCTCACCACTTCCTGCCATCCTGTGGCCTTGCCCTGTAACCATTCAGTGCCCTTAGCTGGCCAGGTCCACTCCCAGCCTTCCTGATGTGCAGCCTCCTTTGCCACATCTGGGGCCAGGGTGAGACTGGGCCGGCCCTCACTCTGGCTGGTCTGCAGCCGTGGCCTGCGCTCACTGGTGCATGGGAGCCCCCTGCTTGAGCCTGAGCAGGGGAGGCTGCTTCTCAAAGAGCAGCTAGCCACCCTACCTAGCCTTGGTGCTGTGCACCAGGCCTCTGCCCAGCATGGCCCAGCTCCCTTCCTCAGCCCCTCACCCGTCCGAGGCTGCCCCCCGCACTGGCTCAGGGGGAGCTGGGGCGAGGCAGCCCCCCTGTGGCAGCAGCAGTAGCCTGGGCAGAACCTGTAGCTCCCTGGGAGGAGGCAAGATCCTGAAGAAGGGCAAGGGGTGTATTCGAATCACCTGGGAATTTTGTTAAACTCCCATTCAGGACACCTGGGGTGGGGCCCGAGTTCCTGCATTTCTCACAAACTCCCACATGGGCTGAAGCTGGTGATCAAGGAATGATACCTTAGGAAGCAAGACTGTGAAACACAAACGCCTCACAAATGTTTGCCATTTCCCCGACATTTCACTCCATGGTCTCGAATCATCAGAGCAGCCTTACCTGGTATTATCTCCATCTTACAGAGAAGGGACTGAATGTCGTGCCCAGTTTCCCAAGTCTCCAGTGGCAGCCCCAGGATGCAGACCTGGCCTCCTGGCGCTCAGTCCACTGCTGGGGGCACTCGACTGAGAATCATCCTGGAGGCTGCACCCTGGGCAGGGCTGTTGCTCCACAGACGGCTGGCTTCCCTCTTGCCCCAAAGAATCTAGCCTTGGGGGGGACAGGCTTTCACAGCAGAAGGCTGGCTCAGGGGCTGTAAAGAAATAACCGAGCAGGAGTGTCCCTCGGCCCCTTCCTCCACCAGGGTAGGAGAGCAAGAAAGCATCCTCCTTCCAATAAACGCAGGCTCCAGCTAATGGGCTGAGCGGGCACCTGCCCTGCCCCTCCCCTCCTGAGGGCAGTGGGTTCACACCTGAAGGCTGGCTCAGCTCCCAGAGCCACCTCCTGCAGGTGCTGGCCAGGCCCCTCGGGGCTCTTGAGCCACATCGTCAGAAAGTCAAAGGTCTCGCTCCAGGCTTGGGACTCCTTCCTTCCACTCGCCTCCCTGCCAAAGATACTGCCTCTAGCCGGTCCTCTGACTGCACTTGACCCTTCTCCTTCTTGCCGCACGAATGCCCACCGGTGCCCTGGATACGACGGAGACTGAGGCAGACTGGATGTTGCCCTCAAGAGCAGAGACAATAACAATACAGTGTGATGAGTCTCCTCCAGGGGAAGCCTTCTGTCTTTTTGTCCCCAATCAGTCCCACTCCCTCCTGAGGTCCCTCATGGGCAGTACTCAGAGAGGTTGCCCAGCACTGTTTCTTTTTCTGTTTGGCACACTCTCTACTGCTGCCTGCCTCCTGTCTCTCTGGGGAATCACAGCCCAGCCCCCGGGCCCCACCAGAGCAGCTGAAGTGACGACCCTCCCCTGGCCAGGCCAGTGTGTTCAGGGGCCAGCCTCCCCTGCCGTAACAAACACTGCCCAGATCGCAGCCAGGGCAGGCACCCTGGCCCGCACCTTCCACCTAGGCCTGGTCTCACAGGGCCGGTCCTGAGACAGAGGGCTGAGAAACAGCCTTTCGCCACCCGCCCCCTAGCCTGCTCTGACATTGCAGCCTGGTCTGCGGGGTCAGGGTTTTCTGCTTGGCTGGGCTGTAGCTGCGGCTCCCAGGTCGGGGCTGAGTCAGCCTCACCCCACCCCTCTCCAAGACCAAGAATTGCTCATGACCAAGAAACACTCAAAAGTCAAAAGTCCAGCTCCAACTCATTTATCCTTCCCCTAGGTCCATGAATAGAGGCATTCCATTCTAGAATATATGAGATAGGAAGGATCTTAAAACAGTATTTAATCTAGTGTCTCCTAACTTGTCCAACCATGATCAGACAATTAGAGGCATTGCTGATCTAACCCTTTATAGAGGGCCTTGCTCAAGGCCACACACGAGCCAGAGGCAATGCCCGGAGTAGAGCCTGGGCCTGAGGCCAGCCCAGAGCCTTTTTCCTACCATCCTCACTGCTGGGACAGTCAGTGGAGGGGGCCTCTCCTTGCTTGATCTCCCAATGACAGGGGACAGTGAGATGGGAATCTGCAAACAGGCCCAGGCTACAGAGGGCCACAGCTGACCCTAGTTTGCCCTGGGCCACCCCCATTTTACCTGCGTGATTTCTAGCCAGAAAACTGGCTAGCAGGGCAGGTGAGAGAGAATGAGGGTAGAAATACCAGCAGGGGGCCATGCCCTGTGGCCAATTCTGTTTTGAAGAGTCAAGTGTCATCTGATTTGTTTGGGGGCTTATGGCCCTCATCAAAGCCAGTGCCTTAATACCAAATCCCATTCTGCCTTTCAACTTCAGGTCCAGGCTTTCCTAACGCCCTAGAAATGGGCCCCTCATTCTTTGGGGAGTCGGGCCCATCTCCAGGTTCCTGTTGAGCAACAGATGCTCGAGGGATGGTGTCAGCACATGGCCCTGCTGAAATGCCCAGCAATGGGAGGTGTTAGAGGGCTGAGTGGTAACAAAAACTGATTCTGCTTGGTTTGGTGTAGCCAGGAAGACCAGGGCAAGGTGTCTTCAGGGAGTAGATCTCTGACCCTGAGGAATGAGCAGCCAGGGCTCTGCCCGGAGCTTCTCTGCTGACCTGATGCAAGCGTGGCAGCCCTTCGCCTCCCAGCAGCTCCGGAGAAGAGAATGGGCAGTCAGATGAGGACTGAGCTGGCCACGCCCAGTACCAATCCCATGGCAACTCAGGGGCCCCTGTCCCTTCCAGCAGCCACTGCTGTCTGACCTACGGTGGGCAAACTAGGAACAGGAAAACAGAAGGCCCCACAGCCCAATGCCATGGGGGCCGGAAGGTTCATTCCAGGGCGATTATACTGACTTCTTATTATGATTGGCACTGCTAAGCCCAGGGGATTGATTCCCACGCAGCACTCTCCCTCCAGGTGGCACCAAGTCCCTCCCACAACCCTCCCTCCCCCCAAAGCTGGCACTGACCAGTGGTACCGTATTCATCACTAAGAAGTGACTGGTGGCTGCTTGGCCGTGAACTGAGCACTGTGAGCTGCACAGTTTGGGTTGGAAGCAGAGGTGCTATAGCCCTCGTGCTTCAACTGGTCCCTCCATCAGGACCTCTCCTCTCCCCTGGAGGGTTCTACGTGATTGATGGACTAAAGGGTAAACAGATCCCTGTTCCAAATGGCTCCCACACCGCCTGCCCTGAGTGGGACTGTTTGGGTTACAATTCCAGATCCTAGAATCACAGGCAGGCAGGCACGGCGTGGATGAGGTGGGGGCCTTGGTCTAGCTTGACCACCTGGTCCAAGGTGAACACCGCCCTTTGAGGGGAGCTGCCGCTGCTGCTGAGGGCTGGGATCCAGAGGCATCTGCTTCCAGTTGGTTAGTGCTCACGTTGCTCCTCTCGCCCCCCGTCCTCTAGTCCAGGCACATCAGGGGCTCTGGGGAAACTGCTGGAATTCAGGGCAATGATTAGCCCTTTCCAGTATCCTGTGAGAGACCAGAGAGAGGGTTCAGATTTAACACGGGGGGACCCTCAACTCCTGGAGAAGTGACACAGGCTTTATTGGATGGGCTGGTCCAGGTATCCCCCTCCCCAAGCTGAGAGGTGGAAGACAATGTCCAGAGACAGAGGGCTCTGGGGGAAGAAACAAGTGGGTCAGGTTAGCGTGTGGCCCAGTCACAACTAGCCGAGGAAGCTCTCCAGGCTTCCCTTTAGCACATTTCTGCCACCGTAGTTCCATCTGTAAAACGGGAATGGAGGGGGATGAGGGGAACTGGGTGCGAGAACATAGCCTTGCCAAGAAGCACTGTGAGCCTGACCCTTCCCCTACCGGCCTCTGCCTTGCTCCCGGGGAATCACTCCCAGACGATTAGGCAACCATCTGCAAGAGGAGAGTCAGGCTGGGACTGAGACACCCACAGGGGAAGAGCTCCAGGACTGAGGAGGTTGGAAGGAGGAGGAGGAAGAGGATACCTTTAGGGTAAAGGGCTCCATTTTGAGCCGGGGTCAGGGCCCTGCATTACCCAATCAGGACGGCCGGGATGAAGAGGAGGCCAGCTCCCAGGAGGAAAGGGAAGCCCTTCATGAAGTTCAGGGTGGCTGGGTAGAGCGAGTTGAAGATGCCGGAGGCTGTCAGCATGGCCAAGCCATTCACACAGGCCACAGCAGAAAAGAGAGCGCCTGTGAAGAAATAAATACCACACTCAGGAATTTGAAAGACCTAAATGCAAATCCTGACACCACTACCTCGCAGCTGTGTGACCTGGAGCAAGTCACTTAACCTCTCTGAGTGTCACCTTCCTCAGCTATAAATCCTACATCATGTGCTGTGAGAAGGCTTCGACGAGGTCATGCGTGGAAAGCACCTGTGCTACAAAACAAATGGCTGTTATTAAATCTATATATTACAAGTACATGTGATGTCTTCTAGCAAAAGTCTGATAAAATGGTTTTGGGTTTATCCCCTTTGGAATCATCTCCTGTTTAGGATAAATTTCTGGGCTAATTCTCAGTTTCAACACTTATTAGCTGTGTGATCACCGAATAAGACACTTATCTTTCTGGGTTTCTGTCACCCTTCTGTTAAATAAGGATAATATCTTTCATAGATTGTTGGTAACACTATAATCACATGATAGGTATATATGTGATGTACCTATCACAGGGCCTGGCCCCCTGGAGGCAGCCAGTTAGTAAGAGCTGTTCTTTTCTCCCGTTCCCCTTGGCATCTCTGGGCACAGTGAAGGTGCTAGAAAAATGCTTATTGAGTGAGTCAATGAAGGCACATGGGTTCTGAGGATAACAGAACCCATGGTGGGCTATACATGGCACCAGAGTCTCTGCCATCACCAGATCCTACTTCCAGGGCAGATGGGAAAAAGTGGATGAGCCACATGTTTCCGGATTGGGATCTAAGGACCAAGAGGCCTGAGAAGCTATTCTTTATAGATATGACAGCACGGGACTTCCCTGCTGTCACATTGGTTAAGAATCCGCCTGCCAATGCAGGGACACGGGTTCGAACCCTGGTCCGGAAGGTCCCACATGCCATGGAGCAACTGAGCCCGCGAGCCACAACTACTGAAGCCCACTCGCCTAGAGCCCGTGCTCCGCAACAAGAGAAGCCACTGCAATGAGAAGCCCGCGCATGGCAACAATGAGTAGGCCCCGCTCACCACAACTAGGGAAAGCCCATGCGCAGCAACAAAGACCCAACGCAGCCAAAAATTTTAAAATAAATAGAATTGATATGCCAGCAGAACACAAATTTTGCAAAATAAGCA
Organism: Balaenoptera physalus; assembly: GCF_965194825.1. Classification (NCBI taxonomy): domain Eukaryota; kingdom Metazoa; phylum Chordata; class Mammalia; order Artiodactyla; family Balaenopteridae; genus Balaenoptera; species Balaenoptera physalus. The sequence goes on from NC_138901.1 coordinate 48,567,944, forward strand.
ACAGAAGTTGAGATTAAACTATCAGACTGTCAGAGCTCGAAGGGCCTACAGATGTCATCAAGAGCAATTCACAGGACTTCCCTGGTGGCGCAGTGGTTAAGAATCCGCCTGCCAATGCAGGGGACACGGGTTTGAGCCCTGGTCCGGGAAGATCCCACATGCCGCAGAGCAACTAAGCCTGCGCACCACAACTACTGAGCCTGCACTCAAGAGCCTCTGAGCCACAACTACTGAGCCCTCGTGCCATAACTACTGAAGCCTGCGCACCTACAGTCTGCGCTCCGTAACAAGAGAAGCCACCGCAATGAGAAGCCTGCACACCGCAACGAAGAGTAGCCCCCACTCGCCGCAACTAGAGAAAGCCCGCGCGCAGCAAGCAAGACCCAATGCAGCCAAAAATTAATTAATTAATTAATTAATTAATTAATTAAATTTAAAAACGATAAAAGAACCCCTCCCCCACAAAAAAAAAAAGAGCAATTCACATGTGTTACAGATGAGGAAACAGGCCCAGATCACACAGCCGGTGTGACAGAGCCAGGATTAAAACCCAGATCCCCAGACCTGCCGCTCTTAGAAACAGACCTGGGTGTGCATCCTAGCTCCACCACTTACTGAGTGACCTCAGGTGAATCAATTTAACCCTCTGGGCCTCTGCTTCATCTGCCATGTGGAGACAGTGAAACCTACATCATCACAAAGTTGGACACTCTGACCCCAGGGAAGCAGGGAACTCTGGCATCGTCACATCCACTTTACAGATGGAAAAGCTGAAGTCTGGAGAGAGTAAATCCTCTGCTTGGCTTATCCAAAAGAACATAATCGTATGCTGCTGACTGCAAATTCCAACTCTGTGGTCTGAAAATCCAAATCGCTGTGGTTCTCTGCCAGCCCTGGGCACTGTGACAGCAATGCAGTTGTCTTGGCTACTTATTTCTCCAGGGTGGGAGGGAGGAAGGTAAGCTGCCTCCTGGCCCGTGGCTGCCCTCTGCACAGTTCAGGAAACACTGGGCATGAGGAACCAGACACAGGCTAACCCTGATACTCACCCTGCTCTGACTCTCTCACCAGCCTGGAGAGCTTGGCCCGGATGATAGGCGTGACGACCAACGACAGGAAGAGGAGCCCGTACCCTGTGAAGAAAGAAACAGTCATCAAGGAAATGGGGTTGGGGAGAGGGGTGCCCAAGTGAGATGTAGCAGAGGTCCTGTACCTACGCCATGAGGGACTCAGATTAGACACAGAAGAACTTCCCTGATGGGGAAGGGGACAATGATGGGGCACAGCAAGCACACAGTAAATGCAAGTTCCTTTTCCCTTGACATTTAGTTACTCACAGGCTTACACTGTTTCCTTCGTAACCATTTCTCTCCCTTGTGCAACTGTTACCTCCTCAACAAAAACTGCAAACTGCTAAAAAACAGTGGCGCCTCTGAAGTGCATTCACGATGAGGCCCCCCAGGGCCCCTTCAGGTGAAAGGCCCCCAAATCCCAGAGCAATGACAGTGTCTTCATCATCTCTGCACCCCCGAAGGCGTTGAGCCCAGCACCGAGTCCATGGAAGATGCTGTGGGCAGGAGAAAAAGGTACCTGGTCCCCATCAGCACCGTCCAGGCGAGCAGCCACATTAGGAAATCTGTGATTACAGAATGGCTGACTGTACACACTTTAGGGCTCTATTAAAATAAATCTGTCCATTCAGGAAAGTTAACTTCCTCATTCGCAGCTGCCCCCTCCCACCAAAAAAAAAAAAAAAAAAAAGAAAGAAAAGAAGAACCAACACAAGCAGGAATTTGATAGCTGCGGTCTGAGAAGACTGGCTTTTTTAAAAACCCAAAGAAGCTGACCAAGGATATTTGAGATAGGTCCTGTGATTCTTATCAGAGAAGTGAGTATTAAGGCATTAATAGCTTGGACTTTGCTTAAGAGCACCATGAATATAGGCTGTGGGAGGCCAAGGAGTGGAGCAATTAGTGTAAGAGTAATTTTTTTGTCTTTGGCTCTATCTTACTAACAATATTTATGGTTGGTAATGTGAATGAATTACTTTGGCTATTGAAGGTCTATATGTTCTGTATAACAAAGATGGCATTTTTATGAGGTTTCTTAGTTGTCTGTCCTCCAGTGCAGGCTAGGGGCACAGTGATGTTTCCAAAGACATGGGCATGAACTACATTTGGCGGCAGCAGGTGGCCAGTCCCCAGTTTTCACCCAGCAATTCTGAGACAAACTGTCCCTGAACCCATACACACTTTACCTGTGAACATGAGGGGTGTAATGGTAGCAAATGCAAAGACCACCATCCCCATGATGTTGAAGGCCAGACCGATCTCAGCCACCCAGGTGTCGGCCAGGCAGTACTGCAGAAGCCTCAGGCCCAGCAGGCTGGTGAGGTATGGGAGGTGCTGAGCCGCAGAACCGTAGCCAATCAGCCTAGAGTCCCAGCAGAGGGGTGTGCTCAGCTCATAGAGGGTCAGGATGTCCTGGGCCCCAAAGTGCACGGTGATCACCACGAAGATGGCCAACGAGTACAGGGCTAAGTGCTTCCTGGACTTCTCTGGGGCCTGGGTCACGTAGAGCTGGACGATGGATCGGTGGTGACGGAGTGTGAAGAGCCGGGCACGTGTCGGCTCTTTCACTGTCTCACCAAAGCAGAATGCTGCATAGAGAGTCATGGCAATCAGCAAGGCCAAGGCCAGCCAGAAGGGGTTGGCATAACCCTGCTCGTGGAGCCAGTTGCCACCAATGAGACTCGCCAGCATCCCTGCTACCCCGATGCACGCTTCCAGCAGGGCCATTCGGATGGTACGGGTGCGGCTGGAGCTGACATCTGCCACGGAGGCAAAGCCAGCAGCCAGGAGGCCACCGAAATCGCCGAGGAGGGCACAAAGGATGCGGCCCAGCACGAAGTAGCCAACGTGGAGCTGCAGCTGTACCACAAGGATGGACAGCACGGTCTGGAGCAGAAGGCCGAGGGAGGCCAGCACCAGCAGCGGGCGGCGGCCCACACAGTCACTCCAGGCGCCCAGCAGCGTGCACGAGAAGAGTCCCACCAGGAAGCCGCCCATGTTCATGTAGAGGGTCCAGTGGGAGGTAAGCGTCTCCACTTCCTGCGGAGGCAAGAGTCTTATTACCAGGGTGCCGTTCCTCACTCTGGGCTGCCCATCGCCCACACCATCACCAACCTGGGAGATACAGGGATAAGGACTTTCTTTGGAGCCCTAAACCTCAGAGAATTTTAGTACAACTCTTAAAAACTGACACTGGAGGGGTATGGGAAATGGGCAAGATCCGTTCTCTTACTTTTAGCACTGTGAATGAAAAATGTTGCCTGCCACATCAGCAAACAAAGGATGCTGCGGCCATCAAGCCCTCAGCCACTACTGCCGCCCCTGATGCTGAGCCCTGAGGGAACTCAGGATGGAGACAAACAGGCTGCCCACCGCCAAGCCCTCAGCCACTGCAGCCACCCCCAAGTACAGACCCAGGATGGGAAAGAGCAGGATACTGGCTCTAGAGAGCTAAGGTGCATATCAGAGGAGTGATTTCAATAAGCCCAGGCTCCTGCATCTTCCCCTACTTAGAAAAGTGCTAAATTCATTGACTTGTGGGAATTCCCTGGTGGTCCAATTTTTAGGACTTGGCGCTTTCACTGCTGGGGCTGGGTTCAACCCCTGGTTGGAAAACTAAGAGCCCACAAGCCAGGTGGTGCAGCCAAAAAAAAAAAACAGTCCAGTAACTTGAGATGTCTGGTTTTCCTCAATTAACAGTAATCTTTTGATGTTCCAACTACCTGGTTTTTATTGCAAAACTCCTATATATCCTGGCGACTCCCTTACCTCTTGGGAACAGTCCCTCAGAGCTATCTCAGAGACTGCCTCCCGGGCCTGAGTCCTCAGAAAGTCCACCAAATAAAACATAATTCTCAACTTTCAGTTTGTGCTTTTTTTTTTAAATTTTACTTATTTATTTATTTTTGGTTGTGTTGGGTCTTCGTTGCACCGCGTGGTCTTCTCATTGTGGTGGCTTCTCTTGTTGCGGAGCATGGGCTCTAGGTGCGCAGACTTTAGTAGTTGTGGCTCGCGGGCTCTAGAGCGCAGGCTCAGTAGTTGTGGCGCACGGGCTTAGTTGCTCCGCGGCATGTGGGATCTTCCGGGGCCGGGGCTCGAACCCGTGTCCCATGCTTTGGCAGGCAGATTCCCAACCACTGCGCCACCAGGGAAGTCCCTCAGTTTGTGCATTTTTTTCAGTGGACACCCTCTTTTGTTAACCCTCAAACTCGCTTTACCTAGATCACCAACTTTAAGCATCCCTGCAACGCATTTCTCAGTCAAGCCCCAACTTTGCTCCGGCCCCGCCCACCACCCAGTATCCTAACCCGCTGGGCTGCCCCCAACCTTTATGCAGGCCCCGCCCTCTCCGCTGCCCCCACACTCCAGCCCAGGGCCCGCCCCTGCCACGCTCCTCGCTTCTCCCCGCCGCCCCTACCTGCGCGGTGGGGTCCACGCTATGGTTGCTGCAGCTGCCCCTGTCACGAGTGCCGTTGTAGCCAAGGTCGGCACTGAAGCGGTGCCACAGGTACTGCGTGGTGACCGGGCCCTGCAGGACCAAGGCGAAGTTGGCAAGGAAGATGAGCGGCTCCACGCAGCCGCGGCACAGCACGGACCCGGCGGGCCAGGCGCGGGGCTCGCCCCCGGAGTTCGCGCACCCCTCCATGCTTATGCACTTCTGAGCTGGCGCTAGGCTTACGGCTGGCTTTCTGCGCCTGCGCTTAGCGTCCTTTTTTTTTTTTTTTTTTTTTCTTTTTTTTAAGCCTGGTGGGGCGGGGCCAGGAGTGGTTGGGCCCCCATCCTCTCGGCCCCTCCCTCTCTGGGCTGGGGAGGGGAGGCGAGGGACCCTGCACCCCTGGTTTACAGAGTGACCTGAACTGCAGACCGTGCCAGGATACAGCCCTGCACTCCTCCGCAGGCGCAGAACACCCATAACAGTAACAAGAGTGTCAATAATTAACATTCACTGATCGCTTATTATATGTTGGGCACTGTACTAAACTCTGAGTTAATGTCCCAACAACTCTATCGGCTAGCCGTTATCAAGGATCTCAATTGACCCATGAAGAAACAAGGACATGGGACACTCAAGGCTGAGCTAGAAGAACACACGCCTTTTTTTTTTTATTAAAAAAAAATTTTTTTTGTTTATTTATTTTTGGCTGTGTTGGGTCTTCGTTGCTGCACGAGGGCTTTCTCTATTTGCGGCGAGCGGGGGCTTCTCTTGTTGCGGAGCACGGGCTCTAAGCACGCGGTCTTCAGTAGTTGTGGCACTTGGGCTCTAGAGCACAGGCTCAGTAGTTGTGGCGCACAGGCCTAGCTGCTCTGCGGCATGTGGGATCTTCCTGGACCAGGGATTGAACCCGTGCCCCTTTCATTGGCAAGCAGACTCCTATCCACTGCGCCACCAGGGAAGCCCAAGAACACATGACTTCCGACGTCTATGCTGATGTTCTGCGCTGTGACAGAGGCGACTCAGTGGATAATAGTGCAGCCTCCAGCTCTACAGCCTCAGTTCCATCACCTAGGCCCCGCTACTATCTCGGACATGCCACTTAGCTCTTTGTGCCTCCATTGCTTCACCTTTAAAATGGTGGTGCTAGGGAGATCAGCTCGGTGCTTTGTGACCACCTAGAGGGATGGGATGGGGAGGGTGGGAGGGAGGGAGATGCAAGAGGGAAGAGAAATGGGAACATATTGTATATGTATAACTGATTCACTTTGTTATAAAGCAGAAGCTAACACACCATTGTAAGGCAATTATACTTCAATAAAGATGTTAAAAAAAAAAAAAAAAAATGGTGGTGCTAATAGAACCTGCCTCAAAGAGTTGCTGTGGAAGAACAGTGTCTGATACATTGTAAGTGCTATTGTTATAAATAGGCTGTCACTTGCTCCCCTCCTGCCCTAGGATCTTTTCCTGGGAAGCTTGTCTTGTTTCTGGGGCTGGGGCCTGGCTCTGCAGTGCCCTTGGAGGAGCAGAGGAGGAGGAGGAGAAGGTGGAGGACCTGGGAGGCCCTTAGGTGTGACCTTGTGCTCCCTGGTCCTCCTATTATAGAAATAGGGGAATAAAGCAGTTGGATCTCCTGTTTGGGCCTATTTTATTGCCTGTAAAAGGGAATGGTATTACTTGGCTTTCTCCCTTATCAGTGCATTTGTTGAGTGCCCCTTGTATGTCAGGGACAATGCCTAGGGGAGGCTCTGGAAACACAGCAATGTAAAGAAAAGAAATGTTGCCTGCAATTCCAGTTCTACAAGGATCAACCATTAGCCGCTGCTGTCGCCCACCATCCACCCACCCGAGGGAAATTCTGTGCTTTGGACACCGCCCCTAGGTAGTTAAGAGACACAACTACAGAAAAAATTCAATGACCCCAGATTCCTGTGTCTTCCCAAACATAGAAAAGTACTCAATCATTAACTGAAGATGTCTGTTCTCTGCGGTTAGCAGTAATCTTGTTATGTTCGACTAGGTGTTTTTCTTTCCATTGGGTGGGCGACTGCAGTGGCTAACGGCTTGATCCTTGTAGAACTGGAATGACAGGCAACATTTTTTTTCTTTACACTGTTGTGTTTCCAGAGCCCCTTCCACCCACCCCCACCAGCATGGTCCCAGACATACAAAAAAAAATTTATATATATATCCTGGCTCCTCCGTTACCTCTTCGGAACAGTTTCTCAGAGCTCAGTGAGAAACTGAATAAACTCAACTCACAGCTCTTATGTTGCGCATTTTTTTCAAGTCGACTGCAGTGAGGAAACAAAGCCCTCAACCAGGCCCTGCAGTTTCTAGAATGGTGGGGGAGAGACATCAAAGAATCCTACTAAGATTTCAACTGCGGAAAGTGCTTTAAAGGAGAAGAGCGTGGGACCCTGAGGGTACGAATTCAGGAGCCTGGCCTGGTCTGGAAGGAGCGGAGCCAGGAAAGGCTGCCTTCCCTGACAAGGGGGCAGCTGAGTGGCTTTCTGGAGGCAAGCCTTGTGCCATGACCCACAGGCCTGATTCTTGGGGTGGTGAGGGCTCCGTTTCTGGCCATCATGGCTGTGCGTGGGCTTGTTGCTGGCTTATTGACTCTCCCCCTCCCCTGAGCCAAAAGGAGTCTGAGCCTCAGACTAGGTGGATGCTGGTTAGATACCAGTGGACTGAAGGATGCCCAAGCTCCCCGCAGCCATCACCACCCTGTGGTCTTCCTAGAGACAGGAAATTGCACGTTAAACATACAAGCCCCTGGGTTGGCTCCCTCCCCTCACTCCCCCCAACCTGTACAAAAGCTTGGCCCAGTTAGGTCAGCTACAGTGAGGAAGGGGTGCCCAGCTGAAATCTTAGAATCATTTCCTAGATAAAGAACTAAGACTGAGAGATGGAAGGCCAAGGTCCATCTCTGGGAATGGGACAGGGTGTGGCTCGTCCCAGAGCTGGAGCCTGCGGTGCCCATGCGGCGAGAAGCCCCTTCTAACCAATAAAATATGAATATTTGCAAGGCAGGACGAGAACGTTTTTAAGCGTAAAATTCTCTCTCTGCCCATTTGAGCCACTACCCCCTCCCTTTAGGGTGCAATGAGCAGCTGTATGATACATTAACTAGATCCCCTGAGAAGACACAGCAATGCCTGGTCACCCCCCGCCCCCTGAAAAAAAAAAGCAGTTTTCTCCTGGCACAAGCAAGGTAACTCCTTAGGAGACATTTCTTTCTCAATCCTGTAAAGAGGTCAAAATAACCCACTACTCGCCTTCTTGGACTATGGAAACTGTCAGTATGTTACTTTGATGTAGAACCTTTTGTCGCAAAAGCTTCTATAACAGGTAGAACAGTCCTCAGAGCTTTCTGAAAGACTGTCTCCCAGGTTACAATCCTTAGATTGGTTTTCTTTTCTTCTTTCTCTTTTTAAAATATTTTCAACTCTTCTAATATAAACATGCATTTTAGTCACGGAAAATATAACATTAAAAAAAATCTGATGTTCTTCTACTTTAAACCTAATCTGGCTCTGTTGCCAGAGATCAACTTCATGTCCCTTGGTATTCTGTTTTTTTTTTTTTTTTTGGCCATGCCAGGAGGCTTGTGGGATCTTAGTTCCCCGACCAGGGATCGAAACTGGGCCCTCAGCAGTGAAAGCGTGGAGTCCTAACCACTGGACTGCCAGGGAATTCTGCCCCTTGGTATTCTGGAGACATCAAAAGGAGCTGACTTTCCTTGAACCAGGCACTGTGTGGGGGCATTACATATTATCTTATTCAACCCTCACCACAACTTTATGAGGTAGGTACTATTATTTTTACAGATGTCATATCTGTGGCTTAGATAGATGCAGGGAAAAGTCCTCCCCACCCTGGGTATAGGTTTTCTTCTCCTTATACCCACTCCAGTGTTTTCTGGATCCCAAGCCTTAGTATATGTTAGTCCTTTTGACAGGAATACCCTTCCCACCTTGCTTGGCCTAGTCAACTCCTATTCATCCTTCAAGACCCACCTCTGGACCACACTTCCAGGCAGAATTAATCATTGCTTAGTATGTGCTTCCACAAGACTGTATTCAGACATCTAATCCTGGTTTTAGACTTCACCTGGTTATAAATACGTGTTCAAAGGATTGTCTCTTCCCAACCCCTACCCACATCCTGCCTCCAGACTTGAGGGCAGACACATTGTTTTATTCATCTCTGCATCTCCTAGCAATGGGCCTGGCATGCGATAAAATGAAATGTTAAGTAGATTTGATGGCATGCACCAACCTCAGTCAATTGATTGCAGCTGCCTGGATTGCAACACTGAGATGGGCTGCTTCTCTGGCTTGGTGGGAAGGAGTCATGAGACCCATTAGTTCTGTCTGCCATGGCCTCAGGAATGAAAAGTATCTAATGACAGTATTGTCTAGCCCTGGGCTATGTGCTCAGTAAGTTTTGTTGAGAAGCTTTGGAGAAGCCTGTGGAAGCTACAATGGTTTCTTCACTGCCAGTTGGTTCATGCCCGTAGAGCACTGTCTTACAACCAACCACTGTGAAAGAGATGATTGCAGCAAGGATTCCTCATCCAAATTCCTCATGCTGCAGTCTTGTCATGACTTCCACCCAAAGCCTCTGCTTCCTTTTCACAAGTGGCCAACCACAGCTTCTGGAGAGCTGCTCTTGTTTTTAGATATTACAAGGAAGGGAGAAGAGAGCATGAGGGTAAAGACATTTCCTGTTTCGAGTTGTTGCTTCTCACATGCCAACTCTGAGCTTTGTGTGACTGTGTCCAGGTGCCACGGATGGCGGTTGCTGTTGAACCGAGCTTGAAGATGGGCAGGGATTTTACCAGAAAGAAGTGAGGCTGTCCCAGGTGAGGGGACCAGCTGAGCCTTAGGCAGGAATGCCGTCCAGGATCCAGAGAAGTGCAGGGCTGCAGGTGCAGCTCCCCAACCACTTACCCGACAGGGGAGCTTCCCCAGACCACTTCCTGTCTCAGGACTCCTGCTCTTGGTCTCATTTTAAACACTTTGTCCCTGATAGAACCTTCTCATCTTTCCATCCCTCCATCCGTTCACTTAGCATCTACTGCTTGCCAAGCTCACTGCCAGGTGCTGGGGTTACATACTAGTGTTTACACAATCCCTTCCCTCAGGGAATTCCCAGGCCAGTGGGAGGCAGCACTACCAATTCCAAATTACAATAATGAAAGTATGCAGTTGCAAAAATCAGTTCAGAGAATGTCCTCACAAGGAAGTCAAAGAAGGATTCACAGCAGAGGAGCTGAATTTTGAAGCATGAGGTGGTGAAATGGAGTCACCAGGCGAACAGAGAGAAGAAATAGAGAAGGGCTTTCTGCGCCCTGGGAAAGGCAGGTCCATGCAATTATCCTGTGAATAGCACAGTTAAACGGCATTCTGTTGTGTGTCTTAAAATGTGTTAATTTATTCAACGTAAATGTTTAAAATGTACTATAAAAACCTGTCTTGGGAATTCCCTGGCGGTCCAGTGGTTAGGACTCCGTGCTTTCACTGCCGAGGGCCTGGGGAACTAAGATCCCATAAGCCGTGCAGCACGGCCAAAAAAATAAAAAATAAATAAAACTTTAAAAAAAAAAACCAAAAAACCTGTCTTGACAAGTGTTCATTTTTATTTTCCCTAGATTCTCAAAGAAGGTAACTGAACCCAGGCCTCTCGATTTCTGGGTGGCCCTGCAGGAGTTCCTCATGGCCGACCCAGTTGGGGGGTGACCATGAGGGTAATGTCTAGGGGTTCAGAGGAAGGACAGTTTTGGTCAGGCCCTTCCTCAGTTCCGGGCTCAGAACCCCAGCGGTGATGGTCTCGAGCACCTGGTTTTCCGAGTGCACCAGAGAATGAACTCACACGAGACTGGGGCGCCGAGCAGGAGGCTGTTCACGGACTGTACTGGCCTCATTGCTCATCTAGGGCTGCCCGTTCCCCGTACAGGGAAATGGGTGATGGAATTACCGATCAGAAAGGTGCTGGGTGAGCAGGAATCAGAGCCAAAGGAAGGCGGATGGTTGAGGTGTTGGGGGCAGGCTATTTTCTCCCTGCACAAGGGAAGCCACCACTGAGAACAGCTGTCTGGGGACTGAAGTGATTGTGGCACCATCAACCAGGCTCGCTCTTCCCTTCCTTGGGGGTGTTCATGTACCCTGTTTTCCTAGGCTGACCATATAAACATGCTCTTTTCATAGATGTATCAATAGGGCTGATAAAGTAATAATTGGCTTCCATTTAGGGAACTGCTCTGTGCTAGCCATTAAACAAATATGATCTCTTGGGAATTTCCTGGTGGTCCAGTGGTTAAGACTTGGTGCTTTCACTGCTGTGGGCCCCGGGTTCGATCTCTGGTCAGGGAACTAAGATCCCACCAAAAAAAAAAAAAAAAAAAAGAAAGAGACTGTCCCCTGTTTTGAGGTGGGGCGTGTGTTCGCCAGTTCACCACTCCCCCGCCATCACCTTCACTCATGGAAAGAACACCTGGACTTGTAGGCCGGCAAGATTGCAGCCCCTTTACCAAGCTCTGCCGTTGTATGGGAACAGGATCCCAAAGTTTCTATGGGGCCTGTATTGATGGTTTCTGAACAGAAGGCTGATGGAATCACTGTGATACTATGTCAAGCTGCTATTCCAAGGATCTGAAAAATATTCTGTTTCCTCCCATAGTTTGTTGATTTAATTAGCTGTAAGGCCACCACAATCTGGTATTGCTACACCTTACAACAAAGGGGAGAGAGTGTGAAGCCGGAGAAGTCAGCAGGGGCCAGATGATGCCCTTGCGGAGATCAATTTGGATCTTACTGAGTTCGAGGTGGCCGTGTGTGACATCCTGGTGGAGGGGGGCTCCCACAGGCAGGTGCACCCAGAGCTCGTGAGGAAGGGCAGGGCTGGGAGTCAGCCGCCTCTGATAGAGCCATGGGGGTGGACAGACCGTCCTGAGAGGACAGGACAAGTGACAAGGAGCCTGGGCAGGAGGCAGGGAGAAGCACAATGAGGTCAGATGGACAGAGGAAGAAGGAGTAGGTAGAGAGGGAGGAAGAGGAGAAGCAGAAGAGAATGTTGAGGAAGCCAAGAGAGAAGAATTTGCAGCTGACATTGGTGACATGTGGGATACTAGAGAGAGGTCGAGGCAATTAGGCGTCAGCGCTGGGCACCCCAGAAGCTTCAGCAGGTGAGACAAGGGAAGGGAAGTGTTGTGGTCTGTGCATGGGTTGGAAGAAGAATTTCCAGACACAAAGTATTTTAGAAGAGAGTTTATCGAGAACAAAGAACAGAGTTAGTGAGGGGCGCTGCAAATACAGCGGCCAACTTCCTGATAGACAAAGGAGAGCCGACCCCCTTTGTGGGCTAGCAGCCAACTTTCAGAGCCTCAAGACAAAGAAAATTCCTGCTGGCAGGATGGCATTTGGTGATTGGTCAGGATGCTACATGGTGAATATTTTACCTAATATGGAGTCGGGGGCTATCCGGTTTAGGTCAGGAGAGCCCATGGCAACAGTTGCTATGAGGCCTCGGTAATTGGAGATTTTTGTCCTGTGCCCTGGATATTGGGCTCCACAGGAAGGGTAGAAGTCAGATCACAATGGGTTAAGGACGGATCAGCCGGGCATTTAATACGAAGGAATGAAGCAAACGTGGCCCTTGATAAGCTCACCCTTAGAGAATGTAACAAGCAAGATGCAACACATCTGGGGTGAGATTAGCTCCTCTTTCAGAGGTGGGACTGAAGCTTTAGGGACAGGCAGGCCTGATATCAGAGACCAATGTAATTTCAGGGAAGCATATCTGAGGCTGAAACCCAGTCAGTGGGGGAGAGAAAGCAAAAGGTGCAACCCCAGCCAACCCTGGCCGGCTCGCTGATGACAGCAGCAGACGCACTCTCCCATCCCCACAGCGTAAGCTGTCAAGGCAGACAGCTGCCCTCCACGGTTCGAGCGCTGACCCTTTTGTACTTACACTCCAACGCTTCTAGGTCGGCTGTCAGAGGCTAATCTGGGACACCTTCGCAGCCCTCCCAAACCAACACTTCAGGCTGTCTCACTAGCCTTCCCCATTCTTAGCTTTTCTATGCAGTTATTTTGACATTTGGTTGACATTTGTCCTTATTTTATAAGACTGAATGGGAAAAGGGAAAACCCTGAGCTGACCCCATTGCGGTATACTTCAGATAAAAGACAGAACGTCACCAGGCACCTGAAAGCAATGGGTTTGGGCCAAGGTGAGTGCTCATTGCCCTGAGAGTGAGTGACAGGCGTTCAGCAGTGAAAGAAAAGGGCAAATTTAAAAGACTTGTGGGACTTCCCTGGTGGCACAGTGGTTGAGACTCCACGCTCCCAATGCAGGGGGCCCGGGTTTGATCCCTGGTCAGGGAACTAGATCCCACATGCATACCGCAACTACGAGTTCACATGCCGCAACTGGGGAGCCCACATGCCACAATTAAGGAGCCCGCCTGCCACAGCTAAGACCTGTGCAACCAAATAATAAATAAATAAATTAAATATTTTAAAAGAAGACTTGTGACTCGTACAACTCAACATCAAAAAAACAAACAATCCGATTGAAAAATAGGCAGAAGCTCTGAATAGACATGTACCCAAGGTAGACATACAGACAGCCAGCAGGCACATGGAAAGATGCTCAACATCACTAATCACCAGGGAAATGCAAATCAAAAACACAATGAGCTATCACCTCACACCTGTCAGGACGGCTGTCATCAAAAAGACAACAAATAACAAGCGTTGGTGAGGACGTGGAGAAAGGGGAATCCTCGTGCACTGTTGATGGGAATGTAGATTGGTGCAGCCTCTATGGAAAACTGTATAGAGGTTCCCCAAAAAATTAAAAATAGAACTACCATACAATCCAGCAATTCCACTCCTGGGTATTTACCCGAAGAACAAAAACACTAGAGAACATATATGCACTAGCCAATATTCGGAAGCAACCTAAGTGCCCATCAATAGATGAATGGATAAAGAAGATGTGGTATATATATACAACGGAATATTACTGAGCCATAAAAAGAATGAAATCTTGCCATCTGCAACAACATGGATAGACCTAGAGGGTATTATGCTAAATGAAATGTCAGACAGAGAAAGACAGATACTGTATAATCTCACTTATATGTGGAATCTAAAAACCAAAACAAACCAACCTAACAAAACAGAAACAGAGTTATAGCTACAGAGAACAAACAGTGGTTACCAGAGAGAAGAGGGGGTCGAGGGAGGAAGAAATAGGTGAGGCGATTAAGAGGTATAAACTTCCAGTTGCAAAATATCAATAAATGTGTCATGGGTATGGAAGGTACAGTGTAGGGAATATAGTCAATAACTATGTAATATCTTTATATGGTGACATACGGTAACTAGATTTGTTGTGATGATCATCTTGAAATGTACAGAAATATCAAATTACTATGTTGTGTAACAGGAACTAACATAGTGTTATAGGTCAATTCTACTTCAAAAACAAACAAACAAAGGAAAAGAGATTAGATCTGTGGTTCCCAAAGGTGGGAGGTGTGGGGAGTAGGAATTGGAAGAAGTCAGTCAAAAGGTACAAACTTCCAGTTGTAAGGTAAATGAGTGCTAGGGATGTAATGAACAACGTGATCCATATAATTAACACTGCTGTATGTTATATATGAAAGTTAAGAGAGCAAATCCAAAAAGTTCTCATCGCAAGGAAAAAATTTTTTTTCTATTTCTTTAATTTTGTATCTATATGAGATGATGGATGTTCACCTAACTTACTGTGATCATCATGGTATGATGTATGTAAGTCAGATCACTATGCTGTACACCTTAAACTTATTCGGTGCTGTATGTCAATTATATCTCAATAAAACTGGGAGAAAAAAAATAAAGAACGCCTGTGAAATGATGGGACTGTATCCAGGGGTGTATCTAAAACATGAAGAAATGGGATGTCTCTAAAAGGATGGGGGACTTCCCTGGTGGCACAGTGGTTAAGAATCCGCCTGCCAATGCAGGGGACACCGGTTCGAGCCCTGGTCGGGGAAGATCCCACATGCCGCGGATGCAACTAAGCCGGTGCGCCACAGCTACTGAGCCCGTGTGCTGCAACTACTGAAGTCTGTGCGCCTGGAGCCCGTGCTCCGCAACAAGAGAAGCCACCGCAATGAGAAGTCCACGCACCGCAACAAAGAGTAGCCCCCGCTCTCCGCAACTAGAGAAAGCCCGAGCAGTAATGAAGAACCAACGCAGCCAAAAAATAAATAAATAAATAAATAATAAAAGGATGGATTAAGGATCAAAAACATCTCCCTGGAGCACAGGATAAATCACCTTAGGATCACTGGTATGAACTGGAACACAGATGATGAATACCAACATAGGGTTCTTGCAGGAATTCCTAATTCCTCAGAGCAAATACTGTGTCCCCCCTCCTTTCTTTCTGAATATGTATCTGAATCTCCTTTCAGATAAATTCTTTACCTGTGCACTACAATTCCTCTTGTTTTCAAAATGAACATCTGAATCTCTTTTTAAGTCTGTATTTTCTTTTCTTTACTCTATTTCTATTTCCTCTGTTTTCAACGTGTGGACCTGAATCGCTTTCCATATATACTCTAAGTCTGTTAATTGCGAGTGCAAAGATGTCCCTCCACTATGGATCCTAAAATAATTTCTGGAAAGGCAGCAGTGGTGCAGAGAGATCCTGGGTGTTTCCCATGAATGATAGAGAACCTGTACAAACTGATGTGAGCAGTCGCCCAGCTTCCGGAGAGTGGGATCTCCCCTACTCTTTCCTATATGCATGTTTTTAGGAAACTGAAAAAGTCATATTACAAAATAAATTAATAACGACAAAGAAATGTCAGTGACCCAAATGCAGCAAGAATAATAATAGTAGTTAATGGTTAATGATTACTCACCATGTGACAAGCACAGAAATATCTCAACTAATCCTAATAAAACCTTACACGGTGGTTACTATGGTTCTCGTTTATAGAGGGGAAGACTGAGGCTTTTAGGGATTGAGTAACTTATCAAAAGTGTTGTGTAATTAAGGATCAAAGACTTTACTGGAACCCTATCTCTCTGCTTCCAAAGCTAGACTGCTCACTCCTGCTCTCTGCTGCTTCCTGGGTCTGCAAAACTGTTGGCAGACAACCAGCTCATTAGAGTCCTTTCTCAAGCAAAGAAGTGAGTGTTTAATATTTCCTCTTGAGAATTTTCAAGAAAGGTCACTGAAATACATCCACATCACAATCTTCCACTCAATCTTCTACAAGATCCCTGTTGAAAAATCAGCATCAGCAAGCCCTCACTCCCAACCTTAAAATTAATTTCCTGTGTCTCCTCAGTAAGATGAGAGAATGAAAACAGGGTGATAAGAAATTACCCTAGAAATTTAATTTTTATTGCTGCTACTGTTTAATCCATCTTTAACTTTTTATGATTATGAAAATGTTCAAAGGCACACAAAACAGAGGAGCACAATGAACCCCCCATATACTCATCACTTAGATTCAGCAATTACCAAAATCTTGCCGCAGATTCATTCACTTTTGTCCTTTGCTGAAGTATTTTAAAACAAATTCCAGACATTATGGTGTTCTGTTCTGTCATTTCATCCCATATTTTACATTTCTAAAACATATAGACATTTTCTCACATAAGCCCAATGTTATTATCATACCTTAAAATACAACAACAGCTCTTTGCCATGATCTAATACTGGGTATTCAATAACTGTTTCCAAAAAAAGTCTTTTTATGACTGATGTGTTTGAATTAGACTTCAAACAAGCCCACACAATGCATTTTAAGGGCACGTTAGGCTCTTAAATCTCTTTTGTTCTGGAACAGTCTCTCCATTCCCTACCATCCCCCGCGTCTGCTTTTTTTTCATGTCATTAACTTGTTGCAAAAACAATGTTTTAATGTTTCTCCAGAAATATCATGTATAAATTAAACAATGCTGAGTTGTAAAAAAATACTCAAAAACGTTTATGTAATATGGAATTTTATAGCATTCATGAGCTCTACGAATGGACTCTACCATAGGACATGTAAATCTATTTATCAACTTTTGTATCCTTAACCTCCGCAGTATGTAAGAAATAAGGCACTTCTTGTAGCGGAAAAATGTGTCACATGAAAAGAGTGGACCAAAATAGGACGAGGAAGACGTCCAGGAAATGGAGATCAAAAGGAAAGATGAAATTTGATAATTTTTTAAAATTAATTTTTATCGGAGTATAGTTGATTTACAATGTTGTGTTAGTTTCATGTGTACATCAAAGTGAATCAGTTATACCTATACATATATCCACACTTTTTTAGATTCTATTCCCATATAGGTCATTACAGAGTACTGAGTAGTTCCCTGTGCTATACAATAGGTTCTTATTGAAAGTTGGTAATTTATCCACTCCAGGATGAGAGGTGTTGAACTGGGCAGACATGAGCCTTCACTTCACAGGCAACATGGAGACCTCAGTTGACAGTCCTTGCCAACAAGTTGCTCAGAGTCTTCATAAATAGCCTTACAGTGTCTACACACACACACACACACACACACACACACACACACACACACCCACACACACGCCTTCATTCTCCTTCTCCCTTGGTGACCCCTGATGACCCTTCCAGCCTCCAGGGCCCTTGATGAGTTGGGTAGAAGTGCCTGTTGATGGGCACATGTAGTCTGGTCCCTCTTTAAAGATCTCTTCAGATTTTCCGAAGTTTGATTCCCTACTAAGAGTTAACACATTGGTATTTGGAACTATGAGGCAGTCCCTTATCGACCTGGTTACTGCGTGTCAGCCTCTGAAAACCAGACACAGTCTGGCTGTCCTGACAAAGTGGCATTTGACTGCCCAGGATTCTGTTGCCATGGCCAGGATGGCTCTCAGACCAGCTGCCACCCTCACCGCTTAATGTCTTACCTGGCGGACGAGGCCTTCCGTGACCTGTTCTTTTCCTCTCCTCCCCCTTATTCTACCACCCCAATAAGCTCCCCCATCAATTTCTTCCCTGCCCTCACTGCCACTCCACCAGCCCAGGCCCCTTGTCTCTTCGGACTATTCCAACTAACTCCTAATTTGTCTCATACATTCTAGGCTTCATCTGCTTCCAAATCTTTCTCCACAGCGATATTTTTAAAATGCAAATCTTGGACTTCCCTGGTGGCCCAGTGGTTAAGAATCCGCCTGCCAATGCAGGGGACATGGGTTCGAGCCCTGGTCTGGGAAGATCCCACATGCTGCGGAGCAACTAAGCCCGTGTGCCACAACTACTGAGACTGAGCTCTAGAGCCTGCGAGCCACAACTACTGAGCCCGTGTGCTGCAACTACTGAAGCCCACGTGTGTAGAGCCCGTGCTCTGCAACAAGAGAAGTCACCGCAATGAGAAGCCCGCACACTGCAACAAACAGTAGCCCCTGCTCGACGCAACTAGAGAAAGCCCACGCACAGCAACAAAGACCCAACGCAGACAAAATTAAATAAATAAATATATATATATATAAAGCAAATCTTACTGTGTCCCTTCTCTACTTAAAAACCTTCAATAGTTCCCTTGGCCTGACCTCTGAGGCTCTTTCTGATCTGGTGCCAGCTCCCTCACACTCAGCACCCACTCTATGCAAGACACTCTGCCCATTTCCCATAGAGCCCTGGCACCTGCTACTGCCCTTGCCTAAAAGTCCCTCCCCCATGCCCACCACTCCCTCCCTGCCTATTTCCTGGAATAACTCCCTCCTACACATCCTTCTGGACTCACCTCAGATACCCCCCTCCTCCAGGAAGCCCACTCCCCATCTGGAGCAGGCACAGCCACAGAGCTCTGCTCCCCCGAATCAGGGCACTAAACTGTAAGTTATGTGTCTTTCCTTATCTAGCCGTGTCTGACATGCCAGGAATAATTGTCAGATGATTGAATAAGTAATTGTTTAAGATAGCGTGCCTTCTCTGCTCCAGGCTGAACAACTCTGCTCCTTCAACTATTCCTCCTTTGATAGGATTTCCAGATTCCTCCCCATAGTGACCTGTCTTGCAGGAACAGATCACTCTACAGGACGCCGCGTGAGCGTCACCTGGCTTGTCCCCATTACCTGGTCTCATTAATTAAACCATAATTGGGGGCGGGGGAAGCGCACTCTCACTGCCTTGCTGGCTCCTGCTGTGTTGTTCTGGGAATCCCCAAGCTTTCGTCTCACACTCTGCTCCTGTGTCCACCATTTGGCCCACGTGCAGGGGGTTTGGGACCCATTTGCAGGCCCATACAAGTATCCCTTACACTTGATGTCACCTTGTGAGATTCAGCCCATGTGTCACTTAGCATTCTCTAGTTGCAAGGAAAAGAAACATATTCTGGCTGTCTTTTTAAAAAGGATTTGTTTAAAAGCCCTGGAAGGGTAACTCTCAGAATACAAAGAAAGCCGAACAGCCAGGTCACAATTAAGACAAGATGCAGGACAGTTCTGGGAATCCAGGCAGCAGGAACCATCAGACACACTTTATTGGACACTGTTGTCAGGAGAAAGCAGCTGTAACCCTGTTCCATTACTCTCAAGAATCCAGTTCCCAGGAAATGGAGAGGCTGGCTGGGCTGGCTGGGTCACATGCGCACCTTTTGGCATGAGAGAGGCATCCTGATTCTCCCAAGTTTGTACGCATTGGGGCATGGGGCGTGCAGAGCAATACGCACTTATCAGAAGGTGAGTTGATTGCCAGTCAGGAGAAAACCCTGATCTCTACCCAGCTGCAACTTGGATAGATTCCGGAGATGAAGGAAGCCTGATGGAAAAGATTAAGTGCAGTTTGCAAAGGATAACCTGGGGTCCAGCTCCAGCAGGGTCTACCCAAGGTTCTCTTCTGAATAGCACAGCACTGGGGCAGATGGTCCTAAAAGCAGCCAGGCAGCCAGTATGGTTCTAGGGCACCAGTCTTTTCAGAGCAGACCCCACAAAGGCCCAGGCTAGGACTTAGGGACTGTGCACAGGCTCAGTGACAACCACCCCACAGGTAACACCAGGGACCAGGCTTCGGCAGCAAGACTAATTCCAATCTCCGTGGCCTGGGAGGTTCCCTGCTTCCTGGTGACTGGGAACCTTAGCTGCCCTCTTCCTTTTCTCCTTGCATCCTGCTCCTAATGGACTTTCTCTCGAGACCTGACCCAAGCTCTCTTGCTTGCTTCCTGGTGGCCACGCCTGGTATGACAGTGCTCTCCAGGCTCCAATAAAGTCCCCAACCTGCAGATAGAGACCTCACTCTACATCTTGAAAGTGAACCCAGCAGATTAAGCAAGGTTATTTTCTAAACAAAGAATTGGCAAGAGAGAAGATTCTTTTCAATGGGTTAATTTATGTAATGACAGGTCCTATAAAGGTATGAATATGAACAATTACATCTAGCAAGCCAGTTCTAAGTCATCTCTCTTGAAAAGAGTAGAAGTGCATGACCCCAGGACTCTCCTAGAATCTTTTGAATGTCAGACCATAGCCTCAGTGAACCTCCCAGAGACTAGCCCTCTTGGTTCTGTGGGGCTTTTCACTGGAGAGAAAAGTACACACTATTGAAATGTTAACCTGTCAACATATCACATGCCCTTCTACCAGGAACTTCCTTCTCAGCACACACACCTCATTTCCCAGGCTTCCTTGATCACAAGACTCCTTATCCCCTCCAGACTTGATTGCCAGCATTTCTTCTCCAGATTCCATCAGGCTTCAATCCACCACCTGCTATTTGCAATCGCCATGTAACTGGTGTTCCTATTCTCAAAGAAAAGGAGGAAGAGGAGGTAAGAGAGGAGGCGGAGGAGAAGGATGGGGTTATTGAGAGGACAGGACCACCAGTTGACCCGCAAGCTAGACCAGGGCAATCGGAAGCTCCTCACACACTCCCCTGTGCCTGGAATGTGCCTTCAGCTGGCCTTCCCCTCTAGAAGCTTCCCTCTCCCTGCTCCCACCCCCCAGGAAGCTGCCCCAAGGACACAGCCTTAAAATACTCAAGTGTTTTGAGACCATCTGGTTGGTATATACGACTGAGCCCAGATAAGGCCTCTACATAAATTTTAGAGGTGGTGGCTGGTGGGTGTAGAGATCTACTCCTCTTGCAGTCACCCAAAACAAGCCTGATATGTAAGTTCCCGTGATTTTAAACCTGTCACCTACCCCTCTGGAGTGGCTGTCTCTTTATTTGGTCTCTCCTTGCCCTCCGTGTTCAGGGACCAGTTTGCAAACCAACAGAAGGAGCAGTCACTGTATTAAACACTTAACAATATTATCTCATTGAGACTGTAGACATTCCCATTTTACAGATGGGGCAGGCCCAGAAGCCCCACAGCTATCAAGAGCCAGGGACATTTACAAGTGGGGGTTAGGGGCTGTGGGAGACTCCTGACAAAATGGCCATACCGCCTGAACTGGTCTTGAGCTGGAAATCCTATCCTGGGAGAGTCATTCCTCTGAGATGTTAAGGCTTTGGGGCTGGGAATTCTCATTGCAGATGGTCATTAATTAAGGATTCATTGACCAGAATGTTTTATCAACGGAGTCGTGTGTGTGTGTGTGTGTGTGTGTGTGTGTGTGTGTGTAGAAGAATATTAAAAACAAAGTCTTTTTTTTTTCTTTTTTTAAATTTTTGGCTGCGTTGGGTCTTCCTTGCTGTGCGCGGGCTTTCTCTAGTTGCGGCGAGCTGGGGCTACTCTTCGTTACAGTGTGCAGGCTTCTCACTGCTGTAGCTTCTCTTGTTGCAGAGCATGGGCTCTAGGTGCGCAGGCTTCAGTAGTTGTGGCACACAGGCTTCAGTAGTTGTGGCACACAGGCTTCAGTAGCTGTGGCTCATGGGCTATAGAGTGCAGGATCAGTAGTTGTGGCGCACGGGCTTAGTTGCTCTGCGGCATGTGGGAGCTTCCCGGACCAGGGCTCGAACCCATGTCCCCTGCATTGGCAGGCGGATTCTTAACCACTGCGCCACCAGGGAAGTCCAACAAAGTCTTTTGTTGTTTTTGTTTTTTGTTTTTTTGGCCACGCCACGTGCCTTGCAGGATCTTAGTTCCCCGTTTGCAGGGATCAAACCGGTTCTACAAGGGATCAAACCTGTGCCCCTAGTGGAAGCGTGGAGTCCTAACCACTGGACCGCCAGGGAATGCCCAACAG
Source organism: Balaenoptera physalus (assembly GCF_965194825.1). NCBI lineage: Eukaryota > Metazoa > Chordata > Mammalia > Artiodactyla > Balaenopteridae > Balaenoptera > Balaenoptera physalus. The sequence continues at coordinate 48,589,613 of NC_138901.1, forward strand.
TCTTTAAAAAAAGGATTTTTACTTCCCTCTGTGATGCAAACGCTTGCAATCTGTAGAGAAGGATTTAATTTTTTTAATTAAACTTTTTTTTAAGATCATTGTAGATTTACGTGCAGTTGTAATAAATGTTCTATCTGTATATTCTCTTCAATTAGATTTCTCTTCATATCTTTTGCCTACTTTCTAATTAGATTTTTTTTCAATGTAGAGTTTTGAAAGTTCTTTTATATCCTAGATATTAGTCCTCTGTTGGATATGTGGTTTGCAAATGATTTTTTTCTCAGTCTATCGCTTATCTTTCATCCTCTTAACAGGGTCTTTCACAGACCAAAAGTTTTCATTTTGGTGAAGTCCGACGTAGCAATTTTTGCGTGTATGGATTGTGTTTTTGGTGTCAGATCAAAGAACTCTGCCTAGCCCTAGATCCTGCAGATTTTGTCCCATTTTTTTTTTTTAATTTTATTTATTTATTTATGGCTGTATTGGGTCTTCGTCTCTGTGCGAGGACCTTCCCCAGCTGCGCCAAGCGGGGGCCATTCTTCATCGCGGTGCGCGGGCCTCTCACTATCGCGGCCTCTCTTGTTACGGAGCACAGGCTCCAGACGCGCAGGCTCAGCAATTGTGGCTCACGGGCCTAGTTGCTCCGTGGCATGTGGGATCCTCCCAGACCAGGGCTCGAACCCGTGTCCCCTGCACCGGCAGGCAGACTCCCAACCACTGCACCACCAGGGAAGCCCTGTCCCATTTTTTCCCTAAAAGTTGCATAGTTTTCCTTTTCATAGTACATGATCCATTTTGAGTTAATTATTGTATAAAACGTGAGGTTTAAGTTGAGGTTTTTTGTTTGTTTGTTTGTTTGTTTGTTTTGCTTATGTATCTCCAATTGCTCCAGGGCCATTTGCTGAAAGGCTATTCTTCCTCCACTGAATTACTTTTGCTCCTTTATAAAAAATCAGTTGGGGGAATTTCCTAGTGGTCCCGTGGTCAGGAATCTGAGCTTTCACTGAGGCCCCGGGTTTCAATCTCTGGTTGGGGAACTAAGATCCCACAAATGGCACGGAGCAGCCAAAAAAAAAAAAAAAAAAAATCAGTTGAGCATATTTGTGTGGGTCTACTTCTGGGTTCTCTATTCTGTTCCATTGATCTACGGGTTTATTCCTCCACCAATACTGTCTTTTTTTTTTTTTTTTTTCCCTTGGCCTCGCTGCATGAGCTTGTGGGACCTCAATTCCCTGACCAGGGATTGAACCCTGGCTCTCAGCAGTGAAAGTGCAGAGTCCTAACCTCTGGACCGCCAGGGAATTCCCCACCAATACCAGTCTTGATTACTCTTACTATATTATAACTCTTGAAGTTGGGTAGACTTGTTCTTGCCACTTTATCTTTCTTTTCAAAATTGTTTTTAGCTATTCTAGTTCCTTTGTCTTTCCACATAAATTTTAGAATAACCTTATGTATATCTGCAAAAACTCCTGCTATAATTTTGATAGGGGCTGTATTAAATCTGCATGTTAATTTGGGGAGAATTGATATCTTTACTATGTTGAGCCTTCCAATATATAAACACTCTGTGTACTCCATTCATTTAGATCTTCTCTGATTTCTTCCTTCAGCATTTTATAGTTTTCAGCATACAAATGATGTATACGTTTTGTTAGGTTTATACCTAAGTATTTCTTTTTTTTTTTTCTTTTGAGTGCTTGTAAATGGTATTGTATTTTAAATTTCAGTGTACTAATGTACGAATGAATACATATTCATTAGTTCTAGGAGTTTCCTTTTTCCTTTTTTCTCTTTCTTTCTTTTTCTTTCTTTTTGTGAATCCCTTTGAAATTTCTTTCTACACAGGCAATCATGCTATCTGCAAATAGGGATGGTTTTCTCTTTCTTGCTGATCTGCATGTCTTCCATCTCCTTGTCGTGTCTTATTGGACTGGCTAGAACTTCCAGTACTTTGCTGAATAAAAGTGGTGAGAGTAGATAGTCTTTGTCTTGTTCCCAGTCTTAGGAGAAAAACATTCAGTCTTTCACCATTAAGTATGTTCGCTATAGGGTTTTTGTAGATGTTCTTTATCAAGGTGAGGAAGTGCCTCTCTATTCCTATTTTTCTGAGAGTTTTTATCATGAATAAATATTAAATTTTGTCAAGTGCTTTTTCTGCAATGATTGATATGATCATGTGATTTTTCTTCTTTGGCCTGTTAACATGATGGATTACATTGTTTAATTTTCAAATACTGAAACAGTTTTGCATGCCTAGAATAAACCCCTCTTGGTCACGGTGTGTAATTCTTTTTATATATTGCTGAATTTTATTTGCTATTTTTTTTAAGGATCTTTTCATCTATATTCATGAGGACTATCGGTCTGTAGTTTACTTTTTTGGTACTGTCTTTGTCTGGTTTTGGTATCAGAGTAATATTAGCTTCATAAAATGAATTGGGAAGTGTTCCCTCCTCTTCTATTTTCTGGAAGAGACTGTAGAATTGGTGTTAATTCTTCTTTATATACAAGTTTCCCCCGCTATCTGGAAATAGAGCGTTCCTATGAAACCTTTCCTAAGCTAAAATGGTATAAATCAAAGAAGCACACATCTTGCTTCTTCTTTAGGACACATCGTGCTAACAGATGCACAAAGTAAGTTGAGATAAAACACAGATGCTCACAGACACAGTTCAGAGCTATGGCAGCTTGATGCTGAGTGCAGTTACCAGGAAAGAAGCTTGGCAGTGCCACTCCTGCTGCCCAGGGATATGTGCTGCTTCTACAATGCTTGCTGTAAAACAAACTCTGGACACTATTTTTGCTTTTAGCATTTTTTCGTAAAAATGAAAATCCTCTTTAGATTTCTTTTGCTTATCGAAAACAGGTACTAATGTAGGTCTTTTATAAAAGTAAAGTGGCATAAAGTAAACTTTCGATAATCGGGGTATACCTGTATTTGGTAGAATTCTTCAGTGAAACCATCTGGGTCTGTAGATTCCTCTTGGGGGAATTTTTAAGTTACAAAATCAATTTCCTTAATAGTTATGGGGCTATGTAAATTTTATGTTTCATATTGGGTGAGTTATATTAGTTAGTGCTTTTTGAGAAATTGGTCCATTTCGTCTAAGTTGTCAAATTTATGTGTGTAGAGTTGTTCATAGTATTCACTTATCCTTTTGATGTCTGCAGGGCCTGTAGTGATAGCCCCTGCTTTATTCTGGATAGGCAAAAATGTGATCTCTTTTTTCTTTGTCAGTTTTCTAGAAGTTTCTCAACTTTATTGATCTTTTCAAAGAACCAGCTTTTCTTCCTCCCATTTGATCTTCTCTATTTAAAAATTTTCTGTTTTCCATTTGCAGCAACATGGATGGACCTAGAGATATCATACTAAGTGAAGTAAGCCAGACAGAGAAAGACAAATATGATATGATATCGCTTATATGTAGAATTAAAAAAAAAATACAAATGAACTTATTTACAAAACAGAAATAGACTCAGAGACATAGGAAACAAACTTATGGGATAAATTAGGAGTTTGGGATTAACATATACATACTACTAAACATAAAATAGATAACTAATAAGGACCTACTGTATAGCACAGGGAACTATACTCAAAGTTTTGTAATAACCTACAAGGTTGTAAATCAACTATACTTCAATAAAAAATTAAATTAAATTTAAAAATAAACATTAAAGATACTTTGTTAAATAAAAATAAATAAATAAATTTTCTGTTTTCAATTTCATGGATTTCTGCTCTTTATTATCTCTATTATTTCTTTCTTTCTGCTAGCTTTGTGTTTATTTTGCCCTTTTTCTAGGTTCCGGAGGTGGAAGCTTAGATTATTCTTTGAGCTTTTTCTTCTTTACTAATGTAAGCATTTAGTCCTGTAAATGCCCCTTTCAGCACCGCTTTAGCTGTGTCCCACAAATTTTGATATGTTGTAATATGCCTCATCTTCATTCAGTTCAATGTGTTTTTTTAATTTACTTTGAGACTTTGTTTGGACACACGGATCATTTAGAAATATGTTGTTTATCTTTCTGAGTGTTTGGAGATTTTCCTGTTATCTTTCTGTTGTTGATTTGTAATTTGATTCCACTGTGGTCAGAGAACACACTCTGTATGATTTCAACTCTTTTAAACGTGTTACAGTTTGTTTTATGGCCCAGAGTATAGTTTATCTTGGTATAAGTTCCACAGGCACTTGAAAAGAATGCATGTTCTGCTGTTGTTGGGTAGAGTATTCTGTAAATGTCAATTAGATACTGTTAGTTATGGCATTTTTTAGTTCTTCTGTATCCTTGCTGATTTTCTGACTAGTTGTTATTATATCAGTTGCTGAGACAGAGATGTAGGAGAGGGGAAAATTATATAATTTTAGGACATCTGCAAGCTTTGTGATTTTGGGCAAGCCAACTAAGCTCTTTGAGTCTATTTCTTCATCTATGAAATGGTGACAAAAATACTAAACTCTCAGGATTATTTGGAGGATTTAAATAATGAAGTAAATAGTCCAACAAGTGCCTGGCACTGAATAGGGGTAACAAGATCTTAATCAATAGGGTTAAACTGACCAAATCATGTTTCTATCCAAACAGCTAAGGGAAGAGCATCCCAAAGAAGAAAGGTAACTGAGAGGGCATCAAGGGGTTTTTGTTTGTTTGTTAGTTCGTTTGTTTGTGCCACACTGCGCAGCTTGCAGGATCTTAATACCCCAACCAGGGATTGCACCAGGGCCACTGCAGTGAAAGCACCGAGTCCTAACCACTGGACCGCCAGGGAACTCCCAAGGCATATTTTTAACCCCAAAGTCCATCATATCCAGGCTCAGGCCTATCCCTCCAGGGGTCTCCCCATCTCCCACCCTGAGCTCCTCAGATCCTTCTGTCTGCCGACTGTAAAAGGTCTTGGGAACCAAGGATTGTCCACTGAATGCATTCTCAATTTCTGAGGCTCAATTATTTTAACAGTAAATCTGTCAGGGAGAAATAAGGCCAAATTTTAAAAATAGATACTTAGTACTCCACCTAGAAATAAAGAACGTAACAAAATACGCTTTGGGGCTGGCTCCACCTCACCTCTTCTTGGGGCTCTATTGCAGAGAAACAATAGTCTAGCAACCAAAAGCATTAAAAGTAATCCTAACATTTACTTACATTTTTCAAAGATCCCCTTCATAAGCTACAATAATATCTCTTGAGATCTCATTCCCAGGATAGTCTTTTTAATAAATGGTACTGGCTCAATTGGAAAGCCATATAGAAAAAAAAAAAATTAGCCCCTACATTACACCTTACACAGAAATAAATTGTAGATGGGTTGTTTTCAGAAGAAAACATAGGAGAATGCTTTAATAGTCTCAGAGTAGGCAAAGAGTTTTTTTCAACACAAAGAGCACTAACTATAAGGGAAAGAATAGATAAATCAGACTATATTAAAAATTAAAACTTCTATTTATCAAAAGACACCCTTAAAAGAGTGAAAATGCAAGCCATAGAATAGAAGATATTTGTAATACATTGATCTGGCAAAGGACTCATATCTAGGATATATAAAGAACTCTTAAAAATCAATAAGAAAAATGTCATTTTTTAAATGGGCAAAAGACTTGTACAGACATTTCACAGAAGAGAATATTCAAATGGGCTGATAAACATATGAGAAATTGCACAACTTCATTTGTCACCAGCAATTGCAAAATGAAGCCACAATACAATGTTACTACATGCCTGAATATCTAAATGTAAATATCAAGTCTTGACAACATAGCCAAATATCTGGAAACAACTCAAATGTCTATCAGGAGCAAAACAGAGAAATTGTGGGTATTCACACAAGGGAATATTATAAACAGCAAGAATGAATGAACTACAACTACAGGCAACAATATGGGTGAATCTCGCCAACGTAACACTGAGGGAAAGAAATCAGAGACAAAGGAGTACATACTGTGTGAACCCACTTCTGTAATATACAAAGAACTGTCAAAAGAAATCTGTTAATTTGACTACAGGCAGATATTGTTATCGATGGAAATACTCAATAAACAACCTGTAACAGGAATAGAAAAGAGTTTTATTTGAGCCAGACTGAGGACTTTAGCCTAGAAGACGGTCTCTCAGATAACTCTAAGGAAGTGAGCACAGTTTTATACATATCTTGTCAGAACAAAGAACATCAAACGTGACAGGGATATATTCCTTCAAGGTTAAAAAAAAAAAAAGATCAGCATGTACACAGTGAGTCAGTATGATCTTGGTGCCTGGCAAGGGAGACATCACCGAAGGAATACCAGCATTGGCATCCCAGGAAGGAAGGCATTTATCTCTATTTTCAAAATGGACATTCTTTACTTCTGGACCTCTTTCTTTAATGGTTAAAGCAGATGTACAGTGTATTTTTTTTTATTATTATTGAGGTATAGTTGATGTACACTATAAGTTTCAGGTGTACAACATAGTGATTCACAATTTTTAAAGGTTATATTCCATTTATAGTTATTATAAAATATTGGCTATACAATGTATGTGTAATAGGCCACAAAATAGGCTGTCCTAGTTAGCACAAAGTTTAAGTTAAATCATGTGTAAGCCAGAATGACTTCCCCATACCTCAATATGTGAAAATTTCTCCCATCATTGTGTTTTTCACAAATTGAAGATTTGTGGCAACCCTGCATCGAGGAAGTCTATTGGCACCACTTTTCCAACTGCATTTGCTCACTTCATGTCTCTGTGTCACGTTTTGGTAATTCTTGCAATATTTCAAACTTTATTATTATCAATATTATTACTATTATTATTATATTTGTTACGGTGATCTGTGTTCAGTGTTCTTTGATGTTACCACTATGACTTGCTGAAGGCTCAGGTGATGGTTAGCATTTTTTAGCAATAAAGTTTTTTTTTAAATTAAGGTATGTACATTTTTTAGAGACGTAATGCTATTGCACACTTAGTAGACTACAGTATAGTGTAAATATAACTTTTATATGCACTGGGAAACCAAAAAACTTGTGTGCATCGGTTTATTGAGATATTTGCTGTATTGTAGTGGTCTGGAACAGAACCGGCAGTACCTCCAAGTTCTGCCATTGATAGGCAGTGGTTACTCTGGGCAGGTGATGGAGGGAGGAGCTTCAATGGGACTGTTAATGTTCTTGACCTGAGCGCTGGTTACACATGTGTTCATTCCATGGAAATTCACTGAGCTGTACACTATGGCTTGTGTACTTTTCTGTACGCATATTTTATCCCAAGAAAAAAGTTTTTAATCCCCTCTGTACCTTGCAGCTGCCCTGATGTTTCTGAATTTCTCCCTTCCAAATCCCTCCTACCCCATTTTCCATGACAACTCAGGGTTTTTTCTCCCTCCGCCTTTTCTACCATCCCAATCTTATTTTCTTTTTCTTTCTTTCTTTTTAATATTTATTTATTTATTTGGTTATGCAGGGTCTTAGTTGCAGCAGGCAGCCTCCTTAGTTGCAGCATGTGAACTCTTAGTTGCGGCATGCATGAGGGGTCTAGTTCCCTGACCAGGGATCGAACCCACGCCCCCTGCATTGGGAGTGCGAGTCTTAAACACTGTGCCACCAGTGAAGTCCCCCAGTCTTATTTTCTTTCTCCCTGTTCAGCCAATCTCACATCGTTTCCACAAAACTCCCCCGTCCCATCTCCTTGGTTCTCTCTTCATTGATTTCTCCAGTTTTCACAATAAGACCAGAGGAGGGAGGTAAGAAAAACACTGATAAAGGAGTCCTTCAGGGGCATGGGGAGAAGGGAAGAAGTTGTAAACAGCTTTAACATTTTGATCATTTGTGTCCCTGTAACGAGTAAGGAGTTATATTCTGATCTTTCACACCCTTATTAAGACCTTGCCACCAGTGCCTTTCATTTTGTTTTCTTTTAAGCAAAAGGAGAAGTTACTGGCTCACTGCACAGAAAAATTTAAGGGAAGTATGCTTCAGGCGTGACTTGATCCAGAGTCTCAACAGACATCTTCAGGACTGAGTATCTCCCACCTCAGCTCTGCTTTCCTCTGTACTGGTTTCCTTCATTCAGGCTTTTCTCCCATGGTAGCAGCAGCCCCCGGCTTAGATCCTGCCCTCCCAGCCCCATGCCCTGCAGAAATAGAGCTCCTCTTTCCAATGGTTCCAACAAAAGTACACTCAATTCTCATTATTCATGAATCATAGACTTGTGAATTCACCTAGTTGCTAAAATTTATTTGTAACCCCAAAATCAATACTGGGCACTTTCACCATGTTTTCAGGGTCATTTGTGGACAAGTGCGGAGTGGTGAAAAATTTGAGTCACCTAACTTGTTCCCAGCTGAGATCAAACAACATGACGCTTTGCTTTCTTGTCTCAGCTCATACTGTAAACAAACATCCCTTTACAATCTAGTTGGTGCCATGTTTTGGGCATTTTCGTGCTTTTTCTTGCTGACTTCACTATTTGAAATGGCCCCCAAGTGTAGTACTAGAGTGCTGTCTAGTGTTCCTAAGTGCAAGCAGGCTGCCAATGTGCGTTAAGGAGAAAGTAAGTATGTTAGATAAGCCTTCTCAGGCATGAGTGATAGTGCTGCTGGCTGTGAGTTCAATGTCCATGAGTCAATAATATATTAAATAAGGTGTGTAAACAGAAACACATATAAACAAGGTTAGGTATTGATTGGTTGATGAAAATGTGAACAGAGGCTTGCAGGAACCTAATCTTTTATTTCCCCTACAATAGTCAGTACTGGCTAATTCAGTGTTCCTGGCAACTTTATAGAATATAACGAATGTAAAATAACAAGAATTAATTGTACTAGAATTAAGTCTCATTAGCCTGGCTTGAGTCCTAGGCTGTGAAGAAATCACCTGACCAGGAGGAGCGAATATGGTGATTGGCCAGGGCTGTGTCATTGGCTTACCCTATCCCCACTGCATAGACTGAATCAGGGAAGAGAGGTTCCTCAAAAGAAATCAAAAGGAGAGGAGTGGAAGCCACGCAGGCAAAAAGACAAATGCCCACTACGCCCAGTCTCTCTTTGAATTCTATCTTACTTTACAGATTATTATATAATAATATTATTACATTTTATTATTATTATCTTACTTTACAGATTATTACTTTACAGTAATTTGGATTAAATGATTGGGTAAAAAGTAAGATTGAGGGCTTCCCTGGTGGTGCAGTGGTTAAGAATCCACCTGCCAATGCAGGGGACACGGGTTTGAGCCCTGGTCTGGGAAGATCCCACATGCCGTGGAGCAACTAAGCCCGTGAGCCACAACTACTGAGCCCCCGTGCCACAACTACTGAAGCCCGTGCACCTAGAGCCCGTGCTCCGCAACAAGAGAAGCCACCGCAATGAGAAGCCTGCGCACCGCAACAAAGAGTAGCCCCTGCTTGCCGCAACTAGAGAAAGACCACGTGCAGCAACGAAGACCCAACGCAGCCATAAATTAATTAATTAAATTAATAAATATTTTTTAGAAAAAGAAAAAAAAGTAAGATTGAGGTTAGTGTGAGTCAGGGTTATACTGGCAGCAGTAGACACTGATGTTAGCAAATCTAAATAGAAATTCTCTAGGGAATTCCCTGGTGACCCAGCGGTTAAGACTCAGCACTTTCTCTGCCATGGGCCTCGGTTCGATTCCTGGTCGAGGAACTAAGATCCCACAAGCTGTGCAGCGTGGCAAAAAAAAATTTTTAATTAAAAAAAAATAGAGGGCTTCCCTGGTGGCGCAGTGGTTGGGAATCTGCCTGCCAATGCAGGGGACACGGGTTCGAGCCCTGATCTGGGAAGATCCCACATTTCCGCGGAGCAACTGGGCCCGTGAGCCACAATTACTGAGCCTGCGCCTCTGGAGCCTGTGCTCCGCAACAAGAGAGGCCGCGATAGTGAGAGGCCCGCGCACCGCAATGAAGAGTGGCCCCCGCTTGCCACAACTGGAGAAAGCCCTCGCAGAGAAACGAAGACCCAACACAGCCATAGATAAAATAAATAAATTAATTAAAAAAAAAAAAAAAAAAAAAAGAAATTCCCTAAAAGGTCATCAAGGGATGCACAGAATTCACTGGAAGGCTGGAAAACCAGGCTTGGAGAATAATCAGGAACCACAGCCAAGGCTTGCCCCAAAACTGCCTGGTTGGGACACAGCTTGTCACCCTTGTGACCAGAACACTGTTGGACATGGGCCCTGCTGTTGGTACCACTACTGGACATTGACCCCCTGAATGGAAATACACTCTGCTTCTCTTATCACCAAGACATAAAAGTCCAAGCATGGCAGATGCTATAGACCAGCTCACTCAGCACCATTCCAAGCCGTTTCTAGCTTACCTTCCTGTATTTTAGAGGCCAGAAGAGTCTACATTTTCTAGACTCTCATGCAGCTGCAATGACCTAGTCCCCTTCAAGCACAGGCACCCACAGGAGAGCAATGTGAGCTATAGACCACAGGCTGGAAGTTTGGAAATTCTGTAAAGCACAATAGCGCAGCTATCCTGTTCCTTTGGGTGTTAGATAAGAATGAAGTTCCAGGGTCTAAACTTTAGTGTTATAAGGATTAGGCAATGAACTGTGGCATTAGTAGTGTTTCTCCTGGAAAATCCTGGGGCATGATTAGGCATTTTTCCTGCTCATGTTATTTCTGGCTGTTTTGGGCTGATAGCTTAACTTCCATGCTCAGTTCTCTGATCCTCCCAGAGATTCTTTAGCCACCTTATATTCATTAATAAACGTTTTCACAGTTAAATCAGCTAGAGTGGATGTTGTAGATGGCAATTAAGAACCTTGACTAACAACAGACGATCCAACAGATGCTAATGGGTCGTACTTACTCCATATGGAAGAATGATAAAATGTCTGAGCTCTCTCTCTCCCTCCCTCCCTCCTTCCCTCTCTTTCTTTCTTTCTTATTTTCTTTCTCCTGGGTCCTTCCCTCCTTTTAGCATGCTAAGTAGATACCATCTTCTAAAAAATTCTTTTAACCATATATTTTACCCTCTCTACCACCTTTACCCTCTCATCTTAAATAAATATTTCACATATGTAAGTTTTATTTTGATTTTTTTATAAAAGTAAACTAAATCCAGAGGACTGACTAAACATGTATCTGTGTTGATTAGATTCAGATGAAGAGAGTATTTTTGAAGACAGAACTAAAGAAATACTCAGAACTCAGCCCAGAGGCAAATAAAATATGAAAAATAATATTGAGGTTAAGAAACCTAGAAAATAGAATAAAGTATGAAATCTAACGTAGGTCTAATTTGGATTCTGGGAGTAGAGTCTAAAGAGAATGGAAAGAGACAATTTTTGAAGAGATATTGGTTGAGGAATATCCAGAATTCAGAAGGACACACAAATAATCAGATTCATAATAAGTCCAGTTTAAGATAAGTGATCCCAAAAAGCAGGTTTGGGATGGAAAAAGGAGTTGTGTACCAATAAATTGGTAGGCAAGTGGGTAAATCAAAGCAAACATTAACTGTACAAACCAGTATTATAATGACAATATTTAATTTGGAAGGGAGGCTGTAAAAAATAAACAGAAATAAAATAATGGACCACAATTACATGTAAGATGGGAGGGGGTGATTGGTGTTAAAGAGAATGACAGAGATACTGAATAATTTTAAATTTTGTATAAAGCATGCATGTCAAAGGGTTAACATTCAAAAAGAAGAGAAATAGGCTTTATAACTTCCAAATTAAAGGGGGGAGGGGAGTTAAATTTGAAAAGTGAGTTACTTCCAGGTTAAAATGTAGATTCAACACATGCAACTAATCTCACTTCCATCAAAGTCCCATTAAAAAGAACAGTAGGGTGAGATAGGGAAGGTGGGAGGGAGGGAGACACAAGAGGGAGGAGATATGGGGATATATGTATATGTATAGCTGATTCACTTTGTTATAAAGCAGAAACTAACACACCATTGTAAAGCAATTATACTCCAATAAAGATGTTTAAAAAAAACCCAAAAAAACAGTAAACAGATTTTAAAAGACATTTACTTTTTTTTTTTTTCCTGGCCATGCCTCAGAGCATGTAGGGATCTTAGCTCCCTGACCAACCAGGAATGGAACCTGTGCCCCCTGCCTTGTGAGCTCGGAGTCTTAACCACTGGACTGCCAGGGAAGTCCCAAAAGACATTTACTTTTTAAAAGTAAGGAAGGGGAGAAGACTTGGAGATGAGGGATAACAGCAGCATTTTGGAAAATGTTGAGCATATCGCCCAAGTGATTTAACAGAATAGAGAAGCAGAATTCTGAGATAACAGTGGGGAACCAACTACATTTTCACCATAGAATCCTCAAAATACTCAGTAACTGGAAATTACAAGTATGTGTATCTGGAATTGGAGGTGGGGTGGAAGTAAAATTTAAAATAAAGAGGATTGGGTGAAAGCTGAGAAGTAGTTAGATGCCAAATCCCCTCTGCTACTCTACACTATGGGATGAATGCCCCTCATACATCGCAGCAGATGAGTGGGTGTTTATTCTTAAAACAAGGAATAATAGAAGGTCTTCGAAGGGGGGGAGGTCGACTGGCACAGTTGAGGGCTACACTGAAAGGTGAAATTATATATTATATGTACTAATTATTTATACATGCTGAAAGTTCAGACCCCCCTTTCCTCCTACTGGGATCCCAGAATGCTGGAAGTAAAACCTATATCCTCTGGTTGGAAGACTTAAAGAGTCTTTTCTGAGTAATCTGAACAACTAAAGAGGAAAGATCTAAAGACAGAGACATTTCCAAACAAATGACCAATCCAGGTCATCATAGTGAAACTCACAGTTGACTCAGAGCATTTGATTTGCTTTTGTTTCCCCATTATTCATCATAACCAAATGCATGGATTACTGGCTTCTGAGAAAAGCCTCTAACACTGATGATAGAGACTAAAGCAAACAAACAGAAAAAAAAAAACAAAACTCAGAAGAAATAGAAATTAGGCAGGAAAAAGAAAACTTCAAAAAAATAATCACTATCATCAATATTATCAGAGGGCTTCCCTGGTGGCACAGTGGTTGAGAATCTGCCTGCTAATGCAGGGGACACGGGTTCGAGCCCTGGTCTGGGAAGATCCCACATGCCGCGGAGCAACTAGGCCCGTGAGCCACAACTACTGAGCCTGCGCGTCTGGAGCCTGCGCTCCCCAACAAGAGAGGCCGCGATAGTGAGAGGCCCGCGCACCGCGATGATGAGTGGCCCCTGCTTGCCGTAACTAGAGAAAGCCCTAGCACAGAAACGAAGACCCAACATAGCAATCAATCAATAAAATAAATCTTTAAAAAAAAAAAATATTATCAGAGGATAAGAGAAGATATTGCGTCCATGAAACAAGAACAGGATGCTATCAGAAAAAGAGCATTAAGAGAACAAAAAACATGATAGTAGAAACGGAAAGCTCAAGAGAAAGTTGAGGAAATCTCCAAGATACTAAAGCAAAGAGAAAAAGAAACAGAAAATGTGGAAGAAAAGATAATAAATTTAGAGAGACTGCCCAGTGATCTGAAAAACCAAATAATCCAAAAAGAGAAAACACAAAAAATAGAGAAGAAAACAGCATTGAAATTGTTCAAGAAAATGTCTCAGAATTGGAGGATGTGTGCTTATAGGTTGACAGAGCCCACTAAATGTCCAGCAGAATTGTTAAAAATAGACCCACTCCAAGGGACATTATTGTCACATTTTAAAGCCTTAGAGACAAAAAGATGACCTACTAGTTTCCAAAGAGAAAAAAACAGTTTTCTTAAGATCAGGAATCAAAAGGACTTTAGATTTCACTTGAAACAAGAAAACAATGGAGCAATGACTTCAAAATTCTGAAGGAAAATTGTTTCCAACCAAGAATTCTATTACCAGTCAAACTCTCATTCCAGTGTGAAGGTAGAATCAGGCATTTTCAGATACACAAGTTCTCAAAAAGTTTACTTCACATATCCTTTCACAACAAGCTATTAGAAGTTGTGCGCTACCAAAATGAGGATGTAAAATAAGAGACAAGAAATGGACACAAGAAATAGGAGATCCAACCCAGAAGAGAAGGGAAGGAAATCTTCAGAATGATGATGAAGGTAGGTATCAAGATATAACTATGCTCCAGGTGTAAAGGGAGACCCCTCCACATTGGAGCGTCTGACTCATCAGGCAATCATATTGAGGGCTGTCATAACTAGCTCTCTGCTGGTAAATGTGCTCCACCAAAAGAGAGGAAGTAAATCAAGGAGGAAGGCATAAGACCCAACTCAGAGAAGGGCGAAGGGAACACCAAGGAAGTGCCAGGATGACAGCTGTGCAGCAGGCGTGGAGAGCAACTAGCCTGGATTGAACGAGACTGGAGGTCTCCAGGACGGAGGAAAATGAAGGTCTCCAAGAAATGATGTGGAAATGACAGAGCACCTGATGTGAATAAACTTTGGGAAAACTGTACGATAGGCCTTTAGAGGGTGTGAGAAGGGTTAATAATGTATACAAAGAAAACTAAGTTAACAAGGCAATTATTAACTTTAATAAAAATAAAAAAGGAATCATAATCATCATATACCACGATGCCCAACTGTAAGTATATACATAAGCATTCTAATGTAAACACTGAATATTGATTTAATTTTAAATTATAATCACATTTGATTTGAGAGACCTAAAATTTCCCAGTATACCTTATAGCTAAATCATAATCTAAAGGGAAGCTGATAATGTCTGAAATTGATGAATAAAATATGACTGTATGGGGGCTTCCCTGGTGGCGCAGTGGTTGAGAATCTGCCTGCCAATGCAGGGGACGCAGGTTCGAGCCCTGGTCTGGGAGGATCCCACATGCCGCGGAGCAACTGGGCCCGTGAGCCACAACTACTGAGCCTGCGCGTCTGTAGCCTGTGCCCTGCAACAAGAGAGGCCGCGATAGTGAAAGGCCCGCGCACCGCGTTGAAGAGTGGCCCCCGCTTGCCGTAACTAGAGAAAGCCCTCGCACAAAACGAAGACCCAACACAGCCAAAAAAAAAAAAAAAGAATATGACTGTATGACTTTTTTTTTTTTTTTTTTTTGGCAGCACCTTGCTGTTTGCAGGATCTTAGTTCCCCAACCAGGGACGGAACCCGGACCCATGGCAGTGAAAGCATGGAGTCCTAACCACTGGACCACCAGGGAATTCCCAAAATATGAGTGTATGTATTCCATTTTTTTTAAATTTTTTTAAATAAATTTATTTATTTTATTTATTTATTTTTGGCTGCTCTGGGTCTTCGTTGCTGCGCACGGGCTTTCTCTAGTTGCGGCGAGTGGGGGCTACTCTTCCTTGTGGTGCGCAGTCTTCTCATTGCAGTGGCTTCTCTTGTTGTGGAGCACGGGCTCTAGGCACGAGGGCTTCAATAGTTGTGGCACGTGAGCTCAGTAGTTGTGGCTCGCGGGCTCTAGAGCGCAGTAGTTGTGGCACACAGGCTTAGTTGCTCCACAGCATGTGGGATATTCCTGGACCAGGGATTGAACCCGTGTCCCCTGCATTGGCAGGTGGATTCTTAACCACTGCACCACCAGGGAAGTCCCTGAAAGGCCTTTTATAAAAGGCTCTGCTCTCCACAAATAAGGGCTTCCTTGCTTCCTTGCCAGGCAGGGCCCAGTCCCTGCTTCCCAGGCTTCAAGGTCAGGAGGAAAACTTTGTCACTGTCACAGTAGAGAAAGGTGTGGTCAGACAGAGTCCTGCTTAGATTTGTCAACAACTAAAGATCTCTTGGGCAAATAAACCGAAGCTGAACCCCCAGAGCACTGAACCTCAGAAAGCACTGGTTCCTTTTCTTTTCTTTCTTTCTTTTCTTTCTTTTTTTTTTTTTGCCTGTGCTGTGTGGCATGCAGGCAAGATCTTAGTTCTCTGACCAGGGATCAAACCCATGTCCCCTGCAATGGAAGCACAGAGTCCTAACCACTGGACTGCCAGGAGATTCCCAGCATTGGTTTCTTGATCCTGAGACTCAAAGGACCCTGGAGAAGGGCTGTATCCGCCTGGTGCTGGACACCAAGAAATAATGATGGGGAGGGGTAAAGAACAGATGGGATCAGGTTCAGGGACCTGAAGATTGGGAGCCAAAATTAATCTTACCATCTCCTCCCATCTCTGCAGCCTCCCCACAATACTGAGATAGGTGAAATCAGATTAAAATAAACATAAAAGGAAATTTAAATGAGAAAGCAGACAGCCCCCAGTAGAGATGGGCATGTGTATCTAAGGACACAATCAACACAGTGAAAAGGTAACCTATGGAATGGGAGAAAAACATTTGTAAATCATATATCTGTTAAAAGATTAGTATCCAGAGTATGTAAAGGACTCCTGCAACTCAGCAACAACAACAAACAAACAAATAATTTGATTTAAAAATGAACAAAGGACTTGAATAGTCCTTTGGCCAACAAGCATATGAAAAGTTGCTTAACATCACTAATCATTAGGGAAATGCAAATCAAAACTACAATGATGGCTGGACCTAGAGATTATAATACAATGTGAAGTAAGTCAGAAAGAGAAAGACAAACACCATATAATATCATTTATATGTGGAATCTAAAATATGACACAAATGAACCTATCTATGAAACAGAAACAGATTTGTGGTTGCCAAGGGGGAGCGATGGAGGGATGGATTGGGAATTTGGGATTAGCAGATGCAAACTATTATACATAGGATGGATAAACAACAAGATCTTACTGGATAGCACAGAGAAATACATTCAATATCCTGTAATAAACCATAATGGAAAAGAATATGAAAAAGACTACGTATATGTGTGCACGTGTGTGTGTATGTGTATAACTGAATCACCTTGCTGTACAGAAGAAATTAACACAGTGTTGTAAATCAACTATACTTCAATAAAATAATTTTAAAAAACTGCAATGAGATATCACCTCGCACTCTTTAGAATGGCTACTATAAAAAAAGAAAAGGAAAGAACAAGCATCATTGAGGATGTGGGGATATTGGAACCCTTGGGCACTGTTGGTAAGAATGTAAAATGGTGCAGCCACTGTGGAAAACAGTATGCAGGTTCCTCAAAACTGAAGATAGAATTGTCATTATGATCCAGCAACCCTGCTTCTGGGTATGTCAATGGAAGTAATCAATAACCAATCTATAATAAGAATAGAAGAGAGTTTCATTCGAGCCAAACTGAGAACTACAGCCCAGGAGACAGGCTCTCAAACAGCTCTGAGGAACTGTTCCAAAAAAGCATGGTTTTCAGCACAGTTTTATATCTTGTCAGAACTAAGAACATCAAAAATGACAGTGGTATGTTCCTTCAAGGTTTGAAAAAAGACAGATCATCATGTCACATCGAGTCAGTATGGCCTTGATGCTTGGGAAGGGAGGCTTATCATCGAAGGAGTACCAGCACTGGCATCCCAGGAAGGAAGGCATTTATCTCTATCTTTAAAAATGGACATTCTTGGGCTTCCCTGGTGGCGCAGTGGTTGAGAATCTGCCTGCCAATGCAGGGGACACGGGTTCGAGCCCTGGTCTGGGAAGATCCCACATGCCACAGAGCAACTAGGCCCGTGAGCCACAACTACTGAGCCTGTGCGTCTGGAGCCTGTGCTCCGCAACAAGAGAGGCCGCGATAGTGAGAGGCCCGCGCACCGCAATGAAGAGTGGCCCCCACTTGCCACAACTAGAGAAAGCCCTCGCACAGAAACGAAGACCCAACACAGCCATAAATAAATAAATAAATAAATAAATAAATAAATTTGTTAAAAAAAAAAAAAAACAAAAACAAAAACAAACAAACAAAAAAAAAGGACATTCTTTACTTCTGGACAATGCACCTTTTTTTAAATGGTTAAAGCAGATGTCCAAGGTATGTTTAAATAGGCCACAAAACAGGCATAAACTTTAAGTTAAATCATGTATAAGCCAGAATGACTTCAATATATGGAAATTTACTTCAATATATGGAAATTTCAATACTTCAGTATATGGAAGTCATAATATTTCTTCCATCAGGTGTATATCCAAAAGGATTGAAATCAGAGTCTTGGAGAGATATTTGCACAACCATGTTCACAGCAGCATTATTCACAATAGCCAAAAGGTACAATCAACCCAAGTGTGCATCTGTGGATGACTGGATAAACAAAATGTGGCATATATAGGTACAAAATGGAATGTTATTCAGCCTTAAAAAGGAAGGGAATTCTGACACATGCTATAACATGGATGAGCCTTGAGGACATCATGCTAAATGAAATAAGACAGTCACAGAAAGACAAATACTGTATGATGCTGCGTTTATGAGGTATCTAGAGTAATCAAAGTCATAGAAACGGAAAGTAGAATAGTGGTTGCCAGTGGATAGGGGAGGGGAGAACAGGGAGTTATTGTTTAATGGATATAGAGTTTCAGTTTTGTAAGATGAAAAGGATGCCAGAGACTGGTTGCAATACAATGTGACTAGACTTGATACAGAACTGTACAGTGAAAATGGTTAAGATAGTAAATTTTATGTTATGTATTTTTTTAAAATAAATTTATTTATTTTTGGCTGCGTTGGGTCTTCATTGCTGAGCGCGGGCTTTCTCTAGTTGTGGTGAGCGGGCGCTACTTTTCGTTGCGGTGCATGGGCTTCTCATTGCGGTGTCTCTTCTTGTTGCGGAGCACGGGCTCTAAGCACGTGGGCTTCCGTAGTTGTGGCTCGCGGGCTCTAGAGCGCAGGCTCAGTAGTTGTGGCGCACGGGGCTTAGTTGCTCTGTGGCATGTGGGATCTTCCCGGACCAGGGGTCGAACCCGTGTCCCCTGCATTGGCAGGCGGATTCTTCACCACTGTGCCACCAGGGAAGTCCCGTTATGTGTTTTTTTCACCATAATTTTTTTTAAAAGCTGGGCATGGAGATTTGGAAGAAGAGGGACAGGCTTGCTGCTTGGCTTGCCACAGAGTAGGTTCTTGCACCTAAATGTGTCTCAGGTCCCTTTTAGCGTCAGAGCACTCCCTGGATCCCGGCTCAGCCTCCAGAAGCCAGAGCACATGGGCAGGGCCAGCTCTGGAAGGGTGACCCCTTATCTCCTCTTTATAATCTTCTTTTTTTTTTTTATTGAGGCATAGTTGACTTACAATGATACCTTAGTTTCAGGTGTACAACATAGAGAGTCTATCTTTTTATAGATAATGTAAAGTTATTATAAAATATTGGCTATATTCCCTGTGTTGTATATTACTTCCTTGTATTTTTTTTTTTTAATGAAAGGAGAGATAAATTTTACTTAGGTAGTAATTTTACTACTATTTAAGCATTAAAACATTTATGGAAATTTATTAGTTAAAAAAAGTTGTTATTTATTCTCCTACAATATTTTTATTTAACATCTGTAGGCTCTGTATTTCTTTTTTAAATTTCTTTTTAAAATTTTTATTGGAGTATAGTTGCTTTACAATGTTGTGTTAGTTTCTACTGTACGGCAAAGTGAATCAGTTATACACACATATATATCCCCTCTTTTTTGGATTTCCTTCCCATTTAGGTCACCACAGAGCATCGAGCAGAGTTCCCTGTGCTATACAGTAGGTTCTCATTAGTTACCTATTTTATACATAGTATCAGTAGTCCGTACCTTTTTTATTTTATACCTAGTAGATTGTACCTCTTAATCCCTTTCCCTTATCTTGCCCCTTCCCTCACCCCCTCCGCACTGGTAACCACTAGTTTGTTCTCTGTATCTGTGAATCTACCTCTATCTTGTTATATTCCCTCGTTTTTAAAATTTTTTTAGATTCCACATACAAGTGAAAACATACAGTTTTGTCTTTCTCTGCCTAACTTCTTTCACTAAGCATAATCCCCTTCAGGTCCATCCACATTGTCTCAGATGGCAAAATTTCATTCTTTTTTTATGGCTGAGTAATATTCCATTGTACATATATACTGCATCTATTTTATAAATAACACATTATCTGTTGTCTTTTTTTTAATTCTTGAATTTTATTTTATTTATTTTTTTATACAGCAGGTTCTTATTACTCATCAATTTTATACACATCAGTGTGTACATGTCAATCCCAATTGCCCAATTCATCACACCACCACCACCACCCCCCCGCCGCTTTCCGCTCTTGGTGTCCATACATTTGTTCTCTACATCTGTTCTCAATTTCTGCCCTGCAAACCAGTTCATCTGTACCATTTTTCTAGGTTCCACATATATGCGTTAATATACGATATTTGTTTTTCCCTTTCTGACTTACTTCACTCTGTATGACAGTCTCTAGATCCATCTACGTCTCAACAAATGACCCAATTTTGTTCCTTTTTATGGCTGAGTAATATTCCATTGTATATATGTACCACATCTTTATCCATTCGTCTGTCGATGGGCATTTAGGTTGCTTCCCTGACCTGGCTATTGTAAATAGTGCTGCAATGAACATTGGGGTGCATGTGTCTTTTTGAATTATGGTTTTCTCTGGTATATACCCAGTAGTGGGATTGCTGGATCGTATGGTAATTCTATGTTTAGTGTTTTAAGGAACCTCCATACTGTTCTCCATAGCGGCTGTATCAATTTACATCCCCACCAACAGTGCAAGAGGGTTCCCTTTTCTCCACACCCTCTCCAGCATTTGTTGTTTGTAGATTTTCTGATGATGCCCATTCTAACTGGTGTGAGGTGATACCTCATTGTAGTTTTGATTTGCATTTATCTAATAATCAGTGATGTTGAGCAGCTTTTCATGTGCTTCTTGGCCATCTGTATGTCTTCTTTGGAGAAATGTCTATTTAGGTCTTCTGCCCATTTTTGGATTGGGTTGTTTGTTTTTTTAATATTGAGCTGCATGAGCTGTTTATATATTTTGGAGATTAATCCTTTGTCCGTTGATTCGTTTGCAAATATTTTCTCCCATTCTGAGGGTTGTCTTTTCATCTTGTTTATGGTTTCCTTTGCTGTGCAAAAGTTTTGAAGTTTCATTAGGTCCCATTTTTTTATTTTTGTTTTTATTTCCATTACTCTAGGAGGTGGATCAAAAAAGATCTTGCTGTGATTTATGTCAAAGAGTGTTCTTCCTATGTTTTCCTCTAAGAGTTTTATAGTGTCCAGTCTTACATTTAGGTCTTTCAGTTTTTCACTATTGAGAATGATGTTTGCTGTGAGTTTGTCGTATATGGCCTTTATTATGTTGAGGTAGGTTCCCTCTATGCCCACTTTCTGGAGAGTTTTTATCATAAATGGGTGTTGAATTTTGTCAAAAGCTTTTTCTGCATCTATTGAGATGATCATATGGTTTTTATTCTTCAATTTGTTTATATGATGTGTCACACTGATTGATTTGCATATATTGAAGAATCCTTGCATCCCTGGGATAAATCCCACTTGATCATGGTGTATGATCCTTCTAATGTGTTCTTGGATTCTGTTTGCTAGTATTTTGTTGAGGATTTTTGCATCTATATTCATCAGTGATATTGGTCTGTAATTTTCTTTTTTTGTAGTATCTTTGTCTGGTTTTGGTATCCGGGTGATGGTGGCCTCATAGAATGAGTTTGGGAGTGTTCCTTCCTCTGCAATTTTTTGGAAGAGTTTGAGAAGGATGGGTGTTAGCTCTTCTCTAAATGTTTAATAGAATTCACCTGTGAAGCCCTCTGGTCCTGGACTTTTGTTTGTTGGAAGATTTTTAATCACAGTTTCAATTTCATTACTTGTGATTGGTCTGTTCATATTTTCTATTTCTTCCTGGTTCAGTCTTGGAAGGTTATACCTTTCTAAGAATTTGTCCATTTCTTCCAGCTTGTCCATTTTATTGGCATAGAGTTGCTTGCAGTAGTCTCTTAGGATGCTTTGTATTTCTGCGGTGTCTGTTGTAACTTCTCCTTTTTCATTTCTAATTTTATTGATTTGAGTCCTCTCCCTCTTTTTCTTGATGAGTCTGGCTAATGGTTTATCAATTTTGTTTATCTTCTCAAAGAACCAGCTTTTAGTTTTATTGATCTTTGCTATCGTTTTCTTTATTTCTATTTCATTTATTTCTGCTCTGATCTTTATGATTTCTTTCCTTCTGCTAACTTTGGGTTTTGTTTGTTCTTCTTTGTCTAGTTCCTTTAGGTGTAAGTTTATATTGTTTATTTGAGATTTTTCTTGTTTTTTTGAGGTAAGCTTGTATAGCTATAAACTTCCCTCTTAGAACTGCTTTTGCTGCATCCCATAGGTTTTGGATTGTCGTGTTTTCATTGTCATTTGTCTCTATGTATTTTGTCATTTCCTCTTTGATTTCTTCAGTGATCTCTTGGTTATTTAGTAACGTACTGTTTAGCCTCCACGTGTTTGTGTTTTTTACGTTTTTTTCCCTGTAATTCATTTCTAATCTCATAGCGTTGTGGTCAGAAAAGATGCTTGATATGATTTCAATTTTCTTAAATTTACTGAGGCTTGATTTGTGACCCAAGATGTGATCTATCCTGGAGAATGTTCCATGCACACTTGAGAAGAAAGTGTAATCTGCTGTTTTTGGATGGAATGTCCTATTAATATCAATTAAATCTATCTGGTCTATTGTGTCATTTAAAGCTTCTGTTTCCTTATTTATTTTCACTTTGGATGATCCATCCATTGGTGTAAGTGAGGTGTTAAAGTCCCCCACTATTATTGTTCCTGTCGATTTCCTCTTTTATAGCTGCTAGCAGTTGCCTTATGTATTGAGGTGCTCCTATGTTGGGTGCATATATATTTATAATTGTTATATCTTCTTCTTGGATTGATCCCTTGATCATTATGTAGTGTCCTTCCTTGTCTCTTGTAACATTCTTTATTTTAAAGTCTATTTTATCTGATATGAGTATTGCTACTCCAGCTTTCTTTTGACTTCCATTTGCATGGAATATCTTTTTCCATCCCCTCACTTTCAGTCTGAATGTGTCCCTAGGTCTGAAGTGGGTCTCTGGTAGACAGCATATATATGGGTCTTGTTTTTGTATCCATTCAGCAAGCCTGTGTCTTTTGGTTGGAGCATTTAATCCATTCACATTTAAGGTAATTATCGATATGTATGTTCCTATGACCATTTTCTTAATTGTTTTGGGTTTGTTTTTGTAGGTCCTTTTCTTCTGTTGTGTTTCCCACTTAGAGAAGTTCCTTTAGCATTTGTTGTAGAGCTGGTTTGGTGGTGCTGAATTCTCTTAGCTTTTGCTTGTCTGTAAAGCTTTTGATTTCTCCATCGAATCTGAATGAGATCCTTGCCGGGTAGAGTAATCTTGGTTGTAGGTTCTTTCCTTTCATCACTTTAAGTATATCATGCCACTCCCTTCTGGCTTGGAGAGTTTCTGCTGAGAAATCAGCTGTTAACCTTATGGGAGTTCCCTTGTATGTTATTTTTCATTTTTCCCTTGCTGCTTTCAGTAATTTTTCTTTGTCTTTAATTTTTGCCAATTTGATTACTATGTGTCTCGGCGTGTTTCTCCTTGGGTTTATCCTGTATGGGACTCGCTGCGTTTCCTGGACTTGGGTGGCTATTTCCTTTCCCATGTTAGGGAAGTTTTCGACTATAATGTCTTCAAATATTTTCTCGGGTCCTTTCTCTCTCTCTTCTCCTACTGGGACCCCTATAATGCGAATGTTGGTGCATTTAATGTTGTCCCAGAGGTCTCTTAGGCTGTCTTCATTTCTTTTCATTCTTTTTTCTTTATTCTGTTCTGCAGCTGTGAATTCCACCATTCTGTCTTCCAGGTCACTTATCTGTTCTTCTGCCTCAGTTATTCTGCTATTGATTCCTTCTAGTGTATTTTTCATTTCAGTTATTGTATTGTTCATCTCTGTTTGTTTGTTCTTTAATTCTTCTAGGTCTTTGTTAAACATTTCTTGCATCTTCTCGATCTTTGCCTCCATTCTTTTTCCGAGGTCCTGGATCATCTTCACTATCATTATTCTGAATTCTTTTTCAGGAAGGTTTCCTATCTCCACTTCATTTGGTTGTTTTTCTGGGGTTTTATCTTGTTCCTTCATCTGATACATAGCCCTCTGCCTTTTCATCTTGTCTCTCTTTCTGTGAATGTGGTTTTTGTTCCACAGGCTGCAGGACTGTAGTTCTTCTTGCTTCTGCTATCTGCCCTCTGTTGGATGAGGCTATCTAAGAGGCTTGTGCAAGTTTTCTAATGGGAGAGACTTCTCTGTTGTCTTTTTGACAACAGCCATTCTGACAGGTGTGAGGTGGTGTCTCGTTGTGGTTTTGATGTGCGTTTGCCTGATGATTGGTGATGTTGAGCATGTTTTCCTGTGCATGTTTACCATCTGTATGTCTTTTTTCATGTGCCTGTTGACCATCTGTATTCAGGTCCTCTGCTCATTTTTTAACTGGGTTATTTGGTTTTTTTGATATTGAATTCTAAGAGTTCTTTATATTTTTGGATACTAACACCTTATCCAACATATCATTGGCAAATATCGTCTCTCATTCAGTAGGTTGCATTTTCATTTTGGTTATAGTTTCATCTTTACAGTCTTGATCGTGGTAAAAACCCATCCACTTCTTTGCCTTGTTGCCTGACCAATGACCTCTGTCTGTCCTATCTGAAGATCCAGGGACCAGCTTCAGAACATGCTGGAAGGAGGGCTTGGCTCTCTGGTATGAACCTTGTAAATTATCCTATGGACATCCCATCTACTCACCCAACCATCCATCCACCCATCTATTCATCCATCTACCCATCCATTGTTTCAAAATGTATTTGTTGAGTATCAGCTCAAGAGGCTGAAGAGGTGCATATGGACACCCATACAGACAGACCCTGCCTTCATGGAACCTACTCTGGTGGGGGATGTAGGGAGGTTAACAGGAGAATAAAATGCAGTGTGATATGTGCTGTGATAGGGTCTTCTAGCGCTAACTTAGGAGCAGCGCAACTACAACTGCTTTCTCTTTCACTCTGTGATGAGAGTTCACAAAGGAAGTTTAGTTTTAGGCTGTGACTTGAAAGATTAACAAGACAACCAGTAAAGTGGGGAGAGAGATGCAGGGAGAATGTGTCTGAGAGAAGCAAGGTCATAGACAACTCCCTGGAGATAGTAGAAAATGCAGTTGAGGATCTGAAAGCAGTTGAGCCAAGGAAGGAGTGGTAAGAGCTGAGGCAGAGGAATGCAAGGAGAGGATCTTGTAGGGTTGTTTAAGCACCTTGCAAGGTGCTGAGGGGGGATGTGAACATGTATAAGACAAAATGAGTGGACCCAGTTTGAGAGGCAGTGGAAGACAGGGGAAGAGATCAGAGCAGACAACCCTCACACCCTGTCTTCTCTCCTCCAGGCTGGGTAGTCTCAGGTCTTACAAATCATTCCTGGGGCTCCCTGCTGTGTCCAGCCATCCCTGTCTTTCCAGGTCCACTTAGGTTGTACCCCTGTGGGCCCCAGGCCCAACCTGCTCAACCCAGTTCCTCAGGGGCCTCTGTCTGAATGTCTGGCTCCCATGTCCAGGTGTGAACTTCCTAAACCTCACCTTTGGGCCACAGCCTCAACCCCGGCTCTATCTCCAGCTTATCTGCCAACTGCTCCTGAGGATAAACCGGTTCTTGTGAGCCAGAAACCATCTCCTCTCACCTTAGGGCTTCCTCAGCTATTCTCAGATGAACTTCTCAAGGAGGGTCAATGGTCACAGGGCACTCCTCCCTGAGATAGTGCTGACGCCTGTCACCCAAAGGGTGACAAGGACTGAAGAAGGAGAGTCACAGCACCTGCCATGAGTTGCTCATGGTCCATTAGGGGTCACAGAAACAAGAATAGTTATTTACAGCATTAACTGAAGGAAAAGGAAATGGGGCAAATGAGAACTGAACTAAGCCTGGTAGAGGAGGGCCCTGCCTGTGATTGCCAGGCAAGGGAAAGCTCTTGTAACACACGTGATAGATGGAGACTTCCCGCCTTTGAGACGAATTAGTCACTGATGGGGCCTGGCTGCTGGGGACGTGATAGTCCCCCTACACCAGTCCGCAAAAGAGAGTCAGCAAGAGTCCCAAGAGTCTATGACTTTGAAAGGGGCTGTACGTACAAAGCCGGGGGCTCTCAGTGAAAGAGTGGTCATCTAATTTGCAGTCAAATGCTCCACCACTGAGCTATTCCCCCACAGGAGCCATCTAATTTGGAAAAATTGAGTTTTGTCCCGGCACCATCACAGGGGCCCAGGGCCTGGAGGGTGGGCAAAGAGCATGGATGGTCTTGGATATGAATCGGGTTCTCTTTCAGCTCACACGCGCTGTGTGACCCTGGCAAGGGACTTCACTGCTCTGAGCCTATATCACAGGGTTGGTGTGGAGAGTTGGGTAAACTGGGAAGCAGGTTACACACCTAGTGGATGTTGTTCCTCTGGGGGAGGCTCAGCCCTGCTCCCCTTGTGGCTCCTCCAGAGCCACAGGCCAGGGGAGAGGCCTCCTCCAAGGGCGAGACAAAATCAGAGAATGTCTTAAGTCTCTGAAACCCTTTGTCTCTCCCCGAGCTTCTGGACTCTTCCTCACCTTGCCCTGGGCAGGTGTCAGGTTGGCTTCGTGGGAGTGGAAAGGCCATAAATAGCCTGAATGGGGGCTGGGCGGGGGGATGGGCTGGGGTGGGGTGAAGCAGTCTGTTTTGTTGCACTGTAGCTTCCCACCCAGCCTGGCCCCAGGAGCCCTTTGACCTGGATCCATGCATAGCTCTCTGCCCATCCTGCAGAGGGCACTAAGGTCAGGGCAAGGTTGGGTGGGGGGTCTGTCTCACACAGACCTCATTGGCTCTAGGAGAATCTCATTGGCATCACCGCCCAGGCCAAGCTGCTGTACTCCCTGGAAACGTGGTCACCAGCTCTCAGACCTGGTCCCACACACCCACTTTCCAACCACTCAGAACCTTCTTCCTTTCACATCTTTGCCCAGGCTGTGTTGACTTCCTGAAACCATCTCCCTGAGACACCCTGCCTTCTTGTCCCGGCACACAGATCATCACACTTGAATAATCAACAGAAATATGGATTGAGCTTCTACTCTGAGCTGTTTGGGGTGGGGAGGTGGGAGGGTAGCAAGAGACAGAGGCTCTGGGTAGATCTATCCACACACTCCATCCTCCAGGTCTTGGCTCACTCTTGCCGCTGCTTGTGATCATACCTCTGTCACCTTGGGGCCAAGTTAGACTCAACCTTCAAGTCTTCACTGAGGTGTCACCTTTTCCAAGAGCTTTTGCTCAATACTCCTACTGTTTCCTTTCACCTGGAGTTGCCATACTGGTTTGGACCTCCCCAGGGCACTCCTAAAGCATGTTTGAATTCTGGCTGGCTTGTGTCTTGGGGCCTCGGTTATCCCAACTGTAAAATGGAATAGTAACACCTAACTCCTGGTGTGGTTGTACAGAGTAAATGAAATAGTAAACTAATAAGCTTGTACTGAATGCTGAACAAATGTTAACTATTACTAGCAGCATTTTAATCTCTCTGCATCCTTAACACCGAGTCCAGGGCTGATGATATAATCAGTGTCAAATACTTGTTTGGTGGATGGATGGATGGATGGATGGATGGATGGAGAGATTAAATGTGTTTCCAAAATATAAAACAATCTTTGCCAGTGTTCCATGGGAGCTTGGGGTTGGGAGTGGGGGCCAGGAAGAACCTACAAAAGTGAACCTTTACTGTATACCTATCATACATCAACACATCAACAAGGAAGTGGCTGTTCCCAAATTAAGTCAGTGCAGAGGGCTTCCCTGGCGGTCCAGTGGTTAAGACTCCACACTTCCAGCGCAGGGGGAGCAGGTTCAAGCCCTGGTCGGAGAACTAAGATCCCACATGCTGCACAGTGCAGCCAAAAAAATAATTGTCAGTGCATCACACAGCACACAGTGAATACGAGTTGGTCAGTTCCAGTGGCTCTGACAGTTTCCTTGATACCTGGAAGGAGAAGGGCTTGCTCCAGCCCTTCCTCAGTCCTAGACTAGAAATCCCCAGAGGGCAGGATGTCTCTGGAGGCTGGGCTGCCCCACCCAAGGCCCTGTATAAACTGCTCAGAGAACTCCTCTTTGGAGGAGTAAGAGGAGAGAGGGGGCCTGGGCTGGGGAGGGTGCTCTGGGTCTTGCTCTGTGGATGCCGGCTGTGGGGCTTCCCAGGCACCCTTCCCTCTCCTGCTCCTTCCATATTCAGCCCTTAGTAGCCCACACACAGAAGGAATTAACTCTGGGCTCAACTTCTTGAAAGAAACTGAAGGCTTTATTCCTTGATCTTGCCCTCCTCCTTTTCTTTGCAAAGTCTTCCTGATCTTTACACTTCCTGCAGATCCCTCTTCCTTACTCTCACCTCCCGGACTCCAAAAACACTCTGATTGCCAGGGTGGGTCAATGGTTAACCCTCCAGCGGCTTTATATAAGCCTGCCTAGCCGCCTACCTGCTGCACTGTCGGTCCTGCAGTTCCCTGGATCTGGAGGGTGACCCGGCAGCCCACGTGGATCCACACCATGGCCACCTGCTGGCAGGGCCTGTGGGCCTATCGCTTCTACCTGATTGTATTCTTCCTACCCATTATCCTGCTGCCTCTGCCCATCCTCATCCCAACTAAGGTAAGGACGTGGGGTCCTGGGCACAGAGAAGCTCCAAGGGAGCAGGGGAGGGGCCGTCTGGCCCTGGGGTTGGGCATCCTCAGGACCAGCATCACCCACTCATCCCTCCTAGCCTGACAGCCTAGGCTGTCACCTCCTGGTCCTCCCGAGGCCTGAGGACTAAGAGGTCAATGGGGGCTTTTGTTCGGCACCCAGTAGTAGGAGCCCAATGTGAATTGCTTAGGTGCACTTGGTATCTACTCCCTTGGGAGGCAGGAAACCAGCTCCGTAAAGGAGGTGCAGATGGAAGCAGTTGAGGTTGATTGGGAGGGTATGATCCGGGCTAGCTGCTTGAGAGGGAAGGAAGGGGATTAGGAGGAAGCTGGTCTCAGGCAGTTTGTGCAGTTAAGAGTACAAACAGAAAGAGAAGGCACTCACCTGTGATCCCAAGAGCTAAGTCTCCTGCGGAGGAGGGGTGGGAATTGAACGAGGAGATCCTGACAGTGGGCAATACAGCTGCACACCTTGAATGGAGGGGCAAATGCCACTGCTTCCTGCCCACCCCCATGCAAGCAGCAGGAGTCATAACTTCGGCTCTCATTTACTGGAGCCCCCACTGCATACCCTGTACCATGTACCCAGGAACACTCTCTCCCATCTTATGAGGCAGGTCTGACTCCCATTTTACAGATGGGGAAAGTGAAGTTAAGTCACCCAAAATCCCAGGGCAGATCCTGTTTTCTGGAGGTCAGATAGTATACACTTTGGGGCTCCCCCTTGTTAGTAAAAGAAGACAAAATTATGAATCTAAAATTAACACGGGACTTTGGGAAGGGTAGGTCCAGGAGGTGGCCTTGAAGTCCAAGCTTCACAGGAAACCTCCCTCTGGCAAGTGGCATAGTTAGGCAGTGGCAGAGCTGGGGGTGTGGCCTGGCTACAAAGCCTGTGCTGCCTGCCTCCGGAAAGCTGAGACCGAATCCTGGCCCTGACCTCACCCTACACCCGCCACCCCACCCTCACTTGCCCATTGAGCCATTTGCTTCCTTTAGTCACAGACAGGGAAATCGAGGCAAGATTTTTGTTCAAGGTATCCCAGAAGGGTAAGGAACTAGGGAGGTAGTGGCACAGCTCCTGGTAGGTGACAGGGCCTGGCTGACCTTTGAGATGACCCTCATCCCATGCCAAAGCCAGTGGCATCTCTATGCTAGGGACCCATCAGATCAGTTTCCAGACAGGCTGAGCCAAGTGTGTTAATCCCGGAAGGAAGGACAGACAGGAACTGTGATTCCCATTTTACTCCCCAAGAAGGTACAGCCCAGAAAGATTTAGAAACTTGCCCTCGGTCACTCGGGAAAGCCTGAGTAGTATGAGAAGCCAGGCCTCCTTGTGGGAGTGCGATGTGTCAGGAGCCCCTGTCTTCCCTGTGCTGTACCCCTCCCTGCCGCCTGCTTCCCGCCTACAGATGTTGTCTCCCCTGTCCTGATTCAGATGAACTGTCCCAGGTTCCATCTGTGGAAGCCAGCCCCTCCACTGGGGCCCTGGATACCAGTCCCTCTAAAGGACTTTGCTCCTGTAATTATCCTCTCCTCTCCTGCATCATCAACTTTTCCCTCTTTGCCTCATCTCTCCCATCAGCATGCAAACAAGCTCTAATCCCTCTCACATTAAAAGACAAACAAACCCTCCTGCAGTCCCACAGTCCCTCCACAGATACCTCCTTTCTCTGCTCTCTCTCACAAAAGGCCTCAGAGACTGACTACACTACCCGTCTCTCCTTAGACAGACAGCTCCAGTCTCCAAGACTCTACCTACCGAGGGCTCTTGTCAAGCTCCCATCAGCGTCCGTGTCACCAAACCCCTGTTCCATGCTCGCCTTCCTCAACCACTCGGCAGCGTTTATCACAGCTGGTCACCTCCTCTGTGCTATGCTGTCTTCTTTTGGCTTCTCCTGGTTTTCCTTTACCTTTGACCACTTTTCCTGGCTCCTTCTCCCTATCCTCACTCTCCCCCAGGTGATCTTCTGTTGTCTCCTGCCTTAAAAAGCATCTCTATGCTGATGATTCCCCAATCTGAAACCCCAGCTCTAATTTCTAAACTTGTGTTATCCAACTAACACTGGACACCTCCCCCCCGAACATTTCCTTTCACGCAGCGTACACGTTGGCATATCCAGATCACAACCCTGATTACTCACCTCAGCTGACGCCCCCCGCGATCTTACTCATCAAGATATGGCTCAACCGTCCACCTCAGAGCCATTCCTGATGCCTTTCTTTCCTTCACTTCCACAAGCACCAGCAGGTCCTGTTGACCAGTGTTTTCGCCAAAAATACACTGAATGGAATCGCTTTCCACTACCTCCACTCTGGTCCTGGCCGCCATCGTTTCTCTCCCATCCCTACTCCTCCCCAGACCATTCTTTTTTTTTTTAATTGAAGTAGAGTTGATTTACAATGTTGTGTTAATTTCTGCTGTATAACAAAGTGATTCAGTTGTACATATATGTACATTCTTTTTTATATTCTTTTCCATTATGGTTTATCACAGGATATTGAATATAGTTCCCTGTGGTATACAGTAGGACCTTGTGGTTTATCCATTCTCTATATAATAGTTTGCATCTGCTAACCCCAAACTCCCAGTCCATCCCTCCCCCACCTCCCCCTCCCCCTTGGCAACCAGAAGTCTGTTCTCTACGTCCCCAGACCGTTCTTCACCCAAACTCCAGGATGATCTATTCCAAACATAAGATCACTACCCTGCTTAAAACCCCACATAGGCTTCTCGTCAAACTTAAAATAAAATCCAAACCTCTCAGGGTAGGCACGAGTCGTCGGGGGCTCCTGCCCCGTATCCTACCTCTTATTTGCTCTTCTCCAGCCTCTCTCTTCCTCAAATAGCTCATCTTCCTGCCTGCAATGTTCTTCTCCCAGAGGCCTCCCTCTCACTTCTTACATGTCAGCTGAAATCCACGTCCTCAGAAAAGGCTTCTCTGAGCAGCACCAGTCATTCTTTATTACAAACACCTGTTATTTAAAGGGCTTTCGCTCTCTGAAATGATGTATTCCTTTATTTTCTATTTATTCTCTGACCCCCCTACATTAGAATGTAGGCTCCGTGAAGGCAGGGACTTTGTCTTTTTCCATGCAGAACCCCCAGTACCTGGCACATAGTAGGTGTTCAACAAATATTTGTCAAATGAATGAATGTGGGCAAAGAGGGCCCCGTTGTGACTTCCTGCTGAGTCCCTGCTCTCTGCAGTGGATCCCGAGCTTACCTCCATGCCCCTGGGCCCTGAAGCGGGAAAGAGGAGGCCCAGACTAGGCTCAGACCTGTGTCCACATAATACTTGTTGACATTTCTTCAGTATTTTTTTGTGTGCTAGTCATTGTACCAAGCACTTCAAAACACTAACCCATTTATTTCTCGCAATAACCTCTGAGTTACTGTGAGGTTACTACTGTTGTCTCCATTTTACAGACATGTAAATTGAGGCCCAGAGTGATAAAGGAATTTGCCTCAAGTCCCAGCTAGAAAAAGGCAAAGTCTGGACTGGAATCTGGCCTTGGCTAAGGCTGTCTAAGGATGCAGAGTCACCACTTGAGCCATCTACCGTCATGTCCATCCAGCCGTCAGCCAATCCTTCCACTGTCGTTCAGTCTGGGATGTCTGTCGAGCTCTTGCTCTGTGCTGGGGGTTACCAAAAAGGAATACAGATGTTCTGTCCTCAAGTTGCTTTCAATCTAGAGGACCACGTGTTCATGCCACACGGAGTATAGCCAGAAGTCTGCAGGAGCTCAGGGGAGGGAGAAAATCCTTCCAACTGAGTTAAGGGAGAATCTGAGTTGGGCCTTGAAGGCTGAGCGAGATTTCAACAGTCAGAGGCATCAGTAGAGGGCAGGCCAGGTGAAGGGAATGGCAGGAGCAAAGGCGTGGGGATTGGAAATAGTAAGGAGTGTTTGAGGAGTCAGCAACAGAATCCTAGAAATGCCCATCGCCCACTGGGGGGTCCCAGTGGTTGGGGGCCAGTGAGGCCTGAAGTCTTCTCAGTGCTTCCCCAACCCTGCAACCAGATACCAAAGAAGCACCATCGGTGTGCCAGAAACCTTACATCTATTCATTCACTCATCCACTCATTCATTTATTAGGGAACAAGTATCGTGTGACAGGTACAGTTTAGGTGCAGGGGGTGGGAGGTAGGATTCAGGGGAATTTGCGATCCTGGGGGTGCGGGGGTGTGTGGAGGGACACACAAAAAGTATATACTGTCCATGCAGTGGAAACCATACAGCAGGCCGTGACTATGGCTTGGGGAGGGGCTGCTGTAGATGTGGTGATCAGAGAAGGCCTCCTGGGGTGCTGATATTTCCCCTAGGACCTGACTGGCAAGTAAGAGCCAGCCAAGCACAGCTCTGGGCCAAGAGCCGTCTAGGCAGAACACGTAGTGCAAAACCCAAGGCCAGGGGTGAGCTTGGCAAGGTGGAGGGATAAATGAGGCCGGCACGGCATGTGGACCTGAGCGAGCAGAAGATGACTGAGGTTAAGTTTAGAGAGGTGGGGAGAGGCCAGCCAATGTCAGCCCTATAACGTCGGGGAAGGAATGAGGATTTTATGCTGAGGGTCACGAGGGATAAATACTTACTCAGAGGTCAAAGAGCTAGTAAGTTAGAGTCGAAAATGCAAATACCTCCCAGGACCCAAAAGAATCATCTGTGAAAACTATCTGCCCGTGGTGTCATGTTTGCCAGAACAGAGCTTAGCTGAAATCCAGACTGTATTTACAGTAAGAACAGAGGGCAGGATTTCTTACTCTGAATCCCCTGCATTCCTAGGATATAAGAACAGTAGGTGTGTGTGTGCACATGCACTTTAAAATCTGTGTGACTAAAATACCCTTACTGCAAGCTATTCCTGAACCCCAAAGACAGACCAGGATTATGGGCATGAAAACTGTGCAAGGAATTTGGACCTCGCTTCCGGGGCCTGCCTCTATCTTCCCTGATAAACAATGCTTCCCTGAACCCTCTGCCCCTTGTCTGAATTCCGGGCCCCCGGAAAACACAACACAGTGTTTCGGGCATCGTGTAGATGCCTGACTTATTTCCATAGACTACTTCTCCTGTTCATGAGGGCCTTGGTGTTCCCACCAATGAAACAGGAACGTGGGGTGTGTCTGGTCAACACCCCCAGGGCAGTGAGGTGTGGTCCCTAAGTGTGGCCTTGATCAGCACTGGACCGCGTGAAGTCTGGTTTTCTGGCCTCTGAAGGTCCTGGGAGTAGGGGCCAGCCTCCAAAGCCAGGGAGATCCCTGGAGAAGAGAGAGAAGGTTCCCCAACTCGAACTTCACCCCCAGATTACCAAATCATGTCCACACTTCCAGCACCTGCTAGGTGAAGGTCAAGAATGGGAAAGCAAAGGAGACTCTTTAGCAGTACGGTTTCCTGAACGGAATCCAGCAGCAGGGCCCAGGGCAGTTGTAGGGCTCAGATGCACAGGAGTGCGGGAACGCTTCTCTCATCATCAACTCCCGCCTGCTGGTTTGCTCTTTAGGGGACACAGGCGGGCCTGGCCCTGGTCCTGGCCCAAACTGTGATGTCAGGACTCTCCCCCGCACTTTTGTTTTCTCTGACACTCAGACCCATTGTTTTCCCCTTTGGCCTCTTAAAGCAGAAGATGATGCAACAAACGCATTCACGTTAAGGTGCAGAAGTAAACAAAGATCACTCAAATGAGATCAGGCGAGGCTAGGAAGGGAATCAGCCTCCATCCTTGCTTTCGGCAGAGCCTCAAAGGCAGGGGGTGGGGACGCTTTAGAATGGAAAGAGGGAAGGCTTCAGGTGTGCCCTGACTGGAGGTTGTTGGCAGGGGGAAGCTGGAGGGGGGCTAACTAGATGTGGGGTATCCTCTCTGATTGTTACGAGAGCACATTTGCCTTTCGCTGATTAGTCCTGAGTTGGAAGTGGAGGTAGCGAGTGGGGATCGAAAATTAAGGAGGCTGGCGGTCATTGAGCAAATCCTGCCCATTTGGGGTCAGTTGCTAGGGAGGTGGTGGTTTGGCTACAGGGCTGTTTGCTGCAGAGATTGTAGGACATATATTTGCGTATGGACTGGCCATTGTCGCCTTTTATGTTTAGTCTCTCAAAGGTATTCGGCATTTGGATGGGCCTATTATTCCTGGAATGAATATCACACACACACACACACACACACACACACACACACACACACACACACACACACCCAGACCACTCTGCACCTTCTTCCCCAAGTCCTGTCCCATGGCTCCTCTCCTTGGGGTCACTACGCACCTAGACACTCAGGAAAGGCACCTGGAGCTTTCCTCCTCCCACCCGCCCCAGCAGCCATCACTCAAACCCTCTGTCTTCTGTCTCCTAACATCTCTGGAGTCTGTCCTCTCTCTCCGTCTTTACTGCCATGACTTCTCTGAGCCCCTGTCGTCTCCCCACTGGATATCCCAGCATGGCCACCTGTCACCTCCCAGCTTCTATGTCTGCCAATCCACCTGCCACATTATCGCAGGTGTAAGCCCCCTATTTTCATCTTGAGGTGATTGATTTATTTAATTAGGTGACACATGCACATTGCACAAAGTCCAACAGCACAAAAGAGTGAAACATTTCCTTCTGTGATGAATGTAGACAACAAACCGCGATAGTAAAGAGCGATATTTTTGACTTTGCCACCAGTAGGAATCAGAGATATTTTCAAATCGTCTGAGAGCTGTTGCCAGTCCCTTGACATATTATGTTAACCATGACTTTGAAATGACAGTAGCCATTAGCCAGTGAAGAGCTTAGTAGTTAAGAAAGAGTCACATTATATCACTATCTTACCCATTTTTTCATATTTTAATAACTGTATTTTGATATAATTGGTTTCCTTTGTAATCCTGTGCATTTTATTTAATGCATTTAAAAACATTATTCTAAGAAGGAGTTGGAAGGCTTCATCAGGCTGCCAAGGGAATCCTGGTACCAAAAAAGGGTAAGAATCTCCGAATCAGAGATTTTCCTATGGGTATACAAACACCTGTGGACACATTTTAAAAAAACACATATGGCAGCATCAGCGTAATCTTTTAATAGAAACCCTCACCTGACCGTGTCACCCTCTTGGTTTACAATCCTTCAAGGGCCTCCCATTTTCACCTTTGTCTTCCAGATAAAGTCCTAGATTCCTCTCACGGCAGGCAGGCGAGGCTCTTTCCGAGCATTACATCACTTACCCCACAAGAATGTATCTTGATCTTTTATGCCTCATTCCGTTCCCTCTGTGCTTACTCCCTCACGCTAACACCTTTTGCCCACCCACAGAACTCCTATTCATCCCTCAGTACCCGCTCAGTGTGCCCTCTCTGGAAGCCTTCCTCAGCCCAGATGGAGGGAGGCTCGGAGAAGGGGCCCCTTCTCTGGGACCCCATTCTCTGGTCTCTCCTTTGCAATGGTGCTGGCTGCCACCCAGGGCCTTGCCTCACTTCCCAGCAGCATCCCTACTTGCCAGGCGCAGAGGGGCAGTGGGAGTAGCCCCCCCCGGGGCTAACCATCAATCACCAGGACGAATAAAATGTGACACCTTTGAGACTGTGGGCGTTTTTGCTGCTGCCCAATGGCCACAGGCTGCTCTGTGCCCGTAACAGGTAAAGGCCGTGATGCCCACAGGTCCCCACCCTGCCCACACCCAGTGTCCAGAGTCTACCCTGGATTCCCTGACACCACCATCTTCATCTGTATGTCACGCATCCACCCTGGTTCCCCAGCAGCCCGGGAGCAGGTTTCTGTGCCAAGGCCAACCCAGCCATCGGCTCACTGCCATCTACACTCCTTTACAGCTTAGACCTTCGCAGTCACACCCCTCATCCTCACAATAACCCAGCAAGGAGGGTGTTTCTCTTATTCTCATTTGTAGAAAAGGACCCTGCATAAAAGACAGTAATGTGTATATAGTTGGAAATGCTCAATATTTCTTATCAAAAATAAAAAAAACCCAAAGCTGAGAGAGGTTAAATAGCTTGCCCAAGGACATGCGGCAATAAAGCTGGGCCTGGGCACTCAGGTTTTCTGACCTCTGACCCTTGTTTCCTATCACAAAAGAAGAAAGTTGCCAGCCTTGGGGTTTGGAAGCCATCTGAGGCTTTATCTCTTCTCTTCATTGTTGGCTTTGCCAGGCAGCCCGCCATGACTACGGACCAGCCCACACAGGGCACTCAGACCCCCTGAAGGCCGGGGCCAGTTCTGATTCATGTCTGTACCCCAGTGTCTGACATTCCTTCATTCATTTATCCAGTGTCAGCTCCGTAGAGGTGCCAGGCACCCTGCTGGTGTGAGCAGAAACAGATCCAGACCCTGCTCCCTGGAGAGTATGGTCTGGCGACAAAGGTTGATATTCATCATGAGAAATTCGTGAAAACAAATGTTTAACTACAGACCATGATGAGTGCTCTGCAGAAGAGGTACAGCGGCATAGGCTGTGAAAACTGGGGAATATACTCCTGAAACCCACGGAGGCTTCCCTGGAAAAGGAATATTTGAGTTAAGATCTCAAGAATGAGTAGACATCAGGTGAGCCAAGTGGGGAGGGAAGAGAGGAGATTAGATACAAATGCCCTGTGGCTACAGGGAAGATGGAGCGTTTGAGAAACTGGAAGAGGGCCACTGTGGCTGGACCAGAGAGAGCAAGGAGGAGAGGCACAGACCAGCCCCCAGATTTTCCTAAGAGCAGTGGGAAAGCCTGCAGGGATTTGAGCTGCTTTGAGGTGTGTGTGTGTGTGTGTGTGTGTGTGTGTGTGTGTTGGGGGGCAGGGTGTGGATTAAACAGGTTTGTGCCTCAAGATCACTCTGGCTACAGCAAGAAGAGGTTTCAGGGGCAAAAGAGGAAGCTACGAGGTGAATAAGGAAGCTCTTGCAGAAATCTTGGTAACAGATGCAGGGGCTTGGACCAGGCTATTGGCCCAGAGCTGGAGAGAAGTAAAGGGGAGCATTGGAAGTGTTGAACCAGCAGGACTGGAGACCTGGAGCAGAGAGGTTATTTGTCCAGTGAAAGCCTGATGAGCAGGCAGGAGGCCCAGTGCCTGCCCCTCAATAGCAGGGACAGCCTCGGGGGAGAGAGGAATGGGGATCTGACCACGGTAGTTTCCTGGCACGGCAGGGTCAGGGGCCCAAGTGGGAAGGAAGGATTTATAGACCCAGGCCAGCACCAGCAAAAGAGGGAGGGGCTAGAGACAGGGAGGTGAAAGAAAGTTGACCCCTGTCCTCCAGAGCCCAGGCTGAGAAAGGAGTACATTCTACAGCCAAGGAACAGCTGGGGAACAACTAGCCTGCTGGCCTGCAGAAGGAGGACATACTGACAGAGGTAGAAAGAAGAGCATTAGCCGCCAAGAGAAAACTCTTCCCTGCTGGTATCTGAGCTCCAGGAGGGGCTGCCTCAGACAGGGTGCAGGCTGTGCCCTGTGCCAATGGCATAGGGAGTGGTGCAATGTAGCATGACTGGGGAGTAAGCCAGTTGGGTCCCATGCCATAGGCCACCAGCTGAGCTTGGCCAGCCCAAGATGCGTTGAGCTGAGCAACAAGGCAGAGAGTATAAGGCGGCCCTGGAGCCCAGGTCTGACTCCCGACTTCCCACTTCTAACACTGGGGATACAGATCGTGGAATCAGACACATTGCGGGGCCAAGGAGAAAGGATCCCCCAGGTTCTGTTCCCATTTCTGAGCCATGAATGCCACTGCTGTCTGGTGAAGACTGTGGGCGCTTCTCAGAATACTGCTCTGAAATGCACAAAATAAAATGTATAGGATGACAAAGGAAACCAACCATTTTGAAATACAGTTATAACAATATGAAAAAATTAATTGCAATTCAGAAATACAGGTGCTTCCTTATTAAAGCATTAAATAAGATCTAGTGTTGGTATAATAACTACCATAATTTCAAAATAGTGATGGATGTAAACAATATTTTGAGATATATTTTGGGTCCATTGCAACCACTAATCTGTGCAGGTACCTAACAGCTGACAGCCACAATCAAATATCTGTGACAAAATCGCCCATAGCACCGTTAACAGCTATATGGTTTTGGGAATTCCCTGGTGGTCCAGTGATTAGGACTCGGCACGCTTTCACTGCTGCGGGCCCGGGTTCGATTCCCGCTCGGGGAACTAAGATCCCGCAAGCTGCACAGCAAGGCATCCCCCCTTCCCCCCCGCCACAACACACACACAAAACAACAGCTATATGGTTCTGTTGCCTCTGTTCATAACCTTAGTTAGATGTTAGCTAAAAGATGAAATTGTTTTCCCATCCAACTTCATGAATCCTGGGTATTCCACGCCCCATTTAAGAGCCCCATGAACCAGGAAGAGCAGGTCAGCGAGTTATGGACCGACTAACTCTACCGTTGGACCGACTACCCAGGAGGGTGGGATGGAACACGGGGCCAGAGCCACCAGGGCCAGAGAAAGCTTCTGAATGGAACTTTGAAAGTGGTTTTGGGTTTTGATCCAGAGACAGACAGACAGACACGGAGAGGGACACAGGGAAGTTGTAAAGGAGTAGAGGAGCCATAGATTCAACACGCTGGTGCCCACAGCTCTCTTTGGAGGGTGCAGTTGGGGACCCAGAAGTGAAGGAACTTGCCCAGAGCCGGGCAACAGGAAGTGGCAGGCCCCAGCGAAGACAGTTCCATTTGGATCCAGAGCCCTAACTCACTCCTGTACACCCTGCTGGTCACAGCGCACCTGAGGCTGGGGGACACCCTCCAGTAGCACGGGAGCAAGCTCAGGGTAGAAGGCAAAAAGCTGGGGCTCAAGAACCAGATGGCCTGGATTCTTCGCTGATTTGTGTGACTTTGAGACATTTACTTAATTTATTTGCACCTTTGTTTCTTCATCCGTGAAATGGGAACAATAGTCATTACCTCACAGAGCAACTAAATGTGATTA
The DNA here is from genome assembly GCF_965194825.1 of Balaenoptera physalus. Taxonomy (NCBI): domain Eukaryota; kingdom Metazoa; phylum Chordata; class Mammalia; order Artiodactyla; family Balaenopteridae; genus Balaenoptera; species Balaenoptera physalus. The sequence goes on from NC_138901.1 coordinate 48,629,075, forward strand.
AAAACCACCTGGAGTGCATAGAGCACCACGCCTGGCATGGAGTAGTCCTTAACGACACTTGTGCTGTCGTTATTAGCAGAGCTTTCTTCTTGAATCAGCAAAGTCATCGGGCCCAGCCTCCCTCCTTGTCTCTGGCCAGAGAATTCTGGGGGGTGAGGGCATGGGGGGCACACCAGGGTCCAGAGGGCTGGCTTGCCCTTAGCCGCAGGGGAAGATGGGTAACAGGCTGTGCACACTGCGGGTGAGAAAATAGTTGAAGAAACAGCAGCTTCAGCAGAATCTACCGCCTGCTGGGGGAGGAGGAGGGGTGGGTCTCTGCTCAAGGATCAAGGTGGCCCCACCCCTTGTCCCAATGAGTTCATGTCCAGGGTGAGAAAGGTGGTGGAAGTTTCATGGAAAGAAAGTGAGCCTGGCATCAGACAGACTTGGCTGGGCAGGCTGGGTGCCACACCACCCCCCAGGATGCCACTGATGTAGACTACTCGGGGAGTGCTCTTAGGATTATGCAATCCTGCACACCTTGCCTGGGTTCCAGCCTGGCTCTGCCACTCCCTAGTTCTGTGACCTTGAGCAAGCCACATACCTTCTGGAGGTCATCTATAACATAAGACCACCACACTCATCCATGGCTGTAACTACAAACGTGAAAACACCCAGCTCCTAAGAGTTACTCAGTAAACAGCAGCTTCGTCTCCCCAAGACCTTCCTTCAAGCTTCAGGGTACTAACGGCATGAGGTATAAGGGGTGAGCCCAGCCTGTACCAGGTGGAGAAAGCAAGAGGGGCAGGGCAGTTGAGACAGGTAAGAGAGGAGGAGCCCCCAGCCCATAGTCCCAGCAGGCAGCCTCTTCCTTTGGCAAACAAAGAGTGGGCAGGTGCCCCAAGGAGGCTCGGATGCCAGGCACCCTCTTCCCTGGAGGCTTCCTTCTGGCTAATGATTCCCCCGTCCCCCCTCCCCAGGCCTGCGGAGAGGCTCTGTCAAGGAGGGTGGGCCCCTGACATCTGGGGTTGTCTGACTTCATTCCTGCTCCAGGTCCCCTCCCAGGCCTGAGGTCAGGCCTTTCTAGCTTTGGGAGCCTCATGAGGGAAAGGGGGGGGGGTCTCTGGTACCCCAAGACTCACAAGACTATGACTCAGAGTTTACTCCACAATTCCCCGCACAACGCGGGGATGGGGGAGTTATATGAAACAGTGGTCATGCCAGGATTACTAGGAAGGAGACCCCACCATTCCTAAAACTTTTCAGTGGTTTATTCATTCAGAAAAGATTTGCTCTGAAGCCTCCTGGGTCCTGAGCTCCAAGGATCCAGATACAAAATTGACTCTGTCTTCATGTAACTCACCTCCTAGCAGAAGGAACAAACACTACTTAAATCGTCATACAAATAAATATATTCTTACAGGCTCTTGATAAAGCAGGGAAGGCCAGGGTGCCAGGCAGGGATCGACATTTCCCAGGCCCCAGTGTCATCTAGATGAGCCCCCATCTCATGTAAGGGTCCTCACCTAAGCCCCCTGCAGTCCCCAGGGGGACTGGATTATAATGTCTAGGCCCCCCAAGGTTAAAGACAAGGTGGTGAGTGCTTTGCTTCGTTTTCTATTTCTATTTTTAAATGGGACCTTGGGCTCAGGAATCAAGGACTGTGAGTTTCACAGGCTCTCCCCACGCTGTTACAAACGGCCTGCTTTCTCTGGGGACAGGAGGTGACATGACTCTGGGACACAGGCCTGCCCCCTCCAACAGCTTTGCTGTTCCCCTCCCACCTGCAGGAAGCCTACTGTGCCTACACCATCATCCTCATGGCGCTCCTCTGGTGCACCGAGGCTCTGCCCCTGGCTATCACCGCCTTCCTCCCCACCGTCATGTTCCCCATGATGGGCATAATGGGTGCCTCCGTGGTAAGCCTCCCCACCCACAGGAAGACGTGCTCCCAGGGATGGAGGGGGGTCTGCCCTAGGACGCTGATGACGGGGGAAGCCTCATCACAGACAGGGCACATGGAAGAGGGGTCCCTGCCTCTGCTTGGCAGGTTGGGGAGCACTGGGGGAGGAGTCAACTAGAAGACCGGGGGGAAGGCATTCTAGAAATGCCGGGTGCGTGGTTGGTGCCAAGAGTTAATTCAAAGTGGGAGCAACTAAGCCTAGATGAGGGAAGGAAAAGGGGGCCTTGATAGCCAGCTAAAGAGTTTGTATCCTTCTAGTTCAGTGGCTCTGAAACTTGAGCGTGCATCAGGATCACCTGCGGAACTAGTTAAACACATTGCTGGCTCTGCCCCAGAGTTTCTGACTCAGTAGATCTGGAGCAGGGTCTAAGCATTTCATTTCTAGCAAGTTCCAGGTTGTTGATGATGCTGGCCCAGGCACCACACTGAGAACTTCTGCGTTAGTTTCTAGAAAGAGCATTAAATGCTTTATCTCCCAGTCAATGGCTTGCCACGGGAGTGGATTCAGGTTAGATGATCTCTCAGTCATTCCTGAGGGGAGAAAGAACGAGTTTGGCAGGAAGAGAGGAAACTGGTTAATATTAGATGGCAGATGATCCAAAGACCATTTCCATCTGGGTCCAAGAGCCCAGGGGACCAACCTCCGTTTGCGGGAATATCAGTGTCGGCACCCTGTAAGCCCAGAGGCACGGGGGACCCCTTCCTCCTTCTCAACTGTCCCCACCTGCCAGGTCAGCACTGAGTACCTTAAGGACACCAACATCCTATTCATCGGGGGGATGCTCGTGGCCCTCGCCGTGGAGCACTGGAATCTGCACAAGCGCATCGCCCTCCGCGTGCTCCTCATCATCGGGGTGCGGCCCTCCCTGTGAGTTCCCACAAACCAAGTCTGGACGACCTGGAGTGGCGGTGTTCTGGGCACCCAGGCCTTGAAGGGATGCTGGAACACCAGCGTGTCTGTCTGTCCGTCGCTAGGCTGATCCTGGGCTTCATGGTGGTCACGGCCTTCTTGTCTATGTGGATCAGCAACACGGCCACCACGGCCATGATGGTGCCCATCGCCCACGCCGTTCTGGAGCAGCTGCACAAGGTGCCCAAGAGCAAGGACGTTGAGGAGGGCGAGAACAACCCCGCCTTCGAACTCCAGGAACCGAGTCCCCAGAAGGAAGAGACCAAGCTTGATGAGAAAGGTGACGCCAGGCCCTGCCCCAAACCCTCAGTTCTTGAGGAGGGTCTGAGACGATGCCCATGATAGGAGCAGTCATCCTGGCACGTTTAGGGAGAGAAGAGGGAAGCAAGAAGTTCAGTGACCAACGTGTCCTGGTTTGCCTGGGATTTTCCTGGTTTTGAAATGAAAAGTCCCACAGGCTGGGAATTCCCTCAGTCCTGGGCAAACCAAGATGCTAGGTCACCCTGGCAAGCCGAGAGCGGAAACCTGGGTGGGCTGTCAGGGGCCCAGGCTCCACTCTTCCTGTGTGGTTCGGACAGTCTTCTTCCCTTCTCTGTGCCTCAGTTTCCCTCTCTCAAAAGAGGGGTTGGGTCAGGTGGCGACTGGGGGGTCACTCTGGCCTGAGACTCCAGGGAGTGCTGGCCCTTGCAGACCTGGAAGCAGCCTCTGCCCTCCCCCCAGCCTGGGTCTAGGCTGCTCAGTGACAAGGTGCCCCAGAGGCCCTGGAGCCCCCACCAGGCTCCCCAGAACTGGCCCTGCGCCCATCCCCAACCTGAGCTCTCCCTTGTTCCCAGACAACAAGCAGGACGGCCCTGCCCTGCCTGTTCCTTCGGAGCCCAAGGCACAGCAGGACGAGGAGCATCTCCGCTTCACCCGGGGCATGAGCCTGTGTGTGTGCTACTCGGCCAGCATCGGGGGCATTGCCACCCTGACTGGCACCACAACAAACCTGGTGCTGCAAGGCCAGGTCAACTCGTGAGTGACCGAGTGGGAGGGGGTCTGCATTCTGACTGGGGGGGCAAATGGAGCAGGCTGGTCAGCGGGCAGTGTCACACAGCAGCCTGAATCCCTCTTCAGGATCTTCCCCGAAAATGACAACGTGGTGAACTTCGCCTCCTGGTTTGCCTTTGCCTTCCCCACCATGGTCATCTTGCTGCTGCTTTCCTGGGTGTGGCTGCAGTTCCTCTTCTTAGGCTTCAAGTAAGTGGTGGAGTGGGTAAGAGCTGCCCAGGTGCCTGCCCTTACCCTCTAGGAGCTTCCAGTTGGGTACCCAGGTAGCCCTGCGGAAAAGGGCATAATCACCATCCCGGTGAGAAGGCCTCTCCCTCCCAAGGCCCTGCTGTGCACTTGGCCCCCCCATTTGAGGGAATTACTGTTTGGAGAGTATTAGCCCATCTATCAGATGAGCAAACTGAGGTTCAAGACATGGTACACAACTAGATGTGTCAGTGCTGGGACTGAAAACCAGATCTCCTGATGCCCAGGCCAGGTCCCATTCCATAACAATCCCCAGTCCTTTGGCAGGTGCTTAAGAAGCACACGCTGTGAGCCTGGTCAGTTACAAAAGTCCTTGTTGTGCTCCTACTGTGTGCCTGGCCCTCTGCTAGGCACTGAGAACACTAGAAGCATTAGACAGTCCCTGTCCTTGGAGCTCACCATCTAATGGGTGATGATAAGGTAGGAGCAGTGACAGAGGGAAGCCCGGGTGCTGTGGGAGCACAGCCCAGGATAGTGAAGATTCCAGAAGTCCCCTGGCAGAGATGATGCCTGAACTGAATCTTGTAGAGTTAGAAGTCAGCCAGGTAGAGAACGAGGTAAAGTCATTCCAGCAGCAGGAAGAGCTTGTACAAAGGTACAGAGGCAAGAAAGAGCATGCTGGGTTTGGGTGAACTCTAGTTCTGTGTGGCTGAAACACAAAGAGGGAAAAAGAGTATCAGCATATGAAGCTGGAGAAGTAGGCAGGGGAAGATTATGGGGAATCTCATGTGCCACATAAAGAGTATGGACCTTGTTCTTGAGGCCAAGAGTAGTAAAGAGGTTTTATTCCTACTTCCAGCCCTTGATTACTAGTAGTCACTAGAGCTCTGAGTTGAAAATCATGTGAGACCCTGCTGGAGCTCAGTTGGAATCAAGTCTGGGATTGATTAGTGATGTCTGCTATAGTACAGGCTAAGTGTGGTGGTATGACTGTTATTGTGGTATAAGTTGTTATTTGTCCATCCTGCCCAGGCAGTGGGGAGCCATTGAGAGTTTTTAAGCATCGTTGCTGTAAAATTGCTTGGGCAGGTGCAAGGAGGCTGGATTGAGGTTGGGGATGGTACAAAGCAAAGTGTTAGTCAAAGAGACCAGCACAGTGCTAAGCAACATAAAGGATTCAAAGATGTGTGAAGCATGGTTTTTCCCTTGAGGAGCTCACAAGTCCAGCAGGGGAGTTGAGGTTTGCCCAAGTGAAAAGTTAAAAGTCAAAGTGAGTTAAGCACATGGAGGTGGGCTGCAGACTTCTGTGCCTCAGAGGACAGTGTGGGTGGGGCCCAGGCTGGCAGAGGATGCCCAGAAGCCGTAAGAGAGGGAAGGGAGGATTTCCTGAAAGGCTATTGGAGGCGGGGAGTGATGAGTCAGGGCCAGAAGGAGGCCTGGGGTCTAGGCCTCTAGGGCCTCCTCACTCTGGGCGAGGGAGGGCTCAGCACAAGAGAATTCCTGGAAGGACAGAGGGCCAAGCACAGGGAAACCCAATCCCCCATCCTCAGCCTCCCCTCTGCTAAATAAGAGCCAGGACACCCCAGAGTCTTCTGCTTTTCTTCCAGAACCTTGGGAACCTTTACAACTCATGGCAGTTCCCTGGCAGTCCAATGGTTGGGACTCAGCACTTTCACTGCTGTGGCCCTTGGTTCACTCCCTGGCCTGGGAACTAAGATCCCGCAAGCCGCGTGGCGTGGCCAAAACAACAACAACAAAACCACAGGCAATCAGAGCCCCTTGCTCCCCTGCCTGGCGTGGTGCCCTTACGAGCTGTCCCCACCCCTACCTGCAGCTTCCGGAAGAACTGTGGCTTGGGGGACGAGATGAGGGAGCGAGAGCGAGCAGCCTTCGAAGTCATCCGGAGAGAGCACAAGCTGCTGGGCCCCATGACCTTTGCAGAAAAGGCTGTCAGCACCCTCTTCGTCTTATTGGTGGTGCTCTGGTTCACTCGGGAGCCAGGCTTTTTCACCGGCTGGGGTAACCTGGCTTTTTCCGATGAGGATGGGAAAAGGTGAGCATCGTGGGGAGGAGGAATACTTCCAGGAGGAGGGAAGGGAGCAGGGCCCCCAACACAGAACAGGAGGTAACGGTGGGTTGAGGTGGGGGGAAGTTACCAGGAGGGGTGGGCACATCTGTGGGAGGGGTTCCTCTCCAGCACCCCTCCATCCTTTGACCCTGAGCAGCCCTAAGTCGCTAAGCCTGCCCTCCCTGCCCCGCCCGCAGCATGCCATCCGATGGGACAGTAGCCATCTTAATCGCTGTAATTTTGTTCATCATGCCCTCCAAGATCCCAGGGCTGACTCAGGAACCAGGTAAGCACCTGGTCTGGGGCAGGGAAGGGCCTCTGGGCAGACCCCGCCTTCTGGCATGCGACGTCCCTTCGACCACACTCGGCAGGAGTAGACCAACCCCAGAGAAGTTGGGGTGATTTGCCAAGGGCACAGGGACTCAGGGACAAAGTCGTGATGTTGCAGAACTGAGGGTCCCTCTCTTACATGCATTAAGCTCTGATAGAGACCCGTACAGAGGGGGGAAGGGAAGGGAAGGAAAGCCTGTTGGCTCTTGGTGACCCATCCTCTTCTGCTTGGGGAGTAGGAAAACCAGGGAAGCTGAAGGCCCCTCCTGCCCTCCTCAACTGGAAAATAGTTAACGAGAAGATGCCTTGGAATATCGTGCTCCTTCTGGGCGGTGGCTTTGCCCTGGCCAAGGGCAGTGAGGTGACAGACCCCGCCCCCTCCCCCACCCACTTGAGGGAGACCCTGTGACAGGGAAAGAGGGGCCCTGATTCTCTCCCACACAGGGGAGCCCTGACCCCCCACTCGGGAGCCCCCTGGTGGGCAGAGCCTTTGCAGCAGCTGGAGAAACAGGTTAGAGCCCTAAGAGAGGGGGAGGGAACACAAGCCATAGGGACCTCTCGCTAGTCGGATTCTCAAAGCCAAAGGGAAGGCGGGCTTCTCCGGTGAGCAGGGACTGTACTCGGTGACTACCCAGTCCATCCCCTCACCGCCTGCCGGACAGAGAATGCCAAAGCTTTAGCACCAGGGAGTAGTTGGCTGGCGTTGGGTTGACGCAGTTTGCTGGCCGAGGCCACCAGGGGGCACCATGATCATACCCAGCCAGGCTCTGGGGACCGGGTCATCATTCCCCATAGCCTCCATCCAAGACAGAAATCCCTGAACCTGCACCCCCAGCCCTCGGTGTTCTGGCTAAGCTCATTCACTGCATGGACAGGAGCTTTCCTGGGTCAGGGATTGGTTAGTTCATCCATCAAGCGCTCACTGACCGTGCCAAGCGCTGTGCTGGGTGCTGGGTGCTAAGTGGGCAGCATTGTATATAATAAAGTCCCAGCTCCCTGGGGCTCACAGTCTGGCATTATAGGTGTGGGCAAGGCAAGACCTTGGAGCTCTTCTGACCCTGTGAACTGTCCCCGTCCCCCTGTTGGCCTCTTCCCAGCCTCTACCAGGGCCCTTCCCCTTCTCCCTCCTTGCTGGGAGCAAGGTCCCCTCTGTCCCAACCTGCTAGGCTGGAGGGGGCAGGCAGAGGGCTAAGGGTGGCCAGGAACCTCCTGAAGAGAGGTCAGGAGAGCAGGAGTAAATGGGGTCAAAGGTCTGTACTCTCACCAAGCCCCAGGTTTCCCAAGAAAGCCCCTTCGCTTCCCATCTGACCCTTCTGCCCACACCCAACCGTCCTTCAAGAGCAGTAGAGGGGGCTCCTAGGGTTCAGCTGGGTCTCATCTTCCCTCCCAAGCTGCCCTCGACTCTGAAGTTTCCAGAGAGACGCGGGCAAGAGCAGGACCCTCCCAGAGCCTCAGCAGGGGACTCTGGGGCCCCAGGCAGCTCAGCCTCCCACACACCACCCTCCTCTGCCTACAGGAATCGGGCCTGTCAAAGTGGCTGGGGGACAAGCTGACCCCGCTGGAGAGTGTGCCGCCTCCCGCCATTGCCTTCATCCTCTGCCTCCTGATCGCCACCTTCACTGAGTGCACCAGCAACGTGGCCACCACCACAATCTTCCTGCCCATCTTGGCTTCCATGGTGAGCTGGCCCTGCAGACACACCTCCTCCAGGCAGCCTTCTGCCCACACTGCCTGCCGGGGCCCTGCCTGAAGGTCAGAGTGACCCGTCTGCACCTCCTCTCATTTCTGGGAAAGGACCCCTGAGCTTCCACCCTTCCCCAGGCTCCTCAGTAACTTTGGGCCCCAAGGCCCTCTGCCCCCTGACTCACTCCATCCCTGATGACATCACCCCTGGAGTATCCTGATGGGGCTCACTGGTGGCCTCGCCCACCTCCCTGGCCCAGCTCCTGTTCTTGTCATTCCTGAGGTGACAGCATGAAATTGCTCCCCGGAGCGTCCCCAGCCCCTTCTTCTCCAGGAGCGTTCCCGCAGCCTTTGATGATGACACCCACAAGCCCCTTTGAGATCCGTTTAATGGGTCCCTCCCCTTCCCACACCCCATAGGGCAGGGCCGCACACTTATCCCCTCCAGAGAGGTCAAGGGGCCCTTTCCAGGTCACCAGGTGCCTTCTGGCAGAAGTGGTGGGTTCATGGCCAGAGTGTGTATTGGGGTGGGGATGGGGGCTGTCCCTCAGAGAGGGAAGCAGGAGAATGGGGGCCACGCCTTCCCCTCTGGGACGGGGCTGAGATCAGCTCTGCCCCACTGTCTCCCCCTCCAGTCTCAGGCCATCTGCATCCACCCCCTCTACGTCATGCTCCCCTGCACGCTTTCCAGCTCCCTGGCCTTCATGCTGCCTGTGGCCACCCCGCCCAACGCCATCGCCTTCTCATTCGGAGGCCTCAAAGTGACACACATGGTGAGTGGCAGGGGTCTCCAATGCCTCAGCACTCCCTGCTCTGTCTTTCCATCTTGGTGGACCACAAAGTAGCTGGAAGTCGCTGAGATTCTCAGAGTTTAGAGTGGACCCTGTTGGGGTGGGTGGCAGCGGGGGAGGCTGGAACATGATCCCCAGTTGGAGTACCTTCCGGCCCTGCCAGCCCTAGGCCACTGAGAGGGAGAGGAGGGGTGAGGAATTTAGGGAAGGCACCAAGATGCCAGGCACCCGAACCCAGGGATATGGACTCAGAGAGGATGACTCAGGGCTCTGGAAGCTCCCCTTTCCCCTGTTAGCACTGGGATTAAAGCCAGTGGTGGGGGCATCACCTAGTGCTGCAGGTTAGACCCAAGGGAGGACTTCCCAGGGAGAGTTTTGCTAGTGAGAGAGCTCCTGAGCACCTATGAACACCTAAGGGATGGGTACTGGCCCAGCTCAACACCCACTCATTCAGACTGGCTCTCCTCACCCCAGGCCCAAGCAGGATTCATGCTCAACATCCTCGGGGTCCTGGTCATCACGCTGGCCATCAACACCTGGAGCATCCCCATGTTCGACCTGCACAGTTTCCCCTCCTGGGCCCAGTCCAACACCACAGGCTTCTGTGGGGTCAGCGAGGCAAACATCACAACACCTACCCCCTATACCACGGTATAATCTGGCCCAAGCCAGGAAGACCCACCTCGTTCCTGTTCCTCTGAGCTGGGAGGGGAAACCCAGGCTCCAAGCCAAACATTGAGAGAAAGGCACATGTATACCTAACCTCATGTGTCTCTTCAAGGAAGATGTATGTGAGCTCAGTCCTACGTGTCTGAGGAAAGTGTGTGTATGTGTATGTGTATGTACGTGTGTGTGTGTGTGTGTGTGTGTGTGTAAAGACGGTGTGTCATGTGAGGATGTTGTGCAAGCGGGGTTTGTGTGTGTGTGATGATCCTAGGTGGTGTATGCTTGACAATGTACACTTGTGAGGTCACAGACACGACAGCGTGCTCTGTCTGGCACTCCAGGTCTTTGTCTCCCCAGCTTGGTGGGTGACCAGACCCTTTTGTCCTCTATTTATTGAAACTCAGGGTTGGAGCTGCCTGGGCAGCAAAGCCTACCAGCAGTTGCCATGGCTACAGTCTCTGGGACCCGCCCAACATACTGAGTTCTCCCCAGCCTCTCAGGTCTGGGGGGAGGTTCAAATATCAGCCCCATTAAAGTCTTTCAGTAGAGTCTGTGGTGGTTTTTCACGGCACTTTCCAGGGCTGGTCCCCAACATGGTTCAGGCCCCAGGTTGGGAAATACGCTGGGAGGGGACCTGGCATCTGTCCTGTATGGCGGCCCCCTTGGCACCCCTCCCACCCAGGGGAGAAGGTAATGGCCAGGGAGCTCTGCCAAGGCCTGTCGGAGTGGACGCAGCCACCCAGGAAAGCAGCACTGACATCACCCAGCCCGGCTAATTGGGAGATTCTACTCCCTGCATGTCTTTGAGAAAATCAGCCTCCCCGTTCCCAGAGCCCTCCCTGGGCATTTACGTAAAACCCTCTGCCCCTGCCAACTCCTCACAGACCCCTCCACCAGCTGGAAAAACCAGTCCCACCAGACCAGGGGAGGCAGGCTGACCCATGCTAGGTGCCCAGAAAGAGGGACCCTCATCCAAAATGGCAACCTGCAGCAAGAAGGATACAGGTGAGACTCACAGGAACAGGTTCAAAACTATGGCCTTCAGAGTCCAGGACCAGACTGCGCTCTGGATCATTCTGCCTCCCAACCTCCCCTCCCCCACTCCTCTGCCTCTCCGCCTTCATGAATTCCAGAGTTTTCATTTATCTGGCAAGGTAAGGTGGGGGTGGGGAAGGATGTCACCACATCCATCATCCATCCTGGGAGCTCAACATCCCTTCCTGGCTGGAAGTTCATCTAGATGGAAGTTTCCAAGAGTTCCCTTCTGCTGCAGTGGGAGAATAAAAAGAGATCTTTACCATCACTCTCACGCCCAGTAAAACAGGGAAATGAGTCGTGAAGAAAGAAAACCAGAAAGGATTTAATTCTGGATTTCCCCCCTGGGCCGGGCCTGCACTCAGTACTCCCAGAGCTGGGGGTTTGAGGGCTGGGGGGAGGGGGCCGCTGCATGGGGGAGAACATGGCTGCCTCCAGGGCACAGGAGATCCTGACAGGACATGCCAGACCTCCAGCAGAATGAGGAGTGTCAGGAGAGGGGCCCTGCCCCCATCCCAGACCCCCAGGCTGGCATTCTTCACTCATGAAGCACAGTCATAAATCACGGCTCCCACCCAGACCCACACTCGGACCCCCGACAAGGCCCCAGGCGACAGCCCCCTCCATTGGGAGTGGGCCAGGCCCAGAGTGGTGGGACTCCACCAGTGGCTTACCCGCAGTGGGTTCCTAAGGAGTAGCCCCAGCCCCATCTGCAAGGAGGACCCTCTGCTGCTACTTTCTTCGGGACCCTGGTTTGGTACCCACAGTCCAGCCCTGGCTGGGGAAGAGATAGGTGTGCTTCCTAGGGGACACATGGCCCTCCACTGTTCTCAGCTCCCCTTTGGACCTCTCCACTTCCCCTTCAGTCTGGCTCAGAGAGGGCCAGATGGGGACTGAGATCACACAGCAGCCCCACGGGATGAGGACTGGGCTGGCCCTGCCTTCCTTCTCAGGCGAGGAGGTGGATGGAAACTGGCCTAAGGGTGGAGGGGTCGGCTATGGTGGGTGCCCTGGCAGGGCTCGGGGCAGGCTTCCCCCCAGGTGCTTAGAATCCATCCTCCTCAGCAGGCGGGAGGGCATACGGGAGGCAGGCAGCACCTCTTGTCCTAATCACTGTCATTAGCTGGGCAATAAAGAAGCACGGACTGGGCCTTTGAAGAAAGGGCCGTCAACCCAGGTCAGGTGTGTGCAGGCGGCCTAGCAGCTCAGCCCCTCCTGGGCACACACACTCTGGGCTGCAGGTGGATGGGGCTCTGCGGGGATGGGGGTCTATGCCCTCCCTGCCCGGCCACTCACACCCCTTCCCCCCATGGCTTCCAGGAAGGTAGCAAGGGGTTTTGAGTGTCTCCTACGAGCTGAACTTGCGCAGTGCTGGGACTCACAAACTTCTATGGTAGTCAGCTTCCCGTTGCTAGAGAAGATCAATGAGGCCAGAACAACTTGAGGACAGTCTGCCTGATGCGGCTGTGTCCCTAGTTCCTAGCACAGGGCCTGGTACGGTGACTGTTGTATGAATGAATGAATATATCAGAAGGATGGGGGGCTTCTTGCTCCTGGAGGGAAGTCTGCCCTCAAAGCCCTTTTCCAGACTGCTGTGTGTGAAGTGCTATGTGACCTTGAGCCAATGTCACCTTTTCGGCTCATCAGATAGGCCCAGTTTTCCCCTGCCCCTGTCCCCTAGGGCCCTGGGAATGTCCCTGTTTCCCTCCCCACTCTTCCTGCTGGCCAGCCCCAGCCCCAGAGAACGGTAGCAGCCAGAAAGCCCAGCAAAGAGCTATCAAGACAAGTTTTTTAAGGAGAAACCTGGCACGTGTGCTTGTTAGGGGGATGCAGAAGGTGGGAGTGGGGATATTGATCCCCCTCTCTGGGTTCACCTTGACTTGGGCTTTAGGTCAAGGGAAGCTCTGTGGGTTAGGATCCTCAACCCCAGAGCAGGCCCCTTGGGGGCTCAGGCCATGACTCCCCTGTCTCCCCAAAGTCTCAGAGGGGAGGCTGCTTCATGAAATGGGAGGGGTGAGCTGTGCAGGCGGGTGGGCAGTGCAGCCAGGGGTGCAGGGTGAGGGATGGGGTAGGACTGGGATGGGTGAGGTTCTGGTGGGTTCCAGCCTGGAGAGGGTGCCCCCTGCAGTCTCCACTCAGTCTGGGCCCCATTAGTCACGATTAGCAGAGCCAAGAGGTTTTACTAGGGGCCTTAAAAGAGTGAGCCTCAACCTCAGGGAAAAGAAGGGGGAGAGGAGGGGATGCAGGTGGGGGCAGATGGAGCAGCTGATTGGGAAGAGTGTGACAGGGATTCAAAAGAGCTGCTCTTAAAGGTGGGGAGACCCACAGACGCCTATACACAGAACCACTGATTCCTGTGTCACACAGAGGACAACACATAGACATGCACAGACACCTGCGTACATAGTTACACACTCACAGGTACTCATAGCCCTTCAGACACCCAGAGTCATTCATGGACACACACACACATACACAGTCACAGACATTTGTACAAACACTCACTCAGACGCTCACATAAACACGGATGCCCATGCACACAGTGTCAGACCTGAGTGTTCCCAGAAGTACAGAGAAGCTCACACACACTGAGACACAGATTCTGGCACAGACACGCCCAGCATCACTTTATAGCTCCACAGACTTAATGCACACCCATGGAGACACATGTGAGCATGGTAACAGAAATGTAAATACTTGCACACTCACAGTCACACACACACACACACACACACACCCCGGCATTGCTCCTCCCCATCTCCACAACCATGCCTCCTGCAGCAGGAGGGATTAAGGTGAGACAGGAGAAGCCTGCCCTCCCCACCCAGCAGGACTCGAGCTACAGCCCTCACCACTGGTCCCCCCCACCAAGCTCTCAGCTTGGAAACTCCCTGGATTTCCCAGAGGGTCAGCCACCCAGAACTGGCTCAGACCTCCCAGCCCAGCGCCCTTGTCACACACCTTCCACGGCCCTGGCCAGTGCTCCTCTGATCATCTACAGCCAAGGAGCTGCCTGCTCTCCCCCAGGAAGCCCGTCCTGACTAACTCCAGACCTCGCCAGCCCTTCCTTGACCTGGGGTCCTTGGGCCTCAGGGCCTCCTGACAGCCATGCTCGGGCCCTGTCCCTCTGCAGATGTTCTTAGGGTCTTCCACGCCAATGGAGTGAGACTTGGAAGGCCTGGGAAGTGGCAGGCTCAGTCTTGGGAACTCACTTTTGGAAGACAAGTTCAGCTCACATGAACACAAGTAGACAGGGAATTCCCTGGCCGTCCAGTGGTTAGGATTCTGCGCTTCCACTGCCATGGGCCCGGGTTTGATCCCTGGTCAGGGAACTAAGATCCCACATGCTGTGCAGTGTGGCCAAAAATAAATAAATGAATTTGTTTTAATTTAAAAAAAGCTCACATTCTCTTAAAACATACATACACACACACACACACACACACACACACACACACACGTGGACAGAAGATAGCCAGTCCTGACATGGGGTGCTAGGAGGGAGCCCCCCCTTCCCTCACACTGGGACTCCCAAAAGTGGAAACACTCTTCCTTCTCCCTGGGGACACCAGACTGCCTCATGGCAGACAGTGGCCAGAGAGATTTCCCTCCCTAGTCAGGGCTGTTACTGGCTCAGAGCAGCCCAGCCCTAGGCAGAGCTCAGCAACAGACAGTGAACCGGTTCTGACCTCCAGTCTCCAGAGAGGCAAATCTTCCCCTGGTTCCAGTCTGTTTAAACACCAAGCTACAGCCCGTCCAGGCCAGAGCCCAGCTCAGCTACATCGGCAGATCCTGAAATTAGGGTGCTGGAGTGTGTGGGACCAAACCTCCAGATGGAAGCAGCTTCCAAGGGGAGCAGAGACGACTTTGCAATAGCTAGAATTGAGGGTAGACACCAGGACAGACTTTCTGGGTCTAGGAGAGAATTCTGAGGGTCTGGAGAGGATGAGAAAAGGAGAGGATGGTCCTGTCTGGAGGCCGAGAATGACCTCACAAATCCTCTTTCAGTCTCAATTCCCAAGGCTCCTGCTTCTACTCCCAACTGCACGCAATGAGGAAGTAGTACTTCCCAAAGGAAAGAGGGAGTCAGAGCCCACACCCATTCCTGGGGCAGAGGTGGGATCCTGTCTCAGGAGGGAAAGAAGTTCATCTCAGCCATAAGAGTCTCACTGTAGGAAGGTGAAAACCACAGACTCTCCTGTCAAACCATCAGAGTCTCCCTGGGACACTTGGCCGCTAAATTCATTTGCCTTTCCTTGATTTTTAATGAAGTTGAAAACTTTTCATTTGTTTATTGGCCATTTGTATTTTATCTGTGAATTGCTTATTCATGTACTTTGTCCATTTTTCTGTGAGACTGTCTTTCTTCTTATTTACTTAGAGGAGCTCTTTGTATATTATGAATATTAACCCTTTGTCTGTTACATGTGTTGCAAAACTTTCTTCCAGGCTGTTTTTTGTCTTTCAACTTAGTTTATGGTATATTTTGCCCTAATGAAATATTTAGTTTTTTACGTAATCAACAAACATTTCTTTATGTTTTCTGCACTTGATGTCATGCTTTAAAAATGAATTCTCCATTCCATAATTATAAAAATGTTTCCTATTTTTTTTTTTTTTTTGGCTGTGTTGGGTCTTCGTTTCTGTGCAAGGGCTTTCTCTAGTTGCGGCAAGTGGGGGCCACTCTTCATCACGGTGCGCAGGCCTCTCACTATCGCGGCCTCTCTTGTTGCGGAGCACAAGCTCCAGACGCGCAGGCTCAGTAATTGTGGCTCACGGGCCTAGTTGCTCCGCGGCATGTGGGATCCTCCCAGACCAGGGCTCGAACCCGTGTCCCCTGCATTGGCAGGCAGACTCCCAACCACTGCGCCACCAGGGAAGCCCCCTCCTATATTTTTCTATTTATTTGTATGGTTTTCCTTTTACATTAGATCTTTAATCCATCTGGATTTTTTTTAATTTATTTTTAACATCTTTATTGGAGTATAATTGCTTTACAATGGTGTGTTAGTTTCTGCTTTGGATTTTTTAATGTATAGCATGAAGTAAGATTTAACTTTATTTCTTTCAGATGGAAAACTCACTATCCCAAGTTCACTTATTGAATTTTTATACTTTACTACTGCTTTAAAATATGTTATTATCATATACCAAATTCTCACAAATACCTAAGTTTATTCTGGACTCTATTCTCTTCCATTAATTTATTTGTTAATTTGCACCAAGATCACACTGTTTTAATTGCAGAAGCATTATTGAACATTTTGAAATCTAGCAAGGCAAGTTCCCTCTATTAGCCTTCTTTTTCAAAAACTTCTAAGCTATTATCATGTATTTACTCTCCCCTAAACTATATATATATGTATATATATATCTTTTTTTTTTTTTTTTTTACTTTTCGGCCACACCACATGGCATGTGGGAATCTTAGTTCCCCAACCAGGGATCCAACCCACGTCCCCTGCAGTGGAAGCGTGGAGTCTTAACCACTGGACTGCCAGGGAAGTCCCGCTCTTCCCTAAACTTTAAAAAGGAATTCAGTTAGGACTCAGCGCTCTCACTGTCCTGGCCCAGGTTTGATCCCTGGTCAGGGAACTAAGATCTCGCAAGCCACGCAACGTTGCCAAAAAAAAAAAATCAACTTGTCAAGTTCGGGGAGTGGGGAATTAGACTTTTGATTTAAATTACATTTAGTTTAGGGGCTTCCCTGGTAGCGCAGTAGTTAAGAATCTGCCCTGCCAATGCAGGGGACACGGGTTCGATCCCTGGTCTGGGAAGATCCCACATGCCGCAGAGCACCTAAGCCCGTGCGCCACAACTACTGAGCCTGAGCTCTAGAGCCCACGTGCCACAACTACTGAAGCCTACGTGCGTAGAGCCCGTGGTCTGCAGCAAGAGAAGCCACCGCAATGAGAAGCCTGCACTCCGCAATGAAGAGTAGCCCCCTCTCACTGCACCTAGAGAAAGCCCACGCGCAGCAACGAAGACCCAACACAGCCAAAAATAAATTAATTAATTAAAAAAAAATAAATTACATTTAGTTTATAGATTATTTAGAGCAGAATGGCCATCTTTACAATATTATATTGAGCTTTCCAATTCAGGAACATGATACTCCTTTATATTTATTCAGTTTATTATATGTCTGTCAGTAAAGTTCTGTTGTTTTCTTCATGTAGGTTTTATGTACTTTTTATTAAGTTTAGCCCTGGGTATTTTGTAATGTTGTTGCTATTGTGAATTGGATCTTTTGTCTCCTTATACTTTCTTTTTTTTTTTTAAATTAATTTATGTATTTTTGGCTGCATTGGGTCTTCATTGCTGCACGTGGGCTTTCTGTAGTTGCTGCGAGCAGGGGCTACTTGTTGCGGTGCGTGGGCTTCTCATTGCGGTGGCTTCTCTTGTTGTGGAGCACGGGCTCTAGGCGCACAGGCTTCAGTAGTTGTGGCTTGCGGGCTCTAGAACGCAGGCTCAGTAGTTGTGGCGCACGGGCTTAGTTGCTCCGCGGCATGTGGGATCTTCCCGGAACAGGGCTCAAACCCGTGTCCCTGCATTGGCAGGCAGATTCTTAACCACTGCACCACCAGGGAAGTCCCTCCTTATACTTTCCAGTTGGTTGTTTTAGTTGTAGAGAAATGGTTTTGATTTTTCTATACTTAACATATATTCTGCTACCTTGCTAAATTCTCTCACTAGTTCTAATAGTTTTACAGTTGATTATCTTGGATTTCCTAAGTAAACAATCACTTCATTTGTAATTTTTGAAGAGCTTGCCTCTTTCCTTCTCATATGTATGTCTCATTTATTTTTCTTATCTTATCGCACTGGTTAGGACCTTCAGAATAATGTTGATTTGATAGCAATGATAGCAGCCTCCAATTTACAACTTTATTGGTTCTCTGGCCAGAGTATCCATAATGAAATACCTGTGAGTCTAGAAAACCATTAACCCTGTACACATCAGATAGGAGCAATTAGCAAACACACTAGAAGGTCCTGACAGCTGCCCTTTCACTGTGAAACTCCACTGGTTATCAGGTTAAGGGAGCAGGGCTTTTATTGCTAATATGAGTCCTAGAGAAAGGTGGATTAAGTCAGGTCTCCTGTTCTAGCCCCAGAACACAACTCCTATACCCAAGCAGGCAAGCCAGCACATCCTCATTTCCCACCCAGCACCACTGGGCTTGATAAATAGAAAGGGGGCACATGTCTGTTGAACATCTACTATATACCAGGGATAGTGTTGAGAACTTTAAACACAGTCTTATTTAATCCACAACAATTCTGTGGGTGACTAATATCATTCCTTTGTTAACAGGTGAGAAAACTGAGGCACAGAGTGGTAAGTATGGAAGATGACACGGCTAACCTCACTCACAGATGAGTTCATTGTTATCTGCCTCAGCACCATCTTTTTGAAATGGATATTCCCTGCCTAGACCAAGAAGTCTCCAAATGTTTTAGTCTACTCTACACTGGTGCCAGATGACCACCAGGAACCCCCTGCCAAGGTTGACATTACTTCCCTCCTTGGAATGAGACAGAGTAAGTAGGGCGGAGCTGACCTATCCACACTCTCCGGCCAGAAGACAAATCCCAGGCTTTGCTGGGCACTCTACCACTACATACCTGGAGCCTTTAGTTCTAGGAAGAGATATAAGTGGGCTTAGAGGCCAGAACAAGGGGGGAGGGAGAGGAGGGAAAGAATGGCCGGGGATAGGAGACAGGGGTGGGGCAAAGAAGATGAAAAGGGAACAGTGAGTAGGAGGTGGGGACAAGGTCTGGGCCGGGAGCCTGGGTCCTGGCGGGAGCAGTGGGGACCAGTTTCCAGGGCTCTCCAGGTACTCCACCTCCAGTGGGGACTCTGAGCCACAGGGTCCACTCTGAGGGGACCAGGACCGGGGCCACAACCACATAAATTTGTTTCTATCCTCCAGACCATAAAGAGTGGCCGTGGGATCACGACACAGGACAGGGGCCGCCATCTCCACCTGCTCAGACACACAGATACACACACAGGGCAGGATTACTGACCCAGACCAGAGACATGTGTACAGACACAAGGGTGTACACACACAGATGACACACAAGAGGGCACGGACACAGGCCTGGATAAAGGGACACAGATCCACACACAGACATGTGGAAAGACATAGACGCAGACGCACAGCAACCCAGGAGAAAAATGTGCGAACACACGGAGACACTCACATACCCACAGACACACAGAGGAAGTCACGGACACATGTACATGTGGGTGCACACACCCAGACACCCAGGGAGACACCCTGAAGGTGTCAGAGGGACTGTAGAGAGACAGGCAGATGGCTGGACCTCGTGGACAGACAGGCCCCAGCAAACCTATGCTTGTGCCTGGCCCTTAAGGGGTCACAACTATTGCCTGTCCATGGCAGGCCTGAGAACCCCGGGCTGCCACCTGAAACTGCTCCCCAGAACCCCCTCGCCAGCTCCGTGAACGCACATGCGGTGGCCCAGCTCTCCTGACACACGTGTGCATGTCCCAACAGGCCTGTGCCCCACCCATGGGGGCTGACATCCCTGTTCTGCGGTGCAGGGAGGGGCCACAGGACAGCCCCCTCCGCCACAGGCCACAGGCTGTGCCCAAGGGGCCCAGCCTGGTCCAGGAGGAGGGAGGCGTTGTGGGGGACCAGGGCGTGGCCAGGGCGGGCACAGGAGCCGGTACCTGTCAAACAAGAGCCAAGAAACAAACTAGGTTCTTAGTCACCTTGCTCTTCTCCCCGTTTTGGCATCAGCCCCTCGGGGCAAGGGGAAGCTGATATCATAATTATTGGCTCGCCCAGCAGCTGCCTCCCCTCACCTGATGTCAGCACAGACCCAGGACGGCCGAGCTGACGGACTGATAGACAGACGGAGCTCCTGGCCCCCCAGACCCCGGCCCCCACGCCGACCTGCTTCACTGAGCGGTAAGAGGAGACCCGGCCCAAGTCAGCCGTGGAGGCCAGCAGGGCTGGGCCAGGGAATGGGGAGGGGGGTTACCTTTTTAATGGGTCCTGGGAGTGACTGGGAGCACCTGGGTGCTTCCTTTCTTCTCGCTGCAGCTCAAGGGAGAATCAGGAAGCGGGGTGAGTGCCTGGAGGGCAAGGAGGACCCCCTCCTCCTTATTCCTCCCTCTTCTTCCTGTTCCAGGTTGTCTAACTTCAATCCTTCTTGCTGTAGAGTGGTTTTTCGTTCTGGTGTTTCGTGGATTTTGTCTGTGTGTCTCTTTGTGTTGGAGAGGGTGTGCTTAGCCACCCCGTGCTGGAAAAAAGTAAGGATACAGAGGGGCTAAAATTGGAAAACTAGAGCTGAAAGACAGGGAGGCAGATTCCCAATTTAGTGGCTTTTCCAAGTGGAGAGGGAGAGCCCAGCTCTGGGGGCTAGTTGGTGCTAAGGGTGTCTGTTGATCAAGGAATCACTCACTGCCTCTAAGCAGCCTCAGCTGGGGTCTAGATGCCTGGGCCTGCGCAGAGGACTGGGCTGCAGGAAGGAGAGGGTGCAGCTGGTGGAGAAGCAGACAGGTGGCGAACAGGTGCTATGGCCACAACCTGATGCTGCACTCAAGGCAGAAACCCCCAGAGGTCTAGACCCCAGAAACCAAGAGGCCTGGTGAGCAAACCTGGGATATGCAGGGAGGTCTCAGACCCTGGACGCCTGGAATGGGGGGTCTGGGGAGCAAAGGCCCTTAGGGAGCTGGCCAGAGCAGCAGGAAGACCCCTCTGGCTCCCATGGCTTTTCCCCACCCCCTATCTGATCAGGTAAGGTGCTGGCATTCCCCGTGGAGTCCCCAGGCCCTCCCCAAATGTCCAAAGAAGCAAGTTAGATTAAGAATAGACTCGAATGAGTGGGCATGTTTGCCTCTTGTCTCTGCACCTACAGGTGTGGGGAAGATATGTATGCGTGTGCATTGTGGCCCGTCACGGCTGGTCAGCGGGAAAGGACCTGGGTGAAGAGGGCACATCCTCTCGAGAAATCATCTCATCCATTCCACCTGCCTCTAGGCTGGTCGTTTCCCAAGCCAGGCAGGTCTGCCCCCTCCTCACTTTCCTAATCCCAAGGGAGGAAACTCGGGCACTCGCTCACACTCCTGAAGTCAGTCCTTCCTGGAGTCTGAAGTCTCTGCTGCTGCAGGATCCGGCTCTGCTGTCCCCATAGGGTTCTCTTTTCCCTGCTGATAAAACCCAGTTCCTCTGGGCTGATGGGAGGGTGAGAAGGGGTGGGTGGCATTGCACTCCAGTTCTGTCCCCGTCGGGCCCAGCTCAGGCCCTTTTACCACCTTGGGCATTCCCTGACCCCCAGGACGCAGGCAGTAGAAGGGCATCCCCAACCGATGGGGGCAGCACCTCTGTTCCTGGACCCCACTCTCGTGGTGGGCCAGGTAGGGCCAGAGTGGGGCTGGGTCCTGGGGAGGCTCTGGTCCTCAGGAGCAAAGGTGCTGTGAGGAGAGGCACATGTCCTCTCAGCTCCCTGCCTGGCCCCGCCCATGCCGCCTCTGCGGAGCTCAGCTCCGGGCTCCAGGGCCTGCCGAGGCACGCTGCCCTCCCAGGCCCGGCGCCTCACTCACCTCCCAGGGCCAAGAACCTGTTCTCCCGGGAATGCCAGGGAGTTCTCAAAGGACTTTATTTCAGTAAAGGACTTTATTTCTTGATTCTGCTCCTGGGAAGGCAAGAGAAAGATTAGAGGGTTGGGGCACCCTCCCTGCTCCCCATCTTTGTTTCATCCACACACTAATCCCATATGACCCCAACCAACAGCTGTGCCTTCATTCATTGTGAGACAGGAGAAGGCCTGGGACAGTTGAAGACAAAGGGGGAAGCCCACTGGTGACACTTGCCTTCTGGGAAGATGTCTTATGTTCCCACTTTGGTCTCAGGGAAAGCCTTCCTTTAGCCCCCATGGAGAGTTCCATCTGCCCTCTAAGAAAGTACCACTTCCCATGGGCTCTCCATCCTTTTCTGCCAGGAAGTCCTTCCTGCTGTCTAACCTCCCTCCTTCCAGCTTGAGTCTTCATGGACCGTCAGAGCCCCCACTGCCTACACAGGGCTCAAGCACCTAGCTAGAGACTGTTACTAAGTGTCACACTGAAGTTTCTGAAGACCTTGTATACAGGAAGGGACAGAAATAACGCCCCATGCCCGCTGCCCCTCTATTAGTCTCTCTGGCTCCATACTCTGATGAGAAGGGGGCTGTTGGGAGACATTTCTGCCTTCCTCCCCTTATTCCCCTATAACAGAGGGATGCCAGGGACAGAGGTCCCGCAGATATGGCCTCCCCTCTTTCTTTCCCAGTCACAGCCCAGCGTCCCTGCTGAGGCCTGCAGGAGGGAGTTTTTAGCAAGCTGAGATTGGCTTCTGCAGCAGGAGAGATTGACATTAGACTTCAGAGAGATGTTTCAGCATTTTAAATTGAGTTTAGCTGGACTATGTGACCACAGGAGGTGGTTTCCTGAGTGGAGAGGCAACCATTGATCTGTGATGGGTGTGGCTGGGCTGGCAACATGCCCGGGAGCAGGGGAATGACAAGGTGACCTCTGGGAGAGTGGATCTCAGAAGCATCAATCAAAGGTCCCTGAATGATTTTGGTCTTTCCAATTTATTCCTTCCCATCCTTTGCCCCTTCCTCCATCTCTGTGCCCATCTCCAACCTCCACCCTTCCCTATCCATAACCTCTCTACTCCACCTCTCTTTCCTTTCACAACCCAACTCTACCCCCATTCTCATCTCTAACCCCAGTCCAGCCCTCTTCCTATCCAATCCACATCCCCAACCCCGATTTCACCTCCACCTCCACCACCTTATTTCCCTCTTTGCTTTCTCCCTCACCTCCTCAGCCCCAACTTCATCCTCATCCCTAACTCCATCTTCCCATCCCACACCATTTCCACCTCCCCAGGATGGATCTCTCCATACACCAGAGATCCCCTTTGGAGGTCAACACCCCTCATCGGTGCCCCCGCCAGGTCCTGGTATGTCCTCCACATTTTCCCAGTGTTCAGGACAAAATGGATTGGATAGGATCATCCCTGGAGAAGCCCTCAGCTTCCTGATCCTATCTGAACTTTAAAGGCTGGTTGCTGGCCAAATAGTAAAAATGAGTTCAGGTGCAACAAGACAAGTCTGATGTCCAGATGGACCTCTCAACACTGCAGGTGTGTGGCAGGTCAAGTGGGGAGATGAAGAGACGTCCTTAGAGGGCCCCAAAGGGAGGCAGTGGCAACATTTTTGGGGGGTGCTGGGAGCATAACTGATCCTATTAAGCATGGCCAGGCCCAAGGCAAGGAGATGGACAGAAGCTAAAGCAAGGAAGCCTGCTGGGTTGTTTAGGAATGACTGCAGTCTTGAGCATCCCCAGTCTCTACCCCACCTGTGGCTCTTGCTTAGTCAGCTCAGATTAATGGAGCCGGGGAGAGAATTAGCTGAATCGTGATCTCTCAGGGAACTTGACTCGAGAGCCAGCTGTGAGTCACAGAGAGAAGGAAACCCATGCTCTCATGGCTACTCCGGAAGTTACAGAGGGTAGGTAACACTCAAGACCCCCCAGGATGCAGCAGAGAGTTTCCCAGAGGTCTGACCCTAACCCTCCATCCCATGCTCATGGGAGGACACATGATCAGTCTATTTCAAGCCCTGCTCCCCCAGCCTGAAACTACTGCTTCTGATAAACTACAGACAACCTGGGCACCAACACACACACACACACACACACACACACACACACACACACGCCCAGAATAGGGCATGTCCCTGGAACCGGATCACCCGGAGACAGTTGGAGATCCCACCTACACTTGTAAATTCCACAGCCATGTCCCAGACTACACCAGCCCCTTATTCTTGGAAGGCATAGGACATGCATGAGGACACACACACCCAAACACACACACACACACACACACACACACATCACTGTGATCAGAAAACCCAATTTTCAGACTGTTCACTTAGCAGAGGCAGAGTGACTGCAGCAGTGTTCACCGTCAGAGGTGTCCCCAGCTCCCTCTGGGGGGAGTTCCTGGAGCCCACATTGGGCCCCAAGGAGCATGTGGCTTTGGAGAAGAGGCTCAGCCTCTTGGGGCCTTCTCATGATCATATCCAATCTGCCCAAGGTGGGAAGGGTTTTGGAGAGAAAGTTCTTTGGGATGACAATGCCAAGCCCAGGAGGATCTGTGTGTGTGTACGTGTGCTCTGGATGGCTTTGGAGGAGAAGTGCCACCTGTATGTATTTGTCTGGTACTAGATCTGTATCATTAGTAGTGGTGGTGGGATTAATATCCCTAATAATAGATTGGTAGTAATGAGCAGTCTTTATGATAATAATATGTACAGAGCATGAGAGGCCCCTGGCTCAAGGGATGGTAGGTCCCTGAGCCATCTCAAGCCCCCAGTAAGGTGAGCAGGCAGAAGGGGGTCTGGATCCCTCCTATGTGGAGCACCCAGGGAGGGGCAAATGGTTGAAGGGGCAAAGATCTCAGCCCGCATCCCTCTCCTGAAATCCTATGGGCCTGGGACCCCAGGGGAGGAGGCAGGGGCGCCAAGCAAGATGGTGTCGGTTTATCTTCCTCAGAGCATTTTGACACCCTGCTTCTCACTCAGTCCCCAGGACAGCCAGGTGAGGTATGTAGGGCAAAGAAGAGGATCCCATTTTATAAAGGAGGAAATGAGGTTAATTTCTGTTGACTAGCCCACGCTGATGGCAGAGCTGGGAGAGGAGATTCTAGGGTCCTTGATCGGAAGGACTCCCTGTGCGGGAACAGGCGGGCTTTGTAAGGCAGCTGGGTGTTTCTGAGATAATAAATGCCAATCTAGGGGATGAGGTGAAACAAGGCCCCAGTCATCCCTGTGGGTCTCACCTCTCATATCCTCAGCCACCAATCCCCAGCACAGCCAATTAACTCCACGGCCAGTTATTAGAGCAGCCCACAGGAGGCTGGAGGTGGGACCACCAGGCTCAGCCCTGAGCGACTTTGCTATGGGGGCAGGACTTCTGGGACACTGGGTCACAGAGCTAGTGGGTGCTCAGAGGAGGCCAGCTTCGTCCCACCCCCAGCCCCTTCCCCTACCCTCTTTAGCCAGTGTGGCTGGAAGAAGCGTGTCGTAAGGAAGGAGGAAGGCCGTATTTTACCATCTGTGAAAAATCCTCCTGTCCCTTCAGTCACTGCCCACCTCACCATCCACTCTTCGATCCCTTTCACAGCTAGGCAGACTGAGGATTAGAAGGAACTTTCTCTGGAAATCAGACCGCTGCTTTCTGAACACTGCCCCCTGGGAGGACTAAGCAAGCAGGGAATCCCCACCCTTCAGGAGCCCAGCTCTCCAGTCAGGCCCCAGGGGCTCTAGGTCACCTGGCTCACATACGAGTCCCTTGCCAGACCTATTCTCACCATCAGACCCAGTCATGCCTTTAAAAATTCCTGGCGAAGGTGGGGGGTGGAAGTCACCTTCTCCCTAAATTGCACATGTAAGGGTCTCATGATCTTAGAAGTGAGAATTTTGCCTCCCCCTCCCCCTGCTAAACTTGGAGGGCAAGATGACCTTGCTTCTGGGAGTAAGATCTGGAGATGGGCTCACAGCCTCAGAGCCTGAACTCCAGAGTAGGCAGGAGGGAGGAAAAGACAGACCATGAATGACACCAAAGACCAAAAGATTCCTGGGGGTTGGGGGTGTTTAGGTGGGAAGTGTCTTGGAAAGAGTCACCTAAGGAGTAGGGAGAACCCAGCAGAGCCAATCTCTCAGACCAGGTGCCCATAGCAGAGGAGAAAAGGGAGCCTGGTAGGTGTGTCTCAGAAAGAGATGGATGGGAGCTTTGAAGGATAGCATTTCTTATTTCCTTGAAACCAGCACCTCTTTCTTCCCATCTACCAAATGAGCATCCATAGGCAGTTCAAGGACACCCATTAATCTGTCCCACTGTCCATTCATTCATCTGTCTGTCCATCTATCCAGCTTTCCATCCAGTCATTTGTCCACCCATCAATCTGTCCATCCATTGAGCTGTCCATTTCACCCACCCACCTATCCTTCCATTCATCCACCTATCCCTCCATCCATCCATCCATCATCCATCCATCCAAGGAGGTCAGGCCCCACTTGGTCTCCCCAGGGCTGCTGGGAAGGGCCTGTGGTCCAGTGGCATTTATGGGGCATGTGACCTGCCTGCCGGCCTGGGGAGGTAGCCCCGCCCCAGCCCTCAGGCAGGGGGCTGGTCCAGGCATGTGGGAGTATTTATACCTCGGTGGAAGCTCCTGGGGAGTTCCTGGGCTGAATGACTCCCCGAAGCCGTGATGGTGGCCATGGCCCAGAGCCTACTGTGAGTGCTTGGATTCAGCTCCTTTGGGGCCAAGGCTGGGTGGCAGGGGCTGGGGACAGGCTGGAGAGATGGGAAGCTGCCCACGATGGTCAGGGATGGTAGAAAGGAAGGGGGGGTTCTGGGCAAAGGGGAATGGGGGAACAGGAAGCTGTTGGAGTTAGACATCCACAACAAGGCTGGGACCCACCCGGCAGGGGGGATGAGTCCATGGCCGTTTACTAGCCCTTGGTGAATGGCAGGAAGGATAGGGCAAGAGGACTGAGATTACAAGAGAGATTAAGGTTAGACATCTGGAAGAACTTCCAGGTCAGCCCCAGGCATGGAAGGTGGTTCAAGTGCTTTTTCAGGACAGGCATACCGAGTGCTGCTCTAAGACAAGCCTACTTCCAGAGGCAGAGGAATGACTGAAGCGGTTTCAGGAGAGCCCTGGTTTGGGGATTGGGAACGACTCAGCTGCAGATGTCAGTGGCTCAGATTTGAGGAAAGCATCACATGGGGGACATGATCACTCTTCATCTTTTGTTCTTATTCCCCACTCCACCCGCTGCCCTTTTCATCTGTAGTTGCTTCTCAGAGTGCTTTAATCAGATCTCAAGGCAGGGGCAGCTGACCCACTTCCTGATACCGAGCCAGGGTCAAGAACCAGAGGGGACAGGATTTTGGCCTCAGAACCCCCAACCTTGATGGGAGCAGAGGAGCTAGAAACCCCAGACTCCCAGTATCCTGGGTGTCCGGCCTCAGGAGTGGCCCCCAGGCCCTTCCCTGCGACCCCCACTAGGCAACTACCAAACTGCTCCAGGAGACCCCTCCCAGCAGCCGGGAGGGTGGAGCCCTGGGTGGGGCCACAGGCAGCACTGGGCACGGTCCCCACCCCTTGTAAAACATGCTGCCACAGCCAGCAACAGAAACCATTAAGGTGGAACTCTACCATCTCCACCTCTCTGTAAAGGGCGGGTAGGAGCAGCCCGCGTGGGAGGGAGTGTGTAGAGTCCAGTGAGGGCCCTTAGTGTCCTCTGTGACTCAGCCGCTCACAGAGGGTACAGGGACAGACCCTCCCAAGGAAACCTCCAACCTTGCCCCCCACCTGCCACTCTGGCTTCCAGGTGTGAGCAAGGAAGTTGAGGTGTTCCTGAGGTGGGGCTGTGTAGCATAGTGGTTAAGCATTCTAGCTTTGAAGCCTGTGTCTGAATCCTGGGGAGCATCATTTACTAGCTGAGTGAACTTGGGCAAGTCAGGTTAACCTCTCTGAGCCTCAGTTTCCTCGTCTATAAAATGGGGGTGATAATACAGCACCTCCTTTCTGGGGTATAATAACTCACCCAGCTGTTCCTGGTCCCCTTGAGGATTTCCTCAGCGAGGTCCCTCCTGAAGAAAAAGCAGAGATGAGGGCCTAGCTGACAGCTCTGTGGACCATATACACATCCACAGGACCAGCTTCAGCATCTTTAGATGCAAATGGTCCCAGCGCATCATTTTACTTATAACGAAACTGAGTACAGAAAGGGGGAAGTGACTTGTCCAAGGTCACACAACCAGCAAACAGGATGTCCCCCGCTCCTACCCCACAAATGCCCCCTCTGCCTTAATCCTGGGGTACTGGGAAAAGAGTCTCTGAGGGGTGGGGAGATATGCTGGGTAGAAGGGACAAAAGGCCTGGCTGTTTGTGAGAAGGACACAGAGCAGAGATTTGATAACACTGGTTGTTGATCCTGTGGTCATTCTTTCTGAGGAATTTCTTCCTCGTCATGCTTCCTACTCAGGTTAGAGGACCATTTCTTTCTTCCCTCCGACTCCAGGGAAGATCAGGTCTACTTCTTCTATCCCTACCCCTGCCCTCCCACTCCTCAAGGATCATGGAAGGAGGAAAAGTTCTGAGAGTAGCGGGTAGACAGACTACCTGGATACTAAAGTGGTCTTCTGCTAAAGTTTTGCCAGCATTGCACCCCTGGAGTGGTTTGGGGGCATAACTGGGGCTCTGAGGCCTGAGACTCAGGAGATGTGGTTTTCAGTTTTAACTATGTGGCCCTGGGCATGTCATTTCTCTCTGGGCCTTAATCTTCTCCCCTGAAAGATGGGATTAATGACATTTCTCCCCTACCAGTGGTGTATGATAAATGCTCACCCAACAGCTCTCCAAAAAAAAAAAAAAGGACTCATTTGTAGCATTTGCAAATTTCCTTGGGTAAATATTCCCACCAAGGCCAATTTGGGCCAATTTCACCAAAAATGGATTTGGAAAGAGATGGGTAGAGTTGGCCCTAACAAGTCCATAGCAGCTGGCTCCAGCACACCACTGCCTGCTACTCTCTGGGGCAAAGGGAGGATGAAATGAGATGATAGATACGAAGGTGCTTTGTAAACTGCAGAGTGCTTATAGATGTGGAGTTGTGATTAGGAAAGTCCTTACAGTCCAAGGGACCCCAGGGCACTGTCCACCATTGAGAGCCCTGGACTAACTCTAGCACAAAAAGAGAGCAGGTTGTGGGTTGTGAAAGCCCACACTGAGTGGCAGGGTCATGACTGCCATCAGGGGTAGCTCCTGGGATCCAAGCAAGGAGGAGAGCTGACTGGACCTCCTGCACTGGTTTGCTGACGATGTTTGCAGACACACATCCTATTGTGCCCCCTGAAACTGCAGCAGGTAGCGTAAAGGTTAGTCTTCAATGGAAGATTCCTCCTGAATGCAGATGCCAGAGCCCGGACACTGCAACCGTCAGAGAGGCCTCTTGAGGAATCCAAAGCAAGAGTCACCTCTGCTTCCTTCCTACTCTAATCACTGGGAGTTTCTGCAGCCATTCTCCCTCAGGGGAAAGGCTAAAATGATCTCTGAGGCCAGAGGGTCAAGAGGAGGGAAGTTTAGCCTCTGCCAATGGGGGAGGATGATGTCAGGGAGACGGAGGTGGGAGGCAGGAAAGAGGAGTTCCCTCTGCTCTCCTGGTCCTTACCCACAGAGCTCATCATTTAGAATAACTCTGTCCCACTGCTAATTATTAATAATAGCTATCATTTACTGAGCACATCCTATGCATTAAGCTATTTGCAAGCAATATATCATTTAACCCTCCAGAGAGGTACGTGCTATTAGCCCTATTTTATAGATGAGGAAACTGAGGTCCAAGGAAGGACGCTGAGCGAGTTGCCCAACCAAAGTCCCACTGTTAACTGGGATTCAAACCCAATCCTGACTCTAGAGCTTCTGAACTAGATAATGCAACTTTAAGAGCCCCACCAGCTAGTCGAGAAAGGGGTCAGGGGCTAAGGCAGCCTCATCCCTCTCTCCACAAGGGGGGAGGTGGGTCCACAAGCCCTGTTATCAGAGGAGCAAAAGGAGATACAGAGAATTACACCGTTTTTTCAAAGTCACACAGCCAGGAAGTGACACAGCTGGGACTCAAACTTGGGTCAGCCCAAATCCAAAACCTTTGCTCTTAACCATATGTTCTTCTGCCTCTGGAGAGGAGAGTAACCACCGCCCCACGTGTTACAAAGCCCAAGACCTGGGGGAGGAAGGGGCCCAGCCTTGCCTCTGGTAGGGCTGGAGAAGGCCTTGGGAAAGCACCTCTGGACCGGGGCCAGGAGTGGCAGGCGGGCCCGAGCTGTCCAGGGGCTGTCCAGGGAGCAGGGGCCAGGCCGGGCAATCATGCGGAGCCGGAGATGGGCTGCCCTGCACCTCGGGCCCCAGGCCTGCTCCACCGTGGTGTCCAGTTACGGCCAGCTCGGCGCTTCCCTGGTCACGCCACATTTAGCATTGCCGAGTGAGCGGCACCGGGACATGGAGAAGGGGCGGTGGAGACTCTTGAAGGGGCGGGAGAGCTTCCACCAGGCCCCCACCTGGACCCCAGCTCCTAGCCCCCTCTGCCACTGATCCTCTGAGGGACTTTGGGCAATTGCTCTCCCTTCTTTGTCCCCACTACCCCCTTGTCAAATGAAGGAGAGAGCTTATTTAGCAAAGATGTACCAACCCCAGGCTGGGCACATGGGGCCACCACGGCCATCCCTCCCTCCCAGAGCTCCTGGGAGAGCAAGGCTGGGGAAATGCAGTTCTCCTGCTCTGCCGGAGGGGGTCTTGGGTATGTGTAAACCTCGTGCTTTTCTTGTTGTTTGGCGCCCAGCCCATGCACCCCCTCACTCTGACCCCCAACAAATGAAGAAACTAAGGAGTGTAGCCTTCAGAGTCAGACAGATCTGGGTTCAAAACTTGACTCTATCAAAGATTAGCTGTGTGACTTGAGCAAGTCACTTAACCCCTCTGAGCCTCAGTTTCTTCATCTGGAAAGTGAGGTTAATAATGTCCCTCACTCACAGGATTATTCTGACAAACCAATGAGAAAATTCTCCTAATCATTTACACAGTGGCCAGTCCGGAGCAGGCTCTCAGCAAAGGGTGGCCTTTCTCAGAAACTACTTGGGCAAAGAGGAATAAATTCAGGAGAAACTGCCCTTTGCAGATGGTGGAGAAGGAAGGCAGAGACATGAGGGTAGTAGTAGTAAGAACCATACTAATGTTATAAAGCAGAAACTAACACACCATTGTAAAGCAATTATACTCCAATAAAGATGTTAAAAAAAAAAAAAAAGAACCATACTAATAATGATATTAATAACGAGTACTAATAATGATATTAATAACGAGAGCTGGCACTTATTGAGCACTTACGACACGCTAGGCACTGTGCTAAATTCTTCATGTGCATGATTTCATTTAATCCGGCATCCCCATGAGGGCGGCCCTCTCTCTCTCCCTGTTTTTGCAGATGATTGATGCCGAAGCTCAGAGAACTTCGCTAACACAGCTAGCAAGGAAAGGCAAAGGCTGGCTTTGAGCTGAGTCCTCTTAACCACTCAACTGTGCTGGGTACAGAGTTCTCCTATAATTCTAGAAGGTCTGAACAGAAAGAGCCCTCACATGTCACCTAGCATAGGCCCTGAGTTTTTCGAATGGTGAGTGCAAAGCTCAGAAAGGGCACTGGCCTGCACAAAGTCACATGTACTTTGGAGTGTGGAGGACATAGGAGAAAACCAAATATGCCACACGTTCCACAGTGGGCCGGTGGTGGCATCCCCAGTGCCGTGGGGCATGCCTGCCAGGCTCACGGGGCCATCAGGCATCCAAGTGCCCTCGAGTCCACCAGCCTCTCTCTCTCTCTGTGTCCTTCATACTCTGTCTCTCACATTGTTTATCTGCTTCCTTCTGTTTCCGATGTTTCTCTCAGTTTGTCTGTGTATCTGTCGCTGTCTGTCTGTTTCCCCCTCTCATCAGACATCTGGCTGGAGTCAGGGTCCCGGCCCAGGGACGGGGTGGGAGTGGAGGTGGTGCGCTTGGGCTTGGTCAGCCCTGGACGGTGTTCCTCACACTCATCACAGCTGGCTTTCTTCGAGGCCAGGACTGGGTGATGGTGTCGCTACTCCTGCCGCAGTCTGACGTCACGCTGCCGGGCCCCACCAGACTGGAGGGCGAGCCCCAGGGGGACCACATGCAGGCACCGGGCCTCCCAGGCTCCCCTGCCCCACAGAACGTAAGTACCCGGCACTTAGGCCCAGGCTGAGGCCAAGACCTGAGAGGTGCACGAGCAGCAGGGGGACCATCACCCCCACCCCCCAGGGACCTGCCTGCATCTGTCTTGTCCCTTCCACCAGCAAATAAGTACCCAGTGACTCCCAGATCCAGAAGTGTCAGACCTGGGCCTCTGCTTGTCCCTTCAGTCTGGGGCCTTCCCAGGGCAGGGCTGTTCATCCATCCTACTGGGGCGACCCAGGTTTAGAAGCTGCGTGCTCTCGTCAGACTGGGGCTTCCAAGGGCAGGCTATGTCTCGCCAGAGCTCAGCCACAGACCCTTTACCTTAGCACAGAGTAGGGTCCCGGTGCAGTCTCCGCTCACAGGCTCTCTACCCTCTGTCCACCCCAGAAGCATGCCGGCTTCAGCTGTTCATCATTCGTGCCCGATGGCCCTCCAGAGAGGGCACCCTCACTGCCTCCACACAGCCCCTGTGCCGCGTCACCAGGTCCCGAGCAGGTCCACTGCCCAGCTGGCCCTGGCCTGGGCCCCTTCCGGCTCTCACCCTCAGACAAGTACCCCGGCTTCGGCTTTGAGGAGGGCCCGGCAAGCAGCCCCGGGCGCTTCCTCAAGGGCAGCCACGTGCCCTTCCATCCATACCAGCGGCATTTCCATGACGACGTCTTCCCTGAGGCCCAGACCGCCTTGGCCCTTGCTGGACACTCCTTTAAGACCCCAGGGGCGCTGGAGGCCTTCGAGGAAATCCCCACGGATGTGGGGGAGCGTGAGGCCTTCCTGTCCGGCTTCCCAGCAGAGGCCTGGTGCAACGGGCTCCCCTACCCCAGCCGGGAGCACAGCCCCCAAGTCCTGGTGAGTACCAGTGGCCGGCGGCCATCCCACCTACCCCCATCCCCATTCCTGGCAGCCCAGAACAAACCCCCCGCCACCCCTTTCCAGACCTTTCCGCTCAGGGTCAGTGTGCACCAGGAAAGCAGCAAGCTCAGAGAGCTGGGGACTCTAGGCTTCATTCTGGGCCTCCAGGTCAGCTGGGGAGGGGATGCTGACCTGGCCTGGCGTGGAGGGGACAAGGTTGGGGAGGCCGGTCAGACCGAGGAAGCTGGAAGCTTCCCAGAGGCTCCTGAGTCAGGATTCCAGTGTGCAGCTTCTCTCTGTTTGTTTAAGTGTCAAGAATCTCCAGCCAGACCTACACGCCCATATGCAAATGTGAGAAGAAAAACACATTCCAGAGGCCAAGAGAAAGGGTTTAGGGAGGAGCCACAGGGCACAATGTTCTCTCCAGCATCAGCCTACAGAGTTGAGGGAGGACCTAAGTCTTCTCAAAGGACACTCCGGCCCCATTCTTTACCCAGAGTGAGGCCTGTGTATATTCATAGAAATACCTTGAAAGCACCTTGAAAGCTCATTTCCTTTCATAGCCATACCCACAAGCTGCGTGACCTTGGGCAAGTCACTTAAGCTCTCTGAGCCTCATCAGAAAAGTATCATTAATAGTACCTCATAGGCTTGTTGCCTTGGGAAGAGGAAGACTAAAGGGAGCTTTGCTCCCCACTCCCCAGCCTGGGCTGTGCCTACTCCAGATGCCCACCAGCTCTCCTTACCTCTTGCTTTCAAACAGGCTCCCATTCTATCCACAAGCCACCCCCAACAAAAGCCTGTTTCCCAGGTGTGGAAGATAGAGAAGGCACTGGGCACCTACCAGTTGTGGTAAAGACGGAGTCTGCTTCTGGTTCTGGGGCCCTTTGACGGCGTCTTCCTCAGGCCCATTGAACGTGGCAGCAGCCCCCAGTAAAGGGACCATCATATCAGTTACTGCCCCCTAAATGTCCACTCAGTGCCAGCCCGTGGTCACTGTGCCAGAGGCTTTCTTTCAAGTGCCCTGTTTAATCCTCATGACAACCCTCTAAAGAGTTCCCACTAACCCCATTTTGCAGATGAGGAGACTGAGGCTCCATAGAGACCACGTGACTTGCCCAAGGTGTCTCTCAGCCTATAAGAAGTGAGGCTGAAGTTTGAGCCCTCTTTCTTACACACACACACACACACACACACACACACACACACACACACATACACACACACAATGTAGAGAAGAGCTTGGGCCCAGAGACCCACAGCAGGCTGGTCAACTCTCTGAGTGACCTTGGGCACATCACTTCCCTTCTATGAGCTCAGCCCCATCATCTGCCAAATCATAGGGCTGGACATAGTGTTTGTGGCCCTTCTAGACCTGAGATTCTATGATTAGGGTTATCTCTGCATCAGCAGCCCCAGGGCACATCCAGAGAGAGCTCACAGCTGATTTGACCCTCTGGGCCCAGATGCTGGTTCCCAAGGCCCCTGGTAACCCCAGGAAGAATGGTCCACCTGCTCTTGGCCTTGTTTACCTTCCTGTACCTAGCTGCACACTCTGTCTGGCCCTAGTCTGGGTAGAACTCTATGCTGGCCCCTGGGGGCTCCATGTGGGGCTCACAACGCATGGGGGCCAGGATCTGGCCACCACCGCCAGCAGCAGCTGCAGGCTCCCTCTGCCAGAGTGAGAAAGGCCACGGGGCTCCAGCAGACCAGCAACTGTGTAGACTCCCCAGAGCAGAGGGCAGAGGCTCTGAGTTGGGGATGGCCAGAGCAGAGGGGACTCGCTAGCCCCCTCCAGAGAGCCTGCCAGAGTTCCCTTGGGCTTTGCAGAAGAGGAAGTGGCAGGGCCTTGGGGGCCCCAGCTGGACCAACCTCTCTGGCCACTTCCTGTGCTCCCCTCACCATGGCTCTGCAATGGGAATTCTAGAGCAGTGGTCCTTTGCAGACCTGCTCTGAGGGGCTGGTGGCTCTGACCCAGCAAGCAAGTCCTGAGCCAGGCTTGGTGAGTGGGGTCAGGCAGTGCAGCCTTGTGCCATTCCAGGGAGACTGCTGGTCCTACCCCAGCTTCAGTGTGACCAATGACAAGTCTCCCCCATGTCCCCAGACAGCCCAGCCTCAGTCTCTCACCTGCAGGGAGGTGGGGGGGTGGGGAGCCCTGTCAGTTCCAGCCTCAGCTCCACCACTAACTTGCTGAGTCCCCTCAGGGAAATCCCTGCCCTTCTCTGTTCTCTATTTGTTCTCCAGGAATAAGCTCTGGGGGAGGCAAAGTAGGGGTTGCTTTTGTGTAATGTTCGAGACACAGAAGAGAAAAAGGAAGAAAAATATGGTCCAGCCTGGTCATCTGTTTTTTTTCCTTCCAGCAGGGGTCAGAAGTCAAGGTCAAGCCCCCACCTCTGGAGAGTGGTCCAGGGATGTACTGTTACCAGCCCCCCTTGCAGCATATGTACTGTCCTTCCCAGCCCCCCTTCCACCAGGTGGGTCTGGGGCAGGTGGGCAATTTTCCCCAGGGTCTCAGGATATTACATGTGTGTGTGGTGTGCGGGTGTGTGTGTGTGAGTGTGTGTGCGCACACCTGGATGAGCAGGTAGGGACAGCAGGGCCCTGAATCTCAGGCTGGGCCACCTGGGGTGGGGAACAGGGGTTCATGGGGACGGAAGCAATTGCCCTTCTCTTGGGGTGGATGGGGCTTGTCTGAGACCCTGGCAGTGCCTGAGAGGTCTCAGGAAAGACAGTGAGACTGAGACTGGGGCAGGGCCGGATGTGAACCAAAAAGGGAGAGAAGAGGAGAGCTAGAAAAGGACTGAGCAAAGAGAAAAGGAGTAAATGGGGTGACACACAAGGCTGAGCAGGCCAGGGAACGATGGGCCTTCGTCTGGGTCAGCCACCATCTTATGTGGCCTGGGCCTCAAACTTCCCTTTAGCCTAGACAGGGTGGGACCAGGAGTGAAGTTAGGGGGCCTTCCCAGTTGGAGGTTCCAGGTCCCCATCATCTCTGGCCCTATCCCCCTTCCCACCCCACTGCCCAGCCTCAGCTCCTCCCAGATGTACAGGAAGCCAGGTAATTGCCCCACACTCGCATGGGATGGAGGTTTTTAAAAAGAGAAAGAAAAGAGCCCTAGAACAGCCAAGCAGCTCCCAGGAGTCGCCGGGCAAGACAGAGCAAGTGGCTGCCCAGCGCCCAGCTTCATCCACCTGCAGCCTGGCACTGAGACAGGCCCTGCCTGTGGAGCAGGTTCTGCTCCCAGCTCTTTGGCATTGGCCTTGATCTTCGCCAAGCCAGGGAGGCAGGCACGTGGGCGGGGGATGTGGGTGTGTTGGTCAGACTGCCTGCTTAGTGGGGAGAAAGAAAGAGAAGGAGGGAAGCAGAGGGAACACATGAGGGATCATCCTCACTCCATGACGAGCCTGGCTGGAATAGCCGAGCCCTCCTGAGGCTCACGGTCTGACCCAGGGTAGGAATGTCCCTGAGGCAGCCTGGCCCAACAGGGACTGAGCCACAGTAGGGCTAAGGGACTACCAGACCCTAGATGGCCTCGTCATGCCCAGCCCTGTCTTGATGCCCTCTATTTTATGCACCCCCTCCTCGAACAAGATAGCCACACCCAGGGCTTTATGGAATCTGCAGAGAGGTGACTCAGTCACTAAGTGTCTCTCGGGTGACCTGGAAAGATCACTTCGGCCTGGAGCAGATGGGGGAGTCAGAGTCTCCTACCCACCCTCACCCCCATAAAACACCATCCCTGGCACCACAGCCACTCCCTTTGCCATAAAAACCACCTCCTACCCTCACCTGCCCACCATCATGACCAGCCCTTTCAAAGAGCCACTGAAACTCATAAAAGGTGGCAGTGCCCAGCAAATGCCCAGGCTGGACACCCCACTTCCAGCCCAACCACTCCAGGAGATACCAGAGAGGTCTGGAGTGCCCGCCCAGAAGGGTACAGGGGCCTGGGCTACCCCTCACACTCTCTAGCCCAACTCCTGTCCTATCACCATGGCAACCAGAGTACCTAGAGACCTGAGAGAAAGATGCTGGAGGAAGGGAGCTCTGAGGCCTCTGAGATCCTGAATTCTGGAATGTGGATCTCCTCACAGGCCCGCAGATAGCCACATCCTTGGCCAGCATCCTCAGATAGCTCTGCCTTTGGGGCCCATGACCATGGTGGTGGACCACATGAGAGAAGAATCTAGCCTCAGTTCCTTCTCTGGATGTATATGAATGGGGGGAAGGGGCCCCCTTCCTTGGGAAAACTGGTTACCATGGCAAACACTCTGCCCCTTTGACCTCTACAGTACTCAGCAGGTGGCAGCAGCTACCCTGTACCCTACCTGGGCTCCTCACACTATCCATACCAGCGGATTGCACCCCAGGCCAGCACCGATGGGCACCAGCCTCTCTTCCCAAAACCCATTTACTCCTACAGGTACGTTTCTTAGCACTCCTGAGGTAGAAGGAAGAGGGCTGAGAGAACCCTGGGGAAACTGAGACATGGAATCCCTTGAGGTATAAGGGTAATGGCAGGGAGTGGAAGTCATAGCTAGTGGACTTCCAAAGGATGCTATAGAGAAGATTCCAGCACGGGGCAGGGAGATTGACTAGCTCACCTCTGACCTCCCATCTCACCCTGGGGAGCCATGTCTGTGGCTCAACTCAGCAGGTGCTGGTACCCTGGATGAGCCCACTAAGTTCTAGCTTCCTGGGGCCCAGGGCCTGAAACCGAGAGTTTAGGGGGGATGCTTCCCCCCTTCTCCCTCCCTCCCCAGATATAGAGAGAAGCTTCACCCCAAAGCTCTGCTGGAAGTAAGTGAGGGATGAGGTCTGCAGATGCGGCTCAGTTATCCAGCATCTGCCAGATCTGGTGCAACTTCTCTGGCACTGGGGTTATAAGTACCAGGCCAGCAGCCCCCAGCCCATCTGGGAGACCTGCCATCTGAACTTTCATTCATCTAACCAACATCGATACTCGACCTCCTTTGTGCCAGGCCCCTCATGGGGTCAGGTCATCAGCCAGTATGAGCTCAGGAGAAGGAAAAGGAACTTAAACATCATCCAGGAGCACAGAGAAGGGGTTTGTGGAAGGCCGGGTGATGAGCAGAAAGGAGCACATGCAATCTTTGGAGTCCAGTAGAACTGGGTTCTACTCTAAGCTCTGAATTTATTAGCTGTGAAACATCAGGCAAGTTACTTAATCTTTCTGAGCCTCTGTTTATTCATCTGTTAAAAAAAAAAAGAACTGCAATATTCAGGCCTTTGGATGGATTAAGTGAGAGAATATGCTTGGCACTTTGTAGGGACTCAAAAAACCTTAATCCCCTCCCTTACTATCCAACATTCATGCAATCGGCTGAAGACTGACTGGTAATGACAGCTTCCATTTAATGAGTGCCTTCTATGTGCTAGGCAGCATGCTTAATCCTCACAACTCTGAGATAGCTATTACTCTCTTCACTTCAAAGCTGAGGAAACTGAGGCTCAGAGAGGTTAAGGCACTCACCCAAGGTCACACAGCTAGTGAGTGGCTAAAGCCAGGATTGTAACCCAGCTCTCTCAGATGCCACGAGACCATTGTATATCAGTAATTCCTGACTTCAGTGGACACTTCTCATTCCTTCTCCTCTGGCCCCCATAGGGCCTCTCACGCGTGAATTCTGCAGCAGGCTATTCTTCCTTGACTATTCCAGCCAGGGCGGGGGGTTGGGGAAAGACTCCAGGCCAGGTCAGAGGTTCAAACTCTCAGAACTTTCTCTGCCTTCAGCATCCTCATCTTCATGGCCCTGAAGAACAGTAAAACTGGGAGCCTTCCCGTCAGCGAGATCTACAATTTTATGACGGAGCACTTTCCTTACTTCAAGGTGAGCCCCAAATCCACCGTACCCCACCAGCCCCAAGTCCTGGGCAGGCCAGGCCTCTCTGGAACCAGAGGATTTCGTTGGGAGGTGGGAGATGAGTTTGAATGAAAGCCAGGAGAGGGTGTGTCCCCCACATGCTTCCCCTTGTCTCCACTTCAGAAGGACAGTTCTGTGTGAGGAAGAGAGAGCTCAAGCCATTCACCAAAGGTCACACAGCAGGCTGGAGTCAGACCTCATGCTGGTGGAAGGTGGACATGGCAATTCTGATAGGCTTCAAGGAGCATCCACCTACCCCAAATGGGGAGAGAGAGCTTGGGAAGAAATGCGAGGCTGTTCCCACCGCTGGCCCCAGGATGCTGTAGGACTGGAGGAATTTGGGTAGGAGCTGGCCAGCCAAGGTGACACAGGATGCTGGGACTGCAGAACTCATTACCTTCCCGGGAGAGATTAGGATCTGCCTCTGTGGGCGGCAGGCTCAGCTGCAGTTCTGCCGGAAAGCAGAGTGTGGGCTTCATGGTCTTAGAGTGTCCTAGGGAACTGGCTCGTTCACCTGACCTTCCCATGGACGGGCTCTATCAGTAATTTCTATCATCCACAGAAGGGGCTTCTGGGGCTCTAGCAAACTCCCTCCCTAGAGGCAGGACAGATGCCCTTCTCTCCATTTGCTCAAGGCCAAACATCAAGTGGGATCACTTGCCGGCTCAAGGTCTCTGGCTTCCCACACCACCCACTTCCCTTGTCTGATGCTCCCCAGGCCCTCCAACAAAAACCCCTTCTTCTGGGGTGGGTGCAGGGGAGGTCAGAGCTTGCGTGTGAGGAGTGCCTTCTCCAAGGCCTGCACCCTAGTGGATACAGTCTCAGCTTCTACCCAGGCAGAAGGTGGGAGCTGAGGCCCAGGTAATCCAGAACCCAGCTCCACCTGCCAGTGATTTCTGGCCCCACCATCTTCCCAACTATGCTGCCTGGGGGTAATTTGAGGCTGATATTCAAACAAGCTTGTACTTGCCGAGCTGCCATCAGATGAGGAGTGGGTAAGATGGCCAGAGTTCTGGCCAAGAATGAAAAAGTATGGTCATCCATCAAAGGTCCTGGAAGGGAGAGGGGGAAGGAGAGTTGTCACTGGGATTCAAGAAGCATCAAAGCCAGTATCCAGAGCTGCCCCTCTACCCCAGCAAGTCAGGGGACCAAAGTCTCCCTGGCCTATAAAGCTTTTAGAGGGTCCCCTAGGGCTTCAAGGAGCCAGGCCAGAGAGAGGGAAGTGAGGGCCCTGCCCCATTCCTCTCAGCCTGTCTTCCCTGCCAACTCCCAGCCCCTCCCTACGTCTCATCTTCCTGGCTTAATTATTTTTCCTGGGAGCTGTGTAATCCCTGTTTTATAGGGCTGAGTAGTGAAGAGGTCTAACTGCTTTTTTTTTTGGTTCCAGTTGTTGTTCTTAGCCAGTTGCATCACTCCCTCACTCCCAAGTTTACATTTGACTTCAGAGAGAAAGCATCTGTGAGGATGGGTCAGGCCCCAGATGGTGAAAGCAGTCCTATGGGGTGAGCTGGGCAGGGCCCTTAGTTAGGGAACAGAATTGGAGTCTGGGCTCTGTCACCACCTCCTTGTGTGATCTAGGGCTAGACCCTTTCTTCTCTGGACCTCAGTTTCCCAGTCTGTAAAATGGTCAGGTTGGACCTGTTGGCGCGTAAGTTCCTTCCAACTCTCACAGTTCCCCTCTGACCCACCTAAGAAATCAGTTCAAAGATCCTCTGCCCCCTCTATCACTCACTCCCCAGTTGAAGGTCATTTTTCTGGGCAAGGACAGAGTGGACCCTGGGGTGGGCAGCACTCATGCCCAAGGCAGCTGAGATGCGCGTCCTGAAGCCCTGTGAGTCAGAGATGTGGGACTGGGGAAGTTCCAGCCACTGGACATAATTGCTGGTGCTGACCATCCCTCTTCCAAACAGGAAGTGGCTGGGGTGGGGGCTGCCCTGGCACCCCCAAATCACAGATTTATGGGGCCATAAAAGGGCCCAGTGCCCATTAACTCTGCCCACAGCCTTGACTCCTAGTAGGGCAACACAGCCTTGACTCCTAGTAAGGACTGTCGTGGGAGCTGAAGCTGAATTCCCCAGCTGGCTGGTCTGGTGGCTCAGGAATTCTCTCTCATGACCCTGGGAGCCTTGGGGGTCATCTCAACCAGCCCCCTGACCCAGGCCAGCGGCCCCTGAGAAAGGCTCCAGCAGCTCCTGCGAGCAACTTGCAGTGACGCTGGCATCAGGGCCCAGTTCTGCTGGACATGATTCAGCCTGACTGCTCCCTGGGGCAAGTGAGCTGGGGAGGAGGGAGTGGCTGCCCCTCATTAAGCAGAGACTGTGAGCTGGAAGGGAGAGGGGCCGAGGGCCAGGGCCGAGGGGAGAGGGACCTCACCAGCCAGAGCAGGCGCTCCGCCCACAGTCACCCCTGCTGGGCCCAGGGCTGCCACAGAGCCTGGGACAGAGCTGGAGGTGGGGGGACAGAGGGTGCCCCCTGGCACCCCCGCCACTGCCTCTCACCCAACTGAGTCAGCCTAGTAGTTTTTACAACCCTCCCTGGGCGCAATTACTGCACTGGTGGCGTGACCAGGCCTCCTAATGGGTGTTTATTCTGTTGGCATGAGCACTGCCCGCCTGAGGGCTGGCCTCCCCACCAGGCCACGCCCCCCGGGCACACACATACGAACACTCACAACCACACACACATACAATCATGGACACCCACACACATCCCCAGGAGACTTTCTCACACACACTCATTTCTCAGGGACACACATGTCCTCACACTCAGAGGACTTCACGGACCTACACCCCAGAGACAAACTCACAGCAGGGAGAGCTCAGCGTAGTGAGTCCCCCTCCGCAGACGGGTCCAAGCACAGGCCTGGGGACCCAGTGGGGAGTGGTCCAACCCCAGGCTGGGGAGGGGTGGGGCCGTCTGCAGCGCCCACCAGCCCTTCCTTTATGAACCACCTCAACAGCCCTCTCTGAAGGGCATGCGGTAGGACGAAGGCAGATTTTAGGTGATAATAAGTGTGATCAAGGTTCTTGCCCACCCCTGCCCCACTACTGAAGGGTACCGAGCGTGGGCTGGGTGCTGATGAGGATGACAAGCCCCAGAGTGGGTGGCAGTTCTGTGCCCAGATAGCAAAGGAGTTTTCTGGCATCGTGACCCCGACCTGAATTCTTGTCTTGCTCTGCTCTGGCAGACGGCGCCTGATGGCTGGAAGAATTCTGTCCGCCACAACCTGTCTCTTAACAAGTGCTTCGAGAAGGTAGAGAACAAATCAGGCAGTTCCTCTCGCAAGGGCTGCCTGTGGGCCCTCAATCCAGCCAAGATCGACAAGATGCAGGAGGAGCTGCAGAAGTGGAAGAGGAAAGACCCCATTGCCGTGCGTAAAAGCATGGCCAAGCCAGGTGAGGCTAACGGCCATGCAGGGAGGGCCCAGGGCGCCCATGAGCCAAAAAAATAAGAGTGGAGGAGGCAAGAAAAGCTGAGCGAGGAGAACTGATAAGTGAGGAAAGCGCCTGAGCGCGGTTCTAAGGCTGGGAGCGTTCGTGGGGAAAGGGAGGTCTCATGGTGTCTCTCTCTCTTGGGCCTTTTCAGAAGAGCTGGACAGCCTCATTGGAGACAAGAGGGAGAAGCTGGGTTCCCCACTGCTCGGCTGCCCGCCCCCTGGGCTGGCAGGCTCAGGCCCCATCCGGCCCCTGGCACCTCCAGCCGGGTTCTCCCAGCCGCTGCACTCAATCCACACAGCTCCGGGCCCCATTCCTGGCAAGAATCCCCTGCAGGACCTACTTGGGGGGCACGCACCCTCCTGCTATGGGCAGACATATTCGCACCTCTCACCGGGCCTGGCCCCTCCCGGACCTCCGCAGCCGTTGTTCCCACAGCCAGATGGGCACCTTGAGCTGCGGGCCCAGCCGGGCACCCCCCAGGACTCGCCTCTGCCTGCCCATACCCCACCCAGCCACAGTGCCAAGCTGCTGGCTGAACCTTCCCCAGCCAGGACCATACATGAAACCCTGTTGCCAGACGGAGACCTTGGCACTGACCTGGATGCCATCAATCCCTCTCTCACTGACTTCGACTTTCAGGGTGAGCTGGGGATGGGAAGGGAGAAGTGGGACAGTACTGGAGAGGGACATCTGGCAGTGTGGCCCGTCCCCTCTAAGTCTCCAGGCTGCAGCCTGCTAACTAACTGCCGGGTTTCAGGTCAACTGGAGCAGAGAAGGCCCAAGCTGGGTAGGGGGTAGTGGTGGTTAAGGGTCGAAGAGGAATGTCCTTGCCCCCATCTCCCTCCTCCTTGAACAGGTTCCAACTGACCTGTCATCAAACCGCTCTCAGCTCTGGGTGGGCTGGAAAGGGCCCGATGTTCCATTCAGTATTTGGTTGTGAGTGACCGATGGTCTGAACATTCCCAGAAGCGATTGCATTTTCTGAGTTCATCTTCTAATGCAGAGGAAGGAGACAGATCTTCCCCCCGGAAGAACGGAAGGCCTCAGAGCTAGGCAGGTCCCGGGGGAAGAGGTTCTATCTCTTCCATTTCATCTTGCCTGCTCCATCTCTGCACGTGGCCAACCCCACCCATTCCCATCTAATCTCCAGTGCACCCCCAGGTCCTGGTACTGGCCACAGGGGGTTTGAAGGAGGGTGCTGACCCAGGCCTCAGACCTTCTGTGTGCACTGGGGTAGGAGACATCCACAAGCAGGTGGGGGCAGCCAACCCTCAGAGATCTCCCGGTCTGATGGGGAGAGAGCCCAGGTCTTGAGAAGCTATTGTTAGAAACGAGCAGCTAGAGCCTCATCTACCTCCAGAAGTAGGGAACAGGGCTCAACAGCCTCAGAAGAAGCTATAGACATGTGGGCTACCATAAGCATTTACCTGAGCCCTACTAACTGTCAGGCATCTTGTGAGGCGCTTTACATGTGCTCTCTCATGTGTGCCTATAGGATAGGAGGGATTATTCAACCCATTTCACAGATGTATACCAAGGTTAAGTAACTTACTGAAGGTCACTTAGCTAGAAAGAAGGAAAGTTAAGGGAATTCCGTGGCGGTCCAGTGGTTAGGACTCCGCGGTTTCACTGCTGAGGGCACAGGTTCAATCCCTGGTCGGGGAACTAAGATGCCGCAAGCCGCGCAGGGCAGCCAAAAAAAAAGAGAGAGAAAGAAGGAGAGTTAGGATTGGAACCCAGGCAGCCAAGTTCAGTCGAGGGTTTAGTTCAGCTCTCTTCCTCCAGACCCTGCAGCCCTGATATCCAGGGAAGGAGCTCCAGGCCCTGGCCTGCCACGATGCAGGCCACACAACACATAGAGGAGGAGCAGGTGGCAGCACTGTTTGCTCCCAGAGTCAGTGCTTCCTGGCTTTGCTCCCGTCCCTTGGGCCCTGCAGTGGAGGACGCCCAGGGAGCGGAGCCCAACCAGCTCACTGGATGCAGCAGTGCATTGTTGGAAGATCCTTGGTCTGGGCTGCAGATCCACCTTCCTTGGGAGCCTGGGCAAGGGCCAGGGTGAAGAGTTCCTGGGGCTCCCTCCCCAGGGTAACCCCAGAATGTACAGCATCTGCATCAACCCTTCCAATAGGCAGCTCTCAAATCCTTGATCATCCCCCCCACCCACAAGAAAAAGAGCCACACAGATCATCTAAGCTATGGCTTTCAAACTGTCCTACATGGGAGGAGGAATCAGAGAGGTTCTGCAACTGCCTGGGGTCACAGAGCTAGTGCCAAGGGTCTGTTCTCCATTCAGTGTTACCCCAATCCTGCTCTCTTTAGCATGTGAGAGCATGGGGTGGGAGGCAGACAGGGCTCCTTAGTGCCTCCCAGTGACGCCTGTTCTCTCCCCCAAATAGGAAACCTGTGGGAACAGCTGAAGGATGACAGCTTGGCCCTTGACCCCTTGGTACTGGTGACCTCACCCCTGACGTCATCTTCAATGCCGCCGCCCCATCCCCCATCCCCATCCCGCTGCTTCCCCCCTGGGCCCTGTCTGGCAGAGACAGGCAGTGGGGCAGGCGACTTGACACCACCAGGCAATGGGGGCTCCGGGGCAGTAGGGGACCTGCATCTCACCACCCTCTACTCAGCCTTCATGGAGCTGGAACCCACGGCCCCTGCTGGCCCCTGTGTGTACCTCAGCCCCAGCTCCAAGCCCATGGCCCTAGCATGAGCTATGCCCAGCAGCTGCTCCAGCCTTTGCCTGGCCTGGAAGTCCCAGCTGGCCGCCCATGTCGGGCTCACCTTAAAGGTCAAGGAAGGAACACACTCCCTGCCCCCTATGCCACTAAGCCAACTTGTTTGTTAGCTGGCAGCTGGGGGTGTAGAAGTCACCACCCAGGATTCTGCCCCTCACACATTTCTGCCGCCTGGTACACCAGCTCCTCGCTCAGGGCCCCTGAAGAGCAAGTGTCTGGGCAAGAAGAAAATGCACTCTCCCTAGCTCACACTCATCCACACTTAAGCCCTCATGCATGTATGCACAGGCGCACATGCACAGACACACACACATACAGTTATGCAGACATACACCCACACACATACCTTATATCCAGAGGAATCAGAACTACATTACAGAGCCTGACTTCATTTTGGGGGCAGCTGAGAGCTGAGGACTTTGGTTACCAAAAGCTCAGGGCCCCCATGCCAGGTCCAAGACCACCATGGAACCCTATTCTGATGTCCACGTTCTCTGCAGGCCCGTTCCCCTCCAGGCATGATCTTTCCCAGAAGCCCCC
The DNA here is from genome assembly GCF_965194825.1 of Balaenoptera physalus. Taxonomy (NCBI): domain Eukaryota; kingdom Metazoa; phylum Chordata; class Mammalia; order Artiodactyla; family Balaenopteridae; genus Balaenoptera; species Balaenoptera physalus. Next base: position 48,674,029 of record NC_138901.1, read on the forward strand.
TGTATTTATTCTCCCATCTTCATCCCAGCGGCCCATCAAGAAGGAGGAGATATGGAGTTTCTCCCCAAGTTGTCTGTGGGGCCCCCCCCGGGGGGCTGCTATTCAGCAGCACCCGCCCTGCCAGGCTCTACCTGTCCTCGACTTAAGCTTCTCTCTGGCCTTTCCCAGGATGACACACAGGAGGGCCAGTGTCCACCCCAGGACCAAACTGAGCCCAATTCCGACACAAAGTGTTTGGAAAAGCCCTTGCCCTCAGAAACTTGAAAGTGTCCTTTTCTCCCAGCCCTGGGTGCAGGAAGGGCCCCTCCAGGTCACTGCAGTCTCACTCCTGAGAAGTTCATGTAGTTTAGGCCCCAGCTTGTGAATTACTTACAGCTGTCTCAGGCAGCCTGGGCATTCAGGGAAGGGAAGTCTGGTAGAGGCTGGGAGGGGAAGCACTCATGCCCCCTTTCTTTGACTGCTTGGCAGGCCCGGGATGCCCCTGGAATGAGGGGGTGTGACCCAGTTGCCCTCCATGCCCTACCTGAGAGCCCAACCCCTACCAAGTGGGAGCCTCAGCCTACCCAGGGTCTGAGGGTGACAGAACCCCCGGAGGTTGGCCCCAGGTTCAGATGAGACACAAGCAGAACCCTTGAAGACCTGCCATTGTCCCTTGTCCTGGAACAATAAAGCAAGTGCCTTGTGGTCTCGGCTACCAAGCTTTCCTTTCTGGACCTCCCCACCCTGGGGCAGAAAGGTTAGGACACAATGACTGTAGATTCCCTGGTCCTGTGATTTTACCCCGACCCTCACCTAGGACTGTGAAGTTTCAATCCAAAGAGCGAGGTATCTCGGAGTACTTCCTGACCAGCATGGGGAGGATGGGGCTGGTGGGGAGAACTTCCCCCAGGAGAACTTCCAAAAGGATTGGAGGCAGCAGCTGCCCTGCCCAGAGGAAGGGAGAGGGTGCCCTTCCACCACACCCCTTCGTACTGAGATCTACCCCTCCCTCCTCTCACCCTCCATCTCCCCACACAAGAAAGGGTCACTTCCCTAACCTGGCTGCGCCTTCCTGCCCCCATCTTTCCCTGGCTTGGCTCTGGGTTCCACAGATGACATGAATGGACCATAGCCTGGTGCTGTGTGCACTGCTGGCCCTGGAGGGTGGTCTCTGGAGGGTCAGGGGCCCACTCAGTCCCACTTAGGGTACCACCACCAGGCAGGCTGCTGTCACCAAACAGCAGCCTGAGAGGCAGCCCCACACTCTGCCTGAACAGGGCTGGGGCAGGTGTGGGAGCCAAAAGCACATACATGGACCTCAGACCACGAGTCTCAGAGCAGCACAGGTGGGGCTTTTGCTTAGAAAGTTCTTCCAGGGGCTAGGCCTAGGGGCAAGCCAACACCACCTGCCTTCCCCAGAGGACAGTTCTGCAGAGGATCCCATAATAGAACCCCGCCCTACATCAGCACCCTCACTCACAGAGGCTCTAAGTCTGGGGCTGGGGCTAGAGGGAGAGGGCGGGGCAGGCAGTGGGGGAAGGCATGGGCAGCCAGTGCACCCAAGAGGAAGACGCCCCCGACCCTGCACGCTGCAGCCCAGCCCCGCAGTATAGGAAGTGGTGAAGGCTCTGTGTCAAGCCCCCAGCTGATGTTGCACCCCAGCTCTGAGCAACCCCAGGCCTGTGTCTTGATACCCAAGACCCCAAGGGCTGGGCAAATGTTTCGTGGGAGAACCCACTTCCTTGTGTCAGACCCTTGGACCCTGGAGACTCAGACAACCTGCTCTACACCTCCAGCCTAGGCAGCAAGCAAGGACATCTCCAGGAGCCCTCAGTCCGACCTCACTCTTCTGGGCCCATTCGACACACCTACGAGTAAGCTTGCCCCTGTGCAAGTAAGACAGGTGGCAAGCAGATAAGACTTGGCGGTCTCATGTTTGTTTGTTTGTAACCAGACTGGCCCTTGGACTTAAAACCGGGGGGCAGGACTTCCGTGGTGGCGCAGTGGTTAAGAATCCACCTGCCAACGCAGGGGACACGGGTTCGATCTAAGCCCGTGGGCCACAACTACTGGAGCCCGCACGCCTAGAGCCTGTTCTCCTCAACAAGAGAAGAGAAGCCACTGCAAT